>NW_026125295.1:18370000-21102500 GCF_943737965.1 Phodopus roborovskii | reverse complement strand
GCTAGAGGTGAGTCTGGGACCAATTCGGGTGGACTCTCCCCTACACCCTTCCCCTGAGTTCCCTGGGTTGGCCCCGGATCTCACTTCCCCTATGTCCTGTCCCCATCGAGAGCGCTCTTGGAGCTCTGATACACCCCCACACACCCCCACCGAGAGCCTGCCCTTCCCCTACTCTGTGCCCTACCCTGCCCACTGTCCCACCTCTCTGGTTGAGCACTGGGACAGAGAGCAGAGCCAACAATCCAGACACCTTCGGGATCTTTGACCTCCATCGCCAGTCTTCTGCTGGAGCCTGATCACTGACCCCCATCGTCTGGCCCCTGCCTGTGGAGAGACCTCCTAGAGAGCTTGGACCATCCAGAGCTACAGACATCCAACCTCTGACCCACCTAAGCCCACTGGAGAAGAACCATAGAGAGAGGGAAAGACCCCATCAACAGCTACTGGAAGAAGCTATGGGAAGAAGGCAAAACAAGAAAACACCTAACAACAGAAAGACAAACATGACACCAGGATCTAGGGACTCTATACCAAATAAACCAGAATACAACGAAGCAGATGAAGCAGAAGAGAACAACTTAAAAATTATCGTCATAAAAATAATAGAGGCCCTCGAAGAAGATGTAAGAAAATCACTTAAAGAAATGGAAGAAAAAACCAACAAAAAACTGGAAGAAATGAACAAATTTCTTAAGGAAAGTAAAGAAAGTACAGAAAGCCAAGAAAAAATAATTAAGCAGGTGAAGGAAACAGATCAAGACTTGAAAACTAAAATAGAGAAAATAAAAACAACACAAACCGAAGGAATGCTGGAAATAGAAAAACTGGGCAAATGATCGGGAACTGCAGACGCAAGCATAACCAACAGAATTCAAGAGATGGAAAAGAGAATCTCAGGCGCGGAAGATAAACTAGAGGAAATAGATTCATCCACCAAAGAAAATCATATATCCAACAAAACCTTAACACAAAACATCCAGGAAATGTGGGACACCGTGAAAAAAGCCAAACCTAAGAATAATAGGCATAGAGGAAGGTGATGAAGACCAGCTCAAAGGTGCCGAAAACATATTCAACAAATTTAGGAAAACTTTCCCAATCTGAAGGACATGCCCATGAAAGTACAAGAAACATACTAAACACCAAATAGGCTGGACCAAAGAAAAAAAGATCCCTCGACAAATAATAATCAAAACACTTAACATACACAATAAAGAAAGAATATTAAGAGCAGCGAAGGAAAAATGACAGGTAACATATAAAGGCAGACCTATCAAAATTACACCTAACTTCTCCATGGAAACCCTCTAGGCCAGAAGATCCTGGATAGATGTTCTACAAGTACTAAGAGTCTACGGATGCCAGGCCAGACTACTATACCCAGCAAAACTCTCAATCACTATAGATGGAGAAAACAAGATATTTAATGACAAAGCCAGATTTTCACAATACATATCTACAAAACCAGCCCTACAGAAAGTTTTGGAAGGAAAACTCCAACCCAAGGAAGGTAACTATGCCCACAAGACATAGGCAACAGATGATCACACTACACCAAAAACCAAGGGTAAAGCAGGACAAATATATCCACAATATCAATGCCAACAACAAATCTAAGACAAACAAGCATTAACAATCAATGGTCCTTACTCACCCTCAACATTAATGGTCTTAACTCACCTATAAAAAGACACAGGCTAACAGAATGGATACGAAGACAGAATCCATCCTTCTGCTGCATATAAGAAACACATCTAAGCTTCCAAGATAGACATTACCTCAGGGTAAAGGGTGGAAAAGATCTTCCAATCAAATGGACCCAAGAAGCAAGCAGGTGTGGCGATCCTAATATCTAACAAGTTAGACTTCAAACCAAAATTAATCAAAAGAGATGAAGACAGTCATTTCGTATTCATCACAGGAGAAATCCATCAACACAAAGTCTCAATACTGAACATCTATGCCCCAAATACAAAGGGACCCACATTCGTAAAAGAAACACTACTAAAACTCAAACCTCACATAAAACTTCACACACTTATAGTGGGAGACTTCAACACACCACTCTCACCACTAGACAGGACCACCAATCAAAAACACAACAAAGAATCAAAAGAACTAACAGAAGTTATGTCTCAACTGGATTTAACAGACATCTATAGAACATTCCATCCAAACACAAAAGAATATACCTTCTTCTCTGCTTCACATGGAACCTTCTCTAAAATTGACCACATACTAGGTGGCATAACAAAACTCAACAGAAACAAGAGAATTGTATCTTACTAGACCACCATGCTTTAAAATTGGAATTCAACAACAACACAAATCGAAGAAAACCTGGAAAATCATGGAAACTGAACAATGTGCAATTCCACCACACCTGGGTCAAAGAAGAAATAAAGAAAGAAATTAGGAACTTTCTAAAATCCACTGAGAATGAGGACACAACATACCCGAACTTATGGGATACCTTGAAAGCAGTGTTACGAGGGAAGTTCATTGCACTAAGTGCCCATATGAGAAAACAGAGGATAGTCACATTAGAGAATTAACAGCACAACTGAAAGCCTTAGAACAAAAAGAAGCAAACTCACCCTGGAGGAGTAGACACCAGGAAATACTCAATTTGAGGGCTGAAATCAACAAAATAGAAACCAGGAAAACAATACAAAAAAATCAATGCAACAAAGAGTTGGTTTTTTGAGAAATTCAACAAGATAGACAAACCTTTATCCAAACCAATGAAAATGCAGACAAAGAACATGCAAATTAACAAAATCAGAAACAAAAAGGGGGGCATAACAATGGACACAGAGGAAATCCAGACAATTTTCAGGTCATACTTTGAAAACCTGTATTTCACAAAACTTGAAAATTCAAAGGAAATGGGAAAATTTCTGGATAACTATCACTTACCAAAATTAAATCAAGAACAGACAAACAACTTAAATAGATCTATCACCCACAATGAAATAGAAGCAGTCATGGAAACCCTTCCAACCAAAAAAAAAAAAAGCCCAGGGCCAGATGGTTTCAGTGCAGAATTCTACCAGAAATTCAAGGAAGAACTAATACCAATACTCCTCAAATTGTTCCACACAATAGAAACAGAAGGTTCATTGTCAAACTCTTTCTACAAGGCCACAATAACCTTAGTACCCAAGCCTCAAAAAGACACAACTAAGAAAGAAAACTACAGACCAATATCCCTGATGAACATCCATGCAAAAATACTCAATAAAATACTGAATTCAAGAATACATCAGAGAAATCATCCACCATGACCAAGTAGGCTTCATCCTTGGATTGCAGGGATGGTTTAACATACAAAAATCTATCAACATGATCCACCATATAAACAAACAGAAAAAAAAAAAACATGATCATCTCCCTAGATGCAGAAAAAGCCTTCGACAAAATTCAACACCCTTTCATGACAAAGGTCTTAGAGAGATCAGGGATAACAGGAACATACCTAAACATAATAAGTGCAATATACAGCAAACCAACAGCCAACATCAAACTGAATGGAGAGAAGCTTAAGGTGATTCCTCTAAAATCAGGAACAAGACAAGGCTGCCCTCTCTCTCCATATCTCTTCAATATTGTACTTGAAGTTCTAGCTAAAGCTATAAGACAACAAAAGGAGATCAAGGGGATCCAAATTGGAAAGGAAGAAGTCAAACTGTCACTATTTGAAGATGATATGATACTTTACATAAGCGACCCAATAAACTCTACCAGGGAACTCCTACAGCTGATAAACACCTTCAGTAAACTAGCAGGATACAAGATAAACTCAAAAATATCAGTAGCCCTACTTTATTCAGACGACAAAGAGGCTGAAGAAATCAGAGAAACATCACCCTTTACAATAGTCACAAACAACATAAAGCATCTGGGGGTAACACTTACCAAACAAGTGAAAAACCTATATAATATTACCAAACAAGTGAAAGAACTAGATAATAAGAACTTTGTGGTTCTAAAGAAATTAATTAAAGAAGATACCAGAACATGAAAAGACCTCCCATGTTGTTGGATAGGTAGGATAAATATAGTAAAAACAGCAATATTGCCAAAAGCAATCTACAGATTCAATGCAATCCCCATTAAAATCCCAGCACACTTCTTCACTGACCTTGAAAGGATCATAATCAACTTTATTTGGAAAAACAAAAGACCCAGGATAGCCAAAACAACCCTGTTCAATAAAAGAACTTCAGGAGGCATTACCGTCCCTGACTTTAAGCTCTACTATAGAGCTATAGTTCTGAAAACAGCCTGGTATTGGCACAAAAATAGACAGGTAGACCAATGGAATCAAATTGAAAATCCTGATATTAACCCACACACCTCTGAACACCTGATTTTTGACAAAACAGCTAAAAGAATACAATGGGTGGAGAAAAGCATCTTCGACAAATGGTGCTGGCACAAATTGGATGAGGGTGTGTAGAAGACTGCAGATACACCCATGTCTGTCTCCATGCACAGAACTCAAATCCAAAAGGATCAAAGACCTCAACATCAATCCAGCCACACTGAACCTCTTAGAAGAGAAAATAGGAGGCACCCTTGAACAAATCGGTATAGAAGACCACTTTCTGAACATAACTCCAGGAGCACAGACACTGAGATCAATAATTAATAAATGGGACCTCCTCAAACTTAGAAGCTTCTGTAAGGCAAAGGACACAGTGGACAAGACCAAATGGCAGCCCACAGACTGGGAAGATTTTCACCAATCCTACATCTGACAAAATATACAAAGAACTCAAGAAACTAATCAACAAAACACCAAATAGTCCTATTTAAAAATGGGGTACAGAACTGAAGAAAGAATTCTCAATAGAGGAAATCAAAAAGGCTGAAAGACACTTAAGAAAGTGCTCAACATCCTTAGCTATCAGGGAAATAAAATCAAAACAACTTTGAGATACCATCTTACTCCTGCCAGAATGGCTAAAATTAGAAACACCAATGACAGCTTATGCTGGAGAGGATATGGAGAAAGGGGAACACTCCTCCACTGCAAACTTGTACAGCCATTTTGGAGATCAGTATGGCGGTTCCTCGGGAAAATGGTAATTATTTTACCACAGGACCTGGCAATCCCCCTCTTAGGCATGATCCACATCCATGCAACAAAGACATCTGCTCAACTATGTTCATAGCAGTGTTATTTGTAATAGCAAGAACCAGGAAGCAACCTAGATGCCCCTCAACTGAAGAATGGATAAAGAAGATGTGGCACATCTACACAATAGAATACTACTCCGCAGAAAAAAAATAATGGAATCTTGAAATTTGCAGGCAAATGGATGGCACTTGAAGAAACCATCCTGAATGAGATAACCCAGTCACAAAAAGAGGAACATGGTATGTACTTGCTCATATATGGATTTTAGACCTAGAGCAAAGGATCACCAGCCTATGATTCACACCACCAGAGGAACTAGGATACAAGATGCATTCTAAGAGATTCATATAAAGTCCCTCACAGAAGGGGGAAGGGACAAGTCCCCCAGAGCACATGCTAAGTGTGTGTGAGGTCAGTGAATGGAGAGAGAAGTAGAAGAAAGAGAAGTGTAGGAGAGGAAAGCACATGCAACTAGGAAGATTGAGTCAGGGTAGGAATAGAAGACTGGAGAGAGAGAGAGAGAGAGAGAGAGAGAGAGAGAGAGAGAGAGAGAGAGAGAGGAGAGAGAGAGGGAAGAGAGAACATAAAAGAGGGAGCCAGTATTGGTTTGAAAAGAAAACTGAACTCAAAGAAATGTCTAGAGACCCACAAGACTGCCGCCAACTAACAATTTGAGCAACCAAGGAAAGGCTACCATAAATGCCCTTCCCAGATAGTGAGATCAACAACTAACTTATCCACCATCATGGAGCCCTCATCTAGTACCTGTTGAAAACAGAAGCAAACACCCATAACTAAACACTGAGTCGAACTAGAATACAGATGCAGAGGGACAGGAAAAGACCAGGTTGCAGAAACACAGAGACAGCTGACCTGAACAAGGAGGAGCTAACAGCCCCCAGACTGATACCTGGGAATCCAGCATGGGACTGACTCAGGCCCCCCTGAATATGGGTCTCAGCCAGAAGGACTGAGCAGTCTAAGGGACCTCAGACAGTGGAGCCAGGATGTATCCCTGGTGCACAAAAGGACCTTGTGGGCACATCCCCCATGGAGGGATAACTTCCTTAACCTAGAGGCAGGAGAGAAGTCCTAGTCCCTACTTCAAATGACTTGACAGATTTACATGACCCCACCTGGATGGCATTGCCCTACATGAGGAATTAGGGTGGGAGGATGGGAGGGGAGGGTGGTTAGGGTACATGTGAGGGGGCAGAGAGGGTAAGAGGGAAGGAGGGAGGGAGGGAAAGGGAACTGGGATCGACATATAAAATAAAAACTAAATAATTTTAAAAAAGAAATATTTGATACAGGACAGCAGAGTGAAACGATTAGAAATTTTACTCTAAACAATAAATAAAGCATGCTTGTAAAGGCCGAGAAAGAGAGAGAGAGAGAGAGAGAGAAAAGAAGTAGAGTAACTGGGTGTGGTGGCATATGCCTTTAATTCTAGTACTCGGAAGACAGAGGCAAGCAGATCTCTGTGATTACAAAGTAAACCTGGTATACAGAATTAATTCCAGGATGATAAAAGTTACACAGAGAAACCCTGTCTCAAAAAAAAAAAAAAATTAAAAAATAGAAGTGGAAGAAATAGAGTAATAAAAAAAAGCCCCGTAAAGATGGAAAGCACAGAGGAACTTTGGATACTATATGCTGGTCTGTTATCTTTAAATTGTTTGACTGCTGAGGAAAAAACAACAACTGTTAAAAGAAATACTGCTGGATTAATTCAATTTATATATTTTAAAAAATCTGTTCAGAACGGTTCTATCCAGTTCAAACCGGTTTAGACAAGTTCAATCCGGTACAGACCTGTTTTATCCAGCTCGATCCTGTTCAGACTGGTTCTATCCGGTTCAGACCAGTTCGATCCGGTTCAAACCGGTTTAGACCAGCTCTATCCAGTTCAAACCAGTTCAGGCAGATTCAGACCGGTTCTGTCCAGTTCAGACCGGTTCAGACCGAATCAAACTGGGTCTATCCAGTTTAGATAAGTTTTATCCGGTTCAGACCAGTTCTATCTGGTTCTATCCGGTTCAGACTGGTTCGATCCGGGTCAGACCGGTTTAGACCGAGTCTATCAGGTTTAGTCTGATTCAAACCAGATCGAACTGGTTTAAACTGGTCTGAACCGGGTCAAACTGGGTCTATCTGGTTAGGACCAGTTCTATCTGGTTCGATCCAGTTCTGACCGGTTCAGATCAGTTTAGACAGATTCGATCGAGTTCAGACTAGTTCGACCAGGGTTCAGACCAGTACAGACCTGTTTGATCTAGTTCAGATCGCTTGGATTTGGTTCATATTGGTTCAGACCAGTTTGAACTAGTTCAATCCGGTTCAGACTGGTTTGATCAGTTTGAGACTGATTCAGACTGGTTTAATCTGGTTCTATCCAGTTCAGACCGATTTTATCCTGTTCAAGCCAATTCAATCAGGTTCAGACCTGTTTAATCACTATAGATTTGCTTTCTGTTGAATTTAAGTTTTACAACATCATGTACAGATGGATACACTGACATATTTCAAATTTTATGACACAATAGTTCATTTTACAAATCAACAAATTAAGCCAGAGAAATAAATGATATACTGAGGCTCACATACAAATCAGTAAAGCACTGAAATACCGAATGTATTTCCCAGATGCCTGCATTTCCTTAAGCCCACTGTTTTTCTTTACTAATTAAATATGTTATTCCACATGTCAGCATCCACAGGTTAAAAATACCAAAATCTCTTTAAAATAATAAGCTCTCTTTTCATGCTAATCTATTAATATACAATAGTATTAACTCCTTTTTAGGGGTAAGGTAGAATAGACATAGATAAAAATCAATGCAGTTACAGGTAGAGAATATTTGAATATTAGACTAAAGGTCTTTAGTCTAGAAGTCAGTGTCTCATATAGAGCAGCCTGGGAAGAACAGTTTCACCCACAGCAAGTGGACACCAGTATCACAGTGAGTCATGCCATGCCTAGTACTGTTGGGGACCATCACCATCCTCACAACCTCAGGTCTCTTGGGCAGAAAATTACTGCCTCTTAAAAAAAATAAATAAATAAAATTATTAAAAAAAAACGTAAAAAGGGGGGGGTTAAATTACATAATAAAACACTAGAAATAGAAAAAAGTAAATAAAACTTAACACGGTGAGTTCACATGGATGAGTTAGATGGGAATCCCACACAAGGTCACTACTCAAGTCACAATCTCAGTGACAAAGGCAGTTCACACAAACATTCCTACCATACAGTAAGGATTTTTTTTGTTTGTAGTTTTTTGAGACAGGGTTTCTCTGTGTAGCCTTGGCTATTCTGAAACTCACTCTGTGGACCAGGCTGGCCTCAAACTCACAGAGATCCACTGCCTCTGCCTCTCAAGTGCTGGGATTAAAAGCATGCACCACCACTGTATAACTAGGTAATGTTTTTTAATAACTCCCCAATACCCCCCCCAAAAAATGTCACTTTTCAAAACCAAGTATGTGTAATGTGATTTAAAAAGTGGTGCAGAAGGGATGTATCTCGCTTCTTCAGAGGTCAGTCAGATCTGGAGAGAGGCAGAGGGAAAGAGAAAGAAAAGCCTTGAGACATCCACAAGACCTCAGCTGACTGACTACCTAATGACTTGCATATTTAAAACCTAATCAGACACAGCAAAAGGCTAATGTTGCTAACAAAACATTACCTCAGTGTTGGTATGGAAAGAGTCATTGACTTATTCTCAGTACTTTTGAGGGTGACTGGTATATTTCATGAAAACGGGGACAGAGAGAGCAAAGGAAAAGAAAACAAGAAAGACTAAGGTGGTACAAACAGTATCTAAGATAGATTCTGCCATACTCCTCTAGAGGGGGTCCAGGTGGTGTTCGCAAATAACCCAAGTAGCATTGCGCCCCACCTAGGGCACAGTAGGACATTCGGTATTGAGGAACCCACGTGTGCCCTCAAATGGAAAGGACAATATCCCCCAGTTTTCAAACACTTTATCAAGGCTGAAGACCACTTGGTTTTATTGGAGATTTCACAGGACATGGAGTATGACAAGAGATCAGCTGTCAGTTCTCTGGAACCCAGGCTGAGCAACTCCTGTGGTGGTGGCTGGTGGCCTGATGAGGCACATTTCCCCCGTGGTTCAGGCAGCCAAGCCCTGGGCTTCTCTTCTATGCTCGCTGCCTCCGCTCTCCTTAACTTTGGAGTTGGCACACCCGCTCGAAGTGCCCGCACACACCACGGATGCTTGCTTCTGTCGCTTCTCCTCCCCTTCAGACTCTCCATGCGGCCAGGGTTCTGCGTGTTCAGCATCCTCCACAGATCGGAAGCGTTCACTGTTCATCTCCTTGTTTCTGTTTGTTACTGGTGTATCAAAACGGCAATGCCCTGAAGTTCCTGCTCCCAGCGCTGCTAACCACACGACACCCATTTATCTCTAACCTTGTTTATTGTCTGTGCCCTGCCCTTCTTTAGATAAAAACAGTTTCCTCGGCTCCATGGCAACAGCTCCTGATGTTAAACACGATCAGAGATTAATTGTTCAGCGGGGCTGCTGTTGTTTAAGCTTAAGCAATTACCTGTAGCAGACTATCACAACAGACTTTCACCAAAAGGAGGAAGAAAAGGAACGTATGTGAATAATACATACTAACCACATAGTGAAGCAACCCTTCTCATCCAGTCTCGTACTTTCTGGGGTTGTCATTGGAGCTTTCTAGGTGTCCAGACTCAGGTTTTTCAAAGTCTTTGGAACCGTCTTATGGATGACTGTTTCCAGGCTCAGAACTCTTCTGCTTTGGTTGGGAGGTTCTGCACCCCATTCTTGAGAAAGCAAGTTTTTAGATTCCTGTGCAAATTAATTAATTAATTAATTAATTCCTGCCTTACTTTTTCTTTTAAAAGACTCCAATTGTCTTGTTAAGGACCACAGACTTTTTTGATTCATTTGTTTTAATGAAGCTTGGCATCTCAACTGTTTATAATTATGAACTTCTTAGTAGGAAGGAGGAGGGGAGAGTTAATATTTTTGCCATCAAAACAAGAGCTTAGAGACATTTCTCTAACTAATATTAAGGTCACAAGACCTGGAGCTCTCTCACCTTCTAGCACTGCCAAGTTTGCCCGCCCCCCCCCCCAAAAAAAGTCTCTGGCGACTGTTCTCATCCCTTAGAGGAGTAAAGAACAACTATTGCCCTTAGTGGCTCCCAGACATTTTGAGGCTATGGAAATCGGGCATCATTTTTGTCCAAGGAGCAGCCAGGGTGGAAAACTGCAGGGGTTCTCTTCAGTCAGAGATGAAGGAAGACGCTGTCTTCAAGAGAAGCGGTCCTGTTCAGTCACAAACGCTTGAGGGATCTGGAGACATATGGGCCCCCCAGAACACAGATTTTTAAGTCCTTTTCTAAGATCTCTTAAAGCAGACTCCAGTTAAATAATGGGTAGATTTTGTTCTATTCTGTCATTTTAATACCTTACTAACAAGACTATAAAGGAATCTGAAACCTTCTGCCGGCGAGTTCATCTTCTTTTTCTTCTTTGCCCTGTTTTGAGCTTTCCCTTTTATGACCTAGTTCACTATTCCAGTTGAATAAATAACATAATTTTGTCTTTGGTGCCCTCTTGTGGTCATTTCGTTACCAGCACCTACCTACATTGTAGACAAGCAACAGAAACCAAAAAAAAAAAAAAAAAAAAAAAAAAAGCTGTCATGAACTGTTTCATTTGAATCTATTTATACAGAATTAATTTATCAACTAATTTATTCTAACTATTCAACTGTGCCCACTCAATCTGTTCCTGGAATCTCAGTAGCTGTCACTAGGGGTGTAGAACAGTTAGTGGGGTATTTGCCTGCCTAGCATCCAGGAAGTCCCGAGTCATCCCCAACACCACAAGCTGTGAAGAAAGGACCCCATAAAGACCCAGTCAAAGCAACTGCCTAGCTTTAAATTTGGTTTTGGAGTTTAGACTTCAGGTCACCAAATTATGAGATCCTTCCTTTGCAGAAGATCCTATGTATCCATGAAGAGTCCCTTCCCGGAATGGTAGTGGCATGCAGGAAATTAAGTACCCAGAAGTTCAACTTCACACACACACACACACACACACACACACATCTTTTTTTTGTTTTTTGGTTTTTGGTTGGTTTTTTTTTTTTTTTTTTTTTTAGAAGAAAATGGAAATGTCACTAATGTGGAATATGGCCCTATAAAAAGACTGACTGAGTTTCCAGGGATACAAAATATTTTATTCTTTGTTGCTGTTGTTGTTTTTCAATATAGGATTTCTCCGTGTAGCCCTGGCAGTCCTCAAACTCAGAGTCCACCTGCCTCTGCCTCCAGAGTGCTGGGATTAAAGGCGTGTGCCTCCACTGCCCAGTTAGAAACTATTTTAACATCTTCCCAGGTGATCACCATTTGCCTCTGGATTTTGCCAGCTGGCGGTAGGCAGCTTTTCATTTCCTTCATCAGCACTCTCTTGTTGTCCATCTTCCTTCTCCAATGGTCTCCATGGCTGAAAATTATCTCAGGCACAGACAGCTGACTTTCTTTTTCCTTTCAATAAAAGAATTGGGGGGGGGAACTATACCAAATGTCTAGTTGTCTTTTGAGCTAAAGGCAAACTCAGATACCCAGCTGGGCAGCACACGTTTGAGGAACAAGGCAATAAATGTTTTAAATAGGACCCCCACCGTGATCCTTCCGGCTATGGCCAATGTGGAATCAGAAACTTCTCTTTTAGAGAAGTTAGGTTCTTGATTTTTATCTGAAATATAATCTTTGTGAAGGAAAAGCCATGACAGAGAGACTAGACTGGGAACCAATCAACCTAAGCCTGACCCAAACAGAAAAGTTCCAGTTCTATGCCTCCCAAAGCCTAAACTGCCACCCCTATACCTACACTAGCCTCCGCCCAGGACCGCGCATTGTCCAATCAAGACTGCCTTCATTTTCATGACGGGAGGGCTGCTGGGAAGGGAGACTCCCACAGCCCATCATTTCAGGAAAGCCTCTGTCACCTGTACCCTGAGCACTCACTCTCTATGCAGAATACTAAATAGACTTGGGGATTAAATGAGTTAGTAAAAGGATTCACCCTAGACTACAAAAGAAAGAAACCAAGCTGATGATACCTAAAAGATGTACCTGACACCCCACCCAACAGATACACACCTTCTCATTAGAACTTCAGGCACTTCATGGTTCAATTTCAAGTGCCACACCTCAAATTTTATTGTAAGTCATTGTTTCCCTATGCTTCATCTTCTACTTCAAATTACTTGAGGCATTTTTTTTCATCCCCAAATCTCCCTTAAACCAGGATAAGTTAAACATCTTGAGAATCTTGGGGATGGGTTCTTCTGAACAGCATCCCAGGTGATTCCCTCCAGCATGCTTGAAACAGATGAGGACCACCCATCAGAACCCAAGTTGATTCTTATATTCAGAATAGTTGAGTAAGAGTGAGGTTGAAGGCCAGGTGGTGGTGGTGCAGGCCTTTAATCCCAGCACTTGGGAGGCAGTGGGAGGCAGAGGTAGATGGATCTCAGTGAGTTCAAGGCCAGCCTGGTCTAAAGAACTAGTTCCATGACAGGACAGCCAGTGCTACACAGAGAAGCCCTGTCTCAAAACACACACACACACACACACACACACACACACACACACACACACACACCGAGAGAAAGGAGTATGAAGAAGTCCATAAAGGAGTTTGAGTTCTCAATTCCAACATAAAAAGCCTGGCCCAATAGCCTGTCTGAAACCTCAGCACTGGGCTGGGTGAAAGCAGATCCATCCCTGGATTTCTCAGGAAACTTCTCTAGCCATTGAGTTAACTCAGGGCTCATTGACAAATCTTGTCTCAAAAAAATATAAGGTGGTAAATGATTGAAGAACACATCTGTCTTTGATCTCTGACCTCCACACTTATGTGTGCACACATGTACAGATACACATATACTTAATTATGGTCATCTTGACTTACATGGGCAAACCAAGCACTCATCTCCCTCTTGGATACATTCATACATTAAAAGTTAATGCTTAGGATTCCTCTAAAATCAGGAACAAGACAAGGCTGCCCACTTTCCATATCTCTTCAATGTTGTAATTGAAGTTCTAGCTAGAGCAATAAGGAAAATGGGAGATCAGGGGGATGCAAATTGGAAAGGATGAAGTCAAACTTTCACTATTTGTAGATGATATGACAGTTTACATAAGTGACCCAAAAATCTCTACCAGGGAACTCCTAAAGCTGATAAACACCTTCAGCAAAGTGGCAGGATACAAGATTAACTCAAAAAAAAAAAAAATCAGTAGCCCTACTATATACAGACAATAAAGGGTCTGAGAATAAAATCAGAGAAAACATTACCTTTTACAATAGCCACAAACAACAAAATATCATGGGGTAATGCTAACCAAACAAGTGAAAACCCTATATAATAAGATATTTGAGTATTTAAAGAAATAAATTAAAGAAGATACCAGAAAATGGAAATATCTCCCATGATCTTGGATAGGTAGGATCAACATAGTAAAAATGGCAATCTTGCTAAAAGCAATCTACGGATTCGATGCAATCCCCATCAAAATCCCAGCACAATTCTTCACAGACCTTGAAAGGATAATATTCAACTTTACATGGAAAAACAAAATACCCAGGATAGCCAAAACAACTCTGTATAATAAAGGAACTGACTTCAAGCTCTATTATAGAGCTATAGTCCTGAAAACAGCTTGGTATTGGCCCAAAAATAGACAGGATGACCAATGGAATCAAACTGAAAACCTTGATATTAACCCACACACCTATGAACCCTTGATTTTTTGACAAAGAAGCTAAAATTATACAATGGAAAAAAGAAAGAATTTTCAACAAATGGTGCTGGCATAACTAGATGCTGGTATGTAGAAGACTGCAGATAGAACCATATCTATTGCCATGCACAAAACTTAAGTCCAAATGTATCAAAGACCTCAATATAAATCCAACCATACTGAACCTCTTAGAAGAGAAAGTGGGAGGTATGCTTGAATGAATTGTTACAGGAGACCGATTCCTGAACATAACACCAGAAATCAACAATTAATAAATGGGACCTCCTGAAATTTAGAAGCTTCTGTAAGGCAAAGGACACAGTCAACAAGACAAAATGGCAGTCCACAGGATTGGAAAAGATCTTCAACAACCCTACATCTGACAGAGGGCTGATTTCCAAAATATACAAAGAACTCAAGAAGCTAGTTACCAAATAATCCAACGAAAAAGTGGGGTGCAGAACTAAATAGAGAATTCTCAATAGAGGAATCTAAAATGGCTGAAAAACACTTAAGAAAGTGTTCAACATCCTTGGCCATCAGGAAAATGCAAATCAAAACAACTCTGAGATACCATCTTACTCCTGTAGGAATGGCTAATATCAAAAACATCAAAGACAGTTTATGCTGGAGAGGATGTGGATAAAGGGGAACACCCCTCCACTGCTGTTGGGAGTGCAAACTTGTACAGCTACTTTGGAAATCAGTATGGTGGTTCTTCAGGAGAATGAGAATCAGTCTACCACAAGATCCAGCAATTCCACTCTTAGGCATATACCCAAAAGGTGCACATTCATACACGAAGGACATCTCCTCAACTACGTTCATAGCAACTTTATTTGTAATAGCCAGAACCTGGAAGCAATCTAAATTCCCCTCAACTGAAGAATGAATGGAGAAAATGTGGTACATTTATACAATGGAGTACTACTCAACAGAAAAAAACAATTCACAGGCAAATGCATGGAACTAGAAGAAACCACCCTGAGTGAGGTAATTCAGTCACAAAAAGACAAACATGGTATGTACTCACTCATATATGGATTTTAGGATCACAAGCCTATAATCCACACCACCAGAAAAGCTAGGAAACAAGGAGGACCCTAAGAAAGACATGCATGGTCCCCCTGAGAAGGGGAAAAGACAAGATCTCCTAAGCAAATTGGGACCATGGAGGGAGGGAAGAGGGAGTTAGGAGAAAGAGAAGAGGAGAAGAGGAGGGGAGAGGAGGACATGAGGGAGCAGGAAGATTGAGTCGGGGAAGACTAGGGGAGAGTAAGAAAAGAGATACCATAATAGAGGGAACCATTATAGGTTTAAACAGAAATCTGGCACGAGGGAAATGTCCAGAGATCTATAAGGATGAACCCAACTAACAATCTAAGAAATAGTGGAGAGGCTACCTTAAATGCCCTCCCCATGCCATGTGTTGGTGGTGCACATCTTTAGTCCCAGCACTCAGGAGGCAGAGGCAAGTGGATCTCTGTGAGTTCAAGGCCACTATGGTCTACAGAGTTAGTTCCAGGACAAGCTTCAAAGCAATACAGAGAAACCGTGTCTGGAAAAACCAAAAAAAAAAAAAAATGCCTTTCCCAAATAATGATATTGATGACTACCTTATATGTCATCCTAGAGCCTTCATCCAGTAGCTGATGGAAGCTACAGCTTCCACCCACAGCTAAACACTGAGTAGAACTCCTAGAATCCAGTTGTAAAGAGGGAGGAGTGATGAGCAAAAGGGTCAAGACCAGGGCGGTGAAACCCACAAAAACAGCTGACCTGAACAAGGAGGAGTTCATGGACCCCAGTCTGATAGCTGGGAAGCATAGGACTGTTAGTTAGGATGACTGGGCAGTCTGTAGGGCCTCTGGAAGTGGATCCATGTTTGTCTCTAGTAATGGACTTTGGGAGCCCATTCCACCTAGATGGATACTTTCTCAGCCTAGACACATGGGCCAGGGCCTAGGCCCTGCTCCAAATGATATGACAGACTTTGAAGATGCCCCATGAAAGGCCTCACCCTCCGTGGGGAGTAGAAAGGGGATGGGATGGGGTTGGGGGGAAACAGAGGAGGGGAGGAGGGTGAAGGAACTGGGATTGACATGTAAAACAAGATTGTTTCAAATTTAAATAAAAAATATCATAAAAAAAGGGAAAAAAATTAATGCTCAGGTGACAGCTGAATGAGAGCAAGAAGCTCTGGCTGCTGCTGCACAATAGTGTGGATAAAATGTTTAAAACCTCAAATCGAGGCTTCTGCATGTTTTTACCAGAAAATGTTTTCACTTATTAGAGGTGTTTGAAGAGACTGACATATTTAACCTGATTTGAACATTAGATAACATATACAAGTATCAAAACATCATCAGGTACCCCATAAATACATATAATTTTTTATGTATCAGTTTAAAAAAAAAAAAAGCTAATGGTCGCTGATAATTCAATGAAGATAAACTTAATCTAATAATTGTATAACTGAGTCTAATTGAAATGAATGAGTTAAGACATGAGTAGACATTGATTTGCGTGTTAGTGACATTTTTTGGTATCTTTGTGACATGTGATGATTTGTTGTACCCCTTAATCCTTCAGTCTTCAATATGGTGAAAGTAATGTCAACCATTTCCAAAGCTCTTCTGAGAATTAAATGAGAATTTTGTAAGTCACCTCAGGATGATCCCTGACCATAAAAACTATCCGTTAAATATCTGCTCCCCAACACCCAACTCCCAAGAATAGTGCTGGATTTGTGGCATGTTTGCATTGCATCAACCTGAGTTGCAGCTGCAGATCCTAAAATGTCCTTCGCTATGGGATCCGGAGTGAATGGGAACCTGAGAGTTCCTGGAGACTTGAAAGATGGAGAGGAAGCAGCCCAGCTGTGAGATTGTGCCTGCAGTGATCATGTCGTGTCCCAAAGAAAGCATCTCATAGACCTCCTCACCACTGTCCAGCTCTTACAGTCTATCTTCCCCCTCTTCAGCAATGTTCCCTGAGCTTTGGTGGTTAATATAGGTGTCCCCTACACTGAACAGTTTTAGTTTTTAAAGCTAAACGTAAACTGTGGACTCAGAGTGATCATAAAATGTAGTTTCATCATTTATAACAAATGTACCCCCTTTGAGGACAGGAGAATGGCTAAAACTTTACTATACATGTGTGACTGCAGGGTACCTTGAAAATCTCTGTACTTTCCAGTCAGTGTTTATCTGAATCTAAATTGCTCTAATTTTGTTTTAATTTAAAATAATTTAATTTTTATTTTTTAAAAAAATTGTATTTTAAAAGCATCTAATAAACCCAGTAATCACTAGAACAAATAAAACAGAAAAATGATAACAGGAAACACAAAAAGAAAACCCAAAGTAAAGGGAGATTAAAACCACCAATATATAAACAGTTGTAGTAAACATAAGTACTTTAAATACACCAATTAAAAGACAGAGACTGGCAAAGTGTATCAACTACCTGCTGTCTCCAAGAAACTCACTTCCAATGCTAAGGCTGCTGGCTGACTGAAGCTAAAATGATATAATATCTATATATCATGCAAACTACTCAGAAAAAAAACAAAATAACTATATTAATGTCAGAAAAAGACTATAGGGTAAAGAACATTACTGGGAACAGAAAGGGAACATTCTTCAATGGTAAAAGGGAACCCATAACTCTGAGAAAAATAGCAATTCTAAATGTGTATGTGCTGAACAACAGTTACAGAATATGTGTATCAAAGAAAAGGAAACAGAAGACTGAGGAGCTGGCCTGGTCAGTAGCATACACGCCCAAGGAGCACAAGGACTTGAGTTCAGGCCTCTGTACCCAACTAAAGTGATGGCATCAAGGTACATGCTTGTAATCCCAACACCGAGGACACAGAGAAATAAATACAAATCCCCAGTTCCAGTGGCTAGCCAGCCAACCCTAGTCAACAAGGTCCAGGTCCTATGAGAGACCCTGTCTTTTAAAATGATTCCTTGGGGCTACAGAAATGGCTCATCAGTCAAGAGGACTTACTATTCTTGCACAGAACCCCCCTGGTGGTACACAACTGTCCAAAACTCCAGTTCCAGGGGGTCTGATTCCCTCTTCTGGAGTCCACAGGCACCAGGCACACAATTGGCCTACATACATACAGGCAAATACTCTTAACATAAAAACTAAATAAATAAATAACAGCTCCTGGAGAATGATACCCAAGGTTGACCTTTGACCTCTACAGCACACACACTGCACCCACAGACCACACACACACACATGAACATTCACCTAAATATACACACAAAAGAAATGGACAAATCCACAGTTACAATGAACACTTCAGCACCCCCTCACAGAAATCAAAGGAACAGCTAGACAGAAAATAAGGTATAAAAATAACAACACATTCATTGAACAGGATCTAATCAGTATTTACAGCACTTCCAGTCCAACAACAGAATATGTATTTTTTCAAGTGTTCATAGAACACATACCAAGACAGTCAATGTTCTGAGACACACACACACACACACACACACACACACACACAATCAAGAACTTCAAAAGTTAAAATCAGGTTAGTGAAATGGGTAAAGGTGATTGCCACCACGGGCAATAATCTCATCAATCCATACCCAGCACCACTGGTAGAAGAGAGGAAAGACTCTCCCGACTCATCCTCTGGCCTCCAAATGTGTACCGTGGTGAGTTTGCATGCACACGCGCATGGGCACACACACACACACACACAGGAAAAAGGAATTCTGTAAAGAATGCTTTCTACAATCACAATTGAATCAACTAAAATTCAGTAATGGAATATAACAGGGAGATCTTCAGGCAACGTAACTCGAAATCACAGATGAAGTATTGAAAAAAAGCCAAAGATAAATTCAGTTGAAAATTGAGATTATTCCGTATCTTAATGTATAGGTTAATCGGCGCTTAGGAAAAAATTTAATAGCACAAATGTATAAATAGAAAAAAATGGAAAGTTCCAAATCAGTAATCTAAGCTCCAAACTCAAGAAAAGGATAATGAAAACAAACCCAAAAAGGGAACAGAAAGAGGAACTATTAAAGAATGAAAATCAACAAATTTGAAGCAGAGGAGAAATTGGTGAAATGTAGCTGTTTCCTTGAAAAGGTCAATGAAATTGACAAACCTCTAATACACCATCAGGAAGAAAGAAACCACAGAGTGTCAGTGTTGCCGATTAAACAGGCAATGCTATGAGAGACCATGAAGACATCAAGAAAATGACAGACCCTAAGAACAGCGCCACACATGCATTTGATACTCGGTAACATGTCCCACTTTCACAAGACACACAAACAAGCCTTTGTAACTCACCCAGTGAAAAACAAGGTCACCTTATGCCCACTTATAATAGTGAATTTATAATTTTAACACTTCCCAAAAACTATTCCAGATGTAGTTGCTTCTTTGAAGAATCGTACTGTTCACAGAAGAATGAATACACACAATCACTTGTAGAAATGAAATAGGGCATTCCCCAGTTCATTTTATGAAGCTCCTATTGCCCCGGCACCATACCCAGGCAGAGACAGCACAAAAAGGGGGGGATGGGAGGAAAGGAGAGGGAGGAGGAGAGAAGGGGAGGAAAGGAGGAGAGAAAGGAGGAAGAAAAGGAGAGAGGGGCAGACTAGGTTTTAGCTCACATTGTGAAAGATGCCAATTCCTTAACCTAATACTGGAAAATAACATTCAAAGCCAAGTTCCTACCTCCTGGCCTTATTGCTGTGACACTCCCATTTGGATGTTATCACTGCCTTCTCTGCCATAGACAGCCACAGCATAGACACATTCAAAAGAGACCAAAACCACTCATTTATTCCCAGGTACTAGTCACCGGTCTGGTGAGGGTCCTATCACCTGCCAAAGGCATCATCCACTTCTGTTCCCAGAACAGACCTGTGGTGATGTCACTGCTAATCTTGCACACACAAAATACGGATGCACACAAGATGAATGTGCTTTCTATGGCTGCTTTATAAATGCTTAGGGACAAGGTTGTAGGTTGACACTTTTAGCAGGTCAGAATCAAACATATCAGCTAGTTGGAAAAAATAAATGGTTGCAATGTTTTCTCTAATCGTTACGCAGTGCTTCTTGACCCAACTAATTACTGTCACAAACTGAGTTGAGTCTATAGTTTTCAAAGTATTCATTGTCCACTGTTGAAGTCAGTTTTCTTTTTTCCTAAGATAGCTGAGAGACAGGTACGACTTAGATAGGAGATGGTTTATTTGGCTTACAGTTCTAGATTTCAGTCCACCACTGTCAGAAATTAAGGCAGGAACTCAAAACTGGAAATTATGTCAAGACAGGAACTCACAGCAGGAACTCAAGATAAGTGTCACAGTCATAGTTGTGATTTCTGTGATAAAACATCTTGACCAAAAGCAACTTGGGGGAAAAGGGTTTATTGGGCTCATGCTCACATCACAGTCCACCACTGGAAAAGTCAGGACAGAAACTCAAACAGGGCAGGAACTGGAAGCAGGAGCTGATGCAGAGGCCATGGAGGGATGCTGCTTATCAGCTTGCTCCTTATGGCTTGTTTAGCCTACTTTTTTTTTTTATAAAACCAGGACCACCAGCCCAGGAGTGGTATCATCCACAATGGGCTGGGCTCTCACCCATCAATCACTAAGGAAATGCCCTACAGGCTTTCTGCAGCCTGATTCTATGGAGACATTTTCTCATTTGAGGTTCCTTCCTCTCAATGACTTTAGCTTACGTCAAGTTGAGATAAAACCATGCAGCTTGCTTGCTTCCATATAGGATTGCCTCCAAATAAAGAACTCACATCACCAACAAAGGAGTGCAGTAAGAACCACATAGAATGCTGATTGCTAACTGGCTTCCAGGCCATATTATACTGAGCTAGGCTTAGATTTCTTACACAGCACAGGACCCCTTGCCTAGAGATGCTACTTCCCACATGTTGACAATCAAGACAATCACCTGCCAGGCAATGGTGGTACATGCTTTTAATCCCAGCACTCAGAAGGCAGAGGCAGGAGAATTTGTTGAGTTTGAAACCAGCCTAGTCCATAGAGCTAGTTCCAGGACAACCAGGGTATTCACACGTAGAGACAATGTCTCAAAAAAAGAAAAAAAATAGACAGTCACGTACAGACACACCCAAGCCAGTCTGACCTAGGCAACTGCTCACCTGAGGCTGTCCTCTCAGATAACTCTCAGGCTGTGTCAAATTGACTAAGCTAACTAATTGACAATTTTCAAAAAATTCAAATGAGGGACACTGAAAGAATATATGTGTGGGCTGGAAAGATAACCCAGCCAATCAAGGGCTTGCTCTACAGCATGAGGACCTAAGTTTGATCCCCGGTTCCATGTTTCTTAAAAATGGTTGGGTGTGGCATGGTAGAACACACTTGTAATCCCAGCACTGAAGATGTCACAGGAATTGGATCTCTGAAGCTCACTGGAAGCAAGCCTGGCCTATTAGGAAAGTTCTAGGCAAAATGTGAGTGTCTGTTAAAAAAAAAAAAAAGCAAGGTGGGCAGCATGTGAGGAATGACAGCCTATGTTGATCCACAGCATCCACACAATTGGGAGCACCGTTGGCTTTGCTGAGGTCTGTCCTGAACTCACAGGCAGGTGCCTTATTGAGCACAAAGGATTTCACAGGACATCACATTAAACAAGGCTATTCTGAGATGATGGTGGATCAAGACAAACAAAGCCACCTTGGAGGAATGGAAGAAAATGTGAACATTGTCAAAAACACAAAAATGCCCAATATTCCCTCCTGGTTAATATGAGCAACTGTTGTTTCTTTACTAATTATAGCTTTAGCCACTGTTTAATCATCCCTTCTTCTAGATAGAATGTAGAAAGGTCCAATCATTGAACCCTACTTCCTGAGAGTATCTCACCGAAAGCAGAGCCCTATTTCCTTAAACCCTTCCAAAACTCTCTTACCAGAAGCCCAACTTCTACAAGCCTACCCCAGTATTCTCATACTAACAGTCTCCTGTGGAATGTGCTTTCTCATGCTATACTGAGTAATGAATCTGATTTTTTTTTTCAGCTACAAGTGTGTGCCTGCTGACCTTGACTAAAGGTTGTTGATGTTCTGAATTCTGAAGAAGTCAGGGCACAGTTTATACTATCAATAAAAAGATTCAGGTCGTTCCAATGGCCAGGCAAAGGTTGTCTTATTCCAGATCCCACCTATAGTAAACAGTATAATACTATGTATTCAAGGAAACTGAGGCAAAAATGAGAGAAGATCAAATGGAAGCATACTGATATTATGCTATTGAAAATAGGTTCTCAGTATATGAATAGTGACAAAAACCAGTATTGGAAAGTTGGAAAGCTCAGCTGGAAAAGGCACTTCCTACCAAGCCTGAGGACCTGACTTCAATTCCCAGGACTCACATGTAGGAAGGAGAGAACCAATACCCAAACATTCTCCTCTGAAGTTCACATAGATGTACACACACACACACACACACACACACACACACACACACACACACACACACACAAAGACAAGTTCAGTGTTGTAATTACTAAGTGGGAAGAAAGGAATGTGAACCCTGGTTGGGTCCCTGGAATGAGAAACCTGCCACTGATTTACCTTTGCATCTCCATTCTCCACCTGTCCACACACCCACACCAAGTCTTCTGGGAGTAGACAGAAGTAAGGAGTGCCTGGGTTCACTTCTCAGGGATATCAGCCTCTGAACTTCCCTAAGCCAGGTATAAGAAATGCAAAGCAGAGAGCCAGCATGAGGATTCCCAAGCTGACAAAATGGAAGATGCTTCCTAGAGTTTTACCCTTCCAAGCGCCATGCACAGAACAACCTTCTCTTTAAGATAATCAAGAAAGTAGCAGTAGGGATAATAAACACAAATGCAATCTGCACACATCACCCCTCAGCACCAGCCAAAAATGAGGTCCCGCAGATGTTGGATGTGAGATGACCATAGGCCATCCCTTTCTAATTCTTTAACAACTTTAATGTTCTGACACCCAACTCCTTTCTCCTGAACTCAACTGTAACTCCATGGAAGAGGAAGGCTGTCACAGCCATTCCCTGAAATCATTCATTTCTCATCAGATAAGAGCTCATCAGAGAAATCAGGTTCTATTTTGGAAACATTACGTTAACTTCATCTCTAGACACCTGAGTTTCTATAAGGAATTCAATGTACTATGCCTATTGTCACCTCAGCTGCAGGTATTTTGAGTCTGGTCTTATTACTTTTCTTCTGCTGTGGTAAAACATCGTGACTGAGGCAACTTGTAAAAGAAGATTTTAATTTGGCTTCCAGTTTCAGAAGGTTGCAGTCGGTGATGGCAGCACAAAGGCATGGCAACAGGAAAGCTGAGGGCTTACATCTTGATCCTCAAGCTGGAAGCAGAAAGAGAAACCCCAAAGTCTACCCTACTGGCATGCCTCCTCCTCCTAACCCTTCCCAAACAGTTCCACCAACTAGGGTTCAAGTGTTCAAGCATAGGGGCCTATGGGGCCATCTCATTCAAACCATCATAAGTCTGTTGACCAAGAGCGCTTCCAGCATCTGATTCCCTCACTGTGTCCCAAGCACTAGAACCCAGTATCACTCTGTCCCAAGTACTAGATAGAACCCAGTATTACTCATCACTGACCCATGTACCTAACATAGAGTAGCTTTTGCAGCTTCCCTAAATCATCCATCTACCAGCTCCGTATCCTAAGGCAAATTTATTTAATTGCTTTGAGATTCCATTTTCTCTTGTTAAAATTAGAGAATCTACTGGCAGTGCAAAACATTTCTCTCACAAATTGTAACAAAGATTAGTATAATGGTGATATAATAAGTATGAGTTGTATAATATTGTAAGAATTTTTTAATTTTATAGCTATATTCTAATCAGAACTAGGTTAACTACATTCAACTACTCTTTTAATCCAAGAGATTCAGAGTGGTCCTTAGGGAAGCTAATTTAATGACTAGATAAGCAAATGTGTAATTAGTGTATCGACTGCTTATGTGGAATTAAGTCTCTCCAAAGTGCTGGGAGGTTCTTGAAACAGTTTATCTCAAGCAGACCAAGTGTTCCCAAATGTGGTTCACCATCACAATCATACATGGCACTTTTTAGTCAGAACGATCCCAGGACCATTGTAGAGAATCTGAGTTCCTGGGTTCTGGTTGATTCTGGAACTCACATGCTTAAAATGCTTCCTGGGGCATTCCAGCAACCAGCCAGATGTAAGAATCAGTGCTTCAGAAGAAAAGTAACTACAAAATAGAAACTCCTACACTGTATAAATTGTTGAGAATTCCAAATCAATTTATATCGTTTATATTATATTAGAACATGATTTTTCTTTTGAAAATTAATGCACTAGTAAAGGGCTATAATGTCATGAAGTTACTTTACAATAAACTGAAGTTGAGAAATAGGGCGGGTGCTGTGTTCATAAGAAACAAGATTAAGCAGTTAACAATTGTTGAGCCTAGGGATGAGCATCCTATTTTATTTCTATGTTATTGTTATTGCCATCTGTACCATAATCTTTTTATATACATTTGAAATTTTCAACAAAGAGAAAAATTTTCAAACCCAAGGCATAAAAAGCTTTCATTTCTCTCCTTTATCATGCTGGCTAGTTTCATGTCAACTTAACACAAGCTAGAGAGGCATTTGGAAAGAGGGACTCTTAACAAAGAAAATGCCTCCATAAGATTGGCCTATAGGCATGTCTGTAGTATATTTTCTAAATCAATGTGGGAGCGCCCAGCCATTTGAGGGTGGTATCACCCTGGGCTGCTAGGTCCTGGGTTCTATAAGAAAGCAGGCTGAGCAAGCAGTGGAGAGCCAGGAGCCAGAATTCCTCCATGGCCTCTGCATCAGTTTCTGCATCCATGTTCCTTGAGTTCCCACCCGGATTTCCATGGATAGTGAACTACAAGTTTTAAGATGAAATAAATTCTTTCCTCCCCAAGTTGCTTTTGGTCATGGTGTTTTATCACAGCAATAGTAATCCTAAAACATGCATCCATAATCTCATTCCCCAGTAACAACTCTTACTAGAATTTGGTGGCATAGCCTTCCAAATATTCTCTGTACGTTCTGTTTGAATCTATATTAATTTATTCCTCTTGTGTGCTGACCTTATGCTAGATTCTGACATAAAATTGGTTTAGGTGGCATGACTGGAAATTTTTCATGGAGAAATCACTGCAAACCCCATGTGCCTTCTTTCTGCTTCACTCTCACGAAAAGCAGAGGGGGCCACCTTATCTTCCAACCCTCCTGCCTACGATCCACCACCATGTTTCCTTCACAGCCCATGGTGCTGGTTTTCTCCTGATTCTCCTCTCTGGGAGGCTGGGAAGGCTCTGAAGGCAGGCAGACCCTGAGTTCCAATCCCAGCTACAGCACGCTGTAGTTGGATGCCTCCTCACTAATCTCCCTGGGCCTCCTTTTCCGCATCTCAGCTATGATGCTGACAACAACACCCACTCTTCAAGAAGTGGGAGGAGTAACACCCGTAACATTTCATTTCTGCTCCAGCGCCTTCTCATCAACATATGTGCTCCACACTTGAATCCCTGAGTTTTTGCCAGATTTACCAAAGCTTTACCTATAACCTTACACACATATGCAGGCGCACCACGTAAATGTGTTAACAGCCCTGAGAAAGTGATTGTTGGGGGGAAAAATGTGAAAACCAAAAAAAAAAAAAAAAAAAACCATCACATTTATTTTTTTTCCTCACACCCCGCCACCCCAGGATAAGCTTTCTTTGCACTGGGGGTGGGAATAGACAGATACATGTCCCAGCATGCATCTGGACTACTGTATGTTCAATTTAAGGTTTTCTACGCTCTTAACTCATCAAGCCTCTGCTTGCAACATATTACCAGTTTGAATCATTTTAACTAAAGATACATCGTACAGTGTACATATTTCAAAAATATATTTACACATGCATTTACACACAGAGAGAGAGAGAAATAGAATGCCTTCAAATATTTAAGCCGTTGCCTGAATTTCTTATTTATAATTTAAAAATATCTGGCTCCGTGTTCTCACAGGCAGAGAAACAGTCTTCTGTGTGTATTTCCTGACATGCACGCGCGCGCGCGCACACACACACACACACACACACACTTATATAAATCTCTTTTCGACCCTATTGTGTACATAGTTTAAAAAGTTTGTTAGAAGAATCCAGCCGGTAATAATTCACTGCACTTCATGTATAACAAACAGAAATGCACTGGCCTTTATGATGAATTGCCAGGGTAACACAGGGACATCTTGTTTGCATTTCAATGCACCGAGTGTCAGATTCTTATTTCATTACTCGCCAGCACATTAGTGGATGGTTTTTAATTTCTTTTCCCCCTTTAGCAAAGCCCCATAGAGACCTCTCTCTCTTACCACTTGCTTTGGGAGCAAGGTTGCATTATTTTTAAATGCTGTGGTGTCTGGGTCTCACTGAAATGTTGCTGAATTAACAAAATAAATGATAGCATACTAACAGCAGTTCCATCTTGATTTTTTTTTTTCAAAACATAAATTTTTTTCTGCCTTTATTTAGCTCATTCTACTAAAGGGGGCTATTTGGAATACTGTAGTGCTCTCTTTGTATTTTAAATTGGCCACCAACCTGTTTTGAATATTTTGTTTTTCTTTTGCCCTGATTCATGTTGCTCCTTTCGAAAACAATTCTTAAAGGTACAAGAATGCACTCTTCCAGCATTGAAAGACTGCAATCTTCTGAGAGCTGCTGGATGCCCAGACCTCCCACGAAGAAGGCAGCAATTGGATATTGATGCCATATACACTCCTTTCAAAGTCTCCAAAAAATTGAAGGAAGAATTCTTCCTAATATTTTCCCATGTGCATAACCAGATCAAGTGTAAAACTCTTTTGGACTAGAAGTCTTAAACTGTAGAGAGCATCATAGTCACTGAGAGGACTTGGCAGAAATATAGATGGTTGGTCCCATGCCCAAGGTTTCTAAGCCAGTAATTCTTGAATAAGGCCTCGCTCAGAACCTGTACACTGGCTAGCAAACACAGACTGAGAACTACTCCAGACTGGATCTGAGCGCAGCTCCATCACTTACCTCCCTAGTGGCCTTGGGAAGTTACCTCACTTTTCTGAGCTTTCGATCATTCAATGACAGTTTCTCCTGGAATAACTGTCAGAACAAAAAAAAAGAAATAGTCTATATAGTCACATGTCACAAGGGCAGACACTTGGAAGATGTGTGTGTGTGAGAGAGAGAGAGAGAGAGAGAGAGAGAGAGAGAGAGAGAGAGAAACAGAGAGAGAGAGAGAGAGAGAGAGAGAGAGAGAGAGAGAGAGAGAGAGAGAGAGAGAGAGAGTTTTCTCCTTCCACTTCCCATAGAAGTCTAAGAATTCACAAAGTGCCTGGACACCTCTTTTCTCCACCTGGCTTCCTGGTCATTCAGCATTTGCTTGGTCACCTCCAGATGGGGAGTGCTCACTGATTCAGGGAAATTCATCTCTTGAGTTCAGTTCTCATGGAGTGGGGGGGGGGAACGTTATACTGAATTAGAACTTACCTCCTGAAATTTCATGGTTCTTTCCTGCGGGGTCACAAAGTATAAAATTTCTTTTAATTTTAAAGCCTTCCTCAGCACATCCTACAGGCTTATCAACCCCATGAATATGCTTCTAGAAGAAACATTTGTGCAGCCCTGTACAACTTGTGTGTCTATTAGTGAGTTAAATGATAGACTCGCTTATGTGTTCATTCTCTCACTAACGCCATAGTGTGATGACGTCTCTGAGGACATTTAGGTTGGCAAGATTGACAGAAGCTATATTGTGAAGTCTCATTTGGATAGGACAAGAGGTCAAGAATTTTTCTCTAGGTGGCAAAAGGTTTTGACCACTTTGATGACAGAGTGAAAAGGTTTGGTTTGTGTTTATGAAGATCATGATGGTAAGAGTCTGGAGCTGAAAAGACCAAATACAGAATTATAAAGGGGAGATAATAAACAGAAGATGTGTGAGGGAACAGGAAGAACATGAGTGTGTTATCAACTGTGTGTGAGGGGTAAACAACAGAGGGCGCCAGGAATGATGCTAAGATCTCCACAGCTGAGCTCACAGGACCAGCACGCATTTGGGAAAGGAAACAGTTGAAGCAGATCTGGCTTTCTAGTAAAAGACTGGTCTTTTATAAGTACCTTTGACTTGAAAGAATTCTGGAAATTCTGTAGCCAGGTAAATACACGGACCTGCACTCTCGGGTATAAGATCTGAATTATAGGTATAGAAGTAGGTGTCTGTCTGACATTTGTGGATTGTGGTAGAAATCTGGAATTGGACCAAAAAAAATGTAGGATGTAAGGTAAAATAAGACAGGATGAAAAGTAAGGGGACAGCAACATCTAGGGGTAAATGAGACAAAAAAAAAAAAAAACTTCACCAGAGACAGTCAGAGAGATGGGGGACAGCACAGGGAACGACAGCAATGCAGAGAGAGCCAAGAAGAGGCGCAGCCAGTGCTGCCCAGTGCTGCCCAAGCCTGTGGTAACAGGGCCAATGTGTCCAGTGCTGTCCAGTGCTGCACAAGCATGCACAGTGGTGCCCAGTGCTATAGAATAGGCACTTCCAGAATGAGGTCCATAGTGATCTCTAAGAGGGAACTGTCTTCTGTGAAACAACGGTGATGATTCATTCTAGACACCAAGGACTGTAGAAGCCAGAAGGGAGAGGAAGTCAATGCAAAAGCACTATAGAGTTGAGCATTACCAGGGGTCGTTTCTCCTGAGGAAATAATCAAGGGTTCTCACAATTATTCCCCTCCTACAATGATCAAGACAGAGGAGACATGTTTGTCTGCCAGCTTCCAACCCCATTGGCTGAGGGTTGTTTGTGTCTGAGTTCAGAGCAAGCTCCCACTGACATCACATGCCATGTTGTCACAGTAGCCCTGGAGTTAAGGGAAGGAGGGAGGTCAAACAAAGGCTGCACTAGGCCCTTTACCACACAGACAGGGCTCGAGGGAGAACTGACCCAGAATATAAAGTGTGGAGTAATTTTTCCCCTTTCTTTATCATATTTTTAGTTTGTTTGTTTGCTTGCTTATTTGTTTGTTTTTAAATAACCATGAGCAGCATTTCAAAGATGCAGCAGTTAGGACTCTTTTGTTTTAAGTAAACACCTGCAATGTAAAAGTCCTTTCCCAGGCACCTAATGTCTATGTTGTAGCTTGTCTATATGACCAACTTTGTTTTAAGATGGAAGATGTGGGCCTTTTGCAGATGGCAAAAACTTCTGGGGAACTGAATGGTGTGCCACTTGTTGCTTGCAAATAAGTGCCCTACACACACACACACACACACACACACACACACTGCACGAATTCCTTTGGTTTATGTAAAACTGTCAACAATTCCTAAATTTGATTCTCCAGCCCAGACCTTGATCCAGAGTCAAACATACTATCTTTAACTGTTTGCCTGACATCTTTACCATGTGTCTCAAGGGACCTCAAAATCAGTAAGTTCAACATTATGCTGAGTTTCTTCACAGAAGTTTCACTCCTGGATATTTCATTGTTATAAGCTATTTCATGCTCCTCCTAATTCACAGTACCTTAAAACATGACCTTATTCAGAAATTAGATTTGTAAAAGTACTACTATGTTAAAGAGGGGTCTTTAGGATGGATCCTAATCCATTATGACTATGTTCATATAAGAAGAAATTTTTCTCTGAGTCATATAGAAAAAAGACATCCTAAAGACACAGGTCAAGCTGGCCTTCATCTTAGACTTCTATTCTGCTGAACTGTGAGAAAACTGATGTTCAAGACCCCCCCCCCAGCCTCTGATATCTTGTCATATCAACTCCCAGTATGATAATTGGTACTCTCACACCAGTCTCTAGCAGTTAAAAGCCACAAACCCAGGAGTCAGTCCTTGGTCATCCTACTCATAACCGCACAGGTGCCAACTTACGAAGCACATCTTAACATGCCCATGTCCTATCTCCACTGTCACCACATGGCTAGTTAACTCTAACTATATCAGATGGTTTTCATATTAGTCCTCTCTGACAGAGTAGGCATGGACAATATGGATTTGCATCATGATCTGACATTGGCTAAATAGGGTCCAGTGGTAAAGTAACTAGGGTCGCAGTATTCTTGTTCAAGATGCTGAGTTAGCCTCTAACTTCTGACCTATACTATTACCCTATAAGACTCAATACTTGCCTCTGTCTTAGAGTTTGATTTCTGTGGGAGACATCAGATCCAAGACCTTCAAGACTTGAGTACCCAGCTTTGATTCCCCTTGCCTATCTGTGTACCTCCAGCTCCCTACAGCTCTTCCCGCTCAGACCCTCAACATCTTACCATATCAGCTGACTGTTAGCAGCCCTTCAGTTCTGCCTTTACCCCCATACACTTCCCAGGAATCCTGGAGAAGCCTCCCCACTCAGTCTACTCATAGGCAGCTCCTCAGTCAACATAAACAGGCAACTTGATTTGATGGTGGCCAGCACTTAGCAGAGAAAGTCCAATTAACCCGCCCTGAAATGTGACACACAGCTAGCTGCCTCTTAGCGCAGCAGCCCTGTCTTTCATAGCCCCCTTCTTCGCTGAACATTCCAGAACATTCATCTCCCAAAGAAGAAACTTCATTTTACACTTTCATGTTTGCTCATGCTGCTACTATTCTCTGGAGGGCCAAGTTCATTTACTGTCACTCGTGGCTACTGCAACTTGTTCTTTGAGGCCCATATCAGATGGCTACTTCCTCTAACATCATTCCACATCCTTGCACTCCTGCTGACCCTTGGCATCCCTCCTCACCTTGTACTGCTCACAATCCCTAAACTTACCTGCTATATTCTGTTTGCTTGCTTTATCACCTTCATCATTAGACCATGAACTTTTCTGTTGATCTCTGTATCAACTAGCTCTAGTGAAATCGTTCTCACCCAGCAGGAGTCAAAGATGCAGTTTTTGGAATTAACCCACTCTGCTTGCTGGAACTAATGCACCCTGGTCCTGGGTACCAGCCCACAGCAGGGTGACATGTTTCATGCTCTCCCCAGCAAGGGGTCTGTTTGCCATGTTTACTGAAATGAGTCACGTGGTAAAAGCTCTAAATGAATACACTACACAGGTAGTGGAACCTAGATGGCTTTTTTAAAGTTTTTCAAGGAAAAAGAAATTGTGAAATGCCTCACTGGGGCCATGAAGCAATCTCTCCTAGTCCAGACTGGTGCCCAAAGCCAGCTGCTTGGGCTGGGAGATAACAGGGCCCCACACTGAGCTGCCACCAGCAGTCTCAGAGAAGTAACAAATTGACAACATTCAGGAGGAAGATTCTTCATTTCCAGCAGTATCATCTATACCCTGTGGCATAAAGCACCTTCTGCCTTATTAATGTCCTTTACATTTTTTTTAGTTTTGAGTCCAAGGTGAAGAGAGGGGGGCATCTGTACCAGAGTCCTTTAGGAACCAAGAAAATGCAGTAGCAGAGATGAATTGTAGACCCAGAAATAGCATTTTCTGGATGAAATGTATAATGTTCACTCTTTAAAAAAAAAAAGAAAGAAAGAAAAGAAATATCTAATACAACCCAAATGAAATCATATCTGGTCAGACAGAGCAGCAGAGAGGAAGAGAAAGACTGAGCATTAGAAGAAATTAATGCAGACTCAATCTCCTTAAAATGGAGACCATAAAGCACACACTGAAGACCAGAAAGAAAACATCCATCAGCAGGGCACCTCCTGTCACCACAGTTAAACACCATCTGTACCCATTAGACTTCTAGTTATCTGCTGTGTTTCAAATTGCATCAAAATTTGAAGGGAAACAACAGCACTTCTCATGAGACTTGAACTTGTCCAGGCCCCCTGATTCCCTTGTTCCCCATCCTCTGAAAACATAAGAAATCCTGTGTCACTAAATTATAGAATTCTGGTGGGCAGCATGTCCCTGTTAGTGGTTTCAAGATACTGAGTCCCACTCAGTCTAGCTTGAGAGGAGAGATGGGGAAACACATTTGTTTATTGTACAGCAGTCACTATACTAGAAACCCAAGAGCAAGAATAGAATCATTCTCAAGGAAGAGCTAGAAAGTAGAGTCAGAAAGTCATTATGATTCAATTCCATCTCTCATCTCTGGCCCTCTCTGCGGACTGGCATCTCCTGATCTTCACCCAAGTACAATGCACACAACCCACGCAGTTCACAGTTACCACATTGTAGCTACACAAAGGGACTAAATAACCAGCTTGTCCCCTGGTTCAATTTCAAACACTCAGAGAAGAGAATCTGACTCTCCAAACTTAGGTAAGGTGTCTTCCCTTTCCCACTCAACATGCTGGAGGATCCTGCACTGGAAACAGGATTGCTCAGGACATCCCCAGAGTATCCCTGGCCACAGGGAACTTTTGCGCTGTCCAACGTCCTGAACCAACACTGTACAATACACTACTTTGCCTCTCCAGTATGTGAAGTGGTGAGAATGGGTGATAGACTCTGCATGTTTCCATATGTGTGAACAGAATGGTCACAAATGGTCACAGAAGGCTCTGAACCGTTCCAGCGGCTGAGCATTTGGGCAGTTTCCAGCTTCCCCTATTATGGACATACTGGCATGTGTATCCTGTACAAATGATTTTATTTTCCCACTTGGATTATTACCTTTAGATAGACTCCCAAGAGTAGGATTACCAAGTCAGAGGGTATGAGTGGTTGCATAGTTCTTGGTACAAGTTTCTAGCTTATAATTCAAGGACAGGGACAATTACAGCATGGCCAGCAATGCATGTGGCTTCTCTTTGCAGACCAAAAGTATTTGTATATCCCATTTATTTTTACTACTATAATGCTGGCAATGTTAAATTTTCTATTTCTTTAATCTTATTCAGATTTAAAGACTTTTTTAATCAGTTTACTGTGTCTTTTATGTATGTATATTCCTCTGTGTGTGCACATGTATGGGAGGAGTACATATACACATATGTATGTATGCATGTTGGAGACCAGAAGTCAATTCTCCACCTTTATTTTTTTTAATTTTTATTTTTAGACAGGTCTGTAAAGAGTAGGTTTTTCCACCCGCCACTGGTCTTGTTCTGCTGCCACACCAGCCCCAAATAATACACAGAGAGACGCTGTATTTGATATCATGCTGTTGGCCAGGTACTAGTTTCTTATCAGCTAGCTCTGTCTTAAGTATTAACCCATTTCTGTTAATCTATGTATTTCCACGTGCTTTCATCTTACCAGAGAGCCGGCTGGCGTCCTGCTCTCTCCAGACTCTCCATCTTGACTTCTCCTTACTACTTTTTCTTTCCTCCTTGTCTCCTAGTCCCTCCTCTCTTGCTTTCCCATTGGCCAACAGTGCTTTATTCATTAACCAGTATGAGAAACATATTTACAAAATGACATCTCCCATCATAGGTCTCACTATGAAGCTCTGACTGACCTAGAATTTCCTATATAGACCAAGCTAACCTAGAACTCACAGCAATCTCTCTGCCTTCCAAGATAAAAGGCTGGCACCACCATGCCTAGTTTAGGAGAAAGGGCTCAATAGTTAAGAGAAGTTGCTGCTCTTAGAGAAGACCCCAGATTAGTTCTCAGCACTCAGACAGTAGCTCATAACTGCCTGTAACTCCAGTTCCTGGTATCAATGCCCTTCCCTGGCCTCTATGGACACCAAGCTTGTGGTGAACGTACATACATTCAGGCAGATCACTCACACACATAAAATTAACATGTTTATTTTTAAAAATTGTGCGTGTACACACACACATGACATACATGCATGCCATGTATGAACAAAGTGTCCAAGGACAAAAGACATCAGCTCCCATGAAGGTGGAGACACAAGCCAGTTGTAAGCCACCCAACATGCCACCCAGTGCTCTTAACCACTGAGCTACCTGCCCTGCCCTCCCACCTTTATTTTTGAGACAGGGACACTCACATGAGCTAGCCAGCAAACCCTAGAATTCTTCTTGTCTCCACCTCCCTAGCACTGGGATTCCGGGTAAACACTACCACACCTGTCTTTTACCAAGTCCTAGGAATCAAACTCAGAACCTCATACATGCAGGACAAACTTCAACCACTGAGACATCTCACCGGCTTCTGGTGTACTGTTTCAAAACAGTAAAGCAAAAAACAGACTTCCACAGAGCAAATATATGATGACATGGCAACATGAGCCTGTAAGTTGCAGCTTATAAAATGTATAAATAAAAAATGCCATAAAATAAAGGTGCTTTGTTATATTTGAACAAAATCTTCATATCCTTCACAAGTTGTCCAATAAAATTCAAATAAAAACTGAATGATTCTTTTCCTATATGGAGCTATAAGCTTTATTCATGATAGTTTGAATAATTTTCTAATTTTTCACTTCGATTGTTTTTTGCTTGCCAAAATCCGTTCATGATTGATTCAATTCACATCATTCCTGATGATGTCATCTCTTACTTTAAATATCGCAACTCTTAATACATGTATGTTCTATCATAGATAAAAATAAGCTCTTGTATTGTTTTATGCACTCTATTATTTATTTTATGTATAAGGGTATTTTGTCTGTATGCATGTCTGTGTACCATGTGCATGCCTGGTGAATGGGATCCTGTTGTATTGTGAGCTGCCATGTGGGTTTTGGGATTCAAACCCAGGACCTCTGGAAGAGCAGCCAGTGCTCTTAAGCACTGAGTCATCTCTCCAGCCTTGTTTTTTCCCTTTTAATTTTTCATAGTTTGTCTTACAGCTACTTGTTAGGTCAATTTCCTTAGTGCCTGGACTTCTAGAATATGTGGTCAAACTTCTGCCTTTATAACATTAAGGGAAAGTGAGAGCATTCATTGGTAAAGTTGGTACATCGGTGGGGAATAGCTAAGAATTTGCAGTACTACAGCACATATGCCCGAGTCTAGAAAGACTTAACACAGAGCTTTTCATAAGCTGGGGAAACAATGCAAGGTTGTTGGGGGGATGGGACGGGTAGGACCTACCTCTGTGTGAAACTACAGCAACCTCAAAATAAAAAGTTCCAATGAGAAAACCACTTTTAAAATGCATGACATTCTCATGAAATGCTTACTTTGAAGTCTGTGGACTTCCAAGTTCACACCCTGAACTCCCAACACAAGTCTAGAAGCTTGGGGCACACCTACGCGCTACTCTGGGCAACGAGACTGGGAAGTCTTTCTTGTCAGCGTCTCCTTGTTGAAGGAATCAGTTTTCAACCGCTGCACTGTAAAGGCCAAAGGCGGTTTTGGATGTGCGAACAAATTAACAAATATCCATTAAGGACCACAAGCCGTCTTTCTGGAAAGTGGCACCAGCTGTTGGGTAAACAACTTCTAGCAGGGAAAAGCAACACATTTCAGCTTACAGCTCCTTCCCCTTGTGACAAGCCAGGTTTAATTTTGGAATCTGCGACGCTGTCATTTGGGTAACCAAGTGGGTTTTGCAGCCTCGAGTTGAAACTGGAATTTGCCCATAGGGTGGGCTTCCCTTTCTGCCTACGGGGCCCACCCCGTGACCTTTTTAGCCATTCAGACAGAAAGAAAGCAATTTCTTCTTCCTTTTTTTTTTTTTTTTCCAGGAACAGCTGAATATGTTCTGTTCACTAATGAAAATCTGGTTTATGTTTCAGCATGACTATGTGCTGGCAAGCAAAGTACCTTAAAATAGGAATTTTAAGTGTTCTGTCCCTGAAAGGTATTGCTGGTTCATGAGAAATACATTCTTTGTTTTCGTTTTTGATTTTGGTGTTTTGCTTGTTTGTCTAAATCTCCCCGATTTTTCCCAGCAGGCTGCCAGGCTAGCCCAGGCCAGTGAAACACAAGTCCCGGTTACCTTCTGCGTCTGTGGAAATAATCTAGATTCAACAGGTGCTCCCTGGCTTGGCCCGCTGGGACCCTACACTTGAGGCTTTGTCCCTGCTGCTGTCACTGCTCCATCGCAGAAGTCCCAGAACCCTAGCACAATCTAACTGTCCTGGTTGGTTTGCTTCTCTGTTGCAGTAATAAAACACCAACAAAACCAACTTGGGGGGGGGTCTATTTCAGCTTTCAGCTCCCAGGTAACAGTCCAATAGGGGGAAGTCAGGGCAAGAACCGAAGTAGAGACCTTGAAAGAATGCGATTTACTGATTTGCTCCCTGGGCTTGCTCAGTTTGCTTCCTTATGCAACCAGCAACTATCGGCCCAGGGGTAACTCCGCCCACAGTGATCTGGGCCCTCCCACATCAATCATTAGTCAAGAAAATGCACCACACTCTTGTCCACAGGTCTGTCTGATGGAGGCAATTCCGCATTTGAGGTTCCCTCTTCCCAAAAGATTCTAGCTTATATCAAGTTAACAAAACCAACCAGTACACCAACCATTCCGGGCACAAGTATGAGCGGCAACCCCTCTGCCATCGCTGCCACCCTCCATGAAACTGAGCGAGTCACTGTGCCTCAAGTGTCTCAGTTTCCTCATCAACAAAATGGGTAAAATGATGCCTACGAGAGGAATGCCAAGAAAATATCTAGTTTCTTCCTGTGTCCTCACCCTGGGTTGGAGAACTTTGCCATCCTGCACATACCAATTGACTCCCAATCTGCTAAAGGCTGGTGAAAAGCAGAGACAACCCCGTCCAGTGCTCCCTTGACACACCCTCACCCTAGGCAGAGCCAGTCTCTCCAGCAGACAGCTAGAAGCTGACAAGTTTGCTGATGGCTAGGACTCCAGTCTGGGGATAAGAGTAAAGGACGGGAGCTGGGCCACAGGAGAATGACAAGCCACTGCTAACATGGCCATCATTCTCAATTAAGCAAACACCAGATCTACTGCCATAAAAGGTCCACTGACCATGAATAAAAACCTCGAGGAAGACAGAAGTGCCTGAGCTCAGAGTTTCCTTTCCCTTAGAAGGATGGCCACCAGCACAGGGGATGCGCAGGCTCTGTTTGACTTCTCCAAATGATTTGGGTATTGGGAAGCAAGAACCACCACCATTCCCCAGAGAGCCAGGGAAACAGTCTTTTACTTAGCTTTGTAAACTTTGGCAAGTCACTTGTCCACTCTGCCTTAGCATCCTCATCTGAAAGTGAGAATAATAGCAGCATCACTCAGGAACAATAATATACCTACTATATTAATTTTCTGTGGCTGCCACAAGAAATACCATAAACTGAGTGGCTTGAACCAACAAAGCTTATTGTCTCACAGTAGAAGAGACTAGAAGTCTGCCCGAGATGAAGGTGTTGGCAGGGCTGGATCCCTCTGAGGACTGTGAAGAAAGGATCTGCTCCAGGTTCTCCTTGGCTTGTGGTGACTCCCCTCTCCTGAGTCACATCCTCTCCTTCCCTTCTGTGCCACACCCTCTTTCCCTTTCATGAGCACACCCTTCACACTGGGGTAGCAACCACATCCCGATGACCTCACTGTAACCAAATTCCTCTCTAAAGACCCTACCTCCTGACAAGACCGCATTCTGAAGTACTAAGGGCTTGGAGTACAATTGGGCTCCCACCGTTATCTGTGGATTCAAATGAGTTGGTTTTTTTTTTTTAAAGTTCTTAGTCCAGTACTTGGCACATAGTGCACACTTTGCCATGATGATAATGATGACAATTAATTACACAGACTTCGTAACTTTTGTGCCCCATACTAATGAAATGTAATTCAGAAAGTGGTTGTAAAGCAAACTAGAAGCTTTATAAGACGCAAAAGGTGCAAAAAAAAAAAGATAAAAGTAGGCCAAAACTGTTTACTCAATGTTTGTTGGGAAGCCAGTCCCCACCAGTTCATGGAGTATTTGAGCCTATTGTGTACAAAGTAAAAACTGATTGTGACACAAAATGACCTGGCTTCTAAAGAGTTTTGTAACAAATGTTGGTTCCATTTCATCTGCAAAAGACATTCCCCTGGTTTCTTCCCTGGAGCCCACAACAAACAAACAAAAACCAACCCCAGGAAAAACAATTCACCAGGAAAGGAGACAATAGGTCTTGCCTCAAGAAGTCTCCTTTTTCTTTACCTCCTTAGTCTTAGATCACAGAACTCAGGAGAAAGAAGAGATCTCTGACTGCACTGGAAGTTAAGCTCAGGGAAATTCCCAGGACAAATACTGTAATTGTTTGTTTACATCTGTCTTAGTTAGGGTATCTATTGCTGTGCAAAGACACCATGACCATACCAACTCTTATAAAGGAAAACATTTAATTGTGGTGGTTCGATTACAGCTTCAGAAGTTCAGTCCATTGTCGTCATGGTGGGACACGGCAGCACGCAGGCAGATATGGTGCTAGAGAAGTAGCTGAGAGTCCTACATCTTGCAGGCAACAGGAAGTCAACTGAGACACTGGGTGGTATCCTGAGCATGGGAAACCTCAAAGCCCACTGCCACAGTAACACACTTCCTCCAACAATGCCACACCCACTCCAAAAAAGCCACACTTCCTAATATCCACTCCCTATGAGATTATAGGGACCAATTACATTCAAACCACCACAAGATCGCCTGGGCCCTTCAGAGCCCTCTGTGGAGTGGCCCACTGGCCAAAGGGAAATGGACATGACTACCTCAGGGAGCCCTGTCTGGAATGCTGAGGCTGGGCTTGTGGAGTAGCCCTTGGGATCCTGGCACCCTCAGAGACTCTGGCACTGAATCCCAGCTCAGCTTCTTGACTCTGACCAGCACTTCCAGATTCAAGTTCAATATAATTTTATTATATTTTATTTATTGAGCTGGGGGGGGGGGGACATGAGAGAAGAGGTCCAGGACCCTTTCTCTGGTTAGATAAGACCATGTGGAAACACTTTGATAGAAATTGGTAAATATTTAAGATAGAGCTAGGCAACAAGAAACTCTAATAACAGGCCAACAGTTTCATAACTAATACAGCATCTCTCTGTGTTATTTGGGGCTGATGCTCGTAACAAAATGGCACCCAACGTGGGTACTAAGAACTTCCACTTAAAACTTGACAAAAGCTTAAAAAGGGATTTTAAAAACAAAAGAACAGAGGCAAGCAAGGCTTCTTGGTAGCAGCATTTTTCTAGGGTGAGCTCTGTTTTGCTAGAGACGAGCAGAGACCCTGCAAACAACTAAATGGTGTGTACAAGCAGCTGGCAGTGGCAGCATGCTGATTGAAGGCAGCATAGACCAAGGCGGTGAGCACAGCTCTCACTGCTGGCAGTAACCATACCCCTGCTATAATGGAAAGTAATGTTGTTATTTAGCAGATAAAAGACTCTCATGGCCAGAAAAAGATGAAGAGTTACAGTAAAGACAAGATAAAGAAAAACCTCTAAAGGTTTGCAGTATGTTTAAAATATATGTAGACTTGGGAGAGAAAAAGAACCAGGATAAAGTGGTTTAAGAAAAAAGTAGGAAGAAAGAGAGTAGCTGGGTGGCACACACCTTTAAACCCAGAGAAACCCTGTCTCAAAAAATGAAAAAATAGAAGTAAAAGAAATAGAGTAATAAAAAAGCCATGTGAAGATGGAAAGTAAACAGAGTCTGGATACTGTATGTTATTGTGTTGTCTTTGAATTGCTCATTTGCTAAGGAAGGAACAACAACTGCTAAAATACACTTGATATCAATGCTGCTGAAATTATCCAATTTATATATTTTAAAATGCTTTGACTTCAAAATTTAAGTCTAAGTACAGGTTACTAGGGAAAAGGATTCCTATTTTTGTTTCCACAGAAAATGAAAAGCTGTGGATCCCTTCCAGACTAACATGGTTTGATCAAGCAAGACCTCCTGAAACAGTGTCCCAGATGATCCAACATTTAAAACAGCTGGGACAAGGCAGCCTTGCAGACTACAGCCAGGATTGCTGCATCTTCTTAGGATCCCCATGGTATTACAGTGTCCCCAACCAGCAGGAAGCAGTTTGGAAAGAACAGTACCCAAATTCCCAAATACTGTCTATAAATGTTTGTTTTCACCTAAATGGCATTGGTTATAAATGGTTAATGACCACAACCAATCTCTTTTTTAAAGGTAAAAAGGGGATTATGGTATGGAAATGAATACTTTGTTTTGGAATGGATTTTCATTTATTGATACAAACTTAAGGTCAATTTTGCAATAAGTATATTTCTCCTATTGTTTAGATATTGTGTTTGTATAGCTCATTTAAAAATGTAATGTATAATTAAGTACAGATTGTAGATAGTTACCTATGATAGTCAAAGCTTATAGTTAGGTTGGTTAGGTTTTCTAGATATATAGAGATATATATTTCAAATAGATAGGCATTCTTCAAACCTTTTAAAGACATACAGAATATGGAATTTAAAATGGTTTAGGGTTTTCTTGACAGTGAGGCACAACTGATCCTGGCAATACCAACTGCATCATGGAGGCAGATGGACATCAAAGAAACTCATTATGGAGTTTGCTTCCAATATGGCAAAACTAGCCATTTGGGCAAGATACTGCTCTTGTCTGGACTGTTTAACTATATGCTTTATAAAGTAGACATGCAGGACCCAAAGGAAAGTACTTCATGGAAGAGTCTGCCAGACATTCTTCAGGACACAGAGAAAAGTGACTGGCAAACTGCCAATACAGGTGGAAAGTTTAAAGTTTCCTGCCTTGCTGAGAAGTCTGCCAGACACACGGTGGCCTATGGGCCAAAGATGGATGCGCCAATTTATGGAAGAACTTTGGGTGACTGTCCAGGTATCAAGATGTCTCTGTCATTTCCAGAGTTTATACACTATCCTTCTGTGGTCTTTGATGGAGTTGAAGACAGATAGTTATCCTGCCCATTGGAATTCAGTGCAGTGGGAGTGTAATTAAATAAGCCCTTCCCTCCCCAAGATTCTTTGGCCATGGTGTTTTGTTGTAGCAACAAAGATAGCCCTCGTGCTCACTGTCATATCTGTAAGATGCTGTCCTCCTTTTGCTTCTCCAATTTTGAGGTGGAAAAGCAAGCTAACTTCTCTTTCAGCTTCCCACACCCCAGGAATCCTAGCTGATAGCTCCTGTGACCCATGATGGGTAACTGAACTGGGAGGCCTAACACTGGTTAGTTCACCAAAAAAAAGTCATGGCCAACAGCACATGCCTACATAATGAATGCATGGTACAGAGATGGAGGAAATACCCAAGTGATCAGAGCACCGATTCAAACAAAGCAGAGAAGACATGGGTGGACATCAGCGTGTTTCCCTGTTGGCATCCCACCGCTGCCGGATTAAGAATGATGGACAGGAGAACCGCCTTTTACCAATTAATTCCAGAGTATGATTTGTAGCCTGGGCCCTTCCTTGACGATCCTGAGCTTTTAACGAACCATGACACCACTTTAATTTCTCCTTTGCCCCCACACTTTATTAAAACCTACAGTAAGTTCCATCAAATATCCCTTCAAGGAAAAACAGAGAGAGGGGAAGAAATGGAGAGACATTTGTCTCAACGCAATATGAAAGATTAGAGTTTGCTGGATAAAGAGGGGGGAGGAGAGGCATGAATTCTTGGGAAACACATGCACGCACAGGGACACACACACACACACACACACACACACACACACACACACACACAATTTCTCTTTTGCAATGACCTCCTTATGCCCCATCCATCAGCCTGGGGTTGGCTTATTCTAACTAGCAAGTGCCTTTATTCTGTATAACAGGCCCATCAGACACAATCTGCATGCCAATTACTGGCACAGACCCCTTGATACCAAAAAATGGAAATTAGCTGTCAAGAAAAGCCTTCAGCCGGCCAGTCTCTTCTTGCTCTCTATTTCCAGCTCATACACGCCCTCATTCTGCCCAGCGCCCGGCTCTCACCAGGGAGTCCCCCGTGGAAAAAGTCATCTAAAAATACAAACATATTTTATTGTTATTAGTATTAGTTGCTGACTTTCTCAGTACAATGTGAAATTCACCAGTGGGCAAAAGCTGCTTAGGGCGGAAATGGGTGAGAGAGGTTGATTTCTGATAATTGCATTTCCGTGGGAGCAGATCAAGGCGTCCCATGAAAGGACATTCAAAGAAAATGTGAGGATGAGGGCGAAAGAGAACAGACAAGGAATGGGATTCTGTAACTGAGGTAACAATCAGAACTTTCACACTCAAGAATGGGCTGAGGCAGAGTTGAAGGGACAGAGGTGAGACACGCTCTGGGAGTGAGCCTGCATCCTAATTGCCTCTCGAAAAGCCAGGTGGAGGGTCTCCAGCACACAGGGAACACAGCAAGGGCGCTCCTGCAGAATCTCCCCCTTGCTGCTGGCAGGGACTCTGAAAGGGTGCTCTTTTTTTTTTTTTTTTTTTTTTTTTTGCCAGAATGAGCCACAGATGGAGGGGATTTATCTTCCACCATCAAAGAGGAAAGTCCCTGTTGAATCTCTTCGTAAGACAAAGGAATCCATATTCCAGGCAAGGCCTTCATTTGGGGACTCAGCACCCTGTCAGTGTAGTTACCACCCTGTGAATTATTATGTTTGTTTGTTAGTTTGTTTTTAGGGAGGAGGGTTGATGATTTAACTCACGCAGAGCACTCACCCAGCATGTGTGAGGCCCTAAGCTCAAACCCCAGCACTGAAACAAAGAAAAATGGGTAAGGAGCAACGTTCTAATTGTTTACTATTAAGCATTTTCATTATGACACAGTTCAAGGCTTGCTCAAAATCTGTCTTCCTTCATTAGTAAGTAGAAACAAGTAGTCTTCTTAAAAAAAAAAAAAAAAAAAATCTTCTTTTCTTCCCCTGCATTCTGAAAGTTAAAATAGTCAGACATGCAAATCCAGACATTATTAGATGTCCAGTGTTCAGAATATGGTACATGAACATCTTCACTCATCCAGCGTCTACAGTGAGTGCTGCTTCTAGGTTGGCACAGCAAAGCTAGCCCCAAATAATGAATGAAATGAATGCATACCACCACTATGAGAGGCTTTGTGAGTGGGACCCATGTCTCTGCCTTGAGGGACACATGGAACCAAATCTAGCTAGCAGCCCTCATTCCTATTTCTTTTCTTTCCTCTCCTTTCCTCCCTCCTCCTTTCTTTTCCTCTCCTTTTCTTTTCTTTGTGGATACTGGGTCTCACTATGCAGCCCTGAAAGGGCCTCAGACTAACTCTGCAGGATAGGCTGGCTTTGGACTCAAAGAGATCTGCCTGCCTCTGCCTCCTGAGTGCTGAGATTAAAGGTGTGTGCTACCAAACCCAGCTTTATTATTATTATTTCCTGTCATTCTTATTTTGAAGTGTTATTACAGGTCTCCTCGCCTTCCATATGTTTTGGTGACTGGGGTTTTGTTTTGGTCTGGTTTTGGTTTTAGCTTGTGTTTTGTCACAGCCATGAGATGGCTTACTGGGTAAAGGTGACTGCTACCAAAACTGATGACCTGAGTTTCATCCCTGGGACCCACAAGATGGAGAGAAAGAACCAATTCCCATAAATTGTCCTCTAATATCCACATAGGTTGTACATACACACACAAAGAGAGGGAGAGAGAGGTACACAAATAAATAATGTAATGTTTTCATTTAAAGGCAGAAATGCTGACCACTTTTTTGGACAGGTCAGCCTTGGAAAATGAGGAAAGTTCTATAAACTGAGGGGTCATCAGAATGTCAGAGTCTGTGAAGTATGAAAGTGGAGATAAAAAGCTCCCTGAACCTACAGCCATACCACATGATCACCAGTCTTGAAGCTAAGCTGGATGAAGCCTGGTTAGTATTGGATGGAAGAACCACCTTGGCCATGAGGAGACAAACATATCTCACATCCTAAGGTATCCATCTGGGTTAGATGTCGACCAAAATGCATGACTCCTCTGAACAGCCAGAGGCCTTTGGTAGGAAGCCAAGAAGAGAAACACTGGAGACACCTGGGCAGGATGCTTTGGCAGGATGTTACCAGGCAGAGAATGATAGGCTACTGAAAGAGTATGGTAGAAAGGCTGAGCTGCCAAGGCTGCCAGGAAATCTAGAGCTGAGAACCAAATAGGGACGACAGACAGTAGCCCAGAGTTGTAGGCAGAGAGCAGACTCCAGCAACATCACCACGTGATTGCATACACGGGAGAGGGACCACTCAGGCTGCAGCCATAACACTGCTGGCCCACTGGGTGTGGGAATGAAGAAGAGGAAGCTATGGTCAGGTGGAGAGGCCAGACATGAATGATGTCACATCGCCATCACTTACTGCCACACACATAGCTGCACAGATGACAATTCCAGGCTGTCCTTAACACTCTGTTGGCTTATGTAGCCTAGTAAGCCTCTGGCCACCAGGAAGGAACAGACCAGGGGGCACGCCATCAGGCTCACCCTCATTTCCCATCACTATTTAGCCCTATAAGAGACAGAAGGGTGGTCTTCTAAAAGATATTTTGACTGGCTAACCCTAAGCGTGTATCTATTCAGGTTTGTCAGTGCACATCCACACCAAGCACTCTTCTTCCCTAAAGAAAACAAAGAGGTCACTGAAATCATCTTGGGTCTCATAGGTGACATTAGTACAGGCAGACTACTGAGTATGACGCTCATTTGCATGTTAGGTCCTGTTGTGCTAAACAGAAAGCATCCCCTTGTTGAGTCAATTAGGTAGGTGAGCAGTTCCCTGCCACAGGGCTGACTCTGGACATAGTTTGGACCCAGGGGCCACTTATATACTTGTGTAGGCAAATTCTTTACTACTTGGCTCTAGAGGAAAATGCATCTTGCATAAGGTGTGGCTCAGCAGATAAGTCTCTTGTCAGGTCAGTGTGCTTCAGACTGCTTGTCATGGCTTTTATCAGAGCTACATGCACCGTACATCTGTTTTATTGGTTTTTGTGTACTTGTGGCAGAGAGAGAGAGAGAGAGAGAGAGAGAGAGAGAGAGAGAGAGAGAGAGAGAGAGCATGGATGTCATTTGCTATTTGCAGGGAGGCAAAAGAAAGAAAATTTGCTGCACTTTCAACCCATACCACGTATTTCCCCAATGTTTGAAACTAAAACAATGAAACTGCACGGCTCTCATGTGTGGGATTTTAGACTGGAGTTTTCCATAGCTGACCGTGACTTGATGGTACCTCTAGGTACCTAGCTAGCTATACCTGAGCTGAATGAACTAGCTCAGTATGTGGGTTATGGCTCTGTCTGTCATCACTATTTAAAATGTGTGAAGATCCCCCCCACTCAGAAGAAGGAGGGGAGCAGAGGGGGAGAAAGAGTTGGGGTAGGAGGGATTTGGCTGTGAGGCAATGGAAAAGTGGAACTGGCGTTTCTGCCTCCTCTGCTCCACACTTCCTTCAATATCAAGGAACCAGTCCTTAGCTGAGAAACTAAGGCAGACCAACTTAATATTTGCTCCAGTAGATGTCTCCCACACAGCAGGGACGCCCCAAGTCACACTCTGAGGGGACCAGTCCTGCCCCTCTCCTGAGCATTTCTATGTCTCTGGGAAGAGTCACAGGAAACTGTTTTGGTGGCTTTCAGGCCCCCAACTTTGATGGACATAGGAACACAGAGACTTGAACCAAGATAACAAACAGCACTGAACGCATCCAGGACAACCACATCAGGCCCAGACAGTCCAAGATGAAGATGCTAGGGTAAGTTCAGAGCCTCTTTCTCTGGGCCTCAGTATCCTCATCTGTGAGAGGTCTGATGTAGACTCAGTGGCCTCTCCAGGGCTCTGATCACTTGTATACAGTCCCCACAGAAGGGTGTCAAAACCACTCTAATCTTTCCTCTCAATGCACTTCAGAGTCTTCCCCTCATGGGTGTTGTATAATTTAAGAAAAGTGATGCACAAGAGAAAGGCGCCATGCAACAAGGTTCAAGCAGAGGGAATTTTATTAGGGAAAGGGGTCATAAAAAGGGGAAAGGGGAAAGGGGAGACCAGCCTCCAAAACCAGGAGCAGCAGGAGAAAGGAAAACCAAAAACAAAATAAAAAACAAAACAAAACTGTTATGAGCAGTTTTCCCCGCCAGCCTGATCCCAGAGCCACATCAGCCCCAAGTAACACACAGAGAAGTTTTTAGTTATAAAGCTGTTAGCCTGTTACTAGCATTTCTTATTAGCTAGCTCTCTTAAATATTAACCCATTTCTATTAATCCAAGTGTTTCCATGTGGTCTTATCTTACCGGAGAGAGGGTCCGGACCTCTTAAGTGTCTACATCTTGACTCTCCTTACTACATCTCCCAGAATCCTTCTTGTCTCCTTGTCCCACCTATCTTGCTTTCCTTTTGGCCAACAGGAAACCTATTGGTTTCTCTTATTAACCAATAAGGGAAACATATTTACAAAATGACATCTCAAAACAATAACAATAACAAAAGCAAAACTTCACTTCTATACCTACCTTATTTATGGTGCCTTCCACTTGACAAAAAGCATAAAATGATTTATGAAATGTGTTCTGTCCCAGGTCCCACTGTAAGACCCTCAGAATGAGGAGTCTTCCAGGTTCGGTCGATACCCCAAGAACTCAATGTCCTGTCCAGTTGCTGCAAAAAGCAAGAGGCTTTAATGAACAGGAAGGAAACATTTGTGCAAACAGGCTCCTCCAGCACACAGGCTAGGGAGAAGCCCCCTCCCCCCGGCACAGGTTTTTTTAAAGGCAACCCCACAAGCTTAGGGAGGGGGTGGGACCCTCTGTCCATTGAGTATGTGACCCTTGGAGGCAGGATGGTCTGCTATTAGGGTCAGCAGACCTTAGGGCCTCAGGTGTGCTAATTAATCTTGTCTGGGCAAACCAGAGTTACAGCTATCTCTTGACCCTATTTACCACCTGTTGACTCACAGGAAAGGAGGGGCAGTGTGAATTCTTCTTATCTCAGGGCCTTGTGAGAGGAAGCTAGCAAATTCCAAGGAACAGATATTGGTTTCCAGGTTAGTCCATCATTAACATTACTTTTTGGTCTTTCACCACTCTGTCCCTGATCCTAAATGCCCTGCCTTGCCCTCAGCTAGAGTTTGGAGGCATATTAAATGATGTCACCCAGTGCCATGGTGTCTGTGTTTACTACAGGTCTAAGAGAAAGACTCTCTGCCTAACAGTTTTAAATCCCTTCCTGTTGTGGATTGCAGCAGCAATGACCACTAAACAAACAAGGCAAAATACCCAGCATCAAGACCCCAGGAACAGACTGGGTGAGCATTTTTAAAAAGGTAGAGCCAGAGAAGAAAACGATGAAAGAGAGGAATGGAGAGGATGAGGAGGGAAGGAGGAAAGGGAAAAGGACGGGAAGGTTTTAAGATCAAGAGACCAGGTATAGTTCAGCTGGTCCAGCGGTTTTCCCAGCATGCAAAAAGCCATAGGTTCCATGCTCAATGGTACATAAAATATAGGATAATGGCTCACATCTGTAATCCCAAAAGTCGGGAGGTAGATGCAAGAAGATAACACATTCATGGTCTTATTTTTTTTTTTTTTTTTTTTTTTTTGGATACATAGCAAGAGCTACCTTAGTCTCTCTCTCTCTCTCCTCTCTCTCTCTCTCTCCTTTCTCTCTCTCTCTCTCTCTCTCTCTCTCTCTCTCACACTCAAAGTGTTGTGTGTAAGGTTTTTTCCTGGAGAAACATAACACAAATATCTATTCACTCCAGACAGGAAACAAACAAACAAACAAACAGAAAATGTTAAACCAAAATAATGATTCTAGCAAAGTCCAACTTGGTGTACCAGCGAGTTTTGGGGGTTCCTTACGGAGTGTAGGTGAGGAGTTACTTAGAGGGACAGGGAGTACTCCAGGGCAGCTGCACTGTGGAAAAGCGCACCCCTCACTCCACCCCTGTGGGCGGCAACTCACAAAGGCTGAGTCCCCAGAGCAATCTGCACAGCCTGCCGGTACCCTCGCTGAAGTCTGCTTCTCAGGGCAACTGTTTACTGTGCTTACTTACATCCTTGGGCTGAGGCCTGATGGATCTTATTTTGTGAGCTGCCTGACTTGCGAATTTTGCCAGCATTCTAAGTCTTTTGAGTCTCCTTTCTCTCTCCGGCGAGGGGGCGGGGGATGGGGGGAGGCGGAGATGTTTTCATTAGGAGGAATACCTACTTGCAGACACAAGCCAATGATGCCATCTTAGTGTATCAGGAATTTTTAAAAAGCATAGCATTGAAGCCCAAGCAGAGTGGAGAGTGGAGGGGTTGGGACAGAACTTTTTTTAAAAAAGGGATGAAAGATGCCTGGAGTCTGTCTGTAAACTCAGGTGACTACCCCTCTGCAGCCCCTGGAGGGCGCAGCCTTCTTCTCGCTGCCCGGCTTTCCGGAAAGGGTGACGTTGAGCACACACTGAAAGCATTCAGCCCTCCCATCCCGACCCGGTCCAGGCTGTACACTCGGCTCCCCCACTGGGTCCCCTCTCTGCAGCGACATCTCTACGGCCCACGCAGGACTCAGCCTGCTCAGAGAGCATCGCTTCCCGCGCGTTACCTTTCCGTAATAATCTCATACATCAAAGCTTGAGAGCCTAGGCCTGCCTAGGAGCGACTGCGGTGGGCGTTTGAATATCATTAGCAGGGGCTCGTGCTCCTCGGCTTCATATGCAAACTCCTGGGCTCCCTGGAGTACTTTCTGAAGAAAGTGCTCTGCATCACGGACATTTGTTATTTTGCGAGAGAGAACCCAGAGGATCCGCAGAAACCCAACCAAATCAAGCTCAGCCGGGAACCGACAACAATCAAGACCTCTATTGCCACCTAGTGGCATATTCTGGAATGACAGCCGGCTCTGGTTCACCCTCCAAAGCCACTTTGGAAAAGGCTAATCCAGGTAACTTACAAATATCCAAAAAGAGGACAGAGGGAAGAAGAAAATTTTGTTCTCACTGTATCTCTGAGGATCTATGAATCAGAACAATGTGATTGAATATTTTAACTTGGCAAAGGAAGGAGAATTGAAGTTGTAACTATCTACCTCTGAACAAAGCTTAGGTCACAAAGAAAAGGAAATAGAGAAACAGAATCAAGAGGCAAATGAGATCCACTCTTACGACGCACAAGTTCCAACCCTACACATACATGAATGTGTGGTCTTCGAAAGCCAATCACAGTGACACATATCTGTAACCCAGAACTTGGAAGGCTGAGGCAGGGGGACTGCCATGAGTACCAGTCAAGGCTACAGAGAAATTATCACTCTGGGATACAGAGAAAGACCCTATCTAAAAGAAAAAGAGGAAGTCAGTGCAAGCTAAACATGGTGGTATGCGCCTGTGATCCCAGCACTTAGAGGAACTTGGTGGCAGGGTGATCATTTCAAAGCCAGCCAGGGCTACAGAAGAAGAGGAAAGAGACAGAAACAGAGAGAGATGGGAAGGGGAAGAGTGGAGAAGGAGGAGGGAGAGAGAGAAGAGATGGGAAGAGGAGAGGAGGGGAGGGGAGAGAGGAGAGAAAGACAGAGACAGAGACTGTCATTGTGGCAGTATTTGGGATAGCAAAGCTTGGCATGCTGTATAAATATAGATACACCTAAATAGCGACACACATGTTTCAAGCAATACGACTCAGGTATACATGGTATTTCATGACTAGGTTCTTCATTAGTTCACCTGGTGGATTTTGTTCTTCGCGCGCGTGCGCGTGTGTGTGTGTGTGTGTGTGTACATGTTTATGTACACGCATATTCATGTCATTTCTCAGGATCCCTTTCTGGCATGGAGCTCAGCTAGTGGTCAGGGCTGGCTGGCCTGTGGACTCCTGGGGAATCTACCTGTCTCCACCTCCCCAGTGTTGGGGGAAAAGTGTGCACCACCACCCAGCCTTTCATTGTTGATGTTTAACACGGGTTCTAGAGATTAAACTCAGAGCTTCATGCTTGCTTATCACCACCCCCCCCCAGCTCTTTACTCATTGTTCTTAGTACAAAGACTGAGTGTGTGAGAGAGATGGGCAGAGGGGAAGGCAGGAGGAAAGGGGTTGAGACAAGACAAGACTGGCATTGCCCTGAATTTGGAGGACTGAGTGTGTGCTCACATCTTGATCTTAATCAGATGACTACAGTCGTCTCTCAGACACCACTGAGCTGGACAAGTGAGATCTATGAGCCAGACCCCAGCTCTCACCATCTCCCAACAGAGTAGGCAAACCCACTTTCAGAACGGCACGGTTTTCTGAATGATAGGAAGACTTTGTGCTTGTGTGGCTTTAGCAGAAATCCATCCCTTCCTGTCCGGTCTGGCGTCTTTCCATGCCACTGGATGCAAGGCAGACTGGTTCAGTGGCCTGAAAAACCTCAGCGCACTAGGCCTCCCTGTTCCCTCTTGTACATAAAATACCTGAGAGTCTAGATACAAACCCCGGGTGTGAATAGTGAGGTCGCACAAGCCAGTCTGTCCCACAGGCTTGGGATCCCATGCGCCAGGGGCGCAGCTCACGAGCTCTTGCTCTCTCCTGTGAGTGCCCTGTCACCCCAGCTTGCTTAGCTGGCCAGCCCAAACCGGCCCTGATAGCCGAGTGAAAGGAGTGGCCCTGAACAGATGACTTACTTAGTGGTTAAGACACCCCGGTTGCTCTTCCACAAACCCGGGTTCAGTTCGTGGTGAACCTGGGTCCTGTGACTCACAAGCATCACGTAGTGACTCACAACCATGTGGAACTACAGTTTCAGGGAATCTGATGCTATCTGGCCTCCTCAGGCAGCATGCACACATGTGGTACCCAGGCATACGTGCAGGCGAAACACCCATACACATAAAAATAAAATGAAACTAATTCAAAATTAAAGGAGCAAGAAGGTGGTCTGGGTACTGCCTCGGGAACTGTGTTGATTGGCAGAGGACCATGTCACCCCGACTGAAACCAAAACAGCTAGCCCGTCTACAAAAGCTTCAGCTAGCTAGATCATTGAGTAGTGGGCACCCGCCAGCCACTGCACACATTATCTCATTTACTTCTGCCATTCTGATATGGGAGATATGGTTAGTTCCATTTTCCAGATGAACAGTTAAAGTCGGGGAGTTGAGTGACTTTCCCAAGCCCACAAAACTTCCAAATAACCCAACCAGAACTCAGACTCAGGGAGCCTAAGCCCAGACATAACACTGGCGCCTCTGCTCTACAGCCTCTGGGGCTATGAGTCTCCAGAGAGCTGAGCTGTTCCACCCTCAGGGTTAGACACATGGTGTTCTGGACAAGACAAGATGAGCCTGTGTCTTATCTGGGCCACAGCCTGCTGGGACAGTGTGGGGGTAGTGGAGTCAGACCTGTGACAAGGAAGGAAAAAGAGACTTTCATCTGCAGAATCACAGCAGGGGGACCCTTCAAGGTAACGTGTCCAGTCTCCTCTGTCCCCTGGGGTAGGTCCTGAGTACAAAGAAAGGGGGCGGTGATGTGCCCACAGCCATAGAGCAAAGAACTAGCTACCCAGGACCCAGACATCCACCTCATAACAGGAGCAGCCTCTTCCCTGCACTGCCCAGAGCTTTGTTCTCCCTAGTTCTTTTCCTTGTCTTTGCTTCTTTCTTTTTTATGGTAGTTTGCTGCATTCACCATCTTCAAGTGCTCTATGTGAGTCTGAACTGTCTATTTCCCTTCTCCAGGCAACTCTGGCTGCTCCATCCTTGCTCTGCTTCTTTTCTTCCGGTACCAATTTTGGGAGGAGCAAAGCCACCAGCCTGTATTCATCTCCTCTCCACCCTTTCCAAGCCCTGGGCAGTGAGACACTCTGCACCCACCACTGATGTGCCCCCTTCCCTTTCTACCTTGTCAGCCCAGCACCTCAAAACCAATACAACACTCAATCAAGCCCATCACCATCCCTGTCTCCAGGACCCCAGCCTCCATCTCCTTTGCTGACCAGTACTTCAACCGTAGGCAGGGCCAAACACACAATATGCGGGGCCTCTCGAGCATAAAGTGGGGGGAAATATCACTGCAGGCATATAGACACGCTCTTTCATTCCTCTTGTAGCCTCTTTCTGGAATTCTCACCTTTAAGTAAAAATGTTCCGAATGGAGGTGGGGGGGCAAGGAAAATTATCAGTGCAAATTTTACTCTCCATTATTATGTGGCATAATATTAATTTTAAATGCAAGCATTAAAACATTTAGATGGTATGCAAAATCACCAAAATTACACACTTCTGTGTGTGTGTGTGTGTGTGTGTGTGTGTGTGTGTGCCATAGCACACTTGTGATCAGAGGACAACTGTGGGAGTTGCTTCTCTCCTGCCACCTAGCTTCCAAGGACTGAACTCGGGTCATAGGGCTTGGTGATAGACAGCTTGACTCCCCGAGCCATCCTGCTGGCCCCTAGATCACACAATCTTTCGTCGTGATTTATTACAAAGGGAACTGGATGGAAGATTTAGTAATCATGGAGGAGAGCAGGCACAGAGGGGCTGGTGAGGGAGCACTCCCACGGACACCTGAGGGCCTGCCTTGTGACATAATGCATGTGTGCCCTTCCTGCCTACCAGCCAGCCAGAGTATCTCACCTCATCCAATAGGAACGGTCTAAGAAAGTCAAGCCAGGTATTTCTCTGTCACATAGTCTACCACCTCCAACACACAAAACATGGGTCCCCACAGTCCCATAAACCTGCTTATAGAGTGCACCAGGTACCTCATACAAGACACAGACACTCGTGGTAATGCAAACCTGAGATGGGGCCAGTCACAGCCACGCCATGCCCTCACTGGGCCCTGTTTAGATGGTGAGCTTTGAGGATCCTGTGTGCACCCACAGGGTGAGGAAGAGGAGTTAGAGGATAGAGGAGAAGGCAGCTGAGAACTCAGCCAGGGAGCGCACAGTAAATTGAAAGAGAGCTGGGTCCCCAGGCTCGGCCACAGGCTCCATCCACTCTGCCGCCATACCTCACCTGGAACATATAAATTCAAAGGTGAAATGACTAGAGATTAAAGAACAGTAACCACAGAGCATCAAGCTCCAGTTAGCAGGAAGACCCTCTGAACTCAGCCACATTGGCCAAAAGCTTTGAAAGCTGGTCCTGACCAGATCAATCCACACTTCAGACGCTGGTTCCTGGAGCTAAGATGGTTACAAAACTCAGGATCTAGGATGGACTAAGGTCAGTGAAGGCCTCACAACGAGCTGTGGAGAAAAAAAAACAAAGAACTAACAACCCCTTCAGGGAGATGAGGTGACCAAGGCAATCAGAGACTAGCCACACAGACAGAGAGAGTACTATGCTGGCTCCTGAAGACAAAGTGACCCAGCAAGGCCATCCAGGGCCTGTTCAGACCTGAGGCTTAAGCAGATGGGCACCAGTTTAGAAACTAATTACAAAATCGGGACCCAAAGTGAATATTTAGTTTGGAAACGGAAAGTGAATAAGGTACATGCTACTTGCTGAACTGTGCATGACAGAAATCTAGAAGCCCTGTGTGATTTGGTCACTTCTTGTGCTGACTTTGTAGTCATTATGTTAAGAGGTCACAGAAAGGCAATTGATCAAAATTCACCTTACTGAGAGTTCAGAAGAGTTTCCACCATTTGCATCAGTAGTGAGCACGTTTGGGACTGTTGGTTTTATTTATTTTATTTATTGTTTTATTTATTCATTCAGTCATGTGTACATGTGTGGGAGTGGGGGGTGCCCATGCCTGTGTGGTACAAGGGTGACGTTTAACATCTTCTTGATCACTCCCCGATTTATTTATCAAGATAGTCTCTCAATTGAACCCAAAGAAAGGTCTAGAGACCTACAAGACTGCCGCCAACTAACAATTTGAGCATCCATGGAAAGGCTACCAAAAATGCCCTTCCCGGATAGTGAGATCAACAACTAACTTACCCATGGTCCCTCATCTAATACCTGTTGGAAACAAAAGCAAATACCCATACCTAAACACTGAGTCGAACTAGTACCCAGATGCAGATGGAGAGGACGAGACCACGCTGCAGAAACACAGAGACAGCTGACCTGAACAAGGAGGAGCTAACGGGCCCCCAGACTGATAGCTGAGAATCCAGCATGGGGCTGACTCAGGCCCCCCTGAATATGGGTCTCAGCCAGAAGGACTGAGCAGTCTAAGGGACCTCAGACAGTGGAGCCAGGATGTATCCCTGGTGCACAAAATGACCTTGCGAACACATCCCCCATGGAGGGATAACTGCCTTAACCTAGAGACAGGAGAGAAGCCCTAGTCCCTACTTCAAATGACCTGTCAGATCTATATGACCCCACCTGGATGGCATTGGGGTGGGGGGATGGGAGGGGAGTGTGGTTAGGGTGCATGTGAGAGGGCAGAGAGGGTAAAAGTGAGTGAGGGAGAGAGAGAGGGATGGAGAGGGGGGGAGGGAGGGAGAGGGAACTGGGATCGACATGTAAAATAATAAATTAAATAAAAAGAAAGAAAGAAAGGGGAAGTTCTAAGACACATGTACCAGCATGCAAACACACACACACACACACACACACACACACACACCACGGGGAGGAGGGGGCTGTCAGTCACCGAGAGAGAGAGAAAGAGAGAGTATTTTCATCTGTAAGACAGTGACAGTGGAGAAACCTTCATCAACAAAGAGACCAACAAGTTACCCTATGATGAGGGTGGGATAATGCCCCAACTAGATACCACACTCTAGCTGATAAAAACCCCAGTATGGGAATGGGTTATCTCTTTTTGAGTCATTGATCAGTAGAGTCCCAAACATTATAGGCTATTGCTGTTGCCCCTGGTTACCTTCTACAACTGCACAGTAAGACCCTGTTCCTGAAGACACCATACACTCACAGAATAAGGAGAAATCAAGCTGGAGCTGACCTGGAAGCTTCTTACCCACTTCCTAGCTCTTACAGAAGATGCTATGCTTGCTAGTAGAGGAGACTTGTAATCATCAATCTCACCCAACTATGAATCCTGTGAACTACGGTAACGACTGGTGTAACAGGATACGCCCACTGGTGTGACAGCGGCATGAAGGTTATGGGAGTAACCAACCGCTTTCTGATTGGCTCTAAAGCCACGAGAAAGAACCCATATATGTCAACAGAACCAAGAACCTATGGATTATAGGTCATAGGCCCTAGGGGAGGACCTAATACTATTATTCTGCTAAATGTATTAAAAATGACTCCTGGTGACTTGCTACTACAGTCATAGAACAGCCCATCTCTCATCCATCTTCAGATAAGCTTCTTCCTGAGTCGATGAACATTAACACAGAGATCCACAACTGTTCTACATGCTTAAAAAGAAAAAGAAACTGGAGTGTGCTCAGCCCTAAATGTAATATAAGTATTACACTCCTTCCCCCAAGGCTGGGGGATCTTTGTGGACAAGGAAGCAGAAGCATTATAAGAGGCAGAGATAGTGGATGATTTCGAGGAAACTGCTTTCTGAACACAGCAGGGCAGTTGGAAAGTCCCAGCCATTGTGATAGCACAAAATCTGTGCAAGCTCAAGCCAGGCACAATCCCAGCATGGAGAAAGGTGGGCACAAACCTCCACCCCGAGCTGAGAAGCCACTGGTATCTGATAGCTTCTGCAAGGGGGAGAGCCAGTTTTCTTTTTAAATGTAACTCCTAGTAGGTAGACCACACTCCAGGGCAGCCCCTGCTCCCAAGAGCAGTTGGGCAACACAAACTGGACTCATCTGGGGAGGAGACTCCAAAGTGGGTGGGTGAGAAAGTGAGGATGGAGAGGTGATTGTAGGAGGAGTTAAGGTAAATATGATCAAAGCACATTGCATAATTTCTCAAAGAACGAATAAAACCACTGCCTTTTTAAAAGTGGCAATTTCCTCACAGAATGCTACAGTTTCTGATCTTGTGGGTTCTCCTGGAAGACGACAGCATTTCTAATCACAGTGGCATCATGTAGAGGCTCTGGCTGCATGCTGCTCCCAGGGAACCCAAATCCTCCCCCTGAAATCAATTATGAAAAGCCCCAAAGTCAGCTTTGTCTGTGATTTCGCAGTAAACTTAAAATGTAGAATTCCAGGCAAATGGACACATCATCTTGTTTTAGTTATCAAACTATAAGGCTGTCTCAAATGTTTTAAATGACATTCAATTGAACAATCCCAACTTGAGAACTAATATAGAACTAATAACAAAGGCCCCCACTTCCCGAAGCACTAGGCAAACAAGCTTTTCGGCAAACACACTCTGAGCCGCACCTCACACCCAAGCCTTCAACTTGAGGCTCTCCTTTGCCTTCAGAGTTTAAAACTTAAAAGAGCGAAAAGATGGAGGAAGGGAATGAGAGAGGAAAGGGGGAGGGGGAGGAGGAAGGAGGAAGATGAAGGAGAGGGGAAGGGGAGGGATGGCAGGGGAGAGGAGGGGAGAGAGAGAAAAAGCAGAAATGTCGTTGGAAAGGATTGCAACTGGCAAGCCCCTCAATTCCGCAGAAACACAGTCTGTGTGTGTAAAAGTAAAAATCAGTAAAGCATATTCAATAAAGACCACCAGAAGAATGCAGCACTTCTCACCCTTTACGGCCCCTCTGTTTGTCCAGAGGTCTTCCAGAAAACACGTTGATGCCTCTGAATAGTACTTGAAATGGGAGGGATACATTTTTGTATCCCAATTAGAGCCTTTCTTTCTTTTTTTTTTTTTTTTGGTAAGTGGGAAAATCCTTGTGTGAAAGAATACCTTGTAAATTACATTTCAGCATCTTCCTTCAGTCATCTACTAGCAAAAACTCCTTAGTGAAGAAGACATAGCAGTCTCCCATACTCTAGGTGTCTTCTAAGAGGGGGACTGTTTATCTTTGATCTGTCTCCAAAGCCGGGACAGCTAAGACAGTGTTGTTCGGTGAATGAAGTGGCTTCACCTGGCTAAGGGCCACAGGAGGGTGTTAATAGGCCTGACCTCTGCCCCTTCCACCGAGGTACCCAGGCCTGTGCTTGCTGTGCTGGCAAGTGTGAGAAATTTGTTTGTGGTCCCTAGGTGATCTGGAAGCACTTAGTAGGCGAGCAGTTCAGGAGCAAGGTAGGAGCTACTTTGGGCTTTTTCAGGTCCCTGGAAGGCTCCTGCTCCGGTGCTCCTGGTGTGGAATGAGAGTTCACAGCTTCACCCGGGGCTGGCAACTGCTCACTAAGGGATACTAGGAGGGGACTCTGAGTCTTCCTATGTGGACCTCCAGCTCCGGCAAGGAAACATGAGGGTCCCAGGAGCCAGAGAAACAAAACCAAATCTATAGTTTGGGACAGCTCTGATGTTGTTCCCAGCTTCACAGAGAATGCACAATGCTTTAGCATGACTGGGTAGCATTGGGATTCCCCATGCTGCTGACCCTTGGCCTGAGAAGCAACTTGAGAAAGTCAGTCTGGTCCAGAGACAGGCTAAAAATAGGATGTGCAACAAAAAAGAGGAAGAGGGATAACTTGGTTTAGGTTAGGTTTTGTTGTTGCAGCCTCTGCCCTGAAGTCATCACCACCACCATTGTCTTCTTTCCTTCCTTCCTCCCTTCCTCCTTCCTTCTTTTTTTCTTTTCTTCCTTCTTCCTTCCCTCCCTCCTTCCAGAGGAAGTTTCTCTGTGTAGCCTAGACTGACCTCAAACTCGAGTCCTCCTAGGGGTGGGATCCGAGCGTGTGGCTGCAGAGTGAGACAGATGCAGAAACCTAGAGGTGGAGAGCAAGGACATGGTGGCCGCTAAACTGCAAGCGACGATGGAGCTGTGTTCCGGTCTAGGCCTGGGGACTTTCTCCAATTGATTCCTGGTTCCTGGAAAACTAGCCTGAGCCTTCCCCATTCTCTAAGCAGGAAGCCCAGGGAGCGTCATCTCTAGGGGGAACAGGAGGATATTTCAGAATTTCACCACAAGGTGGCACCAGACACCCGTGCACACAATGAAGTCGCTCCCTCCTGGTGGGCGGTGGCATTGAACTACCCGATCAGTTCCGGCAAGATTCAAAGGGCCAGATTCAAAGGAAAGAGATCTGCATCCGCAGAAAAGTCACGACAGCCAAAAAAGAAAACAGGCCCACGGAAAACAAGACAGATGCCTATTTTAAAGAGATAGGGAGGCGTAACACGGAGGCCAAATACCATCTGTAATTCCTCCATAAAATGAAAAGTCTCCCAGGAAACCCCTTGACACGCCAGGAGATAGTAAAGTGTGGGAGACAGGCAGTGGTGAGCCCAGAGATCTCAGCTGTTAGCGGCATGGGCGGTGTCTGGAACCAGGGACTGGTGGTGGAGAAATAGGTCTTGTGACTGACATCCTTACATATGCTGGTACTTTTCACTAGTAAAAAGGAGCGAGCCAATAAGCCCAACACAAATGAGAGCTGTGAGGATACAATAAGGAAGCCGCGGAAACGGCCACCCCATGAGTAGGGGAAGGTTTTTGTTGTGAATAAGAGAGAGGGAGAACATCCAGAGGCACCTGGAAGAGCCCAGGACAGAGGCAACAAGAAGCAGACTGGACGTGGCCAAGGTTATCGCTTAGGAGCAGAGAGAAGCAGGGAGAATAGTCAGAATAGCAAAAAAGGATAGTAGAGAATAGCACGTGGTGGGGGGCGCTATATACAGAGCTAACCCACAACCAGACAGGAAGTCTGGAGACTGCAGCAGCCTGGAAGGAGGTGTGGTGGAGGAGGAGTAGGACCAGTCAGGATGTCCTGGGCTTTGAGATGTGAGCAGGGACTGAGAGAGCCTGGAGACCAGCATAGACTTTGGTGTTCAACCATGGGTATGATTCCATGGAGAGCCATATGTCCCCTCTGCCAGGGGCAAGGGGAATGACACCTTTTGGCAGAGGAGCACCAGCTTCACAAGTTCCTGAGGAGTGCTGGCTTTTCTCTAACCACCAGAAATCCTCCTATAGGCCAGCTTGAGCTAAGCCAAGGCTGCCATTTCTGGACATAGGCACTTCCTGAGACCTAAGAGGTTCACTGCAGAAATACTCACTGTTGCTCCTTTTCAGTGTTTTACTTATTGTGTATGGTTGAGGGTGTTTGTCTCTGCCACTTTGTGCATGTCAGGCAACAATGTCGTGGCGTGGTGTCCGTCCTCTCCTTGTCCCTTTCTGTGGTTCCCCGGGGTGGGTGGAACCCAGGTCTCTGGATCTTCTGGGCCAGCGCCTTTAGTCTCAGTTCAGTGTGTCGGAATTTCTTTTTGGTATCACTATAGACTGGTGATTTCAGATAGACTGTATCGATTGATACTAGACTTTTCTCCTTTGGGTGCTCACACTGTCTCACCTTCGGTCTATAGGAACTCTTTAGACTGCTTGTGTCAAGTTTTGACTGATAAACTGTTCAAAGCTCTGTTTTCTAACTGAACAAGGCATAGATGTCTTAAAATTCCCATGTGCCTTTCCGTCCCTGGCCAGACATGAAACTAGCCATGCTCTAAGATGGAACCAGCCATGCTCTGAGACATGCTACCAGTCATTGCTCTAAGAAGCACTGACTCTTAAAAGACAACATTGGGAACCAAAATGGGGTCATCAATATGCACTGTGAAGGGTGGCACTTCTACCCTGTCATTTGAGCAGGAAAAAGCCAAGTACTTTTTCTTTTTTAAAACACCAAATTATCTGCCTATGGGTTTCAAATGGTGCGACTTGCAACGTCAGGTGGTTCAAAATACTTGTGCATTTTATACAGACATGGCTTCATGTTACCTTGTTTAATTTGTCTTATTAGGATATCTTACTGTTATAAACACCATGACCAAAAGTAACATGGGAAAGGGTTGATTTGGCTTTCACTTCCAGCCCCTCACAAAGGGAAATCAGGGCAGGAACCTAACGACAGTTGCTGACTCAGAGGCCATGGAGGCCAGGAGGAGGCTTGCTCACATGGCCTTTCTTATAGAACCCAGGATGACCAGCCCAGGGATGACTATCCTATCCATAGTGAGCTGGGCCCTCCCACATCAATCACTAATTAATGAAATACCCTACAGGCTTGCCTGCAGCCCAATCTTAGGAAGGCATCTTCTCAATCAAGGTTCCCTCCTCTCAGAAGTCCCTAGCTTGAGTTAAGTTAACACACCACTAGCCATCAAAGATTTGGTTATAACGACACACTGTTCTTATGCAAAGTTTGAGGTCTACAATTAGTCCTCCAGTTCACTGATCCCCAAAGCCAGGTTCCTATCAGAACAAACACTATCTGTTTGCTTGATCTCATAGCTCAGGAAAATCGCTTTTTGAGGAACTATCAATAGAAACAGTACAAACACTGAATACATTTGGTTTTAGACAGGCCCAACCCTAAGGATCTGTTGCCAAGTTACTGTGCTCTCAAGTCACACATAATCTCTCACACCATGTGGCTACACGGGGACACAGCTAACACAGGTGTTTGCACTCATTTTCATTTTGAGATGGCTGCTACCTGCCCCAGCCCTAGCCTGTGCTCTTTACCTAATTTTTCCCGAAAGGCCAATCAACTCTCAGTATACTAATAATTCAGTTAATAATAATGGTTTGTCATTCGTTTATTATTTAATCACTTCCCCACTGCCCATTAAGATGCAAGCTCCATGGAGGGGAGCAGGCTTTTGGTTTTGGATGGTGGCAAGTGTTCCCTGAAGGCAGGACTAGAAAACCTGGGTCTATGGGAAGCTTTGAGGTGAGCAAGGGTCGCAGGTACAACAGAAGGCAGATGACTCCCTTCTGACCTCTTCCCCCCAGTGTCCAGGGACTCTGACAGGCCCTGGAGAGGAAGCAGCATTTATGCTGAGCTTGTCTCTAGGTTTCCAGTCTGCCTAGAGTGCCAGCTACAGCTCCTGCCTTGCGATAATTGCTAAACACACTCCTGTCCCTATCCAGTTGAGATGCTCTAGCTTAAAGGACCAGTTTGTCCTAGTTTCGTTTCTGTCACAGTGATAAACTATCCTGACAAACAGCAACTCAGGGGAAAAAGGGTTTATTTTGGCTCCCAGTTCACAGGGGGAGGGGAAGTCAATGAGTCAGAAACAGTCCATGCACAGTCAAGAGAAGACAGAAATTAATGCATGGATGCATTTAGTACTTAGCTGGATTTCTCCACTCTTACACGGGCCAGGACCAAGCCCAGGGAATGGCACTACCTACAGTGGACTGGGTCATCTCACATCAATTAACATAATTAAGACAGCCCCATGGACATGGCCACTGGCCCGCCTGATCCAGACAGTCCCTCTCTGAGACTCTTCCTATTGTACATAGTGTCAAGTTGGCTGTTAAAACTGCAACACGGGTAGAGGGGAGAGGGGGTTCCAGGAGAGTGGTCAACTCTGAGGAGCAGGTAGGCCCCGATCAGGAGCAAGTTGGGTTTCTGATGCTCGGGTGGGATCCAATAAACACATGTTGGGGACATGCAAAGACAACAGAATTACTGAGAGGGGTAAAGAGGCCAGCAATAGCAGGCATAGTCCCTGGAGAAACTGTGACAGAGGAAGGCTGTGGTTATGTCTTGATTGTAAACCCAGACAGGTGACAGGGGAACAAGACCCCTGGGGTGAAGAGGCAGAGAAAAAAAGGAACAAAAGTGAAGACTAATGTTAGGATGTGTGCTTTTTAATTTTGCAAACAGCATGTATGTTTCCAGATGGGTTGAAATACAAACCTAACACACTTCACATAAGAGTCAAGGCAGAAGTATACAAAACAGTACAAAGGCAGAGAGCCCCAGCCCACATCCCTGCAGAGAGCTGCCCTCTTTCTCCTAGAGACTCCAAGATGAAGATAGGGCTGCCGGCCTCAGTCTGTGTTGCAGACCACGAAGCACCTGGTTAGAACGGTTGGCCTGACTCCACCCCTGGCTGGCTGGAGAAGCCCAGGAAGTTGGGGCGGAGACAAGCCAACTCCAGGTTCCAGAGCTGGGAGGGCCTGACTCTGCAGGGCCTCAATCCACAAGAAGGCTGCTCCCTGCATCATCCTCCAACAGCCTGAAGGTAGGAAGGAGTGGTACTACCTCTAGTCAGGGGGTCTTGATGATCATCCGAGAGAAACCCTGAGGGAACTGTCCTCAGGAAGAGGGCTCATGGGATTTCCTGTGGACAAGGCCCTAGGATCTGATGGCATTTCATGAACCCACAGCAGCATCCATGCATGTCCCATCATGGATGGGGTTATGGCCACCCTCCACATCACCCTCAGCAGAGCCTGCTAACCGTCACTTCAGCCAGGAAATGAAATGGCCTCCATTTCTTCCTTCCCTCAAGATTTCCTCTGGGAAAGTGGGAAATCCAAACCCACCGTGGTTTGTGTTTGGTTTTGATACAGGAGCTCTATTACTTTACTCTTTGACATCTGTCATTTATTTGAGACAGAGTTTCACTCTGTAGTCCAGGCTGCCTCAAACTTGTGATTTTCTTACCCCCTCCTCTCAAGCATGGAGATTACAGACATGCTTCCAGATCATTCTTAGTACACATGTGTACCCCACAGTTCACAAGATCTGAATTCCCTGTGGTGCATGGTCCCACTGGTGTCCCTGCTGCCCTTCAACTGCTAGTGTGTATACAGAGACCTTTAAATAGTGTGGTTAATCCCCACTACAGGCGACAGAGCTGGGGTCCAGAGGGACAAAGCCATTTCCCCCAGTGTCATTCAGTGAGCATGTGGTAACTGCAGGTCTTGGGTCAACTCTCTTCATCATTGCTGTCTGCTGGCCACACCACTGCTGGTTGTCACTGGACATGCACATAGCAGGCTCTCTTTGCTTCTCTTGTCTTTTGTCCCCGGAAGAAAACAGAAAGAGGAGCCTCCCATCGTGGGGTCTGGAGCCTGCAGAGCAGGTTGTTAATCCATCAGGCCCTTCCTCCAGTCTGAGATCCAAACCCCAAAGAGATGCTCTGAGGCCAGCACAGCCACAGCACAGGCATCCACATCCTCCTTACTGCAGGTGATCAGCTCCTGGGATGAACTGGTGATTTTCTAAATATTCGTTTTCACAAAAAGCATTCATTAGTACTGTAGTAACAGAGAATATCACAGAAATCCCAACTATTTAACTGGTGTGTGTGTGTGTGTGTGTGTGTGTGTGTGTTCTCTCATGTGTGTAGGTGGGTACATGTGCTCACCTGTGCAGGCACTGGGAGTTTTCCTTGATCCCTCTCTCGGCATTTATGGTAGGTTCTGAGGATCCGAACTCCGATCCTTACATTGGGTGCTTGTGTGCCAAGAACTTTAACCGCTGAACCATCTCCCCAGCCTTAGTTAACTTTCAAGTAGCAAAACCCTCCAGGACAACCCAAGGCCCTAGGTTAGGGCTCCAGCATCTGCTGAGATCTTCTCCTGGCTCTCTATCTAGCAATTCCCACATGGGCCTGCTGAGTCAGTGCTTTTCTGTGAGAACCAATCCCACAAAAACTCATATATAATTCTGGGAGTGGGGTGCTCACCCTTTTACACCCGAGAGCTCTGAGAAGGACTGATGGGAGAGGTCATTCTGCAAATGTTTCTCTTATTGGTTAATGAATAAAGCCCTGTTGGCCAATAGGAAAGCAAGGTAGGTGGGACTAGGAAACTAGGAGGATTCTGAGAGTGGTAGTAAAAAAGAGTCAAGATGTAGGCCATGGGAGAAGCAAGAGGTCTGGACCCTCTCTCTGGTAAGATGAGACCAAATGGAAACACACAGATTCATAGAAACGGGTTAATATTTAAGGCAGAGCTAGCCAATAAGAAACGCTAGCAACAGGCCAACAGCTTTATATCTAATACAGCATCTCTGTGTGTTATTTGGGGCTGACATGGCTGTGGGACCAGGATGGTGGGAAAAACTTCTCCTAACAAAGAACATGCTGTGTGACACTTTAGGAGGGTATCTATCCCAGTGCTCAGTCCAGACAGGATCACCATTGCAGGCTTTTTCCTATTCCTGTATCACACTCCTATAGTTTCTCCCAGAGATCCCAGGGCATGACCATAGCTGATTTTAAACATACAGAGAACAACTTTGCAAACAGTCCATTACTAACTAGTCTGCTATGGCTTGAATCTGAAGCATCCCATTGGTACTGTGGGGTTCTGGGCAAGTGATTAGAGCAATAGTATAATCCCATGAAAAAGAGGTAGGGCTCCATTAGAAGAAGTAGGTTACTAAGAACTTTCCCTGGATAGATATCTCTTGTTCCCTGCCCCCACCCCTTCTCTCTGTAGTGGTTTGAATGAGAATGGCTCCCATAGGCTCATGTGTTTGAATGCTTGCTCCCCAGTTGATGAACTGTCGGGGAAGAATCAGCAGGTGGGGGTGGGGGGTGGCACACGCCTTTAATCCCAGCACCGGGGAGGCAGAGGCAGGTGGACCTCTGTGAGTTCAAGGTCGGTCTGGTCTACAGAGTGAGTTCCAGAACAGCCAGCCAGAGCTATACAAAGAAACCCTGTCTTGAAAAAAAAAAAAAATCAGCAGGTGTGTGTGGCTTTGTTGGAGGAAGAGTGTTGCTGGGAGTGAGCTTTGGGGTTTCAAAAGTCCACATCAGACCCAGTCTCTGTGTCTCTGCTGTCTCTCTCATTGTGTCTCTGTATCTCTGGGTCTCTGTCTCCCTCTGTGTGTCTGTCTCTAACTCTCTCTCCCCACCCCCTCTCTCTCTCTCCCTCTAAAACTGTAATCAAGCCCCCAGTTAAATGCTTTTTGCTAAGAGTTGCCTGTAACCCCAGCTGCAGGGGATCTGATGCCCTCTTCTGGCCTCTGTGGGTACTGCATGCACATGGTGTGCCGACAGATACATACACACATAAAATAAGCGTAAATGAAGCATTTAAAAATGTGACGGGCATGTATACAGTAATCTTTATAACAACCATGAAAAACCAATGTGAAGAATAACCCAAAAAGTATATAAAAAAGAATTTTAAAACATATATACTTGGGACTGGGTTGGTAAAGTACTTGCCTAGAATATAAAGTGACCCTGGGTTCAATCTTGAGTGCCACATAAAGCAGCACTCAGCAGGCAGAGGTGGGAGGCTCAAGGTTATCCTTGAGTATATAATGAGGCCAGAGCCAGCCTCAAAATACACACAAAAAAAAGAAAGAAAGAAAAGAAAGAAAAAGGAAATTATAATTATATATATATATACATATATATATGTATATATATATATCCTAACATACTTAATGAACCCTAAAAGAAAAAGAAAGAAAAAACAGAACAAAAGCAGGAACTGGAACTGAAAATAAAATTATGAACCAATATACAACTATATCAATCATTGTATTACATATAATGGACTAAACATGCCATTTTTAAAAGGCAGAGATTATCAGAAGTGACTTACACACACACAAAATAAGTCAAAACAGGAAACCAAAGCAACTGTCTTTAAACATGTACATAGATACGTTTGTAAAGGATAGAGCATATAAGCCATGAGCAAAAAGAACTGAATATCACCAGAGATAAAAAGAAACACATCATGATGCTAAAAGGCTTACTTAGGAAGATCAAGCAATCATAAATGTGTGTGGCCTTAAAAGAACACCTCAAAAGCTGGGTGGCAGTGGCACACACCTTCTACCCCACACTTGAGAGGCAGAGGCAGGAGGATCTCTGTGAGTTTGAGGCCAGCCTGGTCTACAGAGAGAGTTCCAGGGCAGCCAGAGCTATGGAGAGAGACCCTGTCTCAAAACAAAGAAAAAGAAAAAAATATGGAAAGTTGGCACAAAGAAAGAAACAGATGTACCTGCATTCATAGTTAGGTTCTTTGCACCCTTCTCTCAGTCTATTAGTAAGACTACTACAGAAGTCAGACAAACCCCGGTGAACTGAGATAACATAGTAACACATAGTAACACATGTGGTAACATAGTTACCACAGCCCTGGCACTTAACTCTGTGCTACTGTTGGCTAACACTGTTGTGTTTACTTGGAAGTATCAGAGATTGGAGAGCTGGCATTATAGGTCAAAAGGGTGGTAGGGCATCCTAAAGACTGGGTTAAAGGGAGAGGCAAGCCGGCGTTGGTGGCGCACACCTTTAATCCAAGCACTTGGGTGGCAGAGGCACGAGGATCTCTGTGAGTTTGAGGCTAGCCTGGTCTACAGAGCTAGTTCAAGGACAGGCTCCAAAGAAACACAGAGAAACCCTGTCTCAAAAAAACAAAAACACAAACAAAAAACAAACCAGAGAGAGAGAGAGAGAGAGAGAGAGAGAGAGAGAGAGAGAGAGAGGCAAAAGCAAACCACAGAGGTGTTAAAGAGTGGCTTCATTGTAACTTCAGACTGTTAAGGAACTCCAGCAGTATGTTGACTGCAAACAGATCTGGTTCTGCTTGTTCTAGAGCAAATGACTGCTAACTCCCCACCAGAAGAGAACTGTGACACCCTTAGGGTGACAGGGATGGAGGGGATCGCTCTGGTTCCTGTTTGCTCTTTCTTTGATTGTGTTGTGGTTGAGATGGGGGGGGGGGTCTCTGAAGGGTACAGGTGAAACATGTGTGAGCTGCTGGGGCCTGCCCTGCTCTTCCTGGTCCAAGGCACAGGCGCGCAGGGCCTACACACACTAAGGCTCAGAGTCGTGGTCCAATTTCAAGAGTAAGAGAAGCATCGTGGGTTTGGCGGGTGGGAACACTGGGAAGACAGCTCGTTGAGCAGTCACTATGAAGGTCCACACCGTTGCCCTTGCCTACTTCACGCCTAACCAAGGCAAAACATCCCACACTTCATGATCTTAAACCTGGAGGCATGAGACTCTTGGTATACTGAGTATGTGGAGTCAGAACCTGCTCCTGGCTGTAGCTTCCCTTACAATTAGAGGAGCTGAGAGAGCTCAGAAGGCACTTTGGAAGACAAGACCGCAGCGCTCATCACCAAGCACTGAGCAAAACAGCCACCCTCTTGTTAATGCCAGGTGCTGTGAGAAAGCAGAATGGCGTGCCAGAGCCTTAGAGAGGTCACTATACCCCGGAAAAGGGAGGACACGCCCAGACCTTCCGATCAGGGGTTACTGTGACCTAAGCATATCCCCCAAAAACCACATGCTGGAAACAAATCCCCAGTGCAAAAGCATTGGGGGAGGAACTGTGGTATGTGAAGAGGACGTAAAGACCTCGGCTTCTCGAATGTGGGTTATAAGGCCTTAAGGCTGCATGTTTGATAACTTGTTCTCACTTTGGTGACACCTTTAGCCATGGTGTAAGGGCAAGCACACCTTTACCCATAAGGCCCTTCAACCTTCATTCCAGCACCACCACCCCCAGCCTCCAGAAGCCAATGAACTTCTATTCTCTATAAATTACCTAGTCTGTGGTATTCACTAACACAAGTAACGCTCCATTAGCACTTTCTCTCTCTCTGCCTATCTTTATAAACCACGAAAACTGTGCCTGTGCCTAGCTAAGGCCCATGATGCCTCTGGGCAGTGTCACACCGAAAGGTAGAATGTTCTTACCAAGGTGTCTGGGAGGACTACAGCGGGGCAGCAGGAGTACCGGAGGAGCTGGCCCGTCTTCCAGATGGAGAGTAGTACAACCATGAGAATCAGCAAGAAGCCAACAAATGCGAACAAAGCCAGTGCCAGCGGAAGAGACTCTTCTGCGAACGAAGCATAGGAGAAGGCTTGGGGACAGAAGGGGAGGGGACCACCAGGGTTTCTCAGAGTTGCACCCAGGCCAAGGTGCCAGCACCCTGAGATTTGGTGTGTCCTCCAAATGGCTGCCGTTACCACCATTCTCCTAGAATCCCAATCAAAGTATGGTTTTCCAGAAAACCTCAGAGAAGATTACCATCTCTATCATGGGAAGGGGAGGGAGGAATGTAAGGCATTGCCCAGGGTAGCATGTACCTGGCACTATTGCAAGAGGAAGGCAGGCTGCCAGGCCCCAGGCAGGATGAGGGGGAGGTGTTGGAGCAGAACAGCCCAGAACAGGGCTGGGCGGAAACCAAAAACAAAGTGTTTCACAATTTGCTCTTGGCATTGACTCCTATGATGGAGGAAAATATTAAGTGCCCAAAATGACAGATCGAGTCCCTGTTACATGTTTGGCCTGCTTCTGTTTCCCAGCATTCTGCTAAGGTCTAGGCCCATGTCCCTAACAGTGAGCATCCTTTTCATAGAAGATGATGTTATTTATGCTCAAGATAGGTTAATGGCCTACCCCAGGAGGAACAGTTAGGACTACCTCCAAAGTCCATGATGAATTTGCTAACAAATATAGAAAGAAAGCACCAGGTCTGAGTATCTGGAGATGCAGAGGAGGGGACCAGCTAGTTTTCCTCCTTTCTGTTTTATCTAACCACTTACAACCGTTTATCACTTCCTGCCTAGACCGTTCACATACAATGTTAGGGGTGACTTGGCCCATGTGTCTGTCTGTAGCATGTGGGGTGGGGCCTGTGCATTGTTTCACTTTGAGGCAATATTTTGGTAGTAGACGTCAAGAGATGAACAATATTGATACCTTCCAATCCACTCTTGTGATGTCTGTTTCAGACAATCATCCCAAGGAAGGAAATAAGTGTGTGCATCTGTCAGTTCACAGGAATGTCCCGACAAGAGCCACAGGCTGTCACCAATCACCTGCCCAGTGGTCCACTGCCACTCGTGCATCCCTGTGTGCTGTGACTCTCCTCACAGCACACCCACACACACTCATTAGCTTTCTGTTCATTTGCACAGTGGGAGGCAGGGACTCCCTTCTCGCCCCAGTGGGCAGGCTAGGACTTGGCAGGTAGTCAGTGCTCTGCAAACCCTTATTTAATAAAAGGAAGAACCACATCTTGGAGAGAGAACAGGAGTGATTTAAATGCCAGACAAAAGAGACTGATCTAAGATGTTATGGAACATTGGCATGGTTGGTTGGCAGTTCAGCTATCAAAAGGAGAAATGGGGTAGGCATATCACAGTTTGACCAATAATGGAGAAAGCTTGGAAAGTATACAGAGTTGCCATCAGTAAGGATATACTTGTATACTTTGGCTTACTGTGTGTCTTTAAAAAGTAATGGCAAGTTGGGATAGTGACACACACCTTTAATCTAAGCACATGGGAGGCAGAAACAGGTGGGTCTCTGAGTTCAAGGTCAGCCTGCTCTACAGAATAAGTTTCGGGGTGGCCAGGAATCCATAGTAAGACCCTGTCTCAAAGAGGGGGAAAGTAAGGCAGAGCACACCACCGACACTATGAGCTGGCTACAGTGTGCTACAAAGTGTAGCTGAGCCAGGTGAAGAGTGAAAACACTTGGGTCCCTGTCCTGAGGAGGCACTGGATGCCACAGACAACCGTGGAAGGAGAAACCAAGGATTTGCCAGCAGAAACATATCTGATGCTGTGACCAAATTGCTGATAAGCAGTAACCAAAGGAAAAGTTTATTTTCTCTCTTGTGGCCCCAGGAACGTCCCTATGGCTCAGGAAAACAGGACAGGAAGTGGGTTGAGTTTTAAACCTCCCTGAGATACACTTTCTCCAGCTAGACCCACCTCCCAAAGGTTCTCCATCCTCCCAAATAGTGCCACCAGCCAGTGACAACAGTTGAAACACTTGAGCCCACGGAGGACATTCTACATCCAAACTGTAACAGCAATTCTCTTGAGCAACACGGAGGAGGACAGCATATTTAACGCCTATTTTTTATAGATCTGTATTATTTGGATTTTTCATAAGCTTGGCATGTAAGTTTTTTTTTAAGCACCAAGAAATGTTACTCAGAAAGTGTTCACAGAAAATGTTACGAGTGTATTTGTGAAGAAAAAAAAAATGAACAAACCAGGTATAACATGTATGTCACATAGAGCTACTGGGTGTCTTCACATGGGTAACAACTGAAAGGGTCACAATTTTATGGAGGGCAATTTTACAACAGTGTCAAAGTTAAATGTGTGTCTTTTGACAAAGCTACTTTACTTCCAGGAATTTATCAATTAAATAAATATACGTGTGTGTGTGTGTGTGTGTGTGTGTGTGTGTGTGTGTGTATGTGTATATATATATATATAATCAGCAAAAGTGGTCTATACACAAGGAATTGAATGCATTAATTGCAATAGCAAAGTATGGGGGGAATCTAATCCCATCAATACAATCAATACAGATCAGTTAAATTAGCCAACACACACATACTCACAAATGGAATTGTATTTGGTAATAAAGAAGTAATGATGGGATTTATCATTTGGAAATATCTACAAGGTATATAAAAACAAGATTCAGAATAGTGCATATGGTATTACCTTTGCTTAAAAGATGATATTTAGGTACATGCTTGCATATACATGTCCTCATTTGCATGTATATGAGTTAAAAAGTCTCCAGAAGAAGATATAAGAAACTCACACTGAAGGGAAGAGATGCAGGAACCATGTGAATGGAGAAGACAGAGGAGATAATTTATATGCATATTGTGTGTTATGGGCCATACGAATAGACTCTTTATTCTTAATAGTAATTTTGTTTTAAGTCTAAGACGTCACGCTGAAAAGTAACTAGTGGTGTTAGCATGGTGGGATCATATGATGTAAGATTTTGTTTCTTTTCAAAGAGTTTTTAATAACTGTAGGTTTCTTTAGACCATAAAAAGATTTAAATAAAAGGTCTAGGGAGATGTCCCAGTCAGTAAAGTGCCTGGCATACAAGCATGAAGACCTGGGTTCGGGTCCACAGCACCCACATAAAAGCCAGGAGTGGTTATGTACACCTGTGACTCTGGTGCTTGGGAGTCCGTGGAGCTTGCTAGCCAGCCAGTAGGTCAGTCAGTAAGCTGTGGGCTCAGGGAGAGAGGCTGTCTCATAAAATAACATGGGTAGGAATAGAGAAAAATGACTAATATCAGTGTCTGTCCTTGATACCCACATGTGCATAAGTACATGTATACATGTACACACACAAATTTTTAATCATTTTTAATTGAATGAAAAATTTTTTAGTCAAAAAGATTCTATAAACTGTAAGATCCTTTCCAGACGGAGGAAGCTGTGATATTGTCACACAGTGTGGTGCCAGGTCTAACTCTCTCTCCTACAGACATCTCTGCCCACCCCCCACCCTCCAGGGAATAGCCTCTGCAAGCTGGTCCTATAACATGTGCCCAGGAGGAGGATGCTTTAGGAGAAAGTGCTTCAGGCAACTGCTCAAGAAATTCCACCCAGCCCCCAGGGTGGGCTCCTACCCCTGGGGAGAACTAGAATTTACCTCAGAACCCACCAAACCTGGAAGCAAATGTGTAAAGCCAGGGAAAGACCTGGAACCATTGGTAGGCCTGTCAAGTGCCAGGACCCAGGGGCAAGCAGTTATCCTTACCTGGCATCTCCACACACTGAGTCTGGCTGAAGGCACTGTGCCTCCCAATCAATTTCACCAGCGCCTGCGCCTTCACACAGTACACGGCCCCTGGTTCCATGGTCTCCAGGTGCACTGGAATGTCCCCATTCTTCACCACTTTAATGTGCTCCTTTAAGAAACCAAAATACAGTTACTATCTAAAGGCAGCAGAGCCGGGCAGGGAAAAGTGCATAGTCCTTTTAACATCCCTTCTCATTCGTACATGGATACATTCATTTCCTCATTCATCCACTCACTCGTATTTATTAACCCTGTACTATGGACATAGGCACCCAGCATGGGAGCTTGCATGAGGGAGAGAAAGATTACGTAAGTGCGATTCCATGTAGTGATTAGGGCTGTGAAGAGAAAGCAGAGCAAGGCAAAGAGAGTGTTGAGGAGGAACGAGGCTAAGCAGAGGTTCACAAACAGCCTCTCCTGCGGGGTGACATCTGAGCGGAGCCCATCCACTTGTCTATCTACCCTTCAATGCCCACTCTAAGCCCCAGGACTGTAGAGGAACCTGTAGAAGCTTGTGTGACCAAGCCCAGATGACTCAGGATGAACACTCAGCAATGAGCCTCCCAGTTACAAGGGTGCGGAAGAGGCTCCGCCCCCAAAGAATGTGAAGTTGATCCATGCTCCCTCCTGCCAAGCTCCAGCCTTTCTCCCACCCTGTTCCATCTGCCTGGCTGGCAACGCAGGGTCTCAGCAGGGTCAATACTGGCCAAGAGCCTGTCCCACCTGCCCACACCATGTTCCAAGGGTCACTATCCACTCAACCGAGGGTTCACAGGAACATGCGCACAGCCCCCAGACATTGCTCTGTGACACTGAGTACCCCAGCCTGAGAAGGGTACCCAGAGATCTCAGCTGGCTGTCTGAAACCCACACCGCTTAGAACGATGAGTACAAGCAATGGGATTCACCCCCGGAGGATTTGGACGCGGGAAACGGGACACCTCAAGCTGGATAGGAGAAGACTGTGTGAGGAGGGCCCCCTCTGAGATACCTTCAGGGAGGCACAGTCATGGGCATGTGTTGGAAGTGAAGGTGAGAGGCAACAGCAAGACCTTTAGTGAGAGAACGGCAAGGCTCCCACGGCCACGGTCCCCAAGCAGTTAAGACTGTACCTCTGCCTGGTCCTGGGATGGCTCTGCTCACACATTTGGAGAGAGCCTCTGTTGCCCATATTGATCCTTCTGAGAAAGCTAGCTTTCCCTGTGTCAACTGGAGTGGGCTGCTAGACCTTGTCACAATATCAGCTTAAACAAGACCACACAGGAAGTGGTGTCCCCTGTGTCTGCTAGAGCTTTACCCCGTTGCTGCTGCTGCTGCTGCTGTGGTTTATCTGACTATTCTTCCATGAGGGCCCGCCTCCCACTCACCCCAGACTCCAACAACCTTCCCATGGGGAAGGGCAGCTCCCTTCCAGGCCTTCTGCACGACCCACCCGATCAGAATTAGATAGGCTTATTCATAAGCCAGTTCCTGGCTCAACGCCCCACTCTGTACTCTGCCAAGACACACACCCTCAAGAAGTTTGTGCCTGCCTTCTGTGCATTTGAAATCCGGAACACCCTGAGCTGGAACATCCTGGTCTGCTGCACCTGAGTGTCTGAGACTAGCTGATGAGGGAGGAGGAGAAGGAGGACGAGGAGGAAGAGGACAAGGACGAAGAAGAAGAAGAGGAGGAGGAGGACGAGGACGAAGAAGAAGGAGGAGGAGGAGGAGGAGGAGGAGGAGAAAAAGGCAGTATCAAAAAGGCATTGGGGGTCCAGAGAGGTGGGGCATTAAACGGAAGCAGCTCCCCAGACTTCAGAAGATTTGGCCTGAAAAGGGCTCACGTGTCCTGGCCAAGGCCTAGGATGAACAAAGGTTAGAGGTTAGATCTTTGAGGAAGGAGTCAAGGAAGAGTTCTCTCATCTCTCCCTTTTAACACTTCACCCAGATTGGGCCACTTATGCCATGAGTACTCCAAAGCCCCAGACTTGACTCCCTCATCCCCGGAAAGGTGCTCCTCTGAGGCCTGACTCAAAGGCCAAGGTCAGTGGGAAGCCTCACCATGGTACCAGGCTCCCTCCTCCAGTACACCACACGGAACTCAAACTGGGGCCCCAGGTCTTCCAGCTTAATAACCAGATGCAAGCCATGTTCAGTCACCTCCATCCTGGGTGCAGTGAGGACAGCTGTTGACACGAGAAAGAGAGAATCAAAGCCAGCTCTGACCAGAACGGATTTTCTTGTTGTAAAATGACTAAGCCATCAGCAGACACATAGCAGCCCTATGGGCAAGGGAGGGGGTCTACTGAGCTGTTCTAGTGGTGGAATCCTGTACATAAGCACTCTCCTACACTCCATGGATGCTCATGAAATTCTTTTTAAACTCTACTTTTATTAAAATACCTTTTCAAAAATTGTGTGTATGCATGCACATGCACACATGCACACACCTGTCTGTAAAACATAGAGGCTGTTTCTCTCTTTCCACCAGGTAGGTCCTGGGAATTGAACTCAGGTCATCACACTTGGCAGCAAGTGCCTTTGTAGGCTGAGCCATCTTGGTAGTCTTCATGAAATGCTTTTTGAATGATGACCGAGTAGAAAACAAACCGCAAAGACCTACTACCACTCATTTTTTATTCCAAAGTCATCTGTCCCTTCTCCAGGAGCACAGGATCAAGGGAAGGGATGAAGGCTCAGGTAAACATCACTCTCCTGTTTGGCACATGCTCAGTCTCCTCTCCCCACTGCCCTATTTCACTGCTCTTCACCTTGACTCATCCAGTGATCAGATGCTGCTCATTAATGCTTGCTGAACATCTGCCTAACTCTGAACTCTGCTGGGCATGGGCACAGCTGGCCTGGTCTTTGTCCCTTGGGAATGGACCTCCTGGCATCCCTATTGCTCACATCAAGCATTAGCGAATACTGACATCTGGTGCCTTGAGACATCAGCACATCAGGCTTGGCCCTTCAATTCTTGGTCCTAGCATTCTTCACGCCACATAACAACTATCAGCGAGTCAGAAGCTTCTTACACATTCAGGTAAACCAGTCCTAGAAGTGACAAACACCATTCGCCTTCACTTTGCAGGTTTCCAAACAGGGAGGCTGGCAGCCCCTGGGGACACTTACCCACCAAGAGGCCAAGAAAAGAAAGCCCCCGTCCCCCGATATCAATCTAGAAATTGCAGGACCAGAAGGGCCAGTGTGATGGTTGATATTGACTTGGGAAGTTGGATGGGACACATCATGGGCTAAATCCCTCTGCATGGGGGCCAAGGGATGTGAAAAAAGGGGGCAGTTTCTAGGTAGGACATTCAGAGAGCAAAGTATTTTCCCCTTGCCATCCTCACTGGAGAAAATACCCCTGGGTTTGGCGAGCTGTCCCTGGAAAGGGCAAGAGAACTTGGGATGTCAGGCCACCTGTGCAAACGTAGCTACTCCAGACACCGCAGCACTGCCTCTGTGTTACCTGCAGACTGAGAAGGCCCACCTTCTCCATTTTTAAGTCGCGTGTTTTTGGAATTTGAGCGTCCAGTTGTCATCTTTTTGACAGACAAAATGACCTGAAATTTCAGTTTAGAGAATTTTCATTTTTCTTTCTTTTCTTTTTCTTCATTCAGCACTAGGGCAGAAACCTCTGCCCTACACACTCTATACTTCTCTCTCTTGATCCACCCAGAAACTTCAGAAGGCAAATCTTACTCCTGTGGCACAAAGATTGTTAAGGGAGTTGCCTAGAGTCACAGAGCTGGCAGCCAGAATTGAAGCCCGTGTCAGTTTACATTTCCAGCCTCCCCTGTGTGAGGGGTTCATCCGCTGCAGTGGAGAGTCACAACTCTGGCTGCATGACAACACATCATTTAAATCAGACACCCCTGGAAGGGCCCCAGACAGGTGGCCTTGAAGCTCCGTATGATTATAACATGAAATTAAAGTTAAGAATGTCTGCCTTCAGAAAGCTTAAGAACAGGAGAGCTCTATGGGAGAATATTAAGACACATTTTTTTCAAGGGTCACAGAAGTCAGAGTGGCCCTCTCAAATGGAAAGGGCAGGTGGAGTGCTCTTAAGAAATTCGGTGCTAGCCAGGGATTGGTGACCCACACCTTTAACCCCAGCATTTGGAAGTCAGAGACAGGCAGATGTCTATGAGTTCGAGACCAGCCTGGTCTACAGAGTGAGTTCCAGGACAGCCAGGGCTGCACACAGAAACCCTGTCTTGAAAGATCAAGGTGTGTGTGTGTGTGTGGGGGGTAATCCAGACAGAGCCATTCCAGCTAGGTTGCTTACTCCACTGCACATAACATCCACAGGATTCTTGAGAGAGGTTCTGTCCTCTTCAGCACCAGCAAACTCCTATCCCTCAGATTCCCCTGCAGCCAGACCTTTTCCTGTTTATGCTGGCCTCTTGAGAAGCACAAGTTTTCCTGCCCAGCCCCTCCCAAATAACTGTTGGCACTCCCTGATCTCCATCTGACCTGGCCTTCCTTCCAGCATGAGTTGCCAGACTCCAGTGAAGTTCTTGGCTGGAGCCCAGGCTCCCAGGTGTCAGAGGAAGTAGTGCTGGGTGCTGCCTGAACTCTGTGGGCAGAGGAAGAGCCGCAGTGTCCGCCAGAGCCTGGAAGCCTCCAGGTGCCTGCACTGGGTTAAGCTGCACTGTCTGCCAGCGCCCGGAACCTCCAGGTGCCTGCACTGGGTTCTGCCACTTCAACATGTCTTCCAGTGCCTGGACAAGATACCTAGCAGAGAAGCCCACATTTTGTAACTAAAACTTCCTTGGCACCCAGTTCCAACAGTCCTGGGCTCCTCCTCTGCTCCCTGGCATCCCCAGGGCAACCATACTAATATCTACAAAAGCTGAGTGCTGTGATAAGACTAGACTGTGTTGAGCATCCACACGTTTCACTTCATGAAGCAAAATGTTTCACTTACACAGCTCTCAAGTTCCAAGCTGGATTTGAATTAGCCCTCAAATTTCCTCAGGTTCAATTTGGGATCCCTCACTATCTAAACCCTCCTGACCTTCACTCAGCATCCTCTGTCCTCAGTAACTTGACTTGACTTGCCCCATTACCGGATATTGTGACCTTACGTTCCTGAGCCCTCACTTCAAGCACATCTGTCATATGAAGAAAATGGGCCACTGAGGGCCCTGCCCTTCCCCAGCACCAAACTCCTGGCATCCCCCGTGTCACACCTTAGACAAGGAACTGCCCCTTTCCACCTCCACTCTGTCCTCTTATGTGTGGCCGTTGCAACCACAGTCACTTTCTCAAGCACCACCCAGGGAACCCCTAAGCCTATCAGGAGCTTTACCTACCCAGCCATCTCCTCACGGCTTTCTCTGTCTACATTTTAGACCTTGAGGTTTCTGGGGCCCTGGGGACCCTGTCCTGGATCTCTTCATTCTCCATACCTTGTTCCTGGACATTCACATCTATTTCCAGGTGTATAGCTAGTACCTTGAGTTGTGTGTTTGCTTTCAACTCCAAGAGTTCCAAGGCCTGATCTCCAGCTGCCAGTCAAACATCCACAGCATGCCATTTGCAGAAAGCTGAGCTCCAAAAGCACACAGACAAGAGTGTTTCCTGTCGGGTTCTCCACCTTGGACAGCATTCACACCCATTCAGGTAAGAAGCTAAATTCTGTTTTCCTACTCCATCCCCAGTAACTGGCCCCCAAGCTCTGTCCATTTTAAATGCAGCCATGTCTCCTGAATTCATCCACACCCCTGTCTTTGTTAGGGTTTCTATTGCTGCAATGACACTCCATAACCAAAAAGCAACTTGGGGAGGAAAGGGTTTATTTAGCTTATACTTCCACATCACTGTTCATCACTAAAGGAAGTCAGGACAGAAACTCAAGCAGGACTGGAACCAGGAGGCAGGAAGGGTACCCCGCTTACTTGCTTGCTTCCCATGGCTTGCTCAGCCTGCTTTCTTATAGAACCCAGGACAAACAACCCAGGGGTAGCACCACCCACAATAGGTGGGCCCTCCCCAGTCAATCACCAATCAAGAAAATGACTTACAGCAAATCTTATGAAGGCATTTTCTCAATTGAGGTTCCCTCCGTTCAGAGAACTCTAGCTTGTATCAAGTTGACATTAAGACTAGCCAGCACACACATACCCCATCTACTCTGCTATTCTATAGACCAGAACCCATCTTGGCTTTGCTAAGGGTAATAATTCCCTTGTCTTTGTCCCTCTGCCCTGCAGCCTTACCCAACTCTGGGTCACTCTCCTTGAGGTGGCCACATAGTGTTTGCTCTGTAAGAAAGACACAGCCCGGACACTTTCTTCTTCCATTGCCTTCGTCTACTGACTTGATCAAGCTATAGGGCGAGCGGCTTCTCTACACCACTGCCCATCCAGCTCTCACTTTATTCCACACCCACACACCCTTTTCACTCTAAGCCACGGCTGTACTCAGCCACATTTGTCCACTTACCTGGATTCTTCACTTCCCTTCCCATCACTTTCCAATTATAATTGCAATAGAAAAATTATTTGCCAGTAACCACAGAGAGGAAATATTTCTGGTAGCTGTTAAATGTACAGATGTTTTTAAACAACCAAGCTGTTTTCAGCTGTATGGGGTTAACGAGGCTCCAGATGGGAGAGATATACCGAGGTGTGATCAGAGTAAGAATCCTAGTGCCAATTCTACAACTTCAATACCTGTAGACCCTAACAAGGGTGGCCATGGATGACTTCCAGAATGGGGAAGGACAAAGACAGCACATGAATGAGTCAGCAGTTTTACAAACATGTTAGTAAGGGTGGTTTGTGTTTATAAGTACACCAATTAATTTGATGCTGAACATCTAAGATAGTTCCTGCAAGGGTGAGATGGGAAGTGCCTTACTTGAGTTTCGATTAAAGGGGTGCTCCAAGGTGCTCCAGGCTGAAGTCCGTGAGCCCAGCGTGGCCCTGACCCTGAAGTTATATGGTACTGTGGCGATGACATCATCAGTGATGTCACACGCCAGGCCACTGGTAGGTGAGCACTGGCTGCTGGGGATCCAGACGTGGCTCATGTACAGGCTCTCGAACTCCCTGGACAAGCAGAAGAAGGTGCAGAGTCATACCACACTCTTTGAGGCAGACGCAAAGATGGTTATAACTTTCATTGTTCTGCTTTTGTGGGTCAGCAGCAGAATACGCCTCCTCTCCTGGACTCCAGATCCATTACTTGCTTCCCATCCCAACCATCACTCCCATTCCCAAGTTCCTCAGGAACTTTCAAATAAACCCCACCCTGTCCACAGTCACCACCCTTGTCTCAGGCACCATCGTGCCTTGCTTGCTGTGGTTTCCCAGGCTCCACACTCTGCTGTGGAGCTCCCATCCTTCAAATATTCCACACAGCAGACCATGACGTTTCTGTATCTAATGGCTTCCTGTGAGACTCTGACCTGTGGCTCTCCCCTTCAAAATGCTGGTCTCTTTTTGCCTTGGGCCTCTGACTAGATGGTCACTGTCTCAAAAGTTCTGCCTCTGCTATCCCACAGGTAGGGTATAAATATCACCTCCTCCAGAGGCCACCGCCTAGGACAAAGCAGCGCAAATTCAACTCCATTGCATCAGCCTTCACAGCTTCCTACTAGGGCTCAAAACCTTGCATCGGGCTCAGAGCTCTGCTGCCCATTCACTCCTTGTGATGATGGAAAGGTTTGGCCTCCTGCTGCTCAGAGGAGGTGGTCACCAGCTATTTGTGGCTACAGAGCATGTAAAAAAGGAAAAATGGGCTCAAAATGTGTTTCAATACAATTAAACTTAAATAGCTGCTAGCAACTAGTGCTGCAAAACTGAAGAGTGCATGCCCAGTGTATTTAGTATCTCTTTTTCTAGTCCAGTGGTTCTCAACCTTCCTAACGCTGTGACCCTTGAATATGTTTCCTCATGTTATGGTGACCCCAACCATAAAGTTATTTTGTTGCTACTTTATAACTGTACATTTTGCTGCTGTTATGAATCGTAATGTAAATATCTGATTTTCGAGCAGAGGGGTCATGACCCACCCTGCTAGTTTCCCTATAGAAGTGCACACCTCTATATCCTTGAGCGTAGAAGAATGTCTCCACAGGTAGAGAGAGCTCTGTTTATGCTCATTGCTAATGAAATGTGCTGAGCACCAACTCCACCAGCCACTTCTCAGCAACTGCAAGTGCCTGGACAGCTGGAGAAAACTAAAACCAGGCTCACCCCAGGGTGAGTTGACCTTTAGGGTCAAGACTTGTGTGGGCCTCTAGATATACACTCATAGTCAAGAAAACTGTGGCCTCCTGTACCCCAAAGGGAGAGGCTCTCTAGATTTGTCCATTCCAAATCAGGGCCAAGCTCAACAGACAGTTGTTGAAAACAGGTACAACAAAATGTATTTAGCCCTCCCATGTCTATTCACATCAAGAGGTGGGCTGGGAAGAACATCTATTCTTGAGTGCCAAAGCCTCCTGGAGCAGAGAAGGAAGGGCTATCCCTCTTAGGAAGGAAAAGTATTAGACAAGGCAAACTCACCCCTGGTACTCCACAGAATAGAACACTGTCTCCATGGGCTGGGCCACTGGGTTCCACATTAAGAGATGTTTCATGTTGGTTGACAGTACAGTTAAGTTCTGTGGGGCAGGCAGCACGGCCACTCCACCTGGGATGAAATTGAGAGCAAAGCTGACCTCTGAGTGACAGTGAGAGCTGGCATAGCTTCAGATTCATCACACTTGTACAATGCTAAAGTTTACTCTCCTTGGTTTAGCAGGGCATATTTGTAGTAATAATGGCTAAGCTTTAGTGAGCATTGCTCATACTCTAAATAGGTCATTGCTAGAGTTACACAGTTAGCTCAATTTTCTTCTTTTCTTTCTTTCTTTCTTTTTTTTTCTTTTTTCTTTTTTTTTTTTTTTTTTTTTTTTTTTTGAAGACAGAGTGTCTTTGTTTAGTCCTAACTGTCCTGTAATTCCTTCTGTAGACCAGGATGGCCTTAAACTTAGAGATCCACCTGTCTGCATCCTAAGTGCTGGAATTAAAGACGTGCACCACTATGCCTGGCTTTTCATGACCATTATTTTTCCCATTACATAAGTAACAAACAAACCAGAGGTAGTTATTATTTGTTCATGGTTATGCTTTTTATTTTATAATTTTATTTTAGTGTGTATGTATGACATGTACATGTATGAATGTGGATGTACATATGCCATGGGTATATACCCATGTCAGAGGACTTTAAGATCCTCTTCTTCCACCAATGGGAGTCAGGTTCAAACTTGGGCCATCAGGTTTTCATGTAAGCATCTTTATTTGGTGAGCCATCCCACTGGCCCTATTCCTTTTAATGGACATATTAAAAAATGTACCCATTGTATATATGGGTAGCTATGTGGCGCTTTAACACATGTATGCGATGTGTTACTTCAAATAAAAGCAACTCTATCTATCTCAAACATTTATCATTTCTTTTTAACTCAAAGCCTTTAAATATATAATGCTCTGGACCTTTTGAAATATAAGTTTTTCTTCTGTAGTCAGTCTTCTGTGCAATAGGACACCAGAATATGCTCTGCTATCTAACTATAACTTAGTAGTTGTAAACCTGTCTTTGCTCTGTCCTCTCTCTGCACCCACTGTCCTCTCTTTGTACCCACTATTCTTTCCAGCCTCAAGTTACCATTGTCATTCCATTCTAAACATGCATGAGGTCAACGCTTTGATGTTCCACCTATGAGTGAGACTGTGTGATATTTGTCTTTCTGGGTCTTGTTTATTTCACTTAACATAATATCTTCCAGATCACCCATGTCTGCCTTTTATGGCTGAAAAATATCCCATTGTGTATAGTTACTTTTATCTATTTATCAGTTGATGGACATTTAGGTTATTTCTACATCTTGGTTTCTATAAACAGTGCAGCAGATGTCTCAACATAGTGATTTAATTTTCCTTCGGATGTATTATATAACCAGTGGTGGGATAGCCAAGTCATATGATAACTGCACTTTGGACTTTTTGAGGAAGCTCCACACTGCTTTCCATAGGATTATAATAGCATTCTCAGTAATAGTGTGTACCAGCATTTGGTTTGTTATTTTTAACTTTTTAATGAAAACCACTTTTACTGTTGTCCTAGGGATGAAGCCCCCGGGGTTTACATATCTTAGGTAAGTGTTCTCCTATTGAACTACACGCCCAGTCTGGAATAAGATGATAATCTTATTTTGGTTTTATTTTGCTGGAATGATTAATGGTGCTGAATACTGCTTCACATTCTTGCTGGCCATTGGTATCATGTACTTTTGAGAAATGTCTAATTTTACTGTCCATTTTCAATCAGTTTATTAACTGACTTACTATTGAGTTCCTTATGAGTCTAGATGATAACCTTGATGCCAGACTGACCTTGACTCAGCCCTAGACTATGTTATCTTATGCAACCTGAAAAATCTGAGCCTCCCACTTCGTCACTGCAAATCCACTCAGGTGCTGGGCAGTTTCTCATCACGTCTCTCTTCCGCTTCTGCCATCCTTGGGCACCGGAACACATTAATTTGTGACCAACAAGGCCAAATGGGGCATCAGCAGCCAGGTGGAAAGCTCTGACGAGGGTCCACTGTGAACACAGTCCAGCAAAGAGGGATAGCAGGACAGCTGAGAGCCCCGGCCCTCCCCACTCCTGGAAACTGCAAGCCCAAGAACCCACATGGGGCACAGGAAAAAGTGCCCACGTGCTCACATGGATAAAGACAATGTGTTTAGGGTACACACACAGTGGCACTACAGTCTGCAAGAACAAAAACGGCCAGCACAGCCTCACCTGCACTAAGGGCTTCAGGCAGCCAAAGCTTGGCCTTGCAGGTGGCTCCTGGGTACACTATGCCACCATTCTTTTCCCTTTCACAGGCCCTCTTTCAGTGCCAGCATCTGCTCCTCTGCTGTTACCGGCACAGTGATGGCATCAATGTCATGGCAGACAGAGTGAAGCTCTGTTTCTGCTTCCAGATTGGCATCTGCTGTTTGGTATCAAGCATCAAGGCTGTGCACACGAGGGAGGAGGGCTGCCCCTGAAACACCCTGTCTGGCTGGATGTTTTGCCTTGCCTCTTATCTAACACAGGACCCTGGTGATGAACCTTCATCTCATTCTTAATCTCTGCCTGGGAGGAAAGACCCGGGACACCCACAGGGGGGATTCTTGGCTTTCTAGCCCTAACTTCCTTATCTTTTCTTTTTTTCAGTTCGTAGTTTTGTTACTAGCTTATGTTCATTGTATAAAACTCTCAAATGCCTGCTGGGTGGTGGTAGCATACGCCTTTAACCCCAGCATTCAGGAGGCAGAGGCAGAGGCAGGCAGGTCTCTGTGAGTCTGAGGCCACCATGGTCTACAAAGTGAGTTCCAGGACAGCCAGGGCTACACAGAGAAACCCTGTTTTGAAAAACCAAACAACAACAAAAAATGAAAAACTAAACCCTCTCAAATGTCACAGCACATTCTTGATCATACCCACCCCACCTTATTCTGTTTCCCTCCCTGCTTCTAGTAGTCCACTTTTCCTTCACAAAAAGCCACCCTTCTACCTTCATGTCTCATTACTTAAAATGAATAAACAACCCTAGACTCTGCATATGAGGGAAAATAACATGTGTCTGAGTCTCAATTACCCTGCTCAGCATAATGATCTCATGTTTCATCCATTTTTCTTCAAATGATGTGATTTTAGTCTTTTGAGACAGGATCTCACTATGAAGCCAAGGTTGGCCTGGAGCTCATTATGTAGCTTGGCCTGATCTCAAACTTATGGCAACACCCTCTCCCACCCCCAGGCTATGGAACAGTTAGGCATGGTCACTCACATCCATAATCTCAGCAGTCTAACGCTGAGGTAGGAAGATTATGCTAGAAACAAGCCTGGGCTATGTAATGAGTTCCAGGCTGCTATAGAGTTAGACCTGTTTCATTATTTAAAAAAAGAAAATAAAGATTATGAACTAGAATAACTAAAACTCTGTGTGACTGTGTATGGGTGTGTATCTGTGTGGTGTGTCTGTGTATGTGTGTATTTATGTGTCTATCTGTGTCTGTGCAGTGTATGTATTTGTGTGTCTGTGTGTAGCTATATGGTCTGTGAATTTGTATGTATGTATGTTCGTGCTAGTATTTAAACCCAGGATCTTGTGAATGTCATATCATAAACATGTACTGTATCACTGAGCAAAACCCACAAACCCCAACTGAAACCAGCTTGAAAGAGAGCAGGTCATGAGATGACTCAGGCAGTCAAGTGCCTGCTGCCTAAGATGATGAGCTCCCCAGAACCCATGGAGAGGTGAGAGGAGAAAGCCAATGCCACAAAGCTGTCCTCAGACCCCCACAAGGCTGCCATGGCATTTGCTGCCCCAATAATAAAAAGTCAGTGTTTTTAAAAGGGTAAGAGCAGAGGAACCAATCCACACATCCCAAGACTTACAGTCATTAAGATTGCAATGTGTGGTATCAGCAAAGATACAGATACACAGATCAAAAGGCAAAATTAAAGATCTCAGAGACGGAACCACTCAAATACCCTCAAGTTTGATTTGACAAAGATACAAAGCAATTCAGTAAAGGATAGACTTTAAAACAACAGTGGAACAGTTTGGTCTGTGCAGGAGAAATAAATCTCAACCTAAACTTCTCATATTACATAACAATGAACTTAAGATGGATCTTAGCCATTATCTCACAAAGGAGGCTGTCTAGAATACATAAAGAACACTCAAATCTTAAAATCAGGAAATAACTAAAAGATAAAATGAAAGGGCGTGAAGAGATATTTCACCAATGGAAACACAAAGAGGACAAGACGCACATGAAAAGATGTTTAAATTGGAGTTGGTGTGCTGGCTCAGTGGTTAAGAGCACTGGCTGCTCTTCCAGAGGACCCAGGTTCAATTCCCAGCACCCACATGGCAGCTCACAACCCTTAATTACAGCTCCAGTTTCAGGGGCTCTCATACCTTCTTCTAGCCTCCAAGGGCACTAGGAACACAAGCTGCCAAAACACCCACACATGTAACTTCATTCTGTTTATAAAGGTCTTTAAATCGTTTGCTACAGAGGAAATGCAAATGAGACAGCACTACTGTGTAGTTAATGTTACAAAACTGAATTCTGGCACCAGGACAGAGAAGATGGATCCCTCATACACTGCCGGCAGTGATTCTGGAAAATCATTGGGCAGCTTCTTTTAAAATTAAATATGCAATTATTATCTGACTTAGCAGTTGTCATCTTGGGAATTTGTCCTAGACAAATGAGAACTTCTGCCATGTAAGATCCAAATATGACTATTCAAAATTGAACTCAAATTGACTCAAGTGTTTCTCAATAAGTGAATGCTTAAACAAAGGGCAACAAGCAGGTAATAAAAAGTGGTCATGAGCAAGGAACCCAGGTGGCCTCTTGTGGCTTGGGATGGCAAGCAAACAGATTCCATGGCCTCCATAAGGGACACAGTGTGGCTAACATGCTGCGATCCTGTAACTCAGCAGACAAGTTAGATCCATTGGAAATTTTTTTTCAGACTTTCAGCGATGCCCAATAGCAGAGGGAACTTCGATGGTATTCCCTCATCCATCCTTCCTTGCATCCACAGATACAGTGTGACTGTGAAATAAGACAGATGTCACTGTAATGTCACTGGCTCTAGTCTCACTCAATTTCACCTGTTTCCCCCCCCCCTTTCATGCTTCATTTCCCTTCTTCCAGGAACCAGTCCAGGGCTTCCCTTGTAGTTGTCTCTTCCAGTCTGTTCTTAATCTCTTTGTCTTTTATGGCCTTGGTTGGCTGATTTACAGCTTTGTTCTCAATTTAGGTCTATCTGTTTTCATGATTGGAGTGAAGTTAACCATTTTTTTTTTTTTAAGGGTAGCTTGTTTTATTGGATGTCTTTTCCACTACAGTACCATCTCACACTTGGGAAACTTCCCTGAGAGTGATAGCATGGTACACTAACTCCAGTTCCTTCAGTATCCTTCATGAATCTCACAAAGCTGATGAAACAACCCCCTCCCATCCCAGTTTCCCAGAAGACCAGTCTTAGGTTGTCCCTTTCATCATGTTAGCTAGAGACAGGTCTCAGCTACGTGACAGCACCTGAGACAGGTGTTCTGGTTAGCACTGGTCATTGACTGGTTCCAGACAGACTACAGCGTCTCTTGGCCTTGGACCTGATAGTAAGACTCATGGCTCCCCACACTCCAAATTGTGGTGATATATTATTTGTGATTTAATGAAGCTTGCTTGAGGGTTCAGGATGCAAATCCAGCCACAAGCTATAGAGGTTAGGCAATAGTGATATACACCTTTAATCCCAGCAACCATAGTAGCTAACCATAGAAGCTGGGCCCTGGTGGTACACACCTTTAATCCCAGGACTCGTGAGACAGAGGCAGATGGATCTCTCTGAGTTCCAGGCCACCCTGGCCTACATAAAAGTGAATCAGTCTAAAAGAGAATTAGAGCTCATGCATTTACCATAGAGAGGTATATAAAAGACAAGAGCCCAGAGTCTTAGGCTGTATTCTGAGATTTATTTGCCACAATGAGGATTCATGGAGACAGGATGAGCCCTTTCAGCCTCAGGTAGAGGTTAAGAGCTAGTGGCATGGCTGCTTTGGTTTTCAGGTCTTCAGCTTGAACTCCAATTTTAGTGAAATATCCACCCCACCTACACTTATTGAATGCCTAAGTGGGCGTGGTCACAGGTGCAGACGTTGGGGAGGGGGGCTAGGTCTGGGGTCCTGGATCCCAGCTTGCTCTCTTGGTTTCAGTCGGGTCACAGAGAGCAGCCTGGGCATGGATCCTTGGAGCAGGAATTTGCAGGTCATTGGTTTCTCATGCAAGTGACTTCTCCCCGAATAAAATATATAACCCATATTATAACCTCATCCCGTGTCTCATAATCTATGCATCAATACCCAATATCAATCTCTGCATTTTTATTTTTCATGTTACACCAAGTCATATCCTTCAACTACTGCATGGCCCTATGAAGTCTGACGCTGTGAAAACTCCAGCTGAGTGAGGGTGTGCCTGTGTACCTAAGGCAGTGTAGGTATTCGTCCCCAAGGCCAAATATACTCCTCTTGGCCCTTTTCCATGAGGTACACCAGTGGGGCATCAACATTCTAAGGCAAGGTCTACCATGCCTTCTTGCTGAGGGCATTCATTTCCATCTGTGTACTCTTTCCACATGTTTCAAAAGACCTAGAAACTGGTTGCAAAATATACGTTTTGCCTTGTAGTCATAGAAGGACACGGTGTCAACATGTATAATTACCAGTGATGCTAATCTTGATCTGCAAAGCTACCAATTTACCTGTTAGAGTTAATAAACATGCTGGAAGAGGTATGTGAGAGTATGTAAATGCTTTTTACCCTTTCACACATTAACTTTGACGATCTGAATGTCTGGTAACTGAATTTGGGATTCTGTAAGGAAGAGCTATCCGTCCTCCACTGTCCGTTAAGTTTTCAGAGACGTACTTATTTGAATAGACACATAGCTACTGATTTCATTTTATGGTTAAAATCCAATGCTACTATTATTTGTTATTTAGTTGTTCCCACTTTGTCCTATTAAAACTCTTCAGGTTGATTCCTGTATCCATTTGACTCACTGTCACCCACATCCCTCTCTTTTTCCATTCTATTTTTTGTCAATTGACTTTGTTTTGTATTTTTGTTGTTGTTGTTTTTGTGTAATTTATCTATTTATTTATTGAGACATCATTTCCCTGTGTAACCCTGGCTGTCCTAGAACTCACTCTGTAGTCCAGGCTGGCTTTGCACTCAGAGATCTGCCTACTTCTGCCTCCCAAATGCTGGGACTAAAGGTGTGTACCACCATCACCCAGCTTGTATTATTTTTTGTTTGTTTGTTTTTGAGACAGGACCTATGTAGCCTTGGTTAGCATCAAAATCAGAGATCAACCTGTACTGGGATTAAATGCATGGATCACCACACCCAGCCTTGCCAATAGGCTTTAAAACAATAACTTTAGATCTACAAATTTCAAAGACAATGTAAGCTCCAACCAATGCTAACATCTTATGTAACCACAATACAATTATCAAAACTGTGGGACCAATGTGGGTCAATTACCATAACAAAATTCCAGACTTGATTTGAATTCTGCCAATTCTTCCACTGTTTTCCATTCCAAGATCCAACCCAGGATTCTGTGCTACATTTAGGCCCTCATCCTATTTTAAGCACAAGATGCTCCTGTCTCATCTTGCATTTTTCTGCCCAGTCCTGTAAGCATCCACTTCTCCAAAAAGCCTCACCCAGAAACTTTCAAAACTCCCAGCGCCTAGGCAGCACCTCAGATGAATTTAAGATCTCTGGCCGAGCAGCCTTGGAAGTTACATGTATAAGAGTGCCACCCCCCCTCCAGTTACTCCAATGTTCATTTGAGGCTGGGACATGGATTTAGAATTTACTCCTGGTGGGTAAAGAATAGATTGAAATATGTTAAATCCCCAGATGTTGATTTCAGTGTATTTTCTGGTAGGCTTTATGTTTACTGTAAACAGAAGCCAGTTCTGTTCATCTCTAATCAGCACCCAGCCCAGAGCCCATCACACAAAAGGAACTTAGAAACACTGAGTGAAACTGAGCATACACCTTGACTCCCATAAGATTAGCTTAGGCCTAGTGGTTTTCCTAGTCTCTCAGCCATCTTAGTCTTTTTAGTTGCTCTAAGATTCATGTCTCCTAAACACTCCTCTCCTAAGATCTTAGGTGTAAGGGAGGCAGCAGGAAGACTGCCCTCCATAAAGCCACTGGGCAAACTTTCCAGGCAGAAACTGCCACCCCTCTTCCTGCTTAGACCCCCCTGGTCACCTCTGTATGTTTGGCTCTTCTACATTTTTTCCCTCCAATACCCTTTAAGGTAAATGCATTGGAAAAAGCATTCCCTAAGTCCTTCACTTTGTCACTCCTCTTTTCTAGCCTGCATCTATGTCTGCCCCTCTTCTTCACAGAAGGACAAAGCAAACACTCCAGAGCTGGCTAAATCAAAGTCAAACCCCAATTCCCCTATTTATCAGATATCTGGTCAAAGAACTGAACCTTCTGAGTCTTGATTCCTGGCATAAAATGGGGACAATGAGACCCACCTTGCATATTGACATGTAATGTCTGAAGACCAGATATTGCTACTCTAGAGCATACCATGGACTCAGAAATGTGAGCTATGTCCAGTGGTACAGGCTTGCAATTCCAGCTGCCTGGGAGGGTGAAGCAGGAGAATTCTAAGTTCCAGGTCAGACTGAGTTACAGAGCAAGCTCAAGGCAGCTTAGAACATTTAGGGAGACTACATCTGAAACATGAAAACAAACAAAAACAAACAAACCAGGACTCAAACAAGAGCTCTGAGAATACAGCTCAGTAGTTGAGCAACTGCTCAACATAAGGTCCTAGGTTCAAACTCAGAAGAGAAAGGAAAGAAAGGGAGAGGTGTTGTGGCTATCATTGTTATTAGTAAGAATGTTTCCTGAATCACTCCCTAGTATTTGGAAGGGACAAAGCAATATAACTTTACTCATCTGCCCAGTGATCTAGTAAGCAATAGAAGCTCATTCTGCACTTGCAAATGCTCAAAATTACATGAAGGCAACCTGAGCTAAAGCTAGTATTTTCTGACACCACCATTTGCATTACCAAAAGATCAGGATAATTAACATTTGAGGCAGGGATGTTGACATCTTTTAAAAGCTTGTCATTTGTATTGTCTTGTTTTAACCCCTCAAGACTTCAAAGTGGCTCTTATATACACCTCACAGATGGGAAAATCAAGTTATATGAACAACCACAAACTAGTAAGACACACAGAGACAGACACAGAGAGAAAGAAACTTGGGGTGGGAACACACACATTTGTCCCAAGAAGTTTGTGGAGGTCAGAGAACAACTTGAAGAAGTTGGTTCTCTCCTTTCACCATCTGGGTTTTGAGGATTACGCTCAATTCATCAGACTTGGCAACAAGTACCTTTACCTACTGAACCATCTCACCAGCCCCAATTAGAGAATTTTAACAATAAAGGCTAAGGCAAGACAGAATGGACCAACTGTGAAGACAGCAAGTGGCCTGCAATCTATACTTATTTTCTAAAAGTGAGCAGAATTTGGACATTGCTTGCTAAACCTTTGGAAATCTGAAGGTTTGGGAGCCAGGAGTACCACCCTTTCCATGTAAGCTAAAGATTTCCAAGTTGCCTTAGTACTACTGATTTGTTGCTTAAGTACTCAAGGCTCCCACCAACATCACAAAGTAACCAATACCTTGGAGTATTAACACTAGACATTTCTTAAATGCAGTTTGCCCTGAAGCATTCATAGGTGAGGAACTGCAGTTTGGGACCAATAAAGGAGGTAATTACAAGGAGCCTGGAGTGGAACAGAAAATTACATAATTTTACTAGCAGAGAAAATGCCCTAACCAAATCTTTTTTTTAAAAATGGTATGGAGTACCTTTTTCTGTGATGATCAAGAGAAATCTAACTTTTATAAATCTTATGTCCAATATGAAGTTTATAAACTATGTGTTTTATGTTTGTCAGAATTGTTAATCATTTTAAGTACCACATGGAAAATGACTGCTATAACTATACTTTAACTCTTCAAATACCAAATGAAATAAATAGCAAAGTGTAAACTATATTCATATCTTTCTAGATTGGTCTATGGATACTGGGAGTAAATTTTTCAAATAGAATGCAGGCACTTGAAATGTGGAAGATGGAGATAAAAAGGTTTTTTAAAAATCTAATATTATATGCTAGGCAGTGGTGGTGTGCATGCCTTTGTCCCAGCACTGGGGAGACAGAGGCAGGTGGGTCTCTGAGTTCAAAGCCAGCCTGGTTTACAAAGAGTTCCAGGACAGTCAGGACTGTTACACAAAGAAAACCTGTCTCAAAGAAACAAACAAAAAACCCAGAACAAACCAACAAAAACATTTTAATTCAACCCCAAACCCAGGACAGTACTGTCACCTTCTTAATCTATATTCAAGGCCCAGACCCAGATGCATGTAACTTCATTCTTACCTGTGAGAAAACATGAGATCAGGCTGCAGAAAAGCCACATGATAGGACTTGAGCAGACTCCTTGTGGAACGAAACCAACCACTGCTGACTTGTGTTTGGTGTGAGGTCTCTGGCAAGCTCAGTCTGCCCTGAAACAGTGTTTCCTTCCAGAATGAAGCTTTCTGTCCATCTTAGCCATCTTGCTTCAGGAAGCAGATGTTGGTGGAGGTCAGAGTAGCAATGAAGCTTGAATTGTTCTGGAAAGAGGAGCTGGCCCAAATGCTCAGAATGGGCGTACTCTGCAGCACCCTCCTCTCTGCCCAAACCCAGCTATTGCATCAAGGGGAGCGGCCTGTGAGAGTTCCAGAGAAATGATAACTGGGGAACTTGAGACATCTGCCTGAGGGAGACACCTGGCTCAGTTGTGGAGGGCCCTGGCTCTTCCCTGAAGTCAGTGAACATCCAGGATTATTTTCCCTACTCATCAAGTAGCATCCTCTGCCAAGTGCCTCTGTCTATTCATCCAAGTTAATTAGCTCTGTTTGCTAATACATACTTCTGGAAAAGTGGAGAACTAAATTAATGTTATCACTACTGTATTCTACAGTGCTAGGGTTTGGACCCAGGGCTTTGCGGCAACTCTGCCACTGCACTATATCCCAGCCCTGGTTCTTTTTTTTCCCTCATGAAGACAGGTTTCTTTTTGCAGCCCTTGCTGTCCTAACTCACTCTGTAGACCAGGCTGACCTTGAACTCAGTAACCCCACCTGCCTCTGCCTCCCCAGTGCTGGGACTAAAGAAGTCCCTGGTTCTGCAGCCTCAATTTTAAATACCATTTTAAAAGTCAAAAGGTAAAGAGTAATAGTTTGCAAAAAGTCTGCAAAAAGAAAATCTAGGATATGATATGCTAACAAGATTGGCACCTTGAGGTAGAAGGAATAGGAAATGGAGATTTAAACTGTGAACAAGATTCTTTATCTTTTAAAACTGATTGTTGAATCAAGAATGCACTACTGAAAATTAAAACCAATTTTAAAAAATTTGAAATGAAATCCAGTAATAGAAATTGGCCTCTTAAACTTTAACTCCCCGAGGACTTTAAAAACCCCAATGCACAGATTAAATTGGTAAGATGAGCACTAGTTTGAGAATGCACAATGATTTTTAAATTGAACATATTTTGGTTCCAGTTTCTTAACTTATTTGCAAGATAATATGGGGTTGTTCATTCATTGATTCATTCAACAAACATTCTCTAGGAGTTTACTATGTGCAAAATCTTGGAATTCAAGAAGTTCGTATCTTTTCCCAACTAATGAAGATGCATACAGAAATAACCATGGGGCAGTATTGAATACAATGAAAAAACCATTGGGGATACTGGAAACTGGAGAAACACCCAATCTACTCTATGGGATCCCAAAAGGCTTCCTGAGGACCATGGCACTTAGTATTAAACACAGGAGAACGAATTAGCCTCACATTGTGTTGAAAAAAATCCTTAATTTTGTACAAATAGCAAGGAGCGAGGAGATGTGGTGAGGCAGATAGAAACAAGAGTCTGGTGAGCTTTCAAGGTTTTCTAAGTGGCCTCTGAGAGCAGTATCAAGAACAGATCTGATGGTGGCATTCTCTGCATTTCAGACTTAAAGGTTCCTGAGAAAGCAAAGGGACAGACTAGAGGGGGTTCTGGCAGGCATCAGGGTGAGAGATACTGTCAGTCTACACTAGGTTCCCCATGTCTGTGGGAAGAAACAAAACCTCAAGATGCAGGACTTAGGATAGCAGCTCCTACATGTTGTACAGATTGGGAAAGGCCGGGATGCCAAACAAGACTTTCCTGTTCTGGTTTGGGTAACTGGGTGGAAAGCAAGACCTCAAAAGAAAGAATAGAAAGGAACAGAGTAGGGCGGGGTCAGGGCAGGCAGGGTCAGAGGTCTGCAGAAAGAGGCCGCATGTGCTCAGACTCATACACTTTGAAGGATTTGAAGCACTTACGTGAGCAGTCACAATCCCCTGCCTATGGGGTTTTATGGGTAGTGGGTGAGCTTGTGCAAACAGAACATGTCCACTAAAGAGGATGTGCAGACATACATACAGACCAGAGCAAGGACATAAACTAGGAAGACAGGGGTGGGAGTGGTAGCTCAGAGAAGTGGTTCTAAAAACAATGAGGCATGATGTGATTGCTGAGGAAGAGTCCAGTGAGCTCATCATTGAAAAATGTTCTCTGGATGTAACAAGTGGAAAGTCATTGTAATCCCAGCAAGAGGAGTTCCTGTGGAAGCCTTGGATAAGAACCTAGATCATTGTGGGTTGAAGAATAAATGGAAAAAGTAATGACCATTTTATACAAAGAGGAAGAAAACAACTCCATCAACCTTACATTTCTTTTTCATTTACAAAGAAAATACAGTAATACATTGCAAAATAGTTGTGGGAATCAAGAATGGGGATAGGAAATCCACCAGAAATATGCCCAACTCCAACTTCTTTTCACTTACCTCAACTGCTTCCCAGTTAACACTAAAAGGGGTGTGACTCATGAAATTAACAAAGGTTTAGAGAATAAGCAGGAAACGGGCCTCAGAATGGAATTCCAAGAATATACCCATCTAGTTTGAACAGAAGGGGTTAGATGAGTTCATGATTCAGCAGTCCAGATAGAACAACCTGAGCAAAGCCCAAAGATGGAACGTTTGAGAAACTGAGAATACATACTAAATCAGGATACAAGAAAAGTAAGCAAACAAACAAACAAAAGCAATCGAGAGTAAACCTCACACAGCTGAGCTGTGGGCCAGTCTGCCACTGAGTCATGGGGTCTTAAAATGGTTAGTTCTGCCTAGCATGAATCTATATACCAAGACAACCCAGCCCAGTTACAGTGAGTGTCAACCCTGGGTCAACACCCAATTAGAAACTCAGATGCTTTGCCTCTGCCTGAGCCATTAGATTAGGTGAGGGCTGCTAGATGGCTATGCCTCATTTGCTCAACTCCATCACTTGACACTCCTGACTCTGCTCTGGCTTGCTTCTCTTCTGCTTTGTCAATTCTCTTCCTATACTATCTCTTCAACAAGTTGGGATTTCTTGTCTACACAACACGCCCAAACCAAATTATCCTTTATCCATTTGCTTGCAGGTTTGTTTTTTGTTGAACCAAGGTCTCCAGGAGCCAAAACTGGCCTTGAATTCACTATGTGGCCAATTTATAGATAACCTTTAACTTCCTGATCCTCTTACCTCCAACCACAAGTTCTAGGATTGGTGTACATCAACATGCATGGTTTATATGAACTGGAAATCAAACCCAGAGGGTTGTGAATATTAGGCACAACTACTCTAATAACTAGGCGACATCCCCAGACATTTTGTCAGAATTCATGGGATTTTCTAAAGAATTGGAGGATCAATCATTCAGGCCTGAAGATGAAAGTTGAATGGATGAATAAGCGAGTAGTCTAAAAATAGCATTTCTCCCTATTTGCTACCTAAATCTTTGGGATGTAATTTTGTTAGGAAAAATAAGAACTTTATGTAAAGGTATAGAGAACTGAGGTAAAAAGAAAAATTTGATGACTTTCTTTTCATCCCTAATCCAAGATTCACTCATCAGTCTGAAAGAATCCAGGAACAGGCCAAATGGTCAATTACTTTACTCTGTTCTTATAATCTTCACTTACCCTGCTTGCACAGATTCCCATATATTTATGCCTGTGTGCACATGACATTTAGCTCTCATTTCTTTTTCCTGGAATCCACACAGATAATTTAAAACAGTGGAATTCATTAGACTCTCTTGTTTCCACCAACTCTCTTCCAGCTGAAATTGCCAAACTCCAGTTTTCTAAGCTCTTGTCCGACTTAAACTTCTGCTGAGAGGCTGGAGAAATGGTTCAGCAGTTAACAGCACCAGCTGTTCTTTCAGAGAGGATCTGGGTTCAACTTCTAGCCAAAGTCCAGTCCTCCCAGAATCTAATGCCCTGGGCCTCTTTCCAAGAGCACTATGCAGGCAAAATACCCCCAACACATTAAAAATCAAAAACACAACTCCCTTTGAACATAGTCATTTAAATCTACTGAAGGTCTTCAAGAAATCTCTTGGAACTAACGGGTTAAAACCTTTGAGCCTGTAACAGTCATCTTCATGTAGTTATAGCTGGTTTCTATGTAACACTACCCAATAGCTCCTATTAAGACAGAGAATCAGGTTTTATTCTGAACAGCCCTACAAGTTAAAAGTTCCATATCTGAATAAAACAAATACCAGTATAAATTCTGGAAAACAGAAACATGCTTTGTAAAGCGAGTATCTACATGATATGCTAATGATTTTGGCTTGTCTTTCAATCATTGGTTTGCTCTAAGTGGAGCCCACAACATCTAAGCCAATTATATCAGACATCCCACCTATTAACATCCACAACTATGTGATACAACTTCATCCACTTGTCATTCAATGCACAACACCTCTCTCCATTTAAGTATTGCATCACCAGAATGCAAAACCTTTTTTTTTTTTTTTTCCTCATTGTAATGTAGGGTGAAAGCAGTCCCATGCTTGGGCAACAGAAGATTCAACTTAAAAGGTATGATTGTTTTAGAGTAAGATGAGAAACAGAAGGAGGGGGGCATTTTCTGAAGGTTTCACCACCTTCTGAGAAAGTGCTCCAGATGGGAACCAAGAATTTAACACATGGCTTTGAAGGACATGTAGGATCAACTATATCAACAGTCCAAAATTTTTATCTTGAAACTAAGTGATTATGCCTCAACGAAATCAGTATCTGTTCTCTGTAATATTCCCTTTATCTATAGTTTAGAAAGCATAGAACACTTGTTTTGACACCATTTGCTCTAGAGAAACCATGCTTACTCAGGAGTTCCTGATTTCTTCTGTAAGTGTTCAAAACTATCCCAATTATTCCTGTGTTTAGCCTATGTTTAGACAACACTTAACCTCTTTCTGGAATCCATCGTTTTCTCTCAACAATTTTCCAAAAACAGGTAACTGCAGGTTCATTAAGATATATCTGAACCCAAAAGATGGTTTAAAACAATCTTTTTTTTCCTAAATATTAGATAATTATTCCAAAATGTTATGTTTTGTTTTCCTGTTTAAGTTGTCAATGAGGAACAACAGGAGAAAACCTTTGTAGTAATAAAACTTGTAACAGTGAGACTAGCTTCCCCTATGCTGTAAGCTTATGTAATCTTAGTGGAAACATTTACAATCACAGTTGGTTGAATACTTTCCCAGCATGCATGAGGCAGCTGTTCTATTGTTCAGCATTACAAAAATAAACACATCAGCCAGCTTGTCCCTGCTAAGCTACTGAAGGCATCAAACCAGTTCCGAAATTAATACAACCTAAGTGTTCTGGCCAGAAAACCATTCTTAATTTGGTTTAAAACTCTTCTGTATATATAGCCAATGGTAATCGAAACTCTTTAGCTCAGCAAGCATAGTTAATTTCCTATTTTATTCGACAAGTCTCAGCAAACCACATGCACTTTCAGATCAAGAGATTCCTCCTCTAAGTAAACTAGAAATGCACATGTAACAGCAAGAAACTAGAGTGTGAAGAGTGTGCTGCTTGTTTTGCTGTCTGTAGTGTTTAGAACATAACAGAGCTGAGTCACATAAACTTGCTGAACACCCCCAGAACAAGCATATCTACCTCATATCTAATTACCTTGCAACAGAATCAGAAATTTGTTTTTTCAACCCCCTGGATGTGATTCAGAAAAATCTTATGTTGAACAAAATTGAAGAAGTGACCACAGTTGTAAAGACTTGAACACCGTTAAGAGAGCAAGGCTTCTTTTCTTGTAATAAAGTATTAGAATGAAAAAATAAGAGCTCTAATGCTACATTCCTAACTCATTGATTGGGCCATGGGAAGAGTTTCTGAAAAATGGCCCATTTCATATTCAAAGCCAAAAACTCTCCAAGCAACAGGAAAAATAGGGAGAAATAATAATTTGGCTATATATTATGGGGCAAGAGTTGGAAGAGACTTTATTATTCTGTTTGAATGTCTTTCACCATGTGCACTATGGGACCAATCACACCAGGTTCCAGCTGATTATTAACTCAGGAATTCAACTAATATTGTCAGCTTATTTTTAAAGGAAACCATAAATGACAATGCTATCTGAAATCTCCTGTTTTTAAGTACTGTCAAGTTGAATACTATACAAGTTGAACAATACTTCTCTATTTGGCTACACCACAAATGGCACCAGCAGCAGGTAAAATTCTATACTTTTTGACAAGTAAATAACGGGGTACATCAGGAGACAACACTTTTTCCTAATTACCAGATAGACCATTATTTTTGCAACCTCTAGATTACATGGGAGAGCATTAGAGCTGAACACAACTTACAAGCAATGTATTTACAAGCATGTCCCAATGATCTAAGCTCCTTGCTAGGCCCTTTTATTCTGGCACTATGCCAGAATTCCTTTTTTTTGTTTGGTGGTAGTGGGGACAGCATCCAGGGATCATGCATGCTCTACCACAGAACTACAGTCCCAACTCTACTTGTCTTGATATATTACTCAGGCAGGCCTTAAATTCACAATCCTCCTGTCTCTTGAGCAGCCAGAATTATAGGCTTGTACAACTAGATGAGGGTATTTTCTATTTTACTTAGTGATATATTTGTGAAACAGTTTTAATAGTCTTGGGTGCATGTGTTAACATGAATACTGACTATATGCAATATACACATTATGAAAATAATCAACTCAACCCTAAGATTTATGACCAAGAAGATATAACATTTATAGCTTTTCTTTTGTGGCTAAGCTTTCACACACACATAAAGTTGTTTAAGAACACAACAAAACCAAGCACCTCTTCCAAGACTTTAGAGAAATTTCTGTACACATGAGCCGGGTGGTAATTATAGGTATGACCTATAATATTTAAATTTGGGGAACTAATCAGCTCTTCATATAGAGATGAAACTTCTGTAATAGTGCTTTCCCCAGGCCCTATCTCCTAGTCTAAAACTAGCACACAGAGAGCAGTGTCAAGACACGACACTAGATTGGGGCTGTTTCTAATAGAAATTTGTCACTATCTTTTTCTAAGGATGTTCTGATTCTAAGAAAATTGCTTCAAGTAAAACTCATGTTTACAATATTGAAGAGATGGTTTAAGACACTTTTAAAATTGATCAAACATTGAAGTACAAAGTAAAACAGTGAGAGTTAGGTTTTGTTTCACAGTTAGAATGCACAATTACTGAAGCACCTCCATTTCCTAGGAACTCTAGGTACAACAGGATGCATGCACTCCACCTCAGCACTCCTTCCACAACAGGATGCATGCACTCCACCTCAGCACTCCTTCCACAGGATGCATGCACTCCACCTCAGCACTCCTTCCACAACAGGATGCATGCACTCCACCTCAGCATTCCTCTACAACAGGATGCATGCACTCCACCTCAGCACTCCTTCCACAACAGGATGCATGCACTCCACCTCAGCACTCCTCTACCACAGGATGCATGCACTCCACCTCAGCACTCTACAACAGGATGCATGCATGCACTCCACCTCAGCACTCTACAACAGGATGCATGCATGCACTCCACCTCAGCACTCTACAACAGGATGCATGCACTCCACCTCAGCACTCCTCTACCACAGGATGCATGCATGCACTCCACCTCAGCACTCTACAACAGGATGCATGCACTCCACCTCAGCACTCTACAACAGGATGCATGCACTCCACCTCAGCACTCTACCACAGGATGCATGCACTCCACCTCAGCACTCCTTCCACAGGATGCATGCACTCCACCTCAGCACTCCTCTACAACAGGATGCATGCACTCCACCTCAGCACTCTACAACAGGATGCATGCACTCCACCTCAGCACTCTACAACAGGATGCATGTACTCCACCTCAGCACTCTACAACAGGATGCATGCACTAAACCTCAGCACCCCTCTACCACAGGATGCATGCACTCCACCTCAGCACTCCTCCAATGCTGCCCACAAAGTATCAGCTGTGGAGTTGAGGGTTTCCAGAAACAGAGTTCCATGATAAAGTTCTAACTGCTGCTTTTTATAAAGTCCCATTTTGCTTCATGGGGGGAAGGGAACACACAAAGAGAAAGCAAAAATCAAGTGTCAACTATTAAGAATGTTTACTACCTACTCATTCGGCAAACCACTTTTAAACTGTTTTTCTTAGCATTCACAGTATTTTAAAGTCCCAAAGGTAAGCATATACAACATTTATTTACATCAAGCTAATTTACTACCATTTACCTTAAACAAAAGAGAAATCAAAGACAAACGTAAATTAAAAAGCTTTGAAAGCAGGTATTATAAAGATGGTAATTCATACATATATTTGTTGACTTCTAGTTAGTGGGAAAGGCCAGGGATGCCACCCAGTGGCAACATCGGCCTCTAAGTGATTTTAAGATTTAAATTAAAAAAATTTAACTACTACAATGAAGAAAAAAGTGAAATTAATTTTTACCAGCTATAATTTTTGTACATTAGTGTCTAAAACTGCAAAGAACAGTGATGCTCTTGTGCTTACATGGCAATAGGGGCTTTTGTTACTTTGCTTAAATTTAAATTTACAGAATGACAAGGAAAAATGTGACCAACAGAAGATTGAATACTTTAGTCTCTCATTCACACACACAAAGTACTAGATGGAAAATAAAAAAAATTAAGTACAGTTTACCTAACTATAGCACATTTCCCTACAGCATATCATTTAACTGTTCCAGTTAAAGAAACTAGGGGCATTACTCAGCATCAGAGCTCCCACTTATCATGTGTGAAACCTTGGGTTCAATATGTAACAGTGTCAAAACACAGTTTTCCAGTAAATCTGATCAGATATTAGGAGAGGGTAGGATGCTGAAAGGAGAAAACTTTAAATTACTGCCATGTAGAGTTACTGACATTTGGGGGGGGGGGGGGACCACATCTCACTGTCTACTGTCTCCCCCAAACTAGGCCATGACTTACTTCACAGTGGCATAAATATGGCATTATCTAATACAACACACTATGGTCATAGAACACTGGAAACATCCATTTCATTTCAACAGCTGTCAGGGACTACTTTGTTCCCTTGAACAACCAAGTGAGGAAAAGACACTCCTTTAATCCTTGACATTTTTGTTTAAATAGCCATAAATTGTTTTCCAACCTGTATCCTGGGCCTTTCGAATACAATGAATGAATTTTAAAATGAAGGCACAAACAACATATTTTGTATTTACAATGGCTTGTGACAGATACACTATCTGGAAATCATTTCTAGGTTTCCTGTTTATTATTGCTATTTAGTCACAGAAAAGATTAACACTTTACAAGAAATGTACTTTAGCATATGCCATATAGATATAATTTTATGTGAAGAAGAACTATGGGAGAACAGGATGTCTTTACAAGGAAATAAAGAAACATCAATAAAAGAATTCTTCCACATAAAGATTTTTGAACCAAATTATTCTTTTTCAGAATACAAAACCTTAATTGTTAGATGGGAAGAGAAAAATAGCAAAGACAGTAAGACTAAGAATAAAGAACTCTTGAATATAGCTGCACTGCATATGTAGATAAATGTATGGGTTGAGTTATAACAAAAATACTCGTTAGAACCAGCACTTTCCAAGCAAGTACAATTGGCCCAACGCGCTCAGTCTTCAATTACATGACGAGTTAAAGCTGTGCAGCAGTCACTGCTGATGAGTATCAAGACAAATGTTTGACGAGGTACAGTTTTTCTCCTTGTTCACTTGTAAAGATGGGTGCCTTTTTGTAATGTTCTACAAGTTCTTCCATGGTGCTGAATTTTCGCTGCCCAATGCAGTAAACAGTCTCTTTTAGTTGGACTTTAAAATGCTTGTTTTTCCCTTGAGCTTTTAGTGATACTGAGAAATCATTTGGCTAAAAGAGAGGGGGGGGGGAGTAAACATTGTGAAAGCCATGTATCAGAATTAAAAATAAAACACAACTGCTAAAACCTGAACATTAACTAAGACACTATGCTAAATTATTTACATAATCTTTATTCTTCAAAAGAAACCCTTTTTTATAAATGAGGAAAATTAGGCTCAAAGAGCATGCCTACGATCTCTAGGATAGCATATCTGGTTAGACAGAATTCAGACAGGATTCTAGAGTCTCCTAACACTCACAGTGCCCACAGAAAATCTATTAGGAGAAGGGGAAAAAAAATGAGACAATTCCAGACTTTCACTCCATCCCCTTTCAATTCAGAGCTGGACAGTACCTGACTTAAACACACTACTTTGAATTTTCAAAAGTAAGGGACAAATAAGAATTCAACTAAACTTTAAAATTAACGGTGACAAACACAAATTCCTCAAGGGCCAGAAAAAAAAAAAAAAAAAATGTAAGTAAGACAGAAGGAAGAGGATGTGGCCAGACTAAAGAAGACATACTACTCTTCTGTGATTGTTGCTTTGCAGGAATAGAATCCATGTGGACTGGTCTTCGTCCTTTTTTGCATTTTATTTATGAATATGGGTGTTTTGTCTGCATGTGCACCTGTAGATCACATATGAGCAGTGCCTGTGGAGGTTTGAGTTGCCATGTGGTCACTGGGAATAAAACTGGGTCCTTTGAGAAAGGACTGTGGTCCTAATCTCTAATAGCTATGCCATTTTTCAATTTGTATGTTTTAATAGTCTAGCTAATACTGTAACATAATTTACCTTTTATTGAAAATACATTTCAAATGATGTCATATAGGTTGTTAAGGCCAGGCAGTGGCAGCACATGCCTTTAATCTCAGCACTTGAGAGGCAGAGGCAGGCAGATCTGAGTTCCAGGCCAACAAGGTCTACAGATCAAGTTCCAGAATAGCCAGGGCTATACAGTGAAACCCTGTCTTAAAAATCTAAAAAAAAAAAAAAAGGCTGTTGAGGTGAATAAAAAGCCTATATAGTCAGGTACAGTGTCACACACCTTTATTCCCTGCACTGGCAAGGGCAGAAGCAGGTGGATTTCTGAGTTCAAGACTAGCCTGATCTACACAGCGAGTTCCAGGGCAGCTAGGGCTACATAGTGAGCCACTGGGGGGGGGGGAGGGGGGGAAGAAAGAATTTTAATCAAACAACTAATTTATGAAGACACATAATTATTTTTTTATAGTTAAGAGAATTCCTGTAAGGACTACAATGATTGCATTCTTATACTTTACACCTAGTAGAAGTTTAACTTGCATTATTCTATTCTCAAGGAAGAAACCAATGCTCAGCTTTCCCCCATTTTTCAGTTTAATAGGACAGAAAATATTGCAAAAATGCAAAATCAATACAATCAAGAAAGCCCATTAATTAATACAACAGATTCACTGATCCAGCTAGCTAGCGTATTCAAAACTGGTACACTGGAAAGAACACTATGATCACATCCTGGCTTACAACTTGGGTTTAAGGAAGCCACTTAATCACTCTCTCCAATCTTATTTTTAAATACTTGGGACTCTGTTTCCATTTACCTTTGAAAACCAACTTACCGAAGATTCACTATCACGAATGAGGAAGTCTCCTTCATGTCCCCTTTCATTTAATGCCATTTCTGCCTGGTGTCTGGTGACTTTGCCATAATACCAAGGATTGCCAGCAAACTTTCCAGTGAGTGAAGGCCTAATGTAATCACACTGTGGAGGCGATGGTTCCAAACCTGAGCTTAATGGATTATTCTGCATAATGGTAACATAGTTTTTTGGTACCAGGCCAACCATGCCATTGATTTTCCTGCATTTCCACCACTCTGGGTCATTTTCCGGCTTTTCAATAACATCCATTACATCACCTTTCTCAAAATTGAGTTCTTCGTCATTGGATGAGCTGAACGGGTAAAGAGCCTGTACCACATGCAGTACTTGACCTGTATTTAGGTTACTGACAACTGCTGCTAATTTCTCTGACAGAGAACCTACATGGTCACCCAAAGGACTGTCACCTTCTTCAGTCACATAGTTTGAAGGAAACCATCCAATTTGTCCATTGTAGCTGCCACGCCACCACCCATCACTGCATTTCTCCATGACGATCACCTTTGTCCCCTTTATCAATGACAATTCATCCTCTCTCTCAGCCATGTAGTTAAATTTCACAAAAGCAGGCATGTTGAGGTCATAGAGACGTTCCCCTGGATCAACAAAGCTGTCATCAGCAGGAGATGCAGTATCTGGAACACTAGGTTTTCTTTTCACTTTTCCAATGCCTGTTTAAATAAAGAGAAAGTAGTAAGACTACAGCTTCAACTCAGTACTCTCAGCCCAAGCCCCTAGATGTAGAAATAAACTGACATGATGTAATCATCTTTTGAGAAATAAAATACAAGTTCTTTTTCCTTTTTTCAAAGCCAAATCAAATGAACTTAACTTCAGTCATGGGATAGTTTATCTCCTCTTTCTTCTACCAAACCCATTAAATAACTACATAATAATAAAACTGTCATGTTAGGAAGTAGTTTGGAAAAAAACGACGTCCAAATTCCCAAATATTGTCTATAAATGTTTGTTTTCATTTAAATGGTTATAAAAAAAAAAAAAAGAATACACCTTGTATCCTAGTTTCTCTGATGGTGTGAATTATAGGAAAAAATAAATAAATAAAATTGTCATGTTGAAGTTTAATAAGTTTAATATAAGTATTAATATAGTTTATTTCTCTCATAGCTACATTTAAGAACACAAATACCCACACAGTAATCCCACACTTGACATCTTAGTTTATTAACCTAGATTTTGTAAACAGCTGTATAAAATGAAAAAAATTATTTAAATTAGTACCTGATATACAATATGAAATTGTATTTGGATAATCTCATTTGATAATTTCTTAGTTTCCAAAACCAGATCATTCTATGTTATGTTTAAAATATTATTTACTCATTTGTTTCCCTCCATCACAATTCACATAAAGCCTCCCAAAAGGCAGGGATTGCTCACTTTGCTCACTGATAAAATCCCAAGGAGCTGGAAGGGTACTTAGTACATAGGGAATATTTAATGTATTTTTACTAAAAGAACTAAGAAAATGAACCTATCAATCACCTATCAGAAGAATTGCATACCTCAAGCAATCGGGCATTTTTAGGGCTGCTCATTTCTCAGCATATTATTTGATATCTTGCTTTTTACTTTGAAAAACTACGCAAAACTAATCAAACTTTTTAGAGACAGGGTTTCTTTGTGTACATCCTAGAAATTGCTCTACAGATCAGGCTGGCCTGAAACTCAGATATCCACCTGCCTCCAGAATGCTGGGATTAAAGGTGTGTGCCACCACAGCCTGGATTCTTTCTACATTCTTAAAAACAAAAAGCAACCTTATTATTATTCTCACTCTTTGTTCAGCCAAGGCCCCAAATTCTGATCCTTCAGGGTTCTTAATAACCATCTTTTCTCTTCAGAGACTCCACACTACCCTTGTTTTTGTCTTATAAAGACATCAATTATCTAAAAACACTCAACTCTCTTTAATACCAAAATAAAGCTAATTTACTTTGCTATTCTTTTAGTATTTTTTACATTTATTTCTCCATATATATTACTTACACTAGCTTGCACACTCAGAAACAACTTTTTGTGCAAGTTTCAGAGACTGCACTCAGGCTCAAAATAGCTTGTGCTATTCTTTTAAAATTGTACCATTCTTTTAAAATTATCTATTTTTCAACTTCTTCAAATCTTGCTTGCACCCCCTCCTCCTTTAAAAATACACACTCATAATCAATCTGTTTTGGAGAGCCAGTGCTGCACATACAACACAAAGCATATATGGAGTTCAGAGGGAAACTTCCAGGATTAGGTTTTCTCACTCTGTGTGAGTTCAGAGGATCAAATTTAGGTCATCAGGCTCAGCAGCAAATGCTTTTACATGCTGAGTCATCTTGTCAGCTCCACACTTGTACTTAACAATCTTCTTCTCTCTCTCTACCATGATATAAAAACTGCTTGATTACAACTGTAACTGGAGTTTCAAGCAAGAAGCCTAATCTGGGGGTGGGATGCAACAAATTAGAGTGGACCTACCAGCAGCCTCAGATATCAAACAGAAAACAAATGATGGAAAAAGCAGGGAAGAATTTCAAAGAATTTCAAATAGAATGGCTATGTTGGGAAGATAGTCAACATACATCTCAGCCTAGAGACCTGACATAAGTTTTAAGTTTGACTAAGAATTAACCAGGGTAAGGGATGAGAGGTATACACAATGACTGATCAAATCTGAAGCTTGGATGGTTATTATTCCAGTGCTGGATCTGCAATGGGGCCTCTTTATTGCCTGGAAAGAAAGAAAGAAAGAAAGAAAAAAAAAAAAAAAAAGGACACCTGGTTCTCATGTGATTACTAACTACTGCTACTGAGGGGTAAAGTTCACTAACTAAGGAGAGGATTGATTGTTTGACTTAGCTGTTCTTAGAAAAGGTGACTGTAGATTTAGAACAATGGCTAAAGACTTCCAGTCACCTTTTAAGAGATCCAGAATAGGACACTGTAAAAGTTAACACCAAAGAACTTTTTAGTTCTTATCTTTGTGTCTTAAACCTTAAAAGGGAATGAACAGACACTCCTTGATTAACATGCTTACATGCAGAGTTGAACAGAAGTACACCCATAGTTTTAAAAAAAAAAAAAAAAGGCAGATATAAAATGAAAGCAGAGATACCAGGTTTTATCTTGTGGACACAAGGAGCCGGTGCATTTTTAGCAAAAGCAGTGTTACTTTCCTATTACTGTGATAAGGCACCATGACCACAGCAACTTATTAAAGAGTTGCAGCTTACAGTTTCAGAGGGTTAGAGTCTATGACCACCATGGGGGCTGGGGGCTGGGGGCTGGGGGCTGGGGGCTGGGGGCTGGGGGCTGGGGGCTGGGCTCTGGAACAATAGCTGAGCTCATATCTTTGAGACCCGACCATGATGTAAAGAGAGATAACTGGGAATGGCACAAGCTTATGAAACCTCAAAACCCTCCACCAGTGACACATGCTCTCTTTCCCAAAGAGCTCCACCAGATGGGGATCAAGTATTCAAACATATGAGCCTTTTGCGACCATTCTCATTCAGACCACCACAAGCAATTGCTAAGTATGTGTTATATACTTAACACCAAATTATTACATCCTTAGTCTTTTCATATTTTCATGTGACAAATAAGATCACAGGAATGCTCTTCATATTTTCTCATGACAGCCCCTGAACAATCTTGTTCCTCCCCCTTACCTATTTATATATTCCTGTATGTCTTTGGTCCCCTGTAAACCTTGTTATAACAGTACTTTGTACTTGTTTACTTTTATTTCCTTAATGAGAGTCAGCTCCCTTAGAGCACCAAACTAGAATTTTCCTCCTTATATCTCCAGTCCTCAATAGTTGCTATATTAGTGAACAGGGCAAAGCAATTGCTTTATAAATTACAAAGTCCTTAGTTGAAAGTATTTTTCCAAGATGGCACAGCTGGCCTTCTCTACTTCAAAGAACCACATATAGATTTTTTTTTTAGAGTTATTTAAAGATTTAAACTCTTGCTCTGTCAGCACTAGAGTTCTGTCATTAGATATCTATATATTTAATCAACTCAAATCTATACTCATTCAAATAAAAATAATCTCTCCTTTTAAAAAATCCTCCTATACCTATAAATGAACTGTGTCCTTAATTTCTTTATTTCTGGCTAATGAGATTATCATTATGAAAAATCTTTATAGTGGGGTGACATTGATTTAAAAAAATGGCAGAGTAGGAACTCTAGGACTTCCTCTAAAAAACAGTCAATGAGCTGAGAAATAGTATCAGTATTTGTAAATCTTGGAATTTGGCAAACAAAGCAAAGCACTTGGGCAATGCTAAGTAAAGAAAGCTGCTGCTTTAAGTAGAGAATGCTAAGGCATTTTAAGTTGCCTTCGTACCAGTCTCTACCCCCCAGGTCAGAGTGCTTTGAGGACAGCTACCTATAAACCTCATTAAAGAATTGTGACTGCTAGGCTTTAGTTTGTCAGATCCTTGAGGAACCAGCACAATGATTTGTCTTGGGTTCACCAGATCTAGAAAATTCCAGATGTAGGTTGTTTTTCTACATAAATTTCACTTAAAATCATTGTTCGATACAGTAGCTTGAGACAAGGGACAAATAACCCTTAAGGTCAAACATCATGTTTTTTTCTCCACTATCTATGTATCCCTAGTCCTGAGTTAATAGTAAATGTTCCACTAATCTTTAATGTGGGCAAAATGCCTCTGAGTAAAAGTACTTGCCACCAAGCCTAATGACTCAGGTTTGATCACACATGATGCAAAGAGAAAAACACCCACAAGTTGTCCTCTTACATACAGACCAGCAGTGCTGTGGCATGCACATGGCAAGTGCTCACACATGTGTGAACACACATAATAATTGCAATAAAAAAATTTAAGAAATGAGTAACGAAGGTTGTATTATTCCTCTGCTTTTCAACTTTGTTTCTAGTGCCAAAAATTGGACATTCCAATCTTCTGCTACCAGCAAAAATTGATATAAAAATACTTTACATTTTTAAGGTATTATTTAGCTAATTATGTGGTAACTATCAACAATTAGATCCTTTCTTTCAGATGCCCCTCAGAATCAATATTACTATTTTTTCCAAAATTCCTCCTGTCTTTGTTCAGGCTCCTAATTACAACACAAAAAAATAAGGACAAAAGCCAGGTAATTTATATTTAACTGAAATTTGTTTCTCATAGTTCTGAAGGCGCAAGGTAAAGGAATTAATAGACTATATCTGTCAAGGTCCTATTTCTTTTTGGGGGGCAGAGGGATGAGACAGGGTTTCTCTGTGTAGTCCTTGCCATGTTGGAACTCATTTTGTAGATCAGGCTGGCCTTGAACTTACAAAGATCCACCTGCCTGTGTCTACCACAACCATGCCTGGCTGAGTTCCTATTTCTTAAAAACGAATACTCACATGATGCAAAAGACAAGCAAGCTTGCAACTGTTTTACAATGGTGCAAATCTCATTCATGAAGGCTTTGCCTTAATAAGCTGCCTAAAGATCCCCTACCTCTTAATACCATTCCATTAATGATTAAGTTTCAACATGTAAATTCTAGAAAACACAGCTGATACATGTTTGTTGTAGCACACGCCTTTAATCCCAGCACTCAGGAGACAGAGGCAAGCAGATCTCTGTGATTTGCAAAGTAAACCTGGTATGCAGAGTAAATTCCAGGACAGATAAGAGTTACACAGTGAAACCCTATGTCAAAAAATAAAAAAAGTAAAATAAACAGAGTAATAATAAAGCCACGTAAAGATGAAAAGCTCAGAGAGAATCTGGTTACGGTATGCTATTGTGTTGTCTCTGCATTGTTTGACTGCTGAGAAAATAACAACAACTGATAAAGGAAATGCTGCTGGATTAATTCAATTTATATATTTTAAAAATGCTTTGACTCAAAAATTTAAGTCTAAGGACAAGTTACTGGGGAAAAGGATTTCTATTTTTGTTTCCACAGAAAATAAAAGGCTGTGGATTCCTTCCAGACTAATGTGGTTTGATCAAGCCAGACCCCCTGAAACAGAATTGCTGGTGATACAACGTTCAAAACAGCTTAAACAAGGCAGCCTTGCAGACTACAGCCAGGATTTCTGCATCTTCTTAGAATCCCCCATGACAGCGCCCCCTATCAGCAGGAAGTAGTTTGGAAAGAACAACGCCCAAATTCCCAAATATTTATAAATGTTTGTTTTCATTTAAATGGATTTGGTTATAAATGGTTAATGATCACAGCCAATTCTTTTTAAAGGTAAAAAGGGAATTAGGGTATAGATATGAATACTTTGTTTTGGAATGGATTTTCATTTATTGATACAGTTTAAGGCCAATTTTGTGATATCTATATTTCTTTTGTTTAGGTATTGTGTTTATATAGCTCATTTAGAAATGTAATGTATAATGTAGTACAGATAATAGATAATTATCTATGATAGTCAAAGTTTAGAGTTAAGTTAGTTAGGTTTTTCAAGATACACAGAGATGTATTTGAGATAGATAGGAATTCTTCAAACCTTTCAAAGACCTACAGAATATGGCATTTAAAATGGTTTAGGGTTTTCATGACAGTGAGACATAATTGCTCTTGGTAATACCACCTGCACCAGAAAGGAAGATGGACAATGAAGAAACTCGTTATGGAGTTTGCTTCCAATATGGCAAGACTAGCCATTTGGACAAAATACTGCTCTTGTCTGGACTGTTTGACTTTGTGCTATATAAACTGGACATGCAGGACCCATAGAAAAGTGATTGCTGATTCAAGATGGACATTGCTATAGAGTTCCTGCTTCATGGAAGAGTCTGCCAGACAGTCTGCAGGACACAGAGGAAAGTGACTAACAAACTGCCAATACAAGACAGTTTAAAGTTTCCTGCTTTGCTGAAGAGTCTGCCAGACACACTATGGCCTATGGGCTGAAGATGGAAGATTATAGAAGAACTTCAGGTGACTGACAAAGGCAAGATGTCTCTTTCATTTCTAGAGTTTATATATTATCCTTCTGTGGTCTTTGAAGGAGTTGAAGACAGATAGTTATGGTTATAGTTTTCCTTAGTTAGGCTTACAGATAAGTTACATATAGGACTTTGGACTCACAAATATAGGATAGATGATATAATAGTTTCTTTTAATCTTGCTAAATGTTAATGGACTAAATATTGTTAACTGTGATTCTTATTGGATAACTGTTATGTGATATATTTTGCTATGTTAAGGTTAAAACCCTTGTTTTTATTTAGACAGAAAAGAGGGAGATGATGGGAGATGTCATTCTGTATATGTTTCTCATACTGGTTAATAATAAAGCACTGTTGGCCAATAGGAAAGGAAGATAGGAGGGACTAGGAGACAAGGAGGAAATAGGAAGTAGTAAGGAGGAGTCAAGATGGAGAGTCTGGAGAAAGCAGTAGGCAGCCGGCTCCCCAGTAAGAGAAATACATAGACCAGCAGAAATGGGTTAATAATTAAAGGCAGAGCTAGCCCATAAGAAACAAGTAACCGGGCCAACAGTATTGTACCAAATACAGAGTCTCTGTGTATTATTTGGGGCTGGCGGGCTGGCGGCCTGGCGGCGTGGCGGCGGGACCAGACCAGCGGCGGCAGGGCGGAAAAACCGTACTCGTTACACATGTTAACTCATGTCTACAGCCTCAGCTTTTAAGGAGGATTTCAAGAACCAAGGATTTCAAAGACAGCCTTAGAAACATAGTGAGATCCTGTTTCTTAAAAAAATAAATAAATAAAGGAGATGAAACATTACAATCATAGCATATCTTGACCTAGTATACATTTCACCACAATCATCCTAACTTCAATTAGTTTTTTTTTTTCAAAGAAATTCTTTTAATCCATTGCTACTCTTGCTCTGATCTTGACTCTGAGAGGCTATACTATGAAAACTTAAACAAGGCTTAAATTTGTGTTTTCCCCTTGTCATCTTGGACATGTTACTTTATTTTTAAGCTTCAGTTCCTTTGTGAAATGTTGATATATAAATGCCTATATTATAAAATTTGTCTAAAGAGCTTTAAAAGTGTACATGCAAGTGCTTAGTACACAGCATATAGCAGGCACTCAACAGATAATAGTTGGCCGTTTTTCTGGTATTTTTCAGAATTATATAAACTTTTATTATTATATTACATAGCTGAACCAACCTGGCCAGGGTTGGGAGCAAAATGCTCACAAGTAAGCACTGAGGAGGTATATAACTTGAAGCAGTTGTGGTTTTGTTTTTTGTTTTGTTTTGTTACCTTACAAAAAAAAGTTTGTATAGCTTCTTGTCCCTCATTTTGTCTTCTCTACTCCTCTAGCAATTTTGGGGGGGAGAGGAGGGCTTGTGACAGGGTCTCACTGTGTAGCCCTGGCTGTCCTCAAACTAAGAGATTCGCCTGCCTTTGCCCCCCCCCCCAGGTGCTGGGATTAAAAGGGGTGTGCCACCACATCCAGCTAAAGATTTTTTATTAAATGTATATGGGTATATTAAATGTCCACATGTATGTGTCTGCACACAAGGAGACATTAGATCCCACAGAACTAGTTATAAAGGGTTGTGAGCCTCCATGTCGGTGCTAGGAATTGAACCCAGGACCTCTGGAAGAGCAGTCAGTGTTCTCAACCACTGAGCCATCTCTCCAGTCCCCTCCAGCAATGGCTTTAACAAAAACAATGCATTCTAAGTTCCTCAAAAGTTTTTAAGAACCAACTAAGTACAGTGGTACACTCCTTGAATCTCAGCACTCTATAGAAGCAGGGGCAGGCAGATCTCTGAGTTCCAGGCCAGCCTGGTCTACATAGCAAAGACTTACTTTAAAGAATCTGAGTAAGAACTGTGAACATGATCTTTGTGTGATAGTGTTTTTTCCTTCTCAAGCAAATCTTTGTACCAATAACTCCTTATATAAACCAATTTCAAATTCCTAATAAGCTTGATGCCAGAACCTGGAAGCATCAGATCCCAAGTGGCCAAACTGCCACTTTAACTGGCCAGAACAAATTTAAGGAACCCACTACATCCCCTCACCTGAGCACTAGACTTGAATAAAGGTCACAAAGGATTTTTGCACCTACTTAACCACAGCACTTCTTACTAAATTATTTTCTTTGTGTCAGCCATTCCCAGGCTGATTCTTATCTTTTATTGCTCCCAGTATCTGTCTTCCTTCATCCGAATCACTAAGTAAATGTTCAACAGAATGGACAAAGAAACTGCTACTGTTGCCTCTGATTTCTCAGTGAACTGTCATCTCACTCTGTTCTTACATTCTCATTTTTTCAAAACCAATTTCTCCCTTGTGAACTTCCCCGATTCCCATGACACACAGAACACAATTATTTGATTGCCAAGACTGTAAGACTTCTAGAGTTTGAAGGTACTTTCCAGGATTATCTAAGTCTTTCCCAACTGTTTTCTTTACCCAAACAGGAAATAAAAAGTTTAGTCACACACATATTAGGCTACAGGGATAGTACACAGTTTATTTAGGAGTAGAACTAAATTATTATAAATACAAATATATGCTATTCTTTCCATTACAGATTTTTATTTTGTACTTTATCTGTTCACCTATATGAGATAAATCACAGCTTATAATAGTTTTATCTAAGATGATAAACATTGTAATTTTAGTTTTCAAAGTATTCTGGCTACCAAACAACAAATACATAATGCTGTTTTCACTATTTTCCAAGTCCATTCAGAAATAAGTGAATGAATAGCCTGTCTCTACTGACAAGGTGCTAGTAAAATAAACATGAATATTACAGGGATTCAGAAAAGGAGTTATTTTGTTTACAAAACTAAAATCTTAGCTCTTGGACTACAGATGCAGTTAAGATTAACTGTCAAATTCCTAAGACCCAGTAGAGAGAACAACTCTTCACTCAATTTGTAAGTTGATACACTGAATCACTGTTCAATAATATAAGCTTTATAGATGTATGTGATCTTTTAACACCATTTCTGGTTTGTTAATAATTACATCTAAACTGAAGCCTACTACATTATTAATGAATGGCTATCATCTAACTCCCCACAAGATTCTATGAGACTTAGTATTTCATATAAATTAAAAATGACTTTATTACATTATCCGTTCATTTATTTTGGTGTGTGTGTATGTATGTGCACATGAATATGTTGAGTTCTGAGAATTTGTAGGGATCAGTTCTTTCCTTCCACCACATGGGCTCTGGGGATTGAATTTGAGTTGTCAGGCTTGATGGCAAATGCTAAGCGATCTTGCCAGCCCATGAAGTTCATTTTTTGTACAGCTTGCATTAGATTCTCCATTAAAAATATGTTCATAAATTAATGAATAAAGAGCTAAAGGGAAGCCTCAGTATGCCTTACAAGCATAAGAGTCTAGGCTGGCTCTCCAGAACCAGTGTAAAAAAGGAAAAATGCCAAGTATGGTAACTCAATCGTTCAGCTTGCTTGCTGGTCAGCCAATGTAGCTTAGTCAGTGAGCTCCAGACCAAACTTGTCCCCTTAGAAAGAGGTGGATGGTGTTCCTGAGGATGGCATCTCCTTTTATCATTTCACCTCTATACACATATACCCCACACACACACACCATGTTTAAAGAATATTAACTTTAAAACTGGAGCTTCAAAGATCTAAAAATGTATTTGCTCTCTAAAAAGTAAATAGGAGTTAGGAGTTAGAAGAGATAGCCCAGAACCACTGCCATCAAAGCTAAGTAAGGAAACAAAGGAGCCCACGAATTACAAAAACCACATTCTTTTCCAATAAAGTGCTTACTCTTTTGTTTTGCCCTTTCCCTTGGGATCTCTCACTAGGTTATACTTTGTTTCCTTAGGCTGTGTGTGTATGTGTGTGTGTGTGTGTGTGTGTGTGTGTGTGCGCGTGTGTGCGCGCGCGCGCGTGTTTTCTAGGATAATTTCTACATGGTTGTACACTTAGCAAATATTCAAAGAAATCCAATCAAGCACATGATTATCATAAACATGCCGCCAGCAGAGCTAAATTAGAACAGTATTTTACTTATATAAATCAGTACTTAAGTTTATTAGAATTCTTATTAAATATTATCTTGACATTAATCCAAAAAAATCTCAAGTAAAACCTAGTTTAAAAAAAAAAAAAAAACTTACTTTAAAGGTCAAGAGTAAAAGAATTTATTCACAACTGACTCATTTCACTTCAAATGCCTGTGCTAGGTTCTACAGTTACTAAACTACAATAATCTACATCACATCCAAATCATGTATATTCTCTCCTAATTTATTAAGCATTCATGATGAAACACTTTAAAATTATTTACCAGATCAAATTAATAGCACTGAAAAGACTACCAGTCATTTATCTTACGTTACATAAACAACATAAAGTACCAGCTTATATACACACACTGAGTTCTCGACATATAGTTTTCTTCTTAATTCACAAAAGGAAAAAAAAATAATCCAACATAAAACATATAACAAGAAAATGATGGACTTAATAAACAGAATAACTTACTGAAAATCCCTTTAAAGATGTTTAACCAATCCATTTTGAATAAAAAATTCTGTGTTCTCTTTTCGGGAGTTTGTTGACACAGCTCCGGGATAATTTCAGTGAGCTTCCTGGTCTGCTCTGTAACCCTGAAACTTCCCACACCCAATCCATGTGACCTGGCCCACACCCAAGCAATAGAAACATTTTCAAAACCAAGGCTTCTCTTTCCAATACTGTTTCTCCTTAAACCATAAAATAATTTGTACAACAAGTATCTCATGGTGGCAGCAAAAATGTGAGTTACAATTCACTCATTTTCAAAGAAAATATTAAAGTTGTTGTATTTCTAATAGTTAAAAATGTATATATACATTCTTCTTTTCCTATAACTCCTCTTTTTCCTTAACTTTCAGACAATGTCTCTACTAGCAATTGTTTCACAACTGTGAAACAAATTCATTAAATTATTTGGGATTTAAGGTACAAAATGGGGTGCAGATATTCTGGGGAAAAAGAGGGGAGTTAGATTATTTGATACAAAACCTAGATTTGCAACATTATTTTCATCAAAAATCAGTAATTTAATGTAGCATTTCCAAACTTTGGGGAATGCAGACAGCCACAACTGTAGTAATTAAAGTTAACAGAGGTTCCCAAAAAAGACAAGAAGTTAACTGGTCAAATGCCACATTGACTGCAGATATTAAAATATTGAGTATACCAGAAATGTCTTCATGTAGGAACTATAAAAAAAAATCAGTATTTCACTGTTGTTTGAATTGTACTACATTTTATCTTTTGTATCTTACAAGTTAAAAATTAAACATTTATATTGCCAACAATTATTGTGCATTAAGAATTTTAAATACTGTTTAATAATAATGTCAGTCATGCTAGCCCCAAACTGTCTCCAAGAAAACATTTCCCCCTTTTTACAAACAAGCAATAGCATGTCTCCTTGAACACCAAAATTAAATGTCTGTACCTCCCAATTCCTTCCTGTCCATCAAGGAAAGTTAAATTAAGAAAGGGGAGGAGGTCAGTCTTCACCTTCCTTCCTTCCTTTAGTTTAACCAGGGTCAGGGTGAAGGAGGTTCCTCTGCCTCTGGCCCTAATAGAGGCCAGCAAAAATTTAAAACAAAGATAAACAGAAAGAAAGGTAATGACAACAAAATAGGAAAGTGACCGGTTCTACAGATGCAAATACACAGCAATGACCCACTGGTATAAAACTCTTTTCAGAGCCAGGCGTTGGTGGCACATGCCTTTAGTCCCAGCACTCAGGAGGCAGAGAGGCAGAGGCAGGTAGATCTCTGTGAGTTCGAGGTGAGCATGGTCTACAGTGCTAGTTCCAGGACAGACAGACTCCAAAGCAATACAGAGGAAATCCTCCCCCCCTAAAAAAAACCCCTCTTTTCATGTACTTTTCCCTATCTCAATTGAGGCAAATTTTCTGTAAATCAAAACTCCATGAGGTATTTACTACTCAAGAAGCTGTTGCGAGAAGGTCAAAGTTAGTTCTGCTCATTAGTGCCATTTGAATGTGGGCCTAGAGTTATATAAAACTGCAAAGAGGATCCTCACTAGGCTCTTAAAACTCAACTTACATACCTAGCTAACATGACAGTTCTGGCTTTTCCCAGACAACTCTGCACACTGCCTTAAGGATTGTGTTTAAAGAACTAAGCTCCAGAACCCATCTAAAATGAAAGCTGGTGTTTTCTTTCAATGTCAAACAACTTACAACTTACCTAAGGTGTCCTTCAGATTCTTAACAATAGATGCTTTCCGAGCACTGTTTTTTCTTTCCACATAGTTGGAAGGGACAAAGCCTGTTTTATTCATGGAATTCCGAACTCGCCACCAGGATTTAGAATCATCCAGAAGCCATAACCTCTCATTCTTCTTGATATCCAGCTCCTGCTCCTGCTGTGCCACATAGTCAAATTTGGCCACCACCACTGTCTCTTCAGCCATCTTTCAGCAGCTTTAGTACTGTAACACATAGAACATGTTTTTACATGTTGCTGAAGTACTAACTTTCTACATGTTTTTCCAAAAGGACATGCTTAAACATTTAAAAGCACAGATATCTACAATCCAAACATTCAAAAGGCTGAGGTAAGAGGACCTTCACAAGTTTAAGGCCAACCTTGGCTACATACTGAGTTTGAAGCTAGACTGAGCTACATAGTAAGACCTTATCTCAAAACCAATATACAAAACAAGAGACAGAGGCTGAAGCTGTATATAGTTCAGCAGTAGAGTATATGCCTAGCATATGATTGGCTCTGAGTTCAACTCCCAATACTACAAAAAAAAAAATCTAAGAACATCAAAGAGTTAAAAGTGGTATATGAAAAACACATAACAGCATGGTTTCTATATGGAGTTACATAAACTAACTTTACAATTTAAACCACCATTAGCAATGAAAATCACTATACATTATGATTCAAAGTCCTCCTTAATAAAATAAAACTTTTATGTACCAAATGACAGAGACATTCTCTGAACACATTTTCCTTCCCAAATAGTCAGAAAGCACAAAATTAAAATATATTGGTATCCATTATTATAAAGGATAATCTTTAACATATTTACCTCAATAATAAAACAATCAGACAAAAACATTATCAAGGTTAGAGAATAACTGACATTATATTAGTAAGTGTGATATAACAGGCACATATAAAGTGTTCCTTCTAAACATGAATATAAATGCAACATGTGAAATTATCACTATTGGGCTAAAGAAAGATTAATCTGTTAATTTCAGCATTTGGAGGCTGAGGTAAGAGCATCACAACTTTGAGGCTAGCCTATGCTATATATCTTATATCTTTTATGCCACTCTTCATATTGAGAACCAAGGACACTGATAAATGTGTATGAAAAGCACTTCCTGCTTTTCCAGAGGACTGAGATTTGTTTCAGAGTACCAATCCTCAGGCAGCTGACAACCCCTAGTAACTTCATATGACACATATATACCACACACAAATAATAATTTAAAGTTTTCTGAATTTAAAAATGTTAAAAATAGCTGGGCAGTGGTGGCACACACATTTAATCCCAGCACTTGGGAGGCAGAAGCAAGTGGATCTCTGTGAGTTTGAGGGTTCCGGGACAGCCATGACTACATGGAGAAACCCTGTTTCAAAACCAAAACCAAACAAACAAACAGAAAGGGAGGGAGGGAGGGGATAAAGACCATTGCTGTGTGAACTGGCTTAAAAATTATTTAAAACTTTCATGTAACTGGCAAAAAAAAAAAAGAAGATGTTTAGTTAAAATCAGGGCTACCAATCATAACCCAGCGGTAGAAGAGTGTTTAGCACTTGGGTTAATCTAGTCACTCCCCTTCTAATTAAACAATTCTGGCTATATTAATCAATAAAACAAAGGAAAAATACATGCAAATATCAGGAAGCACAACTACATCCTGCAACCAGTCAAAGAGAATGGCAACACAACCTACCTTATAACTAAATTTGAAAATAATGAAATACAGTGATGAAATTATGTGAAAAAATAATTGAGTTAGTATTAAAGAATCTTCCTATATTGTCAATACCAAGGCAAGAAGATTTTACAGGCAAATTCTACTAAAATCAAGAAGAAATTATATTTGTTTATATACATCATTTCAAAAGAAAAAAATTACAAGCAAACTGAACTTTTTTATTATTTTATTTAATTTTATATAACAAAGTCCAATTAAAAGAAAACAAACATTTATACACAATATTTGGGAATTTGGGCATCATTCTTTCCAAACTACTTCCTGCTGGTAAGGGGCGCTGTCATGGGGGATTCGAAGAAGATTCAGATATCCTGGCTGTAGTCTGTAGGGCTGGCAAACTGAACTTTTAAGGCCAATTAAATGCAAGGAAAAGAGCCTTCGGAGAAAAGATATGGTTCTTGAAAAACAGTAAGAAATTGTTTTAGATTTTTTTTTTTTTCTCATAAGCAAACCTGGTATGAGATGTGAACAACTGTAGCCATTTTACCAGCTGGAATCAAACTAGAAATCAGTAGCTCAAAATGTGTGTCAAAAACTTTGTCTTGTAAGGGTTCAAAGAGGTTTAGTTTATAATATGAAAGTACTAAATGGAACCTTAAGAGTTGAGGCCTAATGGAAGTTAATTATGTCAGATGTGCAGCCTTGGAAGAGATTAATGTTGTTCTAATGGGTTCTCAATGAGCTGCCAAGTGGCCCTGGCACATACATTCTTTTGCCTTCAGTTTACCTTGTGTTCCTCTCGTAACACACATGCCATTTGCCATATTCGCTGTAGTCAACGGGAATACAGAGTAAAAACCAATGGGACTGCATAAATCTAGAATTTTCTATCAGCTTCTAAAACTAAGAGTTAATAAGTATCTTTTCTTTATATTTACTTGTAGCAACAGGAGGCAGAGGCAGAGGCAGGCGGATCTCTATGAGTTTGAGGCCAGCTTGCTTTTATATAATGGATTCTAAGACAGCCAGGGTTACAAAGAGAGACCTGTCTTATTAAAAAAAAAAAAAAAAAAAAAATCAACAGGAGTTGGAGATATACTTCCATTGGTAGAATGCTCAGCTAGCACACATGAGGTCTTGGGTTCAATCACCAGTACCATATAATGGCAGTACACACCTGTCTGTTATCCTGGCAAGAAGATCAGATGTTCAAGGTCATTCTCCAATAAATATGGAGTTCAAAGACAGCCTGGGCTACAAGCCCTCTCCTCCTTCAGAAAAAAAGAAAATAAAAGATAGTGGTGCATATTTAGAATGAGGAAGGAAAGACTGAGGGAGGGAGAAACAGGGCAATGGAGAGGAGATACCACAGGATAAAAGGGGTAACAGGGAATACCACAAGTAACTCTATACATGCAAATTTGATTACTTAGAAGAATCAGACAAGTTCTTCCCAAACACAAATCACCACAATATACCCAACACAGGGATATTTGAAAAGCCCTCTAACAAAATAAATTCAAAATTTAAAAATGCCACCCCCAAAAGAACTACTTGCCAATATACTTTGGAAATATAGATACAAAAACTCCTAGTAAAATATAAACAAAAATAATTAGCAGTATTTAAAGAGACTTAATGTTCCAGGATCAAGTGATAATTAATTGTCCATGATACAAGTATCGTTTGATACTTAAAATTCATCCATATAATCCACATTAACAAGCTTAAAAACATCATGAACAAATACCAAAAAAAAAAAAAAAAAAACTTTTAGCAAACTTTAATATCCATTCATGACAAACATTTACAGAAAAACAGAAACAGAAGGGAAACTCCTCAGCTTGATACAGCATACACAAAAACCCAACAACTAAAGCCACATTTAAAGACAAGGGAACAGCTATTTATTTACTGTCAAGTGAAAATCAACAACAGTGAAAAGCTACCCTCTCACCACTGGATGCTCCATTCAGAGAGGGAGGAAGGGAAGGATCAGATCAGAAGATCAGAAAGGAGAAATAAAACAAATCTTCCTTTGGAGACTCACGACTGCAGAGACAATGCCAAAGAATTCATAAAAACAAACAAATCATCTAATACTGTTTAAAAAATATTATTAAGAGATGGAAGTGGTGGTTCATGCCAATAGTCCTGGCACTTAGGAGGCTGACACAAGGATCACAGAAAAGGATCACAGAAAAATACTGTCACGTTTGGCTGCCATGAGACCATATCTCAAAAAATAAAAGGTTATGAAATGAAAAACCATTGGAAATAACATGGTTCTAAAGCCTTAAGTTACTACATAAATAAAGAAATTAAAACTCAAGTTAGTAATGACTGTTCCTATACAGACTTGAACTTCCCCTTTGGATAATCCAAACAAAGTAATTTTGTTGAATGTTTAATTTTTTTGAGACAGGTCTCACTATTGCACAATCTGGATTTACCCTCAGGACTCAAGAGACCACCATCCACCACCACACCCTGGCTTTGGCCTGCAAAGTAGATGGTGCTCCAAGTTCTTATCACAGCATGAAGCTAGACTTCAGAACACAAGCCCAATCTGCAAAAACCAACCAAAGCTCTATAAGAATAATGAACACATGAGCACCAAAATTAAAAACACATATTGGGTGTGACAGTGCACACTTGTAATCCTCAGCTACTCAAGAGGCTGAGTAGACATTCCAAGTCTGTGGCCAGCCTAGACAACTTAGCAAAATTCAGTCTAGAAGTGGTGAAGTTCTTGCCTAGTATTTTTGAGACCCTGAATTCAATCACCAGTACAGCAAAAATAAACAAAAATATCTATGATAACTCAGAAATGAAAAGGAAAAATGAGAGAAATCTAATAAAACATGTAAAGAATGTATATGCTGAAAAGTTGTGAAGACCTAAATAAGTGTTCATAGACTAGAAAACTAAACAGTAAAGACGTCAAATCCCCCCAAATCGGTGAACAGGTTTAAGCAAGTAGCGTGTGTGTGTGTGTGTGTGTGTGTGTGTGTGTGTGTGTGTGTGTGTGTGTGTGCGCGCGTGCGCGCGCGCGCATGCGTCTAGTGTTCTGCAATCAACCTGACACAACTGGGTCATCTAAGAAGGGGCTTCAACAGAGAAAATGTTCCCATCAGAACTGAGTATGCCTATTGGGCTTCTTCTTCTTTTTTTAAATGAGTGATATAGAAGGGCCCAGCTCACAATGGGCAGTGGTGATGGATACTGTAAGAAAACAGGCTGAGCAAATCAGGAGGAGCAAGCAATCAGTTTCTTGCTTTTTTATTTTTTTGGAGACAAGGTTTCTCTGTGTAGCCCTGGCTGCCCTGGAACTAGCTCTGAACATGAGGCTGACCTCAAACTCATTAAGACTCTCCTGCCTCTACCTCCCAAGTACCAGAACTAAAGGCGTGAACACTCCTCCCATGGCCTCTGTTTCCATTCCTGAGTTCAGGTTCCTGCCTTGAGTTCCTACCCTGACTTCCCTCCATGAGTGACTATGATATGTAAGTGTAAATGAACTAACTCCACATTTGCTTTTGGTCATGATGTTAGGCAGACTTGATATCAACAGTTGAGATCCATAAAATAAATGAGAAAAATAGGAAAAGACATGAAGATATTGCTGGTTATGGTGTGGTGATGCACACCTATAACTTGAGCACTTGAGAGACAGAGGTAGGATTGTCCCAAGTTTGACATTAGCCAGGATCCACATAGCAAGTTCTAGGCTAGCCAGAGCAAAACAGCAAGATCCTGTCAAAAAAGAAAGGAAGGGGAAGGGAGGGAAGGGCAGGGGAGGAGAAGAGGGGAGAGGGGGGAAAGGAGCAGAGAGGAGGGGAGGAGGAGGGGAGGGAAGCAGAGAAGAGGGAGGAGAGGGTGAGGGAGAGGAAAGGAAAAGAAAAGAAGAGGGAGGGGACATAACAAAGCATCCACTGAAGAAGATATAGAGATAGCATCAGTACACAAAAAGATATTCATTAGCCATTAGAGCTACAGTAAAATGCCTATATACTTATCAGAATGGCTACTTAAAAGGCTAACAACAACAAATGCTTATACAAATATGGATCATTAATACATAGCAGATAAAAATGTACAATGGTATAGCTATGATGGAAGACAGCCATCCGTATCTAGTAAAACTAAGTGTACAACCACTATACACTAAGATTGCCATCCTGGATGTTTCTATAAAACTTGTGTTCATATGCTCCTATCAAATTTCTATGTAATTTCAAAAAGAGCCATACTGATATCCTTTAATAGATGACTGACTTTAAAAACTGTGGTTAATACAAACCAAAATGGAGCAAGAGTGATACACAAAACCTGGATAAGGTTCTAAGGTAATAGAGTGAAAAAAAAAAAAACAATACTAACGATTACTTACTCCATGATTCCATTTACTAGAATGGCAAGTTGTAGAAGTAGAACTAGTGACTAGAGAGCACTTACCAAACAAAGAGAGTAAGAAACTCAGGGGGTACGGTGATTTTGTTAAGTCAGCTTATGAGCTCAAGCATTATCTCTGGCTCACAGTTTTGAGAGTATCAGTTCATAACTGTCTAGCACGAGTGCTTTGGGCCCGTGGAGCATAGGAGCACACCAAGAGGTCAGAAGCACATGGGTGAACAGAGCCACGTACTTCATGACCAAGAAGCAAAAGAGAAAGGAAGGGAGCTAAACTTCCCTTCCATCCTCAAAATGACCCAGAGACTGCTCTCTAGACCTTACCATCTTCCCAATAGCACCAAGGACTGGGAAGCAAGACTAACACATGGACTTCTGAGACTTAGAAACCACAGCAGCTACACAATAGCAACATTACAGATTTTTTAAAAATACGCTATACTGACTGTTTCAACATTAATATTCTGGTTGTGATACTATACTATTTTGCCAAATATCACCACTGGAGGAATTTGTAGTGTTTTGAGGTCTTAAAATAGTCTATTAACACCTACTAAGCAGTATTTTCAAATATATACACATTCATAAGCCAGTAAAGACCAATTAAATTGAAACACAGTTCCTTTTTCTTTGGTGGTGGTGGTGGTTCTGGAATCCAGGGCCTCCTCCACATGAAAGTACACTTTACCAACTACATCAATAGGCTTTTTAGGATCTTTTGAGACAGGGTCTAAGTAAAGTTGCTCAGGTTGGCCTTGAACCTGCAAATTCTTCTTGGCTAGCATATTTTATGTCTCCTGATAACACCATTCTTTTTATTTATTCACTCTTCCATATTCTTCTTTCTTCTTCTTCTTCTTCTTCTTCTTCTTCTTTCTTTCTTTCTTTCTTTTTTCTTCTTCCTCTGTTGTTGTTTTTCAAGACAGGGTTTCTCTTCTATAACAGCCTTAGACTTCCTGGATCTAGCTCTGTAGACTAGGCTGGCCTCAAAATCAGAGATGCCTCTGCCTCCCAAGTCCTAGGATTAAAAGTGTGAACCACCACTGCCCAGCTTCCTGCTGTCTACAGGGAATACCTTGAGGACAAAGTTTTATTCTTTATAGACACAGTATCATTCCCTAGCACCCTTCCTTGTCTTTATCCATTGCAGAATAAGAAACCAGATTCATCTTTCCTATAGTACATCCCCCATCACAAATTTGGCCTATAACTGCAATATTCGGAAGACAAAGAGAAGAAGGTTGTCAAAAGTTCTAGGCTCCTATCTCAAACCAATTTACTAACTACTTAAATGAGTGGTAGAACAGAAACAACTCCAGAGTTGTCCTCTGACCGGCACACGTGTCATTGTACATGTGTACCCACATACAAACCTACCTATAGAGACTAAATTATAATTCTTCCTAGCATAGGCCAATAATTTAGAGAAACTCTAATCAATGAAGGTTTATAACAATTAGGGATTTTATTTGTTCACAATGTCTTAAACTAGGGTAAATTAATAGTTTGTGTAAGGGCAACTTATTTAAATTATAAAGTCACTTTTAAAAAAGCTTGGTGACCCCACTATAATACGTCAATTATTACTGTTGTCTTAACTTGGTATAGAACATAATTAATCTTGCTTTATTCATCCTCATTGCAACATGAGGGCTGGAGGGAATCACTTTCCTTGCAGAGACTCTGGTTCAATGCCCAGCACCCACACAGAGGCTAACAACCTTCTGTACCGTGGTTTCATGAGGATCCTAAATCTTCTGGCCTCCACGAGCACCAAGCAAGTGCATGGTGCAAAAACATTCATGCAAGCAAAACATCCATACACATCAGAATTTTTTTTTTTCAGGAAAAAACAAAACACTGTACTATAGTATTTACATATGAAATTCTTAAAATATATAAAATGTTTTTAAAGTTCTTATCATTTATATATGTATATTCTTAACTGGTAAGTAACGATTCTTTGTCATGTGTTCAAAGACTTTTTTTGATATATGTCTAAAGAATTTCTAAAAATCACTATAAAGAGATCAAAGAATGTACAGCTTAATTCCTGAACTACAATTCATTCTAAAAATTCTGTACAATTAAAATATAAAATTAAATTCTAGGAAAGAATTAACTCAAAACTTTTGACCCTGTCCCTAACATACCTTTCTATTTGTTTCTAGCAATATTAAATGTAAAATAGTATGCTCCTCATGGTAATTTATTGGTTTACATAAAAAAGAACTCAAAACAAATTCTCTTAGATTTAATCTTCTGACAGAACTAAGCTTATTTTACAGCTCTCTCAATATTAACTTGTAACTATGACCTATAAAAAATATACATACGTACAACTTTTTGTTGTTTTGAGACATGGTCTCTCTATTATGCAGCTCTTGCTGTCCTGGAACTCACTCAGTAAACCAGGTTAGCCTTAAATTCCCAGAGATCTTCCTGCTTCTTCTTCCCAAGTGCTGGCATTAAGGCATGGGCACCTGGCTACAACCTCTGTTCTAAGATGCTACCTACTTTAGCAGTGGCTTCCAGTTAAACTTAGCCTACATTTCTAAACCCCTATTTATCAAATTTATCTAAAAATTACTTTTTTGCTCAGACTATATCACACACCCCCACACTCAACATGAATCCAATTGTTCACAGGGGCACACCTATCTTTCTGAAAAGGATCAAGCTATAGTGTTGGCTTAAAAGAAAGCAAAGTCAATTTCAAAAATAAGTCATTTGTAGCAGCACTCCCAGGAGAAAACAAACCTGGAGAAATTCATGTGCAAAGGATTCTTAATCATTTACCTATACTTCCACTAGGTGGAGCAATTGGCCACCGTCCAACACTGATGCCTTCCTGTGTTCTGCTAATGAAATTCCTTTCTACTTAACACACTTCCAAGTGTCCTAAATTGAATCTGTGCATCAATACAGCAATAAAAAGCTAACTAGAAGATACAGTGCTCTGAACACCTTGAGACTGAGGTGGGGTTGATGGGGCCTAGCCTTGGTCCTATTCTTATAGAAACGGAATGGTAGGGACAGGGAAGATAGCTCAAAATGTAGCATGAGGACTTAAATTCAATCCACAGGACCCATGTAAAAAGGAAGGCTGGAAATGGCTGTGTACTTGTAATCCCAGCTCTGGTAAAACAGAGACAGGCAGATTCCTAGGTCAGCCAACCTAGTACAATCAGTGAGTTTCAGGCTAAGAGATACTATCACAAACACACAAGGTGGACAGCTCCTGAGAAATGATGCACACACACCCCTGTATCATACGCATAAACACACACACACACACGTTGGAGCCCAACAGGACAGATGAATAACAGAAAGCAAATTACCTACCCCCTTAAACAATAAAGAACATCTTAGCAACTAGCTTTTACATGGCTGATGCTGAGAAAATGACCCAGAGGACCTATACGGTTACAATGGAAATCCCCAGTCTTTGCCTATGTTTCGTTTTCTACTAGGACTACTACAACCAATTTGAGGAGAGATGTTTATGTTCCATTAGACCTCTATTCTTCCCAATATAACCATGCTTATCTCTCTGACTTACCTTTGTAAGTATTTTAAAACTCATTCACACCAAAAAAGGTGTTTATTGTATTTAAATAAACTAAATATGGAACAAAACATCTACTGGGATAACATATATAATACATAGGATCAGTCACCCCCATACATGATCCTATATTGTTATTCCATATATACTCACTAAATTTTGTATACCTTCCAAATATTCACATTTTATGTTATATCCATCATATTTAACAGAGACTACTAAATATCCACAATAAAAAAGAAACTATCACCCTACTATTACAAAAACGGTTTCAGCTTTATAGATCCCTTAGACAACTACCAATCTTAATAAATAAGTACACCAAACCAATTTCTGTGCCTACTTTACCTATCTACAAATTAATTAGGAACAGCTAATATATATTCACATTAAGTTTGTCAAATCAGCTACTTGTGGTATCAAATACTTTTAATCCCAGCTCTCAGGAGACAGAGGTGGACAAATCTGAGTTCAAGGCCAACCTGGTCTACACAGAAAGTTCCAGGACAAGCACTACACAATGAGACACTATCTCCCAAAAAGGAGATAAATCATCTAACTAGCAAATTTAGAGGGAAGGTAATGTTTGCCATTGATAAAGGTCATGAGCAATGTGATACTGTTTGGGAAGGTGGGGAAGGGTATGGGGATAGGTGGGGAGTCTAAAGGGAAATCTACCATGTTACCTACAAATGTAATTTTAGAATCTGCTGTACTTTAACATATAACTTTGACAAGTTCCTGTTTCTGATAAGAATCAGCTAAATAATAACACTCAAGTAGCTGAGTCAGCTGAGATTTGTTTGGGTTACAAATCTCTCAGTAAATAATGAAAGGAGAAAATCAACAATAACTCTGAAATGCTGTAAGTATGAAAAAAGAGAAGGCAATCCACAAGATTACTATAGTCAACATTTTAAGACATAACATCTTATCACAGTTTATATTGATAAATATTATTAACAAAATGAATGAAATATTCCACTACTTGCAAAACAAAAATCAGAAATAAAGAGAATTAAAATCAAGTTATTTCATTGGGTTTGATTAGGTTTTGTTTTCTGGTTGGTTGGTTGGTTGGTTGGTTGGTTGGTTGGTTGGTTGGTCAGCTGCAATCTCATGTAGGCCAGGCTTGCCTCAAACTCACTATGCAGCTGACGATGGTCTTGGCTTCGAACTACTTTGATCCTACCTCCAATCCCAAATAATGAAATTTTAGACCTCTATCACTATGTTCATCAAGATCAGACCCTTTTCAGAATAGGGTAGCAGGGGTAGAGAGTTGGCTCAAAGGTTAAGAGCACTGGCTGCTCTTCCAGAAGTCCTGAGTTCAATTCCCAGCAACCACATAGTGGTTCACAATTATCTGTAATAGGATTTGATGCCCTCTTCTGGACTGTAGATTATATATATATAATCTATATATATATGGCACTCATACATAAAATATAAATAAATAAAAAAATTTTAAAGCATAGAAAAACAAAATGCCATGCTATTCTATCCGTTTTTGAACAATTACTTTGGATACATAACCAATATGAGAAAACAGAAGGATGAAAAAAAAGCAATAGGTACTGGGCACATAAAAATTACTTGTTCACTGGGCATTGGTGTCCCAGCACTTGGGAGGCAGAGACAGGTGAATCTCTGCGAGTTAGAGATCAGCCTGGACTATACACCGAGTCCCAGGACAGGCTCCAAAACAATATAGAGAAACCCTGTCTCAAAATAAACAAACAAACAAACAAACAAACAAACAAATAAATAAAATCCACTTGTTCATTCAGAAAATGTTAACTGAGTAAATGTACACTAGAATAAAGATAAAGCAAGCAAGTACACTGCTCATAAAAGGGATTCCAGTTGTAATTCTGTTTCTTCAACATACTTTATACTAACACAAGAGGCTTCCTGATATGATTTTGTTAGGCATTACAAAAAAAAAAAAAGACATCCAAGGTTGAATTCTGGCCCCAGCACTCATGCTATACATGAGGAAACACATACACACAAAGTATGAGAATAAGAAAATACAGCATATGTATGTATGCATGTATGTATGTATGTATATATGAGAAAGCCAACAGAAACTTAACTACATAATGCTTTCTTTCAAAACAGTTGCCTCAAAAATGCCCTAGAAACTAAAGGAAGACATGAAGAAAGGCAAAACGAAGAGACAGAAAATAAAACTGACCCTAAAAGTAATTCTGGAGCTGAAAAGTTCACTGGAAACATTCAAAGGCAGATTTGGTTAGACAGAATAATCAGCATATGTGAAAGGCTGTAACAAATGAAGGTAAATGAACTGGAGTGGGAAGAACAAAGGCCGAGAAAAAGTGAACTAAGGAAATGGAACCTGTATGAAACACTCAAGAGAACTAACCAAGGATGTAGGAATTCTGAATGTGTGTCTGTGTGTCTCTCTGGGTATCTATCTATGTGCAAGAAAGAGACAAAGAGACAGACAAACAGAAAAAGACAGAGAGACCAAATATATAATGACCAAACACTTCACAAATCTGATTAAAGACATATATACCTCTAAGAAGCTCAAACAAATCCAGAATAAATTAACTGAGGGGTGATTTATTACACCAAGCTATATCAGTACCTGCCAAAAGCAAAGAAATGTATGAGTAAGAGAGAAGGAACTCCACACACACAATGGATCACCAGATTTCTTACCAGAGCCAGACTGACAGTCAAGATTCTGGGAAAAGGTGAGAAGAAAATGCCATGTTAACTAAGAGTTCTCTATCTGGCAACACTGACCTTAAAAAGTGAGGCCAGGAAAAACAACTTTACTGAATGAGCAAAAGCTAAGGAAATTGATTACCACTGAACCCACTCCCTCAAGAAATGATAAGCATCGAACTAAAAAGCTTTGAAACCATTGGTCATTAATGCAATATGCATTAGGCAGATATGGCTAGAACTGGATATATTTGTACTTAATCTAGCCGGGCAGTGGTGGCACACACCTTTAATCCCAGCACTCAGGAGGCAAAGGCGGTGGATCTCTGTGAGTTTGAGACCAGCCTGGTCTAAGGACAGGTTCCAAACCAGGTTCCAAAACAATACAGAGAAACCCTGTCTTGAAAAGCCAAAAAGAAAGACAAACAAACAAACAAACCCACAGAGACTGATATTGGGGTTCAAGCTTCTAGCTGAAGACCAAAGAAACAAAGCAGCCAAGCCAGTAGATCTTACCTCTATCAAACTGAAATGACAATTCTGTCTTCATGAATCTTCAGAGGCAAAAGCTCTGAATTCCAGTCTCTTACTCCTTATATTCCTTTCAATGCTCAGAACTCATGAAAAGGTGGAAAGAGAGGCACACACACATGCACACACACACACACACACACACTATAACTGGATTAAAGCTGGATAGCAAGTCATATTGTCACAAATTCTGTGCACTAATGGCATAAAAAAGAGCATGTGAAAACAGTTTACACTAATGCTTGTTTTGCTACAGATGACTCTTTAATGATACACTACTAGAAAGTATTTTCTTGTTCATAAAACATGCATCCATCGTCAACGGTCTTCTCATATAGCCTATAGCAGAATACTCTCAAGAGTTATAAGTGCACAAAAGAATCCATTGTTTACTTGCTGTCATTTGCGTTTTAATTATCTGGATAGTCTTCAATCTGAAGTATTACAGAAAGTCTATTTAATTCATGGCAGAATTGACTCAGGTGTTCATATATCTACATACTTTTGGTTAAGAACTTTGTCAATCTTGGAGCAATCTGCCCTTATGATTTGTTGAATATACATGTCACCAAACAATTCATCAGATCAGTTACAGAAATCCTTCCTGGCTGCATGCTTTTGGTGCTGTTCTGCTGGATGGAGCTCAGCAGGCAACAGGTAGCAATCACTGCTGACAGGGCTTACTGTTGTAATTTAAGAAAATCAACACTCAGGAGAAAGACGCCAGGACAAGGTTCAAGCAGAGGGTTTTCTTTTAATTAGGGAAAGGGATCATAAAAAGGGGGAAGGGGAGGAGGAAGACTGGCCTCTAGGGACAGGAGCAGCGGGAGAGAGGAAAGAGAGGCAGAGGATGATTCCTTTCCTGATTATTTCTTGTAATAAATAATAGTCAATTCTGTATTGTCTGATATAAATTCAGTGGTTTCAATATGTAAAACAACTCCTTCTGCATATTGCGAATCAGTAACTATGTTGAGAGGTTCCATAAAGTCCATTAATACCATGAGAGTAGCATGTAATTCTGACTTTTGTACAGAATCATGAGGAGTTAAATCCATTTTACTTAAATTCTGACGTGTAACCTGCCTTTTCTGATTTGTTTGGATCAGTATAGAATGTAGGGCTCCAGATATTGGCGTTACCCATACAATGCAAGGAAGGATCTACTTAGTTTTCTTTGTAAGTTTAATTCTCTTGCATTTGGATATTTCTCCCCCCAAAAAAATTACTGTACGCTTTTTGCCAAGGTCTACTTTCCACCCATAATTTGTCAATGCCATCACTAGTAAAAGCTACTAAAATTTTTGCAGGGTCTATTCCTGCAAATTGACAAAAATTGACAAAAATCTCATTTCATTTTAGAATCAACTCAGAGACCTTTTCCACATAAGTTTTTCATTTTTTTACTCAGTTTATGTGGTAAAAAGATCCATTCTAAGGTAATATCTTCCCTCTTTATTACAATTCCACTAGGGTAATATGACCAGGATGTGGTTATTTAAGTCCTGGATTCACACAATCCACATGTGCATTCTGTAATTTCTCTTCCACCAAAACCAATTCTCTCTCAGCTTCAGCGGATAATTTCCTGAGACTAGGTCCCTGTCACCCTCTAAGATTTTGAACAAATTAAGGTTTTATCTTAATAGAGGACTGTAGGTAGGAGTATCTCCTAACAATCTTTAAAAGTCATTTAGAGTCTGCAATCAATCTCTCCTAATTTAGAACTTTTGGGTCTAATTTTTTTTTTTTTGGTAAACCTATTATATAGCCTAAATTATTAAAATCTCCTCTGTGTGTGTGTGTGTGTGTGTGTGTGTGTGTGTGTGTGTGCATGTACGTGTTCGTGTGTGTGTGTGTGTGTGTGTTTTAGGAGAAAATTTGTAATTCCCAACAAGGCAAACTTTTCTTTACTTCTTCAAACATTCTAAGTATCTACATTTGAGTCAGCTAATTAAATGTCATCCATGTAATGGTAATCTATAGATTGAGGAAACTGATTACATATCACTTCCAATGGCTGATCTACAAAATATTGGCACAGGGTGGGGCTATTTAACCCTCCCTATGAGAGAACCTTCCACTGGTTATCTCTTAGAAGGCTGAGAATTATTATACATAGGCAAATTTTTCTCTATCTTTTTCTTATAAAAGTGGAGTGAAAAGACACAATCTTTTAAATCAATAACTGTAAGAGACCATCCTTTAGGCAATAGAAAAGGCAAAGAAATTCCAGACTGTATAAAGCCTATTGGCTGAATCATCTTATTAACAACTCTTGCATCTGTTACTATTCTCCATTTTCCTGATTTCTTTTTAACAACAAATACAAGAGAATTCCAAGGGTTGGTAGATTCATCAATGTGCTAAGAATTTAACTGCTCATGTACCAGCTGTTCTAAGGCCTGCAGCTTCTCTGTTGCCACTGAGCAACCCATACAGGTTTATCTGTCAACCATTTTAAAGGTAGGGCTGTTGGTGCCTTTGAAAGATCCGCAGCTACTGTGCCCTCTTCTTGTACAACCTGAATGGTTATTGACTATTCTGTATAACACCTTGCAATATTTTTCCCAAAAACATCCATTTATGGTTTGTTTCTAAGATTGGGGCAATGTTAATCTGAGTACTCCATTGCAAGAACTAATCAGGTCCCCACAAATTCATTGCTACGTTAGCAACTTTTGGCTTTAATTTTCCTCTCTGTCCTTCTGGCCCTGCAAGTTTGACCCATTTCCTGCTCTCTTTTACCTGAGATAAAAGTTCCAATTACTAAAAGTTAAACATTTACCTCCTGAAGAGGCCAATTTGATGCCAAGATTCTGGTAAAAATATTGTTACATCCACACCTGTGTTAACCAGACTTTCAATGACAATGTCATTTATTCATATTTTTAATATTGGTCTTTGTTCATTTCTAGAAGTTTGCCAAAACACTCACTTTTTTCCTGAATCTTTTGTTCTCTCTTATGTAGCTGTTCTATAATTCAGAGCAGTATGGTTTCTTACAATTGGCATTAGGTTATTTAATTGCTCTGGCAAGGAGTTTCCTCTATGATGACTGTAAACAACCTGACAGTAATCAACCAAACCAAATTTGGCATGGGGGCCCCTCAAGGAGTTTCCCAACAGCAAAGGGTTGCCTTGAATGTCCCTTGTTGATCTACATTCATTAGTCTAATGCCTGCCTTTGCCACACCTTCTGCATAACCCAGAAGGAAGGGGCATTGTTTGGATTATGTTTAGAAAAAGCACTGTTTTTTGCTTAGAAAAAGCACTGTTTCTAGGAATGCCCTGTTTACAGCTCCTTTTTCAAGGTGACTTTGTTTGACACAATTGAAACACTTGATACTTTGATTTTTCTTCAATCCTCTGGAAATTACCTCTCCTATCTATAATTATGGTCATGAGATTCCATATTGATTGTATTTCGGATCCAGTCCTCCAAGGGTGCTGATCTTGCCTTTAAAGGCCTAATTGTCTTTTTTTTTTTTTTTTTTTCATTGTGCACTGGCATTTTCAAAAGCCAGAGATTATTATTTGTCTAGCTTTAGAATTTGGTATCATTCTATTTTCTGCTGATGCCAATCTTTGTAGGAATCTGTGAAGGCTTCCTTATGGTCCTGTATGTCTTTAGTAATGACTCAATCTTCTTTACTACTTCTTCAATTCTGCCCCAAGCATTCAAAGCTGCTGCATGGCATAAAGCCAAGGTTTTAAATTGAAATTGCCTTTCTACAGTAGCATAATCTCCTTTTCTAACAATATGATCTTGGGAGATCTCCATACCTCTAGCACTACTCTGTTGTTCAATGGTCTTAGCCTCTTCTCTGAACTAGGTACTCTATGTGGATCAGACTCCAAAACTGCTGTAACCAAGTCTATCCAGTCTTTAAGGATGATTCTATTACAAGTTGACCACAAGTTTAACAACTGCTTCACAAAAAAAAAAAAAAAAAAAAAAAAAAAAAAAAGAAAGAAAGAAAGAAAGGAAAAAGGAAAGGTGATGCATGCCATATGAGACTATCGCTTCCTTGAATCTCCTTAAATCTAACATTGGCAGGAGTCCAATCAGCTCTTACAGAGCCTCTATCATTTGGCAATTCCTGTAAGGTTACTGGTTGGTTGTTTGAAAACCTTAGGCTGTTACTCTCTAACTTTACAATGCAATGTTGAAATTGGTTTTCCTTTAAATTCCTCTGTCTGGGTTTGAATATCTCTATGATCTGTTTTATTAAGTTGTTCTAAGGCCTGTATCTTGGCACTCATACCAAACAACTTTTGAAGCGCTAAACCCAAGAAGTATCAAAACGACAAGGATTATCAAGATGATAATTAACATTATGTCAATCCCAGTTAAGCTGATTATTCCTTCCTATAATTGTTCTAATTTTAAACCTCCCATTGTGTAATCATACAAAGACAACTCCTCCACTATAATACTGTTTCACATTTTTTAATTGGAGGGGGAAGGAAACTCTTAATTAATTCCTCCCCTTAAGAATTCCCAATTGTCTCACCAAATCTGACACCAATGAATATGTGAGGCTGACTGCTACTGGGTTTCAAGGCAGTTACCCAACAGCCCAAGAATGGGATCCAAGGAAAGCCCACCAGGAGAGAAAAATGGAAAACCTAGCCAGTCGGTGAGTGACTCTGGCCACATGTAGCTCCAGCCTATGCCAGTGGCTGCAAAGCCACAGGCAAACAGCTTTTTCGTGAATTCAAACCCCAAAGTTGGGTGCCAGATGTAGCATGAATTCTAATTCTTAATAATAGAAACTCAGAGTTGGCTATCAGGAGGTAAAAGGTGAAAAATCAAAGAAGCAAAACAGCCAGCCACTAGAGAGTTCTTACTTCTACCAATTCTCAGACCAAAGTGGTGATCCTGTCCTCAGACTTACTGCCTCAGACTGTAGTGTTCCTCAGACTGCACTGCTCCTCAGACTGCTGCCTCAGACTCCCTCAGATGCTATGAATCCTCAGACTGCCATGAGCTCCTGTCTCCTCCCACTTTATATTACTCTCTCTGCCCAGTCATATCCGTTCCTGACTCCACCTCCTCAGTGCTGGGATTAAAGGCATGTCAATCCAAATGCTGGGATCACATTTGTTCGAGCTTCATTTCTCTTTTGGACTGGATCAATTTTGTGTAGCTCAGGGTGGCCTTGAACTAACAGAGATCCCTCTGCCCCTGTCTCCTGAGTGCTGGGACTAAAATTGTGTACCACCACTGGCTGACTACCTTTCTTGGTCTCTGGCTGACTAGCTTTGCACTCTGATCTTCAAGCAAGCTTTGTTAGATCATAAACAAAATAATCACCACATTTGATCACAAACACCACATAAAACTAGATGTAGTGGTGCATACCTGTAATCCCACAGCTGTGTGATAAGTTTGGGGCCAACCTGGGCTATAAAACACTCACTAAAAAAATAAGTAAGACTCCAAAGGCTAGCAAAATGACTCAGTAGGTAAATTTGTCATGCAAACCAGTAGAGATGAGTTCAATATCCCACAACCATGTAAAGACAGGAGGAAAGAGAGAATCTACTCCACAGAGTTGTTCTCACCTGGCCAACTATAGCTTCCACGCTGAGATTTTTGTTATTTGTTTTGTTCTGTGTTTTGGTTTTGCTCTTACATTTTGTTTTGTTCTGAGGGCAGAGGTTGCAAAAGTAGACGGCAGAAGTGATGGAACCAGGAGATGACTAGGACCAGGACACATGATGTAAAATCCACAAAGAATCAATAAAAAGTTAAAAAAAAAACAAAACAAAACAAAAAAATAGCCATGATACTATTCCCATCCTAAAAGTAACTACTATATGATCATCTGTTAGTGGTGGGCAGTCAACGCCCCTCTCACTGAGTACAACAAAAGTAAAATATTACAATTTCCAGGTTGTCATTTAAAATGTAATAACTTCTGCTGGGTACCATACAAAATTCTTCAACTAAGTGAATTCTTCTTCAACATTTTAGTCATAATTCCTTTTTCTCGGTTTTAATAATATGTTTAGCACTTCTATTATTTGGAAGTTGACTTTCAAGGCTGATATTTTATCTTTTATCACCTGTTTCCTATTTTCTTTGTGAAAGGTCACTATTACCCTTCATCCTTTTACTGTTTTGTTCTTGTTACATAATCTCAACAGGTCTTTCTGTTATTCTGATTGATCTTTCCTATTACTTTATTTCCTAAATTACTTTCCTATTTGCCTTGTTTTCTTATTTGCAAAACTTTCCTATATATCCAGTAATCCTTGTCTGTTGCTCAAATTTAAAAGGAAGGTCCTAAGAAGTATTATTAACTAGTTTCTCCCTTGGGATTAGTAAGCATCCCCTCTCTCCTGTCTTTAGGCAGGATCTCACTATATAGTCCAAAATGGCTTTGAACTTGGCATCTTTCTGTCTACTGATGATAGGATTACTGGCATATAGAATCACATGCTGGAATGCACTCTTTCAATGACAAAATAACAGGAGCAAAAGGGAAGAGGTCTCAAAAAGGGTTACAGTATTGGGTACTTTTATTTAATCAGGTTTTTCTAGGACACTTGGTCTTCAATTGTGTTCAATGCCTATCTTCTCTCCCAATGATACATTTTAAACCATTTGTAAAGGATAAATTTTAAGTCCTACCAAGGTATTAAAGCACGCTGTCACTCATCTGTACCAACTGACAAGAAAATCTGAAGTCAAGCTATTTTTTTGTAATAACTTCACAGAGATAGAATTCATACATCATAAAACTTACCTATTTAAAATGTACAATGGGAGCTTAAGAAATGACTTGGTGGTTATGGGCACTTAAATGATTTGGTGGTTAGGGCACTTTTGTTATAAGCACTTGCTGTGTAATAATGAGCATCCCAGCACCCATATAATAAACTGGGCATCCCACACATGCCTATAATTCCAACTCTGATGCTGACTTTTAGCCTAGCTGAGAAAACACAAGCTCTAGGTTCAGAGAGAGAGACTCTGCCTCAAAAAGAATAGGAAAACAGTTATAGGAGGATGCTCAATACCCTCTTCTGGCCTACATGCACAAAAAGTCACATATATACATGTAAATAAATATTAAAAAACAAAGTATATAATAATTTTTTAGTATAGTTGAAAGGCTATATAACCACCACATTTACATCTGTTGGAAACTTCACACAAACAGAATCCTATTATGTATTTTATTTTTTAAACAGTTTTCAAGGTCCATCTGAATTAAAGCACATATCAAACAACATTGTAGCTTTTGTGACTTTTTTCTTAAATTTTTTTAAACTTATTTTTTATGTATATTTATGTCTTGCCTGAAATTATGTTTATGTATCACTTGTATGCTTGGGGTCTCTGGAGGCTAAAAGAGGATGATAGATCCTTGGAACTAGATTAGTTTTAAGAAACCATGTGGTTACTGGAAATTGAACCTTGCAGAATCCCCTGAAAGTGCACTTAATCCTGAACAATCTCTCTAGCCCTATGACTAGGTTCTTTCATAGCAGTGTTTCCAACATTCAATGATATTATAGCATGAATCAATACTTCACTCCTTTTTGATGCTAATATTCCATAGTGTACACACACATTTCACTAACTCATCAGGTGATGAGCATCTGAGATACTTCTACATTTTGGTATTACAATTTCAGCTGCTTTTTGTATGGGGGGAGGTAAATTTTATTACCTTTGATAACTTTTTTTATAAGTATCATGGAAAATCCAGGACTCATAAAAAATATCTTCTATTAAATGCCCCAAAAGTACCAAAAAGTACAGTAAAATCAATACTTCCATTATAGGAGATGTTATATAAAATTTTTAAAGTGGCATTTGTTTCCTGAGATACAGTTTATTTACTATTTCAACCAGGATCCACAGACCTAGGCTGTAAGGCTCAGCAGGAAGCAGACCCTCTTATCTGGCAATGGGTAACCTTGCAAAAAGAAAAAATAAAAGATTCAGCCCTTAACAGTACTCTGTCCTTTAGGATAACATACTCTTATACAAACAAACAAAACAAACAAACAAAACACAGAGCTTTGGAAATACAGGGGAAGAATAGTGTCCAGAGAAATTCTTAAAAATAATATGCACACAAGACAGACCATAGAAAGCTTCCCAAGGTATGTGATATACTTGTATTTACTTCGTATCCAAATAAAGTGGTATCAAGTGTCCCTGCTATTTCAATTTAACTACTACTTATGATGCTCAGTGCTGTACTAGCTCTTCCCATAAAGAGTACTTCTCTGACCTCTGCCTCTTATACTTCAGCTCCTCAGTATCAGGAACTAGAGCCAAACTACTACTGCTGATAGGACTCTCTGGGCTTATTTCTACATTATGGAACCTTTTCTCCAGAATCTTGTTCACTGGGCTGTCCAACAATTTCTAACATTGGGGCTTACCTGAAAACACTATGTCTGTACATTTTCTTATTATTTTTCTTTTCTTTTTTTTAATTTGGAGGAAATAAAGCAAGTTTCATGGTGAAATGGTAGGCACAGAGAACATCTTGGAGTCAGTTCCTTCCTTCTGATATTTGAATTCTAAGGAATGAGCTCAGGTCATCAGACTTGATGACAAGCACCTTTACTTGCTAAGCCATCTCACCATTCCCTGAAAACACTATCTCCTATAAAGACACATTGCTGTCTCTCCTACTGATCCATGGCCCACATTAATTCTCTCGCATTTCTTACAGATATTGGGGAAAATACATGGGGGTAGGGGAAGGAGTGTTTATACACAGACGAATGTAGAGATGCTTTACTCTCTGGAGTAGTTTATCTAAAATCAATTCATTCCTATAGGTATGAACGTCAACAACGAAGAGGGATAACGAAAATAGTTCATTAGAAAGTATGATTTGAGCCAGGTATTAAGGTATACACCTATAAACTCAACATCTAGGTCCAGCAACAAAGGGATCACAAGTTCATGGCCAAACTGGGCTTATACAAAGTGGATCTTAAAAATAACTATTGTAAGACCCAGTCCAATGTTCCCTACAGCAGTCCTAGTGACACTCTGCTGTCCTTGCAAATCCTCCGCAGACTGTATGTGAGTGCTTATGTGGGAAGAAAGTTCTAACCAAGCTCTCCTTTGAAGATAGCAAATTGTACCCATTAGAAGTTAGTACTTAGGCTTTGAGCACTAGGACTCTGTTCCTCTGTTTTGCCTACGTATAAATACTTCTGTTCTTGTAGGAGCGGTGAGAATCCTTGTTCCTAACCAGTATTCACTCAGGGATGTGTAAGGGAAGAAGAAATATTTATTTATTTTTCCCAATGAGTCCTAAAAGTGAGTTCTTTCTTTGGTATTTCCAAACAGTACTGAACCTTTTGAGGCAGAGCAAATACAATAAAACACAACATCAATGTGATCATGTACTCTGAGGCTTTAAAATTCCTCCATTCCCCTGTTCCCCCCACTCTTACTATATGAGTTTTATGTCTGACTTCAAATATAAGATCTTCCTGCCACAGTGACTCAAACAGCTGGGCTTACACACAAGGATCACAGCCTCTAGCTTCCTTTCCCTGTTTGGTTTTGTTTTCTTTGAGATAGAATCTCATTATATTACCCAAGCTAACCCCAACCTCATGATTGTCCTCCCAAGTAAGTGGGCTTTCAGGTATATTCCATTGTCCCAAGCTCCCTTTATTCTCCGTTCTTGAATGTATATGAACCTCTTGGCTTCTGCATTTAGATGACAAAGCAAAGAGCAATAAGTATTTAATTCTTCAACATTATGCTTTTCTTACTATATAATTCTAAGATTTTATCTTCAGATAATTTAATCAAGATTGCTGAGTAGCGGGTACCTGGGGTACTTTCTCCACAAAGAATCCAAACAAGCAAAATACAACTACTTCATTGACTTGAGGTAGTGTTGAAGTACAGGGAGGGGAGGAGGAGATATGGAAAAGACACTGCAGAGCATGAAAACTAAGTTGCAGTAGTTGAATGAGACTGGCCCTTATAGACCCATATATTTGAATGTTTGGTAACCATTTTTTAGAACTATTTGAGAAGGATTGGGTGTGGCAGTATTGGAGGAGATATGCTGGTGGCAGGCACCAATTACCTCTCTTTCTGCCTCCAACTTGTGGATCAGAAAACTGGCCCTAAGGAGCTGATGCTTAGCCCTATCCAGCCAACTCCAATCTTGGGAAACAGGTGGGTAGAGTTCCCTATGCAGTAGTCCTACAAGGGACCTATGCATGTTCCATCTGTACCACTGGTCAGTCTTAGCCACCAGACAGCACTAATACACTGGGGAACACTATACCTTACCCCTCTATAAACTATGCTATGCTATATCACCAACCTACTTGGGGTATGCTTACCTTCATACACCAGAGAAAAGTGGCAGGCACCCCATACTAACTTCTGGATGTACCATACTGAGTGCAACCAACAATCCTACCTGCCCAAGGGAGTTACATTCTAGCTGGTGGTGCAGTCCCACAAACCCCTTAGTGCAGAGTTCCCCAGACACCTACACACATTCTCAATAATAGCTGAAGAAATTAAATAAATACCATGCTTAAGTATCCACCTGAAACCAAAGCCAACACAGTCTACCCCCCCCCAAAAAAAAAAAACCACTAGGGAAAACTGCCAACACAATGTTTTACTCTGAAAGCCACTCTTAACAAAATTGGCAGAGACAATTAACCTACCAGATGCACACAAATACCAACATAGGAATATAGAAGTATAAAGAAACATTAACAAGACATGTCTAAAGGAACACAAAAATCTTTCTTTAACAAATGCCAAAGAAAAGGAAACCAACAAACTGTCAAAAAGAAAATTTCTAATAAATAAAAAATTCAACAACAACAACAACAACAACAAAAAAAAAATTTAAAAATTCAGGGCTAGGGTTTGAGGCCAGCCTGGTCTACAAAGTGAGTTCCAGGCAGTCAGGGCTGTTATATACAGAAATCCTGTCTCAACAAAAATAAACAAAATCAGGTCTAGTAAATGTAGCTCAGTGGCAGGATACTTGCCTAGCATGTGGGTTTAAATGCACATAGGCAGACACAATCATAAGCAGTGCCTCAAATTTTGACATTGAAAACTCAATAAATAAAATAGAGCTAAGGGCTTCAATAGATGAAATAATAGAAAGAATACTTAGCTTGAAGACAGGTCTTTTGAAATCATCTAATCAGACTTAAAACAAATAAACAAAAAAAGGAAAGAACAAAGAAATGCTTCCAGACTTAGAGACCACTAAGTAAGCAAACATTCACAGTCTGTGTGTTTAGAAGAGAAGGGGGTAAAACAGAAAACCTACTCAAAATTAAATATATAAATAAATTTAAAAGTTAACAACAACAAAACCCTTCTACAAAGTAGTTAGTAGTTAAACATAAAGCCTGGGCTAGGTAGGCATTTAATTCAGCAACAGAGTATATACTTAGTGATTCAATCCCCAGCACCAAAATCAAAATACAATAAACTCTGAAAAGATGAAGAAAAAGGTTCATCAGTTAAAAGCTCTTGCTGTGAAAACGAAACAACTTGATCAATCCCTGAACCCCATTTAAAAGTAAAAGGAAAGCACCAACTCCACAGAAGTTAGTCTTCTCTGACCTCCCACACACAGACAGATATCGCGGTAAATAAGGATCAGGATAAACAAATAGGCCGAATAGATGTTTATTCAGGGAGAAATAACTTACAACCTAGACAGATGAACACCAGGAAATTCAACCTGATCCTCTCCTGTCCAAGTCACGCCAGAAAGAGAGAGCCTTTTCTGGCCCTCTCCGACCTCCTTCCACAGGTCACTTCCGCCCATGGCTCCACCCCCAATAGGCGTGGTCAGTGCCACAGAAGGACTATCTCACTACAGACATACACACAGGAATCATTTTCAATCATAAATAACGATAATGTGGGGGCTGGAGACAGCACATTGGTTAAGGCACTTGTTCCTCTTGAAGGACCCAAGTTCTGTTCCCAGTATCCACATTCAGTGGCTCACAACCACTTTAAGTCCAGCTAAAAGGGATCCAACACCTTCTTTGTGCCTTTGTAGAGAACCTGAACACATCACATACAAAAACACATACATCATCATCACTAGAGAAAAGCAAAATCAAAACCATGTGATATCATTTTATGTCAGTTAGAATGACTTATCAAAAGATTTAAAAAAAAATAAGTAAACACACATGAAGAGAAATTAGTGTTGGTAGTTAGTTACTCTTCTATTACTGTGATTAAGACACTATAAGATCAAGATAACTTACAAAAGGAAGAGTCTGTTTTGGCTTATGGTTCCAAAGGGATAAGAGTATATATCATGGTAAAGAGACAGAGCGGTAAAAGTGCAGGCATGAGGGCAGGAACAGGAAGCCAAAAGATAGCATAGTCAACTGAAGAGAAGGCAAACTGGAAGCGGGTAAGGCAAAAAGCCCACCTGATGTCATTCTTCCTCCAGTAAGGCTTCATCTCCTCCCCAAACAGTGCCAATGAGCAGTATCCAAGTGTTCAACAAACTTGAATCAATTGGGGACAGATTCATTTACATCATCACAGTAGGCATGTAAAGGCTACTGTTTAAGTATGGAGGCTCTTGGAAATAGAACTATGGTAGATCCAGCATGCCCACAACTAGGCATACACCTGAAGGAACTACAATCAGTATGTTGAAGAAATGTCTGCACTCCATTTCCATGTTTAGGTTTGTGTTGTTTGGTTGGGTTTTGTTTTGTTTTGAGACAGGTCTCACTGTGTAGCCCAGACTGGCTTTGAAATCACTATAAAGACCACAATGGCTCTGAAATTGTGCCTTTCTTACCTTCAGCCTCCCTAGTGTGGGATTACAGGTCTATTCACAACACTTAGCCTCACACATTTACTTCATAATAACCAATACACAAAATCACTGTCCTAAGTCCATGGATAGGGAAAGAAAATGGTAAAACCATATAACAGGGTATATGATTCAACAACAAAGATAAATGAAATTCTATCATCTGCAGCAAAGTAGATGGGACTGGAGACGTCAGCACAGAAAGACAAATACCCTGTTTTTACTTATATGTGGAACCTAAGTTGATCTCATAGAAGTAGAGGTTAGGATGTTGACTGCCAAGGCTAGAGAGGGGAAAAGATGGATAGAAAATAGTTTAATGGTTAAGGAGTATAGTAAGACAACAGAAATAAATTTGAGTACTCTAAAACACATCAGAAAAACTATGGTTGGCAATAATAAACTGAATACTTCAATATAACTTCTAAAGAGGATAGAAAAATGCCTATTTCTAAATCTGACTACTATTCATTATATACATGTACTAAACTGTCACACTGCAGCTGTAAATATGTATACTTGCCATGTCAATAAAACTTTAAAATACATTTTAATAAATGGGGCGCCTTACATGGTAAGTATATGCTTTTCATCCCAGCACTCAGAGGCAGAGCTCAGATCTTTTAAGTTTGAGGCCAGCCTGGGCTATGTAACAAGTACTAAACAAGCAGGGGCTACATAGTGAGATTTTGTCTCAATAATAATAATAATAATAATAATAATAATAAATAAAATGCAAAAACTAGGCTGGTCAGATAGCTCAATGGTTACAAGAGCTTGCTGCTCTCCCACACCACCCATATAAGGCAGCTCAGAAGCAGTATGTAAAAGCAGGCAACAACAAGAATATATATTGTGTATTTCTACTTACAGTACATTGAAGAGGAAGCAAATATTAACTTATGGTGGTAGTGTGCATTAACAGCAGAAGCAGTATTGAGGGTATTGACTAAGAAGCTGCAAAAGTGAGCCTTATAAAGCACAGAAAATGTTCTATATCGTGATCTAAGCAACATTAAAATATACAGTCGGACTCTACAATGAAGCAAAATTTAAAAATATTTCTCCAAAAAAATGTTTTTGTTTTGTTTTTGCTGTTTTTTGTTTGGTTTGGTTTGGTTTGGGTTTTTGTTCAAGACAGAGGATTTTTCTGTAGCTTTCAAGTCTGTCTTGGAACTTGCTCTGTAAACCAGGCTGGCCTCTAACTCAGAGAGATCCACCTGCCTCTGCCTTCCAAATGCTGGGATTACAGGTTTTCACCACTACTGCTCGTTTTGTTTTTTTTTTTTTTGTTTGTTTGTTTGTTTTGTTTTTTGTTTTTTTTTTAAGTTTGAGATTTTTAATTAAAAACAAGCAGAATTTACCAAAAGGGAATGGTCTGAAGCCTTACAGAAAAGATTTCTCATGGCCAAACACACATCTGGACAGAACATCTAATAAATGTGGGGCTGGAGGTGTTCCAACAGTTAAACACACATCCAGTACTGCTAGAGGACATGAGCTCAGCTCCCAGCACACAAACCAGGTGGCTTACAATGCCTGCAACTCTAGCTACAGCAGATCCGATGCTCTCTCTTGGCCTCTGCGAGTATTGCACTCACATACTCACACACTATGTCGTTAGTTTTGGTCAACTTGACACAAATTAAAGTCACTGTGGAAAAGGAAATCTCATTCAAGGAAGCACTTCCAATCAAATTAGCCTGTGGACACATCTGTGGACATTTTCTTGATTAATTCCTGATGTGGGAGGCTAGTCCACTGTGAGCACAGTCACCCTGGGCAGGTAGTCCTGGGCTGTATAAGAAAGAAAGCAATATAAGGAGCTGGAGAGATGACTTAGCTGTTAACAGCACTGGCTGTTTTTCCAGATGACCCAGATTTGGGTCCCAAAACCAGATGGTGGCAATAAACCATCTGTTAACTCCTGTCCCAAGGGGATCTGATGCCCTCTTCTGGCCTCTGCAGGCACTACATGGATGTGGTAAACATCAGTCAAAACACCCATAACATAAAAATTATGGTTAAGGGAGAGGAGTGGCATCTTATGATTTCTATTGCTTCGATAAAACACCATGACCAGAAAGCGAGTTAGGGAAGAAAGTGCTTGAACTTCAGCATTGCTGTTCACCCCTGAAGAAGTCAGGAAAGTAACTCGAACATGGCAGGATCCCAGAGAGCTGGTGCAGAAATCATGGACGGTTGCTATTTACTGGCTTGCTTCCCCTGGCTTGCTTGGTCTGCTTTCTTAAAGATCCCAGGACCAGCAACCCAGGGATGGCACTACCCACTATAGGCTGGGCCCTCCCCCACTGATCATTGAGAAAATGCCTTACAGCTGGATCTCATCAAGGCATTTCCTCAACTGAGGCTAGAGAGATGGTTCTATGGATAAGAACACTGGCTGCTCTTCCAGAAGTCCTGGGTTCAGTTCCCAGCACCAACAAAGTAGTTCACAAGTGTCTATACCTCCAGTTCCTACAGATCCAATTCCCTCTTCTGACCTCCTGGGCATTGGATATACATGCTATACAGACATACATGAAGGCACAACATCCATACATGTAAAAAAAAATAAATAAATGAAGTATATAGATGTGAGAGTAAAACTATTCAGACATTAGTTGGTTTTAAAAAATTTAAAAAGCAAGATTAGCAAGTCATAGAGAAAAAGCCAGTAGCAGCTTGCCTCCATAGTTTCTGCCTCTGCTCCTGTATGGGTTTTTGTCTTGACCTTTCTCCTCAATGATCAACTGTAGTCAGGACATGTAAACCAAATAAATCCTTTCTCTCAAAGTTATCACAGTATTTATCAAAACAATAGAAAGCAAACTTGAACATGGCACACAAATTATCAAAAATCACTTTGAAAAGTTTAGAAAACTGCCAGGCAGTGGTAGCACATGCCTTTGATCCCAGCATGTGGGACGCAGGGGCAAGCAGGTCTGAGTTGAGGCCAGCCTGGTCTAAGAGTGAGTTCCAGGACAGCCAGGGCTATACAAAGAAACCCTGTTGGAAAAAACCAAAAGAGACAAACAAACAAATAAAAACTTGTAGTAGCTGAAAATGAGGAGGCATTTCCCAAGGAAAATTTTCCAATGCCCTGTTAAAATGTTTCTACAATACAGCCAGAATGTTTTAAAGGGTACCTCATTGTACCAATTATATCTATTATTTCAGTTGCTCTACACTGCAACATGATTTAGAAACATGTGATAAAAGTAAAACCAGTTTGGGACTATAAGGCTGGAGACAACTCTACTAGCTAGCTGAAACCATGCACCTTCTTATTACAACCTAGCCAGAGCTTCAGATAAGAACTTCAGTCAAGCAACTCCTGCCAAGCAGAGACTAGCTACAAAAGTAACAGCTAGTCCTGAGGAGAAATTTTGTTGCTATAATTTTTTTTCCTACAGAATCCCATGGAGTCATCCTGGTCCCATTTCAACAGAAAGTAATCCTAAAAAACAACACCCCCTTTCCTATTGTTGGCATTAAGGAATAATATTCACATGTATAGGGTTGTTTTTTAGTTGTTTAGGATTGGGTGTGGAATGTGATGTTCAGACACAGGCATGGGTATCTCTTATAGATAAGTTTAAGGGTATGGATGGGAAGGGTATGGTTAGGATGGGTTATAGGTAGATTTATATATTTTCTAGTGAACTAACTTTAGCAAATGTTAGCTATAGATAACTTAAACTATTAGATTCTTGTATGTTGATTGTTTAGGTCTTCTTTCTATTTAGGGTTTCTCTGTTTTGTTTTGGAGCCTGTCCTGGAACTAGCTCTGTAGACCAGGCTGGCCTCGAACTCAGAGATTGGACTGCCTCTGCCTCCCAAGTGCTGGGATTAAAGGCCTGCAGCAACAATGCCCAGCTTCACCCACATTTCTTATACCTATGAGATTAGCCAAACATAAATTTTGATCTTCAACACTTCATACCTGCAGAATATGGCATTTAAATGTTTTAATATTTGTACTCTGTTGACATGAGAAACTATTGCTCCTGACAGCACCAAGCTATTCCCAAGAATATATTGGGCACCGATGTCACTCCTGGAATCCATTCTCTCCTCAGCTAATGGCCTTTTGGGAAAGAACTACTCCCACTCAACAGCTGACTTTGGAAATGCTGTCCTACTGTGCTTGCAGGAGACAAACATAGAAGACTGCTGAATTTTGCCAAGTAAGAATAAGACAGCCCTTTTACCTCCCTTCTTCTGTGTTAATCCGTCAGATACTCTAGGCCTTAGCCAAAGATGGCTGCCCCTACACTGCTGTGAGACTTTGGGTGACTGTCCAGGTAGCCTACTGTTTCTGTCTTTGCCTCACCTTTTGGAAGTTGATCACCTGCACTTCCTGCCTATCCTAGTATTGTTGTTCTCCGTCTCAGGTCTTTGATGAGGTTGAAGATTAGACTGTCACAATTATTGTTCTCTTCCTAGATAGAAATTTTAGATACAAGTCTTAAACTTTCCAGTTTAGGACAACTCTATAGTGATCTCTGTTATGCCTTTACCCTAGGACTGGATATGTGGTTCTTGCCATTTGCTCTTGTTGCTTCACTGGCAACAGGTCTTAAATGTTTACATTTCCTTCTCCTAGAGCATACTTATTATTTGCTGTCTTTGTATATAGTTTTGAATCAAGCCTAAATCTTTTTCTTTAGATTGAAAGGGGAATTGTAGTGAGATATCCACCCCATTGGCATCTGTAGCAATGACAGCTCTTTGAGCATAGACACAGGTGCGGATGTGACAGAGGAAGGTTAGGTCTGGGGTCTGGGACCCCAGTGCTCTCTCTTGCTTCCTGGTCAGGTTGCGGAGAACATCCGGGTAATAGGGTGGCATTCGTGGAGCGGGAACCCTTGGTGATCATCTGTTTCATGTTTAAGTGAATTCTCCCCGAATAAACCACAGTTAACTGAATCCAGTGAATCTTAATTCCCACGCATTACAAAAGAAATAACACATAAGAGGCACTTTGTGGTAGTTTGAATGTAACTGGCCCCCATAATCTCATAGGAAAATGTCATAATTACAAGGAGTGGCTTTGTGGGAGGAAGTGTGTCACTGTAGGGGCGGGTTTTGAGGTTTCCTATGTTCAGGATTACCACTCAGTCAACTTCCTGTTGCCTGCAAGATATGGACTCTCAGCTATTCCTCCAGCACCATGATGATTATGGACTGAACCTCTGAAACTGTAAGTTGCCACCTCAATCAAATGTTTTCCTTTACAAGAGTTACCATGATCATGGTGTCTCTGCACAGCAATATCAAGCCTAACTAAGATATACCTATTCTTAAAACAAAATTTCCAGGCTAGGGATATAGCTCAGTTGGTAGAGTACCTGTCTAGCATGAACAAAGCCACAAGACTGAGACAAAGCACTGAATATACAAAGAAAGATGACCCACACTTAATGGGACTTGGAGACAGAAGATCAAGAGTCTGCTATCACCCTCAGCTACAGACCAGACTGAAAGAAATTTTCCACTGGTCTACTCATGACATTATCCATACCTTTTAGTTTAGTGTTTTTTTTTTTTTTTTTTTTTTTTTTTTGGAGACAGGGTTTCTCAATATAACCTTGGTTGTCCCTGAACTGGATCTGTAGACTAGGCTGGCCTCAAACTCATAAATCCACCTGCTCCTCTGCCTCCTGAGTGCTGGAATTAAAGGCATGCATTACTACTATACCATGCTTTTATCCAATTTGTCAAAGATAACTTTGGGAATAAAACATGTAAGAATCAGCATTTCAACATATTTTAACTTGTAATATTGTTTTGTTTTGTTAAGACAAGAGTGCTCTATGTAGCCGAGCCTGACCTCAAATCTGCAATTCTCCTGCCTCAGTCTGAGTTCCAAGATTTGGCAGTTTATTTAAACAAACAAACAAAAAAAAAAAAAACAAGCCATATTAACCAACCAAAACATAAATGAAAAGACAGTTTCTAACATGTTTCATATATATATATATATATATAAAAAAAAAAAAAAAGGAAGCATTGATGGGGCTTGTTGGCATGTACCTCTAATCCAGCACTTGGGAGGTAGAGGCATGAAGTTCTTTTGTAAGTTTGAGGCCAGACTTATTTATCTAGTAAGTCCAGATCAACCAGGACTGCACAGTGAGGTCCTGTCTCAAAAAAAAAAAAAAAAAAAAAAAAAAAAAAGACTCAATCTTCTCAATCTCCCCAGAGAAATTTTACCTGGCAGTTTCTGTGCTGTTTGGCACCACTGAACTCTTGTTAAAGGCGATCTAACACCTCTTCTATTAACAAACTTTAGAGAAAAAAAAAAACCTTATATAAAAGCTCTAACTCTACAAAATGGAAAGTGATTTTTACAATGTGCTTAACAAGCAGACTGCACTGCTGATTCTTGACAGACAAAATGTGAAAGTTTTAACACTTGAAAGAACATTTAGCTAGCACATTACATTTAGTTTCATGATGAACCCTGCAAGTTTCCACCAAACCATTACAATATTCTTTCAAAGTCCACCAGAGTCATTCTTTTTACCAAATAAATCAAACAAAATAAAAGCCAACAGCAAAACTTTTAAGGCAACAATCTTTTTTTTTTCTTTTTCCCTTCAGTGCTGAGGATCCAACCTGCCTGTTAAAGCAAGCCCTATGTCTATCAGTTAACATCCCTAGCACCTTCATACACTTCTTAGGAGGCCACAAGACTCAACTACAAAGACAACAGATTTCAGTAATGCTACTAATACATGAAGACTGAAGAAAACTACAAAATAAAAGATCATATGCCAGAAAGCCCAGCTGCTCAGGAGGCTGAGTCAGGAAGACAAAACACGTTGAGCAACAATATTAGAACAATAGTTTGAAAGCCCATCTCAAAATAAGTGTTGAATCTGCATGAGAAAGATTCACAAAGCAAATACTATACATTGTACAAAGTAATAGTATGGTATCATAAAGAATACATGATATTTGAGTGAGATGAACTTTGAATCTCAGCTCTGCCACAACATCAAGATGTGTGAATATTAGTGATTATTTTGCATAGATTTCACTTTCCCAATCTATAAAAGGCTGGATTCCAGTATTTCAAGAGTAATGTTCTATGATATCATTAACATAAATCTATATAAACTTAAAAAGCAAGGGCAAGAGAAAAGACAGTTGGGGAAAAGGAATGTTTAAGGAAAAAGCACAGTAATAAAAATGTATGCAAATGCCATCACAAAACCCATCACTTTATATGCTAACTAGAAAAGGGGTGCAAAAAAAAAAGTTCAAAGAAAAAGAGCAACATAAGTAATAGAAATTTTTAACAGGCTTTACTCAAGGTTCAAAATTAAAATTCCGGGGGCTGGAGAGATGATGGCTCAGCACTTAAATGTAAGTACTGTTCTTGCAAGACCCAAGTTTGATTCCCAGCACCTGTATCAGGAGGCTCAAAACTGCCTGTAAGCCCCAGCTCCACGGAATCCGATACCTTCTTCTGGTCTCCCCTTTCAAGCACCTAAGCTCATGTACACAAATCATACCTTCAATACACACATACAAATGATTTTTAAAATCTTAAATACACATACAGACAGACAGACACACACACACAGGTTGGTGGTGGAGATGCCTCTCCAGGTAAAGGTACCTGCTGCAAGCCTGACAATCTGAGTTCAATTCATGTGATGGACAGAGTACTGACTCCCACAAGCTGTCCTCTGACTCCATTTGTGGGCCATAAGCACATGTGCACCCACACACACATGCACACTCACAAACATCCATTAACAAAAATTAAATAACCAGTATTTTTTTAAAAAACAAAATTTGGATTGATGTTATACCTCAGTGTGTTATGAGAAGCCCTGAGTCTGATCCCAAAACTAAAGAAGGAAAAAGGAAAGAAAGAAGAGGGGAAAGTGGGGAGGAAAGAATCAGGATTAAGGAAAGAAAAAGGAAAGCGTACAGAATTTTACTTAGGTACTTTAGTAATTTGCACAGACTCTGTGGGGTGGAGAGGATGGACAGATGGCTCAGTGGTTAAGAGCTCCTGCAGAGGATCTAGGGTCTCTTTCCAGAACACACAACACATGGTGCACTTATATGTAGGCAAAACACTCAAACACATAAAATAAAAATAAATCTTTAAAAGACTGTGAAATCTAGATGAAAGATATTACTGGTTCCTAAACAGTGTAAAATATACTAAAGTATTATTTTAAGATCAGCACAGGCAGAACATATTTGAGTCATCCAAGCAGAAAACCCAGTTAAAGATAGTGAGCAGTTCAGAGACAGAAATTAAAAAGTGTAAGAATACAAAGTAAGAAATTTTTTAAAGAAAATGACTGTAAAAATAGGCTAATGTTAAGGTTTATGTCTGAGTTACTGGGAACATGTTACATAATGCATCAAGCAAAAAAAGACAGCATATGGAATTGGTTTTTAAGGGAAGACTTTTAAGTTCTATTTCCGAGATAAGTTAAAATGAGAATCATCCAGGTCTGTCAAATTGTCTTCAACCCAACTGATCTGTTAAATTATGTTCAGTAACGTCAAGCATTTCCTTCAATTTTACTTATCAGTGAAAGAATCATTGAATTTTCTGGCACTGAAAACATGCATTTTTTTTTTCTCTGTATTACAAGGCTAATTCATTTTTTTTCAAGCTTTTCTGAGAAGGAATTTATAAAAATAAGTCACATCAAACTATGAACTTTGGAAGAAAGTTCTCAAAATTTGAAAACTAGCAGCATAAACTGTCACTCAGTGTTTCATAAACCATTATATTAATGTGTCAACTATTTATGTGGCTCTGTAACACCAGGAAAATTTTTTTAAAAAATCCCTGAGGGGGACACAAACTTTTTCAAATTTATCACACAGCTGAGATGGGACCACTATGCACACTTATAGACAGTCCAGCCAATTCCTACAAATTAGTTTTCCTGGAGAAAGCATCAAATGTGGCCACGATGAGAAAAAAGTACTATTCAATCAATGCAGATGCCTTGATTTACCATCAAAATGTGAATGAGATTTCTATTAAAAAACGGGACTGAAAATGAACAAAACTTTGTTCTTGAACCATTTCTCCATTGATTTTTATGACCTCGCTAAAGGCTGAAAGCAAACAACGGATTTCCAGGTGCATAGGAAATCGTTAAGGCGATCATAAAGCTTTTGAAAATGAGCACTTCTTGCAAAACTTTTACTCGTTTTGGCTGGACACTGATCCTCCTTGCTCCCCACCCCAAGATGGGGTTAGGAAGTTTTCTTCACCCTCATTCTTCCCTAACGCCTAAGGATTCTTACTAACTAACATAAGGGGCAGAATTTTCTTTGGGTGACTTCAGCCTGGTTCGACATTAACCGAGCGATGTTACGGTCCTCAACCATGAACAAAAACCCAGCTTCACCAGCTGTTCGCATTAAACCGAACTTGAGCGGAAACCCGGTGCGAAACCGTACAAACCCAACCCAGCAAGCTGTTTTTCCTGGACCTACCCCAACTCCACAGCCCCCGGCCACCCCCATCTCTCCCATCCGGGGCGGTAGGGGGAGGGGAGGGCGCGCCCCGAGGATGTCCCCCAGACCGGCTTCCTCCGGCAGGCTGCTGGAGGTGAGAGCGCCCTTCCTGCCAGCCCCGCGTCCCTACCTCCCCGGCCTCAGACATGACCACAGACCGACCGCGACAGGGCATTCTGAGGGGCGCCGAAGCGGCGCGCCGCACACTTGCCTGTCCGCCTCCCCGAGCAGTGCTCGCAGCTCAGGGGACGAAGCCGCAGGGTCACCGGGATGCACGGCGGACACCCGAGCTCCACCGAGCGGCCTCCCCGCCCCCTCCGCTCCGCCGCCGGCAGACGGCGCCCCTGGGCTAACTTCCCCGGGGAAGAGGAAGCGACCAGGCTAGCAGACAGCGCAGACGGACCGGGGGGGGCCGAAAGGACTGTGCGTGTCCGCACGCGGGCGGGGCCGCCTCACCTTCCCTCCGCCGAGCCCGCGGCTCCCGTCGCCTGAGGACTGCACCGGGACGCCACCGCGGCTGCACGGATGCCGTTACCGCACGAGGCCTGGGCAGCGCCGCCGCGTAGCTCTCGGAGAGAGGCGGGGCGAGGGCAACGGGTGGGCGGGCCGGTGCGGGCAGGAAACCCGCTCCACGCCCAGTCTGATAGGCTGCATCGCCTGCGGGGCCCGCCCCTGACGCCACAGCGGAGTGCGCCGCTTCGGGATTGGGCGAGCTGGCCCGTCGATCAAGCGCGGCGCTGAGTGTTCTGTGAGCTGAGACTGCGCGGCGGCGCTCAGGCAGCAGGACAAGGTGAGGAGCGCCGGGCCTGGCGGCCGTGATCTTACCCCCAGCTTCCTCGCTGTATGGTTACTTTCCGCCTCCCTCAGCGCCGCTGAAACCTGTCATTATAATCGCTCGTCAGTGTCGGCCCCGAGTTCAACACAAACTGCTCTCTCTGGTTCCTGCACCCGAAGGGGCTGACACAGCTGTAGATTCTTAGACAGGGAGCGACAAAGAAAAACGAGCCTCGGAGAAAAATGTAACATGTTTGTTCACTAAAACCACGACCAAAATAAGCTGTCTGAGGAACTTCCTAATGCCCTGGCGCGTGGGCGGCATTCCTCTCGGCATCCAGCCCTGCTGAAAAGGACAGTTACTTTTGCCCTTGGGCTGAGCATGGCCGTGAGTGGCACAGCCCCAGCCACCTGCCAAGGCACCTGTGAATCGGTTCTCCGTCCTAACTAGTCTTGCAGCCACCGATAACTGCCTCACTGTTTCCTAACCACCTTTGTTTCTTAGTGTAGGTGTGGCACCTAAAGAAGCAGTCCAGGTTAGGTAACTTTACTGAGACGCGTTTTTGCCTCCATTGTAACTCACCCATATTCCTAAATTGCAGCGTCCATCCATCTCCACTCCATGTCTAGCACATCATCATCAATAATTGAGGCGTTAGTACATCTTTCACTTTTTAAAATTGTTATTATTAGTGTACGAGCATTTTGCCTTCATGTATATATGTGTGTCTGGTGCCCCTGGAGGCCAGAAGAAGGTATAACATCTTCTGGAACTGGAGTTAAGGGGCTTTTGAGCCACATGTGGGAGCTGGGAATCAAACCTAGGTCCTCTGGAAGAGCAATCAATGCTCTTAATCACTGAACCATCTCTCCAACTCTTTCCTTGCACTGTAATACAGATAGTACGTGTACATCCTAAAAAAAAAAAATCACTTTTCTGCATTTAACTTAATTGTGCGTTGAAAGATACATGGGTTGACATGCCTTAAGTAAACTACAATGCACTGTGGCTCCTTCTTAGCCTGAGTGAAGTTGAGAAAGGTAGACCATAAAACTGGGCAGAGGATACTCTGCTACATTCTATTTATCAAAAGTAAATAATGCAAATTATATATTTTAAAACATACAAAGCTGGGCAGTGGTTGCACTGCCTTTAATCCCAGCACTTGGGAGGCAGAGGCAGGCAGATCTCTGTGAGTTTGAGGCCAGCCTGATCTACAGAGCAAGTTCCAGGATAGCCAGGACTGTTACACTGAGAAACCCTGTCTTGAAAAGCAAACAAACTAAAATATATGGCCCACCACACCTTTTATCTTAACACTGGAGAGGGAGAAGCAGGTTCAATTTCTGCAAGGTCAAGGCCAGCCTGATCCATGTAACAAATTGGAGGACAGCCAGGGCTACATAGAGCTACTCTGTTTCAAAGCAAGCAAAAACAATACAGGCAGCTCATCCCCAGTAACTCCGAAAACTAAAAAAAAAAAAAAAAAATGTGAACCTTCCATATCCTAAGGCCTTTCTTAGGAAACTATTGACAGCTTATAGTTAGAATGATAGTTTAGTGTTCCTATCAGACAGGAGTGTTTAGAGGAAAAAAATTCTACCTATCTGGTAGCAAGAAGCTATCACGGACTTGGTTAACATGTAGAAATCCATGGGCCATACTAACTAAATTTAATTTCTAGATTCAGTGTGGTTATGCTATTACAGGAAAGAGTCTGTTTTGTATAGTAGGTGCTACAATAGGCACTGGATATCTTAAGAGTCCATATCAGTGTCAGATATTGACATTTAAACCACCCTGCATTATTAACATGCTAAACCCAACAATAGTTGTACCTAGGGACAGAAAGGCATTGAGCCACAGTAAGAGAGGAAATGTGTAGTAAGACTATTCAGGCAAAAAGAAGTGTTTGACAGGTTACATAATATAAAGACATTAAGCAATCGTAGTATATTGATGAAGCAGGTGGTGGCTAGAATTTAAGCAATATGTTTTGAAAGCTGGGGGCCTTAGGGTTTATCCTATAAGCAATGAGAAGTCACTAGAGAGTCATTGCTTGTTTTCTCGTACTTTAAAGTTCATTCTGATGTTTTCTGACCTTCATTGCTTCTGCTGAGGAACAAGCTGCAATTCGTTTCGTAAAAAACTGTGTGTGATCCACACCACCAGAAAAGCTAGGAAACAAGGAGGACCCTAAGAGAGATCATACATGGTCCCCCAAAGAAGGGGAAAGGGACAAGATCTCCAGAGCAAATTGGGAGCGTGGAGGGAGGAGAGGAGGAGTTAGGAGAAAGAAAAGGGGAGAAGATGAGGGGAGATGAGGACATGAAGGAGCAGGAAGATTGAGTCAGGGGAAGAATAGAGGAGAACAAGAAAAGAGATACCATAATAGAGGGAGCCATTATAGGCTTTAAGAGAAATCTGACACTAGGGAAATGTACAGAGATCTACAAGGATGAACCTAACTAATAATCTAAGCAGTAGTGGAGAGGCTACTTTAAATGTCCTTCCCTGATAATGAGATTGATGGTTACCTTATATGCCATCCTAGCTTCATCCAGTAGCTGATGGAAGCAGAAACAGACACCCACAACTAAACACTGAACCAAAATCCTGAAATCCAGTTGCAGAGAGGGAGGAGTAATGAGCAAAGGGGTCAAGACCAGACTGGAGAAACTCACAGAAACAGTTGACCTGAACAAGGGGGAGCTCATAGACTCCAGTCTTATAGCTGGGAAACCAGGATAGGACTGACCTTGACACCTGAATGAGGTGTTAGTTGGGAGGACTAGGCAATCTATGGGGTCAGTATTTATCCCTAGTATAGGAATGGACTTAGGGAGTCCATTCCATATAGAAGGATACTCTCTCTAGACATGTTCAGAAGGGCCCTGCTCCAAATTATATGACAAACTTTGAAGATCCTCCATGGAAGGCCCCATCCTCCCTGGGGAGCAGAAATGGGATGTGATGGGAGTTGGGGGTGACAGAGGAGGAGAGAAGGTTGTGGGAACTGGGATTGACATGTAAAACAAGCTTGTTTCAAATTTAAATAAAAAATTATTATCAAAAAAAATAACCTGTGTGCTGCATGTTTGTTAAGTGCACTTTGTGCCTGCAGTTCCATCAGAGACCAGAAGAAGGCATCAGATCCCCTAGAACTGGACTAACAAACTGTTAAAACTGCTTTGTGGGTGCTAGGAACCCAGCTTGGCTTCTCTGAAAGAGCTACAAGTGTTCTTAATGAAGGAATCATCTCTCCAACCTCAAGTTGTAATTCTTGAAATCTATTATTTATTTACTGTGGTAGTTTTAATGTAATTGGCTCCCATAATCTCATAGGGAGTGGCACTCTTGTTGGAGGAAATGTATCTCTATGGAAGCAGGCTTTGAGGTTTCCTTTGCTCAGGATACCTCCCAGTATTTCAGTTGACTTCCTGTTGCCTGCAAGGTACAGCTCTCTCAGCTCCAGCACCACATTTGCCTGTAGGTTGCCATGCCTTCATCATTATGATAAAGGGCTGAGCCTCTGAAACTGTAAGCAAGACACCCCAATTAAATGTTTTCCTTATGAAAGTTGCCATGGTCATGGTGTCTATTCACAGCAATAAAAACCTTAACCAAGACATTTGTTTATTTATTTGTTTGGTGTGTGTGTGTGTGTGTGTGTGTGTGTGTTACTACACATGCATGTGTAGAGTTGGTTTTCTCATTCCACCATGTGGGTTCTAAGGATCCAATTTGGATCATTAGGATTGTTAGCAAGAGCCCTTATCCATTGAGCCATCTCATTGACCCTGTAGCTCTTGTCATTGTCTTTCTGTGCATCGTATCTTCCTGCTCTGGTTATTTTTAAGAATCTATAACTTCATGCTCATCAGCAAAGATGCACTGTTAAGTTTCACTGTTTCTAGATATCTTTTTCTATTTTCCCTGCCAGGCTTTCATCTAGTTCCCCAGATTTCTGAGTCGCTAGTGCCTATTTTCTATCTTGAATCAAATTTGAAAACATTCTGGTTAATATTTCTCTCAAACTTTTCCACCATATTTTCTCTCCTCTTCGTCAAAGACGGCAGTAACATTCACAACGCACTTAGTGCAGTTTCTCTTCTCTCTGTGTCACTCTCCACCACCGTCTTCCAAGTCCTCTTTCTGTGCTGTCATTTGCTGTGCATGTTTGTGTGCATGCACATCCCACATCCATTGTAGGTTGCATCCAGGACTTTGTGCACACCAACCAAACACTCCATCAACAGGCCACACACCCAACCCTTTTAACATTTTAAATTTTGTATGTAGGATATTGCTAAATTGCCCACGCTGTGCTCAAATTTGGGAGAATCCTGCCTTAGCTTCCTAAGAAGCTAATAGGCTTATACCTCCATGCCTGATTCCGGTTCCATAATGTCTATTGATAACTAATGTCTAGTTTATGATCTAACAAGTAAAGCTTGCCAGAAGATCAGAGTGCAGAGTTAGCCGCACTACTTAGCCAGAGGCTAGGCAGTGGTGGTATATACCTTTAATCCCAACATTTGGGAGACAGAGGCAGACAGATCTCTGTTAGTTCAAGCACCACCACCACCACCACCACCACCACCACCCCACCCCCCGGGCTACATGAAATTGATCCAGTCTAAAAGAGAAACAGAGCCAAGCAGTGGTGACTCACACCCTTAATCTTAGTACTTGGAAGTCACACACCTTTAATCCCAGCACTAAGGAGGTGGACACAGGAAGGGATATGGCTGGGTGAAGATTGGAATATAAGTCAGGGCAGTTAGTCCGAAGAGCAGTGTAGTCTGAGCAGGAAGTCTGAGGATGCAGTCTAAGGACATGATGGCCCCTTTGGTCTGAGCATTGGTAGAGGTAAGCACTCTAGTGGCTGGCTGCTCTGCTTCTCTGATCCTTCAGCTTTCATCCCCTGATAGCTGGCTCCAAGTTTTTATTATTAAGGCCTATTAAAACTCTTGCTACAAAATCCAATTAGTGCTGTCCATATGTAGTGGTAATGGGGGGGGGTGCAGGGAGACTGGAACATTATAATAGTAGGAACATCCTCAAAACATTATTCTCCCTCTCCCAGCAGGCATCAACCACCAATAACTCAGTTTAAGGCATGGGTCCTGGAGAGTTCCTCTCCAGCTATGCTGAAATTGTGGCTGGCTTCATCTTGTGCAGGTCTTGCATAAGTAACCACATCTGCTTTGAGTTCATTGTGCAATAGACATGTCAGTGTCTTTATTTATTTATTTATTTATCTATTTTTAAGGGTATGGCATGTCTGCTTTACTTACATAGGAGCAGCTATGAAAAAAGATTTGCATAAATGACAATAAGGAGGTTCTGCCCAAATATTAGCTCTCATATAATCAGGCACAAAATGGTATGGATTATGGATTATATACAATTGGTGAAAATTCATTATACCCTACACTCATCCCCTGTACGTTGCCTAATGTGACCTACTATGAGAAGATAAATTTTCTATTCTAACGTTTAGACTCCCTGTTACTGAAAATCCAACTTTTCTTTACTCCCTTTATTCATCTCAACTCAAAGTCTTTAGATTTTTAGTGGAAAAATGGACTTTAGATAAGTGTTCAACATTTTATCCTATAGTATAATTTTAATGAATGAATATTTCTTAATCTTGAAGGATGTTTGTTACACATTTGTAGAACATTAAGAATAAACATTTTTTTCAGCTGGCCAGTAGTGGCAGGAGGCAGAGGCAGAATGATTTCTGTGAGTTCGAGACCAATGTGATCTACAGAATGAGTTTCAGGACAGCCAAGGCTACACAGAGAAACTCAGTCTCAAAAACAAAAACAACAAACAGAAAGAATAAACTTTTTACCCAAGCATAGTGGTATATGCCTTTAATGCTAACACTTGGAAGACAGAGACAGGCATGTCTCTGTGAGTTCCAGATCAGTCTGGTCTACATAGCAAGTCCCAGGACAGCCAGGACTATATAGAAATAGCCTGTCTCAAAACAAAACATTTTTCAAGTTTTAGAAGTTTATAACCACAGACATTCAATCTGACACTCCTAGTCTTGTGTCTTTGGTGATGGAGAATGATATTCTTCTAGCACAGTTACTTTTTGTTAATAATTATAGAGACACCAAGTTCATGACATATTTCATCTATTTAATATGTATGTTTTAATATATTAGTCAAATATTTTTCTGCATCTGTATAATTATTTGTACTATGTAGACTCTATAAATTATGTAACACAAAGACACTACAAGTAAATATTAAAATGGCAATGACCATGTTAATAACTAGACATTGAGAAGATAATAATAACCAGGTATTCATTTAATGGGAGAGTCCAGTATTTCCTGATAATCTTCCCTCCTTACATTCCTCCAGTACAGTTTATAGCCAGCAAGGACAAATACACTAATCATAATGATCACACCTCCAAAAACATCATAAACACTAGGAAATATGTGTAACACTAAAAGCTGTAAAACCATAGCTACCACAATCTCCAGATGCTGTACTGTGCTGACCAAAGCTGGGTGGAATTTGTCTAAGGCATAATAAACTCCTAAAAATGCTGCAGTAGAACAAATGCATATAGCAATGAGATAGCTCCATGTTTCTCCATCTAAAGGAATGATAGGTTCTTGAAGGACAAACATAGTAGAAACTCCCCAGATTGTTCCAGTCCAACCAAAGGTAAACAGTGCAGTCCACATGCTGATCTTCTCCTTGATGGATCTGTACACTATCATAGAAAGAGCAGTGGTCAGTCCGGCCATCACAGTCATAGTGTACCCAAAGGCTTCTTTCCAGGCATTTATCAATGAATTGTCTTCATCAACAATATTGGGAATCATGACAAGACATACACCTAAGATACTGCAAACTACCGTAGCCATGTCAACATAAGCCATTTTCTCATCTACAAGTAAAAATGCTAAAATGGCACTGAAAACTGTGGTTGTGGCTCTCCACATCGTAGTCCCATTGCTGGGAGGAACTATTGAAAAGGAGGTATACGCACAGGTGATAGAAATAACATTGCATACACCATAAAAGAAAAGCCGTAATCTGTATCCACTGGGCCCAAAAGGAGCTTCCTGGTAATAACATACAACTAACACCGATAAGACCTGCAAGACAGAACGGATAAAGATCAGTTCTAAAGATGGAACTTTAGAACGATCAGAAACAAGCCTAGTGATAAGAGCCACACATCCATGAGCCAAGGCAGATCCAAACAGCACTATCCACATTTTTCGGGACTGAAAAATGTTTTTTTCTGCAAAGCTCTGGAATTGTGCCATCCCACTCGCTCTTAAATCTTCTGTTAGAGGAGGCTGCGTGTCCATGGTTCCAAACAAAGTTCTTCCTTTCCTCTTCATTTCACTCAGCAGGCTTTTCTTTGGATTTTCTTCCATAAATTTGCCATAGTTTTCATTGATTTCTTCATACCCGTTGTCCCCAGGTTGGGGATAATGAGAGGTATATTTTACCATGACTGTGTTGGGATGTATTTTCACCCGTTTTTTAACAGGATATGTTTTGGATGGAGAAGTATCCATTTCTTCAGATAACAAATTCTATTTAAAGAAAAAAAAATACATGTTTATTGCATTGAAAACTGCATGACTATTTTGCATGTATATACTAATTCAATGGTGGAAGGTAGAGATTATAATAGTCTGGAAAGGAAACATAATAGGAAAATTTGATTTGGCATATGAATTATCATGTATATGAGCCCAATGGAATTTTCCAGCCTGTATCACTCCTGTTGTGAGACTGTCCCAATGTTTCACTGTATTTGTTCTTATTTAGCTCTTTTGTTTGTTTAGTTTATTGGTTTTTTGAAATAGGGTCTCATATAGCCCATGCTGCCCTTGAACTCTTCATCTTCCTGCCTCCAACTCCCAATTGCTAGGATTAGAGGTATATGCCACATACCTTGTCTATGCCTCATTTTTTACATGGCATACTGATATTTTCCCATCTTTTCATCTCTACCCATCTTACAAGTAAGATAAAAAATAAAAAGCAGCATCAATCACACCTTGCCTTTTTTTTTTTTAAAAAAAAAATAGGTTTCATTTAATTTTCTTTCATGTGTGTTGGTGTTTTGTCTGCATTCATGCCTGTGTGAGGGTATTGAATCCTGTGGAACTGGAGCTACAGACAGTTGTGAGCTGCCATGTGGGTACGGGAATTGAACTGAGGTCCTCTGGAAGAACAGCCAGTGCTCTTAATGGTTGAGCCATCTCTCCCAGCCCCACACCTTGCCTGGTTGTTATGCCCATTTGTCTATGTTCTAAATTGCTAATTCATAAATTGGCGGTATTTTAAAGATATTTTTAAAAAAATCTGTATGTGTGTGTACATGTGTACATGCATGTGCACACATGTAGGTATGCAGGTATCCTCAAAGGTCAGAAAAAGGAGTCAAATTTCCTGGAACTTGGAGTTCCAGGCAGTTGTGAGACTCTCCACTCGAGTACTGGGAACCAAACTTGGGTCCTTTGAAGGAGCAGGAAGAGCTTTTAACCACTGAGCACCTCATTAGTCCCCAAAAGCATTTTACATAATTTTATATAGTAACAGAATCTAAGCCAAGTGGCACATATCTATAATTCCAGTACTTGATATTGTGATATACTGTTGGTTAGGAAAAAATATTAAGTTCCCTTCAAAGAAATGCTGAATATAAAGAATTTTCCACAGAAGTATATATAGTTTATATAATATATAAACTCTCAATAAATGTTAAAAGTAAGTTTGGCTATTTTCACCTCAATTGCCCTATGGATGGGTATTTTTTACAGTGTCATTCTTTCTCACTCAGTCTGCCTTCCTGCCTCTCTTTGAATGGTTTCCTTTTCCTTTTCAGTGATTTTTTTCTTCACCCTAAGAAGTGATCTGGCAATACACCTTACCAGACATGTGGAGCCCACTGGAGTGTGTCTGCTCTAAACGGGAAGAGGCAAAGGAGAGAAGAGGAAACTTTTCTCTCATCATGACCCCCCAAATCCATGCCCAAACTCCTCAGTTCCAGGACTTAAGCCATGACCCCAGAATCAAGTCCTGTTCTATTCTTTTGACATCATCTGGCTAGCCAGCTGTTCTGTTTGCTCTCAATTCTTCTGAAAGTCCTCTTCAGCTGGAAGAAGTCATGGAAAAATACCACCCATGCCTCCAGACCCTCCAGACCTGACCAGCCTCCTCCTGCAATCTCTCCAAAATACTGGTCTCAAGAAACCCCACTATTCTGTATTTCTCACTTCTAGCCATTTCCATTTGAAAATCATGGTTTTAGTTTCAGTAACCTCGAACTCAGTCACAGTCTCAGTCGCCAAGAAGGAACTTTCTTCCCAGCTCCTGACTTCTGTGGGTGATCTCACAGTCCTTCCAGACCCCCAAACTAGAAATCAAGGAACACTCTGAATTCTCCTTTCTGCCATCACACTCCAAATTGGCTCATTCTTACTGTTTTTGACTTTGAAATATTTCTTTTCTCTCTAATTCCGAGTTAATGCCATTATTCTAGAAGAAGCCAGTGTGGGTCGCAGACTAGAACATTACCCTGGCATCCTGTCTGGCCCCCTTGAGTTCCAGCCCTCCTCTAAATCCCATCCGTGTTATCATGTTGTCACATTAATCTGTCTTTAAAAGATTCAGACAGAAACTTTCCTCCAAGTTTTCCCCATCCAAGAATCAGGAGTTCTCTACAGATCACCTTTCTATCCTATCAGTGTCAACAAACACAGGGCACCCATGTAATCCCAACACTTAGGAGATAGAGGCATGACGGCCAGAAAGTAAAAGCCATCCTAAGCTACATAGTGAGTGGGTTTGAGGCTTGCCTGGGTCACATGAGATGCTGTCTCAAACACAAAAACAGAAAGGTAAACTCCAACTCCTGTGCCAGGCACTTGATAGCCTGCTTAGCACGGCACTGGTCTGTAGTTAGTCCCTTGGCACCCATACTATGCTCCAGGAATCTGTGTGGTGTCTCCCTGACCTTGCACCATGTGTGTAAAAGTAATTTCCCAAGCTTTTATCCACTAGTCCCTCCTCTGCTCCAACATTCTAAATAGTGATCACCTGTTAGGAGCTAATTCAAACTCTGTCTTTAGGATCAAGCCTTCTCTGACTTCTCCAGACACGTCTTCATCTAAACAATTGCAGCACTTCTAATCTAATTTGTATAATGTCATCATGTTGCTTCCTGCCTGGCTCAGCTCTGGAGTTTTATGTTCCTACTTACTGTACCCAATTTAACTATGACAATTCTCATTTCCTTGATGACCAGTAATTATCCTGATGGAATTTTACATTCCATAACTTCCCATTTTCTGCTATCGTTGAAAATTTACCTTGTATTTATTCAGTGCTTCCCTCTTTCTGCTACAGGCCAAACCTACTGCTCTGGGAACATGATTTGGAAGTGAGAGTGCCTTGCTATTTTATTCCTCCTATTCTCTCCCTTTGGGGATTGCTTCTAGAAGGGTTTATCAGGCCAGCGAGATGGCCAAGGCTCAGTGACCAAGGGTGCACTCCAAAAAGGCTGATGATCTGAGTTCAATCCCTGGAATTCACATGGTAGAAGGAAAGAACTGACTCCTGAAAAATTGTCCTCTGGCTTCCACACTCATGCCGTGGCACATACATGCCCATGCATGCACCCTCACATGATGAAGACATGTTTTAATTACTTTGGCCCCATCTTTTGGGCTGTAGCTTCTCTAGTGTCCTGGCACAGAAAGGAAGGAAGATGAAAGAGACACATGTCATGCACTGGCTCCTCTTGTGTAACAGCTTATTGATGTAGAAACTAGGCCAAGCTGAACTATAGACCTCGCTTCTTTAGTCAAATGCAAATCTAAATGCTGCCATGAATGAATTTTGTAGATGTGATTAAAAACCCCTGAGCCAGGTGTTGTGCAAGCCTGTAATCCCAGTACTTGAGAGATGAGAGAAGGAGGCAGACACATTAGGAGTTCAGCACCAGCCTCAGATTCAGATACACCGGGTGCTCAAGGCCAGCCCACCCTATATGAGACCTTGTCTCAAAAAAAAAAAAAAAAAAAAAAAAAAAAAAAAAATCCAAATCAGTCGAATTTAATTAAATAAAAAGAGTGTGTTACTGTGTAATTTCAAAGATACAAATATTCGATGCCCTTAAAGTTCCAACCAGTTCGTGAACTAACTACTTTTCCTTACTGTTCACAGACAACACAGCTTTAGTCTGTGTTCATGAGTTTCCAACCTGCTCTTCTTCTCCCATCTCTGATCACACGTCTATAGACTTCAGCTTGCTATCAAGCTTCATATTAGCATAAGTCATTTCCTTATGATAATTGCCCTGATGGTCCTCAATTTCACACTTTCTTCCTTTGAATTGTTTATGTCGGCATCTTTGTTTCTGTGTTAGATATCCTTTAGGTTGTAGGCATGCATTTTTCTCAGGTCAGTTCCAAGGGTCCTCACAGATCTTTGCTATGGGAGACTTGTGTGGGGCTTACAGTTTGCAATTTTTTTTTAAATGTTTGGCCTTCTTGCCTAGTGCCTAGTTGTCCTGAACAAAATCCAACTGTTTTCACTTGGCCCCAAGAGACTCTCATTTCTTTGCCATTCTAAACAATCCCATCAAGGCTCACCCCTTTTCTTTCTAACTACTTTCTTTGTGTTTAAAGAGCAAGGGGCAAATTAAATGATCTTTCTAGGCATATTTCCAACTGGTGAATGAGAAGGCACATGTAAACTGAGATGCCATTGTGTTTTAAAGGCTCTGAGCTCCTGTTGCTCATACATCTTCATCAGGTATAGTCCATGCCAAACCACTTAACAGGAAAAGAAGAAGAGGGGGAGGAGGAAGAGGATGAGAAGAATAAGAAAGGGAAAAACAAAAAACAAACAAACAAAAAAAAAGTTAGGAAATGGTAATGAACCTGGAGTGAATGCCTGAGAATGAGGGTTCACTGAAAGGTTGGAGGTGGGCATTTCTGGTGCTTTAAGTAACAAAAACTATTGACTTCTTTCCTATTTTCAGACTGGGGACTAGAATAAGGTATACCTTGAATTTGCTTAAGATCAATAGATCAATAAATGTTAAGGAATTGGCTTTGTGAAATAGGCAAAGTATTTCAAAACACCCAAGAGTTGTCACCTGAACATTTACCAGAATTATGATAGCACTTCATTAAATCTACATTAAAAAGGGAGTGTTTAATTTCTTAGTACTTTTTGTACTAGCCAGAAGTAACTATTTTCTACATTTTAAGTTCTGAAGAGTAAAAAAAGATTAGTGTGTGTTTGTGCAAGCATTAATACGTATTTACTCTGTGTGTGTGTGTGTGTGTGTGTGTGTGTGTGTGTGTGTGTGTTTTGAGACAGGGTCTCATATAGCCCAGGCTAGGCCTCTTGTGATAATCCTCCTCCTTCCTTCCTCACGCTCCTAAGTGCTAGGATGTATAATCAAACCAGCATAGGGTTTGGCTTCTCCTTCTCTACTTAGCCTCAGTGTGAGACAGCCATTTGTTACTGCAGGCATCACCTGCCTCTTGGGTGGTATAGGAAGTGCTCTGGCAATCCCAAAATTGTCTCCAGCTCTGTGGATGCAAGGCTGGAAGCCAAGGTAAATTCCAGATGTAGATGGCATTGTGACCAAGGAGTGACCAAGAGGTAAAAGCCAAGTAGTAGAGGTGTATAAGGGGACACTGCTAATGTGCACCCCAGGTGTGATGATTTGCCCAGTGTCTCTAAAGACATTTATCCTACTGGCCAGCTTCTTCAAAAATGCTCCAAGGGGCAGGGCTCACGATTGCCAGTCTACACATCGGGCCACCTGCATCTCCCACACAGTGTTCAGGTCCTGGAAGACATCTTCTATCTTGTTCTGGTTCCCAAGGGTTCAGTCTATTATGGCAGTATATGGTAGAGCAAAGCATGATACTTGGGGGATTTTAAAGGATGAATTCCAACTAGGTATGGTCACATATACCTATAATCCTAGAACCTGGGAGGGTAAGGCAGGAGGGTTTTAAGTTTAAGGCCAGCTTGAGCTACAAAGTTAGACTGTGTCTCAAAAGAAAGAAAAGGCAGGCTGGAGAGATGGCTCAGAGATTAAGAGCACTGTCTGTTCTTGCAGAGGACCCAGGTTTGGTTCCCAGCACCCACATGATGGTTCACAATAACCTGTAACTCCAGTTTCAGGGAATCCAACTCCCTCTATGCTAGTTACTGCATATGGTACACATGAAATCATACAAGCATTCACACACACACACACACACACACACACACACACACACACACCCTTAAAAGAAAGAAAAGGGAGTAAGTGGTGTCTTAGTTATTTTTCTATTGCTGTGAAGAGACATCATGACTAAGGCAACTCTTATGAGAAAAGCATTTCACTGGGGGCTTGCTTACAGTCCCAGAGGGTTAGTCAGTCATCATCTTGGCAGGGACACAGTGGCACACATGGCACTGGAGCAGTAGCTGAGGGCTACATTCTGTTTTAATTTAGAAACAATCTTATTTTACACATCAACCCCGGTTCCCTCTCCTCCCATCCTCCCATTCCCCCTACCAACCCCCCATCCCATTCCCCATTCACTCCCCAGGGAGGGTGAGGCCTTCCATGGGGGATCATCAAAGTCTGTCACATCATTTGGGGCAGGGCCTAGACCCTCCCCGGTGTATCTGGGCTGAGAGAGTATCCCTCCACAGGGAATGGGCTCCCAAAGTCTGTCTGTGCACTAGGGATAAATACTGGTTCCACTGCCAGAGGTCCCATAGACCACCCAGGCCTCCTAACTAATACCCACATTCAGAGGGCTTGATTCGGACCAATGCTGGTTCCCCAGCTTTATGACTGGGGTTCATTTACTCTCACTTGGTCAGGTCAGCTATTTCTGTGGGTTTCTTCAGCCTGGTCTTGACCCCTTTGCTCATCCCTCCTCCCTCTCTACAACTGGATTCTAGGAGTTCGGCTCAGCGCTTGGCTGTGAATCTCTGCTTCTGCTTCCATCAGCTACTGGATGAAGGCTTTAGGATAGCATATAAGTCATCCATCTCATTGTAGGGGAAGGGGATTTAAGGTATCCTCTCCACTATTGCTTAGATTCTTAGTTGGGGTCAACCTTGTGAATCTTTGAACATTTCCCTAGTGTCAGATTCCTCTTTAAACCTATAATGGCTCCCTCTAATAAGGTATCTCTCTCTCTCTCTCTCTCTCTCTCTCTCTCTCTCTCTCTCTCTCTCTCTCTCTCTCTCCTCTATTCTTCCCCTGACTCAATCTTCCTGAGCCCTCATGTTCTCCTCCCCACTCCTCTTCTCCCCTTCTCTTTTTCCTACCCCTCCCTCCCTCCCCCGTGCTCCCAATTTGCTCAGGAGCTGTTGTGCCTTTCCCCTTCTCCCAGGGACCATGTATGTCTCTCTTAGGGTCCTCTTTGTTTCCTAGCTTCTCTGGAGCTGTCCACAGGCCATCTTGGAGAGAAAGGCTGGGCCTGGCAAGGGCTTTTGAAACCTCAAAGCCCACCCCCAGTAACACACTTCTCCAACAAGTACACATCTCCTAAACCTTCCAATCCTATCAAACAGTTCCACTTTCTGGTGACTAATCATTAAATACACGAGCCTAAGAGGCCATTCTTAATCAAACCACCATAGGTGGGAAGGCAAAGGAAAAATACAATTTAGCACACATTTTCACATTATTGAACAGAGTGCAGTCTAAAGCAACATAGTGAGAGCTTGTATCCTGAAAATTCAGAAGTTGGGGTTGAGGAGATAGCTCAGCAGTAAGTGTTTATCACCTGAGCATGAAAAGCCGAGTTGGATCTCCAGCCCCCAAGCAAAAACTTGTGTGATGTGCATGCTGCAATCCCAGCACTGTATGGCTGGGAGAGGAGGATCTCTGGGACTCACTAGCAGCCAGCCTAGCCAAACCAAGGAGCTCCAGGTTCAGTGAGAGATGCTGTCTCAGAAAACAAGGTCAACAGCTCCTGAGGAACAGCCAAGGCTGACTTCTAGCCTCCTCTTGCACACATGCTCCATACACTCATATATGTACCTGCACAAAACCAGAAATAAACAAAAATAAAAATAAAAGCTTTAAAAGCTGGGTATTTATTTCATTGTAGAGCACTTGTCTAGTATACATAAGATCCTGGGTTAGATCCTACCATGAAAGAGAAAAGCGGCAGGATAAAGGTTCTTCACTCTATCCATGAATCTCTTAATGCTGGCTTTCCCTCATGACCCTGGAACCATCTTACAAATGTGCATTCTTTCTTAGAAGTGGAGAAGGGATGTGGGTGACAGAGTCCAAATCTGTCTTCATCACTGTACTACTCTGCTAACTGGCCAATGGTGGCACGTCTGTGATGAGGACGCCTGTTTTATATTCCCTTTTTAAGCTTTTTTTCTAGAAGTTGTTATTATTATTGTTGTTGTTGATGCTGCTGTTTGTTGCAGTTTTCAAAGAAGTAGACGGATTTGGCTTGTGTGAAAGTGATGATGCCTGGTTTGCAACAGAGCAATTATGTTGTGACACTTTAAAAATCCATCCTGGCACACTAATGAGTGTGTTGGCTGGCAGCTAAGAATGTGCTAGAATGCAAGACTTTTACCATTTACCAACCTTTTTATTCTTTGATTCTAGAGGTCAAATCTGGGCCTCATGCATAACAAGCAAATGCTCTACCATTGAGCTACAATCCTAGAACCCAAGGTTCACAATTAATAATCAGCACTCTCCATTCCAGCAAAGAACCTTTCTAATCTCTGAAAAGTAGTTTTATCAATTTGCAATGAAACCAGCACCTTTAAATTCAGCCTGCTGATGATTATAAAGAATAAAGATGGACATGGCTGTAAAGGAGGGCAAGAATAAAATGATCTTTTTCTCTTTTTGGTTTCTTTTGGGGGGGGGAAATAGGATGTCAATGTGTAGCTCTGACTGTCCTGGAACTTACTATGTAGACCAGGCTAACCTCAAACTCATAGAGATCTACCTGCCTCTGCTTACTGAGTTCTGGGATTAAAGGCATGTGCCACTATGTTCAGCTAAAATTATATTTTTCTATTTTATGATCCTTTTATATGTATCTACATGGTTAAATCATTGATTCGTTGCATTGATTAAATGCTATTTAACTGTAAAACAAATTCTTGGTTATTGATGTACTTCTTGACTGCTTCTTGTTTACCAAAATCTTAAGAAAGAGCACCAGACATCTCAGCTGAATTCAAAGAAAACTTGCAACCATCTCTGATGTGCAAGAATCTCTGAGCAAAAAAAAGGAACACCCCAGGAGCAAGTCTGCTCTCAAATCCCCAAAACACTACTTATACCACCCGCTCTCATCTACCCTGCTCTTGCTGTGGTTTATCTGTGTGAGCACCAAGCCTGAATCTCCAAACCCCACTCCAGGTCAATGTCTGGAAATACTACAGTGAGTTAGTAACAAAATTTTTGTTTTTGTTTTAATCATAACTTGTTTTTCACATAACGGACTGATGTTACAATTAAGAAAGTTACAATTCAGTCACCTTCTTCCATATACTATATTTCAGAATAATCCCAAAGATAAGACCATTAAGAAATGGTCATTAGATGCCCCCTTGTTTCAGACCAAACTATAAATCATATTTTGAACTTAATTTTATAATACCTGGTAGGCAATACATTACACATATACATATTAAAATCACGACAGTCCATTAATGTCTATAGAACACACACATGCACTGCGAAGGTGAAGGAACTTACCAAGTCCTTGTTATTGCCAAGGGCTCTGTACATTAACAACAAGCACTGTGTAATCCATGTCATCCAAAGTTAGTTAGCAGTGTGCATCAAAATTTATATGTGTGAGTTCTCCCAGCCATGCCGTTTCAAATAATAGAACCTAAGGAGATCATCAGTAAGGCACATAAAATGCACACATAAAGGTAGTCACCATGGCTCCCTTCATATGATGGAAAATTGGAAATAACCTAATTGCCAATTAATGGGGAGGGGCTAGAGGAAAATATCAATGTAATACACAGTCATTGTAAAGGAAAATATATGTATGTCAGATTTCTAGGTTAAAAGAAATTTATAAAAGTGTATTCATGAGATGAGGTTGTAGTTCAGTTGAAGAGTGTTTTCCCAGCATGTATGAAGCCTTCCGTTTGATGCTCAGTAACATATAAGCCAGACATGGTAGCACTCTAAAGGTAAAAGCAGGAGTATTGGGAGTTTAGTGCCATCCTTGACTACAAGGAAAGTTTGAAGCTTGCCTGAGATATATGAAATTTTGTCTCCCCACTAAAAAAAATAAAAAACCCTAAAGAATATTCATGGTAGGGTTCTATTTATATAAAATATTTCATATGCACATGTATACTAATTCATATGCATGCATATGTACTTATGAATTTTTAATTTATATATATAAATATGTATTTAAAATCTAAAAAAGTTTAACCTAATTTCTTAAGAAGAAAAAATAAATCATTACTCTGTGTTTTAATCTGACGAGTCACCCAAGAGCCAAGCGTAGTTCTTGTATATCTGTGCCATCTGTGGGAGGAAAGCTGTGGATAAATAGACCATTTTACAGAGAAAATATGAATGGATGGTGTCTAGTGCGCAAATCAAAACAGAGGTAAATGACTACAAACTGAGGGAGATGCCTTTGTTACTGCTTTTGAAAGAATCCAGTGTATGTATGTGTATATAATAGGGTATTTTCATGATGAACTAAAAATATAATGTAGATTCCAAATGGCAGCAAAGAATATAACATCATTACCATTGGCTTTTCTTACATAAGTTGCCACCCCATAAATCTTCATGTTAATGTGGAGAGATCTGACCTGAACAGATGGACCTCATGCTGTTCTCTAATGCATGCACAGATTTCTGCTGTCTGGACCAGGAAATGGAGTCAGCATTAAAACAGAAGACAGTATCATCCATCTCCTAGGATTGCAATATCAGAAGCTGTTCATAGAAGCAATATTTCCCTCTTCAGAAATAGAGCAAGTGATATTTTTATGCCTTAATGCAATGTGTTCTTAACACAGCAGAGAAGGAGGATGGGAAGATGGTTCAGGATGTAAAGGTACTTGCTACCAAGCCTGACAAATCCAACACAGAAAGACCTGACTCTCACAAGTTGTGTTATGACCTACACACCCAGCCACCCACACGCGCACACGCACACACACACACATACACACACACACACACACACACACACACACACACACACACAATGAATGTAACAAAAATGTTTTAAGAGCTGGGCATAGTGGCACATGCCTTTAATCCCAGCACTTAGGAAGCGTAGGCAGGCAGATCTTTGTGATACAAGACTAGCCTGGTCTACAGAGTGAGTTCCAGGACAGCCAAGAATATTATACAAAGAAACACTGTCAAAAGAATGAAGAAAAAGAAAAAAGAAAAGAAAGAAAAAGAAGAAAGAAGAAAAAGAAAAAGAAAGAAAGAAAAGAAATAAGGAAGCAAGAAAGAAAAAAGAAAACCATGTTTTAAGAACAAAACAAAACACAGAAGGGTATCTGTGATATTGGGGATGGTAGGTGAATGGTCATTGAAGCTTAACCATATTTAGAGAATCCTCTCACCATGGCCCTTATTTGGCTGCCTCTACCCTTGATCCCAAGTTCCTCTTATATTTCTGGTTGTGAGCCTTGCCTTTAATAGCTGAGCCATCTGTCCAGCCGATCCCCGTGTTTCTCATAGAGGTCACATCCCTGGGCAATGACCCACTCTCCAGATCTTCACTTGTACCTGCTTAGCTCTTCATCTCACTACACAAGAGCCTGTTTTACTTGAATGTCTTCATCGGTGCAGTTTTGTAAGTAGACATCCTTGGGCTTGAAGATCCAGTAAAGGACTCTAACAAGTAATTAGCACCTTTGAGATTTTAATTTCTTGGTCCACAGCTCTCTTGTTTATTTAATGCTGTGAAGAGGCTGGCAGGGCCCTCAGGATTGACTTCCATCTAAGATTTGGGTCAAGCAGCTGATAAGGCCAGGAGATTGGTTACTTCAAAGGAGAAAGAGCAAATAAATATATCCAGAATAACAGGAGCCAGATTCACATCCTAAGAAAACACACGGCCATTGTTTAAAACTTGAGACAGTCAGGGGCTGAAAACTCACTTGGAGAAACTGCTCTCTAAATGATCTGTTCCTTCTCTAGACTCTGGAACACTTTCTTCTGTAATGTTCCAGGAGTCCTTGACATACTCTACCACTGTGGGCTGTGTATGTACATAACCATAGCCCCTGATAAACTGTTCCCACTTGAAGAACAAGGATGATGATTCTTTTTTTCTTGATATCTTGAAGGTCCTACCTCAGAACCAGAGTCAGCAAATGCTGACAGAACAGAAAGAAGCTCTCTGTCCTGGCTGGCCTGCTCTGAAAAGAGTCACTGTTTCATGGTCGGCCTTAAATCCTTAATCATGTAGCTGATGCAGAGCTTTGTCTCCACAGTTCTCCAGCCCAAGGCCCTCACACTTCTGACTCTGAGTTAAGAAACCCAAGAAATAGTAAGACAACCTGGCTGTCGTCCTCTACTACTTTTAAAAGCCTCACTCAGTCTCCTTCCAGTTTAGAACAGTGGCTCGGCTAGCAATAATAGACAGAAACTGAAGAGAAAATAAGTACATAATAGAAAAATGGATCAACAAATATTGTCTTTCTTTCATCGGGTTCTTAGGTAAAAAGTCCAGCAAAGCTGCTTATTGATACCGTGGTGTCTAAAATAAAAAGACCTCCCAAGTCAATGATTATATACAGTCAGAAAGTGATTAAACACACACACCAGTAAAATGTTAGGCATGAGGATTGAGTTCATACATGGTCCTAAAAGAAATAGTGTTACGTTTACATAAAGCATTGTACCACACTTGCTGTTGGTTATATACAGCAACAATTATGTGAACCTAGAGTAGAAAATTCAACACTATAGTGTTATATAAATGACAGTATTTTAAATTATGTATATGCATTAACATTTATAGGGCAAAGTACAATTTTGGTCAAGAGTAAGAAAAAAGTTCCATGATCTCAGCTGGTCTCTGACATTCCCTTGCCAAATTAAGGGTATTTCCTAGATACAAACCAGAGAGGAAATGGGTGAAAACTGACAAAGAGAAGGCAGTCAAGTGGTTATCATTCTCCTCCCCACTATTGCTAGAGATTAAAGGCAGGAAAATAGTGTAAGTGTTGTTACGATAATGTGCATGAGGGACCTTGGCAGATTCCATGGCAGACGAAGGTGACCAAGGCTGGGGACAAATATGCCAGGCAGACAGAGTGTAAGTGAGAAGTTTTATTAGAAAGTGGAGGGAGAGTGGGAAGGAAAGAGAAAAGAGGGAAAGAGACAGAGAGAGGACAGAAGAGAAGAGGGAGACAGAAAAAGTCCTGTCTGCACCAGGGAAACAGCAGGAAATACGGAGAAAGAGAGCATAAGTGGCCGGGGTCTTTCTTTTAAAGGGGTCCTTTGCACCTGTGTGCAGACTACATAACCCTGGGCTGACCAGGGCACTGACAGAGTGTAGTCTGCCAGGTGACGGGGCAGGCTAGCATAATGCCTGATTCCTTACAAGTGTGGTGTTGAAAAAAGATTTCTGCCTGATTTCATGACCAAACTATGCGGGGGGAACACTAAGTAAGAAGGAGGGACTAGCGGTTGCTCACCGCTGGAACAATGTGTAAGAATACCACCTGCAGCACAAAGGGGTCTCAGCAAGAAACCCTAGCAAGACTGATGACCAACACTGAGTTCTAACGTGCTGGGAGTAAAGCCCAGTTCGAACATGGTTACTGCTCTTACCTCTTCCCTTACCCCAGACTCCAAGCCAACATAACATGATATCTCTCTTCAAATCACCAGGAGGCAAAAATTCCTGTAGCACGTAATAACTGAGGAGGCTCTGATCCCCACTGTGGTAACCACAGATTGTTAGATCACTGGGTATATTAATGCTGACAGAGATCCACCAGGAGATCTCAAATGTGGGTAGCAATGTTGTCTACCCAAGTTGAAAAGCATCAAGGAATGTAGCCATCTTTGTGAATTAAAGCATTTAAAAACTGAACTTTATAAGCTTCAATTGAAAATGTGTTTGATTATCAGATATATTTATATATACATATTCTCTTTTGACTTTGTTAAGCCTATTTCTTTGAGGAGGTTCAAAATCATATGCAGGCATCCTTAATAATCTATGATGTGTGTGGTAAGGGTGCAGCTCAGTGATAGACTGGTAGTATGTGCCACATCCCCGGCACTACTAAAAAAAGGGAGGTTTGAAATGATGGTTTGTTAATGTACTTGTCTCCCAGCTAGTCTGTGTCTCCCCTCCTAGAAATTCATATGTGACAATGTCTAGAGGTAGTGACTTCAGAAGGTGATTGGGTCATGAGGGCAGAGTTCTTGCCATCCTGATACACAGGGACACACTTAAAGACCACCGTTTACAAACAGGAAGCAGACCCTCACCAGATACCTAATTTTCTAGATCTTAATCTTGGACCTCTCAGCCTTCAAAATGATGAGAAGCAAATATCTGTTCTTGGTAAGTCATCTTTTGTGTTACAGCAGCCTGAAGGTACTGAGACTCTGTCCAAATACTATCTTAAAAAAAAAAAAAAAAAAGATGTGTGTGTGTGTGTGAGAGAGAGAGAGAGAGAGAGAGAGAGAGAGAGAGAGAGAGAGAGAGAGAGAGAGAGAGAGAGGAGAGAGAGGACCTGTGTGCCATGTGTACAATTGGGCACAGATGCCAGAAGGCAGCATCAGATACCAGCAGCTGGAGTTACAGGTGTTTTACAGCCCCTGACATGGGTGCTGGGAACCAAATTTGGGTCCTCTGGGAGAACAGTAAATGATATTATCCAGAAAGCAATCTCTACAGACCTCAAGTACTATTTTTATGACTGAAGTAATTAACTCCTATTTCTAATAGCTAACATGGAAGTGTCCGCTGTATTAATTAAGAAAATACCGGAGTGAATGTTGGCCTGTTCAGTGTGTGTCCATCTGCTTGATTCTACCTACTCCCAACAAGCTAACTGGCAGGTACACTAACACAAATAGACTTACCCTTTTAAATCATGCTCAGAAATAGAACTGGTGACTAGAAAATACAGTATAATTACTATGAATATATAATCCATAAAAGAAAGACACAAATGACCAGTAAATACCTAGAAGAACATACAAATCCAGTTAAAGATACAGAAACAAAAATGAAAAGAACAGGTTGATAACTGTTTTGCTGTGAGACTCCAGAAATCATACACTGTTACCCACAATGCAAAGTGTGACACCTCCAGAAAGATTAAATTTATTTAGGAACTTATCTGAGGAAGGAAAACTGTTACACAGAGATATATTAGACTGCCAGTAATCTTAAAATAATGTTCTGATGCAAAGACATTTATATAGGAAGATGGAAGAATTGGGGCACATGACCGCAATCTCAGCACTTGGGAGGCTGAGCCAGGGAGCCAGAGAGGGCAAGGCCAGTCTGACAACAAAGAAGACCTTGCCTCAAAAATCAACTAACAACAACACAGGAGAAGAAGAGGAGGAGAAATATATATATATATGTATTTATGTATATATATAATGATCCTATTTATGATACATTAATTTCATGATGTGTATTCTTCAGATTTCTGAAGTTGAGGACATGCCATAGTCATTGTTAGGAATTTGATAACCTGAAAATATTTACTTCAAAATAATATCTGTGGTGGTACCCACAGAGCTGGACTGACTAGGAGGATTTATTTTTATAACCTGGTCTTTTTATTTCTTACAATCAGCTTTGTTTTTAAATATGTCCTCTAAAAACAGTGAAGTTGCTATCCTCAGGGCTGTTGAGATGGTTCAGCAAATTAAGGCGCTTGCCACCAAGCTTGATACCCAGCGCTCAATTTCCTGGACTCATATAGTTAGTAGAAGGCAAGAACCAGCTCCTGCAGGTGTCCTCTGACACAAGGGACTGTGGTACCCACCCCCAGTGAAGAAGCAAATATTTCAAAAATTATTATTCTTATTTGTCTATTCCAAAATGATTTTAAAACCTAGAAAGAAAACAATACAGATGAGTTTATCAACACCCAAATATTCATTCTTTTGTTTTGGAAAGTGCATTACATTTATCCATAATGGATTGGATTTTTAAAAGGAAATGAGATAATAAATCTATGGCTTAAAGTGTCTTTTTTTGATAAACTACAAATGCATCACTGACTGATTCAAAACCTAAGACAGTGTTCCCATGAGAAGATATTTAGATATGAGAAGCAACAGAAGCAGGTGCACGCTTGTAATATCAGTTTCTCAGAGACTGAGGAGGGTTATCTTTTGTTATAGAGAAATGTAAAGCTGATGTAAATGCCAGAAAATATAATAAAAATATGTTAATATGCATGGAAATGAACTGCTTGCTGAGCTGGGGTGTTCAGATCCCCAGCACCCACACAAAAGCCCACCAGTAGCACGTATCTGTAACCTGGTTCTGAGGGGGGAGAGGGATGGCAGGCAGATTCCCGGAGCTCACTGGTCAGCCAGTCTAGTCAATTGGTAGGCTCCAAGTTAAGTGAGAGCCCTGTCTCAGGTAAAGAGCAATGGAGAAAGGCACCCAACCTCAACCTCAGCCCCTTACACACACACACACACACACACACACACACACACATGCATACACGCCTGTAGGAATGTGCATACATCTGCATGAGCATGTATTCACCTGACAAAATCTAGAATTACCTGGGAGATGGGCCTGTAAGGCGTTGTCGGGTCTACAGTAATTGAGTGGGAAGACCCACCTAGTGTAATGGTGCCATTCCCTGCCCAGATCCTGGACTGTGAAAGCAGAGGAAGAAAGCCAAACCGAATGCATGGATTCATTACTCCCTCTTCCTGATTATGGATGTGACGGGACCACACTTGCCAAACTCTTGCTGCTTTGACTTACCGTCCATGGTGGACTCTACTTTGAGTTGTAAGCTAAAGTAAATCCTCTCTTCCTTAAGTCTATTTCTTAGGAAACTGTATTATAGCAAGAGTTAAAGAAACTGACACACGTAAACACCATCTGAGTAGAAATTTTAAAAAAACATTGAAAATTTCTTTACAGCATACTATAAACATAGTTAACAAAATTAAAAAGAAAAAAAAATGTGGTGGCAAAAGCCTTCAATCCCAGGTACTCACGGCAGATTTCTTGCCTTCAAGTATAGATGTACAGATTAAAATACATGGAACAAGGTTATAATATGGAGTGTATAAAATGGGCAAGGTCATAGAAAAGAGGAGAATGGTATTTACCAAGGGTCTGGAGGGCAGGGAGAAATAGGGAATTACTACTTTATATGCAAGAAGTTTCAGTCAAATAAATAAACCAGGAAGTGCTCTACCTTGTGCCTCTAGTCAATAGTAATGCATTATTGACAACTTAATGCATTTAAATCTTTGAGAAGACAGAATTCATGAATTTTTACCATAACTCTTCCCCTTGACTTTATTTATTTATTTTTATTATATACGTATGGACATTTGCCTGTATGAATGTATGTGAATTGTGTAAATACTGGGTGCCCTCTGGGGACAGAAGAGGGTATAGATCATCTGGAATTGGAGCTACAGAAATTGTAAGATGCATTATAGGTGCTGGGAATCCAACAGGTCCTGCAAGAAAGGCAAGCACTCTTATCTGCTGAGAAATCTCTCCATCTCCATTCTTGCAATAATTTATTTTAAGGATGCTATTAGGCATGGTAGTGTATATTTGTAATCTTACCTTTTGGGGGATGAGCAAAAGAGGATTAGGAGTTCAAGGTCATCTTTGTCTATATATCAATTTTTAGTGCAACTGTAGCTATATAAAAATCTGTCTAAAAGAAAAAAATACTAAATTTGCTGGGTTTGGTAGCACATATCCATATTCCAACTAATCCCAGCACTTTGGAGGCTAAGCCAGACTCTACAATCAAGGCCAATATGGGAAACAGTTGAGACCAGTCCTCTAAATGGAAATAAGCCAAAAAGCTATTTGCAGAACTGCCTGTAACAGTGGTTCTCAGCCTTCCTAATGCGACAGCCCTTTAATATAGTTCCTTATGTTGTGGTAAACCCCCCACCACTATAAAATTATTTTGTTGCTACTTTATAACTGTAGTTTTGCTACTGTTGTGAATCTTAATTTAAATATCTGATATGCAGGGTATCTGACATGTCCCAAGGAGGTCATCACCCATAGGTTGAGAACCACTGATCTATAATATCAAAACATTAGACAAACATTTATAATTACAAGATTAGTTAAAACAACAAACAGAGGAATGGTCCATCTAAAGTGCATGTGCTCATATAACAGAAAACCTCTTTTCAATTTTTTTCTGGTTTTATGCACTTCTCTATTACCTAAATATCTTTAAATAAGCATGCTTTCTTTTTCTTTTCTATATTATTATTATTATTAATGTGTGGCACTGAGGCACCCACCTAAGGTTTCTCATATGCTGAGTAGGTATTCTATATTCCTGGTCCCTCTAGTACAGCATTCTTTGGAATTTAAATGTGTGAATACTTAGTTGCTTGGCCAAGCACCAAGCACTTTAGTCTACAGGCACAGTGCCTTTGGAACAGATGATTATGAAAATTAATGGTGTCTTAGAGTCCAGAAACTGGAGTTGTCAAAAAACAACGATGGATTATAAAAGATTCTTGGAAATGTGTGATTTGTATTGCATGATGACTTTGAAAAGAGATGAGCACTGTGTATGTGTGCATATACCCATACACATATCCTACACATGCCCATAGGGTGTACTTGCTCAGTGTGTACTTTCATTTAGTAAAACAAGCTGAACATATGCTTTATTGCTTCCTCCAAGGTACACCATGTTTTCTTGCAGTGTTAACCCTTAGGAGACCAGACACAACCTATTTGTGAAGGGTTTCAGTGTCTGACCGGCTCCGTTCTATCCACTTGACTTAGTGATGGGTTATTTTGGGCAAAGGTGCAAAACAGGAAAATATGGCTGGCGTGAGCCCAGGAAATCATAGATGACGGAATGAGGCGCTTCAGCACCACGGACACCGTCAACTGTGCTCAAAGTTCTTTTTGGGAGACTAGCCCGCCTGACATAGCCCCTCCAGGCCCACTCCCCTGCCCCAGTGTGAGACTATCCTGGGGCGCCTTAATGCTCACTAGAATGGGAAGTTGCTCCAGCTCCTAGCGGAGGCGAGTGACAGCCTAGGTAGTGACGTGGATCTGCGTAAAGCCCTCAGCTGCCCCAGTATGAGTGTCCTTCCTGTCAGTTCTCGCGACCCTATTCCTCCCTCTAATGAGCCAAATGAACATACACTGTGTAAAATTCTGACCCCAGAACCAATTCCAACAAGAAAATCCGCATTTTCTTCTCTGTGGCTGGATGAGGTGGCACTGGCTCGCCCGAGCCTCCACCTCCACACTCGGCCACAGTCGGGGCCCTTTCTCCCCTATCCTTTCTCTGGGGCGAGATTTCTACAACCACTGAAATCTCACCCACCTATACTAGAGTTCAAGACTCTCGGACGCAGGACAGGAAAATGATGACAGTCAGACTCCTAAAACCACACAGCAATTTTTGAAAGTTGCATTTGCAATCGTTTCTATGACGCCACGAGCCCTCGCGGAGATTGTGTGGGCTCCGGGGGGCAGAGGGGGGACAACACCCCTGACCTTCATCATGTAGACTGCGGCGGGGGAGAAGTGGGCACTGCATGGCTTTTCGGACGTCCTGCAGAGATGAGCGCCCCACAGAGGTCTGCCAAGTAGGCGGGGCCAGCCTACCTTTCCCCAAGTGAGGCTCTCTATGGGTGGGGAGTGGGGCTTGCCCCCTCTTCCCAGCTGGACCAGCCCGCAAGCAGGCAGAGTCCTGCACCACCCGCTGCTGCCCACCCGCTGCCCGGCCGGTTACCTGCAAGTTGAGGCAAGGTGGATGCGCCCTGGGCTCTAGCGGACTCAGCTGGAGCGGCGCTCTGGGTCTGGCCTCACTAGCCAGCTGAGGTCACCGCTGGCTCAGCAGGGACCACTGCAGCCTGGACTGCCAGGGGCGACCAGCAAAGAGAGGGGCGCCAGACGCGGGCACTGCGCCTGCGCTCTTTGACGCCCCAACCCCCACCGCGGCCGCTGCAGGAGCGAAAACCTGCAGGAGACCACCAGGATGTTTGGCTAGACCCAGGGGCTGCCCCCCACCCCCTAGGCGTGAGCATCCCAGGCAATGGAAGCTGCCAACGCCCATGGGAGGGAGGGAGGGAGGGAGGCAGGACTGTTAGGAACAATCCACTACCAGCCAGGGCAGCCTGGTCTTATGGGAAGGCACAGAGAGGCAGTCTCCACTGATTTCTACCTGGTTGTAAGAACTAAAATTGATTCCTGGATGTTCAGAAAGGTGTTCAGCATTGGTAAACTTAAGGACAGAGAGTTTCGGGGTATCCTTGAGTCTTTCTGGGCGTTCTTACCCAGCCTTTTGCAAGGTGGGGGAAAGTCAAATGTTTGTATACCCAAACCCCCAAGCTAGATGAATACAATCTCTTAAAAACACACTAAGTGGCCAAGGCAATGAGAGTCCCGAAGACAGGCTGGAAGGCCACGACCTTAGGGAGGGCAAGAAAGGAGCAGGCCTGAACTAAGGTGCTGGCTGTGGAAAGGACAAGCTTCTCCTGCCAAATTTTCCTTAGTTCATTCAGATCCCATTCCATCCCCCTCTGTGAGTCAGGCCTCAGCTTGATGGGGGTAGTCAACTGTCCTCTAGCTTTTGGATAGCGTGGGCAAATGAGAGACACACAGGGCACAGAGCTGTTCTGTTCCTGTCTGTCCTTCATCTGAAACTCAGAGTCCTCTGATACAGTTTTGTGTACGCCTGACAACGGGCTATCCTCCCCCTCCAAGTTTGGATGGCTCCCAGAAGTTTGCTTTAAGTATCACAACACACACACACACACACACACACACACACACACACGCACTCACACACACACACACACACACACACTCACACAAGTTTGGATGGCTCCCAGAAGTTTGCTTTAAGTATCACAACACACACACACACACACACACACACACGCACTCACACACACACACACACACACGCACACACACACGCACTCACACAAGTTTGGATGGCTCCCAGAAGTTTGCTTTAAGTATCACAACACACACACACACACACACACACACACACACGCACTCACACAAGTTTGGATGGCTCCCAGAAGTTTGCTTTAAGTATCACAACACACACACACACACACACACACGCACTCACACACACACACGCACTCACACAGTGCATACACACCCACACCTTTCAAAAACAGCCTCTTTATTTGGGTCATTATATATCCTCTTTATTCAGGACTTTAGTTCACTGAGGCTGGCAATACTCTAAAAACTTGGGAGCCCAGTGGGTAGTGGTAATGTCAGCACTTGGAACTTGGAAGCAGGAGGATATTGATTTCAAGGCCAGCCTCCATTATATAAAAGGATTCTTCTTTCAAAAAACAAACAAACAAAAACAAACAAACAAATAAAAACAAAAACAAAAAACCAAAACGTAGGGCTGAGAATTTAGCTCAGTGACAGAATGCTTGCCTGGCATGGAAAAAGCCTTGGGTTTAGAAATAGCATTAAGTTAGTTAGTTCTAGAAGACAAAATGTCTGCTATAGCCACCTTGATGGGTTTCTGGAACTTCAATATCCATTGTGCCAGGTGATCTATTATGGTCCCATAGCCTATAGATGCCAGCAATAGTCTGAATAACCCCAAGAACAGAATCCTACCATTTGTTACCAGTGTGTTCACAAAAGGGCTGAGAACCAGCCAAGTATAGGAGAATTTTGCCTGTTACTTAGAGTAGGGAGATTTCTATGTCCTCACAGAGTATCGCTCATGCTCTCCCAGATACAGCAGGCTGCTTCTGAATGGGTCAATATTCTCAGGACACTCCTAAATTCCTGGGACAGCGTCTCAAAGTGCTTACAAAGCTGCTGAGCGAGGCAACCACTGATGGAGTGTCTCCAGCTGCTTCTGTAGAAAAACCAAACATTTCTTCCCAGGAAGACAAAAAGGGCTTCGGTCATTAAATTATCAATGGCACAACTTATCAGTGTGATCTAAATCCAAAATCTGACCACTTATTTCTCAGGCCTGGAAAACAAACTCCTTGTCTGTCTTGATTCTTCCCCTACTCAGTTTAAAAAACAAAACAAAACAAAAAAGACCTCTAAAACAACCTAAGGCAATATCATAGCAAAAGTCACCCAAAGGGACCCCCAGGCATAGTCATTTGAAAATAGAATTAATGTCCAAGTAAACGCTTACTTGTTCTGAATACAAATGAGACCAGAACAAAACCATCTCCCATCTTTCACCCTTTCAAAAAGGAAAGGTCATTTGCTGTCCAAACAGGCATTAATTCTGCTGATCTAGGTAAGGAACAGAGAAACAAAAGGAACCTTGACAGCAGCCTGTGAGGTTTGGCATAGATTTTGTTTCCCTTTAAAGTAGAAATGAGAAGAGGAAAAGAGCCAAGAATGGGAGGGGGATTCTAGAATGAGCTGACTTTAAGAGTGAAGTCTTCCTGGGAGTTTTGAGAGTAACATTAGGACTTAGCACAGCTGTCATTCTAAGTGACACTAGATACGGAGAGATAGGAAAAGAGGATTTTTAGACATTTTGCTATGTGTAATGGAAATCCTTTGTACTATACTCCTGAGCTTTTTCCATGCAGCTGTCAAAAATTCTTACTAAAATGACTTTAAGGAAAGGAATGTAGTTGATATATGAACTGGGAAATCTGTGGATGGGTACTGACAGAAAGCACTGGACTCAGGACTGTGGACAGTAATCACTAGGAAACACTATCTCAGTCAACCAGTGGTGGCACATGCCTTCAATCCAGCACTCAGGAAGCAGAGGCAGGCAGATCTCTGTGAGTTTGAGGACAGCCTGGTCTACAAAGTGAGTTCCAAGACAGCTAGAGCTGTTACACAGAGAAACCCTGTCTTGAGAACAAACAAATAACCCTAAAAAAACAAAACAAACAAACAAACAAAAAAAAAACACTATCTCCTTTCCTCTCTGTTCTTAAGTAGTTCTTTCTTCCCACATTTTCCTCTTTCTTAGTACCTAGTTTCCTAGTTTCATTTCTGATGCTGTGATAGACTACCCTGACAGGAGTGACTTGGAAGAGACACAGAAACAGGGACATAAGGGAAGAGAGATTGAGAGATTGAGAGAGAGAGAGAGAGAGAGAGAGAGAGAGAGTGCAAGCTGGTTGTCCATCCTGATCAGGGCAAGAGTCTAGAGCAGGTAGCCACATCAGATTCACAATCAAGTTAGCTTTCTCCATTCCTATGATCCAGAGCCCAAACCAAGAAATGATGCCACCCATTTAAAGGTTGGCTCTTCCCACATCAACTAAGGCAATCAAAACAAATGCAATCAAACTTTATCTAGACAATCCCATATTGAGATGCTTTTCTCGGGTAATTCTAGGTTGTGTCAGGCTGACAAAACTGACTCCCAAAGGCTGGAGAGATGGCTCATCTATTAAAGGCTTGGCCACAACCAAAAGGATAAAACTTAACCATCACATAAAGTGTTCAACTATGTCATCCAGAGCAAACAATGCACTTATTTTCCAGTAACATCTTGGGGTTGTTTCTCACTGACACGTTCTGAATCATCACAGTCAATCATATACTTTTGGAGACAAAGTATTTGAGAGGGGCCATTCCACAGAAAGAAAACTAAGGTTCTGTTACCATAAGGAACAACGTAGTTATGGGCAACAGAAAAAAAAAAAGGAAAAGGAAACACTCACTATAGATTCCTGCCCAAGAAATGTAAGATTCACATCACATTTATTTGTTTGTTTATAGGCAACCTCTTGTATCCTAGACAGGTGTGGAATTCACTGTGAAGCCAGGGATGGCCTTGAATTCTGGACCCTTATGCCTTACTTCCCTAGTGCTAGGGATACAGGTGTAGACCACCACATCCTATTTACGTGGTGCTTAGACTCAAACCCAGGGCTCCAGGCATTCTCAGCAGCATTCTACCAACTGAGCTATGTCCACAGCCCACTCTTATTTATTTATCTGTTTGTTTTTTTTCTTTTTAATGCCAAATTAGCATTTCCTTTGAAAATGACATATGCTGAAGTGTTTCTTTCAAATTTTTATTTTATCTTATTATTTTATTGTGCACGTATGTATACATGTTTGTGCATGTGTGTATACATGTGGAGGTCAGAGGTTAACATCTGCGGTCTTCCTCAATAAGTCTTCACCATATTTTTTTTGAGGTCTCTCACTGAACCTGGAACTCACTGTTTCAACTAGGTTGGCTGGTCAGCAAGCCCTAGAGATGGCCCCATCTCAGCCTCCATGCTTTGGAATTACAAAGACACAAGGACACTTTGCCACGAAGCCTAGTTTTTTATATGAGGGTTGGGGCTCTGAACTCGGGCTCTCATGCTTGTGTGGTAAGAACTGTCCTGAGCCAACTCCCTAACCCTGAGATGGTTTTTTTTTTTTTTTTTTAGGAAAGATGAAAAAAGGAAAAAAAAAAAAAGCCAGAAAACATGTTCAATATCTACTTTGGTTCATTTTCAATTCTCAAGTGAGAATGGTGCTTTTCTGAGTCTCATCTACAGTTCAGACTTGGGATGCCCAGCCCCTCCCCCTCCCCCCCCCCCCCCGTTTACTACTGTATAATACTCATTTCCCTCATCAGCATTGCCTTCACTCTGGCAGTTATCAAAGTTCAGCAGTTAGGTGTTCTGGGATAACCTGCCAGGAATTGGTTAGCAGAATTTGGAAAGCCACGGCAGGAGGACCTCAAGTTCTGGACCACCCTTGGCTACACAGTGAGATCCCGCCTCAAGGAAAAAGAAAAAGGGGAGAGAGACCTGGTTTGTATACACGTTCAGAAAGGCAGACAGATGTGCCCCGGTTCAGAAACTTTCAGAGTCTATCAGTCTCCACAGCCCGATTGACAACCACACACCTTGAAATAAGGAGACTAACTGGCTAATCAAAGTTCATGCCTTAGTCTTTAAATGAGTTAAAATGAAGACACCAACAGTACAGGCAAATTCCTGTTTTGCACCAATCAATTCTTTCTGTGTTACCACTTACTGCTCTAATCAATACATTTGCTGAAATCACCTTTCACCACATATCAGGTTCTTTATTGAAAATAATATAATAAGGGCCTGCAGTAAGCATAGCAACATTTTAGTCAACAAAGGACTGCACATGAAAATACAACCAAATAGCACAATCTAGGAGTGAAAGACTATTCCTCAGAAACAAAAAGATGCCCGTGTGTGTGTGTGTGTGTGTGTGTGTGTGTGTGTGTGTGTGTGTGTACGCGTGCGCACATGCATTCTAGCGGATAACCTCAGGTACTGCTCCTCAGGGCCATACACTTTTTTTTTTTTTTTTTGAGACACAGTCTCTCATTAGACTGGACCTCAACATGTTGGTAAGGCTAGCTGGCCAGCAAGCCCCAGTGATCCTCCCCAGTACTGGAGTTACACGTGTGCACATCTCATCCCACTACTGTCTTTTCCATGGGCTTTAGGGACCAATGCAGGCCCACATGCTTGCAAGGTAACACTTTATTCTCCTAACATCATCTTCCCTAGCCTGATTTTGTCATTTCTATTCAACGTAGAACTAGTAGTTCTAAACAGAGTAATCTAATCTCTCGTCTCACTGGAAAAGTTTTGTTTCTAGACAACACACTTTTATACTTATAATGTCCTAATTACCCCCCACATACACCAATAAATAATAAAATGAAACTTATAAAACTCAGATGTTGGAAGTAGCATAAGGAATCAACTGCAGGACCTAGAGCTAAGAATGTAAAAGCAGCTGCAGGTCCACACACGAACAATGGGCAATCAGAAAAGAGTAGGGCTGGAGAGATGGCTTCGTGGTTAAGAGCACTGGCTGCTCTTGCAGAGGTAACAGATTTGATTCCCAGCACCCACATGGTGCCTCACAACCATCTGTAACCCCAGTTCCAGGGAATCTAATGCCTGCTTCTGACTTCTGTGGGCACTGGGGATGCATGTGGTATACAGACATACATGCAGGCAAAGGGGTCATACAAATGAAAATAAAAGTCTAAAGAAGAAAAAAATAAAAAAAGAAAAGGAAGGAAGGAAGGAAGGAAGGAAGGAAGGAAGGAAGGAAGGTGAAATTAAGAAAGCAATCCTATCTGGACTTTTAGGCCAGCAGTCGAGTACTTGCCTAGCAAGTACAAGGCCATGTGTTTGATCTCCATGTGTTTGGGGGTGGGAAGTAGGGGATGGAGAGACTCACAAACTTCCAATTCCAATTAGGATTAAACATGAAGTTACAAAAGGTGTGAAAACTATAAAGCATTACTTACTGAAAGAAACTGAAAATGTGAATAAATGGAAAGATACTGTATGATGCATAAGATGTCCATACAACCCAGTGCGAGCTACAAATTTAATACAAGTTCAAAATTCCAAAAACATTTTTGCAGAAGTGGAATGAGCTATCCTAAAATTTGTATGGAAATTTCTGATGAAATAATCTTGAAAACTGGGGATGATGCCACACTCTGCACATGGAAGGTAGAAGTGGGAAGGTAAACAGTTCAAGAATCTGCTCAGCAACACTGTGAGTTCAAAACCAGCCTGGAGTATATTCACACTGTCTCAAAAACAAACATTCTTCAAAATATAGTTGGAAACCTTATACTTCCTAGTTTCAAATTTTCTATGAAGCTGCAATAATCAAAACACATCAGGGTTGATATGGACACCACATGGACCAATGGAAAAGAATGTAGACCCCAGAAATGAGCCTCCAAACATATATTTGAGTAATTTTCAAAAGGAGGCCAAGGGTGCTTGATGGAGGAAAGACAGCCCTTTCAACAAATGAAAAAATAAAATAAAATTGGGCTCTGAGCTTATACAGCTTAGAAAAATTAGCTCAGCTGATCTAAGTTCTAAATGCAATAGCTAAAAGTTATAAATCTGTTAGAAGAAAACATGGAGAACATTTTATGATATTGGGTTTGGCAGCAATTTCTTGGATGTGGATCAAAACAGCACAAGCAACATCAGAAAAATAGTCCAATATGGTGTCATCAAAATGAAATGTCTTCTGTGCCTCAAAAGCTGATACTGGGCTAGGGAGATGCTCAGCAGCAGGCCAGAACACTTGTCCACAGGCCTGATGACCCGAGTTTGATCCCATGAACCCACAGCAGAAGAAATGCAACAGTGTTTGCCAACTGTCACCAAACCTCCACTCACACACTGTGGCCTGAATGCACACCCATATGTATATCACACACAATCCTGATACAATTTTTGAAAACAGATTGTCAGCAAGTGAAAAGGCAGCCCTCAAAATGAGAGGAAATTGTCTCAAACCTATTAGATATCCAGAAAGAGTTTTTGCAATCCTCTAACAATAGCAAAACGACCAAGGAACTGGAACAGACATTTTCCTACAGAATGTGAGGACGATGTGGCTGCAACCACATGAAAAGATAATCAACGTCTCCAATCATTAAACAGAAAGCAGGCCCACAGGGAGGTCCTACTTCCTACCTTTTGGTGGCTGTGGTCATTATTTTCCAGTGTTGAGGACTGAATCCAAGGCCTCAAGGATGCTAGGCCAACAAATGATCTACCAGTGAACTACATCTCCAAGCTGGTAGGTTTTCTTTATTGTCATTGTTATAAGATAGCAAGTGTTGACAAGAGACATGGAGAAACTAGAACTCTTGAGCGTGTAGAGAAGAAACGTTAACACAGAGCAACTAATGACAGAATGTGGTGAGTCCTTAAAAAGTCACAAATGGGAAGCTGGAGAGATGGCTCAGTGGTTAAGAGCATTGACTGTTCTTTCAAAGGACCTGGGTTCAATTCCCAGTACTCAGATGGCAGCTCTCAATTGTCTGTACTCCAGTTTTAGATCCAACACCCTCTTCCAGCCTCTGTAGGCACTACATACAGGCAAGACACCCATACACATAAAATCTTAAAATGTTGAAAATAAAGTATCACAATGAGATTATCATATAAAATCCAGAAATTCTATTCTGGGTGCATCCTCAAATAAAAGTGACGTTCTAGTTTGCTTGGTTGCTGTGACAAACACCATGACCAGAAGCAACTTGGGGAAGGAAAGTGTTTATTTCCTCTTACCCCCTGCCCAGCACCAAGTCACAGTCTATCATTGAAGGGTGTCAGGGCAGGAATGGAAACAAAAACTACAGAGGAGCAATGATGGTTGGTTTTCTCCCTCTGGATTAATTCCTTTTTCAAACAAACAAACAAACAAACAAACAAAACAAAACAAACCTGTGTCCAATTCATCTGGAAATCTCATTGTACAATCTCCAGCTCACATCCCCAGAGAGATTCTAGTCCAGATCATCCACCTGCAGGTTTTGACTGCAGGCTCACCTTGCTGCCATGTGACAATGCTTTGGCTAGACCAACTGGCATCGGCTGCTTCCTGTATCCCCTGCTTCCACAGTAAGTCTGAAACTCTACCTTGTCCTGGAATAGGACCAGGAGTGTCAGCTCCATTCCTGCTCTGCTCTGCCTGTTGAGCCATTCTTCTCCTTCCCTTGGCTGTGGTCACCTCGCCACCATGTGAGCCCCCAGTTCCCCCCCCCCCCCGTTTCCAAATCCCAAGCAGAATCCAACTCCCTCTGCTTTCAGCCTTCCATGTGGTTTATCTAGTAGCCTTATTGAATTTCTGTCTGAAGGTTAAGTGGCAATTCAAGAATCTGCCTGCCCAAGGCTTTTGTCTCTTGTCTTCATTCAGGTAAAAGGCTACTTCTTTTTCTTCATGCAAAACCTTTTTATTAAAAGAAGAGTCTTAAAGCCACCCCTTCCTCCAGTGGTTGGTAGATATTTCACGTTGATCACAGAAAAGGTCAAGCCCTCAGAAATGCCCATAAGACCAGGTTGATATATTTTCTTTATTAAAGGTTTATTTTTTTAATTGTATGTTTATGTACATGAGTGCATGTGTCCACAGATGCCAGAAGAGGGTGTCAGATCCCCTAGAGTCAAAGTCACAGGTAGTTGCCAGCCACCCAACATGGGTGCCTGGAATTAAGCTCAGGTCCTCTGGAAGAGCAGTACATAATTTTAACGCTGAACCATCTCTTCAGCTCCTATATTCTCTTAAATTAAGAGAAATTAAGATTGATTTGGGACAGCCCTGCAGACTACAGCTAGGATATCTGAATCTTCTTCGAATCCCCCAAGACAGCGCCCCTTACCAGCAGGAAGTAGTTTGGAAAGAACGACGCCCAAATTCCCAAATATTGTGTATAAATGTTTGTTTTCATTTAATTGGACTTTGTTATATAAAATTAAATAAAAATAAATAAATAAATAAATAAATAAATAAATAAATAAATAAATAAAAAAGATTGATTTGGGCCCTAGAGGTGTGTAATCACTGTTGTGAGAGAACAGTCTAGACTTCAAGCCATATACTGTTCCTCTGCTGCAACTGTGGGATGGAGACCTAGCTTCTCTGTTTGACTTCCCATTGTTAGCTCCTGTCTCGGTAGGCCTCTCTCCCTGAAATTCCAAAGTGACTGCCAGAGACTCCTGGATAGTGGCTTTCCTTGTTCGTGGGAAAGAAAGAACACTTCACAGACCCAGTCCGGTTGGACTGGATCTTCTTGATGGGGCCATTGACGTGACACAGATTATAAGTGCTGATTAGCTTAACAGAGATACCGTAGTCAGTTTTCTCTTACAACAGAATACCCGATTATCAACTTTATGGAAGAAAGGTTTATTCTGACTCATGAATTTGGAGGCTTCGTGAAGTCCATTTGACACCATTCTTTCCGGGCCTGTGGCAAAGCAGTAGCTCAAGGTAGGAGCACATGATGGAGCAAAATCACCACATAGGCAGGAACAAAAGAGGCGTGGCTGGGGTCCTGTTATCCCTTTCAAGGGCATGACTCCAGTGACAGGAGGACCTTACAAGGCCTGCCTCTAAGCCTTTACCCAACAGCACCAAGCTGAGAATGCATCATTTTACACTTGAGCCTTTGGGAGACATTTATGATCTGAGCTGTGTGATAGGAGGAATGGGTCACTGGGCTAAAATCCATGGAAGTATTAGAACATAGACAGCCATCTTTGTTTTGTCTGCCCCTCTTCTGCATTCTCTCTCCTTCTCTCCCTCCCTTCCTCCCTCCTTCTTTCCCTCCCTCCCCTTCCCTCTCCCTACCTCATCCCACCTCTCTCCTTCATGCTTTTTTCTTTATTTTGCAATTCTACAAAGCTACAACTACCACTGAGCTACAGCCATGGGTCCCTCTGTACCCTTTCCAAGCATAAATGTCAGCCAGCCTGTCACTAGAGTTCCTAAATGCAAAGTAACTTTCTCTTTCCATTCATCCTCAAAGACTCTCTCTGTTTGAAACTCGAGAGGTAATTGCTCGTGCTGGGTATTTAATATCACACATAATAATAATCACCGATAAAAGAGTGAACTCGGCTTCAGCCATACGGTAGTTTATGAACCACGGTAAAGATCTTTGTAGACTGGCAGTCTGCCCACACAGCAGGTGGTGCTGGGCGGCAGCTCCTGAGCAGGGTTGGAAGGCCCAGTTCTATTGTTAGCACTGCTGCCAGGTCAACAGTGACTTTGAACAAAGCAATTAACCCCTGTGGAACTGCCAGCTCTGGACATTAAACAGCACAGTTAAGCCCCATGCTCTAAGCACTTCACCACCCCAGCCTTCTAAGTCTGAGATGTTGCTTTTGTTTTTAACAGTTCATTGAGGAATGAAAAGTTATCAAAAAGGAGTTTTTAATGTTGTCTCCAGCAAGAACAAGTACCAGCAGGCATTCCTGTCAATGGGGTTAAAGTAGGGAGGTAAGCAGAGGCCTGCAGAGTGACCAGCACCCTGGAGATCCTGAGCTGCATCTTATTTAAGAAGAAAGCATTTGGGACCGGAGAGATGACACAGTGGCTAAGAGCATTTGCTGCTCTCCCAGAGGACATGAATACAGCTCTCAGCACCCACATAGGGGCTCACAATCACCTGTAACTGCAGTTCCAGAAGATCCCACTGGCCTCTGAGGGCACCCAAGCACAAATTCACATACATACACTAAAATAAAAACAAATGTTAATAAAAGAAACAATTCTTCAATGACACAAAAAGCATGATTTTATTCAGGGCCACTGTGGCTAGTGCAGGGTCCACTGCGATGGTGTCTGTCTCTGCCATCTCTGTCTCTGTCTCAGTCTCCAGCTGTTGTGCTATATAGCCTAATCTGACATCAAACTGGCAATCCTCCCATCTCAACCTCTCATGTAGAGAAACATTTGGCTCAACTCCAAATACAAAATGGGCAATCTATAGTCAAGGAGCAGGGTCAGGGTTTGAGGATGGAAAATTACTAAAAGGAAAAATCATACGTGAGGGGAGAGTCAGGCTATGCCGATCTAACAGGATTATTGCTAAAGACAAGCTAACCTAGAGAGGCATCACCTAGGAGATGGAGGAGGAGAATGAATGGCCCAATCAGGCATCGAGGGCGATCAGATACCATGGATGAGGGCTTCCTGCTAAGCTGGCTTAGCAAGTTCATTTAAAACCATTTTTAAAAAATAGTTACATGTGCATATGCCATGGCATGGGTGTAGAGGTCAGATAACAACTTGCACATGTCAGTTCTCTCCTTTCCCCATATGGGACCCATGGATCAAACTCAGATCTGTAGGTTCTGCAGCCTGTCTTTGTCTACTGAGCCACCTCACTGGTCCAGCAAGATCATTTACCAAAACTAAATCTCACAAGCCAGACACAAATGGTCCCCAGAGAAGACTTAGGAGCCAGACTAAAGTTTAGCCACACAGAGAGTCTTTGTCAGTCTCAACCTCAGATGGCAGATACAGCCTTGGGGTAAACAGGGCTGATACATATTCAGCCACAGAGCCCTCACCTCTGTAAAGACCTGCATTCCATACACACCACACCAAAGTGAACCACACTTCAGCAAGCCTCTTCTATGAGACTAAGAAGTTTCATAGGACTTCCTTCTTCAGAAACTCATCCAAGAACCCAGGCTTCTCCCTCTCTCTGGTCCTCACTCCTTTGTTAGAAAAGGGCCCTATATAAAGTCAGGCCCCAGGTCACCTAAATATAGGTAAATAAGATAAATAGAACATATAACTAGCCTTCATGCTATTTTAAATTTTCACTTAAAATAAAAGAAGGGATGTTTACTCATTTATTTTAGTGTTTTGTTTGGTGACAAGGTCCCAATGTGTAGCTCAAGCTGGCCTTAAACTGACAATCCTCCTGCCTCAACTTCCCATGTGTATGGATCAAAGGTCTTTGCCACAATACCTAGCAGGAGAGTTTTTTGGGTTTTGTTTTTAAATCACATACCCCTAAGGGTCCCATGAGGAGGAAAAGGAGATAGCAATTGAGTTTTGGAAGTTAGACAATGCCTGGACAAGGAGAAACTGGTGAAATAATAGATGGTTGACACGTTAGTGTCCAGCAAGTCTTAAGTCAGCAATGGTGAGCTGGTCCTCTCATGCAGCTTACTCCCACTGCAAAGCCGGAAGCCCGGCACTGGCAGCACATCTGCCGGTAAGGGCTGAAGCAAAGGACTCAGGGAGGGAGAGTTCCTTCAAGCTCTCATCCCCAGGTGCCTTCCCCCAGTGCACTGAGGAGCCAGTAATCCACCCAAATCCTCCCACCCCACTCTCACCCCGCACCACACTAAAGGCTTCCAGAGTACAGAGATACAGTCCTTAGAGAAGAAAAGCCTGGGTGTCTGCACTAGGAGATGTCAGACAAAACGGAGAGAAGAGGGGATGCAGGTTGAAACAGAACTGTGATGATGTCCCCATTTTGAAGTCACCAGCTTTTCTCAGCTCCCAGCATACTGGCAGCCCGACCTGACTGTCCCCGAGACTAGCAGATTCTCTATGCACCCTGAAAGCCCAAGAGAACAACCTTAAATCCTGACATAGAGATTTACCGTGAGTTTTTCTGCCAGATAACTGTGCACAGAGACCCACAACTGACATGGTCCACTACATGCTGTCAGAATTTCCTATTGCTGCTGTAGCTCTCCCTGATCCGGAGGTATAAACGTGCTTCTGAGGAAAGCTCCAGACAGAGAGACCTAATTAAACAAACAGATGATGCTGATGCTGAGGAAGCAGCCTGTCCTGACCAGAAGGATTTTATTCAGGGGAGGAGGACAACGTGTTCATAGAGGAGTATGCAGAGAGCAAAGAAACCCTTTACTGAACCAAGCATGTCTGTGATACTAGCACTCAGGAGATGAAGGCAGGAGGGTCAAACATTAATCATTAAGTTCTTGGTGTGTTTGAGGCCAGACTGGGCTATGAGAGAGACTCTGCCTTTAAAAAAATGAAAAAAGAAGCCAGGTGGAAGTAGCACACACCTTTAATCCCAGTACTTGGGAGGCAGAGACAGGCAGATCTCTGGGTTTGAGATCAATCTGGTCTACAGAATGAGTTCCAGGACAACTAGGACTACAGAGTGAGACCCAGTCTCAAAAATAAACAAATAAATATAAAGAGATAATATTCAAATCATGACAGCAATAGAAATTAAAACACATCCTACAAATGTTAAGAATGCCATATAATATGAAACACAAGGCCAAAAAGATAGGTTGTAAAGCTAAAAAACATAAGAAAAGTATATCATCTGATCAGGAAGCCTAGTACCCAAATAAAAACATAGGAAGAAAAACCCAGAAGGGAGAAATAATTCTCAAAACCATCCAAGAAGACATTTCAGAATTTGAAGAGAGAAGGGCCAGAAGGACAACTAGAATAGAACTCTAGCCTAGGCCCACATCAGGATGCATCTTAGTGAAATCTTAGAACCCAGGACATCTAGGAGTTCTGGTGTGGGAAGCTGTCTTTGTAGCAGAGCCAGCCAACTTGCCAACAGCTCCTAACAGAGAGGGGAGTGTGGACTAAAAAAGGTTAGCTAAAGGAATTAAGAGAAAAGACATAAGAATATTGCCAGGAGGGCAGATTCAGTCCATACTGAATGACTTTAACGTTCTTAAGTACCCAATCAAAAGTGGGGATAATGGCAGAAGATTTCTACTATCATATATAAGGGGCAAACAGACTTCTGTTAATCCTTCAGGTATTTGGTAGCCATACCTGCCATCTGGCCTTCAGGGTCAAGAGTAAACACACCCGAACCCAAGGCTGTTGTTATTTGGATAAATACATTCGCTACCAAGGCAGAAAAATCCTGCAGCACCTAAGCTATAGACTTATAGGTATTAGGACAGCTTTGAACTCTCTGATTTAGAGACAAGATGAAATGGACCCCTCTTTATGTGCCCTGACATTCTGGAAAGAAAACAAACAAAAACAAGACATTTTAAAATTATGTACTTATTTATGTTATGTGTGTGGCTGTTTTGCCTGCATGGCTATCTGTGTACTACATATATACCTACTACCCTTGGATGTCTCAGATGTCAGAAGGGTGCATTGGTCTCCTACAACCAAGTTACAGACAGCTGAAAGCTACCATGTGTATGTTGGGAATCTTCCTCTGGAAGAACAGTCAATGCTCTTAAGCACTAAGACAGCCTTCAAGCCCCTTAAGACATTTTTATTTGTTTTATTTTCTTAATTTTTATACAGGTTTACATTGTATGTTCAGCTAATTGCCCCCATATCCCTTTACCGCCTCTTTCTTCTCCTCTCCTGCTTCCCTTTTTTCCCCCTAAACAATTTCACTTTGTGTATATTTATGTTGGAAGCAGAGGAAGCCCTGAATGAGTGAAGCCCTGAGTGAATGAGCATTTTGACATGGGCATGGTCTATTGGGAATTGCAAGACCAATTGGCCCATGGGAATTGGAAAAGCTGTTATCCATATGGGCCAGGCTCAAGAAAAATAGAAAAGGTTTTCTCAGTAGTCTGAGTGTTTATGGATGATTTATCAGTGTGCAAGAAAACTAGCAACTGTAGCTTCCTCCTCCCAGATGTTTATAACCTAGGACTGCTCAAATACAGAAATCTTCTCCAGAAACTAACTGTGGTGGCTTAAAAGAAAATGGCCTGCAAAAGGAGTGGCACTAATGGAAGGTGTGCCTTGTTGGAGTAGGTGTGGCCTTGTTGTTGTTGTAGGAAGTCTGTCACTGTGGGGGTGGACTTTGAGGTCTCCTATGCTCAAGCTACATCCAGTAAGACAGACTACTTCCTGTTGCCTGTAAGTCAAGATGTTAAGGACTCTCAGCTACTTCTCCAGCACCATGTCTACCTGCATGCCATCATGTTGTACCATGATGATAATGGACTAAACCTCTGAAAATGTAAGCCACCCAAATTAAATGCTGTTCCTTTATAAAAGTTACCATGGTCATGGGTCTCTTCACAGCAATAGAAACCCTAAGACACTATCCAACCCCTCCCCCTGTGTTATCCCTACTAAACACACTGGAGTTCCAGGTTGAAGTAGTTAAAAGCCCTCATTTGACCTCAGCTTCACTGTACATGTACCTGTGTTTGTTTTTTCTTCATTTCCTTACTGGCCCTAGCCAGGGTTCAGGAACCCAAATCAAATGGGCTGTGGCATGTCTACATGCTTTTATAAAACTATAAAATCTAGGAACCACAAATAAGAGAAAACATGCATTTGCTGTTATGAGACTAGCTTTGATTGTCTTCAGTAGCATCCATCTTCCCACAAATGACATAACTTCACTCTTTTTTAATCACACACACACAAATGCCATCCTATCCACTTAGCACCTTTTCTTCATTCATTCCTCAATTGTTGGACACCTAGGTTGGTTCCATACCTTAGCTTCTGTGAATAGTGTGCTATAATGACATTGCTGTGCAAGCATTTCTGGGATACACTAATGTAGAGCCCTTCATGTAAACACACAGGAGTGGTGTATCTAAGAAGTCCATTCCTGCACTGTGGATACATAGTGGTTCCACTGCCAGAGGCCCATAGACTGTCCAGGCCTCCCAGCTGATCCCCACCTTCAGAGGGCCTGCTTCAGTCCTAGGTTGTTTCCCCAGCTGTTAGACTGATGTCCTTGAGCTCCCACTTGCCCAGGTCAGCTGCCTCTGTGAGTTTTCCCAGCATGGTCTTGACCCCTTTGCTCATCACTCCTCCCTCTCTACAACTGGATTCCAGGAGTTTGGCTCAGTGCTTAGCTGTGGATCTCTGCTTCATTAAGCTACTGGATGAAGGCTCTAGGTAGTCACCATTCTCATTATAGGGGAAGGACATTTAAGGTAGCCTCTCCACTATTGCTTAGATTCCTAGTTGGGGTCAACGTTGTGGATCTCTGTACAATTCCCTAGTGCCAGATTTCTCTTTAAACCTATAATGGCTCCCTCTATTGATGTGTCTCTTTTTGGTTTCTCTTCAGATTGTTGGGTTTGTTTGTTTGTTTTTTAAGATTTATTTTATTTTATTTGAGACAGGATCTCCCTGTGTACTCCTGGGTGGCCTAGAATTTACTATGTAGATCAGGCTGGTCATGAACTCTCAAAGATTCACCTCCCCCTAATTCTTCAATGCTGGAATTACAATCATTTGCCACCACACCAGGTCCTAATTTACTATTTATGTATATGTTGTGTGTATATGTACATGTGCATACACACATGTGTACATGTGTATGGATACCTTTGGAGATTAGAAAATGGCATAAGCTGGAGCTAAAGGTAACTGTGAACCTCTGATGTGGGTGCTGGGAACTGAACTCAGGTCCTTTGAAAGAGCAGTAAGTATTCAACCAGCTCCAGTCAGTGCTGTTTGTGAGTATGAGTCAAAGAGGGCCAAGGGGAATTTTCGAATGATGACTGTGAAAGAGTGAACACAGTCTGAGAGTCTAAACCCCCTTCCTTCCTCACAATTCCCTGCCCCTTCTTGCTATTTTCCACCCACAGTCTTCTCTCTTTCCCTGTCTTGACTTGAGGCATGCCTACATCATGTACCTTTCTTGAGAGCAAATCTTATTAGTTAAGGTCCCAGGAATCAGACAAAGACCCACGAAAGAGCTCAGGCCTTGCCTGCACAAAGCTACATTTCTCTTTGGATAAAGAGTCAGACTAGACTTAGTGACAAATTCTAAATTGATATGAGACTTTCCCGTTTCCTTGAAGCATAATGCTCCATTGATTGCAAGCTGAGTCATATATTGAGTCTGCTTCTCATACTGTCAGCGGGAAGTAATTCCTGAATGACTCCCAGCAGACATTTATAGATTTTTTTCCGTCTGTTGAGTTATATAAGACAACTGAAGTCCTTTCTCCTGGAAGATCTTTAAATAAATCTTGATCTCAACTGCTAAGTCATTGAACATAATTATACACAACAAACTGGGATTAATCTGCATGAAAAACAAGAAATGAAGGATTTTAAAAATCTAAGTCAATCTGTAAAAGAAACAAGAATAGAAAACTTTGCTCTTGTAAAGAGGTGTAGGAATGATGTGCTGGACAGATGGTTCAGTGGTTAGGAGCATATACTACCCAGAGCCCACATCAGGCAGCTCACAACTGGTAACTCCAACTCCAGGGAATCTAATGCCCTCTTTTGGACTCTATGACACCCACACACGCAGAATTAAAATTAACTTTTAAAGAGGCAGAGAATGAAAAATAATCACTGATCTAGGTGACAGAAATGGAAAACAACTCTTTGAAGAAGTTTGGTACTTAGAGGGATGAGAGAAATGCAGGTGTCATTAACAAAGCAATGGTTGGGCAGTTTGTATCTATCTTTCTGCCCATCCATCCATCCATCCATCCATCCATCCATCCATCTGAGATCCAGGCATAGTTGAGATATTAGAAGCTAAGACCATTCATGTCCTCCTGGAAGGTGCCCCCCTCAGGCTCTTGTACTCTTCTTCTGTTTTCGCCAGCTCACTTGTCTTGTTTGCCCAGATGTAAAACATTGTTTCTGAGAATCCTGCACTGAGACTCTTCCCATAGCCTCCTACACCCTCTCTCTCTGAATAATCCTCTTCTATTACATTTCTGTCTATGTATTTGCTATGACAACATACCTGAGATAAACATTAAGAAGAGGAAATATTTATTTTGGCTCCCAGTTTCAGAGGTTTTAGTTCATGGCTGCTTGGCCCGATTTTTTTGTGGCTGTAGTGTGTCAGTGTATTTATTGTAAGAACATGTTAGAGAGAAGCTCTATCTCATGATTGACAGGATCAAAGAAAGAAAAGGAGGGGCCAGGTTTATCTACTTTTCAAGGACATGTGCCCAGTGATCTCCTCCCTCCAGCTGTACCCCATTTCTTAAAGCAAATTGGCACTTTCTTCCCCCACTGGACCAACTGAAGACCAAAACAAACTTCTGTGGGGCATACAACATTTAAACCTGTGATGCTAGAGTTTGATTAACTTAATTGGATTAAGGCACACTCCCTTGGTAAGAACCTTTCCAGAAAGGGTTAACTAAAGGAATTGAAGGCAGAAGACTTACCCTTAAAGTGAGCAGCACCATCCCAGGGACTAGTGTTTTGGACTGAATAATAATTAATAATAATATAATAAAAAAAAACCAGGTATGGTAGATTCCTTACATCTGAAATTCCAGCCCACAAGATGCTAAAGCAGAAAGAGTGGCCCAAGTCTGAGGCTAACCTGTACTACATGGTGTGTTCTAGACCATCCTAAGCCATAGAGTGAGATCGTCTCCCAAAATAAGTAAATAAAAAAGGAAAGAGCGAGCTGAACATAGGCTTTCCTTCCTTCTGATTCCTGTTCTGCTGAGAGGTGAGCAAGTGGCTGCTCCATTTTCCTGCCATGGAGCCACCTGCTACCATGTCTCCCCCACCATGATTGATTGTATTCTCAAACTGTAAGTCAAATAAGCCCTTCCTCCCCTAAGATGCTTCTAATCAGGTATTTGGTCACAGTGGGAAGTAACTAATACAAAACCATCATAGCACGGAATCTCTTTGTTCTTATTAAAACTCAGAGTCAGCTATCAGGGGGTGAAAACCGAAGGATCAGAGAAGCAGAGCAGACAGCCACTAGAGTTTTTACTTCTAATGCTGGGACCAAAGGGGTGATCCTGTTCTCGCATCCTCAAGACCAAAGGGGCCATCCTCTCCCAGGAATCCTTAGACTGCCCTGAGCCCCTGTCTCCTCCCACCTTATTTTCCTCTCTCTGCCCAGCCATATCACTCCTGTTTCTACCTCTCTAGTGCTAGGATTAAAGGCTCTGTTTCTCTTTTAGACAGATTCAATCTAGTGTAGTTCAGGGTGGCCTTGAACTCACAGAGATCTGTTTCCTGTGTCTCCTAAATGCTGGGAATAAAGGCCTCCACTACCTGGCCTCTATGGCTAACTAGTGGCTTAGTTCCACACTGATCTTCAGGCAATCTTAATTTGTTATAGGTTAAATAAAATATCACCACAAACCATAGTAATACAACTAATTTGTAAATTTATAACCCTGGGTTCCTGTTCTGGACTCTAGGAACATTGCTTGCTATGTAATTATTCCTGCCTGTCCTGTAAGCCCTTCCAATTAATTAAGCAAAAATTGAACCTGCCACTTTGTCCTCAAATTTATTATTTGTTTGTATATATGTGACTGTGAATAGTTCTTTCATTTATGTAGTTTCTGTCTCAGAACAGTGGTACTTTGTTGCTGGAGATTCTTGTCCCGCCAGATCCCACAGCCGCTTCAGCTCCAAATAAGCACACAGAGACATATTACTTACAAAAATGTTGGCCAAAGGCTAGGGCTTCTTATTGGCTAGCTCGTCTTATTAACCCATTTCTATCAATCTAAGTATTTCCATGTGCTCTTATCCAGTTATAGTACTCTTCCTGAATCATGCTTCTATCCCCACTTTCATACACTCAGTCATTATACTCAACGTCTCCTTTCTTTAACAACTTCCAAATCCAAAAATTCTTCCATCTCTCCTACTCCTCCTAAGTTCAGGCCATCATCAGCATCATCCCTGGCACAGACTGTCAATGTCTCCTAGGTGGTCTCATAGCTGATCACTCTCTCAGTACATTCTCCATACTCTTGACAAATAGATCCTCTCCTGCTTAAAGCATTGTTAATGCTTATACTGGGGTGCACAATCAGAACTGGGGACAAATTGTGTCAAGCATGTACTCCAAAGACTATGAAATTTATGGGTGCTTTCTCATATCCTTCCTTTAGGTTCAGAATTTGTAAACATCTCTTTTCCAGCCATCACTTCATTGCCAAAGATAATGACCCCATGGAGCTCTTTTCCCCCAGGGCAGCTCCCGTGACTCAGAGTAGAGATAGGGAAGATATTCCTGGAATTTTTTTTTTTTCATCTCATAATTACAGCTACCAGAGGAGGGCTTGAAGTTAAAAAAAAAAGAGGTCAGGATTGTGATAAAGACAGAGAAAGGTCAAGGTTCATAAAGAATCTTCCCCAAACAAGTGTCTTGGGGTTTAGGAAGAGGGATGATAGAAGATAGGGATTGCCTTTTCTTAGAAGATCTTTGCCTTAAAAGGTTCTTTCTGAAGCTGAGCCATATATTCTCTACAGAAGACAGCAGCAAGTCTGACATAGTCTTCAACATGAGGTACAGGTAGACCTAAGGGCACAGGAAGCCTTTTCCACCGCATTAGAGAGCTAGATGGTTCTACAAGAATCAATTTTCAGCCGCTAAACTTGCTTTCTTTGAAAAAAGATTTTATTTTGTACTTAAGTATGTTTGCCTGTGTGTAGGTATGTGTACCACACATGGGCCTGGTGTCTATGGAGGCTAGAAGAGGATATCAGGTCCCTGGGAACTGGAGATACAGACTGTTGTAAGCTGCCATGTGGATCCTTGTAACTGATCCTGGGCCCTCTTCAGTAACAATAAGCACTCTTAATCACTGAACAACCTCTGTGTGGCTTTGGAACCTGTCCTGGAATTTGCTCTGTAGACCAGGCTGGTCTCCAACTCAGAGATCCACATATCTCTACCTCCCAAGTGCTGGGATTAAAGGCATGGGCCACCACCGCCCAGCTAGCTTTTATCTTATAAATCGTGTGTGTGTGTGTGTGTGTGTGTGTGTGTGTGTGTGTGTGTGTATCTGTATCAAAGTACAGGTGCCCACAGAATCCAGAAGAGGACACTGGAAACCCTGGAGCTAGAGTTACAGGTGATCTTGATCTTCTTGATATGGTACTGAGACCTGAGCCTGAGTCCTGGAAGAGCAGTACATGCTCTTAGCCACTGAGCTCTCTCTCCGGCCCAGTGCTCAGCTTTCTTCATGATTCTTTCTACATGACTAATATGGACTTGTCAGTCTGGTGGTGGTTCCCTGTCTATACTATCCTTCCTGTTCCTTACAGAAGACAGCTGCACACGTCACTGATCCAGACTCAATCTCTCCACCAAAACAATGTGTGTCCCTGTGTGTACATGTGTGCAAGAGTATGTGTGCATGTGTATCTGTGTGAATGTGCTTGTGTGTGTGTGTGCATGTGTATATATGTGTTTATGTGTATGTCATATACTTGTGCATGTATGTATTTGTATATGCATGAGCGTGTGTGCCTGCCTGTGTGTGTGTGTGTGTATGTGTGTGTCTGAGTATGTGTGCTTTGGTGAGGGTTATATTCTGGTTCTCTCCCAAGCTTCTTGCTTCCTGGTCGAGGTTCTCTGTATAGAGCTCCAACACACTATCCTGCCATCAAATACTGAGTTTTCCCTGTAGCCATGTTTTCCCTGACACAGAGGTCTGGGTCTCCTAAAACTGTGAGCCAAAACACGTCCTATGTTCTTAAAAATGCCCTGTCAGATAGTCTATCACAGTGACAAGAGATATAATTAACACAAAGCTCTAATCAAATTGTCGCCTGCTAGCTCAATAAAATAATCCTTATACCTCATTGTACATTTTTTAAAAACATATTTCTTCTTGAGACATGTTAGTAACTTGACTGACAGTTGTTTGTAGTAAAGTGTCTTTCAGTCATCTATTCCTGTCATCTTACTCATACAAAGTTCTCAGGACTTCCACCTAACAAAAAGATAAGCTCAGATATGACTGACAGAAATGCTGTCTCATTCCAGAAGTTTTCTTCAGGGTTTTCTATTTATCAATACATTTCTTTTTAGTAACGTTTTAAAAAAATCATTTAAAAAATTTAATGCATTGATATTTTGCCTAAATTCATGTCTGTGTGAAGATGTTGGGTCTGGAAACTGGAGTTACAAACAGTTGTAAACTGCCATGTGGGTTCTGGGAATTTAACCTGGGTCCTCTGGAAAAGCAACCAGTGTTCTAAACAGGTGAGCCATCTATTTAGCCCCTATTTTCAGTAACTTTAAAATCTTTAAGTTTGTGACAGACATATTTATGTTGTTTTGATTAAATGTTATAATGCCCAGAGCAAAGTTTTAATTAGGACAGTCATAGCAAATGTTTTAATATTCCATTTTTAAGTTTATATATACAAGTTTTGTCACAAAGAAATCTAATAGCATGGACAGTCATCACATAAAACTGCTCTGTGGAGGAATGAGAATGAAAATATAAGTTCAAGGAGAAAAAAATTGTGCTAGGCCTGGAGTTATAACTCAGTTGGTTCAGTGTCTGCCTAGCATTCAGGAAGTGGGTACTGTCCCCAACCCCACAAGTGTCACATTTGTTGCTGTAATTCCAGCACTCAGGAGGTAGAGATGACAGGAAGATAAGTAATACAAAGTCATATTTGGCTATGTAGAAGGTTTCAGGCTATCCTGGGCTATGTGAGGCTCTGTTTCAAAACAAACAAATAAACAAAACAAAACAAAAAAACAAGCAAGGCCGGTGGGATGGCTCAAGTAAAGGTACTTACTGCAAAACTTGACCAACTGAGTTCCATCTTCAGGCTGCACATGAAAAAGAGAATGGACTCCTAAAAATTGTCTTCTGATTTCCATATGGCTTGTGCTTGTACGTGTGCACATGTGCATACACATACACGTACACAAAATAAATGTTCAAAGGGCACACTAAAATAGTTGGTCATTTTTTGTTTGTTTGTTTGTTTTTATTTGTTTCTGTGGTGCTAAAAGTTGAACCTGGGGCCTCACACATGCTAGATAAAAACTTTACCACTGAGCTGTATTCCCTAGTCCTGACCATGAATTTTTTTTAATAAGTAGAGTGCTTAGAGAAGTTACTAAATTGCTTTGGTATTTAGACTCTGCTGAATTCATATTAAAAAGTAACATTATGTTTATTTTAAATGTCAATATTTACAATAAAGAATAATGTCCTGTATTAAACTCATGATAACACTTTTAAATTCCAAATTAAAAACTTGAAAGGGAACACATAGTTTTCTAATTATCTTTGAAGGATATGTGGGTAGAAATGTTTGAGCAACATTGGGTTAAGATTCTAAAAGCTGCTGAGTATGATGATACACGACTGTAAACCCAGCACTTGACTGAGCAAGGGCATCATGAGTTTGAGGCCAATATGGGCTACTCAGTGAAACTTTGTCTTAAAATAAAATGTGCCAACAAAACCTGTATTTGTTTCTTTTTTTTCCCTTTTGGTTTTAAATGAACCAAGGCCCCCAAAGGTTACAATTATCAGAAAGTTTCTGCTCTTGTTACTTCTCCCCTAGCTACCTGAAGTTAACATTTAACTAATTTTGTTGTTAGTTGGTTGCTATTTTGAGACAGGGTATCATGTAGCTCAGGTTAGCCTTAACTTTCTAGATAGTGGAGGATGACTTTGTGATACTTATGCCTCTGGCCCTGATAGGTGCCACCCCACCCAGGTTGTGCAGTGCTGGAGACAAAGCTCAGGGTTCTGCAGATGGTAAGAAATATCGCCAGATCCTGAAAACAAAGTTCTTCACATTGAGCCAGGTTCAGAAACCTGCATCTACCCATCACAAATTCCATCAGCTTCCTACCTGTCTTCCCCCCTCCCCCCTGCTCTAACTCCTTTCCGAACAAGCTAAAGCCATGCTGGAGCTTTGCCTCTCAAAACCCCCATAGTGTTTCTCTGGGCTTTAGATGATTTTTTTACCTCTCCCTGCCCTCTGTTCCTCTTCTCCAGCCAACAGGGAATTTTTGGAATAATTGTTATCTGCATCTGGCCTTCAATTAGGACAGTCAATTACCCTAGTTTTCCCAGGACTGAGGAATTTGTTGTGATTACCTAGACTATCACCTATGAGACAGAGTAGAGCACTCTTTTGAGTGTGTCTGTGAGGACATTTCAGAGACCACCAAATAGTGAAGGCGGTGATTCAGCCCGTGGTCTGGTCCTTGGGTAAGACACAGGCAGGCAGATCTCTGTGAGTTCGAGGTCAGCCTGGTCTACAGAGGGGGGGGTTCCAGGACAATCAAGCCTACACAGAGAAACCCTGGCAGAAAACCAAAAAAACAACCAAACAAATAAAGACCCACAATTTTGAACATACAAGCAAGACACAGCAGGACTGTGGAGCAGGGAGCTGGTTGGAGCAGTTACCACAGGCCTGACTTGGAGTGTGAACCGTGCTCGGGCCCCTTCCTCTCTTCTTCTTCACTGATGCGAGGTGAGTCGTTCTGGTCCCCTGGGCCCCTCTTCCACCATGATGCTCTGCCTCATCCCAGATCCATGGCAATAGAGCTAGCTGACGATGGGCTGAACTCTTTGGAACAGTGACCAAAATAAACCTTTCCTGAACTGGGCACGAAGGCTCACACTCATAATCCCAGCACTCAAGAGGCTGAGGCAGGAGGACCGCAAGTTCAAAACTATACAGGCTAGACCTTGACTCTAACACAAAATCAAAGCCTTTCTTTCCTCTTTTCCATTTTTTTTCTCAGGCACCTGCCACAACAATGAGAGAGGTCTACTGAATAGCTTGGTATGAAAGACTTTTAGCGCTAAAACCAGGGTGCTCTCCTCAGGCCCTCAGAAGGGTCACCCTACTGTTAATGTGTTCAAAGAGCTCACAGTTTGGTCTCAGGGAAACAGTCACAGCTTCAGAGTGTTAACTTACTTTGCCTTCTTACTGACCGGCCCATAGAAGAGAAGCCACTCCTCTATACACCAGCAGCACTTTTTTTTTTTCTTTTGATAATATAATTCAAATGCTATAAACATTTGAGTTACAGTATTCCCAATTACCAGCTCACACTTCAAATAGCAGTTATTTTGTGATCTTAAAAGAAACACTTTCCTAATGAATGGGGCTCATTATGCTTACATATCCGATCCTGCCAGTGTGTGTGCGCCTCAGATCATCACTTCAAAATAATTTATCTGTGAAGGTTCAGGGCTGCTCATCTCCTAAAAATAACTTTGTGAGAAGCATTGTAAATGTCCTGTGCATGTGTGTCTGTAAATGTCCTGTGCATGTGTCTCTGTAAATGTCCTGTGCATGTGTGTCTGTAAATGTCCTGTGACTGTGTGCGTGCGTGTCTGTAAATGTCCTGTGACTGTGTGCGTGCGTGTCTGTAAATGTCCTGTGACTGTGTGCATGTGTGTCTGTAAAACGGGGAGATGGAAAGGTTGATTCTCCCTCAGGGGTGTTTCTAAAAAAAAAGTCAGGATCTGGTCAGGAGCATAAGGCCAGACACATTTATCTAATTATGGCTCAGTCACATCTATCCAATTCCACAAAGCATTCTGAAGGTTTGAAATGTAACCCAGTGGTAAAGGACCTGCCTTGTATGTAGATTCTGAGTTTGATCCCCAGCACTATCAAATAATTAAAGAGATAAAGAAATAAATAAATAGAGAGGAAGTATGGCAACTTGTTTGGGAGCACTGAGCCTGGGGGGCCAGGCAGCCTGGATGTGAATTCTGTCTCTATAGCTAACTAGCTGTGTGGCCTTGGGCAAGTCACTGATCTTGATACTTCTAGCTCATCCTGGGCTTGTCGTGAAATCAAATGAATTACCTACCATGTACAAAGTGCTTGGAAAGGGGCTGAGTACAGCATGGGCGGTGTGTCAGAGATACAGGGCGTGTTGATAGGCACAGAAGGGATGACAAGTCTCACTGGATTCTCAGGCACTCTTTCTTGGCTGCCATACCCAACTTTCAGAGAATAACTGGCTCAACTGAGGTTCAGCGAACCCCTGAACCATGTCTCAGGCTCACTGAGAAAAGATGAGAAAGTCAGATTTCCCCCCCCCCATTGGTAGGAAAATAAAAAAGTGATTGCCAAGAGTACAAACAAATAATCACTCTGTATTAGCAGAGGTGCCCTCATTCATCATTGCCATGCTGAGGGTTCATTCCATCACCGTTCTGCTTGCCCAAGAAGGAGCTAGCACACCCAGGGTGAATCAGAGTCCAGGTCAGCAGGCAGCCTTCCTCAGCAGGACTCCCCTCCGTACACAAGGCTGCAAAACCAATTTTGGGTTACCATGGTAACCAAGGGAGTTTCTAGAAAAAATGGAACTATTCATTCAGGATATCAACTGGCCCATCCTAGGGGCTGAGGATAAAAAAGGAAAAGGACAGAAGTGTAGTGTATGTGGCTCCAAGTTCAAAAGATGCTTCTCTGCTTGTTTTACTTTGCTTCTGCTTTTAATTTCTGAGGTCTTACAGCTCAAGGTGTCTTTGGACTCCGCCATACAGCTCAGGCTACAACTCAAGATTCTCCTGCTTCAGCCTCTCCAGTTACCAGATGGATTAAAAAATATGATACAATCCATACCATTATAGAATTGAAGCAGTTAGGATGCCATGTTGGAGGACAGAAGCATAGTTGAAGGACAGAAGGGACCAAATAATGGGAGGAGGAGGAAACAACTGGAGGGTGAGTGTCCAAGCTCTCTCAGGAGCCCTTTGCAAGCCTCTGCCTCAGTTCTGCATATTTTGGATACAGAGAAAGATACAGAAGCCTACCAACAGTATGCATGTCAAAGTGCCTTCTCTCTCTCCTTCTCTCTTTCTTTCACAAACATGGCTTACTAGTTTCACATATAGCACACAAATGACAGGTGGAGCAAGAGTTGGTGACAGCTAACTTAGGAGCATCTCTTGGCCCTTCTTGCCACACGGCCTGGCAACAAAGGCAGCTGTGTTGGTAATAGCAGCTTTCAGCCTGGCTACTCTCAGAGAAGAAACCACCTCCACCCCAAGCAGTCAGGAGCCCTGTGATTTGAGCCATGCACACTAGAGAGCACCACCAACATTCTTGCCTATTGACAGGAGGGATGGTATGTCTAGAAACCAAGAGCAAATGTGTAGCCTTTATGGGAACACACACCATCCTAGCAGCCTTGCCGTTATCAGCTAATCTACACAGTAACTCCTTAGTTACATACTGTTGTTATCCTATCTTACCAATGAGGAAATTCTTTAAAAGTCTACTCAAGGCCGGGGGTTGGTGGTGCACGCCTTTAGTCCCAGCACTCGGGAGGCAGAGGCAGAGGCAGGCAGATTTCTGGGAATTCAAGGCCAGTCTGGTCTACAGAGCTAGTTCCAGGACAGGTTCCAAAACAATACAGAGAAACCCTGTCTCGAAAAACCAAAAATAAATAAATAAATAGTCTACTAAAAAGCTCCCACCCTATATGCAGCTGAGACTTTAACCTGTTGGGTCATGTTCTTGATCTCTGCTGTTTTTCTGCTTTACTATATTTGGGTAACCACACATGGGGGAGTCCAGAAAGGCTCCTGCCCTTAGAGAGTGAGGGTGGGGAGTAAAGGCTGGGAAACTTTCTGGGTAATCTCAGTGCACAGCCATGCAGGTGTGACGTCAGAGGAGCCAAAGTTCCTGACTTTGGTGATTGGCATTGTCAACCTGCCCAAATCTAGAGTCACCCAGGAGATGAGCCTCTGAGTATGCCTGTGAGCAATCGTCTTGGTCGCATTAATTGCTGTGGGAAGACCCATCTGAGTTGTAGGAGGGACTCAGGTCTGTAAAGTAAGAATATCAGCCTTCATTCATTTCTCTCTTCTAGCTAAGGGTAGAAGCCACTTCCAGCTCCAGATGCTGTAATGTTCCCCGCTATGATGGACTGTAATCTGGAACTGTCTGCTAAAATAAACTCTTTCTCCCTCATATCACAGTACTAGGAAAGGAACAGACTCTTCAAGTCACTCTGTTGACCAGTTCCTCCTGGTGACACTATTTACAGCTCTCCTCCCACAACCCCTTCACCCCACTTCCCCAAAGGTCTTTAGGGACCATGAAAAGAACATAGAGAGCCAAGGAACGCATGCTCAAACAGAACCCTGGAGGGAGTGTCAACTTGCAGCTGCTGATCTATGCTCTGTCCCCTACTGACAACCAGAGTGCCATCTCTTCTTGGTGCTCTCTCCAGAGAAGAGGTTCCTGGTCATTCTGTCCCATCAGTTTCCTTGCAGGTGGGCAAAAGAGGTGCCATTGACCTGGAACCACTTGGGTAGTTTTTTTTCTTGTTTGTTTCTTTATGTTTTCTTATGAGACTATGTCTCATGTATAGCCCTGACTAGCCTTAAATTTGCTATCTAGACAAAGCTGGTCCTGAACTCACAATCCTCTTGCCTCCACATCCAAGTGACAGGACACCCATACTGTTGCATCTGCCTCTTGTATTTGGTCTGGAAGGACGAGTTTGCTGATAGGGGTTGCTTGATGAATGAAAAGGTGAATCCCAAGTGAAGAGAAATCTCAAGAGCTGTGGCTACAAGCAGAAAATGTATGGAAACTATTGGCATACTGTAGTTAGAGAAGAGAAAGATGTAACGCGGGGTAAAGAGGGCAGCCAGAGAGTATCCACAGACAGAAGAACAAAGGAGGGGACTGCAGAGTTGACAGTTAAAGCTGGCTCGGGGAAATAATTCAGAAAGGGCTACCCGTGACTACCACCTGTGACTGTCACCTGTGACTTTGTTGTTCTTGTTCCAAGTTTTTCCTTTATTTTGTGTTCTTGGTTTTCAGTGCTGGGATGCAACTCAGAGTCTTAAACGTGCCCCACCTCTGACCTACAGCCCCAGTCCCTGGTTCTATACTGACTGAATCGCTTCAGTTTAACTGTAAGCAAAATCCTCTGGGACTGAGAACTCTTTCGAAGCTCATCCTCTTCTCATCCAGTAGTAACTGAAAAGTCAAGAGAAAACTCATTTAGTGCTAGGTGTGGAGATGTGTCCCATGATCCCAGCACTTAAGGGGCAGAGGCAGGAGGATCACAGTTTTGGGGTCATTCTGGGCCACATATCAAGTTCTAGATTGGGGTGTGTGTGTGTGTGTGTGTGTGTGTGTGGGTGTGGGTGTGTGTGTATATGTGTGAAGGGGGGCATTTATTGCTTATTGAAAACATGGGGTCCAGGGGCAGAGACTACTACATGGTTCCCAAGTCTCATGATAGCTCTTCAGCTTCTTGTTGATGCAATTGATGGAATCCTTGGAGTTAAGCACCTCTGGACCATCTCATCAGTGCCCTACAAGGACTCAGCAGTATCTTGTGTGTATGTGGGGGGAGCAGCTGGATGTTGAGGGAAGACCCACATTTTGGATCAAGGTCCCTGGGGAGACATATCGTAGACACACAGTGTGCAGAGCCTGTGGTCTTGAAGGCCTGGGTGCCAGCTTCATGGAGCTTCCCACTGGACAACATCAGTGTCCTGGGAAGATGAGGTTCAGCAGGTGAGAAAAATCTTCAGGCTTTGATTGCTTAGGTAGAAAATCCAGCATTCTAGACACGAGGCGATTATAAAACAGGTCGATGGAGGCTGTAGCACCCTGGAACATTCTGCTCATCTAGAAGGGGCAGCCCCCAGCCAGTATCATCTGAAAAGACAAAGCCAAAGAGGGAAAAGTTGCCCGCTTCACAGAAAAAAATCAGAAACGCACTTTTTGGTGTACTCTCTCTTGAATTTTGCATGTTGGCATGTAATTCAGTTGAGATATCAGAATGAGTCAAAGTTTGCCTGTGGGCCACTTGTGGCCCTGAAGCTTGTCAACTTGGACCTTTGCTCTGAACCTCTACCATACCTAAACCAAAACCTCCTACCCTAACCCTCTCCAGCTCATGGCCTTCCCTCCCCCCAGCTTCTCATTCCTGTGTAAATCTGCCATTTGCTCTCTTGGTCTGCTTGACATGCCCCCTCCCTCTTGGTCCTGTCTCTCAGTCCTCTTGGTCCTTTTGACCCCCCCCCTTAATCCCATTTCTCCTCTCTCTCTCTCTCTCTCTCTCTCTCTCTCTCTCTCTCTCTCTCCCCTCTTCTCTTCCTCTCTCACTCTTGCTGTCTCTCTTCTCATGGCCCAGTTCTGCTGGCCATATTCAGTCTACTACTTTCTCTTACCGCTCGGACTCTTCCAGATGCCTTTGACTATACGCTCATATCTACAGCAAAAACCTTCCCTCCACCATAACTTGGAGAGGTCATGTCCTCACTTTATTTTACAGTTATACTCATCTTTATATGAATGTACCCATAAAGTATTACATTTGATATTTTTCTATGGAATGGCATAACATAGAGCTCATGAAAGTCATTTGGCTTTTCAAGTAGCTGGCTAATTCATATTACTAATACGCTTTGTATTCTTGAATCAAGTATCAAGGCTTGGCTGCAAAGCCTGTTACAAAGGTTATATACTCTGACCCAGATTTCTTCCACCTGTCAAGTCCTGACAGCCACAGCAAGTGTATGGGGGAGATTCTGTGGATAGTAATCCTAACAGATTTCTTCTGGTGTGTGCAGGACAGATCCCACCTCATTTAGCACAGTAAAGCAAGGCATGTGAGAGGCTGTCCTTTTGACCTAAAGGGCATTTCTGAACATTTTATTAGCCAGTTTCTCTACATGTTTTCTAAAGGTCTATTTTAGTGTTCTTTTTTTTAAATGTGTGCATGTGTGTATATTTGTGTGTATCTGGTGAATGCATACTACACACACACACACACACACACACACACACACACACACACACACACAGGTGCCCATGGAAATCATATTAGAGTGTAGGAAACCCCAGAGTTACAGGTGGTTGTGAGCCACCCAACCTGGAAATTCATTGCTGGGAACAGAAGCCTCTGGAAGTACTCTAACCATTGAGCCATCTCCCCAGCCCTAATTTCTTTCTTTGTACTACCCAAACAGCCTTCTAGTAGGTCTCCCTGACTTGGTTTTTGCTTCCATTCAGAATGATGTTCAGAACAAACATCTCTCAAGAATAAGATTGTTTAGTGACTTTCACCATTGACGTTGTTTCAAGAGACTTGATGGAAATCCTACTTAAAGCCAAGGCAATGTTTTATAAAGTAACCAAATATTTCTTTAGTTTGGTCTACAATTTAGCAAAAGCCTGATGAAAGAAACTGATTATTCTTCCAGATGCAGAAATCTTTCACCCAGGAGCCCTTAGGGCAAAGATCACAGATGACCTTTGATGTAGAAGGATGTGGGGATCTCAGCAGGGTTTGCCTGACCATGCTAGGCAGGTGATGTCACTTCAGTCAAAGAGGAATTACTGCCTAGCTGAGTACCAGAGAGGGGGCTGGGGAAGATGAAGACACACCACATTAAAATTCAATGCAAAGTGAAAGCTTGTGAGCAAGGGTGAGTGACTCAGCAAGAAACCTGTTTCCAGGATTTTAGTTACTGCTCTCTGCAGTAACTATATTAAATAGAGAAGCAGACTCTCATCGTCTATTTGAAGTGATGCCATTACTCACCAGATGGCAAATCAACAGCAAACTCATTTTCTAGAATACTTCTTCAGTTGTAAAGTGAAAGGTCTGTTTAGCCTCACAGATATTGGCACGATTGGTCATTGGCAGAGATTTGGCTTTCAGAACAGTGAAAGACACTTTTGGTCTTTTTCAAGTCCAGTCCTTTAGGAATTTTGTGAGGTATAGGTGGTCACGCAACCAAAGTTTTCCTTTAGCATAACCTTAACCACACATTCAGTAATTGAGACGGAAGTACGCCAGTGTCTTAGTTGGGGCTCCATTCAAGGACCCGCCCCCAGACAAAAATCAGCTGAAAGAAGATAGGGAGTGTTCATAAGAGAAAGGGCCAAGCAAAGACCTGGTATTGATGAAAATCTCTACTTGGTCGAGGCTTGGCTGAGCATTGTGTATGGAGAGGGCAGCTTACCTGTGTGCTGTGGTTTGAATCGGAAGTGTCCCTCACAGCTCATGCTTTGAATGCTTGTACCCCGTATGATGGGGTCATACAGGGAGAGACTACAGAGCTTCTAGGCGGTAGAGCCTCGCTAGTGGAGTGGGTCACTAGAGATACACTCGGAGGCTGTATCTAGCCCACGTCCTGTCTTACTTTCCTCTTGTACATTCCCAGTGATGTGAATAGCCTCTACCACACACTCCTACCATGAGAAGAGCTGCTGTGCTCTGCTTTCCTTGCTGCAATGGGCTGAAACTCTCATAGCCATGAGCTAAAAGCACTCCTTCCCTCCTTAAGGTCCGCCATCCCATTAGGCATTCTGTTGCAGCAATGCCAAATAACTAATGGACTGTGGAATGCTAATTATACCACAGAGCTGCTTCTGCCTTGAGGCAAGAGGATTGTCCTCTGTAACTCCTTAACTGTCAGTCACAAGCCTAGAGATAGAAGCATCCCCTGCTCAGAGGCTCTTCTCGGCCAACTCTAGTAACCCAAGGTCACAGATTTAAGCTGCTAGCCATATCCTGGAAATTGTTGTGGGCAGTGGGAGTGGGGGTAACAGAAGGAAGGAAGCTGATACAGGACTGGAGGGGGGCATCAAAGCATCCTCTGCTGCATCTGTCAGACCCACGCTTTCTTTCAACAGACATAAATCTGGAACTTTTCTCAGGACCAGTGGGGAATAACCTCCTCTTGTGTTTATTGAGAACCTAGCAGGATACCTGTTGGTGTGTGGTATCCACATGGGAAGAGCTAAGTGAGAAAGCAAGACTAATGAAGAGAGGCAGAGACCCAGGGAATTGTTTGAATCGGAGAAGAGCTGAACAAATAGTCAAGTGTCCTTGGGTGCTGGTGGTATCTAAATACTGTGAAAACTGGTGGGCTACAGGGACACTGATATTTAAAATGAGAGCCATGGCAGAAACACTCATGGAAGATGCTGGGAGATCAGACAAGCAGCACACAAAAGTGAAGACAAGGTTGTGTGTCTGTGTCAGTTCTATTCTATGTAACTTACTTGGGAGAACGGTAGAATATTTCCCGATGGCACATTCCCTGTTTTTCAACATCTCCTGGAACTGTGAGATAAGCATATTCATTTACACCTTTTCCTAGAACAGTCTGACCCTTCTTACATACCACCTGATGTCACCGCCCATGATCACAGTGAATCAGAAACAGCAGAAGCCAATCTAAATGGGACCAAATCTTTGGATCGTCTGAATTCCATTAATGGTATCTGATGGGCATTTAAATAAGAAGCCACAGGGCTTAGGCTCTAAGCAGCACAGGCACAAGCCAACACCATAGCCTGTAGGTAGCTAAAATAATGGTATCAAAGCACCTTGGGAAGCAGACTATATAGGTCTTCACAGAGAAACAGGTTAATGATACAAATGCAAAAAATAAGCAGAACCCAAGAAATGCAGCTTTATATGAACCAGAGGAATAGCCCCACACCTTAAATTTAAACTTCAAATCATGAGATGGAGTCTCACTGAGTATTCTGGGATGGTTCTGAACTTCCTATGCTACCGTCTGAGCCTTTCAAGTGATGGGATTGCACTTACCTCATGCCCCGAGTTTGTAGTTTCAATCCTGTGCCTCTGGTATAGCCTGGTTTTCTGCTTTCAGACGCGTAAGCTTAGACACTGTCCATTGACCTCATGCAATATTCTTCATAAAAGCTAGTTTAAGTGGCCTCTTACCCAGACCTGGCAGTCTGAAATATGAGACTCAGTGATGACCCCATTGCTGTTATTTGAAAGAAAATGGCCCCAAAGGCAGTGGCCGGAAGTGTGGCTTTGTTGGAGGAAACGTTTTTACTGTGGAGGTGGGCTTTGAGATCTCACATATGCTCAAGGCACTCTCAGTGAGACTGTTCACTTCCTGTTGCCTTCAGATCTAGATATAAGGTCAGCTCCTGCTCCAGCACCATGCCTGCCTGCATGCCACCTTGTCACACCATGATGACAACAGACTGAACCTCTGAAATTGTAAGCTGCCCAACTAAATGATTTCCTTTGTAAGAGTTGCTGTGGTCATGCTCTCTCTTCACCAGCAATAGAAACCCTAAGACACTCACCTATGCGACCCATAAAATGGATGAGAATTCCACTCAGGTGGTATAATTTACGGAATTACTGTACCAGTTCCTCACTCCTGTCTGCATCCACATACTTTGCCACATGACTTACAGTTTCTCTTGTTAGGGACAGAAAGTTCTTCTCCTTGCTGTGGACTCAGCCTCCTGGTGCTGTTGGGCTGGCCTTCCTGGAGCCCTCACACACTGTCATAAGATGTCCCCATAGGTAGCTACTGCCCAGTCAGCTGGAGCCATGGAACACATACCTACAGAGCACATCTGAGCTCTGCTCTTAACGAGGAGCCATGCACAGGTAAACCAACAGCTTGAAGCAGAACTAGCCAGCCAAATCTAGCCTAGATCAGGCAATTCCTAAACATGCAAGCAAAACCAAGTGAGTTTGAGCTAATTTACCATGCAAAATTAGGTTGACTAACAGTTTAGCAGGGTGATGGAAACCAGAGTGGTGGGCACAGCTTTGTGTATCTGGTCTTGCCATGTCTCCATTGTCATCAGGTTCTACTGGACACATGGACATTGATTCTTCTCTGAGACTATTCTATATTCCTTTTTCTTCAAGCTTATGGCTCATCTCATCTGTGTTAGTCAACTTTCTGTCACTAAAACAAGTACATAAGATAATCAACTTACAAAGAATGAAAGTTTATTTTGGCTCACAGTTTTAGAGGTGTCAGGCCATATTGTTTGGACCCTGTTGCTTTTGGACTTGTGCCACACCATGGTGTGATCACGGGGGGTGGGGAGTAAGCAAAACCACTTTCTTCATGGCCAGGAAGCCAAAGAGAGGAAGAGGAAAAGACTGGAGTCTCGCCATCTCCCCAATGACATGAAAATACCTTATTAGGCCCGAATAATGGTCCTATACATTTCCAATAGAACAACCCTAGAGTCCAGGCATTTACCACATGGATATTTAAAGGATATGAACTATAGGATCTATCAAGAATAGCATTTAATCCCTGCAGTTGCTGAATTTGGAGTCTAACCAAGCTTGTGTCAGCTACCTTCTTTCTACCACAGGCCAAACCAAGTCCATGGAGTTTGATCCCTATTTACACACAAGAAAGTTTCTTACCTGTCATGAATAGATAATTTACATAAATCACCTTATTTATGTCTATAGTCTCAAAGTACAAATTAGAAAATGTTGCATTATCTCCAGTTTCCACTGGAGATTGAGAGCTGTGCCTGAAGCTACCCAGCCGTTTACGTGGAGAAAGGAACCAACACTCCAGTCTTTTCAGTCCTAACTAGTGCATGCAAGTATACTCCCATCCTGATGTGTCCATTTTCCTTAAGCATTCCTCAGGTTAACCAGGCTGGGAGGGACCCAGTAGTCACAGAGGCCAGTTTTGAATTTAGCATCAGAGGTATCAGGCTAGTTTTATGACAACTTGACACAAGCTGGGGTGGTTTAGGAAGAGAAGCCTTCATTAAGAAAAGCCCTCTACCAGATTGTCAGTGGGCAAGCCTGTGATGCATTTTTAAAAATGAATGACTGATTGATGCAGGAGGACCCAGCTCACTGTGGGCAGTACCACCTCCCAACTGGTGGTCCTGGGTGCTGTAAGGAAGCAAACTGAGCAAGCCAGTAAGCAGCACCCCTCCATGACCTCTGCGTCAGTTTCTGCCTCCAGGTTCCTGCCCTATTTGAATCTCTGTTCTGCCTTTCTCCAGTGATGGACTTTACTGTGGAATTGTAGGGTGAAAGGAATCCCTTCCTCCCCATGCCATGGTATTTGATCACAGCAGTAGAAACCCTGACTAAGGTAAGAGAGAAGCTTAAGTGAGATGGGTTGGAACCCAATCCAGGAGACTCAAGTTAAAGTCATGTTTCAGGGCACTAGGGTTGCCCCAGCTCTTGGCAGAGACTACAACTGCTTAGTCAAAGAGAGAATATTTGCTTTACAAAGCCAGCCATAGTGTAAGAGAAACCCTGCCTGGCTCTCTAGCTTACAGCACTTGTTCATATCTGGAGTAACTGTAGACACTCCCATCAGTCTTGGGGGCATCAGGCCCTATGCCCTCTGCCATTTTCTCCCTGGATATTGGACAGAATGAGGGTCAGGTTTCAATGATCACATGCTGAGTGCAGCCTAGTCCAATGGCTACAGCTGGGCTCTGTATACAGGCTGGGCTGTCCTTGCTCACAGCCCCCACTGGCATTTTATTTCTTCCACTTCGGTGAGCCAGCTGGCTAGGGACTGAAGGCTATCCCCCTTCAGGAATGTGAAGAATGCACACGAAATCTTTACCACTCAGTTAACCATCAGTGATTTTCTGGAAGCAGACAGGGATAGTTCCAGGGGCAAGCAATGGTACAAGAGAAACCATCAGTTAAAAAAATACACACACACACACACACACACACACACACACACCAGATAGTTCAGTGGGTAAAAGTGTTTACCATGCAAGTATGAGGACGTGAGTTTGACTCTCCAGGCCCTTTGTAAGATGCTAGAAGTGTAGCATGGACATCTAGAATCCCAGCTCTCTTTTGTTGGTAGATACTCTGTGCAATGGAGTCAGGAGAATCCCCAGAAGTTGATGGGCCAGCTAGCTTAGCCCATGCCCCAAAATAACGAAGAAACCTTGTTTAAGAGACAAATAAGGGGGCTAGAAAGATGGCTCAGCACTTAAGAGCACTAATTGTTCTTCCAGATGGACCTGGTTCAATTCCCAGCAACCACATGGCAGCTCAAACTGTCTGTAACTCCAGTTCCAGGGGATCCAGCACCCTCACACAGATACACATGCAGGCAAAACATCAATGCATATGAAATTAAAATTTAAAAAAGAAAATAAAAAGAGAGCCAAATAAGGTAAGTCAGCATGTTGAGATACTTGCCACCAAGCCTGATGACTCGAGTTTGACTCCCCAAAACCCACATGGTGGAAGGAGAGAACTGACACATGGCAAAATGTTCTCTGACCTCCACATTTGTGCCAAGGCACATTCATGCACACACAGATGCATACAATGAACACATCACACACGTACAAATAAACAAATACATGTAATAATAAGCTTACGAAGACCCTGCCTTAAACAAGGTAGAAAGCAAGAGTGGACATCCAAGGCTGTCTTGTGATCCCCACACATACACTGAGGCATGCACACCCTCATGCACAAACACACATGGTAACCAAACACTAAATAAAATAAGTAAATAAATCCAAAATTGAAGAGACTATAAATTTCCAAGCTGTTGGTCTGCTGGCTACCTTTGAATTACACCTCTTTCCTCCCACCCCATTTTTCTCAGTGTTTGAAAACATTCCAGATATTTCTCCAAATATTAACAATGCTTTTGCAGGACTAGTTAGTGATGCATTTGAAAGTGGTAGAATTTGAAAGAAAATTTTATTTTTATTTCTATATGTATTGGTTTTTGTGTACCACATGCATGCCTGTTTCCCGGGAAGGCCAGGAAAGGGTTCCCGATGCCCTGAAACTGTTGTCATAAATGGTTGTGAGCCATAAGGTAGGTACCTGGAGTTGAAGCTTGATCCTTTGGAAACCATGGAGCTGTTTTTCCAGCCCTTAGAATTTGACATTTTAGTATTTCTAACCATATGTTTTCCTTCCTTCCATTCTCTCTCTCTCTCTCTCTCTCTCTCTCTTTCTTCTTTCATGGTTTCATTATGTAGCCAGCTCAGACTGGATTCACAAGCTCAGTCCTCCTGAGTGCTGAGGTGACAGGCATATACCTTCATGCCCAGCTGCTCTTCATAAGCACAATGCTAAAGGCTACTTCCTGCCTTTAGCCATCGGAGCCAGCTCTGTCAGTTTCTCCTTTATGAATGTCACAGGCGTAGTGACATGCCTCTCAAGTCTTCCTTCAGCACAGGATATTGTCTGCTCAAGTGCTGTTGGCACACATTCTCCAGCTATCAGGCTCTTCAGAGACCACCTCACTCATAGAAATGAGCCACTCTCAAGGTTACAGTCTTTTCAGGACTGGTTACAACCAATAGCGAACGGTCCAATAACGACTAACTCCTTCTACCTTAAGGAAACTGATGTAAACAAAGCTGGTACAGACCTCTGTGTGCACGTGTTTACACAGATGGGAGTTTTCAGCTGATTTGGGCTAATTTTCATGGTGCAGCTGCTAAATCCCATGGGAAGAGTGTGCTTGGTGATGTGGTTAGAGCCGGACAGTGTGTAGCTTTGCAGACTGGCTTATCTCACTTAAGATTCCAGTCTTAGCCAGGTGGTTGTGTCACACACCTTTAATCCCAGCACTCTGGAGGCAGAGGCAGTCAGATCTTTATGAGTTCAAGGCCAGCCTGGTCTATAAACCTACACTGTCTGGGAGGGCAGGGAGCCTGTCTTAGTTACTTTTCTTTTGTTGCAAAGAGACACCATGACCAAAGCAATGTATCTGGGGGCCTGCTTACAGTTTCAGAGTTTGAGTCCATGCCCACCATGGCAGGGAGCATGGCAGTTGGCATGAATGGTACTAGAGCTGGAGCTGAGAGCTTACATCTTATCTGTTAGTTGGAGGGAGGGAGGGAGGGAGGGAGGGAGGGAGGGAGGGAGGGAGGGAGGGAGAGAGAGAGAGAGAGAGAGAGAGAGAGAGAGAGAGAGAGACTAGGCTTTTGAAACCTCAAAGCCCATCCCCATGACACACCTCCTCCAACTAGGCCACACTTCCTAATCCTTCTTAAACAGTTCCACCAGCTGTTCTCATTCAAGCCACAACAATTCCTCTGTGTTTTCTCATAGCTTCATAGCTCATTTCTCTTTAATGCCAAATAATACCACATTGCTGGGATAAATTTTAACTACTTACATACTTAAGGACACCTTGGTTGTTTCTATGTTTTGGCAATTATGAAAAAAGCTAATATAAATATCTATGTGCTTAAATTCTTAGTTGGAGTAATCTTGTGGATCCCTGATTGTCCTGGTGCCAGATTTCTCTTTAAGCCTGCAATGGCTTCCTCTATTAAGGAATCTCTTTCCTTGCTCTCCTTCTCTGTTCTTCCCCCAACTCCACCTTCCAGATGGGCTCCTCCCACCTGCCCTTCTCCCCTCCTCTTTTTCCTACCTCATTCACCCTCCCCCGTGCCCCCAGTTTACTCAGGAGATCTAGTCTCTTTCCCTTCTTGGGGGTCCATGTATGTCTCTCTTAGGGTCCTCCTTGTTTCCTAGCTTCTCTGGGGCTGTGGATTGTAGGCTGGTTATTCTATGCTCTATATCTAATATCCAATAGTGGAGAGGCTACCTTGAATGCCCTTCTCCTATAATGAGATTGATGACTATCTTAAATGCCATCTTAGAGCCTTCATCCAGTAGCTGATGGAAGCAGAAGCAGAGATTCACAGCTAAGCACTGAGCCGAACTCCTGGAATCCAGTTGTAGAGAGGGAGGAATGATGACCAAAGGGGTCAGGGACATGCCTGGGAAACCCCCCAAACACAGCTGACCTGAGCAAGTGGGAGCTTATGGACCCCAGTCTGACAGCTGTGGAACCAGCATAGGACCGAACCAGGCCTGGTTGAGGGGCCTGGGCAGTCTATGGGGGCCTCTGGCAGAGGAACCAGTGCATTATTCTAGTGCATGAATGGGCTTTGGGAGCCCATTCCCTGTGGAGGGATACCCTGTCAGCCTGGATACATGGGGGAGGGCCTAGGTACTGCCCCAAATAATGTGACAGACTTTGATGATCCCCCATGGGAGGCTTCACCCTCCCTGAGGAATGGATGGGGGTAGGAATGGAAGGACTGGAGAGAGAGGGAACTGGGATTGGTATGTAAAATAAAATTGCTTTTAATTTAAGTAAAAATTAATTAACTAAAATAAATAAACATCTATGTGCATGCATTTGCAAGGACATAGGTTTTCAGCTTATTTAGTTAAGTCCCAAGGAGGGCAGTTGCTATGTTTAGTTTTATAAGAAATGCTGGCTAGATATGATAACTCACACTAGTAGTTCCAGCCCTTAGGAGGCTGAGGCGGAAAGATCACCACGTGTTCAAGGCCAGTCTCAGCTGCATAGTAAGGTCCAAACTATCTTGGGCTACATATTGAAACTATTTCAAAAAAAAAAAAAAAAAAAAAAAAAAAGAGGAGAAAATGAAGGAGAAGAACTCCAAACTGTCCTCTGCTTTCTCCACACTCACCCACATTTCCTGGTGAGTATTTGGGGTTTTAGGAATCCTAATAGGTATGTAGTAGTTTTGCACTGCTTACTCATCAGTTCTCTTATGTCCTGTGATGCTGGGCATCTTTCCATTGCTCATTTGTCATCCACATAGCATTTTCAGTGAGGCTTAGCCTGAAGTCTTTGGCTCCTTTCTGTCCTTCTTTTCTGTGCTTGTGAGGGTGATGTGGAGGTTGAGACAGCATCTTCCTAGCTAGCCCAGGCTGGCCTGGAATTCACCATACTGAGCAAGCTGGTCTAGAATTTGCAATGATGCTCTGACCTCCCCTTCCAAAATGCTAAGATTACAGGTGTGTGTGTGTGTGTGTGTGTGTGTGTGTGTGTGTGTGTGTGCGTGTGTGTGTGTGTGCACGCCCACCACACCTGGCTTTCTTTCTTCTTCTTTTCTCCGTTTTTAGTTGTGAAGGATAATTAGAAGACAGATTTTTCCAATCAAATTTTCAACCTATTGGAAGTCAGGAGGTGAAAGATGGGGAGTAAAAGAAAGAGAGAAGTAGGCTGATAAAGTGAAGAAAAATGGACAGTGTTTCCTGGGAATTCAGGGACCAGCTCTCTCCCTATTTTTTTTTTTTTTTTAATGGTTCTTTCTGGTTGTCATTGTGGTGATTGTCAGCTTTCATGACAATGGAAGTTGTGTACATAACAAGCAGTGAATTACATGGAAGTTAGCAATTGTGAGCAGCCATTTCAGATCACATCATTTTCAGGCAGCTCACTTGGAAAACAATTCCTAACCTATTGTCCTCACAACTTCAAGGGTAAACAGCTTGGTCCATTAGACAGTACAGGGTGAGGGTAGGGTGACAAGCTCCCCTTTCTTCTTTTTATTCTTAAGGGGTTATGAATGGTGAAGAGCTATCATCTTCTGTAACTTTTCCAAAGCTTCTAAAGTTTCCATCAGAGCAAACTTTGCCATTTAAAGTAGATTTGGTCATGGGCCATGAGTGCCTAAGTCCTTACACTGGTGTGATTACCCTTTGTAGCTTTGTGACCTCCAGCCATTTACTTATAAATAAGACTGGACAGTTGGAGAAGCATGGCCCGAGAAACAGGAGGAGACTAAAAATATTAGGGAACAAAAAGTCAGATAATGTTTGATATGACCTCTTTAACCAAGCTCCAGATAATTTTGACTAGAGGTGGCCAGAGTTTGATCATGGAGTGAGCTTTATTTTTATTTAAATTTGTGTGTGTGTTATATTATGGTGTGTATATATGTGTGTGTGTTATGTTATGGTGTATGTGTGTTATGTCATGGTGTGTATGCATGTGTGTGTGTGTGTAAAGGTACACTTTCTTGTGTATATGTGTGCAAAGGCCAGAGGAAGATGTTGGATATCCTGCTATGATTCTCTTCTTGAGACAAGTTCTCTCACTGAATCTGAAATGAGGCTGGCTGCCAACAAGCCACAGCAAGCCTCCTGTCTCCACCGTCCTCACTCCTCTGTCAGTGCTGAGGTTACAGGACAGCATAAAGCTGTACCTGCCTTCTTACACGGGTACTGGAGATTTGAACTCAGGTCCTCATGCTTGAATAGCAAGCATCCCTACCCATTTAGCCACCTCCACATCCACCAAGTTAAAAGTGTTTAAAGGCCCAAGGGCTCCTTGTTTTGTGTCTCCGCTGGTATTTATATAAAACAAAAGAATGGTTTGGGAGTCATCATTCTCTCCCACCCCCAAGATCTATAAAAGGGCATTATTTGCAGGAAAGCAAGAATTTAATCCTTCAGGCACAATTCCATCATTCAACTCTGCTGGGGGCCAGCTCCAGGGGCTGACAGGGTCCAGAGAGGGAAAGATTGAGACAGGCCATGGTGGGTGGGGGACTCTCACAGCCTGACTGATCAGCAGTCAGAGTTGTTCTTCTTCTTTTTTTTTTTTTAATTATTTATGTTTATTTATTTATTTATTTTGTGTCAGAGTTGTTCTTTATTCACACAAAATTCAGTAAGCAGGGATAGATTCATGTTGTTCCAAACGTAGCTCACATCATTTCTGTTCTTGGACATGTGTTCTACTTTCTCTTGCATATCATTTTTTACTCATCAACCCCATCACCCAACTTTTAGGCAGCCCCTGTGGTTTCAAGGATGCTAGACAGAATCTCCAAGCCAGCCCAGGCAGATTGTCATGTCCCGAGCAGTGTATTACTAATTCTTAATGGTCAGAGTGTCATTTGGCAGGAAGAAGAATCCTCAGTCCAAAGCTACTGCAGTTAGTATTCAATTTCTGACATAATATAATGTTTATGTCTTATATCCTTATAGAGTCTATTTATATGTCCAATTCTGGCATTCTTTTGCTCTTTGGTCGTATGACACCACAGTGGCTCTGCACCAGTTAACTTTTCTGGAAAAAAAAAAGAGAAGGTTTTGTACCTCATTTTAAAAATCACTTTTCTATATCGTTCTTTGCCTATTAGTGTGTCTGTGTAGGGCAGAGGTAACACCCTTACTTTGTTGCTGCATATGCTAGGTAATCACCTGAGTGTGTAGTGGAAAGAGGCTTGTAATCTGATCTGTGACCAACTCCTCCAGCCCACCATGTCTTGTTAACCTTTTTAAAGTTTGCTTTGTTTTTATTATCTTGTTCCTGAGTAAGTACAGAGGCAGATGTTTCAAGAATGTCTCCTAGCCTCATAAAGAGACCTCTGGCTCACAACCTCTGTGTCATAACCCCAAGACGTGAGGAAGACCTTCCGGTAGAGAAGGATGCCTCCCTAAAGCGGGAGTGGTTCTGTGTTCAGGACTTTCCTGGGGAAGCTGAGAAGTGATACAAATGATTCATACGAAATTTCCCATCAGCCCAATTTCTCCAAGTTGCGCAAATATTAAGAGCCCTCTAAGCTTGAGACGCATGGCATAGCAGCCATCACATGTGCCACTCAGCTTTGCTGGGTCTTTATCAAGCAGCTGTGCTAGCTTTGATTTTGCCATTGCCATCAGATAAGGCTGCCCCATCTCTGCCTTTTTTTTTTATATGTTAACTTAAGAGTCTGTAGCTCTCCTTATGTCAAATGTAGGGCATGCTCTAACTTCTTCTTTATCACTTTCTCTGCTGTAGCTGATTCAGAACCAGAACCAGGAACTTCAGGCAGGGAGTGGAGGGGGGAGAGGGAGGGGCAGCAGAGACAGGCAAGGCTCCACCAGCAGGAGCAGTGATAAGCTTACACACTCAGGGGTAAATCACCTCACATGTGATCTTGTTCAGGTGACCATCATCCACCTAAATGCTTTTGCTGTCCAGGACCTTGATATCTTTAGTGCCCTCATGAGGGTTGCCCTCAAGAAAAGGGCAGGCAGCAGGCACTAACTAGGCAAAGGAGCACTTGGCCTCTGCAGCTAAAAGGCTTCATGCATGTGACCCTAGTGTCTTAGGATGGTAAAAGGTCCATCTCTGTTTCTGTGGCCCATTTCCTTCCTCCCTCCCTCCCTTCCTTTCTTCCTTCCTTCCTCTCTCCCTCCCTTCCTTCCTTTTTCTTATTCCTGTTTTAGATTTATTTATTCTATGTGCATGAGTGTTTTGCCTGCATGCAAATCTGTGTATCATTTGCATGTTTGTTACCCAAAGAGATCAGAGGAGGTTTTTGGACCTCCTGGATCTGGAGTTATAGACCCGTTGTGAGCCATCCTGTGGATGCTGGGAACTGAACCTTAGTTCACCCCAAGAGCATTAAGGAGCACTTGAGCTCCTGTGGCCAATTATCTAACTAGGTGGCTTATTCTCCTATTGTCAAGTTTTTAAGACTTCTTTGTATATTTTTAATGAGTCCTTTATTAGATATGCTTTTTGCAACTATTTTCTTCCAGGCTGTCTTGCCTTTATTTTCATAGCAGTATACTTCATTGTAGCATGAATTCTAATTGTTCTTAATAATAAAAACTCATAGTCAGCTATCAGTGGCTGAAAGCTGAAGGACCAAAGAAGCAGAGAGTCCAGCCACTAGAGTTTTTACTTCTACTAATGCTCAGACCAAAGGGGCGATCCTGTCCTTAGACTGCATCCTCTGACTGCATCCTCTGACTACTCAGACTGCTGCCTCAGACTGCACTGAGCTCCTGTCTCCTCCCACCTTATATCCCTCTCTTCACCCAGCCCTATAACTCCTGTCTCCACCTACCTCATGCTAGGATTAAAGGCATGTGACCCCAAGTGCTGATATCACCTTTGTGTGAGCTGTTTCTCCTTAGACTGGATCAATTTTGTGTAGTTCAGGCTGGCCTTGAACTAACAGAGATCTGTCTGCCTCTGTCTCCCAAGTGCTGGGATTAAAGGTGTTTTCCATCGCTGCCTGCACTCTATGTGGCTAGTTCTGCACTCTGATCCTCAGGCAAGTTTTATTTGTTAGATCATGAAGAAAATATTACCACATTTCATAGAGCAGAAGTTTAGAAGTTTTAAAGTCTAGTGGTCCTTTCTTTTGTTCTTTCTTTCTTTCTTTCATTTTAAAGTAATTTAATTAATAAGTGTGTGTGTGTGTGTGTGTGTGTGTGTGTGTGTGTGTGTGTGTGTGTGTGTTGTGCCTGTGTGGGCACATGTGCCATAGGATACAAGAAGAGATGAGAGGACAGCTTTGTTGAGTCAGTTCTCTCTTCACCTTTATATGTGTTCCCAGGATTGAACTCGTGTCATGAAGCTTACACAGCCAGTGCCATTATCTGCTGAGCCCTTTTGCCAACCCAGATCTAGAATATATCCATTCTTTCTCTCATAGATCATAGTTTTGGTGGTTTTCTTTGGTTTTCTTTTATTGTATTATCTAGGAATATTTTTTTAGTTTTATGTTATATCCTTAAGTTTATGGTCCACTTTGATTAGGTCTGAATCTATAAGGTCTGAATCTAGATTACCCCCCCACACACACACACACAGGTGTCATGTTCTTTGGAAAAAAGAAGTTTTGTTCTATTGTGTTGTTTCTGTCCCTGTGTTGAAGCTCAGTTGGTCAAATCTGTGTGAGCTCTCTGGCCTCCTTCATTATCTGTCCTTGTGCTCCTTCACCAGTTCCTCACAGTCCCAGTTGCTATAGCTCCAATTTCATTCCATTTTTTTCAATCCTATGTTGATTATTCTGGGTCTTTCTTATCATATGAATTATATGAATATTGTTAGATTGATGTCTAATTATTTCTTTTTGGTATTAATGTAGATGGTATTGATTTCCATTTCAAATTCCCTTTGTTTATAATGATATAAATATGACTGGCTGACCTTCGTATATTATCTCTATATCCTGCAACCCTGTTGCCCTTTGTAACATTCCTTAGTTGCAGGGGATTTAATTTTGTCACTTATATGTTTTCTGCGTAAATTGTTGCATTATCTAGGAACAGAGGTAGTTTGATTTCTTCATTCTCCATCTGTATACCTTTCCTTTTCTCATTTCTTTGATTTATCAGTGCATTTATCTGGTCTTATTACATTAGCTAAGTACAACGTTGAAAAGCAGTGTTAAGAGTGGACAAATCTGCTTTGTTCCTGATCTTAGAGGAAGGCTTTAAGTTTCTCACTGTTGAATATGATAACTGTAGGACATTTGAGATGCTTTCGTCAAATGAAAGAAATTACCCTTTAATCCTATTTTAGTTATGAATGGATTTTGGAAAATATCAATTGGTACTTCAAGAATTTCTTCCCTTTGTCCTTGTCCAGATTGTCTTCTGAATAGGTCATCACTATTCTTATAATAGAAAATTACACCTTTGTTCATCATTCCAATCATTTGGATATTCCCTGAGAGATCCAGAATGATGGAGGAGTCCAATCTAGGTGACCAAAGATGGGGACTATCACTTTAGTGATAAAATAACAGAAATTGACAGGAAGGGTTGGCCAGGTTTAAAAATCTCATCTCCCTTTTATTTATTCTATTGTTAAATTGCAAGTGATATTTGTTTTAAAAATAGCATGGACAAGATTAATGTGAAAAATAAGAATTTCTCTCACTATTCAGCAGTGGTTCTCAACCTGTGGGTTACAACTCCTATAGGAGTTAAGCAACTCTTTTACAGGGGTCTCCTAGGATGATCAGAAAACACAGATGTTTACATTACAATTCATAACACTAGTAAAAACATAATTATGAAGTAGCAATGAAATTATTTTTATAACATTGTTTTATTGAATATTCGGGAATCATACAGCATGTGCCTCATTGTACTCACCTATGTCTGCTTCCTCCCCCATGGCCTCCTCCTATGGTGATATCTTGTTTATACACTAACAAATAAAACTTGTCTGAAGATCAGAGGGTGGAGTTAGCCACTAGCTAACCATAGAGGTCTGGGGGGTCTTTACAGATAGACAGGAAGTGAGGTGATTGGGTAGAGAGGAATAAAGTGGGATGAGACCCACTGGGTCTCTTTTCAGTCTGAGGATTTCACAGAAGTAAGAACTCTAGTGGCTGGCTGCTCTGCTTCTCTGGTATTTCAGCTTTCACCCCCTAATCTCTGACTCCAGTTTTTATTATTAAGACCCATTAGAACTTGTGTTACATACCACCCAAAAAACAAGTTCATTTTGTGTTGTTCATATTTTCACTGGAACATGGTCTAATTACTAGTGGCCAGCCCCACAAGAGAAGATGAGTATTTCTCTTCCTACATCCACACCAGAATCCATCAGCTGAGGAGCGGGGCTGGGTTAGCTCTCCTGCCTATACCTACTGCCTGCATCTCAGTACTGTGAGCTGGTGAGAGGCTGGACCAGCTGTCCCGTGCCCATGGACGTTAACATGGCTTCAGGGGGCAGCCCCCATCATGGGTGTCCACATGGGTTTTGATGGCAACATGGGCCACAAACATCAACATGGATCTTGGCCGCATCAAGACCTCTGACACACTCATGGCCCTCAGTGGCCCTATGGACCACAAGCTTCAACATGGTCTCAGGTGGTTGCACGTGAGACTTACATCAGCATGACTTCCTGAGGAAGCAAAGCCCTAGGATATCACTGAGGCATCAGGCAGTGGCACAGACTGCATCCTTCCACATGGATTTCAGGCTTCATCCGAGGTTTAAGGCAGCAACATGGACCATCAGCACCAACATGGCCTCTAGTGGTATTGCAGACCATAATTGTCCTTCAAGGAGATCCAACACAGAAAGTGAAGCTTTCCTCATCTAGGGTTTTCATCCTTACCCAGAGCCAGGTTTGGAGGTTGAGTGTAAGCTCCAGTCTGTTGTACACCGTCCCATCCACCTACTGAGCAATGACAGCATGGAGACTTTGGCCCTGTCTCTCGCCTATCACTGCCTTCACATCTGGTCTCCAATTCCACTCCTCTCCATAGCTCACACACAACTCTATTTTTATATCTTTCGCACATCTCCATCACACATGTGTTCACACCCACTCCCCAGGCCATGGGGCCTGGGTAGTCCTTGGGTGGGTTTCAGTGACCCCACAACAAAAGAATGTTATGGTAGGGGGTCACCACAACGTGAGGAACTGTATTACAGGGTCGCAACATTAGGAAGGTTGAGAGCCACTGCTCGATAGCCCTCTTCTTTTTCCTCCAAGTTAATCAGTAACCCTTGTTCGTGATTTTCCCCTCTTTGTGCTCTAAGGGAGGAATGATCACTCTGGCTGGAGACAGTAAGCTGAGACTAATGATGCAGTGGCAACGTGCCAAGAAACAGCCAGCGTTTTAAAGAGGCTCTTGGAAAAGTGAGAACTAATGAGGTAGATCTAGGATTTTTTTTTTCTGTGTTACTTATGGTATGAGAGACATCACCCTAATCAACTCCCACAGTTAGGAGATGGCCACAGAAATCGAGGCCCTTGAAGGAAACATAGCAATAGTGTGAAAGCAAACAAAAACACTTCTGTGTTTAGCTGCTATGGAAACTTTGCTTCCCTTAGGAAACACAACTTATACCTAGTAGCCAGTACTTCTACTCACAAGAAAACTTACAGCAAAATAACTCTATTTTCACTATTTTACTGCAACTTTCTGCTCTTTATCATTCTTGACTGGTGTCCTGTTGAGTTTCCATGTGCTATGAGTTGGGCCTTTTGTTTGCTCAGATGTGGGGGCCCTATAAACTTTCTTCAAGCCTCAGTTTCTTTTCAACTCTGCTCTCTGGCCATTTTGAGACTCTTCCTCCCCTCCCACTAGGATAGGTAGACTTGAAGATGGTGCCCAAGTCCTGGAATCCATGGCCTTGCACGATTTCTTTCCTTGAGTGTGAGCTGAACTTAATTTGATACTGTACCCACATCTATGGTTAAGATATTATATACTTTTTACCTTATTTAATATGCTGTTCCCAGAAGACTGACTATTGCCTTCTGGGCCTGGTGTTTTGAAGTGAGTTGGCATGAAGTGAGTGGACAGTGGCCTGTGTGGCAAAAAAAAAAAAAAAAAAAACCTGAATTCAGTTTCTAGCTAACTATCATCAAGTAATGGAAGCTCTCATATTAGCAGCCCTCAAGGAGTGTTGGTAACAATCATTTGATTATCTTATAAACTTGTTATTTGAGCTTCAGATGAGGCACCGAGCTTGGCCAACAACGTGATTCAACCTTGTGAGTGACCATGGGGCAGAGAACCCATATCAGCTATATCAAGATTCTTAGCTCACAGACATTGTAGGGTGATAAATATGCACTGTTTGAAGCCACTAAGTTTTGGGGTAGTTTGTTACATAGTAATTAATAACCCATATGAGAAACATACATCTATAATTTTCTTAACACATTATAAAAATTATGAATAGAAAAAAAGCAAGTAGACACAGATGCACGTAAAGGAACAATAGGGAAGGGTAGTAGGAGGGGGAGCAGAGAGGATATTAAAGGCAGTAAGTGGAAAATCCAGGTCTGGTGACATGAACTTGTAACCACAGCACTTGAGAGGGAGAGGTAGGAGGAGGATCAGGAGTTCAAGGCCAGCCAAGACTGCATGGTAAATTTGAAATCAGCTTGGACTACATGAGATCCTGCCTCAAAAAAGCCAAAACAATAAAATGAAAAATAAAACCATTAAGTAGAATTGAATTCAAATTAAAACAGAAGACAACTTTTTAAGCAACATGGAAGAGCCTAAAATATTCTCTGAGCTGTAGGTGGCAGTGAGTAGAGAATTTAAGAGAAGGTTGAAACTTGACTACTGAAGGCTCTGGACCAGCCAGGATCCTGAGCTACAACGACAGTCCTGTTGTAGTAAGATGCTTAGGATGCTTTCATACTAGCAACATCACTCAAAATAGGGTGGCTTCATAAAGCTACCTGATAACTGGAAAGGCAAGGCCAGAACATGGGCTCAGCCAGGGAAAAGCATCCAAGTTCCTGGAAGCTGCTGATGTGTGGCTTCTACCTTAGCATCACTGGTTGAGGAAATGAACATGGGGACAGAGTGATCAAGGCTTCCTCACAGCCCTTCCAAAAGGAGGTCTGGGAAGAACAGGTTACCTGGGTGGACGTGATTAAGATACTGCCTTATAGCAACCAAGAAGGCACACTCCAAGACTATCTCTAATCCCATTGACTCCCAGGATGGTAGTTATCTGGTTTTGCTCTTTTGTGAGCTCTTTGTACTCTTGAGGGTTAGGTAGATTTGCAGAAGGGGCAGGAGTAAGACAAAATCAAACAGTGGCATGTAGAGATGGCAGGAGGGCTACCAGATCTAATCATATAAATAAACTAAGTATGATAGGACATTGTATCTCTAAAGATACTCACCCTTGCTACTGCATCATGCCTTCTCCCAGATGCCAGTGCCTTCCCCTAGAAACCTTATGAACTGTGTAGAGAGGTAAGTCAACATCACTTACTAAACTCAGAGATAGATTTTCCCCATCGTCTCTTCCTACCTCACCTGTCAGGTTAGCTAATAGAATCTGTTGCCCTGAAATCCAGTCCTAGCCTTGGCCACATGTGTTAGCAGCAGTAGGGTATTGGTACATTGTTTAAGAACTGGTCCCCAGGCACAGAGATGAAGGGAACTGCTGCTCTGTGCCAATACCCATGAAGAAATCAAATTCTTCTGGTTTCCACTCATATCAAGGAACGTGAGTATTAGGGAGAGATGAGCACAGCTAGGTCTTTTTTCCCCTCTCCATCTTTCTATTTTTTCTTTTCTTTTTTTTTTTTTTTTTGTAACAGGTTCTCAGGTTTTATGTCCCTCTCAGGTTTTAGTCATCTTGCTTTGATTTAATTAATTCATCTACTACATCTCATGGCAGGAATTTGGAAAACAAATCCATATCCACAAGAAGCCAAAACTCAGTGAAACAGAAAGTGAAGTCAAGGATGGAAAAGTTCAGCCCTGTCTCTTTCTTTAGGCTGGCTGGTCTATTCTGGGAGTGAGTAAGCATACTTTCTGGAAGTAAAATGTCACTGTGAAAGTAAAAGAATTTTTTTTTTAATTCTTATGTTATGGCTCCGTATCAAAAGCCAACTTTGGTTAAGAAGGAACATCAAGGCTGGGAAGATGGCTCACTGCTCTTCTGGAGGACATACATTTGGTTCCCAGCATTCATTTTAGGTGGCCAACAGCCACCTTTAACTCCAGATCCAGGAGATCCTCACCCTCTTTGAACCTCTGTTAGTACAAACCTATTCTCTCTCTCTCTCTCTCTCTCTCTCTCTCTCTCTCTCTCTCTCTCTCTCTCTCTCTCACACACACACACACACACACACACACAAATTTTAAAAGTAAAATATTTTAAATAGGGAAATCATCAAGCATCAACTATAAGCTAGCAGTAAAATTATACTTTTCTCCTGAGGTCATTCTATGTTTCACACTTGCAAAAATGACAGGCTACAACAGACACTCCCAAACATGTTTGTATAGTATGCTGACACTTGACCAAAACCCCATTCTCCCTCACCAACCCCCCACCCCCGTCACTGCCTCTAAGTAGAGAGGCGAGGGGCAGGGTCTGTAGGGCTTCTGAAAAGGCATGGAAATCACCTGGCTCAAAGAAGCCACTCCAGGGTTGGAGAAATGACTCAGTGGTTAAGATTGCTCACTGCTCTGCTAGAGGACTTGAGTTTGAGTCCCAGCACCCATAGCAGGTGCTCATAACCTCCTGTAGCTCCAGCTGCAGGGGATCTCCGATGGCGTGATTGTTCACTTAACTACATCTGGAATTAACTAAAACCCAAGCAGCTAGATACATCTGTGCATGATTTTCTTAACCATTTGAAGTGGGAAGACCCACTTTAAATCCAGATCTTCTGAGGTGGGAAGATCCACCTTTAATCTGGGCCACACCTTCTGCTAGCAGCCTAAATAAAGGATAGGAAAGAAGAAAGTTTGCTGCTCTCTGTACCTGCTTGCTCTTACTCTCGCTGGCAAGTCCATTCCTTCACTGGCATTAGAGCCTACTTCTTCGGGATTCCAAGGTGTATACTCAAGACCAGCTGAGACATCGGCATCATGAACTGAACAACTAACTACTGGATTCTTGAGCTTTCCCTAGGTAGACAGCCACTGTTGGACTACCTGGACCACAGCCTGGAGGCCATTCTAATGAATCACTTTCCATTATATAAAGAAATCCATTCTATAAGTTCTGTTCTCCACCTGTGGGTTGCGACCTCTTTGGGAGTGGGTCTAATGACCCTTTCACAGGAGCCACATGTCAGATATTGGGAATAACAGATATTTACATTATGCTTCATAACAGTAGCAAAATTAGAGTTATGAAGTAGCAATGAAAATAATTTTATGTTGGGGGGGTTCCCCTCAACATGAGGAACTATGTTAAAGCGTTGAAGCATAGGAAGTTTGAGAACCCTTGTTCTAGTGAATCCTAACTAACACAGGAACCAACACAATCTTCTGGGTTGGGTAGTCATCAATACACAGACACATAGACATACATGACACACACACACATACACAGAGAGAGAGAGAGAACATAAAAATAAAAAGAGCCCACTGAAAGAATTGGCTGATAAAACCCTTTTCATTTCATGAGCAGTATCACAGCCGATTTGCTTTCTTTTGGATTTTGATTAAAAAGACAATGTGAGCTATGTTAAAGCAACATTGCAGATTGTACTTGGAACTGTTTCATGGTTATATTAGCTGTTGGTGTTAGAGTGGTGTCCTCCCTCCAAGGAGTGAGCCCTGGGTTTCACATAGATTTCTTCCTGTTACCAGTTGACAGTGAAGTAATATCAAACATTCCTTTCCCGCTGTCTTCCTTATAGCTCTCTAATAATTGCTTTTTGAAAACTTTTCTAGTTTCTACTTTTAAATTTGTTGCATAAATTGACTTAGTTGATACAGTGCAGCAATCGAAGTATATAAAGACGGAGCGGTGGGATGAGGATAGCAATGGGAGAGAACTGTGCTAAAGTATTCCTTGTTTCAACTTCATGTTGGTGATGGCCCTGAGCACCCTTCAAGCCTGGCCTGGGGACTGCTGTTCATCTGCCCCCGAGTGCAGCACCAATTCGCCCTGTGGCTTCACCTACTTGGGTCTGTGCTCTACAGGGAGAATCCTGCACACACTGAACCCATCCATACCATTCTGTGACCCGGCATCTCTCTTACCTAAGCAGTTCCTATCAAGGGACAAAGCAGAAGAGCCTGCCTACCCTGTTCCCACCCCAGCATAAGCCCTTCTGTGCCATTGGAGATGGCCCTCAGCAGTGGAGCCACACCGCCATTGCCACATGACTGTGTCTGTCTTTGCTTGACCTGGCTCAGGTACACTTTTGTTCTGGTTTTGCAGCAGGTGTGTGTTCTGCAGCCTCCTCAAGTAATTCTTCTTGTCTGCCATTTGATTCAAGGGAGGGGGGAGAATGCCATATTAACAGAGAAAAATCATAATTTATAATTGTCAAACACACATGCCTATTACTTACAGAAGTAGTTATCAACAGTTCTAGGCAGAATATCTTTCACCCCCCACAAATACACACATCCCCACACAGAGGAAAAATAGCCTGCTTTTTTTCTTGTCATACCCTCCAGCAAGTTGCACTGGTTAAAAGTTCCAAAGTAATATTTAATTACTTTGTCCCTTGGAGGTCATTCTACTGTCAAATAATCCTTTTCTTGTGCCTCTACATAGGTGTGCATGTGTGTGTGTGTGTCTGTCTATGTATGTACATATGTGCACGTGTGTATGTTTGTGAGTACATGAATTTGTGTGTGTGTGTGTTACGGTATGCATGTATATGTGTGTACATATATGTGTGTGTGAGTGTGTATGGAAGCCATACAGCAACTTCTTTTTTCCTTCAGGAGCACTGCACCCTGTTTACAAGGCCAGGTCTCTTATTAGCCTGAGATCTTGCTAATTAGGCTCAGCTGACTAGTGAGTCCTGGCAATCTGCCTGTCTCCACCTCCGGGTGCTGGGATCCTAAGGGTGTACTACAACCTTTATTTTCTTTTTATTTTTGAGACAGGGTTTTTCAGTGTTGTCCTGGCTGTCCTAGACCAGGCTGGCCTCGAACTCATAGAGATATGCCTGCCTCTGCCTCCCTAGTGCTGGGATTAAAGGACTGCACCACCGCCACTTCCCAGCCACATGTTTTAAAAACAAAATAATAATTTTTTGATTTTTTGAGGCAGGGTTTATCTGTATTGCTCCTTGAACTTGCTCTGTAGATCAGGCTGACCTTGAATTTACAGAGATCTGCCTGTCTCTGCCTCCTGAGTGTTGGGATTAAAGATGTGAGCCATCAACACCCAGCATCATGTTTTTTTCTCTTTTACATTTATTTATTGTTAACATTTTGATATATTTTATGCTCAGCTTTTTCTTTGTATGAGTATGAGTACATACATGTACTCATATACATATATGATGTATATAAACAATCCCTAAGTTAATGTCAAAATTGGTATCATGTTGCATACATAATCTTACATACTAATTCGAACACTTTCTGATTTTTGCATGTTGATAAATATCCTTAGTAAGAAAAGAATATCCAGGATAATATATATATGTTCATCATTCATGTTGTGTCTTTACTTTTGCCTTTGATAACCGAAGTAATGTAATTACATATCAAATTCTATTAATTTATGCCTATTTTAAATTCTCTTCTTAGGATACATTTTTTAAGTAAAAATTAATAAGTACACGTGTTTTAATCATTTCCCGGAATGACATCATGGGCTTCTCTTGAAGTAAACAGTAGTCTAGAAGTACTGTTATCTTTTAATAAGTACATAATTCCTATTATGAACCAGTTCCTGGGAAGGCAAACTTTGAGATTAAGTTTAACTGGGAATATTCAATAGGGAGTGTTCTTGGCATTAACATTTGCGGAAGAGAGGAAAGGAAGTATGTGTATGGAGGGCAGAGAACACAACTTCCCAGAGCCTGATTTCAACTTCTGCCTTGTGGGCTCTGGGGGTTGAACTTGGGTCATTAGGGTTGGCTGTGGGAGCCTTGACACCTTGCCAGCCCATACTCAGAATGTTTAAGTCTTAATTGAAAGAAAATGATGTCCCATTCATTGGCAGCCTGAGAAATGTACAATTAACATGGTTTGGCAGACTTGGTATTTCGATTTGATGTGTGTAGCAAAGACGAAAACAAAAATTTTAATATTGTGGAGGATTTTGTTTGGGTTTTGTTTCCTCAAAGTCATTTAAACAAGAGTTTCTGAGGGGGTTGTGGATGCATATGAATGAATTAAAATTAATAATATGCTAATGCTTCAAGTCTTCCTTATAAAGTAAGTGGATCTAAGATTAAGGGTGAAATCTTTAAACTGTTCAAGAATTTTGTAGAATTACTAAAGAAGTATATTTTATGTAAAGTAGTGTAGCCTGAATAACATTGTTAAAATTCAGCAATGGATTAAAGAAAAAGATGACTTGGCTGTCTTCAGGAAACAGCTGGTATTTAGATCTCTGTTTTTTGTTTGTTTTTAATATGATCTTTTGAGCATCTTCCTTATGTCACAAAATAAAAGTTCTATTTTCAAAATACTACAAATCTCTCTGTATGTAAACATGAAAATAAGACAGTGAGTGCCCATGGAGGGTGGTTGGCACTTAGTGGCACGCTGTATGCTTAATGAAGTTCCATAGATTGACTCGCAGGTCTTGGAATATTTGAATATTAATCTCTGATACATGAGTAGTTAGCACAGATTTTCTTCTATTCCATATGCTGTCTGGTCATTCAGTTGTCTCTTTTGCTCTGTGGAAGCTGTTTGTTTTTAATCACTGGTTTTTCTGTTGTTTACTTAAAAAAATTAATAGTTCTATGATTGTTTCATACAACATATTTTGATCACAGTCACCCTCTTCCCCTAACTCTTCCTAGATCCCACCCCCCTACCCAGTTTTATATTTTTTTTAATCCTTTAAGTCCAGTTTGTGCTGCCCAAATATTCTTGGATGTGTGGTCTTCTCTTAGAGAGTGGTTGACTTTTAGGGACTACACTCTTAGAGAAAGTTGTCTTTCCTTCTCCCGGGAGATAATAATTGCCAGTAGCTCCATGATTAGAGGTGGCACTCTGTGCCAACCCCCTTCGCCATGCTAGAATTTGTTCTGGCTTACGCTTGAATAAGTTTTGTATATGATATTCCAACCATTGTGAATTTACTTACATGTGGAGCTGCCCTGCTGTGCCCAGAAGATATTTCCTTGTGGTCATCCACCACCTCTATCTTTTATACTCTTTTTTTTTATTTATATTATTGTTTTTTTTTTTTTTTGAGATAGAATCTCACTGTGTAGCTTCCACTATCCTGGAACTTACTATAGCCTCAAACTCAGAAAGACCCATCTGCTTTTGCATCCTGAGTGCTCGGGTTAAAGACATGTACCACCGTGACTGACTAAATTTTAATAATTTGTTTTGGAATTTTATATGTTAAAATACAATCACAACATGTCCTGCATCCTTCTCCTCCCTCCATGTTCCTTTCCTCTGCTATCAATTTCATAGGCTCTTTTTTAAAAAAACGTTATGTATACATATACACAAACCTGCCAAGCCCATTTAATGTTGCTTGTATGTGTGTGATTTCAGGGTGGACCATTTAGTTTCGGATAACCAAACCCAGGGCTTAACCTAACTCTTCATCTCTCAGCAGTCTTGCGTTGTCTGTAGGTCTTTGTCTAAGGGTGAACCCTAAGATGTTTCCCCCTTTCTGTGTTTGCATTTCTATTGGTTATTATTCAGGTCTTGTTTAGACAGCCATATTATTGAGGTATAAGGGGTGTTGCTTCCCTGACATTTCTAAGCGATACAGTCTCACAGCACAAGACTTCCTGACCCTCTGGCTCTTACAATCTCTCTGACTCATCTTCCCTGATGCTCTGAGGCGTCGGTCGGTACAGGGGTTTTATTGTAGACCTATGGGTTGGAGCACAAGACCAGGTATTTGAGTTTATGATCAGTGTAGTTTTCTGTAATGGTGTCAGTCTGCTGCAAAGATAAGCTGCTTTGGCGAGAAGCAGGAGCCATGTTACCTATGGTAAGGGCAAGTATTTAGAATGCAGTTGGGGATTGGTCTGGTCTAGTAGAGTGGCTATAGTAGGCTCATCTCTAAGACCTCATTAATGCTGGGTAGCTGGCTAGGTTTCCAGTACCAGGAATGATTTCACTACTGTTGAAGCAGGCCTTAAGTCCAATTAGACAGCTGTTAGTTACCACCAAGATATGAGTGACAGAGTTGCATCTATAGGGACAGCTTACTTCTGGGCATTGTTGCAACAATTGCACTCTTCTGTCCCCTCTTCTGCTATGACCCCTGAGCCTCTAGAGGAGAGGTGAGGTATACATGTTTCATTTAGGGCTGAGCAGTCTGCAGTCTCTTACTCTCCGTACCTTGTCCAGTTTTGGGTCACTTGTGTTAAGCATATTCTACTAAAAATAGAAGCTTCTCAGAAGAGGGTCGAGAGATGTGTTGATGTATGGGTGAAATGATAAGACATTAGGAGCCAGTTTAATAGTATGTCCATTTATCAGCGCGATAGCAGGTTTTACCCTATGGCCTATGATCTGTCTAGCCGTCACTTCTTTACTTGATAATGGTGCCAGGTATAGATTTCATCCTGTGGAGAGGGATTTAAATTCAATCAGAAAGTGGCTGCTTATTCCCATGTTTGTGCCACTATTCTACAACTGGGCATGTCTTGCCAGTCATTATTGTAGCTCACAGGGCTCATGGTTGGATATAATTGATGACCATGTCTTTTCTGGTAGCTTGCATAGCATCTCCATGCACATAGGGATGAAGCTACACCAGCTTAATTTCACTGTGTTCTATGACTCAAGCATGTAGTGTCTTCAGCAATAGGATCTTACATTCATATTCCGGAGGGTAACTAAGAGCAATTGAAATGGTCTGTCATATTTGGGAGTCTACAGGGCCTCACTGTTCAATAACTCCAAAAGAAGTAACCTTTTCCTGGTACGGGGCTTTTTATGTGTTAGCGTCTGGTGTCTAGTAGGTTCGTTGTTGCTCGGTTACAGGTTAACTGCATCTGAACTCTTTTCAGGTACATATACACCTATGTCTTTTCACATGCTTCTCCAGTAGTAAGTTTCCATATGTCTTTTTAAAACGTCTTTTGTGATTTTATCCTTCCCAATACTCTGTCCTCTCTTCTTCCCTATACTCCCTGACCCTAGTTTATCTTCTGTAAACCCTTTATATTCGTGCATTATCTCTCCCTTTCTTTGAAAGTTCCTCCTCGTGGCCTCTTAGTAATTTCCTGACTTCTATAGATACTCCAAATGAAACACACACATCTGAAGATTAAAACTAATATCCCCAGATGAGTGAAACACTGGATGCTTGTCTTTCTGGGTTTAGGTTACTTCTCTCAAAATGACTGTTAGTTACCACCAAGATATGAGCGACAAAGTTGCATCTATCCAGCTCCATTCATTTACTTGTGCATTTCATAATTTCATTTTTCTTACTAGCTAAATAATATTCCATTGTATAAATATTCCACATTTTTATTATACATTCATCAGCTGATGGACATTTTGGCTGTCTGTATCTCCTAGCTATTGTGAGTTGTATAGCAGCAATGAAATGGACAACCAGGTAGCGTTAGAGTAGGCTATGGAGTCCTTTGGATATATGTAAGAATGAAGCTAAAACTCTACCCTTTAGAAAATCAACCCAACAGGTCTAGAGAGGTGACTCGGCAGCTAACTGCTCTAGCAGAAGGTACAAGTTCAGTTACAAGCACCCCACTGGACAGTTCACAGCCACCTGCTCCAACTCCAAGCTACCCAACACCTCTGACCTCTGAGAGCACCTGTCCTCACATGCATATGCACACACACACACACACACACACACACACACACACACACACACACACACACACGATGGATTAGTAGATCTGTTTTTAGTTTTTGAGGAAATGCCACACTGATTTCCATAGTGGCTGTAGCAGTTTTCATTCCCACCTGCAGTGACTAATTGTCCCTGTCCCCCCAACAGTGCCAGCATTTGTTGTCATTTATAGCCATTCTAACCAAGACAAAATTTCAAAGAAATTTTAATTTGCATTTCCCTGGCAGCTAAGGATGTTAAACATTTTTTCAAAGTGTTTTCCAGCCATTTGTGTTTTACCTTTTGAGAATGCTGTCTAGTTATGGTCTCCATTTTTACATGGGGTTGTTTGTTTTCCCTTTGAGCTAAGGTTCTTCTATATGGTCCAGACAGACTTTTAACCTGAGCTTTTCCTTCCACATTACATGCATGCAGCCCCACATCCAGTTTCATAAGGTTTTGTTTTGGTGTAATTACATTTTCCTTTAGTGTAAGTTTCAACGTGTCAGTCATACACTCAAAGTCTTTGATCCATTTTGAGCAGATTTATTTTATTATTATTATTAATATTATTATTATTGGTACTCCAATACAAGATTTCTCTATATAACAGCTCTGGCTGTCCTGAAACTTAACCTGTAGACAAGGCTGGACTCAAACTCACAGAGATCTGCCTGTCTCTGCCTCCAAAATGCTAGGATTAAAGGCATGCTCCACCATTACCTGGCTTGAGCTTATTTAATTGTGTGTGTGTGTGTGTGTGTGTGTGTGTGTGCATATGCATGTGTGTACAGGTGCTCTCAGAGGCCAGAGATTTGGGGTGCCTTGAAGTAGGATCAGGTGGCTGTGAACTGACCGGTGTGGGTGGTTGGAATTGACCTCATACCCTCCGAAAGAGCAGCATGCACTCTTAACTGCTGAGCCATCTTCTCTCGAGACCTGTTGGGTTGACTTGATCAAGGGTGAGATGTAGAGTTTTACCTTCATTCTTCTAGGCATACTTCATTTTTCTGACACCTTTCTTAAAGAGTCTGTCTTTATTCTAATGATTGGCTTTGGTTCCTTTGCTGAGAATCAGATGGTATAAATTCAGGAGATTATTTCCTGGTTCCTATTCGATTCCTGGATCTATATATCTGTTTCTATGCCAGCACCAAACTTGTTTCATTACTATTGTTTGGTAGTCTAATTTAAAATTAGGTTCTGTGATATCTACAACATTGTTCTTTGTGATCAGGATTGTCTGGTTTATGTAGGGTCTTCTATATGTACTTTAGGATTGATTGTTTAGTTTTGTGACACTGTCATTGGAAAGTTGGCAGAGACTGCATTGAATCTGTGGATCATTTTCAGCAACACTGGCCCTTTCACAATGTTAATTTTGTCAGTTTAAGAGCATGGAGGTCTTTCCAACTTACTTAAAAAAAAAAACAAAACAAAAAAACCATAGTTTTCATTGTAGAAATCTTTTATGTCCTTGCTTAGGTTTATTTAAAGTCTAACCCTCCCACTCCCACCCCCGCCAGGCTACTGTGAATAAGAGTGCCAGGATTGTATCCCTAATTTCTTAACATGTTTATTATTACTATCTAGAAAAGGGACTGATTTTTGTATGTTTAGTCTGTGGCCTGCTACTGTGTTGAAGGTGATTATCAGATAATGAGTTTTATGGTAGAGTCTTTTGAGTATAGAATCAATCATCTACTAACAACAGCAACTTTGAGACACTTGTGATGGTGCACAACTTTGATCCCAGATCTCTGTGACTTTGAAGCTAGCCTGGTCTATATAGAACATTCTAGGATAGCAAGGGCTACATAGAGAAACCCTATCTTAAAAAAAACTTACATTTTTTTAAATATAAAACACCCAGTGATTTTATGTCTTTCCTTTGTGTGTCTGTTTTCTTTCTCTTGCCTTATTTCTATGGCTGAGACTCCAAGCACTATGTAGAATAAGAATAGTGACAGATCTCTATGTGCTAGAGGCTAGCCTGAGCTACACAAGGAGTTCCAGGGCAGCCAGGACTACACAGAGAAACCCTGTCTCACAAAAGTAAAAATAAAAATATAGACAGATTTTCCTTTGGGCTGCCAGCTCACACAAAATGACACGGAGACGCATTAATTATGAGAGCTCAGCCTATAGCCTAGTCTTGTCCCACTAGATCCTGCAACTTAAATCAACCCGTATTTTTTAAGTCTATGTTCTTCCATGTGCTCATTACCTCGTCTCCATTTTGCCCATCCTACTTGCCATCTCTCTCCTTTAACCTGCTGTGACTCTGCCTTTCTTCTTCCCAGTGTCCTCTCTGCTGGAGAAATCACACGTAGATATTGGCCAGTCAGCTTTTTATTGAGCCAATCAGAGTGACACATCTTCACAGTGTGGAAAAAGATTATTCCACAACAGAGAAAGAAGAAAAAAAGATATTCTGCAGAAAATTGCTATGTTCATTTGACTCATAATGCAATTTAACTCTGGAACTATCCTTGCTTCCTTCCTTCCTTTCTTCTTTCCTTCCTTCCTTCTTTCCTTCCTTCTTCCTTTCTTTCTTTGTCTGGGTTGTCTATCTATTGGTGAACATAGGGTATTGATACAAACCATTGTATCAATTGTATTGTGTTAGGATGCACCTGTCTCTTTATGTTCTCTAATGTTTTGTTTTATGAAACCAGTGAACTGTCTGGAGGCGTATTTTGTTTCAAATTTCATCTTTTTCATGGATTTCCTCATTGTTAATATGTACTTTCTTACCCACATAATTTTGGATTGTAATTTGCTTTGTCAAATATATTGCTGTTCCTGTTTGTGTTGGCTTTCCATTTATTTAAAATATTTTAGTTTTTCAGTCTGTACCTATCTTTTGCAGTGATGTGAGTCTTTTGTAGAAGATGATTTTTTTGTAATCCAATTAGCCAATCTTTGTCATTAATTAGAGAATTAATTTATATTTTAGGTTATTATTGACCAGTTTTTGTTTTGTCTCTTTCCCTTTCCTTCTTCCTTTTCTCATTCTTTCTTTTCCTTCTTTCTGTCTCTTCCTTTTTTTTTTTTTTTAGACAGGGTTTCTCTGGGTAGCCCTGTCTGTCTTCTCTGTAGACCAGACTGGCCTCAAACTCACAGAGATCTGCCTGCCTCTCCCTTCTGAGAGCTGGAATTAAAGGCATGCGCTGCCCTTGTCTGGCTAGGTTATTACTGAAATGCGAGTGTTAACTTCTTTTTTATTATCTGGTTGTTTTGGATACTCTGAACTCTTTCTTTTATCCCTCATTCATCTTAGACTTTTTTTTTTCTTGAGTTAACAGCATTTTATTCAGGCATAACTCTCATTTGTCTTTTCTGAGATCTCATAATTTTGTATAGCTTTCTTCCTTTTGTGTGCAATCTTTTGCAGTGCCGGGTTAGTGGTCATGAATTACTTTCATTTATGTTTGGAATTTATTTTTTCTTCTTTAACATTAAAGGACAATTTTGTCAGGTGAAGTAGCAATTAAAAGCTTGAAATATATAAGTTTAAGTTTTACTAGCCTTGGGGATGTATGTTGAGAAGTTTGCTTGGCACCTTCTTGCAGGTTTAAATTTTGTTTCTTTGTTCTGTAACTCTAGGCATTTTAAGCACAGTATGATAGAGAGGATCCATTTGGCTTGTGTTAGATCTTAAATGCAGATCTAACACGATCCTCCCCTAAATTTTGGAGTTTATTTCACTAGATGGATATTCTATGTCACTGAATTTGTAAGCCTGTCTCTTCACCATGTCTCAGAGGTCTTGGAAGTATGTTTAGCACCATTTCAGAAACCCTAAGCAATGCTAGCCTTATCTCAGGCCAGACTTCATTCAACAATTTCTTTGTCTTTTTTCTTTTAGTTTCTCAAGCCAGTGTTTCTCTGTGTAACTGTCATGGCTGTCCTGGAACTAGCTCTGTAGTCCAGGTTGGCCTCAAGCTCTCTGAGATCCATCTGCCTCTGCGTCCTGAGAGCTGAGAATAAAGGCATGCACTACCACCACCCGACTCATTCATCATTTTTTTTTAAAAATTAAACTGGTCAGAAACTCAACAGTTTTAAAAGCAAACATCCTAACTCAAAACACTCTAAAGATTTAGTTTGAGACTTACATGCTGAAGAATAATGGTAAGAGGTTATTTAAAAGCCTTCACATTTCATAATTAAATGGTTAACAACAGGAGACTGTATGCAATGTAACTGTATACATAGCATATGACAACTTCAAATGCTGAAATTCATAGTATATAACTTCAGGGCTGAGTGGAGATGTTTGAGGCAGTATTGGTTGGCCTCCTGTGGCATGATGCTATGCAGTGTCAAGAGCTCGTGTTTGTCACTGGGCACAGGTGCTACCAGAAAGGCATCGGAATAATCAATGTTTGATTTTGAATTAATTAATTTTTTTGCCCTTTCACGTTGAGAATACTTTTTTCCAGATTGTTTTTTCCCCCACACCTGCATGTTGCTTGCTGCTGTGAGCAATGTAGACTTGATCTAAAGGAACATCCAGGCTGGGCATGGAGGTCATGCAGGCCACACACTGTTTGAGAGGTTACAGCTGACATCAGAATTGACCCAAACTTGGTTAAGATGGCCAAGCTCTTAGCTCCGTTGCCTCTATTTTATGACTGGGTCTCACTCTGCTTAGAACTCACTATGGAGACCAAGATGGACCCAAGCTTACAAAGATTCTCTACCCTCAACCTCCCATGAGCTTGCTTCTATACCTCCTTATTGATCAGCAATAGTATGTGAGCCCCCAGAAAGGACACGAATCTTAGGCAAAGTGGCTTTGAGTCAACATCTGCCCAGAAGCTGTTAGGATCCTTAGCAGAAGGTATCAGAGCAGTATCTCACCATTTCCACCAGGAAGCATTTAAATCTGGCACTACTTTTGTTCTCAAGGAAAAGAGACAATTTCTACTCTTACTAAGAACGAAACAGAAAAAAAAAAAAAAAAAAATCCTGTCTCCACTTCCCATGCCCTTAGGAAAGGAGGGTGAGAAGTAACAAAGACTAAGCCACTTCTGGTCCCCTTCTGTTTGTCTAATTTTCTCTGTTTCTTCTTGTCTGTAGGATTCAACACAATCTTTCCTCCATGCGTTCAGTTTATGAAGCATGCCCAAAATCTATGAGAGGCGTGACGTTTCTGTTCTGTCCCTGGGTAACATACTCAGTTTTTATTACTAAGTCCATTGGCCACCACCAAACCTCTTCTTTGTCTTTTTGTCTCATCTGAGACAGGTCCCTTGTAGCCCATGCTGTCTTCAAACTGTGTAGTTGTACAGTTTGGCCTTGAACCCCTGATTCTCCTGACTCCACTTACATGCTGGGACTAAAGGAGAGGACCACCATGCTCAACAGAGTCTCACACTACTGGTGGGCTACCTGGAATTCACTCTGTAGCCCAGGCCAAGTGGATTCCAGGCTAGCCTTCCTATTTAATAAGACCCTGTCTCAAAACACACAAATCTCAAGGTTAAGTCCGTATTTCCATGCAGGATAGTAGTATAGCTTGAGTGACAGAATATACTAGACATGCCTGGAGTAACTGAGAATGTTCTCCAGCAAACAAAGAAATAAAGTTACAAAGAAAACAAATTCTAGAAGGAGCTGCTCCTGCCTTAGAGGACAAACAGTAAAGTGAGGTCATCAGAGATATAGTAAGGGGCAGTTGGGTTTAACTGCAGCAAAAGGAAGCAGGTGTGTGAGGGGAAGTAAGGGCAGGAGAAAACATCTGTACGAAATGGAGCAAGTGGGGAAACTGAAGTACAATACATGTGAGGAAGCAGTCTCAAGCTCTTGGAACAGCAAAGCAGTGTGTTTGCGACTAAATATGAAACATTTAGGGAGCTGGCACTAAGGGAAGAGAACTAACTGCATCCTAACACCCTGCACATTTTCCTAGAGTGACTTTCTGGTGGCTTTGATATAGCCCTCCACAGCAGAGTTTCTTAGATCTAGTATTATGTTTCTTCTCTCTCTTTGTCTGAGAACATTTTACAGGACCTTGTATATACAGGTTTATAAATAGGTAAACAAGTCACACAAAGAAATTAATTGTAATAACTGATGTACATATACAATTAACATTTATTAAAAATGAAAGTAATTTTGCCTGCTAATGAAATGGCCATGCTTATTAATTTTACATAAAGAATTCAATCTTAACTGAATAGTTGTGATCATCAGACATAGAGTATCTTTGATGTTTTTCAGAGTTAATATTCTGATTTTATAGTTGTCAGTTCAGAGAATGCTATTTTTTTGCATAAAAATGTATTACAAAATAGTAGATGCTTAGGACTAATTCAGAAACTATTGGAAATTAGGTCCTAATTCTTAGCCAAAATTCATTTGATGATTTTTAAATTAAATAATTAAATGTTTTTATGAGTGTTTTGCCTATATTTATGTTTGTGCACCCTATGTGTGCCTAGTGCTTGGTGTAGGCAGAAGAGGGTGTCAGATCCCCTAGAACTATAGTTATATTAACTGCCATGTGGGTGCTGGAAATTGAACTCAGGTTCTCTGAAATAATAGCTGGTGCTCTGAACTACTGAGCCAGCTCTCACCTCCTAATGATTTTTTTAATTGAAACTCAAGTCAGTAACTCAATTGGCAAATTATTACTATTATTGTATATATATATGTATACACACACACACATATATGCATGGTATATGTGTGTGGGTGTGAATGCAAAGGTGCGTGTTTACAGGTAAGAGAACAGCTTGGTGGAATCAGATATTTCTTTCACTTTTTTTTTGTGAGCTCTGAAGATGTAACTCAAGTCATCAGGTTTTCATGGCATAGCATCTTTATCTACTGAGCCATCTTTCCAACCCCAAATACTTATTTGTTCTTTTGTGGTTCTGGGGATGAAACCCAGGATCTGTGCATGCTTAGCAAGTGATCTACCACTGAGCTACATTCTCAACCCCTGAAAGAACAATTAAAAACATTCTAATACACAACAACAACACTGAGATATATTGATATTTATATGCTAAAGAATGATTGTAGGAAAATATTAAAAGTGCTTATTTTCTGTAGTTAAATTTTGTTTCTATAAGAGTAGAACACTTCGTATCTACACTAAAAATTCTGCAGTTCCTAACATCTGAGCCAGGGTGAGACAGGCAGCATTTATTGGTGGTGTTTGGTATTACAACATGCATGGTGCAAAGTGTGCGTGTCATGTGTTCACAACCAAGGCTACAGTGAAGTCACACAACACAACACAGGCAAGCTCTGCCAGAAACAGCTCAGTCTTTAAGTATTTGGCTTTGAATATTTGGTCTTTGCATGTTAGGAAACCTTTTACTGTTGCCAGATTTTGCATACATAACCCCCATTCAGTTACTCTACATCCATGATGTGGTTATGAACCACAGTTTAGGAAGAAGAGTTCTAGGGAAGAACCTATAATAGCCTGAAAATTGGCTTTTAACTTTGAGCCCACCTATGGCTAAATACAAAAGAGTTCTTGAACTATTTAAGAGGATGAATAGGAGAAGAAGAAAGATGGTAATAATGGAGAATTATAGTATATAAAATTGAAATCTAGGGGGTTTGCATTGTTTTATTTATAGTGGTAAGAAAAACAAAAAGCTGAAGTTAATATTACTATTAAACATTGGACCAGCGTATGAGCATAATTCTTGTCCTTCATAGTAGGATTTGTGTGTGTGTGTTTGAGACAAGGTTTCTTTGTGTAGCTTTGGCTGTCCTGGAGTTTACTCTGTAGCCTATGCTGGTCTTGGCCTTGAATTTGTAGAGATCCACCTGTCTCTTGAGTGCTGGGATTAAGACGGTGCAATGCCAACACTTTTTTCTTCTCTCTCCCTCTCTTTCTCTCTCTCTTTCTCTCTGAGACAGAGTTTCACTGTAGTCCTGATTGAACTGGAACTTGCTTTGTAGACCAGGCTTCTCTCTACCTTAAGAGGTTCATCTACCTCTGCCTCCCCAGTGATAGAATTCTATCACTATAGTGAACATTTCCATGCCCTTTTTTCCATGTGTCTTGAGTAGTGCTCTTTCTTTACCTTTAGGGGACAGTTTTTGCCTGTAACAGACTTACTGATTCTAAAAGGTAAGGTATTTTGAATTCCTCTTGTTATCAACATTGGATCAGAACTGATCACTTCAGGAAAAAATTGTGATTTGACTTTCAAAAACAAGTGACAGTTAAAATTATGATTTAATCTAATCATGGACTGGTAGGTTGGAGAGCATAACACATTACTGCCACCACTTGGCAGCAGTGGTGAATTGCAAGAGCAGAAAAAGAAATAATACAAACAAATGTCTTGAGTGGACAAAGGGGGTGAAGAAAATGAGAACTCTCATGATTCCCAAATACTCAGCTTCTAGAGGATAAAAGAATGGCTGGAGAGATGGCTCTACAGGTAAGAGTACTAGCTGCTCTTTCAGAGACCCAGGTTCTATTTCTAGCATCTATCTCATTTCTCATAACCATCCATAACTTCAAGGAATCCAATGTTCTCTTCTAGCCTCCCTGGGCACCAGGTACACACACATACATACAGGCAAGACTCTCTCTCTCTGAAACACACACACACACACACACACACACACACACACACACACACTGTTTATTAGAGTGGCTTCTCTTGTGTGAAAGGGCAAGAATGGAATGTAGTAGTAGTTCAGTCCAGGAGACTGCATGTCTCAGCAGTCCCAATCTGGTGTTGGAGTACAGAGGATTTCTTGAGAGCCACTGGTCTTCAGTGATGTTGGAATTCCAAACAAATGCATTCTAACAATAGCAATGGAATGTTTCAGCACTATGATGAACTTGCAATCCAGTGTGAGGACATGTAGCCCAAAAGCAAAGGCTACCAATAGAGGGTGTGGCCACAATTTAGGTTGAGTTCTCTTGCCTCAAAGATTAAGTCAAGAAATCCCTCATAGGCATGCCTGGCCATTGGGGTTTTAGTCAGTTCCAGATGCAGTCAGGTTGACAACCAAGGTCAGCCATCACAATTGGAATGCTTGTAAGTGTTTTATATGCATAGGAGCCATAGAAAAACAGTTTTTCTTTAGGAAGAAAAAGAGAGGAGGAAGGAGATTACAAACCAGGGAGGCACTCTCCACTTGTAATCTCAGCTTTTGTGAAGCCAGGGTAGGAGATTTGTAAATTCCAGACCTGGCTGGGCTACAGAGGGAATCCTTATCTCAAAAAAAAAAAAAAAAAAAAAAAAAAAAAAAGGGGGGGGGAGGAGAAACTGGAGAAGGGGAGGAGACAGAAGAAAGAAAAGCCTATTATGATTGTTCTGTTGAAAGACAATGGAGGAGGTGGGGAGGAAAGGGCCAAGGCAACAGTAACCATTAGAGAACAGAAAAGGTATTGAATGAAAATATGATCAGGCTCAGAGTTTCTTTTGGGAACTACATAATTATGTATACACACCAGTTCAATTGTTAAGTGTAACAGCAAAATAAACATAATTCAGATTTCAGAGAACTCATGTGGCTACTCATGTCCTTGGATTAAACCAAACCAAACCAAATGCTGGAATAAGTCCCTGGGTTGATCCCTAACAACAAAAGGAAACCCAAACTGCCCCCAAACAAAAATAAATGCCAGGCTGGGTGTAATTGTTACACAATCCATACTTGGTGAGGTCCGGGGTTCAATCTCCAGCATTTGAGGTTAGGGACCTGAAAACATCTTAAAGATAAAAGCAACAATACAATAATATTGACAGCATTGCTATATGTGCAGTTTAATCCAGCCACTCTATGAAATACTATTGTTATTTACATCTTACAGCAGAGGAAACCGGCACAGAGATTTGCCCATAGTTACATAGCTATCCAGAACAAGTCTAGGTTCAAGGCTCACAGCACATTCTCTAACCTGCTGAAATCACAGTGTTATTGACAGCAAGAGAGTAATTATTTAAAGTTTTCAGCCGGGTGGAGCTACCTGGAAAGTAGCTGAGAAAAAGAAATCTTCATTAAGGAGCAATTGGAACCAACAAGTAACTTGGGGACTTTTTAAAGAGGAACGATATAGTCAAAATGAGCTCTCAAGAACTGGGGGGGCTGAACTGTGGAATGGGGGGGGGAACCAAAATAACAAACAAAAAGCCAGAGCTAGCAACCGAATCAGGAGACTTGCCACAATGTAGGTACAGATGGAAGGAAGCAACTTAAAAGGAAAAAAAGTTTCAAGGGAAGATGGGTACTGGGAAGGCCCCTCTCCCCCCTCCCCTTTGGACAGGATCTCACTGCATCTCTCCAAATACTGCCTCAGCCTTCCAAGGCTGGGATTAGAGCACTCAGGGCCACACTCAGCCAGTGATTGCCTCTTTTCAGCTATGTGGCAGGGAATGGAACATTGATAGTACAGCAACTTGAGGGAGTTAATTGCCCTGTTTTTTTTTTTTTTGTTTGTTTGTTTTGTTTATTAAGATAATGGAAACTTGAAAAGAAAGAAAAAAAAAAAAAAAAAGAAAGAAAGAAAGAAAAGAAGAAGCCAAAAGATAAGAAAATACTGACGGTATCCTAGAGAAGAACCCTGGCATTCAGGAAGGCTTGGGAGAGAAGGGAAAAGGGAATGGCTAAATTTGGTGTGATTTTCTTTTGAGATCATGACTACAAATATATTAAGATAGACTATCAGCTTTTAATAGAGTTCCGCAGATTCGAGTTTAAGAAAACAGATTAAATTACATGTGTGTGGCTTGGAGTCAGCACCTTTATTATTAACAAGGCAAGCTAGAAACAGGCTTTGCAAAGAAGTCAATCAGAGACTATTGAACAAGACGCTTTCCTAAAAAATTGTATCTACACAAGGACCGCCAAGAATTCATACCAAAGTTCCTCCAGGGAAGTGCAACGCACCTGGCAACCTTTGGGCTAAATACCAAAGCCAGCTGACGTGCTAGCTAGCCCTCATGACTGTAAACGAGTTCACGTTTCTAAGGCGATGTTAGAAAATGATGCTTCCTCCAGCATAAAGAATTGAGTAATAAATGAGGCTGATGACCTAGGAGAGCAAGAATTCATTTTTGTAGTGCAAAGCTGTAAGCAGGTGGAAGGTCAGGAGCCTTGGTCAAGGATAGGTAGAGCAGGGAAGGGGTCAAGATCTCGTGACTATTTCCCGTTCGGCTAGGATTCATTCGCACGCCATTTGAGAAGCACGGAAAGTAGTCCTAGGCTGTGGGAGGAGACTACTTGCTAGCCGAGTCCCTTTTTTCGCGGCGTGGCTCCTCCGATCTCACTCACAAGGCAATGCTGCCGCCTTATGCAAAGCCTGCACCTCGGAGACGAGGTGCTTTACGGAGGCAGGACGACGCCAATCGGCCCGGAGCGGCCAGTGTTTTCGTTCAGCTCCGCGGCAGGGGTGTGTGTGTGTGTGGGGGGAAGCCCGAGTCCTCGAGGCCTTTTCACCCTCGTCCTGGGGAAACACCTCATCAATAACAAACCGCGAATGCAATTCGGGCTCGGAGGCCCGTGCTAGGCGGGGAGGGAGCGGGGCTGGCTGGCGCAGCCCGGCCGCGATGACGGCGGCCGCGGGCGGCTGGCAGCCCCGGCCCGGGAGGGGCCTCGGCGGAGGAGCAGGGGGCGGGCTCCTCCCCGGGTCTCCGCCAAGCTCTAAAAATGGCGGGCGGCAACCCGGGGAAGCGGGTCGCGCAGGCGCCGCGGAGCCCGTCCTTCCGCTCGCCTCGGGCGGCCCACGAGCTGTCCACAGCGCCCTCGTCCCGAGGTATCCGAGGCTCGCCATTGGCGGAGGCGGCCGAGGGCTCGCAGCGGGGGCGGGGCCGCCACGCAGAGGCCACGTTTCCCGCCCCGCTGGTGCGCGTGCGCGCAGCCCGGAGGCAAGCATTAGCGCGCGCCCCCGTCCGAGGGCCCCCCGCTCGCGCCGCTACTCCCTCCCCTTTCCGGGCAGCCCCGTCCCTGTCAGCGAGGCAGTGAGCCCGGCGGCCAGCAGAGGGCGGTCGGGACCCGAGTCTGCAGCGGCGCCATTGGCGTGTGGAAAATGCCACCAGATGGCGGGTTAGGATTGCAGCTCCGTTGAAGGCGCGGCCCCCGCTCCCGAACCCCCGGCGACCACCCCGTAACAACCCCCCCACATCGGGAATAGCACACCGGAGACTTTTGGGGGGAAACTGGGTCGACGGCCGACAGCGCCCGGATGGGCAGCTGAGGTGAGCGCGAGCGGCGGCGGCGGCGGCGGGGGGCGGGAAAGAGGGGGAATGCGGCGGCCGCGGCGCGGGGGCTGAAAGCGCCGATCCAAGATGGAGGCCGGGCGAGAGAGCTGGAGAGCGCGAGCGGCCGGCGGGCGGGCGGGCGGGCGGGCGGGCCGGCGGGCCGGCGCGGGCCCCGCGCGGGGGGAGGGAGGCCGCGCGGGCCTGTGCGCTGCGCGGCGACTGCGGGCGGCCGAGCGCCCGGGACCCGCTGTGGGCGCGGCGGGCGCTCCGCTCTCTCCACCCCTCCCGCGGGCCGCGAAAACGGTGCCCCCGCCCGCCCGGGCTCTCCGGCGGTGGCGCGGAAGCCTTTGTGGCGCGCTCGGGCCCGCCGCCAAGCCCGCCCTCCGCCCCCCCTCCGCGCCCGGGCTCTCGGGACTCGCCCGCGCCGGGGCCAGTCGAGGCGGGCTGGCGCGAACGCCTTCCGCCGCCCTGCGTTTCTGCGGTGCTTTAGCGGCGGCGGCGTCACATGACAACGAGCTCGCTCGCCTCCGCCGAGGGTCCTGGGGGTCGCTCAGCGTGCCTGCTGCCGGCCCAGGCCTCTCGTGGCTGGGGTGGGGCGGTGGGCTGACGACCTGGGCGGACGGAGCGTCGCAGCCCGGGTCTCCCGCTGTCCGCCGGCTCAGCTCCGGACGGGGGGGGGGGGGCTCCTGCTGAAACGTGTCCAGGCCCGACCGAGCACTGGCCCGCTAGTTTCCCGATCCCCCGGGGGATGAGGCCAATAAAAGTTGTTTTGCCTCCTCTCTGAGGGTGGGGGCCGGGGGGAAGGGCCGGGAGACCCTTGAGGTCCGAGTTCGACCCGAACCCCACTCGGAGGCGTCCGGCCTGGGGGGTGCTTGGGTGCTGTAGGGACCACAACCTTTTCTGGTTCTCGGATTGTCAACGTCACCCGCTCCTGCCTACGTTCGAATTGTTAGTGGTTCTTTTCACATCGCAGGCAGTCGTGCCCTGGGAGAGTTTAGTCGTGGGACGGTTTTGGAGCCGTGAAGACCCCAAGCAGTGTAGTTTGTGGTAGTGAATTATGTGCTGTTGAAGTTGGTATTGAGATGAGGGAGGGGTATGTTTATTCTATCCCGATTGTGCTCAGAAACATGCATTTTACACCTCAGCAAAAGTAGTGTTTGTGAAAGTACCTACATCCGCAAGAAGTTGTATGACTTGTAACTTAATGGAATTTGTAACTTTAGATTTCCCTGTGTGTTTTTCTTTTTAATAAAAATCGCAAATTTTGATGGTGAAGCTCTTATTGAAATGTACAGATCAGTGAGAATAAAAGAGATTCGTTTATTGTATGACGGGTGATGGTCTCATAATGTATGTTAGTCGAGGCTAAAAGTTTGATCAAGAAATACTGGAAGGACCTCAGGAATGTTATTTCCTTGTTTTTCATTATGGAGGAATGTAACACATTTTTTTTTTAAACCCAAATAAACTTATTAAAACCCACAGGTGTTTTGCTAGTTTTTTTTTTTTTTTTTCTTTGCATTTTAAAATTGCTCTTTGGAGTTCTGTTCGGTGGTCTATGCCTGTAATTCTGGTTACTCTGGAGACAGGCAGAGTGGATTGCAAGTTAAATCTAGCTTGGGCATCTTAGGAGATAATGTCTTAAAAACGAAAAACAAGTAGAGGTCTAGAGGTGTCTTTTTTGAAAAGATTAATACAATTACTGTGGTGTGGCCATCCCCCTCCCCCCACATAGGATCTCACTGTGGAGCCCACACTGGCCTTGAATTCACTGTGCAGTTGTTCATGGTGGCCTTTAATTTAGGGCAGTTCTTTTCTTCAGCCTATGGAGTTAAGAGATTACAGGTGGGTACCAGGCCAGCCAACTACTGAATATCTCCTTCCCTCCCTCCCTCCCTCCCTCCCTCCCTCCCTCCCTCCCTCCCTTCCTTCCTTCCCAGAAAGTATCTTGATATGTAGCTCAGGATAGCCTTGAGTTTATAGCAATTCTTCTTTCTGCCTCAGGCTCTTTTAAAAACTTAAGAAAGCTGTGTTGCAGGGGAGAGATCCTTGAAGTTCTTGAGACATCCCCTAGGTTTGTGATCTGAGTTTTCCTTTATTTATGTATTTTACTTTTTGGGGGGGATAAGGCTATTTTGTAGCTTTGGAACCTGTCCTAAAACTCACTGTGTAGACTAGGCTGGCCTCAAACTCACAGAGATCCACCTGCCTCTGCCTTCTTAGTGCTGAGATGTGTCTTAATATGTGGTGATATTTTGTTTGTAACCCAACAAAGTTTGCCTGAAAATCAGAATGCAGAGCTAAGCCACTAGTTCACCACACACCTAGTTAAGAGCTAAGTCACTAGTTAACCATAGAGGACAGGCAGTGGTGGCCACCCCTTTAATCCCAGCACTCAAGAGACTGGCAGATGGAACTCTTGAGTTCAAGGCCACCCTGGGCTACTTGAGAGAATTAGTTTAAAATCACACCTTTGATCCTAGCACTTGGAATTTTACACCTTTAATCCCAGCACTAGAGAGGAATAATAAGGCAGGAGGAGACTGATGCAAGTCTGAGGATTCCCGGAGACAGAATGGTCCATTTCGGTCCTAGGTAGAGGTAAGAGGTAGGTAGAGGTCTGGCGGATTTGATTCTCTGATCTTCAGCTTTAACGCCAATATCTGTTTCTGGGTTTTTAGTATTTGTACTACATTAAAAAAAAAAAAAATAGACAGCACTTAACAAAATGGCTGCAGGAGTCAGTCGCTCTGACTTTTGTCTCTAGCTTCTGTAAATTTTATGATCTCCTGCAAAAGTTAACCTGATGAGGTCAGGCCCACCTCCATAATCTTTTATGTGAATTCACTTGACTATAGGGACATTAATTACAATTATGAAAGTTACCCCCCCCCCCCAGTGTAATCATAGGAGAGCTATTCTGGTATATTTACAGGATCTCTCCCACTCTCAAGGAAAAGGTAATATGATGGTCATTTATTTACTGTTAATGGGGAGAGAAGCATCTTCACATTTACCCTTTTTAGAATCTGGACATAAAGAAAGGACTGTAACCTCCCCTTCTTTCCCCCTCTATCATTTTTGTCTGTCTTTTCACTACTAGGTATGAACCCAGGGTCTGGTGTACATTAGCATAGCTACATTCTCTGTCCCTACTTTTATTTACTTTTGAATGAAACAGTGAGCTATTGTAGCCTAGGCTGGCCTTGAACTCCTGATTCTCCTACCTCTATCACTCAAGTGCTGAGATTATAACCATGCCCTACTTCTGTTTTTTTTAAATTTTATTTGTGTGTATGAGTGTGTGTGTGTGTGTGTGTGTGTGTGTGTGTGTGTGTGTGTATGTATGGCTGCTGCTCATATGAAGGTCAGTGGATAACCTGTGGGATTTGGTCTTCTCTACCATCTGGGGAGCAAACTCAAGATTTTGAAGATTGTCAGCAAGTGTTTTTATCTGCTAAGTCTTGTACCCTCTGCCCACCCCTACCCCTTTGGGGGCACAGGGTTTCATTGTGAATCAGAGATATAAAGAATGCTCTTCTCTAAGCCAGAATGAGGTGATTCTTACTGTAGCAAGTAGGGTTTGTTTCTAGAGAAGGAAGGGTTGAGTTTTCTGTCTTTTGGTGATTACAGTAAAGGATGCCAGTTGAGCTGGATCACCCCTAAATGCTTCCCTGAGATTTTCCTTGGATTATTTTTTCCCTAACTCATTCCTCTCTCCCTACCCCTTCCTCTCTCCTTCCCCCTTCTTATCCCCTCCCCCTCCCTCTTGTACATGAGCTTGTGTGCATGTCATGGTATGTATTCAGAGCTCTAATAACTTGTGGGGATCCATTCCCTTCTTCCACCATTAGGTTTCCTGGGATTGAACTCAGATTGTCAGGGTTGGTAGCAAGGTCTTGGTTGGTTGCCCTTGGACTCTTCAGTGTTTCTCTTTACCAGTTAGTATTTGAAGGAAGTCTCAAATCCCTGCCTCCCTTGTATGTTTGCTTTTTTTTATTTTAATAATTTAAGCTTTATTTATTACATATGTGTGTAAGTGTATGTGTGCCACGTTATGCATGTGTGTGTGGAAGTAAGAGGACAATTTTGGAGATTTAGTTCTTTAGACCATGTAGGACCTGGGCATTGAATTTAGGTCATCAGGCTTGGCCAGAAGCATCTTTTCCTGCTGAGCACTCTTACTAGTCTTTTCCCTATTTAAAATTCTTTTCTTTTTCTGTTTCCTAGGTTGGTCTGGAATTTGATTATTTAGCCTAGGCTGGGCTAGGAATTTCAATCTGAATCAGAGTGCTAGCATTACACTGGGTAAAGCTGCTGCTAAGTTAGGCCTTTTATTTTTCATTCGATGCTGGGGAAGTCCTGCCTGCTTTATAGAGTACATTCTTTTGTGCTGTGGGTGGAAATGATGAGCCAGTGAGTTGTTCAACTGTTTCTATGGAGTTTTACTATAATTAAATAATACAGTAATACCGTTTATCTTGCTAGATGCTAGCAGTTAAACATTTTACATTTTAACTTAATACAAACATAAATATAATACATATAACCAAAATAGATCATTCATGAAATAATATTTAACATTTGTGAAGAACACTATTTCCATTTTTTTTTACTGAGAATGCTGGTTATAACCTAACAAAATGGTAGTCTTTTTTTTGAATTAGAATCAAGAAAGTGCAAAGTACAACTTTGAGAAACCAATTTACTTCTATCAAACTAAAAACCTAAAAAATTTTGATAATGCTATTTGCCAATGAGATATTTGGAGAAATTGCATTAAAAAACTCTTGGGGGCTGGAGAGATGGCTCAGCGATTAAGAGCACTGCCTGTTCCAGAAGACCCAGGTTTGATTCCCAGCACCTACAAAGCAGCCTGCATCTGTTTGTAACTCTAGTTCTAGGGGATATGCCACTCTCTTCTGTTCTCTGCTGGGTACTGTGCACATGTGATACACTGGTATACATACAAGCAGAAAACTTGCATAAAATTAAAATAAGAAAATCTCTTTATAAAATTCTTCTTGAGCCAGGGTCTTAGTATATAGCTTACAAAATCTGTAACTGAAGCTGGCCTAAAAACCCATGATTGCCTTGCCTCAGCCTCCTGTGTGAGCTAGCTACTGTTATAAGCATGTGTCACTATTCTTGGTGTTACCACTTTTGGCTGGAGTAATAATAGTCATTGTTTGAGGGTTTTTTTTTTTTTTAAATTTTGTGTTCATTGGTGTTTTGACTGCATGTGTGTCTGTGAGGTACTAATTCTTTTTTTCAAATAACACTCCCTGGGTCTGAAATTTTCTTTGTGTAAAGTAATTCATTTGGTTTAAGACAGGTTTTTATTCTGTAGCCCAGGCTGGGCTTTAACTCGATGTGTAGCTCAGACTGGTATCAAACTTGGAATCTTTCTGCCTCAGTATTCTGAGTACTGGATTATAGAACCATACTTAGTTGTGGAAGCTATAGGGCTGTTCAAATTTTTTTTTTTTTTTTTTTTTTTTTTGTGGCTGTTGTTAGCCTTGTGTTAAACTGCAGTTTAAAATTTGTTCATCCAATTTACCAGCATAAGGTTGTTTCCTGTGTTTGCCTTCTATCTTCAGTGGGGTCTGTAGTATTTCCTCTTTAATTTCATATAATATCAATGTGTTTTTTATATCACTTATCTGGACCAGTCTAGTGATTTAGTTCATGTTTCCAGAGCACCTTTATGATCTTTTATTTATTGCCTTCTATTGCATAGTGCTACTTAGTTTATCAACTTGACACAGACATCACCTGGGAAGAGGGAACTGCAGTTGAGGAATTGCCTCTATCAGATGAACCTGTTGGCATGTTTGTTGGTATTTTATGGATTAGTGACTGAGGGTGGGGCTGTCTCTGGTCAGGTGGTCCTGGGTTGCATAAAAAAAAAAAAAAATCAAGCTGAGCAAGTTATGGAAGCAAGCCAGTAAGCATAGCTGTTTTGATGGGTTCTGATTCAAGTTCTTACCTTGTTTCTTTCTGTCCTTCATCCTTGGCTTCCTATACCTATACCTATAACCTATACACTAAAATAAACCCTTTACCCTTTTTTCCTTGTCTAAGTAGCTTTTGGTCATTTGTCTGATCACAGCTAGGGCAATTGATTTCTGGTTTTTTGGTTTTTTTTTTTTTTTTTCCCCCTTCCCTCCCTGGCTGGCTTCAAACTCAAGAGACCTGCCTGCTTCTGCTTCCCAAGTGCTGGGATAAAGGTGTGTAGCACCACCGTGTGGCTTCTCCCCTCTTATGTGAAGTTTTGGGTCTTAGATTTTAGAGATTTTTCTTTTATGAGATAGACTCACTATGTAGCCTAAGCTGGGCTTGAATTCATGATAATCCTCCTATTTCAGCATCTTGAGTGTTGGGATTGTAGACAACAGCCATCCTATTCAGCCTGTATTTTCTGTCTCCCAATAAACATTTAAAGCTATTGATCTCCTGTAAGCACTGCTATATTCCATAAATTTTAGTATTGTACCTTTATTCACTTCAAAATAGTTTCCTCATTTGCACTGGTTTCTTTTACCTGTAGCTTACTTAAATGTATATTCAATTTTTAATATTTGGGATTGCTTTAGATGCCTTATTATCTCTGATTTTTTAACTTCACTTTGAGATCAGGGATTTTAATATATGTAAATTTTAAGTTTTACTTTATTTCATAGGTATTTAGTTTCTTTTTCTTTTTTCTTTATTAATTAATTTATTTTTTACATTCCAATCCCCATTCCCCCTTCCCTCCCCCTCTCCCACTTCCCCTCACTTGTTCCCTCCCTTCTGCTTCTTGGAGAGGGTAAGTCCTTCACCAGGAATTCTATGAAGTCTGTTCCATCCTTCATCTCGTTGAGGCAGGACCAAGGCACCTCGCCACCCCCCACACGCCTGTGTCTAGGCTGAGCAAGGGTATCTCTCCATATAGAATGGGCTCCATTAAGTCAGTTTGTGCATTAATGTTAGATCTTGGACCCACTGCCAGTGGCCTCATATATTGTCCCAATTGCACCATTGTCACCTATATTAAAGGAATCTAGTTGTAAGACCAGAGTCAGTGATCTCTTACTAGCTCAGTTCAGCTGATTCTGTGGGTTTCCCCATCATGGTCTTGACTCCTTTGTTCATATTATTGTGCCTCCCTCACTTGGATTGTACTCCAGGGTCTTGGCCTAATGGTTAGCTATGGATTTCTGCATCTGCTTCCATGTGTTTCTATCTTCTCTTGGGTTGTGGATTGTAGGCTGGGTATTATTTGCTTTATGTCTGTTAAGTTTTTTACTTTATTAAGACCTTTTCTTGGTTAGTGTATCTCTCACAGTTGAAAAGGGTGTATTGGATGCTTTATTTTAGAAATGATGAAATGTTGATGGGAAATACTGTTTTTTTTTTAAATTTCTTATTTAATATTTTTTTCTTATTTTACATGTTTTGGTTTTGTTAGCGAAGGCTGGCCTGATCCTCCTGTCTCTGTCTTCTAAGTGCTGTGATTACAAGTTTGCACAACCATATCTGGCTTGGATAACATGTTTAAAAATTTTCCTTTTCTTTGCTGATTTTTTTTTTTTTCCTGGGAGGGGTGAGGCCTTATCAGATTCTGAGAAAAATATTAATATTTGACTATATGTGATTCTCTTTCTCCAGTTATATTTTATTTTTTGCCTATCCTGACTGTAAAAGTGGGAATTTTTAGTGACAGTAAGGTTAAGGGCTGTGAATGTTCATTGAGTACCTTGTCTAGCATACAAGAAGTCCTGAGAATTATCCTCAGCAGTTCATAAACAGTGTATGGTAGTACACTTGGAAGGTGGAGACAGGAAGGGTCAGCCTGGACTACAGGAGACCTTGTCTCAAAAAAACAAAAAGTTGATTATATGCTAATGTTTGTCAAAAAGGAATGAAGCATTTGAGATTTTACCCTACTTAGAAGGATACAAGTTTGCTGCTGGTACAAGCCTAGGGACTTCCCAGTTAGAGATGAAGGATGCATTGTACAAGTAGCAGAGAAAACACTGCTTCAGATTTCTGAATCCCCAATTTGCACATTACAAAAAAGGAAGTAACCCTGTTTCATTCTAATAATTCAAATTAGAGAAGCAAATTCCTCTCATAAATTATTTAAGTGGCTACATCCATGGTGATAACCTTGCTAGACAAAGGGGGTGGGGTGGAGAGGATAACATTTACTAAAGCACAAACCTCATGGTCATTGATGAAGGAAGCATTGTAGTATGATGTGGCCTTGAAAGCTGCTGTTGAAGAGTTCCTAGTACTAGAGTCATTGTCAAATTTAAACCATCCCTTTCTTGCTATATATACTTGGGCAAATTCATTAATTTAGATTTTTTTTTTAAAGGAAAATAGAAACTGCAAAATGTTCCTGTGAAATATAAGCAAATATTCTTGTTGGGGATGGCGGCACATGCCTTTAATCCTAGCACTCAGGAGGCAGAGGCAGGTGGATCTTTGAGTTCCAGGACAGTCACTGCTACATGGATAGAAAATGTGTGGAAAACAAAACAAACATCCATAGTATTCTATGCTCTGAAGGTTAAAAGGCTTTTAACCACTAGACTATTGTATGTATATCTAAAGAAATTAAAAAGTGAATAAAATCTAGAGAAAATGGTAAGGTTAGTTTTCTGAAAAAATCAAATAACTTTAGCTCACCATATGGAGATAGGCATCAAAAAGACTAATGGATATGATCAGAAGATGAACTAATAGAAAGGTAATGGCAATAACTAGTGTTTCCTGCTTATCATTAAACACATTTTAGAAATTGGAGTCCTTTTTCTTTAGAGAGGTACAGCTCAAAACAAGACATTGACATGTTCCATGCTGCCCATGTTTTGAGACTGTATTACTCATAACTTTGGCTGCCCAGAACTTCATTCATAGACCAGGCTGGCCTTGAATTTGTGGCAGTACCCCTGCCTCAGTCAACCAGGTGCTGGGATCACAGGTATGCAAGATATTTATGAATATTAGGCTTTGTATGCATAATCTTGTAAATAAAAGGAGTAGGAGTCTTTACCAAAAGTAAAACACATTCTGTAAAATTTCCCTAAGATTAAGTTTGTAGATCAAATATGATATTCTGTAAAAATGAAGATAGGAAACAAAGCTGTGGTTAACTGGTTTTCATTTTAGGTTACTAATATTTAAGATATTTTTATAAAAACAAAAATATATTTCATAAACATATAGATAGTTCGGTGTAGAATAGTGCAAAAACTGAGATCTGGTTTAAAAAGTAAAACCCCAAAACTTTATTTTTTTAATTTGGGCATTGAAGCAGGACCTTTTATACGAGTGTTCATCACTGAGTTTCATTCTAGCTTGAGATAAGATTTTTAACTACATCTCTACCCCTGGCTTGCCATATGTCTTTCAGTCATTACTTTGGGCATCAATATATTTCTAATTTTTTTTTTTTTTTGGGACAAGATGATATACTTATTGAATCCTTCTAAAATCATAAAATTCTAAATTACATAATGGAACTTTTTGGGTATTTTTGGTTTTCTACATTTGGTTCTCTACATTTCCCAGTTACTTATTAGAATAACCCATGGTCTCATAACTGGAAAATGTATAGAAGAAATACAGTCTTTTAATTTAAAACGATTTAATTGTTGTCTGTGTGTGTACAGGTGAGTGCAGGTGCCCAAGATGACCAGGGTTAGTTGGAGTTAGTAAGGTGGTCATGAGCTGCTTGAAATGGTAAAGTGTAAGATGGTGGGTTCATTCCCTAGTACCTGAGGGTAAAAATATTGACATATCAAAAAAGATACCCCAAATGCCAAGGGAACTAAGATATAAACCTGTAAGTAAGCAGTGACTAGAGGGCTGTGTGCCAACTAAAGATTTTGAACTTGGTTCTTAAGCTAGTGCCTGCACATTAGAATCACCTGGGAAAGAGGGTGCTGGAGCTGTGCAGTTAGAGCTCATGCTAAGAACACAACAAGGCCATGCAGCTCCTCACTTTTCCTATCCAAGGACTAAAACTGTCACATACTGAAGAAGCACCCCAGACAGATGAATTGAACCCAAATTTCTGGTGCACAATGAGGTACTGATTGAGGCTTGGTTATAGATAAGGTATTAAGGAAGTTCAAATACTAGATACAGTGCATTAAAGTAAATGACAGCAGTTCTATGAAGATTTTATTCCAAATAAGGATTTTATTTCACAGGTGGGGTAGATAGGCCAAATACCTTTCCTCAAACACTAAGTGCGGATTCAGCTTTTTTTTTTTTTTTGTGACTCTGAAGCCAACTTAAGCAACTAACAACAACAACAAAAACAAACTGATGCTTATAGACTTAAAAACTCATGTTTTTATTTTTACTAGTTTTAAACTGAAATTGAGCATATTCTTTAATTTTGAACCAACAAATCAATTTTATTAACAATAGTTATTTTGTCAGTCTGTCAGTAAGTGCCAGAAAGAGTTTTATATTATAGGCATATTTTATCTTAATCAATATTTTACAAGTAGGCTAGTTGAGTGTGGCATCAAATACTTGTAGCCCCATTTGCTTGGAAGGCTAAGCAGAAAGAGCACTTGAGGGCCAGGAGTTTCAGATCAACCCTTGAAACCGTGTCTTGGGAAAATATGATTGTTAGGGCAACTGTTAGATCCATCCCAAATCTTAATGTTCATTATGTCACACAAGCATATTTAGTAGCACAAGTTTGCTTTTGTAATATATTGATAATTACATTTAATTTCTCCTATGATTGTGGTATCTGTTACAAAGAATTGGATAGCTTGCTCTAGGCTAGAAGTAAACAAAAAACCATGTTCTTAATTATTTTTCATATTAAATATGGTTATACAATTTGCTTTCTCTACTGGATTTATTTAAAACAGAAAACCTAAGTTCTCTTACTAAGGTTATTAGAATTAAACATGTTGTATTTAGAGTACTTTTTTCTAAGCATTTTATAAAATATGAGGGAAGAAGATAGGCATCATCTCATTAGGCATTTGAATCAAAGCCCTGATTTTGTGAGTGTCCGGTCATGTATAATATCTACTAATCACAGTGTAAGAAAAAAAAAATCCAAAATAATGTAGTTAATGACATACCTGTATCTATCTATCTATCTCTCTATCTCTCTATCTCTCTATCTATATCTCTGGCTGATGGTATATATGTGTTTGCACAAGTGTGAGTGTCTTTTTGTCTTCTTTTTCTTCCTTCCTTCCTTCTTTTTCTTTTCTTTTCTTTTTTCTTGTAGGCCGGGTTTCTTTGTAACAGCCCTGACTATCCTGGAAGTCAACTCTAGACCAGGCTGGCCTCAAAACTCACAGAGATCTGCCTGCTTCTCCCTCCCTGTGCTGGAATTAAAGGCTTGTACCAACACTTTCCGATAGACAGGTGTGTCTTAATTTCTCTCACTGTATTTATTGAGTCATGGTCTCTTGATGAATCTGGACTTTGCCAGTTCCAGCTAGTCTAGTTAGCAAGCTTGGCCTGGGAATCGACTATTCCTGCTTCCTGAATGTTGAGATTACAAATGGCTATCACACCTGCCTGATGGATTCCAGGGGTGTGAACTCCCAGTCCTTGGGCTTTCATGGCAAGTGCTGTGGCAACTGAGCCATTTCTCCAACCCTAGAGCTCCATTTTAGCCATATTCAGCCCAAGCTGGCGATAGAATGAGATTTTAAAAAGAGCAACAACATTGTTTCCAACTATTATAGGTGTAGTGCTTGGGCCTTTAAACACATAGCCATTATTTATAGACTATGGAGTCAAGTGACTTAGATGATTATATATTAGTTTGTATATCACCTTTCAGAAAATTAGTTTATAGATGGAGGCTTTATTAAGCCTCCCCTTTTTTCTTTCCTTCCCTTTGTTTCAAGAGGGAAATGATAAATCAAGGTGGGAATGAGATGATGGTGATGATGAAGTTATCACTGATGCCAACTCAGCAATCACTTAAGAATTTCCACATTATATATAGATTTGTTCATTTAATTTCAGCTATATACTGGAGAATTATATACTGTGTTTCCTTCTGGGGAGTAAGTATTGTGATGGTAATAAGGAAAGTCATCTATGAGAATGAGAAGTTATGTGGAGACATTCATAGAACCTAAGCAAGAAGAGTAGAGGCACAGGAAAAACCAAGAACAAAATCTGTAGCAAAAACCTTTTGTGGTATGCCAGGGATTAGGAGAAGCCTGAAGTTACTGTAGGGAGAATATGCAGAAACAATACAGTGGCTTTCCATGGAGTCGGAGTGGTTGGCTGAATCTAGATTGTGTAAGATGTATTTGGAATAGTTAGAACTTTTGAGTATGTATGAATTTTATGATAACTAAAATAAAAAGCCATGGGTGAGTTTTACATAGAGGAATGTTTAAAAATATTTCTAGGGTCTCAGAGTATGCATTCGCTTAGTGTGCTTGAGACCCTGGGTTTGATCCCTAGCACTAACAAAAGGCAATAATAGCAAACCCACACAAACAAAAACAAGAAAAATAAAAATTCTAACTCAGTTCTTTCAACTGGGGGGCTAATTTTGCTTCACAGGGCACAATTAGCAATGCCTGTAGATAATTTTGGTTATTAAAACTTGGTGTTGGTATATGTTACTGGCATCAGAAGGTATAGATGATCAGGGATGCTACTGAAGTTTTTAAATAGCTGGAATAGCTTCCTGTAACAGAGTTGATTGCCCAGTATACCAGTAGTGCCAAGGTTGAGAATCCTTGTTTTACTTAATATTGGAGTAGGCAAGAGAGATGAAATAGGAAAGAGAATTGTTGTGGCAGTGCCGGTGTCATGGATAGTTGTGATTATGAGAGAAGAAACAGTGAAAACGGTTGCGATTCTGTATGAGTTTTGGAGCTAGACAGGTGTAGAGGTATTGACAGAATACAATAAAAACAGCTCAAGGGAAGGAAGCTTTAATTCAGCTTGTGATCTCAGAGGTTACAGTCTTCTGGTGGAGTGGGTATGAAGTAAGAGTCTCTTACCTTAATGGTAGCCAGGAAGCAGGGTGGGCTGGGCAGAAAATGAATGCTTATGTATCTCTGCTTTTGCCTTCCTTCCTTTTTATTTTAGTTACCCCCCCCCCCCATGGGATAATACTGCTTACATTCTAGGCTGGTCTTTCCCTTTTAGGGGTTAACATCTCTGGAAAACACCCTGACAGATTGGCCTAAAGGTCGGCTTTACAAATGAAGTGCCTTTTGATTTTGAGCGGGTTGGCCATTGAGATTAACCATCACAAGAAGTGTTTCTAATAGTTAAGTGAATAGTAGTGCTATCCTATAATGGCATACTGAAGGGAAGAACTAGAATGGAGGATTCTGACTTGTTAAATTCGCGTGTTTGTGTATGAGGGTATGCACTATTTACGTTGCTTGTGTGGAGGTCAGGACGACCCCTGGCGCTTACCTTCCATTTTGCTTGAGGCAGGGACTCTCTTCTTGTTTGCTGTTGCACTATGTATAATGGCCATTGAGCTGTGGAAGGGAAGTTTTCTTGTTTCTGCTTCCATTTGAACTGTGGACATGTAAGGTTTGTAGACATGTGCTACTGTATGACATGGTTTCTGGGAATCTGAACTCAGGTACTCAGGCTTGCATGGCAAGTGTTTTTAGCCACTCAGCCACCTTCCAGTTCTGTTCTGATCTTACTTTATTGAATTTGAGTTATTTATGTTACTTTTTGAGACAGGGTTTCTCTGTATTGCTTTGGAGACTGTCCTGGAACTTGCTCTGTAGACCAGGCTGGCCTGGAACTCACAGAGATCCACCTGCCTCTGCCTCTGCTGGGATTAAAGGCATGCACCACCAATGCCCGGCTGAATTGGAATTGTTATTAATAAATAAGAAAAAAACCCAAATCTTTCCCATCTACAATTGGTCACATCAGCTAGCCACTCAGTACTTAGATCTTTCATCTGTTTTCCTAGATTTTGTATTTTCTGTCTTTGCACTGTGTAGCATCTTAAATAGGAATGTTCTTTTGTATGTATCTCTAAACATACAGCTCCTCTCCTTTTGAGTTTCCTCATAATCTCTTAAGTCACTTTAATATTGCTTTTCAAAAAGTCATGGAATTGGAATTCCTACTAGCAGTAATCAATATCTTACTTGTTAATTTCAGTTTTAGTTTTCTATACACAGTAACTTTTTAGTCCCAATTTATAGAATAGTATTTTAAAAGTCATTTTAAAGATAGTGACATTCAATATGCATAGGATCAACATGCATATAACTCAGTTGATATTGATTAAACAGAAAAAAGGGTGATAATATTGTTGTGTGGGGACTGCAAAATGGCTCAGCGGGGTAAAGGCACTTGTTGCCAAGCTCCAGGACCTGGGTTAGATTTCTGTGTCCTAGATGGTGGGAGAGTACTGACTCCTGAACATTGTGTGTGTTCCCCTCAAAAAAATAATTGTAAAAGAAATGTGTAAGGTGGCTATAATTTTTTTTTTAAAGTTTGTGCTGGGGGAGAGAATGCACAATAAGATATCTTAGCAATTAAGAGTATAATAAGCCTGATGGCCTGAGCTTGATTCTAAGATCCCACAGTGAAAGGAGAGAACGAACTAAAACATGTCCTCTGATGTCCTTATGTACACTGACACATGCATGTGCATGTGTTCCTAGTCATATACATCCTCCCCTCTCTCTCTCTTTTTCATATACTTTGGTTAAAAAATGTTTTAAAGATTTTTTTTGGGGGGGGGAAGGTATTAAAAAATCGGGAACTTAATTAAAATAAGTTTACATAGAAATACTGTGTAACATAATGCTTTGAAAACATTTGATAGTTTCCTTTTGATACTTTCTAGACAGGAAATTTGAGGGGCTGGAGAAATGACTCAGTGATTAAAGAGCACTTGTTGCTTGATCCTTGAAGAGGACCTGGGTTTGGTTTCCAGTGTACACACATGGTTTACAATCATTTGTAATCCTTTCCAGAAGATCTGATGTACTCTTCTGAAAAGGCAAGCATTTGATGCACATACATACATATGGGCAAAACACTCATTACACATACAACAAGTCTTAAAAAAAAAAAAAAAGGAAATCTGAATTGTCAGGCAGGAACATTCCATTTTCTAAAATAAATCATTCTTTCCTGTAGAAGTCCTGTTATGATATTTACATATGTTGAGCTTTTTAAGTGTTTATCTTTGAACATAGATAACATTTAATAGTTTTTACTTTAGTTTTATACAGTAGAGCCCTGTAATTTTTACTTTTTGTGGGTAAAGAATCAAACTATCTGCTGCTCTTCCTGAAGACTAGAGTTCTCAGCACTCATATAAGGCAACTCACAACCTGTAATACAACTTAGGGGATCTGAGATCTTTTTCTGGTCTCTGTGGGTATCCATTTACATGTGTTATATACTTGTGAATACATATAAATTAAAAAAATACTAAAGGATTATTAGCCTTTAAAAATGTTGGGTTGAATCATGAAGCTCATGAATGTTAGGCAGTTTAATTCTAAATATACTTTTCTTATTGCTTCCATTAGTATTTCTTATATATGTTGTTTCCTCTATTTCCAAACTTAAGCATTCTGTCTGTTGCTGTCTGTGTTGATTACCTATCTATATGGTATATTATTTAGTAGAGGAGTATATCGAGACTGCTCATAAGATTGAAGAAAGTATCATTGGCTTAACTGGTGGAGGAAACCTAAACTTATCTTGGCCTTAGTCATTTGAACTATTGTAGATACTTGCTCTGCCTAAGGAAACAATGAATAAATTTTGTTCCAGTGACTTGTATTTTAATCCAGATTAATATTTTTATTAGCAGCATGTCCATGTCCTCTTGTAAATGTCACTTTGAACTCATTACTCCACTTGTATTGAGAATATGTCCTCTTCATTCAAGGATGTTGGTTGTAGGTGAACTAGCTAATAAAACTGTTCTGTAAACTGTAAAGCATTAATATAGGCTTTTTTTTTTGAGCACATCTGTATGTGCATGCAGATTTCTTAGCATTTATTTAGTCAGTAAATCAGGTAGCTTTTAGAGGAATGCAGTAAGACAGAAGAAGTGTCTCTAGGGAAGACTGTCAGTTCTTAATATGATGAACACTGATGAACTGTGTGCCAGAATTCTGTCTCTCGGAAATGATAAGCATAGAAATTAAACTACGATTTACACATAGATATGTAAGTTTTAGAAGACTAAAGTCAAGGGTGTATACCAGGGTGTCAACTTACTGATTTACATTTGTGAAATTAACTTAAAAATGGACTGCTTGTGCTGACCAATAAATACATGTTTTTCCTTTTTTTGGTAGGGAGACCTATTTATATCAAAAGCAGAATATAACCTGAAGATTTGTTGGTCAACCTGGAAAGAACTCGCAAGTTGGATTATTTCAGTAATCAGAATTATTATACCCTAATACATATCTATCTGCACATTAGCAGACCTGGGTCAGGGCACTCTCCAGGGACAGTGTGGAAGTTAACATGTTAAATTTGTTTAAACACTCCTTATCATTTATTTAATTGGGTTTTAGTTTTAAATAGTCACAAACAAGATCTGAGTCCTGCTTCTCATGCCACCTTTTTGGGGGGATTTTGTATATTTATTTATTTAATTCTTGAGATAATTTATCCTTTTGTATTTGATTCCTCACAATTTTCCTTCTCAATGTTAACTTCGGTTTTAAGAGTCGTAACATCCCCCCCCCCCCATGGTGATGCACACCTTTAGTCCCAGGACTCAGGAGGCAAAGGCAGGTGAATTTCTGTGAGTTTGAGACCAGCCTGGTCTACAAGAGCTAGTTCCAGGACAGGCTCCAAAGCTACACAGGGAAACTATCTAGAACACGAAAAGAAAAGAAAAAAAGAAAAGAAAAGAAAAAAGATTCTTAACTGTGTATCCTATGTACTGTTTCACATATGGATTCAATTTATTCTAGTATAATAGAGATAAATCACACCCAATACTTCTAGTACATCTTTGCTTTGGAAATAGACAGTAGTCCTGATTTTTCCTACCTCTTGTCTTTCTGTTTTAGAAAATAGGTATATTTTATATAGTGTATAATTGTCTTGCTTTAGGTTTACAATTCAGTGATTCTTAGTTATAATACTTTGGTAAACTGTATGATTATCACTACTACCTAATTTTAGAATAGAATATTTTCATTATCCCAAAAGAAAAATCTAGGCTTGTAGCGCCAGCGCTGCGATCTGCTGCACTAATGGAAGAAGGCCTAGAGATTGAAATAGGAGACAAGACAGGGGTCATTCCTTCAACAGCAGTGTCAGAATGCTGAATGCCAAATGCTGAGGGGAAGGACTGGGCTTATATACTGACAGCACAGTGGAAAACAACAGGGTTTTCAGGCTTAGCTTCTCCCCAGTAGATGTGTGTTAGCAAAACAGGAAGAGTACCAACAACAACTCCCTGGCACGATGTTCCAGCCAACAGCTTCAGGCTTGCTCAAGGTGCCTTGGGGGTGGGGGGGGTCTATGCAGGATCTTCCATGGGCTCATTTGTAGTCACTACTATTTTCTGCTGCTACTCCCAAGCAAATACTAGTCTGTTCCTAGATATTTGCTTGGCCTTTTCTGTAATAATTGTGATCATATAATGTTTAGCCCTTCATTTAACATGTTTGAAGATGATCCATGTTGCAATGTATTTTGAGTGTGTGTGTGTGTGTGTGTGTGTGTGTGTGTGTGTGTGTGTGTATGTGTGTGTGTGTGTTTGAGATAGGTGTATTGGTTAGGATTTTTATTGCTGTGAAAAGACACTATGACCATAGCAACTCTTATAAAGGAAACATTTAATTGAGGTGGCTCACAGTTTCAGAGGTTCAGTCCATTAGCGTGGCACGGTGTGCAGGAAGATGTAATCTGGAGTGTTACATTTTGCAGGCAATAGGAAAATCCATTGACTGTCACACTGAGTGAAGCTTGAGAAAAAGAACTCAAAGCTCACCCCCACAGTGACACACTTTCTCCAACAAGGCCATACCTCCTAATACTGCCACTCCTTTGGGTGGCCATTTTCTTTTGAGCCACCAAAGATAGGGTTCAGTATTTTTTATTGTGAGGCATATTTCATTTTGTTAATTTATATGCCAATTGTTAGACATTTGGTTTCCTCCTCTTTCCCCTTGTCCTTTCTCTCTTCCCTGTTTCTCTTATCCTTACCCTCTCCTCCCCACTCTTTCCCGACTTTTCCTCATCTGGGTCTGGCTATGTAGTACATATTGGCCTTGAACTTAAAATTATTCTGTCTTGCCTTTTGAATGCTTTAGCTACAGGCATGTGCCGCTATGCCACACTTTAGGTTTCTAAGTTTTAGCCATTATATAAAATGGCTATATAAGGCCATATAAGGCTCTGTGAACCTTCATGACTGAGACTTGGTATAGTCATGTTCTGTCCTCTTTCTCTCTTGTGCTTTCATTTTTGGATAGTGTTTTAGGTGGATTTTTTTATTTTTTTGGATTATTTATTATATATTGAAATAATTAGGTTTTGTTGATATTGTATTCCGTAGCTTTGCCTAATTTGTTTGTTGATCTTGTGTCCTGTAGCTTTGCCTAATTTGTATATTGTAGTGTCGTTTTGTTTTGTAAATTCTTTGGAATCATATCTTGAACAAGTAGAGAGAATTATATATTTTGATGTTCACAGTTCTGTGTCTTAAAATTGTATTTAGGATTTCCACTGTGCTGCTGAATAACATTGAAAATTAGCACCTGCGTTTTGTTCTTGATCTTAAAAAAGAACTTTTAGTTGTTTACTATTGAGTATGGTTTTTGTTTTATTTTTGAGACAGGATCTCACTGTATAGCCCTGGATGGCCTAGAACTTACTGTGTAGACCAGGATGGCCTCAAAATTATAGAGATCTGCCTGCCTGTCTTGCCTTCCCCAGTGCTGGGATTAAAGGTGTGCACTACTACACCTGGCTTACTATTACATGTTGTTAGCTGTTGGCTTTCTGTGCCTGCCTATGAAAAAGTCATGTTTACTTGCCCAAATGCTTTTTTTTCAGGTTTGTCTATTGAATTGATCATGTGGCATTTTCCTTCATCCTGCTAATGTGGCATATTATATTAATATTCTTACAGTGAATTACTTTAGAATTTCTAGGATAATTTCACTTAGTCTTGGAGTATAATTTGTTTGAGATAGTCTTATTATTGTAACCCTTGCTAACTTGCATAAAATTTGTTTTATATATGTAGACTATCTTGGCCTCCAATTTGAAATAATCTTTCTTTCTCTGCCTACAGAGGACTGGGATTATAGAAGTTCATGCCCATGCCCAGCATGCAATCTTGTTAATGTGCTTGTGTACTTTTTTGTTTATATTTTTTGATTTTTTTCTTTCATATTCAAGGAGTATTGATCTTTAGTTTTCTTCTTTTTTAATCAGCCCTTGGTATTAGGATCATGCTGTTGTTACCAAATGTGTTATTTCCTCTTCTAATTTTTTCTTCCATAACAGCAGAAAGTGTGTTTGTATGTATACATATGTACCTTAATTATTACTCATTTCTATAAAGCTACTCATTCCCATGTGGTCTTATCTTACTGGAGAAGGGTCTGGACCTGTTACTCCTTTGTGATCTTCATGGCGACTCTTTTTGATGGGCTCTCTCTGCCTACCTTTCCCAGAATTCTCGTCTTATCTTCCTGTCTCATTGGCCAGACAGTGTTTTATTCATCAACCAGTAAGAGAAATATATATACAGAAGGACATCCCTCATTATCTCCTTTTTTTTGTCTTTATAAAAAGAAGGGTTTTAACTTTAATCTAGTAAAATTATATGTAACAAAACAGTTAATAAGTAATAATTATATTTAACAATATTTGGTCCATTAACATTTGGCCAAATTTAAAGAAAATATTCTATCATCTATCCTGTCTTTGTGAGTCTAAGTTTTATGTGTAATTTATCTTTTATCATAACTAAGGAAAACTATAACCACAACTAACTATCTGTCTTCAACTCCATCAAAGACCTCAGAAGGTTAATATATAAATTCTAGTTGATAGAGACATCTCACTGTCTGGCTAGTCACCCAAAGTTCTTCTGTAATGTTGGAGTATCCATCTTCAGCCCATAGGCCCTAGTGCCTGGCATACTTCTTTCTCAGTGAAGCAGGAAATTTTAAACTGTCCACCTGTATTGGCAGTTTGTCAGCCATTTTTCTGTGTGTCCTGCAGAATGTCTGGCAGACTCTTCCACAAAGCAGGAGCCCTTCAGGACTGACCCATCTTGTTTTGGCAAAATTAGCAGTCATTTTCCTGTGGGTCCTCCATGTTCACTTTATATATCATACTGTCAGATAGTCTAGGCAAGAGCAGAATCTTGCCCAAACGGCTCTTTCTGCCATATTGAAAGCAACTCCATATCAAGTGTCTTTGATGCCCATCCTCCTTTCTGACGTAATTGATGTTGCCAGGGACAGTTGTGTCTCTTTGCCATGAAAAATGCTAAGCCATTTTAAATGCCATATTCTGAAAGTTTGAAAGGTATGAAGACTGTTATCTCAGATATATCTCTATATATCTAGACAACTTAATGTGATTTTAAGTTTTGACTATAGGTGACTACAATCTGTATTTAATTAATATGTTAAAGTTTTGAAAGAGCTATATAAACAAAATACCTAAAGAAGAGAAATACACATAAACTTTCTTCCTCTTCTGCTGCTCTGAAGAGACACCATGCCTAAGGTAATTTATAAAAGAGATTGAGATTAATTAAGATCTTGCTTATAGTTTCAGAGGGTGAGTCCATGACCATCATGGCAAGGAATGTGGCAATAATAGACTGGCAGGCATGGCATTGCAGTAATTCCTGAGAGCATAAATCCTTAGACATAATCATGATGCCAAGAAAGAGGAAGTTACAGGGAATGGTAAGGGCTTTTGAAAAAGTCTACCCCAGTAGTGACATACCTCCTCAAACAATGCCAACCCCCTAATCCTTACTGAACAATTCTACCAACTGCAGCACAACATTAAACTATATGAATCTATGGGGGCTATTCTCATTCAGACCACAATACTCAGTATATATACAAGACTGGCCTTGGTCTTACAATGATCCTTCTGTACTATTCCCTTCTAAGTGCTGGGATTACAAGTGTCAGCCACCATGCCTGGGTGAGTCCTCTAATTTCTGAACAATTTTGAGTAGTACTCTATAGAATGTGTGTTAAATGTTTGATGGAATTTGCTAGTAAAGCTCTTTGGTATTAAAATTTAAGGGGAGGAATCTTTTTATTACTAATTCATTATCTTGTCATAGGTCAGTTGAGTTTTTAATCTTAAAATAGCTAAGGCAATTTTTGTGTTTCTAAGTATTTTTCATTTTTATCGAGATGATCCAATATTTTGGATATGAGGTTGTTCATGTCATTCTGTGACCCATTGCTTTTTCAGGGTTAGTTTATAGTGTGAATTTTTCATTTTTTCCTTCTGTTGTTGACTTAATTTGATTCTGTTATGGTTGTAGAAAATGCATTTAACTTTTAATCTGCTTAACTTGTTCGAGAATTGTTTTGCTCCCAAGTATGGTATATACTCTGGTGAATTTGCATTATACTGGAAAATAATGTGTTCTGCTGATACTGAGTGATGCCTTCTGTGTGTTTGTGAAATCTAGTTTGTTTATAGTATTGTTTCAAGTCTTCTGTTTCTTTGTTGATATTTCATTCAGAAATTATTTCCATTATTGAAAGTGAGATTTTAAAGTGTCCATTGCAAAACTCCCTATTTTATTTCTTTCAGTTACTTGGTTTATAATTTTATAATTGTTAATATTGAGGAATTAACTCTTTCATCAACACACTGTACTTTGGCCTTTGCAATGATTTTGGTTAAAACATATTTGTCTGTTATTAATACTGTCATGCTAGCTCTTTTTATTAACTTGGAGTGATCTTTTTTTATCCTTTCATTTTGAAACTATCTCTGCTTATTGTCTTAAAATCAGTTCTATTGATTTGTCTTTTATTAATTTAATCATTTAGTATTAATAAAGCACTTTAGACATTTTAGTATTTGTGTGTGATTGCTGATGTCTGCTGTCTTTAGAGTCAGCTACTGTCATGCCAGTTTTTTTGAGTGTTTGATTCTTAAAATGAAAGGCAAACTAGGTTTGTGTCTTACATGTTTTTAGAAGCTGCCCAGGAAACACAGTAGGGTTGAAATTAGCAGACAGTGTCTGTGTAGTTGTGTACAGACTGATATCCCTGTACATATCAGAATACACAGTGCAGATTTTTAGATGGGGTACTACTTATTTGTACACACTTGTAAGCTGCACCAGGTACATGGTCTCTGTTCTCTTGGATGTCTGCTGGTTGCTTACTGGTGAATGAAGGATGATAGGTACTTACCAAATGTAAGCAATGCTTTTCTTCATTAAGACCTTTTGTGGACATTAAGAGTGACAATTATCCATGTAGGATGTATTCTAATACCCTTAAATAGGTGCAACAATGGTACCTTAGCAAAGTTTATTTATAAATTAGTTGCAAGAAATTAATCATAATATTAAATTGATTAATTTGAAGTGAGTATAGAGTAGTGATAGGTAATTAGCATGTGTAAGGCACTGGTTGGATAACTGTCTTAGTGTTCTATTGCTGGGAAGAGACACCATGGCAACTCTTATCTAGGAAGCATTTGATTGGAGGTTTACAGTTTCAGAGACTTAGTCTATTATCATTATGATGGGCAACATGGTGGAACACAGGCAGGCATGGCATTGGAGTAGTTGAGAAATTTATATCCTGATCCTCAGACATCAGAGAGGGAGAGAGAGAGTGAGAATGAGGGAGACTGCCCCTGGTGTCTCTTTGAAACCTCAAAGCCCACCCCTAGTGACACAACTCCTTTAATAAAGCCACACCTTCCAATCCTCTGACAGCTCAGCTACTGGGGACTAAGCCTGCAATTATATGATGATTCTATGGGGTCCGGTCTCATCCAGACCACCACAAATCCCCACCATTGAATAAAAAGAGCAATTAAAGCAATGTAATGTGACTGGTTCCCTTTTCTCTTTCAGAGTATTTTCGTATACTCTTTATTTAAATGAAACATTTAAATGTGGCTGGCTTCTCTTTAGCATATCTGGTTTCATTGTGTGCTTCTTTTGGGAGAGGGTTTTTATTCTGTATCCCAGGCAGCCCTTGACCTTGTGATCCTCCCTTGTCATTTTCCAAGTGCTTTGTGTGTGTGTGTGTGTGTGTGTGTGTGTGTGTGTGTGTGTGTGTGTGTGAGAGAGAGAGAGAGAGAGAGAGAGAGAGAGAGAGAGAGAGAGAGAGAGCGCCTGTCTGTTCTTTGGGACATCTAAAATTGCCATGACCTTGTGCTTTAGGTCTATTACTAAATGAAATTTGTTACTTGAACAGAAGCACTGTATCATTTTGATCACTAAGGTGCTGCTAAGAGACTATTTTACAGTGGATTTGCTGGATAAAGAAGATCATTCACATCTTAGCTGAAAGGGATTGGAGCGGTACCAGATTACAACACACAATTCAAAATAGTGCAAAACTTAAAAATGTTTTTATTTTTGGAGTTTTCCATTTAATATTTCTGCACCATAGTTTACTGATACTAAAAACAGCAGAACCTCAGTTAAAAGGGGGACCATGTAGATGGTACTAGTAGTTTTACCAGCTCAGTAATTGTTTTAATAGAGGGATTTTTCTTGGAGCTTTTCACTATTTTGTTCAATAATACCCCCAATTTCTTACCCTAACATCTACTAATCTAGAAGTAAAAGTGAATTAAAGAGTAATAATAAGTGAATTTGTGTTTTTCTGTTTAAGTTAGCAGTTTAATTCTGATCAATATTTACTTGAAATAATTTTGATAAGAACTGACTTTTCATTTTAATTTATCGAAAGCCATCAGAGACCTGTTCTACTGACATCCTCCCAGGGTTTGGTCAGGCTGCCTCACTGTAGTGAAAGGGATCTTAGGGTAGTTCTAATCTGAAGGAAAAGACTTATATGCTTGTAGTTCCTTCCAGTCATGCCTCTCTATTGTTTTGCTTGAATTTTAATTTTCTTGCCTTAATTGTCTATAATTTCTCAGTTCGAATTCTCTGTCTCAATTCTAATTCCAATTGTGTTACAAGTGTCTGTTCCAATTCATTCTTGTTTTACTCTACATTCTTTCCTCTTCTTCCTCTTTACCTACAATGCTTATCCTTCTACATTTCTTTACTCTTTCAATCTTATTTTACTGCCTTCTTATTTCTTCTCAGTCTGTTTCTTCTGCCATTACAAATTCTCAAGCATGTATGTATATATGTACATACATAGTACACACAAAACATATCTATTCATTAGCTACTTGTCAGTGATTAAAAAAAAACTATAAGGAAAAATCTTCAGGGACACAGGCATTCTTTGAAGATACATAGCAAAACTTATCAAGTAGTTTGTAGCTAACCACAGCTGCAGTGATTAATAATATCTGGACATTGTTCATCCTTTAGGTACTACTGGTTTCTTGAAGGACTAAGGTATAACAAGGACAGACACCTGCAATACTGCCCTAATTTATCATAAATCTTTAAAGGACTTAGATCTAGCAAGGCCAGACACTTGTGATTCTGCTCTGTGAAAGTTCTTCCTATGATTACTTCACAAGGACTTCTGTCTGGCCAAATCATACTGTCAAGGAGTTAATTATTATAGAGGACAGGTTTTTAAGGTTTTTTGTTTGTTTGTTTGTTTGTTTTTTGTACACATACACATATATAAATTGCAGTGTGGGGCAAAAGATTTTATTGTCTTATTTTATATGCCAGAATACACAGTTTGGAAATACACAGTAGGAAAAAGTTATCCCACTAACACAGAAATTGTGCCTGACATGTGAGGAATACAATGCAGGGGAACATGTTATCATACAAAAAAATTTGCAGTTAGCCATCTAGCAGTTCAAAAGGCAATATTTTTTATTGGCTGTGCCTATATGAATTTAACCTCCATTATGTGTGTAAATCTCTGGTGGGTTGGCCTTCTAAATGTCAGCTGATCCACTTCCTTACCTTTGGGGTCCCATGATTAATTAGATATACAAAAGAATAAACTTAGGTTGGTCTCAGAGCCAAATCAAACTTAAAGTATATAGCCCCTTATGATTTTATACTTTAATAGTCTTTATTTGAAATTTCAGTGGTACAAAGAAGGGACTTGTAAAGCATTTTCTCCCAAAGTTGTAATAGCTACCTTTGGTCCAGTGATTAATGTTTTCCAGGAACAACAAAAGGCATATTAAATTATCCTTTTTCATCTTTAGAAAACTTAGGTGTGATTGGCATTAATGACTGAGCATAATGATGCTTGGAGATATGCTTATATCTAATGAATATACTACTTACTAAGTAACAGAGCTAAGAAGCAAACCTAATTCTTTCTGGTTCTTTTTAGTTTAGTACTTTGGTTATAGACTTTTAGAATCTTTCTGGAAAATCAGAATAAGCTTTTCTTATTCTATCCTGTAGGTGGTATTTTCCTATGATAAGATAGTGTGTAATGATTTTCGTTTAAGTAAAGCCTCTCCCCCATTTGTTCTTCTTCCTTTCCATGCTCAGAATTGAACTCAGTCTTGAGCATGCTAAGCAAACATGAGGTTCTTTTAAAAAGTGAGAATAGGGGCTGGAGAGATGACTCAGTGATTAAGAGCACTGACTACTCTTTGAGAGGGCCCATGTTCAATTCCCAGCACCCACATGGCAGCTAACAGCAGTCTGTAACTTTAACACCTGATACCTTCACACAAACATATATGCAGGCAAAACATTAATGCACATAAAATTTAAAAAAAAAAGTGAAAATAGATCTAGGTATGTTGGCACATGCCTTTATTCCCAGCACTTGGGGAGACAGTGGCAGGTGTATTTCTGTGAGTTTAAGGTCAGTTTGGTCTACATAGTGAGTTTCAGGACATCCAGAGCTACATAATTGAGACCTTGCCTTAAAACAAAGACAAAAAAAAAAAAAAAAAAAAAAAAAAAGGTTAGAATGTATAGTGTGTGCTGCTAGTGGATTTTTTTCCTCCCTCCCCCCTTCCGTTTCTTCTTTCCCTCTCTCAAGATTGGGGCTTGGCAGTATAGTTCAGGCTTACTTTGAACTTGGGATCCTTAGCTTCCCCTCTGCCTTAGCTTCTTGAGCACTGATATTAGAGGTTAATTTTAGTTAAGAATCACTGTGTGGAGTGATCTGGGAAGAGAGATCCTTAATTGAGGAATTGACTTCATCAGGTTGTCCTGTGGGTATGTCTCTGGAAGCATTTTCTTAATTGCTAATTGATGTGGGAGGCCCCACTGTGGGTGGTGTCATGTCTAGGCAGGTGGGCTTGGGTTGTTTAAAAAAAAAAAAATAGCTGAACAAGCCAGTAAGCAGAGTCCCCTTCCATGGGCTGTGCTTCAGCCCCTGCTTCCATGCTCCTGCTTTGAATTTCTGCCTTTAATACTAGGTAAGATGAGATAAATCCTTTCCTCCTTAAGTTGCTTTTGGTAAGTATTTTATCACAGCAACAGAAAGTGAAGTAGATGAATCATGAAGCTTTATGAGTATTTGTAAAAACTCAGTTTTACAGAAAGAAAACATAGTTGTTTTATTTTCTGGATTAATTGCCCATTTTTAAATTAAAGAGACTATTTTAAGATTTTTAAAGATTCATGAACAAACATAAATATTTGTGATATTTATATTTATATCCTTCTAAATTGTGTAGCCAGAATGGACTTGTTATGAGAAGAAAATGGAATGAGCTTGAAAGGTTAAATGCTTCTAATTCTTCATAGGCTAAGGTTGGAAACCAGCTAGTGATCCTTCTTCTTTAATGCTTTCTGCTCAACAACAGGACTGGAGGACAGTGCGAGTATCCTGAAATAAATGCCTGCTCTCTGCAATGGTTTCTGGACAGAGAAGAAATAACTTGAGAAGTATGCCAAAAAGAGGAGCTAGAGGGACTGTCACGATAGGAGTCTAGAAGAATTCAGCACATCAGAGAAAGGAAGACCAAATGGTTTCTTTTCAATAGTAGGGCAATCTTGAGCATCTAAAGTGAATTTATAGACATTTGCAGGCAAGACAAAGATTTTTGAAGGATGGGTATGTGACAATTTGATAAGTCTTTTTAGGGATCCATTTTTGTATTTTAAGGTGCATCAAGCCTATTTGCAATTAATTTTGTAATGGTTCCTCTGAAAACCTGGTATATAGAGACTTAAGGATTATTAATCTTTGGATGTAATGATTAATATGTGTATATTAGTGGTTAGCTTAGAGATTGTATTATGTCAGTGTACAGCAAACGGTTTTCCATTATGTCTCTCTGGTAACTATTCGTATTTGTAGGCTTGGCATAAAAAGAAAGATACTGTAATTTGGGGAATATAAAAATCAAACCAAAAACTCAAAGAAAAGTAATTTGTCACAAGTTAGGTAATCAAGAGGCTTTAAAATAATGAATTTAAAGTGAATTTACTTAATAACTGAAACTGGGGGAGGGACATAGCTTCTGTCATGGAGCAAGTGCCTAGCATGAGCAAGGCACCCCACATCTCCTTCATGTAAATTGATGCATTTGGTAGGAGACAAGACACAATATGATTTACTTCAGAGGAGGATGATCCAGTTACTTTGTGTGTGGGGGATAAAAATGGAAGGGGGTCATGTTTATAGATAATTGAAATGTATAGACAGAAGAAATTTATGTAGTGAGTGTATTATAACACTAGAATAAAGAATATGGCCTTTTAAAAGTAAATTTATAAATAAAAAATATTCAAACATGAGTGCTTAACAGAGTCTGTTCTAGTTAATCAGTAAACAAATTAGGCAAAAACTTAGAAGAAGTAATTTCATGTAAGTAAGGAAATTAAATGATAGATGTAAAATAACTTTTCTAAAAGAAAGAAGAACAAGGTAAAATCATTGAATTATTGGATGGAAGAAGGTTGCAATTTTAAATACAGCATGAAAATGAGAATTTCCCTTCATAAAAGCTACAATCACTGTTAATGGTTTTCTGTATATACGTGTGTATAGTTATGGAACAGTAAAGAAATACACTTGATTAATTTTTTATATTAAAACAATTTTTGATTTTTGTGGGTAAACAATCAGAGATACTTAAGATAAGATAGTAATGATCACAGCCAGGTATTCCCTTTTTTGAGACAGTTTTTCACTATGTTGTAAATTCCTGGCTTCCTGGATCTCACTTTGTAGATCAGGCTGGCCTTGAACTCACATAGATCCACCTGCCTCTGACTCCCAAGTGCTGGGATTAAAGCATGTGCCACCACTGCCCAACTGAAAGGAAGATGTTCTTAATTACATCAAAAGCTGATTAGAGCCAAGCATAGTGGTCCATACCTGTCCTGTAATCCTGGAATTTACTCTGTTGAGACAGGAGACTATAGAGAACACAAGGTCAATCTGGACCATCTAGTGAGTTCCAGGTCTGCCTGCGCTATAGTATGAGACACTGTCATTAAAAACAGCCAGTCAATCTTCCATCCTTTGATCCCCACATCTGATTAATTAGTTTGAAATCTAGAACCATCTAGTACACAGTCATTAATTTGTTTTCCAAACCAGGAAGCTTGGATCTGTTTGGATGTTTATGTAGACCAGCAGTCCTCAACCTGTTAATTATTACAACCCCTTTGGGGTCAAATGACCCTTTTATAGGGGGTCATCTAAGACCATCAGAAAACACAGATATTTGCATTTCGATTTATAGCAGTAGCAACAAAAACTACAACACTACAACACGAAGTACTGTATTAAAGGGTTGTAGCATTAGGAAGATTGAGAGCCATTGATATAGACAAATAGGAAACAGTCTTCTAAATAATTCTTCAGTGTAAGACAGGTGTGGTTGAATTGATAAATATAGCTAGGCAATAAAGATTTTTAGAGTCTCCATGGGAATATCATCTCGGCCAACAGGGACACAAAAAGATGTTTTTTGTTTGTTTGTTTGTTTTGGTTTTTCGAGACAGGGTTTCTCTGTGGTTTTGGAGGCTATCCTGGAACTATCTCTTTTAAACCAGGCTGGTCTTGAACCCACTGAGATCCACCTGCCTCTGCCTCCCAGGTGCTGGGACTAAAGGCATGTGCCACCACCGTCTGCCTAAAAGATGGTTTCTTTTAAGAATTTATTAAGATGATATGAAAGAGGATTCTAAGAAGAAAGAATTCTACCTTCAGAGAATAAAGAAGTCATCTTCAAGAAAAATTACTTTCCAGTTATCTTTATAGAAATTAGTAGATAATTTTGGATGGTTATGTCAATCAGTATTCACTAGGAATTGACTGAAATACAAAAGCATTAAAAGGCAGGAGAGTTACAGGTTTAAGTATTGGCTTTGTTACTTTCAGTTTTGAGGCATCTCCTTTTTAGTTACAGTTTTCTCTAAATTAGAAATTATACCTGTGATTGGAGAATGTGTCTGAAAATCTAGAGAAAAACATCAGGGCTTGTGAGATGGCCCAGGCTAAGCACTGCCTGTTCTTTTAGAGGACCAGGGTTCAGTTCCTAATGCCCACATGACCACTCACAGCTGTCCAGTTCCAGGGAATCCAATGCCCTGTTTTGAGGATCCTGTATGCATATGGGACACATGAGCTTTCTCTCTCTCTCTCTCTCTCTCTCTCTCTCTCTCTCTCCCTCTCTCCCTCCCTCTCTCCCTCTCCCCTCTCCCCTCTCTCCCTTCTCCCCTCTCTCTACATCTCTCTCTCTCATACACACACACACACACTCCAAAAGATAATTTTAACAGCGTAAAACGTTTTTTAAAAAAGAGAAGAAAAATGTGAATTGAGAAATTGCATCAATCAGATTTGGCCTGTGAACATGTCTGTGCGGCATTTTCTTGATTGCTGGTTGATTTTTGGAGGGTCCAGCCTATTGTGGTAGTGCCATCTTTTGGCAGGTAGGCTTAGATTGCATAAGTAGCTGAATAAGCCAGGAAAAGCAAGCAGCATTCCACTATGGTTTCTGTTTCAGTTCCTGCCTGGCTTTCCTCAGTGATGGACACAGTAACCTGTAAGCCAAATAAACCTTCTCTTCCCCAAGTTGCTTTTGATTATGTTGTTTTCCCAACAGTTGAAAGCTAGCTAGAATGGTATATAGTCAACTGATATATATGTGAAAAAATTTAAAAAATTAATATTCCAATTTTTATTAAGGGAAATGAGGAAAAAGGTAAATACATAATTTGTAAGTTAGATATTAATTAATCCCAAATTTTGTAATTTCAAATAATGTTTTGACGTTTATGAAAGAGTATTAATGGTAGAATGGTTTACTTATAGATGATGTTGACAGTAAATTCAAACTATTTCTAATTGGTTTGAAAAATCTTTAAGTAAGAATTACAGTTTTTGATAGAAATGAGATAATATATAAGACAGAGTTAGCCAATAAGAAATGCTAGTCACTGGCCAACAGTTCATAATTAAAAAAAAAAAAAAGAATTACAGTGACCCAGGTGGTGGTGGCACATGTTTTTAATCCCAGCCCATGGGAGGCAGAGGCAGGGGTGTCTTTGTATGTTCAAAGCAGACTGGTCTACAGAGTGAGTTCCAGGACAGCCAGGGCTACACAGAGAAACCTTGTTTTGAAGACAAAAACTACATTGAAAATAATACAATGAATAAGATCTGTTATTGGTATATAAACATTTTTTTTTACTCATGAAGTTTTTATATAATGATTTTATTGTGTTTTCATTAAAAAAGAAAAGTAATCCTGTGGTTTGTGAGTGTGGTGGGCTAAGAATAGTAAAATTTAGCCTAGTATGTGATGTGGATGAAACTCAGTCTCCTTCAATAAAAACCTAAAAACCTTGATATATGACCTGTGTGAAATAAATATATATTTCTAACTCCTCTTAAGACCATGTATATTTTCAGGAAGTATAATTTGGTGGAGGAAATTTTGGTCTCTTTATTCAGTGTTCTGTTCTCCCTTGGGTAGCTCTACATTTTGAAGTATTTGGCTTTTGTGTAATTCTAGGAAGTTCAAGTATATGATGTTTGCCTTTAATAAAAAGTACATCACATTATGGGAACAGTCATTGATATTTGTAACCCAAGCCTATTTATTTAAATGACATATCCTTAGGCTACTAACATTTGAATTGGAGTGTTAAAAATTTGGAGTCTCAGAATGGACAAATGGCTCAGTAGGTAAGCAAGGCTGCCATACATTTTTAATCTCAGCACCTACTTAAGCTGGGCAGCTGGGCATTGGTGGTTTATGCCTTTAATCCCAGCATTTGGGAGGCAGAGGCAGGCAGATCGCTGGTCTACAGAGCTAGTTCCAGGATAGGCTCCAAAACAATACAGAGAAACCCTATCTCGCAAAATAAAAAAACAAAACAAAACAAAAAAGCTGGGTATCTCAGGCCTTTTTTGTAGCTCCAGCTCTAAGGAGATCTGAGACAGGATCATAGCTGGTTTCCAGCCCAGCCTAGAAAATAAAACCTGCATCCTCATAGGAATAAATGGGAGAAATAGGTTATCTCTTCCTGTGCACAAAGAACAGGTATCTCCTACATGGGCGCACCACACACAAACACTCTTCACACAAAGCTTTAAGAATTTGATGTCTGATGTTCACCCACGACTTAGTGATTTGAAATTAACCTTGGTTACATATTAGTATCATTTAATGATTAAAAAAATATTGGCAGCAGGTTTCTCCCCATAGCTAAATATTTCATTGGTGTAGAGTTGTGGCTCATGGTTTTTTAACTGTGTTAGTGTCATCTGGAGACTCATAAACTTGAGAGTTTGCTATTTGTGTAATTGGAAGTGATCCTTCAGGTTTTGTGTTTCTGACAAGTACTCAGGTAAGTCAGATATTTCTAATCCTGGGAGCATGCTTTGAGAACCCTGTTCTAGTTAGGGAATAAGAACCACTTGCTTAATTTGGAGGATGCATGTTATAAAAAATTTCATAAGCAATATACAAAATGTAATATCAAAGTTAAAAGTGTAGAAGTTTTAACTTACAAAGTAGAAAATATATTGCCGTATTCCTTGTAATCCGAAATAAACTTTAAAAATTCATGTATCATGAAAACTTCTAGACATCACAAGTGATAGCTTACCAGAGGAAAACCTTCAGAGATATTAAAGATAGCCGATGTTCTCTCTTTCTCACTGTTTTCTGTTACTGAATTTATTGAGGTATAATTTATAAAGAGTAGAATTTTCAGATTTTTTTTAAAAAAATAAGATATCTAAGCATCAGCAGAATAAAAAGTGGGTAAGAGTTTTACATTTCTCCTAGTTCCACATGGTTATCCTTCTCCCTGGTAACCATTGCTGTTTCTTCTGTGTAGTCCCAACTTTAACATAATGCTTATAAATTGAATTATCTAGTAATTTAGATTCTGGAACCTTTCGTTAAAGTTAATTTAAGATTCTTCATGTAGTTATGTTTATTAATTCTTGATTCCTTTTTTTAAGACATTGATTATTTTTTCTAAAAAGAAGTTTTAGATTTAAATAATATTGACTAGAAAGTCTGTGTTTACCCTTTCTACTTCCTCGTACAGTCTCTCCAGAATCAATAGTAGCTCATTATTACAGTGGATAAATATGCAGTGACATCTTTATCACCTTGTTTGTACTTTATCTTAGGGTTAACTCTTGATTGTGTACTTTCTGTGGGTTTTGACTAATAAACAACATATGTCCCCCATTATTGAACCATATATAATAGTTTTGCTACTTTGTAAACCCTCTGTGCTATGTATAATAATTCTTAGTAATCACTGGTAGTTTTAGTCTTGGTAGTCTTGTTAGAATGTTATCAATTGGAACCATACAGTGACTGTATATGGTCTTTTCATATTGGCTTCTTTAACTTAACAACATGTTGAGGTAATGGATGAGTTGGTTGGCTTGATTTGATCATTCACCATAGTAAAAGTTATATCACTTGGTATTCCATATATACATACATACATACATACATACATACATACATACATACATAAATACGGCTATAACTTGTTAACATGATTAAAAACAGAGACTCCGAAGTTTTTTCAAGACAATTTCTAAGTATAATTCTTGGAACTAGCTCTATAGACTTCCTAGGAGAGGCTTTACCCTCTTTGAGGAGCAGATGGGAGGTGGGGGTGGAGGAGTGGGGGGAGCACGGAGGAGTGGGGGGAGCACAAGCCAGCACCATCTGAGAACTGGGAAAATGACTTTAGTAGGATGGTTCTTAGGCAAGTCTGTGGGGGCATTTTCTTGATTAGTGATTGTGGAAGAGCCTCACCTGCTATGGATGGTACCAGTCCCAAACCATTCTTGGATTTATAAGAAAGCAAACGGGGGACGGGAAAGGTGGCTGAGTGATTAAGATCACTGGCTGCTCTTCTAGAGAACCTGCTTTTAGTTCCCTGTACTCACATGGTAGCTCAAAACTAACTGTGACTCCAGGTCAGGGGATCTGGCACCCTTGCACAGACATACCTGTAGGCAAAACACCAATACATGTAAAAATAAATAAATCTAAAAATTGAACAAAACAAAACAAAGCAGGACTAGAGCTAGAAAGAAGGAACCAGCCAGTAAGTAGCACTCCTCCCTCTCCTTTGTTTCAGTTCCTGCCTCCAGGTTCCTGCCTCGAGTTTTAGGCCTGACAGGCCACACGATGAAAGGAACCCTTCCCTTCAGGTTGCTTTGGGTCATGGTGTTATTTTGTTTGTTTGTTTTGTTTTCTTTTTGTAAGTAAGAGAATGCCATTCCTTCCTACTCTAGAGTATTTTGAGGAAAACTGATTGATGTTACTTACCTCTTTAAAGATAGAGTAGAATTCATCAGTGGTTCCAGTTCTGGGCTTCACTTTGTTGAGATTGTTATTGTTTTAATGTTATTGCTTGTTATAGGTCTCTATAATAATTTCTATGTTCATTATTTAATTTTATAGTATCTAGGAATTTATTTATTTTAGGTTTTCAGTTTATTGAAATAGTGTATTTTCAAAATACTCTCGTCTAGGCTTCACTGTTGTCTGTAGTATTGTGCTCTGGTCTATTGGCATCTGATTGGTTTGATTCTCTCTCTTGGTTAATTTTCCTAAAAATTGATGATCTTGTTAGCTTTTCTAAGAACTAATTCTTGGTTTTAGTGGTAACTTGATTTTTGTTTTAGCCTAATTTCATTAATTTCTGCTATTAGCTTTATTCTGGTTTTCCTACTAACTTTGACTTTGGCTTTTTTTTTTTTTTTTTTTTTTTTTTTTTAATTTTTTTGTTTTTTCTAAAACCTTGAGGTGTATCATTATTTTGAGTTCTCACTCTGTGTGTCTGTCAGTGTAATCTCATAGGCATATCCTTTTATTTTTAAGCCTCAATTTGTATAATTTCTCTTGGTGTTTATTTCCAGCTTAATTTCCTATATAAGATGCATGAAATTATTTTAATTTTTTCTTTTGTATTTGTTAAAACTTGCTCTAACCTAAAATGTGAACTGTATTTGGAGAAAATGCCATGGGCTACTGTCTTAATTCGGGTTTCTATTGCTGTGAACAGACACCATGATCACAGGAACTCTTGGTTTTTTTCCAGACAGAGTTTCTCTGTGTAGCTTTGGAGCCTGTCCTGGAACTAGTTATGTAGTTCAGGCTGGCCTTGAACTCACAGAGATCCACCTGCCTCTGCTGGAATTAGAGGTGTGTGCCCAGGGATCACAACAACTGTTACAAAGGAAAACATTTAATTGGGTGGCTTGCACTTTCAGAGGTTTAGTTTGTTATCATTGTGGGGGGACATGGCTGCTTGTAGGCAGACATGTTGCTGGAAAAGGAGCTGAGAGTTTTACATCTTGCATGCAACAGGAAGTGAACCGATTCACTGGGCGTGGCTTGATTATGTATGACACCTCAACACCCACTTCCATAGTGACACATTTCTTCTAACAAGACCACACCTATTCCAACAAGGCCACACCTCCTAGTAGTGCCACTTCTTTGGAAGCCTTTTAATCTACCAGTTTCTGTTTTCTGGCCCTCAAAGACTTATAGCCACACAATAATACATACTTCCCATAGTCTATAACAGTCTCAGTTATTTAAAAGTCTAAAATTCAGTCTCTTCTGAGATTCATGCAATCTCTTTTCCTTTTTTAGAATTAATTTATTTTTTACATTCCAATCCCAGTTCCCCCTTCTTTCTTCCCTCCTGCTCCCCCCATTCCCCCTCCCCCCCTCCACTTCACATCTCCTCGGGGAGGGTAAAGCCTCTCCTAGGAAGTCTATAGAGCTAGTTCCAAGACAGCCAGAGTTACACAGAGAAATTGTCTCAAAAAAAACTTAGGAGTCTCTTTATTTTTTAATCATGTTAATAAGTTATAACCATATATACATAAGATGTACATACATATGTAATACCAAGTGATATAACTTTTAATACGTTGAATGATCAAATCAAGCCAACCAACTCACCCATTACCTCAAGCAAATTGAAGTCTTTTGTAAGGTGATTGAAAAGTCTTCAACATATTACTGGAAAAATGAAATTCACTTTAAACTGGTCCATCATAATCAAGTAGTTTGTCCTTGGGTTGCAACTATGTCCTATAATTCAACATTAACAAATCAACAAACACATCAGTCACTATCAGTTACTAAGAAAATGCATCAGAGACTTGCCCACAGGCCAATGTAATTGGAACTATTTTCTCAATTAGGATTTCTTTTAGAGTGACCCTAGTTTTTGTTAACTAGACAAAAAAAAAAAAAAAAAAAAAAAAAAAAATAGCCAGCAGATTTTTCTTTATTTGCGGGGTGGTGGTGGTGGTGTTTGGAGGCAGGGTTTCCCTGTGTTTTTAGCTCTAGCTGTCCTGGAGCTCACTGTGTATACAGATCAGGCTTCCTGGAACTCAGAGATCTGCCTGCCTCTGTCTCCCTAGTTCTGGAATTAAAGGTGTGTAACACCATGCCTGTTATAGGTTGTTAATACATTTGTCAACTTGATGAGATGCAGAATCATCGGGGAGATGGACCCATTTTTAATGCCTGCAGGGGACTTGTCATGCAGCCTGAGGTGGGAAGACCAGTATGGTGTGGGTGGCATCATTCTCTGGGCTGGGTATCCTAGACTATATTAAAAGAACTCAATCTGAGCATGCATGCATTTCATTGCTCTCTTGTTTCCAATTGTGATTGTAATGTGAACAGATACTTTAAGCTTCTGCTTCTTTGATTTACCTACCATGATGATCTAACTGTATCTTGAACTAACTGTATCCTGTAAGGTGAAAAATACCTTCTCTCTTGGGTTGTTTTTATTAGCATATTATATCATAGCAACTGGAAAGAAACAAGACAATATTGAACAATTGGAAACTTATAAAATCCAAACAAGAGGATTCTTTTCTCATGCTATGTTCTTTAAAGTCTTTGTTCTGATAATAAATCAGGTAAAGGAAATAAAAAGCATCAAATTCAGCAACATTGCTTATAGTTTCCTCACAGGTGATTTTTCCTGACAAATCCACCAAAAGTGTTACTGCTGGTGAACAAATTCAGGAAAGCAGCACAATTAAAAATTAGCATGTAAATATAAGTAGAATCTCTTCATATTACAAGGAACATTTTAGAAATCAAGGGAACATTGTTATTTCGAGTATCTACAAAATACCTTTTATCCATGGAAATGAAAGACCTGTACATAGAGAACCATGAAATACAAAGAACATAAATCAAAAATGGGTGTTCAGGGATTGGAAGATTTATTATTATTCTGCCTAAAGTAGTCTACAGGTTCATTATAATCTTTGCTAAAATACCTGTGCCTAGCACCTGTGCCTTGCTCTTATATTCTGGTTGTCTCCGATTTTTCTTGGCATAGTTTTTAAAAATTGATGTGTGGAGTTGTTTTGCCTGCATTTATATCTGCACTATGTATGGACCTGGTGTTGGTGGAGGCTGGAAGAGGGTGTCAGATATTGTCAAACTGCAGTTACAGACTTTGAACTACCATGTGGGTGCTGGGAATCAAACACAGACCTTCTCAAAAAAGCATTCAGTACTCACTTAACCACTGAATCATCTGTCTAGCTCCATTGGCATAATTTTTATAGCTATAAGGAAGAACATGCAGAATTCTCCCCATAGTTATACTCCAGTTACCTGAATCTTTATGGTACTATTAAACACTTATCCTATCATAGATTGATATGTGTAACTACTGTTGAAATAAAAGTTGATTAAAAAAAATCAAGAGGTTCTATTATGAAAGATCTTTTATGTATGTAATTATAATGATACATTTGGGTCTTGTTGATAAATATAAATTTTGTAGGGCCTTTAACTGTTTTGTTGCTTTTCTCATTGCCAACAGCAAATACCTGGCACGAAGCAGTATGAGGAAGGAAGGATTTATATTGACTCAGTTTTAGGTTATATAGTCCATAATGGCAGGGAAAGTCATAGTTAGGACATGGCTTACATCTTTGTGCACTAGGAAACAGATGGCAGCTGGAAGTGGTACTGGCTTAAAACCCTCAAGACGCTCCCTCTTTCTCCATGACCCACTTCCATAAGTGTGAAATCCCACTAATTAAAGATTCCACAACTTTCAAAATGTTGCCACTAACTTGGGACCACTGCACAAATGTATTAGCCTGTGAAGTACATTTTACATAAAGTAGCCTCATTTAAATGTCAGTTACAAATCAGTTTCTCTTGCCTTGTCATCTATTTTCACTTGATGACCTTGGGGTCATATATTTGATTTTTAATTAATTAAATGGAAATATTAGGTGCTTTCTTAGGATTGTGAAAACTAAGAGTTGTATAATTATGTACCTTTTATCACAGTTCTTATTGCTCCTATTGAATAATTGTGTAATTTTATATAAATGGTAAATAATTGGGTGAAAATTTTCTGATATTTACATATTGAAAATTTCTAGAAAAGAATGTGATGTATTTTAGTTATTTGTATGCTACCAATAAAAGCCATAATTTCACTAGATGTATTAAAAATGTTGTGTGGAATACTTAATACATATAGTATTATAGGTAGAATTTGTATCAGGTAGAACTATAAGTCTAGTTTTGCCAGTAATTCCTAAGATTTAAAATTCTTTTTTATTTTTTGCCATATTAGGTAGCAAGACCAGTGCCTTATGTGTTTTTGGCAAGTGTTCTACTACTAAATTACACACAGTAGCTTTGAGATAGTTTCTGTATTGTAATGTGAGGAAAATCAATTCTATTCCTGCCATGAAACAAGATTTTTTAAAAATTAATTTTTACTATTACCAAAGTTTTATAATTTGTATTACTGTATTCATAATTTTTGTAAGTTGTAGAAAGTATAGAAAATATAAGCAAAAAATCTCTTGAACCAGAAGGTAAGCATTATTAACATTTTAATGTTGATATTTATTTCCTTTCTTGTGTGTGTGTTGTAGTATTACAAATCAGACAAACATTTTTTTGTTGCAGTTTTAATGGAATGTTTCTCAATAATATTAAATTTTTCTGACTTTTTTTTTTATTCCTGGAAGCACGCTTTTAGCAGATTTATAGCAAAAGAAAACTAGAGTTGCTGTAGCTGAAAAGAAGGCTAAAGAAGCCTCAATATTTTTATGTATTTTTAACTAGCCTAAGCAATCTGCCTGCAAACTAATGAACTCTAGAACATTAGAAACAAGAGCTATGCACAGTGCCATGTGTATGTTATCTCAGGTCTCAGCTACTCATGTAGAGGAGTTTGAGTTTGAGAACAACCTGTGCAACACAGTGACGATGAGTTTTAAACCAACAGGCAAACTTTTTTTTTAATTAATTTTTATTTAAATTAAAAACAATCTTATTTTACATATCAATCCTTGTTCCCTCTCCCTCCCTCCCATTTCCTCTACCAACTTCCCATCCCACCCCCTATCCATTCCCCAGGGAGAGTGAGACATCAAAAGGAGGATCATCAAAGTCTGTCAACCATTTGGGGCAGGACCTAGGCCCTTTCTCCCCTGTGTTTGTAGGCTGGGAGAGTATCTATCCCTCCATAGGGAATGGGCTCCCAAAGCCCATTCGTACACTAGGGATAAATGCTGGTTCTACTGCCAGAGGCCCCATAGACTGACTGCTCAGACTCCCCAACTGATACCCATGTTCAAGGGGCCTGGTTCAGTCTTATGCTGGTTGCCCAGCTGTCAGACTGGAGTCCATTAGCTCCCACTTGCTCAGACAAACTCCTATAGTTAATTTTCTCCTCTTTAACTTTTCTGGTGTATAGTTGAACATTTGTGTGTTAGTGTATTTGTGTGGAAAATAGAAGTTGATATTGGAGAAATTCCTCAAATTCTCTCCACCTTATTTTTTTCAACAGGGTCTTTTACTTAGTCTGGAATTTGCTAATTCAGCTAGTTGGGCTCTGCCTCTTTAGTGCTAGGGATTATAGGTATGTATTACCTTGTCTGGCTTTTTATGTGGCTACTGGAGATCTGAACTAAGGCACTTTACCAACTGAGCCATTTCCCCATCCTCATTAACTTTCTTTAATGACTGCCGAATGTTTTGTTTGTGACAGCCATGGAAGTTCTGTTTATATCTCCCTTGAAAAAGTTCCATCTTGAGGACAGTGTTAGCCAAGATTCTTGATACAGTAGCCCTTTGGATTTTCTACATCATTCAGTACAGGCCATGTAATCCTTAGGTAGCTTCTTCTCTTATTACTGAGCATGGCATTAGCCATTTCTGCCTAACTTGGAACTTGTCTTTGGGCAGTCTCCCTGTTTCTTTCTAGTTTTTTTCTTCCTTCGTTCCTTTTTCAACCTAGATTCCTCCTGCTTGTGGTCTCTGCCCACCAGCCCTACCAATCCCTCCTCTGCCTAGCTATTGGATGTTCAGCCTTTTATTAGATCAATCAGGTGCCTTAGACAGGCAAAGCAAAACAGCAGCACATCTTTATATAAATAAACAAATTAATATATCTTCACATCATTAAACAAATGAATGCAGCATAAATAAATGTAACACATTTTTACATTGCTAAAGTTACATTTCATAATATACTTGTCCTAATTTTTCAGTCTGTCATCTTTTAAGTGGTGTCTATAACTGTAGGTGCTAAAATGTAGGTAATTAATATATATATAACAATCTTTCAACTATTCCCCATCTTGTCATTTGTTCACGAGTTATGTTATCTTTTTGACTCTGTTTATGTTTATACTTAGTTATATATTATATAATTAGCTATAATTTAGACCATGCTTTGAATAATATTTTCAAAAATCAGTACTATTTGCTGTATCTGTATAAATATGATAATCCAGAACCAACTAATTTGTTGAAACCATGTAGAAGGAATGCACTGTCTTGTATTGTGGCTCTACCCCTGAAGTAGTTTATGTATTTTTCTAGGTGTTCACCTTTCTCTACCTTCTGCCACAACTCATGTTATCTTTATCAGGGCTAAAGAGCACAGACTACACTTAGGTTTGAATGCCAATATCAATAATTACTGACAGTGAGCTGGACATGGTGGTAAATGTCTATAATCGCATTAGTTGAGTGGTGGAGGCAGGAGGTTTAGGAATTCAAGAGTGCTCACTTCTCCGTAGTGAGTTCTGGGATCCATTTTGTATATGAAATGTGTATGGATCACAGAAAGTTCGTAGGAGACCTGTGGTAAGCATCAGTTGACACCTTTGGGTTTTTTTTTTTTTGTCCCCCTGCTCTTACTTTGTATGTATTGAATTACATGACAAATGATTTTAAGATAAACAACCAAACACAACAAAAAGAAAACAAGACTCCCAAAATAATGACAAAACTCAGTTACTAGTCATGTAATCTTAGGCAAATGAATTAAAATCTGATTTTTTTTGTGACTGGAAAAATAATATTGTTTTTGATATTAGTTTTTAGAGACTATATTTCAAAGAAGCATAAATATAGTTACTTAAAGCTGTCCATTTATGGCAGCAGTGGCATAGACCTTTAATCCCAACATTAGAGAGTCACAAGCAGGCAGATCTCTTGAGTTTGAGGCCAGCCTGGTCTATAGAGTTGAGTTCCAGGACAACCTGAGCCACACAGAGAAACCTTGTCTCTAAAAAGCAAAAAACTAAATTGTCAATTTATATCTCATCTTGTCCATTGATCAGAAGTTTAATTAGCTAGGAATGATCTTTTCTTACCATCTTGGAAGGCCTAGAAGTTAGCTCTTTAGGAGGCTCTAGGGAGATCAGATCCTTTAATTATTCAGATTGTTGACAGAAATGATTCCTGTGTGCCTGTATTGCTGAAGCGCCCCCCCCCCCTTTTTTTTTGGTTGTTGTTGTTGTTGGATGTTCATTGGGGGAAAAGAGATCTTGCTCAACTTCTAGAGGCCATTTGCTACTTTTATTTATGGTTCCTTTCATCTCAGAGCAAGGGAGGGTAAGGTTCTTCCCAAGCTTCAACTTTCTCCTGCATTTTGCTGCCACATCTCTTTAATTTGTTTGCTTATTTCTTTCTCCCTTCAGGACCAGTGTGATTGATTATATTTATAACAAAAGATAATTTTACTATTTTTATGTTTGTTGATCTTTTGCCATGTAATTCAGTACCATCTTCCCTTATTCTATTGATGTTTACTGAACCTGGATTCAATCCTTGGGACCACACGGTAGAATAGACCTTACTCCCACAAGTTATCATGGCATGCAGTTGCACACACCCACCCACACATACCCCAAATGAAATAAACACTTTAAAAAGAATTGACATAATAAAAATTGAGCCATATAAAATGACAGTTATAATTAGCCTTATTAAGTGAGTTTTCATCAGTGTCCACTTACTATTATTTTTATAACTGTGGTGTTAATAATAGAGCTGCTTTATTTTGACTAGTAATAGCATATGTAATTAAAATTATAGTTGTAATTCAGGTTTCTTATTACCAACATTGTAAAAATAAATAGCAAAGTTTCTTGTTATAGAGCTGAATACCCTGGTGACTGTTGATAAAAGCTAGTTAACTGTGCATCTGTTAATCAGGAATTTATGGGAGGAGAGCTCAATTAGCAATGAATTACAAAAGGATGGCTTTCTTGAAAATGGTGAAATGTCTTTTGGTATACACATTGATTAAATATTGAAAAAAAATTTTGTAAACTACATTTAGGCCAACTTTTTCAGTAATAATGGCTTCATGACAGTTTGCCAGTATATTACAGCATATGTTCATTCATTATCCTTGATGTTTCATTGCTAAAAATAGTCCTGGTTATTATTCCTTACTCTATCAGTTTTGTGCTTTAAAAAGCATAGCATTCAACTGTCACATCTTATTAATTATAGACTTCCTTCTGAAACATAAATCACAATAGGATTTTAGGTCAAGTGCATCAAACGTCTTTTGTTAAGAGGTTTCATCGCCTTGTTAAGATAGTTTTTCTTTCATTTGGATAATGTGCTGTGTTGAGATTTGGTTGTTAATTGATAGATGTGGTATCCTCTGTGAGAGCTTTTAAAATGCATAACACGTATTTCAGAAAGCAGCTGTTGCTATGGCAACTCTCGGGTCACTTGCAGCTCAGCTTACATGATTGGCTGTTAATGGAGCCTAATATGCTTGAGAAGAGAATTGAGCAAATGAAAGAGGGTTTTGAAGGAATCCTCTTAAAGCTCTTGAAGTTTAACAGAATAGCACTCAAAAATTTAACACTTATATTACTGTTACATAATTTTGATATGAGTAGTTTTATGAGTAGTGACAAGTTTTGAAAAATAATTTTTATAACTCTTAAGAACTTTGGGATCTTGTTAACATTTTCCCTTGTATTTTATTGTTGTTTAAAGAAACACAGCTGTCAGTTATGTTCTGTGTTCTACACTCTGAACAACGTACCTCAGAGGAGTTATTTGGATTGAGGCATGAGAAGGTTGCTAATTGTGTGGGGCCACAGAGGATAATAAAGCCAGGAATAGTGTCTACGTTTACGTGAATTACGTAGTTATGTGAATTAGGTTAGGGTCATCTTTTAGTTGGATTCTTAAGATAGTTCCATGAATACCTGCATCTTTTATGGGAGTGCTTGAATGGTATAGGAGGAGATGGTGAGGTGTACTTCAGATTTTGAGGTTGGTAGAGTAAACACAAGTATAAGAATTTCTAGAAACCCTGTCAAGATGGCTTAATGAGCAAAGGCGCTTGCCAACAAGCCTGATGACCTGGATTCAATACTTGGGACCACTGTGGTAGAATAGACCATAGATAAGGACATGACTTAAGGTAGCAGTATAGACTGTGGACATCCCTATGGCCTTCGGTGGTAACATGGGTCATGGGCATCAACCTGATCTCAGTAGCAACAGTGTTGTGGACACTGACATGACCCTTGGTGGTCGCATGGACAATGGACACCAACATGACTCCAAAAGTAACTGAGTCTCTTAACATGGGCCATGGCTTTGCCCTCTATTTTATAAGCATTTGAAGTTTAATTTTTCTTGAATATTGTTTTTACTTTTAATGTAAAATTTTATTTTTAGTTTACAAAGTAACAGACTTAGAATTATTTTTATAATTTTGTGTCTGTGTTTGTGTGTGGTCTGTGCATGTGAGTGTAGAAGACCATCTGACCCTGTGGAGTTAAGAGTTATAGGTAATAGTGGGCTGTCTTCTGTAGTTGCTGAGAAATGAACTCTAGTCCTCTTTAAGAGTAATACACTGTAAAAACATAACACACTCTTAGCTGCTAAGCCATTTCTAGCCTAGCAACAAGTTTTCTTAGAGTATTTTCAAACATATTTGACCTTGGTTGATCTTCTGATCTTCCACTCCCAATAGTGCTATCATAGTGTGAGCGTGTGTATGTTTGGATAGAGGCATCACTTCGTCTGAGCTGGAGTTGTAGGTAGTTATGAGCCACCTAATAAAGATAGTGGGAATTAAACTCAGTATGTGCTCTTAACTGCTGAGTCATCTGTTCAGTCCTAATTATAAGCTTTTTTTCTGAAGGTAATTTTAGACCTAATTGTTGTATGGGTATATGCGTGTGTGTGTGTTTGTGTTTGTGAAGGCCAGAGGTCAGTGTCAAGTGTCCTTTTAATTGATCTCCACCTTATTTTTTTGAGATGTCTCACTACATCCTGATAGGCAGGATGGCCAATGAGCTCTGAGGATCTGCCTGTTTCTCTGTAGCCCCAACTTTCCACTGCTGTGGCCACTGCACCTGCTTTTAATATGGGTATTGGAGGCTGGAGACCAAAGAGATTACTCTTTTGTTAAGAGTGTATACGATTCTTTCAAAGGACCCAAGTTCGGTTCCTTGGACCACATGGGGTGTAACTGCAGGTGCAAGAGACTAGATTCTGGACTCTGTAGGCATGCATAGTCATTATTGGGCCGGGGGTGGGGGGTGAGAAAGAGGAGAGGGAGGCACTGGGTGTCTAAACTCAAGTCCTGCATTTGTGTGGCAGGAACTTAATTAAGTGTCTGAGCCCAGCCCAGCCCACAAGCATGTTTTTGAGTAAAAGTACCTATGTACTTTTTATCAAGCTGTAACAGTTGCAAGTTAATGGCTAATAATTGTTTTGCTTATGTACTTTTCATGTTGTATGCATTTGAAGCAAATCCATGGCATATTATGAGTAAAAGTGTTGGTATGTGTTATAGTTTGGAAATGAAATGTGTCTCCCCCAAAAATCATGTGTTTATTTCTTTGGTTTGTTGTTGGTGAAGTAGTTGTGGTGTAATTGGATTATGAATGCACTGTTTGATAGTAAAGGCTAGTTGGAGGGATTGACAGAAAGCTGCTGTCTTATTAGGGTTATTATTGCTATGGGGGTATACCATGATCAAAGTAACTTGGCCTATGCGTCCACATCACGGTCTTCGTTGAAGACTGCAAGGAGAGGAACTCAAACAGGTTAGGAACCTGGAGGCAGAAGCTGATGCAGAGGTTGTGGAGGAGTGCTGTTGACTGGCTGGCTCCTTAGGGCTTGCCCAGCCTACTCTTTTAAGAACCCATTACCACCAGCCCAGGGGTGGACCCACACACAATCTGCTGGACCCTCCCACAGCAATCACTAATTAAGAAAGTGCTCTATAGGCTTGCTTGCCTCAGTCAGATCTTATGGAGGCATTTTCTCAATTGGGTCTCCCTCCTCTCATCCTCTCAGATGACTCTAGCTTGTCAAATTAACATAAAACTAGCCAGCACATGCTCTTTGAAGGGTATTCTTGTCCTCAGTCTCTTGCTTATGTTCTCTCTGTTTGCTGTCATGCTGTGCTTGCTTTCTTACCATAGGCCCATAAACAGTTTACTATGGACTAAAACCTCTGAAATTGTGAAGCACAACAAATCTTTTCTTTAGTATCTCTTACTTTTAAAATTCCTTTTTTAAAGACAAGGTTTCTCTGTGTAACTTTGGAGCCTGTCCTGGAACTCGATTTGTAGATCAGCCTGGACTGGAACTCACACAGATTCTCCTGCCTCTGCCTCCTGAGTGCTGGGACTAAAGGTGTGTGCCACCACCACCCTACCCATTTTTTTTTTTTTAAGTCAGAATCTCTACATCAGTAGTCTATACTTGCCAAGAATGTGTACCCCTTTCATTTCATTCTTTTGAGTGACAGAATTATAGATCTGTGCTGCCATGTCAGCCTTTATCATGTCAGTTATTTTGTCATAGTGATATAAAACTGAGTAGCCATCTCTTAAAGATAATTTTAGGAAACAGGAACAACCCCTTCAATAATTTCTTAATGTTTTGAGGTATTTTCTATAGGAGTGCTGTTGGAGAATTTTGTTTAAATAATGTATATGTGTTTTTCTTCATTCAGTAGGAATGAGAAAAGACAGAGCAGAATACAAGCTGTTTTTCTGCCAAGGAAAACTGATAGTGTTGTTCTTAGCCAAGGACAGAGCATTACAGTCTTTATATCTTTTAAGGTGTCTTCAGTAGTTCTGCCTGCTTAGGGAAGGAGGTAGAGGAGATTGAAATGATTAACTTACAGGGACATGAAACAAGAACAAAACAAGAGGATATTTTATTTTCTGAAGTCATAATGAAGGCTTGAAAATTCAGACTAAATTTGTAGTGATACCAATTTTCAGGACTCTTGATTATTTTTATAAACCTAATACTTGTGTTAAACTATAATAATACACATTTATATGTATATTTATATATTTATAATATAATATATTTATATATAAGCTATATATAAATATTATATATAAATATGTTTATATTTATATATAAGCTATACCTTTGAGATAATATCAGTGAATTTTGTATTTACTAGTACAGTAATTTTGCATACTCATTAATTCCATGAATTTTTATGATCTCAAAGGATGTGAGCTTAGTACTGGGCGCCACTAGAGAAAGACATAGTGCAAACCTGGTCAGAGGCATCCTGTAGTATATTTAATCAAGATGATTGCCTTAGGCAGCTGGCAGACATGGTGCTCCAGTGAGCAGAGATGAAACTGGTTTGTTTGGGGAAATTTATACATATGCTTTATATAACTTTTATTTTACCTTGAGCTTCAAAACCCCTTGACATTCTGAAAAGTTTTTGTATTGGGAGAATATCACAATGATGTTGACCCTGTTTAAAGAACTCCTTCCCAATTTCTGCTATTGTGGAGCATATTATTTAATAGGACATATGCAACTATAGTATCACTACAACCATCATACTGTTGCAGTAGCTTGCCTTGACTTAGCCTATAATGGGTTAATGTTGGTCCATTATGTCTTTCAGATCTTTAGGTATAACCAGTGAATTCAGTTTGTTACTGGTATATACATATTAAAATTTTTAAAGATGAAATAGTTTATAAATGTTTCTAAACTAAAGATTCAGGCCAAGGTGATGACTCAGCAGGCAAAAGTGCTTGCTGGGCAAGGCTGATGACTTGAGTTCCATCCCTGGAATTCAGAGTGGAATTAATGAACTAAAACTCCCTAAATTGTTTTGACCTACACATTTGCACATGGCATGCTCACAGGTGTGTATGGATAACAGGCATGCTAAGTAAAATAAAAATAATTAAAACCTATAATAAGCCCTGAAATTTGTGTCATAATTTTAAAATTGGTAGGCCTGAGAAGTGTCCACTCTGCATTTTTGCCATATGGCTTTGTTGCTCAAGTGAACTAATACTTTCCTTCCATTATTAAAAAGTATTCTGCTCTATTACTTTGGGCCATTATACTTACATGCTCTCCAAGATGTAGCTCCAATGTCACTCCTTAGAAAGTGTGAGGCTAGCCAGGTGGTGGTGGTGCACACCTTTGATCCCAGCACTCAGGAGGCAAAGATAGGCGGATCTCTATGAGTTCTAGGCCATCTTGGTTTACAGAGCTGGTTCTAGGAAAGCCAAGGCTACACAGAAAAACCTGTCTCCAAAAAAAAAAAGTGTGAGACTATCCTTTTAAAGAACTTTATCACCCAACATTATCATACAGTCTGAAATTGTTTCATTTATTATATGAATGAGAAGAAGCTTGCAAATCCAAGGCTATTATGTAATGTATTTACTGGCCTTTTTTTTTTTTTTTAAAGCACTATTTTAGAAATGCACATAGGTAACATATATCCTCAACATTTCTTATGATTTTGAATGAGTACTTTAGGGATATTATTTAGAAACACAATATTTGTAGATATAATCCAGTTAATTAACATAAGGTTGTTGTCATTGTTTTAGTTTATTTATTTATTTTTTAACTCTTTGGGGGCCCATTACTCAGCTCTCAAATAAATACATGAATTTTTAGTCTTTCTTATGAATGCTCAGCCTCAGCTTTCCTTATTTCCAGCAGATTTTCTAACTTAAACTATCCTGTTTCTCTTTGACTACCATTTGTCTCTGGTCTTTTCTTTATTCTGTATTCTTCCCTCCTTATACCATTGCTGGTTGTGTGGCTGAGTGGCTGTCCCCTGGTGTCCCCCTCTCCTTCCTTTCTCTCTCTTCTTCCGAGCCTAGATGTCGTCTCCAATTTATTTTCTGGTCCTGGCATCCCCGCCTATTTCTCTCTCCTGCCTAGCTACTGGCCTTTCAGCTCTCTTTATTAGACCAACCAGGTGTTTTAGACAGGCAGAGTTGACACAGATTTATAGTGTTAAAAAATGCAACTTAAAAGATTGCAACACATCTTTGCATGTTAAACAAGTATTCCACAGCATAACAAAATGTAACACATCTTAAACTAATGATCCACCACAGGTAGTAGTTACTTAGTCCCAAGCCTGTGTGGTTGCTGACCTTTTATGAAGCAAAAACAATGGAACCATGTGAGGACACAGAGTGAAGACAGCAGTGCCCTGACACGAGGAGGATAGCTGTGAAGCTGGAAGCCTGTATTGGCCCTAGCAGGAAGGCAGTGTATTTCTGTTTCAGGGAGATCTAGAGGCTTCAGAGGGTTCTTGCTAACACCTTGTCTTTATTCCTCCTGAATTACAAGCTAATACATTTCTATCATTCAAAAGCAGTCTTGTTTGGTACTTTGTTATGGAAAGCTTTGGGAAATTAAGGAATGAGCTGGAAAAACAAAGCATAAAATATAAAAAGCTCATTTTTTCATTGCTCTTTAATTTAGAATAATCTAATCAATCATTTATTTCTGTTCAGCCAGTTTTATGGTCTAAACATAATTTTGGTAGGGTTTATACTCAAATACATTTATTTAAACTTAAATCCCAAATAATAATGAATGCCTATCTATATTATTATAATTTCTAAGTTGGATTAATAAGAGATTTGAGTGAATTTCTTTACTTTCTGTCACAGATCCAGGTATTACCTTCCTGCAGACATTGGAATTTTGTTTTTAGCCTGCTTTGGCCTTCATCTTATATATCATGTCAGATTTTTCTCTTGTCTTTACTTCTCATTTGTTCTGTTCTTCCTTTTTTATTATTTTGAATTTGACTTCTGATTTAGTGTTTTATCAAGATTTGAATGTATCCCATTAGTGCTTTTTGCCTTTTCTATATTTCTTACAGAGTTGTTCGAGGATTCAAAGTTGGGGGTTCCTCAGACCCAATTCATCTTTGCCAATAGGCAGTAGTGAATGCCATAATCCTGCAGCTAGAGTATAAATGTCCATAAATACTCTAAGTTCAGATGGTGTTCAGGCAACATTTTGGGTAAGAAATTGAGAAGCTGTAGTAGAAATGCATTTTCAGAGATTAGTTATTATGTAAAGCTTTGGGAAATAGTCTTTAGACATGTCTTATTGTTTGCTTTCAGTTTTTGTAGTCTGATTCCATCCTTGGGTTGTGGAGTGGTATGTGTGTATAAAGTTACATGTGGAGGATTTACTAAAATTTCTTCCTCCATTTTGGTATCTCTCTTGTCTCAGCCCTTGCTTTAACTCTTTGTAAACCCTACTTGATCTTTCTTTGAGTGTCATTGATTTAGCTGTTCCCACAATTACAGGGAAAGCATCTCTTAACTGTCTTATATTTCAAAGTGTACTTTCACACACAAATGCGATGTGTTTATGGGGCTTGATGTTTTGATGCACGCTAGCAAATCAGGGTAATTAACATATTCGTCACCTTAAGTATTACAGTTTTATTATGGTGATAACATTCAAAATCCTTCAAGCTATTTTGAAATTTTCAATACATTACTGTTAACTATAGTTACTCTACTGTTCTGTACATGGTGTATGTTTACCACATTTAATATATGGACACCTCTATGGACAATTAGTTGAATTTAGATATCTTTTTGGCATACTAATTTCATTTACTTTGATATATGCTCAGTGGATGGCTAGATTGTATAGCAATTTGGTTTTTAATTCTGGTGTATGTGTGCACTGTAGTTTTCCATTACTATACTAGTTTATAGCTCCACCTTATTCTTTCCTCTCTCTACATTCCTGCTAGCCTGCCTTCTTTCTTTCCTTCCTTCCTTCCTTCCTTCCTTCCTTCCTTCCTTCCTTCCTTCCTTCCTTCTTCCCTTTCTCCCTTTCCCCCTTTCTCCCTTCCTTCCTTCTTTCCAGCTATTATCACTAAAATGATCTGGTAGTTTAGATTCATATTTCTCTCTTGAGTAGCACATTTAGTGTTTTGTTTTGTTTTTATTCAGAAGATGTTTAAGAAGTTTCATTTATAATGATTATAACAGTGAATGAAATGGGAAAAATTATCTGCCCCCCAGAAAGTTTATTCATTTTTAAAAATCACAGCAATTATTCTGTTAACAAGAAAACTAAAACAAGATAGATTGCATAAATCTTTCCACAGATCTTAAAAAAGAATTGCTGTCTTACCTGTCATTTTCCTTCTTCAATTATTCAAAATTGTATAAAGATTGGTGAGTTTAGTAGGTTTTTTTTTTTTAATGCCTTTACAATGTTAACTAAAGTAGATTTTTAAATTTTGGAAACAAAAAATAATAGTGTTTGATTTTAAACTGACTGTGTCTAATTATCGAGCTAAAACATGGCAAGAAAAACCTTGATGGTTCTATGAGTCAGTAGTTATCCATAAAGAGGAGTTATAAATCTAAACTACAATAACTTTTTATTGTAGTTACCCACTGACCCATATCAGAAGTTCTAACTTAATAATTTATGTTGACAAATAGGGCTGCTATTATTATTTAGATTTGTGATTTGTTAAATATGAAGAGTGAACTCCCCCCACACACATTTCTTATTCTTTCAAGATTCTTCCTGACTTTTGTTAATTTATTTCTCTGAGTTAGTTTATTTCTACATTTTGTTCATTGGTCATTTTGGGTGTTTTTGATTTCTGATTATACTGATATGTATTAACTCTCTGGCTTTTTTTTCTTTTACTTTTTTTTTTTTAAATTTTTTTTTTGTTTGTGTCTTCTGGAAATGTTTGGAATGTTTGTCTCATATGTACACTGTTTGAGATTCTTTAAGGATTTTTTTTTTAATGAAAATGGGCCATTCATTCATATATGTATGTATTTTGTGATGGTTTTAGTTAAAAACTAGGCATCCTAAGAATATTTTAATTCCATGAATTATTCTTCTCCCTTGTATAGTTTTGATGATAATGTCTATTGAAGGTTATACCTTTTTTAAAAACAAAGATTGTCTTTTATGTGATCAAATATTAATCTTAATCACTAAATAAGTAATATGATCATTTTCACTAAACAACTTGAAACCAAAATAAAAAAGAAAGGGAAACCTTGTGACACAATTGTAGTACGTCTGACTCCAAAATAAAAAAAGACAAGGTGTTGTTTGCACATTGGTTTATTAACCAACGTATTTTTTTCTGTGTCCTGTTCACTTGAGGGTCTGCTTTTATCTTCACATTTTATGTAGCACAAGCTTTAGCAATAATCAGGAGGTGCAAGTGTATTGGCACTCAGCTCTGGCCATATCAGCTGCTCCTTTCATAGGCTTGCCTATTTCTTAATTAATAAATTATGGTTTGGTTTTTCAAGACAGATTTTCTCCATGTAACAACTCAGGACACCCTGGGACTCATTTTGTTGACCATAGTAGCAGAGAAAGGCATGTGCCACCATTGCCCAGCGGTCGAATTTTTGTCTAAGAAAATGTATCTGCATAGTCAAATAAATATTTGTCAATAATAAACTATAAAGAAATATATTAAAATTTTGTACTCATGAACTTTTACCATTTTTAATATAAAATTAAGTTTACATGCTGGGATAGATTTTTATTTTTGCATATTGAATTAAATTTTAGCTGAACTTCTGATTGAGAGATTAGAGCATCTTTTATAATTGCCAATTCTGAGAAATCAACTTCACAGGGATACATAGTACAGAATAGGAGGATGTTCAGGGCCATTTAAAAAGTAGCTGGAAATTCTGCCTTAATCCAAAGCCAAAATTCAATTAATGACTTTTAAAACTAAATTCAAGTCAGCAACTCAAAGCAAATTTTCAAATTCAGACATAATTGAAGCTCAAGGTACACTGATTCGATACTTACAATGAGGAATGATGGATGTCAAGAAAAGATTAAATGTCTGTTTTCTTTAAGTAAGCCATTATGTTTTCATGAGTAGAAAATATGTATGAACGGCCAAAAAAAAAAAAAAAATGCAGTTCATAACAATTACAGTCTAGAGTCTGTGCCAAGTTGTTTCAGATAGTATTGGCATTGCATGCCATGATGGCAGTCCATTATTGTATGTTCAGAGCCAAGGCTACATTGAAGTTATACAGTACAAACAGAAATCCCTCAGATATATGTTATGATTTTGAATTAATTTTTGGTTATTAAATATTCAAAAACTTTCAACTGTTGCCAAATTTTTCATAACACATATTTAGTTATTTGCCATAGTTTAAGAAGTTGGGTTGTACTTTCTCTTATCCCATGCAGCTGTGTTTTGATATATTTAAATCCTTTGAATAGATACTAGTTGTGGGAAGCTCTTCAAAATACATAGCTATCATTTTTCAAAACAAGGTCTTTTGTCTTTTCCTTATACCAGCAACTGCACCAAGAAATGGTTTGGCCATCCCTCCCACCCCCTCCTTGCTACACACACACACACACACACACACACACACTTACTTTATACACACACACACACTTTATATTTTATTTTTTGAAACAGGGTTTCTGTCCTGGGATTCACGCTGAAGATCAGGCTGACCTCAAAGTCACAGATGCCTGCCTGCCTCTGCCTCCTGAATGTTGGGATTAAAGGTGTGCACTGCCACCTCCTGGCTCTCTGTCTTGTTCTTAGATCTGTGTGGTCCTTCCTTCCTTCCTTCCTTCCTTCCTTCCTTCCTTCCTTCCTTCCTTCCTTCCTTCCTCCACCCCCCCCTCCCTCCCTCCCTAAATCAGACTTTTCTTTCAGTGTTAAGTTTACAGTGAATTTGTGGAGAAAGTACAGGAAACTATTGTTAAGTACCTTATGTCTACACATGCTCCACTTTCCCTACATGTGTCTCCCTACAAGTGTCTCCTCAGAGTGGTATACTTCTTACAATTGTTGATTCTGTTGTATTGATACATGCCATTGCCATTAACATCCACAGTCTGCTCTCCACTAAGTTGATATTAAATGTCATATGGGTTTTGACAAATGTGTATGACATTTAACCGCTATTGAGAAGTGTTTCACTGCGCTAAAATCTCTCTCTGCTCTGCCTGGTCTTTTCATGTGCACTCTCTGATTTCTAACAATCATCAGTCACCATAGTTTTACCTTCGCAAGAATGTTACACAGAGTTCTGTAATATGCAGCCTTTTCAGGTGGCTTCTTTTTATTAATTTCATTTCATGATTTAGTAGATCAATTTTGGGGGGGGGCAACAAATATGTGGATACTGAAGCTGGTTTATCAACTCACCTAAAAAACTTCTTGGATGCTTCCCAGTTTGAATACTTAGGAATAAAGGAAGAATAAATATCCTTGTCTAAGCTTCTTTTATGATGTAGGATTTGAGCTACTTTGGGCAAATGTTAAATAGTGTGAACATAGTTGCTGTTTATTGACGTATCTTGATATATTCATTTTATTTAAAAATAATTTTCTTTTTTTTTTTAAATTAACAGGCGAGCCTTTGATACTGCATAACAAGTTAGAAATATATAGAAATTTCTGTATTGTGGAATAACCTCTCCAGCAATGATAACTTCAGAGTTACCAGTGTTGCAGTAAGTATTATAATCTTCTTTTTCTTTTAAAGAAACATGAGTAGAACATTACGTTTTGATAAGATATATCACAATGTGTTCTGTTACTAAAACAATATATTTGAAATCTGAATATGTGATTGCTTTGCCTGTCCCTGACATTGGAATGTCAGCATGTTTTCTGATATTTAACAGGTCAGATATTAATGTTATTATATCAAGAGTCAGCTGTTAACAGCCCTCATGTGGCATGTTGTTTTGGTAATTAAATTGGATCAGAGCTGTACTCATTTCCTACATACTGAGTCTAGTTTCTTTGTGTTATTTGCTGTGATAGTAACTGTATTGTCTGCAAACCCCAAATTATTTGGTCTCCCTATTTAAAAGAAAACATTTATTAATCTTTGTGATATATTGCACTTTTTCTGTACACTAATTGTTTTAATTCATTTCTTTCATTAAAATTCCTTCTTTTATATTAAGATTGTGATTACTGAGGCATTCTGGTTTCTAGGAGAATCTAAGGGAATACCAGTTGGTGTGTGAGTGTGACACATCATTAGATTTGTTGTATTGTTGAACAGACTTAGAGTTGGAGATTGTTATAGAATTTCTAGAAAATGTCACAGGCATATGCAGATATTGTTTTTTTATCATTTGCATCCAGATGTAAATTGAGAATCCATATACTTTGATCTATTTGATAATGATAATTTAACTACAATAAAAGACTTATCATTTATGCAGTTATTTATTTGGTTATAGTTTAGTTACAAACATCTTTGTTCTGGAAGTTTTAAGACACAAAGTGTTCTATGTGTATTTGCTTGTTTGACAGATCAGTAATACTTTATATAATTTGTGACTAGGAGATAAAATTTAATTAATTTCTATTTGCTTGCGCCATTCCTTTTTACTCTTTCTTTTGGATGTAATACTGAGTTTAAGGATCCCTGCAGAATCTTTTCTTTCTTTGCTTTGTTAAGAACTCTTGTTCTCACTCATCCAGCTTATTATCTATTGATGCTTTTTTTTTTGTATAAATGTCTGTGGCGATAACATTGTTTATAATAATAAAGCTTACCTGGAGATCAGAATACAAAGCTAGCCATAGCCATAGAGGCCAGGCAGTGGTGGTACACACCTTTAATCTCAGCACCTAGAAGACAGAGGCAGATAGATGTAACTCTGTGAGTTCAAAGCCACTCTGAGCTACATGAGAGTGAATCAGTCTAAAAGAGAAATAGAACACAGAGTTTATGTCCTTAATCCCAGCTCTAGAGAGGTATATAAGAGGAGCAGGGTCTCAGAGCTGGCATTCAATCTTAGGGAATTAGTCTCCAGCCACATTGAAGACAAGATTGCCCCAGCCTTGGAAGAGGTAAGAGCTCCCCGGTGACTTAGCTGCTTTGCTTTTCAGATCTTCAGCCTGAACCCTAGTATTTGTCTCTGGGTTTATATTATTCTGCTGCAGGTGTCTGGCAAAACTCCCATGAGTCTTTAAAATTAGGATAGATGTCCCCCTGTACTCTTAAATTTTCATTATTTTCTTAGCATCATATTTCACATAATGTTCTTACCACTTCCTAAAATAATAAGCTTTTTATCATATTGTTATATTCCATGCTTGTAACATACTTACTGGATATTAATAACTGATAAAATTTAAAACAGACTTACTTGAATATATTTGTTAAGAGATTGTAGTGTTAATATTTAGTAGTAGGAATTGTAACTGATAAATTACACAAAATTGTAAATCTGTAATATTTGTATGGGTACTGCATAGTAATCTTTGAGAGCAGGGTGAATGAACTTTAGTTGAATAAGCCACCTGGAGAGGATATTTTTGTCTGAGATTAATAAACCTTTTGAGAGTGTATACTTGTCTTTGACCTTTATGGTTATATTTACTTTATTGTTTTGCTTAAACTACTCATCTATCTAGTTATGTACCCTGTTGTGCTAACTTTGTGTCAATGATAAACATGCCTGAACTAATCAACTTAAAAGGATCTGCCTGTATGACCTCTATAACTGTGGTAAGGCAGTTTATCGTAGTAGGCAGTACAGGATGAAGCAACCTGCTTACTTAATAATTTCTGAGAATAAAGAGAAAGGGAAAGGGATTGCAGTCCCAGAATCCCCTTCATTGATATGCCTTTATTAGGCCTTACTTCTTAAAGATTTCACCTCACTCATTAGTGCCATAGGTTGGTAACCACATCTTTTAAGTTATCAGATGTTGGGAGACACTCAAATTACATAATAATTCTTCTGTCTGTACATGCTCAGGCCCATCCATCCATCCATCCCTCTCTTCCCTCCCTCCCTCCCTCCCTCCCTAATTTAATTTTTACATTGCAATCCCAGTTACTCCTCCCTCCTCTTCCCTCTCACCCCTTCTCCCATCCCCTCCTCAGAGGCCACAGCTGCGCCATGATTTGTGGATTTGTGCATCTGTTTCCATCAGTTTCTGGAAGAGGGTTCTAGCTTCTCTGGGGTTGTGGATTGTAGGCTGGATATCTTTTACTTTATGTCTAGTGTCCACTTATGAGAGAGTACATATTATATATGACTTTCTGGTTTTGGGTTACCTTACTCAGCATGTTTTCTTTTTTCTAGTTCTGTCCATTTGCCTTTGAATTTTAGGATCTCACTGTTTCATTTTTTTTCCTATTTTTTTGTTTGTTTTATTTTGTTTTTTTCTTTTCTTTTGAGACAGGGTTTCTCTGTGTAGCTTTGGAACTTATCCTGGCACTCACTCTGTATGTAGCCCAGGCTGGCCTCGAACTCAAAAGATCTCCCTGCCTCTGCCTCCTGAGTGCTGGGATTAAAGGTGTGTGCCACCACCGCCCAGCTGATGTCAATTGTTTCTTACTGCTGAGTAGTACACATTTTCTTTATTCATTCTGCAGTTGAGGGGCATCTAGGTTGTTTCTAAGTTCTAGCGATTACAAACAATGTTGCTGTGAACATAGTTGAGCAAATGTCCTTGTGGTGTGACTGTGCCTCCTTTGGGTATATGGCCAACAGTGGTATTGCAGGGTCTTGAGGTAGGTTGATACCTAATTTTCTAAGAAATTACCATACTAATTTCCACAGTGGCTATACAAGTTTGCACTCCCACCAGCAATGGAGGATGTTCCTTTTCTCCATATCCTCTCCAGCATAAGCTGTCATTGCTGTTTTTGATCTTAGCCATTCTGAAAGGTGCAAGATGGAATTTCAGAGTGATTTTGATTTGCATTTCCATGATGACTAAGGATGTTGAGCATTTCCTTAAGTATCTTTCCGACGTTTGCAGTTGTTCTTTTGAGAATTTTCTGTTTAGATTAGTACTCCATTTATAAATTGGATTATTTGGTAGTTTGATGTTGAGTTGTTTGAGATCTTTGTATATTTTGAAGATCAGCCCTCTGTCAAATGTGGGGTTGGTGATGATCATTTTTTTTTCTGTTTCCCGTTTTGCCTTGCTGACCATCTTCTTGGCTTCACAGAAGCTTCTCTGTTTCAGGAGGTCCCATTTATTAATTGTTGCTCTTAGTGTCTGTGCTACTGGTGTTTTATTGAGGAAGTGGTCTCCTGTGCCAGTGAGTTCAGATGTATTTTCCACTTTCTCTTCTATGAGATTCAGTGTGGATGGAGTTATATTGAGATCTTTGATCCATTTGGCTTGAGTTTTATGCATGGTTGTAGATATGTATTTATTTGCATTCTTTTACACGTTATACCAGCCCTATTTGTTTTAATATGTTTTCTTTTTTCCATTGTATATTTTTAGCTTCTTTGTCAAAAATTAGGTGTTCATAGGTGCATGGGTTGATATCAGGGTCTTTAATTCTGGTCTGTTTTTATGCCAACACCAAGCTGTTTTTATTACTATAACTCTGTAGTAGAGCTTGAGGTCAGGGATGGTGATGCCCCCAGATGATCCTTCATTGTACAGGGTGGTTTTGGCTTTCCCAGGTTTTCTGTTTTTCCATAAGAAATTGAGGTTTTTTCAAGGTCTGAAGAATTGTTGTGGAATTTTAATAGGGATTGCATTGAATCTGTAGATTGCTTTTGGTAGGATTGCCATTTTTACTATGTTGATCCTGCCTATCCAAGAGCATAGGAAGTCTTTCCATTGTCTGATATATTCTTTAATTTCTTTCTTTAAAGACTTGAAGTTGTTGTCATACAGGCCTTTTCACTTGTTTGATTTGTGTTACCACAAGATATTTTATGGTATTTGTGACTATTATAAAGGGTGATGTTTCTCTGATTTCATTCTCAACCCATTTGTCATGTGTATATAGGAGGGCTACTGATTTATTTATTTATTTATTTATTTATTTATTTATTTATAGCTGATCTCGTATCCTACTCCATTACTGAAGGTATTTATCAATTGTAGGAGTTCTCTGGAAGATTTTTTGGGGTCACTTATATAATTATCATATCATCAGCCAATAGCGAGAGTTTGCCTTCTTTTCCAATTTGTATCCCCTTGATCTCCTTTTGTTGTCTTATTGCTCTAGATGGATCTTTGAGTACTTTGTTGAACAGATATGGAGAGAGTGGACGCCTTGTATTGTTCCTGATTTCAATGGGATTGCTTTGAGTTTCTCTCCATTTGGTTTGCTGTTGGCTGTTGGGTTACTGTATATTGCCTTTATTATGTTTAGGTATGTTCTTTGTATCCCCAGTCTCTCCAAAACCTTTATCATGAAGGGGTCTTGAAATTTTTAGAAGGCTTTTTCAGCATCTCATGAGATGATCTTTTTTTTTTTTTTGGTTTTTTGAGATAGTGTTTCTCTGTATTGCTTTGGAGCCTGTCCTGGAACTAAGTCTGTAGACAAGGCTGGTCTCAAACTCACAGAGATCCACCTGTCTCTGCCCTCCCAAGTGATGAGATTAAAAGCGTGCACCACCATCGCCTGGCTTATTGAGTATTTTTGTATCTATGTTCATGAGGGAAATTGATTTGTAATTCTCTTAGCTGTGTCTTTGTGTATTTTAAGTAACAGGGTAACTGCATCCTTGTAAAAAGAGTTTGGCAATGTTCCTTTGGTTTCTATTGAGGAGTATTGGTATTAGTTCTTCTTTGAACATCTGGTAGAATTCTGCACTGAATCCATCTGGGCCACTCAGGCCCATCTTATAATTCCTTTCCAGTAGCTTGCAGAGGTTTTCCTGTTCCCAAATCACCCTCATCTAGATTCAAAATCACTTAGATATAAGACAATCAGTTGTAAGTCTAAAATCATGTTTCCCTATTTCTAAAGCATACAGAAAATCTCTGTTCCCAAAGAGACAAATAGGAAAGCAAAAAGAGAAATTAAACCAAATCAGGACTAAAACCCAGCAGTAAAACATTAAAATCTTGTAGTGCAATTCAGAGCACATGGTGTTATGAACCTCAAACAGCTTGGATGATGCTGTCTTTGTGGCCATTCTTTTGTACTGATTTTGTGGGACTTGGAACTGCTTCTGTGCTCTGGCATTTCTGACTTTATGCCATCTCTATTATAGCTTCTGCCTCATCCTCACATCTTCCCTCACCATCTTGCCAGTGATTTCTTACAAGCATTAGGAACCTGATACACTCAGTCTTGCCATTCTGTCATTCTTTTGAAATCTTCATGGAAGCCTCCATGAGTTTTGACCTCACTTTTGCATGCCAGCAAATCCAGCGTTGTATGAATGATGACAGGGTCTGCCACCAATGCAACTGCACTCAATCAGTTTCCTAAGTGGCCCTCTGTAAGTTGAACAGAGTGAATGGAGTCTTCTCAAAGAAATGTTTCTCTAGGTTCTTGTCATGCCTCTGTAGGTGCGATGGTTGAGGTCTTGCTGATTCCTGAGATGCAGTAAGGCACTTTTTGCCATGCTCTTTTTTTTTTTTTTTTTTTTTTTCCCCCCACGGAAGCTCCATGTTTTTCACATCCTTTCTGTTCTGTAGTGTTTGGCTCTCAATTATTATTGTAAGTTTGGCCAAAAGAAGCTAACAATTTACATGCTTCTTCCTTGGTGCTTGACTGCCTTTATTTCCTCTGCCATAGGAAGTGTTTTATTTTAATTTTTTAAAATTCAAGCTTATATTTATTTGTGTAGTAATAGAGATTAAAAAGTGAGAGAATAGGAAAGACAGAAGTCCATCATACAAATTAACCATACTGTTTTGTTTACTTAATTAAATAGTATAATTGCTGATGAATTTGTTTATCTTCCGTGTTGTTAATTATTAAGTAATGTAAAAGTATTTTCAGTTACTATATAATAATTCTATAATTGTCTATCTCTGGATTTAGTATGTAAAACAGACTCATGCCTTATTGTCTTTACATTTATAGGTATTAATTAATGAACCACAAATCTGTAGTTACAGAGGCCCTGAAGGAAAGATTGGGTATATTTTATCATTTTGAGGAGTTGAGGCAGTACTAGGAATTGAACTTAGGTCCTCACACATGCTAAACAAGCATTGTACTACTGAGCACCACTCCTAGCATTAACTTTAACTTCTTTATTTAATAATTTTTCTGAGAAAAAGATAGTTGAACTGTGGTTTGAAGTGGGAAGCATGCCTGGAGAAGCATGGAGGCGTGCATTAGTTCTCGACTGAGTAATGGCATTCTCAAAGACCCTTAGTAGGAGCAAGCATGGTATATTGAGACACCTGATAGAAAGCCTTTCTATAAATTCTGTTTTTATGTTTGAAAATTGAGTTACATGAAATTACACTTGTGAGTAGAGAGAAAATAACAATCATAGGAGACCTCCAAGTCATGTTAAGAATTGTATCCCTCTTCTCTAGCAATGGGAAACTAAGATTTCAGGGGGAGGGTGAAAAGAACATAATAAGATACATGTAATTAAAAAATAACTGAATACAATGTAGTAATTACAGGAGTAGAGGGCCAGCACTAGCAAGATGTGTTAGGAAGAATGTAGTATCTAGGCCAAATGCTAAATTGAATGGTGAAAATGATTTTATGAGTTATAGTCTGATTTTATAAACTTCTAGCTGATGTCTCATTTTTTTTTTTTTTTTTTTTTTTTTTTGTAAATGAGAATGTGGACCATTTATAGAGATTTTGAAAAGTAGCTGTTCAGAATTTGAATTCATACATCATTGACCCAGTATTTCCTTTGTATCCATCACAAAGAGAGACTATGGTATGTAATGTGACTGACTTACTTATTTGGATAATTTTGGGTACTTTTTCAATAGGGCAATACTACAGTTACCTGAGTAGTCACTGATAGAAGAATATTTTTAAAACTTCTGCATGTCTTATGTTATACCTTTATGGAGGGAGCTCCAAGTATTGTATTAGTAGTTTGGAATATATTCATCCTGGCCAGCCTTTAAAACTGGAACACACACATACAAACATATTGAAATATATGGATATATATTGTACGTACATACACACATAGAAAATATTTTAGTAGGATTTGATTCTTTTTTTTTTAATTGATTTTCTTGACACAAGGTTTCTCTGTACAGCCCTAGCTGTTCTGGAACTCACTTTATAGGCCAGGCTGGCCTCAAACTCAGAGATCCCCTGAGTGCTGGGATTAAAGGCATGTACCACAACTACCTGCCAAAGGATATTCTCTCTCTCTCTCTCTCTCTCTCCCTCTCTCGTTTTTTACTGTTTGTAAGTTTTACCCTCAAGTATGTATGTGTACCACATGCATGCTTGGTGCCTGTGGAAGTCAGAATAGGGTGGATATTAGGAATTAGCAGCCAGCTGACCCCCGCCCCCGACGATAGACGGGATGCTCATGGCCATGTCATCACTATGTCAGCCTTACGTGGCAGCTCAAGTTTTACCTGGCTGCCAGAGGACTCAGTTACACATGCGTAAGCCCGCCTTTTAAAACAAGCACGGCTCTCTCTCTGGTTTCTCTTTTGCCCCCTCTTGCCCTGTCTTGCTCTCTCTCTTTGAGTTGTGATATTGGTGAATTTAAGGTGGCTTTTAAAGACGTATTTTTAAGCACTTAGAGCATTTTTAAAGAAGCATTTCACTCGTACAAGTTAATAAACTTGTATAAAAGATCTGGAATGTGGTCAGGTGTTCTGTTAAGGCATTAAAATTATTTTTATAGTAGCTGTACATTATCTGTAAGGTCTACAAAGGATTGTAATGTATAGCACAAATTCTCTTTGGTCTTAATAATACAAGCTCGAGTCAGCTATCGGGTTGAAAGCTGAAGAGAAGCAGAGCAGCCAGCCACTAGGTTCTTACCTCTATCAGTACCTAGACCAAAGGGCTAATCTTGTCCTCAGACTGCATCCACAGACTGAATCCTCAGACTGCATTCTCAGATGGACTGCTCAGACTGCAGTGCACTCCTGTCTCCTCCCGCCTTCTTCCTCCTTTCTTCACCCAGCCATATCACTCCTGTCTCTATCTCCCTGTTGTTGGGATTAAAGGCATGTGACCCCAGGTGCTAGGATCACCTGTGTGTGAGCTGTTTCTCTGTTAGTCTGCATCATTTGTATAGCCCAGGGTAGCCTTGGAATTAAAGGTGTGTGCCTCTACTGCCTGGACTCTATTGCTAACTAGTGTGGCTAGCTCTGCACTCTGATCGTCAGGTAAAGCTTTATTTGTTATAGCATAAACAAAATACCACCATAGTAATGCAATAAAATGCAATAAAATGGCAGAATAACACACATTGAGAACTGAACTTTAAGAAAGGGATCAATACAAAGAGGGAACCAAGACTAAGAAGAGTATTAATGTGAAACAAATTGAGAAGTTTGTGAGTTGGACTTAACTATTGGATATGTTAATTTATTTTCAGTTTTCTGTAGACGTTTAAAAGTGTTACTGAGGTAGAATTTGGTGCTGTGTTGATGAGTCAGAATCAGAGCATAGAATATTCATGATTTTGTAAGATGATTTAGTACAATACAGCCACTATAAAAAGTTAAATTATGTAAACTTAAAATGCAGTGAATCAATGTCTGGGATGATGGCTTAGAGGTTAAATACAAGTATTCACAGGCAAGAGTACTGTGGGTGAACAGATGTGCTTGTACACCACACACACACACACACACACACACACACACACACACACACACACACATTAAAGAAAGTAGGTGAAATAAATCACATTAAGGTAGAATATTCAAAATTCACTGTTGCAATTAAAACATTTATTGTTTTCTTAAGGTTGATATTTTTACCTCATGCAGGTGGTGTAAATAGATTTCCTTTTTTCTTTTATCTGGAAACAGTTTGGGTTTTGTTTTGTTTTCTTTTGTTTTTGTTGAGACAGGGATTCTCTGTGGCTTTGGAGGCTGTCCTGGAACTAGCTCTTTTAGACCAGGCTGGTCTCTAACTCACACAGATCGACCTGCCTCTGCCTTCTGAGTGCTGGGATTAAAGGAGTACACCACACTGCCCGGCTTGGAAACAGTTTTAATGGTATGCTGTTTAATACTTTCTAATGGTGGTATAGTGGTAGTTTGCAATTGGCTACAGGGAGGAAAAAAAATATATATACATATATGTACATATATATGTATATACATACATACATACATACATGCTGCATGCAGTGATAGTCATGGATATCTCCCATGGCTATGGTTTCACAGGACCAGTTCCTTCATGTGCTCATAGATGGGCTAGATGTTGGAATGGGCGAACTCAAAGCCCTAGGTATATGACTGGATGGTAGCTGAGATGGTTAGTCAGGGTCACTCTGACCGCCCTTCTCAGACAAGGGTTGGAGTGATGCAACTCTTTTTAAGAAGCCACGTTATATATATATATTAGTGTGTCACCTTCCATGATTTTATAAATTTCCTCTCAAGCCTTTTTTTTAATCTTGAAGAATTAGTCTTGCAGTCATATTTCATATTTATATTTTATAAAGCAGCTGTCATTTCATGTTAATTTATTTTATTTTGGGGATAACTGCTGCTTGTTGGTGATCCTAAGTAAGGGAAGTAGTAAAGCTGAACTGCTTATAATTTATTAATTAATTTGTTCACTACAATAATCTGGCATTTTCTAGGGATTCAACTAATGAAACTACTGCCCATTCTGATGCTGGCAGCGAACTTGAAGAAACAGAAGTCAAAGGAAAAAGAAAAAGGGGTCGTCCTGGCCGGCCTCCAGTATGTATTTTATTTGTCTTTGTGCTTCAGTGCTTTCCTATAAATAAGCTTGGTGTGAGTTGCTTGTCAGTTCTGATATGAAAGCTGTTAATGTTTTATGGTTTTTATTCCAGCAACACAACAGAGATTCTTGAGAACCTTCTTTGACTTAGCAGTGTCAAAGAAGGCACCTTTGCTGTCTGTACTTGGAAGTACAGAGGAAATGATGAAGTTCAGTTAAGACATACTGTGATCTCTCTCTCTTTCACTCTCTCTCTCTCTCACTCACACACACACACACATTCTCTCTCTCTCTCTCTCTCTCTCTCTCTCTCTCTCTCTCAGCTCCTAAGTGAACATTTTGATAGTAATATTTTAAAACTTGAGGTAAGTTTTAATAGTCTTAATGAGTCATGAGTTGAAAGTTTAGAAGAGTTCAAGGTGACCTTTCTTTGAAGGGAGTCTTTACAAATTCTGAGTTTCAGTTACCATTTGAGCATAATGAATTTAAGAGATTGTAACAATGTATCAAGATGTTAAGATTTACTGTTCTCATTCATGTATAATCTGATTTGCTATTAATGTTTTCCTGTCTTATGAAAGATCTTATGAAAAATCTTAGGTTTCTTTATAGAAGTCATAATTGAATAAACTTCCCTATATTTTCATTACTGAGCTTCAAAAATTACCCAATATGGCTAGTCTTTTTTCATTTCTTCACCTTTTTCTCCTTTTATGATACTTTTAAAGGTCAATCTAGACATTATTCCTTTTGTAATCATTTCAGTTTGTGTGTCCTTGTATTCAGCAAACTATCCTATCCTTCTCATCTCACAACCAGCATAGAAAGCTTTTTTATCATCAAAAAGTGTGAGTCTTTCTCTCCACCAAAAGCAAGTTATCACTGTAGCATTAATATCCACTCTAGTTGTTCTGTAGGCTGCTTTACTTTCGTCATAGTGTCAGATGTCATTGTTGAGGTCTCAATTGCCAATATTTTTATCACCCCCTTCTCTTCCAATTTCATTCTCAAGTCCTTCCTGTTTGTTGGCCCTGTACTTTTGACCAACTGCATGTATGGGACTCTCTCAGTCTACTTCTTGGACTTGATGAATTCAGTTGAACAGCTTACAGAATTTAGGGAAACTCCTTTTTTAAGTCTATTATCAGTATTGCAGCTAAAGAGAGAATGGGGCAAGGTATGGGAGGATTAAGACATGTAGCACCAATTAATTTGTGTCATCATCAGGACCTTCATATTCAGTTGTCCAGAATTCCTTTGAAACCTATCCTTTTGGCTTGTTGTGGAAACTTCTTCACATATATAGTGCTTTTAGATCAGATTGGGAAACTCAGCAAGACTTGTATGCATTAGCATTCTTGCCCTTTCTTTGAATGTCACTCCTCTCTCCAGTGAATGGAGCAAGACCATTCTATGTTAAGAGGAACTTGGGAGATTCTTTTGGGCAAGATGGGTATTATACTTTCTAAATTTTTCTTTGTTGCCTAGGTCCAAGACAGTAAAGTAAGGAAAAATTAGGATTTTTATGATCGGCCTTAGGAATCAACTTAAGCTTTTAATAAGTGTAAACAAAAATATAAAATATCATAATTGCAAAAGCAGACACATAAGGGACCTCTCTCATTTACTATATACAGGGTATATTCATAATGTTATGATGCTTGTCTTAGTCAGTGTTCTATTGCTGTGAAGAGAGACCATGACCAAGGCAACTCATATGAAAGAAAGCATTTCACTGGGGCTGGCTTGCAGTTTAGAAGTTTAGTTCATTATCAGTATGGTATGGGTAGTATTGTGGCACTCAGGCAGACATGGAGCTGGAAAAGTAACTAAGAGTTCTATATCCTGATCTCCAGGCAGCAGGGCAAGAGAGAACCATTTGGGCCTTGCCTTGCCATTTGAAACTTAAACCAATAAGGCCATGCCTACTCCAACAACACCATACTTCTTTATCATTCTCTAGTGCTAATCTATGATGACTAAGCTTTCAAATATATGAGCCTATGAGGGCCATTCTTAATCAAAGTATCACAGTGTTTAACCATTTATTGTGTATATAGGAAGATTGGTAAGTCTTTCTTAGTGAGTTATTGAACATGACTGTTTGAATGTAGTTGTTATATCTCTATTGCCAAAATTATTATTTTAGGGCCAATCTTAAAACAAAACATGGGAGAAGTATTCTTCCATTTGACTGTATTTGCTTCCACTTGGCTGTATACTTTTTGATTGTATGACCTTTATTTAAAAGGCAAAAATTGTGCTGAAAGACATGCATTGTAATCTTTATAATTCTTCTCATTTGAAGAAGTGTTCGTTCCTATAGCGTTCCTTACACACACATTTTGGGAACAGTGGAAGAATCTTGTACATAGTGTAAGACTGTTTTAGTTTCTCATATACTACCATGTGAATATTCTGAGACTAATGTGCAGGTTGCCTTGCTTCTCTGGAATTAATTAATGAAAATTTGTTCTCTAATTAAGAAGTTTGAAATTAAAGACTTTATCATTTTTCTTCAAGATAATTAATGTACAGTATTATATTAATTTTGATGTGTATACAGTTAAATCTCTGCAGTATAATTTTCTTGATTTAAATGTATCTAAATTGTATCTAAATGATTAATTCTTTTATTTCAAATATGACTGAAATTTTTATGGAAATGCAACCCAATCTAGTAGGTCAATAATAAATATTCTGTTGTCATCAGAATTACCCTATTTGAATTATGTCATAGGTAACTTATTTTCAAGAATGGCTTCCATTTCCCTGTTGATCACTCATAGTATATTTTCATTTACCTATTGTTTATTGTTGTCCCCCTTTAAAAAATACTTAGGATCATTTTGAATCTTTTATGTAATTTTATCAACCCCACTAGTTAGCAGATATTTTTTTTCCATTTTGCTCTTTATTGTCTCTTTTTTGCTGTATAGAAGCATTTTAGCCTGACATGATCCCATTTGTCTCCTGTAGTTTTGTTACATGTGGTTTTGAGATCTTCCCCAGGAAGTCTTTTTCTTTATCATTATTGTAAGCTCTTTCCTATTTTTTTTTTCCTCCCTACCAGGTTAATGGTTTTTCATTGTATATTTAAGTCTGTTAATTCAGATTTTTGTAACTGGTGAGAGATGGAGATACAGTTTCATATTTCTATACATACATCTATCTGTTGACTTTTTTTCTGTGATATATGTTCTGAAGAATTTAAAACAACTGATTATTTCTGGATTCTTGATTTGTTCTATTGTCACACATCACTTTTTTGGGGCTGCACTTTGATTTTATATAGCCTTGCAGTGTGAAGTTAGGTTTTAATGTTTTTACTTTGTTCTTTTTGCTCAGGTTTACACTGGCTATTTGGAGTCTTTTCTGGTATCATTCAATTTTTAGGATTATTCTATTTCTTTGAAAAATATCATTGGTATTTTGATGATTGTTTTGAATCTGTAGGTTGTATTGGGCAATGGAAGCATTGTTACGATATTGCTTTAGTTCATGAACATGTGATATATTTCCACTATATTGTTCTCTCTGATTTATCATTGCTTTGTGATATTTCTTTTAGAGATATTTTCATTTTTTGGTTATATTTATTTTTAGATATTATTTAAGTGAATAAGGAAGATTCATTTTCTCCTCTCATTTTTATTAGTTCTTTGAAAATCTCATACATTATATTTTGATCATATTCACCTCCTCCCCCCAACTCCTCCGAGAACCATCCCCAACTCCCTACTCACTCTACTTTGTGTCTTCAAAAACAAAACAAAACAACACATTAAGTATAGTTTATGGTGCCCATATACTCTTTAGCGTATCCTTCATTGGACTGTGGTGTATCTCTCAGGGTATACACCTTTGAAGAAAACTATCTTTCCCTCTCACAGCAGCTGTTAACTACCAGTAGCTCCTTAGCTAGAGGTTGAATTTCATGACCACTTATTCTCCATTCTTATGCACAGGTTTTGTTGATGATGTCTCAACTGCTTTAAATTCATGCATGCAACTTCTGCTGTGTCTAGAAAATACTGTTTCCTTGCTGTCATCTACCATGTATGGTTTTTATAATCTCTGTAGTCTGCAATGGTCTTTGAGCCTTGGGTAGAGGGATTTAACACTCTACAATCTCTATTCTCTGTATCTTGATCAGTTGTGGTTCTCTGTGTTGACCTGACATCTGATACAAAAGGAAAAAACAGCTTCTCTGATGAGGGTTTGCACTAATTGAATATGGTATTAAATAATTAGGAGTTGGTTTAATACTGTGTCCATTTAACACCGTATTAGTAGGTTCTTCCCTAGAGCATAGGACCTATGTAGCCTCAGGTTTATAGCACTAGTCATGGTGCCAGCTACAGATTGCATCTGGTGGAGCTATGTTCATGTCATTATTGCATCAGTGGACATGTCTGGTCAGCTTGGGTCATTTTTGTAGTGAACAAGGTTCACACTTGGGTAAGATTGGTGATTTCTTTTCTCCTTCAGTAGTATAAGTAGCGCTTTCCATCACTGTGCAAGGTAGCAAGGTACGGATGAAACTTTTGGGCCAATACCAGCTTGATTTATCCATGTTCTAGGGTTTAGCTGTATTCTTCCATATCTTATTGTCATGTCCTGGTGGGTAATCAAGAACATCGACAGTGGCATGTAAGGTTTGGGGTTCTGTGGGGTTGTACTTGCTAATAGCTCCAATGGATAACCATTACAGATGGTTGTGAGCCACTATATGGTTCCTGGGAATTGAACTTAGGACATCTAGGAAGAGGAGTCAGTGCTCTTAACCGCTGAGCCATTTCTCCAACTCCTCCTGCCCCTTTATGTTACCTTGAGGTGCCTAGTTAGGGCTGATATTTCTTTATAACAAGTAACTCCATCTAAACTGTATATGTGTATGTATATATTTTAGGAAACTTCTACAGTAAGAGGTTTCCATATGAAAATTTCAATGTGTCTTTAGTGTTAGTTATCCTTCTTTCTTCTGTTATCTTCCCTGCCCTTCTATCCCCCTCTCTTCAAACCCTTCTTGTACCATTCTCCCTCTTTAATACTTTATATTACTTTGTTCCATATCCCTTCCTTGCGCACACCCCTAACGTCCCCTGACCTCTATTAATTCCCTGACGTTTATGGGTATTCCAGACGGAACTAAAATTATCTGAAGATTTAAGGCTAACATCTGAAAATGAAAGAAAATACATATTTATCTTTCTGCATCAGACTCACCTTACTCAGAATAATTTTCATCTCCATCTATAATTTCATTTTTCTTAACACCTGAATAATATTCCACTGTTTAAATAAACTCTTTTATTATCCAAACTTCAACTGATGGCTGTTTCTGTTTTCAGCTATTGTAAATAGAGCATCAATAAACATGGATGATCAAATATTTATATAGAAGGTTATAGAGTCCTTTGGTTATATGCCTAACAGTGGTATAGCTAGATCATATTGCAGATTCATTTCTAGCTTTTTTAGGAACCTTCTATAGACTGTACCAGTTTGCATTATGACCATCAATGAATACATATTCCTCTTTCTTCACAACTTTGCTAGCATTTGCATTTTGATTCTTAGTCATTCTCATCAAGGTAAAATAAAATATCAAGATAATTTAAATTTGCATTTTAACCTGATAGCTATTGATGTTGAATGCATATTTTTAAATGTTTTAAATGTTTCTCAGCTAATTGTATTTCATCGTTTAAGAACTCATGTTTAGTTCCATTTTCTACTTTCTAAAAAAATTGTTTTTAATTATGAATGTATCTGTATGAAAATGAATGTGGATGTTCATAAAAGCCAGTGGTTTTGAATACCCTGGATTTGGAATTACAGACCAAACAATGTGAACGCTCAGGTCCTGTAGAACAGTACTTGTTTATAATCACTGAGCCATCTATCCAGCCCATCCATGTCCCATTTTTTAAATTGGATTTTTGTTCTCTTTTTAAAGATTATTTTTTTGTATGTTGTAAATCCTACATTTCTGTCTGATGTATAGGTAGGACTTTTATTCATTTTGTAGGCTTCACTTTTCACTTGGATGATGGTGCCCTGTAGAAGAAGCCTTACAGTTTCATGAGGTCTCATTTATTAACAATTCACCTGTGCAATTGGAGTTCAGGAAACCCTTTTCTATGCCAGTGAGTTCAAACATATATCTGTGTCTTCTTTGAGATTCGGGATGTGAGGTCTTATCTTGACACCTGGAGTTGAATTTGTGCATTGTGAGAGGATTTTTAAATCTATGTTTATTTATTAGAAATACTGACTTATTAATTTTGTCATTGAGTCTTTGTCTAGTTTAGTATTAGGGTGATACTGGCTTTGTAAAAAGAATGGTAATGTTCATTTTTTATTTTGTAGAATACTTTGAAGAGTATTTGTGTTCTTCCTTGATGGTCTTGTAGAATTCTTATCAGAATCCAACTGTCGTCTTGTTTTTTTGTTGTTGTTGTTGTTGGGAAATTTTTACTTGGTATTTCATTTTCCTTGGATATTATGGGTCTATTTAAAGTGTTTATTTCATCTTGATTTAGCTTTGCTTAGCTATAAATCTCAAGATTCACCATTTCTCTTGGATGTTTTAGTTTTATGGAATATTGATTTTAGAAATATGTACTCCGGTGACTTTTGTAATGTCTCTTCCCTTTTAATTTAATTTTATTAATTTGGATCTTTTCTTTTAGCTAATTTGACTAAAGATTTGTTTTTCTATTTAATCTTTTCAGTTAGCAAAACCCTTGTTAATTGATTATGTCAACATTTTGTTTGTATTTTATTGACTTCAGACCTTAGTTTGATTATCTCCTCATTCATTCGCGATAGAGTCTCACTGTATAGTCCTGACTGGCCTGGCACTCACAGAGAACCATCTGCCTCCCTTTTCCTCTGTGCTGTTTAAGGCTTGACCTGCCACACCAAACCCAGTCTACCTTTTGGGTGTTGTTTCTCAAGACCTCTAGGTGCATCATTAATTTATAAATCTTTCCAAAACCTTTTTTTTAATTGTACACATATAGTGTTATGATCTTTCTTAGGACTGTCTTCATTGTGTCCCATAGTTTTTAGTACTTTGTATTTTCATTTTTCTTTTTCCTATTCTAGAAACTTTCTTTTTTTTTTTTTCTGGATTTCATCCTTGACCCCTTTGTCATTCAGTAGCATCTTGTTTAGTTCTAATGAATTTGTGTACATCCTGTAGTTTTTATTGCTCTTGATATTCAGCTTTATTCCATTGTGGTAAGGTAGAATGCATGATATGTTTTCAATTTTTGGGTATGTTGAGTATTTTTTGTGTCCTAATGTGTGGTCAGTTTTGGAGAAACTTCCATAGGCTGGTGGGTCCATGCCATGTGTTTTGGAACATGGTTCAAGAATGGAGTCCTTTTCAGAAAATTCTGAGTGATTGTTTGAAATCTCCAAGAAAATAAAGGATGAGTCTTATGGCCTGTTTTTTTTTTTTTAAAGATGGAATTGTTCTTGGAGTGTTTTGTTCATGTTCCACCCAGGTTTAGCAGATAAGAGTGAGTTTACTTCAGCTGTTGTTATTCATATGCCTCTATGACAGAAAAACGTGTTTTTACACATATGTGGCTTGTCCTTGTGATTGTACATATTATTCACGTTTTGTTTTGTTTTGTTTTTTTGATTTTCAAGACAGGGTTTCTCTGTGACTTTGGAGGCTGTCCTGGAACTAGCTATTGTAGACCAGCCTGGCCTGGAACTGACAGAGATCCCCCTGCCTCTGCCTCCTGAGTGCTGAACTAAAGGCGTGTGCCACTAATGCCCAGGAATTTTTTTCTTTAATGTAAGACATTTAATTTAAAAATGTTCAATACTACAGTATATAAAATAGCTGTTATAAACACACATAGTGTATTCTATACCTGCCAGGTTTACTTTCTTTTTTCTTTTTTCTTTGTTTTTTGTTTTTGTTTTGTCTTTTTTTGAAACTATTACACTGTGGCTAAAACTTTTATCTTCAACCTTTGAAAAAACATTCTATTACAATGATGGATCAAGTCATAACCAGTTTTATTACAAAAGGACCCTGTACATTTATCAATTCTAGTACCTTAATAGCTACCCAACAAGTCATTAACATATAGAAACATGCATCATGAGAAGCAAGTAGTATTACCCATCCCTTCTGAATATTAGCAACTTGTCACCCTGAGCCATAATGCTCATCACCGAGATCTGAACAGTCACTCTTCCCATTCATCCTGAGTGAAAGATGGAATGACTTAAGTACAAATGCAACATATTAGAAACAATTTCTTACAAAAAAAAAATTCACAAGTTAAACCGAAGTATTTTACAGAATTTACTACAAAATGCCATAAAAACTGCTTTGACTTAAGCCTCCCCCCCCCCCCCCATATCTGGCGAGCCAACTGGATGTCTTTGGGCATGATGGTGATGCCCGGGAATTTTTATCTGATTATTTTGTGTGTGTGTGCACATGCACGTTATGTTGTGTTTTTGTGTGTGGTGTGTGTACTTGGTTGGTATACATGTATTATTTCTGAAGTTGAGGGGTAGGGGTGAGCATGAATAGTGAATGAAGTCCAGACATTGAAGTTGTATATCTTTCCTTTGTTTTCCAACTTCCTTTTTTGAAACAGAGTCTCTCATTGAACCCTGAAGCTCAATAATTTAGTTAAGTTGGTTGGCCAATAAGCTTCAGAGTTCTTCCTCTATGTACCTTCCTAATAATGGGGCTATAGGCACTTCTGCCATTATACATTACCTTTTACTAGAGTGCTGGCTATATAAACTCTCCTCCTATTTGCATAGCAGGTATCTTACTAATGAAACTATCTTTCTAGCCTCCCTCTTTTTATTTTATTTTATTTTATTTTTTTAATGATTTTGAAACAGTCTTATAAAACCTAGGCATGTCTGGAGGGAGCTCTTGGGTCTTTTCCTCCCAATTGCTGGAAAAACATTCTTGCTGCTTGATTTTTTTTTTTTTTTCCTTTCACTTTGTTCCTGGTTGATCTATATGAGTATTGATGGATTTTGCTGTATTTAGCTGTATTTTTGTATGTTGATTTGTATTTATAGTGTCCCATCTCTTGGAATTTTGGCAGTCGTATCAGAATTTTGGAATAGTTCTTAGGTCTTTATTTTTATTTTTTTGTTCTCTCTGTCTCTCTCTCTCTGTGATTATATTACTTGCTAATGGATAAATTGATTTCCTTTTTTATTTGGATTACTTTTATTTCTTGGTTTCTTTGACTAGCACTTGTAGTACTGTGTTGAACAAACCTGGTGGAAGTTGTCCTACTTGTCTTATGCTAGATTTAGAGAAAATGCTTTAAAAAACCTTTTTTCATTTTTTTTTTCTTAATGTGGACTTTATAGTGAGGCACATTTCTTCTCTAAGTAATTTGCCGAGAATTTTTATCAGGAAATTTGGATCTTATGAAATGATTTATATCTAACCACTGAAATGTTCCTATTGTTTTTGTCCTTTGTTTTCTTGAGATCATGTATGAAGTTTATTGATTACCATATTATCTTGCTGGATCCTGGGAAGTAATGTTTTATTCCATGTGTTTGGATTCAATTTGTATATATTTGGAGTTTTGCTTCTTTATTTGTAAGAAATATTGGCCTATAGTCCTTGTCATCTTTTTATTCTTCCTCTTCTTCTTAAAAATTTTTTTTTATTGTTGTATAAGAGTAATGTTTTCCCAGCCTAGAAACAGGGATGTGGGGGTTGATAGGTGCCTTGGTCCTGCCCCAAGGAGATGATGGGACAGACAGTAGACTACCTAGGGGAGGCCTTACCCTCTCTGAGGAGCAGATGTGGGGGAGAGAAGTGGGGGGGCGGAGGAGGTGGGGGAACTGGGATTGGAATGTAAAAAGTAAATTAATAAAGAAGAGTAATGTGCCGGGCGTTGGTGGCATATGACTTTAATCACAGCACTGAGGAGGCAGAAGCAGGTGGATCTCTGTGAGTTCGAAGCCAGCCTGGTCTACAGAGCAAGTTCCAGGACAGGCTCCAAACCAATACAGAGAAACCCTGTCTCAAAAAAACAAAAACAAAACAAAACAAAAAAAGTAGTGTTAATGACATACAATCAATTTTTCAGTTCTTCAGAGTAAATTTGAGCAGAATTGTCATTGTTTCTCTTTAAATATTAACTAGTGAAGCTGTTTGGCCCTGGATTTTGTCTTTGTTGAAAGATTTTTCTTATTTTTGACTTAGTCTAATCATTTGAGTTTGAATAATGTACTTTTTGGGGTACATTTATTATTATTATTATTATTATTATTATTATTATTATTATTATTATTGATCCTGGGTTTCTTTGTGTAGTTCTGGTCACCATCAAACTTGGTCTCTTGACCAGATTGACCTTGAACTCAAAGATTCACCTGCATCTGCCTCCCAAATGCTAGGAATAAAGACATGCACCACTACCTCCTGGTATTATACTTTTATTTACATTTTGATTATTTTGCTCTTCTTTTGGGGGAACATGTTCTCTTGTAGTTCAGGATGGTTTTGACCTTATTGTGTAGTTGAGGACGATTTTGAACTCCTGATCCTGCTGCCTCTATCTCCTAAGTACTGCAATTATAGGCTAGTGCCACCACACCTAACATTTAATCACTTACTTGTTACTGGTCTAATGAAGCTTTTTTATTCCTCTATGATTGATCTTGGTACATCCATGTTATCATGAATTTAACGTTTTGAAAGCAGATACTACAAGTACTTTTTGTTAGGAGTAGCATTGTAAACAAATTCTTAGGGATCAGTTTAGGAAGCTCATTATAATAGTTTGTGTAATATGTTATAATTTCCAAAATTATTATTTTCATTGGGATATTTGTAATTCTTTATTATTATGTCTTTATGTTAATAAGTATAGCCATATTCAGAGTTATTGTTCATTCTGTTATACCACTTGAAATAAAATGAATCCTCAAGTGAGTTACATGAAAATTTTTATTTCCAGATATATTAAAAACATTATGTTTAAACTGTGTAGTAGTAATATTATTAAACATGTCCATACCCCAAAAAAGTATTATGCCATTAGTTACTTGAGGTTTTGGTGATTATTTTTAATTAAGAGTGTCTGTGGTTTGGTGTTGATGGCTATTGACTGATTAGGGTAGCAGCTGCTAAGTGAATGAGTGCTTGCAGTAATTTCTTAAGTTGACAAAGATATTTGTCACATCAGTTAACTACTACATGAATGAATTCTCTGTATTTTTTTTTAACACTCAGTTTATCATTATTTTCCCCCAAGTTAGAGTTCTTTGTTCACAGTTTATATGGTTGTGGTGTGTGTCTGGGGTATGTGTTAGTATGTGATGTGGGAGTGTAGCCATGGCAAATATATGGAAATTAGAGGAAAAGTCTTGGGGAATCTGTTCTGTCCTTTCACCTTTATATGGACTCTGAGGGTTACACTTACGTTACCAAGCCTGTTTTACATGTATTTTTACCTTCCCAGTTTGTAGCAACTTCCCTGCATTTTGCCTTCCCAGTTTGTAGCAACTTTATTGAGAGTTTATTCCATCTCTAGACATTTTTTTTTCTTTGCTTATCTTTAAGAGGTAATCCATCATTCATTTATGTTTTATTGTGGGATTATAGTAATTCAAGCTTTTAGACTTTGCCAGTTATTTATACCACGAACACCCTGTTTCTAATTCTGCCTCATATATGATAATTTTCCGAATGTAATCTTTTAAGTCCCCAAAGCCATTATTGACAACTGGTTTCATCTAATGTAATACTTCTCCTTAACCTGATACTCTGATTTCCTAACATAAACGACAAATATTGTTTACAGTGTGAAGGTTTTCAGTGTACTTTGTTTAGATCTGTCAGCAGGATTACTGACTGTGGCAGTTTTGCCTCAGTATTTCTTAAATTGAAAGGTTCAAAAGCTAAAACATTACCTCACTCATAGGTTATGAATGCTACTTTAGCAAGCATGAAATTAATCTCATTATACATCATCATAGCTCTAAGATGAACAGTTAATTGTCAGCATGCAGTACTAATTTGAAAGGAATCTTTCACTACCTCTTGAACAGTAGATTTTATGATGGACATAAAATACTCAGTAAACCAGATTGTAAAGAGATACGCTTTCATTCAGGCATTGCTCTATTTATAGAACACAGGCAGAGTCAAATAGATATAATTTTGAGGGGCCTCAGGATTTTCAGAATGGTAATTGAGCATTGACTTCAGCTTACTGTCATCATTTGTATCAGTCCTTAACAAGACAATCAATTTTTCCCTTAACCCTTGCCTATGAAAGGTCTAGATGGTGTCTTGTTCTATGAAGCTGTTTAATCTACATTAAAATTCATTTTTTAATTGACTGGGGGTTGGTTCAGTAAAGCATGAGGGCTGGAGTTAGTTTCTACCAGGTGGGCTTAGTAGCCTGCTTGTAATTTCATTTCCTGAAGACAAAGATGAGGTGGCTATAGCATGGTGGCTATAATCATATGTGCAAGAGAGACTGCTTCAGTGAATAAGGTAGAAGAATTTCAGATTTTAAGATGAAAAGAAAGAAATGTCTGCTTGATAGGAACAGGTTTATTTCTGAATAAACCTGAGTAAGACTGTTATCTGAGAAGGTAAAGGTACAAACTTCTTTTTACAGATTAGGGCTGTTAGGTTGGGAAAGGACCCGAGTCCCATTTCAGTTAGTAGTGTTGCTGGTTAAATGAGAATGTGCAGGAATGGTATGAGTAGTGTTGACTTCAGGAAATTAACTTTGGGGAATTGAAATTGTTAGCCACTGGTAAGGGGGTTGCTGTTTCATAGGAACATTGTTCATAGGGAGGCTGGGGTATTCTGACTGGAATTGGATTGCCTTGAGGCTTGGAGAATGATTATGTGTCTTCTTACTAGCATGATTCCCAGAATCTCAGACCTACATATATGCATACACTAATGGGCCTCTACATGTGTATGCTTCCCCAACACGAATACAAATATATCACATACATACACACACAAAAATAGAAAAAGGAAAAAAACCTATTGTTTAATATAGCTATCTTCTTCTTAGATGTTTTAGATGACTTACTGAAGTTTCTCATTCACACCACTTTGACTTTATGCTTTTCTGTTGTGGGATGACACTGTGTGTGTGTGTGTGTGTGTGTGTACACGTACCTACGTGTATGCTTGTGTGGGGGGATGCATTTACATCTGTGTGCAGTTTCATATGTGTTCCCCATTAATATGAGATCAGGTGTGGTTCCTCAGGTGATTTTGAGACAAGATTTGTGATTTGCCCTAGAACCTGTTAATAAAGCTGGATTGTTGGCTAGCAAACCCCAGTGATTTTCTCATCCCCACCTCCCTAGTTCTGAGACAAGTTCATACCATTGCCCTTACTGTTTAATATTTATTCATGTATTTTTATAACAGAGGTTCTTAGATTTAAACTCATACCTTCATTTTCCCCAGGCAAGCATTGAGGAAAGCTCTCCCCAGCTTGGAATTGGCACCTTTCCTTAAACCAATCTGTTAGATTCAAACTGTGTTACTCCTCTTGCATTTGAAGAAAGTTGGGGCCTTATTATGGATTAAGTCTTATCCTAATGGACTATTGCAGCTATTTTAGTTTGTCTCAGCAGCTAAAACTTTCTCCATATTATCATCAATGATATTTTACTTTTTTTTTTTTTTAAATTTGTGTATTTACTTCACTAGCATCTTTAACTTTCTCAAGAACATATTCTTTGCACACAAACTTGATTAAAATGCTTTGGTGAAAGAGGTCTATCTTTTTTGTCTTTAAGAACCTAGGAGGCAGATCTCAGAGTTTAGGTCCAACCTGGTTTATATATTGAGTTCTAGACCAGCGTAGCTGCACAGTGAAACCTTGATGTTAAAAAGAAAAGAAAAAAAGGGAGAGGAGGAGAAAAGAAAGAAAAAGATACAACTCCATGTTATCTCTATAAAGAAAAATAAACTTTAGATTTTAAATAAGAGATGTGCCCTCTTAAATTCTGAGAGGCTATTATAGGGTTGTTATTGACTCAATTTCCGTATTACTGCAGCTCAGAAAATAGGGAAGTGTAAAGATTAGACAAATGGTAATGTACAGTCATTGGAGCTGTCAGAACACACAAACTATCCACATTGTTATCTTGTATGTTTGTAGTTCCTAGCACCCTAAAATAATAACAGTACCAATAACAAATGTCACGACAATCAACATACTAATGAAGAGAATTAAAATGCTTTGAAATAATTATATTTTTAATATGTGTTTAAGAGACACAAGTTAGTAAGTATATTGTATTGGAAAATGATACCCATAAGTTTTCTCATATCACAGCTACCACATTATTGTATGGTATCTGAAATACAATAAAATGCCCATAATCGCTAAAGAGAAACATGATATGGTTTGATGATCATGACATTGTTATTTGACTGATACATTGTCATATATAGCAGACTATGGCTATCATTCTCTTGATGATCTATATGCAATCTTAGGACTTAGGCTGACATCCTCAGACGTTTGTCTCAGTAAATAAACCTTGCTTTTTCCCTGGAGTGCAGATTTGTATCCAGATGTCTATGCAATTCTTTTAATTTTTTTGTAGACCACAGAGTCTACAATAATGAAATTCCTAAGCTTATCTCCTGTGTAACACTTCTGCGCAAGGTCAGGTGTTCTCTGCAGTTATTTGCCCAGGGAATAACAATCAACACTCTTAGTTCGCTTCTTCAGCTAGTATCTAGTCCCTTAGCAACTCTACGAAAATGATTTTTTGCAAATTTTTATCATTTAAACTACAAACTGTCATTACTATGCTTTAATCACATTCATGAAGCTTCTTTCTTATTCCTGGATGCTGTTTCAGAATGTTCCCTAGGTTTTCTTGGTTATGTACCCAATATTTGTATAGCTTCCTCTCTTTATTTCAATTATTGCTCATATCATGCTTTTTCATTGATACCTTCTCTAAGGTTGGCATTTACTATTACAAATCCTCTTCATGTGTATGTGGTGGTGTATGTATTTTTATTTCCTTTATATTATTACTATCTAACATAGTGTAGTCATCCCTTAGTGTCTGCTGGGTATATCTATTCTAAGATGCTCCAGGGATAACAGATCCCTGAATGTTTAATTCTTTTTCATATAAAGTGGTACAGTTTTTGCATATATCCTCCTGACCATCCTCCTGACTCACAGATCATAAAACCTAGTATAGTGTAGCTGGTGTGTAGATCATCATACTGTTTTGTTAGTGAAACATGGAAGGAAAAGATATCTCTGTGTCTGTGTGTTCAGTACAGACTCAAGCAGACAAATATTATTCCTGTTGACTAGAATTTTATCTTTAGGAGGTGCTCAGTAAATGTTTATTAAATTAATATTTAACTTTATTAAATCAGCCTTCTGTAACATGAAAAGTAAAAGACCCAGAGACTGATATTGGGGTTCCAACTTCAAAATGAGGGTCAGAAAAGCAAAGTAGCACTCTGCTAGCTCTTACTAGGACCTCAGGATGGATGGACTGATCCTGCTGCCTCTCAACATGGCTGGAGAATCTTGAGACTGAATGTCTTCCGATCCTTAGTATGCCTGAAGAATGAATGCTCCTGTCCTTAATGTGGTTGGCAAATGAATGCTCCTGTCCCTGGAAAATGAATTCCTGATACTAACTATTGAAGACCCTTTTATCTTTTTTATCTCTCTAGTGCTGGGGAGTAAAGGTGTGAGCTCTGTTACTCTTTTAGACTGGTTCAATCTTGTGTATCCCTGGGTGGCCTTGATTTCACAAAGATCCACCTGTTTCTGCCTCCTCTAAATGCTGGGATTAAAGGTGTGCACCACCAGGCCTGGCTGCCAATTTAGTCTAAGACTTTATTTACTATTGTATATCTTTGAAAAGAAGGTTATGGTTTATCTGAGGGTTTCTATTGCCATGAAAAGAAATCATGACCATGGCAACTCTTTTTTATTTATATTACATATCTTCCTCTTCTACTGTTGCTTTTCCTTATCTTCCTTCTACTCCCTCCTCCCCATCCATTCCTTCTCCATCTCCATTCAGAAGGGGTAAGGCCTCCCATGGGATTCAGCAAAGCATGTCATTATCAAGTTGAGGTAAGACCAAGCTCCTCCCCTTCGTTCTTATACAGGAAAGCATTTAAGGTGACTGTTTACAGTTCAGAGGTTCAGTCCATTATCATCATGGTAGGGAGCATGGTGACATGCAGGCAGACATTGTACTGGAGAAGTAGCTGAGGGTCCTACATCTTGCAACAGGAAATTGTCTGCCAGTCACAGTGAGAGAAGCTGAAGGAAGAGACCTCAAAGCCTACCCCCACAGTGACACACTTCCTTCAACAATGCTATACCTACTTCAACAAGACTCCACTTCTTAATAGTGCCATTCTCTATGAATTTTTGGGGGTAATCACATTCAAACTAACACATTCCACTCCCTGGCCCCCATAAGCTTTTAATACTATCATAATACAAAATGCATTTATTTAGTCCAACTTCAAAAGTCCCCGTTATCTATCATAGTCACAGCAGTTTTTAAAAGTCCAAAGTTCAGAGTTTCTTCTGAGATTCATGCAATCTCTTAACTGTAATGTGCTATAAAAAAAAAAAAAGTATTACATAGCCTCCAACACATAATGGCACAGGATATTATACTATTGTGCCCAAATTCAGAACCCCAAAATCACCAAGAGATCCCTTCCGATGCAAAAGCAAAGAGCTTTTTATTGTTTAATGAGTTAACTGCCTTACCTCGGCCCCTTTGTCTGTTCACCACAGCAGATGGAGTGAGAAGGACCCTGGGGAACCTCGAGATGGGGAATTTATTGGGGTGCATAAGGGGAGTATCTAGGGGTATGCAACAGTCTCAGGATTGGTGTGCTTCTGGGCTTGGGCAACCTGTCATGTGTTGATTGGCCAACTGGTTGTTATGGCCTGTAGGCCTTCCCAGGGCTGTTGCTATGCTCTGCATGTCACTATTATACCACTTTACCTTAAAGCACTGTAAAGCATGTCCAGAGCCCACCAGCTAACTTCTGGTTGGTTCTTTGCCACATGGAGGGTATCTGACTTTAGGAGGTTTGACAAGGTCAGGCAAGCACATGTTGCTGAATCAGCAGCCTTTTGTCTTGTTAGGTCTTTTCTGTAGCCTGTCATGGCTGCTAAAGCAGGGGCCTGGGTGTAGGTCTGATCCCTTTAATAAATTACAGTCCAAAATGTATGGAAGGTAGCATATCGAGGAAATACTGGAGCAGAGCAAGACCAAAACTAGCTAGTAAACTCATAAACTGTATCTCCATGTGTGATATCAAAATGCTCTTCAGATCTCCAACTCCTTTCAGTTTTGTTGACTGCAACACACTTCTTTCTCTTGGGCTGGTTCCACTTCTTGTTAGCAGATTTCCTTGGTAGGTATCCTATGGCTCTGGCATCTCCAACATTTTCAAGTCTCCAAAGCAATCCAGCCTTCAACTTCACAGCTTCAGGCAATGGCTTCTCTGGGCCTCCATTCTGGGACACTCCTGACACATGCCTGGCTTCAGAGGCACTCTTTAAGCAAAGACAAGTTCCATAACCCATTTCCTCTTTCAAGTCAGAACCACATGGCCAAAACTGCCAAGTTCTGATGCTTACTTGTGGCTAGAACATGGTCCCCCTTTTTAATTGCATCTTCAGCAGCTTTCTGTCCTTTACTGCCTAAGCTTGGCTATCCTAAAACTGGAGCTGTAGACCAGGTTGACATCAAACTTAGAGATGCCAGCCTCTGCCTTCCCAGGGCTGGGATTAAAGGTGTGTACCTCTACCCCTGATTCTATGGTTTTCTTTAGTTCCCTTTTACCAATTGGGCATTTGTCTAGCTGAGTGGGATCTTGCCCTTAGGTCATCACTTCTTTTGCCTTTTTTTTTTTTTTTTTTTTTTTTTTTTTAAATCTATCTTCTCGAGCACAAGATTTATTTCCTTTCCACTTCCTGGTACTATTTTTCTCCTCAAACTTCACATTTTGTAAGTTATCCAGCTCAGCTTGCTCCTTTTCATTACAAATACTCATTGGAGTTGCCTCTAATAATTATATAAACTATTTTGAGAGTTTCTCTGCCAATGAAATTGATTCATAACTCTTCACTTTAGCCTTACATCTTTGGACAAGGGTAAAGGACAGCTCCTTTCCTTCATCAAAATAGCACAATGTTCTCTAGTCAACGTACTAAAATTTTCTTCTCTGTAACCACTTAAGTGAGCTCCCCACAGTTCAAATAACTGTTAGCACTACTGTCTTCTGTGCCCCTACTAGTATGACCCATGAGTAGTGCTTAAAGCATTCCACTGCTTTGCTAATACAAAGAACTAAAGTCCAAATTCCTCCAAACAAAAACGTGGTCCAGCCTGTCACAGAAATATTCCACTCCAGGTAATAGCTTCTATCTTAGTTTTGGTTTCTGTTGCTGTGAAGAGACACCATGACCAGATCAACTCTTACAAAGGAAAACATTTAATTGAGGTAGTAGCTTATAGTTTCAGAGGCTCAGTCCATTATCGTCATATTGCAGTGTGGTAGTGTACATACAGACATGGTGTTGGAGAAGTAGCTGAAAGGTCTATATGTTGCAGGTAGCAGCAAATGGTCTGAAAGTCATACTAAGAGAAACTTGAGCAAAACCCTTCAAAGCCCACCCCCACTGTGGTACACTTCTCCAACAAAGTCTGCACCTTTGTTTACAAGGCCCCCAATAGTGCCTTTCTTTATGAGCGTATGGGGGCATTTATATTCAAACTACCACATGATGCAATTATGAAGATCTAGACAATAATATGATTCTGACTTCACTCCTATTCTTTGTTCATATATTTTCAATATTATTGAATTTTATTATTTGCATAAGCTAGTAGCAGATGTAAAATTAAAAATATTATTTATATCATAAACATTTATATCCATGGGATAATGAATGCAAGGAGATAAGTAATAACAGACTAATATGATTTTATTAATAAAAACTGTACCTTATAAATTGTGCAAATTTCTCATTTCAAATAATATTTTATATTAAAAATTTATATTTAATTTGTAATGTTCTTTTCCATAATTACTTATATCTTGTTTTATTGGAACATGCAGTGTTATTTTTCTGCCTTTCTCCATTTTGTTGTATTATTGTTAATGCTACCAGGATGATCTTACTTTGTCCAAAAGCAAGCAATGGCCTTGCATTCTGATATTTTATTGTGTTTCTTGATTCTAACCAGTTATCCATATCAATTTCAAGGTAGGGTTTTTCTATTGTTTCATGATAGGATTTTGCTGTTTGCCTCGACCAGAGAGACTTCAACCTAGAACCCAAAGACCCAAGGGAGGGCGATGGGGTAAGAGACTCGGAGATTGACCACAAGACAGGATTCTGATCAAGTGGCAAATTTTACTTTTCTACCCAGAGTTTATATAGGCCGGGAGAGCAGGATATAGGGGAGGGGGCAGGGGAGGAATAGTTGAGGACCAGATGTTCTTGCAAGCAGAATATAGAAAATCACAAAGAATGGATGTTGGCATGGGTGGAAAGATAGCAGTTATGGGAACAAGAAAGGTTATTATGGTAATGGGGCTAGTGGTTATGTGCTAGACTGGTCTTGCTAAATAGGGCTAGTTACTAAGTCATCAAACCTTTGTGATATAACTGAAAGCTCTAAATGTACAGCCAAGAGAAACAGCCAGAGTTCAGCCAAGGTTCGTTCCATAACTGATCATAGACCGAACCTCAGTTCCCAACAGCTGTTCATTTCATGCTGGCCTCCAATTAACAACAGTCCTCCTGCTTCAGCTTCCTCAATGCTGGACTCATAGATGAGTGCTATGTTAGTCTATATTGTGACTTGTTTAATTTTTTTGTCCTTTTTGAAACCTTTTTCTAAATTATAGTTATGCTACTCTCCATAATACTAATAGACTAGTTTATAAATCAATGAAGTATCATCATGTGGCTTATTTTTCTGTAAAACTTTTCCTGATTACTATTGTTAATCTTCCTCTTTTTTAGAAGCCCTTCCAGAACTTATATGAAAACAATTTTAATAGAAAGTAAATATATTAAAGTTTGATTTTTGTTGTTTTTATATATGCAGCTATATATTTCCTTTGGATCATGAATTTCCTTAAACTCATGATCCTAATGCTTTAGAATGCTTGGGATTACAGACATTTGCCATTATGCCAGGAATATTTTACGTTCTCTTTAAAATTGCAGCTGTGTAATTTTCTCTAACACACACACACCAATTTTGTGTTAAGCTAATCCAAAATGTTTATATCATAAACATATATGTCCATAGAATAATGAATGCATAGAGGTAAGTAATAGCAGACTAATATGATTTTATTAATAAAAACTGTCATCATATATTAGTTGTAGTTGGATAGCAACTATTCTCACAGTGTTTATATAAAATTAGGTGAGTACCATGCAGGGATAAAGTGTCTCTGTATTACTGGCCTTTTGGATTGTAGATAGCTCTCTTATATTATGTATGGAATATGAAATACAAGAGTTTGTTTCTTACCTCTGTATTAATTACTTTCTTTGTTGCTTTGACCAAATGCTTGACAAATGTTTCATGGAGAAAGAAGGATTGATTCATTTTGGTTCACAGTTTGAAGGGAATGAGGAGGTATGACCTCAACTTCCTGAGGTGGCTGTTTACTTGTACCCTAGCACAGGAAGCAGAAAGGTGTGATGCTTAGGTCTAGGTGTGTATCTGTGCTGGACTTTCTGTTTTAGGGCCACTAACCAGCTCCCAAATCATGAAATGTTGACTTATTATCAGTTACAAATGCTCTGTCTTGTCTTATGCTTGTTTCTTGCTAGCTCTTACAATTTAACATGTTTCTTTTTAATCTATGTTTTGCCTCAGGGCTTTTTACTCTCCTTCCCCTTCCTCTCTTCCTCCCTCCTCTCTCCCTTTCTCCCTTCCTTCTTCCCTTTGTCCTGTCTTCTATCCCCCCCTTTCTTTATCTCCCTCCCCCTCCCTCCCTCTCCATCTTGCTTTCCTATTTCCTCCAGTGTCTGGCTGGCTATCTTGTGGGTGGCTGCCTACCAGGTATGTTCCTCTCTTTCTTCCTCATTCTCTTTGTTCTTGTCTTAAGCCTAGATTTTTCTGTCTGCCAGCCCTACCCTTTCTTCTGCCTAGCTATTAGCTGGGCAAGTTTTTAATAAACCAATCAGGTGCCTTAGGCAGGCAAGGTGAAGCAAATGCAACACATCTCTACATATTTAAATAAATACAGCATAAACAATTGTAACACATATTTACCTTGTTCAAATAATATTCCACAACATGTATCTGTCTGTGTCTGATTCACTCTTAGTTTCTATCTTTCTTCTCTCTGTGTGCACACATGAAACTGTTGAGATTGGCAAAATCTTAATAGGATATTGGAAAAAGTACATCTTAAGTGATGCTATTTATTTAAAAGCTATTGTTTGATCATAATATTAGTAATTGTATTGTGGATAAATAATTATTTAGTGAGAAAAATCTGCTTTCTAATAACTTGTAATCTGTATCATGAGTCCTTTGGGTAACATTGGTAACTGAAATGGTCACAGGTGACTTTAAAATTTTAAATAGCAATAAAAGTTTTTATTTTATTATATCTTATTCTAATCCATTCACAGACTCCTTTAAGTGAGTAAAGATAACATGTAGACTTTTTAAATTCGCATTCTTGTCTATGCGTATGTTTTTAAAGAACGAATTCTCATAAAGGAAAAAGTTTAAATCTTTCCAAACTATGTAAAAAGTATTGTGATTATCCAGTAAGTTAGTTCAGTGGATAAAGGTATTTACCATGGCCAAGCCATGGTCTTGAGTTTTAAAATCTGGGATCCTCATGGTGGAAAGACAGAACCAATTCCTGTAAGTTGTCCTCTGACCTCCGTATGTACTCTATACAGACACATATTAAATAATTTTCTAAATATTAACCCTCTAGGGATGGCTAACTGTGCTGTAGTAAAGAACTCAGGAGGCTGGGCACAGATGCAAGTTTGATAAGAAGCTATTTATGTATTATCTTACAAAACTACTTTTTAAATTCTAAAGTTTGGTTTTGCTTTCCTGCCCTTGAAGGAACAACCCTGTGTACTTAATATTCCAGGTTCTCCTAGTGCATGTCTGTGAGCACAAAGACCCCTGTGCCCACTACAAAAACTATGATAATTGTAGAAACTTTTTTTGGAATCTGTGGATTAGGTAGAAGAATTTAATATTAATTACAAAGTTTAATTGTACATGGTATATAGAAGAATAAAAGAAACCTTTTATTTAAAGGCTCTAATATTAATATTTTATTCTCAAATGATTCAAAGATGTGGGGGATAGAGGGTGAACAAGCAAACAAATGTTAGAACATTGAAAACTGGTGAATTTCAGTGAAATGTATGTAACAGTTTTTATGGTAGTTTTTAGGCTTTTGTATAAATTTTAGATGTGGTGATATATTGTTTATGATCTTATAAAGTTTGCCTGGAGATCAGAATGTAAAGCTAGCCACAGCCAGGCAGTGGTGGTACACACCTTTAATCCCTGAAGCCAAACTAGTTAGCTATACAAACTGGACGGTGGTGGCATATGCCGTTAATCCCAGCACTAGAGAGGAATATAAGACAGGATCAGGGTCTCAGAGCTGGCATTCCGTTCTAAGCAATTAGTCTCCAGCCACATTGAGGACAGGACTGCCTCATGCCTCAGCCTTGGTACAGGTGAGAACTCTTGGTAACCTTGCTGCTTTGCTTTCTGATCTCATCTTAAACCCCAATAACTGTCTATGGGTTTTTATTATTCGTGATACAGTTAGATTTGTTTCAAGATGAAAAATTCAATATGAAATTTTGCAGTGAATTGTTTAAAAGTTTCTGTAGTACACTGCCTTGTCTGTAAGCAAAAATGAAATATTTAACATCTTTTGAAGCATTAAGTAATAACTATTCTTGTCACCAGGTGTAGTTTATATGGAAACTGAAGCATCAGTTTTTCCAAAGTTTAGCAGCTTGACCTTCTGCATCAGAATTGAAAGTCCCATGAGAACCAGTGATATCATTTTTAGCATTACATTATTTTTTCAGTGCTTAGAATACTGTAAAAGATGTCTGATAGCCTCCCTGTACTGAGTGAGCATTTTGTATCAAGCCTATTTATGTCATCATTATAATGCTGTTGTGAGAATGTAGGTATTGTTTTCATATAATTTCAGAAAAGTGAGGTCTATAATTGTCATTCCCTGGAATTGCTAGGATAATTGCTGAGACTGCATGAGCCATAAGATTGATTCTGTTATATTAACTGCTGTTCTCACCAGACAGAATACCAGTGACAGGTCAGAGGAATGATTATCCTCTTTGGTGAACCAGTGAGGTTATTGGGTCTACTTAAGGAGCCTGGATTATGAGTGTGCATCATCAGTGTCGTGCTAGCATGGATAACTAGTATCCTTAGCTGTGTGTGTAACTCAATAAATAAAAAGACCGAGAGACAGATATTTGGGTTTCAAGCTTCAAGCTGAAGCTCAAAATAGCAGAGCAGCCAAGTTATTAGATCTTACCTCTACCTCAGGCTGAAAGGGGCTGATCCTGTTTTCATGAGCTCTCATCAAGCCTCAGAATGCTGCCTCTCCTCAGTGTGACTGGATAATGAATGCCTTACTATTCTCACCATGGCTGAAAAATGAATACTCTCCTTTCTTCAGTGTGGCTGGTGAATGAATTCCTGAGACTGACTACTGAAGACCCTGTTCTATCTTTTATATCTCTTGAGTCCTGGAATTAAAGGTGTGAGCTCTGTTATTCTTTTCGACTTACTCAATCTCTTTTAGCCCTGGGTGGCCTTGAACTCAGAGAGCTCCATCTGCCTTTGTCTCCAGAGTCCTGAAATTGAAGGAATGTGTCACCACTGCCTGCTTCTGTGGCTAACTAGTATGTCTGCTTTATTATTTTGATCTTCGGCTTGAAGCTTCAAATTTATTAGATGGGCTTTTTTAAAAATAAGAGCTACCATATTTTTGACAAACATATACTTCCTAGTTTAGTTCCCTTTTTTGAGAATTTGGTCTTTATTACTTTTTTTTATTGGAATCTGATTTTCTTCATATAATATAATGCAATTATGGTTTCCTTCTCCCATCTCCTTCCAGATTCTCCCACTTCTCCACTGTCTTAGGGTTTCTTTGTTGTGAAGAGAAACCATGACCAAGGCAACTCTTCTAAAGAAAAAAAATTTAATTGTGTTGGCTTGCATTTTCATAGGTTTAGTCCATTATTATCATGCTGTAACATGGTGGTGTGTAGGCAGACATAGTGCTGGAGAAGTAGCCAAGTGTCCTACATCTTGACTTGCCAGCAACAGGACTCGGTCTGAGACACTAGATGGTATCTTGAATATATATAAGACCTCATAGCCTGTTTCCACATTGACACTCTTCCTCCAACAAGACTATGCCTACTTCAACAAGGCCACACCTCCTCATAGTGCCACTCCCTTTGGGGGGGCATTTTCTTTCAAATGACCACTGCTACCTACACAAATCCACCCCTTCTCTCTCTGGGGTGGATATAAACCAGCAACTAAAAAAGTAATAATAAGATGAAGCAGACAAACCAGTATAAGACAAATATGGATGCACACATTCATGCACCCCAAAATATTAATAAAGAGAGCCATAGAAAAAGCAAAAGAAACACATGTAGATGCTGAAATACACACATTTGCATATTCAGGAAACCCACAAAAAGAAAATTAGAAACCATAATATATAAGCAAAAATCTGAAAGGCTTTTGAAAAAGGAAAAAAAAAAATACCCTGACAAAATATTGTGAGACATAAAACCTCCAAAAATATTATTTAATTTGGTTTGTTTTGGACATCTATCACTGGTCATAGGGCCTGTCCATAAGAGTGGTTTGTATATCCAGTGAGACTCCATTGGAGAAATGTAATTTTTCCTTTGAGAGCTGTTAGCAATTGAAGATAGCTTCTGGGATAGGGATAGGGGTTTCGTTTACTTCCTCTGTGTACTGGGACCCTCTTTGGTATAATCTGTGTGGGCCCTGTGCATGCTGCATAATCTCTGTAAGTTCATATGTGGGTCAGTCCTGTTGTGTCTAGAAGGCCTTGTTTTTCTTGATGTCCTCCATCTCTATTGGCTCTTATAGTTCTTCTGTCTCCTCTCTGGAAGACTTCCCTGAGCCCTGAGGTTACATATTGATGGAGGTAACCATTTAGGACAGTGTTCCAAGCTCTCTGATTCTCTGCATATTGTCTAGTTTTTACCATGTACTGAAGGAAGAGGCTTCTCTGATGATGGAAGAGCAAGATCCTGCCCTATGAGTATAGCAGAGTGACATTAGTGGTCATTTTTCTACTAAGTTCCTTTAGCAGAATGGTAGAATTAGGTTTTTGTCAGAGACTTGAATTTACAGGTTTTTCTGTTTGTATATATGTATAAATTATAAAATATTAAGAGTATATTCAGCTCTGCTACTTTTATTTGTGTATTCATATAATCATAATCAGGATTACATTATAGAGCTTACTCTACAGACTCTAGTTCTAAGGAGTTTTTATTACTTAAGGATTGAAAATATTTTTAAAAATGTTAGGTATACATGTAGAGTTCTTACCTAGCATATTACAAGGCCCTGGGTTCAATTTCTTGTGCCACAATGGGGGTGAGGGAGGATAGAGATGGACGTTGTTATTTATACAGTATTAACTTTATATTACATATTATAATCAGTTAAGGTTTCAATCAAAATACATAGGGGTATGTACATATAAATTATATTCAAATGCTCCATCAGGTAAAGGATTTCACTATCCTTAAATGCTGAGAGCCCCCACTGATACTGATGAGTAACACTTAGGGACCATTCTCACTGTGCTAGAAAAGTTTTATTGTGACCTTTTGATCTAATTGCAATTTTGAAAATTTCAGGTTAGCTGTATTCATTTCAGCTTTATGTAAATGCATTTGTGTTTTCTCATGGAGTTTTTTGCTTACTCTTCTGTACAAAAAGTTCGTTTACATGACTAGTAATTTGTTCTTATAAGTTTGTTTACTAGTGTGCATTTCTTTTGAATGTATACACACACACGATGGGAAAGAGCTTATAGGATGTATGTATAAATTTGGATTCACTACTTTCCTTCAATAATTACATCAATTTATGCTTTCACTGTCAGTATATAGTGAGTTTATATGTTCCACATCCAACATTTTAGTTTTTTTAATCCTTTCTATTTCAGTCTTTCTAGTGAGTATTTGGTACTCTGTTATTTTGTTTTTATTTTTATTCCTTTGGTGATATGTTAAGCACATTTTGTACTTTTACATTTATTTTTAAGTTGTCTGGTTTTCAGTCTAAATAATTTAGTGTTATGTTTCTGAAAAACTGCGTACAGAGAAATGCATAGTCTCTTAATGCAAAAAAAAAAAAAACCAAACAAACAAATAAAAAAAAAAAACCAACGCACAAAGCTTGACTTTTACTACTACTTTTCAAATCTTATCATACAACTCTAGAAAGCAAAGCTCATTGGTATTTGTATAGTGATAGAACTGGAGTTCAAGGGTAGAGTTACCCGTGTATGGTTAGTGGATTTATGATTAAAAACATTTTGACTCAACAGAAGAAAGAACAGTATTTAATATGCTCAGCAGTTTTTCTATGTTAGAGTAAAAAAAAAAAATCTAAGTTTTATAAAAGCTAAATTGTTATTTTCATCCATAATTTTATTTCATAGACTATCATCCAATATAGATTCCCCATTTGTTTATTGCTATTCTTGGTTTAGCTATATCCATTTCTTACAACTTTTCACTACCCCTATGTTGTATGGCTATCAAGTAAGCTCTACACACTTGAGTGCATACTTTTTTAGAAACAGGGGCATTACATTAGGTGTTATAGTTCTCAAAACCAGGATATTTAAAATTGATACATAATTTAATTGACTGTCTATACTCAAATTTGCTAATCCTTTTTAATTTTTAATTTCCAGATTTTGGGCCAACCACATACTGAGCATTCTATTTATTATGTGCTTTCTTTTCTCTGCAATATAATCTTATTCAGCCTGTGTTGAGTTGTTACATGTTAAAAAAAAAGTCAAGGGTATTAGCTTGATTATCCATGATTTGTATTTATTCAATTCAGTTTATGAATATTTGGTAATATTGTCCCACAATTAACATCTGGTTCTTAAATGTTTTTATGCGAACCTTCTTCTGGGGAGACAATCAAACATCTAACCATTCCAGATAGGTCATCAAAGAAAGTTTTACTTACCTAGGTTGGAGCATCAGTGTGTTTAATTAAGAGTTATTTGTGGAGCTTGGAAGGGTGTTATTGACAGGCAACTTAATAAGCAACTAAACTATTGAAAATTCCCTGTCTCCCAACAACTATCAACTGCCTATACTATATTCCGAAGGGGAGGAGGGTGCAGGGTGTGAGGATATGGGAGACTTGTGAGCCTCCTCACCTAGCAATCTTTTAACTTTTACTACATCTCTGTAGAGGGACTTAGTCTTCTTTGTCACCCCCTACTCTCCTCTGGCATGAAAAGAAAGAAGAGGTAAAAAGAACTGTCTATCACTAAGTTAATGATTACAACTTAAGGAATGTAACAGCTTTAAAGAAGAAACAGTCAAGGTATTTTCTAGGTACTGCTGTAGATACTTTATAAAATATATTAATACTATAAATAAATGCTCCAGATGTCAACTTAATAACAAATTGAATGGCCAGAATGTTTTCTGTAGACCAGGCTGTCCTTGAACTCGGGGATCCACCTCCCTCTGCCTCTTGAGTGCTGAAGTTGGGTATGCATCACCATTGCCTTGCTTGTTACTGCGTCTTAAGAATGGAAGTTATAGGTCTGATCTCCAAAATATAGAAAGATCTCAAGAAACTGGACATCAAGAGACCAAATAATTTAATAAAAATGGGGTATGGATCTAAATAGAGAACTCTTAATAGAGGAATCTCAAGTGGCAAAGACACGTAAGGAAATGTTCAACGTCATTCCTCATTAGAGAAATGCAAATTAAAACAACTCTTAGAGTCCATGTTACACCTGTCAGAATGGCCAAGATAAAAACAGATGACAGCTTATGCTGGAGAGGATGTGGAGTGAAGGGAACCATTGCTGGTGGGAGTGCAAACTTGTACAGCAGCTTTGGAAATCAGTATAACAGTTTCTCAGAAAATTGTAATTCAACATGCCTCAAGACCCAGCCATACCACTTTTGGGCATATACCCAAAGGATGAACACTCACACCACAATAACACTTGCTCAACTATGTTCATAATAGCTTTAGTTGTAATAGGCAGAATCGGGAACCAACCTAGATACCCCTTGAATGAAAAATACTACATAATGTAGTACTACTCTGTGGTTTTAAAAAAAAAAATCAAAACAATGACATCTTGAAATTTGACATCTTGAAATGGAGAGACCTGACTGAGGTAACCCAGACCCAGAAAGACAAATATGATATGTACTCATTCATAAGTAGGTATTAAATATAAAGCAACGACCTACAGGCCACAACCCCAGAGAACCTAGGTAACAGAGAGGCCCCTAAGAAAAACATATATGGATCTTCCTAGAAAGGGGGAAATAGACAAAACCTACTGAGTAAATTGGGAACATGGGGGTTGGTGATCGTGTGGAAGGGGAGAGGGGAGGCAGGAAGGAGATTGAGGGGAAATGTGCAGCTCAATAAAAATTTTTATACAAAGGAAAAAAAATATGTACACAGAGAAACCCTGTCTTGAAAAGGCAAATAGAAGTATTATGACAATGATGATGAAAAAATAACAACAAAATAGGGATGGAAGTTGGTGACTGTGATAGTGGTAGGAGAACTTTAAACTGTCAAGTTGACATAGCTCAATCATGAAGAGAAAATCCTTCACTCCCCACCCCACTGTGCTGTGTAGTGTTTATAGTGCCCTCTGATTATAAAGGCTAATACTGCAGCAGATGGAAATAGAATAATGTTTACAGGGGCCAGCGCCAGCATCATAAGTATAAATAAGGATAGATTTGTAGACAAGAAGCAGAAAATTGGTTGTTGGAATGGGGCTCAAATGAATTACAACAAAAAGTATAATGATTGAAAAGGAAAGATGCTTAAGCAAGACCTCTGGTTAACACCAACTGGCAATGAATATGATATAGGAAGGGATAATATATCTAAGAGGAAAGGAAGAAAATAATGGGACTTTTGAGTTTAAGGAAACTGTTTAACTACATAGTGAGTTTGAGGTTAGCCTAGGCTAAATGAGATTGTGCCTTGGAAACATAAAAGAAATAACTGGAGAAAGAGGTAGTGGTAATTAAATAATGTCTATTTCTCTTAATTTTGCATTTAGCAAAATTGATATTGATTATTTTGATGGAGCAATTGGATAAAGTGACAGACACGTTTCTCATATAACCTCTGCCTTTAAGATACAGTAATAGGTAATATTAATATTGAAAAACCTGGTGGGCTGGGGATGCATCTAATCTGGCAGATGTCTGCCTTGCATGTACAAAGCCCTGGGTTCTGTCTTTGCACTGCATAAACAGCACAATCGTGCATGCCTGTCATCTAGCACTTGGAAGATAATAGGAGGATCACTAGTTTGGAGTTTTTCTCAGCAATATAGTAAGTTTGAGGTTAGCTTTGGCAGGGTCGGGCCTGGTTAGTACTTAGATGGGACATTGTGTCTTATAAAAACAAAAGAGAGAAATAACTAGAGGGAGGAGAAATTTAGGCTATGTCCAGGTAAAGCTATTTCTTCAGCTTTATTGTATCCCCAGTATCTTGAACAGCTTCAAGTGTGTCCACTGAATATGTATTGAAACGTCTAAGAATGTTTGAGTAATTCAGCAGAGAAAGAAATTGGAAATGCATAATTTCCTAGGAGTGTTTTGGTGAACTAGGAATCTCAGGATGTAGACCATATATTGAGAAAGATGTTGAAGTTAAAAGTAGACATGATTAAATCATTAAACATTCTTATATAAAAAAATCTAGTGAGATTTTAAACTTTTCATATCTCTATGAACTTACAGTTTGATGTTCTGTACGTTTTTAATCATGAAAAATTTTAGTAGTTTTGTTTTTATTTAGGGATTTGTCTTTGACCTATAGTATTTCAAAACGGCTTTATAGGATCAAACAGTTTGAGATTGTGTCATATAAAACTGAAGTAAGTCTGCATTTAGTATAATTTTTCTTTCTTTTAATTCAGTCTACAAATAAGAAACCTCGAAAATCTCCAGGGGAAAAGAGCAGAATTGAAGCTGGTATTAGAGGAGCAGGTCGTGGAAGAGCTAATGGACACCCCCAACAGAATGGTGAAGGGGACCCTGTCACATTATTTGAAGTGGTGAAAGTGGGGAAAAGTGCAATGCAGGTAATTTTTAAATGTTTTTATTTCTTGTATAGAGCATGACAATCAGTAATTTATGTGGAATCTGCTACTGTGTATATTGGCACTTTATGTGCATTGTGTGTCAGTGTCTGTGTTTTTGATGACGGTTTTTGTACCCAGGGTCTTAGTGAATCGGATTGTATACTCTACCACTTAGTCACTCCCCTCTAAACTCTGTATAACTAATATTTGTCTGAACCAAAGGTCATTTTTGTTTTTGGAGTTTTTTTCCGGTTTAGCTTAAAAGAATATTTTTGTTTATTTTTCGAGATTTTTTTTTCTATTTTCCTAAACAAAATGACTTGTAGGAGATGCCCAAGAGAATTTCTGTTGCCCTGTTGTCCTGACACAGTTTGTTAACCTGACTTGGTATGTGTGGATTTCAGAGTATTTGAAAGAAGAGAGAGAGGAAGGAAGGGAGGGAGGGAGGGGGAGAGACAGAGACAGAGACTGTCTCCGAGCCTCAGGTCATGCTTGTACAATGGGCACGTTATGTATTGAGTCATCTTAGTCCAGAGTGATCTGTTGATATGTTGGTAATTTGTTTACTGTTTTTTATATTTCATTTGTCAACAATGAATTATTTATTAACCTATGATTTTATTGATAACTTCATTAAAAAGATAAACCAGAGTTATTTTACTATCCCTTTAGAATCTTGTTGCATTATTTTTTACAATTAAAATATATTAAATATTCATGCTTATCTCTGTAAATTTATATTTAAAAATGCAACAGGCAAAATTTTTGTTTCATGGATTTTTTAACTTATAAAGAAATAAATACCACATTTCTTTCCAAAGATTAACTTTCTATCCTTCTTAAGAAGTATAAGAAATAATAAAATGCACCAAAACCTTTAAGTTGTTTAGTTGAACATGCTGAATGTGTGATACAAATTTGAAATACATCATTCTGGTGGCTAGATATGAGGCTCACGAGACTGAGGGCAGCCTGTGCTCCTTAGTGCAACTCTGCCAGAAGAACTTAAATAACCCAGTAATAAAAAGAAATGTAGCTGGTCAATGGTAGTTCATGCCATTAATTCCACCACTTGGCAGGCAGAGAAGCTGGGTCTCTGTGCTTTCAAGGGCAGCATGTTCTACAGAGGTAGTTCTAAGACAACCAAAGCTACCCAAACAAACAAAACCAAACAAAATGCATAAAAGCATGCTTAAGTTAGTTAGTTATTTAGTTAGTCCCCTCCCTCCCTCCCTCCCTCCCTCCCTCCCTGTTCTGTACTTAAGACTGGGCAGTGGTGGCTCATGTCTTTAATCCCAGCATTGAGAACTCTGTGAGTTTAAGGCTAGTCTGGTCAACAAAGCGAGTTCCAGGACAGGCTCCAAAGCTGCACAGAGAATCCCTGTCTCAATCCCTCCCCCAATTGATAACTTAAATCAGTATTATTTTAATTTGCATTTCCTTGATAACCAGTGATTAACAGTAAGCTAAATCTTTGTTCAATTTCTCAATTTCTAATTTTAAAATGCATCTTCAATTTAAGTGCAAAAAGCATTTAGATAATTGATGAAATAAATTACATTCATGACCAACTTGTGATTAAATTACCTTTTATTTTTCATTTGCATTTCATTTTGAAGCTGTTAGAGAAATTTATATTGTCTTTTTTTTTTTGTAAATTTATGTATACATTGGTCTTTAAATTTGTGTGGGCAGGCAAAATGCGACTAATACTGTTAATATTCTTTATTGCACAATGAAGGAAATCCCAGTTATCTATAGCAGTAGATGATTGTTTGTGTATTATATTTGTATATTTTAAAAACCAAGTACCTTCCAGCCATTAAATTTGATCATTTAATCATCATACTTTCAGAGAAAAATATTAACATGGTAGAAGTGCTGATTTTGAAAGTATATTCTTGTCAGTTTTGATTAGAAAGAAAATATAAGAAAACGAATTTCATAATTTTGGAATTTTGTATTTTTTATGTATAACTTTATATTATTACATATTATAACTATATAAGTATTCAGTATATGTTATCAATTTTGTTGTCAAATTAGCTATGTGTGGTAGTGTACACTTTGTCAAGGTTTTTATTTTGTTTTGTGTGTATGTATGTGTGTTTGTGGTAGAGTATACACATACTAAGTACAGATGTCTGAGAATCGAGAAGGAAGCATCAGATCCCTCAGAACAGAGGTTGTAATCCACCTCACATGTATCCTGGGAACCAAGCACTGCTGAGACATGTTTCTAGTCCTGTCATGTTTGAATACAGGTTCTGGTGGTTGAACCTTGACTTTTTTTTGCATGTATAGCAGCCAGTTTATCAAAAAAGTCTGTCTCCCCAGTCACACAATACTTAATGTCATATGAGAAAAATCCTATCTTTATTTTAAACAAAGTATTTACCAACGTAAGGTTTTGCATATTATTCTTACACCACTTTTTTACCACATTTTCTGAAAATGAATTGCTAGTCAGGACACCACATTTTTCAGAATTTGATTTTAATACAACATTTGAAATATATTTCATTGTGTTATTTTTAAATTTTATTCACTATATTTTTAATTTTTTAAAATTTAGTACTCACTTTTCTTTAACTTGGTATATTGAGATTAAGGTACAAACTGTGGTGATTTTTTTTTTCACATTGTAACTTATTGATTAGATTTTTATTTTGGATTTGCCTTCTGATCTTTCAAATTTATTAGTCTTTCTTTCACATGCTCTAGCCATTATTTTTGAGCAAATTTAATTTTGTTTGCATAAAATATCATGCTCCTAAATGTAGTGCTGTTGATCATTTTTATTATGTCTAAATTGCAAGTGTGGGATTGTTTCATAGTGTTTCATATTTGTGTGTGTGGTTCCTGAGACAAAGTCATGCATTTTTAAATGATTGACAAGGGCCTTCCATTAACAATGACATAATAATTTTGTTGTTTGTTGCCTACCCACTTCAAACCTAAAGTCAGGATGAATTGTCCTGTAGAGAGTATAAACGCCATGCATGGTTTGTACTTTTGTAATTAAAAACATGAAGTTTGAGCTATACTATATCACAAGCAAACATTTTGGGCTGAGGCAATAGACAGTGTCAGTGAGTTTGGAAACAGACTAAATTGTATATGTATTTTGTGTAGAAGAATGTTATGTATTTTGTATAGAAGAATTCCACAAATGAACATAATTTGTGTTATAGTAGAGAAGCACTTAATGGTAGTCAGGAACTTGACATTTGTGGGTTAAAAGAACTTAAATTACTTCCCTAAAAAAATAAGAGTATGCAGGTTTCTTTCATAGTAAGGTCCTTAGTGTCCTTTCTGATGGTGGAAGATCAAATGTTACTAATAGATAGTGACCTTATATATAGTTTGAATTTAAAATGTCTTTCATAGTCTCATGTTTCACATCTGCTTCTTTTGTTTTGGGGGTTTTTTGATCCTTAGCATGTAAGGCCTGGCTTGCCAAAGTTAATACTGATTAAGTGGGACTTGAAAAGTTTCCATCTTCTTGTTCCAGCTTGTTCTGCTTTTTGATTGACCAACTTTTAAGCATGTCTCCCGCTCCTTCTGCAGTGAACTCTTTAGCATGAAAGCTGTGATCTTCTGAAACTGAAAGCTAAAATTTTTTTCTCTCTCATCATGTTTCCTTTAGGATTCGTATAACCACAGTGAGAAAATAATTCAGATAACATGTATCTCAAGCTGTCTTTCCGTTTCCCTGTTAAATCTAGTATTCATCTAGTTATTAGTATATAAAAAAAACTTACTTAAATACTCAAGTGTCTTACTTTTTGCAGGATAGTATATCTTAAAATTTCCTTTATAGGAAATCAAGTGATGAGGGAAGAAGCAGGACAGATGTACTCCATATAAACAGCGTTTTAGATAAAGGTATGCTCTTTCATGATGTCTGTGAAATTAGCTTTTTTTTGGGGGGGGGTCCAGTATGCACAACATATACAGTATAGCAAAGTTAAATTAAATGCATAAAACATACAGGCTGATGGGTAAGCTAAACATGTCTAGCACATTTTCTAGTACTTTCTTTCCTTCTACCTCTTCAATCCACTGAACAAGTACAACATGTATACTGTTCTCATAGGTGAAATTACCTATTTTAAAGGAGGTCTAAAGTTACAGCACATGTTTTAAGATTCTTGAATATGAACAGTAGTAATAGAAAACTATTAGCTAAATGTGGATGAATAATAAATGAGCAGGTTTAAAAGGTTAGAAGGATAAAAGAAGAAATTATGTGTAAATTGAAACAGAATAGGTGTAATATGATAAATAAAAGAACCAGAGACGATGTTGGGGTTCAAGCTTCAATCTGAAGATCAGAGAAGCAAAGCAGGCAAGGCAATATATATTTTACCTCTACTAAGCTGAAATGGCAATTCTGTGTCCAGAAATCCTTAGGAGTAAAAGGTCTTATATCCTGTTTCCTCCTCTTATATTATTCCCTTTTCCATCTTGCCATATCACTCATGTCTACACCTCCATAGTGCTGGGATAAAAGGCATGAGCTCTGTTACTCTTCACTCTTGTGTAGACCAGGGTGGCCTTGAACTCAGAGAGATCTATCTGCATGTCTCCTGAATCCTAGGATTAAGGATGTGTATTACCACTTCGTGACCTCTATAGCTTGTGGATGGCTTTGCATGTTGAACCCTCAAACAAGTTTTATGAAAACATAAAAGTATATCACTACAAATAGGGAATAAATTAAACAAATATAAAAAGACAGTCTTAATAGCTGGAAATAAATTATTGAGTTCAGGAATTTTGCTTTCCTGTGGGAAAATTGCACACTATTAAAATATTTAATAGCCTCCCCTCAGATAGTCAGATTGTAGTTCAGAGAAAGTAACAAAAAGGAGAATAAAAACAAGGAAATGCAAATTTATCTTGAGAATACAAGGATGGTTTGATATTAGATAATCTTTTCACATAATATGTGAAATAGTCATGTTACAGGAAAAATATATACTATCTAAATTGGTATAGTGTTTATAAAAAATATTTTATACTTATGGTAAAACTTTGTGAATGAGATAAAAGGTGAACAACTATTCCCAGTACAGTTCACAAGGTATCTTTTTCATAGTGAAATGTAGATGCATTCCCTAGACTGAGCATTGTCATTACTTACTGAATGGAACACATAGCCAATGTCTTGAACCAGCAATAATGAAAACCCAAACAAAATAGAAGAGCAGCAGGAATTGAAAAGATGCAGACATTTCCATGTATACAGAGGATACACATACTTAGATTAAAACTTCAAAAGAAACTTTTATAATATTGGAACTGAGAGTATCAGAGTTCCTGGCTAGAAAATTAATGTTAAAAAATTTATTTTTTTAACTGGTATAAACTCCTAGCTGCAACTCCAGTTGAACTGAAATCCTCAGAATCCAATTGATAAAAAGACAATATTGAATCCTACAAGTTCTTTTCTGACCTCACATGAGTAGTCCATGTTGTGTCGTCAGTCTCCACTCACCACAAAATTACATAAGGAACCTGTAGTGTGTAGACTGGGTTTCTGTCCAGCCTGGTCACCCCAAATAAACACACAGAGGCTTACGTTAAATATAAACTGTTTGGCCAATGGCTCTGGATTCTTATTGGTATCTTTCTTTATTATTAATCTATTTCTATTAATCTAAGTATTTCTATGTCATCATGTTTTACCAGAGAAGCTTCCAGCATGTTACTCCTTCAGGAATTATATGGTGTCTCCTCAAGACCTCCCTCTGCATCCTCTCCCCAGAATTCTTGTCTCATGATCTAAATTGTTCCCAGAAAGAAACTGACAAAAAAATAAGGCACTTGTGCTAAATGTTCACTGTTGCTATAGAGAACACTACTGAAATGGGATGTCCTTCAGTATCTATGTTTCTCTTATTGGTTGATGTATAAAACATCTGGGAGCAATTTAGATCATGATTTGTAGGAATAGTGGCATTGGAGTCAAACACCAATAACTATTTTTGGTAGATCTTATGCATCCCTTGTGCTTGATGGAAAACCTATAAAAGTGCAATTAATTCTGAACAAATTTTTATTAAAGTCCATCTATTGACGTCTAATAGTACAAATGAAAAATACTAATGTATTTTAGAAAGCCACTTTATAAAAACCCTTCACTATTACAACAGTCAGAACATTCTATGGCCACAACCTAGTCTTTCTTAGGGAGGGCATCTGTGCAAGGAAAGAAAATGTAACCATTTTACAAAGTGAAAGCAGTAAGGTGACTTTGAAAGATAGTCTTGGTGATCCCTAGTTGTTTAACTTAGTTGTTTACTAAACAGATTTTCCTTTGATGTGGCTGTGGGAGTATTTGATTGAGAAACTTTAATTTGAACATTTTGAATTTCTGTTGATTTTTGAGATGGTGTCTCTATAGCCCTGTCTTTCCTGGAATTTAGTGTAGAGCAGGCTGGTCTCAAACTCACTAGGGTTTGCCTGCTTCTGTCTTCCATGTCCTGCGATTAAAGATGTGTGTCTCCATATCTGTGGGCCTTTTGACTTTTAAAATTTATGTCAGTAAACATTGTAAAATTTTGGCATATGTTAGCGGTGAATTTAACTGTTTTTTTTTTTTTTTAACCTTAAGTTTTTAGGAGTTACCAAGCAATTTATATAATTTTCTATCATGCATTAAGGTCTTTTATTTTATGTCCCTAGATGTCAGTAGTTGCCCTTTTAATTCATTCATTTAACAAAATTTGCTTGAGAACTCATTTTACTTTTTTTTTGGCTTTCTCTTGGTCACAAGGGATACAGATTGAACTAAATTTACCTGACTCTAATATTCATGGATTTCCCAATCTTAGTAAGAAAAAAATATATTCATACTGTTATCCATGGGCCGTGAGGAAAAAAAATTGTAAGTATTAAGATCAGAAGTTGATTGTATTGGACAATTTCTCTTTAAATTTAATCATCTCATATGAGTGTTAGTGGTAGGTTTTTCATTGTTTTCTTCTTTATAAGATAATTCAAGTGTCCAAGTTTCTTCCAGTTTCTAACTCTTCCCAGTTTTAGAGGCTTCATGTTGTTTAGGAGCAGTTAATGAAAGAAAAAAAAATTACCTACTAAGACAACTTTTGTCCCTTCTATTTCTTGCCACTTGAGTTCTATAAGGTCTTAATAATAAAAGCCAGGTATCAGAGAGAAGAAGGAACAAGCCACAGCCACCTTTACCTCACTATCTTACCAGAGGAAAAGAGTGGTATTTCTGTTTCCTCCTACCTATATTCCTTTCTCTGCCTAGCTGTCTCACTTCCTGTTTATACAGACCTCTATGGTTATCCAGTGGCAAACCCCACCTGCTGGTGTTGAGGCATGCTTTATTTGGTCAAACAGGATATCACCACATATTCCTTTTTTTTGTCTAAAACAGAAGTTATAATTAATATAAGAAAACCTTGTAACCAATTCCCTTAAACAATGACAAATAACCACAATCCAGTGAAAGGCCAAAATCCACCCATCCCACGTTTTGGGAATGTGGGCACCATATTCCTAAATTTGCATCCTACTATTTGGGAATGATGACATCTTTAGGAAATCTTGAAAAGGAAAATTGGATTAATTGTCAAGCTGTATCATTTGTTGTCCCATCTTTGCATAATGGGAAAATGCAGAGCTTGCTTAAAGTCCCAGCTAGGGTAGTCTGTGAGGCTGAATCACCTCAGCTGTCCACCTTTAAATAGTCCTATGGCAGTTAGTAGCCGTCCAAAGACAGTCTTTAGTTGGAGTTGTTCAGTTTAATGGTGTGGTCATAGTCCTGGGGGAGTTGTTGTTGTGGGGCCCCATCCTCTTTTTGGAGACTTCAGAGATTGCAGTTAGGCATGTTTCTGGTTCACTGGAGAGAACTGATAGGGTCTTGAACCTGAAATCATGTACAGGAAAGTGGATGAAACATTTTTCTAGAATTAACACTTTATATTAGCATTACTATCATGACAAAATGTTTAAAATACATATTTTAATCTTAAATTTTTATATGAACACAATATTTTTTCCTTAAGAAAAGTTGTCAAAAGTCAATATAAAACCAAAGGATTATGAGATTAGTGGCAATACAGCAGTCCTTTAATTTTTGTTTTTCTTCTGTATCATATCAGGTGGCTCTTCTGACACAAGACAGAGATTTTTGAATTTCCTTTTATCAAGCATGCTTAGGTTCAGAGGATAGTGCTACACTCCAATTCCAAAACCAACTTTAGTATTTTATTGTACTTGGACTACAAAAAGACCATTTGCATTGTATGTCTGTAGAAAAAAGCAAAACAAACATAGGGGAAGATTTATGAAATTTTGTCCTGTTAGAAATATGATATACCAAAAGGCCAATTTACTCCCTTTCTTGGGACAATATTTCTGGATGATTTGTCCTTTTTCTTCACATGTCTTATTTATTCAGTTCAGGAGAATACCTTTATTCTCCCGAAAAGACAAAAATAAAACCCCTCCTTTTGGGGGAGGTTCTCATTTGGCCTGTTATATCTGATCAAATGAAAAGCATTTGTTAATTTTATAGGTTAGTTTAGATTAATTGCTTGATGAAAATCATCTCTCCTAATTAAGGGGTGTCTTGTTCATGTCGAATCTTTATTAATTTTGATGGTATTCATATTGTTTTTTCACCTTTGGAAGCAACAGCAAAACCTCTTTCCCAATTTAAAAGATTGGGGGGGAATGTTTATCTGAGTATTTCATTGCAATATTAGCAACATATGGTTTTAATATTCCCCTCTGTCTTTCTGTCCTTATACATTTGAGCCATGTTGTGCTCTGTTTTACTTGAGATAAAGTTCCAGTCCCTAAAAATTTAATATTTACCTCCTGAAGATGCCAATTTAGGTGCCAAAATTCTTATGATATAATTGTTAGGTAAGCACATATGTCTACTAGTCTTTCAATGATAATGTCATTTATTCACAATTTTAATTTTGGTCTGTGCTCATTTATAGAAGTTTGGCAATATACTCACTTTGTGATTATTCTTGACTTTTTTGTTCTCTCTTTCATACCTCTTTGATCATACGGAGCAGTCTGATTTCTTATAATAGATATTAGACACTTCAGTCGCTCTGGGAAGGAGATTTCATGGTGACAGGAAAAGTCTGATTCAGAGACCTGCAAGAGGCCTCTCAGGGAGTTTGCTGATGGCAAAGGATTACCTTGAATTCCCCTTGTTGATCTATATTCATTTGTCCAATTCCTGCCCTTGCCATACCTTCTCCATAATCTAAAAGGGATGTTGTTTTTTAATTATGTTTATAGAAAGCCTTGTTTCTAGGATCTCCCTGTTTATAGTCCCTTTTAAATTGGCCTTGTTTGCCACAATTAAAACAGTTGACATTTTGATCTTTCTTTAAAGGTCTTGAAATCACCTCTCCTATTTATGTATCATCATCATGGTCATGTGTAAGGAATATGTTTTTCCTCCTGCCGCTGCTGGTCTTCCTCTCGCCGCCATGCCAGCCCCAATTAACACAGAGAGACTCTGTATTTGATATAATGCTGTTGGCCAGGTACTAGTTTTTTATCAGCTAGCTCTGTCTTGAGTATAACCCATTTCTGTGTATTTCCACGTGGCTTCACCTACCGGGGAGTGGGGCAGGCATCTGGTCTCCCCGGTCTCTCCATGCTGACTCTTCCTTACTCCTTCCTCTTTCCTCCTAGTCTCCTAGTCCCTCCTATCTTCCTTTCCTATTGGCCAACAGTGCTTTATTCATTAACCAGTATGAGAAACATATTTACAGAATGACATCTCCCATCAATCATGAGCTTCATTATTAATTGTATCTTGGATCAGTGCTCCAAAGATGCTGATCTTGCTTTTAAAGGCCCAATTATCCTTTTGTATTGAGAACTAGCATTTTCAAAAACCATAGTTGTGGTGATATCTTGCTATCCCCAATCATAGTTTCAATTATTATTTTTCTAATTTCTGAATCTAATAACTTTCTTTTTACTACTGAGGTTAGTCTTTGTAAGAAATCCTTGATGGTTTCCTTTGGACCCTGTATAACTTTTGTAAATGAGTCAATTTTCTTTCTTACTTTTCCAACTCTGTCCCAAGCATTCAAAGCTGCCACATGGCATAAAGCCAAGAGGTGATCATCATATAGACATTGCTTTTCTAAAGTAGCATAATCTCCTCCAAGCATTTGATCTTGGGAGCTATCTACTCTAGCTTTAGCCGGTTGTTCAATATTCTTAGCCTTTTATCTGAAGTAGGAAACCCATTGTAATTGTGGACTAAGCTCTAAAACAGCTTTAATCAAGCCTATCCATTCTATAGGGTTAACTCTATTACAAACTGACCACATGTTTATCATCTGCTTCACAAATCATGAATGCATGCATATGAGACTACAGCTTTCTTGAATTTTCCAAAATCTAATGTTGTCATGAGCTTCCAAGTAACTCTTATTGAACCTCTATCAATTGGCACTTTCTGTAATGTTACTGGATTCATTTAGGTTGGTTGTCTGAAGACTTTAGTTGCCATTTTAACCTTAAAATATAATGCTAAATTTGGTTCCCCATTAAATTCCTCTGTCTGTGTCTGAATATCTCTATGATCTGCTTTAATAAGGTTTTCTAAGGCCTGCAACTTGGCAATCATATCAACAAACTTTTTTATAGATAAACCAAGAATGATAAAAATGCTAATTAATGCTGTTTTTCCCAGTTGATTATCCCTTCATTTAATTGTTGCATTTATAAATCATGCATTGGATAATCATACAGCGATCTAACTCCATTGTAATTGTGGTTTTCGTTTTTAATGTGGGAAAAACTCTCCTTTTTAACTAATTCCTACCTTTAAGAATTCCCAATAGACTTACCAAATCCGCTGACAATGTCAGTGAACTGGGAAGCATACCTTGTCTGATCTGAGTACTAGCATATGCCTGTAGCAGCCCTAGGAGAGAGGTTCTAGGAAAAGCCTGAAACTTAAGGGGGTGGGAGGGACAGGGAGAGAGAAAAAACAAGCTAGATGTCTGAAAAATGCAAACAGGATTGTTAAGAATTAACAGGAATGGTTGGTAAAGCCTGAGGGCAAAGCCTCATGAGTTTGGATGGCAGCTGAAGAGTATTTTGAAAAGCTATAACCAAAAAATCCCACATCCTTTCAAAGACTTGGGGAACAAACAAAGGAAAACTTAGTCAGTTGGGCAGGGACTCAGGAATTCTGCCTGAAGCTCAGGCCTTGACTGGTGTCTTCAAAGTGGCCTTTTCTTGAATTTGTAACTTAACATTGGGTGCTGATAAGCAAGTCAATTTCTAATAGAGCTTAATAATAAAACCCCAGAGTCAAATATAAAGGAAGATGCTGAGAGATCAGAGAGAAGACAGAACAAGCCAAAGCCACTTTTACCTTGCTACCTTCCCAGGGGAAAAAAGAGCAAGTTCCTGTTTTCTTCTGCCTATATTCAAGCTTTCTCACTTCCTGTCTGTCTGTATAGACCTTCAGACCTCTGTGGTTAGCTAGTGGCAAGCTCCACCCTCTGATGTTCAGACAAGTTTTATTTGTACAAATAAGATATCACCACAGTTTACATTCCATTGATAGGAACTTAACATTTCATAGTGAACATAGAAATGTAATCTTTGACTATATATTTGCTTCCTTAGAGAATATGCATTTGACATACATTAGTTATTTTTGAAGTAGTCATAGAATATATGTAGTAATATTTTTTGTTTTACTTCTCTAAAAACAGTAAATTACAAAAGATTACTATTAGTCGTAGGTTAAACATGATAACTGTGTTTAGGATAGATAGACTGGAATCATGAAGAGTTAGACCTCAAATTAACAATTATCTGAAAACTAGTGATATGGTAGGTGGCAGGGAATGTAGCATGCACAAGGCCCCATCTTTGATAAACAATAACTTTTTTCACCCCTTTTTTTCAATTACATCAGAAAGCTACCTAACATTATTTTCTGATTGCAACTTTTACTAAACACATTGCTGCTGTTATATTTTGAATCCTTGCTAATTACAAGCCTTAAAATATCTTGTGGGTTTTGATAATACTCTCCATTATTTCCCCTAAGTCATTTTGTATCAGGTTGTATGTAGAGGTTCTTACGTAGAACATGTGAGTAAAGGAATAATTGTTACTGTTTATATCTAATAGCCATATATGTGTTTGCAGTTATAAATGATTATTTATACCCATACTTCTTTTATTTTACTGAATATTTTTTAGGAAAACTTAACCTTATTTTATGCATGTAAACTTCCTTATTGTTTGTAGATGTTTAAATATTTGAAATACTCTGTTGTTTCATGTAGAGGAAGAACCTAAGTGATTTTGCTTCTGTCTAATGTGCTCTTTTATATATTATCAGGAAGAAATGCAATAGAAAATTCCACACCAAATGAGGTGTAGTAGCACATGCTTTTAGTCCAAGCAGCAGAAAGATTATAGAGGATGAGAATTTTGCATTTTAGGAATAACTGGGCTACAGACCACATAAGTGAGATTCTGCCTTAAAAATATAAATGGATACATTAACAAATAAAACAAATATCGCAGAAATAAATCCATATCCATGAATAAGTGGTTTATTAAAAATTATATAATTTAGGTTGAATATGCTTAGAATATGTTCATCATATATTTAGCTTTAATAATAAAACTAAACTCTTCATGAATAAAGTTTATTTCTAAGCTGCTAAAACAAACTGAGCATGTGTTTAAATAATTTCTTACTGTCTACACTTTTTAACGCCAGTCTTTCTTTGATCTAGAACTACAAAGAGACCTGTCTCTTGTAGTGAAGATCTTTGAACCTAGTGCATGGTTACTTAACCTGAAGTCAGTATTAAATTCTGGAGAAATAGAAATAGTGTAGAAAAATTGGAAAATAATTTTAAGAAAAGAGGAAAATTGATCTTTGGGTATTTAAAAGGTTTCTTAGTGTCACTTCAGATTTAATTTGTAGCCTTATGAATTAGTAGACCTATTTCATTTTCTTTCTGCAGTTTTACAACACTAATTTAGGAAATTACAACTTACTGTCCAACAAGAGGAAACCAATAGTGGGTTGTGATTGATGCCAAGAACAACTTCGGGTAGTTGTAGATCTTGGAGTGTCTTGGTTTACTTGAGACATGACAAAATATACAGTCTTATTTGATATGCAGTACTATTAGACATTATTTAAAGATGGCATGTGTTTTAGCATGTTTGGGCTAGAATATAAATGTGTTTTAATGAGTAGCAGAAAGGTTCATTTGTTACCTGACCACTGCAAGCCTCTAATTGGATAAAATAGGCCATAAGAATCCCCAGAGACAGTGTCTGTTACTCAGGAAAGTGTAGATATTTATTTTAAACATTATCTAACACCTCTAATGAATGTAACATTTTAACACTTTAGAGTTAGATAGACTTTGGAACCTGAAGTCATTTTCAAGGGATTTGTTCTGTTTCAAAGTTGTATTGTGAATTTACCTGGAAGTAAAAACTGTAAGAAAGTATAATTCTTGACCCTGTCTTCTTAGATCAAGTTTCTAATTATCAGGGTCAAGTTTTAGGTGTAGAATAAATCAAGTAATACATTAGTATAGTGACCATGTATTTTGTTCCAAGTGGTATTGGTTATTACCTGATGCTGAGGTTCTCTGCATATTGAGATACTCCAATTATCATTAATGTCCACGTTGCAGTTCACGAATAATGTGTCTTGGAGGTGGAATGTTGCTACTTGATTTGTGTTGCCATGAGATGCCCTTATCTTTATTGAAAAGTTGGAACTGTTCTTAATGATCACATCTTTTATACATATGCTTGTGTTACAAAGACGGGTAGCCACTGAATTTTATAAAGATGTAGATGTCTACTAAGCTTACTAGTATCACTTTCAAGGCTTCTAGGCCTTCTTTGGGAGCATACTAGAGTAAAAGTATGCATGATACATGAAATAAATTAACTCATAAGCTTCTTATCTCTTAAATCATTGTATTCTGCATCAGTATCAAGGAATCTCTAGCTACACAAACTAATGCATTCACTTAGAATCTCTATTGTGTACATCAGTAGTAATGAATTTGCCTAACAGAAAAGTATTTCCACTCTGCTCAAATATTCTTAAAATTTTTCCTTTTTTTTTTTTTTTTTTTTTTTTTTGGAATTGATGTTTATTTAAAAATGTGTTGAATAAATGGGAAATTTACCTTGGCTAGCTCATTTTAATTGCTGAACTTTAATGAACAAGAAGCTTAATTGTAAGTTAAGGGGTCTTGAATTCCAGGAGTGGGTTTTCTTAACAATAGTGATTTGCTCCTCTTTTTTGCCCTTAAGTTGACTTCTCTAGATGTGTAATGCCATAAGATACGTGCTGGAAGTAGGGAGTTTTAAAAGAATTATGATATGGAGCTCATTTTCTAATTAAATTAAGAAGCCATTCCAATTGGCTAAGTTGGTCTCAGCCTGTGTCCTGGCTAGTTTTCTGTCAACTTGAAAAAAGCTAGAATCATCTGAGAAGATGTCTCGATAAGATTGGCTTGTAAGCAAGCCTGTGGAACATTATCTGATTAGTGATTTATTGGTTGGGCCCAACCCATTGTGGGTGGTGCTATCCCTGGGCTGATAGGCCTAGGTTCTATAAGAAAGCAGATTGAGCAAACCATGTTAAGCAAGTCAGTAAATAGTAACACTTCTCTATAGCTTCTTCATCAGCCCCTGTCTCCAGCTTCCTGCAATGTTTGAGTTCCTGGCATGGTTTCCTTCAATGATGGACTACAATGTGGAAGTATAAATCAAATAAACTCCCTTTCCTCCTCAACTCGTAGTATTTCGGTGAAGCAATAGAATCCTTAAGATTAGTCAGTTATGGCTAGCTTTGTGGTTTCGTTTTTGTTGTTGTTGTTTCTTTGTTTGTTTGTTTTGTTTTGTTTTGTTTTTTGTTTTTCCAGACAGGTTTACTCTGTATACTTCTGGCTGTTTTGGAACTCCTTATGTAGACCAGGCTGGCCTCAAACTCTGCCTGCCTCTGCCTCACCAGTGCTGAGATTAAAGGAATGTGCCACCACTCCCTGTTTAGTCTTGTAGATTTTTGTTTTCTGTTTGTAGTCCTGAGCTTTTGTCATTTTTTTAGGCATTATATAGTTGGTCTGTTCCTATTGCTAGTTCCTCTCATTTCCATCCTTCAATTTAAACAGATTAAAGAAAAATATCTGGTTTTCATATTCCAGCTGGAACTGGGTTTAGGGAAGAAAAGAAAGAACCTAGCTGTCTGGTCGAGAGCAGACGACAATTGCCTCTTCCTTTTCAGTTGGAATGGGCTAACATCTTAACTATTGTTTTAAAGAAGAATTACTATCAAGGTGACAAATACAAACATTTTATAAGAAGCTTTAAAATGCTGTAAGTAAATATGAGGAGCAGTTATGAGGCCTGAAGAATAATAGAAGCTAGGTAAGGCTAGGCAGCTTTTGTTGTTACCTAATTGTCCTAATTCTTTATCAGTCTGAATTTATTTTATTAATCAAATTTGTTTTCTAATAACAAAATACATATATATTGTACTCTCACATATATATTGATTACTCTCACACATCCCACACACATGTTCTTGTCTCCCTCCTCCCTTTAAATCCTATTTCCTCCTAAGAGAATAATGTACAAAACACACAACAAAACCCCATACAAGGTTAACAAACCCAACTCCAAGCTTTCAGTGTCAAGAATCTTTTATCTTAAACCTAAAAGTAAAAGAAATTTTTGTTTAATAATTACATTATTAAATATCACAAAATACATATCATATTACTTTATTACAGAAAACTATGAAAAGGTATGGTGAAAAATATTACCTATAAATTCTTTTACTGGCTTCTTAGAATGACAGTGTTGATTTTTTTCCTTAGCATTTCAGATTAGGGTCTGTTGTTCCTTATTCTACCCTTTTCTTTTGGGAGCTCACTGTGCTTCCCAGGGTTTCATAAAATTCACAGCATTTCTACTGCCTTACTTTCCCAGATGCTAGGATTAGAGGCTTATGTTAAGATCTTGAGTGTGCAAGCTACAATGTTATTTATCTCAGTCATCTGCTTGTCTTATTTCAAAGCAAATGAATATACTCTTTAGCATCAGAATATTAGCTCTGTCTCTCATGTCTACTTACCCCTATGAAATAGTTTACAGAAAAAATGTGTTTAGAGGGCTGAAGAGATGGCTTAGCCCTTAAATGCAAGACTCACCTCAGGTCTCAGTATATACTGCATAGATGGGTGGACTGGATTGATCATCATGCAAACAGGGACCTTAAACATAAGATTTAGTATTCAACTTCTACTCAGACTGTTACCACATAAATTTTCCTTTCCTTGGAGTTCTGGCTTTGTTCTCTCAAGTTTTACATTTTTCTTCCTAACCACCACAAATTCCTTAGGAAAAAAGGCATAATACTGACTTATATTCTGCCATCTAGTAAATAGAGTAAGATGATTATTGAAAAATATAATTTTTGTTACCTGTAGCAGGTGTCCTGGTACCTCTGTGACCTTTACTTTTTTAAGTCTTAGATTAAAAGTAGTTGGAATGATTTGAGAACATAAAAACTGTGATATTATTCTTTGAACTTTTCAAGACCTGTATATGTCTCTGCATGTAAACTTTTTTTTAAAAATAGAATTGAACATGTTGTACTTACTGAGAAAAAAAAAAACTATTTTTATCATTAGTGCCAATAGTCCTAGATACATTTTATCCTGTCACACTAATAAATTGTAATTTAGTGTAACACTTTATAGTCATTTAAATAGAGTAAATGCTAATATCCACTGTACTTAGCTATTTTCATTGACAGTAAGAATGCATGAAATGTCAGTAGCCAGAAGGATTGATTTTTGACAGAGACAAGCATCTGCGTACCAAATTTCATTTTTTATTTTACTTCATATAAAGAAAATGCAAGTATTCTACTGGCAGAGAAACATTTCTTCACTTCTCTTGAAATGATATAACTACTTAATACAACTTTGCTAAATATTAGCTGAAATAATACCTACCATTTCCAAATGTGGCTTTGTGGTGATATATTGTTTATGATCTAATAAAGCCACTGGAGATCTGTTTGCAAAGTACCCACACTTGTTAGCTATAGAAACTGTGCAGTGGTAGCAGATACCTTTAATCCCAGAACTCAGGATTATGAAGTAGATGGATCTCTGTTAGTTCAAGGCCACCTTGGGCCACCAGAAAGTGAGTCAGTCTAAAAGAGTGACTTAGAGCTCATGCCTTTTATCCCAGGATTTGAGAGGTATAAAGGTAGAGGCATTTAGTCTAGCTACATCAAGCGGAGTATAGCAGTCTGAGTGAATCTGAGGAGCAGTGAAGTTGGGAACAGTCTGAAGATCACCCCCTTGGTTTGAGCTGAGGTAGTTAATAGCTAGTGGCTGCTGCTTTAGGTTGAACCCCAATATCCGTCTCTGGGTCTTTTATTATTGTTAGTTTAAGCCCCAGAATAATTGTGTGTCTACAATCCTATTTACATAAGCTTAGAAATGGATAATCAGAACTGTACTGGATACTTTATTCTACCTTAGAAATAATGACAACCCATATATATGGGTTATGGTGTCCCTTTGTGAATTCTGTATATATTCTGTAATAGTTTTATGCTTTGTGGATATCAACCAGATCATATTTATTGGTAACAATTATTTTATCTTCTTTATATATAATACTTTTATGTGTGTGTTTTTATTTTATCAGTGACTAAGAGACATGGGAAAAATATCAGCCATGATTGTGACTTTCCTTATTCCTTCTAACAGTACAACTTTTGTTTCATGTACTTTGAGGCTCTTGTTATTTGGTGATAAACGTTTAGGATTGTTACAGTTTTATAATGCATATGCTCTTCCTTTAGAAATCTGATAACGTTCTCTGTCTTTATTTCCATCCTGTCTGATATTAATATAGTCACATCTAATTTCTTATGGTCAATTTTACATGCTTAGCTTTTGCTTTTATGCTTTTATTATAGCCCGTTTTACTCATTAAAATACTTTCTTTGTGTGTACTAAGAGGTTGGTTCATTTTGAAAATCTATTCAATGTTCTTGATAATCACAAAACTATCAATAATCGTATCAACTATTGGGCTTAAAGAGAAGGAATGGAAAGATTGTATTAAAATTTGCAAACTCTTCGGTTGAAAAATTTTGAAGCAAGAATCACTGTGTAGCTTAAGTTGGCCTTGAACTTCTTTTGTAGCCCAGGTTGTCCTTGAAATTGTAGTTCTCTTGCCTCAGCCTCACCAATGGTTGAACTACAGATAGACGCCTTCATTAGTGTCATACAAAGTTGTTTTTGGAATTGGTGCAATAATACAGAATAACAGAGCAGAAAATTGGCAGGAATTTCTCTTACTCTAGTTGTCTTCCAGAGAATAAGTAGCTCATATAATATGGCAAATAATAGTTGTTTCTTTTGTATACAGAGTTCATTGTGTTGATGATATTCTCATAATGAAAATATAGTGGATGAATGTTGGTGATAGGCTTTGTGCTGTTATATGGGCTTTGGTGGATTATTTGGAGAAAAAAAGAACTGTGACTTACCTACTGTTACAGCACTATTTCTAGACAGTTATTTTTCATTTCCTTATTTTCTTTCACCCTATGGGCAGGTTCCCAGTTCTTTATTGTAATGTTATATCAAGGTTAATTCAGTTAGAATTAATTTATAATTCATTTATAAATTCTTCATACAAACTGAAAGAGCTTTATAGCTATATTAATTCCAGTATTTTGCTGTTGCCTAAAAATATTGCAACATTATAGAAAATATAAGTATGGAAAGTTTTGGTAATGAAATATCCTATATTGTATAGTTTTTATACTGTATGTTTTAAATATATATTTTCTTAATCCTACAATAATATTTAAAAAGACATCTCTTCCCATATCAATTGCACACTTCTCAGATGCATTGCACATATAGCTTTTCATTGTTTATTTGGATGCTATTTAGTAGAGTCTCTTAACAGAGTTCCTCTCTTTGAATATAGTTTATTACTGCTACTATTAATTCAATAATATTAATAGTAATTTACATATTAATAGTATAACACTTAATGGCAGTAATTTAATTTTATTATGTAATTTATTCCATCAGAAGAATGATGGGTCAGGCCCCTGCTATTTTAAATTTTTAAAAATATCCTATATTTTTTGAAACATGAAAATTAAAGAAAAATTTTAAATGAAAGAACATATGATAATTTCAACCTGTGAATGCAGTGAATAATGTAGATTCAGAGAAAGCTTTCCCCTCTTTGTCAAACTTTGTAGGGATTTTTTTTTTTTTTTCTGATTGGTTGTTGTTGTTTTGTTTTTAGGAGTATGAAAATAATTTAAAATGGAATTTTGTTGCTTTCCCCTTTCTGTTCATCCCGCCAACCGTTCCCATGTACTCCTCCCCTCATATTCGTGACATTTTGTTTAATTGTTGCATACATTGTTCCCAAGTATATAAATATAAATATATCTTGTTCAATCCGTATAGAGTTATGTCTGTGTATATGATTTCGTGGCTGACAAGTTGGATTTAACAATAGTTTGGGGCTTTTCCCAGAGGAAAACTATTCTTCCTGCTCTCAATATTTCTTTGTTGCCTCTTGTTTGTTTTTGTCTATGTTCGAGACCCCATGAGATTTCTCCCTTCATTATTAGCATGGCCATTGGTGTATGCTTTTTCAGGTCTTGTTTAGGAAGCCATGTTGACATGGCATCATGTGTATAGCTTCTCTGTCATTTCTAGAAGTTAACATTTTGTGGTATTACTAAACATACATAATATATTCTTAACCTCATTCATTCTGTGTAGATATATTTAAAATCTAGACAGATTCCTTCATTAAGTCTTTGTTCCCATGATTTTCATACTCTCTGTCTCTCTCACTCTATTTTTTTTTTTTTCCATTTCAATATTTAGTCTGGTTTTCCCCTTCTGACAAGATGTCTCAATTGAGAACCAAGTTGGCTTTAAACTCACATGCCCTTGCCCCATCCTTTTGACTGCTGGGATTATAGGTGTAAATCACCATGCCTAGGAAGTCTGCAAACATTTCATCTTTCTTTTTTTTTTCTTTTAAAACATTTTATTCATTATTCATGAACTTACATTGAATTTAATATGTGATGTGCCATGATTTCTTTCATTTGTTTCCCCAAATGTACTATCTAGCTCTATAAGTTCTGTCTTTCCTTTTGTTTTGTTTTTTGAGACAGAGTTTCTCTTTATTGGGTTGGAGCCTATCCTGGCACTTACTCTGTATACCAGATTGGCCTTGAACTCATAGAGATCCACCTACCTCTGCCTCCGGAGTGCTGAGTTAAAAGGCATACTCCACCACCACCCAGCTGGTTTTGGTTTTTAGAGACAGGGATACTCCTTGTAGACCAGGTTGGCCTTGAACTCACAGAAATATGCCTGCCTCTGCCTCCCAAGTGCTGAGATTAAATGTGTGTGCCACCACATTCCGGCCTTTCCTCTTACACCCTTTCAGCAATTTGGTTGTGACGTGGCTTGTACATGCTTTTCTTTCTTCCCTCTCCTCGCTCTTTTCTTCCTACCCTTGCTTTCCCCTTTATATCCATTACTCATCTAGTTATGTCAACACTTGATAATGCTTCAAAATCTAGACAAGTTTCTTGCTCTCTGCTTTCATTACTTATAATCCTGACACTCCACATTTTCCTCTGAGCTTTTCAATATATAATTTCATTCATTTCTGGATAAGTTAGCCTATCATTTCAGCATATTTTATTTATAAAATTTGGTTTTTCTTTTTAAGATTGAATTATCTCCTTTATGATAGATTAAGTTTTCTCTGTGCAGTACTTTTTGGTTGCTCATCCATTAATTCTAATATATTTTGTACTCAGTGGGTTTCTAATAAGTTTTCTCTTGTGCTGCAAGTTTCAGTGCTACACAGTCTCCCTCATAAAACTTTGGGATTTGTGTGAAACACTTAATAACATAAATTGTTGCCATGGCTTTGGAGATAAAAAAAAATAAAGTAACTATGTACACATTATTATATATGTACATATTACACATATGTATACATATTATACATGTACAATGTTCCTTCACAATTCTAGGCCATTATAGAAACAACCTTACACTCCATTTTATTATCTATGCCATGAAAGCTTTTTGCTTGTTTGTTTTTGTATTTTGAGAAAAGGTTTCTCTGTGTAGCCCTGGCTTTCCTGAAACTTGCTCTGTAGACCACTCTGGACTCCATCTCAAGGAGATCCTCCTGCCTCTGCTGGGATCAGTAGTGTGCACCACCACGACTTTATGCAATAAACCTTTGTTTTTTCTTTTGACTTTAACTTTGTGTCTTTAAAACCTTACTCAGACAATTCTGTCTCGTTCTAATTCTCACCTTCTTCTCACAGTGTGTACCACATTAAGCAGAGCTGAACTGTCAACAGAGTTTCTCAACCTCTTTTATCACCACAATCTAATATTTTGTTAATTTTTAAAACAGAACTTCTGAGGCATTGAATGCTCTGAGGCTGTGATGCTGCACAAGGACAATTTTAAGTCAGAAAATTTTCTCTTCATTTGAAAGAAGGTTCTTCTCAATAGGGAGTCCTGAAACAAAAACATGACCAAACATGTAGTTTAAATCAAAGTGATTGAAAATACCTAGTATTTTTATTGACACGAGGCCTCTAGAAACCATTACTGTGTCTAGAAGAAAACTTAGTGCTTTACATGTTTGGTTTGCATAATCTGGTAATACTTGTGTGATGGTTGGTTTTAATTGCCCACTTGACACATTCTAGGATTGTCTTGGAAAGGAATCTGAATGTGGAATTGCTTGGATCAGTTTGGTTCATGAATGCCTGTAAGGAATTTTCATAATTATATATTGAGTTTTGAAGACTCATCTTGAATGCTGGCTGCACCATATTATGGGCTGGGCCCTAGACTGAATCACGAGAGGACAAGTTGAGGAGTAGTGTACATGTGTTAATTTATTGCTCTCTATATTTAATAGTGAATGTAATGTGAGTAGATGGGCCAAGTTCCTCCTGTTTTGTCTTCCCTGTAATGACATGCTGAAACAATACTGTGAGCAAATGACCCCTTTTTCTCTTAGTTCAGGGTATTTTTATCACAGCAATAGAAAAGAAGGCAGGAGATCTTGTGCTTATTCTGTGTATTAACAAGTCTGCTAGTTATTTAAATAAAAAAATACACCAACACCAAATGGTGTATGTAGTTATGTTCATAACAATTTGGTTTGTAATACCCCTAAATTGGAAACACCACTAATGTATCAAGTTAGGGAAGAAATCACTGACATTGAAAACCAATATCGTGTATAAATAAAGATCAGGCAAAATAGATAGGCTTATGGATGTTTATTCAGGGAGAAATCACTTATAACAGCGACAGATGACTGCCAGCAGGTTCCTGGCCCAAGGATGCCTCTGGATGCTATCTCTCCAACCAGGAAGCAAGAGAGGGCCTCTGGGGTTCCTGACCCAATACCTAGTTCCCCCAGGTCACCTGTGTACCTGTCTTCCCAATCCCCAATGGGCGTCATCAGTGCAACAGGTGCTGGCGGGGTGAATATCTCATTACAAAATGAACAATAAACAATTCAAGCAGAAATTGGTAACACATGACTTTAATCACTGCATTAAGGAGGCAAAGGTCTTCAAGGCCAACTTGTTCTGCACAACCCATTCCATGCTAGCCAGGACTTCATAGTTGACATCAGAACTTATTTTTAAAAGAAATAGAAAACACATGCGCTTGTACACAGGCACTCGAACACACACGCACACCACCAATATCAATGAATTTGATAATGTTTTTCTTGAAGGATAATGCATACCTTATATGAATGTTAAAAATTATTTATCCGAATCTAATTTTTTGTTATAAACATTACTATAATAGTTACTAAGTGGCTATAGAGGGTTACATATAGGAAGGGAGGTTGAGAATATGTTTCAATTCTGGAAATGTTTTATGTCTTAATCTAATTATGATTATCCATCTGTGCATTTGTAGAATTTCCTCAATATGTTTCTTAATTTTATGCATGTCATTTTATTTATTTTTTTATACATTTCCTCTGAAGCTGTACAACCACTTCTACTCAATAAAACCCCAAGCAATTTTAATTAGAATGGGAATTAAGATGTTAGATTTTTCAAATATTAGGTAAACATAGACGTTACTGACAATACTAAATCTTTCAAAGATTCAGGACATAATATTTCTTTCTAAACTTATTTACTTATCCTGTGTGACTTAGAAAATTTATTTTTCTCTAGTTTTATATCTATATTTGGTTGCAGTCTAGTTATCTTTTGGTTTTCTAACTAATGCTAATTTTGTAATTTACTTTTTCATGACTTTAGCTAGCTATCTTGTCATTGTTCATCTGTTGAATCACTTTATTTCTCTTTTTATAACCAAAGTTTTTATTTCACATATATTACATATAGGATAAAGGGTATCATTTTGACACTTTTATATGTATATCTTATCAAATAATGATTGTCTTCCATTACCCTCACTGCTCCTGATCTACTTACTAACCTACATTCTTCCTCTCCCCACCCCGCTCAATGCCCTCCCTTTTTAGTGAACCAGAGATTAATTAGGATTACAAAATAGAATTAAAAAGGAGTGTTGAGATAATGAGCAACTTATAAGTAGGTACACCACTGGAGTTAGATATTGGTGTTATTACCTGCTACTGCTTTTTACCAGTGTTTTACTAATGTTTGCATTTAATACAGATATAATGGCTTTATTGAATGGTTTCCTTATTCCTGGTTATTTGAAGTATTGCAAGCATTCACACAGCAAGATCATTTAGTTTTTTTCTTTATTTAAGTAGAACTCATATGTAAGTTCTACCTTATTGTAAAATTTTTGGAAAATATTGGTGTCAGACGTTATATTAGATACTTGCTGAGATCTAGTTATATAGCAATTTTTCTTAAAATTTTGATTCAGTTACTTCATTTAAAAATACTGAACCGTACTTATATTACTTTATTACATTTGGTATGCATTCTTTGTATACACAAATGGATTGAGTTTGCTGAACTTACCAATTTCTGTGTAAGTGATTTTTAATATTTTTATATGTTTAAAAAGTGTATTTGTTTAATTATTAATAACCTTGGTGGGATTTTTAACATCAGCTTTGGTTTTTGCTTTATTATAAACAAATCTGTGAGCTCTAGTAATGAACTTCTTATTAGTCTTATAAATAGAGAAGTCTGCTTTTATTTGACAACAGAACAATAGCTTCAGGTAAGTGATTGTCTTATTTAATTAATTTCACATACACACAAACTTTAAAAAAAAATCTATTCAGTGTATTGTCATTTTTTAAAAATTTTTTTTTCTTTTTTTTTTTTCTACAGTCCGTGGTGGATGACTGGATTGAATCATATAAACAAGACAGGGACATCGCACTTCTGGATTTAATCAACTTTTTTATCCAGTGTTCTGGATGTCGAGGTACACAGATGTAAAATAAATGCTGTTTATTGCACCTGCCAGTTCAGCAGTGTAACTTCACCTTCCACTAGAATCGTGTTTTGATCCTTTTCAGCTGAGTAGATGGTTGGTATGTGTTTCAAGGGTACTTATTCTTTGATTTTTTACTCGTAGTGTTCTGTCTAAATGGCAACACATTTCTATATCTCTTTCAAATTCTTCAAAGAAAAATTAAATTTACTGATTATGAATTGTTTTTTAATCATAAATTTTAACATTCCCTACAACTAGTTAGTTTTTTATTTTTGACAAAGTGTGATGGTTCATCTTGTGAACTTCATTTAATTTAGAACCATCATGTAAAAATACCTCTGGGCATTCTTTTAATGATGTTTCTATAAAGATGCAACTGAAGAGGGTAATTCCATCATTAATGTGGATGATATTGGTGCATCATAGTAAAAGGAGAGTGCACATCGATTACTAATGTTCACCTCTCTGCTTTCTGATTATACCTTTTAATTTTCATTTCTTTTTTTGGTACATTTAGTGTTGTATTGAAATGAGAATTATTATATATATTTCTAAAGATACTAATACATACTATTTGCAGTGGGGAGCTTGTTTTCCAATCCTGTCAGTTTGGTGTTCTGCATGCCTCTTGTACCCCAATAAGCATCTCTTTCCTTAGATTTGGGAAGTTCTCATTTGTGATTTGGATGAAAGCATTCTTATGCCTCTGACTGTGTTTCTTCTCTTCTATACCTATGTATGGTTTGTAGGTTTGTCTTTTATAGTGTCCCAGGGTTCCTTCATGCTCGTTTCATTGGTTTTCTTAGATTTAATATTTTCTTTTGAGTTGTGTGATCTCGTTCTTGTAACTTGTCTTTAAGATCGGATTCTCTCTTCTACTTGATCAAGTCTGTAGGTGAGACTCTCCTTTGAACTTTTTGTTTGACTTTGTGAGGTTTTGTTTGTTTGTTTGTTTTGTTTTTTGCATATTGTTTAAGTGTGCCTTTTCTTTAGAGATTATCTTTATTAAATTCTATTTTCATTTCTTCATTTTTCCATTTTATTCAGCTGTTTTTGCTTTTGTGGTCTTCATTTTGGTATTTATTTATATTCTCATTGAGTTCCTTGAACATTTTTAGAATTGGTATTTTGAAACCATTGTCTGTTTTAAATTTCAAAATAGTTTTTTTTAATACAGTATAATCACAGTTTCTACTTCTCCAGCTCCTTCCCACTTTCCCATCCACTCAAATCCGCATACTTTCTTATTAGAATAGAAACAAACACCTAAAATAACAACAATAAAACCAAACAAATCAGAATAGGATGAAACAAACAGAAAAGAATCATGTGGTGGTTATTACTCTGTGTTATGAAAACATTGTCTTATATGTTAGCTGAGTTGCTTTTTTTTGGAGGGGGGGAGTATCACAGTGGGGAATTCAGTTTTCTTGAGAATACTGGTGTGTGTTCTTGCAATAGGACGTAGGCATGGAGTTAGGTTATTGGTGGTGTTTATTGTTCTGCCTGTCTGGTCTTGCCTTTGTTAAATGGGTGTTAGGATCTTTGTTATTACCATATTTTATCAGATTGTGGATCAGGTAATTGGTGTTCTGGATAAAGTTTGGGGGTTAATTCTTAATATTTGAATGGGGTTTCTGAAGTGTCCTCCGTTCAGCTAGAGAAAACATAACATCTCAAAGGAATTCTTGGGAAAGTTCAAACAGTCCCCTGAACTTCAGCTTTTTATCACTGCAGTACTTCTTAAGGCATGAGATAAAGAATAGTAATATTTTTACTCTTGTTCTGTTTTGCTCTTCTCTGCTTCCTGTCACAGTTAGTAGGTCCAACCCTTTCCTAGAGAAAGGACTTCGGTGACACTTTGAGACAAGCGTGTTGGGGTCTGAGCTGTTAGGATGGGTGGGAGAACTCACTTACAGAGCCCATTTCTAAATAACACTAGCTAATTTACCAATATAATGCACAGCTATCATCATACTTACTAAGGAAGGAATATCTTTATATTTTTAACTAGCAGTGTTACAAAGTATAGACTGCCATCTAGAGACAGACTCATCAGTGAAAGTATAATTACAACTTTTAAGACATTCTAAAATACTACCTTTTAAATAAAATATATAAGAATTTTTTAATTTTTCCCTGTACAAATATAACCCAGCTAGTTCACATACACCCCAAGATACTTAACATTTTATTTGAAATATTTGTTGGAAAGTAACCAGAGTATGTGCCCGTTTCTCTGCATTTGCCCCAGCTTACCATCTTAGAACTTTAGAAAGCTTACAGTCACTGTGTTCCCAAAGATAATTTCAAAGCACTGCGCTTTCTGTATTTGGGTATTTTTTGAGTAAATCCCTGTTAGTTTTACTAATCTAGCAGGACTGCTCTTTCACTAAGGTTTTCTCTACCAATTCATTGGTTCTTTTTAGTACTTGTTCTATGTTTTATTTTGATTCATAGCCTAGATGGGCCTAGAAAACGACAATAAGGCAGTTAACTAAGAAAAAAGCTATTTTTTTTATGTACATTTTGCATTATCTTGTGGCTAATAACTAGTGGAGCTGAAAAAACACTACCATGTATTATTTCAAAGATCTTATAACCAAAATGTATTCTAAAGAGATGTGCCCCCTTCTTTTTACTTGTTGTTGTTGTTGTTATTATTATTATCACCAACTTTTATTACTTTAATTACACAGTGTTAATTTTCAAATGGTGTGTTTCACTTTTAGTTTTGGGCTTTTTTTTTTTTTTTTTTTTAGAAACCTCATCATTTTTCATATGGTAGTAAGAATCCATTAGTTTTGCATTCAGGTAAATTTGTGTTTGCTATTCATACTTCTCCCCTTCAATGGGCACAAATTATTAAAGACTCCACGGGTGCCTTTTTAGGCATTTTGTTAATGTTACTTTCCTTGTTGTGAAATGGAATTTAGGAAAGATTTATTTTTGTTCATGGTTTAGTTCATTGCTTTAGTTTATGGTTGGGTGACCATTCTTTGAACTCCAAGAAAGGCAGACTTTAACATCAGTTGACAATTGTAGCAAGGACTGCTTAGTATATGGAGGCCAGAAATTAGATAGAAGTGTTAACAGAAAGGGGCAGAACAAGATATAACTCCAAAGTTAATACCCTCAGTGATCTCCTTCCTATAGGTAGCCACAACCGCAAGAATTTTTCTAACTTGTAAAAGTGTTAGTTCTGCAAGGTTTCAACATGTTTGGGACATTTCATATTTAAAGAGTATTTGCGTTGTTACCAATTCCATTGTTGCTGAAATATCCAAGTCCAGAGTCTTTCTTCTTACTATTATTCTTAATAGCAAAAAGAAATTTCTGTTCTTTCATGTAGTGTCATAGAGCAAACAATTGCATTCTAAAAGATAGGTTATAGTAGCATAGAAAGTAACAGAGTCTTTAAATAAGGCTGAAACTTAGCTGGGCAAATGCTAATTCTTGTAGACCCATACTTGACTTCCAGGCACATAATGGCATAATGTGAAGTTCATTGTGCTCCAGAAGCTCCACCCTACAGCCTTGCATTTGGTAGTTCAGAGTTTTCTCTTATTCTCCCTCCTCTTCCTTCCCCTCCCATCCCCCTCTCTTCCTTGTTTACTCTATATCTATTCTCTTCTCCTGCAACCTTTTTCAGGTCTACTTTACCTACAGTTCTCATAAATCAATATTCCATATCCTGTTTGTTTTTAGTTCCTGGCATATTGATTCCATCTTCGCTTTATTCTTACTTTGTACATCCCTTCTTAGGTGCTATATGCAGGAATTACAAACTTGTCACAATTGCCCAACCTTCCTGAATTTTCTTTGAAGTGTGGATGGATATGTCTATAATTCTGTAGTCTTCCTTTCTGTATCCTTGAAAAAACAGTACTGTGTTCTATGGGTCATTTTTATTCTCCAGTTTGAATCCTAGCCAGGCCTAGACTATAGCAAAGTGTGGGGAGTAAGATTCATTGGACTCAGTATAACATGAAACAGATGACCACTACGGATACCACCCTGCCACTGACCGCAACTGACCAAGAAGCAAGAGAGCAAGCTGGGGTCCAGAACCCCAGACCTAGCCTTTCCCATCATGTCCACACCTGTGACAATGCCCAAATGGGCATGGTCATTGCAACAGGTGCTGGCAGGGTTGATACCTCACTACAATTCCCCATTTAATCTAAAGAAAAGATTTAGGCTTGATACAAAACTATATACAAAGACAGGAAATATCAAGTATGCTTAGGAGAAGGAAATGTGAGAACATAAACATAAAAGACCTATTGCCAGCGAAGCAATAAGAGCAAATGGCAAGAACCTATATATCCAGTCCTAGGGTAAAGGCTTAACAGAAATTACTATAGAGTTGTCCTAAGATGGAAATTTAATTCTTGTATCTAAAATTTCTATCTAGGAAGAGATAACAATAATTGTGCCTCATCAAAGACCTGAGAAAGAGAATAACAATTCTAGGGTAGGCAGGAAGTGCAGGAGAGTAACTTCCAAAATTTTGGTGCAGAGAAGACAAAAACAGCAGGCTACCTGGACAATCACCCAAAATCTCAAAACAGCATAGGGGCAACCAACCTTAGCTAACGTCTAGAGTGTCTGACTGACCAACACAGAAGCAGGGAGGTAGAAAGGCTGTCTTACTGTGACTTGGCAAGGTTCAGCAGTCTTCTAGGACAGCATGTCCAAAGTCAGCAGTTGAGGTGGGGACAGTTCTTTGCCCAAGCAACCATTAGCCAAGGAGAAAATGGACCCCAGGAGTGACGTCAGTGCCCACTATTTTCTCGGAAATAACTTGGTGCTGTCAAGAACAAACATGTTACATGTCAACGGAGTACTAGTATTAAAACATTTGAATGTCATATTCTGCGGGTCTATGAAGTGTTTGAAGATTAAAATCTATGTCTGACTAATCTCCTAGGCTTAAGAAATGTGGGTGAAAATATCTATAATTCTTGGGAACATAGTTGTATAATGGTGGAAGCTTCCCAAAATATTTTAGCAACTACAGAGATTTCAAAAAATGTAACTGTATACATATTTATATCTTTCTCACTAACAGAGATAGAATGTCTTGACTAGGGGTATAATTATAAAGTGCAATATGATAAAATATCCTAAGTTGTATCACTATATAAAATGTATATACATTAGATAGTTTTATATTTGTGTGCAAAACATCGTAAACAGAAAGAAGACCCTAAACAGTCAACATACAAGAATCTAACAATTTAAGTTATCAACGATCTAGCAATTTAATTTATATATAGCTAATAGTTACTAAAGTTAGTACTCTAGAAATTATGTCAATCTACCTGTATCCCATCCTAACCATACCTTTCCTATCCATACCTTAAACTTATCTAAAATCACCTTCCATACTCAGCCCTAAGGAACTAAAAACCAATCCTATGTAGGTGTATATTTTTCCTTAATTCCACAGCAGGGAAAGGGGCCATTGTTTTCTTAGGATTAGTTCCTGCTGAAATGGGACCCTGACTCCATGGGATCCCATAGGAAAAAAATTAGAGTAACAAAAGTCTCAAGAGGACTAGCTGTAACTTTTGTAACTAGATTCTGCCTGGCAGGAAATGCTTGAGTCAAATTTTTATCTGACATTCTGTCCAGGGTGTAATAAGGTGGTGCACCATTTCAGCTAGCTAGTCTGGAGTTTTCTCGAGAATTATAGTCCCAAACCAGTTTTAGGGTGATGTTTGTTAGTTCAGAGGCATTGAGTTGAATCAAGTGGAATTGATGAGGTGGGGCCCCATCTTTGCAGAGAGTTCAAAGATTGCTGTTAGGAAATTTTTTGTTCACTGTGGAGGACTTAAACATTAATATCAGCACAGAAAGTTTAACTTCCATAGGTGAACTACACTATGGTTGCAACAGTTTCTTGAATGATTGGGCAACTAAATGTAATAATCTTCAGGAAATAGCTTTCTAGGTAGTTCATTGTGAGCAGTGTTCCCTTACAAAGTTTACATTATCCATGAGAAATGGCTCATTCTTGAAATGCCTTCAAGATATTCCTCTTGTCAAGGGGCAGAGTGTTGTCTAATGTCCCATGAAGAAATATCATTAATCCCAATTTATAGGTTTTTATTTTTTTCGCAGGCCAAAATTTTGTAAGATACTTCTATTGTGTCGTTCCCACCCCCATTTTCATCAACAACTGCTAAACATAGCTAGCAATACCTATGCAACCACCTGAATTCTGGGTTCCGTTGAACTTCTATACACCAAATTATTATTCTGTCATCTTTAAACTCAGCCTTTAAATTACAAAACATACCCAGGATTTGTGTGTTTATGTTATGTATGTATTTATCTATTTATCTGCTTATTTATACAATATGAATGGTCTCTAATCTAATTTGCAAAGTGTCCTGTTTCCTCGTAAGCAGTCATTTCCCTCCACATTCCATTCAGTACCTTGGTCTTTTCAGTTTCTGCTAAAACCTCCCACTTTGTATTTCTTACAGTGTTTTAGGCCTCTAGCCTGAAATCTTCTAGATTTCTTCCACAAAATTGTTCCAAATGGTTCTGAACTCAATAATAAGTTTTTGTTATAGTCATAACCCTTCATTCTAATTGTCTGTGTTAATCAATTTTCATTACAGGCAGAAAGGATTTATTTTCACATAAACTTTCAGAATTTTCAGTTCGTGGTTTATTTATCTCTGTTACTTTTAGGTGAGGCATTGAATTTGTAATGGCAGGAGCAATGTATGACACAGGGTGTTTACATCTTGGCATTTAGCAAGCAGAGAAAGAGAAACTGAGAGGTCAGAGGAATATTTATCCCCACAAGATAAACTGTCGTGACCTGGTTCCTCATGTTAGACCTTACCTTCTAAAGTTTGGAAAGCACCACAAATAACAGTAGACCAAAGTGTCTTCACATGGGCAGTGACAAACATTCTTTACAATTAGTAAGAATTTGCTTAATCTTTTAAAAATAAAAGGAACCAGGAGCAGCACTGAGAGATAGGTGAGTCAGTGGTTAACTGCAGAGGACCCAGTTTCAGTTCTCCTGTGCACACTCGGTGGCTCACAATAATCTGTAACTCCAGTTTCAGGGAATCTTGTGGCTCCTACAGGCACTAAGCACGCCTCTAGTGTACATAGAGATAATCACATAAAAAGATGAAAATAAAGCTTAAAAAATTTATTCTGATTAGTATTTGAATTTTCTTTTAAGAATTTATGTGTATTTTGTCTTGAGAAATACATTGTTAGAACATGTTATATATTTCTTACCTACTTAAATGTCAGTCACATGGTTTCTTATTCCTTCAGGTAACCAGATTTTTCAGTGTACTGCATAACCTTTTAGTAATATTTTTTAAAATATACTATGTATTTCTGTATCTCTTTTGGAATATATTAATGTATTCTGCGCATTATTCTCTATCAATCCTAGATGGCATTAATGTCTTTTGACATTTTATTTTTTTGGTAGATATTTGCATACCATAGAAATTTCACTATGCCTTGCTCTCACAATCATTTTTATTTGGAGATAAAGTTTTGATTTATAGCTTGAGATGACCTCAAACTCAGAAACCTCCTGTGTAAACCTGAGTCCTGGGATTGGAATTATAGGTACATGCCACAAAGCCTGTTCTAAATTATTGTTAACTTGTTAGATTTCTGTTGTTATTTCTAATTTGAGAGTTATTTATTGTTAAAAATATAAATTTTCAATTCTTTCCCTTATTAGAAATATTACTTTCCTGGAAAGACACCAATTTCTTATGTTTTCTTTTCAAAAGGTCAGTAGGTAGAGGTGTCTGTGTGTGTGTGTGTGCGCGCGCGCATTTGTGTTTAAATTTGTGTATATCGGTGATAAGTTAATTAGTTCAAGATTTTTTTCAACATGACTTTTTACTGTTTAAAGGAATGCATTTAATCTCAGTTTTCCTCTTTGTTTTCAATTTTTCTGTACTTATGAATGTAGAAAATTTTAAGTACATTACAAATATGTTGTTCACTCCCTCCTCTCTGTCATAGTCTCATCATGTAGACAGGTTGTTTTGAGGTTATGATCATGTATTACCATGCCAAATCAGACATACACATCGTTATAAATCAAAATCCAAGGCGCAGGAGCTAGCTCAGCAGGTATAGGTACTTGTTAAGCCTGGCAGACCATACTTGATCCTTGGACCTATATGGTGGGAAGAAAGAACTGACTTTTGCAAGTTATCCTCTGATTCCTACCCAAAGGCCCACATGCACATGCATATTTACATATACATGTTTATACAAAGAAAGATATTAATGTGAAAAATTAAAGAGCCCCAAAGGAAATGTCCTAAGATCACATCTCTTTAATTTTGGGGCCAGTGCTCAGTTATGCAATTTTTCTGTCTCATTTTCAAGGAAACTTTCAGTAAGAAAAAGCTCAGAATGTTAGGTATTCTTGCAGCAAGTACTGGGTTGAAAAGTTTAGTTCGTCATAGTGTCTGTAATATTCTTTATGAGTGTGTTACAAGGGTGTAGGATATATATTCCCATGTGAGAAAGTGTAAAATTCTGTAGTGTAGTGGATAGAACTTTGAAAATACCTAAATCTACTCCGAGAAATTACAAAAAGTGAAAGAAATCCGAAAGTTGTCTCTAAATTGTAAGCATGAGTTTTCTAGCCTGGCTGGTCCCACAGTCCTTTAGGCCCAAATAAGCACATGGATACTGTATTAATTATAAAGCTTTTGGATGGTGACTAGTGCTTCATATTGGCTAGCTCTGTCTTAATTATTAACCCATTTCTATTAATCTAAGTATTTCCACATGGTCTTATCTTACCAGAGAAGGGTCCGAACCTCTAACTCCTTTGGCTAGCTACATGGCTACTCTTCTCTGCCTATTCTTTCCAGAATTCTTGTCTGGTAGCCTGCCTATCCTTCCTGCCTGGCCACTAGCCAATCAGTGTTTTACTCATCAGCCAATAAGAGAAACATATACAGAAAGACAACTCCCATCACTAAATACAATATAGAGCTTTAACAACCAGTATATTTTTTTTAAAAAACAAAAGTTGAAATAATAAGAAAAAAGACTGTTGTTTTTAAAAATCAAAATCCAGAAGAGGGATAAAGGGAAAGGGAAAGAGAAGGAGGAAGGGAGAAAAGGAAGCTAGCTAGCTAGCTTGCTTGCTTGTGCATGGTAATTTAGCGTTCCAAGGTCAATTGACATAGAGACATCAACGGCACTTGTTTAGTCATGTTGGGTAGAAGAATGAGCAGTTAAAAAGTAAGGCTAATCTTTGGAATGTTATCCATGTGGGAGTGTGCACAGGGGTTTTCTTTGTTAATGAAGATACTATCTTAACAGTATAACACTTGAGTTATTAGTAAGTTATTTACATTTGATAGTCCCTGCAAAAATATGAAGCATGAGGGTCTCTTCATAGTGGTTTCATTGTTGGTTACCATTTTCCTGTTTGGGTTTTTGTGTATGTGTGTGTATGAGTTGCTGTATTTCAGAAAAACACAGGTAAAATGCTTGAATTTGATTTGTAATTCATGGAAATAGAGTAGAGCATCATTTAAAGTGCTCAGGGTCTTATAGTATTGCTAACTTTATGCATACTCTTTTTTTTTTTTCTTCTTCCCCTTGCCTAAAGCTATAAACAACTAGTGACAGGCAAGGTTAGCTTTATACAGTTTTAGGTTTCTCGTGTTTCTAAAGTTCTTAGTTGCAGAGCTGGATTGAAGAACCACGGGGTGTGATTGTTTTAAGGGAATGTGATTTTTTTTTCTCCTTTTTTATTTCCCCAGTTCCCAAAATCTACCATAGGTGATTTGACCCTATTCTTGAGATTAGGAAAATCAATGGAACAAAGATAAACTTTACATTAAAACTGACACATTTCACTTTTCTGCCAACCAAATGGCTTTGGATAAATAAATACATTAAGTACCTAATGCCTTGCAGTCACAATATATATTTTCCTGTCATTTTATTCCAAATCTCTTAGCTCTCTTACTCATGTACACTTGATCATGCTAGGTGACTTTCAACTTAATCAATATGGTCTGCTTCTTTTATAGGTGTTTTATTTTATTTTTTTTAAATATATATAGACAGGATCTCACTAAGTCTCTATGGGTGACACAGAAATCCGTAAGCAGACCAGTCTGGCCTTAAATTCATAGAGATATTCTTCTGTCTCCTCAGTGCTAGGATTAAAGGTGTGTTTGCTACACCTTTGGAACTTTGTATGCACTATTGTATCTTTTAAATGCTGTATGTTTTAAAATATTTATTATATTTACATTTACTTATTTTATGTGTTTGTGCATGTGTGTATTTATGTGTGGACCTGTACTTGCCACAAATAGTGTGTAGAAGTCAGCACACAACTTGTGGGAGTTGGTTTTCATTGTGCTGATTCAGATATCAAAATAATTTCATCAATCCTGGTAGCAAACACCTTTACCTACTTGAGGTGTCTTGCTGGTCTATCCTGTTTTGATAGTTTTTTTTTCAATCTTTCATATTGAAAAACCATCAATATTACTATGTGTGTCATTTGTTTCCTTTTATTAATATGTAATTTGTTAATTCACATATTGGAGTTTTATACCTTTTAAAATTTATTTAAATGTGGTTTGTCACTTGTGGCTTTTTTTTTCTCTCTTTTTTTTGGTGGCCATTTATATATATGAGTCTTTTCATCAGTGTTTGCATCTTAGTTGAATTAACAAGCAGGAATAAAATTCTTGAGTCATTTATAAAAATTATCTGAAGTTAAGTTGCTGTTATCCTTTTCCTTTAAAGAACATGGGAGATGGCTCATTGGAGAAAATGTTTGCTGTTCAAACACAAGAACTGGATTTCAGCTCCCCAGAATCTATATAATATCCTGGGTGGACAGGAAATCCTGTTGTCAGCCCCCGCAGCAAGAAAGGAAGTCAGGAGGTTCCTGGAGCAAGCTGGCTAGCCAGGTTACTTAAAATGTCCAGTTCTGGATTCAGTGATGCTCTTCTCAATTAAAGGGGGAGAGTACCAGACCTCCACACAGCTACACCTGCACATATTCACCACCCCTATATGTACACACACAAAAAAGAATACTTCAAATTGTTTTAAATATGCATTTTCTGGTGATTGTACATTAAATCCCTGAGTAATCTATACTATGTGCTTATTGCTTTTTGACAAGTTATTCTGTTGTTTATTGATTATAAACCGAATTGTTTATCATTTATCACTGTTCCTATGGTTCAAGAATCTTGTAGCAGCTTATATGGAATAGTTCTACTTGTCTAGGTCCGATAGTATTATGTTCAATTTGTTGCTCAGGTTTGCAGCCATTATAAGTCTTTTTTCCAAGAAAACATTCTTTTGGCATTTGAATAAAGTTCTGACTTCATCTTATGAGAGTATCTGTAGTCTTAGTATCTTTCATGTTCCCTGCAATGCATGGAAAAAACTGTATTGCTTTAATGATCTAGTTTTTCGTTCCCATGTGGAGTAATCTTCTCCCTAGTATGTTTGTTCATTCTATAAGGGCCACAACTTTCATAGTTCTTGGATAATTTCCCTAAGAGCTTGAATTGCTGGGGTTTACTTGTGTGGGGGTTCATTCTGAAAGTTGGTTTTTAAAGACTTTACATTAAGCCTTAATCATGTGACTAAAAAATTATTAATTTCTTTATTTGCTTATTTATTTATGTGTATGTACATGCCCCATGGCACATGAGGAGGTCAGAAGGCAACTTGTAGAAGTGGATTTTCTCTTTTCACCATGTGGGTTCAGAGCATGACACTTGGTCAGGCTTGACACAAGTGCCCTTTCCACTGAACCATTTACCTAGCCCAAAGACAAAACAACAAAAAATTTTGTACATTAATATAAATAAAAACAAACCTTTTAAAAAAATATTAGGTTAAAATTCTCTACCTCACTGTTCATTATAAGCTTTTGATTTCTTTAAATTGTGTTCTTTTGTCTTAAGTTTGGTTTTAGAGATGGCATCTTATGCAGTTCAGGTTGTCCTGGAAGTTATTATGTACTCAAGAATAATCTTGAACCTGGTATCACTTTCTTCACTTTTTTAAGTGCTGGGATTATAGACATGTGCCACTGTGGCTTTCTATGCATTGCCAGAGCTCAAATCCATGGTTTTTCATGCACACTAGACGAACTTTCTGCCATCATTCCGTCTCAAAATTACATTGATGTTTTTGGAGGAGAGGGTGTTGGATGCCTTACTGGGGACTGTATGATGTGCTAAGCAAGTAGTCTATAATTGATCTATAAAGCCCCAACCCTATTACATGTTTTTTTCTGTTTTTGGAAATGTACATTTTTCAAAATGAACAAATGCATGGCAGTACATTAATAAATTATATAACCAGATTTGAGGTAAAAGTAAGCTATCAGTAATACAAAAATAATTAGAATAGTAAAAAATTAACTTTTACTTTCATCTTTAGTCTTTATATAGAACTTAATAACTTGTTTTTAGAAAAACTGTTTTGGAATGTGTTATATTTCTGCACCAAATGTTGGTTTAAAGTAGATAGTATAAAAAGAATTTGAAGGGCTGAAAAGTAGCTCAGTGGTTAAGAGGGTTGACTGCTCTACCAGAGTACCTGGGTTTCTAGCAGCCACATGGTGGTGTACAACAATCTGCAATTCCAGTTCTGTGGAAGCCGACACCTTCTTCTGGACTATGCAGGCAAGACAGACAGACAGACAGACAGACAGACACACACACACACACACACACACACACACACACACACCACGGTTCACAGACATACACATACAGGCAAGACTTGAGATGAACAGGAAACCCAAATAATTTTATATAACTTTCTATATAACAATGATCAGTTAGGTTTAATGTTTAATATGAGACAAAGATTAACTATAACATTATTTTTCCACAGGTACTGTCAGAATAGAGATGTTTCGAAATATGCAGAATGCAGAAATCATCAGAAAAATGACTGAAGAATTTGATGAGGTATAACATTCCAATATTTCTACAAATTGATTTCATAGACTTTTAAATTGTTAATAAATATATTGATTATTCCAAAAAATGTTTTACTTAGTATTTAAGAAAAGACACTTGTATTTATAAAGGTATAAGTTAAAGCTCACATTTTGCATTGTGTCTGGCAATCTCCAGTTCCCAACTTCATTTATTTATTTCAAAAATGAAATGTTAAACTTTGTTAATTGCTTTATAGTTAAAATGGTTTAGATGTTGGATAAGTTTGAGCAGTGTTGTATTACCTATCTTAGAGATTATTAAAACATATCTAAGTTTGTTAAAAATTCTTGCACAGAAAATTCTGTTTAACATTATACATTCAAGAATTTCTCAAAATTTATGTGGTACAGAATCTCCTAACTTTCCAGACTTTCCATGCACTTGTGTGTGTGCTTCTACTTGGAACATGCTACTTGAATGCTCTAATTTCCATTTAGAATATATGTTTCTACTCTTATTCTTAACAAACTAATCACAATTACAAGTCTAATGTATTACAACATTCAGAAATGCTTTTATGGTTTAATTTTACATTGTATTTGTAGATTCACGTAATCTCAAATCCATCACTTATTTTTCTAATGTATCCTTTGATTCACAGAAAATCACTTATTGTAGTTGTCTTCATTATTATCAATTTCCATTTAAAGAAAGTCATACAAATATGTAATATGACAAATATTCAAATAAGTATAATCTGATTGATGTCCTTCCCATCAGATAGTTACATTTTCTCTTGCATTTCACACCAAAAATTTTTGCATGTTTTCAATTACAAAAATACTCTGCCAACATTTTTTAGACTGATGAGTCATATTCCATGTGAATTAAGTGTGTTGTTATTCATGCATTTGTATGTCTTCAATTTCTCTTCTTTATTTTTTAATTTTTAATGGTTTATTTTTATTTTATGTACATTGTGTTTTGCCTGCATGTGTCTCTGTGTGAGGGTGCCAGACCTCCTGGAACTGCAGTTATAGACAGTTACGAGATGTCATGTAGGTGCTCGGAATTGAACCTAGGTCTTAAAGAGTAGCCATTGCTTTTAACCACTGAACCATATCTCCAGTCCCAATTTTTCTTCTTTAATTTTGTGTCAAACCCCCTTTGTAAATTCCCAGGGTTTTTTAATCATTCAGTTTATTAGATCATAAAAACCAATTTCAACTTAGATGAAATTATTTATTTTACCAGTTTGTATGAAGAGGACACTTTGGTTTTGGTTGATGGTTTTGTAGGTTTCAGGCCATTATCTATTGATTTCATCAGATTAGTTTCATGGTAGTTCATGGTGACAACAGCTCTTGGCCAGGAAGCAAGACAAGACAGGGAATTCCTGTATTCCCTTTGAGTGCAGTCTCAGTGATTTCCCCCAGAACTCCATGAAGCTTCTATTTCATATGCTAATCTAGGGGCAAACCAACTGTATCGAATATTAATGACTTGGATTACAAGGACCTTCTGTATGTTCTTTTGGTTTGTGATGGAATATAAGAAACTTGTGCAAATTTAACTTAAAAGCTCTAAAACTTTGGAGTTTTAAAACATTTCTATGGAGATACTGTTCACTAATATAAGTTCTTAATAATAGTTTATATCAAGCCAGGTAGTGGTGGCACACACCTTTAATCCCAGCACTCAGGAGGCAGGGGCAGGCAGAGCTCTGAGTTCAAGACCAGCCTGGTTTACAGAGCTAGTTCCAGTATTTATGGAAACAGCCCTGGCTGCCCTGGAACTCACTTTAGACCAGGCTGGCCTTGAACTCACTGAGATCCGTCTGCTTCCCAAGTGCTGGGATTAAAGGCCTGCGTCTCTACAGATTTCCTCTAATCTTAATGTGCTAGCATTAGTCTGAGCAGTATTGTGAATTTAAGAAAGAAATAGCCATACTTTGCTGCCATTTGTGTCATCTAATCCTAGAAAAGTACAGGTTCCTAGTTATCATCCATATAGACATTCTGATTGATTTGGGAAATTGGAGATTTGTTTGTAAAATTTCCTGGAAGTACTTTTGACGACTCTAATGTATAATAAAGATTTGATAGCTACTTCCTTTAAGAGAAAAACTGTAGGTCAGGAAACTAAATTATTAAAACTATTTAGATATGAGCATAAAAACTGGAGGTAATACAGGCTTAAATGAAGTATTTACTACAAAGAATCATTCTATTGTAGAAGCATTTTAGATAGCTAGAGGATGGCTCAATATTTAAGGAAATAAAGGTGATGGTATACACAAAATTATTCCTAAAGTACTGTTAAACAGTAGTTAGGAATAATGATGACTCACAGAGAATAAAATTGTTAAAAAAAAAAAAAACCATTTATTTTAAAGTACTAAGTATTTTTCCAGTATTTGATGCAGTATCCTTCACAAAATGTTTTTAAAAATAAATGTTTTCAACTTTTTTCTATTTCACAGTATAAGTAACGAATATACTATACTACCGAAGTTTTCTTTAACTTCAATACATTTTTACAGACTATAATGTTCATTTGTATGGTTTGTTTTTACTTTGTGTTTTGGGGGATGTGATCTTGTTATGTAGCCTAGGCTTTCTTAGAATACCTTGTTAATTAAGGTTGATCTTGAACTCCTTGTCTTATTGCTCCAACCTCCCAAGTGCTGCTGTTATAGGTGCATATAAATTGCTTTTCATCTCAGCAATTTGGAGGCAGAGCATGTGGCATGATGACCTGTGTTTTGGGCCAGCCAGAGTACACACTAAGATCTGATCAAGAGAAGCTTAAAAACTTGAGCTACACAAGTAGTTCTTCACAGTTATAACAACCTTATTTAGACATAAACTAGTGCCCACAGCAGTTTGTGGTTTATAACAGTAGATTTACTAGGTTCTTGTTTATAATCAGGCACTAGATTGTAAGTCAATACATAATTTAATCACCATATTATTAGTTCAACTCTCTGTATTTAAACTCTCAGTGTTTCAAGGTCAGCTGACAAAATTTTCATACATCTGTCAACTTCATGTAGGAAACCCTTTGTAGCATACCTTACTTAATATATTCATTTGGCCCTATTCTAAATTGTGATATTTTATTTTGTTCTGAAATGTTTGCAACTTTTCACAAACTTGTGTCTCTTTAATTGGGGTGTGGATGCTAGCTATTAAATCTAGAGCTTTAACTTGTTAAACATGGTATCACTGAGACACCCCTGTGTCTGTGTCTGTCTGTATCTGTATGTCTGTCTGTGTGCCTGTCTCTGTGTCTGTAAATTCACTCTTCAGCAGTGTCTCAGTAAGTTGCCAAGGTTGGCCTTAAACCTGTAGCCCAGGCAGATCTTAAACTTAGGCTTCTTCCTTAGGAGCGCCAGATATAGGCCTGTGCACTCCAGCATTTCTTCCCTTTTCTAATTTTATGTGCTTCTCTGAACTATTTAAATATAAGTGTTGAACTTTTCCCTTCTGTATCTCTTCATATCATCAGAGATTTCATTTTTAGCAAGTGTGAAAATTGAGAAAACATAAATAAAATGCTCCATATTATTTCTGGAAACTCAAATTAACCTCCTGTTTTCAAATTAAAGTTTCAATTTCCCTGTTGTATGTTACATTGTTAAAACATTTTACACCTTGGTGAAAATATGAAGTGACATAAATTTACAGACAGAGATACACTATTTCCATCCCATCTTTTTCAAAATCTTCAAAGGACCTGTTCAAGTTCTCATAGGAAGCATTGAGTATATCATCAGTGTTGTTGAAATTGATTCATTTTAAAGTAGTAACCACAGAATATTTTTTGTATAAATTCATTTTTTTTGTTATTAGCAAGTAATGCTTTTACTAACATTCCTAGCTTACCACATAGTGGTTTTAGCATGTTGTTACACCTTAAGCTTTGGATTTAGTGACTTATTTGTTTGTGACTTTATGTTTGTCTGCACATTCATGCAATTCATTTGTGTGTCCAGGCCAGAGGATAATATTGGCCTTAGTTATTTAAACATTATCCATCTGTTTTGGAAATAGCATCTCTATCTCTTACTGTTTTGAGTCTTTTCCTAATAAGTTAGACTGGTTGCCCCACAATCCCTCAGGGATTGGGATTTCCCTGCTTTATTTCCAAGGTTTGGGATTACAAGAATATGCTACTAACACCAGCTTTTTTTATTTGAGTTTTGTAGATGAACTCAAGTCTTCATGATAGGCAGGTGCTTTACCACTTGAACAATTCTCCCTACTGCTAGATGTAATTTGAACTTCCATCAGTTTGCTTTGGATTGTAGTTATCATTGTGACTGAGAGTCCAAATATTGGGTTTTCTATATAAATTGCTTTGTGTTAAAATTGTGACCATTTCCTTACATGTTGCATATGAATGATACATTCCTAAACCTCAAATTTGGCTCTTGCTGGGCATGGTAACACAAGTCTTTATTCTCAGTTCTTGGAAAGTAATGACAAGCTGGTCTTCATAAATTCATAATTATCATGGTCTACTTAGAGGGCCTACTTAGCCAGCCAGGCTAAGCAAGTCCCTTTCTCAAGCAAAACAAAACAAAAACCACAGATTTGCCTTTTTAAGGGCAAGCAGTTACTTTTTTATTTCCTGTTGTAGATAAACCCCTCTAGTTAATTATATTGAAGAAATCAGAATGGTTTTTGGTTTTTGTTGTTTGATGGTAGCTTATATTAGTAATTATAAATTTCAATATTTGGGTGATTTTCATGTCCTTGTTTCATCACTCTGCTTTCCTTCTCATTTTCTTTTGTTTATAGTAGAGTAAGATGTCTCTTGCCTTGATCTTTTTCTTTTTATCTGTGTATTTACTCATATTGCAGTCATGTGCCTTTTTAGTGTTGAGATATAACTCATTGGTAAGTAGATTTTCTAGCATACATAATACCTATGTCTTAGTCCTTAGGACTGCTTCCCTTCCTCCCCAATAAAATGTTCTTTTTAAAGCACACATCTATCTGTTCAGACTATTTACTCAAATTCTGTCAATTCCCAAATATAGTCTCTAGGATGAAGTTTGATGTCATTGAACTTCTTTGTGACTTACTGGGTTTGTTTGGTTTTTTTTTTTTTTTTTTTTCCTTGCCTCTTTTGCTGGTTATTATCATACATTGTGTTTCAGCATATACAGTGAAAAATAGTGTCACCATTCTATTTTTAATGCCTTTGTTTATACACTATTGCTAACTTTATTGTTATCTGGATTGTCCCTACTTTTCTTTCCCAATTCTGGCTTCAGAGGATTGATAACTCCTCTTAAGTATTACCCCCGATAATGCTCCTGCTATTTACTAACTCATTTACATATCCATGTCCTCATCTCTGATTCAAATTCTTTGGAGAAAGTATTGCTTTGCTCATTTTTGTGTACTAAGAGACCACATAGTACTAAGCGCATATTTGTGAGTCAATGATTATTCTTAGGTTAGGGCAGGTAGGTGATTATGTGGGTAGTTTATAACCTTGAAAAAGTGTTTGTAGATCACTGTTTGAATTGGTAATGATATAGCCATCTTTCCTCATTATTTACTCTCATGGAAATACTCAGGACTCCTCGATGGATGCCTGAACTGGTGACTATATCAAACCTTTTGGAAGAGTGCCTCAACTTGTTTATGAGTTATATACATAATCAAAGAAGATGAAAATATCATAATGTTGAAACTTTATCTAATATACCTAGGTATCTGAACATTGTAGGGTTTTTTGGTTTGGTTTGGTTTTGGTTTTTTTGCATTTATCCATTCACTCATTTGTTTATTTTCATTTCAAGGAAGATTTATCATTTTATAGCCCAGACTAGCTTAGAATTCCTTAGATAGCTGACCTCAGTATTGCAATCCTGTCTCAGAATCTTTGGTTCTGCAATTACAGGTATGCATCCATGACACCTCCCTCATTCATTTACATTTGTGATTGAGTGGCTGTCCTGGAGTTGTGCTTTACTTGTGTTAAAGCACATTTTCATAGCCTATAAAAATAGCCAGATTTAAACCTCAAGGCAAAAGGGGTTGAGGAGATAGTTCTGCCTTGCAGTAGCCTTCATGTTTTGAGGTGAGGGTTGGGATGGACATGGTTAAATAGAAGTGTACATGTGCTCTAACGCACTTTGCGAAGTCACAGAATATCTTTGAGTTCATTTCTCTCCTTCCACAGTTATTTCTAGGGATGGAACTCAGGTCATCAGGCTTGTAAGGCATGTTACCTGTTGTGCCATTCCATTGATCCTTAAATCCCTCCTACTGACTTGTTACTGACTTGTGAAAATTGACAGCACCCTTTTTTTTTTTTTTTCCTCCCTCTTTTCTTTTCTTTTTCTCCTCTCCCTTTTCTTATTTTTGTTATTAAGGTTCATTTCCAAAATGTAGAAAATCAACTTGTTTGTTAATTTTCCCATTTGACACCTGTTAACTGGAGAACCACTCTGGGAAGGATACTCCGTAAGCAATTCTGCTGTCCCTTGAGCTCTGGGAAATAATTTTAATGAAGCTGATGCTTAAGTTTCACAATCCCAGAGGCCAAGCCTTAAAGTTCTAGGATTTAAAACAAGCTCTTTTCTGTCCCTTCTAAAAGCTATCAACCAACACTAGTATATAGACACTGAATCATGTGTGTGCAGAGTCCATACCACATAGGTACTGTACTATATTTTCCATATACTAAGTTTTCTTTCGGTATTTTTCTGAACTTATTTAAGGATGATTTGTTCTTTTATTGCTTCTCATTGTATTAGTTATGCTTTATTTTGCCTGCATATATTTACCAAATAGTCTACAGAATCTATACTTTATGTATTACCTAATATAAATTTCCTTTATAAATACATTTCTTATTCAAGACTTTCCTTAAAGATCTTAAATATAGTTGAGGATGTATCCTTTAAGTTATTTTCTTTTGGCCTCTATTTTATTACCTTTCAGTAGTTAGCATTCTGGTTTTGGTTTTTTTTTTTTTTTTTTTTAAGATACTTCCTCAGTAAGAAGTTCATCTTTCAGTTTGCCATTTACGTCACTGGCTTTCAATAATCTTACACCTTCTAAAATCATGATATGCATAAATCATATATATACAAAGATATTAATATGTTAAATATACTTCTTTTTTATTAATATGTATTTTTTAAATTTTTTTATGCAATATATTCTGGTAATGGTTTCCTCTCCCCCAAATCCTCCTAGATCCTCTCTACTTTCCCATCACCCCAACTGCACACCCTTTCTCACTTTAGAAAACAGGCAAACAAACCAACCAGAACTAAAATAAATACACAAGGAACACGCACCAAGACAGATCCACAGGTTAAACCCATAAAACCACAAAATTAGAAATCATAATATATATGCAGAAAACTAGCCAGATCCAAAACAAATGACAACAAAAAGTAAAGCCCAAACAAAGCAGTATGAGACAAAAAAAAAAGTCTATTAAAATACCATTGAGTTCATTTTAGTTTCAACTTCTCTCTCCCCTCCCCTTCGAAGTTTTTGATAAGGGTTTTTTTGTTGTTGCTTTTGTTTTGTTTTGTTTATATTTGAGACTGCCCTCAAATTCCAAATCCTCTTGGCTAAAATCCAGTATTAGGACTGCAGGCTTTGCCAACATATCTACTCCTCCTTATATTATTAAGCTGTAGAAAAAAGGCCTTAGGCTCAACTATTAATTTTGTGAATTGAAGTGATGCAATTTACCAATAGACCATCCTATATTTTCCTTTTAAAGAAGTTAATAAATCTACTTTATGAAATAAATTATTGTAAAATTTATTGTAAAATTTGATGAAAATGGCATGTGGAAGGTCAATTTTAGGCTTCTTCCTGAAATGTTATGCTTTTAAAATCATTTCTTAAAAAGTTTTATTTAGAAATACTGAGAAATGCTATGCTGACTTAATGAGATGTTTCAGTAGGTAAAAATCACTTGCTGCCAAGCCTTCTGGCATGAATTCCTATCTAGAAACCACATGATGGAAAGAGAGAGCCAACACTCAACAGACTGTCTTTTGACTTCCACATTTGCACTGTGGTGTGTCTTTCTATGTGCTATTCTCTCTCAGTAAATGAATTAAAAATAAATGTGAAAAGTGATAAGTTCAGTTGTATCTTAATTACTTCATTTTTATTCAATAGTAAATATTCTTTTAAGCTATATTTTTCAGTTTCTGTTTCAAATCATCTATAAAAATGTAAAAACATAAACTGTAACTTATTTTTATTAACATGTTTAGAATAATAAAGTAAACACAGATTTTAATATAATAGTTTTGAGCACTTTAAGATTTATACATGTTTAAAGCAAAAACATTTAACATTGTTAATGTACCCAAGAAAGACATATTTCAGTCCATATGTACTTAGAAATAAAATATGTAGTACTAAAAATTGATCTGTTATCTTGCAATATTTAATAAGTTCTTTTTACACCTTCTAGGACAGTGGTGACTACCCCCTTACCATGCCTGGCCCGCAATGGAAAAAATTCCGTTCCAATTTTTGTGAATTTATTGGAGTCCTGATTCGACAGTGTCAGTATAGCATAATTTATGATGAATATATGATGGACACTGTAATCTCCCTTTTGACTGGTTTATCAGACTCCCAGGTCAGAGCTTTTAGGCATACAAGTACCCTTGCTGGTAAGTACCTATGTCTCCTTTGCTTTTCATTGAGTTTGCCAACATTTTTTTTTATTTTAACCAAACTTTTCTTTGATCTAAGGTTAATTTATTTTTGTTTTAATAATAATAAGTTTCTTACGTGATTATTTTTATTTAATAGAATAAAATATATGATAGCTATCCTACATGGTTTTTAACAACCTTAAGTATAAAATTTAAAATAGCTGTCCAGTATCTATAAATGTCTGTTGATTTTCTTTTATCTGTGTTGTTCAGCCTTTTGATTTTAATATACTGAATTACAAAGACTGCTTTTGTGCCAACATGTAAATGTGCTTTGAACATATTTCCCCATTATACCCAAGCCAAAGAAATTTTTAAGAGATTATTATGCCATGTGCTTTGGTAAAAACACAAGTATTATAGTTGTTAGGGTTGTGTTTCTGTGTGTGTGTGTTTGTTTGTTTGTTTGTTTGTTTGAGATGGGGACTCACTATGTAACCTTGGCTTATTTGGAGCTGGAAATGGATACCAGGCTGGTCTCCAATTCATAGTACATCACTTGCCTCAGCTTCCCGATTGCTAGGATTAAACATCTCCCCGTCAATAATTAAGAAAATGCCCAGTAGGGTTGCTTACTGCCTCATCTTAATCGAGATTCTCTCCTCTGAGATAACTTTAGCTTATGTCAAGTTGACATAAAACTATCTGTACAGTCTATCACTCTGTATTGTCTGGCTGTGGGTTTCTGTATTTGTTCCTATTTGCTACAAAAGCAAGTTTCTCTGATGATGGCTGAGCAAAGCACTGACTGATTTATTGGTATAGCACAATGACATTAGACGTAATTTATTGTTATATCATTTTTTTAGAACTGTATTTGGTTTTACCTAGCTCCCTGGCCTGCCTAGTCTCATGTTCTTAGTCACAGAAGTAGTGTGAGGTATGGGTTTTATCTCAAGGAATGGGTTTTAAATAAATTAGCTATATGTCATCAGATTTTTTTGGAAGCCACCAGCTCACAAATAACTACACAGAGACTTATTAATTATGAAAGTTTGGCCATAGCTTAAGCTTGTTCCAATAGTTCTTATAACATAAACTAATCTGTTTTTTATTACTCTATGGTTTACCTTGTGGCCTTTTACCTTTCTTTCATTCTGTATGTGCAGCTCTTCCCCGTCTATTTGCCATCTCTTCCCTGGCTCAATTATGTCCTCCTCCTTTCTCTCTCTGTCTAGAAGTCACACCTATATCTCAAAAGCTATTGACCATTAAGCCTTTTATTACACCAATCACAAGAATCCACTGTCAACTAGTATACAAATGTACCACAACAGATATTGGTTGGTTACTCCTACGAGCTTTGTGCCACCATTGTACTAGCACATGTTGCAGGCAGGAAACTGTTATAAATCAGAGAGTTTGGCTGGGTTGGTATTTATGTTTCCTAATTGCATTCAGTACACCTTCCTGTACCAAAGATACTGACACATAGGGATGCTTCATGTATGCACATGTAGCAGGAATTCTAATTGTTCTTAATAATTATACTGAGATTCAGCTATCAGGGTAAAAACTGAAGGATCAGAGAACTAAAGAAGCCAGCCACAAAAGAGACCTCTTAGCTCTACTGACTCCTCAGACCCAGGTTTCCTCAGACTTCCTCATCTGACTGCACTGAGCTCCTGCCTCCTCCTGCCTTACATTCCACTTTCCACCCAGCCATATCACTCTTGTCTCCATCTCCCCAGCCGTAGAATTAAGGGCCTGTGATCCCAAGTGCTTTGATCCCAAGATCAAAGGTGAGAGCTTTTTTTTTTTTTTTTTTTTTTTTTTTTTTTTAGACTGATTCACTCTCATGTAGCCCAGGGTGGCCTTGAATTTACAAAGATCCATCTGCCTTTGTCTCTTGAGTCCTGTGATTAGAGGTGTGTGCTACCTGGCCTCTGTGGCTAACTAGTGTGGCTAGCTCTGCACTCAATTATTATTAGTTAAATCATAAACAAAATGTCACCATAGGCAATGGCTTGGCTTTTCCTCATCCATTGAGTTTGTAGGCATTGAATTCAACACTGGGGACTCGCCATCAGTTTGCAGAGAGCAACTTAAAGTCTTGGCAACAGCATGGGTTGTTGGCAGCTCCTAAGAGAACCCTGTGGCCAACAATTTGATTAGATGTAACCCAATCTAATCCTGATACTGGAACCTATTTGGTGACAAGACCTATTCAGTGGGGCTCTGCCTTTCTTGTTATTTGGTGATTTCTTTTAGATCTTTTTCATGTAAGTCTATATTTTAGGAAGTGGTTACTGCACTAAGATTCTATACTAGCCCTTAAATGGCTCTTTTAACTGTTCCTCCTTGCCTCCCTCTTCCTTCCGTCTCTCCACTTGATCCTCCCCATCAACACATTACTGTATTCCTAGAGCTACCTATCTGTCTCATTCCCCTCCCCTCATCCTTTATGCCTCACCTCTGTATAGTAGTGTGCTTAAATTTAATAGCTACTATCCACATATAAGCAAATACATACCATATTTGTCGTTTTGAGTCTGGGTTACTTCACTCAGGATGATTTATTTTTTTTCTAGTTCCATCCACTTACTGGTGAATTCATATTTTACATTTTAACATCTACTACGCCATTGTATAAATATACCACATCTTTATTATCCATTCATCTTTTGACAAATATCTAAATTGTTTTCAATTTCTGTCTGTTATGAATAGAGCAGCAATGAACATTGTTGAGCATTATCCTTATCGTAGGATAAAGCATCTTTTGGTTATAGTCCCAAGAGTGATATAACTGGACCTTAAGGTAGATCGATTCACATCTTTGTGAGGAATTGTCACACTGATTTCTATAGTAGCTAAAGTTTGTAGTCCCACAATGGATGGGTGTTCCCTATTCCACATCCTCACCAGCATGACAAATCACTTGTTGATCTTAGCCATTCTAATGGGTTTGGGATAAATTCTCAAAATAGTTTTGATTGGTATTTCTTTGATGGCTTGGGATGTTGAACATTTCAAGTGTTTCTAAGCCATTTGCATTTTCTCTATTGAGATTTTTTTTTAAGATTTGTATCCCATTTTTTAATTGTTAATTTGTTGGTATCTAGTTTTTGAGTTCTTTATATATTTTGGATATTGGTCCTTTATCAAATGTGTAGTTGGTTTAAAAAAAAAAAAAAAGCTTCTGCCTTACAAAAGCTTCTCAATTTCATGCGTGCTAAAAGTGTTTAATTCAGAAAGTCTTTTCCTGTTTCAGTGTGTTCATGGATATACCCCATTTTCTGATCTGTCAGGTTTATGGAAACTAGTTTTAGGTTGAGGTCTTTGATCTATTTGTAATTGAGTTTTATAAGGTGATAAGTATGCGATTCTACTTGGTTTTTTCTACATGCAGCCATTCTGTTTAACCACCACAATTTCTTAAAAGATGCTCATTTTTTTGGTTTTTGTTTTTTCCAGTATATATTTCTGGCTTCTTTATCAAACATTCAGTGTTCATAGGTATAAACATTCATGTCTGGTTCTTTAATTTGGTTCCATTGATCAACATGTCTGATTTTGAACCAATACTGTGTGTTGTTGTTGTTGTTGTTGTTGTTGTTATTGCCTTTTAAGCATAGCTTGAGATTAGGAATGTTGATACCTTCTTTTATTTTTCAGGTTTGTTTTAGCTATTCTGGGTGTGTTTGAGTGAGTGAGTGTGTGGGTGTGTGTTTATAGAAAATTTTAAATATTCAAGCCCTGTCAAGTTTTGCAAAGATTGTCTTGGAATTTTGATGTGGTTAGTATTGAATCTGTAGATTACTTTTGGTAGAACTAATTTTACTATAGTAATCCTATGGAGATCCACGAGCATGGGAGATCCTTCCATCTCCTAATACCCTCTTCAGTTTCTTTCTTCAAAGTCTTTCACTTTCTTGATTAGTTATCCCAAGATGGGTTAGGTTGCATTAGTTAAGGTTCTTTCTCAGTCCATTTGTCATTTGTATATAGGAAGGCTACTGGCTTTTATGAGTTAATTTTGAATGTAGCTACTTTAATGAAAATGTATGTCAGCTGTAGCAGTTCTCTCATGGAACTTTTAGAGTCGTTTTTATATACTACCATATCATCTGCAAGAAAAGATTCTTTGACTTCTTCCTTTTCAGTTTGTATCCCATTGAATTCCTTCAGTTTTTTTATTGCTCTAGCTAAGTCTTCAAGTGCTATATTCAGTAAGTATGGCAATTGTGGTCAACTTTTTCTTGTTCCTGATTTTAGTGGCCTAAGTTTCTCTCAAATAAGTTCATGTTGACTATGGACTTGCTGTACACTGCCTTTATTATGTTGAACTGTGTCTCTTGTGTCCTTAATTTATCCAAGGCTTTTATCATGAAAAGGTGTTGGGTTTTGTCAAAGGCATTTTCTGCATCTAATAAGATGTGCATGCTTTTTTTTCCTTTCTGTTTGTTTGTATGTTGAAGTATATTTATTGATTTACATATATTGAACTATCCCTTTATGTCTGAAAAGAAGCCAACTTGATCATGGTAGATGACATTTTTGGTGTGTTCTTTGATTTGTTTTGCAAGTGTTTTATTGAGAATTTTTGCATCTATGTTCATAAGAGAAACTGGTTTGTAATTCTCTTTCTTTGTCAGATCCTTTTGTGGTTTGTGTATCAGGGCACCTGTCGCCTAATAAAAACAAATTGAGCAATCTTCTGTTTTGTGGAATAATTTGAGGAGATTAACTTTCACTCTTTTTTGAAAGTCTGATAGAATTACACTCTAAAACCAACTGGCCATGGGCTTTTGTGGTTGAGACTTCTCATGACTACTTCTATTTTACTACATGTTTTAGGTCTATTTAAATTGCTTATCAGATTTCTATTTAACTTTTCTAAGTGGTCTTTATCAAGAAAATTATGTTTCTTTTAGATTTTCCAGTTTGATAGAGTATAGGTTTTTAAAGTACATCCTTATGATTCTCTGAATTTCCTCGGACTCCATTGACATATTCCCCACTTTCATCTTTAATTTTGTTAATTTGGATATTGTCTGTCTGCTTCTTAGTTAATTTGGATGATGGTTTGTCACTCTTTGTGATTTTTCTAGAGCATCCAAGTCTTTACTGATCCATTGTTTTGTTGGTTTGTTTCTATCGTATTGATTTCTGTCCTGAGTTTATTTCTTGCCATCTATTCCTTTTGTGTGTGTTTCTTCTTTTAGTTCTATTATGCGACCTCTGTATTTTTTTTTTTCTAATTTAGTACATAGCTATAATTTGCCTTTTAGGGACACTTCATTGTGTCTTATAACTTTGGAATGATATGTATCCATTTTTATTCAATTCTTAAAAGTCATTAATTTCTTTCTTATCTGTTTTTCATTTCATTGTGAGTTGCCTCGTTTCCATCATTTTGTAAGCTTTCTGTTTCTGTTGTTGATCCAGCTTTAATGTATGGTAGACAGACAAGATGCAAGGTGTTATTTCAGTTTTCTTATATCCATTGAGACTTTCTTTGTGTCCTTGTATATGTTCAATTTTGTAGAATATTCCATGAGGTGCTGAGAAGAAAGTACATTCTTTTGTGCTTGGGTGAAATGTCCTGTAAATAATCTGTTAACATCCACTTGGTTTATTACATTAGTTAGCTCCAACATTTCTGTTTTAGTTTTTGTGTAGATGACCTGTATTGGTGAGAGTGGATTAGATCAATATGTGATTTTAGCTTTACTATTGTTTCCTTTATGAACGTTTGGTTCAAATATATTAAAATTTTTAATGTAGGATTCCTTAAATTTGAGTTTATTGCAGAATGTCTGATTTTCTCCATGTATTGTGATTGAAAGTTTTGTTGGGTAGAGTATTGTGTGTTGGCTGGTATCTGTGATTTGGTAGATTCTGTACAATATCTTCCTATGCCCTTCTGGCTTTTAGAGTCTCCATTAAGGAGTCAGGTGCTTTTCTAATAAGTTTGCCTTTTAAGTTTGTCTTTTCCCCTTGTAGCTCTTAGTATTCTTTCTTTGTTCTGTATGTTTAGTGTTTTGATCATTTTGTGCCAAAGAGACTACCTTTTCTGGTACATATATTTGGTGTTCTGTATGCTTCTTATACCTTGATAATTACCTCCCTCTTTAGGTTAGAGAAATTTCTTCACAATTTCTGTACCTTTGACCTGTGTTTCTTCTCTTTCCTCTATTCCTATGATTCTTGGATTTGGTCTTTTCATAATATCCTAGGTTTCCTAAATGTTTTTTGCCAGGAATTTTTTTTGACCAAACAAAGGTTCATTTCCTGTATCATTTCATCAGTGCCTATGAGTCTTTCATTTCTTGTATTCTGCTGGTGAGATTTGTCTTTAAGGTTTCTGTTCAAGTTCCTGAATTTTTCATTTCCTGATTTACCTTAGTTTGACTTTTTTTGTTGATCCTGTTTTTACTTTTAGGTCTTGAAATGTTTTATTAATTGCCTTCCACTCTTTGTTTTCAAACATTTCTTTAAGGAATTTATTCATTTCCACTTTAAGGACCTCTATCATATCCATAAAGGTTATTTTAAGGTATTGTCTTGTGTTTCAGTTGGAGTACCCAGGGGCTACCATGGTTTGGTTGCTGGGCTCTAGTGTAGACATACTTTCGTAGCTATTTTTGATTGTGTTTTTCTCTGGTATCTAGACATCTGACTGGTATAGAGTCTTTAAACATTGGTTTGGGTGGGTATTCTCTCTTTTCTTGATTTGTCTTTCCCTCTCTCGTTCTTAGGAGAGTATGGTGGCTGGGTGCTGCCTCTTAGAAAATTTCTTGGATTCTGATTGGTGTGGCCACTTAATAGTTCCAGATAAAATATGTTTATGGGTATTAGGAGCTGCTACTTAGGAATGGGGATGGGCTAATGAAGGTGGGCTGTCAGAGTCCATATTAGGGAGGCAAGCAGGGTTTTCCACTGAGATCTGTTTAGTCTCCTTGGAATAGGGCCAGCATGAGGAAAGACTACAACAGGTAGTCCGCTATAAACCTGGGGATGAGACAGCATTGAATTGGGAGGAAGGGAGCAAGAGGTGAAAATCTGCAGTTAGCTTGCTTGCTTCCCTGGCTGGGGTGGTCTGGGGTTCCCAGGTTATGCCTGCTGGAGGGAGGGGCTCTGGAAATGGGGCGGAGGTGGGATAAGGGAGCTGCATCAGGTTGTCTTCTGCAGAGTTTCGAACAAGACTAGGGGATTGGATTTAGTAGAAAGAAACTAGGTGAAGATCTGCAGTTAGCCTGTGTCCCTGGCCAGTCACCTTTTGTTAGTTACATTTGAATAATGAAAATAATTGAAAAATAGAATGTAATTAACATTATTGTTATCCCTAGTTCTAAGGGGTAGTATCCTTAATCAGTGATTCCTCTATAATATATCTATAATTGCCATATGTGTATATTAAATACTACTTCCAAAGCTCAGTTGTATAAAACTTAGATACATAGCCACCTCTTTTGAACAAATGGCTTTCTGAGAACTTAATTCTAGTTGGAAAGTAAATAGCCATTTTAGTGGTATATATGAGATAAAAAATAATCATTTTTATTCACTTTAGAAGACAGGTAAGTTGGGCAGGGACTTTTAATCTAATGATTCAAAGACTTGTGCATGGCCTGTTATCAGCCAGTTCTGGCCAGATAAGATTATCAGCTTTGGGATAAAATGATCCCTGACCTGTTTACATCTTAGCTGAGAAAAAAGGCAATCAGGTTAATTATTTTCAGGGTAAGGTATGAGTTCCATAGCATCTTAAGTTTTTGTGATTTTTCTTTTGTTGTTGTTGTTGTTGTTGTTGTTTTAATCAGTAGTACTTTTACTCTATCTTCCACATATCCAAAACTTGTTATAAATGAAATTGTGTCTCTATTGTCAGTCTTTTATGTCTTACATCTTACATTTCAGTGTATCCTATTACATTTGTATAAAAGTTTTCAGCTCTTCACAGTTCTTCAGTTCTAGAAGTCCCACAGTTATATGCATTCTTTTTCTGTTGGAAATAAACATTCTTTTTGGAAGACTTTGTATTAACTTAAAACAGACTTTTGCAGTTACATATTATACCTCTCTCAGTTATCTTTATTTAAACATACTATTATATTGGATACATATTCATACTTCAGAACTTTTAACCTTCAGACATAAGTTTGTCTCTCTCTACCTTCTGTTGAACCCAAATGTAATTGTTGAATGTTTCTGGGTTCCTGAGTGGAAAATAACTTTTCTTATTCTAGCTATAGTTAGTTACCATGTGTTTTCTAACCCTTGATTTGTTGTGAATGTTCTCTGTTCAACATCATGCTATGTTTATGTAGTAATATATTTATGTTTTGGTATTGTGTTTATTTTGTGAACTTATTGAAGATGAAAATCATTTCTCCCTGGTGTTTTGGATGGATTTTTAAAATATAAACAGGGATTACTTTCCACTTTTTAGTATGCAAGCTTAGCATTTGCTTTGATTTCCATATAATATTGGTATAACTAAATGTACTATCAACATCTGTCTCATAAAAATCCAAATTGTCCCATTTCCAAACATAGTTTGATTTGTCAGACATCAGTTGTATACCTATAGGCCTATAGCCACCTAGTCATGTTGCTATTAATGCTTGTGGGGCTTAGTATTCTTTAGGTCCCACAACATTCTTTGCCCTTTGAGTGTTCCCTGGTGTGTTTTTAAAACAACTTTTATTCAATCTCTGAGCCCTAATGTACTTCCTGGTTACTCAGATACTCTGAGACACTCTTACTGTTCTGGTCTTGGCACTGGGCTTCTTGTTGCCACTGGTAACATCACCATCTTTGGCAACACCTTTACTTTTAGTTCTTTTCTAGCCAAATTTCAGGTTTTGCCAATATTTTCTTCTGTGCTTATTTTTGAACTCTCAGTTTCACTATACATTTTCCTAAAAATCACCCTGTAATACTTGTACTTCTGCCAAAATGCTGAAGAGCCTTGCAATTTTCTCAGCCACATACTCTACTCCATTACCTTTTAAGCTTCTCCTATCTTACAGTCTTGCATCATAAACAAAATGCAGCAAAATTCTTCCATAGTCAGACCATAATGACCTATAATTCAGTTCCCAGTAGATTCTGCATCTTCATTTGAAACCCTATCAACATAGCCTTTAGTGTTCACATTTTTAGCAGCATTCTGTCTGCTCTGAGCCTGTGCCAGAATTGCCTGTTCTGCCTATTTATAATTTTTTCTAGGCTCTCTCTAGCCTGTTCTATGATGATTTTACAAATCACTTCCTAAGGCTTCTCACATAAGCAGGTATACAGCATCAGCAGAATTATATGTGTTAGCTTTCCAGTACTATAGCAAAATACCCAAGATAATCAGATTGTAAAGGCATAAAGACTTATGTAGGATTACAGTTTTATAGGCTCTGGTTCATGATAAATTGGCTTCCAGGGTTGAGCCACACTGGAAGCACATTATGAGAGAAGCATGTGGCACTGCCTAAACGCTTAGACCACAAAGTCAGGAGACAGAGACTAGTCCTCACAGTTGCTTTAAGGCATACTCCCAATGACCATCAGGCTGTTTACTGACGATTTGAACATCTCCAAAGAGCATCAGCACATGTGCCTTTGCTGCTGATTTTCAACATCTAAACCATAGCATATATTTTCTCTTTTCTCTACTGGAATTTAAAAATCATTAGTACAAGTGTTTGGCTTTATTATGTTGTTTGTTTGTATTGTGGACATTGCCCACTGTATGTTGTATCCATAGATAAACAGGGAATGCCACATAAGCATCCCTAAAACTGTCTAGCAAAAACAGAATTTAATTTATCAACCCCTCACTTCCTAGTGATTTCATAAAATGCTGTACAATGAATTTCAAGGAAATGAAATATATTATTAATGTCATTTTATTATGACATTCAGCATACATGAATTGAAATGACTATGAACTTGGTATTAATTTGAAAGCACTTTTTATTTTTTAATAATATGCTTAGTCGTAGTCAAAAAGATTAAGAAGTTTTCAACTTTTTCTTAAAATAAGCATCAGTGTTATTTCTGTCTTCTATTCTGGTAGCCTGGATAAGACTTTTTAAATTTATCTATCTTTCTTTCTTTCTTCCTTTCTTTCTTTCTTTAATTTCATTTTATATTCCAACCACAGTTCTTCCCACCACTACTTCCACTCACCTTTAAATCTTTATTTTACTATTTTATATAAGTGTTTGCAAGTGCATATGTCAGTACACTATATGTGTGACTGGTGTGCACAGAGGCCAAAAGAGGCTGTCAGACCCCATGGAACTGGAGTTATAGACAGCTGTGAGCCACCATGTGAATGCTAGGACTCAAACCTGGGTACTCGAAGTGGACCCTCCATTCTCCACCACTGAGCCATTTCTCCAGCGCCCTAGAAAAGACTTTGAAGTGGACAATTTTAGTCAATCATATTATTTGCTAAAATGAAAGAAGTTAATTTTGCAACTAAGAAGATGAGTTTATTTTTATCAGTTATCATTTTTTAATTTTAAATAATGCCTATTTCTTCTGTTGCTTTAACTTTTGATGTTATGCCTCAAAGTTGTTTCACGGGTGAGTGTTGTAATTGCCCTTTATTTTCTAGCTATGAAGCTGATGACTGCTCTGGTAAATGTTGCCTTAAACCTCAGTATTCATCAGGATAATACACAGAGGCAATATGAAGCTGAAAGAAATAAAATGATTGGGAAGAGAGCAAATGAAAGGCTGGAGTTACTACTTCAGAAACGCAAAGAGGTAAGTTTTATAGTAACTTGATCCTTTATGGTTTGTAAACATTAAAGTAAATACAGTAGTTTTTACTGTTGTGAAAAGAACGTTTTACAATTGACTATAGTGGCTTAAATCTGTAATCCTAGTACTTGGGAAGATAAGGCAGCAGAATCAATTCAAGACTAACCTTGGCCACATAGCAAGTTTGAGGCAAGCCTGGGGTACATGAGAACTGTGTTGTGTGGATGAGAGGGTAGAAAATTTATATCTATCTTATATTTCTAACATTTCTCTTTAGTTAAATTATGTAATCTTAGAGTTCTAACAAAACTAGAATATTCAATGATCAAGGGAACCATATGCTAACTTATTTTAGTAAAAGTTATCAAAATGTTAGGCAAGTCAGTTATGTTGCAGGTTCAAAAAGTACTCTAAATAATAAATACAGTATAGGAGAAAACAAGCGTGTATTTATAGAAAAAACTCCAGTCTTTGTTTCTATTGATATATAAAGCATCCCTCTAAGTAAGATTGATGTCTTTCCCTTCTTCCCTCTTTACAGTACAGGGAATCCAATCCAGGAGTTTATTTAATAAGCAGCCACTCTGCCTCTGAGTACTTCTGGCTCATACGTTAGGTTTGACCACCTAATTTTTATAGATGTGATAAAAAATGTTTTTGAGTTAGCTATCTCATTTTATTTTTAGATATTTTTATTTTATGGGTGTGAGTGTTGCCTGCACATATATCTGTGACCACATGCATAAAGTGCTCATAGAAGACAGAAAAGGGTATTGGGTTCCCGGGTACTGGATTAACAGATAATCGTGAACCACCATGTAGGCTCAGGGAATTAAACTCAGGTGCTCTGGAAAAACACCCAGTGCTCTTAAACACTAAGCCACCTCTTAAGCCCAAATTCATTCATTCTCATTCTCTCTCTCTCTCTCTCTCTCTCTCTCTCTCTCTCTCTCTCTCTCTCTCTCTATCTCGGTAGGAAACAGGTTGTTTGTTTTAACCTCTTGGAACTTAAATTTGTGGTTTGTACTGTCAGCCTTTAATAAGAAACAATACATTTTCATAAAGCAATTATGTGTGTATAATGAGATTTAACAAACAAAAAAGGCAAAAATTTATAATGAAATTATTTCCTGTACCAAAATTTCTTAAACTCTTTCACTCATGGGCCACTTTGACCCTGAAACTGTTTACACTGCGGCATATAAAATAGATGTACAGATTAAATACCCAGTGTTCATTAATATACCATAAAGAAACTTGTTTTTAAAAGAATTGTTGTTTGCATTTCAATTTATATATATCAACAAAACCAGATCCATACTAAGGAAATATGCTTATTTTTACATAAACTAAGTCTGTGAGTGTGGAAATGGTGTGTAGAATGGTGCTTATTGCACAACCATGAGGACCTGAGTTCAAATTCCCAGTACGCACATACGAAGCTGTACTTAGCAGCGCTGTACTGTAATCCTAGCACTAAGAATCTAGAGACAGGGTGATCCCTTGTTCATCTGGTCTACCTAAAATATGTGACTCTGTGTCCAATAAGAGACCCTATCGGGGATGGATACACACACACACACACACACACACACACACACACACACACACACACACACAGTAGTGACATGATTGAGGAGTACAGCATAACAAGACCTCAACATAAATGTGCACAAAAGATCACATTTACCAATATATTTCACAAACATGCATGCATAAACATGTACAAACACAAAGAATTAAACCTAGGCTAAATACTTGAAACTTCAGAACATAGAACATCTTCAGAGACTTTTACAGTTGATCATTATTTTGATTTTGTGGTTGTCAGTAGTAGAATGCAGCTATACATGGTACATAGTACAAGACAGCAGACATGTATATGGGACTATTTCAGAAAATATGGGAAATTATGTCTTCGTCTGAAGCCAAAATTCATGAAACAGGTTTTTGTTTCTTTGTTTTCAAAACTGGATCTCTAGTATCTAGCTTTGGCTATCCTGGAACTCCCATGTAGTTCAGGCTTTCCTTGAACTCAGAGATCTGCCTGCCTTTGCCTCCTAAGTGCTGGGATTAAAAGTCTTTAAAAGACACAAGTCTAACCGGTGGTGGTGGCAGCACACTACTTTAATCCCAGCTCTCTGGAGGCAGAGGCAGGTGGATCTCTGTGAGTTCGAGGCCAGCCTGGTATACAGAGCTAGTTCCAGGACAGGCTCTAAAGCTACAGAGAAACCCTGTCTTGGGAGAGAGGAAGAGGGAGGGAGGGAATGAGAAAGGGGGGAGGGAGGGAAGGAGAAAGAGAAAAAGAGATATGGGGAGGGAGGGAAAGAGAGAGGGCGGGGAGGAGACCAAAGTCTAAAGCTCCAAATCGACTTTTAAAATTAAATATTTAATGTATAATATTTTAAGATATTATCAATACAGTATATTTAGAGATAAAATAATTGATACATGCTAAGGAGTGACATTAGGGAACTAGTGAAAGTATTTGTGTTTTATAATCATGCCATTATGAGTCTATAAGAAACATCAGTCATTATATGTACAGTAAAAACTCTGCCAAGGTGTTTGAGGCAGGATTCATTGGTGTCATGTGGGATGATGGCATGTGAATTGAAAAATGGGCATATTTTATGTTCAGAAGAAAGTCCCATACTGAAGCTTAGGCACGAACTGCCAGAAACACCTTGGATTTGTTACATGTTTGAGTTTTAATTTATTTTTAATCTTTGAATTTTCAGAAGCATTTTACTGTTGCCAACTTTTTTCATGACTCCAAATTTAATTATGCAGCCTTGCATGGGATTGCAACCAGCAGTTGAAGAATTTTGCAGTTATATTGGATGTACTATATTATAATTGCTTGACAGAAGTAACAAACTCAGTTGCTTAAAGGAAATGTATCTAATAGTTTGAGAGTTGTGTTTTCAGATTTTCATCTTGTTAAAAGCACTTCAGAGAAACATTTTATTTGTTTAGACTCAGAGTTTTAGCTTTTATTCCAAGAGAAAGCCACTTTCACTGTATTGAGTTTGTGGCAAGGGTTAGCATCATGAAAGCAGGAGCATGCAGCCAAGCTTTTCAAGTTTTTCTGCTCTGGTTTTTGTCCCTGTTTCTCATTGTAAACATAGCTAAAAGAATTCAGTGATAACCACACAACAATCTGAATGACTGAGTTCAGTTCTCTTCTCCAGATTAGTTAGTTAGGGCATAATCTTTGTACACCTTTCACAGAGTCTCAGAGTATAAAGAGTTGACCGATTGTCAAACTGTAGTATGAATGGATGACCTCTTGCTTCATTTCCCTGGATACTTCTTATTCTAATCTAAAAAAAACCATGAATTCAGGTGCATCCCCCCCCCTCCAGTTACAGTTTGGAATTGACATCTTCAAATGACCTACCAAAATCTTGCATCATTCTCTGTTTACAGCATGCCTGGACTTTACATCTCCTAACTTTTCCATATTCATCATCCATCAGTAATAAAAATGACCCCTTCCTTTCTGGTACCAGTTTCATGTTTGTCTTTTTTATTACTGTTATATATTTCAGAGAAATAGCTTAAAGGAAGATAAATTGGTTTAGCCTCTGAATTTTGCAGGTTTCCGTCCAAGTTTGGCAAAATCCATTGATGTGCTCCTGGTGCTGGCCAGAAAACATAGTGAAATTGCACAAGGCACAAGACTAACAATGTTCGCTTTCAAACTCTTTACCCCTGATGACCCACTTTTTTTTTTTTTTTTTTTTTTTTTTTTTTGGGAAGGAAAAAGTTTATTTGGTTTACACTTCCATATCACCAAAGTTCATTGAAGGAACTCAGACAGGCAGGAACTCAAACAGGAAAGGAACCTGGGGACAGGAGCTGACACAGAGGCTATGGAGGAGTGCTGCTTACTGGCTTGCTCCCGATGCCTTGTTCAGCTTGCTTGCTTGCTTCCTTTCCTCTTTCTTTCTTCTTTTCTTTTTCCTTTCTCTCTCTCTCTTTTATTTATTATTATTATTTTTTTTTTTTTTTTGAGACAGGGTTTCTCTGTATATCTCTGGCTGTCCTGGAACCTGGAACTCACTTTGTAGACCAGGCTGGCCTTGAACTCACAGAGAACTGTGACAAAATAATTTTCAATTGTTCAAAGCCACCCAGTTTCTGGACACCAATAGAGCTCAGATGCTTGTCACATGGTGGCAGTGTAAGGTTAGTCAGATGGACTCCTGAGGATGAGACCCTTGGGATGGGACAGGGCTCTCCAAGAAAAGAAACCAGAGCTCCTTTTCTTCACCGGAGCCGGCTGCCACGTACTGCTCTCTCCAGACTCTCCATCTTGGCTCCTCCTCCCTGATGACCCACTTTATCTAGTATGTTCTACCACCTTTTAACAGTGTATTCAAAATTTGAATTTGTCAATGGCTTAATCTATTCATTAAATCAAAACCCTCACAATCAAACTTTTTTTGGAAGTATCTTACAGTCACATTGGTACATCTCCTTTACTGAGATCTAAAGTGGTTCTCAATTCAACCAAGTTGTCAACCTACGTTAAATATTATAGAATGCTGTCAGTCCAGTATCACAATGCTGCTGTTGTCATGTTCTCTGAAGACATTGAGGGAAGGATTGACTCTAGGCTTCTCCTAGCTTCTGATTCTTTGGTTTATAACAACATCATAACTCCAGCCTATACTTTATGGTCTTCCTATGAATTTATCTGTCTCCAAATTTGTTGTTCACATAATGAGATGCATTATATAGAATTCAGGAACTACTCTTCTATAACATGTCCCTATCTTTAAATTTTTCATATTGGGGCTGGAGAGATGGCTTGCAGTTTAAGGATACTTTTTGCTTTTACAAAGAACCAGTTTCAGGTCCAGCACCTACTTGGTGGCTCACAGTCATCTGTAACTCCAGCTTTAGGCCAATCCAACATCTCTTCTGACCTCCATGGGCTCCTGCACATATGTGGTTCATATGTGCGTGTGCACACACACACATGAATATTTAGTAAAAGGAATCCTAGTTGTTATGACTATGTTTGCAGGTTAGTATTAAGTACTAATCAGAAAGTACTGACGGTTAAGATTCCACTTACATATATTTTATGTAACATATTTTTATTCTTAACAATATCATATTTGATATATTGTAGGACTAAAATCAAAACTTTGCTTCATTAAGTAGTGCAATTTGGAATGTATGGCCCCAGTAAATTAGTTTTTATATTATAAATGCATTGTAAGTTTATTTTCAAATTTGTCTTAACTATAGTAATTTAAATGACTTATTAAATATTATATAAATGATCTTGCATGGTGGTCTGAAAGTTTTTAGATTCTACAGTAGTTTGGAAACAGTGAGCATTTCATTAAAGCTGTAATTTGAATGTTTATGCTTTCCCAGAATTGCAATGTAAAGTATCATACCCACTGTATTGCTGGACAGTAGCAGCTCACAGTCAGCCACACAGGATTGGTAACATGTACAGTACACTATGTTCTCAGCAGTTTTTTAATTTTACATTTTCTATACTTGTATTCCATCATATCTACAGAACAGTCAATCCTTGTATTGATGTGAAACATTCAGTGTTATAAAACAGATTTTGTTTTCAATGATTGCATTTGTAGGCTACAACTAGTATACCAAGTACATTTAAAGTCAACTAGGTTAACCTATCATATTGCATGCTCTATGTATGAAGTACAAAGCTTTAAAACTTGGATTAGTTTTGGTTTACAATTGACTTACCAGAACATACTTCACCATGTATATTGAGTAACATTGTACTGCCTAGCTTTTTCCTCTAAATCTTGTAGTAACATAAAGCAAGAGTCATTTTGAAAGTATTTCACTGTTACATATAAACAAAACATATACATTATATATGCATAATAAAAGCAGTTATGTCACTGAATCATTTGAAATGAAATTCCAGGAAAAATTGGGCTAATATCATATTGGTTGCCATTTTATAGCAGTTACAGTTTTTTTAAGCAGTAAATAAATTTAAACCTTAACTCTGATCAGTAATGTTTCTTATAATGTGTGCCTCTGTAATAGTATTGTGTTTTGTTGCTGGATTACAGCATTGTTGGCTAGGATTTCTATTTTCTATTATTCCTCATATTTTGGGAAGTTGGCATAGTTGAGTTATTGGTTACTCAAACAAGAGTAATGTGATGTTTTGTGAAGGAGAAAAAGCCATGTAAATCAGGGTGACCTCTTAAGCAAGTATGGCAGAACTAAGCCAGAAGCTTGATATTTACGCAATGTATTTACATGCAGGATGATTCCAAAGACAGATTATTCCATAAAAATACGAAGTTGACCTAAGTCTACCATTTCATTTCTAGTACCTCAAAGCCAGTGTGGCAAAACTATAGCAGCTCTATTGGTAATTTCAGGCATGCCTGGTGCAGTCAGCAAAACGTTGATAATTAGTGGGGCGGTGGTGGTGCATGCTTTTAATCCTAGTACTAGGAAGGCAGAGGCAGGTGGATCTTTGTGGGTTTGTGCCCACCCTGATCTACAGAGAGAATTCCAAGACAGCCAGGGTACACAGGGAAGCCTTGTCTCTAGGGGGTTAGGAAGGGAGAATAAAAAAAAGGTTGATAAATACTCAGAATGAGGATACTCAGTAGCTTAAAATAATTAGAACTATTCATTCCATCTAAAATGACCAGTATTTCAATTTTCTTTTTTTATTTTTTTTTCATTTCAGCTACAAGAAAACCAAGATGAAATTGAAAATATGATGAACTCCATTTTTAAGGGTATATTTGTTCATAGATACCGGTAAGGTATTTTAATCATTTAGATTTTTTTTTAAAATAAACGGTTGTTGCATAGTATGTATAGCTCTAAAACTCTATTTACTTTTATTTTGTTTTCTTTCCTTGCAAATAGCTTTGTCTGTATTTAGAGGAAATTTTGCTATCCCTGATGCTGGGACATCCTTTCTAACTCAGAATATTTGTTACTATTGGAGATATCCTGTGTACTTATAGTCTCATTAATGTAAAGAGAACTAATGTGAACATTGAATTAATATGGCTATTAAGAAACTACTGAGTGTCATCATATTAGAAACATTTTAGTGTAGTGCTTTAAATGTCTTTTTTTTAGGAGTAACTCTCATCTGTCTCTTATTCATCACATCCTGTCAGCCTTTAGTCTTTGTTTTCTTTTCACTACAAAGAGTGGTGTTCATGATTAGGTGTGAGGAATATTATTTACATGTAGATATAAATACTCAAAAAGCAGCTTGAACTGTGTCCATTTTGCAAAGCTATACTAGTAAGCTTCCTACGAGGGCCTATGACATCAATGAGTGTAGCAGGAAAAATAAAAGCCCTGAGACAGATATTGGGGTTCAAGCTTCAAGCTAAAGATTAGAAAAGCAAAGCAACCTTTTTCTCTATCTCAGGCTGAAAGGGCTAATCCTATGTCCATGAGCTCTCCACCAAGCCCGAGACAGCTGGTTCTCAGCGAGGCTGGAGAATCAATCTCCACATGAGAGCCTTTGCTTTTTATACTTCCTTAGTGCTAGGATTAAAGATCTGTGATCCCAAGTGTCTAGATCATCTTTGTTTGAGCTCTTTCTCTTTTAAGACTGGATTCATGTAGCTCAGTGTGACCTTGAACTAACAGATCCATTTATTTACCTCCCAAGTGTTGGGATTAAAGGTGTGTACTACTGCTGCCTTACCGTCAGGCAAGCTTTAATAAATCGTAATAATATATCACCACAACCAAGCGTGAATTTTTGATCAGATTTACAGTATCAGGAATAGATCCTCTTATGTGGAACACACCTCAAATTCAGACACTGGTTGGTTACCCTTATGTCGGGGGTAACCTTTAGTGGTGTAATTTGTAGAATTCATAGCTGCAGTTAAGGCCATTGAGTTCTCCCTCTAGTGCCTATCTTTTGCCTCTGATTCTTTTGCACATCCCACCTCTAGTAGCCTTTGTAGAACCTTCCAGGACTGTGAAAAGCTATCTAGCACAGAGGAAGATTCCAGCTCAATTCCAGCTTGATTTCTCCATATGTTACAATCAGTATATGCAGTGTCCTTCAAATGGGGTCTTAAATTGTCTACTTATATTGTTTTGGCCCGAGTCCTGACTACCTAGCAACCCCTAATAGAGATAATTCACAACTGACACTGGGATTTTTATTTCATGACTATCTATGCTTTTCGGTTAGAGCTTCAACCCATGTAGGGTGTCTCCCTTCAAACTCTTATTTATGTTTCTTAATTGGGTTACCAGAAGATATATTTCCATCTGGATTGTTTTTTTAATGACCCCTTGATTTTGTTTAGTCATGCCCCACCTTATCTTCTTCATCCTCCCTGTTTAAAACTCTCCTTTTCCTCTTCACCTGTGTCCTCCTTACCCCAATCTCTTAAGACTCCTCCCGGCCTTTCCCAGTGTTCCTTTTTTTACTCTCTTGGCTTTCAGAGGCACTACCAAGTCACACAAACAAAAACAAAAGTGTCAAAGCTAGAATCTACATGTAATGAAGAAAATGGGGTGTTTTTGATTTTGGACCTGGGCTACCTACCATAATTTGTATAATTTTCTTGTCTGATTCTATTCATTCACCAGAATACTTTGCAATTTCATTGTACTTAACAGTTGAGTAAAATTCCATTATGTCCATGAGCCATATTCATCTATTCATCGATTGATAGACATCTGGTGATTCAGTTTTTTAAAAATTAGTAACAGAAATACCTTAAGATCCAACCATAACTCCTTTAGTATTTACCCAAAGGAATTTATGCTTTACTACACTGATATTTAGTTTGTTGCTGTTCTATCCACAATATCTAAAAACACAACTTTTTCTTTTATTGATTTGGGTGTATTTTTAACATTATTTCTGCTGAAATGTTTTGTTTGTTTCTATAACGTTGATTTTGGTACATCATTCTTTTGCCTTGACTGGCCTCCCCCTCCCCCCTCATTTCTGTTCTTTTGTTTAAAGCCTAGTCTCACTCTTCAGCCCAGAGTAGTCACTGACTTGTCACAGTCCTCCTGCATTAGTCCTCCAACTGGTGAAATTACAGGCAAACTATAATCCACAGCTTTATTTTTTAATTTTTATTCATTCTATATATTATTTGAAATTTTTCTTACGTAATTATTGCTGTTATGACTTCTTCTGCTGCTTTTCCTATATTACTATAGGTTTTTTTAATACAGTTTTATTTTCATATTTAATTTTTTCATTTTACTTCTTCGTTCACTTGTTGATTATTCAGACAATATTGTATATTCCATGCTTTTATACTTCCTAAAATTTGTCTTGTAATTATTGATTTCTCATTGTTGACAAGGTGTGATACATACTCTGATTCATTGGGTGTTTCTTGTTTTCAGTTTTCTCAGATTTGTTTTATTACCATATGCTTTATTGGATTGCTGAAGGGATAAGAATATATGTTGGGTAATTGCTTGGGAAATGTTCTGTAAACATTTGTTTGGTCTGTCTGGTTTGTATGATTGGAAGGAGATATGTATCTTCCTTGATGAACATGATGTGTTAATGTCCTCAATTATTACTATATTAATGCCTATTTTGCTATTGATTATAATAATGTTTGCTTTCTATAAATACATATAATAGTATTGGTTATACAGATATTTACAAATTATTTTGCCTTACTGAATTAGTCCCTTTATTATTAGGAAGTGAACATCTTTCTTTTTACAATTTTTAACTCATCCTCTGTGGCCACTGATCAAATTATAGCTACACTTGTAGATTCTGTCGTCATGGTATATTGCTTTCTTTCTTCCTGTTTTCCTTCATTTCTTTCTTTACCTTCAATTTTTGTTGATTTAACTGTTACTGGGGTTTTTTGTTTTATAGTCATTACATATTGAGGAGTTTTAGTTTGTTTAATACATTCAACCAGTCTTGTTTTCCACTAAGAGTGTTTAATCTATTTATGTTTAAGGTTTTGGTAAGACATTTTTCTGTCCTGTTGTGTTTATATCTTTCTTTGTTTTGTATATTCTTGGTTTCTTTTTCCCTGTCCTGTTTTCTGATGATATTGATAATATTTCCTGTTCTTTTTCATGTATCACAACTACTCTTAAGATTTTAGGTTCATTTGTTTTCACGATAGTAATTATATTCTTTGTATTTCCAGTGTTATTTCTCACTTTAGTATATAGTTCTCACTTTAGTATATAGTTTTATAGCCAGTCTGGGAGAAATGTATCTTTGTAATATTTGCTTATCTTTGAAAGCTTTTGTCTATCTTACATTTCTAAATAATAACTTTTCTAAGTGTATTAGGGTTGATTAGCAGCTATAGCATGAGTACTATTTAATCTTAATACTAAAATCCCAAAGTCAGATATTAGGGGGTGAAAGCTGAAAGATCAGAGAAGCAGAGCAGCCAGCCCCTAGAGTTTTTACCTCTACAAATTCTCCAGACTGAAAAGAGACTGAGCCTTATATTCCTCTCTGCACCCAGCCATATCATTTCCTGTCTGTCTGTACAGATCTCCAGACCTCTATGGTTAACTAGTGAGTAGTTCCGCCCTCTGATCTTCAGGCAAGCTTTATTTGTTAAAGTACAAACAAGATAGCACTATAAGAGCTCCTTACTTGCTTAGTGCTTGCTGGGAATTTTTAATTTATCATTTCATTTTTTCGTTACATGTGATCTTTATGAGAGGTCCTTAGTCTACAGGTGAGTCTTTTACATGCCACTTGATGATTTTTCTCCTGATGCTTTTAGAGATATTTCTTTTTTGAGATTTACTTTTAATTATGTGTATGTGTGTATGAATAAGTCTGACTGTGTGAGTGAGTATAGTACTCACATAGGCCGGGAGAGGGTTTTTCATTTCCTAGACCAGAGTTATAGGTGGTTGTGAGCCATTGGTGTGATTGTTGAAAACTGAACTCAAGTTTTCTAAAAGAGCAGTATGAGCTCTAAACAACTGAAGTATCTTTTCGTCTTCTAGATCTTTTCTTTTTCTTGTTCTCTTTACAGTGTAATATGTCCCAATCGAGATCATTTTTTATGAGTTATATGAAGGGCCATTTGGCTTCCTGGGTGTGTATGTGTATGTGTGTGGTTCCATTATTCATTTAATAGGTATTATTTGACTTTTTCATTTATGTTTCTGGTATGTTCACAATACCTTATATAAGACTTATTTTTTATTAAATTTCATTTTTTATTTACATATTATTGAAGCCACTGCATGAACTGGTAAATTCCACTTTCCCTTTGTGATCTCCACAATCCTTCCTTCCATACTCATAAAGCCCTGTTTCACAACGTTTGCTTATTTACATTCAGCTCAACTTTTTTAACCTTCTATAAGTCCAGCTCTTTTTGTTTGGTTTCTTTCACTTAACACAATACACTCTAGTTCCATTCATTTCTTGTAATTAAACTATGTTGAATTGTATTATGTTTGTATGCTAGTTTTCTGTTGGTTTTAATGGATGTTTAACCTTAAGCTGATGATGGCATGTTTTAGCTATTGTGTGTTTTACCATAATACACATGGATGTGTGTGTCCTTCTTTGTTTTCCTCCCCCCCCCCCTCTCTCTATCACACACACACACACACACACACACACACACAATTTTCATGCCGCTGGTTCTTATGGTAGATTATTTTCAGTCTTTTGAAAATAACTGTATCAAATTGTAGAACTTTTTTTTAGTGTGAGTGAACATCCATACAATATTCACTGTTAGGGCTATGTTAATTTACATCCACATATATGGGTTTTTCTTTTTCTACATCATTTTTAGCATTCTTATATGGATATATTTTTATAATAGCCTGTTTTTCCAAGCTGAGATTGCTTCTTGTAGAAGATTTCTAGTTGCTTGTTATGAAAATATTGTAGATATTTGTCAGCCTCTTGAATTGTTGTAAGGAGAAAGGTTTGTAACTTTTGATACAATTCCTGTTTTATCAATTTTGCTTTTTATGTCCTATGATTTGGTCAGGGGTGGTGGTCTTATCCAAAAAACCATTGTCTATATTAATATCTACAGATGTTATTCCTATTTCTTGTAGTGGTTTTATATCTTCTACCTCTACCGTGTGTGTGTGTGTGTGTGTCTAAGAAATCAGTTGGCTATGATTTCTGAAGAATGGAGGATTTTATTTAGTGTTTTGTAACTTTTTCAGTTTTCATCACTTGCAGTATTATCTGCTGGTATCTCAGTGGCCTTAGCGCAGCAATTCTAGACTTCTAATGGCACTTTGTATTTAGTTTTCGTAGGTGGGATGGATTTGCTAGTGACACTGATGTTGTAAGGCTACTGATTTTCAGAGGTTACATGGACCAGGGTTGCTCTGACAAGCAGTAGTGTCCAGGGTGCCCATCACTGTCTCTTGGTGTATAACTGTTAACTTTTGGATCTTTTGGCCTTGAATCTATCAGAAAAGGCTGCCTGAATGCTTCCAAGGATATCACTGGGCCTAACTCCGGAGAACCTGCCCAATTTACTTTTTTTATTGTTTGTGGAGGGCCTCGTTGTTTTAGAGGGACCTCAGCAGGTGCTGCTACTTAAGAAAGGCTATCCAAGGTACTTTCCTCAGACATGGAAGGTTCATCTTGAACCTTGAAAAACTGGGTCGATAATCTGAAGATAGTGCTAGGTAACAGGGCTCTAACACAAAGGGCATAATGTAAACCAGGGTCTCTTGGGCAATGCAGTATAGCACAGTAACCCATAAGCTCCCCCAACAATTTCTTTTAGCAAATTTGAGAATGAGTAGCAACTTAACCTTTTTGTGCCTAGTGGCAGTAATGATTTGAGAACTAATTTCAAAACACTTAACAGAACAGTGGATGCTGATTGCTTAGTTCCCCTCTTTGTATTGTCACTTATCAGTATTTTGTCATTCTCTGCACTGTCTTTTTCTTCTGCACCTTAGCATTCTGTCTCAGAAATCTAGTGAACTAACTTCTTTTCTCTTTAATAAAAGAACAATCATCTTGATCACACCTAATTTTTCCCCTATTGTACTGGCTATCATCTCAAGACAATGTTAAGGGGAAACTTTTGCTTTGTTCCCTATATAAACCTTATTTTCTATAAATATCAGAAGTATAGTCAAGCAAAAGAGACGAAGATTATAAATACTGGCAAGGATTTGGAGAAAAAGCAACTTATACACTATTAGTGAGAATGTAAATTTGTGTGGTTATTATAGAAAACAGTGTACAGATTCCTCAATTAGTTCAGAATAAATTTACTATACTAGTTATTAATCCCACTACTGATTATATATCCAACTTAAATGATACTGGTAATCAAAAAACACAATTTGTTTAGATAGCAACATTCTCAGTACCCAGGATGTGGAGTCAACCCAAGCATCTGTCTGTTACCTTTTTTTAAAGACTGTAATGAAGTTTACTAACAAGAGTACTGTTAAGTGAGGAAGATTTGTTTTTGCTCATCATTAAGAATGCATTCCATTGTGGTGTGAAAGTCAGGGCTGTGTGAGCTTAAAACATCTGGTCAAATTGCCTGGGCAGTCAGAAAGACAGCCATGTTTCCTTGTGTTTAGTTTGCTTTCTGTTCCAACCATAAGGTGTTTTGCTTTGCTTTGCTTTGCTTTGCTTTGGTTTCAAGTTAAGGTTTCCCTATTAGCCCTGGCTGACCTGGAACTCGCTATATAGACCAGACTGGTTTAGAGCTCACAGAGATCCTCTTGCCTCTGCATCCTGAATAAGTGAAATAAAGGCATGGGCCATCTCAGCCATTGAGAATATTTTCCTTAAATATAATGTATTGTGCTTAAGTTCACCTTTCCTTTTACATCCATTCCCTACACTCCTACTTCACTTTTTAAAAAGTAATTCAATGAGTCCCATGTGTGCTGCCTGTATTGTAATGATAGAGCATTGTAGGGTATTGTCTAGATACCAGGAGCCCCATCCTTAATGAAAACACTCTTTCCCCTGCATCCAACTATCAATAGTTATCACTTAGGTCCAATCTTATAGCAGACTTGATCTGTCTGATGCAGGTCTCCTGCAGTCAACCTCAGCTGTCATGGCCCTTTTAGGCCCTGAAGACACCAGTTGCCCTTTCTTCCTGGATCTGTGGCTCTTAAAGTCTTGCTACCTCCATTTTCATGATGGTCCCTGAGTTTTAGGGTGATGGGTTCATGTCATATAAATATCCCATTTAGGCTGAGCACTCCATGGTTTTATTCCTTTTTATGAATTCCAGAACCCAAATCCAGGGAATCATGCTGCCTTCCATTAGGGTGGATCTTCCCATGGTAGTTAATCTAATAAAGATAATCCTTCACAGATGTGCTGAGAGTCAACTTAACAAGCCATAGAAAGACAAATAACACATTATTTTGTTCATATTTAGAATTTATTTAAATATCAATGTCATAAAGGTAGAGAAAGTACTGGTAATTACCAGGTGGTCAGAGTAGCAGAGTTAAAGGAAGAGACAGGTTGTGTTCTTTGGTAGAGTTACAACAAAAGACTAAATGAGTATAGTTAACAATAGCATGTTTGAAAATACCCTCCCATCCCCAAAAAAGGACTTTGGATGTTTCTTGTTTGTTTATTTGGGTTTTTCTTTTTTGAGACAGGTATTTCTTAGATAGCCCTAGCTGGCGTTAAATTAGTAATCTTCCTGCATAAGCTTTCCAAATAAGGTGTTTGCCACTGTGCCTGGTCCTGAATGTTCTTACAACTAAGAAATAAGTATTTAAGATGATGGATATGTCAGTGACACTGATTTGATTATGGTGAAGTATTGTACAAATTAACAATTATGTCAGATGAGTAGATAATCATTGTCAAGCAAAATAAGTCTACAAGCAAAAAGACTAGCAAATATGTTATTAACTATAAGTTTTATGTATCTGATTTAATAGAATGAGAAAATTCTCTTGTAGCTTAATTTGTTTAGTGTTTTAATAATGTATATGCTTCATCTTCTGTTTGACATCATGGACAATTTTTCTTTGTTAACATGATAATTTTAATTGTTTTTTGCATATTAGACCATATTTATATTATGGTCTAATTATAAATTTTAAATGATTATGTTTTATCATCAGTTTTTATAATCTAGGGATTTGAGTTGCTTTTATTTTGTTAAGCTATTTTACATGTACATTCTTGGGTGTGATGAGTGAATTCATTACTGTAATAAAGTATCTGCGATGATTAACTTCCAAAGAAGACAGTTTATTTTGGCTCTTATTTTAGAAGTTTTAGTTTTTGGTCAATTGGTTTCTTCTGCTGGGTCCTTAATGAAGGAACATACCATGTTGAGTACCACATGTTGGAGCATTGCTGCTCACTTCGTGGCTAGGACATGAAAGGAAGGAAGAAATCAGTGTCCCAAAGAAAGGAGAAGCAGTGTTTACAGTCTGCTTCAAGCAAACCCTCAGCCCCTTAAAGACCTCTCTCTGCCTTTGCCATACCTGGGTTTCTACAATGTTTTAGCAGCTCAGAGATGTAAGCGTTTAGCACAAAAATTCAAATTCTAGCTGAGAATTATTAGGAACACTAGACTGTGAGAATGACTCTACTGTGAAATGCTCCTTCCTACTCTGCTTTCTGCATGAATTTATGAAAGATGGCTGTGTTTATATATGTGGGAAAAGAGCACCAAGCAACCAGTCAAGTGAGACTTGGTAACTCATGTTCTTAAACCAGTGTTTCAGCTTGTGAAGTATAAATTTAGAGTTCTAGTTTTGCTCCTAGTATTTTTCCCCTCCTTTTATTGTCTAAGATTGATAATGATATCCCCCTACATGCTCACTTTGGTAGTATGTGTCCTCTCTTGTTCACTTTGGTCAGTGGAACTAAAAGTGTATCCATTTTGTTGATGAATGGATGTAGCTTTATTTTTCATTTTATTGATTTTTTTTTTGTTGTTGTTCGTTTGTTTTCTTGTATTTTCTTTGGTTCTAGTTGATCATTTTCAGTATTTTTGTTTTACAAACTTACTAGTTTAGATTGTGTTCTCTTTTCTTTCTCTGTTTCAATTTACAATCTCCCAGTAAAATTTTTAATCACACATTATGATGTTAACATTTTGTCTTTAATCAGTACAGAATATTTTCTAATTGTCACTTAAAATTTGTTTGACTTTAGTTGTGTAACATCAGTTTAATTTGTGAATATTGTAGGTATTTTGATTGTCTGCCATTAGTCTCTAGTTTAACTATTACATGTACATACAACAATATATTATACTGTTATCTTCCTGTTTGTTTATTTCTTTCTTACAATTCCTTTTGAGGGGGTAGGGTTTGGAGACAGGGTTTCTTGGTATAACAACACTAGCTCCTCAGGAACTCACTTTGTAGAAGACCAGGCTGGCCTGGAACTCATTGAGAGCCACCTGTCTCTGCCTGAGTGCTGGGATTAAAGACACACCCAAGTATAATTCTTTTTCTTGACAATAATGTACACCCTCTATCTACCTTTCCCATTTACTGTTTAGTTTATTTCTATCACCTTCACACTTTTTTTATGACCTTCAGTATGAAGTAACATAAATATAAACAGCATATATTTGTTCTTTTTTATGCAGTGTAAAGTCTGTTATTTTCCTTTGCTTTTGGTTTGGATTTCAACATGAATCATAAATTACAATAAACAATATGTCATTAACCTGTCTTAAATTTATAGAAAGTTTCATTCAAGTATTTCGGCCTCCTTTATGTCCTTTCTGCTTTATTTTCCATGTATCTTTTATCCTTATTTTTGTTGTTGTTGTTGTTTGTGGGGTTGAGACAGAATTTCTCTGTGGCTTTAGAGTCTGTCCTGGCACCCTCTCTATAAACGAACCTAGAACTCACGTAGATCCCCTTGCCTCTGCTTCCCAAGCGCTAGGCTTATAAAGGCATGCACCACCACCATCCAGCCTATCTGTATTCTTATTACTCTGCAGTACAGTGTTAACATCATCAGTGAATATAGTCTTACCCTTTTCAGCAAAGGTAAGACAGGACAAATTGTACCATCTTACACATTAACATGTTAACAGTTTTGATACTTTTCATTTTTCTAACATTTTATATAGTAATATTTACTTCCAATTTGAAGAATATCCTGCTGTGTTTCTTATAAAGCAAGTAGACTATCATCAAATTTTGTCGGTTTTATTTATCTAGAAGATCAATATTTCAACTGTTTCATATAGTACTGTTTCATATAAAATTCTTGGCTCATATTTTCAAATTTTTCTTACATTTCTTTTAAATGTTAGGCCTACCTACTAGGATTTCTTGTTTAAGGTTAACAAGTTCTATGTTCGTCTTAATCTTACATTTCATGTATGAGTTATTCTTATAGCACTTACAGTTTTTATTGGATACTTCAACAGTTTGTCAAATATGTTTCTATGTGGCTTATCCAACTTAGGTTTAGCTGTGATAGGCCTTCATATTTTTTAAAAATGTGTATGTGGGTGTATACACACACACACTACTAAGACAGGATCTACTTATAGATCTAAGACTAGATGTGGCTCAGTGTGGCCTCAAACTCAGTTTTTAAGAAGGCCTCATATCCTGCCTCTACCTCCCAAATGCAGATCTTCAGGCTTATATCACCATCCCTAGCTAAAACTAACTTTTGGCTTATTTATGAACTACACTGCAAGACTGAAAATATATTTTTCAGGATTGGGGATTTAGCCTGGATTGGTCCTCATCATAAAATAACAAAAAATAATTTCTCCTATTTTTGCCTCTTTATTTGAATCATCTTCATGACAGTTGTACTGGCATAATGTTATTCCATTATGCTTTCTGTAATGATTACTAATTAATTCCCAACAGTCAACAAATGATCCCTTTTCTCCAGTCTTACCAGTTTGTTATCTTCAATGTTTTAATAGGCGTTCTTGAATAAGTAAATCTCTAAATGTTTGGATCTACATTCTCTTTATTTTCAAATTCCTTTTAACTATATGAATGCCTTCTCTTAAGAAATGTATATTAAGACATATTTCCTTTTTGTTTTTTTAAGACAGGGTATCTCTGTGTAGCACTGGCTGTCCTGGAGCTATCTTTTTAGATCAAGCTGACCTCTAACTCGCAGATATCTTCCTGCCTCTGCTTCCCAAGTGCCGGAATTAAAAGTGTAAAGGTGTACCATGCCTGGATAAAATGTTTCCATTTTTAATCATTTGCTTCTTTTGATATTAAGAATTTAGAGTTTCTAAAATTTTCTACCCCTTAACAAATGTGTAGTTTACAACTACTGTCTTCTATTTTGTAAGCGGTCTCATTATGCTGTTGATTGTTTCTTTGGCTATTCAAAAATATTTTAACTTGGGTGAAATTCAGTTTGTTTGTTTTTCTTCTTTTGTTACCTGTGCTTTTGGGAGTCGTGGATACATGAGACCTTCTTTCAGAACTGTGCTCTCTTGCTGCACTCTCACTCAGGTATAGACGTGAAAAAAGACACATCATTATAATTGAACAGAGAGCCTAGAAGTACACCAAGCATTTAAAGCTAAGTGATCTTCAACAGAGAATAAATTTTGGGGGGGGGGAATACTTTTCATTAAACAATATTGGGATATTATGTCTAGAAAAATATGGGATTTTTATTTCTCACCTGAAGGAAGAACTGTCCACTCTAAATAGATTAAAACCTGAAACAGGGCTGACAGGATGCTTCTGTGTGTACAAGCTTGAAAGCCTTAGTTTAATCCCTGGAGACCCACCAAAGAATGAAAGGGAAGAACCAATTACACATGTTAGCATCTGACCTCATACATATCATGGTACTCACATGCCCATATAGCAGGCAACATGCTAGGGGAAAATATGGAGTAATGTTGTTGAATACTGGGAGGTACAGGGTTTTCTTTTGACAGGCTTCTGTCAGTGTTTTTTAGATCTTATTGTAGAAAACATTTACTCCTTTTGTCAGTTTTATCCCTAGGAATGTTTTTGTTTTCAATGGTATTGTAAGTACAGTTGCTATCCTGAGTTCAACTTCAAACCATTTGCTGTTACTCTATTGCAGTGCTACTCATTTTTATATGTTAGTTTTCTGTCCTATAACTTTGCCAAGTACATTTATTCTCTAGTTTCCTGGCAAATCTTTGATGGTTTTTTATGTAATATGATCATGTCATCTGAAAACAATGAAAAATTGACAGCTTATTTTCCAGTGTGATATTTTTTTTCTTACTGTGTCTGGAAACTTTGGCAAGAACTTCAGTACCATAATGAATAAAACTGGTGAAAGTTGGCATTCTTTCCTTTTTGTGTTACAATTCTTTTTCACTCACTTGTCTCTATTTTACTGTTGTTTAAATACTGCGATCATGTTCTCATTTAATACTTTGAATGCGTTTTTATTCTTTGAAACAATAAAATGAATATAATAAATAAAACTCACATTATTGTCAGTGAAAGAGCACCTGCTTTGCATATATGAGTCTTTAGCCTCAATCCCCAGCCCTTCATATAGTAAACAAATAGAAAAAAAATTGTATTTACATTTAGCATTTGGGCTCATGTACTGATAATTTCAATTGCATGTTCTCTTTTCTTGCAGTCCAGCCAGACCTATCGGCTTTCTCTGTTTTGTACTTTATAGGTTTTAATCTTATTACAGACAATTTTTTGTGCACGTGCACATTTATTTAGCATCTGGGTTGGAATCATATCTGCATCTTTTACATCACAGCTGATGGAATGAGTACTTTCAGCCCTGGAAGTCACATGATCCCACTGCTCTGTTTTCAGATGTTTGAAGAAATTATTTTATACCAAAATTGACATTGACTTCCAGTTTTTAAATTCCAAATTAGTCAAGTTTGACTGAGATGGGATGCAGCATTTTATACTTGGGTTTGTCATTACCAATTTAGTCTTTTTATATGGAACTCTAGATGAACATTTTTAGATTTTTCAAAGAATAGATTATTGTCTCTGGTTTGTCTTGTTACCAAGAAATTATTTAGAAGTTTGCTGTTAATATTTTCTTATAGCATTTATAGTTAATTTACTTTTTATTTTGCTGCCTTTTAGACATATATTTTTTCTTTACCAATAAGGATTGTTTTTCTGTTATGATACAACTTAGTATCATTTTCTTCATTTTTCTTTTTTTCCCTTCAATGTCTTTAGGATATTGTACTTGTGTACAACTTGAACATATGAACTTTTTCATAATATCTTTGATGTTATGGTTCATTTTGTATTCTGTATGATTTCTTGCTATTTGTTTTTATTGAGTTTTGTTTTTTCCCTCTTTTTCAGTAATTTTCATCATTTCATACCTCATTTTTATTTTATTTAATTCCAGTTATTGTGACGTATTTTCCTTATTATATACTAGATACTTTTATCTTCTTTTACATATTATTCTCTTTATGGAATTTGGTTATGTTTAGTTTTTTTTTTTTTTTTTTTCAGTTTGCCAAGAACACCAATAAAGCAGTCTGTGTCTAAATTTCCCCAATGTTCAAATAATATTGTGTATAATTTTCAGGATCATCAAAACCCAAAGTATTCCCAACTCTAGATTTGTTCTAAGAATTGTTCTGTCTGGTCCATCCATTCTTTCTCTCGAGTGGTTTTCACATGTACAGACCTTCTAAATCTCCAAGACAGATTATCTCTGTTCAGCTCTCCATTCTGGTACATGTTGCATAAACCCTAATCACCTTGACCTGCCTAAATTCTTAGTTCTTTTCTCTTTCCTCTGGTGTGTGTTCTGGAGTTACCTAGTTCTAGTTCATAGTGCTTGCTTCCTAGAAATATAAATATGGACTAATATGACAGTTTCTTCACTTTCCTAGAGATTGTTGGTTATTTGAACAGAAATAAAATATCTTTTTTTTACATATTCAGTGATTTTTTTTTTTTTTACTCCATTTTTTCAGGGGTTTTGTTAGTTTTTCCCCCTATGTGAAAAAACAGATGTCCTTTTGACCCTGTCATGTTTGCCTACTTTCTTTTTGTTGCTTGTTTTTTGTTTTTTGTTTTTGAGGCATAACCTTGCTTAAAAGCTTCATCTGCCATGAAACTCAGCCCAGAATAACATTGATCTTCCTTCCTCAGCCTCCCAATTGCTATAATTAAAGGAGTATACCACCATGTGTATGCTTCTTAATAGATTTCTTTAGAAAGAATTATTAGATTTTCTGAATGTTGTCACTTTTTTACTAATGCATAATGCAACAAAAACAAGATTTAACATAATTTCAACTTTACAAACCTATTGCTTTTTTTTTTTTTCCTGGAAATGTATTTCCAAGACCCAAAAATACGACATTTCAATGCACTTAAAATAATTTATTTTCTGAAATAATAAGAGTTGAAGTTAGTTATTGAACAGGCTTTCAGTTCTTTGGGTGTATACAGCAACTTCTCTCGAAAGTCTCCTTTAACCATTCAGCATTTTTCACACTGTGGTGTCCTTTAACAGCATTGGGGAAAAAAAACAAAACAAAAATAAAATCTTTCTACTTAAAATTTTGTTTTAAAGTCTTACTATTGTCACCTTTTGTAATCTTAAGCTTCTTATTCATGATATCATAATGATATAATAAAAGACAATAAGGCAACCTTTTTGTCACAACCTGGTTAGATGTTTATTTCACCTGATTCCATTTTATCCTCTCCCAACCCCCCCCCCCCGTTTTCCTCCACACACACACCTTCTGTAGTTGCTCTATTTTAGGGGGGGGAAATGTTAGAGCAAAATTTCACAAAGAATTGAGATAGGAATTCATTTTATGCTGTAATTCATATAGTAGAACTTTTTTGGTCTTTGTGGGGGGGGTTCAAGACAGGGTTTCTCTGTAGCTTTGGAGCCTATCCTGGAACTCACTCTATAGACCAGGCTAGTCTCTAACTCACAGAGATCCTCCTGCCTCTGCCTCCTGAGTGCTGGGATTAAAGGTGTGCACCACCACCGCTCAGCATAATAGATATTTTTGACATAAGAGTTACTCATTTTTACCTCTTGAGATTTCTTCTATGTGAGCACTAATTCTGCTGCTACCTCCTCTTTCCTTGGGAGTTTTCCCCAAAGTTTGTATGGCAGTCCTTTACATTTTATATAATTGCTGGAAGAACTGTTACCAGAACTCTGCAAAAAAACATTCTGTTAAAATCAACTAGAGTCATTTTCATTTTATTTTAAGTAGAAAAATAATCAAATTCGCATTTGTCAAGAAAGCCATCCAAAGTACAGATATTAAATGCTCATGTGTTAATGAATGATAAACACTGAAATTGTTAATACTAGTTAGTTAATTAGGTGATTTTTTTTTAATAGAAAAAACTATGGGGTCACTTTATACTGTAAAATAGAGGTTAAAAACAAAAGAGTAATATAATTATCAGAACTATCCTTTTATAAGTGTTTTCTTGGTTTAATTTTTCAAGTAGTATTTATTCTGAATTCATTTAACTGTTCATTCATTTAACTGTTCAAGGCCCCAGTGCCAAAATGCTATAAAAAATTATTATTTCTTCATGTCTTCATGCTCTTTAGTATAGTATTTGCTCTGTCACTGTCAGATCCCTGAGCCAGACTTTACCTATCTGAAAGGGATTGGGTATTGAAGGTAGAGGTTGTGTGTATAACATGATTTTAGTATGAAAACTGAGGACTCTGAAATATATCTTTATATCAAGAGATGTAAACAACTAAACACTAGAGACAACTGTTATACCTTATTGACTAAAGTATAGTATTTGTTCCAGAGGACAGAAAAGTGATATGTACTAGTAGGATCTTTTCTGTGCTGGCTAGTTTTATGTCAACTTGACATAAGTTTAAAATCATTTGGGAAGAGAAATTCTAATTTAATTAACTGTCTTTTATGTAGGGCATTTTCTTATTTGATGATTGATGGGGACAGGACCATTCCACAGGGGGCTTTGCCACCCTTTGGCAGGCAGTTCTTAGTTATATAAGAATTCAGGCTGAGCAGGCCAGTAAGCAACCTTTTTTGTTTGTTTGTTTGTTTTCATTGCCTTTGCATCAGTTGCTGTCCTGAATTTCCTATATTTCGGGGACCTGCAAGATGAAATAAGCCCTTTCCTCTCAAGTTGCTTTTGGACAGTGTTTTTATCACATCAGTAGAAACTCTAAGATACATATCTCAGTAATGTTATTTCACTTGAACATGAAAGAATAATCAGGATTTATAATAAGAGCAGCACTCATGATTAGTATTGTAAGCAGGGGGGTCACCACAAAAAGGTAGGTGCTGACACATTTGAACTCTGTCACCTAAAGAGAACTGATATTTGGACCCAACAACAAGACAGTTCATTATTGCTTGATGACTAAAATCCTTAAAAATATTTAGGGGTAAATTAATATTTTAATTAATGTGAAGCCATTATTATTATGTCATAGTTTTTATAGATTTGGAATTAGGAAGTGACCTAGCTAGATGGCCTGGTTACTAGAATAGCTACACATAACAGTATTTTAACCATACATTTCACAAAGCTAAAGGCATATTTGGAGTCATTTGTGGTACTGTATGCTTCTAATCTCTACATTCCTGTGAATGAAGCAACAGTGTCGTGAGATTTAGCTGTTTCTTTCATGGAAACATAAAGAAGCCCTCTACCTCTAACAAACAAAAGAGAAACAGGAGCTGAGAAGAGGAGGAGAATAGAACTGGCAGAAGAAGGGGGAAAGTTAAAGGATTTTGAAATTGTTTGCCAGAAAGTCATGGCAAATAGTTGAGATTTACGCATAGACTGATTTAAATGTTATTTAATACATTTATCTACTTAAACATTACACTTTAACTCATTGATATTTACAATTTAACTGTCAAAATAAATTTAACTTGAATATTACAAGACATTGTTCAAACCACATTCCTCTAGCTGAAATTAGAAGATCTTTTTCTAAGATGGCTTAACTCAAGCTTAACTCAATATAAGTGGTAGCATAGGCCTCAATTGCTCATCCCATGGATCTCCCCATAGGGCACCTCCAATGCTATTAATATGATAAGTAGTTTCTCCAAGAGATAGTTATCTAAGAAATAACTTGTCTTTTTTTTACTTGATTTCTGGAATCAAAACTTTTCATTTTTACTATGTGTAGCACAAATAATACAAACCCAGAGGCAAGAAAGCCAAAAGATCAATGATTCAAAGCAACCAAGCCAGTAGAGTTCTTACCTCTACCAAAGCTCAGAACAAAAGGGGTGAACCCGTTCACCTGTCCTCAACGTGACTACTGAATGCACTGTACTCCTGTCTCTGCCTACCTTGGATTAAAGACCTGTGCCACCACTCCCCAGCCTCTATGGCTAACTAATGTGACTGCTGGAATTAAAAGCGTGTGCCACCACTGCCTGGCCTCTATGGCTGACTAGTATGGCAAGTTTTGCACCCTGATCTTCAAGCAAGATTTATTTGTTAGATCATAAACAAAACATCACAACTATGTTCCTCATTATTGGGTTACTTAGGGTACCCATTTTCAAGAAAAGGTAAACAAACATCCATTAGAGATACCATTAATAAACTTGTGGACATACTTTGAAGACACCAGGAAAGGTCTGGGGGATGGATGGTTCAGTACATATGAGAGTTTGGTATACAAACCTGAGGAGCTGAATTTGATTCCCAGTATTCACTGCTTACCTACACTTGAGGCTGAGGCAGAAAAATTGTCATGAGTTTGAGAGCCATAGAATAAGAATACAATGAAACCTTGCCTCAAAAGAGACAAGGTTTATCTGAGTATGGTGACACACACTTATAATCCTAGAACTCATTGGTTGCAGGAATATTGGGGGAAAAAAATAAGAAGTGCCTTGAAACTAAGTTACATCAGAATTTTACTTCTGGTTTTAATGAGAAGTATGTCTTGTATTTGTTTTTTTTTTGTTTTTTTTTTTTTCTTTTGTTTTTTGAGACATAGTTTCTCTCTATGTAACAATTCTGGCTATATGGAAACTCATTTAATAGACCAGGCTGGCCTTGACTTCAGAGACCAGTCTGTCTCTGCCTCCCAAGTACTGGAATTAAAAATGTATGTTATTACTTCAAGACTTGAGAAGTGTGTCTTGTTAAAGAATTAAAATTAATTAACATTAAACATTTAGTAAATGCAAAAACAAAATTTGATTGTTGAACTACCAAAAAATTAGTATACACATTCTATCGTGTGTGTGTGTGTGTGTGTGTGTGTGTGTGCGTATTTTTTTAAATTTGAGACAGTGTCTCTATGTAGAACTTGGCTGCCTTAGAATTCACTATGTAGACCAGCCTGTCCTCAAATTTAGAAATCGGCCTGCCTCTGCCTGTTGAGTGCTGAGATTACAGGAATGCACCACTACACTACACTCAAGTATTTTTTTCAAAGTTAGAAAACAGGTAAAACTATACTTTTTGAGAAGTTAAAGTAGGAAAATCATCCCAGAACAACCATACTGAATGTGTGTTATGAGGATAATGGGTAGAGTTCTGAAATTTATGGGTTTTCTGCCACTAATTTGCATTGTTACTAAAGTGGATGATTCTCCATTGAGCAGCCTAAAACATAATTAACTAATGATGAAAGAACTGTGATTTGAATGAAGTGGTAAAATTTGTTTTATAGAATTTCAAGCTGAACTACATATTTCCTTAATTCTCAATAAATGTTTCAAAGACTTTTGGTTTTGTAAAATTATTTTAAATTTTCACATTTTTAAAATTATTTTGTCTTGGGGGAGTGAGTGCAGTGCCCACAAAGACCAGAAGGAGGCAACCCAATCTCCTGGAATTTGTACAGTTACAGGTAGTTTTGAAACTTCCTTTAAGGGTTGAAAGTCAAACCAGGATGGTCTGGAAAAACAGATGGTGCTGCCTTTCCAGCCCTTACTACGAAGTTCCAAATAATTGGCTTCTATATGATTTTGCCTTGTTAAATATGTAAACTAATTTTGGGTGGTTATAAAAAATAATTCTTATTCAATTCATTAAATATTGTACAAGCTGGTGGTGATGCTCGCTTTTCATCCCAGCACTTGGGAGGCAGAAGCAGAGGGATTTTTCTGAGTTTTTAGCTAGCCTGGTCCACAGAGAGTTCCAGGACAGCCAAGGCTACAAAGAAACAAAGCTACAAAGAAATCCTATATCAGAAAATAAAACAAAATGATTGTGCAAATTCATAATAGTTAATCATCATGTAGAGAATTATTTTTGAACTCTTTATTGGCACATTTTTTCCTCAACTTGACAGTAGCTGTATTGTCAGAAATCTCTGTCATTGCCTGTGTTAGGGCCAAATTTTGTGTGGTTTTATGACACTTTTAATAGTTTCTATTTTCATAAATACCAAACTGAACATGACATTTATGTTGGAGACCTTTTGCAATGTGGGCATAAAACAGTATTCATAATATTTATGTTGGGTTGGTGAGTTGCCTCACTGGATAAAAGTACTTGCTGTCAAATCTCACAACCTTCGTTCAGTCCCTGGGACTTAAGTGTCAGAGAGAGAACTGACTCTTGTAAGTTGTTCTCTGACCTCCACACTCTTGCCATGGCATATGTGCAGCCCCTCCAAAAATAAATAAAATTAAATAAATGCTATTTTAAAATTGTGAGGAAATGTTTATATTGGACTGGGAATATAACCCAGTTAATATAGAGCTTTCCTGGCATTCATGAAGCCCTAGGTTCAGTCTCAGGCACTGAGTAAAACCACATATGATCACAGAACTTGCTTGTCATCCCTGTACTTGGCAAGTGAAGGTGTGAGAATCAGCAGTTCAAAGTCATCCTTGGCTACATAGTAATTTTAAGTCCAGCATTTTTAACATTTTAACAAAGGAAAAGATATAATTTATGTTTGTTGAAAGTCAGTTGGAACACATTCCAGGTCTCTGTATAATTCAGAGGTTTGTCTTCCTCTGCCCCATCCAGTGATGCAATTGCTGAGATTCGAGCCATCTGTATTGAAGAAATTGGAGTCTGGATGAAAATGTATAGTGATGCCTTCCTAAATGACAGTTACCTGAAATATGTAGGATGGACTCTTCATGATAGGGTAAGTTGGTATTTTCTAGCTTTGATAGAAGACGTATTTGTCTCCATACTGGCATGCCAGCAATCACAATTGCAGTAGCTTATTTTTTAAAGAGATGTAATAATATGAAATTTAAGATCATACACCATTATGAAATTTAAGAAAGTGCTTTATGTGTCTTCCTTGAATGCAATGGTATCTTGAATATGTACATTATCATCAAGAAGGTAATAGTCTCCTGATTAAGGATCAAATGTGATTAATTGTTTTAATTTTGTTAAGTTGTAATACACTATGACTTCTAGGGTCAGAGTTAAAGCAGATTTGTTTGAACCCTTGAGTTAACCCTTGAGAAATATTATTTTAAGGTGTGTTGCTTTTGTTTATGTTTCATTTGTTTACCTCTGAAGCTGTGTTAATGTGTCTGCTGTCTTTACTAGCCTGATGGACTAATAAAGAGCTGAACAGCCAATAACGAGACAGGAGAAAGGATAGGTGGGGATGACAGGCAGAGGATAAATAGGAGAAATCTGGGAGAAAGGATCTGGAGATCTGGGAATGAAGGAATAGGGAGAGGAGGACATCAGGAGCTAGCCACCCAATTACCAGCAAGACACTGAGTAAGAGTGAAAGTAAGAGTTACAAAAGTAAGAGGAAGATAAAGGGCCAGAGGCAAAAGGAAGTCTGAATAATTTAAGAAAAGCTGGCAAGAAACAATCCAAGCTAAGGCCAGGTGTTTATAAGAAAGAATAAGATTCCATGTGTATTTATTTGGCAACTAGGTGGTAGGTTCCCCCAAAAGCCAAAAGAGTAAAAACAAACGCTATAGTTAACTAAGGTCAAATCCTATGTCGACTCCTACATGAGAAATCCTCAAAATAAGTTTTAAATTGCTCTATTTTCTTTGAATTAAGATACAGCTATTGGAATACTTTTAAAACATTACATTAGTAGGTCTAACGAGAAATCTGTTAATTTTAGTTGGAGGCTTGTTTTCTGTGTCTTATGCCTGTGAGTATTTACTGTAAAAATACTTAGTAAACAAGTAATGCTGGTGCAATGGCTTAGCAAGTAAAGTTGCTTGGTGTTCCATCCTGGCAACCTAAGTTCAATTCCTGGAAGGCAGAAGGATAGAACCAATTCTATAAAGTTGAACTGTGGCCTCCACACATGTGCTCATACATACATATCACACATATACATGTATAGCCATAAATTAATAAACACATTAAAAATATTTAGCATTATCAATGTTGAAAATTTCCAACATCACAGCCATTACCATTGAGAGTTCTGTGATCCATTTTTGCTGTTAGAAGTCTTGAATGTGTACAGACATACTATTACAGCTTGGTTGCTTAACATACAGATTTCTACTTGTTGCCTAAAAGACATTTTTCTCTTCACTCCCATCTCAATAGCGCATTCGAAGGATGTTAGGATTTTTTTTTCCCCTGAATACAAATCTTTGAAAAATATAATCTCAGACAGGATTACCTATTTTTGTTTCTTTCCCTTTTTCCATATGTAATCTGCATATGAACGTATACCTTCCTATTTAAGTCCACTTTAGATTGATCTATGGAAATCTGAGAAAATGTAGTATTAGTGTCTTCACGTGACTGTATTCACATACTCTCAAAGTAAACAAGTCAGCCATCAGTTTTTTATTAAGAATGAGTTTAAACCTTAGTGTTTTTATTCTCTCTCACTTCCATCTCAGTTTTTCCTCTGATCCCCCAATAGAGTATTTTCCTACATTTATGTAGCACATAGCAGATCTGACTGATCTTTATAAATGACAACCAATGCTGGAATGATACTAATTTGATGTTCATCAATTTTTTAGTGAAATATTTTAGATTATTTTTATTTCATTTTCTATCTATGGGCATTTGCCTACACTTACTTATCTATTGGCATCTTGGTCGTGCCTAGTGCCCAAGGAGGTCGGAATAGAGTGTTAGTTCTCCTGGGACTGGAGTTAGTGATGTTTGTAAGCCACCACGTTGGTGCTAGGACCCCAACTAAGGTCACTTTAAGAGCAATATACACAATAAAAAGCAAGACAGGTGAAAGCCAACAAAAGTATTATGCATACACAATTCATGTAAAAGTTAGATCTTTTGGGAATCAGTGCTTTCTTTTCACTGTGGGATCTGGAGATTAAACTCAGACCATCAGAGTTGTACAGTAAATGCTTTTACTGCTGAGCCATCTTGCTGCATTCTGAAAAACTTTTTTTCCTCAGAGAATTTTTCAGAGCTGTTGATAAAGAGTCTATAACAAATATAGATAGCCATATTTGCCATATTACCTGAGTTTCATATTGCCACATGTGTATTTATTAAAGTATTTATTGATCAACTAATATAAATTAAATACTATATTAAATATAGTTCAGATTTCATGAGGACTTGGTTGTAGTGATCCATTCAGGTGCGTATGGTACCATAAATAAAGCTTCAGAAAGTAGAGGTGCCTAAAATATCACATACCAAAGTTGTAATTTTCATCCTAACTACTTTACGATTTTCTAAGTTATTTTCATGGATACCTCCTAATTTAATTAGTAGGAAGTTCCTGTGGCATAGGCTAGATATTTGACAAGTGAAGTGCCAAAAATTGGGGGGGGGGGACGTTAGATAATTAATTAGGAGCTGTCACTGAGAGATACCAATACGAAAGGTAAAAATAAAACCCTATTCATGTCCCTGCTGTACTTAAACATTTTAGTCCATGAAGCTTTGTAAAGGAATTTAGGTTTTTTATTTGTTTTGTTTTTTGACTTAGTTTGGAAAGAAATTGGTTGTGTTACCTTACATCTAAAGTTATGACTTTACATCTGGAAACTGTTCTTGATTTTTTTTGCTTATCCATTGTTGATCTTTTTATTGTGTGGGCATAGTACTTTTTTTTTTTTTTGCTTTCTGCCTTTCTTGCTGCTAGGAATACTGTATCATATGAGCAAGTTCCATGGTTTCTCCACAGCCTTGATGTTGCACAAATTCTAACAGGCCTTAACCCACTCAGAGTCGGATGTTGGGGTGTGGGGGGAGGGGTGCTGAAAGATCAGAGAAACAAAACAGATTAACCACTAGCTCTTATCTCTGCTTCACTCAGACTGCATCCTCAGACTGATTGCCTAGACTGCTCTTAACTCCTGTCTCCTCCTGCCTTACAGTCCTCTGTCCACCCAGCCATTTCCCTTCCTGCCTCTATCTTCTTAGTGCTGGGATCGCCCTTGTGTGAGCTCTCTTTCTCTTTTAGACTGAATCAATTCCAGGTGACCTTGAACTAACAGATCCCACTGCCTCTGTCTCCTGAGTGTTGGGATTAAAGGTGTCCCACCACTGCTCTGTCTCTATGGCTAACTAGTATAGCTAGCTTTGCACTCTGATCCTCATGCAAGCTTTATTTGTTACATCGTAAACAAAATATCATCGCACCTTCCATTTATCATTGCCACCTTTTACTATTATTGTACACTGTCTCTGTTCATTGTCTTTTGTTGTGACAGAAGACCTGAAAGGTGAATGTCCAAGATCAAGCAACTTTCTCTGGTCAGTTCTTAATAAGGATATTCTAACCACACCCAACATGACAAATGGTAACACATGTAGAAGGGAATAAACAAGAGCTAACATAATTTAGAAAAAAAGCAAGACTCAGGATGGTTTAGGCTTTCTCACATTACCATGCATTCTCTCAAGAGATGATCTACTAGTATTAAGCTAGTAGAAGTGGCCTTGCTCCCAACCTACTGCCTTCAGGAGTACTATACTGGGGAGCAGATTTCCCATACATGAGACTCTACAGTTACAGCATTATTATACAATAGTATTTCCTACTTGCCTCAAATGGTTAGATGACCAACACCTTATCTATACTACTCTAGTCTTTTTTATCTCTATCTCTAGAAGCCCAAGTTCCCATTTTGTCCATGCTGATATTTTACCTTAGCTTGGGAGAGAAGAGAAGGGGGTGGGTGGAGGAGAGGGGAGAGATTTATGAAAATTATGAAGAAGCCTACTAGCATTGCCCTTAACATAGATAAATGCCTTGATTGAATTGATAATATCTAAAGCAAGGTGGGAGGAGTTCTGCCCCCCCCCCACTATGGGGATAAGAGCCACAAGTCTGAGTGGAAATTAGGATTTCAAAGTTCTCTATTGAGTCAATTCAGATATGCTTTAGACCTTTTTACTTCCTTTCATAACTTACTTTATAAGAGATTTGCTATATATGTAGTCTGGAATCCTCTCATTCTACAATTGGGTTTGACCTTAATTATAATCAGTTCTTTATCTACAAGAGATAAGTATCACTTTAAATTTTGTCAAAAAAGCAACATTTGGATTGTATTGCTGTGGTGAAATACCATGACCAAAGTAATGTGGGGTTTATTTCATTTATTCTTCCTTATTACTGTTCATCAGAGATGGTCAGAGCAGGAGTTGAGAGACCATGGAGGAGTGCTGTTTAATGACTTGCTCCTTAAGCTTGATCAGCTTGCTTTTTTATAGAACCCCAGACCACCAGTGTAATGTGTCTTTCTTTGAACCACTAGCTCCCGAATAATGACACAGAGACTTCTTATTATTTATGGAAGCTTGGTCTTAGCTTAGGCTTTTTCCCAACTAGCTCTTAAATTTTAAATTAACCTGTTTATATTAATCTGCACTTTACCTCTCTTTGGTACCTTATATCCCACTTCCTCTGCGTCTGGCTGGTGAATCCCCTGCCTCCCAGAGTTCCTATCTCTGCCCAGAAAGCTTGTCTATCCTCTCCTGCTAGCTTTTGGCCATTCAGGTCTTTATTAAACCAATCCAAAAGTGCCTTAGGCATTCAAGGAAGAACAGACACACATCTTCACACACTGTCATCAAATACCCTGCAGTATACCAACCCAGGCATAGCATCACCTATTTGTACAGGGCCCTTTCATATCAGTCACTAATTAAAGAAAATGCCCTATGGGTTTGCCTACAGCTTGATTTTTATGGAGGCATTTTCTCACCTGAGGTTTGCTCCTCTCAGATTACTTTTGCTTGTGTCAAATTGACATAGCAGCCATCATTTAGTCCTCCTACTCCCTTAAATATTTGGATGTTGTACAGCTAGTGTTCATTGCCTTTCACGATAGATAAAGACATTAGCAAATACACAGCTATTCTGTATCACCATCTTCAAGTAATCTAGCCAAAGTGTGATCTTAAAAGACTTACTTGGCATCTTCTCTGTTAGAGTGTGTTCCCACGTAAGCCAATCCTGATTCTGAGTTAAAGGTCACTTAATGGAGTTATTTTCTGAAACGTATCGTTTAACCATTTCATCAGTGTATGACTACATATAGTAAATATATTTATGCACAACCTAGATAATATAGGCCATTCACTTTACCAAGCCTTTTGAAGTAGACTGGAAACTCAGTAAACATGTTTGGGGCTGCTGTTAGCTTAGCATAATGTTTTACAGTAAACTTCTTAGGTATATGTTCTAAAATAGTAATAAAAATACTATAGTAGGTACATAAAGGAAGTGATCCAGTCATTATTATTGAATATTTTATTTATACTAAATTCCATGTGCACAGCAGTTTATTTACACCTTCGTGACCACAAATATAAACAACACATTTGACTAATGTTTTAATGGCCTAAAATTCTCCTAGGCAATAAGAACTTTTTGGCTCCATAATCATCTTATACATGTTATATATATAAATCTTCTTTAACCAAAACATCATTTTGCAGCACGTTATTTTACTGAGGTTTGTATTCAGCTATAGCCAGTAAGGAAAGTATAATAAAGGAAATAAACAAAAATGTGATTTCAGAGTTGTTCTATTCTGGGCCAGGTGGTGGTGGCACACACCTTTAATCCAAGCACTTGGGAGGCAGAGGTTGGCAGATCTCTGTGAGTTCAAGGCCAGCATGATCTATAGAGCAAGTTCCAAGACAGCTGGGGCTACACAAGGAAACCCTGTCAGAGGGAGGAAAAAAAGAGTTGTTCTCTTCTGTTGTTGTTGCTTGTCCCCTCCTGTTCAGGGACTTTCTCTTAGAATATGATTTAAAGAGATTACACCTTAAGTCTTAAAGGAAATAAGGTTTATTTTATTTATATGTGTGTCTGTGTATGCCTTCAGAGGCTGGGAGAGAGTGTTGGATCTCCCACAGGTGAAGTTACAGGCAGTTGTGAGCCTCCTGACATGGATGCTGAGAACTGAACTCAGGTCTTGTGGAAAATCAAAAAGTGCTCTTTGCCTTTGAGCCATTTCTTCAGTCCTGAGTTAGACTGTTTTATCCTGAAGTCTTTGGAATCTCTTCTGGCTGGTTCTGGTCTATAGTCAGTTCCCCAGAAAAGGGTACAAATGAGGCCCAATATCAGCCAACATAGACAGAAGCTAAAGAACTAGCCAAGTAAAGATTTGGGTAGTGCATCAGTAGCATATGCTTTGGATACTTTAGGTTCCTCCTGAACCCTTAGAGAAGAAACATCACTTTATTCAGTGATATCTAGAAATTACTTGAAAAAGCACTTGCAGAATAATTCAGTGACATTTCAGTCATTTGTCCCGTTAATGGAAGATAGTGACACTACAAAAATTTGTAAATGTAACATCACACTACATTCCTCATATTATTTTGTTCAGACTTTCATCAGCACAGTCATGTATTTCATCCTTAACAATGTTGTAAATGCCAGGAAAACTGATGTGTGTACCATTTCATGTGCAGCTAATAAGCTTTTTTGTTTAAAATAAAACCTAGTTTTCTTTGATTCCAGAATGGATTGATATTGTCAAAACACATTTCTTCTTTTAGACCATGGAAACCTCAATCTTATTTGAATACTTTGATAGTGTTGCACAGATTTCTAGATGATGTTGAATGTACACTGATCTACAACATCCTCTATTCAAATTTAATGACTTTGTTAAGGATACTCTTCTGAGATGGAGATTTCGCTCAGTAGATTGCAATATTCTGCTAATGAATAGAAAGCATTTCTAAGACCCTTTTTTCTATAGAGTTTGTCTCTGTTTCAAGTAAGCTACTTACCTGTCTGTTTTCCTGACTACTCTCTTTTCTTCTCTGTGTTGTAGAAAAGCATCTAGTAAATATTGTTTGGGTGAATAGACCATGATTCTTTAAGGAAAAATTGTTTTTATAGGATCATTCCATAATTACAGGCAGAATAAATGAGCATACCATTTTCTATAACCATAGATTATACATTCAGTGTGTCACTAAGGCATATGGAAAGAATTTCATTATTATATATAGTTTTCAAATATTTGAAAAAGTTTTTGCTTATTAAGCAAGTAACAAAGAAGTTTTATTGCATTTTTTAATTCAATCCTGTGCTGATCCAGATTATGTAATTGTTCATTCTCTTCCTTTATTAATAAGTAGGATATAAGTTGAATAGTTAACCTGAGATTTTATTTATTTTTCTCTTTTTTCTAAACTTTTGTGGACTGAAAATGACTGCCTTTTCTGTTTTTCTTTGTATTCCTAAAGCAAGGGGAAGTCAGACTGAAATGTTTGAAAGCTCTACAAAGCCTATATACCAATAGAGAATTATTCCCGAAATTGGAGCTATTTACTAATCGATTCAAGGTAAGTGTCAAATGATGAACTTATGTTGCTTTTCTCTTTGCAAATACTAATTATACCTACATTAGCAAATGGTATTACCATGATGTTTATGATTTCTATTTTATTATTGTTTTATTAATAGGCAAAGTATTGAATTGCATTGTGCTGTGTTTTTCAGCTTGACTTCTTCATTGATATTGCTGCCTTTTTTTTTTTTTTTTTAAAGCTTTAACATTGTGTATGTTCTGTGCCTATCTACCCCATCTTTAAAATCTCTCTCATGGTCCTTTTTCCAGTGCCATGACTTATTCCACATTAACACTTTCATACACACATAATTATTAAAGCATGTAGTCTAGAAGTGAGCAAGAATATGTGATACTTCTATTTTAATAATTTACAAGTCTGTCCATTTTCTTTAAAATTTTATGATTTCTATTTCCTTTATAACAGAATAAAACTATTTTGTATATGTACTTTACCTTTATAACCTATCAGTTAATAGACATCTAGACTATTCCTATTTCCTTGCCATTTTGAATGGAGTAGGAAGAACCATGAATGAATAAGTATCACAGTAATAAGATGATCTTTTTTGATAAGTGCCTGAGAATGGACTAGCAAATTCATATGTCCTCTCTCTCTCTCTCTCTCTCTCTCTCTCTCTCTCTGTTGACTTTTTGAGACCTCCATACTGATTTCCATAATGTCTGCAAAGAGAGTACCTTTGTATAAACTGTGGATAATGTCCTCTATCTCCACATTTCTAGGATGGCATATAAGGTAGTCATCAATCTCATTAGGGAAGGGCATTGAAGGTAGCCTCTCTACTACTGCTTAGATTGTTAGTTGGAGTCATCCTTGTAGGTCTCTGAACATTGCCCTAGTGTGAGATTTCTCTTTAAGCCTGTAATGGTTCTCACTATTATGGTATCTCCTTTCTTGTTCTTCATTCTTCCCCCACCCCCTGACTCAATCTAACTGTTCACTCATGTTCTTCTCTTCTACCCCTCTCTTCCTCCCAACTCCTTTCTTCTTTCCCCCCCCCCCTCCCAATTTGCTCAGGAGATCTTGTCTCTTTTAGGGTCCTCCTTGTTTCCTAGCTTTTCTGGTGGTATAGATTGTAGACTGGTGATCCTTTGCTCTATGTCTAAAATCCATATATAATTGAGTATATACCATGTTTGTCTTTTTGTGACTGGGTTACCTCACTCAGGATGGTTTCTTCTAATTCCATCCATTTGCCTACAAATTTCAAGATTCCATTGTTTTGTTCCGCTGAGTAGTACTCCATTGTGTAAATGTACCACATTTTCTTTATCCATTCCTCAGTTGAGGGGTATCTAGGTTGCTTCCAGGTTCTTGCTATTACAAATAATGCTGCTGTGAACATAGTTGAACAGATGTCTTTCTTGCATGACTGTGCATCTTTTGGGTATATGCCTAAGAGTGGAATTGCTGGATCTTATGGTAGGAAATTCCTATTTTCCTGAGGAACCGCCATATTAATTTCCAAAGTGGCTGTACAAGTTTGCACTCCCACCAGCAGTAGAGGAGTGTTCTCCTTCCTCCAGCATAAACTATCATTGGTATTTTTAATTTTAGCCATTCTGACAGGAGTAAGATGGTATCTCAGAGTTGTTTTGATTTGCATTTCCCTGGTGGCTTAGGATGTTGAGCAGTTAAAAGTATCTTTGAGCCATTTTTGATTTCTCTATTGAGAATTCTCTATTTAGTTCTGTACCCCATTTTTTTAATTGGATTATTTGGTGTTTTGGTGACTAGTTTCTTGAGTTCTTTGTATATTTTGGAGATCAGCCCTCTGTCAGGGATTGGTTAAGATCTTTTCCCATTCTGTGGGCTGTCGTTTTGTCGACTGTGTCTTTGCCTTATAGAAGCTTCTCAGTTTCAGGAGGTCCCATTTGTAATAATTCTTATATATCTGTATTGGTACCTTTTGTCTTGACTCTCTTTGATTTTTTTAAGACGTTTCACTGAGTAGCTTTGGAGCTTGTCATGGAACTAGTACTTGTAGACTGGGCTGGTCTTGAACTCATAGAGATCCACCTGCTTCTGCATTACAAGTGCTGGGAGTAAAGGTGTATACCACCACCGCCTGGCTTTGACTCTCTTCTATACAGTGTCACACATATGAATTTTAAACCACCATCTTGCCAATCATTCGCCTGTATTTTTTTTTTAAGTAAGCTCATATTGAAATAGATGAATAAATCTGCTTCACAACTTATGTACCCAACAGGAGTTTTTATTTATTGCTTTGAAGGAACTTTCTTGCTTAAAATAAGAATATCTCGGTATAAAGAGCTTTTGAAATATGTTAATTTTGTAACTGGAATTATACTTGACAAGTGTGCTTTAGTTTAGGAAATGTTAGTTGATGAGAAACATTTTCAGGTACATCTTTAATCATAGCATTGGGGAAGAAGAGATGGAGCTCTGTTAAATTCTGGGTCAGCCTGGTCTACATAGTGAGTTCCAGGTTAGCCAGGCCTACAAAGTAAGCTTTTGTCTCAAAGGAACAAACAAAAACCCCACATCCCACTTGTATAATATAGTTTCAACAGTAAAATTTCCCAAGCCAGGCATGATGGCACATGATTTTAATCCCAGCACTTAGAAGGTCAGCCAAGGCTACATAGTAAGACCCTGTTTAAAAAAAAAATAGTGAAAACTTCCTGTGTTATCTTTCTTAGTATTAAATATATGCCTTAGAATATCTTAAGCTGCTCTTAGCTTATTTATATTCAAGGTTGCTTTGTTTTAACTTCTTTCAGGATCGCATTGTATCAATGACTCTTGACAAAGAATATGATGTTGCTGTGGAAGCCATTCGATTGGTTACCCTGATACTTCAGTAAGTATAGTGTCTGTTAACAGTTTAATCTTTTTGATATTTAATATTCCTTTCTGGATTAATACATCAAATAAATACTTGATGTGAAGGATCCACTTTTACTTTTTAAGGTTATATTTATAACCAAATGTATGTTAGGTATTGTTGCTTGTTTTGAAATATGGTCTCACACTACAGCCCAAGCTTGGAACTTACTGTGTAGCATAGACTAGTCTCAAGTTGGAAAAATCCTTTTGCCTCAGCTTTTTGAATTCTAAATGAGTTGTTTTTCATTTGAACTGATGTCTGTTTTCTCCATGTAAAGGTTATTTCGTGCAGTTTAGGAGAGTTACCTATGAATTGACATATTTAGCTATTTAAAATAAAGCCCCAAGACTTGAAAATGAAAGTTTTCAAATAGATTTTTTTTTTTTTTTTTTTGTGAATGGAGAAGTGAAAATAATTAAACAAGACCATTCCATCAATCTTTTAAAATAGGTAGACGATTTTATAGGTTTGTAGTGTTTATTGAGCTAGAATAATTTTGTTAGATAATGTGGTTTCTAGCACAATTTTTAAAAAAATAATCCCTTCTCAGTGCTTTGATGATATGTCTGTCCTGATTTGGGGGTCCGCTCAAATGTCAAATTTTGCTTGAATTCTATGTCCTAGCTATGCTTTTTTCGTTGTAGCTTTCAATTATGTGTTATACATGAGAACTCCTGTCCTACTACATGATTCTCTCCCCTTTGACTTTCAAATCTTATTTGGCTAATTCTTGCATTTTGTTTCTGTTATGGGACTTCTTAAAACGTACATGTCAAATGCCTCATAAACTTTGATGTGATTTTGAGTGTAAGAACTGTACAGTGGACCTGGCAGTAGTGGCACATACCTTTAATCCCAGCACTCAGGAGGCAGAGGCAAGTAGATCTATCTCTGTGAGTTCAAGGCCTGCCTAGTCTACAGAGCTACTTCTAGGACAAAGAAACCCTGTCTTGAAAAGCAAAACAAAACAAAATAATCACTGTAAAATGCCTGTCTTTAATCCCAGCACTAGGGAGGAAAGGCAGTTCTCTGTGAGTCCCAGGACAGCTAGGGCTGCATAGTAAGACTTAAAGAGAAAGTGGGATGGGGGAGGGAGAAAGAGAAAGAATATTGTATATTGTAATGTTATAAAAGAATAAAATTTTCAGTTCTATATTCAGATATTTTAAGTGTTTTATATGTAGGGTTCATTATGACCACAATGGTGTATATTTTTACATAGGGTAATTATTAAATATTATGTAGTTTCATTGTCATTATTGGCATTTCATATTTTCTACTTACTTATTACAGGTAAAGAAACCTTTAATTTTCTGTTGGCCTTACCTACAGCATATTAATACTCCTAAACATCTGATGTTTTCTTAACCCTTTGCTTTTACTGTGTGTAAATGATTTCAGCTTCCTAACTTTCTAATTATTATTTTCTTGCCTTGTCTTACTGCATAGCCAAGACCTTCTGCTGTATTAATACTGTACTTTATAGCAGATGTTTTTGTTTTGTTCTAAAAGGAATTTATAAATTTTTGTTACTGTGTTATATTTTTATAAATTATTTGTTGGATGTTTGTTTTATTTTTATTTGTGCCTCTGGTAACCCAGTCCAGGGCCTGTGCTCCTTATACAAGTACTAGGTCTTTAAGCTACATGGTCAGTCTAAGTATAGTTTAGTTTATGTTGAAAATTCTTCTTTAATCTGAGTGCTGTAGAATTTTCTTAATCTGTTAATTAGCCTGAATTAATATATTTGTCTAATTTAAATCAATTTTGCCCTACTTAAATAAATTGTAATTGAATATACTATGTATTGTTTTGCTTAAATACATTACAGTAGATTGCTTTTATTTTTATGTTCATATATTCAACACAATTTCAACCAAAGTAAGTTTTAATTAATAGGTAGAAACAAAAAAAAATAGGTAGTACTGGACACATAACTCATTGTAGAGTGCTTTCCGAGCAAGTACATGCCGTGGATTTCACCTACATCACCACATAAGAATAATATGAAATTTTCCAATTTAATGGAATAAAATGATTTGTTTGGTATGTGTACAATGTTTTAAACAGGTTAAACATATTTTCAACCAATACCATTTCTTATAAATACTTTCAAAGTCAAGTCTTTCATCCTGTTTTCTTGTGTTAATTGTATTGTTATTGCCATTTAATCTTATTCTACCCAGTACAGTCCAGAACTTACTGTTCTTATCTATTTAGTACTCACTATCAACTTTTCTTTTATTCTTTCTACTCCTATTCTTTTGATCCTCTGGTAACTACTTAGTTCTACTCTCAATTTCTTTTTCTGACATAACATTTTACTTTCGTGTGTGCACATGTGCCAGCTTGCACACTTCATGCAGTGCACACATAGAGGTCAGACGATTGCTTTCAGGAGCTTTTTAGCATGTGGGTTCCAGCCCCATTCTCAGTTTTATCAGACTTTGGGTTCCTTTGAGAGTTATATCTTGCAGTAATTGTCTTCCCCCACGTGGCTTCTTTCCTTCACTCCCCATGTCGCCAGGTTTCAGCTGTGTTCTCACAAATAACAGAATTTCATCCTTTTGCTCCTGTTTTTTATTTTTCAAGAATTTCAAATTATGTATTTTAATCCTATCTTTCCTCTACCCATATCCTCCAAGATCCCTCTCACACTTCCCTACCCACCTAACTGCATGTTCTTCCTTTCTTAAACACACACTCATACACATACAACACACCAAAAAACAAAAAGTGTCCAATTTGTGTTGGTTAGATACTCGTGAGCATGTGGCCTGCCTGGAGTGTAGTTGATACGTATACCCAGTGTCACTCTATTGAAGAAAGCTGATTTTTCTTCTCAAGGCAATTGTTGATTCTAACTTGGGAATGGGACTTTGTACCTGTTAGGTCTCAAACTCAGAACAAATGGCTGTTTAACATACCAAAGTGTACTCTGACTCCCAGTCTCCTTCAATCCCCTTCTGTTACTGAGTCCTGACTCCCCAGTACTTCTCACCCCACCCCCTACCTGTCTAGCCCCTGAGCTTCACTTTCTTTCTTCTCCCCATCTTCGATGGCCCAATATGACCTTAGCCATTTGGCTAAGTGTCCTCTTGGTCTCTAGATTCCGGATACTCTTCTTTGCTCCCTCTCTCTCGTCTCTTCCTCTTTTACTTCCCTCCACCCCCATCCTCTCATGGCCATGTTCAATTTGGACCATCCCAGATGCCTCTGGCTATACTCCTCGTAGCTTCAATAAACCCATACATATCTTGGAATAGTCATGTCATTTTTGTTTTTTGTGTTTTGTTTTGTTTTTTGTTTTTTTCGTTCAGTACAGACTTCCCTCCTTTGTACTGACATTTTGTCTGGCTTGAGGTTTTACAGATCTTGTGCATGTTGTCACAGACTTTGTGACTTCATATATGTATCTGCCTTGTTGTACTGGAAAATACTGTTTCCTTAAAGTAATCTACTAGTTCTGCCTCTTAAAATCTCTCCACCACCTCTTCACATACATATCTGAGATGAGGGGTGGTGGTATGAGTATGCCTCACTGAGTACTATAAAGTTGGTCATTCTCTGCTAATTCTATGCTAATTAGCATCTACTACGAGAATACACTTCTCTGATGGTATCTGAGTAATGCAATGGTCTGTGAGTTTAGCAATATGTAATTAGTAATCATTTTATTTCTGTACTGGTTTATCAGAATAATAAATAATAGTATGTTTTCCCCAGGGTCCATGACCTATCTATTCAAAGGTTCATGACCTCATTAACACTGTTGGGTATGGGCTCCATGTCATGAAAGAGAGTCTTAAATTGAATATTTTTTAAAGTGATTGTTTACTTCCATAACCTTAGTGCCACTATTTGCACCAATGGGCGTATGTTGCAGGCCAGGTATTGTAGTTCACAGGCTTCAATTAGATGGGTGATTGTATTTTTCCTCCTGTAGTATTATAGGATCTTTTAGTTCTTTGAACACTAGCCAATAGGAGGTGAAATTTCCAGTTGACTACCAGCTATATTTTTCCATGTTCTGTACCACAAGTATGTGATGTCATTGGCAGTTGCCTGTAATGTTTCTGGGGAGATCTCATTGGACACAACCCAATGTCTTTTAAAACTACTCAAGTAGGCTCAATTTTAATATCCCATATATGGCTTATAGGAAACTAACAATTCATGGATGGAGGAAGAACTCCTCACTGCCTTGTAGCCCTTGTTTTGTTTGATTTTTGTTTGGGTTTTTTGGTTTGGTTTGGTTTTGGTTTTTTGGTTTGTTTTTCTCTGCTTCCATGGACTCCTTCAGTCTTTTTGTTGTAGAATTCTTTATGGCAGATATATTTTATAGTTTTCATAGTTTTCTGAGACTTGATGTGTCTTATTGGCTTCATAAATGTTTCATGATGGGGTTAGAGAGTTGAAACCACTGCCTGCTATTCTAGGAGACCCATTTTCCATTCCTAGCACCTACATGACATCCCACAACTGTCTGTAACTCTAGTTCCAGGAGATCTGACACCCTTTGTGAGCCTCCAAATTCACCAGGTTCATATATGGCACAGACAATACATCCAGACAAAGCATCCATACCCATAAAAAATAAATAAACATATATAAAGGTTTCATTGTTCTCTAACCCTGTTTCATATTTTTTTAAAAAACAAAATCATCTGTACTCATGAAGTTTCACAGTTTCCTAATTTTATCTAGTTTAGTATTTTACTTGATAATAGGTTAAGAATCTAAATCTCTTACAGAATGTGCATGAAACGGCCTGGCTTTACTTTTCTTGACACATAGGATTACTGATAAACCAACCTAAATCACATCTTATATCCCTTTGTCAGCTCCCTTAAATATTTTTGTGCCATCTGTCAGTTCTGCTGCTTTTTGCTTTTTTCCAACAAAATCTAAACAACCTCACTCAATCTGGCCTCAAACTCCCTCCTTTTTTCTCTACCTCTGGAGTGGTAGAGTTACAAACATAAGTCTACATTTGTAGAATATTTTATTTATGCTGTTATATTTCTTAGATTGCCCCCCCCCATGTGTTACTTTTCCTGACGCTATTTTTCCATTAGGCTGATAATATATAATTTGTTTCAGGAAGCTGAGCCTGTTGCCTCTCCTTAAAATGCAGGGGCAGTACTTGTCCTGCAACCTGTCTGCCTCAGTTGTCTTTGGCCCTCAGGATATTGAATGGATAAGTGTACTTACTGAGTTCATTCTCCTAGACCTAGTGTTCCTTTCCACTGTCTATTGATAATAAGAATCCCTGTTTACAATATACCATCTGCCTCACCATAATGGAACAAGCATTGTTGGGGTGGCAGGGAGACTGTATTTAAACACTTCTTGTTTGTCTGCCAGTTTGACATTTATGGTTTTCAGCCAAGACTACAGTTTCTCCTTGGAAATGATTTAACCACAGTACTTTGCCACCAACAGCATTCTAATTTTTATTTGCTAAACTTCTGAAGAAGATCTTGGGTCCTGGAGCATCTATCGACATTTGAGAATCTATGAAATAAACTTGTAGCTCTGTTATATTGCCAGGGTCCTATGGAGACCAATAATGACATATGCAAATGTTAAACTATGGTCATATTAATCATTTAAAAATATGATAATCATCAGGAAATGAATGCTTTGTTTGGGACAAAATACTTAATGTACATTTTGACCATTTAAGAAACACAAAATTGTGAGTAAATTACTGTAATGACAGGAAAAGTGTGTTAGTAAAGTAATGCTTGGGACTGGCAAGATGACTCAGCTCATAAAGTGATTTGCCACCAAGCCTGCTGGCCTGAATTGAATCCCAGGGACACACATGGTAGAAGAAAATAACCATCTCTCACAAAGTTATTCTTTGACCAAAGGAAGCATGTGACTAGCATGCACACGGATAAATAAACAAATGTAGTATTTAAAGGAATGGCTGTATTTAGTGGGAAGACTGAAATTGTAAATAGGTGATATAATACTATTTCCTTCATACAGTTCTGGGAAGAACAGTTACCTAGCATGATTAGTTGTATGAAACAAGAACAAATACATTCCTGAAGAATATTTAAAAAAAAAAAAAAAAAAAAAAAAAAAACCTCATGCCCATTTAAAGGGCTTGCTTAGTTGTTCTAATACATATTCTGAGGTATTGACTATCAACATGAAAAAATGTGGAAAATATTCTTATATCTGGATTTTCTGAATTTTATATAATGAATACATTTACAGTTCATGGGAAATAATACTTTGAAAGTAAGAGAAAAGAAATCTGTGTTTTTAGCTTTTATAGTCAGTTTACAAAAATTAGATGAGGGGTTGCCTGAATGAAAATTCCTGTAGTTCTGATGTTACCTTTCATTTCAGTGGGAGTGAAGAAGCTCTTTCCAATGAAGACTGTGAAAACGTTTACCACTTGGTGTATTCAGCACATCGCCCCGTAGCTGTGGCAGCTGGAGAATTCCTTCACAAAAAGTGAGTCAGTTACCTTGCAAACAGTTTCTGCTTTTGTAAAAACATGCTGAAGAGAATTGAAAGCACTCAGGTAGTGAGAGAGAACAGCAGTGACTCAACAGGACTAAAGATGGCCTCTTCGCTTGCTCACTCCCTTGGCTTTGCGCCCTGTGCCTGTGTCACGGGTCGTCTCTGGGAGAGTGGAAACACTTGCATCGTATTCCTCTTCCGTGCAATCTGAAATGTGGTTCTCAGCTGGGTATGGGGAGACTTGTAAAGTTTATTAAGGTTTGTTTCTTTTCAATATCTCAGCTCATATCTTTGCTACACATATTGTCTAGTCACAAAATTGTATCTCCTTGCGAATGTCTCCCACCTTTTCATAACGTCTTTTCCATTCTTTCCTTTGGAATCATTAATATAATATATTATGTAGTGATTCTGAGAGTTGTATATATGTATATGTTACAGTTAATACTATTAAGTTCCTTCTAAATTTTGACTGAATATAGCACTTAAATAGAATGAAATTCAGTTTGTTTGTGGATTATATATAACCTATATATAGTTAATATAATCTATCATATATATATATAAGAGATCATATACAGATACATATACAGAGATCATAAGCTACATAATATAAGTTAGAGATAGAACATTTATTGTATGGCTATATTTACTATATTATAATACTGAGTTTAAAATAATTGCTAGAAATTTTAATTGGAATATTTTACATGAATATTCAGAATATGGAGCCTTAACTATGTGTTATTTATTTGTGAAAATCAGACCAATTCCTGTGCAAATTATGAAAGCTTTTTCTATTAATGCTTTCAAACTCCTTTTTTAGAAAAAATTCACAGCTGGGCAGTGGTGGCACATGCCTTTAATCCTAACACTCAGGAGGCATAGGCAGGCAGATCTCTGAGTTTAAGGCCAGTCTGTCTACAGAGCAAGTTAAAGAACAGCCAGGGCAATTACACAGAGAAACCTTGTCTCAAAAAAAAATAAAAATAAAAATTCACATTTCAGTAACTTTATATTTTATGACCCATTTTATCACTCTTCTACCATTTATATAATAGATCTCTAAAGTCCTAATAAGCAAGTTGTGATACAGCCATGAAATTTTCATGATTAATTTTTGGTATGCACACATAGTCCCAGCTCTTCAGGGGGTTGAGACAAGAAAAGAATTGCTTGAATCCAAGAATTGAAGGCTACCCTAGGCCACATAGCAAAAAGCAATTTCAAAAAATAAAATAGGCACATAGTACATGCAGTCTTATAGTATATAAATACCAGTCAGCAAGAATCATCAAAAATAGTTAGATGTATCTAAAATGAATATTTAATCTCACCAAAAATTGTACATTTTTTAATGTTTGAGATTATAATATAATCTCTCCTTTCTTCTCTCCAAATCATTACATGTACCTCTCTCTTCTTGCTTTCTTTGAAACTAATGGCTTTTTTCATTACTGTTTTTAAATGCTTATGTGTGTATTTAGGAAATATATGTGTGTGTGTGTGTGTGTGTGTGTGTGTGTGTGTGTACATACACACACACTCACTGAGCTGATTGTATCATATTTTATATATGTATGTATGTGTATATATAATATAAACAGCTCAATCTGAATAGCGTTGTTCATGTGTGTTTTTAGGACTGACCATCAGATGTTGAATAACCAGTTATGTTCTCATCTCTGGGAAAGACTATTTCTACCACACTCGATATTCCTGTAGTTCTTTGTAGAGTTGAGGCCTTGTGGCCTTTCCTTTGTCCATTTTGGCTTCTCTATTGTTGTTGTGCTTGTTCATGTCATGTTTAGGCAGTCATGCTGGTAAGACATTTATGAATGTGTATTCTGATATTAATAGGAGTCAGGGTCCCTCATCCTCTGGCTCTTACAATCATTCTACCTTCTTTCACATCCCCTGAGCCCTTAGGTGGTAGATGTACTCATTGGGATTGGACTCCACAGCTCTATTTTGATAGGTTGTGGCTTGTTGTGATGTTCTCTGTCTGTTACAAAGAGAGGTTTCCTTGATGGAGATGTAGGACTACATTTCTTTGGGATATAAGAACATGTAATTAGAATGTATATAGTTAGAGATTGTGCTAGTTTAATAAACTAAGTAGTAGTTGTACAGTCTGCTCCAAGAATCATGACTTCCTAGTCCTGAGTAGTTACTTAGTGTCACCATGGTTTCCCCCTTGTTGATGGGGTTTCTTAAGTCCAATTAGAGATCTGTTGGTTACTGCCAAGGTTTAAGTGCTATTACTGCACCCTTAGAGTTATATAACTTGCCATGCCAATTGTGATTTACGGGCATCATTGGCTGCCTCCCTCTACTGGAAACTGATATGGTGTTTTCTGGTATCTTGAAAGCTAGTCCTCAGAGAAGAGGCATTTGAGTCCGTTCCAGTCCAGTGGTCTCTGGACCCTGTTTATGAAGGGCATAGTGTCTTCACAACAATAAGAACTTACCTTCCATCTCTTACTGGCACCCAGGGGTAATACTAATAGCCTGTATGTCTTAGCAGTCCCTTGAACAACCTTGACTAACAACAACAGCAAAAACAGGTCTTCTTGTGCCTCTTGGGAATTTTTTTTTTTTGCCTTGGCTCTTGGAGGCAGTGTTGTAAAAAATTCATCTAAAGTATGTATGTATATTAATGCACATGCTTAAATTATTATAAGGTTTTGTTATTTGTTAAGAGTTAATGGTATAATTCCTTATGACAGTTTCAGACATCCTTGCTGTTATCTTAACTCTCCCTCCTTTTTCTGTATTTATATTCTTCCCCTCTCCTTTTGTTCCCATTTCCCCTAACAGATCACTTTCTGTTACTCCTTCATCCCCTACTCCAGCACTGGTCCCTTTTTATGTTCTGACTGGGGTGAGATGAAGATCAAAATGGTTGTGATTTGCATTGTGTATTTCCCTAACTTCTAGAGATGGTGAACTGTTTTTTTTTTTTTTCATAATTTTTTTTCTTCTTTTTGGAATATTCTCTACTCAGATCCTAGGCCAGTTTTTTTAGATGGATTTTTTTTTTCTGGGTTTGTTGTTGTTGTTTTTAGTTCTTTATGTGTTCTAGATATTAATCTTCTGCCAGATACGTAGCTGGCAAAGATTTACTCTCTATGGGTTTCCTCTTCACCCAGTAGATTGTTTTTTTTTTTTTTTTTTTTTTTTTTTAATGTGTGCAAAGGATTTTTAGTTTTATGAAGTCCCACTGGTCAGTTGCTAACCTAATTTTAGGGCAAATAGAGCCCTATTCAGAAAGTCTTCTGTAGGGCACTGCCTGTGTTTTCTTCTATCTATTTCAGACTTTCAGGTTTCACATTTAGGTCTTTGATCCATTTGGAGTTAGTTTTTATGCACAGTGATAAATATATTTAGTCTAATTTCATTTTCCTGCAGGCGTGCATCCATTTTTCACAGCACCATTTGTTGAAGTTGTTTTCTTTCCTCTAGCTTGCATTTTCATCAGCTTTGTCAAATATTAATTAGCTGAACTTATGTATACTCCATGCCTGGGTCTTACATTTTGTTCCATTGATCTATATGTCTGTTTCTGTAACAGTACTATAGTGTTTTATTACTATGGCTCTGTAATATATCTTTGGTCATCTCTCTTTGCTCAGAAATATTTTGGTTATCTGGGGTCTTCTTACAGAGCAGTTATTTTTTCTATTTCTTAAAGAATGAAATGGGAATTTTGATTGGGAGAGCATTGAATCTAAGAATAGCTTTTGATAAAACGGTCATTTTCACAATATTAATTCTAATAATCCATGAGTGAAAGATAGCTTTCCATTTTGTAGTGTCTTCATCTCTTCAGAGGTTTAAAGTTTTCAGTGGAGAGATCTTTTGCTTCCTTTGTTTGGTTTATGCTGGATATTTTATTTTCTTTGAGGCTATTGTGAATGGGAGCATATCTATGATCTCCATTGCTGAGTGTTTGTTCAAGTTGACTCTCTATAATGCCACATTGCTGAATTTATTGTTTCTAGAAGTTCTCTAGCAGAATTTTTGGCATCTCTAATGTATCGTAGCATATCCTCTGCAAACAGGAGTAGCTTGACCTTTTTCCTGCTTGTGTCACTTTAATTTCCTTCTCTTCCCTTGTTGCTCCAGCAATAAGTACTTTGAGCACAATGGAAATGGAGTGAGAATAGTAGTCATTTCTGTCCCAACTCCAGACTTCAGTGGGTTGCTTCACCCATTTCTCCATTTAGGATGATATTGAATTGTGGTTTTTGTGTATGTATGTGTGTGTCTGTGTGTCTTATGTTGAAGTATGTCCCCTCTAGGGCTGCATTTTCTAGGACTTTACCATGAAGGCAAGTTCATATTTGTCAGACTTTTTTTATCTGTTGAGATGATCATGTGATTTTTGTCTTTAAGTCCATTTATGTGGTTTATTTCATTTATTGGTGATGGTAGATAATCCTTTTTGTGTGTGTCTGTATTTTGTTTGTAGTTGTTTTATTGCGTTTTTTTTTTTTTTTTTTTTAGTCTGTATTTATCAAGGATATTGGCCTGTAGTTTTCTTCTTTGTTCTTGTGTCTTTACCTGGTTTGGGTATTAGAGTGGTACTGGCTTCATAGAAGGAATTTAGGAGCCAGACAGCCTGCCTCCTGCCTTCTTCCCACCCTTTAAGAATTGACTAAAATTTCAAAAGTGTGGTAGAATTCTGTGGGTCCATCTGACTTCGGACTTTTGTTAGCTGGAAGGCCTACTGATATTATTTCAATCTCCTCATTTGTTATGGGTCTGTTTAGATTGTTGACTTCCTGGTTTAATTTTAGTGGTTTGGCAGAATCTAGGAATGCCTCAATTTTCCAGGTTTGTGGAATCTAGGTTTTTAAAACAGTCCCATATAATAATCTGAATTTCTTTGATGTCTGATCTAATGTTTTCCTGTCATTTCATCTAGGTCCTTTCTTTGTTTAGTTGGGCTAAGGGTCTGTCTACCTTACTTATTTTCTCAAACAACGAGCTGCTGCATTCATTGATTCCTTCTGGGGTTTTTTTCTTTGTTTCTATTTCATTGATTTCTGCTCTGTTTTTCTTTATTATTATTTCTTGTTGCTGACTGAATTTGGATATGTGTTGCTCTTGTTTGCTCCAAATTAGCTGAATCATAAATCATTTATTTGTGCACTTTCTGATTTTTTTTTTTTTTTTTTTTTTTTTTTTTTTTTTTTGGTACTTAAAGCTATACATTTCCCTTGTAGGGCTATTTTCAAGTGTCTCCTAGAGGTTTTATTTTCATTTTCATTAAGTTCAGTTTTTATTTCTTGATTTATTTCACTCATTCGTTATTTAGTAATTAACTCCATGAATTTGTTTGTTTACTTGAGGTCTGCTTACTGTCAATTTTAAGTTTTATTGTATTATAGTCAGATAGATAGAAATAGATAGAAGGAGTGATTTCAATCTTTTTTATTTTTCGATCATTCCATGTTGTACTATATTTTAGAGTACCTCCCGTGTGCTGCTCAGAAGAATGTGTTTTCTTTGCTGTTTGAATAGAATATTCTGTAGATATCTGCTAAGCTCATTGGGTGTATGCTGTCAATAAATTCTAGTGTTTCTCTACTTTTTGTTCAGATGACCTACCTGTCTATTGGAGAAAGTGGGGTATTGAAATTGTCTAATATTAACTGCTTGATTTTAATCTGTGCCTTTAAATCCATTAGTACTTGTTTTTATGAAATTGGGTACCCTAGAGTTTGGTGCCTATATGTTTAGGATAGTAATGTTTTTGTTAACTGTTCCATTGATAAGATTGAATGAAATGTCCCCCTTTATCTCTCCTGATTAAATTTAGTTTGAAGTCTTTTTTTGTCAGATATTAGGAGCCTGACACCTGCTTGCTTTCTGGTCCCATTTGATTGGAGTGCTTTTGTCCATTCTTTTACTCTAAGTAGATTCCTGTCTTTAAAGCTGTTTTTCTTGTATGTAGGTGGATTTTGTTTCTTGATTCTTTCAGTCAGCCTCTGTATTTTGAGTGGAGAGTTTAGTCCTTTTTTGTTTAAAGACATTGAAATGTGTGTGCAAATTGTGGTCATCGTGTTGTTGATTTGTGTTAGTGGTGTTTGTATCCTTAGTACTACCTTGTTTTTAAATAATTCTTTCCACAGTCTCTCTACTATACTCATTCCTCTCTTCAATACAATGTATTGCTTCTTGTATTTTCTTTGGATTTGGCTTGTCGGATATAAATTGATTTAGGCTGTTTATATCTTGAAAAGTCTTTATCCTTCAACAATGGCAGATAGTTTTGCTAGGTTTATTAGTTTAGGTTGGCTTTCATAGCCTTTACTTCTTGGAATACCTTACTCCAGGCTTTCCTGGCTTTCAAATTTTCTATTGAGAAATCAGCTTTTATTCTGATGGATTTGTGTGTGTGTGTGTGTGTGTGTGTGTGTGTGTGTGTGTGTGTGTGTGTGTGTTGTGGGAGTTTTTGTTTGTTTCTCTTGTAGCTTTCAATCCACTCTGTTATGTATTTTTAGTGTGATAAGCTCTAGGGATTTTCTCTTTTGGAATTATCTGTTTGGTGTTTATTGTGCTTGTATCTCTGTGGATGTGTCTTTCCTTAGTTTAGAGCTGTTTTCTTCTATGATTTTGGGATTATTCTTCATCTACTTCTAAGACAAAGATTTTGCTTGTTTGTTTGTTTGTTTTATGGTATCTTGTATATCCTGTATGTTCCTCTTCTGTGTTTTTGTTTTTGCTTTTTTTTTTTTCCCATATTCCTTGCTCAGGTGATCTTTATCCTACTTTTATTTTCAAGTCCTGATAGTCTTATCTTCTGCTTGATTCATTCTACCTGTAAAACTTTCCTGTGAGTTTTCTAGTTGAGTTACAGGCATTCTTTTATTCCAATTCAGTATGTCTATCTCCTTATTGAATTCCATTCTCATGTCTTGGATTGTTTTAGTCATTAACTTCTTGAATTATATTGTAATGAAGTTTATAATTGTTCTCTTAAATTGTGGGTCCTGGGGTTCAGCTCAGAAATTCTCATTGACCAGTATTTCTGCAGGAATGGTAGATTTGAGAGAGAAGATACTGGTTTGACTTTTATATTGTTGCTGTTTAGGGAATAAAGTCTGTACTTGTGATCTTTTATTTAGTTTTTAGTCTGGTGTGGACAGATCAGGTCAGAGCAGAAGAGAGAATGTGAAACAGGCTGCCCTAGAGGTTGGAAATGTCTTGGACATTCAGGCGGACAGAGGGATTTGGCTGATGTATTAGGATGTGCTTACTAGTCTAAGCTTAGAATATGGGAGTAGATCTGGCTGTGTAGAAATGTTTGACATGGCATGGCAGGGCCTGTGGTTTGGAGAAAATGTAGGAAGGGTCCAGGCAGAAACCTAGAGATGATTTATAGTGAAGGTAAGAAAAGCCAAGCTAAGTGGATATGGGACCTGGTCTTGATCTGTCTAGTTGTGCAGAAAGCATGAGCAGGGAAATCAAGAAGACCAGCCCTGTGGGAGGTCTCAAAATTCTACATTTTAACATTATAAATTTTATTATATGTTATGTGTTTGTCTTTATTTCCTTATTTTTTTGTAAAATATCTGAGATATTTATTTCCATCCACTAGAGCAGTGGTTCTTAACCTTCCTAATACTATGACTTTTTAATACAGTTCCTCATGTTATGATGACCCCCAATCGTAGATTATTTTCATTGCTACTCTATAACTGAAATCTTGTTACTGTAATTGTGATGTAAATATCTGCTATGCAGAATATCTGATATATGGATCTCTGTGAGTCATTCAACCCCACACACACAAAGGGCCTCAACTCACAGGTTGAGAACTACTGCACTAGAATAAAATTCCTCCCAATGATCAATTTCATGTTCATTTCTATATCCCTTGGGCTTAAAGCACCTACTAAAAATAAGAGCACTTTGCTTTATTAGAATAAATCTACATAGCACATTTAAAACTTGCAATTCCTTCTTACTTGTATTTAGAAGTTTTGTTATTGAAAGAAAATTTTTATGGATATAATATTAATATAACTTTATTATGAATGGTTGGGCTTAAGAATACTGTTTCTAAATAATGGGTATAACCATAGAAGAGCACAAGAGGCATAAATATTAAAATGAAGATTTTTTTTGAGTATTGTTTAACATTTTGTTAAATGTATTTATGACTGAAATAAATATTTAAGAAACTATTTTTATCTAAATGTATAATTATTTTACTCTACTATCAATCATAGAATAATAATAGTGCTTACATCTTTAATAAATATTTAAGTGTTTACTATTCATCTCTAAAAACATTTGCTCTTGTTGAACTTGTGTCAGATATTTCTAATCTGACCATCTGTGACCTTTGTAAAGATGTCATTTAAGAGCCAAGTAGGGTACCACATGACTGAAGGTGCAACACTAGAAAAATTGAGGTTGAAACATCAAGAATAGAAGGGCAAGCTAGGTTACACCCTGTTTCAAAAAATAAAATGACATGAGTTGTGTTGAATTAGGTTGATAATCTTTGTCATGCTTTTTTTAACAATAAATTATTTGTGTTTTGAAAAAATATTGAAATGTATATTCATGTGAGTTGTATTGTTCCCTCCTCCCCCCGCCCCCCAGGCTGTTTAGCAGACATGACCCACAAGCAGAGGAAGCATTAGCAAAGAGGAGAGGAAGGAATAGTCCAAATGGGAACCTCATTAGGATGCTTGTTCTTTTCTTTCTTGAAAGTGAGGTAAGAAAGGTTTTAGTTTACTCTTCTTTCCTTCTGATATTTGATTCATTGTAAGCAGTTGGAGTTCACTTCAGTCATGAAAACAAGCATTTTTTCTTGTAAAGTTGCCTTTATGAATTCTTCATACTTTGCTTTTTGTAAGAAATTCTGAATATACATGTAGGGGGTGTATCAACACTGAATGTAGATGAATAAGTTTAAAGTTTTACACTGTTTCAGAATGCCAGTCCTACATATATTTTTAAGTTTTTTATGTTGAATTTCTCTCTTTTAAATTATTTTGATAAACAGTTTTAAGGGCTTGGAGGTTCAGTTTTGTGGTGGTATTTTGCCACAAGGCCCTGTGTTAAATTCCCTGTATCAAGAACAAAAGTTATGAACATTGTTGAACTATTAGTTTCGCTAGATTGAAGATCACATATTTACATTCTATTTAGTATAGTCACTTATCACTTGTTAAATTTTATATTTAGCATTCACAACATATCTGGTTTTGAAGACAGTTTCATTTGTTCACTATAGTGTCCTTTGATAATTTAATCAGCATTTCCTACACTGGCATGATATTGATTAAAGGATAACCTAATCAAAAGGAAGCCCTGACTGAATAAACTTTAGTTTAGAAATGAATGAAAATAGAAGTCAAGGCAGACATGGTGGCACAAACTTAATCCAGATTAAATGAGACTAAATGTGTTCAGCAGATCATAAATTAAGGCCTGACTAGGATACAGTTTGAATTCAAGGCCAGCCTGTACTATTTTGACCCTATCTCAGAATTTTGAAAAGAGAGCTAGGGATGTATTCAGCTTAGTGATAAGACTCTTCCTCGCATGTGACAGGCATTAATTCAATACCTCAAGAAGCAGGGTGGGTGTTAAAAATTAAAACTCTATTTTATTTGGAAAGTAGAAAATGTCAGAGAAAAAGAGAAACCTAACAGATTTCTACCATTGCAACTACTCTGTAAAAATGAAAAAGAGAAGAATAGTAAAAACTAAAATGAAAAAGTATGAGGTAGATAAATTGGCTGAAGGCTATTAGAACAAAGCAAAAAGTTGCTGCATTCAGATTTTTCTGTCCTGCCTGCCAGCTCCCAAATAACCACACAGAGACTTCTTATTAATTATGAAAGCTCAGCCAGTGGGGCTTGATTCTAGCTCTGATAATTTAAATTAGAATCTATGTGCTTATTTGAAGCTCTGTTACTTTTACTTTTAAAGTCCATGCTGCTTGTTCTACATCCCTGGTGTCTCCTGATGACTTTGATCTCTCTGCCCTAAAATCCTGCCTAGCTATCGGCATTCAGCTTTTTGTCAAACCAGAATGACACATGTTCACAGTATACAGAAATATTATTCCATAAAAAAGTTGTCACTATTTCTTCAACTAAGATTAAATAAAGAGCCCAGCAGTGGTGGTGCATTCCTTTAATCCCAACACTCAGGGGTCAGTATCTGTTAGAGCTCTGTGTTTTTGAGGCCAGCCTGGTCTACAGATTGAGTTTCAGGACAACTAGGGCTACACATAGAAATTCTGTCTCGAAAAACAAAATAAAAGAGCCAGAACAAAATCGGCAGAGGAGTTGCAATTCATATATGTTAAGAATGGTGTCTTACATATGCCTAGGAATCACTGGGGTATCTTATTAATAACATGCCAGTTCTGAACCTCTATAGTGGGACCTTACATTATTATGCAAGTTCCAGGACAGCCAGAGCTGTTAACACAGAGAACCCTATCTCTAAACACCCACCCCCAGGAATAAAGAATTGAAATATGTCATCAACTCCTTCATCAAAACCCTCCAGATAAATTAGTTAAGTTGAAAGAGACATTACCACTTTCCAGAAAGATGAGAACTGTTAAAGCAATAAAATATAAATGAGAAAAGAGTAACACAACCCTTTAACACTAAATAACTGGCATCCTCGTGAGCAAACTAGAACATTCCTTTATTAATTAAGACTTTACTCAAAGAATTCTAAGATACACTAAGGATCAGAACATCAGAGGATGGTGAATATATAACATATGTAGCAATTGATTGGTGAGCCTGTTTATCACTTTAGAACTGCTAGTCCAGGGCATTTAGGGTTTGTGCATTGTGTCTTAGACACTAAGTAGATGCTCCAGTAATTTATGTCCACCAGGAGGGACAGAGAACCATTTATTTATAAGTGTGTCTCACTGACAGAAACTCTGATTACAGGTTATCTCTTTCCATTTTCCTTGTCAACCAGGGATGCCAGGGTTTTGAAACTAAGCTTGCTGACATGAAGTAACAAACAAGAGTATCTGAAACTTGAAAATGAAACCTAAAGATAGCATATTGATGAAAAAACATAATTCATATCCCTAAGGCATAAGAAAAGAATTTTATGAAAGAGGAAGAGAGCTTAAATTAGAATTCAAACATTTAAGAAGCAAAAATTCAAGTCTGAGAAAAATAGAAGAGTCAGCAAGTACAAATTTATGGTTTTCCTGTAGTGTCTAGCATGAACTCTGTAGAGAATGGGACACTGGAGTTATCAGAGGATACATTTTCTAACTATGAACTATGCATTGCAAATCATTGAGAATATTTTCTAGAAAAATGAAATGTGAATACAGTAAAAGAAAAAACAGGAATGCAGGAAGCTTTGGTAACTAAGTCCAAAATTTTGTGGCTAAGCTTAAAAAGTATGACTGGTACTTAATGTAATTTTTTAAATTCTTAAGCTGTAGAAGTATAATGTTCTAATTAAATAAAGAAGTAAAATATGTAGCAAGCCTGAAAGTAGAAAAAATACATCAAAAGATAAAATTGAATGAAAAATAAAATGGTTAGACCTATTTGGAGGAATCATGGTGAGAAGGAACCCATTACACCATCACCCTGGCTAGGTTCTCTAGCTGCCATTGCCTCCCTGCTCTTGCCTCTGGCGCATATTAGATCCAGAATCATGACTAATTTCAAGTACTTCACAACCAATTAAAAAGAGAGAAACCCTTGAATTAAAAGCCAAATTCAGCTGGGCATAGAGGCACATACTTTTTATCTCAGCACTTGCGAGGAAGAGGCAGATGCAGACAAATCTCTAGAGTTCAAGGCCAGCCTGGTCTACCTAGTGAGTTCCAGGACAGCCAGAAATACAGAGCTCCCCCACTCCCCTTCCCAAAGCCAAACTCTTAAGAAAGGAGAAAAGAAGCTGTGAAGAAAGTGAATGTTATTCTGACTGTCAGGAAGATGTTAGCTTTTCTCTCTTCCAGATACAGTGTATCTAGACTACAGCCTGGATCAAAGAGGCTTGGGTACTTTTGTTTAATGAACTATGCCAAGAGTCATGCAGACATGACTGTCATGGCTGTCAACAGATTTGTGAAGATCCAGGTCCTGTGATTTGAGCCTTGACATCCAGAAGAACAAGATTACAGAACATGTCTGTGAATCCCTCCATAAGGGCTTGAAAGATAAAGATCCCTATGTTCAGAAGATGACAGCAGTCTGTGTGTCAAAATTCTGTGCTTTCAATGGGCAAATGGAAAATCAGGCATTTCTGTATTCTCTATGGGATCTCATAGCAGACTCAAATCCAGTGATGACGATTATTACTGTAGAAGCATGTCTGAGATCAGTGAGTCTTAGGCGGTCAGCAACTTAGTCACTCTAAAACAACAGTTACCTATAAGTTCTCACTCCCTTGAATGAATGCACTGAATGAAACCAGATTTTCATACTAGACAGGCTATCAAATTACAGCCCTAAAGATGACCTGGAAAATCAGTATCTGTGAGGAAGTAACTCTTGGACAACCATGCCAACTCAGCAGTGGTACTTTGAGCATTATACATCCTAAAGAAATTTCTGGAGTTGTCACCCAAAGACTCCAACTACTATACTATACTACTGAAGGAAGTATTCTTCCCACTTGTCATTGTGCTGCCTGGAGTGCCGGAATAGTGCCTTGAAGAATAACAACTTAATTTTCCAGAACTCCTGAATGTTGAAGAGAAAAAGTGGGGGAGGGGTGTTTATTTTTGTGAAGTCCAAGGCTCCTATGTTAAAATAGAGAATTTGAATGCCCTGATTCTTCTTATATCTCAAATAAACATTGCTCAGGTTCTGGCAGAGCTGAAGGAATATATAGCTGAGGTAGCTGTTGATTCTTTTCCAATGTTGTGGAGGCTATTGGACAATATTGACACCAAAATGAAACAATAATCAGAGGACCTGAGTGAGAACATTACTTGATCTAATTCAGACCAAAGTAAATTAAGTTGTTCAAGGGGCAGATGTCATCAGGAATGTATTCTGCAAATACCACGAGAATGAGAGTATCATTGCCATTCTCTATGAGAACTTAAGACTCCATGGATTAGCCCACTTCTTAAGCAGCCATGAATTATATAGGCTGAAAGAATCAATAATGCACATTGAGTTACTAGAGAGCTACCTGTTGGTAACAGTCAATGTGGAAAGATGTTCCACACTTTAAGGAATACCACTACCGATGAGGGAACAAGTTACAAGCATATATAACAAATAGCAGTTAAGGATTGGAAATGTAGCTTAGGAATCTTGCCTACTATGCAGGATGCCCTGGGTTCAATTCCCAGCATTAAAATAATATTTACTCTTTGTGTATGCTTTTCTACTTGGATTTATTTTTTAGACTTCTCTTCGGTGAATTTAAGAACTCAAAATGAGTTGTGATCTATAATTTATAAAATATAAAATTGCAAGTATTGGTTAGCTGGATATCATTAACCTCAAAAGTTTAAGATCTTTCATACAAAGGTACAAAAGTATTAATACTGTCATTATTATTATCATCTGGACCAATGCCAGCATCTTTGCATGTCTACCTGAAGAGCTTCTTTTTAAGAGTGTATTCTTTAAGATCTAATGACTTGCTGTGGGAGAGAATTTAACTTGAAGTGTAGATAAGGAGCTTACGAATTTGTGTGTGTGTGTGTGTGTGTGTGTGTGTGTGTGTGTGTGTGAGAGAGAGAGAGAGAGAGAGAGAATTTAGTTTTCAGAGAAAGAGAGTCATGACCATAGAAAATAGTGAGATGAGAGGTACATTGAGGCAAAAACAAATGAGAATAGGAGGAAGGAAAATGAGAATAACTTAAAATTTTTACCTTAACTAAGATGACAAGATGTACCAATATTTCAGAGGGAATTCTGGGAGAAAAATTAATTTCCTTTTTAAACAGAAAAACAGAGGCCTGGGGGGGGTAGTAAAATACTTTCCACTTAAACATGAAAAGTGGAGAATCATTGCACGCTCAGGATCCAGGTAGCCTGGCCTGTGCAACAGGGAAAAAGATGCCGTCTCTAGCAAGGTGAATGGTGAGGTCTGGCATCCCAAGTCCTGTGACCTCTACAGGTATGCCATATACACATAATAGGGTTTTGTTTTGTTTTGTTTGTTTGGTTTGGTTTGGGTTTTTTTTTTTTTTTTTTTTTTTTTTTTTTTTTTGGTTTTTTTTTTGTTTGTTTGTTTGTTTTGTTTTTTTTTGTTTGTTTTTTTTCTATTCTTGTTTTGAATGGTTCTTAGAACTTTTGAGACCAAATTATTAGTGGTTCTTTTATTAAATGTTCTTTGGTCACATTCAATTTGTTAATTTTAGTTACATGAACATGCAGCCTACCTGGTGGACAGTTTATGGGAGAGTTCTCAAGAACTGTTGAAAGACTGGGAATGTATGACAGAGTTGCTATTAGAAGAACCTGTTCAAGGAGAAGAAGGTATAGTATTTTGACAAGTCTATTTTCATTTTGTTTTGTTTCCATTGATAAATATAACATCTTCTGTGTAAACATGCCATGTGTCTTTTTAAATGGAACAACTTAATTCCCACAGTAGTAAGAATTTCTCATTTACACCTTTCCATATTACCACAACTAATACGATGCACAAGGTGTTTCCAAAGTCTATGTGTTCTGTAATATTTAAGTCTTCTATTTGCTGACTTCAGACACAAAATATGCTTAATTTTTTCAAAAGTGGATCTTTTTTGTTGTGTTATCTAGGGAGCCTGGGAAAGGCTTTGAAATAAAAAACTATTCTCTCCTCCTCTCTTCCTTGTATTTGTTTGTTTTCCTTTTGTGTTTATTTTTCTCAGTTCAGAGGCTTGAGCTCAAGATGCCCTTTGACACATTATTTCCTTTTTTGACAAATTTCTCTTTTAGAAATATATCACACATAAATATATATGTATTAGTGATGACTTTAGTTCAGCACTGTCATGATATCATGGTTAGATTATAAGCCCATTTTATTTTTTAATTTATAAATTATAAGTTAAAATATCTGTATTTGAGCTGGGTGTGGAGGCACACAACTATAATCCCAGCACTCAGGAGGCAGAGGCAGACAGATCTCCGAGTTTTAAGTCCAGCCTGATCTACAGAGTGAGTTCTAAGACAGCTAGTGCTGTTTACATAGAGAAACCCTGTCTCCAAAAAAAAAGTATATATTGACTAAAAATAAGCTAAAATGTGTTATTAACCTTTTAAGTATATGACCATAATTTTTATTGAAAAATAAAGAATTTTTTTTAAGATTTGAAATTACGTAAGAAAAATACAGTAAAGTTTTAGCATTGCCTTACTCAAAAGTAAGGAATTAAAAGAAACAAGATACAAGAAAAGACAAGAGTGCTTATTTTATATGCTTTGTTTATTGGTTTTGTTTGGTTAATGATAGACACTTATTACTAAAGTGGGGAGTGTCAAAATTAGAGTCCTCCTTAATTTTACCTAATAAGTAATGCATTTTTGCAGTTTTTAATAAATCATTGTGTTCATTTCAGGATATGATTATGAAGCCATACATACTCACATGTTTTGTTCATTTCAGCAATGTCTGACCGTCAAGAGAGTGCTCTTATAGAGCTGATGGTTTGTACAATTCGCCAAGCAGCTGAGGCACATCCTCCAGTGGGAAGGGGTACCGGCAAGAGAGTAAGTTTTCAGTCAGAACAAAGACTTCAGCAGACTTATAAACTGTAGTTAACTATAGAAACTATTTTGACACTTTACTGGTGTTTGTATCCCTAAACATAGGATTTTGTACACATGATACATGCATGCCATGTGTCTTACCTGCTTGATCTAAGTTCTAGAAATATCTTTCCCTCATATTTCCCTAGTATCTATTCCTGCTTCTATTATGGTATTTTAACAGTATAATTAAAAATGCAGGATGTTAGAGAAATGACTCATTGATCACTGGCTGCTTTTCCAGAAAACCCATTTGATTCCTAACATCCACTGCTCATAGCTGTTTGTAACTCTAGTCCCCAGGCATTTGATGCCTTCTGGTCTTCAAGGACACCAATCATGCATATGCTACACTAACATACATGCAGGCAAAACAGCCATACACATAAAATAATATTAACATTTATTTATTTAATTTTTGATGCAGGATCTCTATATTATGTACCTCTGGGTATCCTGAAACTCACTATGTAGACTTAGTTGGCCCGAACTTACAGAGATCTTCCGGCCTCTAACTCCCTTTAATCCCTGTAAAGGCATGCACCACCATGCCTGGCCAATAATTTTGTTGTAAGTACATAAGGACTCAAGAGGCAAACTGCATCATTTGTGACCTCGTCTACTTAGCAGCTGGTTGTCTTTGGGTAGATGAAGATTTGTGTATCTGTAGTCTCCTTATCAGTAATAAGTGGCTAATAATACACTTAGCAAGTGTTTAATAAGTTTTGTTGTATACACTAGTGTAGAAATCTTCTCTTATACATAAAACATAGCAAATCCTTTTGCAATAACAAGTATAAAACTAAAAATGTGTCGAAAATATCAACCTTATAACATTAGTGGGCATGGAAAAGCGTTATTGTTATCCTATCCCTCACTCTGGATATTAAAATGGGGCTTGGACAACAGCCAAGACCATATCTATGAGACCCTCCCTTAACTTTTAAAAAAGGATACAGTTACAGGTAAAAGCAGCAAGCACTTTTTTGTAGCACCCACCCCAGGTTTACAACACATAACCAATACCTCCCCCCATTTGCTGACAAACTGTATAATTTTAATAGAGTGGTGATGATTGCAAAAACAAGCAAATTTTTTGTTAGAATGGATTAAATATAGACAAATGGTAAAAGTTATTGCTTTGTTAATTCAAATGGCAGGCACACTTGGTAGAAATATACAGGGAAAACACAATTTTGATAATTGGAGGTAGTAATCCAAAAAACAACAAAGGGGAGGTTTCCTCTGTGTGTGTGTGTGTGTGTGTGTGTGTGTGTGTATGCTTTCATATAGTCACTGGAAGTATGTTCTCCAATGACCTACTGATTTGCTTCCTCCAACTAGACCCCACTTTCTGTCTAGAAGTCCAATGTGCTATCCATTGCGCCACAGAGCCAGGCTAGACCCCACTTTCTAAAGTTTTTAGAAACTTTATCATCTCCAAATAGTCACAACAGCTGGGAAACTTGTTATCACTACATGAGCTTTGGAGGGAGACATTTAAAATACAAACCACTTGGTTATAGAGAAAACATTGAACATGAACATTAGTAAATACATATTGAATAACTGAGGTAAATTTTTGAAAAAATAAATGAGAAAACAGTTCCCCATAAATATGTAGAACATCGAATGAAACAGTTCATGTAATAAAAATTCCAAAGAGGAAAAATATTTAAATTTCTCAGTGGTTGGTTGTAACCTGAGTCTCACTTTGTATCCCTGGCTGGCCTTGAACTCACAGAGACCTGCCTGCCTCTGCCTGCCAAGTGCTGGGAGTAAAGGCATGCACCACCATGCCCAACCCCTTAGAAAAATATTTGGGAGAATAATTGCCAGAAACCTCCCAACTTTGATTTAAAAAGCAACAATAAAATTGATCCACAAATTTAAATAGAAGCTTAGCAAAACCCAAGCCTAGTAGACACAAAAGGTCCACACCTAGTTGCAGTGAGCCAGTGTAGAAAGGCAGAAGCAAAGAATCTTGAAAACAACAAAGACTTACATAAAGAGGACAACAACAGTAGAATTGCCGTTTACCCCCAGAGCAGTAGGTGAGAACAGAACAAATAGCAAGCAATATTTTAAGTCCAGCAAAATTAAAATGTATAGGTTTCTAGGTAACAAAAGAGCTCTTACAAACTTTTTTTAACAGTCATTGTCACTAATAAAAATGGACAATAGTAGAATTAGAATATTACTATTTGTCATCGAAATAAAAGAATGAGTCTTGGCAACAATTACCAATATCCTATAATTAACTGAAATATTGATGGGGAATTTTATAGTAGATGAAATCACTTGAACCTACTGATTACACTTTACATCACTGAAATAGAACTGAAATCTTCGTGAGCCTAGGTGTGGGCAAGGGAAAGTTTTAAGGTAATCAAAATAACTACTAGTTTTCGAGAAAACATAGGTGCACCCATATAATTCAGCTCAAAAAACAATTTGTACTCTTCCTCAAGGAGAGCTCTTCTGACCTCCAGTGAACACTGTGTGTGTGTGTGTGTGTGTGTGTGTGTGTGTGTGTGTGTTAGAGATAAATGGATAGATAAAAATACAGAAAATTATACACATACTCATAAATAGAAATTATTTTTTAAAAAACAAAACAGGAATTCAGAAATATCTTAAGTGAGACACTATTAGCCAAATTTAGAATGTAGACATGGATTATTTGGTATTAAAGCAAAGATGTGTGAACATACCAGACAAATTTAACTACTTGGATTCTTATTTTAACAAGCTATAAAAGAACATTTTTTTAATAATTTTTTTACATACCAATTCCAGTTCCTCCTCCCTCCTCTTCTCCTACTCCCTCACTTTAACCCCATAAAAGAAAATTTTTAAAGGGAAGTATGGACTGCATGTGTAATGATTCTAAAGTATTATTGCCCAATAATGCTGGAAATAGTAACTTCTTGCCTTTAAGTCCTTATCTGTTCAAAGGCATATACTTAACCAACAATGAAATTATATGTGATTTGTTTTAAAATTCTGCTGAGAAAACATTTGGTACTGATGTAGCTAGAATGATTGAATGTTGATTAGTACTCAACTTTTTAGTGATTTTGAAATTTCCTGTTATAAAAGTCTTTTTAAAAAATCTTATTGCTCCAACTTTGACAAATAATTCACTTTTAGAGCTAATTTCTACTCCTTTCACAGATGTTTAGAACTGCAAAACAGTTCTAAAATTTAACCTTAATACTGTAAGCTTTTATTACTTCAAAGTTTGTGTGGGTCTGAAATTCATTAATGGTTTAGTTTAGCCCACATCTTTATCATCAGGCTTGTCTGGGATGCTGTCCGTCATATCCACATACGTTAATCATATTTCACACGTGACTGGCAGTTGTAGACTGATGCTTGGTAGGAGATCTTAGAGCTACTCTGTCTACATGCTCATTCTATAAGGACATTTGAGTTTTCTCATAACATGGCTGCTGACCTTTCTCAGTACAAGTCATTGGACAGTAAGGTGAATACTGCTGTATTCTTAATGCCCTAGTCTTCAAAAAGTCAGGAAATTATATGGGTATATAGTTAGATTCAGTAACATCCTATTAATCACACAGATTAGCTTTACTCATTGTATTTCTATTGTGAGCCACAGTTTCTTAATAGCAACTGGTAAGGATCAGAATCTTGGCACTAAGTTTGATTATGGTTATTGGGTTAATTTCTTCTAGGCATGTATATTAAACAGAAATGATATACATATTTATGTAAATGTACCCATACATTCATTATTGCTCTGACTTAAATTTATCCTAACACTAATTCTTCATCATTTTATATTAACATTTTCAATTTTTTAATTGCCAAATGACATTTTTTTATCATTTTCATTTGTTTTTAGGTGCTAACAGCCAAAGAAAGGAAAACTCAAATTGATGATAGAAACAAACTAACTGAGCATTTTATCATTACACTTCCTATGTTACTATCAAAGGTATAATGCTATTTTCAATTTTATGATAATATGCCCCTGAGTTAACTTTGTTGCACTATTATTGTAGTTACTCTTTTTTTCTTTGCTACTTCCTCTAGTATTCTGCAGATGCAGAGAAGGTAGCAAACTTGCTACAGATTCCACAGTATTTTGATCTAGAAATCTACAGCACGGGTAGAATGGAAAAGGTAAGACATTTTGAAGTTTTGCTAGTTTTAGTACCTGGATTTTATATTTTCATCTAATCATAAGTCATTTAACAGATTTTTAATTTTCATTATTAATATAAATATCACAGCTTTTCTTTTCTTTTTTTTTTTTTTTTTTTTCCTTTTCAGCACCTGGATGCTTTATTAAAACAGATTAAATTTGTTGTAGAGAAACATGTAGAATCAGATGTTCTAGAAGCCTGCAGTAAAACCTACAGCATTTTATGCAGTGAAGAATATACCATTCAAAATAGAGTTGATATTGCTCGGAGCCAACTGATTGATGAATTTGTCGATCGATTCAATCATTCTGTGGAAGATCTGTTGCAAGAGGTTCGTTATAAAGTTGATGGTGCATATACTAATTTTGATGAATACCTGAGTGTATGAGTCAGTCCTATTTTTAAAATATGTCTACCCTTTTCAGAATTTAGCAGTACTATGGGAATTGTACATCCTATAAAAATTGATCTTTTATAGTTTACTTTTTGTGCTACATTTTTTTTTCCTCTTTGAAGAACTGTGCAAGATTTGGCTTCTCTTCATTTTGCTATTCTTGGAATCCAATTTACTCTGGTATCCTGATCCTTATTAAACCAAGATATCATGGGCGTGGTCAGTGCCAGAGATGCGGACAAAATAAATATCTCACTACACTCTTGGTTTTTCAAGACAGGATTTCTCTGTGTAGTTTTGTAGACCAGGCTGGTGTAGTGAGATAGTCCTTCTGTGGCACTGACCACGCCCATTGTTTCCTACAAATAGGCCGAATAGATGTTTATTCAGGGAGAAATAACTTACAACCTAGACAGATGAACACCAGGAAATTCAACCCGATCCTCTCCTGTCCGAGTCTCGCCAGCAAGAGAGCTTTTCCTGGCTCTCCCTCTGACCTCCTTCCACAGGTCACTCTGCCCATGGCTCCACCCACCCAATGGGTGGACTATCTCACTACAGGCTGGCCTTAAACTCACAGATCCACCTGCCTGTCTCTGCCTCCCAAGTGCTGGGATTAATGGCATGTGCCATCATTGCCCAGCTACTAATTTATATTTTTTAAATTACTTTTTATTATAATGTGCAAATAAATAAAACATACAAATCAATTTAGATATGCTTCCTTAAAGAAGCAGCACTCTTGGCAAATGTAACTTGTTCTCATTATTTCATTATTTTTGGGCTTCCTTTATCATGCCTTTTCTGTGTTACCTATAAAGCAAGCTGAAAGTCCTGTGGTTTATGCTTTGATCCTCCTGACAAATCTACATACCTGATTTTTTTTTTAATTTTGGTAATTTTTTTCAAACATGACATAATTTTCACTCTAATTTTTTAATGCAACTGGTCATCAGTAAAATCTTTAAATGTTTTTCAGGATAAGGCTAGCTCAAATAGTAACTGATGTGTGCATTCCTGGGGATCATGTGGTGTTTAGTCCTCAGTACTGAAAGACAGAGTGCACTAGCTAGAGCTTAAAAATATTCTATTACAAGCAATTTTCATTTCAAAGAGTTTACCATAAAGTACTATAAAAACTTGTATGTTTATATTCATCTGTAGTGAATACATTATTTTACATAATGAATTTTAGGCAGTTAAGCATTAGTGGGCTTTAATATGAATTTGAATTGCTATCAAATGCAGTCACTTTTACTTTTTATCTATAGGGTGAAGAAGCTGATGATGATGATATATACAATGTTCTTTCCACCTTAAAGCGTTTAACTTCTTTCCACAAGTATGTCATTTTTATTATTAATATAAATTTTGCAAGTAACAAATTGACCAATGAATAGACTGAGTGTAATGTTCTTATGACAGTGATACATTCTTAAATATTAAAGTGTAACAAATTATGCTCATCAATATTTTCTCTGAATTTTGTTAGTTTTAATTGTTTTGTGTAAAATTTATTAATTTACTGAAAACTAATCATTTAAGTACCAAGTGTGCTATAAACATTTTAGTCAATCCATATTATTTAATAAAATAGATTGACTTATGTAATAAGCTGGAGTTGTTTAAGTAATTTTCAATTGATGTTATTTAACAATGTTGCCAAATACAAAGATTAATGGAAATGTTGTATATATTAGCTCAAAGTTGCAAATTTTCAGTAAATAAAAGTAAAAAATCAAGGTTCATTTATTTGCTTTAGCTGTTCCACAGTCTTTATAAATATATATAACACATTCCTTAATTGCCAATGTAAATCAGTGAGAAAAAGTTTTTGAGGAAGTCATACAAGTAATTCCTATGAACTTCTACACAATTAGTGTTTTTACTGTGTAGACAGAAGAACAGTTGGATTTGAATAAGAAATGTCCTTTCAAGCCATACTCCACCTTTCCCTCCCTGTAATGAGGGTTAGTTTTTCCACAAAGGAAGGGAAACATAATTGTGTTGTCAAAAGGAGGTTTGTAGCTCTTAGTAAATTATTCACATTTCAAAAGCAGTTTCTAAAATCTAGGCTTTTGGTTGGGTGTGATAGTGCCTGCTGCTACTCTCACCTGCTTTTGAGGGAAAAGGGTGACGCAGCTCAAGAGATGGAGGCCGCCTTTGCAACAGAGCAATATAGTGAGATCCTGTCTCTATGGATGAGAAGAAGGAGCAAAGGAAGTAATAAAGAACAAGAGAGAAATCTAATCCATTTTTACATACAAGTGAACTTTTTGGAATCTTGTGTAGAACTAAACTCTTACTTTAAACATATCTTGTCATTTATGATAAAGAACTGGCTTTGCAATGGAGTTCAAGTTTCTTCCTTCAAAGCCAGGAATACTGACCTCAGAGGTAGGAGGATGTGCAGGAGCTGCATGCCTTTGTGCACTACATAGTGAGCCCTGACAGAAATCTCTTTCAGAAGTTTTCAGGCTATATAAATGACTACACATGGATTTTTAGTTATCTTGTATTTCCTAACCTCTAGTTTTGTAATTCTGTCCATTTGATGACAGCACATTTCTCTTTCAAAAATACTCATGTAATTGTCTTTCTTAAATTGTTAAAGGGTCTTTTTAAAAGATGTACTTTTAAATACAATAAAGTAGCACATGTATACATCCTGTGTTTTAGGTTAACCATCTCAGTAGAAATCTGACATTAAATATGAAACTCTCTACCATTAGCTCTTGTTCATTGTTTTTTTTTTTTTTCACATGTGAATGTTTCCTTTGTGGGTTGTTTTTAATTCTGTAAGAAAATGAAATATTTCTTTGTTGTTCTGCGTAGTGAAACTGAGCTCAAATTTAAATTATCTTTTATTCTGAAGTGAAATTGAAACCTTTTTTATTTATTTTAGCGCTCATGATCTCACTAAGTGGGATCTCTTTGGTAATTGCTATAGACTATTGAAGACTGGAATTGAACATGGAGCTATGCCAGAACAGGTAGGAAATTAATAATATCCTTTCTGTGCTTTAGGAAGCTTAGGCTTCACATGCCTTTCCAAAGCCTGTTGCAGAAAATGGCTGATAAGTCTCCTTGGAGAATTAGTGTCCTTGTGATTATAACTTTTGGTATGTCTTATTTTCTGATGTTTTAAAGTAAGAAAACATAAAGACTATTTTTTGTTATAGTTTATCTTTAAAAATTAATGTAAAAATGATTAATTTCTATAATACATTCCTAATGGTGACTGTTCTAGGCACTGTTGTAAATACTGATGGCACCAGACCTTCAACATGGCTTAATTTTGTAGTAAAACCATTATTTGGATTCCTATTGTAGTTTTTTAAATTTTCTGTATTCACATTCAAGTTGGAGGGGAAAAGACAAGAATCTGAATTTTTGCCTAATCTGAAAGAGGCAAGTAATTAGTCTAATTCTGTATGAGAGAGATAAGAGTTACTTTGCACATTGCTCATGAAACCTAACTTCATATGTATTGGTAATGTTTAGGGATTATCTGATTCATTCCCATGAAAGAGATGTTTAGATGATATGTTATTACTCTTAAAGTGATCAGATTGTCAAACCATAGAACAAAATGATAATTGCATATTAATATCAGTCATTTATCAGGGCAGTGGTAGCTCATGTCTTTAATACCAGCACTCAGGAGGTAGGGGCAAGCAGATCTCTGTGATTTCTAGGTCAGCCTGGTCTACAAAGTGAGTTCCAGGACACCCAAGACAGAGAAACCTTGTCTTGAAAAACAAGAAAAAGCCAATCACAAAACACTGATATGATGACATCTGTAGTTTGAGTGACTGAGAAATTTGTGACAGGGGCACCAGCTAGTCCTAGAGTTCAAGGCCAACAACCTCAGCCAACAGAGTAAGACTCCATCCAAATGTTTAATATATAAAAAGTCACAACCAAAACAAAAGCCTTTAAAAAGCAATATTTCATTATTACTGTGACTAATTCTTAATTCTTTTCAATTGCCTAACATGGTTTGGGTGTGTGACTCAGTGGCAGAGTTTCTGCGTAATGTGTACAAGGCCTTGGATTTGATTCCTAGAACTGCAAAAAAAAAAAAAAATCATAAAAATTATTTACTGCCAGGTGGTGGTGGCACACACCTTTAATCCCAGCACTCAGAAGCAGAGACAGGTGGATCTCTGTGAGTTCAAGGCCAGCCTGGTCTACTGAGTGAGTTCCAGGACAGCCAGAACTACAGAGAAAAACCAAGAATACTGTTAATATTATTAATAAACACTGTGTACCTAATGTGTACCTAATTAGGTGCTTGTATTTCATTAGTAAAGAGGATAAAATCTGGGGCAAATGTGTCACATTTGAATATTTTCTTTATGGATCTCCAGGAAAATGAAGTTGGGAAGCTATTTAATTCTTCCACTTATTGAAAGCTGAGCCCAGATTTTTCTTCCACTACAGAATAAAGTTACTGTGTTTGCTTTATTGTGGCAAGAGGCTTAATATTTAACCATGTTGTTTACTTCATTATGGCACTTCAGTTTTCCATTCTGTCTTCATGTCACTTTTCAACCACTTAAATATAACTCATTCATATTCTCAAGCTGTTTCTTATAAATTTGGAAGGTGATTAAGGTATTCTTTTGTTGTTTCCTTATTTTCTTCAAGGAGAGAATAAAAGTAACACATTTCTATTTAATGGGGATTATATCTATTTTAATCCACAATACCAAAATCTGTCTTAGCCACGGACTTGTGACAGTCTCATGATGCTGTTTTCTGCTCATATCATTGCATAGGTATTCTTTTTCCTTGTGTTAATTTTTTAATAAGAACATGTTCATGTTGTGTGTGTCTTAACTTACACTAGTATCTTTCGTCTTTAAACTGGTCTATGAAGCTTGAAAGCATAACTACTAGAATTGTGTTCATGTTCGTGTTTACATTTTTATGAGCATCTCATAAGATATATATAGAGAGAATCGAACAATAACTACTTTCAACTCATTTTTATAATTTAGTTACCCTTTTCAGGGTCCAGCTATTTGCTTTTAGAATCCAGAGATTTCCTTTGAGATTTCTTTTTCTGAGTGCAGACCTCAAAAATACTACCAAAGCTTTTGCTGATGATAACCCTCATTTACCCTCAGTATTTTGAATGTGTCTAAATATTCTAGATGTGTCTAATTCTCTAGATATTTGGGAGGACTATATTTATTATATCCTTGACTGTTTGTTTTCCATAGTGAACAGTTTAACTAAATCTTTCTTTAGTCTTATTCTTCAGGGATAGCAGAATTTGTTGGGTAGGTAGGGGATTCTAAGGTAGTAATTTGTCTTTTCTAATGCCAGTAATTTTTTAGGTGTTACAGCTTTAGGATTTATAGATATCAAAAATTTTAAATATACCTATTGTAATTTTTTTGTATTCTAATTATTTTAAGTCATGTTATAAAAATGTCCTATAAATGCTTCTCTCGCTACATTCGTGTCTGTTTTCTGCACTTGTACATTCTGTATTGACTACAACATTAATATGTATAAAGTAATGTAAACATCACTTGCAATGCAGAATAATATACAGCACTTAGATGGTCTTTTCTGTCACTTTTAATAAGAAGTCTTTGTGTTTCATAACACTGATATTCTGAACAGTACCAGCTAATTTATAAGATAGTCTCAATTAGTTTTATCTGATTATGCTATATTTCCATTTGGATTACACATTCTTCTAGGAATTGATATTGAATTAACAGACTATCCTCAATGTATCATGTCAAGAGGCACATGGGGGCTGAATATGACAAAGTATTTTGTACATTTAGTATATGCTAATAGAAAAGGAAAAGGAATGAAAAAAATAATGCTAATTTGCTCACTATTGATGATATGAAATCAGTTGATTAAGGTGGAATCTATTAGATTTCCCCTGTGTAGATAACATTGTCCTTTTTAAATTCATGGGTTGTCAAACAGTTCTCTAAAGTATATAAATAATGTTGTTTCTTGTCAAAATCTGATAGAGTTTTATGCCATTTATGTAATCTTACCTGAATTCCTACTATCATAAATCACAGAACAACTTCTAAAATGGTCACTTTTTAATTCTCATTTTTGTTTATTAACTGATACTGTATTATAAGGAAAACCATTCATTAATTCATTTACTCATCTTTCTTATTTTTAAATTATTTTTTAATTTAGTATCCATATACTAGTATGTGTTATAACTCATTTTTGCTGGTGCTTATTTTGTTGCTTGTATATTTGCAGATTTGTCCAGTGGGAGCTCCCGTGCTCCTCTCAAACAGGCTCCTATGGATTTTAATACTTTTTGAGCACTTCTAGTAAGCACATGTTGTAGAATATTCTTAAGCCCCCTGTGCTAATGAATTCTTAACATATAAAAAGTATTTAACAATATATTAGTTCGATAACACAGTTAATATTTACTGTGAAGAAACCAGATGTTCTAAATTATTTTGTCTTCCTCATATTTTTTACAAAACAATAGCAAAAGATATTTAAAGTTATCCCCATCTTATTTGGTAGTTTTGTGCCTATTTCTTATTGGTATATTATTGAGTTTAAAACCTCATGAGATAGCTCAAGCAGCAAGCCTGACAACCTGAGTTTGATCCCTAGATCCCCATGGAGGGGGAGGAGAGTACTGACTCCACAGATTGCCCTCTGACTTCCATGTGTATCCCATGGCCTATGCATACCCACATACATACACAAAACATATAAATTTCCTGACTAGCATCTGAGAAAAATAAAATATATTAAAAATCTGTATTAAAGTATCATTTTCATAGCTCCAAGAAAGCCATATAAGATTGAAAATCAATAAAGATCATTTACTATATTATTTACTGTCAAGCATAATTAAACTTGTTTGAGGCCAGGCATGTTGGCACACACCTTTATTCCTAGTATTTGCCGTCAGTTCTGGGCCAGCCCTGTTTCACATAGAGATTTCTAGGCTGCCTTGGCCTACATAGTGTGACCTTATCTGAAAAAGAAAAGGAATTATATGTGATGAATGTTAAGCCTCTCCAAGCATCATTCAAACTTATTTATCACTTGGGAGGCAGAGTCTGTGTGTTTAAGACCAGGCCAACAAGGGCTACTCACTGAGATCCTGTCACCCAAAAAACAAAATATGTTTATAATAAGCTGAGTACAATTTTAAGTCTTTACATGTATTCATTTGTTTAAACCATGTGAAATATAGCTTGTGTGTGTGTGTGTGTGTGTGTGTGTGTGTGTGTGTGTAGTCATTTTATTTACTGCAAATAAAACTGAAACGTTAAATAATGTGCTTAGGGCCACATAGTATGGCACACCTAGTAAAACCAAGCTTTTAAATTATCTCCATTCTCTTTTCATTTTTGCTATTATATGCTGCTACCATCTAGTAGCCCAGGCTGTTTCTACTCTTTTTCCGTGCCTTCTAGTGATACACTACTTACATATGGTAGTTGAGGCTATGCTTCCACTCTTTTTCTGTGCCTTCTTTTCCCTCACCCCATACCCTCTGATGTTTGCTCTGTGTCAAATTCGTTTTTGTATTGATCTTTTTTTCCCAAATATCTTTTGGGCTGTTTCAATAGGAACTGTGGGGAGAGATTAGATGCTGGTACTTTATCCGTCATCATGAACTGGAAATCACCACATTATTCAGACTGAACATAATATAGGGGGTGAGTTTAACTTAAGTCAGGTTATTGTTTTGGATAGATTATGGATTATTATGTGTGTTGTTAAGAATCATGCTTTCCTAGAAGATTGCAAAGTTACTAAGTTTAGAACTTGTTTTAGTTGCATACTTCTCATTTTTACTCAGGCTTGCCATACCAAAAGCTTTTAGGTATTTTTGTTTTGTTTGTTTGTTTTTTCAAAGTCTTTGGTTGTTTGATTTTTGTTTTTGATTGTTTTTGTTTTGTTTTGAAACAGGATATAACCCAGTCTAGCCTCAAATTCATAGAAATCCTCCTGCTGTAGCCTCCCAGTTGCTGGAATATAAGTATGTCTTATCATGCCCTGCTTGGTCCACTGATTCTATGTCAAAGACAAAAAAAGCAGTTCTTTCTAGACATATAGGATTACCTTTTGTCTAATTGTGCTGAAATACAATTAAATATTGAGATGCAAAACAAAACAAAAGAACCTTCATCATAATTCTTCAGACCACATACAATTAGCAAGTCAAGCATCATCAAGCTACTTGGAAATCTAAGACTGGAGGATCACTTGAATCCAGGCTGGAGAGCAACCTGAACAACACAGCAAGATGCCTGTGTCAAAATAAAATAATATAAATACTCAGATTAGAAGTCTAAAAATAAGAATAGCTACAGTAAACTCCTAAAAGAAAATGAGAAAAATCTTTGGGAGTTTGGACTAATCAAAGATTTCTCAGAAGCCTAGTCTAATTTCATAAACCTATAATCTCAGCTCCTAAAGTGATTGAGGCAAGAGGATTACAGCTTGAGGACAGAGTAATAAATCCAAGGCAAACCCAGTTGACTTAGTGAGACTGTCTCAAGATGAAAAGTACAAAGAGAACTGTGGGTAGGGATATAGCTCAGTTTTGGAGAAAACACTTGCTTAGCACACATAACTTCAATTGCCAGTAAAAGGAAAAAATATGACTGATAACTGCCTTGCTATGTAACAAGAGACCTCATTTTAAAAGATGGCTTGGGGGCGGGAATTAAAGAATAGACAAACCTGGATGGTGAAAAACTCTGAACCAAAACCCATAGGAAAGTTTGATACAGTCTTTAGTCTTATAGGCAAGACTATTCGCCCAAAGCTCCAAGTTATATAATGATTGCCAATAGTTAAGGTTTAATTTAAAATAAGTGTCATCACAGGCCGGAGAATTAGACCAGTAGATAGGAGCACTGATTGCTCTTCTAGAGGATCCAGGTTCAATTCCCAATAACCACATGGCAGATGACAGCCATCTATAACTCTAGTTGCATAGTTGCAAGGGATCAGACACCCTCTTCTATCATTAGTGGGAACTAGTGTACAGACATACATGCAGGCAGAGTAACCATATACATAAAATAAAATTTATGAATTTATGAAAGTAAATGTCTATAAATACTTTCATTTTCTTTTAATATCTGGTAGAACATGAATAGTTGTAGTTAAGAATCCTGCAGGGCTGGACATTGGTGGCACACGCCTTTAATCCCAGCACTCGGGAGACAGAGGCAAAGGATCTCTGAGTTCAAGGCCAGCCTGTTCTATAGAGCAAGTTCCAGGACAGGCTCCAAAGCAATACAGAGGCAGCATGTCTCCAAAAACCAAAAAAAAAAAAAAAAAAAAAAAAAATCCTGTAGGACATGACTACAGTGAAGTATACCTCTCAGAAAACAACAGTTATAAAACACCAGTTATTAAAAAAAATCTTAAAAATAGCAAAATTACATGTCATCTTATGTGCAGATGATATTTTGTAAAAATGCATTTTCAGAGCAAGGGCATAAAATACATGAATTATAGTAGAATGGTTGACCAGATGATAAAGAATAGTCAAATTGCTTTAAAGTAATTGTAGAGTTATTAACACCATTTTAATGGGCCTTAAACTAGGAATCTGTTCATATACTCAACTTTTGTTATCTTTTATGAAGCTACTATTTTTAAATTCATTTAAAAAGCTAACAAAGTCTGGCATGGTGGTATATGCCTATAATTCCAGCTCTTGGGAAGTAGGTAGAAACAGCCTTGGCTACATTGAAACCTTATCTACAAAACAAAAGCCAAATACTGGGAACATGGCACAGGAGAAGTGCTTGCCCAATCTCTATGAGGTCCCAGGTTTAACCCCTGGAACTGCCAATAAATAAATAAATAAAGCCTAGATTATTAAAAAGTCTAATGGGCAGGGCTGGAAAGGTAATTACTGCTCTTGCAGAGAGATTCTGGGTTGTTTCCAGTACCCTCGTGGTGCCTTATGACTATCTGTAGACTCATTTCTAGAGGTCCTGATTCTCAGCTTTTAGCCTCCACTGGTACCCACCCTGCATGCCTCTGTTTTTGCTGTATAAATGCAAGCAAACACTCATATACCTAAAATAAAAATGTGTTTTTCAAAAGGTAATCAACAAACAAGACTATCTTTGCTCTTAGCATGTGATTTTTTTTAAACATGTAATGATGTTACTTTTCTATCAAATGTTGCTTATATGTTTTTTTGTTTTGTTTTTTTTTTGCAATTTTTAGGGAACTTTCAGATTATCTTTATCATACTAAGATGACCATGTTATTGCCCAATTACTTTGGGGGTCATAAATGAGACCTAAGAATAGACAGGGCATATTCATGTACTTTTAAGGTAGTCTGTGATCTGGTTTCTAATTATTCACAGTCTGTCTTTTGCTGTGACAGCTTGTTCACAGTTTTTCAGTAAAGCATACTCTAAAATTCCATTCCTTTACCTGTTTTAATATCTGAGGGTACAGTCGGTGATACATCATGTTCTTAATATGTACTGGAATATGGATTTAATCACTTAGCACTAAAAGTGAAACAATAATAAAAATAGGCTTAAGATAGATGCTTGCTTCTCTAGAAAGTTTTTTTTTTCCCTAGTGTTTCCTTCTCTTGCTAGCTAAATTGTGAGCATCTTTTTGCTCCTTTACACCTAACCCTGCATGTGTATACTTAATTAGACCAATTACCATATCATAGTTTTGGTGATTATTCATCTTATTTGATCAGGAATGTATTTGTGTTTAAGCTCTTGTGCCTATCAAAAAGCAGAAGTCCTTAGTAAGCAACAATTTCAAAAATCCCAAGAATTCAATTACTATTTGCTAATCTTTTATTTTGGTATTTTAGTGGCTACTATGTATATATATCACTTGGGTATTGTCCAAACGGCTACTATTCTGTGTACTTATAAACTTTATATCTGATTGTTTATATGATTGCACTACATTACCTTTTCTCGTGCTTTGTTTTGCCTTTTGTTGTTTTCTCTTTAAACATAAATCTAAAAATTACATATAGTAATGAAGTAATATCTGCCTGTATTTCTCTTTTTTTTTCAACATGATTAGCAGAACTTGTTCATTGAGTCTTTTGAGCAAATCACTTAGATGGAAAGGAAGAAGATATTTTAGATGTGGGTTATAGTATGTTTGGAGAGAAAAAGACTAGTAGTGGATTTGAACTGATTAAGCATGGACCTAAAATCATGTAATGTCAACTCCTAGTTGCATGTTCTTTCCACTATTTATCCAGCCTCCTTTTTTGACAGTAGTTTATAAAGAGATTACAAACTGAATATATTTGCAGTGAATGTATTGATATTTTTTCTTCACTTGAAACTTACAAGCTTGAAAGTAATATCTCAGCATGCCAAGATTTAAATGTGCACTAACCTGATTTATAAGTGATTCTTTGGGAAGCTTTAACTGTAGTGATAGAATATAAACCTTTTGTTTAATTTAACCTTATTTTATGTTCATTGGTATGAAAGTATCAGATTCCTGGAACTGGAGTAACAGTCAGTTGTGAGCTGTGTTATGGATGCTGGGAATTGAACCCAGGTCCTCTGGAAGAGCAGCCAGTGCTCTTTAACTGCTGGTGATCCATCTCTCTCCAACCCAGTGTTAAACCTTTGATTGACAGGAGTTTTGTACTGTAGTATTTGGTACTTCTGGTCGTCTTTTTAAATTTATAATATCATGTGCTCATTGTGCTGGTGGCATACTACCATGCATTCTTCTAAAGAGCCTATAGAACTTTAAGTATTGTTCCACTACACTGAGTTATTAGATTTTATCACATGATTTAAGAAAAAGATGTTAGTACAGAGTTCATTCTTTGTCATATTTGTTAACTTCTTTAACTTATTAGTGATAATTAACTTTTTATGTTGACTTACCAATTTTAATATATATGTAGATTCTCTTTAGTTACCACTACACTAATACAAAATTGCATCCTACTCCCCCATTACCTTCTCATCCACAAACCAGTCTGGTTTCCAGTCCTATAGTTTTGTCCTTTTGAAATTCAGAAACATAGCCATACGATATTGAATCTTTAGGGTAGTGTGTTTCGGACCATGGTGTCACCAGTGAAAGCAGAGGCTCTGAGGTTGATCCCAATGGTTGTGTAAACCAATAGTTGCTTCATTTTTACTGCTGATTAATATTCTACTGTTTGGATTCATCATGATTTTTTTAATCCATTAACTATTTGAAAGGTGTTTGAGTTATTTCCAATTTTTAACTGTCACAAGGCAGTTAAGAGGATTTGTACGCAAACTTTTGTGAACATAGTTTTCATTTCCATAAAATAAATACCAGTGAATACAATTGCTAGGTCTTGTACTGTGTTTCTTTCTTTTTTTTTTTTTTCCCCAATGGCTGGCTATATTATTGCCCTTAATGCATGAGAGATACGATGCTCTGCATCTTACCCACACTTCATCATGTTGGTAATCTTTACTTTAGCTCTCCTTCTTGGTGTGCAATAGTATTTCCCCATGCTTTTTAAATAGGATATATTTTCCTAATGATCTTAAACATTTTTTCTTTATTATTTTGCCAACTATGGTGATTATTAATGCATGTTTTAAGGGCTTTTTTAAAGATGTCATCACACATTTTAATCCAGATTTAAAATATTAAGAAACTGGTGTTTACTTTAATTTCTTTTCTTTATTGTCATGTACATGCCAACTATAGAATTTGAATTTGTTTCTCAAGATCTCTTCTGAACATAAAAATTTAAAAATTTCTTGACTATTTCGTAGATTTTTCAGAATTTTAATCATGTTCTACACATACAGATATTATCATTTGCAAGAGAGTTATACACAATTATTTTCAGTGTTATTCTGTACTCTTGTTTTGTTTGAGACAGGGTTTCTTTTTATAGCCCTGGCCATCCTGGAACTCATTCTGTAGACAAGGCTGGCCTCAATCTCAGAGATGCACCTGCCTCTGATTAAAGGCATATGCCATCATTGCCTGGTTTATTCTGTATTCAGACCTCATTTTCTATGCTAATTCAATTTTTTTTTAATTTATATAGTCCAGAAGCTTCTCCCTTGATTTTTAAGAGATGTGGTATCAAACCAGACTTGGAAACTAGACTGCAACCCCAGCAGAAGGATTAAAAATTCAAGGTTGTCTATCATCCTTGGCTGCATAGCAAAATTTAGGCCATCCTGAGCTACATGACAACCTTTCTTTAAAACTAAACAAAACAAAAAATCTATCATGTGTAGGAAGCTGAGTGAATCTCACCCAGTTTGATGAGAATTTAAAAAGCCATAATTACCATTATAATATTAAGAAAATACTCTGATAACAATTTTATATTCCTTAATTTAGTGCTAGATTCTAAAATACATTAATCTCAAAAATCTCAGTTCTTTTTTAATAGTTCTAATACAGGGAATATTTGTCACTCCAGCACTGTAGAATACATTTCAGGAGTAGAGTGTAATTGCCCTCCCAGTCATTCAGGGATCAATGTTCCTGGTCTTTGTATCTGTCAAGTATGTAGTTAAGAAAAGATAATGAAGGCATACCTGCTTAATTTAACCAAAAATATTTGCTGAAAATTAGTGTTTTCTTCTTAGGAAGAGCACTGCTTCATGCAAATATAAGAACAGAGAAGAGAACTGGATGAAAATCATTGTTTTTTTGAAACAGTGTTTCTCTGTGTAGCTTTGTAGACCAGGCTGGCCTGGAACTCACAGAGATCCACCTGCCTCTGCCTCACAAGTACTGGGATTAAAGATGTGTGCCACCACCACCCAGCCTAACTGAAAGAAAATCTTTAATATTTCTTTTAACAAAGAAAAGAGAAAGTTGAGGCACATAGGAAAAGGCTTTTGGTTTGTTAATTTTTACTATTGTTGGTCCTACTTCATCTGGCTCCACAGGCATGATATCACTGGCTAAATGACTTCTGGACACCTTAGAATAATGTTTTTGTGTGGAGGATAAAATGCTATTGAGTTATGTGGGTTAGCTATATTGTTACATAATTAAGTTAGTGACAAAGCAAAATGTCTCCCAGTCAATGACAGCTAGTTTTTTTTAATATAAAACTTTATAATATAATATTTTTAAAATAAACTTTTGAAGAATATCAATATGTGGAACATTAAAATGAAAATCCTCTTTGAAACCTGGCTTTCCACATACCCACCACCAAGAAACTTCTGTGAAACTATCAAAAATACTATGAGAAACTGCTGGTGTTATTTCTATAGAAAATAATAAGAATGGAATTTATTTGTATGTATTCATATAAATGATATAAACAAAATAAAGCAATCCTTGACCGTTACTTATTACTATATCTCCATTTTCTAATTACTATTGATTTGAGTATCTGTTTTATAATAGTTTAAAAGTTCGTCATGTTTCAAATTAAAGAATTTCTCATTTTGCTTGTTGTATCAAACCCAGGCCTTTTATGCTCAGCCAACTCTGTAGCAATAAGCAATACTCCTTCAAGGAAAGTTTGTAAATCTTGTCTTTTCCTTCCACAAAAACCTTCTATCAGTAAGCATGTATATACTGAATGGTTTTAATAGCACTAATGCTTATATCTTGACAGTGTTTTAGGAATCCTTTTTCTGAATTTTAGCACAAATCAATATTTCTTTTAGTGAAACCATGGCATTGTCTCATTAGTGATTCATCAAAAGCAGCACCACTTTTTCCTCTTCATTCTTACTAGTTATTTTGAGTTTCCATGTAGGCATAGGATGATACCTAATACTATAAAATTAGAACTACATTCACTCAGTTGTTGATTTTCCTTTGATCGTATTATCTACATAGAACTTGTTTGTATTGTATTGAAGTTTATTGTATGTCAATACAGAGAATGGAATAATATTATACAATTATGCAATAAAGGTATACCATGTATTTAAACGAAAATGTAATGAAAAACCGATCCTTGCTGGCAGTGTAACTCCCTCTGTTTAATGCTTGGGTGGAGGTGTGGTCTGCCCCAATGGAAATTTATATTATGATTCTTGACTGGCTTTATTTCCTTGAATTTTATCATCTCCATAAAGAGTGTATACTAAAGTCTTGAACAGGATATTTCATGAAACAGGAGGAATTCAGATACTGATATAAAAAGAAAAGGTGGGGGTAGCTTAAGTACGAGTAGGCATGGGTTGGTTGCTTAATTGGTTGTTTGGTTGATTGGTAACAGGGTCTCACTGTGTAGTTCAGTCTGGCTTAGAACTGTCCAGCCTATTGTGAAACCTCCCCATTCTAGACACAGACATGGACCACCATGCCTGGGCTATCTTAGTAACTTTTAAAAGTGTTAAGAGGTCCTGAACACTAAAATCTCTGAAAACCTCCTCCCTAGAAAACATGTACACAGTATACCAAAAGGTATATATGAAATGAGTAATACCAATTACCCATAATTTAAAACTCAGCATGTAAAAGTGTATTAATCATAGAATAACTAGAGTTATATTCTAAATATTTTACAACACTAAAATTTAATAAATTTTAGGTACAGCAAATATGTGTAAATTTAAACATAAATGATAAATGAAAGCAAATCAAAGTAATACAGATTACATTATTTTGTTTATGTATTGTTCATAACCAGTCACAGTAAATTTTGAGGATACAGACTATGTAATGGAAACATAGTTATTATCATGTAAGACCAGATCACTTAGTTTTAGAAGAAGAAAGAAATAATATTGGCATGGTCACTGACAATGTTTTTTCATGACATAACTGGTGGCTACACATGTATTTTTGTTTTATTTTGGTTCAGTTTGTTTATGCAATTTATATATATATATATACATATATGTATGTATGTAATCTTGCTATAAAAAAAGTAGAATATTTCCTATTTTAAATTTGGGTAAAATAGCTTCATCAGTTTTTTTTTTAACAGTAACATATTCATGGTGCTACATTTTTGTTTAAAACAGTATTATCTATTGTACTTGACATTCTCAGAATTTGTTTTTTTTTTATTATTATTTTATGAGTTGTCATTTTATGATATTTAACCAATCTATCCTTACTCTATAAAAATTCAGATTTGAAACTTCATTATGAAATAAAACCTATGAGTATTATTACCTTGTACTCTGCAAAGAAATTGTCTCTTATTTAAATTTTTTTATTAAAAATTTGATTTTCTTTTGATACAGATAGTCGTTCAGGCACTGCAGTGTTCCCATTACTCAATTCTTTGGCAGCTGGTGAAAATTACAGATGGTTCTCCTTCCAAAGTAAGTAAGAACTTCTGTAGGCAGAAGGTTTTATGAAAATAATTAACTTACTTAATATCTTATAAGTTATATGAATTGTTATCTTTATAAAATAGTTTATTATTAATTGGTTTTTGCTTCATGAGTATGTGTTAGTCTTCTGCTAGTAGGTATAAAACATATATTTACATATGTGTATACATATATTTAAGTAGTCCACGAAATGAAAATACTTCTAAGAAACAGCTTCACTATTTCTTTCCTATTTAAAGAGAAACAAAACAGTGCTAGAAACCAAAGCTCTGCTGAACAAAATCATGTGAGAAAGAGAGGAACAGTGAGTCTGACAACAGGCAGCTTTTGATTCTGGGCTAGAATAACCGACATAAGCTAAAAATATCTTCATAACCCTGGACCCCTGATCATGTGTAACTAAGTGGAAAACATGAACTAGAAAATAAATGAAAGTACAGCAATACACTGTTTTAACAGTACACGTTGACTTTTTATATGAAAGTAAAACAGTACTAAAATCCTCTCACACTGATGGTCACTTCTAACCTGAAGTCTTAAATCTAATATCTCTCTGATAAACTCAAGATCCTGAAGAGATAACTGATTCATTGGGAGACAAAAATAAAACACACCTTCCTCCCTCCCTCCCTCCCTCCCTCCCTTTTACCCTCTCTGCCCCCTCACTTGCACCCTAACCACCCTCCCCTCCCATCCCCCCACCCCAATTTCACATGTAAGGCAATGCCATCTAGGTGGAGTCATGTAAATCTGTCAAGTCATTTGAAGTAGGGACTAGGACTTCTCTCCTGTCTCTAGGTTAAGGCAGTTATCCCTCCATGGGGATGTGTCCACAAGGTCCTTTTGTGCACCAGGGATACATCCTGGTTCCACTGTCTGAAGTCCCTTAGACTGCTAGTCCTTCTGGCTGAGACCCATATTCAGGGGGGCCTGAGTCAGTCCCATGCTGGCTTCCCAGCTATCAGTCTGGGGGCCCGTTAGCTCCTCCTTGTTCAGGTAAGCTGTCTCTATATGTTTCTGCAACCTGGTCTTGTCCTCTCCATCTGCATCTGGATTCTAGTTCGACTCAGTGTTTAGGTATGGGTGTTTGCTTCTGTTTCCAACAGGTATTAGATGAGGACTCCATGGATAAGTTAGTTGCTGAGCTCCTATCCGGGAAGGGCATTTATGTTGCTCAAATTGTTAGTTGGCGGCAGTCTTGTTGGTCTCTAGGCCTTTCTTTAGGTTCAGTTTTCTCTTCAAACCAATAATGGCTTCCTCTTTTATGTTCATTAGTGTGCTTTCTCTCTCTCTCTCCCTCTCTTTCTCTCCTGTCTTCTATTCCTACCCTGACTCAATCTTCCTAGTCGCACGTGCTTTCTTCTCCTCCCCTTCTCTTTCTCCTACTTCTCTCTCCATTCATTGCCCCCCCACTTCCCCTGTGCTCTGGGGGGACTTGTCCCTTCCCCCTTCTGTTGAGGGACTTTGTATGAATCTCTTAGAATACACCTTGTGTCCTAGTTCCTCTGGTGGTGTGAATTATAGGCTGGTGAGCCTTTGCTCTAGGTCTAAAATCCATATATGAGTGAGTACATACCATGTTCCTCTTTTTGTGACTGGATGGTTTCTTCAAGTGCCATCCACTTGCCTGTGAATTTCAATTCCATTATTTTTTTCTGGAGAGTAGTATTCCATTGTGTAGATGTGCTACATCTTCTTTATCCATTCTTCAATTGAGGGGCATCTAGGTTGCTTCCAGGTTCTTGCTATTACAAATAATGTTGCTATGAACATAGTTGAGCAGATGTCTTTGTTGCATGGATGTGGATCATTTGGGTATACACCTAAGGGGGGATTGCCGGGTCCTGTGGTAAACTAATTCCCATTTTCCTGAGGAACCGCCATACTGATCTCCAAAATGGCTGTATGAGTTTGCACTCCCACCAGCAGTGGAGAAATGTTCCCCTTTCTCCACATCCTCTCCAGCATGAGTTGTCATTGATGTTTCTAATTTTAGCCATTCTGGTAGGAGTAAGATGGTATCTCAAAGTTGTGTTGATTTGCATTTCCCTGATAGCTAAGGATGTTGAGCACTTTCTTAAGTGTCTTTTAGCCTTTTTGATTTCCTCTATTGAGAATTCTTTCTTCAGTTCTGTATCCCATTTTTTTAATAGGGTTATTTGGTGTTTTGTTGATTAGTTTCTTGAGTTCTTTGTATATTTTGAATATAAGCCCTTTGTCGGATGTAGGATTGGTGAAAATCTTAAGCATTCTGTAGTGATTTCCCCAAATACCTAACAGTCAAATCTGAATCTTCTATAAGCCCACAGCTTAAAGAATTTTTAGTAAGTACAATTTTAGGACAAACAAAAATGAAATGAAGGAAATTTGAATATATAAATAAATAAATAAATAAAAAGCAAATATTTAAAGAACCAAATAACATAGTGTGATGTTTTACTCTTTTGCCCTTTTAAGGGGCCTATCACCCAGCTCCCAAATTAATCAGACACAGAAGCTTATTCTTAGTTGTGAATGCCCAGCCTTAGCTTGGCTTGTTTCATGCCAGCTTTTCTTAACTTTAAATTATTCCATCAATTTTTTTTTTTTTTTTAACCTCTGGGCTTTTCCTTTTCTATTCCTTTCTTTGTGTCTTACTCCAAGGCTTATTGTGTAGCTGGAGGGCTGGACCCTGGAATCTTCCTTCTCTGACTACTTCTTACTTCCCCCCGCCCCGCCCCGCCCCCCCAGATTTCTCCTTCTACATATTATTTTCTTTGCCTGTCAGCCCTGCCTATCCACCATAGTAATCTCAAATTTCAGTTTACCCTACATAATGCAGTTGTTGAACTGGTATAAATCCTCAAAAAATGTTTAGGTTGTCCTGTGTTGTATTTACTATAGTGACATTATACTGTTGTTGACAAGTATACTGTTGGAACTCTAAGGAGACTGGAAAATCATTTAATTAAATCTGTTCGAGTTAGATAAAGCACAAAAGGAAGATTGTTGTTGCCATTACCTTACTGATGGATCACATGAGAATAAAAATGCTCTAGTGAAATCGTCAGGGTTATCCTGTGTAGTAGGTCTTATCAAAATCCTAGTTTGCATGGATGCAACCACTGTCAGAGATTGAGGCTTGCCTAAAATCACAGACTTTGAGCATAATCCATTCTAATCTCAACCTAGTATTTTATTATTCTTTACGTTCTTATATTAAGCTTTTACTATTACAGTTTTGTGGGATTTATTTTCACAAAACTTATCTGTGAACACATTGATGAATTCCTCAAAGATCACAAATTAGTAATGTTTGTTAGTTGATTGCTTATAGCCCAGGTACAGCACACAGGCAGAGTTTGTTCATCATTCTGTATGCCTGTGGATATTTAATAAGTTAGTATGATTTTATATGTCTCATTTGTTGTGCCATTTGAAATATGCAGAAGATTTAATAGTGATGCAATTAAAAAATCCTTTTCCTCTTTATTTCCTAAATTGTATCTATTGATAAATTTGTGTGTTAGTGGTGCCAGAGAGATGGCTTAGCAGTTACGAGCACTTGTTGCTCTTGCAGAGGACCTGGCTTCTTTCCCCAGAATCTACATGGAGACTCACAACCATCTTTAACTCCAGTATCTAGTGCCCTCTTATGGCTCAGTGCAGCAGGCTCACATGTAGTACACATGTATACATACAGTCAAAACAATCACACACATAAGATTAAAATAAATCAGGTATTTTTTTTTATTTTAAATGTTGACTAAATATTTTAGTGTTGTCACTTAGAAACAATCTCAAAATCCATTACATGAAGTGATTTTGCTATTTTGAAAAAATAATGCATTCTTACATTCTGTCTAAACCCCCTTGCAAGATACTCCATGGGCCTTCAGGGGATAATAATAAAGTCTCATTTAGGGCTGAGCATCCAACAGTCAGTCTCAGTTCTTTGGCCAGTTTTGAACTCTCTAGACAGCTGTCTCCCACTGCTATGGAATATACACTGTTTATGTATATATACACATAAATATTTAAATAACAAATTGACACTATGCCTACAACTAGTAGGCTCCCTGGTGCCCACCATGAGCTTTTGGCCAATTTTCAGTACCAAGTATGAATTTTTTCCTGTAGCGTGATCCTCAGATCCAACCAGAACTATTTGGTTATTTCCATTACAGTTATGCCACTGTTGTACCAGTGGTCACATTACCTAGCAGGTTGGTGTTGTAGTTCTCAGAGTTCACAGCTAAGTAAGATCATTATGACTTTTCTCCCTCAGCATCCTACAAAGCACCCTCTGACATTGTGTCAGCTAGCTAGCAGAAAAGAAAAGTGTAGCCAAGTTACAGCTTGATTCCTCTATTTCCTGCAACCAAAGTGTATTACATCTTCTGTAACAGGGTTTTCTCATATAATGCTGGTAGACAACTAAGAATAGTGACAGTAGGCTATACTGTTTTAGGGACCTCCCTCACCAATCAAAAGGCAATATCCTACAACTGGCACCAGAACCTATGGCTTCTGGAAGCATTATTCACCCCTTTTAAATTGCACTTTTTAATTAGTTTGCAAAATATAGTAGGATTCTGTATGACTTTTTTTATGTATCGTGTGTTTCAGTTAGCACTCTCCCTGCAACCCCTTCATCTCTCCCATCCCCACTAAACTTTTTGTTGTTGCCTTTCTTTGCTTTTGTTTCTTTGTGTAGCCTTGGCTGTCCTAGAACTAGCTCTGTAGGCCATGCTGGCCTCCAACTCACAGAGATCCTCTTGCCTCTGCCTTCTAAATTCTGGGATTAAAGGCATGTGCCATCACTGCCAGGGGCCAGCTAAACCTTTTTAAACCCAGTATTCCCGCACCCTCTCTCTACTTTCATCCCACCCTGCTTTATTTTGCAAATGTTCTATCATCCCACCTCCTGTAAGTCCTTCACCACTACCATCCTTCCCCCAAAAGCCATGGTTCCTTTCTAGCTTCCTGGGCTCTACTGACGCTCCCGGTTAAACAAAATTCTAAGAATTCAAAGCCAGGATCCACATATGAGAGGAAAGCATACGTGTTTTTCTTTTTGAGCCTGAGTTATTTTACTCAGTACTAACATTTATCAGTTACATTCATTGTCCAAAAATTTCATAATTTCCTTTTTTTTTTCTTTAGCTGGATAAAATTCCATTGTGTATATGTATCACATTTTCATATCACTCATCAACTGATAGACCTCTAACTCATCCCATTTCATAGGTATTGTGAGTAGATCAGTGAACATTGGTGTTCAGCTATCTCTGTAATAGGAAATAGAGTTCCTTGGCTATTTACCAAGAATAATATAGCTGGTTCATGTGGTAGTTCTGTTTTTTAGCTTTTTAGGAAATCTCCTCACTGATTTACACAGTGACTTCATTAGATTACATTCCCACCAACCAGTAGTCAATGGGTTCCTCTTGTTCTACATCTTTGCCTCAATTTGTTGTCATTTGTTTTCTTGTTAGCCGTTCCAATTGGTATGAGATGGAACCTCAAAGTAATTTTTATTTTGCATTCCTATAATGGTTAAAAATGTTGAGCAGTTTTTAAAAGCCACCTTTTTTTTTTTTTTTTTTTTTTTTTTTTTTTTTCTGTACTGTTTTCTTGATTTTTGTGTTTGGAATTTCTTGTTTATCCTCTGTTTGAGATGTAGATGGTAGAAATTTTCTCTCATTCTGTTGGCTATTGTATTAGTTATTTTTCTGTTGCTGTGATAAAATACTACAACCAAGTCAACTTGAAGAAAATGTTTTGGCTTACAGTTGCTGAGGGTTGGCAGGGACAGTATGCAGGCAGGCATGACAGCAGGAAAGGAAAGGGAAGTTGAAAGCTTACTTGTTGAACCATAAGCTCAAAGGAGAGAGAGTAAACTAGAAGTGATGTTGCTGGGCCCTAATGGCTTCCTCCGGGAGGGATTGGGAAGACTCAGTGTCAGCAGCACAGACACCAGAGACAGGTGAGATTAAAAGCAGCGGACCTTAGCAATGGGGAGAGCCTTATATAGCCTCCCAGCACTGTTGGCTCACCTTGGCCTGGGAGGCGTTAACTTCCTACAAAGTGAGCAAGACTTTTTACTCTCAAAGCCACTCCCAGTGACACGTTTCTTTGAACAATGCCACACCAACCTAATCCTCCCCGGGTAGCGCTAATACCTTGGGAACAAATGCTTCAATTTTTTCTATTTAACAGGTTGGCCTTAGGTATGTTACATGTTGGGTTGGCAGTAGTAGGTTGAGATACTCTTTTTCTCTGTAAGAATGATGTTCAGGACATTAGACTGTATTCTCAGCCATTCACTGCAACAACAGTCACTATAATACTATAGAGTATCAAGTCCAGTGATTATCCTTTCTGTATAAATTATTTCAGCAATAAAGGGATATTAATAGCACTGTGTGTAATGGTATGTTAGTTATTGTGGGTATAATGGGGAAAGAATAAGAAAACAGTATGATTTAATGATTAGTAGTAGGATGATTAAAAAAAAACAGAAAGAACATAAATTGGTGGTGGAATTGTATGAGCAAAAGTCAGAGGGAAGAAGTTTTGCCTAAAGGCAGATGAAGAGATAAAAATGTGCTAACAGATAATACCAAAATGGCCGTGTTTCCAGTGTCTGGGATTCAGGGATGAGACTATTTTCTTTAGGATAGAAGAAAGCAAAAAGAAGGGAAGGATAATGAAGAAGAAAAGATTTGGGGGAAATGAAATATCTGGGAAGTATAGGCCACAGCCAAGTTGGCCTTCTAAAATGACCTTGGATATTAAATACAGGTGGGATAAATATAGAGGAGAAAATTGGGTAGAGATTTGAAATATAAAAACTGCCTGATTGTTGGCTCTTGTGTGGACTATCAAGTTTCTTCCTTCTGCTGGTTAGTCCTCCTCCATGGCTGGTCCCATTTTGTCCTCCTGCTTGCCTTTAGGTGATCAAATTACCCCTGGAGTGTTTCCCAGGTGGAGTCTCTGGTCTGTTCACACCTGTAGGATTTCCTCCAAGTCCCAGTGCAAATGCTGGCCTGTTGCCTGTACAGTTCAGTTTGCTGAAATCTGTGTGGAAAAGTTCTGATGTAACTTTAGTTCCCATTATGTTCAGCTTCTCGAACACTATTTTGATCTGTTTCAAAGCTTCTTTTCCACAGTATTCCAATGCTCTTTTTATCAGGTTCTAGCATACAGGCCCCTAGTACTTGGTCTGACTCTCTCTAGGGCAGCAGAAATCCTTTTAAATGGCATTTTGCTTCTGTTCTATTGGTTGTAAGTGCTGAGTACCCAGTGCTAAGGTGAAGATGTTTTCCCTGGTCCTGCTTTGGCTGATGCTCTTCTGGTATTACCCATCTACCAGCAGTTTATAGTACACAGCTTTTCTCGTGGCTGTATTTAGCCTTTACCAGCTTATTTTCCAGAGACTATAATTGGGTCATCTACCATCTCTAATCTCCCAAGAATATGTTTACTTTTAGTTTATGTGTATAAATGAATGCTTTACCTACATGTATATCTGTGCATTGTATTTGTAAAGGGGCACCAAGCCCCCTAGAACTGGATTTGTACAGATGGTTGTGAGCTACCATAAGAACAGTAAATGCTCTTAACACCCCTAGCCATCTCACCATACCCCAATAATATTTTTTTTAAAATATTTTGTAGCTACATAAGAATTTTTTATCCTCATAAATATTTAAGTTTTTAATTTTTTAATACTATAGGGTCCATTCTGATATAAGACCTTGTTCTGTGTTCTTCATTGTTTTTATGTTGTAATGCACATTTAGAATGGAATTGCTGAGGTAGCAATTATATACTTAAGGGTCTTGATATATAATACCAGTTTGCTTCTTTGTAGAGAGATTTTCCTTGAATTTAATTTTCTTCTGACCTGTCATGAGTACTCTTATTCAAGAGACTCTAAATGATAATTATATTTGAAGTTAAATTCAGGTTATAATTTAACTCAGTGACAAACCTTTTATAGTGAAGTATTTGAGAAGACTGTATCAAAACAGTTTTAGACCTTTTTATAAAATGTTGGTGTGCTAAGTGTCAACCAGTGACACTTTGACAAGCTCACAAGTTCAGTGTTCTTTGTTCCAGTGCCCCCTAGTGCTGGTTTTTACAGGCAGTTTTCACTCTGCCTTCTCTGTAACCAGAAACATCATTCTTACTTTAGCTCTTTCAGGACCTATACAAAAGCATTTAAAGAGCCTTGTATATAAGACTTGGATCTAAAGTACTTGCCTTTTTTCAGCCTAGAGACAAAGAATTTATCTTCAGTTTTTCTCCCTCCTAAATGTTCTATGTTCTCTTTTTTTTGGGGGGGTGCCTTTTTAAATTTGTTTATTTATTTTGAAGTGGGTCCTCACTATGTAGCACAAGACAACCTAGAACTCACTATGTATACCAGGCTGGCCTCAAACACTCAAAGATCTAGCTGCCTCTGCCTTCTTAAATGTGCTATGGCACTCAGCATGTCCTGCTTTCTATACAAATATTCTGTCCTAGTTCACCCTGCATGTGTCTATTCTAGACTACTTGGTGTCTGCATCTTTGCCTTCAGTGGACGCTGGCCCTAATCCTTGAAATCAAAGCAACATCCCTTAGATTACTATAAATTACATTGTTAAAAAAGATGTGTTCCTTTGTTTTGTTTTGTTTTTGTTTTCCAAGACAGATTTTCTCTGTATTGTTTTGGTGCTTGTCCTGGAACTAGCTCTGTAGACCAGGCTGGCCTCGAACTCACAGAGATCCACCTGCCTCTGCCTCCTGAGTGCTGGGATTAAAAGCTTGCACTGCCAACAACCAGCCAGATGTGTTCCTTTTTTACCCTTTTGACTAATAGTGTCTCCTCTACAAATTCCACCTTAATATCCAAACAGACTAAAGAGTAGTAAAAGGGCTATTAGAGTGACAATGTCTTCTCAATCTTGTACTTTTTTCCACAAATCACATTCCTAGGAATAAGCTGAAATGACAGGCTACTTACTGCTTTTGTTTTGTTCCTCTATTCCTTCATTAGAGCTATGAACAAGAAATAGCTTGCTTGGGTCTTTGCCCAGATTTCCTATAATAACAAAATGCAGCTAGGATCTCTTCATCTGCAGTTACTGCTTTGAGAAGAAAGGAGTGGGGCAAAGATTGAAAGATACTAGTTTTTGTTTTTAGAATTCTGTCCTCAATTATCTGTTGTTGCTATGTCCAGTCACAAGGAATTGTTTGACTGGTCTCATAAAGAAACGCAAGAAAGATCCAGATCTTGTTTAATATCTTTGAGCTAGTCTTCTTGACATTTTCCTTTAATCCCAGCACTTGGACCTCAGAAGGCTGAGTTCAAGGCCAACATAAACTAAATATCAGTGAAACCTTTTTTTTTTTTTTTCCCCAGAAGAAAACAAACTAGGGAGGGAAAGAAAAACAATCTGGACGTAACTAGTCATAACAAATTCTGAACTTGAAATTTATATACGATTCCAGCATCTTCAAATCATCTGAGAACCAAAAATAAATGATTTCAGTATAGAAAAGTGAAATCTTATTGCTAATAAAATCCCAGAGTCAGATATAGAGGAAAATGCTAAGATATCAGAGAGAATGAGCAAACCGAGCCACACTTTACCTCCTTAAAGTCTCACCAGACAAGCAAGCAAGTTCCTGTTTTTCCCAGTTTATATACTGTTTCACCCCAGCTAGCTCACTTTTTGTCTGTCTGCACAGATCTTTAGGCATCTATGGTTAGCTAGTGGCAAGCTCCATTCTCTGACCTTCAGACAGACTTTATGTCTACAGACAGGATATCACCATGATGGTTTATGGTTTCAGCATTTTATTAAGAATGTACACACTGTGTTTGCAGCCCTAATCCTGGACCTCCAAGTTAAGGACCTTGTTTTTCTGGAGAGAATCTCCCTTGAAGGGTAGTTGAAGGGTTCCTTTGCTTCACTAGCCTGTCCACCAATGGATGATGCTATTTAACACTAAAACTCATTAAAATATTATTTCCTGCGATAAGTAACAAGTGAGGAGTGAAAGTATCTATCCTAAATAATTAATTCAGTATAGTAAGGGGGGGGGGGGTAAGTGAGCTTGTCAGATACCAAAGACAATTTTAAAAATATTTAGGGGTTGGGGAGATAGTTCAGCTACCTAAGTAATGTTTGTTGTGCAATTGTGAAGACTTGAGTTCAGATCCCTTCCACTCACCTTAAAGTCTGGGTATGAAGGGCATGTCTGTTATCCTGTGCTGGAGAGGCAGAGATAGGCAGATCCTCAGACCCAGCCAGCCTAACCAAATCAGTGAGCTCCAGGTTCAGTGAGACACTCTTTCTCAAAAGAATAGTGTGGAGAAGGACTGAAAAAAGTATCTCGTTGATTTCAGGCCTATACATCCAAATATGAGCACACACAAAGCCATATGTACATATATTCAAAAAATATTTAGACAAAACATAGCAATCTCTTGTTTTCTAGTGCAAGTGGGTTTTGTCCAACAAAATTAATGACATAGGACACTATTTTACTACTGAACCATTAAATGAAAATAAAATATGCATTTTATCATACTTCTTATTCTTTGGCTACAGTAACCCATTTTCCTTCTTGCAGTAGGTTTCTTAGTTTGAACTTTTTTTTAGTAATTAACAGTTACTAGGTGTTAGTTAAATAATGACTTGTTGCTGATCAAATATATTTAAAAGTTCAGTTTCTATATATATGTATATACACATAATATGAAAAATGGTCTTTTGAGTTAAATACTAAGTTAAAATATTCTAGCTACTGATGGCAAAATAAGTGAGTTGCCTCAACTTCAATTTCCTAATATACAAAATAAGGTTTTTTTAGATAACTAAATTGACTTACTGCAGTTAGCAATTGAGTATTTCAGTTAATAATGCATGTTAACTTGTTGATATTAAATCTCAGCCCTTAAAAAAAAAGAAAATATCAGCCCTTGTCAAAGGAATTTCCTCTGCCAAAAACCAAGCTTTTACACTAAAAGATACATTATATGCACCATAAACCCAGTGGCTAGTACAGGTTTGAGGACAATTCTTTCCTCTGTCTGAGTTCAGATCATTTGAAAATTTCAAGTCTTTTGTTTTGGTCCTGATAATCAATATTTTTTCCTGTCTATCTAACACCTTTAGTTCCTTCCATCTCTTTATAGTACAAGATATTTTTTATAACTACAATAAGCAACTTGGGGTGTAAGGAGTAAGGTTTTTCCTCCCGCCGCCTGGTCTTATCCCGCCGCCGCGCCAGCCCCAATTAACACACAGAGACTCTGTATTTGAGATTATGCTGTTGCCAGTTACTTGTTTCTTATAGGCTATCTCTGTCTTAAGTATTAACCCATTTCTATGTATTTCCATGTGGTCTTACCAAGAGCGGAGGAATGGCGGTTCTGTTCTCTCCAGACTCTCCATCTTGACTCCTCCTAACTACTTCCTCTTTTCTCCTTGTCTCCTAGTCCCTCCTATCTTTCTTTCCTATTGGCTAACAGTGCTTTATTCATTAACCAGTATGAGAAACATATATACATAATGGCATCTCCCATCATTGGGGTTCCTGGGTCGTAGATGGGTTCACCTGTTAGGCAATAACAGAAAGCAGCAGGCTCATGAGCTTTACCCTCAGCCTTTAATTATTTCTAAGTTTAAAGTTTTTAGGGCTTATTATCATTGTGTATACATGACTTATATGAGAATATGAGACTACTGATGGTGCTCTCCTTCCACCTTATGTGGGATCCAGGATTGAACTCAGATCATTAGGCTTGCACAGCAGGCAGTATTACTGGGTTAGCCATCTCACCAGCCCCTAAATTTAAAATATCAACTTTTCTAAGATATGAATCCTTTCATTCTCTCTCCCTTTTGACTTTGTTCATTTTTCTATTAACTTGATTAGACTTTTGTAGCAAAGTGAGATGGCAAATCTGGTATGGCTTCCTGAACTAATTGTCAGTTTTGAGACATCTGTAGAATAAAAAAAGACTTCCTTTAATCACAGAATACATAACCATCTTGGGGATAGTCATTGTTTTAAGTTACTTTTCTATTGCTGTGATAAAACGCCATGACCAAGGCAACTTATAAAAGAAAGCATTTAGTTTGCTTATGGCTTCAGAAGATTAGGGTCCCTGACCATCACGTACAGAGCATGGTACTGAAGCCGTAGTTGGGAGCTTACATCTTGATCCACAAACACCAAGTAGGGAGCAAGCTGGCAATGGTGTGGGCTTCTGAAACCTCTAAGCCTACCCCAGTGACACCCCCTCCCAGGCCACACCTCTAATCCTTCCCAAACAGTTCTACCAACGAGGGACCTCGGGAAAGTGGTTACTCTGGTTTTCAAAATAAAGTAATTTCTCCACACTCTGTCCCACTCTCTGCTTCTTGGTTGTGGCTTTAACTAATATTGACTACTTTTTTTTTTTTTCTTTTTTTTTTTTTTTGGTGACCAGGAGATTTGGAGATACTTTCAATTGTCCTGGGATAATTTTCCCCTTTGTAAAGAGAGGGAAAGGATTTGATATCAGTGGCCTGAGCTCAGATATGCTGACATCTAAGCTTGGTCCATCCAGCATCAGGGCCTTTATGCAAAGAGCCCTCCTTTTATTTTAATTTATAAAGATAACAACCAAGGAATTATGTTTAGTTTGCTTATTTTCCATTTCTATTTGTACCTAATGAACTGTCTTCTTAGAAATTGGGTCTGTTTCATCTCTTAAGTTCCATTGATGGTTGTTATATTTAGTGACCAATTGCAACACAAATGAAGTTTCTTTCATACCATGAGTATGTAATCACCCAACCAAATGCTCACCTTCCATCTACTTTTTCATATTTTTTCTTTCTAAAATTCATATGTTCATGTGGCAGGTCTGTTACTACTACCAAATGTAAGAATATTAAGGGGGAGTAAACCTGTTTCTCCTATACTTCCACAACAAAATATATTTCTGTCACCCAAAAGAAAATTTCACCTCTCTGGAAATAAGGAAGTTTTTTTGTTTTGTTTTGCTTTTAGTGCACATCAGCTGGGTATCCTCTAATTCATTTCTGTTACTGTCTGGAAATGGTATTGGATCCCATAGATTGAGAGCTCACTTCTGATGTTAGCTCCAAGCTCCAGCTTTTTAAATCTGCACTTCTGATTGACCTGCTGTAAATCTGGTGTCCTAGTTATTTTTCTATTGCCGTAATAAGATGTCAAGACTATAGCAACTTATAAAAGAAAAACATTGTTTGGAGCAAACAGTTTCAGAGGGTTAGAATCCATGACTTTCATTGCAGGAAGCATGGCAGCAAAAAAAGCAGGCATAGTGCTGAAACGTAACCAAGAGCACACAAACATGGGAGGTGGAGGCGTCGTCAAGTCACTTGGAATAACAGGAGTCTTTTAAAACCTCAAAGCCCACCACCAGTGACACAGCTCCTCTAACAAGGCCACACCTGATCCTTCCCAAACAGTCCTACCAACTAGGGACCAAGCATTCAAATATGAGTCTGCAGAGGGGCATTCTCATTCATACTACATCTGGCTTCCTTTAATCACTCCTTGGGTTTGATTAATTTGCTAGAGTGATTCCAGAAATTAAAGCACTTTATCATTTTAATATAAGAGAGGTATGTTGGTAGACATGTATAATCCCAAAACTTGGGAGATTTGGATAATAATGAGAGCTCAGAGCCAATCTGGTGTTACATTTTGAGACTGTGTATTGATAATTATAATAATAATGTTACGTAGGATACAGATGAACACACCAGATAAAGAGATGGATAGGGCCCAAAGCACATTAAAAAGAGGATGGGTGTTCTAAGTGCATTACCCTCCAGAAACACTGATCTCCAAGACAGTGTTCATCTGTCCAGAAGCTCCTTGAAACCTGTCCTTAAGTTTCTGTGGAAATTTCATTACATAAGCAGGCTTCATTGCAAGCCCAGCAGTGGTGGCGCACGCCTTTAATCCCATCACTTGAGAGGCTGAGGCAGGTGGATCTCCATACCAGCCTGGTCTACAGAACCAGTGCAAGAGGCTCCAAAGCAACACAGAGAAACCCTGTCTCGGGGGGGGGGGGGGGCAGCTTCATTTCATTATTGGTACTAAGTGACCGACTTAACCATTAGCTTCCTACTACATGGAAGTGAAAGAAAAGGTTTAGTTGTTGATTGTATGTTTTCCATCATATGTACTGGATTTCTTTATTCAATTTGTTTTTATATAATTTTTTGAGAACTCCATACATGAGCACTGCATTTACATTACTCTCACCTCTCCCTTTCCTTCCTCCACTCCCCACATACTCCCCCAAGTTTATGGTCTCTTGAATTATTGACACATGCATATGCATATTCCCATGTATACACACACAGAGTCACAAAAGTTGAAATCAAAATGAACAAGCACACGCGCACACATGTAACATAAACATATTGAGTATATAACATTGAGTCTGTGTAGCTTTTTTTTAATTTTTTTTAATTTATTTTATATAACAAAGTCCATTTAAATGAAAACAAACATTTATAGACAATATCTGTGTAGCTTTTCTTGGATGTACATGTATCTATAGCTGATCACTCAGGACTGGACAAGCTGTGCAGGAGGAGTTCATCAACCACCTGTAGCTCTTCATCTAGGAAAAGAACCATGTAGAATTTCTCTTGTCTGCTTTAGCGAGTGAACTAGTGTTGTCATTATACTAGTCTTGTTCTGGCAACCATATTGTTGAAAGTTCATGGGTGCATTTTCTCTGTCGTGTGCATCTAACACTGCACCTCTGGTTCTTACTCTCCTCCCCTTCTTCTATGATTTTCCCTGAGGCTTATGTATAGGGGTTTCACTGCAAATGCATCAGTTGTGATTCAACACCCCACAGTCACTTATTCTGTGCACTTTAGCCAGTTGTAGATTTCTTTGTCTCTATTTGTTGCAAAAATAAGCTTTAATGAGCAGTGAGAGCTTCATTTATCTGTGGGTGTAAGGATGAGTAGTTAGAATATTGTTCATAAATGTAAGGGGAGGAAGTTTTAAAGGCCTAACACTAATTATTCCTGTAGCCTACGTAGCCTGACCGTAACTAGGGAATACCAGCCATAAGTCAACTCATTAACACACAAAAAGTTACTTCACACTGGGCAGTAGTGGTGCACACCTTTAATCCCAGCACTGGGGAGGCAGAGGCAGACAGATCTCTATGAATTTGAGATCAGCCTGGTCTACAGAGCAAGTTTCAGGACAGGCTCCAAAGCTACACAGAGAAACTGTCTCAAAAAAACAAACAAAAAAGTCATGTCACTTAAGAAAGTGCAAAAATTTTAAGAGTTGTATGTTAAGAAATAGACAAAGACCAAATGCTTGTTAAATAGTATCAACACAGCTTTCTCTGGGTCCTGTGGGTACTTATAATGTTAGTTTTCCTTTCTAGAAAACAGGAATATTATTAATGGGGCCTGGTGTGGTGCACACTTTTAATCTCAGCACTCAGGAAGCAGAAACAGACCAAACTCTTTGAGTTCAAGGCCAGCAAGGGCTACAGGGTGAGACTATAAATAAATAAACATATAAAGATGAATTAATAAATAAATGAGAGAAAGAAGAAGGGGGAAGTAAGTAAGTCTGGATTATTAACAATTATCTCTCCTAATGATAATGAGATTTTTAAACATAGACTATAATATTTCCTACACAGTAAGCTTTCAAGAAAAGATGGTATTGACTCTTTAATGTGTATTTTATGTTATTTTCTTCTCTGTCACACAAAAGTTTATTGCAACTGTGACCCAAAAAAAAAAAAAAAAAAAAATCCTTCAGTATATCCAAATAATTATGGCATTTTTAATGGTCCCTTCCTTGTGTTAAGTGGAAATGGATCCTGTTTCCTTCTTTTGTTTTCTTTCTTGCCTATAGATGCCCCAACCACAGTAACTGTTTTTCAGAGATCTATCTATCCTTTTTTTTTTTTTCAACATTTTTTTTCCTACCTAGAATAACATTTTGTTTTGGGTGAGCATATGGATTGGATGGGGGGGTTTGTTTTTAAGATAGTGTCTTGTGATAGCATCTACACTGGCTTCCACCTTAAAAGCTTTTCCAACCTTCCATGTGTTGGCATTACAAACATATGTCTCCATGTATGGCCTGTGTCATTGCAACATACAGCTTTTACCTCAAAAGGAATAATGGAGATTTTATTCTTGAACCAAATATGAGTGACCATGACCCAGCAGCATGATTTCAGCTGCCTCAAATAGTATATTCCACCATGGAAGTGTTTACATGATATTCTGTTATTTACAAACCAAAGTCATAAATCAAGGAATTTACCAAAATACATGTGTGGACTGCAGAGAAGTGGATTTCAGCAGAGTGTGGGAAACTGCTTTAAGTCTCAGATGCTACCAAATGACATTCTTAACTTTGGATTGGTGAAAGGTTAGTATGTTAAGAATACAATTTGTAATTTTTTTTTTTTTTTTTTTTTTTCTGATAAAAGGACATTGGGTCAGTCCCAAGTGGGCACTGAATGGCTATGATGGAAACTAAAAATAGCCCAACTGAATTTGGCTGTAGATATGCATTATTTTAACTCACCACATGAAATTCTAGTTAGTCTTCTGCCTTGCAGAATCTTCAACACTGGCTTGTCATATGTTTGTAATCCAGACCCATTCTACCAGGAACTTGTTTACACCTTCTCAGTAGCTGTATAAATTTAGTCCTGGATGCAGCTTCAGAGAACCCTTCCAGGACTTCTGACCCTGAATTGTGTAGCATAAACTCCATTCTTTTCTGTCCTCACTCTACACATTCTGTTGTAGTTGCCTATTACCTCTTCTGTTTTCCCCAACCCAGTGTTTTGCATATGTTTGAAATTGAAAGTTTAAGGAATTTTGAGGTATAGATATGTAAGTATTTCTCTGCAGGAACATTAAAGGTCCTCCACAGTAGTTATCTTTCTCTTACTACTTTGCACAACATTAGGTATTTTGAAATATCATTTGGCCTGTGAAGATCCCAAAACAGAGTACCAAGCAGAATAAGTTTTTAAAATTTTTAGTTTAATAGACTAACTTTTAAAGTTATTTCCTTGTCGTCCTTTATTCAGTTAACTATTCTTCCTTGCTCTTTTAAAAACCAATATAATGCTGAATTATATGCATGTGTCCGGCTCATTTGTCAAAGGGAAATGAGCCCTGATAGCAGATAGTCCTGGTTTCAAAGTTTAATTGTACCTGTCCCCTTCTCCAAGGGCTTTTGTCTCTGTTTTAGTTGGTTCTGTGGTTTGAGAAACAGTGTGACCCACTATGGCCTCAAATTCCTGATTCTCCTACCTTAGCTTTTTAAGTGCTGAGATTACATGTGTGCCCTACTACACTCAGTTTAGAAGGTTTCTATTTAGTGGGTATTTATTTTGAACAGGACTCTGTGTTGGCCAGGCTGGTTTGAAATTCTTGAACTCAAGGGGTCCTCACTGTTTTAACTCCTGAACATAGAACCTGTTCATTTTTCCCATGCCAAACTCTGTCCAGCTTTATTTAAAAAAAAAAAAAAAAAAAATCCTTCTTGAACAATCATGTTATTTCAGCCAGGACATGGGCAAACAGTCATTAACAGTATACAAGATCTTCTAAATTCTCTTCTTGTAATGGACTACTAAGATGAGAAATTTAATGAAGTATCCATGTTTTAAATAGGGAAAGGAGTGAGAGTTGACTTTTCACATTAAGGATGTTGTTTAATCTTTTACAAGCTGACTCTGACTTACTGGAAATAGCAGAATGACCAATATGAAGATCCACAGTATTCTAGAAAAGGAATCTCTGCTCTTTTGAGGAAAACTATCTCAGTGATGTCGCTGGAAAGTCTGGATCTCCCAACACACTGGCAAAACCAATTTTAGGGGTCCAAGTCCCAACAGGTCTCTGTTTTTAGGGAGTTAAGTCTATGCTTATTGTAGAGGTCGATGTAAAAATGTTGAGTTTTGTGGTGTGCATAAGGCATTTTGTGCCTAGGTGGTTATGCCCATCAAAATCAGAAAGTTCCTCCTAGGAACAAAGAGGAATCTCCCTAAACTACCAGGGAAAGGTGTTTCCCCCACATAAACCAGGTTGGGAGAGATATTGTTACTGACACATGCCTCCCCACCACCACAACCACCAAAAAAAAAAAAAAAAAAAAAAAAAAAAAGAAGAAGAAGAAGAAGAAAAGAAAAGAAAATTAATGAAGTATTCTGTGTGGTAACAACATAGCTTCAAAAAAAATCTACAGTTTTATAAACCTTGATTATAAAAAGGTATTTCAAACAGTAACCAGAACTACAGAATTATTAAAAAGGAACACATTTCAAGCCAGGCAGTAGTGGCACACGTCTTAATCCCAACACTTGGGAGGCAAAGGCAGATGGATCTCTATGAGTTTGAGGCTAGCCTGGCCTACAGAGTGAATTCCAGGACAGCCAGAGCTACACAGAAAAACTCTATCTCAAAAAAGAAAAGTACACATTTCACTTGGCATCTTCTGATTTCTGTGCCTGGTCTGTTTTGGCATCTGCATTGTTGCAGGACTGTTTGTATGCTTGCCAATATCAGCTTTTCCCTTTGGGTGCCTTCTCCCCTTTTTTGCAGATACCTTTTTTCCCTGGACTCTGGCTTTGAAGAAGCCAGTTTTTGTATTTCCTTTCAAGACTCATAGTTCAGTCTCTAGTACCAAGATGGGGGATGGTTACAAAAAGTCAGGCTTGGTGACAAGTGCCTTTATTCCTGCTCAGGAGGCAGAGGGAGTCAGATCTCTGTGAGTTCCAGAACAGCCAAGGGTACATAGTAAGACCCTATCTCAAGAGAAAGAAGGGGAAGGAAGGGAGCTGTAAGAAGTCTCAACTGGTTAGAACACTTGTTGCAGAACCCAATGACCTGAGTTCACATATGATGGAAGTAAAAACCTGACTCCTCACACAGAATAGACAAACATAAAAAATAGTTTTAAGAACAAGTAGAAAAGTGTCTTCATACTTTTCAAATGTTACCATATATGAACTATTATCAGACTTCCTGATGTAAAGTCTGTTTATCTCCAAGCTTAGAATGAAGCCACATCCTAACTAGTTTTACCCTTAACAACACTTTGCAGTACTGTGAAGATAGGAGACATGTTTCTTGCTAACATGGTTTTTTCTTTTCAGTGCACTGCTGCACTCCATCTTTTTGAAATTTTTATTTATATTTTAATTACATGTTTGGTGTATTTCTGTGTAGATATGTACATGTGCATGTAGGTATCTAGGAAGGAAGGCATTGGACCCCCTGGAGCTTGACAGGGAGTTGTGAGCTGCCCAGTTTGGGTTCTGAGAGCTGAACTCAGGTCCTTGGAAAGTACATGCTCTTAACCACTGAACCATTTCTTCGGCCTCGTGTTCTGTCATTGTACATTATGTGTTTAATAGACCTAACAATTCTAGTATCAATATAGATAAAACTATATTTATGAAGGGAAATATTTCTAAATAATCACACTGACCATTTCATTAAATATGACTGAATGGTTAGTATTGTTGTATTCTATGTCCATTCCATTATGTTCAATAACTAGGAAATGACTGTTATTTAGTTTAATAACAATAATGAGTTTAATTTTATTAATTTCTTTACAATAAACAGTTTGACTATTTTCTGTTTATTTTTTCTTACAATCAGTCTTCTGGGGTATTGTTGCTTGCATATCTGAATGTGTTTTACAGGAGGATTTGTTGGTATTGAGGAAAACCGTGAAATCTTTTTTGGCTGTTTGCCAACAGTGCCTATCTAATGTTAATACTCCAGTTAAGGAACAGGTAAGGAATTATTTGTTAATATTGTTCTGTATGGACTGTAATTGCCAACCCAAATGTATTGGTGAACACTAGAAGTTGTAATTTTTCAAATTTTATTCTGTATGTCTATTTATAACATATATAACCTAGAATATAGATGTCTGAATATTTTGAACTATAAGTCAGGCTGTATATTCTGTTCTTGTACTTGACAAGTATATTCTTGTCACCTGGAAGACTTAAATTCAAATTTAGAATATTTTATTCCTAAGAATTCTGTGCTAAAAATATTGAGGGTCTGGTGAGCTGACTAAAACTTGCACTGACGTTTCACCTTCAGCTCCTAATACCAGAAAAGGCCTTCATATGTATACATGTGAATACTAAATAAAGTACATGTGTCTAAAGTATGAACACACCAAGTAACCCCTCCAAATAGCTGTCTCTTGACCACCGTGAAGCCTAGAAATACACATGTTGACACAGCGTGGCTATGGAAAGGCCTTTAATTAATTCTTTCAAGTCAGTAAACTCCTAAGTCTGTATACTTGGAGTATAAAAGTCAGCATTCAGCCGAGGCAATCCTTTCTAGCCAACAGATCCTCCTTAAGGAGGGACACTGCGTAAAGATGGTCAGAATAGGACCCAAGAAGTTTTAAGATTTTTTTTTCCAGTATAAAAACATTGGTACTACTTAATTATACTCTCCTACTAAGGAATTCTTTTATATAAAACAAAATGTACATCATTTTTAGTTTGTTTGTTTAATTGGGCTAGAAAATAAGTAAATTAAAGGATATTCATCCTTTGCCATCTTTTTTTTAACATAAACAGCCACAAACCTCTTCCCAGGGTGTAGATGATCTTCTCTAACTCTTACTCTCTAGCTCTCTAGCTCTCCAGAACCCACTATTGCTGCCTGAAATACCTAGGTATATCCAGTTAAATCAAAAACTGATGTTTCTGCTCTGGTGTGGTTTATATCCAAAATAGCCTGGGTTAAAAATATTCTCTTGGATCCTCTTGAAAGTTCCTCCTTTATAAATACCTTAATACATGTCACAGCTGTGCAGTCATAGCATAAGTTGTCATTCTTCTTGCTGGGATAAGATATCCATGTGTGTCCCAAAATAAATGCCAGAGTTGTTGTCTTTCCTTTTAAGTCAGCTTTTAGAGACTTGGTTTTTGTAAATTATTTGGAGATTTCTGCACTCAGAATAATTTCACAAAATCAATTAATATAAAACTTGTGGAACAATCAGGCCTTTAATCCTAGCAACTTAGAAGACAGACGCAAGTAGAACTGAGTTCAAGGCCAACATGATATACAGACAGAGTTGCAGGACTGCCAAGACTAAAAAGAGAAACCCTGAAGGGGGATGGGGGAGGAAGGAAAGGAAGGAAGGAACGAACGAACGAACGAACGAACGAAAAGAAAACTCATAGAATACTATTTTACCTCAACAATTAAAAAGTAAAAATTTTGCTGTATACTGTTTTGTCTTTACAGAAATTTATTATGGGACTTTCAAATACTAGCTTTTATATTAATGGTCTGAATCTAATTTTAATCATATTTCTAAAATATTTTATATTTTTTTAATCTAAGAGTAGCTTAGATTTTGAATACTATATAATTTCTTGAATTGTAATTTTCATAAAGGGTATGCTAATTACTTGATTAAGCGGTATATAATTCATTTCTAATATCCTGTATTACCAGAACTGAACTTAACTTTTTTTAAATTTAAACCAAAATATCTCAGTCTGTTCTTTAGTAAATACATTTACTTTAAAAAAAAATTGGAAAATAATGTCTTCAGTATTCAGTGTAATCAGTTTAATGAGAAAAAATAATTTCATTAAGTTAGTAAATATGAAAAGTTAGAACTTAAATTATTATGGTTTTATTGTGGTACTAGTATTGAAATGTTATTATGCTCCCCATTACTTTGGTTTGTAAATATTCCTATATTCACATACTAACAGATATTCCTGAGTTCATATACTGTTTTGCTAATCACTTCCTTTTGCATTGCAGGCTTTCATGCTGCTCTGTGATCTTCTAATGATTTTTAGTCACCAATTAATGACAGGTGGCAGAGAGGGCCTTCAGCCTTTGGTGTTTAACCCAGATACTGGACTGCAGTCTGAACTCCTCAGTTTTGTGATGGATCACGTTTTCATTGATCAAGATGAGGAAAACCAAAGCATGGGTACTTGTGACTTTCTCACCTTGTCAACCTCAAAGATAGAGGGGTGTGGGGTAAATCCAATTCTAACACAGAGTTTTGTGTTTTTAAAAAAAAATAAGCTGGAAGTTGGATGGTGATGGCATACATCTTTAGTCTCAGCACTCGGGAGGCAGAGGCAGGTGGATCTCTGTGAGTTCAAGGCTTGCCTGATCTGCAGAGTGAGTTCTAGGACAGCCAGGGCTACACAGAGAAATAAACAAACAAACAAAAAAAAACTGAAATAAGTAATAAGCTGAGTGTGGTAATAGAGTATGCCTATAATCCCTGTTAATTGCAAATTCAGGACTGCCTGAACTACATAGTTCAAATCCTGGTCGACTTCAACCCAGTGGCACACTGTTTACTTAGCATATAATATGCTATAGGTTAAAAACCCAGTACTGTAAAAGAAAAAAAAATCTAAGCCAGGCTTTATAACACACATCCTATTGTCATTGTACTTGGGAGGCGGAGGCAGGAGGATCACTTCAAGCTTAAGGAAAGCCTTAGCTACATAGCAAGTTCCAGCCAAAAAGTGCTGCATAGCTCTCTTGCCTGTAATCCCAGCTTCAGGCAGAGGCAGATGGACCTGTGTGTGTTTGATGCCAGACTGGACTATGTAGTGAGACTTTGTTCCCCCGCTGCCTTTAAATATTTTTAATATATTCATGTATTTCTACCAACAAGAATATACCAAATGATGTGTCCTTTCTTTAAAATTACCTGTAGTTCCTCTCCCCATTATTACACAGAGTACTTCCTTATTAGCCACAAAATAAAACTATATGATGTCAACTACTGAAAAATGATAGTCAAACTATATAGTTAAAATCATTCCGAGACTCCAAAATACTAAAAAAAAAGTATATTAGTGGTTAATTATAATTAAATTTTCATTTAGTAGATTTTTGTTAAGTAGATTACTTAAGCTCTCCTAAAATAATAATAAAGGGAACATATTAGCCTCACACTTCTTGATACTAGTAGAATGTTCTATATTGGGCTAGGGGCATAGCTTATTGGAGGTAAATCTCTCATACATATAAATAAAATAAATTAGTTTTAATTAAAAAAAATAAAAGTTTAAATGCATTTTATTTTGGGTTTGAGAGAAAGCTAAGTGGCTAAGAGCATTTGCTGCTTTTCCAGAGGACCTGGTTCAGTCCCCTGGCACCCATGTCAGGCAGCTCACTACTGGTTGCGTATAACTCCAGCAAGGGAACACATGTGTCATATACTCACATAGACACCAACATGTATATATAAATAAATAAGCTTTATATATGTTTCTATATATAATTTCTGGCCAATTATGTAGCTAGATGTAGGACAAATGCCAAAAATTAGCTATTACATATATTTCCATTTCTAAAAAGAAAAAACTTTTTGTCCATACTTCAAAAAGTTCTTCTCTGGGAGAATATATATTAGCAAATAAGAAATGAAGAAAATTGGGGCTGGAGATATGGCTCAGTGGTTAAGAAAGTGTATTTTTTCAGAGGACCTGAGTTCAGTTCCCTGTACCCACATTTTAACTCCAGCTCCAGGGGAGAGCTCTATCAGGTACATGCACATATACAGACATACACACGTGTACATGTAATTAAATAATAATAAAAATATTTATTAAGAAAATAAAAGCAAAAGAAAAGAGGACTGAAGAGATGTCTCTGAGGTTAAGAACACTGACTGGCTCTTCCAGAGGACCTAGGTTCAGTTCCCAGCACCCACACGGTGACTCAAAACCACCTGAAATGAAATCTGATGCCCTCTTCTGGTGTGCTAGCATGCAGACAGAAATAGAAAAAGGCAGCATTTTAGGATAATTACATTATATTATAATAAAAATGTAAAAAACAATGTCTTTTTAGTTTCTTTATCTTAGCACTACTAGAATATAGGGATCTTAGTTCCTATTATTTATTCTGAAGTAATAAGCTATTTTCATCCCATTAGAAATCAAATTGGCTAAAGTTGTGGCTCATTGGTAGATCATTTTCCTAACATGTACAAAGCCCAGAATTTGGTCCCCAGTACAGTGCACTAAATAGATAAACCAGAATTCCTATTCAGCTAGTTTTCAATTGTACAGATTCTCCACATAAACAGACTAAATCCATAACTGCTTTATTTTCTGTGGCTAGAGGGTGATGAAGAAGATGAAGCTAATAAAATTGAAGCCTTACATAAAAGAAGGAACCTACTTGCTGCCTTCAGCAAACTTATCATTTATGATATTGTTGACATGCATGCAGCTGCAGACATCTTTAAACACTACATGAAGGTATCATTTCCTATTTTTTTTTCCTTCCTATGTGGTAGAGAAATAGGTAATTAAAATGAATGGATAACTGAAGCTTACATTAATAGCTTTCACTGGTATATTGTGGGTAATTGTGTGATGAAGTTTCTCTTTGGTAGATGTACTTAAGTTCTTTATCAATCTGTAGTATTAATTATTCCATAGCATATGTGTTCCTAACACTTTCTTGGCTTCTCTCTTCTGTACGCTTCATTTCCTGATCCTATAAAAATCAGTGCTTAGAACTCTTACTAGTATGGCCAGACAGGCATGGAAAGGAGACAGCCCTTCCTGTGAATGGGTCTTGTTTTTGATTGAGTCGCAGGTGTTTTCTTTTGCCCGTTTAGAATATTACTTGTGCTTTTTCATTCACTGCTGTCTTGTATCTTGTATCTTTGTCTATGTTTTATATCACCTGATTCCAATTTGGATATATAGCTTGAACAACTAATCCCAATCCAAATTTGATTCTTCTTGTACACTCAAGATATGGCTTGCTTTTATGTGACTCAGTGGCACCATGCATGCCTAGCATGTATGAGAGCCAAGTCCCATCACAGCACCACCAAAAAAGAGTTTTAAAAGACTTGAGACTTTTGAATTTAATTGTGTTCTACTAGGGAAAAAATGAGTTTAGATCGATCTCTCTCACCCTCCACCAAAAAAAAAAACCACTAACTCATAGTGAATCAGGCCTGTATTTAAAACCCAAATACTGAAACTGCTATGTGAGAACATTTCAAGATACAGGCACTGGTAAGAACTTTCTGGACAGGAATCAAGTAGGAGAGGAAACTGCCCAAATTAGCAAGTAGTTATGGACTTGACATCAGCGAGATTGTGCATAGTAAACAGTCATCAGAGTGAAAAAAGCCCATAGATTTTTAAAAAGCCAATTACTTATCAGACAAGGAATTTAATATCTACAAAACAATGAATACCAAAAATCAAAACTGTCAATTAGTTACAAATGAGACTGTGAAATAAGTAGTAGTTCTCAAAAGAAGAAACACAAATTAAAAATAAATATTTCTTAAAGTATTCTGCATCTTTAGCCATCAGGTAAATGTCAATCAAAACAACTCTATAAGATTCTAGCTTGCCTTGGATCAGAATATGATCATTAAGAAAATAAATGACACCTAATTCTTGGAAGGTTGTGGAGAAAAGGGAACCCACATCTTAGTCACTGCTGATCAAAAAAGTTAAAAACACAACTACCATTTTACCCACTGTACCAACCCTGCACGTATATCCAAGCACTCTCTACACTACCTCAGAAACAGTTGTTCAACCATGTTTCTTGATGCTCTATTCACAATTGCAAGGAAATGGAACCAGCCCAGGTGACTGTCAAATGATGAATGGATAATGAAAAATGGTACATCTGCAAAGGATTCTATTCAGATGTGATGAAAAATGAAAACTTCAAGAACATAGATTGATCTGGAAATTATATTGAGATGTCCCTGGCTTCGACAAACAATGCCACCTGTTTTCTCATATGTTGATCCTTCTAATTTTATTATAAATGTGTGCCTGTGTGCAGATATAGGTCATGAAACTAAAAGGGTCCATCATGGGAGAATTAAGGAAGCAGGAAACTATGTATCAAAATGCCATAATTCACATAATGAAACTTTGTAATTTGTATTGCTAATTTCAAAAAGAGAGTGACCTGTGTGAGGTCCCTATACTTCTGTGTATTTGTTTTTGTTCTTTTATTTAGGGTATAGTCTCACTATGCAGCCCTGTCTAGACTGGAACTTGGGATCTATCTGCCTGTGCCTTCTGGTTGCTGACATTAAAAGTATGTGCTATCACCTGGGTAGTGGTGGCACATGCCTTTAATACAAGCACTTGGGAGGTAGAGGCAAGCAGATCTTGGTGATTTCAAGGCCAGCACAGTATACAAAATGAGTTCCAGGACAATCGGGACTGTTATACAAAGCAACCCTGTCTCAAAAATAAAGATGAAAAAAAAAAAAAAAAAAGTGCTACCATGTCCAGCCCTATCTATGAGCATTTAAAATGAAGGATTATATAATTTTCTATCTAATTCTTGTTTCTTCTGGAAAATTAACTATTATCACTCTATCCTCCAGTACCTTTCCCAATTTTTCCATTCTTAAAAAAGTTTTCATATAATCTTTCTTAAGATTTATCTGGTCTGTAAAACTAACTTCCCTGAAGTAACATGATAATTCATTCTCTAACCTGTTCCACCCATCTATGTTGACTTGGATGCTAAAAGTAAACTCTTGTGCTTGGGCTTATTAGTTCTTGTGCATGCACCCATGCATGGGTGCATGAGTGTGTGCTCTGGGCCCTCACACATGGTAGACTGCTGAGCTACGTCACTAGCCCTCAATTTGTAACATTGTTTTTCTTTTTTATCTTTCTTATATACATGGTCAATATATGTGTTTGTGTTAATTCGTATGTGGTTCAGCATCTTTGTAGAAGTCACAGGACAATTTGAAGGAGTCTGTTTTCTCATTCCACTGTGTTGATCCTAGTTCTTGGTGGCAGGTGCCATTACCCATTGAGCCATCTTTATTTTAGCTCTTCAGTTTTTTGATACTGCCTCACTCTGTACCACAAACTGGCCTGGGTGGAATTCAACTACATATGCTGACTTTAAATGCCAGAGTAATCCTCCTGCCTCAGCCTCTTGAGTGAGGGTGTTACAGATGTGAACCACCATGTCCAGTAATGGCTTGTTACATTTCAGATAATGTGTCATCATCCTGTCATGAAGGATAAAGGGTTGGAACATGGGAGACAGGAGGATCATTGTGATGAGCTCCAGGCCAGCCTTATTAATATACCAAGCAAGTTTAATATCTTTAGACAAACAACAAAAATATCAAACATACAAAAGAAGAATGAGAAAATATTCTCCCTATATTTATCACTTCCTCTTCCTGAAATTTTTAGCTTTTTTTATTAGTTACTTCATAATCTTAAATATCAAATCTTTAATGTAAATAATACATTTCATTCTCATTTTGAAGTTACTTTTTCTTTCTCTGATATTTTTTGGTTTTTCAAGACAGGGTTTCTTTATGTAGCACTGGCTGTCTTCTGGAACTCAGTCAATAGATCAGGTTGGTCTTGAAGTCACAGAGATCTGCCCACCCTGCCTCCTGAGTGCTGGGATTAAGGTGTGCACCACCACTGTCCAGCTTCACCACAACAGTCTTGTCATAGAATTTCCTAATTTTAAAGTGTGTTTCCTTTTTACCTCACAGTATTACAATGACTATGGCGATATCATTAAAGAAACCCTGAGTAAGACCAGGCAGATTGATAAAATTCAGTGTGCTAAGACCCTCATTCTCAGTTTGCAGCAGGTAAGAAATTTGGGGACAGCAGGGGATAAATAAAACTTTTCTGTGCTTATTATGTGCTACATGTCTTATCTCATTTAATTTTTAATATATAAATGTACTTTATATCTTAAATATCTTAATAGATGAAATCCTAAGGTGACCGACTCTTGGGCCATAGAAAATGTCATATTGGAAAATTTAAGAAATATTAGTTCCAGGTCAGCCTGAAAGTTCTAAGCTACCCAGGGCTACATAACACCCTATCTCAAAATAACAACTTTTAAAATTAAAAGTAATAATGAAAAGTATTTAATTTGCTGGGTATGGTGGACTGTGCCATTAATCCAACACTTTGGAAGCAGAGAAAGACGTATATAAGTAAGTCTCAGCCCAGCCAGGGCTATACAGTGAGACCCCGCCTCAAAGTGAATTTTAAGAAAGGATTATCAGTGATATTCAAATAAGAAAATATACTGTACATATTGCATAAGATTCCCAAAATAATTTCTAGAAAGAATCTATATTTATCATAGAGGAATGGTTAAATAAGCTGATACTTTAAAGTAGTTGATGTTGTTTTTCTTTTTATTTCATTTTTATTAAAACAGTTGTCTAGATTGGGCTAAGCAATCGTTCTGCCTCAGCCTCTCAAGTAGTTGAAACTGGGTGCCCATGCCACCATACCCACTAAAAAGGTTTTGCAATTTAAGGGAACAAATAGAGCAAGATAAAATAGTGTGGTACTACTTATTTAAAATCAGAATTAATATGAATAAACTGACTTACAACATGTTCAGGTTGTTAGAATTTAAGGCTATTATATATCACTATTATTTAAAAACTTTAAAGTTTAAGAATTTATAAATAATTAGCTACATTAATTTGAAAATGTGGAAACATTCCTACTAGTTAAAGTATAGTAAGATTCAGGACAGTGTGTTACTGAAGAAGACTACAGAGATGGGCTACACAACTGGAAGCAAGGGTTCTATCAGGTGGGTGGGTGTGAGGAGTGTGAAGTAAGAAGTGTGAAGGAGTGAGAGTTTACTTATGATTACCAGAGACTCAAAGTGAAGAAAACAAATATAAATATAATTTAGGACCTATACCATTGAGAAACAAGAGAAGTGAATTGGCAACTGGCAGAGCAAACAGTATAAAGAGCTTAGGGTTGTTTTTTAAGATGCATATTCTATTGTAGAATATGAATGGTTTATACAGAAGAGAACAGTAAATAGAAAACAAACTCTTTGGTAGGTAAAACCTTATATTCTTCCTCTATCAAGTGTGTCAGGGAATGGCTTTAGACAAGTCTAGACCCTTAATACCCCATAATCCAGAAGGTAGATTTATACAAGCACAATTTAGTGTCTAGATTTGGTAACGGAGTAAGTGCTTTAATGTTAATTACTGCTCTGAAGTTTTGTTTTTACTTTGATATAGTGTATGCAACATAATTTGTAAAATTACCAACTTAAGACCTTCTGATTTTAAGTTGAAAATATCATATCTTCTTACATCCAACTATACATGAATATTTAACTGTTATTCCAATATACAATATAAGTGAAAAATTGTCTGAATTCTTTATAGCATACATGTTTGTAGGCTTATATTTCTTTAAAAAAAAATCTTCATTATTTTAAAATATTTTTAAATGTTATTATTCAACTAAACAGCATATATTGATGAGAATGCAGAGCTACTGAGTTCTATACCTTATGCTCTTTGTGCTTTGCATATTTTTTAAAATTATATGACTATTCTAAAGTAAATAAAATTTCAAACATTTCTTAGATGTAAGTTTTGCTTCTTTTTTTATTTTTTTATTTATTCTTTTTTTTTTTTTAATTCATTTCCACCAGTTATTCAATGAACTTGTTCAAGAACAAGGTCCTAATCTGGACAGGACATCTGCTCATGTCAGTGGTATTAAGGAACTGGCACGTCGCTTCGCCCTTACTTTTGGATTGGATCAGATCAAGACCCGAGAAGCAGTTGCCACCCTTCACAAGTGAGATAAATACCTCCTGTTAGTTAGACTATATGTATTTGGAGTAGAAATAAACAACTGTTATTTGACCCATTTTTAAAGTGACAAATATAGAATTTTCAAGCTCTAAGATCTTAAACTATGTAATTGAGTAGCAATATTTTATTTTAAAAAAGCTTTCTTAAACCACCTATGGGGGTTTTGCCCCATCTTATATGGTATAAAAAAAAAAAGCTTAATACCCCTTTCCTTGGTCTGTAAGACTTACAATGTAGGACATGTGTATTTTAAGAGATAAAATACTTTTTTAAAGCCCTCTGGTGAGCATCGTACCTCCTAAACCAACTAGGGGCTAATGTGTCCAAATAGCTGAGCCTTTGGAGAACATTCTCACTCAAACCACTATAAACACACACTATACAACACAAATGATTAACAAGAAACCTCAGTCTCACAGAGCTGGTTGCTCTATGAGTAACTAACTCCCAGATTTCCTGCCAATCCAAGTTTATTTTCAAGATTTTATATTACCCTTAAAAAATACATTGGGATATAGCATTGTTTCTTTGTAGCTTTTTTTCTTACAACTTAGACACTTGTACTGTAAACAATAACATTAAATATATATACAAATACGTCATAAAATTAGTGCTATTTTGTCTTATAAATTTATCATACTTTGATCAAACCTCAGTAATGTTCCAAATGTTTTTACAATTTTTGCCCCTTGAGACAACTATACTATCTGAAAAAAATTAAAATGTTATTTTCTTTAAATTCAGGGATGGAATAGAGTTTGCCTTTAAATACCAGAATCAGAAAGGACAAGACTATCCACCTCCTAATCTGGCGTTTCTTGAAGTACTAAGTGAATTTTCTTCTAAACTTCTTCGACAGGACAAGAAGACTGTGTAAGTTGAACACACCAACAGAAGTGATTTTTAAATGGCACCATTGAAACTTTAATTTTCTTTAAATAAAAACCCAGTTTGACCTGGAAGCTGTAAGATGGAATTAAGTAGATGAAAATAATTTCTTATTTATAGTTCAAGACGTGTGAACATTGACTGGTTACTACCATATATAACCGCTCTGTGCTTGTACATTATTTTAATTTTGGTTTTATGTTCTGGTGTTTTATGTCAAGATTAACCTTGTGTGTGTGTATGTCTGCGTAGCAGCACTTGTACAGTCCCATCATTCAGGAGCCCAAGACAGGAAAGTCACTAGGTTACTTTGGCTACATATCTGAACCTCAGCTCCACTGTCCTGCCAAAAATGATTGGCTTTTATTACACTTTTAATTAAAAAACAGTCTGAAAAAGTCTATCCTTTTCAGAATACTTTGATGAGATGTGTAAGGAGTAAGGTTTTTCCTCCCGCCGCTGGTCTTGTCCCACCGCCAATTAACACACATAGACTCTGTATTAGATACAATGCTGTTGGCCATGTACTAGTTTCTTATCGGCTAGCTCTGTCTTAAGTATTAACCCATTTCTGTTAATCTATGTATTTCCACGTGGTTTCATCTTACCTGAGAGGCGGCTGGCGGGTCTGCTCTCTCCAGTCTTCCATCATGACTCCTCCCTACTACTTCCTCTTTCCTCCTTGTCTCCTAGTTCCGCCTATCTTGCTTTCCTATTGGCCAACAGTGCTTTATTTATTAACCAGTATGAGAAACATATTTACAGAATGACATCTCCCATCATCTCCTCTTTTCTGTCTAAAATAAAAAGAAGGGTTTTAACCTTAACATAGTAAAATATATCACACAACAGTTATCAAATAAGATTTACAGTTAATATTTAGTTCATTAACATTTAGCAAGATTTAAGAAAGTATTCCATGTACTAAACTTTTAAAGGGACTGCTACTATAATGCCAAAATTTCTAAGTCAGTTTAAGATGAATTAGGTATAGTTCTAAGAAAATGTGTTATCTTCATTTTACTCAAAAACTAGTAGTAAGCCCATACATAATAAGGTTGTGTAATGTTATAAAGCTTATATCCTGTTGTAGGGGAACAAAATGTAACTATGCAGGCTAACAAATACGATGGGTTCAGCACTAAAATAGGATATTAGAGAACAGTTAATGTTAAGTATTGATAGGAAGGGGTACTTTGAGAACTAAGTCTTTGGTTTTGTTTCTGTTCTTGTTGTAAGTTTCTTTTTTTTTTTAAAGTATTCTTCAAGAACCTCATGCATATATACAATGTTTTGATTACAAACACCCTACACACCCTCTTCCAACCCCCTCTAAGGCTTCCCTCAACACATTCCCCTCTCAGCTTCATGTCTTCCTCCTCCTCTTCTTAGAGAAATGACTCCTCCTCCAAAGGCCATCACTACCAGTAGCTCCTGAACTAGGGATAGGACCTTGTGAGTGTGTCCCTCCATGTTGGAATTTTAACTGCCTTGATGTTATGTAGCTTTTCTTCAAATAAGTTCATGCATGTAGTGGCTTGCATTTTCATAAGATTGTTTTGGCTGTTTGGAGTATTTTATCTTTTCATTCATACTTTTAGGATTTCTAATTTTATGAAAAATATCACTGATATTTTGCTAGACATTGTGTTTACACCTGTAGATCATTTTGAATAGTATGGACATCTTAATATTGGTCTTTCTAGTTCATTAATGCAGATGTGGTTTTTGTATGTTTTTATTTTGTCTTATTATTTCATCAATGTTTTATGGTTTTCTTAGAGATCTTTTGCCTTTTTATTAAGTGTGTTTCATTGTTTTATACATTATTATTATTATATGTTAGATTATTGCCCTGATTTCTATTTCCAGTAGCTGACTATTGATATATAGCAATAGTACTGGTTCTCATGTTGCTCGTGTTGCTTTTGTGTCCTACAGATTAAGGTCATTTATTAGTCGCAATAGTTCTCTGATAAAGTCTTGAGTTTTATATTTTTAGTATCATATCATCTGCAAAGATAATTTGACAGGGTCCAATTTAAAAGTGTTATTTCTCTTATCTGATTGCTTGACTAGATCTATTTAAATAGAGGTGATAAAAGTGGGCATTCTTTTCTTGTTCCATATCTAAGGGAGAAAGTAGCTCTCCCAAGCATTGCATGTACATGGTGCATAGATATAGGCAGTCAAAACATTCATAATTTTAAGACTCTTTAATTTCCTTTTTCATGTTTTTGCTATATTGGTTCTTCAAGACTAGATTATTTAAATTTCTGTGTATTTGTACTTTTTTAAAATTATTTTCTATTATTGTGGTCAGAGATAATATGATTACAGAAGCTTATTTTTACCTTACTGCTTCTTGTGTTGTACCCTATTAGATTTATACTGGCATATTCCACTTACTGTTAAGAAAAACCATTCTGTGGTATTTGGTTTCTCACAGCTGGTCTCAAACTCACAGAAATCTACCTTGCATGTCTCTTCCCCTTGAGTACTGGTATTAAAGGTGTGTGCACCTGTACCAGCTTATATACTACATTATGAAGGGAAAAACATCTATAAATATATACTAAGTTCATTTGATCTAGAGTGCAATTTTATGCTCCCATTACTATGTTGTATTTGAGTGGATCTTGACATTTGTTGTGTGTATTTGGGCACTTACTCCAAGATTAGGTGGATAAAACTTAAGAATTGTTATTTCTTTTACTGATTGTATCTTTGTCATTCAGAAATTGAGATCTTTGATCTAGATAAAAGTGGTTTTGTTCAGGGCTAGAGATACAAATTTGGTCTCATTCTTAAGGAGGTAGATACTCAGTTTTACAAATACCAGTTGTTGAACAAGCTGTGTTTTTCAGTATGTGTTTTTTGCTCCTCTGCCAAAAATTAAGGAGTTTTAGTTGTACATTTTGTTTCTGGATCCTCTGCTTTGTCTACATGGTCTACATGCCTATTTTTAGGCCAATACTATGCTGTCTTTGTCAGACTCGCCCTTTGGGCTGATAAGATATAGCATATTCTTTCAGTTTGTTTTTGTTGGAGGTCCTTTTGTATACATGAGGTTTGTTGTGTCTGCTTTCTTATTATCATCTGATCCTCTTATTTTGAAATGTATTTTTTCTTGTGTCCTCTTGGATAAAATGTTATCCTTTCTCTATGTATAGTTTTCCTCTAAAAGTGCTCTGGCTCAGTAGTTATTGAATCCATGCAAATGCCAGAGTACGTATAAACGTTATCAAGCAACCTGAAATAGTTGGTTCTCTTTCACAAAATGAGTACTGGGAATTGAACTCTGATTGCCAGGCATTTTTGATCCACTGAGCCACCTGCTCTATCTATAAATTTTAAGTGATAATTTTGCAAGTTGTGATAGTATTGTCTTTGAGGGTTTGAAATGTATCAGTTTGTGTGGTTACTGATGAAAGACCTAGTATTATTCTGGTGCTCCTGTGTGTATGAATCACTGTTTTTGCCTCACAATTTGAATACTGTTGCTTTGCTTTTTATATTTTTTATGGTATGTCATGATTCTAGCTTGTCATATGTCATATCTGTTCAGAATTCTAAATGTTTCTTGCATTTGAATGTCTATTTCTTTCTCAGGGTATTGGTAATTCTTGTCCAGGTTTCAGTAAGTAGATTGCATAAGCTTTTATATGTCAGCCCCTCCTCCTACCCCATGAGTTCTTATGGTTTGTTTCTTTAATGAGTTCCACATTTCTTGGGTAACTTGATCGTGTTTATTAGGTGTTTTCCTCATAAGTGTCTATGTGTATTACTGACCTTGTCCTTCATCCCTGTGATGCAGTCTTCTTTCACTTTGTCTTTTGGTGATAGTTTCTGCTCTCTTCTTTGACTCTTTCACCCAGATTTCTGTTTATGCAAAACAAGCAATAAATGAAACTAAAGGTATTGTCGTCTCTTTCTTTCTAAATGGTGAGGTCGAACTTACTGTGGGTCCTTACAGTTCTGCTTTTCCTGCATTTTCTAATTGAGATGTTGAACCTTTTCCATTCCATCCTCATTTCAGCTTGTGTTCTCTTCAGTTTTTATCTCCTTATTGAATTCAGTTTTCAAATCCTGATGTCTTCAATTTCATTCAGCTATGTATTTGTGTTTTCCTAGACCTCAATCTGTTATCTTTTGGGAGTTTAATGAAGTCTTTGTTGTGTCTTCTGTTACATTCCTTGTTTATTTGATAAAGCTTATGGTTTTTCTCTTAAATCCAACTACCTGGGTATACTCTTTAAAGAACATGTTTAAGATTAGTGTGCTTGATAGGAAACATGCTGTCTTGGCCGTATATGTTGTTTTTGGTTTTATGACTTGACTTGGGCATGTGGCCTTCTTTCTTTGGTTGTATGCCTGGTGTGAGAAAGAAGCTGTTATACTGCAACATGACCAGAGAGCTAGGCAGAGTAAAGCTGGTGGTGGATGTTCCGTACAATCCACTTTCTTCATGAGCCACTTGACTGGTGAAGCATTCCTTTCCTTTCCCATCCTGCTTTCCATCTGCTGCCACTTTTGAGGCAAAAATAATTAGGAGGGAGGGATAGATAGAATTTAAAAGCATAAAAGCCATGTACACACCCTCACCCATGCGCCCTTATTAGTATATGCCCACTTTCAAAGGAATGTAGGAAAGGGAAACAAAACTGATATGTAAGTGCTGACATGAAAGTCACTGCCCTTCTTTTGTGTTTGCAGTCATTCGTATCTAGAGAAATTCCTCACTGAGCAGATGATGGAAAGAAGGGAGGATGTATGGCTTCCACTCATTTCCTATAGAAATTCATTAGTCACTGGGGGTGAAGATGATAGGATGTCTGTGAACAGTGGAAGTAGTAGCAGTAAAACTTCCTCGGTAAGGAGTAAGAAAGGAAGACCCCCACTGCACAGAAAACGGGTAGAAGGTAAGTCCTCTGCTACACTCTGAGGCAAGTTACTTTGCCTGGCTTACAGAGAATAAATGGCAAGTGACTTATTGATTAAGATTCTGTAAAGCACATGATGTCATTATATATTTGCTATCAACTGAAATACCCAAGGACAAAGGTTGGATGTACCGAGAGAGGCAGAAAAGAAACATGAAACAGAACACAGAAGACACGGAAAAGGACAAAGCAGTTGTACAGACCTATAAAGTTATCTCTCACTGTGTGGCTCTATTACCTTTTATATAGAATAGGTATTGTATTAAAACACATCTTAGTTTACAAAAAAAACAATAAAATTCATCTGAAGCTGGATATGGTGGTGTATGATTGTAGTCCCAGCATTTGAGAGGAGATGGAGTTCAGGGTAGCAAGCTTGAAGTCATCTTGAGCTACTTGAGTTAGTTTCTCCCCCCTCCAAATACACACACAAATTCATCTTACTGGTAGAGAGGACTGTTGGTAATTTGAGAGTATACCTCTGCAACAAATTAAATATACTAGATTACCTTTATACAATTCTGTCATTGCTTGGGTAATTTATTTTCATGCCATAAGACAGTGATGGTGCATGCCTTTAGCCCCAGCACTTGAGTGTAACATGCAAAATAGGTTCAAGCTGAATGTCACAAAAGCAAAGCATCTGGCCACTAATTTCTTACCTCTACCTCAGGCTGAATGGACTGATCCTGTCTCCACGAGGGCTTACCAAGCCTCAGACTGTAACCTCTCCTCAGCATGGCTGGAGAAGGAATCCCTGATACTACTGAAGACCCTGCTTCTATCTTTTATACCCTCTAGTGCTAGGATTAAAGACGTATGATCCCAGGTGCTGAGATCATCCTTGTGTGCTGTTTCTCTTTAGGCCTGGATCAATCTTGTGTAGATCTGGATGGCCTTGTACTCACAGAGATCTGTCTTAATCCTGAGTTCTAGGGTTAAAGGTGTATACCACCACCTCCTTGCTTTCTAACTGCTAGGATTAAAGGTGTGTGCCTGGCTTCTATGACTTTGCTTTCTGAATCCTCAGGCAAGTTTAATAAATCATAAATAATATATCACCGTACTTGGGAGGCAGAGGCAGGCAGATCTCAGTGAGTTACAGGACAGCCTGATCTACAAAGCAAGTTCCAGGACTGTTACACAGAGAAATCCTGGGGAGGGAGGGAGGGAGAGAGAAAGACAGTGGCGGCCAAACCTGATTTAGAATATACCTTCTTAGACTGTAGGGAATAGGGACTTGAATGATCATGAAAATCTGATCAATGGATATTTCATTTATTTAAACAAATAAATAATTTAATTAAATAAAGGACTAAAACCTGCACTGTTAAAATACTTCTCTGAAGCTTACTAGGAGATACTTCGGAGTAAACGTGCTCATTTTCCAGGTAGCCTGTGCCTTCCTCATGAAACTGATGAGTTCTCATAACTTCTCTTCAGTTACCAACACCCTGCTTCCTAAAAACAGTGACTTACCATAGCTTAGCCAAACTCCATGGCACACTCTATTTTCATGTAAACCTAATGTGCCTTTCCTTATTAGAAACTATTGACTATTGATAAAGAGCTAACCTTAAAATCAATTTCATATTTTAAACCTGGCTTTCTCACTTTAAGTATGTTACTTAACCCTCTCTGTGTTTTAATAATTGAATGAAAGATATCAGAGTATCTAGAGTACTTAACCTCTTGGTTACTATGAATATTAAATGAGGTACTTCCAATAAAACATAGTACACACATATTACTTAGCATGGTACTTGGCCTATAAGTAGCATCCAGTAAACGATAACTATTTTCAGGATGTCCCCAGGATCTCACAGTAATAGTTTAGTGCCAGTCAGAAGACTAATTAACATTATTAATGTTAAAGTTTAACAAAGTCTTGACATGCTTTGAGATGTGCTTTCACATTTCAGCTTTAATACTTTTAGTTAAACATATATATTAAATCCTATCTTTATACTTAAGGATCCTGGACTTTCCTCCAAAGAATAACTCTAGTTGTTTTCCTTTGAAGATAATTTTTATGACAACTTCTGTCAAGATGCTCCATGTCTACAACATGTTTTTCCCCATTCATACTTTTCTCAACTATAATCTCTCTGGTTTTTTGAGACAGGATTTAGGAACTCTGTAGACCAGGCTGGCCCTGAACCACAAAGATCCGCCTGCCTCTACCTCCCAAGTACTGAGATTAAAGGCATATGCCATCACTACCTATAATCTTAGGAGTTTCATCTGCTTGAGTTGAAGATGAAAGGTTATTCATTGTAAGAACCGTTTGCACTAAAGAATCAAGGAGGGCAAGCTATGGGGGTTTAAGTCTCCCCTGGGCAACTTCGCAAAAACTGCATTATCTTATCACAATGGCTTAGGTTATGCAAATAATGTTTGTCAGCTTCAGTTTCTGCAAAGCAGCCTCCAGAGGGGGAAAAACAAACAAACGTGACACATTACTTGCTAGTGTAGGATAGGATATAATTTGGTTGTAAGTAAGCAGGATTATATTTCCTCTGAGTTAAATGAAAGTGTAATTAAAAGCTGGGTAGGACGGACAGTCAGGGCCCCAGAGGGACTTAAAGGCATGAAAACAATGGGCTTCTCTGTCTCCACACATACCACCTGGCAGAAAGAGCAGTTGTCCTGCTGCTCACTGTTGACTTGCATTAAAAGCATTTGCTGATTTCTCTGTAAAAGCCAGGCACTCTTAAGTGCTGCCACCTGGGACACCTTGTAGGCTCAGGCCTTGGGTAGAAAAGCAAAATAAGGATGCTGAGGGCTCTGATTAACATTACTCTTCCCCTTAGGGTAAATAAATCCTCTGAGATAAGGAGACAGGAGGCAGTATGATATTTAATGATGTGGTGAGCTAATAACCTCATTTAATCCCTGTAGTTTCTGAGTACTAATGCCTTCATTTTAGGCAGGAGAAAACCAAACTTTGTAAGAAGTCATTAACATAGAGTTGTGGAGCTGAGATTTAAAGTCCTTGCTCTAGCCAGGCTTTGGGCATGGTAGCTCATGCCTGTAATTCCTGCTTGTGGGAGGCTAAGGCAGGGGAATCAAGAGTTCAGGGCCTGCCTAAGTTAACGAGACCTGTTTCAAAAAGAAACCACCACAGAAACTGAGCATAAGCTGGGCATGTTAGCACATGCCTGTATTCCCAGTACTTGGACATAGATTCAGGAGGAGTTCAAGGGCCTCATTTCATGGTGAATTTGAAACCAGCTTGGGCTATATGCGACTATTTAAAAAAAACAAAACGGTAAAGTGAAATAAATAAACTAGGTGGTCTAACTGTAGAGTCATGGTTTTCAAGTATTATAACCGCCAACAGAGAGAGTTTGCTCCATCTCTGTATTTTGAGACTTTAACTGAAATTTTGCAGATGAAAGTCTGGATAACACATGGCTAAATAGGACTGACACCATGATTCAAACTCCTGGACCCCTGCCAACCCCACAGCTCACCTCCACTGTGCTTAGAGAGAACAGCCGCCCCATGGGAGAACAGATCCAGGAGCCTGAGTCGGAGCATGGTTCAGAACCAGACTTTTTACATAAGTAAGTACTAAAATTCATTTTCTTGGCATAAAACCTCTAACTGTTAAAGTAAAACTAAGAAAAACTGAGTACATTGCTAGTGAGATCTTACAAAAATGAAGCCTCAAATGGAGGGTGGATAGTATATAAAAGTCTGCCAACACTATTGTGGACATCTTTTTTCCACAAATTTCATTCTTCTCCTATGTAGTGAGTGGGACAAGCTTCACGTTGTTTAAATGGTCTTGATTTTATCTTTCAGGGTTCAGTGATAATTCCCTCACCTGCCAAAACTACAGGAATGTGTTAGAGTAAATAAATTTTAAAGCCTAGGAGAGCTTTGGGAAAAACTTAAACATTAAATGTCAGTTAGTGTTGATACTAAATGGCATTTTGTGTGTATATGCTAGGAATAATACCATCTTCTTGCCCTGTTCCATACGTTGCTACTAAAAGTATCTTTTTGCCCTTGCTTCTTTAATAAGTTTATTTTCCCTCAACAAGTCCACAGTCCTTTGAATGAACAGTGTCTAAGTGCACTTTGCATATTATTGGGTATATCTATTTCTTTAATGCTGTCTGTAATGGAGTCTCAAAGAGATTTACCACCCTTATCATCCATTTGATGGTTTTAATTTAAAGCTAGTTATGATGGCACACACCTGTAATCCAGGACTTGGGAGGTAGAGGCAGGAGCTCAGAGCTAACCTGAGTACACAGTGATTTTGAAACCAGCCTGTGCTACATGAGACTTTGTCTCAAAAGAAAAACAAAACCTCTCTTTGTGTTATTTCTGCTCCAAACTTGAAAATTTTCTTTTTTCTTTACTTATATGTATGTATATAGTTGTGTGCATTGCACTGATGGATAAGAGAAAATTCCTATCTAAGCAAATTAATATGTTGAAAATAGAGACAATTTTAGAAGTATTTTGGACCCTGTGTTTTCATAAGGCAACTTTACACCAAAGAATCTTTCTTTCAAACCTGAAAGAATGATCTATGCCAATCATTGAATAGCTAAGCCTATTTATGCTAATAAGCATCAAGTTTTGCCTATGTTCAGCCTCTTGCAAGTCTGCCTACTGTCCTTCCTTCAGGGTGAATTCTTCATTAAGCAACCTGCCTTGCTATCCCTAGTATACCACTTATCAATCCTATTAGCTATGGATTATCTTTTGTTCCCTGCCCTGTATTCATAGGTCTTATCAAGGTGGTAACCCCCAAAGGGTTTTTATCTGCAGAACCACTAAAACTTAACCACCTGCAAAATAGGGGGCAGAGGATGCCATTTCCCAAGTTCTTTTAAGTATAGAATACAGGTAAAGATTTCAGTCCATAACACTAAGAAAATATGGGTCATAAGGACTTCTAAGTAGTACTAAGAAAAGATGTATTATATCTTTTTTTTTAATGCTTCAGAGTTTTCAACTCATGTGTATTCTTTAGGGGCTTCCTGTCTAGCTATGTACACAAGGGAATGGTATAGTGGCTTGAAACAGAAGCCTGAGAATGCCCTTATTTGGCAGAGATTGGGGCATGAAGCTAACACATATACTAAGAATTAATAGCACTCCAACTTGTTTCTCATGACAATTAGAGATACTTGGAAGCAACTGACTTTGTTATTTGCAAAGCAATGAAATAAATCTAAGTCCCTTACATGACAATTTAGCCAGCCAGCCATGGCTTAATTAGCATGAAGCTAATTCCCTATATACATTATCTGTTGCACAAAACAAATAATAGTATTCTCTCAGTCCCCAGATGCAGATTTCTTGGTTAGGCCAGCCGAAGTTAGAAGACTTGAATCGGAAGGACAGAACAGGAATGAACTACATGAAAGTGAGAGCTGGAGTAAGGCACGCTGTGTAAGTGTCAAATTGAGCATCTCAAGGGCATAGCAGCTGCATGGTGCTGGTCATTTGAGTCTCTGCTTCTTAGTAGTTAAAATGAGTTCTGGCTATGTTCTGCAGCACAGGATAACAATAGAGGGCCTAGGCACTTGAAGCTTTCTGCACACAAATCCTAGTGCTGCCATTCTTCAGATTTATAGACACAGCCAAGCTCTAAAACACCTATGTCTGGGTTCCTTGTTTGTAAAAATTGAGATGTGATTGAACAGAACTTAGAGGGAATTGATACACAACTTAGATACTTCATTATTTCTTATTAAAGTTAAATCTACTTTCTGTTGAGTTGAAGTGAAAAATTTGAACTAAAGGGATAATACTTTTGTTGGAAATAACCCTAATTTTCTTTGAGTTCAGTATAATCTATAGGTCATAGAAATGTACTATCTAAGTACATAGAAAATGTACTATCTAAGAAAGAGATGGGACTCCAAGCTGGGCAAGTCTCAACAGCTTTCTGACCACCTTTTTTTTTTTTTTTTTTTTTTTTTTCTTTTTCTTTTTTCTTTTTTTTTAAAACCAGTCGGGGTCTAATGGAGGAAGACGCTGAGCCCATCTTTGAAGATGTAATGATGTCATCACGGAGCCAGTTAGAAGACATGAATGAAGAATTTGAAGACACCATGGTTATTGATTTGGTAGGGAATTTACTGAGATGACTTTTTGTTGTTTATTTTTGTTTTTTCTTTTAAAATGTTTAAGGGTGCTGAAGTTTAAGATGATATTCTTGCTGTGGGAAAGGCCTAGGTGAGGAGTGGTGACCATCAGTGGGCATCAAGATAAGCTTATGTGGTTCTCGGGCTGCTTTTAAGCTATCATTTTGGGTTCTAACCAAATAAAAAAGCTAGTTTGGCACAGCATGCATATTTGACGTCTTATACTTTAAAATGGAACCTGACGATTTATACTGTATTCCAACATTCAATAATCAAATATAAAATGTGGGACTTGTGTATTCAGTTTACAAAGAATATCTTTGAAATGAGATTAATATAGAGTAACTAAAGCTGATACAAAGAAAGTTTTTCATGAATGCTAACGCATGAAGCTGTGTCTTTCACAGTTTCGTTACATAGCCCAGCATGTTGGTACATGTCTGTAACACCCAGGAAGGGATGGGAGTTTGAGACAAGAGGATTATAAGTTCAAGACCAGCCTAAAACTACATACTGGGACTGTGATAAATGGTGTATGTGTATTGTATGCCTGAGGGCCCCAGGTTTAATCTTTAATACCAAAAACAAGTAAAACAAAACTGTCATTGGTTATAGGTAACATTAAAATGTCTTATAACTGAAATGACATGAGGGAAAAAGCTAATAGACACAGTGAAATAAGACTGACTAGCTATTTGACAATTGTTAATACTAGGTGGCTGGTAAATTAGTGTTAATGTTCATTATACTGCTTTCCCAGTGTTAACTACAGCTGCCATAACAAACCCCAGTCTTGAAGGCTTAAATTGCCAGGAGTCAAGTGCAGCATAGTTGATTTTGAGTCCTCCTTGGCCTTAGATGGCTAGCTTCCTCCAGTGTCTCTAGGCTGGCAAGATGGTAAAACTGCATCCTGCTGAGCTTGATCCCCCCCCCCCCAAGACTCCCAAGGTAGAGAGAGAGAAAATCCCCAATGTCTTTCATGGTCTTTTCCTGAAAGGTTGCTCAAGGACACCCGTCATTTGACTAGAAGCCCTATTACTGCAGGTTTTTGTTTATTTTGTTTTGGTTTTTTAACTGCATCAAACCCTTTTAAAAGACCTTGTACCTAAATAAGACACCTGTTCTGAAGTTCTAGCATGTCAGCATATAAATGAAAGATGGCATACTGAAGCACATATTATTCTGCCTTATATGTTTTGAATTTTCCATCATGAAATGTTTTGGTATAACCTTTAGTAGAACTTTCCTGCCCTACTTCCTCCCCAAAAGCATTCCATCTACCTACTTTGGAGAATTCATTGATATTCAACATGTAATTAATCATTTTTGTAATTACTCTGTCCTTAAAGGGAAGGTATTCTCTATATTATTAATCCAAGTTATAATTTTTTTTCATGCACGGGCTTGGAGCTAGTGAAATTGCTAAAAGAGAGGCACTCTTGCTCACCTTCCTCAAGACCTGTGTTCAGTTCCCATAACCCACATTGGATGACTCATGCCTGCAATGATTCTTGAACTACAGGATCCAACAACCTCTTCTGGCTTCCAGGACATAAATCCACACACAGATTTGAGAGAAAGAGAGAGAGCAAGCCAGGAGTAGTGGCACATACCTTTAATCTCAGTACTCAATAGGCACAGGCAGAGAGATCTCTGTTAACATGAAGCCAGCTTGGTCTACACAGCAAATTTCAGGCTAACCAGGGCTGAAAACATGAAACAACAGTATTAATTGAAAGTTTTTTTTTTCTCTTTTGATATTCGAATACTGCTATATTGTTAAAATCTATACTTTATATACAACCAGATTCTCCATTTAAATTTGATTCTTAATTGTTCCTATGTACTATAAAATATTAGTATTTCTTACAGTTCATTTCACTGGAAAATAAATGATTCTCTTTTCAGCCCCCATCAAGAAATCGGCGAGAAAGAGCTGAGCTGAGGCCAGACTTCTTTGATTCTGCAGCTATCATAGAAGATGATTCAGTAAATACCAAATCATCACTACTTTTTATTTACACTTCCTCAGTCCTGGGGATACAGAAAATAATTGTATTTCTCACTTTTTTTCCTAGGGATTTGGAATGCCTATGTTCTGAAGTCTGAAGAAAATTTACAAATCTGGAACTCTATTATTTAGAGCTAGAGGCCTATATACTGTGATAGCTTGTATGGGGGAAGAAACATTTTTGATGTGATCTGATTTGTTTTGTAATCAAATGATTAAAGGTTGGTCCCTTTTACAGTGACAGAGCAGCATGTCAGTTACTCACGGAAATGTTGGTAAATGTCACCTGGAAAGACTGACCAAAAAAATCATTTGTCCTCTAATGTCGGACTTATCTCAGTACAGATGTGTGTGTGCTTTTCTGAAAGGAGGAAGATATTTTAAATTTTTAAAACAGCTGTCAAAATAAACACTGTTATACACCTGTTTTATGAAAATTCAACATTGAGTAAAAAAAAAATATTTTTAACTTTATTTTCCTGTTGTACAATTTAAAAACCGTTTTAACATTTTGCCTTTTTATGTTTTAAAAGCTAACCATTTTTATTAAACTATGAGTAAGCAGCTCGTTCTAATCGCCGAAGAGTGTTTTTGGAGTTCACTGGATTTGGTTGACCTTATAAAACAGAAACACTGAAGGAACAGAGCATGGACAAACTAAAATAGAGTTTTAACATCGTGCGTCTCTGCCAAAAAACACACACCCTCTGTGGACAGATGTGAATTCCCAGATTTTATATACTCTTGAATAAAAAAAGGTTTATTTTTATTTATAAGTGGGCATAAAATAAATGTCCATGCAGCCATTTTTCCAACAGATGCTGTACACCGTTCATTTTATATAGAATAGGGAGACTCAAATACATTTGCATTTTCTATTGGTCTTTGTTCTGTGCATTTTTAGCAACTTCTACCAGCAAATAAAGTATTCTCAGTAAAACAAAAATGGTTCTCAAGTCATCGGTCTTGCTGTTTCTAACCACTTGTTTCATGCCCTGCCAAAGTCAAGTTACACAAACGTCCGTTTTCATGAAATGTTTCCTTGCCATTCAGAAATACTTTTAAGACATGTAACATAAATGTCTTCTTGCCATGCACTTAATATACCCTGAACCCGCTAATTTTGTAAATTTGTTTACCAATCATAGAAGTCTGTGCTGCATAGAAGTCTGTGCTTAGAGGGTGATGTTCCTAAGCTAACCTTGAAATACAGCTACATTTCAGTGTTAAGTGTGCATATTAAGAAAAATTCTTTTGGAGAAAGAAATTCTGAATCTTCAGGACAGTCTTCAGTGGTTTAGAGTTATAATCTGCTTACTTTTATGACTTGCTATTGTTTTTAAAAGCCCACTTAACTTTTCCTAATTTTAAGGTAGGCCTCCAAATTTCCAAACCAGTCTATCCACAGCGGTTTCTGGGCTGGTCTTTAAAATAGCTGCAACAGTATTGAGAGGCTTTCCCTTTTTACCAAAACTGAAGAGCATTTTTTAAAAACTATGTGAATTCTATGATTATCTTTTGTGTGGGAAAGCAAAACATGATTTTATTCATCCTTTTAGTAGACAAGATTTTTCTCAACATTTGTACAGTTCAGAGGGGAAAAAAACACACAAAAACAACTTGGTCAACAAAAAAAATGTTTTACCTACTAACTCAGCAAGTCCTAGGCTCCGGTTAAGAGATCTGGGGCCTTATTCTCTCCTAGAAGTGTGGGCTCACTGGAACTCAAGGGGCAGGGATGAATGGACTGTCCACCTCAGCCTTGTTTGGCTGTGGTTCTAGCCAGGGACCCATCTTTAAGGGGCTCTGGAATAAGCACAGAATAATCCTTTGCTTGACAGTCTCCAGTGAACAACACATGCTGACTTAGAATTACAGACCACCCTGCAACAACAAAGAAGGCTTAATCTCTATTCCAATGGGTTTCCAAGTTCAGTTTGAAGTCAATCAAATTTTTGTATTTTCAGTGTCTCCTTGATTGATTTTGCTAGTAATTCTGTAAATTGTACATTTGCAATATGAAGTTTTTTTTTTCCTTTTGTACAATTTGAAACTGATGCTTCACCTTTCCTTTAATAAACTATTCAAAATGAGGCTTGTGGTGGTCATCATGTTGTTGCTCCTGGGGCAAGGGGGCAAGGTTTACAAAGACTGTTTCATTACTGCTGCCCTTAAGAGTTTGTTCTTTCAGATGCTTTGTCCCATGATAGCAAGACTTGTGTTAGTGTTTTGGTGGGTTTTGTTTTGAAATAAGGTCTCACTTAGACCAAGCTGGCCTCAAACTCACAGATCCTCCTGTCCCTGCCTCCACCTCCCAAGTGTTGGGAAAACATTTACCACCATTCCTGGCTAAGATGTTTTATTTTTAAGGAAAAAATAAAGAATTGTTAATTTTTTAATTGCTCAGATTTTCATCTGAGACCGTCTTCTTTCCTCCTACCTAAAATCTTGGGTGGTTGCTCCTAACAATAGCCTTTTGGCAGTTTCCAAGAATCTCATTCTTGCTGAAGTAAAAGCAGTCACAACCTACACTGTTTATGTTCAGACATCATTAAATAGCCCAAATTGCGATATAGAAAAGGTAAGGGCATGGGAGATAGATAAATCAACAGGGAAAGGAGGGGATCTATGTTTAGACATAGTTTTCCCTACTGTAATCTTCATCTGAGACAGACAGATCTGAGCTGTGACCTGAGTTATTTGCCACTCCATCTTGATACCCAGGTAAGAATCCATCATTAAGTGAACAGTATATGTATTATTATATGGACTGTGTCAGACTCATCACTAACCTGGCTCTAAAACTGAAGATCTGTGGAATACAAAGCAGCAGAGATGAAAAGCATAAAAAATATTCAGTGAAACTATAGCAAAAAAAAAAAAAAAAAAATCCTGCATCTAAAGTATCTTGAAGTACAAGCAGCATTTAGAACCCCTAGTAAACATAAAAGAATATTTCCACAACATAAAACTAAAATACCATACAGAACAAAGAAACTATTCAAACCAGCAAGAAAAATGTACATTAGACCTCAACAGAAATCCTAAAACCCAAGAACGCATGGACTAATGAGTTTCAACACTTAAAAATAGTTGCCAATCAAGATTTCTATTTCTAGTCATAATCTCTTAAAATTGATGAAGAAATAGACATTTCAAGACAAGCACAAATGAAAGCAATTTATGGACACCAAGCCAACAATGCAGAAGAAAGACATGTAAATCCTACAAAGGAGGGAAAAACACCACAGCAACGAATAAATTCCACAGAGGACTGATGAACAGAGAACTGAAAATCTTGTCTATGGAGGTGAAGACATGCTTCACAGTTAAGAATACTCATTGCTCTTTGTCGAGGACTGGCCTTTCTTTCCTAGCAACCGAATTTGGTGGCCCACAACCAACAGCAATGCTAGATCAAGGAAACCTGGCATACTTTTGACGTGTGAGTATGTGTATGCACAGAAATCCCTTAAAATAATCCTCATGCAAATTCAGGCACCAGCAAACCCCTAGTATGAAGAGAGAAAGAAAAAATATCCCAACCATTGAGGAAAACAACAAAATTAGAGAAATATGCAAATCAAGATGTAAAAAGTTTTACCAGAAAGTCACAGACTGAAAGTAAAAAAATGAAATGGCTCACTATCCTTGGAGAGTGGGTGGGTGGGGCCATGGGAGGATGAGAGGGAGAAGGAAAGGGGGTAGGAGGAGTTGATATGTAAAATAAGATTGTTTCAAAAAAATAAAACTGAAAGAATGGAAGTCAGTGTCAAACAAATGGAAATGGAAAACAAGCTGGAGTGCTTAAAATTTTATCTAGTAAAGTCAAACCAGAAAAAAATAAAGGCAAATAATTATTCTAAAGTCTATCAGTATCTAACATTTGCAATATACACCCACTGAATGTGTATGCACCCATTTTCACAAATACTGTTGAATAAACAGATGGCTATGACAGTGGATGACATAAGTACCTCACATTGATAAACAGGAGAAGAAAACAAGTTAAATAGTCTCAACATACTTAATGTATTTATATAATACTCCATCTAAAAATAGTGGAATGTGCCTTCTCTGCAGCCCATTTTATGTCAAGTGTTAACAAACACAAAAAAGTAAAATTTATTAAATCATAGTGGAATAAAGACAGAAATCAGCAACAGAGACTATACAAATACATAGGGATTAAACTGTGTACTTGTGTTCCTTTGGGGGGGGTGGGAAATCAAGGAATTTCAAAACTAGAAGAAAATGGAAACAGCCTAACAAACATTTTAGATAAAGGTATTTCTTTGGTAGGGAAAAAAAAAAAAAATCCCATCTTGGTTTTTTTTTGTTTTTGTTTGTTTGTTTTTTTTTTTTTTTTGTTTTGTTTTGTTTTTAGGTGTGTGTGCTATGTAACATGCTTATGGAAGCCAGGCAATAATGGGGAAGTCTTTCACCAAGTGCTGTAAATCAAGAGTTGTCCAACTTAGCATAAAGCACCCTTACCCACTAAACCATCTTGCTGGCTCCAACAATAAGAAGAAAGCTTAGAATGATGACTGTTTACATTTAAAAAAATCATAAGTCAAGCCAGGCCTAGTTATTCATCCTAACTACCTAGCAACCTGATGTAGGGGGATCACAAATGCAAGGTAATCCTGGGCAACACAATGAAACTACCTGAAAAGAGAATTTAAGAGCTGAGGATAGTCCAGCATAGAGCGTTTGCCTAGTATGCATGAAACATTTTTCAGTAACAAAAAATTTGAAGATCCCAAATAACCTAATGATATGCTTCACGTTCTTAGAGGAGGACATAAAATCCAAGTAGGTGAGAATTATAGGGCATGGCAGAAATTAATAGTGGAGACTAAAAGTAATGCAAATAAATTTTTTATAGACATGAAATTCACCAACCCTTGGGCCTACTAATCAAAACAAAGAAGACTCAAATTAACAAAACCAGATCAAAAAGAAAACATTACAACAGATACTAATGGAATCCAGATGATCACTAAGAAAGTTTGGAAACCTACATTCACACCCAGCAATGGTGGCACACACTGCTCTACAGAGTGAATTCCAGGACAGCCAAGGCTGTTATACAGAGTAAGTCTGTCTTGAAAAACAAAACAAAAAGAAAAGGGAAAAGAAACAGTATTCTTTTAAATATTTGGCCTCCTTTTTCTGTTTATGTAGAAACAGTCTCACCATGTAGCCTACCTGTCCTGGAACTCATTCTGTAAACCAGACTGGCCTTGAACACACAAGGTATCTGCCTGCCTCTTTCTCCCTAGTGTTGAGATTAAAAGCATGCACCACCATGCCTATCCTGGCCTTCTTTTTAAAAACATCAGTACTTGTAACCTAGGGAACATTAAACAGAAAACAAGAAAAAAATATTTAAAGTGGCGGTGCCAGACTGTTCATTTTTTGTTAGTTTGTCTATGACATTGGAGAGAACTAACTCCTGAAAGTTGTGTGCACATGCATGGGCACACAACACACATACACAAGTTTGTTTTTTATCTTTAATCAGGGAAATTGAAGCTCAAAGATGAAAATAGTGTGACCCCAACAAGCCCAGAACTAGACATATCCATTGAATTCTGTGCTTTTCAAGAATTCCAGTCCATTCTTTAGCTAGTATTGCCCTTATAAGAACACAACTAGTCAGGCAGTGGTGGCACATGCCTTTAACCCTAGCATGGGGAGAAAGAGGCAAGAGGATCTCTGTGCATTCAAGGCCACCCTGGTCTACAAAGTGAATTCCAGGACATCCAAGGCTATACAGAGAAACAAAAAAAAAACAAAACAAAAACAAATGAAAACCACAACAAAAACAACTGTCACTGGTGAAACAGAAGAACAGAAGTTCTTAATAGTAGTAAACTTACAAACAGAATTCAACAATACATCATGAGTAAGGTGGTTTGAATCCACAGATTCAAGAATGGTTTGATAAAGACACCTGTATGGCACATAAATAGACAAATACTCATCTCAATAAAGGCATAAAGTACTTAACAAAATTCAACATCTCTTCACAAAAAAAAAAAAAAAAAAAAACCTCTAAACAGGAACAGAAGGAATATGTATTTTGACATATGTAACAAATATAAAGCCAAAATCATACTCAATGGAAAAAAACAGCATTTCCTCTAAAATCAGAAATGAGAGAAGGTTTTCCCACCTGCACTTTTTCTTAAAATACTGCTTGAAATATTAGCCAGAACAATAAGAAAATTGGAAACAAATAGGAAATAAGGAAACAAAATATAGCCCAGAGGTATGGAACATGCCTTTAATCCAAGCACTCAGGAGGCAGGCAGATCTCTGAGTTTGTGGCAAGCCCAGTTTACAAAGCAAGTTCCAGAACATCTAGGGCAGAGAAACTATCTTGAAAAAAAAATGGAGGAAGCCAAAATATTCCAATATGTTCATGATGTGCGTGATTGTTCTATTTAATAGTCCCTAAAGACTCAACCAGAAAATGTTTTCAACAATGTAGCAGGATACAAAATCAATATGCAGAAATCAGTAGCTTTTCTACATACCAGTAATCTATAGAGAAAGAAATTGGGAGAAAATTCTATTCTTCATAACAAAAATAAAAACCAAGCACACAGACACAACTAAAAATAAGACTAATCAAAGAAATGGCATTTATGTCAGCTTTAACCACTGCAGAAAACCTGAAGACATTAGAAGATACAATTTTGTTGTGCATCAGTTTCTTCTGAGCCCAAACATTCCTACCAGGAAAGATGGGAGAGGCTCCTAAGACACAAGAAGTTCCAGAAACTAACAGGATTCACAAGTCTTCTCCTCAAGATTATAGACACAGAAAACATGATGGGTAAAAGAGGCAGAACTGCCTGGAGGAAGAAGGTCTGATCAGCCACGTTGCCTATGAGATTGAGTGGCATCTAGCTCTGGGGTTGTAGGTTTCATGAGTTAACACATTTTGCAGTGACCTTTTCAGTGATACATCTGTGTTTGAGTTTCCTCTGCTCCTTTAAGTAAACATTCACCCATACTCATAACACTCAATAAAGTCTCTGGTTTGCCAATCTGAAATTGGGTAGAATCCTTACTTTGGCTTGTTATTGATCCTTATCTGGGATGAGTAGACAGTTACCCAGTCTCTCCAGGAAAAGTCTCACAACGACTTCCCATGTCAATGATAAGCTGAATATTTTATAAAATGGTTATATTACCAAGGGTGATCTACAGATTCAGTGCAATCCCCATGAAAATTCTAAGTGTATTCTTTTAAACCTGGGGAACAATAGAGGAAAATATCTGACCTTCAGCTCTGGCTTCCACTCACATGAATGAATGAGCACATCTGTACACCACACAAGCACGCAGAATCAAGCACACACAAAAATAATGACAAACAAATTACACTTGTCTCACGTCAGTCAAAATGGCTCTCATCAAGACAACAAATGACAAATGTCAAGAACACAAGGAAAGAGAAATCTATGCCACTGGTGATAAAGTAGCAGGGCCAAACAAGCGGTTAGTACTGTTAGAAATAATTTCAGGACCACAAAGAAAGAGACCACTATTCCAACAAAGTGTCTACACAAAGCAAACCACTCTTGGACAACAAGGGTGTGAACACACAGAGATAAAGTACATCGGCTTTTATTCTAACTCAGGTGTGACTGCCTTTTCCCCATTGGCTGAAGTCCAGCCTCCTGGTCTCAACTGGCCAGTCTGAAAAGAACTGACACACAGGAAATGAAGGAGGGAGGAGAAGGGGGTTACTGCTTCTCAGAGAAAGGCCATTAAATTCCAAGATTACAGCAGTGGGCCTTTGTATGAAGGAAGGTTTTACAGTGTATGGGTGGGGGAGGGTGGGGATGACAACAGCTATCAGCTGGACTGCCTGGGTTAGAAAAGCCATAGCATAAATATAAAAAGCAGACCTTCAGACCCAGCATAGCCTGCGTCTGGCCTCTTGCCTAAGCAGACTGATTCCTCTTTGCCTCCAGCTGCTATAGCTTTCTATTAGGTTCAAAGCAGCACCCCAAAAGGGCAGTGCTAGGGACATCGTCCCAAACAAAAGACTTTGCTCAGGAAAACAGGATTATTATTATTATTGGGTAAACAGGCCTAAAGGTTGGTTTCTGTTTCCAGGAACTTCCCTTAATTCACCCCAAAGGTCACCTACCTCAGTCAGGGCCCCTAAACTCAAAGCCCCCACCCCTGCTGATTGTCTTGTAAGATCTGCTTGCTTTCCCACCATATTCCTCTTCCCTCTGCCCCCCAAGAGGCAGCCTTAGCAGTTTGATCTCCAGTAAGCTTCTCATTGTACAAGGAACAGTCTAGTTCAGTGGTTTCACTGTGCTCACCCTCACTTACACAGCAGTACGTCTGACACTAACAGTCTACTCTTTGTGTTCTCTTTGGGATCTGTGCTTTTCCAAGACTTGACTCTGGACTGCTGTAAATTCACAGAAGCCTTTCAAGTCTGACCATTTCAAAGTGTCAGCTTCCTTTGACACCTGGCTAGTGTTGGAGGCACATTGCTAAGGAATCTTTTACATTCCCTCTAGAAACCAGTTAATAATAGATCATGTAAAGCAATGTGTTAAATAAAACTAAAGCAAAGCAAAACAAACCTAACAAAACAAACAAAAATACCATAGAGGTCTGGTGTTCCCTTCCTTAGTATAAAAAAAACTCCCTGAGGGCTCAGTGACACCAGGAAGTCCATGAGTGCCACCATCTTGTTTTATCCTATGTGGAATTAAATAAGATGGTGGCAAAGTTATAGAACATACACCATCATTATGATGTCACTAGACAAGATGGTGACAAGCCACATGGTTACTTTCTCTCATTTGCTCAGCTTCCATGGTAAAATGAGCCCATTCTCCACCATGGCACAAGTCCCTGAGAGATCCACACACAACAAGCTAAATGTGGACATGTATAACCACAGTTAGGTTAGCATGGATAAAGGAAGAGATGACCTATAACCTAGGCAAGTAGCCCAAATTAGCAAAGAAAGAGGATAGAACTCCATGATTTCAACACAAGAAAGCTGAGTCCATGTATCTCATAACACAAACTGTAAGTTTAGATAGATGCCAAACGCTATTACCAACCATCAACACCCCCCACCCCACCCCAATTCCCCAACCCCCTTACCCCCAGGAACAAGAGACTGCTTAGCATCATTTTATCTCGGGCATTGTGTAAACTGAGATCAGACAATCTGTGCCTTTCATTATTGGTTGGAACTTAAGACCTTTGGAAACCAATTTGTCAAAATACTTCATCCTAATTTAAAACCATAGTATCCTTGTGTGGCATTTCAGGGCAATGGGGGGCGGGGTGTTCAGACAGGGTTTCTCTGTGTAGCTCTGGCTGTCCTGGAACTTGCTCCTTTAACTAGACTGACCTTGAACTCAGAAATCTGCCTTGCCTCTGATTCCCAAGTGCTAGAATTGAAGCCACCACTACCTGGCTTTGTGTGGTACTTTTATCCAGCTAGAAAAGCGCTGCCAGATGGCATAATCTAAGCCAGTTAGACTTAGCCACACCAAGAGATTGCCTTCATCTCTTCTACCAGACCTGATCAAGATTTTCTAGCATCTGAGGGGCCTGGGGGGAGGGGGGAGGAGAATCCTATGCTAATAGAGAGGAGATAGGGGCTTAAACTAAAGCTTGTGGGCATTTCTTTGTTAGGTCCCTCCTTAGGTAGAGCAGGGACAGTTATATTGAACAGGGTAAGGGACCTGTGGGGCCAGCCAGAGGACTAGTTTCTCTCTGTGTGAGGGAAATGTCTCCTTCCTTTGGTTTCTTTCCATTGCTTTCTTTGGAGTCCTTTGAACCCATGTTATTTTCCCATTTTGGCTCATTTTGTGCTCTATTGAGCTCTTGATGGAACTTTCTTGCACTAAGTTTCAGGTCAAAGATAAGTCTCAACACCTAGGATGACCCAAGCACCAAAGGAATACATTGCTGTTGCCCACAGCATCTCTTACCTTTGATCTGTGCCAAAGAAATCCTAGTTGCCATAATTTCCTTGGGCCAGTTCTTCCTGTTTTGTCCAGACTTCTAATCCCTGGGGTCTTTTGCTGATCCAGTAAGTTAAGAGGGCCAGCACTCAAGAACAACCAAAATAAGGGCTGATGGGACATGTCTCCTCAGGATGGGGTTGGAAGCCCTCCCTCTGATGAGCTAGGGTCCTGAGTGAGCCCCCAAATTGTTAGAATAAGTTCAGGGTTACAAAGAAAGACACCACCATTCTACTAAAGTATCTGGGCAAGGCAAATTTTACTCTTGATCAAGAGGGTGTGCTTAGAAGGCCAAACACTCTGGGACAGGAAATGTATTTGATTTTTATTCTAATTCAGAGAGTGACTGTCTTTTCCCCATTGTTGGAGTCTTAGTCTTAATTCTGGCTCGTCTGGAAAGAATTGGCACACAGGAAATGAAGAATGGGGTCACTGTTCCAAGCCATCAAATTCCTAGAATACAGTAGTGTGACTGGGTGTAAACAAAGGGTTTAATGGGTAGGAGAGTTTAAAACAGTTGCATAAAAGTCTTACCAGGTGGGAGAAATAAAAAGATTTTAATTCCTAAACACTAGAGTCATAGTACTTACAGTATGGAGGCCCCTCACAAATCAGAGCTGCAGTATGAGCCAGCCACATGGCTCATGGGAATATTCATGAGAAACTCTCTACTTACCACAGAGAATCTGCACACTCGCATCTACTACACATTGACAATAGCTACGGGATAGACATCATCCACACAAATAGAGAAATAAAATATGTACATATACACAATAGAATTTCAGTATTCTTCTCTAGAGAATAGTGATATTGGGACTGGGAAGATGGTGCAGTGGACCAAAGCACCAGCTGCAAATCCTGACAACCTGAGTGGAAGCTCTGGAGCCACACCATTGAAGAGAAACAAACTCCTTCAGGTCATCTTCTGATTTCTCTCTATGTATGTATGCATGTATTGCATATGTATGAATTAGGTATATGTATGTGTGTGCATATGTATGTATGTGCCTATGCATTGTATATGTATGTGTGTATATATGTAGATGTGTGTGTATGTATGTGTGTGTATGCATAGGCACACACACAAAATAAATAAATGTGTAAAAGATGAGGACTGACACCCAAGACTGTCTTCTGACCACTGCATGCAAACTGTCACACATGTACACCTGTGTTCACATGGACACATGCATACAAATACGCAAAAGATAAGTTTTAAATATCATGGACATTAAAACAGAAGGACACTGTAATAGGATGATAATGGATGAGAAAGATAATCTAAAGAGTATAAAAAATGATTTCACATCGTAAGAAAAGAAACCCTTGTGAGGCAGAGAGGAGACACTGAGTGAGTAGAGTCCTGAGTGAACGTGCACTGTGACGCAGGCCTGGCCTGGCCAGGACTCCAGTTCTAATTGACCCATGGGGAAATGGCAGGGTTCCAGAGAAACATGAGTCTGTGTTTTCAGTTCTTTATTCCTTCCTTCATTTCCCCTAGCCAGGGTTCTGGGTCCCAAAGCTATATGGTTCATGTTGGGAACAGACCCACTGTGCTAGCTTTCCATTACTGTGAGAAAATCCCTCAGAGAATCAACTTCAAAGGAAGAAGGGCACACTGTTTCAGAGGTCCTGTTCTATGGGAACGCAGCTCTGAGCCTATAGCAGCAAATCATGACAGAGTGATGGGGGAAGCCTGATAACTCCGTGGGAAGCACAGTAAGGTGCTGGGATCCCAATACCCCTTCAAGGGCACACTCCCCACAGTAACTTCCTCCTGCTAGGTTCCATCTCTCCCAAGTTCTAACCAATAGCACCCCAGACTGGGGCCCAGCTCTACAACACTTTGGAGGTCACATAAACAACAGAAACATTCCCGCTCTGGTCCCCAAAAGCTCATGTCCATTTCATAATGCAAAATGCATCTTTAGATCATCCAGAACTTTAACTGGTTCAATGATGCTCAAAAGTTCAAAAGCAATGTTTTCTTTGACACACAAGGCAAATTCATTTGTAAGCTGCAGTGAAAATCCAAAGCAAATTACACATTTCAAAGATACAGTGGTGCCAGGAGATGGTTTGTACACATTTAACCCCAGCCCTCAGGAGGCAGAGGCAGGTGCATCTCTGAGTTTGAGGCCAGACTGGTTTACAGAGCAAGTTCCAGGACAGTCAGAAACATCATCTCCAAAAATCCAACAACAAACCAAACCAACCAAACAAAAGAGCCCCCAAACAAAAACAAACCAGCTGACAAAGTAGATCCTGCAAGTCCATGTCTAACATCCACAAGGTGATGTATGTTGCAAAGGGCATGTGTGTCCTTCACCTGTGAGCCCCCTGGCTGCAATCCAGGCTGCTTACTTACTGCCTGACAGGCCCCTCACATCAGGCAGTCTGTGTTCCTGGCATCTGACTTACTGCTGCTCTGGCTCCACACCTCACACTTGGGAATTTCTTCCAGGACTTCAACCCTACCATACACAGAGGAGTCACATCTGACTGTGGGCGGTCAGACGTGGATCCTCCACAAGAGGCATACCTGCTCTTAACTACTTGGCCATTCCCCCAGCCTCTCAATAATCTTCAAAGTTTATCTTGGGGTTGGTAAAAGTGCTTGCTTCCAAGCCTGAGGACCAAATTTCAATCCCCAATGTTGGTGGGGCTTCCCCCAGTTACCAAATAATCATCAGAGACAATATTAATTATAAATGTTCAGCCAATAGCTCAAGCTTGTTACTACCTAACTCTTATATCTGAATTAGCCCATATTTCTCATCTACACTTTACCATCTGGCTTGGTACCTTCTCTCTCTCTCTCTCTCTCTCTCTCTCTCTCTCTCTCTCTCTCTCTCTCTCTGTGTGTGTGTGTGTGTGTGTGTGTGTGTGTGTTTGAGACAGGGTTTCTCTGTATTGTTTTGGAGGCTCTCCTGGCACTCACTCTGTAGACCAAGCTGGCCTTGAACTCACAGAGATCCACTGCCTCTGCCTCCTGAGTGCTGGGATTAAAGGCATGCACTACCAAAGCCCGGCTGGTACGTTTTCTCAGTACAGCATGTCCATCTCGCTTTGTCTGCTGATGACTCCAGAGCTCACCCGTTTCCTTCCCAGTGTTCTCAGTTTGGCTCTCCCACCTAACCTTCTTCAGTTCAGCTATTGGCCAGTCAGCTTGTTTATTAAACCAATCACAGTGTAAAGGAATATTCCACGCCCCAGGACTCCACCAGTTGCCCTCTGACTGCCACTCACGTGCAGTGGTTCCCATACACACATGAACCCAAACAGGATAAAATGATTTTTTTTAATTTATTTTAGCCCATGGTCCTGTGTCACAGTACAACATGGCCAAAGTGGAAACCCGTCCACAAAGGGAGTGGAAAGAGAGGGGACCCCAATATCACTTATGACCTCACTTCACCTGTGAGACCAAATTACCTCCAACAGCACCATGCCTCTAACACGTGGGCCTTTGGGGCACAGCCATCCAGGTCACACAATCGGGTGTGAAGAAAATAGGAGACACACAATCACATGACATTGAAATATTGGTATGTCAGCCAAAAGATGCTCTTGCAGCTGAGAGGCCTTGGGCCTGTAGCACACAAGTCCGCCGCTGTGAGGAACACTAGATCACGGCTCAGCTTGGACTGGCAGCCCGCTGGAGCCTCAGCACAGTCAGCAGGGTGAGGTCATCAAGGCATGGGAGGAAACTTTAAAGAGTGTATAAACAAACCAAGGTGTCTAACCCACTGAAACCATGCTACAGACCCAGGTGAATTGACCACGTCGTCAGTGAAAGACAGAGAACACAGTTTGACTCATTGCTTTCAACTTACCGCTGCACAGTTACAAAATGGTGTGTACTACAGCACCGAGCAAGCGTGTGGCCAGAGCCTAGTGCCCCACAAGCCAGTAGTAATCACAATGGGAAAATGGTCACCTTCGAGGGAACGTGATCTATCACCAGTAACGAACCCCTGATTAGCACCGACACACGGCGACAGCTGTTGCTCTTACCTCAAAATAAACAGTGGGAGACAACCTGACAAATCCAAAGTGAGGGACTTCCTGGGAGAAGGGTGTGCCACCAGTTCTAATTGATCTCAATAATGAAAGCCTGGAGTCAGACACAGTGGGAAACGCTGAGAGATCAGACGAAGCCTCCTTACCCACGCGGCTTCCCAGCCGAAGAGACTGAACTGCGCTGTGCGATGTTTTACACTTTTGCCCTTTTAGGTCTTTTGTGGGGCCCCACACCAGCTCCCAAGTAAATCACACACAGAGCTTTATGCTTAGTTGTGAGTGCCCAGCTTTGGCTTGTTTCCAGCCCACTTTTATCTTAAGTTAGCCCACATACCTTCTCCCTTTGGGCTTTTTCGTTTCTTGCTTCTGTGTGCCTGACTCTCCTTCCTACTCCATGGCCGGCCGCCCCCGCCGCCCTTGCTCTCATTGCGCCTCTCCCTCGTTTCCCCTTCCATTTATCCTCTCTGCCTGCCAGCCCCACCTATCCTTGCTCCTGCCTCGCTATTGGCCGTTCCGCTCTTTATTAGGACCAGGTGTTTTAGACAGGCAAGAATCACAGCTTCACAGAGTTAAACAAATGCAGCATAAGCAGAAGTCACACACCTTAAAGTAATATTCTACCACACTCCTATCTCCTGCTTTATACTTCCTGTCTGTCTGTACAGACCTCCAGACCTCTATGGTTAGCGAGGAACTAGCTCTGTCCTCTGATCTTCAGGCAAGCTTTATTTGTTATACAAACAAGATGGCACCACAGAAGGGAACTGCTACCGAGCTGATGGTCTGAGTTTGATCCTCAGATCCACATGGTGGAAGGAGAGAACCAATTCCTGCCAAGGTGCCACACTCAAGAGCCATGGCAGTCACTTAAGACACACAACATACATGTGCGCAAACATTAAGTACTGGAGACTCAGTGCCATGCACATGATATAGTAGTCCTAGTAACACTTTACATGTTCAACCATTTTCATAACAAACATGCTTGGAAATATAGAAACATCTCTATGGTCTGGAAATCACAATAGTCAATATTGAATTGAGAATCTATTCTGCTAGACAAACTAGAATTGCAGACATCTCATGTAACCATCAACAAAATTCATAGGAAATCAGGACTTACTCTAACATTCCCACTTAACAGTAAAGAAATTGAGACATATAAAATAAACTGCCCTAAAACCGTATTATCTCACCTAGGGATAAAAATTAATTCCTTGGGTAAGGACACACAGGCATGTTGTATTAGTTTGTTTTTATTATAACACTTTAGGCAGACTTATTGTGGGAATTCATTCTGCCAATGGCTCTGGGGTACTGGCCTTAGGGTGTGGCTTCTTGTCTGTGGACTTGATCACTTAAAAGGAGAGAGACAGAGGTCCCATGTTCTCTTGGGTTGTGAAGACTGGGCCACACGGAACCCATAGTTGGTTCCCAGCTCCCTTAGGCAGAAGGGAAGGACTTGGGAACTGGTTATAACTGCCCTGTATCCATGAGTCTGTTTCCACATTGCATCCGTGAGTGTGTGTGCACGTGTGTGTGTGTGTGTGTGTGTGTGTGTGTGTGTGTACTTTGTGGATCTGGTGACACGGGTAACTTTTTATAGTGGTTTAGTCAGCTCATAGCTCTGAGATCTAATTGCAAGGCACTACTGTGGGTAAAGCTCTGGCGAGAACCATCCCAGCTGCATCGCATGATGAAGCATGCAGGAGAGTGTGAATGAGTGTATGCAGAGATCAGAGTGTGAGTGTGTGTATGTGTGTGCATAGATCACAGAGTATGAGTGAGTGCGCATGCACGTGTGTGCAGAGATCACAGAGTGTGAGTGTGCATGCATGTGTGTGCAGAGATCAGAGTGTGAGTGTGCATGCATGTGTGTGCAGAGATCACAGAGTGTGAGTGCGCATGCACGTGTGTGCAGAGAGATCAGAGTGTGAGTGTGCATGCATGTGTGTGCAGAGAGATCAGAGTGTGAGTGTGCATGCATGTGTGTGCAGAGGTCACAGAGTGAGTGAGTGTGAGTGTGCATGTGTGTGCAAAGATCAGAGTGTGAGAGTGTGCATGTGTGTGCAGAGATCACATAGCCAGCAGGCAGCTAGGGAAAGACTAAGAACTCAGAACACCTTCAAGAGCACAAAGCATGGCCAAGCTGACCTTGGTACCCTGTTATGTCTGACCTCTCACCCTCACCCACACAGGAGGCCAAGCTACAGTGTGTTGACCTTTGAGGGCCACATGAGAACATTAGTGCCAACCAGGGTGAGCTCTGGGTAACAATACTAGAATTCTCTTTTTTTCCTTGTGGTTTTCTTGTTTTGACTAATATTTTCACTATAAAAATAAAATATTTACTCAAAAAACACCAAGCTTTTAATACAGCAAATCATTTTGCACAAGAACTCTTTCTGAAATTTAATCAACTTCCAAGGTATACAGATCCCACTTTTCATGATTATAAAAGGCAGGGGAGGATTACAAATGTTCAGTTGTTCAACTATTCATCTATTTCCTTTGAACAGTTCACAATGGAATATTTGCGTGTTTCCTCCAAGGACGATGGACCTTCTTGCTGGCCAAGACTTCCAGGTCAGAACATATCCGAGCACGAGTAGAGGATGGCTGGATGATGTCATCCACGAACCCTGGTAAATCAAAGAAAAGGAGATCGTTGTGAGGGTGGCTGAAGTCGTCATCTACTCTGGCCACACTCCCACACTGTGGGCAGTACCTGACCTAGCAGAGAGATGTCAGACCTACAAACCCTCGGTGGACCCGAGGCCTCACACTCTTCCGGGCTCCCAACCTTTGGCATAGGAGCACTAGACAAGGTAAGGAAATTGTGGCCTCTCCCTCCCTGCCTTGATCCAGGGCGTCCACCCTGCCAGGATGGACTCAACAGGAAATAAAATTAAGAAACACTCAGGGGGCTGGAGAGATGGCTCGGGGGTTGAGACTGCTCTTCCAGGGGACCCGCGTTGATCACTAAACCTACTTCAGGTAGTTTGGAACTGCCTGTACCTCCAGCTCAAAGGGATCTGGCGCCCTCTTCTGGCCTCTGTAGGCATGTGCACACACACACACACACACACACACACACACACACTCCATACATACACACAGACAAGTAAATAATAAAACAAAACTTGTAAAAAGAAAGAAAACACAAACAACTTCTCCTCCCTGTCCATGGACCCTCATACAGTAAAATTTTGTTTACTCCATGGAGAGACCGCTTTCTTCCCTGCTCTGTGACTTGCTTTTATCAATACAATGTGATAAAAGTGACAATGGGGCTTCCCGAACCCAGGCCTCAGGGCCTAAGCTCCCGTCCTTTTTAGCTACTTTGGGACACCAAGAACAAGTCTGGACTGCTCTCGAGAAGTGAGGAAGAACCAGCAAGCAGTCAAAGGCCATCTTGGACTGTCAGGCCAGCAGCAGACTACTGTGAGAACAACCCCAGCTAAGCCCAAACCACAGTGAGGGGAAGGGAGGGTTTTAGCCAGGGCTGGGGTGGACTGGATGACTGGACCATCACCTAGAAACAGAGCCCCATGAGGCCGCTCAGGCCCACCGTGCAGTCCCAGATTCACCACTCCCCAGGCAACACATACAACTGCAAAGACGAAAGATGACCGCAAGACTTTCTAGAAAGAACAAGCAAATGACTGGGCAGATGAACAGCACCAGCCTCCACCAGGCCCCACCTCTCACAGCTGCAGGGAAAGGGTTGGCGAACTTCTCCACATACTCCGCCTGGGCGGCTTCCACATCTTGGTGTCCTTTGAAGATGATCTCCACAGCACCCTGTGAGAAGAGTTAAGGTTTCCCCAGAGTGGGGTCTCAACCCAGACAGCCATCAGTTGCTGTCGCTCTGTGGCTGCGAACCTCACAGCCAATCAGAGCAGAGACAGCAATACACGGAGCTACCTAGCATGCTCTGGGGCTGAGGACAGAACGCTGGACTGCAGTTCCAGTTCCACCCCATTGCGCTCTGCCTCTGCACTCCTTATCATTCTCTGAAGCCAGGACGTTTAGCCTGTTGCCCACCAAGGGCTGTTTTTCGTCCCCCACTACCAAGCCTGGGCACACAACACACTGCCAGTGGTGGCTTGAACAGGACTGACCCCATAGACTCATGTGTCACAGGGAATGGTACTCTTAGGGAGTGTGTCACAGCGGGGTGGGCGGGAGACAGGCTTTGAGGTCTCCTATGCTCAAGCTACACCAAGTGTAGCTCACAGTTGCTCTGCTGCCTGCGGATGAGGATGGAGAGCTCTCAGCTCCTTTTCTGGCACCATGTCTGCCCGCACCCTGTCATGGTGACGATGGACTAGACATCTGAGACTGTAAGCCAGTCCAGTTAAGTGTTTTCCTTTAGGAGAGTTACTACGTTCATGGTGTCTCTTCACAGCAAGAAAACCCAAACTAAGACACTGACCAGACAGCGCATGCGGAAGGCTTGGCCCTCTCGTGGGAACACTCTGGAACCCCGGAAAGTCACCTGGCTCAACCCTGATAGCTCTCAAAGCCACGAGAAAACCATCAAAGACAGAACTTTAGCTTCTAGTGGCAGAAAGGGGTAGCTCTGGGCACCCCAAGAGATGAGATGTGGTAGTGACAAGCTCTGTCCCAAAGGTAAACTCAGGTGACTCTCTCTCCCGGGATCCTGCCCAAAGCTACCCTTTCCTCTGCCATGAAGATGCCAATCAATGTGCCTGCCTTTGGGAAGAGAGGAGGAGGACGGCTAGCAAGGGGGCTTCCCAGGGTTTAGGCTCTAATCCCTTCAGCCCTGATCTGGCCTCTTCCGACATTCCCAGCCACACAAGGATTCTCTCAAGAGAGTTCCTGGACACAGAAAAGTTCCGCTAGATGCCTTTACCTTTGCACCCATGACTGCAATCTCAGCTGTGGGCCAGGCATAGTTGGTGTCACCAAGAAGGTGTTTGGAGCTCATGACATCATAGGCACCTCCATAGGCCTAGAACAAACCAAATGGTGAGTGTCAATGGCAGGGACAAGCAAATCATATCCCCAAACACTTCAGAAAGCTAAAGGAGATGGACGGGCCATTCCCTTCTGGCCCAACAGACTCTTCATAGTCCACACCACCTGCTGCTGCTGACCTTTTCTGCCATGGACACCCCTGCAACACATGTGTGGACCAGAAAGAACCCTCTATAGACATTTCACAGGAGACCGGGTCATCTCAGGGCAGGCCACCTCGGACATATTGCTGGGAGCATGAGGGGACATGCTCCTAGGGGACAGACTCCGAGGGGAGGGCCTCACCTTCCTGGTGATGACTGTGATTTTGGGCACAGTTGCCTCAGCAAATGCATAGAGCAGCTTGGCGCCATGTCGGATGATGCCACCATATTCCTGCGCTGTGCCTAGGTCATGAGGAAGAGTTACCAGGTAACATTAGAGCCCTTGCAAGATTTCGTGGCTGTGACAACCTCAGAGAGGGCTAATCCTCACAAGGCCCTATCTTCTGGACAACACAAGACAGAGAAGTCAGAGCTTCGGGGGATCATGAGAAACCCACACCGAGCACAACCACCTCTCCCACCCAACCTGTGCCAAGACTCACCAGGCAGGAAGCCAGGGACATCAACAAAAGTGATGAGTGGGATGTTGAATGCATCACAGAATCTGACAAAACGAGCTCCCTTCACAGATGAATTAATGTCCAAGCACCCTACATGGAGAGAGATGTTTACAGGAAGCTTCTAGACACCCCAGCTCCGTCCACAGTGGAACTACTCCCCATCAAGCACCCAGGTCTGGCTTCCGAGGCTGCACAGGTTCATCTGACTGCGATCAGAAACGCTCCTGCCAGGCAAACAAGGCTTTGCTATGCCAGTGGCAGAACACAGCAGCCTGGGATTGCTAGCCAAGCTCTTTCCCAGAGGCTGAAAGCCGAAGTCCAGCCTGGTTCGCCCCGAGGGAACCCGCAGAGGTAGCTGTCACTCAGAGTGGCTCTAGAGAACGCAGAGCTGGACTCTGGCTCTGTGTTCCATCAAGCTATCCCCCGTGAGAAGTTATCTTTCCAGCTCAAGGATCTTCATCTGCAGAATAAGGAAGTCACTACCTCCTACAGCATTGTAGGAGGCCCAGAGGACTTGGCTCTAAAACATCGGCTTGAGCAGGCCTCTAGTGCGTACCAGGAAGTCCCCCACACCCTCAAGGGGCTTTCAGACTTGATCTCTGAGACGAACATGGCCCTGAAGTAAAGACAACAGAGACAGGCAAAAACCTTCACAGACTTTTAAAGTGGGTTATCAAAGCCATCAACACATAAACATAGTGACAATAACAAATGAAACATAGTAATAAGCCATGGCTGAATAAATTTAATAAAAAGAAATTAAAGTTGATTGTAACACATACACACAAAATAATAAAATCAGGGCTGGAGAGATGGCTCATTTGTAAAGTGCTTGCCACACAAGCCTGAAGATTTGAATTCAGATTCCCAGCACCTAAAGATAAGCTAGGCACCATAGTGACATCATCACAGAATTCCAGTGCTGGGGTAGGGTGTGGGGATTCCTGGGGCTCATGGCGGGCTGCACCAATCAGCAAGCTCTGGGTTCAGACGAGAGACATAAACCTGTCCCAAAAGTATAGAGATGAGCTACTGGGAAACTCCTGTGTGGACCTACCACCTCAACACATACATGTGATCACACATGAACATGAACACATACCACACACACACACACACACACACACACGACAAAGGAGAAAGATTTTTCTGTGATGACTCAGATAAAGAGAAAACACAGCTAGATAGCCATTCATGTTTAAAAACTAGCAGTAGGGGTAGAGAGATGGTTCAGTGGTTAAGAGCAATGGCTGTTCTTGCAGAGGACCCAGGTTCAGATTCCAGCATCTACATGGATTACAGCCATCTGTAACTCTAGTTCAGAGGATTCAATACCCTCTTCTGGCCTCCAGAGACACTGCACACATGTGGTACAGAGACATACATGTAGGCAAAACACTCACACACATAAAATAAAACAAAATACCAAGTGAGGATTGTGATTAAATTCCTACAATTTGATCAAGCAATTTATCAACAGTCTTTTACACTCATGAGCCAAAAGAATGAATCTGGTAAGACACACTCTCCCCACACTGCTCAGTGCCCTGAGGACTTGCTGTGGGGACAGAAGATCTAGTGGTCTTCTAGACAAGGGACCTGGGCTGCTACCTACCATCTCTGACTGACGATCTCAATTCTTAATTCCATTTTATCTAAATTATCCCTATGCCATTTTAATACATTTGGAGTTAAAGTATTAAAACTGTAACATATCTACACATATGTGCACCCATAGTAATAAGTCAATGAAGATGAAACAATCAAACTGTTGCACAAACTCAGCTGGGCAGCAAACTGAGCTTTGGCAGAACACTTGCCCAGAGTGCATGAGACCTTAGGTCCCGTTCCTAGCAACACACGTGTGTGTGTACAAACTTGATGACACAGGCCTTCCTACTGGAAGTTGGGGATGGCAATCAGGAAAACCTTTGCTGTGCATGGCACTTTGAGCAGTGTCTCTGGCTTCTATCATGAGACATGCCTCCTACCCTATCTGTGACAGCTAAAACCACATTCAACAGTGCCAAATGTCCCCAAGACATCAAAATGACCCAGATTAAGAACTATAAACTAGCTGGCTGTGGTGGCACGCGCCTTTAATCCCAATACTAACTCAGGAGGCTGTGGCAGGCAGATCTCTGCGAGTTCGAGGCCAGCCTGATCTACAAAATGAGTTCCAGGGCAGCCAAGGATGTTACACAGAGAAACCCTGTCTCTAAAAAACCATAAAAACAAAGAACAAAAACAACACCAAAGACTAAAGCTACAGTAATCAGGGTTAGTGTGACAGGCTAAGGACAGCTAGGAGCCACAGCAAAACAAGATCTATGTGACAAAACGCAGCAGGTACCGGGGTGGTCGCTGAGGGGGTAAAGGGCCTCGTGAGAAACGCTGATGGGCAGAGCTAGAGACCACCCAGAGGCTGAAGCTCATGTTGTGCAAGTGCGGTGACTGGCGGGTTCCTACCCCACAGAAAAGCAGAGCCCCAGCGCATGCACCTGTAATACCAGAGTGCCCAGGGCAAAACAGGAAATAGAGGCGAGACGATCCTCTCAAAGATCAGGGCCAGCCTGCTGTATGCAGAGAGATGAGATCTTGTCTTAAACATGAAGGTTGCCCGCAGACCTTCACACACGTACCATGGCATGCACACACCCTCACACACACATGTGCATACATACAAACACACACAAACATGCTTTTAAAACTAAGTATCTAGTATGGAAAACGGATGAGAGTCCGTTTATGCAGCTCATTTATACAAACAAATCCATTCACAACAGGACATGGGCCGAACCATGAAGCCCAGAGCTGCAGAATTCAGGCCCAAGAAGCCCCAACCACAAATGAAAACATCACAAGGTGGGACTTTATCAGATTTCCAAAAATTCTATGCAGAAGAGAAAACCATTTTAAAAAGTAAGGAGAGATGGCTCAGCGCTTAAGAACACCAGCTATTCTTCCAGAGGACCCAGGTTCGGTTCCCAGCATTCACGTGGCAGCTCACAGCCAGCACTCAGGGGATCTGATGCCATCTTCTGGCCTCCACCAGCACCAGACACACATGTGAAATATTTTTAAATGAGTAAGGGCCAGGTGTGGTCATGCACACCTCAACTTTGACAACTGGAAGGCTGAGGTCTAAGGGGGTCACATGGTTAAGGCCCATCTGGTGTAACTGGCAGGTTCCTAGCCAGCCAGGGCTCCACAGAAGGACCCTGCCACCATCCCTCCTCTCAACCCCCTGCTGGGAAAAAGGAAGACAGAGATTGAACAGCCATAAATCAAGAAAAAGTCCCCAGTTCTACAAAGAAGCCATGGCCAGAGCACACACAGAACCCTGGGAGCCACCACAGACCTAAAAACCCAAAAGTGAGGCTCCCTCGGGAAACACCGCAACAATGGGCAACGCCTGTCCTACGTGATGACAAGAGTGTGTGTAACCGGCACACTGCCAGGCGCATCTCAGGAAGAACCTGAGAGCTGGAACCTTGGGGTGGGGATGGAGGGGAAGCACTGACACTCAAATCCGGCGCATGCGTAGGCTCGGCAGGACTCTACCACTAAGCTGCACGTTCATTAGTAGCTGTGTGTGTATGGGGAATTTAGAAAGCAGCTGTAGGTCTAAGCCCAGAAACGCAACCAGAAGAGGCCTGAGAAAACCAGAAAACACCTTAATGTCAAGACAAATGAAAACACATTGCAAATGAAGCTAGGACACTTGGTTTCCTTGTGTGCTTGCTTCTGTTCGGCTCCTGAAAAAAATAAAATGTCATAATACTGGCTGAACATGACCTAAGGGCAGCGGGTGAATGACTGTGACAAAAGATGAACACAGGCAACACAGAACATGGTCTTAGGACTGGAGAGAAGACTCATGGCGAGGAGAACTGGCTGCTCTTCCAGAGGACCTGGGTTTGATTCCCAGCACCCACACAGAGGCTCAAAACCCGCTGTAACTCCAGCCCCAGCTGATCCGTGTCCTATGGTCTTCCGTCTTCTGGCCTCCGTGGGCACTGCAGCACGTGGAGCACACATGCAATCAGGCAAACCCCCGGGCACATACAAGAAAATAATGGATAGTCTCTAGAAAATGCTGGAGAGAAGACGTCCACAAGTGGGCAAATTCGGCATTCAACCGTGTATCAGAGAACAACGCTAAGGGCGAGGGGCCGGTGTGAGGCTGGAGTTCCTACCCTGTAGGCACAGCAAAACTGCAAGGGGCTGGGCGTTCATGAGAGCTGCTGCTGCATTCTGGGATCCTAGAAACTCAAGGACCAAGGGAGGAAAGACCAGAGACTGCAGCCACCCTGGGTTATTTAGTGAAACTGTCTCAAATAAGTAAACAAATAATGCACACAGGGAAACTACTGTTATTCAGATTTGCGTGGACAGTAAATGCACTAGACAAAGACTTTAAGCCAACAGTATGTTTTTGTGTGTGTGTGTATGTGTGTGTGTTTGTTTGTTTGACACAAGGTCATACTAAGTAGCCCTAGACTGTCCTGGAACTTGATTATAGACCAGGCTGGCCTCGAACTCAGAGATCTGCCTGCCTCCTAAGTGCTAAAATGAAAGCAAGCCATTACACCAGCCCAAACCCCAGTCCTAAATACATTTATGGAGGTACAGGAAAATATGACAACAAACAATGGGAATCAAGGAAACAATGTAGAAAGAGAGAGAGAAAGGAAGAAAGAAAGAAAACCAGGAAGAGGCAACGTATTAAAAAAATAACCTAAAAACTTCTGGGGCTGAAAAGTGCAGTGACTGAAGTGGAAATCTACTAGAGGCTCAGCTCAGCGGGGCCCTGAGCAGGCAGAAGGATGACCAACAGATGTGGGGGATAAACAAAAACACTCACACACCTCACAGACCCATAAGTTAACCGGGAAGTTGTCCACATTACACAGTGTGCCAGGAGCGAGAGCAATTGGGACAATGGCACAAAGATTTGTACAAGTATCCGAAAACTCCTCAGATTGGATAGGACATGAAATTACAAAAACCAGAAACTCTAAATTCAAGCGGGATAAATTCACACACTTGTACTAAGAGAGATTATAGCCAGGTGGTGGTGGTGCAAGCCTTTGATCCCAGCATTTGGGAGACAGAAGTAGGTCTGGGTACGAGTTCAGGGCCAGCCTGGTCTACAGTGCAAGTTCCAAGACAGCCAGAGCTGTCATACAAAGAAGCCCTGTTTTGAAGAGAGAGAGACAGAGAGAGAGAGTTATAGTGAAACTTCTGGGGAACCAAGAGAGCCCCTCAGGGCTGCAAGCAACATGACTCCTGCATGCAATGGGTCTTCAATTAGATTAGCAAAATGCTATTTCTGCAGACATGTCGGAGGCCAGAAGACAAATGACATATTTAAATGCTAAATGAATAAAACTAATAATTCTGTACCAACAGTGGTTCAAAGAGGAAGAAAAGGTGGGAAGTGAAGGCATCCCAAGATAAGCAGGTAGGCTGAGGAGTCTGTCACCCTAGACCAGTGGTTCTCAACCTGCGGGTTGTAACCCCCTTGGGGGTTGAATGACCCTTTCACTGGGGTCACCTGAGGTCATCCTGTATATCAGATATTTATATTACGATTCCTAACAACAGCAAAATTACAGTTATGAAATAGTCAAGAAAATAATTTTATGGTTGGGGTCACCACAACATGAGGGTCTGTATTAAGGGGTGGCAGCATTAGGAAAGTTGAGGACCACTGTCCCAGACACACTCTGCAGTAAATGCTCCCCAAGTGCTCTGGGGAAGGCAGAGAGGCGGCCAGGCACAACACAAAACTATGTGAAGAAATCGAGACCTGCGTGAAGGGAACTATATAAGCAAACAGCCAGGATCACAGTCGTTCAGTCCGTAACTCTAATTTCTGTTCATTATCACTTTAAAAATAAATGAAGCCCAGACAGGCCTGACGGTGAGCCTTTACCATTTTCTGTACAATCTTGTCAAGGAGATAAAAAGCAGAGGGAATATGACCTAACTCACTCATGACAACAGTATTCCTATAACACTAAAACCAGACACCAGAAAATGACATCTCTCACCAACACATAAAAAGGTCAATAAACCCTGAAAACAACAATGAATGAAAATAACTATATATCACAACCAAATGATATTTAACTCAGGTAAGCAAGTTTAGTTCAACAATTGAAAAGCAGTTAATGTGATAATTTGTCAAATTAACAGGCTAAAGAAAAAGTCACCCTCCATATTAATAAATGGAGAGAAAGCATTAAGCAAAATCCAATGACCATTTAAGATAAACAAAAGGGGAAAAGCCCCCCAGCTTATTAGAAATAGAGGAGACTATTATAAATTGTATAAAGAACATCTACCAAAATCATTCAGCCACCATCCCTTCTCGTGGTGAGAGTAGTGGCTCTCCCAGGAAATCAATTCCAACACAGACAGGGGCAAGCTAACATAGCAGGCTGGAAGCCAGCCTAGTCTACACACTGAGTTCCAGGTCAGCCAAGGCTGTTTGTTTAGAGAGACCCACTCACTGCTGTTCCTTATTCTACTAGTTAATCCAGTAAGAAAATCATATAATTCCAGGTGTGATGGCACACGTCTTAAATCCCAGCACTTTTGAGGCAGGTGTAGGAGGATCACTGTGAGTTCGAGGCTAGCCTGGTCTATGTAGTGAGTTCCAAGAGAGCCTGGGCTACGTAGAGAGCCTGTGCCTCAAACAGGCTTTATAAAAAAAGGCACACAGAAGCTGGGTGGTGGTGGCCCACACCTTCAGTCCCAGCACTCAGGAAGCAGAGACAGGTGGATCTCTGTGAGTTCGAGGCCACCCTGATCTACAGAGTGAGTTCCAGGACAGCCAGGGCTGTTACACAGAGAAACCCTGTCTCAAAACATAGAAACAAACAAACAGCCTATCATTTTGAATATGACAGCTGAAGTTCAGAATACTGTACATAAAAAGTGTGAACAAACATGTGCCCATATCAATTACACACACACACACACACACACACACACACGATTTTTTTAGTTTATTTACATAAAGTATATTTAAAAAATAGAACCCAGCTGGACAGTAGTGGTGCACACCTAAATTAACTCACATTTAACCAAACCTAAGCACAATGCTTAGAGAAGACACGGAACAACCCAAACATGGTGGTACACACCTTTAACCCCAGTGCTGAGCAATGGGGAAGCAGAGGCAGGTGGAGTTCTATGAGTCTGAGGCCAGCCAGGGATACAAACCTATCTGACAGAGAGAGATTGGAAGGGGGAGATGATAGATAGATAGATAGATAGATAGATAGATAGATAGATAGATAGATATAGAGATAGATAATGGATAGATGATATAGACAGATATAGATGATAGATGGATAGATAAATAGATGATAGAAATTGATAGATAGATGGATGGGTGGATGGATGGATAGATGATAGATGGATGGATGGTCAGATGATAGTAGATGATAGATGGATGGATAGATGATGGATGGATAGGTGGATGGATGATATGGATGGATGGATGGATGGATGGATGGATGGATAGGTGGATAGATGGATGATAGTCAGATGACCAAAAGCTGCAGTTAGGAGTAGGTGGAAATTGCTGTTAATGAGACATAAGTATGTGCCTAAGGTCTTGAAAGGTGATGTGGCCCACAGTGAATGTATTAAATGCTCATGAGGAAAACCACCATGTGGTATGATTTCTGTTGCTGTGGCCGTTTCTTGCTCTGCAAGCCAGGCTGACCTTGAACTCAGGGTTCTCCTACTTCACCCAACCTAGTGTCATGATACAAGCATGTGCTACCACACCTGTAGACAGTAACATGTTTTTCATGTTAAGGGACAACGGTAAAGAGAGGCTGCTCTGACAGTCCCCAACGGCTTGGCTCAGCTATGAGGGGATCCCCTCAGCCAGCTAGGACTTAGACCTGGCCATGTCACCCGAGGTGAGAGGTGCTGTTCGTGTCTTGGGTGCTGACTATGGCATCTGCAGCCACTGAAGACACAAGGAAGACACCAGCCCCCTTGACATGGGAGAAGAGAAAGCCAACCCTGAAAATCACAGACCTAGGCTAAGAAGGAACTGCATCTTTAAGCCCGAGAGCAGGAAGACACCTCCTTCACCCATGCCTTCGAGTTTCTCCCCTGGTCACAGAGGGCAGAAGGCAGACGGACACCAAGAGTTCAAGCAGCCCTGGTGTCCAAACCCAATCAGAGGTTTCTAGAGCCCACGTCCTACCTGAGGCCACCTTGGGCTGGTTGCCGACAATTCCAACGGTCCTCCCATTCATTCTTGCAAAGCCAACAACAATGTTCTTTGCGTAATTGGGCATGATCTCAAAAAACTCTCTCTCGTCAATCACCTGTAGGAATAAATTTCCACCTGAGCTCAAAATGATTGATATTTAAAAAAAAAAAAATGCTACGATACATAACCACAGAGCCTTACAAAGGACAACAGACAGCCCAGCTCAGCCATCCTATCTCTCCAGTGTTGCAGAGGGTGGGGTGGGACCCTCTCACACAGCTTATTGTAAAAATTCTAAAATATGAAACTGGCATTAAATATGGCAATTTGTATGAACTAATTTCAAGCTTACATAACAATGTTAAGAACAGCCGAGTAGTGATGGTACACACTGAGGGGCAGACAGATCTCTGGGTTTGAGGCCAGCCAAGGCTGCACAGAGAAACCCTGTCTTGAAAACCAAACAAACAAACCATCATCAAGAATAGTACAAAAGGGCTGGAGAGATGGCTCAGAGGTTGGGAGCCTTTGCTGCTCTGGCAGAGACCTGAGTTTGGTTACCAGCACCCAGGCCGGGCAGCTGACAGCCACCTGTAAGTCCAGCTCCAGGTGATCCAGCACCCTCTTCTGACCTTGACAGGTACTACACTTATGTTTTACACACACACACACACACACACACACACACACACACACACACCATACACACACATCTTTGTTAAACAGTACAAAAAGTACTCATGGACCCTTACCCAGACTCCTCTCTAACATTTCCTACCATTCTTTCTCCCCACAATGGTGGCGAATGCAGCACTAATTCTCACTACCCCATCTCACACAGACTCGAGCAGCTGGCACTTTCAGGGATCCAGTCTCTGGTCCTTTTAATTTTTAATGCATCAGTATTCACTGTCCATCATAACAACTGTCCATCATAACAACTGTCCATCATAACAACTGTCCATCATAACAACTCGAATACAAAAACCAAGTCATTGGGTGAAGAGTGCCTTCCTGGTCAGGATATGTGTAATTTTGTCATGTTTGGGATACCGTGGCAATCCTAAGTGGCTCCCATCATCTTGTGGTAATGAGAGGAACTGCATCCCACAGGCTTGCAATGGATAGCATTCAAACTTTACTTCTAGTCAATTTGACATATAAGAAATAAGTCAATGAAATTTGTTTTTTCAAGACACGCCCCTCCAACTCAGGAAATTGCTTGCTTCTGCAGGGTCTCTTGTTGGCTGACCTGGAACTCAGGTTTCTCCTGCTTCATCCTCCAAGGTGCTGAGCTCACAGCCTCCAGACCCACATTCAGCTGTCCCTCTTCAGCCACATGATATACAGTCTGCCTCCAAGTGGCTCTCAAGTTGTCATAGCATTAAGAAAAGCAACCTTGCTTCTGGGCTTGGATCTATTTTTATCATCCACTAAAACTCTCCTGGGTCTATCTCTAGCTCTTCCGTTCCTCTCCACTGGTCTATTTACATGCCCGACCCTCACTGTTTTAGCTGAACAAGCTGTAAGGAAGACAAAGCTAGCCCTATTTGTAGCTTTTGCAGTATTCCCAGTGATCCGTGTACCTACGTATAAACTTGCCTAGTTCTATAAAAGCATCTATTCAGGCTGCCTTCAAATTATAAACTTAGGAGGAATTGGCACCTTATACTAACCCATGTTAAGGAACACGGGCATATCTCCATTTGCTTATACCTCCTGCATTACCAATTTCTTCCCTGATCTGTAGTTGTGATATATTTGTTTTCTGGGAAAAGGTCCCTATATTTTTCAGATGGGAACTAAATTTGCCTAATCATTTCTGTCATTTTTACAGTTTCAAGACACATATTCTTCTATGTCTGTTTGAGGCACAATCCAGAAATTTTGATACCCAGTTTTCATTCAATATTAGAATTCTGTCATTCAGTAGGACATTGTGGGTCACGCCTTTAATCCCAGCACTTGGGAAGCAGAGACAGGAGGATCTCTGTGAGTTCAAAGCCAGTCCAAGACAGCCAGGGTGGTTACACAGACAGGTTATCCTGTCTCAAAAAAAATAGAATTCTGACATTTAGTTCATATTTTCCTTTGGGAACTGTTTAACAGATTTCTTTCCAGGTATTGGGGTACTTTTGTTTTAGTCATTAAGCATTTATAGTCTAGAGCAGTATTGTTTATAATTTTAAAATATTTTCCATGTGTATGAGTGTTTGGTGTGCATATGTATATCATGTGTGTGTAGTGCCTGCAGACGCCACAAGGCGGCGACATCGGATCCCGGAGCTGGAGTTAGATGGTTGTGAGATGTTGTGTGGATGTTGTGACCAAAGCTTGGGTCTTCTGTAAGAGCAGCAAGTGTCTTAATCACTGAGCCGACTGTATTAATCAAGGCTCTATAAAGGGACAGAACTGACGGTACACACATACAGCGACAGCTGTAGATGAAAAGGGAAGGTATTCCCACACTGGCTCTCTGATGACAGAAAGCCTAACAATCTGGTGGCTGTTCAGTTCTCAGGTCTGTATGCTTCAGCTGTCCCAACTGGACCCTGGAGAGTGGCTGGCCTTCAGCCTGTGCTGAGACCCTGAAGGAGTTGGATTTAATTCTGTCCACAGAAACAGGACAGATGAACTTGCCAGTGGAGTGAGGGTGCAGGCAAAGTCCCCTTCTTCTGTGTTCTTTATCCGGGCTGCCCCAGAAGTGTAGCCAAGATTTAGGTTGAGTCTTTCTACTTCAATAATCTGACTAACAAAATCCCTCACAAGAGTTCCTGGCAACTCCGGTTTTGACTGATCCAGATGCAGTCCAGTTGACAACCAAGATCAGCCATGGTATCCTCTCTGCAAAGTATTAAAACGTGTGTGTGTGTGTGTGTGTGTGTGTGTGTGTGTACACGTGTATGTGTATGTGTGTGTGCGCGCGTGCATGCGTGAACATGTATGCCACAGTGTGCTTACATATGGAGGTCAGATAACAACTTGTGGAGTCAGCTCTTTTTACCAGGAGGTCCTGGGCCTCACCCTCAGGCCAGCTCGGTGCAGCACTTTTATGCCTACTGCACCAGCCAATTATTTGTAACTTTTGTTTTATCAAACTTAATGTTTTCCTTCTGCCCCCATTCAAAATCTTTTGTGAATGTTACCCCGGGGTTTATAGTAAAATTTGTTGCCCAATGATACAGAGCACAGCCCTGAGGAGGGGCAGCAGGCTCCCAGAATAAGCCCACAGAACCATCGACATTCCACCCAGCAAGAGCTGCTAGGAAAAGCGTGTGAAGGAGACACCTGTCACCTGCAAATGTGCCCAGAGCCCAACAGCTGTCTTCCTGATCAAACCAGGGCACAGGTACAGGAAGGAAGAGGGGCCAGGCATCCTGACTTCACACTCCTCACTCTCTAGGAAGACAAGGTATCCTGACCAGAGGGGCCTAACAGTAACACCCAACAAAGATCAACCCTGTCCCACTCCAAGCCAGAATATGTCACCAATTCTGTGCACCTTGGTGCCTTCTAAGTTCCCTGAGCTCTGCTGGCCCTGAAGTCCATCTGAGCCCTCGAGATGTTAGAGCCACTAGCTCGTACCAGAACATCCTGCCTGATGGCCCTGGCCACCGGCCACCGCATTTCCTACCTGTGCTGACATTGAGACCAAGTCACATACACCCTGCTAGGCCAAAGCACAATGACCATGGCTGAGGCTGAGTGACGACAGGCAGGACAGGACAGGGCGCTTACTGAGTGTATGATGTCCAGCATGTCGTAGGCTTTGCTTGACTCCAAAGGGACGATTGTGTCCAGCTCAGGAACCAGGCGGTCACTAGAAAAGACAAATGGGATGAGCATAAAAACTACCACCCTGGGGAAGCCAAGAAGGGAATGAAGTAAGCACAACACATGGGCTGGATGACGTGTCCTCACTGGACCTTCACAGAAGCCTTTGTCATTATGTCACTAAACAGAACCTGAGTGCAATACCAGCTCACGTGATTTAAAAACAGAAAACAAAAAAACTGCAGAAAAATAAGATTACTATTGTAGCTCTTTCGTTTGCCCTTCTGGAATGTTTCCTATGCTAGAGACACACCATGGACTGTAAAGGACACTGTAGGTGACAGGACAAAGCTCGGGCACCCTGCTCTGACTTCCTGGAGCATCTAAGACAGAAGAGCAAGGAACGGCAGGGGTTCTCAATCGCCTCCTGACCCCCGCCGCAGGTTAACCAGCTATGGCCCCTTTAAGCAGCAAAGCTCAGGCCCACTGGACAGAATCACTTGGGACCAAACAGTCACACCCTGGCCTGTGGCTCTTTCTCTGCCATGGTAGGGAGATCAAGCCAGGGCTTGTGCCCACTTCACTGAAGAACCCAACAGATCACACCCCGCAAACCTCCTCTCTCCACCAGGCTCTTAGCCCTTCCTGCCCCTTCCACGTGGGCAGCCAGGTACTAGAGTGACCCCTCCCCTCAAGTAGAGGGTCTTTCCTTGGCCATACCATGCAGCACACACAAAACCAACTTCCCAGAAAGCTCTGCTGTGTACTAGGCTCCACCTCCGCTGAAAATGCAGTCGGTCCTTATGTTGTTATGGGTCACTTAAACAGCTTCCCTGGGTCAAGGTAGGCTACTCAGACACCCTGGGACCCTCGGCCACACCCTTCAAAAACACCAAATAGTATATAAATACTCAGAAAAGAGCTGCTTCCTTGTAAGCCACCCTTTCTGTGGCCCCATGAGGTGTGTCCACTGAGGAGTGGGGCCCTGGGGACATAGTTCTGAGCCTAGGTACACGAGGACAGCCTCTAACCACCGGATGCAATTCTGAAGAATTCCATCAAGGAAGGTCAGGTCAAGTGAGTTTTGTAATCTGAAGAAACAGAAGCAGGACAAGGGTTCCCTGCCGGGCCTCCACCCTGCTCTGTGGCCAAAGGGCCCAAAGCAAGGGGATCTGGGGTCTTTTTGTTTTCTGAGAAAGGGCTTCTCTGGGAGTCATGGCTGTCCAGGAACTCTCTGTAGCAGGCTGGCCTCAAACTCAGATCCGCCTGCCTCTGCCTCTTGAGTGCCGGGGGTGGGGTGGGTTAAAGGTGTGGTCACCACACCCAGCTTGCACACTGGATCTGAAGTCTTTACAAGGAGCTCAGCAAAGCTCCACCCTCAGGCCAACACAGGAGCACATCTCCTGAGGCCACGCTGCTGACTTCACTTTGGCTGTTTCCTTATCTAGACCTAAAAAGCTTCCATCTCCATTTCTGGACAACTCCAAAGTCTTAACAAACTTGTGTAGTCTCTCCCACCCCCAGATGCCCAGAACATCACCACAGCTGGGGCTGTGTTGACATCTCTGCTCCAAGCTGAACTGAAGTCCTGTCAGGACAGAGAGGCCAGAAGGCCAGAGAAGGACAAGCCTGCCGCCACCCACCTGGGGTCATGGCACTCTCGGACTGGAGCTGGGTCCTGGCTGCTGAGGGGCAGGTAATTGAAGAACTCACGAAGATTACACAGGGCATCCACATCATTGTCGAAAGCTCTATGGGCCACACCTGAGAACACAGAAAGGATGCAAGGCCCAGGGGCCAGCGGTCACCGACAGATGACATGCGAAGATGCTCGCAGGCATCTCCAGCTTGGCAGACACTAACCACAGCTCTGTCCTCGGTTTTGTCCGGGATGGACAGCCCACACGCTGTTCTGCCAGCCCACACTCCCTGCACTGTGGGTCCTGCACACTTCCCTGCTCTGTGTGCAGTGGGACACGACTCCACACCAGCTTCCCCACAGCTGCTCACTGCCTCTTACCAAGGAAGCTGCCTGGCACACAATGGGCTCGGACACAGCAGAAGGAAAGGGGAACGCCCTGGCTCCGAGGAGGGGTGCGGGTGTGCTGGTATCTCACTACAGAGGGGTCAAGCCATCATTCTGGAGTGTTTAGAAATAAAAACTAGCCAAAAAAAGGCCCCAGGCAGAGCCAAGCACTCTCACCTAGACCATCTGCTTCCACTACTGCCCCATAAATCCCCGTCCTCAGAGCAGCCAGAGGGAGATTTCTATGTGAAATCAGGGTATCATTGTTCATCATGCAGTGATCACTCCTCTACGCCTTGGCCTCTGTATAAGCTATTGCCCATGCCTGGATGCTTCCCCCTCAATACCCACAGGGAACCTCTTCAGGTATATTCATCTAGCACCCTCACTGTGAGTCCTATGGGTGGAAGCTCAACACCCAATGTCTGACAGCCTGTTCTCCCACAGAACTTAGCATCTTGAATGTTCTACACGATGTTCTACTTGTGTTTTGTGTTACCCATCTCCCTTACTAGTAAGCAACTGCCGCGTGCACAGGGTTGTGATGTCTCCGCAGACATGTTCCCAGCACCTAGCACAATGCTTCACACACAGGTACTCGATGACTATCTGCTGAAAGGAGTCATCTCAACAAGACTGAACGCTAGCATTTAAAAAGCATTTATAAACTGGCACAACATTCTGGAAGGCAGTCTGGCAGGTTCCTCAAAAAGATCAACAGCTATTCCACACATACCTGGACATGTGCCAGCAAGAAATAAAAATGTCATGCAAATGTTTATAAAAGGATATTATGCTATAAACACAAACATATATATGTTATAAAACCACAAATATATATATATGCATATATATATATATATATATATATATATATATATATGTTATAAAACCCAAATGTCTGTTAGTGGATAAACAAGACAGGTTGCGGCTGGGGCTGGCCTGGGGCTCAGAGGTATAGATAGCAACTCTCTAGCATGCTGGATGCTCTGGGTGTAATCTCCATCACAGGGGTGGGAGGTGAGGGGGTACAGGGCAGTGAATGGGAGCCCACATCTGTAATCTCAGCTCTCAAGAAGCTGAGGCAGGAGGATTAAGAATTTGAGGCCAGTCTGGGCAATTTAGTGAGATCCTATCTCTAAAATAAATAATTTAATTACTTATATATCAACGCATTATGTGGAATTGAGACTTTAAAAAGCATATAAGCATGGGCCAGCGAGATGGCTCAGCAGGAAAAGGTACTTGTGGCCAAGCCAGACAATCTCAGTTTGATCCCTGGGACCCACATAATAAAGAGACAGAACCAGTTCCCACCAGATGTTCTACAACCTCCATATGAACACTGTGGCATGCCCCTCACCACATTCACACAAAATGCAATGTATACACACACACACACACACACACACACACACATGCCCACATAAAAGTTCAAATCTGAGAGGAGAAAGAGAATCAAAAGCGGGAGACAAGAGAGGGACATGGGGTAAATACAAAGTACCTGACGGACATGCATGAAAATGGAAACATTTTGTACAATAAATACACACTACTAAAAATTTTTAAAAGACATGATTATTGAATGACTGGATTTATATGAACTGTCCAAAGTTATCGAATACATAGAAACAAAGTTGGCTCGTGACTGCTTGTACTTCCAGCAGCTAGAATATTTAGGGTGCAGTGGGGTGTGATGGGAAAAACTTTTGCTTCAATGCCAACGGTAAGTCACAAGATACCATTCCAGACCATTCCTCTGCAAGTTCAGTTGTACATATATAAATCACATCTACTTACGATGTGATTTATATATGTACATATATATATATACACATATATATATGTACTTATGGGCTCGAAGGTCACTTTATGGACAGTGAGGGCCTGTGGAGAAGAGCTGGCCTAGCCTGTGTGCAGCACAGGGGTGTGGGTGGGGGACATTAGTAATAACCTACTACTTAAGTCTGAGGCTGCAATCTGTGGTGGTTATGTCACAGTGCTGTTGGTGAAGTGACATTTTTAACAACTTTTCACCACCATGTGATGGGGGATGTCCTTCTGTATATATGTTTCTGTTATTGGTTGATGAATAAATAAAACACTGATTGACTAGTAGAGGCAGGAAGATAAGCAGGATGAGGAGAAGAGGAGAACGCTGGGAAGAGAGGCCGCAAAGAAACACCGTGTAAAGACGGGGAAGATAGGACACACCAGGTGTTCTCTGGTAATATAAAGCCATGTATGTATTTACATAGATTAGTAATTATGGGTTAATAAGTAAGAGAGAGCTAGCCAGTAAGAAGACCTATTGGCCAACAGTTTTATAATTAAAAGAAAAAAGCCACAGCACACATTACCTCCTAAGTGTCTCAGCAGAGAAGAGAGCATTTTCCTGTTTCTCCCTGCTTATATCCTGTTTCTGCCCAGCTACGTCATTTTCTGAATGTCTGTACAGACCTCTATGGTTTGCTAGTGGCCAGCTCCCTTCTCTGACCCCTCAGACAGGCTTTATTTGTGCAAGAAAGATACCATCACCACCACCCTGCATGGCAGTCGCTTCACATTTTGAGAGCAGGAAGATCACATTCACACCTCTCACCTGACACAGTGGTGTGAGTCTTGGCACCACCCAGCTGCTCCTGAGTGACATCCTCATTGGTAACAGACTTCACAACCTCAGGGCCAGTGATAAACAGGTAGGATGTGTCCTGAAATCAGATTTCCACACCATCAGACTCAAGTCACCAGGCCTACTTGGGAGTTCACTCAACCAAGACAAATGCAGGGGAGGAGACAGAGACCTGGTGGTGGGAGGAGGCTGGGATTCAAGATGTCCACAGGCTGAAGACTTGATTTCCGAGCCACACTGCAGTGGTATAAATGAGAATGGCCCCCACAGGCTCTCAGATATGAGAACCGGGGAGTGGCACCATTTGAATGGATTAGAAGGTTTAGTCTTATTGGAAGAAGTGTCACTGGGGTGGGCTTTGAGGCTTTAAAATGCTCATGCCAAGCCCAGAGTTTCTCTCTTCCTGCTGCCTGTGGATCAGAATGTGGAACTCTCTCAGCTACCTCTCCAGCACCGCGTCTGCCTGTGAGCCACCGTGCTTCCCAACATGATGACAATGGGCTAAACCTCTAAAACTGTAAGCAAACCACTATTAAATGCTTTCATGGTGTCCCTTCACAGCAACAGAACACTATTCTCAGAAGAACTCTCTGCTGTCTGCTTTGGTCTCAGTAAGTAAACCCGCAGTGTAGCTAACCTCCAGCATGGCTTACCTGCAGCATGGCTAACCTCCAGTGTAGTTAACCTGCAGCATGGCTAACCTCCAGTGTGGCTAACTTCCAGTGTAGTTAACCTGTAGTATGGCTAACCTGCAGTGTGGCTAACCTCCAGTGTAGTTAACCTCCAGTGTGACTAACCTGCAGTGTGGCTAACCTACAGTGTGGCTAACCTCCAGTGTAGTTAACCTCCAGTGTGACTAACCTGCAGTGTGGCTAACCTCCAGTGTAGTTAACCTCCAGTGTGACTAACCTGCAGTGTGGCTAACCTCCAGTGTAGTTAACCTCCAGTGTGACTAACCTGCAGTGTGGCTAACCTCCAGTGTAGTTAACCTCCAGTGTGACTAACCTGCAGTGTGGCTAACCTCCAGTGTAGTTAACCTCCAGTGTGGTTAACCTCCAGTGTGACTAACCTGCAGTGTGGCTAACCTGCAGTGTGACTAACCTGCAGTGTGGCTAACCTCCAGTGTAGTTAACCTCCAGTGTGACTAACCTGCAGTGTGGCTAACCTCCAGTGTAGTTAACCTCCAGTGTGACTAGCCTGTAGTTTGGCTAACCTGCAGTGTGGCTAACCTCCAGTGTGACTAACCTGCAGTGTGGCTAACCTACAGTGTGGCTAACCTCCAGTGTGACTAACCTGCAGTGTGGCTAACCTCCAGTGTAGTTAACCTCCAGTGTGACTAACCTGCAGTGTGACTAACCTGCAGTGTGGCTAACCTCCAGTGTAGTTAACCTCCAGTGTGACTAACCTGCAGTGTGGCTAACCTCCAGTGTAGTTAACCTCCAGTGTGACTAACCTGCAGTGTGGCTAACCTGCAGTGTGGCTAACCTCCAGTGTAGTTAACCTCCAGTGTAGTTAACCTCCAGTGTGACTAACCTGCAGTGTGGCTAACCTGCAGTGTGGCTAACCTCCAGTGTAGTTAACCTCCAGTGTGACTAACCTGCAGTGTGGCTAACCTCCAGTGTGACTAACCTCCAGTGTAGTTAACCTCCAGTGTGGCTAACCTCCAGTGTGACTAACCTGTAGTTTGGCTAACCTGCAGTGTGACTAACCTGCAGTGTGGCTAACCTCCAGTGTGGCTAACCTGCAGTGTGACTAACCTGCAGTGTGGCTAACCTCCAGTGTAGTTAACCTCCAGTGTGACTAACCTGTAGTATGGCTAACCTACAGTGTGGTTAACTCACTAGGTTAAACTTAAACCTAACAGGTAACCCTGACTCAGAGTTCATGTACCACGTGCTTATTACAGACCTTCCCAGGAGTCTGTCATTAAAACTTTAAAAACTTCTGTCCCCTCCCACTTCCAAGAAGAAACTGAGGCACTAAGATGGTAAACAGTGAACTACTATAAATGAGGCTGGTTTTTAGGAATCCATTAGTCAGTAACAGGAATCCTCTCTGTTAGTGAGAGGAAGGCAGGGAAAGGGAGGAGCAGGGAGACAGTCAGACAGACAGACAGCTAACTGACTGGGCCTGGGACACTGACCTGGGGTTACAGGTGTCCACCACACCTGGGTTTAATGTGTGGCTTCTACTTTATGTAAAACACTGGAAATAAGGTGGGGAGGACAATGGGAAATAAATCTAACTTCTTCCCATTGCATACACAAGATTAAGTAGTGTTCATAGAATATTATTGATAAAAAAATTAAAAGAACTGAAGCAACCAGACAAAATGTAAATAACAGCTGGATATGATAGTTAATCATGACTCTGAATATGCCAGACCCCTGAGTAACAGGCGAGCACATGTGAGGAGTGTGCAGACAGGAGAGAAGAGCCGCCTTGAACATGGCAGCACCACCCACCAGACTGGCGAGACGGCTCCGGCAAAGAGTGGCCACTGCTCCTACATGGGACGAAAGTTCAGCTCCCAGCACCTGTGCTGAGTGACTCACAACATGCTGAAACTCCAGCTCCAGGGGATCAGATGCCCTCTTCCAGCCTCTTCAGACATCAGTACCCATGTGCCCCCAAGACACACATACACAGAGAATTAAAAACTAACCCTTCCAAATAAATAACATTTTACCCAGGAGATCAATGCCTTTTAGAGAAAAATCTTTTGCTTCAGGCATGTGGAGGAGAAAAGAAACAGGGCATTTCTTCTTTGAAAAGGCAGAATTCCTTCTGCCAGGTGGTGGTGGTGGTGGTGCACACCTTTAATCCCAGCACTCGGGAGGCAGAAGCAGGTGGATCTCTGTGAGTTTGAGGCCAGCCTGGTCTACTGATCCAGTTCTAGGATAGCTAGGAACAAACAAACAAACAAACAAAGAAAAAAGGCAGAAGGAAAACACCGAACTCCAGGCAGCTGGAGCCTTCCATGAGGGATGGCGGATATCCCAACTCCAGCGCTCTATTCATCCTGCCCTACCAGAGAGAGGAGAGGGGAGGAAATGGGGACACAGGTCACAATGCAGAGCCACAGACTCACTAACAGACCAAGACCTTCCCAACACTTGGGCAGAAGCAAGCAGATGTCTATGGGTTCAAGGCCAGCCAGAGCTACCTTGTCTATAAGAAAAATGAAATTTGCAGGTAAATTGATAAAAACCAAAAAAAAAAAAAAAAAAAAAAATCTAATAAATGAGATAATCCAGACCCAGAAACACAAATGCTGCACATTCTCGCTTGTCTTCGGTTCCTAGGTGAAATCTTCATATGTGAGTCTACGTCTTGGAGAAATCACAGAAAGCAGGAGAGTGGAAAGGGACGGCGGGGAACAGGTAAACAGGGGAGCAAAAGGAAACAGGCAACACAGAGAAATGGGAAAAAGGAGAGGAGGGCTCTTCCTGGGGGAGGGGCGGGAGGAGAGACAAATAACACCAAGGATGTTTGACAAAGCTTCAAAGAATCAGTTTTATACAAACCTAACGTTAAAAGCACCACATACACAGTGATTTGACTGAGAACGGCCCCCAAAGGCTCACATGTTTGAATACTTCTTCCCAGTTGGCAGAACTGTTTGGGAAGGATTCGGAGGTTTGGACCTCTTACAGCAAATCTTTCTCTGTCCACCAGCCAGTTCCCAAATAATGACACAGAGACTTAACATTAATTATGAAAGGTTTGCCTTAGCTTAGGCTTGTTCCCACCTAGCTCTTATAACTAAAATTAACCCACTTCTATTCATCTACGTCCTGTCATGTGTTGCCTGCCCATCCTGCTTCTTCCATGTCTCGAGTCTCTCACACATCTAGATTCCTCCTCCTGCCTAGATGTGTCCTCTCTACTCAGAAGTCTGGCCCTTACCTCCTGCCTAGCTATTGATCGTTCAGCTTTTTATTACACCAATCACAGCAATACATCTTCACACAGTGCACAAATATCCCACAACAGAGGTGTGTCACTGGGGGTGGGCTTTGAGGTTTCAAGACAAATACCATTCCCGGTGTCTCTCATCTGCCTCCTACTTTCAGATCAAAATGTAAGCTTTCAGCTGTCCTTGAGCCCGAGCCCACGCCTGTGCTCTGTCATCACACACTCACCCTCTGAAACTGTAAGCTTTGGTCACGGTGTTTTATGACAGCAATAGGAAACTAGCTAAAACAGAAGATGGTACCAGGAGTGGGGTATTGTTGTGACAGACCTGACCGTTCCTTTTGCAGGGAGCATGTGGGAAGCCTTTGGGGCTTTGGACAAGGAAGGGGTCTGAAAGCTATAGGCAGTGCTTAATAGGCCATCCCAACAGGAATTTGAAAGACATGCGTACTACGGAAGCCCAGATCAAAAGTTTTCAGAGGGGGCCAATATTAGCAGCTGGGCTATAAGACAGTTCTTGTGCTATTTTGGCAAAGAATATGACTACTTTCTGTCCGTCAAAAGAATCTGCTTGAGGGTAAATTTAAAAGCACTGGACTAATCCTTGGCAGAGTAGATTTCACGACAGCCTAATACTAACTCTGCCCCATGGTTATTAGTAATCACTCTTATGCAGGTCTACGATTGTAAAAAAGAAAATGAAGAGCAAATGGGGCAAAAAGAAATCCAAACAGTGTAGTTTGGAGTTAAAATGAGCACTAGGAAAGTGAGGGAGGGGACCTCTCAGGAAAGACCCCACCCAGCTACGCCTCCAACTTGTTAAGTGTCCAGAACACAAGAACAAACAAAACAAGCAGAGGAATGGAAATCCCACAAACCCCAAACAGCAAAGATCAAAACACCAATTCAAACAAACATTCTTGGTGCACTTCCTGGCAGACTGACACTTCAATTAAAAAAAAAAAAAAAAAAACCTACACCAAAAAGCAACAAGATAACCATGAGGAAGGAGGGCCCAAGAGAAAATCAGACAGAGGAGCCAGGAATTGCTGCAGAGGCAGGAAGCACTTCCTGTGACTTCCAAGGAGAAGGCAGAAACAGGAACTCAGAATCTTCCCAAGCCATAGACACTACAGCACAGGGTGCTGAGCCGTCCAAGGCACCAGCACATGGCTCTGCTCCCCAACTACAGATGGGATGGGAAACCCAGAAGAAGCCGAGGGAGGAAGCGCCACACCACAGAGGGCTGAAGGGCAGAACCTTAAGAACCCTGGGCTCTTTATGCTCAGAAACCAAACACACAAGAAGAGACAAAGCAAAATACCTGAAGTGCTGACAAGATTTAGAAACAAAACAAAAGCCACTGAGAATTCCATACCCTACAGTCATATTCTTTCCCATTTCCTTTTTTATTGGTTCTTTGAGAATTACATACATTGTATTTTGATCACATTCATTCCCTCTTTCAACTATTTCCAGATCTACACCCCTTCCCTACCCATCTGCCCAACCTTGTCTTTTTTATAAGGGGGCTGGGTGAGCACAGTTTGTGCTGTGCATATATAATCTTGGATGTGTGTCCATCTACCAGAGTAGATCCCAACCTGGGGCTTGAGACCTTTTCACAGGGGGTTACCCAGACCATCTGCATACAGATATTTACATTATAATCACAAGTAGCAATATTAGTTATGAAGTAGCAATGAAAATAATTATATGGTTGGAGGTCCTCACAACATGAGGCGCTGTATTAAAGGGTCACCGTATTAGGAAGGTTGAGAACCGCTGCACTAGAGCATGGTCAATCTACCAGAAGCCACACCCTTAAAGAAACGGGCTCTCCCTCTCCCAGCAGCTGCCAATAGTCAACAGTTTCTCCACTAAGGGTGGGACTTCATGACCACCTTCCCTTGCTCCATAAGATGTAACTCATACCTGGCACCATTATCAGGGCCAAGAACCAATGGCCAGACAGGTCATAAGGGAAAACCTGCTGCTATTATGCTGCATGGAAACATTACTAAACCAGTTAGTTCCTAACAACTTATCATTATACCGATGCACCTCAGGGCATCTCAGCCCCTCTTCTGCAGTAGATGGTATTAACCCTGCAGTCATCTTTCATGGCTGGGGGTGGCGATCAGTGGATACATGCACAATAAGGCAAACATGTCTGCAGAGCGAACTTTGCAGGAGAATCTCCCGTTCGCCATCTCACGCCTATGCATACTTGGGTATGCATGTGATTAAAATCAAATGCGTTATGAAAAGGTACATGCTCAAGAGAAAATATAACTTTATCTGCTAATTAAAACAGAACGTCAGTGGATGGAGAAATGCTCAATGGTTAAGAGCACAGTTCTAGGGTATCTGATGCCCTCTTCTGGACTCTTTAAGTACTACATGCATGTGTTGCACAGACACAACATGCAGGCAAAATATCCACACACATAAAGCAAAATTAATTAATCTTTTAAAAATGTTTGATATAAAGAACCACCCAAACTACAACACTTAGCAAACAAACTACTCCTTCTCTTGAACCCCATAAAAGCCTAAACAATTACTGGGACCCTATAATACCCTCACTCACATAATCCACTGTCAATCTTTAACATATTTCTGACTTGTATTATCACTTTACTTTGAGTAATGTCACCTTACTACTTTTGCTACTCTATGTGAGCTCTTATTTTATTCTTAAATAAGAATCCAAGAACCTTGAAACGCCAGCTAAGACCCCTGACCACCAGTAACACAGTGATCAATACTCGTTTATAACCCAGCACCAGTGAGACCAAGTCCAGAGAGCTCAAGTCTGCAGTCAGCCTGGACTACATAGCAAGACACTGTCCTTAAGGGACTGGAGAGATGGCTGAGCAGTTAAGACCACTCACTGCTCTTTCAGAGGACCTGGGTTTGGTTCCCAGTGTCCATGTAGGGGCAGCTTACAACCATCTATAACTCCAGTTCTAGGGGATCTGATGCCCTCTTCTGGTATCTGAGAGCAAGGCACAGACATACATGTAGGCAAAACAAAACAAAAAAACATAACCATAAAAAAGAAATAAAAAGCTATCTTAAAAACAAGACTCAGCTATCTCTCTCTCTCTTTCTCTCTCTCTGTGTGTGTGTGTGTGTGTGTTATTTGTAAAAATCCCACTGTGAAGGTGTGGAGAAAGATTTATCTTGCTAACAATTACCGAAAGAATTAAAGAGTGCATCTACTGATTTTAGTCTAAATATACTTCAATCACAGGAAACCATCAGGGATCAAGACGGAATTGCAGTGACAAAAGGGTGGCTCTCCAGGAGGACAGACAGACCTTGTGTACCCAACATCAGAGCAAAGCATGATGTGAGATGAACACAGAACCTCGGCAGAGGCCAGTCCAGCTGCAGGGAACCAGTGGCAGAGCCTCCCAGGCATCCCTCATACTCCTTTTCTCCTCCTCCTGCCTTATTCCGCTCTCTCACCGTGACTCACTGAAGCCCTGAGCCAAAGTCAACCCTTCCTCCCCTGGGACTGCTCGTTATCTATTCTGTCTCGGGAACTCCCTTCCTTTCTCACTGTGTTTACATGCACGAGTTTTCCTCTATCTCTTTCACTTAATTATGAACTCCATGTAAGTGGGAACCCTGTTGGCTTCGTGTTTCACCATATCCGCAGTGCTGGGCCCTAAAAAAGGAGTGCTTTGGCAATCAGTCAATCCCTCAGCAAACCCAGTGCGCTTGTACTGGATTCAAGGTTACTCTTAAACAATGTTATTAGCAGGACAAGTTCACAACAGATGGTCAGTTGTACCAAGCACACACCGGACGTGCAGAAGACAGCCTTAACTGACGTAAGCATATGTCCCAAACTTCCTGGGGAAAGGAAGTGGACTTGTTAGCAAGACCCCTGGAAGTCATGCTCTGGGAATCCCTGTTTCTTACTGCTGCACACCAACAAGCAACAACCCCCCTCCCACCCCTCACCCCCTGCAGGTCACCCTATAAAAACTGTTTACCTGTTGTCCCCATTCCCAACATAAACAGACAAACAACATGCAATTAAAAATGGCCCAAGTTTGCAGCTCGGGCAAGTAGTTGGCCAGTGTAGGCATTTCCCCATTGCCACCCACTGACACAGGATTTGGGGGTTGCAAACTGGGAGTATAGTCTGAAGTCTCCCCAACACCATGTTCCAACCAGGTAGCAATTTCATGGATCTCTTGCAGTTACAAAATTTAAAAAGCTATATATCAAGACACATTTGAAATATAATGGTGGGTGCATCAGGTAGGAGGCTCAAAGTGAGATGGGGGAACTCTGCCATAGGCCTTGGATGCTAGCTGAAAACAGGCAATAATTCCAAAGGGTTTATATTGGTTTGTCGGGATGTTAGCTAGGTCCCACACAGCTGGGGGAAAGGAGTAGCTATTAGCAAGCTACAGATCACCAAGACAAACTGGAGCTAGTCTTTCAACCTCTCCACATCACTGACATTTCGGGGAGGTGGGTCTACTCTAGCTGGAGCCTTCTCTTTCCCCCAGCATGGGACTCCTGAGCAAATTCTCATTTCTTTGGGGTCCACTGTCTCAACACTCTGATAGATTGAGAGGCGCACGTGTCTCTTTAGACTGTCCTCCTTTCTGCCAATCCAGTTACACCACCATACCATAGGGTCACCCTGAGGCTAGACAGCCTTCCCTGGTGAGGGGGGTCCATTGTGCAGGATCCTTCAGCCTTAGACCAAACCAGGCCACAGAGCCCAGCCAGAAGCTGCAGCACCACTGAGCAGTGGCTGAGAACTGCAGGTGATGGGTGTGTGAGAGGGTCCTCCACCAGGTGGAGGAGGGTTTCAGGGCCAGATGTATGCAGAGGGTGGAGTAAAGGCGCTGCCCACACGACAGTCCCATGGTATGGCCATGGTGAAGGTTGTTTTAGGCAAAAGAGATGATATACAGTGACATCTTCAGGAGTCCAGAGCAGAGAGAAAAGAAATCAGACTGGACTCGGCCAAGGCTATCTGTAAGTAAAGGGAGACTAGGGAAGGCAGGGGGAGGGAGAGAGGGAGGGAGGGAGGGAGTGGAGAGGGAGGGAGGGAGGGAGGGAGTGGAGAGGGAGGGAGGGAGGGAGTGGAGAGAGAGGGAGGGAGGGAGTGAAGAGAGAGGGAGGGAGGGAGGGAGTGGAGAGGGAGAGAGGGAGGGAGGGAGTGGAGAGGGAGAGAGGGAGGGAGGGAGTGAAGAGAGAGGGAGGGAGGGAGTGGAGAGGGAGAGAGGGAGAGAGGGAGGGAGAGGGAGGGAGGGAGTGAAGAGAGAGGGAGGGAGGGAGTGGAGAGGGAGGGAGGGAGAGAGTGGAGAGGGAGGGAGGGAGGGAGTGGAGAGGGAGGGAGGGAGTGAAGAGAGAGGGAGGGAGGGAGTGGAGAGGGAGAGAGGGAGGGAGTGGAGAGGGAGGGAGGGAGGGAGTGGAGAGGGAGAGAGGGAGGGAGTGGAGAGGGAGGGAGGGAGGGAGTGGAGAGGGAGGGAGGGAGGGAGTGGAGAGGGAGGGAGGGAGTGGAGAGGGAGGGCACCAGGAGGGAGGGTGAAGAGGGCGGGGATCTAGGGTGGGAGGGCCAGGGTAGGGCTTTGAAATGTATAACAAGTACTTGTGAGTAGGAATGCAGGAGCCTTCAGGCCAGCAAGGGTGCAGAATGCACCCACAGATTTGTCAAGGAGCCCCCTGCCCCTCCTGTCAGAGGTAGGGGAAATGACTCCTTTTGGCAAATGGGAACCAGTCTTACAAGTTTCCGTGGAATACTGGCTTTTTAAACTCTAACCACCAGAAATCCTCCTATAGTCTAGGTTGGGATCATTTCTAGATGTATGGGCAGCCTGAGACCTTGAGACCTAACAATGGGGCCCAGGCAGAATCTAGTCATCCAGGGAGAGCATGGGTAACACCCAATAGATTGGGTAAATACCTAGCGGCGACAAACCCTGATTGCCAGGTGGGATCTCCTGCAGCTCAAAGGTCAGGGACAAGCTATCCACAGCTGGATGCCAAGTCGGAAACTGCTCAGGGCTGCCCCAGTGGTGACTAGGGCAAGGGGCAACCTCCATGGTAGCTGCAGAGTGGGACCCCTTGACCACCCAACACAGAAGCTGTGAAACTTCCCCAGTTTCGATGCCTCACGTGGCCTGGTGGGGTTCCCACTCCAGCACTGGCCCCTCAGCAGTCCCTCACTCAGGATTGCCAACGTTGCCCCAGTGAAAGCTTGGGCGCACATTTGCTGAAGGGCTCCAGGCCCCCTCCACGGTAGCTTATACCGCAGTGGTCGCAGATAAGTGCTCCGCACTACATGGGCAGAAAGTGGCAGAACTCAGTAACAGGAGCAACATGGCTCTGAGAAACCCTGTAGAAGCTGCCATCATCGGGAAAGACAACACAGCCATGGCATGCAAACAGAGATCTGAGGGGAGGAGCTACTCGAGGATTCCCAAGAATGTGGGGTGATTAGAGGGATGGGAGTTTTCCTCTAGATATGCCAAGGGTAGCAGACCTCCACACATGCTTTGCAGTCTGATCATCAGCAGGCAGGCCAGGAGGCAGACTTCAACAGTAAAGCTCAGACGGCTGCCCTGCCGAGGTCAGGGAAGCATACTTGTAGCTTTGCATTCCAGCCAAACAACTGAATGAACCAGACAGAACCAGTTGCGAGAGAGAGCAGAGCAAACAGTAGAGTCTGGTTCAGCCGTCATTAATGCCCAGGAGGAGCAACTTCTTCAAAGACCAAATAAGTTGGCCCCTAGGCACCAAGTCAAGACTAGATCTAAAGTCATCCCTACAATATGAGATGTAATAAAAACAAAATGGCCTGGCAGCGATGTCAGCCTGAGGGCAAGGCTGTGAGACTACAGGTTCCTGTCAGAAAATATCCATCATGGAAAATTATTCTGAATCTTTACATTACCACTATTTCTAAAATAATCCCCACAGAGGAACACAAGCCACAGGATCTTCCTTCTGGGCTGAAGCGCATACTCCAGTAAATGGCTAGCCTGGCCTCTCTTGAAAATGCCAAAAACCCTAGATGTCTATTTTATAAATCTCAAAATATTTGGAAACTTCCATCAAGAATCTAGTGCCATCCATTTCTCTGGCTGCAACTGAAATTCTAAGATGACAAAATTACCTATAGGGCTTGGCAGAAATGAAGATAATCTGAGGAGGCACCTGAGCTCTCCATCTGTCAGTCTCTAGACATGGACCCCAAACAAATGGGAATGTTCCCAGGGATCATACCTGGTGAAGGGAAGGGCACCAGCTTGGGGAGTGGGGAGGGTGTGGGCGGGTTCTCCCTGAGAGAGACTTCACAGAGCTCTAAGAAGCTGCCAGGTCAGACAAGGGTGTGGTGGGTGGGACCACATGGTAACTGCAACTGCTTGTCCCTCTTCCCAATGTGGCCACAGTGAATCAATCTTTCTCTGCTTCCCCCTAATTCAGCTCTTAATTCACTGACAGAGGATGGGTACAGGCAGGACCTGGTTTGGGTAATAGGTTGTGTGGCCACAACTTAGATAACAATCAGATCGAGGAGCTATGTATTACCGTATTACCGTTAGGTATTCCTCCTTAACACACACATTTTACAAAAGTGCCTTCCATGGTCAATACGCACCAGGTCTTTTATGCTCACTTAACGGACTTCGGAGCCACATTTTCAGCTGCTGGAGACTTATTTAAGGAAGTTGTACATTCGCACGGTGGCAGCCTGAGGCTGGGCCACCATCAGGAGACTATGACCCCTGGGCAGGGAGTACATCCCCATCTACACACTCCCATATGGGAACCCACACTCAGCTCTATGTTTCCCAGAATCTGTTAGCAATGAAATAAACTTCAAAATAATTTTCTAAAAATTTTAGATACGTAAGTAACTTGCATGTTGTGAAATATGTGTTTTCTTTTAAGACCAGCTTTTAAAATTAGATTTGTATATTTTATGTCTAGTCACAAGGGGGTATGACACCTTCTTTTAGCATCAGTGGGCACTGCACCCATGTAGCACACACGCACACACACACACTACGTAAGAGGCAAAACACTCTTACATAGTAAAATAAAAATGAATCTGAAAAAGATCTAACTATACAGTATCAAGACAGTGATGCGTTGCCCAAAAGTGAGGACCAGAGGAACAGACCACGGAGTCTAAGAGGCTCACAGAGTGCATTGGTCCTGATAAGGGAACAAAGGCGAACACAGGCTCAGCGTGGATTGCTTGCCTGGCTTAAGGTTAGGGACTGTTCGAGTACTTGCCTGGGCTAGACCCTTGGTTGAATTCCAAACATGACAAATCAAAAACAAAACAAACAAACAAAAAACCCAAGTGTAAACCTGGAGGTGGCAGCACGGTTTAATCCCAGCACTCGGAAGACAGAGGCGAAGGATCTCTGAGTTCAAGGCCAGCCTGGTCTACCAAGTGAGTTCCAGGACAGCCAGGGTTGTTATACAGAGAAATCCTGTCTCCAAAACAAAACAAAACAAAATAACCCACATGCATATGTTTTAGCCACCTATACCTGTATTCCCAACACTTGGGGTTTAGGTAGGAGAAAACCCATGCCAGAGGCCATCCTGGGCTATGTGGTAACTTCCAGACCAGGCTAGGCTACAGAATAGTACCTTATCGCAACACACATTATCAAAAACCAAACTCCGAAAACTCAAAAATAGGAATAAAATTAATGGGGATGGAGGGGGGAGATCAAAGACCTGAACAAGATAACTCACCAAAGAAAATATACAAATAGAAAATTATGAAAAGACACTGTGCTGGGCGTTGGTGGCTCACGCCTTTAGTCCCAGCACTCAGGAGGCAAAGGCAAACAGATCTCTGTGAGTTTGACACCAGCCTGGTCTACAGAGCAAGTTCCAGGGCTGGCTCCAAAGCAATACAGAGAAACCCTGTCTCAAAAAAAAGAAAGAAAGAAAGAAAGAAAGAAAGAAAGAAAGAAAGAAAGAAAGAAAGACACTACGTATGCCATCAAGGAATGGTACATTACAATGAAACCACTGCACACTTATTAGAACAGCTGTGGTGGGCTGAATGAGAATGGTCCCCATAGGTTCAAAGATCTGCATGCTTATTCCCCAGCTGGTGAACTGTTTGAGAAGGATTAGAAGGTGTGGATTTGTTGCAGGAAGCAGGCTTTGAGGTTTCAAAAGCTAATGCCAGGCCCAGGACCCTCTACCTGTTGCCTGTTGATGAGGATGTAGCTCTCAGCTACTTTTCCAGTACCCTGCCTGCCTGCCTGCACACTGCCATGCTCCTCCTGCCATGATGGCAATGGACTAAACCTCTGAAACTGTAAGCAAGCCCCTGATTAAATGCTTTCCTTTATTGAGAGTTTCTGTGGTCATAGTGTCTCTTCACAGCAACCAGATTCCAGGACATTGATGGGGGAGGTCCTTCTATATGCTATGAATATAGTTTCTCTTATTGGTTGATGAATAAAGCTGCTTTGATCAATGGACAGGCAGGATGTAGCCAGGCAGAAAGTGCTGGTGGGGCTACTAGACTAGGAGAATTCTGGGAAGAGGTACCAGAGGGTGGGTCGCCAGCAAGGTGCCATGTAGCTACCAGGAACATAGGACACCTGGACGTTCTCTGGTAAGCCATGACCACATGGAGATACATAGATTAATAGTAGTGGGTTAATAATTAAGAGAGAGCTAGCCTGTAAGAAGCCTGAGCTATTGACCAAGGATATTTGTTAGTAATATAAGCCTCTGTGTGTTTATTTGGAGTAAACGGCTAAAAGACCTGGCAGGACAGAAACTTTCATCTACAAGCAGAGCCCAATGTTTGGCACAAATTTCCACATAAAACCCGACAGAAATGGAGGCACTGTGGGCTTCCCAGTCTCCCAGTCTCATGTGGGTCATGGTTCGAAGACTCTGTGGCAGTCAGGCTTGAGCACAGAATGGCGGAATCCTGCCATGGTACACAGAAGCCATCTCCAAGCCACACAACATGCTGCATGGCAAATTTAGCTTTTAGCTCATACAGATGAAAAAGGGTTATGGGCAGCATGCTAAAAACTGCTTGATGGTGGCACAGACCAGAGTCGCGGTGATGAGCACAGCTCTCTAAACTTACCACACTGCTGGGCATTTCTATACCTTTCATTGTGTATGTGTGTGGGTTTTTTTTTTTAATTTATCAATTTATTTGCATATGACTGTGTGTATAACAATAGTAATTAAAAAACAAGAGAGAATGGATTTGAAAGGGGGACATATAAGGAGTTGGACACTGAGTAGTACTCCATTGTGTAAACCTTATGCATGTGTGTGTTTTGTTTTGTTTTGACTCTTATTGTTGCTCAAGCAGAATCTCATGGATTCAAGGCTAACCTCAAACTCACTGGGTAGCCAAGGATGCCCCTGACCTTCAATTCTCCTGCCTCTACCTTCTGTGAGTTTGTGTACACGCGCTACTGAGCCCCATTTATGCAGAGCTAGGAGTTCAACCTAGGGCTTTGTGGGTATTGAGCAAGCGATCTGCCAACTGGGTTGCACCTAAGCTCTATCACTATGCTGTCAATCATTCATTGACACAGGAAAAGACTTTCTGAATGGAACCCTGTTAGCACAGGCACTAAGATCAACAACTAGTAAATGGGACCTCATGACACTGAGAAGCTTCTGCACAGCAAATGACTCCATCATTTGGACAGCCTATAGAATGGAAAAGATATTTACCAATAGAGGGCCAATATCCAAAATACATAAGGAACTCAAGAAACTGGTATCAAGAATACAACCCAATTAAAAAATAGGGTACAGATTGAAATGGAATGCTCAAAAAGAGGAAATTAAAATGGTAGAGAAACATTTAAAGAAATGTTCAACACAGCTAATCATGAGGGAAATGTAAATCAAAACTTCTCTGAGGTTTCATCTTACACCTTTCAGAGTGGCTAAGATCACTAACACAAATGCCAGCTCGTGCTGGTAACCCATGAATTAAGGTGAACAATTGTCCATTGCTGGTGGGACTGCAAAACTGTATAGCCACGATGGAAATCAGTGTGACAGTTCCTCAGGAAGATGGGAATCAATCTACCTCAAGATCCAGCTAGCTGGGTGGTGGTGGTGCACACCTTTACTCCAAGACCTCTATGGTTAGCTAGTGGCAAGCTGCATCCTCTGATCTTCAGACAGGCTTTATTTGTACAATCAAGATAGCACCACAGCAGAGGCCAGTGGATCTTTGAGTTTGAGGCCAGCCTGGTCTAGAGTGAGTTCCAGGACAGTCAGAGATGTTACACAGAGAAACCCTATATCAAAAACAAAAAACAAAAAAATATTCATCTATAACTCTTGGGCATGACCAAAAGACAATCATCCCACCACAGAGGCATTTATTCAACCATGTTCAGTGTTCTAGTCATAGAAGCCAGAAACTGGAAATAACATGGATGTCTGTTAACAGGTGAATGAACTAAATAAATGTGGTACATTTTTTACAGTGGAATATTACTCAGTCATTAAAAATGAAATTCACAGATAAATGATGGAACCAGAAAAAAGTCATCTCAAGTAAGTTAACTGTCTTAGTTAAGGTTTCTATTGCTGTGAAGAAATACTATGACCACAGTAACACTCATAAAGGAAAACATTTAATTGGAGGGACTTACAGTTTCAGAGGTTTAGTTCATTAATATCATGGCAGGACATGGCAACATGCACACAGACATGGTGCTGGAGAGTTCTACACCTTGATCTGCAGGCAACAGGAAGTGAACTGTCTTACTTCGTGGGAGTGCAGCTTGAGCATAGGAGATCTCAAAACCCACCCCCACAGAGACATACTTCCTCCAACAAGGCTATACCTACTCCGACAAAGCCTCACCTCCTAATAGTGCCATTCCCTTTGGGGATCATTTTCTTTCAAACCACCATAGTAACTCAGACCCAGAAAGATAATTATGGAATATGGTTATTAGTGGTTAAGTCAATGATAACCAAGCTACGATCTGTAGATCCACAGAGGTTTCATATAAAGTAAAGGACTAGAGTTGTCCCTAAGAAAGGAAATAGAGTAGATAGTTATGGATTGGGGGCAGAGACAAGAAGAGGAGGGTCAAGAGGGGAGGGGAGGAAGCAGGGGATGAGGAAATATAAAAAGGAACAGCTAAAATTAAGGAATACAGGAAGAAAGTTAAAATTAAGGTCATTTGAGGAATAGTACGGAAACCTAATACAGTAGAAGCTTCCCCAAATATACAATATATGAAGGTGATGTATACGAGATTGCCAAATAAAAAGGGAGATAGAATTGTGGAAAGCTCTTGTCACCAGATGAAACTCCCAGGACCAGGAATGTGTTGTTATCTAATTGAATTGTTGGCCAAAGGGGTCCCATTTGAATTCCGAACAACCCAGGCTGTGGCCAAGACCATGGGTTGCTCTCACAAACTGACAGCAACACCCATACAACTCACTGAATGTGAAGAAGTTGAGCATCACCCCTACAGGTTAGTGTTCTCAGTACTAGAAGGTACTCTGTATGCTACCAAAAGAGGTATGTAAACACCAACCCAGTTACAAACCCTTTGGTCTACAATGGTATCCAACCTGAAATATGCTAATGCGGTCAACGGTGGCACAGAGGTTATGGGAGTAACCAACCAATATCTGATTTGCTTTAAGGCCCACTCCACAAGACAGAATGCTGGGGCATAATCTTTATGTTTACTGTGAAGATGTGGGAAGGCACCTTCTGATTGGCTTAATAAAGAGCTGAACAGCCAAAAGCTAGGCAGGAGAGGCTAGGTGGGACTTACGGGGAGATAGAAGAACTTGGGGGAAGAATCTGGTGCAAGGGATTTGATAGCAAGACACAGACTCAGATATACAGTATAAAGGAGAGTGTGGCAGAATGTAGATTACTATAAGAAGGTTAATTTAAGGTATAAGAGCTAGTTGGCAATAAGCCTAAGTTAAGGCCAAACTTTTATAACTAATAAGAAGTCTCTCTGTCATTATTTGGGAGCTGGCAGTTCAAAGAAAGACTGGCTACAACGGAACCCATACTTGATGCTGCTTCAGTGATCAAAAATCTGAGACTAGATAGTCCAGGGACCTAGAGAAAAACTAAATGATGTTCTACTCAACATGACTATAAAATGACTTCTAGTGACATTCCCCTATAATTAGTGCCTTGCTTAGCCATCATTAGAGAAGCCTCCTCCTACAGCAGACGGGAACAAATACAGAGACTGTTGGGCAGACATATGCAGGGAGTATGAGACCTCAGAACACTAAAGCCTTCGGTAGATGTCTCCATAAAAGCCTTCCCACTCAAGGCTCAGGGAACTCTGCAGAAGAGGAGGTAGAAAGAATATAAGAGCCAGAGAAGATGGAGGACGCCAGGGAAAAAGGGCCTCCTAAAGAGGACTGACATACACCCGAACTCACAGAGACTGAGGCAGCATGCACAGGGCTACACCAGATGGGGCCCAGAGCTGAAAGTTAGTTATCTCCAGTTGATAACCATTTGCAGATGAAAATTTAGTTTTCCCCAAGGGAGTCTGAATGGAGGGGGGAACAGTTTCCTTGTCTCATAGTGACGATTGAGGGCTTTGACCCTTTGATTCTCTCTGTCTCTTTTTAAAATATCTGTTTATGTTCACCCTGCAGGTCCTTTACATGTATATTATGACTTCTAGTATTGTGTTTTCATGGGATTCCTGGGTGTGTGAACAAGTGTGCCTCTATGTCTACAGCTGTTTCATGGGCCTTTTCTTGGTCTGTCTTCCGTGTGCTTTTTTGTTTTGCCCTATTTAAATCTGCTTTAGTTTTATTATTATCTCTTAGATGCCTGTTTGTTTTTTAACAAGAGACAGAAAAGGAATGAATCCAGATATGGAGGGGGTTGGGGAGGAGCTGGGAGGACTAGAGGGAAGGAAACTAAGAACAGAATATATTATAGTTTTGCAAAATCTATTTTCAATAAAAGGGTGGGGGATGCTTTCAATTGTCACTAGGAATAGAATGGCTGGGCAAGAGTAGCACTTTTGGAACTTTAGGATTTCAACTGCCAAACTGCCCTTGAGAACAAGTTTCCAAGTCACATCCCTTTTGGAATTGTCCCCTCATACTAGGTAACTACCATTACTTTTCCCTAGGCTTTTCTCTGTCATGGTACTTATCACTCATTTTTTGAATATTAAAAAAAAATCAGCCTTTCTATCTTAACTATTAGATTTAGGATAATTACCCACATGTAATTGCAAGAGGATTTCATCTAAAAGTAATTTATCTCAGCCAGGTGGTAGTGGCATGCACCTTCAACCCCAGTAGAGGCAGGCAAGCGGATCTCTGAGTTTGAGGCAGGCCTGGTCTAAAGGTCAAGTTACAAGATAGCCAGGGCTCCACAGAGAAACTCTGTCTCAAAAAAAGAAAAAAAAAAAAAGAAAGAAAAAGAAAAAAGAAAGAAAAAAAAAAAAAGAAAAAGAAAGAAAGAAAGAAAGAAAGAAAGAAAGAAAAAATTTTTCTTTTTTTTAATCTGGCCATGGTGGTACTCACCTTTAATCCCAGCACTCAGGAGGCAGAGGCAGGTGGATCTCTGTGAGTTCAAGGCCAGTTTTGTCTACATGGTCATGGTGAGTTCCAGACCAGTCAAGGCTGCACAGTAAGACCCTGTCTCAAAAAGATTAAATAAAATAAAAAGAATGCCAGGTGGTAGTGACTCAAACCTCTAGTCCCAGCAATATTCCAGGACAGTCAGGGCTACAAGTGAAACCTTGTCTTGAAAAACCAAATTAATTAATTAATAACAATAAATAAAAACCATTTAAAATCCCCTTCCATTAAAGCCACGTGATATGTTGACATGCACCCCTCAAACTGAAGTTGGAGGTCAAATTTTTCCATTGCCATTACAAAAAGGGTAGGGAAGCAGCAAAAAAGGTGAACAAAGAAACATGAGGACATAAAGAGCCACTTGACAATATAACAGACCACGGCAGACCCTCCCAAGGGAGCCCTGGTTCGTAAGCAGCCATCAGTCTGGGCAAAGGACAGGATCTTCTGATTATGTGAGATCATTTGCAATTCAGATCGCAGGTAAAACTACAGAGCCCAGAAGCACCTTCCTCAAACACTCCAGGTCCCATGCCAAACCTTCCCTCCACTCAGAGCTTATCTCTATTCCACCGAACACAAATGAGAATGCAGATAAGGACCTAGATCTGGGTCAGGCATCATGTTTATTGCGGATGGGAGCTGCAGGACTTCTAGGGCACCAGCCACAGGCACAGCTTCCTTACCTTGACCATGAATGTGAAGTCTGTTAGGGCAGGGGAGTAGACAGCCCCACCAGCACATGGGCCCATGATCAGAGAAATCTGAGGGATGACTCCGGATGCTGTGACATTCCTCTGCCAACACACAAAGACAAAGCACCGGGTTACAGAAGTACTCGTGAAGTTATCTGCAGGAAGATAAAGCCAACAATGAAATCCAGTTTTGCTTTGCTTCCACAGAAATCTCTATGCAGGAGGCAAACGCTCTAATCAGGAAAGTGCTCCCAAAGTTACCTATGCAAGTTGTTCCCATAATGAAGTGGTTAATATGTCACTTTCTGGAACAAAGTGTGTTCCCTTGTCTTGACAGCGGCTCCTCAAAGGATGTGTGCTATAGGTCTCACTGTGCTCCCTCAAGTCTAGCACAGAGCTGCCGGGAGAGGCAGCCAGCATGCACCCTGTGAGTAGCCTGACCTCTACGTTGAGCTCCCAGAAGTCATGCCAGGTGGTGGAGAAAGGACCACAGAGGCAGGTACCCCTTAAGTGATCGCCAGTACCTGCTCATCCCCAGACAATACTTGGTGGTGCTGAGGGGAAACACCACGCAAGGACTTTCCCATGGCAAAGGTATTATGAAGAGTAAAAGCCTCAAGCCTGCAACCATGGGCTACAGCTCCTCACAACACAAAAGCCATCCTACTCAGCAAAAAAAAAAAAAAAAAAAAAAAAGGTAAGTAAGTAGGTAGATTTGCAGCTACAGCAGAACCAAGTTTGGAAAATCCCTTTTAAAAAGACTATAAAACGAGGAGAAATTGTCAAAAACAAATATCCAAGTCTCTGGAATGAACTACCTGTGAAGAAAATGTATATGAAAAACAAACAAACAAACAAACAAAAAACTGCTAAGCAAGCCAGGAATGTGGGCTCAGGCTTTTAACCCCAGTACTTGGGCGGTGAGGCAGGATGATTATGCTACAACTTCTAAATCATGAATTCATGAAAGCCCGAGCTACATAGTGAGCCCAAGGCTACTCTGAGTTACACTGATCTACCTTGGTGGGGAGGGGAACTAAATACTAAATAAAGTTAAGACACCTGAGATTCTAGCATGTTTAATTAAGACTTCCACATTCCTTATGAGCGCAGGATGATGCTTGAGGGGAAAGGAAATAACAGGAGACAACAACCCAAATCCTCAAGAAGAAATTGAGATCGCAAAAAAAAAAAAAAAAAAAAAAAAAAAAAAAATGGTTACCCTGTGACTGAAAACTAAATGCTGGAGGCTGGGGAGATGGCTCAGTGGGTAATTGAAAACACGAGAACCAGAGCTCAGATTTCCAGGACCCAAAGCCAGACAGGGTTGCTTGAACTTCCATGGTCCCAGCACTTCTACAGCAAGATAGGAGGCAGAGGCAGGGGGATTCCCACAAGCTCACAGGCCAGCTACCTTGGAATACACAGGAGGGAGCCACGAAACACTCGTCTCAAAACAAGACTGAAAGCAAAGACTAACACCTGGGCCTGTATTCAGACCTCCACAGCCCACCATGGTTATGCGGACAACTGTCCACAAGCAAACACACACACATACACACACACACACACACATAGACACACACTGAATAAAATTCTCTTTTCTTAACTTGGGACTCAAGTAGTGGCTCAGCAGTTAGAGCATTTGCTCAATTCAGATCACAGTACCTACATCAGGAGACTTACAACAGCCTATAACTCCAGCTCCTGGGGATCCTCTAAGCTTTCATAATGGCCAGGCTTTCATAATTAATAAGAAGTCTCTGTTATTTGCAGGCTGGCTATCCAAAGATAGTCCAACCACAAAGCTTGCTACATTATACCATCTTCTGGCCTCCACAGGAACCTATACACAGACACACCCATCTGTAAAAATATAAAGAACAAAATAAAGTATTAATTATAACATTGCATTTGGGTCTTAGGGACCATCAGCACCAGCATGATACCACAGGAACCCAGGAGAAACAAAAAGGGTTCAGTCAAATATCTGAAGAACTATGAACCAAACTTCCCAGGTATGATGGAAGACACCAGTGTTTACATCCAAGCTCAACAAATTCCAGAGAAGGATGAACTCAAAGACACCCATCCCACAGAGACCCATGACAGTCGAACTCTGAAGCTCCAACACAGGGAGGAGGCAGAAAGCAGGGCGGCACAGCTTCCCTCTGGAAAGGTATCCCAAAGAGATAAATGGTCCAGCCCAGAAGGCAGCGGGACATATAGTTCAAGTGTTTGAAGAAAAACCTGTCAGCCAAGAATTCAACATCCAACAAAGCCAAACTTCAAGGAAGAAGAGTAAAGTTCCCAGGCAACAAAGGCTAAGAGAGTTTGCTGACAGCTGAGATATCATACAAGAAATACACAACGTAGTTCTTCAGTCTGAAACAAGGACACCAGGCAGCTACATGAAGCTGTGAGAAAACAGACAGCAAATATAACTTCCTAGGTAGAGACGAGATGCCAGTGTGGTGCGTCAGCTGGGACCTAGCATTCCTGCAATCTGTAATTGTTTTGTGCATTTGCCTTTTAAATCTCTCAACACAGACGGCACGTGTAAAGATATGATCCACCATGATGGAGACACAGAGAACCTAACATCCTTAGTGTTGAAGCTAATGTCCTTACAGTGCTGAAGCTAACATTCTTTCACCCCAACCAGCTAAGATGTTGGTTGTAATTCCCCCAGATAACCACTAAGAGGAAGACACTTTAAAATACGGTGAAGGAGGCTGAAGAGATGGTTCAGTAGTTAAGAGAATTGGTTGCTCCCCCAGAGAACCTAAGTTCAATTCCCAGCACCCATGTGACAACTTACAACCATCTCTAGATCTGGGAAATTCAATGTCCTCTTCTGGCCTCCACAGGCACACATGGTAAACAAACATACATGCAGGCAAAACACCCATATGTATAAAATAAAAATTAAAAGTTAAGGCCAGGCATTGGTGGCAGCACACGCCTTTTAATCCCAGCACTTGGGAGGCAGAGGCGGGTGGATCTCTGAGGTTGAGGTCAGCCTGGTCTACAGAGCGAGTTCTAGGACAGCCAGGATTACACGGAGAGGCCTTTCCCAGATAAACAAACAAACAAACATATAATGGAGGTTAATTTTTTTTAAAATATGGTGAAAATTAAAGTGAACTAAAATGGCCCAACTCAACTAAATACAAAGGAGGGCGGCTATGGGTGGACATGGCGGCATATGCCTGTAACCTCAGCAGACACAGGAAGGTCTAGAGCAAGAGTTAATTACACAGAAAGGCTTGTCCTTTTAAAAGGAGGGCACTGGGGATAGGGTGAGCCCAGAAAGAAGTCTCAGGGGATGAAGGCACTTGTTGCCCAGCCTGATGACCCAACTTCCATCCCAGTACCTTTAAAGACAGAAAAGTAAAGATATACAATAACTGGATGTGTTCCTAGTCAGAGAGGAGAGGAGAAAGGTGAGGGGGAAGGGTAGGAGATGGGAGGAAGGAGGGTAAGGGAGGGGAGGAGAGAAAGGAGACAGGAGGGGAGGAAAACGGAAGGAAAGGGGAGAGGGAATAAGAGAAAGCGGAGAGGGGGAAGGAGGGGAGGGGAGGGGAGGAGAAGGGAGAGAAGGCAAGGAGGGAAAGGTACTAAGGGCTCTAGTGAGGCCACTAGATAAGGACTATAAATAATAATAATTAACAATGAAGGATTTAGCACTAATGGAGGCAAAATATCACCAATTTGTTCTCAAATGCTTCAAAATAATGTAATATGCAAATATGTATTTCTGGAGAGACTGATGCAGTGAGTCGGGACAGCACACCCGGCTAAAGGACACAGGACAGATCCTGGACTGTGTCAAGATCTCCACGAGGTCTGAAATTACATCACAATTCAAAGTTACCAGAAGCTAACAACACAGGCAGGACTAAATGGCAAGGTCCTGTGACAACCAGGGGTTGCAAGCAACCACACCCAAAGTGTAATATCCTAAAACCCAGCCAAACCCTAAAACGTGGCCGCAGAAGACCTTCCAGGTCTCACCTGTACTGGCTAAAGAACCACAGAATCAATGTTCCCCACGGTGGGTTAACCGCAGAACGTGAAAGATTAAAAGGCATGTTTAAGACAGACAAAGTTAGGTAGCTTCTCAAGAAAAATATGTACACTTACAATTTAGAGTATCTCACACACAAATGTTCTGATGGGCCATGAAGGGCAGTGACCAAGGACAGGATATGTGTCATTCTAGAGCGGAAGGAGTGTAGCCCTGGGCTGAATGGAAACTGCGTGTTTCTTGTCTCTATCAGACTGCCAGTCCTGCGTCTGTCATAATACAGTTCATAGACAAATAATGCAGGTTATCTGGAATGATGCTCTCCAAGGGTCTCTGATTTGAAGAGATGTCTCCTTTGTATTACTATTTAAACTTTGTATAATAATCCATAATGTTAAATAAAAAGAGCACTTTAAAAAATTCTAATTCAGCCGGGCGTTGGTGGCACACGCCTTTAGTCCCAGCAAATTGGGGAGGCTGAGGCAGGTGGATTTCTGTAAGTTCAAGGCCAGCCTAGTCTACAGAGCGAGTCCCAGGAAAAACAAACAAATAAAAGCAAAACAAAACAAATTCTAATCAAGCAAATCAGTTTACTTTAACATTTCCTACCATGTCTCTCTTGCTTCGAAAAAAAAAAGAGAGAAAAAGAAAAAAAAAACATTTTCTAAACTAATTGTTTATCCAACAACTGGCCCTCTATCAAGAAGGAGCAGGCTCTCAGCCCATCTGCCCTGTCATCCATCCACCCCACCCCACCCCAATCCCATCCACAGTGGCAGTGATGTCAGGAGACACTCAGAGGCAGGATGGGGCAGGGGACAATGTGGAGAGACAGGCACCAGAACACACTTACAGAGGTCACACCAGGAATGGGTTTCTCACCAGGAAGATGTCTGCATAGCCAGCCAAGGACTCTACCCCCTCCTGGATTCGAGCGCCCCCAGAGTCATTCAGCCCGATCACTGGCGCCCCCACCGTCAAGGCCTGGTCCATGATCTAAAACGGCACGGAAAATCTCTTGAGACACCTGCTCTGGTTATCAAAAACAGCAACACAAAAAATGCCTTGTTGAGTCAAGGAAATGGCTTGGTGGGTGAAAGTGTCACCAGACTAAGAAGCCTCGCAGCCTGTGTCCCAACAAGCCAGGCCCAGGGACCCTTCCTCAATGAGCCCATTAATGAAACCAAATGAAGAGTGAAAAGCAGGAAAGGGAGACTTATCAGTGTGACCACACAAGGGCAAAGGGATCCAGGATCCATGCCCCCAGCAAAGCCATCTTCAGAGGTCCTGGCATGAGGAGGTATGCATAACTGAAAAGGCCCATAAAGTGTGGTCCCTGTCCCCCCCACTCATCTCCTATCTCTCCTACAAGGTCACAGACAGACTGAATCTTTCTCCAGGGCACAAGTTGCTCCTCTGGATACCTCAGGGCCTCTTCCATTTCTCTCCCCGCAGGAGATCCCTGGAGAAGTTTTCGTTTCCTGGAGTCCATTATTTCAACAGTCCAGTAGCTGGACTGGTCCAGTAGATGGAGCATGGTGCCCCTTCAGACTAGTGTTCCATCCTTCCTAATGCTGTGACCCTTTAACACTGTTCCTCATGCTGCGCTGACCCACATCATAATATTAGTTACTACCTCATTTTGCTACTGTTATGAATCATGTATATATCCAATATGCAGGATATCTGATCTGACATGTGACCCAGAGGTTGAGAACAGCTGTTTAGAACACTCCTCCCAGTCAGGCAGGCCAGTCACAAAATCACTTAGCACATAAGCCTGGTGAGACCCCAAGTTAGATCCCTAAGAGCCCCCGATGTCAGGTCAGAACCAGCTCCTAAAAGTTGTGCTATACCTACACACAGGCCAACACATCTCACACCCATTCTGTGTGTGTGTGTGTGTGTGTGTGTGTGTGTGTGTGTGTGTGTGTGTGTGTATGGAAAATGCTTTCCCTGTACTTTTCCAGACAGGAGCAGTACCTTGATTTCAACTTCCATAATGCCTGGATACCTTATGGAAAATGAAGGGCCAGCTACCTAACAAAAGCCACAGGGCTTGCACCGTTAGGGGCTAAGAGGCTCAGAGTGCCATGCCTGGGCTATGACTCTCTTCAGTGGCCACTTTGATTCCCAGTGACTCCTAAGAAACAACAGGTGGCATATAGAATGGAACAGAATTCTGTTTACAAGGTGCCCATTGGCCCATATATTAACCTGAGGCCAGTCCTCCGTGACAGACTTTCCTTCCAGGTTAACAGTTCTGACAGCTTCATGTGCAACATCCCTAGATAGTTTACAAAGCACATTTACTTCCATCATCTAAAAGTCTCCAAACACCAATGATACTATCATTACTCCTCAGATCATCTCAACCTGGCAGGGTTCTGTCTGGCGACCTTTGCTTATTTGGTGGGCATCTGGGGCTCTGTTTGTGTTCATGTTTCCTCATCAGAAGAATTAGAATTGACTCCAAGGTCTGCACAGATTAAGCAAGTGTTCTATCACAGAGCTGTTAACTCAGTCTACTCTAGTGTTTCTTAAATGGCTTTATGCAGGAGTGTAAGAGACAGTTCAGTGGCTAAGAGCATTAGCTTTTGCAAAAGATTCCCACTGAGTTCCTAGCACCCACACGGTGATTCACAGCCCTCTGTACCTCCAGTTCTAGAGAATGCAACACCCTCTTTTTTTTTCTGGCCTCTGCAGGCACTAGGCACACAGTACACAGATATACATATAGGCAAAACTTATGCATATATAATAAAATAAATAAATACTGTCATACAATCTTTGTCCTGACCTTTACATTTTAGCGCCTAGACTATTCAGATCTGAAATTCTTTTCTTGGGATTCACAGGATCTTGAAGTGGCTGTGAATGGATGTGGGGTTGTGGTAGTTTAAATATAATTGTCCCCCCCCCCTTAATCTCATAATGACTGGCACTACTAGGAGGTATGGCTTTGTTGGAGTAAGTGTGTCACTATGGGGGTGGGCTTTGAGCTTTCCTGAGCCCGGAACACAGCCCAGCGAGTCAGTCAACTTCCTGTTGCCTGCAAGAGGCAGGACTCTCATCCACTCCCCCAGCACCACATCTGCCTGCACGATGCCATGCTCTCCGCCATGTTGATAACGGACTGAACCGCTGAACTGTAAGCCACCACTCAATGAAATGTTTCCCTTTGTAAGAGATGCTGTGGTCATGGTGTCTCTTCACAGCAATGGAAACCCAAGCTAAGACAGTAGTCTATGAACTTGAGTTGGAAGGAGTTTACATTTTCACCTGTATTAGCTCTAGCTGATATCTAATGCTCCTTCACTTATGAACACATGCATGTACCTTTGCCATTAATAGAAACCAGAAGCTTCTGTCACATTAAAGTTGCTGAGATGTAGGAATATGTTTATTTAGGAATACGTTTACTCGAGCCTCCTTTTAATCATACTTATAAGAGTCACTACTAAATTTTACAATTTCTTTATTAATAAGAACATATATTAACAGTAATTTCAGATGTAGGCAGACAGTCCAGGTCCTAGATTGTATAGTGGCACAGGCCTTATATCCCAGCACTGTGGAGGTAGAGGCAGGAGGATCTCTGAGTTCGAGGACAGCTTGGTCTAGAGAGTGAGTTCCAGGACAGCCAGGGCTACACAGAGAAACCTTGTCTCAATAATAATAATTAGTACATCTATCACAATGTTCTTTTGAATGCTTTCAAGCCTCACAGGCAGAAGCCAGAGGAGAATGTTGAGGGTCCTCCACTATCGCCCTCAATCTTATTTTTTGAGGCAGGATCTCTCTATGAATCCAACACTCACTGCTCTGACTAGGTCCACTGGTCAGCAAGCTGCCAGAATTTGACTATTCCCCAAAGATCAGGTTATAGGAACATGTAGTCTTGCTTGGCTTTTATGTGAGTGCTAGGGATTTGAACTCAGTTCTTTCATACCAAGCACTCATACCCACATAGCTATCTCTCCAGCCCTCAAGCCTTGTAACCATAGATGCCATTTTATGCATGGAGAAAAATGTCAGCAGGACGGTTTTACACATACAATCCCAGCACTTGGGCAGGGGAAGGAGGAGGACCAGGAGCTAAGATGGGCAGGGGAGGAGAAGAACAGAACAGAGAGAGTGTGGGTATAGACTTTATCAGAGTCAAAGACAGAAAAACAATCGCTTAAAAAAATGAACTAAGACTCCCTTCTAGTCAGTACCACATCTTGTACAAATATGCATTTCCTCATACCCAGCTCAATTCATTACACCCCAGAACACTCAGCGTGGGCCACATAAACTGACAGAAGCATTGGATTTATTTTCAATATTAAACACTTACTTTGCAGATCTTTTGGGCATGAGCTCCCGACAGACTGCCTCCAAAAACTGTAAAATCCTGAAAAGAAAAACAATTAAACCAGCAAGTAAGATACAATGACAAGGCACAGCTGAACACCCGGTAGGAAGGAATGGGAAACTTGGCATTGTTAAAGAGCACTTCAGATGTTGAGAAAAATAGAAAAGAAAAGAAAGAAAAAAAAAAAAAAAAAAAACTCTCATTCATAGATTATTCCCCAGGATAGTTTAGAGAGTTTGTGTAAGATCAGTAACAAAAGATTGAGCGCTACAAAAATGACTCAGAGCTCTGAGACAGTAACTCAGGCAGTTATCAGATGCCACCAGTGTCAAACAAACACTGCCATTTCAGGCAGTAGGTCGGACTCTGAAAATGAAGGAGAAGAAAGGCAATCATTGCCCGGGCCCCACCCCATCCCTGTGTCTGATACCTTCACACTGGGGTGCCTTATAGGGATGAAGATAATAGCTTAGCTGAGAGGAACTAAAAGGAAAAGGAAACACACACCTGCAGAGAGGGCAAACGAGGAGGACCCAAGCTGGGGAGGAGGGGCTATTAAAACAGGGATAAACTTGTGTTAAAGGGTCTCAGAGTCGTCCCCCCCTTCACCTTGAGAGGAGAAAGGCTATTCCTCTACAGAAACTGAGGCCTCCAGACTCAGCTCACTGGCCTGAAAGAAGGCAAAGGTTTGGATGAAAACCTGAGATTAGAAGCCTGAGTTCTGAGTGAGCCCTGCTGGCTCCCCTCTCCATAGAGCTTGCTGTCAGCCAGTGACCAAGGGAAGCTGGAAAAACAGAAACACCCCGCAAAATACCACCTGGGTGAGTATCCCAGAGAGCAGAATGAGAAGGCTGGCTCACGACGCCAAGTCCAGTATCTGGCCAACTTCACACCTGGAAAAGGGCTCCTTCCTCTGTGAGTCCAAAGCATTTGACTGGAGTCCTTCTCAGCCGGCCTGTGGTCCTGTTCTGCTGCATTCTCCCTACAAATCGGCATCTTCAGAATGACACCCTGTTGTCATCCAGCTCCATCTCTTCCTCTCTCCCACTTACTCCGTGAGCAGAGAAGGTACCCCAAAATACGATGAATTTGAATTTCTGTAAAGGCTTTGAGTATTCCTGCTTCATGGCCAGAAAATGCAGTAGCTTTCTTTGTTCTATCTTTTTTTTTTTTCTTTTAAGACAGGGTTCCTCTGTATAACCCTGGCTGTCCTGGAACAGGCTGGCCTTGAACTCACAGAGATCTGCCTACCTCTGCCTCCTGAGTGCTGCAATCAAAGGCATGCACCACCACTGCCTGGCTGTTCTATCATTACTATGCTCCCTTCCTCTTTATTAATTTTTGCCCAGCCAGCTCATAAAAAATGGAAAGAAGGAAGAGTGATCGTCAACCTTTGGCAGACCCAACAGTAGAAAAACCTGTTATGAAACAACACACAAAATGTCCTGCTCCTATTGTTGCTGTAACATATGCACTCAAATTCATGGGCTTAAGATGACACCCTTTTAGTCTCTCACATCCTGTGGTGCAGAAGTTCTCTCCCAGAGGCCTCCCTAGGCGACAACCAAGGTCAACAGGTCTGTGACCTCTCAGGCTTCAAGGCCTTGCGGCCTGTTTATCTCCCTAAGCTTTCAGAGATCCCATCTCTGCTCTATTTTCAAAGCCGGACACAGCAGGTGCAGCCCTCCACACACTGCATTACCCTGACCTTTCTTCTGGTTTTTGTTTTTGTTTTGCTTTCTGGAGGTTTTTTTTTTTTTTTTTTTAAAGAGACAGGGTTTCTCTGTATAATAGCTATGGTTGTCTTGGAATTCACTTTGTAGACCAGGCTGGCCTTGAACTCACAGAGATCCGCCTGCCTCTGCCTCCAATGGAAGTGCTGGGGTTACAGACGTGTGTGCCTCTGCCACCCAGCTTTTCTCTTCCACTTTTTAAGGACCAGTGTGATTACATTAGGCCACCTGGGTAACCCAAGCCACACTCTCCTAAGGGCAACTGGTCAGAACCTCGATTCTTCTCTACCGTGTCAGGCGATGCACAGCACATGGACATCAAGATTTGACATACAGGGCTGGAGAGGTGGCAAAGCAGGAAAGAAAACTGGCTGCTCTTCCAGAGACCTGGGCTTCATTCTAAGAACCAACTTGGTGCTTAGAACCATCTGTAACTCCAGTTGTGGGGAATTCTGATGTGCTCTTCCTTAGACACATGGTACAGAGACGTATTTACAGGCAAAACACGGTATGACATAGCTTTATTCTGCCTACGAGGTTCTCCTCCAGTCTCAGTGTAAGACAACTTCATTTCTCTTGATGGAACTTCACAAAATGCATTTGGATGCTCGAAACAACCCAGAGCTCAGGGACCTGTGCTTTTAAGAGTCAATTTTTTTCCACTCAGGCTGCATCTGGATTCTCCACACAGCCTCACACTATAAGCAGGATTTCATTCCCCCAAACAGTTTTCTATTACATCTTTTGTGCCTGGATCTACCTTGCAGGAAAGCCTCATTTATTGGAGTTAGAACATACCTGGCTGAAGACATAAACCAATCTCCCATTGATTCGGCCCCGTCCAGTGACCACGCTATCTCCAGGAAACTACCAGAAAAATGGAAAAATAAAGGTCAAAAAACCCAAATTCTTTTTTTGTTGTTGTTTTTTTGTTTGTTTTTTGAGACAGGGTTTCTCTGTGTATCAGTTCTGGCTGTCCTTGAACTCACAGAGATCCACCTGCCTCTGCCTCCCTAGTGCTGGAATTAAAGATGTGCATCACCACTGCCTGGCCCAAATGCTTCTTTATGGTGGTGAAGTTGGCACCATGCCTTAATGAAAAACAAATAAAACATCACATTTTCTAAGGTTTGTTTCGAAGAAGGTTCAAACTAAAAATCAAAGCAGGGTTTAGTCCCTAGCACACCAAAATGACTAAATAAAAATTTTAAAAGAAAGGTAATATAACTATGAGGTTACTAGGGCCACCACTGCCACTTACCCTGAGAGGAACACATAAGAAAACATAGCAGAGCTAGGCATAGTGGAGCATGCCTGAATCCCAGCAAAACCAAGAAGGGAGAACCATTATAGGTTTGAGGCTAGCCTCGGCTACAAGGTAAGTAAGATCCTCATGAAGAAAGAGTAAGCTTGCTCAGAAGCTTCTCCAATGTCACACATTCCTACTCAAACCTACCCCTTTTCACGGAAACTCAGACACCGGTGTGCTCACAATGGCTCAGATAGAACCTACCGAGTTTACACCTCTGCTCACAGTCAGCAGATGTGCAGAAAACTGGACAAAAGTGAATCCAAAGAGTTCCACGAACCCAAGAAAAACAATCTGGCTTTACTGACCTCAAAGATTTAGAGATGCCAGGTGTATCTGATGAATGTCTATGATTCCAGCACTCAGGAGAGTAAGGCCAAGGGGACTTTGAGTTCAGGGCCAGCCTGGGCTACACAGAGTTCTAGGGCAGCCTGCGTGACAAAGTCAGGAAAACTGAAAAAAGAATAAAACAATAAAGACAGCTAAACATAAGCCAGACAGTGGTGGCTCATGCCTTTAATCCTAGCACTTGGGAGGCAGAGGAAACAACAGAGCCAGGGTTGTTATACAGGGAAACCGTGTCTGGGAAAACAAACTAAAACAAACCAAAACAAAAAACCCCACCTAAACATAAGTGGTCTGCATAAACATAAACTAGCCTGCATTTAGACAAAGGCCTGGTTCTCAGAACCCATCTGAATGATCCTCTAGTATAAATAGCCACCCACACTCATCTGCAGGCAAAGGTTAAGCTAGGAGAGAACCCAAAGACCCACTCAGTGCTTCTCCGGTGCAACTGAGATAAAAACCATATCGACTCTTTGCTCTGAGGGAAAGGACATCAAGCCACAGGAAGGGTTCACACCACCATTGGGATAACGATACCTTATTCTTATCAGCAGCCATTCCAAAGTCAGCACATCTATGTTCCACAAACATGTCACTCTCCACGAAGCTCCCAGGGTCCAGCAGGAGACTGATTCGCTCCCTGGCAGTTAGCTTTCCCTATACAACAAAAATCAGTTGGTGATGTCATCAGAAACCAAGTTAAAGATGGAAAGATGTCTTAGCAGGAAGGTCGGGGGACAGGTTTTGAGTCTTTGTCCCAATGGAAAAGGCTCCATTCTGTCTGCTCTGCCCAAAGTCGACGGGAGCAGCAAAGCTAAGAGTACTGGGGAGGTTTTTGAAGCGAGAGTTCCTCAAGTCGGAGGGCATCTGCTTAAAAGACAAACAGAAAAGGAAATGGCTGCAGATAGGCAGTTCAGTTAGTAGAGGGCTTGTCCAGTATGTACAAAAGTCCTGGGTTCGATTCCCAGTACCACCCAGAGTATCCTCTTTAGTTTTGGGATAGGGTTGCATGCAGCCCAGGTTGGCCTTGAATTATCTATGTAGCCAGTGATAACCTTGGACTTCTGATTCCTCTGCTGCCTCCCCAGCTCTGGATTATAGGCATTCACTACCATATGCAGTCTGTCTCCCTTCAAACTCTCCAGCACTCTTTGCTCTGCTGTCCCCTGCTGTGTGTGTGTGGGGGGGGGGACTTGGTTCTGGCAGCTATGGTGTCTTTAATCAGGGATTCCCATTTAGGATAGAAGAAGAGAAAGCCCCTGTGAAGGCAGACAACCCAACAGTGCCTCAGGGTGGAGGCTGAGAGCTGGAGGGACGGGCTGTGCCTGGATGAAGTGTGCCTTTAACCCTCTGACCCTCTCAATAAGCCTGCTTTTGTTTCCTTCCTTCTCAACTCTTGATAAAGTCCTTAGCTCAAAAAAAAAAAAAAAACACACATATACAGAGTAAACAACAAGCAACCTTGAAATTAGTTATTTTAGGAAAATAGTGAAAGCCAATGAGGCTGTGGAAAACAAATGTACTTTGTGGGAAAGCAACCTAACAGCTATGGATACAGATAATGATAGATTTTTAAATATTCTTACTTCCTGTTCATTCCACTTGTAGGAAATCTGTTTTATGGCGCTAAAGAAAACCTTGCTTAATGAGAGCACAAATCGGCCTCCGAAAACAGCTGAGGCCTATCTTAGAGAATCAGGATGTCCGGGGAGGAGTGGCACTTGGAAGGAATTGAGTAACAGGCCCTGAAAGAAGTGACTGGCTTTCCCAGGAAACTTACTGGTCCTTTACCAGGACCCCCAGGGAGTGAGGGAGAGCACTACTCAACACAAACCTTTCAACCACATTTACATTCCTAAGTGTCAAGAAGGAATTGTGATTCTTGGGCCTTTTTCAAATGGTAACTCAAGACATCTGAATCAACATTTGACCTAGATTTAAGACCCAACTAATCCATGCCTTTAAACCTTTAATCCCAGCACTCAGCAGGCAAAGGTAGGCCTGTTGAGTTCGAGGACAGCCTGATCTACAGTTCCAGAAACCCTGTCTCGAAAAACCAAAACAAAAAACAAAAACACAACCAATCAAGCAAACAAAAAGCCAACGACCCAGCTTTTCCACACTTCCGTCCAGTCTAAGGTCACCACCTCCAGCTAGCTTGTCTTGTCTGCTGCTAAACGGCCTCCCCAGATTAATCTCTACAGTTCAACTGAGATTCTCATCTGAAAATCCAGGCAGTGTGTCAGTGCCTCGGCTGCCCATACTGGTCAGACTGCATACTAGCTTGCGACTTTATAGAAAGTCTACCTGCTTCCTACACAGTAGGTCGACACGCGCCGAAACTCTCAAAGAGTCCCACTTGACTTCCTCAGGCACGGGTGGTACACGATCCCTGCATGCACGGAGACCTCCACCCCAGGTTAATGTGAATGTAACCCAGCTATGTCTATTAACTACGAGCTTCGGTTTTATTGCTTTTCCATCATGGAAGAAAAAACAAACAAACTTGCTACAACTCTTTCAGATAGCAAGAGAATAATGGGGTCTTTTTAAATTGAGAGCCTATTGCCGACTAGTGAAGCAATCTTATTCTAACAAAATGTGGGAGACATTACTCTGTTTAAGATGATTTCTAGAGACAAACTTTCCCAGAAGTTCACAGAGCTCTAAGCAGAGCGCGGTTGGAGACCAGTCAGATCCATCCATCCAATCAACGCCCATCACCACCTGGGGGACCTTGCTAAACACAGGCGCTCCTCCTAATCTTCGGACTCCAGAGGGGTCCCTAGGTTCTCCAGGTGAAAGTTCTCGCCGCGCCCCTCCCAGGCGCCGCGCCTATTGGCTGAGAGGCCGTAGCGCCGCGAGCCCGGCGCACGGTGATAGGTTGCGGGCCAGGAGGCGGGACGCGATGGTGATCCCGACTCACTCGCTTGTGCTGCGCATCGATGCGGCGCTGGCCTCCGCCCATCAGCGCGGCACGGCGCTTGTTGTCGATGCGATCATTTACTGCAACCGGCTGGCTGCAAAAACTGCGGGTCGTGGTGCGGAGGCCGCAACTGAGAACCCTGAGCCTCGCTCCAGCCGTCAATACCCGAACCGCCGCCGCCATTTTTACTCTGCCAGCGTGCCACATGGGCCGGCGCACCTGAGAACGCATGCGCGGGAAGCGTGGAGCCCTAGCGGGTCTGCGCCTGCGCGTCGTCGCTGGGACGAGCTCCTGGCAGACAGAAGCATTGTTCCAGGCCCAAGGAGGTTCTGCCTCTCTATCTGTGCCTGTGTGGCAGCACAGAACAGGGACTTAATCCCTTGCTCTGCTTTAGCCGTCTAGACCCCAGGCTTTGTCGGCCCACTCCCCGCCAAAATTAATAGTTTTACCAAGTGCTGTGCCACGTTTTGCTTTTACAATTTAGCCATGCAATAATTTATATCCAGATTTCACAAGCACAAGAAGTAGGCTTCTTGACCAGGCAGTGGTGGTGGACGCCTTTAGTCCCAGCACTTGGGAGGCAGAGGCAGGCAGATCTCTGTGAATTCGAGGCCAGCCTGGTCTACAAAGCGAGTTCCAGGACAGGCTCCAAAGCTACACAGAGAAGCCCTGTTTCAAAAATCAAACAAACAAGAAGTAGGCTCGCTATGGAACCAAGACTTAAATGTTTTGTGACCTAGATGTTGAGTTCCAGAGGTTTGTGTATCTCTTAAAAGGGAGGGGAGCTGGAGAGCCCTTGCCAACATGAGTATGAGGACCAGAGTTTGGGGTCCCTAAACTCAGTATAACCAGAGTAACGAACGAGTGTCTGTAATGAGTTTGCTTAGGTGATATGAGAGAGAAGATAATCACAGGAAGCTCATGGACCAGCTAGGTTGGCGTATGCAGCCTCAAAGGAGACCCAATCACACAAAAGTGACCATCGAGACCGCAGGTTGCCCTGTGACTTCTATATGTGCACACCCAAACTTTAACACACACACACACACACACACACACATACTTTTTTGCTGTTTGGTTTTTTGTTTCTTTTTGTTTTTGTTAAGTTGTGACACTTGACACAGAATGGAGATGAAAACTTTTTCAGGGACCATTGCTTTAGGTGTGAGGACCACTGCTCAGTAGCGTTTTGCATTAGGAGAGAGGTTGGCCTCAACTCTCAATACAACAAAAACAAGATTTATTGGGTTGGAGGTTTGATTGATAGAAAATTAAGAGGACATAGTAAGGGCAAGGGACAATCCCACAAACTTAAGTCATGCTTTGCTGAAGGCAAGCCAGGGTGCTCAGATGTCACTTGGGGGACAGTGGGGGGGGGCTTCAAATATTGAGGATGATCACTTATCAAAGGTGGAGGATTTGGCTTAGCCAACTTAGCAGGATTCTTGGTAAAGCTACACTCTTTAAGAGAGGACCTGGGTCAGTTCTATTGAAGGGGAACTCAGTAGAGCCTGACCAGAGTTTGGTCAAGGAGAGAATCTTGTCAACACAGCAGCTGAGGCATTACTTGGGAGCAAGTAGGAAAAGTAAACTGAAATGCTCAGACTCTGCCCCAGACCTACTGAATCAGAAAATGGGGGTGGGGTGCCGACCTTAGAAAATGACCTGTAGTTGGTTCAGATGCTTAAAAGCTAAGAATCGCTGTTCCAGTGCTTTTGAAACTGAACTATTAATGCTTTTCCATTTGTTTACCCAAGTAGCTGGCAGGTCTTTAAGGCAAAGTACAATGTGCACATTCTCATTCTTAGACAGACAAACAGACAGACAGACAGACAGACACACCCCTCCAGAGTTGATTATTAACCCCTCCTAGATCCACCTCACAGCCAGGACTTTCATAAAGTTCAAATTCTGGCCTGAGACTTTAAAGTTAATGTCACTTGTTTTTCATTTATATTTTGAGGCATGGTCTGACTTAGGTAGACCTCCTTAGCTTTCCTGAAACCCATGATGTAGACCAGGTTGGCCTGAAACTCATAGAGATTGGTTTTACACAGCCTTTCACGGACTGGGATTAAAGGTATGCACCACCCCACATGGCTGAATAACCATATTTCAGCTGTCTGTGTGCCAAGAGCTGAACTATGAAAACAAACTGTGTTCCTTAGATCAAGGGTTGTTTTCCTTAATATACACAGAAGCTCAATGTGCAAGGCCTGAAGTCTCCTGACTGAGCAAAGATCAAGTACATCTGTCCCACACCAGTGGAGCGAGCTCTCAGCCCTGTACTTAGAACTCTGTGTTAAGGACATTAACAACCTGGAGAGGTAGACAAGGAGCTAGCTTTGGGAAATTTTTCTATGTGTTCAAGTACATGTGAGAAGGTAACAAGCAGTAATTAATGTAAGAAAAAGAGGTCTGGAATGGTAAAATGCACCTTTAACCCCAGCACTCAGGAGACAGGGTCACGAGGACATCTGTGTGTTTGAAGCCAACCTGTCTACAGAGCAAGTTCTAAACCAGTCAGGGTTACATAGTAAGACCCTGGGTGATATTTTGAATGTAATCTGCCCCCAAAATCTCATAGGAAGTGGCACTATTAGGAAGTGTGGCTTTGTTGGAGTGGGTATGGTGTAGGGATTCAGGCATTATGCTGGCCTGCCCCGTCACCTGGCAGAATGCACTCAGGCATTAGTCTACACACAGGTGCAAAGGACCCCTTTAAAGAAAGACCGCTAACCACCTACACTCTCTTTCCTGCTGTTCCCCTGGGGCAGACAGAGGTTTCCTGTCTCCCTCTTTTTTTTGTCCTCTCTCTGTCTCTGTGTCTCTTTACCTCTTTCCTTCCCCCTTCCCCTTTCTAATAAAACTTTGCACTAAGCTCTGTCTGCCTGTCGTGTTTGTCCCCCACCTCGGTCACCCTTGCCCACCATGGAATCCGACAAGGTTCCCCTCCAGCTTTAGCATAACATATGGCCTTGTTGGAGGGAGTGTGTCACTGTCGGGGGGTGGGGGGGTGGGCGGTGAGGTTTCCTATGCTCAGGATTCTGCGCAGTGTCTCAGTCCACTTCCTATGGATGTAGGCCTCTCAGCTACTGTTTGCCTGTCCTCAGCCATGCTCCCTATCATGACAATAATGGACAGAACCTCTGAAACTGTAAGCAAGCCCACTTCAGTTATAAGCCACTGTGCTCATGGTGTTTATATTCATATTCACACACATGCCCTTAACTGTGGTTACATCTCCAACTTTTGGAAGAACGGTGGCCAATGAGACTGAAAACTAAAAATTGAATGTGATTTATGAAGATTAGGCATGTTCAGAATTGGGAATTTAGAGGTTGCTAGGTCTCAGAAGGCCAGAACAAATGGTGAACTAAGGTGTCTATTTACATATTAAAGCCCCTTGTCTCCCTGGGGGCTTCCTTTGCAGCAGCACCGACAGCCCCACCCCCCTTTCTCTGCGGAATCACCTCACCGTGGTGGCTGGGACCCTGTACACATACCCTGAAAACTAGAGAGTCTTCAAGGCCCTCACCTGCTGCTCAGCACACTGGGGCTCAGGTCCGCGTGCTCTCCCCACCACCCCACTTCCACTTCGGCCAAACCAACCGCACCCCTGAATTTCTCAGAAAATTTCCTGCTGGCATTTGAGGGTGATGATGGATTCTGTGTGTTTGAGAGCAATGCCATCGCCTATCACGTGGTGAGCTTTGCTGACAGTGACATCGTTCCTCCACCAGCACCTGGTGCTGGACGCTCATTTGAAGACAAGGACTTTTTTGGTGGGTGAGCGAGTGACACTGGTTGATATCACAGTTGTCTGCACACTTCTGTGGCTTTATAAACAGGTCTTAGAGCCTTCTTTTTGCCAGGCCTTTTCCAATACCAACCGATGGTTCCTTACCTGCATTAACCAGCCCCAGTTCAGGGCAGTCTTGGGGGAGGTGAAGCTGTGTGAGAAGATGGTCCAGTTCGATGCTAAGAAGTTTGCAGAGAGCCAGCCTAAAAATGATACTCCCAGGAAAGAAAAATGTTCATGAGAAGAGAAACAGGCTGAGCGGGAAGAAGAAAAAAAGGCAGCTGCCCCAGCTCCTGAGGAGGGGAGGGGATGGGCGAGTGTGAGCAGGCACTAGCTGCTGAGCCCAAGGCCAAAGACCCCTTCGCTCATCTGCCCAAGAGCACCTTTGTGTTAGATGAGTTTAAGCGAAAGGACTCCAATGAGGACATGCTCTCTGTGGTGCTGCCATATGTTTGGGAGCACTTTGATAAGGATGGCTAGTCTCTGTGGCATGCTGAGTACCGTTTCCCTGGAGAGCTCACCCAGACCTTCATGAGTTGCAACCTCATCACTGGAATGTTCCAGTGATTGGACAAACTGAGGAAGAATGCCTTTGCTAGTGTCATCCTCTTTGGACCTAACAACAGCAGCCCCATTTCTGGCATTTGGGTCTTCCGAGGCCAAGAGCTTGCCTTTCTGCTGAGTCCAGATTGGCAGGTAGATTACGAGTCATATACTTGGGCTGAAACTGGTTCCTGGTAGGGAAGAGACCCAGACGATGGTTGGAGAGACTTTTCCTGAGAGGGGGCCTTCCAGCATTTGGGCAAAGCTGTCAATCAAGGCAAGATCTTCAAGTGAACATGTCTTGCCATCATCTACCAGTCAAGGGAGATGGGGGTTATTAAAGGACACTGAACATTGAAAAAAGAAAAGAAAAAAAAAAAAAAAACATGTCAAAGCAGATGCTGGTCAGCTCTCCCAGCACCACTCAGCACCCGTGGCTCCTCTCAACACTTCTTGCCCTGCCCTCTTCCAGGAGTCGAGTTTCTGCTCCCTCCCCTCAGCCTGACCCTGTGTAATTCAGCCATTTTGACTACTCCAGTGTCTTGGTCCTCTTGGCCCAGCTCCCTCTCTTGGTCTTTGGCTCCTCTCTTGTTCTTCCTCCCCATCTCTCCTGTCATGGTGCCGTTGAGTCTTCTGGCCATGTTCAGCCTGGACTCTTCCCTCTACCTGCTCCGTGTCTCCATCAATGGAACACATGTTCGGAGTTGCTCTGGAGCCTTGATTTCTGATACAGAGGTAACACAGCTGCAGTGGTTTATCCATAGAGGGCACTCTGACTGAGAAGCAAGCAAGCAAACAAACAAACAAACAAAAACCCACAACTACCAAGGTTCAGTTTTCCTCAGTCACATCCAACTCCTGTTTACCAAGTTTGCTCTGTATCTGTGTGCGTATGGTATCCTCTTTAGAAGCCACCGGGATCCAACCATGGAGCTCTACCTCAATAACGTAATTACTTTCAAAAGACTGTCTCTATCACTATGGCCAGGTTGTGTTTCTACCCTCTTGATACTCTTAGCATGTGACTTTGGGGGTTAAGCATGAGTTTGGGAAAGACAGATAAGTAGTCACAGCACCATGAGCTCCTCGTCTTCCTCTCTGTCCTACAAATCTGTATTATTTTGACACCATCTTGTTGCGAGTCCCATTGTGCAGGGAGTGGGGCTGGGAAGAGGGCTTTCCTTCTGAACACCAGAATGCTCTAGGCCTTTCTGTACTTGGTCCCTTTCACAGGACTGAGTGATTTCTCCATCAAGAGGCAGGAGTCACCCAGCTCTGTCATTAGTTTTCTTGTTTTTTGAGACAGATAAGAATCTGGAGGATGTTCAACTGTAGACCTTGCTCCTGCTAATTTCCTGGTAAAAGCAGAGTGGGAGTAGTTTTGTGTCACAGAATCGTGGCTTAAATGTGAGAAAATACATAAAACTTAACACGATAAAGGCAAGTAGGAAGTGCTTGTTAAACTGTTGCCTAATAGATCACTTGTAGTTTCCTAAAGGAAACACCTTTTTTTAAAGGCATGACCTCACCATGCTGTGTGTGTGCTGGGATTAAAGACGTGTACCACCACGCCTGCCTCAAGCAGACAGTCTTTTTTTGTTTGTTTGTTTTGTTTTGTTTTTGTTTTTGGAGACAGGGTTTCTCTGTGGCTTTGGAGGCTGACCTGGAAATAGCTCTTGTAGACCAGGCTGGTCTCTGACTCACAGACATCGGCCTGCCTCTGCCTCCCGAATGCTGGGATTAAAGGCTTTCACCACCACCCCTCCATGACTGGCAGTCTCATCTATTCAGAATTTTCCTGAGAAGTCCTCAGGGTGGAAGGAGGGAAACTCAGTGGCATCTGTTTACTCCCTACCACAGGGGTGGACAGAAGTGTAAGAGCAACAGTAAAGGCCCACTTGAGAAAACTCCTTCTGGGCCAGAGAGTGGTCTCTGGCCAAGGAGGGGGCCTGACATTCCAGATGGGTGAGAATCAGTGTCCTGGCCAAGGGACCACCCTCTCAGGAAGGTGGATTCCGTTAAAAGATAGGACAAGAGATCGACAAGGATGACCCCAACTAAGAATCTAAGCAATAGTGGAGAGGCTGCCTTAAATGCTCTTCGTCAATAATGAGATTGATGACTACCTTATCTGCCGTCCTAGAGCCTTCGTCCAGTAGCTGATGGAAGCAGAAACAGAAACCCACAGGTAAACACTGATTCCAAACTCCTGGAATCCAGTTGCAGACCAGAAGGAGTAATGAGCAAAGGGGTCAAGACCAGGCTGGAGAAACCCACAGAAACAGCTGACCTGAACAAGGGGGAGCTCATGGACTCCAGACTGATAGCTGGGAAACCAGCATAGGACCGACCCAGACCCCCTGAATGTGGGTGTTAGGAGGACTGGGCAATCTATGGGGCTTCGGGTAGTGGATCAGTATTTATCCCTAGTGTACTTTGGGAGCTCATTCCACATAGAGGGATACTCTCTCAGCCTAGACACATGGGGGATGGCCTAGGCCCTGCCCCAAATGACATGACAGACTTTGAAGATCCCACATGGAAGGCCTCACCCTCCCTAGGTAGCAGAAAGGGGATGAGATGGGGGGGGGGTTAGTGGGAGGCAGAGGAGGGAGGGAGAAAGCGAGGGAGGGAGAGGGAACTGGGGTTGACATGTAAAACAAGATTATTTCTAATTTAAATAAAATTAGTCCTGCCTCTAACACAGTGGCTTAGCACCCTGAAGCCATGTTGCTTTGCAAGTGTGTCCACTTTTCTAAATTATCAGGAAAGCATAACTTCCTCTGAGTATGCTTCCCCCTGACTGTTTGGGCTTCCCGAGCAGTCTGGGCCTCCTTGCTCTTTCTCTGAAGCACCTCTCCCAATGTGGCTGCTTGTCCACTGAGCCTCTGACCTCCCTGCCGGTCTTTTCCTTTCTCTTCCATTACCCCCTCCCCTTTTTAGACAGCTGCTGAGACTTGCAGCTGGTCTGGGTGGGGTGGGGTGGATGTGGGTACTTTATACTACTAAAAATAGCCTGGAGCTTCCATTTGAGGCCGTTCTTAAATTATTTTATCAATGAGTCTGAGAACCCCAAAAGGGAACCCTAATCTACCCCCAGTCAGAACCTGAATTTTTGTTTTCACCCTAACTTCTTGAATAATAAAGGATGATATATCATCATTTTCTGGTCAGTCCTGCTTGGTTGGTGACAACCCTGAGCAAGGCCGAGTACAATGGCAAGAAGCAGTTAAGTGGAAGGAGCATATATAGTCTTTTTCTGCAGGGAGGCCGGCGCCAAGAGGAGAATCAGGCACACGAGAGCCGGTCGAGTAGAGCAGCCAAGGCAGTGAAAGACACAGGCAGAAGGTAAGAGCCCTCGGGTTGAGGTGCAAGCTTGGGTTGCAGGTTAAGAGGGGAAAGTGAGTGGCACCCACCCAACCTTCCCAGCCCCTTGCATTTTTCAAGAGAGTTTAGCAAGGTTTTGGGGGAGTTTGGGTAACAGAGCATTCCTGCTTGGGTTCGGCTGGGAACAGAGAGAGGGAGGAAGGTGTGGTTCCGCATAAATTCACAGTAAATCCAGGGCAGCAGCTGGGCTCTTGTCAGTCATGGCCAATGGAGTCCAGGTGTTTCTCACCCAGAAGCTCCTTGGGTGCTTAGGAGCAAGGGTGTGTGTGAGGGAGTTAACTATAGACAGCAGCTGTCCTCGTGGAGAGAGAACATTTTTAAGATTTTTGTCGTGCATTAATAATGCCCTTTTCTGCTTGGTGTTGGGGTTTTGTTGTTCTGTTTTTAACAGAAGAGAAAGAGCAGTTTGAATTAATTGCTGACCTGTGTCATCTTGACTGCTGGGATTGGGCCTCAAAAACTCTGACTTACTGGCATTGGTGGTCCAGGTCTTTAATCCCAGCACTCAGGAGGCTGAGGCAGGTGGATCTCTGAGTTCAATGGCAGCCTGGTCTACAGAGCAAGTTCCAGGACAGTCAGGGCTACACAGAGAAATCCTGTCTCAAAATAACAACAACAAAAGCTCTGGCTTAAATTCCCTTAAACTATCACTAAACCCCTGAGCCTGGCTTTATATACACCACATACATCTCCCGAGCCATACTGAAAAAGCCTCACCGTTTCTGGCTTTTTGGGCTCCCCGGGGAAAAAAATGAAAACTGGTCTTCCCCTTTATCTAAAGTCAATTCTAGAACATTGTTCTGTCCTTGTCAGTCTGCCATTCCCATTCAAGTTTTTGTCACGTGTTGGTTACACCCTTTGAGCATTCCTCCGACCTCCACGTGGCACCCTCCTCTCTGGATTTCCTCGCCAGGCTGGCTTTTCCTTCTGAGTGTTCCACAACAATTTTCAGACACTGAGCCTCCTTTGACTTGGCCTGGCCTCTGAATTTCCCAGTCTCCATACGAAGGGCCTTCAACGCTTGCTCCAGGACTCCGCCCACACACTGGCCTGGAACCAGTAAGAGTTACAGCATTCTCAGGACCTGGCACCTGGCGGTTCCCTGCACCACCCCCCTTCCTACTCCCTTCCTTCACCCCTATGCCGACTCTGGTTAACCCTCTCTCTGTCGATCTTTAACCCACTCGATATAAGTGTTTCAGCTCCAGCCTGATGGCTCAGCAGCTAGCTATGAGCACTGGCTGATCTTATAGAGGACTTGTGTTAGGCAGGTAATTCAAACGACCTGCAACTGACCCAGGGAATCCAACAGCCTCTTCTGGCCTCCACCGGCACCAAACACAATAAGAAAGCGGGGTGGGGTAGATTAAACTCTTGTAACTCTGGCTCCTCTAAACCCCTCGGCTTTCCATCTAGACAACCTGTGTCACCCCTTCTTTGGGATTGCTCAGACTGTCTCACAATTGCTGGCTATGGTCACTTACACCATACCAGGTGTCTTGGTCTCTTAGGGCTGTCAAAACAGATCAGCACAAAACCAGCCTGAGGCAACACAAATGCCCCCTCTGGTAGTTCTACAGGGTGGGAGTCAGAAATGAAGGTGTCTGCAAGGGGGGGCTCCTACCAAAGGTCCTAGGGCGATCCTGCTTGCCTCTTCTAGCTTCTGACAGCTCGAATGAACATCTCTTGTCTCTGGTAACACCAGTCTCCACCTCCATCTTAACAAGCTTCATGTCTATGATTTCTCCTTTTCATTAGATACTAGTCATTGAATTTAGGACCCATCCTGAACCCAGAATGACCTCATCAAAAGATCCTTTAAAAACTCTCTCTCTCTCTCTCTCTCTCTCTCTCTCCCTCTGTGTGTGTGTGTGTGTGTGTGTGTTCTCTCCTTCCTCCCTGTGGGTCCCTGGGAACTCAGGTCATCTGGCTTAACAGCAAGTACTTTTACCCAATGAGCCATGTCATCCTTCCTTAACAATCTTTTATCTTCAGGGCATGGTGGCATACACCTGTAAGCCCAGCACTCTACAGACTGAGACAGGATGATTGCCATGAATTCAAGGCAAGCTTGGGCAATATAGCAAGTTTGTTCTGTACTTGTCTGGACTACGGTATGAGACCCTGTCTCTAAAACAACAACAAAATAAAGATGAGGATCTTTACCGTAATTACTTACGTCTCATTTCTTAATGAGGTCACATTCGCAGGCACTGGAGAACCTGAGTCAACCCCCTGTGGCAGGTTCCTGCTGTTCCTGGGGTTCTCTTTACCCACATCCATGTACCCAGTTCAAAAGGCAATCACAAAGCATCCTCGAGACTTCCTAGTTAGAGCATCTCTTCCCCCTCTGGACTTCCTTTTGGTTTTTGTTCCTCTTTAAGAGATTTTAGAAGTTCTCTTTCACAGCGCTTCCATCTGAGAGAAATTTAGGATTTGTCCGGTTGCCTGGGTTGTAGGAAGTGCCTCCCATTTGTCTGGGCAGGATCATTCCTGTTGCTCCTGAGCTTGTAGCCCTGACCCCTCCCACTAAGCGTCTAGCCTACTTTTTCCTTCCCCACCACTTCCTGCCTTCCTACCTCTCAGCTTCTCCTTCACCCACCTTCTGCTCAGCCCTGCCTCCTTGTACTTTCTACTCAGCACAGTGACATTGTAGCACAATTCTGCCCTGTGTACACCAGCCCCTCCTGCCTATGCTGATTGCCAGTTCATGCTTGGGTCATCTCCTACCATGAGATGTCATTCATACCTGCTAGGTACCCTTACACTTCACCAAGAATACTCTTTTCAGCTTGCTTTTCCCCATGGCCTTAGTTCCCTTCCAACACCAGACATGTCTTCCATCCCACAAAATGACAGCATCTCTCTTTAGCTCCCCTGGATTTCCTGCTGTCTCTGTGACACTACCCACTCAATGGTTTCCAGCAAAATGGCTGCTTTGGTTTTAGCAATGCACTGCCTTTTCCTCTCTGGTCCAATTCTGCTTGTATTTCTGTCTGGGAATGGGGTCACTGGGCTGTATTTTCAGAATTGTTTTGTACTAGAAATACCTAGCTAGAATGGCAGACATAAACAGGGATAGGGATTCCAGAAGCCTGTGATTCACAAACAACTCCAGCATGCCTTGTCTGTTAATTCACTAATCCTAACACTCCTAGGATGGGCTTCCTCACCTCAACCAGACTATTTTAGCTTAATAATTCTCTCCATTTTGGGATAGAGATTTTGTTTTATATTTAAGTTAAAATGTAGCATGATATAAACTGGATTTTTTCTTTTTAAGAGTCTCACTCTAAAGTAGGGGCTGCCCTGAAGTCATGGCTGTCTTCCTACCTCAGCCTCTTGAATGCTAGGATTTGAGACATGCCATCAGGCCATCAGAAAGAAATACTCTTTCTTCTCCCCAGTCACATAAAGCATTCTAAGACAGGAGCCATGACAGCAGATTAAGACTCCATTCATCCTTCCTTCCTCCTTTCCTTCTCTTTCTTCCTACAGAGATCCTCCTGCCCCTGCCTCTGTGTTAGGATACTACCATCATTGCTTAAAAAAAAAAAATGCTTTATTTTTGTTTTTCACTGTGAACTGTCCTCTTTTTTTCTTTGATTATTCCTACACAATCCCCAAAAGGCTATAGAAACTATGCTAATTTCACAGCCCCTCCTAGTATAATGGGTGATTTTGAAAATTATATTGTTCTGAAGCAATTAAAATTAGCATCTAGAAACTCAAAAGATTGGCAATTCATATTCAACTCCCCATTGCTTATTTAGAGTAAGGGTTCTCTTGTTTTTATTTTTTGTCTCCAGTATCCAGTATACACAGAAGCTCTGACTGGGCACCCCCTCCCACTAGTCCAGCTTCTGTAAGGAAGGTGTAATCAGCTGACCCTCCAATACATCATTAGAGGCAGTTTCTGACATTTGAGATACACTCATCTGGGAGCATCGGATGTAATCGAGAGAACTACTTGTTACGTGAGTATGGTTCATCCACCCAACTCTAGAATCTCAGCCTTGGGATGACAAGGCAAGTGTGACTCTGAGCCAGTGAATGAAAGGAAGGTTGGAAAGAAACATCACACTCTACGGTACAATTCAAGCAAAGTAAGCAGGAGATCCAAATGAAACGATGCCACCACCACCCCATCCGCCATGACACATGGTGTGCTTTTTAGAGAAACAGACGCAGGATGGGGGAGGGAAGAAAAGGCACTTAGGAGGCAGCTGCCAGAGCAGGGCCTCCCTTACAACCTTTTATACTTGGAAAGGATTAAGTAAATATCAACGCATTCCTCATTCCCAGAGCCAGCCACAGGGGGATTAAAAAGAAAACCACCACAGTACAGTACTTTGGTCCCATAAAAACTCAATTCCAAATGACACCAGCAGTGTGACAGGCAGATCCTCTCATTTCTGAGTTCTCTTGTTTGTAAAATAGCAATCATAATGCTAACACTGACCCTCCAGAAAGAGCAGAAAGATTAAGTACTGAATGCAATCGTGAGCACTGCATAAGCAGACATCGTGGTAGATGCCTGTAACCCCCACACTCTGGAGGTAGAGGAAGGAGGAGCAGTCCAAGGTTCTATGTTTATAACCTCACCTATTTGCTTGTCAAGTTTAAAAGGAACCACTGTGGAATAACCCTTTTGTATATTGTGAAAGTGTATTCCTCTCATTGGTTAATAAGGAACTGACTGCCCTATAGCTGGGCAGGAGAGATTGGGTGGGAGAGGCAAACTGAGAATAATGGGAGGAAGAAGGGTAGAGTCAGGAGTCTCTAGCAGATGCAAAGGAAGCAGGATGGGCGCACCACACTGAGAAAAGGTACCAAGCCATACGGCAAAGCATAGGTAAGAGATATGAGTTAATTTAAAATTTAAGCATTAGCTAGTAACAAGCCTGAGCTGTTAGCCAAACATTTATAATTAATATTCAGCCTTTGTGAGGTTGCTTGGGAATGGCTTGCAGGACAGAAACTTCCATCAACAGAGAACCTAGGCTACCTGGTTCCCTGACTCACACACACACAGAGGAAAACCTATGTAAGATGCTTGTGTTGCTAAGATTCCTTCCCAGGAGGAAACATAAATGATACCTGCCCCTCCTCTTACTGTCCCAATAACAAACTGAGGTACAATTCCAAAGTTCCCTCTGGGGAACCAGTAAGTTTGCCAACTGACTACAGAACGTAGCTGAGCGGTTACTTACAGGAATGTGGGAATTCCCCTCTGAAAAGAGCTGCACTGGGAAGTCTCTGTGTAGGAGGAATGATGGCCTTCCCAGAGGCAACAGCCGCCCCGGCTCCTTCCCTACCTAAGAGGCCACATGAAATTCGGGCAGAATAGCATGCAGCTGGTTGGGAGGGGTGGCTAGATACTCCCATGACCCTCCCCAACCTCTTCTTCTACAAGGGAACCTCCCTCAACAGTCAGAAGACCCAGCAGAACTCCTGAAGATGACTGCAGTTTAGCTAGGATACGACTGTATATTGCTGGGTATTCACCATGTGATTAATAAATGATAATCTTATTGTATCTAGGATTTGGAGAAGTGTTTGAAGCCTAGGAAAGACAGTAGATGAGACCTATAGGAACCTAAACAAAGACATTTGTTACCAGAAGAAAGGAATTCCCAACACAGCTGCAGAGTGGCCTACAGAGATGGCTCAATAGTTAAGAGCACTCACTGGCTGCTGTTCTAGAGGACCCAGGTTCAATCCCCAGCACCCCATGGCAACTCACAACTGTCTGTAACTCCATTTCCAGGGGATCTGATTCTGTTCTCCACAGACACTGCATACCCGGAAGCAAAACACATATACAATAAAGGTTAAGTATTTTTAAATTAAAAAATGACAAACAAAGGCCACAGAAAAGTAAAGAAGATAACCTAGAGGCAGTAAAACATATCTCGAGAACTGTACAGTTGTAGGGTGATGGTGGCACACACCTTTAATTCCAGCACTCAGGAGGCAGAGGCAGGTGGATCTCTGAGTTCGAGGCCAGCCTGGTCTACAGAGCAAGTTCTGGATAACCAGGGATACACAGAGAAACCTTGTCTTCGAAAACTTGAAAAAAAAAAAAAAAGAACAGTAGGTCAACACAGTGACTGTTGACAAACCTTGCTGATGCCACCCCAAGATTCTCCCAGCCATAACACCACTTTGAAAGGTTTTAAAATGTCACGTTATCTTTGCATTTGTGGTCTTGGTGGAAACATCAGATCAACAAGAAAAAGTTCTTGCCTGTTTAACATGGAGAGTCCCCCAAATGGGAGATTCTGATGAAAAGGGGGTGGGGAATGAGTGGGCTGGAATAGGGAAAAGCCAGGAGAGGGATAATGACCTCTGTGTTGTTTACAATAACGCCAGCAGCTAAAGTAAACCCTGCAGTTCAGTGGCCTGCGAGAGCAGGAGCTTACTGCTCACTCGTATAACATTAGTACAACATTCACGTGCAGACACTACTGAACACAGAAGGACAGCTTGCCTTTCAAGGCAAGTCAGCAATCACAGGTGCTCTCAGTGTTGTGGTGACAGATGTCTCTCTTGTGAAAGACTCCGGCTCCAGAGCCAGCAAGATGGGTTGGTGGGTAAAGGTGACTTCTTTCTGCTGCCAAATCTGATGAGCTGTATTTGATCCCCAGGACCCACAAAGTGAAACAAACAACCCACTCCCATACACCATGGCTGGTGCCCACACCATCTACACAATGTATTTTTAAAATTTATTTCGTTTTGGTTTTTCAAGAAAGAGTTTCTCTGTGTAGACATGGTTGTAGACTCACTCTGTAGACCAGGTTGGCCTCAAATTCACAGAGATCCATCTGCTTCTGTCTATTGAGTGGAGTGCTGGGATTAAAGGAGTATGCCACCATTGCCTAGCTATATGTACATTTTCAACAACAACAACAAAATTTAAAGAAATACCAGATCTGGGAAACAGGTCAGTTAGTAAGGTGCTTTCTATGTAAGTATGAACAATTGCGTTCAGTTCCCTCCACTCAAAGGAAAAGGCAGGCATGGCAGTGTGTACTTCTAATCCCAGCACCGGAGAGGCGGGGAGAGTGGGGTCCCTGAAGCTCACTGGCTAGCCAGCCTAGCCTGACTGGCAAGTTCCAGGTCCTGGTGAGGGATTCTTTCTCAAGACAAAAGACACACAAGGCAGACACTCATGAAGACTGATATCCAAGGCTGACCTCTAGCCTCTACATGCACACATACGCACCCATACAGGTGTGAAACAGGAATAACATTGGGGTTCAAACTGAAAGATCAGAGAAGCAAAGCAGCTGGCCACTAGCTTTTACCTCTGCTAAAATTAAATGGCCAATCCTGTCTCCACCAAGCCTCAGACTGCAATCCTGTCTCCACCAAGCCTCAGACTGCAATCCTGTCTCCACCAAGCCTCAGACTGCAATCCTGCCTCCACCAAGCCTCAGACTGCAGCCCCAGGCTGCTATGCTCTCCTCAACTTGACCGGAGACTAATTCTCACGTGACCCCTTATGTCTTCCTTTTATTCCTCTTTAGTTCTGTGATTAAAGGTGTGTGATCCCAAGTACTGAGATCAGCTTTGTGTGAGCTGTTTCTCTTTAGGATTGGATCAATTTTGCATAGCTCAGTGTGGCCTTGAACTAACAGAGATCCATCTGCCTGTCTTCTGAGTCCTAGGATTAAAGGTGCATGCCACTACCGCCTAGCTCTATGGCTAGCTAGTGTGGCTGCTAGGATTAAAGGTGTGTATCACCACTGCCTGACCTCTGACTTGTGGCTAGCTTTGCACTCTGAACCCTCAGGCAAGCTTTATTAAATCATAAATAATATAACACCACACACATGCACACATGCCTGCCCATACATGTGCACAAGCACCCACACCTGCAAGTGCATGCACATGTGTGGGCACACACAAACACATATACACACATGAGAAACAGTACTGCAGCTGTGCCTGGCTGACCAGCTACTTTCCAACAACTGTATGGAACAGAAGGGTGATCGTGAGCTTTTGCCTGTCAGTGGCAGATTGTCACACCATCACCTGGACTAATGTACATAGCACAATATGGGGAGTGGGGGGGCAGGGCAGTGAGGACCAGAGGACTAGCAGGCACACTAGCAGGCTCAGGCGAGCGGAGACCCTTCATCCTGGGCATGGGATCGTCAGAACAGCTCACTTCCCAGAGCTGCTTTCCTGTGGTGGGTAAACGGAGCTTCTACAGAGCACCCGAGCAGTCTGGAGGTGGGAAAAAGTGACAAAATAGTGGCTCTTTCCAGGAGACATTAAGACTAATTGAGAAGATACGTCACTGAAAAGATAAACTTGGCTTTCCAGGCAACATTTAGGAAGTGTGGAGTGAGGGTTCACGTACTGCAAGGGTCAGGGTCGGGGTGAGGTGGGGAGCGGGCAGCACTTACAGCAGGCGTTTGGTCATGGTCTGTCAAGAAGCTGATGTCAAGGCAAGATTAATCAAGGAGGAGATACGTTAGAGAAATGTCTGCGAGAGTAAATGAGGAGAGAGTCGGAGAGTTGTCAATAACCTTTCCACTATGAATACAGATAAAACATGGCCCGTGGGAGGAGAGATCAAAGGAGGGAAGGCAGGCAGAGGGGAAGTGTCTCAGACTACAGAGCAAGCTAAGAAGGTTGCACAGGACCACCAGAGAGCCTTGCAGCAATGTCACAGGCCAGATGGCTCCTCTCCCAGAATGGATGGATCTACTTCGGGTTCCCAGCCACACTAAGTCACTGCTGAGAGGAGCCCTAGAGCTCACGGCCACAGAATGAATCCAGTCATGGAAGGCGGCAGTTGGGGCCCTTGGTCAACTGCTCTCCTATAGGTGCACATCTGAAATGTGCATGCTTTGTTTGTTTAACAGGGTCTCATGTGGTCTAGGTTGGCTTGATATGTAGCTGAGGATGACTTTGGGCTCCTAATCCTTCTGCTTTTACCTTCCAAGTGCAGGAACTCCATAGAGGTATCACCATGTCCAGCAAAAACAAAAACGAAAACAAAAACAAAACAGTGTGTGTGTTATATATGCAGGCATACTCTTATGCATGCCCATGTGTATTAGGAGATTAAAAAAAGGATTCTATAAAGTTCTGCCTTATTCCTGTGAGACAGTCAGTCTCTCATTAAACCTGGAGCTAGGCTGATAGCCAGCAAACACCAGCAAGTCTCCTACCCTGCCCCGACCCACACACTTACCCAGCATTGGGTCTACAGGTGTGTTACTATGCCTGGCTTTTTACACTGGTGCTAGGGATTTGAACTCATATCCTTACATTTGTTCAGTAAGTGTTGTTACCCACTAAGCTGTCTTCCCAGACATCCATCCCTGTCAAGACATTTTAGTTAAGAAAAAAAAATGGGTATGTGTCTTCTTCCTGTATGTATGTGTGTGCACCGTGCACCTGTGTGATACATGTGGAGTCTAGAATAGGGTACAGGATACACTGGAACTAGAACTAAAGATGGTCATGAGCTGTGGGAACTGAACCTGGGACCTCTGCAAGAACAGCACGTGATTGTAACATCTTTCCAGCCCCTTTGTTTCATTATTTTGTTCTTTGAGACATGGTCCTGTATAGCCCAGGTTGGCCTCAAACTTGCCTCATAGAAGAGAATGATCCCAAACTCACGATCCTCCTGCCTCTACCTACCAGGTGTAGGGACTACAGATATGCACAACCATCCCCAGTTTCATGTATGCACTGATATGGCCACCACAGTCTATTTACCCCGGCACCACACTGAGCTGCCTCCTTCCACAAGCTCAGGGATCAGCTCCTCTGTGTTTCCAATGGGCTTCCAATGAGAACTCAAAGGAGGGGGGCATCCGTGGAAAGATGTAGGCCCTGTCACTGAAGAAGGTTTCAGATAAGACAACCATTCTGTCCAAATCCTTTGACCTTAGCAAAGTTCTTTTGATTTTACTAACGTTTGTGTGTATGTATATGTGATGTGTGTATGTGGGCATGTTTCATAGCATGTGTGTGAGATCAGAGGATGGCTTTTAGGATTCAGTTCTCTCCATCACTGGTTCTGGGAATTGAGCTCAGATGTCAGGATGCACAACAAACACTTTAACCCCATCTCTCTTGCCTAACTTTGGCAAAGACCTTAGTGACCTGCAATAATGAGACCCAAACTTACCTTCTAGAAGGATGTAAAGCAAAAAGGTTTGCATGCCTTCTTGGGCCAGAGTTACTTTACATGCCCATTCCCGTCAAAACAGAGCATGAAAGCATCAGTAGACACTCAAATGGATCACAGGCGCCATGTGGATTCCTCCTTGTTCTCTGTCAAAGCAAGGCTGCCCCTCCTAAAGATTCCATAACCTCCCTAAATAGCACTATCAACAGGGAACCGAGTGTTTAAACATGTAATCTTAGAGGGGACATTTGTCATTCAAACCACAACAGATGCTTTATCTCAAAAGTTCATTTAAAGGGGAAATTATCAAAAGGGCAAAGAATGCCAGGCTGTGACAGTCTGACTCTACCCTCTAGGCACTGGGAAGCCTGAGTGTTAAGTGTCTATTGTATCTACCCTCACAAGCATTGAATGTTACTGATCAGACTTTCCACCTTCACTTCCATGGAACATTTTCTTGACATCATTGATATAACAGCTGCCTGCTTTTCTCCTATACCTCAGGCACTCATGCTTGGTCACCATTCCTGGGAAGAGGGAGGTACCCTCCATTGAGAAAATCCCTCTATTAGATTGGCCAGTCGGTAAGTCTGTGGGGGCATTTTTTTGATTGGTGGTTGATGTGAGAGGCCCCGGCCACTGTGGGTGGTGCCACACTTGGGCAGGTCCTAGGTAGTCTAGAAAACAAGCAGAATAAGCCAGTTAGCTGTGTCCCTCCATGGCCTCTGCTTTAGTTCCTGCCTCCAGGTTCCCTTGAGCAAGGACTATAACCTGTAAGACTAACTTGGTTTTGGTCAGTGTCTTAGTCACTGTTCTATTGCTGTGCATGCCATGATCAAGGCATCTAATAAAGAAAGCATGATCATGGCAGTAGCAAACAGGCATGGTGATGGAGAAGCAGCTGAGAGCTTTATATTCTGATCTGCAGGCAGAGAGAGACACTGGGCCTGGTGTGGGCTTTTGAAACCTCAAAGCCCACCCCCAGTGACATACCTCCTTCAACAAGGCCACACCTCCTAATCCTTCCCAAACAGTTCATCAACTAGGGACTAAGTATGCAGATACTCAGCCTATGAGGGTCATTCTCATTCAAACCATCACAGTTAAGGTTTTATCACAGCAACAGAAAAGAGTAGAGATCCCTGCAAACTCTACAGCTGGTAGACAAACATCTGAGAGAGGTAAGAAGGGAATCTGTTTCACCATGACTTAGCAGGGCTGGTTCAAACTTCCAGAGTCTGATCCACAGTGGTTTATTTTTGACATATTTAGGCACAGTACAACCTTGGGTCAAGGTTTCATCATGATAATTATCACAACAAACTTATGCCTGACTACGTCAAAACTCCTTTGCAAAGCATATGTCTTTCGTACAGCACATGTTACTTACTTCTTCTGGTACAGCGGTACCTCACGGCTTTACTCCCAGCATTGGAGAGGCAGAGGCAGGTTAATCTGAGTTGAAGATGAGCCTGGTCTACAGAGTGAGTTCCAGGAAAGCTGGAGCTTCAAAGGGAAACTCTCTCGAAAAACAAACAAAAAAATGGGTTCTCTTGACAGAGAAACAGTGCTAAGGAGTCTGGGAGATTGTTTTGCTTTTTGGCTTCTTTTGGGGCTGAGAGTTCCAGACAAGGTTTCTCTGTGTGCCTTTGTAGCTTGTCCTGGCACTCACTCTGCAGACCATGCTGGCCTTGAACTCACAGAGATCCACTTGCCTCTGCTTCCCCAGTACTATGATTAAAGGTTTGCACCACCATCACCCAGCAAGTCTGGGGCATTGTGGGAACCCCATAGTGACTCTATTCCAACTTGATTTGAGGTCAGAGTTCAGGCTTGGTTTTGCTCCTCAAGGCTATAAAGTAGGATGTTATTAGATATTACCAGATGATTTGAGAATTAAGGTGATTATGCTTGTTTGTTCCTTGAGCCATGGAAAGGAAGTCTTTTGCCATCCCCTTTTGCTTTGGGTATAAAAGGCGTATGAGAAACAAATTCACTCAGATCTGACTTTGTCTTCTGTCTTTTAGCTCTTTCTTTCTCAATTCTCACTCCCTTTTTCAGGCACATTCGACAGATCAGCTGGTCCCAACAGGGGATCCAGGTGAAGCCTGGTTCTACAGCATAGCGAAGATTACAAGGTTATTAACTACATCCATTCCCAGCTTTCTGAGTGAAAAACAGTTGTAAATCCCCTCCACTGAAGAGAAAAGCCTACATGCATAACATTCCTGGTTTCCCTAGTACTGTCTGTGAGCACAAAGACCTCATGCCCTTCCACAGAGAAGCAAACTAGAATGGGTCTCACTGTGTTGCTCCAGGTGGCTTCAAACTCCAGGGTACTCAAGACTGCACCTTGGGTAGTTTCTCATTGACAGTAGATAAACTGCACAGAGGACAATTCAAACAGACGATGGAAGTCTCAGAGTAGAAGGAGCGAATGAATTCATTTAAGCATCATGCTAACTTCTTAATGTTCATGTGATAAAGGTACCAATTCTAGCTGGGTGTTGTAGTTCATGCCTTGTTACAGGCATTTGGGATTTGGAAGTGGCAGGATCAGGAGGAGTTAAAGTCCAGCCTTACCTACATAAGGAGTTCCAAGGTGAGCCTGGGCTATAGTGTAAGTAAGACCTTGTATCAGTGCAACCAAGCCTTATCATGCTTTCCTAGTTTGCTTTCTGTGGCTGTGACAAATAATCATGACCAAAAACAACTTAGGGAAGAAATGGTTTGTTTCATCTTACACTTCCATGTCACAGATCATTGTTGAGGAAAGTCTGGGAAGAGCCCTTAAAGGAAAGCTGCTGACTGGCTTGCTCTCTAGCCTTTGCTCGGCTATTTTTTTGCTATAGTCCTCGAACCCCTGCCTGGAGATGGCACTGCCTACAGTGGCCTGGGTCCTCTCAGTGCTCTTAACCTCTGAGCCATCTCTCCTCATGAGCTGATTTTAAGTATGTAGAACTTTATAGTAGTTGTAAGAGTCCTGGTGGAAGATGGAAAAAGAAGCTAGAAATGCAGATCTGAAGCTCTAAGGAATCTTAGAGAAATTGCTATAATGGTTCTTTAAGAAAAAAAAAAAGAGGAGAGGGGGCTGGAGAGATGGCTTAGTGGTTAAGAGCACTGGCTGATCTTCCAGAGGTCCTGAGTTCAATTCCCAGGGTCCATATGGTGGCTCACACCATCTGGAACTCCAGTTACAGGGTATCCAGTGTTGTCTTCTGGCTTCCTGGGATACTGAACATACATGGCACACAGACATCCATGAAGACAACCCCCCCCACACTAACAAAATTTAAAAAGAAAAAGGATACTTGGAGTCACTATATCAGAGAATCTGAGTCACTGTGATGAGTCCCAGAGTGAGAGCAAGAGATAACACAGGCTACAAACTTTCCTGAATACATACGGTCACAAATGAGCTAATACATCAGGCCCTCTCAAAATGAGTTTAGTCAGGCATGAAGATACGTCCTTTAGTCCTAGCACTTGAGGTTGAGTTGAAGGATCTCATGTGTAAGGATATGCAGGGCTACATGGAGAGACTGTCTGAAAAGCCAACCAGCCTCCCCACTCCTAATACACAAGCAATTTTAGTAAGTGAGACATACATGTAGATAGCTAATTTCAATTTATGAGTGTTTTAAATTGAAACAAAAGGAAATAAGCAGTGAGGAAAAAAAGGAGAAAAATATAAAAAAATTGATGACTGAAATTATACAAAGATAGAGGAAGAACATTTTAGGGAAAAAAGTTGAAATAAATAATGAAAAAATAAAAAGGTGCTATCAAGTAAGTAGGGTTAGGATTTGATGAAGGAGGCTGATGTTTTTGAATGCTACCTTTTCTCCATTCCAGAATTCTAGTCCCAGTACTTGGGAGGCAGAGGCAGGAAGTTTGGGGTCAGACTGGTCTACAAAGTGAGGTCCAGGACAGTCAGGACTATGTAGAGACCCTGCCTCAAGCAAATGAAACAACACACACACACACACACACACACACACACACTTAAAAAAACAAAACAAAAACAGGCTGTGAATGAAGGTCCAAGTACCCTCAAGCATGGCAGGCACCTTCTTGTGGACCAGGAATGAAAAGAGCTGCCACCCATCCGACTTCTTCCCAGTTCACAGAAAAAGAAGAGGGAAGGGAGAATGGGACGCCAGCCTTATGGCTGCACATTTATTAGAGAGGTCTCTCATCTCTTCCCAGGAAACTGCTTTTTTTTTTTTTTTTTTTTTTTTTGCTCATTTTAATGCTAAGTATAAGGGAAGTGCAGGGTGGGCAAAGGCAAGTTGGTTTCCTAACTAGATTTACTAGATTTATTCATGGGCAAGGAACTTAATCTGAGCATGGGTTAGATGGATTCTGAGAAAAATAGCTAAGAATGAACTATCTTGGTAACGTCTTGCTAGGAGCTTCCACCAGGCAAAGGGGGTCCTAGCAATAAGAGTATGTGTGATAAAGGGCTGAGACTAAAAACTCAGACCAAGTCTGAGATGTTCTCTGACATCATGGCACCGTGGAGGAATGGATGTCCAACACAGAATGTGTTAAACGAGCTGCTCCAATAGGCCCTCGTCTTAGTTAATACTGGCCAGAGGAACAATGACAACTCCCCCAACAGACATGTACACCTTTCCAGTTGGGCTGATCCTCGTCAAGGTCCACTCTGAACATTTGCAGGACCCAGGATATGTGAACAAATGGTGATCCAATATGATATATGGAACATTTATAAGTTATAAATCACACTGACAAACTTTTAAGTTATATATATATATATATATATATATATATATATATATATATATATTATCCCCTACTTTGACAGATGTGTTTTCAAAACAACATGCTGTTGTTGAACTTTCTTTTGGGGATGGCCAGCTCCCAAATGACACAGAAATTTTTTATTCATTGCAAAAACTTGACCTTAAATTAATCCATTTATATTAATCTGTGTTCTGCCATGTGGCTCATTACCTTTCCTCTATGATGTATGTCTGCCTCCAAGTCTCACTGGCAAAATCTGCCTTTCTTCATCTTAGAATTCCTATCTCTGCCTGGAATTCCCTCCTATTCTCTCCTGCCTAGCTATTGGCTGTTTAACTCTTTTATTAAACAACCGATAAGGTAAGTCAGTGACTTATCTTCACACGGTGTGATAAAATATCCTGTAACAACATGCAAGGCTAGGTCAGAATACTGGATTTTTTATATCCTTTGAGTTTCCCAGCAGCATCATAGGTAGAGATGGTCACCAAGCAAGACTCCTTTCTGCTTATCTTGGTCGATGGTCCATGACTTTAAATTTGTTATTAAAATTCTGTTTGTTCTGCTCTTCTTTCTTCATCCCAGAATATTTTGAATATTCTTGTTTGCTTTCAGAATGTTTTGGTTTACCGACTTCTTAGCATTCAGCCTTTTTCCTTCCACTTCAATATAACTAATACATAATAAGAATAATTGAGTGTAACAGCCAATTTTATGGCAATAATCATGTCCATCCAACTCTAATGAAAGATAATTTTAGGCTCCCTACAATGGGAAACATTTGGTCATAAATGGGATTTTTGTGTACTAGACAAAGTCCCAGGCAAAAAATTAAGGATTGTTTTTATGTGCTACAAAATGCAATCTCTTCCTAAAATTCCTAAAAAATAATTGAAGACAAAAATCTGTGCCGCTTTATAAGATTACCAGTCTTGGCATGCCTGATGTAAGATGTGTGTGTGTGTGTGTGTGTTCATATATAAATAAAAAACAGGTTATTCAAGGTCCTTATCTTGATCAAGACTAGGTAAATACAGCTCTAAGATGGATTCCTGATGTCAAAATGCAATATATACCGAGGAAGGCCTGATACCTCATTCTCTGTCTCCAACAATAAGGTTTTCTTAAATATTGGTTTGTTCATAGTAGCAGTTACCAAAACTGGCTCAAAGATCAAGGATTTTATATTTTATCCTTTTACTAAATAAAGCAAAAAAGAGTTGGTGATTAGATTTTATCCAAATGCTAGGTGTGTGTCTTTCCACTGGAGTAAGAGAAAGTATGAGACCCCTTTGTTTTGTTTTACAGTAATTTTTTTTTTAAGGAAGGTGCTATAAATGTCATGGAAACTGTTGGAGGTCACAAGACAACTGGAAGGAGTTAGTGTTCTTCTACCAGGTGGGTCCCAGGGAGTCAACTTAGATCACCAGGTTGGCAGAAATTGCTTCTACTCACTCTCACTGAGCCATCGTATGGCCCATAAGACTTGCTTTAAAGAACAAATGTTTCAATCTATTTGTAAATGTTGGTGTAGGATACCAAACTTCTTTTTTTCCTACCAGCCTCAGTCCTCTGGATTGGTTGACTCAGTGAATGACACCATAAGAAAAAAAAAAATCAATTGACAAAATCAATGATCAATGGTCCTCCTTAGTCTGATATGCTTTCATTACTTCATCTGAACCCAAGACCTCTGCCCCTTCTTGAAACCATCTGTTGCCTTCTTGTATTAAGTACTGGGCTTCCTATTAAGAAATTGATTTAAAAAACTACATAAGTAATTTTTATTAGAGAGAGACATATACTATTATAATGGACTCTTATACATAATTAAAACTTAAGACTTGGTTATAGAATCTCTCCACTGCAAGGTCCCCCAAAAAGGAAAACCCAGAAAAATACAAGCTAAAACCAGGTGATTGCATCAATTAAAAACAAGGTGGGGGGCAGGAGAAATGGCTTAGTGGTTAAGAGCATCTATTGCTTTTTCAGAAGACCTGAGCTCAGGTCATAGCACTCACAACAGTCTGTAAATTCAGCTTCTGGGGATCTGATGCCGTCTTCTGGCTTCTAAGGGCACTGTATTAATATACACAGATCCACAGACCCATACTCAGACACACATATACACATAATTAAAAATAAAAGCTGGGCAGTGGTGGCACAGACCTTTAATCCTAGCACTTGGGAGGCAGAGGCAGCCGGATCTCTGTGAGTTCAAGGCAGCCTGGTCTACAGATGGATTCCAGGACAGGCTCCAAAGCTACAGAGAAACCCAATCTTGAAAAATCAAAATAAATAAATAAATAAATAAATAAATAAATAAATAAATAAATGCTTTAATAAAATAAAAAGGGGACTGGCATGGTGGCACATGTTTTAATCCAATCACTCAAGAGACAGAAGAAAGCACATCTCTAAGAGTTCAAGGCCAGCCTGGTCTACATAGCAAGTTTCAGGATAGCCAGGGCTATATAATAGGATCCTATCTCAAAACAAAAACGAAACCAATAACTAAAAAACAAAACAACAATAAAAACAAACAAACAAACAAAAACAAAGGAAAGGTCATCACATCAGAGTGTGATCATTCTAGAGAGAGATGGCTCCAATCAGCTGCTTCTGACCATCTCCAACCCCTTAAACTCATTTTTGTCACCTCAAACTTGTACCAACTTCTGAGAGTACATCCTGGGGACTCCGTAAGAGCTGGTGACACTCATTTCAACCACAGTGGCGAGTGATCGAACTCAAAATCCCTCATATCGAATGACTTTATACATAAAAGTTACCAGTTTAGCCTACAAAGTTGCTAGCTAAATTTGTGACCAGCACTGAAATGCAGCGTTCTGAGTCTACAAGGAGGCACACAGGGATGAACAAGTGGACACCACCATTGCCTTGGGGCTTTTTAATCTTTCATTCTGTATGTCCTACTTCCCCTGCTTCCCTCTGTGTCTGTCTGTCTGTCTGGTCTCTGGCATCTTCTTGGCATCTCCCATCTCTCTGCCGAGCCTACATTCCTCTTCCCACTTATTCTCTCTGCCCAGAAGTCCTGCCTTTACCTCCTGCTTAGCTAGTGGCCCTTTAGCTTGAGGAGCAAGCCAGGAAGCAGTATTCTTGTAGTTCATTATCCAGGAGAGTCGGGGAGGAGCTTGGAGGTGGGATAGAAGCAGAGAACATAGAAGAACATTGCTTTCTCCTCATGACTTTCTTGGGCTGCTTTTTCATACAACCCAGGACCACCATCTTGGGTGTGACACCACCCACGATGGGCTGGAGCCCCCACATATTAATCACGGATTAAGAAAATACACAACAAGCTTGCCTGCTGCCTCTTAGTTGAGGTTCCTCTTCCCAGATGACTCTAGCTTTTGTGAAGCAGTCCAAAGTGCTTACCAGCTAGCCCAGTACCTGAACCTGATCCCAAAGTCTATAGAGAAGGACTGCCTCCATGGAAAGGCTGTCCCTCTACACACGGGCCATGGTGTTCAAACCAACCCCCAAATAAATGTGTAGGAAAATTAGGAAAAAAGTAGGTGTGGGTGTGTGGGGTGGGTGTTCCTGGGGACTGAACCCAGAATTTTATGCATGCTAGGCAAATACTCTACCACTGAGCTCCATGTCCTACCCCTTCCCCCCACTTCTGTGTAAATGTAGGTGACTTCAGCTTTCTCCCCCCCCCCCTTTGAAACCGGTTGGCCTCAGATACTAACCCAGGATGTTCTTGAACTTGTCTGCTTGAAAGTGCTGAGATTATGGACATGTACCACCACACTTAGTTTATTCAGTGTTGGGGATTGAACTCGGGCTTTCATGCATGCTGAGTAAACACTCTATCAACTGAGCTTCATTCTTCCTTTCTCCCTCTCCCTGGGAGCTGTTCCCTTCCTCTCCTCTCTTTTCCTTCCCTTTCTAAGACAGAACAGCCTAGGCTAGCTGAGAACTCACTTCAGACTCATGGAAACTGGACCCCGTGGCAGTGAGTGCCCTGGCCTTGGGTCTCTGTGCACATGCACTGGGCCCCTTCCCTTTAAAAGGTGGAACTCCACCTACTCTCTCCTCTTCTTTCTCTCCTCCCTCCCTCCCTCCCTGCCTGCCTGTCTGCACCTGTTCCCCCCCCCCATCCCGTCTCCCTTCCCTTCCCCCAATAAAACTCTTCTCATGAGCTCTGTCTGCATGGCATGCTTGAACCCTACTAGCCAATGTCCCTGGTGTGCAGAATCATAACGTGCTGCCTCAGTGTTAATCTCACTGGCTAAGAATAAGACCACTACCACATTTTTTTGAGCTAAAAGTAAGAAACAGAGAAACATCTCTAACAGTAGATGCTTTGCCGTCTGTGGCAGCCCCCTCAGTTTAATTCCTAACTCATCAACAAAACAACAACAAAAACCTACCAGTTAAAAATGTAACGCAAAACAAAATGTTCTTGTCTGATGGGCCATGAAAGAATAGGCAGGGAACGGACTTGAGTTTTGGACTGTCATTGGCCAGTCCCTGGGCCAGATCACCTTCAATGAACTGCAGCATCTCCAACACCCACTCCGCCCCCATCTGTTTCCTCTGATGCCCCATTACCCTCAGGATGACCTTTATAATGTTAGTAATGTCCATTGTAATCTGATCTCTGTGCATCCCTCCCTCTCATTTCTCATCATTTCCTTCCCTATGTATGGATCTCCGCCAGAGTCTTCCTTCAGGCCTTCCCATAAGCCCTTGCTTCCATCTAGAAGCTGTCCTTGACCTTCCTCTCTCTCCTATTTGTCCATCAGGTCCAATTTGTGCATGATTTCCTCCACAGTTCCTCGAACCCTGACATCTCATCAGGTGTCCTTTCTTAGATTTTTGTAACCTTTTCCTGAAGTACTTGTTGCATGACATAAATGTGTCACTTTGCCCTAACTGGGACCTGGGAACGGCTTGAGACGGTTTTTTTTTTTTTTTTTTTTTTTTTTTTTTTTCCCTCTGGTGTGCCACAATGTCAGTGCTGGGCACTCAGGTGATAAAGACAGCATCTTCCATGTTAACTCCTCAGGACCGTATTACCCTTCTTGGTGGATGAAAACTCAACCTCAGAGAACATGAATGGTGTTCCCCAAACCTACATGGTAGTTCCCAGATTCAGAGCTCCTCTTGCTTGTCCCACTGCTCCATGTCACTCCCCCAAATCCCAGGAATGGCAAGATCAAACCAGAACACAAAATCCATCTTTCTCAACCCTAGATTAGAAAACCCAGCACTGGGTGGCAGAGGCAGAGTTCCAGGCTAGCCTGGTCTACAGAGCTATTTCCATCCTGGCTACACAGAGAAACCCTGTCATGGAAAAACAAAAGAAGAAAAGGAAAACCTCGTTCTCCACCAGGCATGGTGGCACACATCTGTGATGCCAGTACATGGGGATGCTGAGGTAACCAAGGCCACTGTGAGGTACAAAGTGAAACGCTGCCTGAGTGGCTGTTCTAGTGCTGTGAGGAGCTGCCACGGCCAGCCAGAGCAACTCTTACAAAGGAAAGCATTTAACGTGTTCCCGGCACTGGAGCAGGAGCTGAGAGAGCTTCATCTGACCCACGGGCAGAAGGAGGGAGACAGAAACACTAAGCTGGGAGTGGGCTTTTAAAAACCTCAATGCCCTCCTTCCTCCGACAAGGCCACACCTCCTAATCCTTCTAATACTGCCAACAAGTTCCATTTTGGGGTGACTAAACCTTCTATATGTGCCTATGGGAGCTATTCTTATTCAAACCACCAAACTCACACACACACACACACACACACACACACACACACACACACTGACATTGATATATATATCAAGGGCCAACAAAACATCTCAGCAGGCAAAGATGCTAACTGCCAAGCCTGAGTTTTACCCTGTGAACTCACAAAGAATGCTCTAGGATGCTGGGCTATGGTGTTCCCTGCTTTTAGTTCCAGGCAGAGGCAGGTGGATCTCTGTGAGTTCAAAGCCAACCTAGTATACAGAGCTAGTTACAGGACAGTAGGGCTACTACACAGAGAAACCCTGTCTTGAAAAACTAAAACAAACAAACAAACAAACCCACCACAGGACAGACCAGGTATACACCACCATGCCATGCTAAACGGTAACATTTTTTTCTTAAATATTGAAATAATTTTAACCTCATCTGCTTATGAATTACAAAGAGTACTTTTAAAACTTTATGGCCCAGATTGGTACACTTAGAAATTATATATATATATATATATATATATATATATATATATATATAGTTTTTTTGAGACAGGGTTTCTCTGTATTGCTTTGGAGCCTGTCTGTGCTGGAACTTGCTCTGTAGACCAGGCTGGCCTTGAACTCATAGAGATCTGCCTGCCTCTGCCTCCCGAGTGCTGGGATTAAAGGCATGTACCACCAATGCCCCACTCACTTAGAAATATTTTATAAGCCCTATTTTATCCAAGAAATATATCCTTTTAAAATCATTCCTGAGCAGGGTTGGTGGCTATAGCCTTTAATCCCAGCATTTGAGAAGCAGAGGCAGATCTCTGTGAGTTTAAGGTAGCCTGGTCTACATAGCAAGATGCAGAACAACAGGGGGCTACAAAGAGAGACCCTGTCTCACAGAAAAAGAAAAAAAAATATAAAAAAGCATTTATTTATCCCCCTTTGTCCCCCTAACCAGCTGTCCCTCTCATTTCCCACAGCAAGGATTCCAAACCATCTCTACCCACTTGATAGCCTCTTTCTCACTAACTCCTCCAACAGTGAAAGATTAAATAGTCAGAAAATAGATCTGAGGCTACTTTATTTCTACCTGTTGGGTATCTGCTTGAACAGACGAGTAGGCTATCTCAACCATACAGTGCTGAGACCAAATGTGTGGGCCAGTGACTGAAAGGCCCCTAGTATACCACAGGCCATAGGGAACAGATAGGAGTCACCAAAAAATAGAAATTGTCCTTAGACAAATGGGGATTCTGAGATATGGGAGAAACAGGCATCTCTAGGGGCAAATGGGCTATGTTCCAAAAATTCAATTTTTAAATTGACTGTTTGGAATGCAGAACACATTTCCCCTTAGCAACAATGCTATGAATAATTGCAGATCTATTCTAGAAAGGTGCACGTGAACTAGTTCAACCCACAATGTTAGAGAACTCTCGGCTAAGACATTTCAGAGTTGCCTTGAGAATATCCCTAAATCCTGCAACTCTGAATTATAAATAAGCTGTGTACATAGCTGCCACCCCAACTAGACTGTGAACTCTTTGAGGACTGGAGAATGTTGAATTATTCATTTTTGTATTCTGAATGCCTGGCATATAACTGGCAATAAATGTTGGTTGCATAAATGAATGGACAAATTTAATAGGCATTTGGATGGTATTGAAAGCGTCTTAGAGAATAAAGACAGTTACATTTATTGGGTACCTTAATATGTGTCTGCTACTGTGCTAGGACAGCCAGTAAGCAAGGCACTTTGTTAGGGTTAGACCCAGAGAAGGTGGAGCTGAAGATGTAAAAGAAGAGGGATAAAACTGCTAAATGTTGTTTGGATGAAACCAATGCATTATGGGTGTTGATCTTAAGGTCACAGGGAAATAGTCACAAGTGGAAAAATTCCCCCCCTGAGGTGCTGAGACTGAGCTGCCAGGACTCTGACCTCTAACCAGCCAGAGATGGAGGAAGTCCAGTAGGGAGAGAGGAATCACGAAAGGACAGGGGCACTGATTAGGATTAGATCCTGGTCTAACTTCATCTGGTGATGGGGGTTTCTATAGAGAAGTATTGTTCTGGGACCAGGAATGATGCTAGGATGGTGGAGTGCTTCATCCCATGCAGAGCCCCGGGCTGGATCTCCAGCACCACATAAAACCAGCACAGTGTCACGCATGCCTGAAACCGCAGCACTCGGTGGTGGAGGCTGGAGGATGAGTTCAAGGTCATCCCCAGCAACTTTGGGAGAGGCTAGCCTGGATTTATCTGAGACTTTTTTTTTTTTTTTAATATTTATCTGGCCAGTGTCTGAAGTTGAAAATTTAACTTTATTTTGAGTTAGCTTGTTATCACTTTCCTGTAGGTTGAAGTTATCTATAGAAACTGCGGGTTAGGCATACGTTCAAATTTGGTTGGATGGGGTGAGGGTGAAGGTGATGAGCTGGGACACTGGGACAGAAGGTAGAACAAAAGTTACGAAGGTAAAAGAGGGAACATCACTGCAATGCAGATTTTGGAGGAGGAAGAAAAATAAGGGGGCACAAAACACATATATGAAAACATTATAAGGCTTCAAGGCCAACCTGGTCTGTACTGAGTTCCAGGACAGCCAGGGCTACAATGAGTTTCTTTTACTTTGCATGTTAACTTTAAAAACTAATTTAAAAAGTGATTTTAAAAAGGAAGTGGACAGAAGAGGAAAGGAAAGCAGATAGCTATTTCATAATTTTAAAAGGGCCTAACCCTTCAGAAAGTCCCTCATAGTGAGGGCTGGGCCTTTGTTTTTTGAAAGCTTAATGTCAACAACTTCTACATTTACTTTACTGTGTTCAAAATGCTAACAGTGCAATCAATACATATTTGTGTGTGATGCACTGAGTGTTTTAAATCAATCCATACTTTAGTTTTTATTAGATAACTTAGAATTGACATTGATGAAGATAAAGGGAGAACTGTCTTGAAAATGGTTAGTTTTATGACTGTCCTTAGGGAAAATGTTTGCCCATGCCTATCCCTGCGGCTTCACAGACATCAGATTTCTAGTAATCAGTACTTTAAGTGACCTACTTCCCACGATGCTTCAAACCCTATGCCAGACAATGAAGAGCAAAGCCAGGACACAAACACTGACTTTGTAACAGTTACAGCATAAAAAAGGAGACACATGGTTTTGTGTGTGGGGGGTGGGTGGGGGTGAGTACACCAACAACTGCCTTTATCCAGGCAGGTACAATGAGAGAGGCAAGTAGGGGCAGGGGTAGAGCAGGATAGGGAAGCTTAACTCACCACGAGTGTATACACAGTAAGCAGAAAAAAGTATTTCCCACAATCTCACTGCTGGCTGGTTTTATATCAACTCCACACAAGCTAAAGTCACCTGAGAGGAGGGACTCTCAATTAAGAAAATGTCCTCATAAGATCCTGTTGTAACAGGGTGGTGGTGGTGGTGGTGGTGGCATGGGTTTAATCCCAACACTCAAGAGGCAGGTACAGGTGGATCTCTGAGTTTGAGCAAGTTCCAGGACAGCTAGGAGTTCCAGGACAGCTAGGACTACATAGAGACCCTGTCTTGAAAACAAACAAACAAATACCCCCCCCAAGAAGACTGGGTTGTAGGCAAAACCTATAAGGCATTTTCTTAGTTAGTGATTGGTGGTGGAGGACCCAGCCTGTTGTGTGGGTGGTGCCGTCCCTGGGCTGCTGGTCCTGTTTTTTTCTTTCCTTTTTCTTTCTTCCTTTTCTTTTCTTCTTCTTTTTTTTATTTATAAGAAAGCAAGCTGAGCAAACCAATAAGCAGCATCCCATCCATGGCCTCTGTTCGTTTCCTGACTTCCTTCAATGATGAACAGTGATGTAGAAATGTAAAATAAACCCTTTCTCCCTAACTTGCTTTTGGTCATGGTGTTTCACCACAGCAATAGCAATCTTATCTAATACACTCACCATCCAGAAACACATTTCTAAGATAAAAGGTATGGGGCTGGAGAGATGCTTAGCTAGGAGCATGCTTTGCTCTTGCACAGGACCTGAGACTGGTTCCCAACATCCACACTGGGCAGCCCATGAGTATCTGTAACTCCAGCTCCAAAGAGATTGGAGGCAAGACTTCTGGCCTCTGTGGACACCTGTACTCACATATACTTAACCACACACACACACACACACACACACACACACACACACACACACACACACACTCACACACACACAAAACTAAAAACAATAAAAAAGAAATCTAAACACATACTAACATTTTAATTAATTCATTTTGAGACATGTGCAAGTGTGTGACACCTTGCCCAGTGGTATTAGCAACTTTTCTATTGCTGTGATAAAAAGAGGACATTCAGATAACCAATAAAAGAACTTACTTGGCAAGGCTCATGATTGGAGGGTTAGAGTCCTTGATGATAGAGTAGAGGCAGCAGGTGGCAGAAGCAGCAGCTGTGAGCTAACATCTTGAACCACAATTATGAAGCTGAGAAAGCACATTGGGAATGGAGTGAGGCTTTGAAGCCTCTAAGCCTGTCACCACTGACATACTCCCTCTAACAAGGCTAGACCTCTTAACCCTCACACACAGTGCCATCAATTGGGGAGCAGTTGTTCAAATGCCTAAGACTATGGGGTGGGGTTGTCTTATTCAAACCACAGCTGCCTTACAAAAGTTTTAATGGCTATATAATATTCTATAAAAGAGATGTATGTTCTTCAGACTGGAAATTTGGGTTATGTCTGTTAACCTTTTAAAAACAGAAACAATTACAATGACATAAAGTTATAGGAAAGTACAGGGTTTACTAATCACTTATTTTTTTCTTTTTGAGACAAGGTCTCACTGTATAACCCTGGCTGTCCTAGAACTAATTCTGTAGATCTGGCTGGCCTTGAACTTACAGAGATCCACTGTCCTTTGCCTCCTAAGTGCTGAAATTAAAGGAATGTACCACCATACCTGGCCTATTAATCAACTTCTTGAGGAAGCATAGAAATATTTGACATTTGCTGGACATAGTATAAACAGTTAGCTCCAATATTAGATCATTATACATTCCTATCAAGGAGGTGATATATTTGGAACATAAAAAAGATTTATTTTTTATGTGTATGAATGTTTTGTCTACATGTATGTTCATGTACAATGTATATGTAGTATTTTTGGAGGCCAGAAGAGGGCATCAGATCCCCTGGACATGGAGTTACAAATGGTTGTGATCTGCCATGTGGGTGCTAGAAACTGAACCGGAGTCCTCTGTGCAGATCATCTTATTATTAAGAATTACATTCACCTAATGAAGTGTGATCCTAATTAGTGTTATCAATAAAAATCCAGAGTAAGATATTAGGGTAAAAGCTGAAAGATTAGAGAAGCAGAGCAGCAGTCAACAGAGACTTCCTACCTCTCTGAATCCTTAGACCGAAAGGGCCAAGATCCTATCTACAGCCAGCCTTATCACTTCCTGTCTTCTGTCTGTACAGACCTCTAGACCTCTATGGTTAACTGGTGGCTAGCTCCACCCTCTGATCTCCAGGCAAGCTTTATTTGTCTAATACCATACAACTTAATAATGAGATGTATCTGAGTTAGTTTCATGTAGCTACCAAGTTAGGTCATACAGACTATTTATGCTTAACAATGTAATACATTGTTTCTTCTTTCTTTCTCCACCCCTCCCCCCAACACATATGGTTTCTCTGTATCCCTGGCTATCTTGGAACTTGCTCCAGGCTGGCCTGGAACTCAGTGATCTGCCTGCCGGTGCTTCCTACCGAGTGCTGGGATTTAAGATGGGGAGTACCACACTTGGCGACTTTTTAAAATATTTTTTTTATATATTGTTTCTTTTCACATAGGAATCTTGTGAAAAGACAGGAAACTAAAATTATCAGGAACCAGCCAGGAACAGAGGCATAGGCTTGTAATCCTAGCACTTGGGAGCCATAGGATGGAGAACCTTGAGCTACAAAGTGTTTTTCAGTCTTTACTAAACGAAAAGCAAATAAATCAAATCAATTTTCTATGAGCCAAGAATCATTAGGAATGTCTAATATATAATAAAATACTAGCAGTAGAACTGTTTATTCTGAGGCTTCCATTTTTATAAGCTTTGAATATTGACAGTTGATCCTAAGAAATATTCTACCAACTAATAACCCCATTAGCAAGTTATTTGAATGGTAATCATTAAGCCTCTGAATGCCTGTAATACCAATATTCAAAGCTGGTGGCAAGAGGATCCAGAATTTGAGTCCAGTCTGTGTTACCAAATTATAACACACACACACACACACACACACAGACACACACACACACACACACGTCAACATACCTTAGGTTGCCAGATAAAATGCACAAAGCTGTACAGCTTCAATTTCAGATGAACAGTGAATACTAACAGCCTATATTAAAAATTGTTGGAGAGGCTGGGTAGTGGTGACCCATGTCTTTAATTCCAGCACTCAGGACCTGGCAGAGGCAGGCTGATCTCTTTGAGTTTGAGGCCAGCCTGGTTTACACAGTGAGTTCCAGGACAGGCTCCAAAACAACACAGAGAAACCCTGTCTCTAAAAACAAACAACATCTGATTGTTTTTTGGGCAAGGCTCAAAGAAGACATTAAAAGGGATACAGTTCAAGATGGCTTGCTCTTTAGTACCATAATCTATTACCAATTGTGACCAAGTTCAGAAACTAAAAAAAGAACGGGCTTAACTCTGACTCACACACACCATCAATAGAATTAATCTTAATTTAGGGTGTGCGCCTCTCAAGCGATTTTTAAAATCCAGTTAGGGGAAAAAATTAATGCCTGCAGGTAATTCCTTACCTAGTGTGACTGCTCATTCATGCTGCCTGGATGTGAGCAGTGCTGACTAGTTTACCCTTCAAGTTTCTCCTCTAGAGGAGAGCAACCTGTGTGCTGTGGGAGACGACCTGAGAGTCCGGAATAAAAATAGAACTGTAGAGCGGTTTTAGTTGAAAGTGACCTTAGAAAGAGCTATCATAAAAAGAAAAGGCAGATGGAGCTTTTAAAATGGGCTAATTTTAGAATACTTATCGTTTCCCACGTGTGACTTCCAAATACATTTCCCACAGCTTTACTTAAATTAGGAAATTAGATTCTTACTGGTATTATGTTAGGCTTTGTTAAAATAAAAACAAAGACAGAATCTGTCTTCAAATGGCAACCAAGATTGTATGGGTTTCCTTGGTAACTTATGGGCCAGTCCCTAAAATTAGCATTTTAGTATGCTGTATGTACACGTATGTAAACGATTGGCACGTCTTAATTTTCACTTTGCAAACGTGTACATCGTGCATTATGTGCACACAAATATGCCGAAGAGCCGTTTCTAATTGTGCTACCCAAAAAAGGATTTGTATTTTGAGAGGGGAGACTCACGCTCAGTTGAGCTTTTATTTATAACCCAGTGTCCTCAGCCCTTCTGCAAAAAAGGCAAAAGCTTTTTTTTTTTTTTTAATGCAACACAAACGAAGGATTCCGATTTTTTTCAGACGCTACAGAACCAGGCCACTCATCACGAGCAGTGTCCACGCACAAGGACAGTCTCACTGAGGACCTAGAGGAGTGGCTTTCAAACTTGTGGGCCAGCGGGCGGCCACGCGCTAGGTTCCGGGAGGCGAGGCGGGGCTGGCGGCCGTGCGAGGCTGCTCCCTCCCACCGCAGGCGGCGAGACGTGGGGAGGCCGCGCTGGGACCCCGGGGCCCTGCGCCACACGGCGCGACGGGGACAGCCCACGCGAGGCCGCTAAGCAATCCACCAACCCCCCCCCCCACACACACACCCTAGGAGGGAGAGCATTAGCGAGCGCGTGGGGGAGGGGCGCAGAGGCTGCGGCTCGCACCGAGCATGCTCCGTTCCGGGAGCCGTGAGTGGAGAGCCGGGCCTGCGCAGTGCGCTCAGGGTTGGGCGGGGAGGGGAGGGGGCCCGGCGGCGGGGCAGGGCGGGGCTGGCGTGAGCGGGCTAATGTGTTTATCCGGTTTTCTGGGTGGGCGGTCAAAGCGCACGCGTAAGGGCGAAAGGCGGCGTGGGGGGGGCTGGGGGTGTCTTGCGCATGCGCGGGGCGAGCCGGTAGCTCCGGGAGGGCGTGGAGGGGGCTTTTAGAGGAGAAGCAGGGGAAAAGGGAAGCGGAGGGAGAGGAAGGGCGGGGGGGAGGGGGCCGAGAGCGCGCCGTGCGCATGCGTGCGAGGGCTAGCGACGACGGCGGCGGGGGAGTCTCGGGGATGACAGTGTCTTTGCCCGTTGGGGTAACGGTCGTCGTTACCGGGCGGGCCTGAAGCGCCGCACCATCCACCGCGGCCGGAGCAGCCCGGGCCCAACCGAGCTAGAGCGGCGCGTGAAGTGAGGGTGAGGGCGGCCAGGCGCGAGGGAGGGGCCTGCAGCGGGCCTCGTCGTGCGCGCTGGGCGGCGGCGGCGGCGGCGGCCTGGCGGGGTGAGCTCGCCTAAGCCGCGGCTGGGCAGGCGGCGGCGGCGGCAGTCGCGCTTGGACGAGTCGTCGGTGCCGCGCTGAAAAGATGGCCGGGCTGTGAGGGGGCGGCGCTTGCGCTGGTGACCCCGAGTGTGCGGCCGAGGAGCGAGGGGCGCCGCCGCTGCCTGCCGGGCCTCCTCCCCGCCCCCTCCTGCCGCCGCGGGCCCGCGCGCACTTCCTCCCGGGCCTCCCTGTCGGGCGGGGGCCTCCCGCCCGCCGCGCCAGGCGCAGCTTGGGCCCCGTGTCCGGCATGGCGAGAACGGCGGCGGCGCGCGCCCGCCGCAGCAGCAGCAGCAGCAGCAGCAGCCTCCGCCGCGGCGGCTGCTGGCACTAGACCCGGGAAGCCGACGCCTGCGCGGTAGCCCTCGTCGTCCCGCTGCCTCCGCGCCGGCGCTGCGATGGAGTAAGGGCCCCGCGGTCGTAGAGAAGAGTGCCCCGCCCGGACCCCACCGGGTCCGTTAGCGTGCGCAGCCAGCTCCATCCGGAGGTGCCTCCGCGGCCGGACATGCTGCTCGAGCGCAGGCCGCCCGCCGAGCCGCGGGGCTAGACCGAGCGCCGATCCCGGCCGGAGCACCCAAGCCGCGGCCGTCTCGGTCGAACTCGAACGCTGGTTGCTCGCTCGTTCCCTCTCTCTTCGGTCTGCAAGTCTCAGGGACGGAGGAGGGGCGGCAAGGCCCCATGTGTGGGAGGATTGCTTCAGCTTCACAAACTTGCACGGATTTTGGTTGCTGCTTTGGCCAGTGGTGGTTCTGCTCAGATTTCTTCCGAATACTTGTAAACTCGCCATTGTTCCCTGGCTGCTTACAAACTTGGATCCGGAATTTCTTTTCAACCGGGAGCCATTGGTGTCGAAGTGTCTGCAATGAACCCGGTGAATGCTACTGCTCTCTACATTTCCGCGAGCCGCCTAGTGCTCAACTACGACCCCGGAGACCCCAAGGCGTTTACAGAGATTAACAGGCTCCTGCCTTACTTCCGACAGTCCCTCTCTTGCTGTGTTTGCGGTGAGACGCTTCTTTATTGTTCCCCTTTTCCTTGCTTGTTTTCTGGAGGCTCCTTGGGCAGTAGGAACGTGAACGGTTGGCCGGTTAGGTGGTTGATTTTAAGCGGTGCCACTGTGCAGTAGTGTACGGTCATTAGTTTTGAAACTCGCCCAGGGACTTTTGAACCTTTTCCAACCACTTTGTACGGCGGCTTTAACGTTCAAAACGGTTTATTTAATTAGTCTTGACCCATCTCTCTCTGGTGGTGGTTTTATTTTTTAAATATAGTTTAAGAGGAAGGATTCTTTGACAGCTTCACACATGTGGTGATGGCTCGGTGGGGTTGAGATACCAGCAGCACGCTGCCTTTTTTTTTTTTTTTTTTTTTAAAGCCTTCGCTGTAGGAACCGATTGAATACCGCTGTGATTAAATGGGGCCAAACATTGTTAAGGGATATACACGTTACTTCCCCCCCCCCACCTCTTAAATTGTTGTGCTGAGAGTGGAAGGTATAATGTTGATGCACCTCCAGCCAGAGACCTCAGTGCCCCTGGTTCTATAACAGATGGCTTGAAGGTTAGCAGTGACTTAATGAAGCTGATGGAACTCTTTAGTTGGTGAGATTTTTCACAGATTATTTTTTTCTGTAGTTTTAATACCAGGTGGGTTGGCAGCGTTGCTTTTTCTTTAATTTTAAATGAAAGGCAGGGTCTTACTATATAGCTTCGAACTTGTGAATATCGTGTCTCTGTCTCTGGATCGCCGGTATTTCAGGCATGCACAAGCACGCTCGGTTTCAGAGGATTATTTTTAGACTTTTTTTGTTCAAAGAGTATTAACCCCTGTCTGTTGGGTACGATATTTAATAGTAATAATAATAATAATTATAATTTATTTGTACTAGATGAGAGAAAATAATATTGTCTTATTGGAAAGTGTATAAAGGGCTGATCATTTGTGTTAACTGGACATTTATAATAATTAAGTAGTTGACACTTGAAGAACCAGAACGATTATCCTTGGTCACTCTTAGGTCGTATAAATCTTTCACCTATTTAAAAAAGAAAAAGGCAGAAACACACAGCAGGAAACGTGTGATACAAATAAAAAGGCAACAAGCAAGGTATTGATGATGTACTCCACTTACTGTGTTTATTTGAGCTTTCGTCAATCCACTTGTTCAGTCTGAATTTAAGACTGGAGACACTTTAAGTGAGGAAGAGTAATTTTTCAATAGTAGTGGCTGAAGCATAGAACCAATGTTCAAGATTTCATCCAGCATTTTTTTTTTTTTTTTAAGTCAGTGAGGGATGCAGAAAGAGTGAAGATTGCAATTTTGTTAGTCAGGTAAGTAATCTCATAAACATTTAAGCAACTAAGTAACATTTAAGCACTGCTTTGACAGTACAGACAGACAACTTTTATTAGTCAGGGCAAATCGCTTCACTGCTTTAGGCCTCTTTCTTGCTGAGTAAAATGAGGGCTTAGGGCTAAATTCTGATTTGGCTTTGAGTTGAAATATAAGCAAGGAAAGTATACAGAGAATTTGCTTGGTTTAATGGTTACCCCCTTTTGCAATCTCACTTTAATTTTTGGTGGTGCAGGCTCACAAATGCAGGGCCTATTGCCTCTGAGTTTACTTTATAGAGCCCTTCTAAGATTGAGGCAGCTGTGTTTACCTAACTTCTTGGATGATACTCCCTCCCCACTTTGTTTTTGAGGAGAGTAGGTAGATATGTTGCAGTGGTAAAGTAGGGGAAAGAGGTCAGTAAGATAGCTACATGGCCATACTAATATCCTGCAGAAACAGCTGTACTAGTGAAGTCATTATCAGCTAACATGTGAATATATAGTAAGCCCTCCTCTTTCCTAGATGGGTGGATCTTAAGCTCTTCTAGGAAGTGGTGATTTTGGATGGTGCTTAGGGGTTTGGAACTTGAGAATCATATTTTATTTTTTGCATTGTTAAGTGTAGAACATAGGGGTTGCAACATGCTAGATAACAATTCTACTAATGAACTACATTCCTTATTCTATTTTTCCCAGGCAGGATCTCATTGCATGGATTAGGCTGGTTTCAAAACTGGAGAACCTCCTGCCTCAGCCTTCTAAGTGCAAGGACTTCCTGGTGTGTGCTACCAGGCTAGATGGGCATTTAAAATATTTAAAGTAGCTTCTTGGTAGTGGTGATCTAATTAAATATAAAGGTGTGTTTAAAAGGTTACTTTTACATATGCTTTGTGTATATTTATATGCACAACATGTGTGCTGTGCTTGAGGAGGCCAGAAGAGTGTCTGTCCTCTGTGACTGGGGTTACTGACTGTTGTGAGTTGCCATGTAGGTTCAGTCCTCTGGAAGAGTAGTCAGTGCTCTTAATGGCTGAGCCCCAAAGTATCACCTAAGAAAAACCCAACTGTAGTCTGTTTTAATAACTCGCTCTGTCTTTGGCCACACAATTGAGATTTTTATGACTGTGGAACTTTGTGATTATTCTGTATGGTTTTTGTCTCCTTTCCTTTTCATCTTACAAAAAAGATTTGTGGGTTGCTATTTAATAACATTTCAGTAATAGGGATGTAGGTCTAGGTCTCCCCCCTCCCCCCAAGCTCATGGTTATCTAGAGAAAGAAAATTATTTGACTTCAGCTCCAGCATTATTTCTTTGTACCAGGTACAATCTTCTTCTTTTTTCTTAGCTCAAAAGCATGGACTCATTAATAGTATGTAGGTTCAGTTTTATTTCATGAAAGCAATATGTAAAAGTCAGGTTTAATTCTGTTTTGGTGTGCTAATGAGGATGTTTAATCTCAACAGGTCCTCTGATGTCTGTTGTATTCCTTTCTGTGTTGTTCCCCAACAGTTTTTCTATTCCAGCCAAATAGATGTTTTCACCCTTACAAACATGGTTTTTAAATTTTCTTTTCTTCCATGTCTTCCCTACCTTGAACATAGGATATATTGTGGACTAGGTGACCTTGAACCTAGTCTAGTAACTTTGCTCCCTTAGCCTTCTGAATACCTGGCACCACAGTCCTGCACCACTAGAGCCTGGCTTTGCTAAGGTTTCTTTTGCCTGAAAATAATGCTCATTTTCTGTAATGGTCCCAAAACTCATTAGGTTTCTTCAGTGAATTTTCCCTTGTCCAGCCAGCAAAAAGTTCTCTTTGTCTTCTGAACCTCTGTAACCCTTTGTTCTAGTAGTTATGACATTTTATTATTCCTTTCAATGCAGTTTCCATAGTCATCTTAGTTTTCTAGCGTATGTAGGAAAGTCCTTAGCAAATATACTGTTTATTATACATTTTTGTGCTGTTCCTTTTACTCTTTCCTGCCCAGTAATGTAGCATGTCTTAAAGAAAGACAGAAATAGAAGGAAGGGAAGGTAAAAGTCCTGTGCATTTAGCTTTTCTTCTTGTCTTACTTAGGGTTTGGTTTCTTTTCTTTTCCTTCCTTCCTTCTCTCTCCCTCTCTCCCTCTCTCCCTCTCTTCCCCTCTTCCCCCTCCCCCTCCTCTTCCCTCTCCCTCTCTTGGCTTTCTCTGTGTATAGTATAGTGTCTGCTGCCCTGGAATGCTGTAGACCAGACTGGGCTTGAATGCAGAGATCTGCCTGCCTCTGCCTGGGATTGAAGGCCTGGCTGGCTGAGTTTCTATTGCTGTGAAGAGACTACTACAGCAACTCTTACAAAGGGAAACATTGAATTGGGGCTGGCTTACAGGTTCAGAAGTTTAGTACATTATTGTCATGGTAGGAAGTGTAGTGGCCTCACAGGCACACATAGTGCTGGATGTCCTCCCTCCCCCCCTTAAATTTGAGTTATGTGTGGGCTTTTTTTTTTTTTTTTTAATCTGTACTTGCCCAAGTGTGTGTATATATATGCACTGGGGGTGTACAGGTGCCCTGAGAGGTCAGAAAGGGCATTGGATCCCGGTAAACTGTGGTAAGGGTGTGTGCTGGCAACTGAACTCCAGTTTCTTTCAAGAGTAGCAGGTGCATTTAACTGGAGAGCTCTCTCTAACTCCTTTGGTGGGTGTTCATTCCCCTTACAGTCTTTTTCTGTTTTGAGACAGAGAGGATCTCACTAGCTGTCCGTGTATTTCTGTGTAGACCAGTCTGGCCTCTCCCGCTGCCTTCAGAGTGCTGGGATTAAAGGCATGTGCCACCCTGCTTATCTGTAGTGGCTTTTATGCATGCTAGTGTTTTGCCTGCATTCATGTGTGTATACCTAATTAAATTATGTGTTCTTGGAGCCCAGAATGTGTTGCTGGATCTCTTGCCACTGAAGTTACAGGTAGTTATGAGCTGCCATGCAAGTGTTATCTGCTTAGCTACCTCTTTAGCCCTCTCTTAAAACTTTAAGAACAAGAACAAGCCAGGTGATGGTGGTACACACCTTTAATTCCAGCACTCGGAAGCAGAAGTAGGCGGATCTCTGTGAGTTCGAGGCCAGCCTGGTTTACAGAGCTAGTTCTAGGACAGTAAGATTAAACAGAGAAACCCTGTCTTGAAAAACAAAAGCAGCAACAAAGCAACAACAACAAAAGAACAGGAACAGTTTACTGAAAGTTTTGGAGTAGTACATACTAGGTGCTTGTTGACCTACCACCACTTAAATCTTTTCTTTTTTAGATTTTATTTTTTAGGTGTATGAGTGTTTTGACCACAGCATGTATAGCTTCAGTGTCTGCTGAGGCCAGGCTAGGGCGTTAGATCCTCTGGAACAGAACCCCCATGTGAGTGCTGGGAATCAAACCTGATTTCTCTGCAAGAGTAGTCAGTGCTCTTAACTGAGCTATTTCTTAAGCCCCAGGGTGCTTAATATTCCATGATGAAGAAAGAACCTACACGCTCAAGTCAGTTATTAAATGTGGAATATTCACCAGATTACAGATTTTATGATCATTGTTCTTTGAAATTTTAATTAGCAATGTCACCATTTCTTTCCCATTTGTTTTGTATATTTAAAAAGAAATACTGTTCTTTGTAGAACAGGAAATGGCTAAAACAGTAACTGAGTACTGTTTTTAAGTGTCTGCTCTAAGGTCTTATTTTAAGTGTTAGCTTGGCTTTCTCATTGAATTTGTTTTGTTTTGAGAATTGATGCAGTATGCTGTGATTGGATTTTAGGTTTTTGTAAAGTTGTCAGTCTTCAGATGGCATAAGTTTGATCAACAGTCAAATTAGACTGCTAGAAATGATTGTGGAAGATACTTGTAGTTCTATAAAATATTAGGTCAAATTTCTACTCAGGCTCACAAATACTGTCCTGGCATTTTAATGAGTCTAGAAACAGTGGTTTGGGCTTAACTTTTTAGGTATCATGATTCTTACTTAATAGTAAGGGCTTAGAGTGGAGATTAATATTTTTCACTGATCTAGTATGACAGTGATCAGTGGTTTTTCATTTTGTATGTTTAAGGACTTTAGAAAATGTTTATTAGTTTGAGTGCATGATACATGTGCATGAAGGGCAGCTTTGTGGAGTTGGCTCTCTGTGTGGGTCTGGAGGATTGAGTTGTACGTTGCCAAGTTTGTGTGCAGTTGTTGGTGCCTGTTGCGTGAGCCATCTAACATCCCTGAACACTTGCCATCTTTTCTTCATCCTACTGCACTATTAGAGTGTGCTGTGGGGTAGGTGGCTCCATGATGGGAGTCTTAACTTGATTTGGTCATACTTGTACCTCTCTATCTGACTGCTGTCAAGAAGAATTTGTTGAATAGATGAGTACTTGCATCATTTAAAAGAGACCTTTTCAGCATCATTAACATAGGGAGGATGTGCTGTGAATGAAAAATACCTCTGAAAGATGAACAGGTTTGGCTTTATGAAAAATTACTTTGATTTTGGTTATTTTTCCATTGTTGGTAAAATCCATGGTGGTGGACTTACATTGGATTTAGTAGAGTGATGATTTTGATCTGTTTCTGGCCTATAGAGTTCCGATTCTCTTTGGGCAGAAAGAAACTTTGCTTTGTGCCACAGCAAACGGATTTATAAAGACCAGGGGTCTTTAGATGTATGTTGTGGACATATTACTGTGGGTGACTTATTTTATAATCTATTTCTTTTAGAAAGAAGCTAAATTAAAGGGCATCTGAATAATTAGTTGTATAGGTATTATATAAACTTTTTGTATTTATTTTTCATAAACATGAATTGTTTTGATAATTAGTGTGTTATTCTCATTGAGTCTCGTGATACATGAGTAACTCCAGTACTTGGGAAGTGAAAACAGGAGGCTTCAGATTTGGAATGGAGCTTAGACCCAACAGAAGCAACAAAAACCCATGGACCAGGGGTGTTGCTTTGTGATAGAATGCTTACTTAGCATGTACAAATCCCTGGGTTTGATTCTCTAGCATCACAAAAAGGAAATAAACAAATGCTCACTCTGCGTGTGTGTGTGTGTGTGTGTGTGTGTGTGTGTGTGTGTGTGTGTGTGTCTGTCTGTCTGTGTGCGCGCGCGCCTCCCCCCACCCCAGCCCTGATATTATAGGTGGGCTCACCTTTTTATGTGGGTTCTGGAGAATAAACTCAAGTTCTTACGTTTGCACAGCAAGCATTCCACTGAGTGATTCATCTCCCCAGTTCTACTTTGCTTTTATAAAATAAAAAAATTAAACATTTATTTTATATATGTGTTTTATGTGCATACATGTATGAGTTGATTCTCTCCTTCACCAGGTGAATGGGTCCTAGGGATCATACTCAGATTCCCAGGCTTGGCAGCAAGTGCCTTTCTTTACCTGCTTGCCAAGTCATCTTGCTAGCCTTGTGTGGGCGAATCTGACTATGCTACTACATACTTAATATAAATGGATCGTACTGTCTTTTTTCGAGTCTGGCTTATTTTACGTGGCATAATGTCCTTAGGTTCCTCAAAGTCATGTCATGTGACATTATTTCCCTTTTAAGCCTGAGAAGTAATTTTGTTGTGTACATGCATTTTGTTTATCCATTATTCCATAGATGGGCATTTGGGTTGCTTCTGCCTCTTGGCTATTTCAGTGTTGTTATGAACAAGGATATATAAATACCTCAAGTATTAGTTCTCTCCTGTTTGTAGTTTACTTTCCACAATTTCAGTTACCTATAGTCAACCACAGCCTAAAAATGTCAAAGGAAAGTCCTAAACAAACAACAAAACTAAACATTAAATTGGTCTTTGTGCTCTCACTCTGTTTTTGTTTGTCATGACAGGGTTTCCTTGTGTAGCTCATGCTGGCCTTGAACTCACACAGATCCCCCAGCATCTGCCTCCCCAGTGTTGGCATAAAGTTGTGCTACACAACTGCTGGGCTATTGCTTACCCTGAGTAGACTTTTTGTCCAGTGTTCACTTTGCATATGCTACCAACCCTTGTAGTACTTGTTGGTGTAGATGATTAAACTCACCATGTGAGATTTTTTTTTTTTTTTTGTACCACAGTGCGTTTGTTCTGGTAACCTTTACTGTACTTAACAATGATGTTAGCAACTTGGATTTTCCCAAGAAAAGCACTAGAAAGTATTTCCTTTAAGTGAAAAGTTGAAGTCTTCAACTTAAAGTGGGGAAAAAAAAGTGGGTTATTTAATGGTGTTTTTAAAAAATCATTTGTTTATTCATTTTTGAGACGAGGATCACTATGTAGCCCTGGCTGGCTTGGAAGTTGCTATATACAGACCAGGCTGGCCTGGAATTCACATAGGTCTGCCTCCTTTACTTCCCAGGTACACATATTATTGTGTTCTACTTATGGTAGAACTGAATAATAGAGCCTTGGGAATACTAAGCATACATTCTTCCACTGGTAATAGAATATTTAGAAACACACACAGAGTGTGAATGCACATTCATAATACCTTCTATTATAGTACGTTACAGTTACTGGTATGTATTTCTAGAAAAAAAAATCGTCGAGTGTACTGTACTGTTTTCTGGCATTTACTAAGGATCTTGGAACATAGGCTCCAAGAATAAGGGAGAACTAAATTACACCAACATGAGATTGATTTTTTGTTTGTTTGTTTGTTTGTTTTTTTCCCCCTCTAGACAAGGTTTCTCTGTGTAGCCTTTGCTGCCTTCGAACTTGAGATCAGCCTGCCTTTGCCTCCAGAGGGCTGGGCAAGTGCCAGCACACCCAGCTCTGCTGCTTTTTAAAATTATAGTTTGTACTAAATTTGTTTGTGACTATCAGCTGGTTTTTAAATTAATGAATATTTAATTTTTTGTTAGTGTTTTTGATGAACCTTTATACATGTGTTGTTTTATAATCTCATTACCAGTATTCACGGGTTCTTTTATGAATAATGTATTCAACATTATTATTCTGGGTTTGTTATAATAGCCATTGTAAGGGCTATAAGAGGACTACTCACAGTGGTTTTAGTTTGCGTCTCTGGTGCTTTACGAAGTTGAGCATTTCTTCATAAACATTGGCTATTGTGTATATCATTGTCTTTGGAGAATCTTGTCATTTGTATATAGAAAATATTTTATTCATTGTAATTTTGGTAATTGTGATGTTTTAGATGCTGAGATATATGAATAACACTAATGAGCACAGCCCCATGTTGTATTGCCCAGTGTTATGGAGAGGACATTAAATAAGCAAGAATTTATTGGATAAGGATTTGGATAAAAACTGGCTTGCCATACCAAACTTTAAAAAAGAGTTATCATTTAACATGTATGAGTGTTTCACTCACAGGTATAGCTGTGCACCATGCATGTGACTGATTGATGCCTCAGAGGTCAGAAGAGGGCATTGATTCCTTGGAACTGGAGTTAGGGACCTCACTGAGCTGCCATATGGGTGCTAGGAATCAAATCAGAGTCCTCTGCAAGAACAAGAAGTGCTCTTAACTGCTGAGCCACTTCTCCAGCCCCCAACAGAAAACTTTTAGGTTAACATTTTTACCTATGTAGAAATTGGAGAAAGTAGCCACAGAAGTTTTCCCTCCTCAAAATAATGTTTCTGTATAATTTTTTTTGGTTCAAGCAGAGGTAAACCTAGTAGATATTAAAGCAGTGTTTGTTGGGTTTACTAGTGTCTTCCCACCCCCTTGGAACTTAAGTACTACTCTGTTCTGTTTTTTTTGTTCTTGTTTTTCAAGACAGTGTTTCTCTGTGTATTCTTGGCTGTTCCAGAACTTGCTGGGTAGAACAGGCTGGCCTTGAACTCAAAGAGAGACCTCAGAGATAGACCTGCTTCAACTCCTGAGTGCTGGGATAAAAGGCACGTACCTCCATTGCCTGATCTCAACATTCTGGTCTGAGAATAATTCTTTAAAAATTAAAAAAATTATTAAATGTATTTAAGCATTTTGTCTGCCTGTGTGTCTATGTACCACATGTGTGCCTGGAGGCCAAAAGAGGGTGTTTATCTCTGGATAAACTGTAGCTGGAGCTACAGATGAAGGTTGTGAACTGTGTGTAATGTGGGTCCTGGGAATCAAACCCTAGTTCTCTGAAAAAGCAGCCAGAGTTCTCAGTGTTTTTTAATTGCTGAACCATCTCCCCTTGGCCCTCCATTCTTAAGAGATTATTTTATTTTTGTAGTTTGGTATACTTTTTTTTCATTTCAGGACTTTAAAACTGACTGATTAAAAAGTTTTTCTGTCTGGTACTTTAAAAGTTACTCTAACCATAGTTTATACTACTTGTGTATATTGTGCAAGATGAAATTGACTTTGGGAAAGAATTTCCTGAGTATATTGCCCTGTTATATAGGGACCTTTTGAGAACCTTGATGTTACGCTGTGGGACCTGTATCACCTATTAGATCTGCTCCCTTCCTTACTCACCATGTGCTGTATAGACATCTGAATCTGTCACCTACTAATTGGTTAAAATTCTGAGTCTCAAATCTCAGATGTGTGGAATTGGAATAATCTGTTTGTAGGACTTTATTTTTCATTTAATCATCTTGATGGAGATTTCTAGATCATTTGCCTTTGTGAAAAATATTTGGGACTAGTTAACAAAAGTTCTGTTTCAGAAAAGGTTAATTTGGGTTTGAAAATGTTCATGTTTAGGGGAGATTCAGTCAAGAAAGGATGACAAATGTACCCATTTTAGAGACCTGCAGAAGGAATAGTGGGAGAAGGAAAAACATGAACAGCATGCTGTAATGGGAAGGAAATTACATTCTACACATTTTAAATGCTATTACACTTTGGCTTGGTTGTGCTTATCCTGTGAGTAGGGTAAATGAGGAAATTATAAACATATCTATCAATAGTACTTTCATACAGTATATATTTGATAAAAAATTGTACTGAGTTCTGTTGAAGAATTGTCCAAGTCTGGTAGTTTTAATACGTATCATGGCAAAAATGTAAGAGGTCAAAGGTAAGTCAGTTGATGTTGGAAATGAAGTAAGGAATGTCTTTGACTTTGGGGAGACATTAGATAGACCAGGTTTTAAATCTGTGAGGACATCCCAATTAAAAGTATTTCAGAGATCCAGGTGCAGTTGTGTGTACTTGTAGTCTTAGCTACTGGGGAGGCTGAAAGACAGGAGAGTCATCACTTGAGGCCAGGAGTTTGGGACCAGCTTGGGCCACATATGGAATATCTCATAAAACCAGTTAGAAGGTAGCATATCTGTAGCTTAGTTGGAGGGTGCTTGCTTAGCATGTGAGAAGACTTTGATTCTATCCTTTGTGGAATTCTTGCCTTGAAAGACAAAAAGTTGTTTAGAGATTTTAGCATTATGTTACAGAAGGCTGAGAGAGAGGTCTGATGGCTTGAGGTAAGGTTAGGAATTAAAACTTAAGTGTGAATCTTGCATGATGGCACACATCTTTAATTCCAGCATGCCAGAGGTAGCCAGGTCTACACAGTGAGACCCTAGCTTAGTAAATAATAAAGTTGTTCAGTGTATAGTCCAAATTCTTGAGTACAAGGCCAGTTTCAGGACATCCAGGGCTATGCATAGAGAAAAGTCCCCTTCAGACATTTCTCTCCTTCCTACCTATTCCCAAATACCCAGAGGCTTCTTCCCAAATAATTGACTTGGAGGCTTAATATTACTTACATGGGTAGCCGATAGCTCAGGCTTGTTACTAGCTAACTCATATTTAAGTTAACCCATGTTCCTTATTTATACTCTGCCATGTGACAGTACCTTTATTAGCATGGCACATTCATCTCTTGCTCCCTCCGTGTCTGGCTGGCAACTCCTCTCTCCTCTTTCCCATCATCCTTAGCTTGGTTGGCTGCCCTGCTTATACTGCCTGGCTGGCTACTAGCCAATCAGCATTTATTAAACCAATTAGACTGACATATCTTTACAGTGTACAAGAGGATTATTCCATAGCATTTCCCCCTTTTTGTCTAATTAAAAAGGAAAGTTTTAACCTTAATATAATATAGTAATATAATATAATATAGTAATATAATATAGTAAAACTATATACAACAAAAACAGTTATTAAATAAGAATGACAGTAACACTAATCCATTTACATTTGGTAAAATTAGAGAAAAACTCTATCTTTGTAAGTCCAAAGTTTTGTACTTAATTTATCTTTTGTCATAACTAAAGAAAACTATAACTATCTGGTCTTTACCTCCATCAGAGACTCCAGAAGGGTGAAATGTTACTACCTAATGATGGGACATCTCACTACCTGGACAGTCAAGTTCCTCTACAACTCAGGCCTATAGGCCTAGCATGTCTGACAGACTTTCCTGTGGCATAGGGAATTTTGAAGGACTGTCCTACCTTGTTTAGGCAAAGTTTGGCAGTCGCCTTTCTTTTGTCCTGCTGGTCTAGTTTGGACAATAATTGTCAGCAGTTGGGACAAGGGCAGTTTCCTTGCCTATGTGGCCAGCTTTTGCCATAAAGATAAACTGCATATAGAGTTTGTTTGATGCCCACCATCTACTTTGAAGTAGATTGGTGCTGCCTGGAACAGATGTGTCTCACTCTGATGAAAAGCCTTAGGATATTAAACATACTAAATGCTGTATTCTGTAGGTCTTTGAAGTGTTTGAAGACCATTTATACAAAATTATCTGTGTATGAGCTTGAAAATATAACGTGACCATAAGTTTGACTATTATAGATGGCTGTTAACCTGCATTTACTAATCACGCATTACATTCTTAAATGAGCTGCACAAACAAGAGTAGAAATAATACAGGCAGTATAACAGAACTAACCTTAAACTTACATCAACAAGCCAAAATCCAAACCAATGTAAATTACGTAAGATTGAGAGTTGTTTTTTGGATTAAAGTAGATTCAATAATCTATGTTTTATCCTATTTCTATACTTCCCCCCTTTTGAGAATGAGATCCCTGAATCTCTTGTTTTGCCTTCTGATCATTATCCATAATAACTTTTAACCAACCCCCCCCAAACTATGACAAACATAATTTATTTTTGGGAATATGGGTGTAGTTTTCTAGACTACTTTCTGCTGATTGAGGCCACTGGTAGTCTTTGGGGGGACACTATGAAAATTTAGATTATGGTCAAGTCCTGACTGCACTCTTCTGTAAGGCTAAAGGCTGCATCATCTCAGCCAGCAGTCTTGAAGTTATTCTGGATGTAGAATTCAGAGGAAACTGCAACAGAGGCGTTCTGAGACATGGGATCATCTGGGCCTTCTGTCCAGGAGGTAAAGACCTGCGTTTTCTTAACCCAGACTGAATCTATAGCCTCTAATTTCCTATGAGAACAAAAGCAGAGCCTCTTTCCCAAAGTAATTTTTTTTTTAACTTAGATTTTTAAAGTCAAGATATTTTAAAAATGTATATATAGATGTGTTTAATCTAGCAGCTTTCATGAATGCCTGTTAGCAGTTATTATTTGCTCATGAACAGTCAAAAAAAATCTAAAGATAACACAATAATGTACATAATATAGACTGTATTTTCTATCTTTGTGTAGCTTATTTTTTTAAATTCTTTTTAAAGGACTTTATCTTTTCTCTCCCAAGCCTATGTATATTTACCATTTAGAGTCCGTCGTCCCCCCTCCCCCGTCTCTTTGATCTTAACCAGTTTTTACTGCATTTGTCTTTTTGCTGACCACAGGAGTCTTTAAACTGCTAAGCGGCATGGCTTGAACCAAAGCTTTGGTGGTTGGCTGTACCTTGTTCCTTTGTCTGTGAGAGTTTAGCTTCATGGAGGATGGATTGGTGGGGGCCACGTTTACTGCACCACCTCTGGGGAGTTTCTGGAGGTCCATGTGCACCTGCTGTTCATAAACTCCATTTAAGTGTTTGGTAGCAGGATCTCCTAAGAGCACAAATCTGGAAGTGGAGAAAGAGCCTGTATGCTGATGGCAACAGTCTACCTGAGAAAAAGTGGTTCCTGAGAAGCTGCATTTGGCTGTTCTTTTGTGTGTTTAGAATCATCTGTCAAAGCTTTCTCAGGTTTTATGTGGAAATTCTTGCCAAAAGTTTGGGCACCATATGTAATTTCTCTTTGCTCACCTATTCCTGAATACCCAGAGGCCACTTCTCACATATTTGACTTGGAGGCTTAATAGTACTTATAAATGCTCAGTCAATAGCTCAGGCTTGTTCCTAGCTAACTCTTACATTTTAAATTAACCCATATTCCTTATATATGCTCTGCCGCGTGGTGGTACCTTTATTAGCATGGCACATACATCTCCTGCTCCCTCTGCCCTTCTCCTTTTCATCATCCTTAGTTTGGTCACCCTGCTTATATATACTTCTGGTCTCTTTATACAGACCTCCAGACCTCTATGGTTAACTAGTGGTTAGCTCCATCCTCTGATTCCAAGCAAGCTTTATTTGTCAGAACACAAACAAAATGTCACACAGCATTACCCCCTTACCTTACCCCACTGACCTTGTAAGTAGTTGAGTTTATAATCCAAAAGAGTGAAGGATATAGAAAAGCTCTTGTGCTCTGGAAAGTAAATCTATAATATTTCTAATGTTGGAACATGAATTATTTTGTGAAACTGTGTGACTTGGATAAGAAAAAGAATTGCTTGCCGATCTTACCTGTTAGCCAGAGAACACTGGCTATGTATGTCTTCTGGTCAGTTAAAACATCTTCACAAAGTTTGTTGATAGTATTCAGATTCTCTGTGGCCTTACTGATTGTACTTTGGTTCTGCCAGTTACTGAGTATGGTATTGAAATCTGTTATGAAGGGTTTCTGCCTCTCTTTGGAATGTTAACTGTTTTTGCCTCAGGTCTTTCAAAACTCTATCACTAGGTATATTAAACATGTTTGAGCATTGTAACATAGCCTTTTTCCCCTAGTGTTTTTTTCTGTTCTGTTGTCTTTCATTTTTGGATTTGTTGCCCTAAATTGTTTTTTTTTTTTTTTTTTTTTTTTTTTTTCTTATTGTGGGCCATGTTTTTATGCTTCTGTATATATACCTGGTGAGTTTGGTTAGGTGCTAGATACTGTTTGGCCTTTTTGGTAAAGTTTTACTTTGCTATAAATATGTGTAGTTCCTAGAAACATAAATGTTTCAGGTCTTCCATTGAGATACTTGTCCATTTTGAATTGTTTTTTGTTCAGATGGACTACAGCTTAATTCCACATGGTTCTCTATTTTCCCTGGCCCATTTGCTGAAGGAGTTTGTTTTTTTCTAGTGTAAAATTTTGGCACCTTTATTAAAAAAAAAAAAGAACCAGTGTCTAGTTGTATGAGTTTATTTCTGAGTTAGTTCTCTGTTCTATTGCACTGGGTTGTGTGTCTGTTGTGCCAGTATTGTGCTGTTTGTTTACTATTGCTCTGTAGTATAGTTTGAAATTCAGCATTGTAATGCCTCCAGTGTTCTCTGACTAGTTGGGGTTTTTTTAAAAAAATAGTTTTGTGAAGAATGTCATTGGAATTTTGAGAACAATTATGATAAATTTCTAGATGCTTTTGGTTATAAAGTCTTAAAATTGTCTTAAAGAAAGGGGAAAAGTATTCCTTGGTATACATTCATACTTTTAAAAGAATAAAGGCTGTGATTGCAGTTTGATATTTGAAGTGTTTACAGTTCTGAAGCCTATAGTAATAAAACATGAAATGGTAAATGTTTTAATAAAAACGATTAGAAATTATCAAATGATGTTTAAATATTAATGTATTTTAGTCTGTTTAGAAAGGAATTTACAAATTTACAGACAAGATTTGTCACTTGGCAGTGGTGGCTCATTCTTAAATCCTAGCACTTGGGAGGCGGAGGAAGGTGTATCTCTGCTTTTTGTGAGTTTGAGGCCAGCCTGGTCTACAGAAAGAGTTCCAGGACAGCTGGGGCTGTTACACAGATAAACTTTGGCTCCCCCCCCCAAAAAACAAAAAACAAAAACAAATCAGAAGTTGTCTCAAACTCATTGTTTAATCAAAGCTAGCCCTGAATACCTGGTCCCACTGGTGTTTGGGTTGTGTGTGCTACTATGCTTTTTTTTTTTTTTTTTAAACCTATAGAGGTAGTATCATTCACTATGTAGCCCAAATTGGAGGTTATTGTTTCTTTTTGGACCCGGGAGTTTGCTTATTTTTGGTTTGGCAAGCTGGCCAGCTCCAGTAATTCTCTGTCCCTTAATGTTGGAGTTAGAGATTGATTGTGACGTACTTTTTCCTTCTCATAATTTTCTTTATTGATTCTTAGTGAATTTCATTCACATCATGCACCCTGATCCCACTCATTTCTGAGTCCTTCCATATTCATCCTCCATCCTTGAAACCCTGCCCCCCCTTTTTTTAAATGTGTTTGCTAGGGATCTGAATTCAGATCTTTATGCTTGTGTGGCAAGCTCTCTTAGTTTCTGAGCCATCTCCCCAATCTCCAAAATGTTAAAAAAAAAAAAAAAAGGACGTATTTTAAAATTTCACATGAATTGAGTATATACATTTGATTGATGTATGTATGTGCACTGCTGGTGTGCCTCATGCCAAAAGAAGTGTGCCACGTGCCCTGGAATTGGATTATAGACTGTTGTAAGCTGTTCTTTTGAGTGCTGGGAACCAAATCCAGGTCCTCTGTAGGAGCAACAGTACTTTTAAACTGTTGAGCCTTCTCTACCAGCCCCCTTTATCACCATGCATTTTAAAAAGCATAGGTAAAAGATAATCTTATTAGAGAAAAGTCACAATTTGTTTTGTCACCAAATTTTATAATAGTCTTGTATATACTATTTTTTTTTTTCTTAAAAAACATTTAATCGGATTTTCTATTTCTGTGATAACTTGATCAGAAAGCTCCCCAGGAACTCTTGTTACTGTAAAAGATGGCTTTATGTGTAAAGAACTAAAACAAAAGGCTGTGTCATTAATGGTTTTTGAATTTGTTGTGTATTAGAATTTGGGGGACCTTTTGTAAGTCAGATCTGGAGTATGGCAGATACCTACATGATGGGTGACAGTAGATCTGGGTAGGATGCAGTACTGTCTGTATGAGGTTAATAGTTGCACCTTAAAAATGGTATGCACCAGTAAATTGAAGCAGAGCTCTGTTAGCCAAATTTCTCCACAAGTATAATGATTTTATGTTACAGATGCTAATGTATTTAAGGGAGGGCAGTAAAATCAGAGTTCAAGGACAGCCTGGTCCTCACAGCCATGTCCAGGCCAGCTAGGGCTCTATAGTTGAGACATTGTCTTATATAGACAAGAGAGAGGGCAGTAAAGCAAACCTCCTGGCTAGTGGAACAACAGCTTGTGAAATATGGTCTACATTTAATGAGTGATTGTTCAACTGTGGATCAGTTTAATTGTGCATAATGGACTAGTGTATATTATCTTATTGTCAATAATTAAATGAACAAGGATCATTGCTTTGCTAAAATAGGGAAATGATGAAATATTAGAAAAGGGCTCTGTATCTACAAACACTATAGAAGTCCCATTGTTATTAAGATAAATGATATCTGGCAGTCGCCTTTAATTTTTGTTAGGATGTGTAATGAAGCATGGCTTGTTTATGAATCTGTTGAGGGCTTGAGTAGTTATAAATCCTCTACTTAATCTGTGGTGAGTGTTCTTTTTAAATATATACTATTGGTGAATGTTCTTTTTAAATACATACTATTGTCTGTTGAGACTTACAAACTGTTAACTTACCAACTTGAGTGTCAGAGAGTGTTTTGTCATAGTTTTAAGTGAGGTTTGACATTCAGATGTTCAGTAAACAATTTGGCTTCAATAACAAGCAAAATTGTTTTGTTGAGTTGTTCTTTTTTCTTAATTCTTAATCCTTTGTCAAATTGGCATGTATATAGCCATCACTAGTCTCTCCGTATAGCAGTACCTAGTTATTTAAAGTGATGATAGTGAACTCAGAAATAGTTGGAGCTGAGTGTGGTAGTGTACTGGAGGCAGAAACATGAGGATAGATAGCTTCAGGTTGATGATCAGCCAGAGAACCCTTCACAGGAGAAAAACTAAGTAGCAACATCAAAACAACTAAACAACTAAAACAAGCAAAATTACTTTGTGTTTTGTAGAGCCCACCCATTGGAGGAGAATCATAGGTTCCCCCCAACTTGGTCAAGTGATCAAAATACCCAGTCACCAATTGTAGTGACTTATGTGTACCTGTCATCTTCTTTACTTATTTAAAACTATTTTGTTAATACTATAATTGTGTTAGATGCTATAAAGAAAATAGGCTACAGAGTTGTGGGTAGGGATGTCTAAATGCTATTCTGAGCATGACTGTTTGATTATTTGGTGAGAGGTCTAATAATATCTAAAAATCCTAGTTTCATCACTAGTTTTTATTTGATGCTTTGATTTCTTTGCAGTGTGGTAAACCATTAAAATAAGCTGGATGAGCATAAGTTTAACAGATTTCAAGTGCTGCCTAATCAGAAATTTAAAAGCAGACCTGACCTCGGGAATGTCAAGAGTAAATTTTTATTTTCGATGAATCCTCTGGTCTCATATCATTTTTTTCATAGCTGAGTTTATTTTATTTTATTTTATTTTATTTTGAGATAGGGTTTATTTGTGTAGCCATGGTTGCTCTGGAACTCTGTATATAGATGAATGGGTTATGAATAAGATTCAGTGTTGTATATTATTCTAACACCTCAAAGGGATTAGGGCTTAACTTCAAGACCTGTTTAGATTTATCAGTTTTGATTTATTGCTTCTGCTATAACATTTTATAAACAGTTGTGTTTTATAAATCAATTTTGTATATAATCAAGGCTATCTGAAATACCATCATTTATGGTAAACAGAAATGCTGTCATTTATGGTAAACATGCCGTACATTATACACAAGCAGTTTCAGCAAAGGTTTCCAATGTTATCAAATGGTGTGGAGGTTGAGCTTTTCCTTGTTGGGCTCTTTTGCAGAGAAAGTAACACTGCTTCCCAGCACATGTGCTGTTTTAGTCACTGTTCTACGCTGTGAAGAGACATCATGACCACTGCAACTCTGGTTTTTCCAGCTTGCTCTGGCCTCAAACTCACAGAGATCTGATTGGCTCTGCCTCCCAATTAAAGGTGGAAATAAAGGTGCCGGCCACCATGACAAGTCTTGGAAAACATTTAATTGGGAGCTTGCTTACAATTCAGAGGTTTACTCCATTATTGTCATGGCAGGTGGTAAGCATGGTGTTGGAGAAAGAGCTACATCCTGATCCATAGGCAGAGAGAGACTGACACTTAGCCTGGCTTGGGGATTTTGAAATCTCAGAGCCCACCCCTAGTGGTGGCAAAGCCACACCTCATCCTTCTCAAGTGGTGTCACTACTCCCTGATGATTAGGCATTCAGATATATGGGGTCATTCTCATTCAAACCATCACATATATTCATACAAAGCATTTCAGATTAGTTTCACAAATTGGGCTCACAGAGAATTAGGCAGGACTCTGCACAGCCCCAGTTTGTGATCCCTAAGGCCAAACTGCCCCTCATCTCTCTTGTTGGGAACCCATCCTCTCCCTTCATTCTTCCCTTCTGCAGTCACTATCCAGTTATGGCTAATACCAATGTCTCTTTCTCCCCAGTAAAGGCCTTATATAGTAGTTGATTATTCCTTGTCTGTTTCTCTTTTAGTAATCAAATCAATTTTTTAAATGATAAATGTGGAAATAAGATTATCTCAGCAAATACTACAGACAGTAGGAGAAGTACAGATGGTGTTGGATAAACAAAAATAACACTAGGTAAGGGGCTGTGAATGCCGAAGCTCTTGGTGTGAATCCCCAGCACTTTTAAACCAGGCTTAGCAGCAGTGCCTGCTGTCCCAGTGCTTGAGAGTTGGGCACAAGAAAACCAGAAGTTTTAAATTTCATACTTAGTTACCTTGTGAGTTTGAGAACAGCCTGTTGGAGAATAGGGGGAGGACATGGATGAAAACACTAGGTTGGGAGTGTGTAGACCCAGCTTTTTATTGCTAGTACCTGGCTATATAATCTATGAAAATCCATTTTCATTAAAATGAGGCCACAGGAACAAGTGATTTCCATGGTCAGTCAGTCACAAGCCTTATGTTTTATGATTCTGTCATTGCTTGTATATTAGATGCCAGCGTATTGCCAACAATGATATAAAGTTTACCAAAAATTTCTGGGCTTTGGCCTAGGCCTACCAAGCAGCAGGACTGTAATGCAGTGGCTGTTACACTGGGTAGTGGAGGCTTCTGTGGAGGTCATATTACACACACACACACACACACACACACACACACACACACACACACACCCCAAAGGAATTTTTTTTCTGTGCTGGAGTGCTTTGCCTACACGTGCACCACCACATGCATGCCTGTTTCCTGCAGAGTTTGGAAGAGGATGCCAGACAGAGCCTTGGGGGGGTGGAGTTAGAGACAGGTTGTGAGCAGCCACATTGGTTAAGAAATCAAACCCATGTATTCTGGAAGGGCAGCCAGAACTCTAACCACTGAGCCATCTCTGCAGCCCCTTTATTTAACTTTTAAAAGAAACAAATTGTTTTCTAAAGTGATTTTGCCATTTTCACATCTCACCTTGTATATAAGTATTTCTAAGTGTGTTTTTTTTTTTTCCTAAATACTTAAAATACATTCTTGGTTCTGTCTTCAGTAGAAGATTTATTTATTTATTTATTTATTTATTTATTTATTTATTTATTTGATGTATAAATTACCGAGAATTCATACATAGAAATACAACTGGTGATTTTTGTATTGTATTTTTTTATGGCCCTCCTAAAAATATTGATTCTAAGAATTCTTGTGTGTGGCTTTCTTGGGGTTATATATTGATTATAGATACAGATATAGGGTTAATCTAACCCTTAGTTTTGCATATTCTTTTCCATCTGAATGTTTTGATCCCCTCTGCTCTGTCCAGTGTCTCCCTGTTCTCTTTTTCCTCCGCCTAGGACCTGAAGTAACTTCTAATGGAAAGAAGTGTCTGCTGTAGGTTAAAGAAGTTTAACCCCAGTATTCGGGAGGCAGAGGCAGACAGATCTCTGTGAGTTCAAGTTCAGCCTGGTCTACAGAGTGGGTGGTAGTTGCAGAAGTCTTTATAATCCCAGCACTTGGGAGGCAGAGGCAGGCAGATCTCTGTGAGTTCGAGGCCAGCCTGTTTTTTTGACTAGTGAGTACCAGGACAGCCAGAGCTGTTACACAGAAATACTGTCTCAATAAAACAAACAAACAATGAAGGGGCCTTGGGAGATACCTGAGTGGGAAAAGTGCTTGCCGTGCAAGCATGAGAACCTGAGTTTGGAGTCTCAGTGTCCATGTTTAAAAGCCAGGCGTGAAGGTGCCTGTCTAACCTCAGCACTGGTAGGGTAGAGACAGGCTGATGACCATCCCAAGTAGAGAATGACAAAGGCACCTCCACATGTATGTACAAGGTCAGTTACATCTTTCATATACTGACACAATAACACTGAAAACCATGAACAGTTTGCTTTAGAGTTTTCTTAGGATTTTCAGTTTTTAATCTTACAGTGTTACTTGAGATATATCTATTCAGGTTTTTAATTCTTGTGGCAGTTGCAGTCCTTATCTGGGAGTTTGTCCAACTTGATTGATTTGATGGCACAAAGTTGCTGAGACTGTTTTTATTTAGCTCTTTACATTTCTGTAGGACACTGGGGAGATAGTCTGATAGCTTTTGTTTCTGGTTTTGTTAACTTTTTCCTCCTTGGTAGATTTATTTTTGAAACAAGGTCTTGCATTGTAATAGAGACTAGCCTTGAGCTATAGATTGAGCTCTCTGCCTCCCCCTATTTTCTGGTCTTCATTTGCTTTCTTTGTTCTACTTAAACTTTTGTTGTCCTAGTTAGTAAAAGGAGAAGGGGCTGGAAGCTGACTCAGTTTTCTCATGCAGGTTTAGGTTGAGAGATTGTGATTCTTAGACTCAATTTATACTTCTGCTTTGGTTTCCTAAATAGCTAAGACTACAAGTGTGAACTACATGCCTGGCTCAGTTTAGACTCTTGAGAAGTTAATAGCTTCCTTCTAATCAGTCTGGGCTGTCTCTCCTAAATGTTGATATATGTCTGTTTTTTTGTTAGTTAAATGCTTTCTAATTTCGCTTATGATGTTTTTGACTTATAGATTACTTTAGGTATATGTTTAATTTGGAAATTGTCTTGATTTTCAATTTTGTGTGATTTAGAAGATGAGAAAGAACTATTTTGGGTCAACTGTGAACCATTTGAATTGGGAGCTAAGGAACAGTTACTTCTGTTGGGGGCATAAAAATGACAAGAGGATAGAATCTACCATTGGTCCCTTGTTCTTTTTTAGGGGGTGGTGGTTTAAGACAGGGTTTCTCTGTGTAGCCCTGGCTGTCCTGGAACTCACTCTGTAGACCAGGCTGACCTCAGACTCACAGAGATCACCTGCCTCTGCCTCCCGAGTGCTGGGATCAAAGGTGTGAGCCACTACTTGTTCTCATTTATAAGCCCTTTATAATTTGATAGCTGTCTCAAGTTGGGAAATTACTTTCACTGTGTGTGTGTATGTGTTGTGTGTGTATAGTGTATAGTAGATAGTATATATATGCACATATGCAGGTCATATGAGGACAGAGGCTAGAGAGAACAGTAGATGTCCTGCTCTATCACCATGCCTTATAGCATTAAAGTTAAGTCTCACTGAACCTGGAGCTGGCTGGGGCTATTGAGCCACAGCCATCCTCCCCACTATCCTACCCTCGCTGTTGGGTTTACTGGTGTGTGCCACCACAGCCAGTCTGTGTGTGTGGTTTCTGGAGACTTGAGTACAGCTTCACATGTTTGCATCATACATGTTGTTAGCTGGTGTCCTTACAAGCTGAGCCAACTACCCGGCCCCACTTTCACTTTGATAACATGTTACTGCACTTAGGACTCCTGTGGTTTACATACAGTTATTTTGACTTCTGTCATTAGAGTCCAGTATTACTTCTGCTTTTCATCATTGTGATCATCTTAAATATAACAGCCTGCACAGTGGAACTTGAAAAAGTGAGTTAAAGGGTTGGTATTGAGCCAGGCATGGTGGTGTTGTGCCCCCACATCCACCCCCACACCCCTGTCTTCTTCTTTTTTTAATATTTATTTATTATGTATAAAGTGTTCTGCCTGCATGCATCCCTGCAGGCCAGAAGAGGGTTTCAGATCTCATTACAGGGTCGTGAGCCACCATGTGGTTGCTGGGAATTGAACTCAGAACCTCTGGATGAACTCTTAACTGCCGAGCCATCTCTCCAGCACCCCCCCCCCCCAGGTCTTTTGACAGGGTTTCTCTATGTAGTCCTGGCTGTCCTGAAACTAGCTCACTGCATAGACCAGACTGGCCCAGGACTTGGAGGTTTACCTGACTCTGCTTCCCGAGTACCGGAATTTAAGGTGTGCACCATTGTGTCTGGCTCACATTTCCCTTCATTTGCTTCTTTGTAGAACATTTTGAGTTGAATATAACTCTTTTTTTTTTTTTTTTTTTTTAAATAAATGAGGCCTTCTCCCATTGTAGTTTACATTTTGATCTTAAAAGTTTATGGTTCACATATATAAATTGGTTGAAATTACATTTGCACTGATTGTTCATAAGTTGTCTATTGTGTTTTGTTAGTTTGAGGTCTCAGGGGTTTTAAGCCTACACCTCATGTTTCTGGCCACTGAGTTTTACCTCTTGATACCCTTTGGAGAGAAGCCCATAAGAAGGTTGGTAACATTTTGTGGACAAGACCAGCATCAAGGAAGACTGGTTTGAGATAAGAGAATGGAGAATGTATTACAGAAGTGAAGAGAGCTGTTGAGTATTTCTTCAGTTATCTATGTATATACACCCTCCTCAGTCTAGTGAGTTTAACCAATTTCAGTTTTAAGAGAATAATAGCTGAACTCCATTATATGAAACTGTAAATTAGTTTTACTAAAACCTGTGTTTTCCTCCTCCTCCCTCTTAGGACATTTGCTACAAGATCCTATTGCACCCACCAACTCCACCTGCCAACACTATGTCTGCAAAACTTGTAAAGGCAAGAAAATGATGATGAAACCTTCATGTAGCTGGTGCAAAGACTATGAGCAGTTTGAGGAAAACAAGCAGTTAAGCATCCTAGTGAATTGCTACAAGAAACTGTGTGAATATATAACCCAGACGACACTGGCACGGGATATAATAGAAGCAGTTGACTGTTCTTCTGATATTTTAGCTTTGCTCAATGATGGATCATTGTTTTGTGAGGAGACAGAGAAACCTTCAGATTCATCCTTCACTCTGTGTTTGACACATTCCCCTTTACCTTCAACCTCAGAACCCACAGCTGATCCTCAAGCTAGTTTATCTCCAATGTCTGAAAGCACCCTCAGCATTGCTATCGGCAGTTCTGTTATCAATGGTTTGCCTACTTACAATGGGCTTTCAATAGATAGATTTGGTATAAATATTCCCTCACCCGAACATCCAAATACGATTGACGTGTGTAATACTGTTGATATAAAAACTGAGGATCTGTCTGACAGCCTGCCACCTGTCTGTGACACGGTAGCCACTGATTTATGCTCCACAGGTATTGATATCTGTAGTTTCAGTGAAGACATAAAACCTGGTGACTCTCTTTTGCTGAGTGTTGAGGAAGTACTCCGCAGTTTAGAAACTGTTTCAAATACAGAGGTTTGCTGTCCTAATTTGCAGCCAAACTTGGAAGCCACTGTATCCAACGGACCTTTTTTGCAGCTTTCTTCCCAGTCTCTTAGCCATAATGTTTTTATGTCTACCAGCCCTACACTTCATGGGTTATCATGTACAGCAGCAACTCCGAAGGTAGCAAAGTTGAATCGAAAAAGATCCAGATCTGAAAGTGACAGTGAGAAAGTTCAGCCACTTCCAATTTCTACCATTATCCGAGGCCCAACACTGGGGGCGTCTGCCCCTGTGACAGTGAAGCGTGAAAGCAAAATCTCCCTTCAACCTATAGCAACTGTTCCCAATGGAGGCACAACACCCAAGATCAGCAAAACTGTACTTTTATCTACTAAAAGCATGAAAAAGAGTCATGAACACGGATCCAAGAAATCCCACTCTAAATCCAAGCCAGGTATTCTTAAAAAAGACAAGGCAGTAAAGGAAAAGATTCCTAGTCATCATTTTATGCCAGGAAGTCCTACCAAGACTGTGTACAAAAAGCCCCAGGAAAAGAAAGGATGTAAGTGTGGGCGTGCTACTCAAAATCCAAGTGTTCTTACATGCCGTGGCCAGCGCTGCCCTTGCTACTCTAACCGGAAAGCGTGCTTAGATTGCATATGTCGTGGCTGCCAGAACTCCTACATGGCCAATGGGGAGAAGAAGCTGGAGGCATTTGCTGTGCCAGAAAAGGCCTTGGAGCAGACCAGACTCACTTTGGGCATTAATGTGACCAGCATTGCTGTGCGCAATGCAAGTACCAGCACCAGTGTAATCAATGTCACAGGGTCCCCAGTAACGACATTTTTAGCTGCCAGTACACATGATGACAAAAGTTTGGATGAAGCTATAGATATGAGATTCGACTGTTAAGTCAGTGGGTCTTGAAGCCTACCCCTGGTAGGAAATAGCTACAGTTTTACGGCAGCTATGGTTCTGTTGGTTTAACTTGCCGGAGCTCCTGCATATAGATCACTTGTATCAAGTGTTTTCATTGCTAAGTTATATGTGTTAGTGTCGGGGAAATAGTTTGCAGATAATGGAGGAGTAACCCTACAACTATATGTTCTTAGTTCTTACAGAACCTCATAGTTTGAGAACAAATGCTGATGCAACTGATTTATACAAAATGAACTTTGGCAAGGAAAATAACAATAACCTCATTGTTTATGGTCATGCTTTGTGCATAATCAAAGTTGATGATTAAATGTAAGGAAGTGGTATCTAGTCAGTCCATAAAGATTGTGCTAATTTTTTTTTTTTTCCTTTTTTTGGTGGAAAAGTAGCCATTAGTTTATCAGGAGACTTGGTGCTGCCTTCCGATGCCGCAGTGATCTTTCTCCTGTTGGAAAGCTGATGTGTCCAGCTCAACCTTTGTGCTGACATAATACCATTTCTGATCATGAAAATTGGCTACTGGCGTGTATGTAGCAGTTCTTAAATCAGCAGTATTATGAAAGAAAATTTCCCCCTCATTAGAATGTTTTAAGAAATCTGTCTTTTAAAAAGTGAACAAATAAATTCTGTCAGACCACAAATGTTAAGCTGTTTATGCTTTAAATATTTATGAGTTCAGCCCCCTTTCTAGTTATCTGACTCACTTCTATGAGAAAATCCTAAGTCCTTTCACTTGAGCAATGTTCTATTTGGTAAATAAAGTGAAGAGTTGTTTTATTCTGAACATAATTGAATTTATACAGTTCATGACATATTTTATAAAATATAAAAAGAATTTAAAAATTGGGTTCTATTTAGAATAATTTTGGAATAATGCCCCAAACATGCCCAGATTTATGCATTATATTTATAGCCATTGATGACTTATTTGATTTTTAATTTCTGTTTATTTGCCACAGGCATTACATTGAATATGCTCTTTTTTTTTTTTTTTTTTTTTTTTTTTTTGGCTTTTAAAGGGTGCTGTTCATAAGGAAGGCTTCTTTATCAAGGTCTTAATAAAATGCCTTTGATGAAGCCTGTGCATTTAGGTGGGTATAAAGCTCGGAGGATTTTCTTTAGAATGCTCTTTTGCATGTAAAGCACAAACTGTGTTTGAGTTTTAATGTATTTCTTCCTATTAACTTCATGTGGAAGACAAACATTCTGTTGAAGGGAAGTCTAGTCAGTTGCTTGAAAGCGCACAGCCCAGGTAAACAAGGACTGACTAGGTGTAGAGATAGCCTTGTGATTTAAAGAGTTGCTGCTTTGGCAGTGCTAATTTTAAGAAAAATACTGCTAGGGAAGTTCCAGTTTCTACTGCATTCACCATCTCGTGAGATCTGATGTGTTGAAGTTGTTTTGATTTGGCACACAGCATGTTCAATGATGGTTACTCGCCTCATAAAGACATGGAGAAGAATCCTTTGGACACAGAGCAGATGACACCTCCTGTTTTGTAGTGTATCCTGGTGTCATTTTCTGTGAATGTGGTCAGGTAGTCGTTTTGTTGTTGTCATTGGGCTTTTTAAAAAAAAAACAAAAAAACAAAACAAAACAAAAAAAACCATAAAAAAAAAAAAAAAAACCAAAAAAAATTTTGGTCTCTTTTGGTGGGGCGGGGGTGGGCTAAAGCCATAGGAAGAAAAATGTGATGTATGTGTCCAGTATGTACGATTTTGTTTTTGTTTTGCAAGAAGAGTTGAACTATTTTTGATAACAAGAGTAAATGGTGGAAAATGCTTCTTAGTTGTCTTGTCTTTATTTGCTTACCAAATTTTGGAATTTTATTTAAATCTCTTAAGTGGTAGCAGTGTCTTATGAAACATGTATTTACCTAAAGTTTGTAACCGTTTGTGTTGGACCAGATGCCCTACTATATAATCATGTAAATCTGTTTTTTTATTCACTAATGATCACTGAAAAATGGCTAGAAATGAGATTGTACACATGGATAATTAGGCTATATTTTGCAAATCTCCCGGACTTTCCTAATATGATCTTAAAATTCATAGAGTACCTCATTGCTTTCAAAATTTGATAATCTTAGCTTTGTTTTTTGATGCATGGGAGGTTGGCAATATAGACAAAGTGGAAATCAGTATGTGAGGACCTTGATTGTTATGTAATATTGCCAATGATGAATTCAGGTTGTTTTTAGCACAAGTTTCTCTTTTTTATGCTGGTATTCTCACTGCCACATTTTTGGAAACCTGTATTATACCTTAAGTCTATCAATAAATGATAGTTTTCTAATTGTATGTTGTAGAATACTGAGGAGTTTGGGATAGCATGTTTTGAATGGTTTGTATTAGCCTGGGGAAGAGTACTTATAGTGCCTTGGTTTGTTATGTTTTCCTTTATAACATTTTTTTTTTTTTTTTTTTTGGTTTTTTCAAATAACGTTGACAAATGCTGACTTAACTAAGAATTTATTGAAGGAACTGGATGTATTTATCAGGATAAGAAATTACTAAAGACAAAACACGACTGCATTTAAATTGGTATATCCTGAATAACCCGAGTCCTTGTCATTAGAGATTTTACAATTTTTCTTTTTGGTTCTATTCTTTGAGTGTATATTTTCATCATGAAGCACTGGGGTATAAAGGGTCTGTGTAATTGCTTTCTTTAAAAAAAAAAAAATTCACAATAACCTTACTGAAGAAAAGTAAAAATGTTAAATAAATGAGTAGACTTTCCTTTTTCCATAGGTAACAATACTCTTAGGACATCTCAAGACTGTAGGGTCTTGTTCTAATATTCTTGGCTTTGTTTTAGGTACCCAATAACATGTAGTAATACAGCCTAATAATATACAGATAAAGCTAAAGTCTCCTTTGGTCCTAGAAAACCTCTTTTATCCCAGAGGAAAATGCTTCTAAGTGAGATAGTACCCTTTAGACTTTTCTTTATAGTATTCCCAATGCTTCAAAGAATTAATTATTGCAAAAACTCAACTTTTCCTATAGGCATAAAAATGAATTGTTAAGTGTATCTAAAATCAAAAATGTGTAACGAACACAGTTCATACATTTGACAACTTTATTTTGTTTTGTGAAAAGGGGAAAACAAGTCATGCATCATAGCTAGTCAAACACTTTCAAAGCTGAGAAAATGATAGCTGAATTAGAAGTTTGGTATTTTTCTCTTAAACATTTTGAACAGTATAGTAACAGGTAAGATGGATACAGGGAACTATAATTTTTTTTTTTTTTTTTTTTTTTTTTTTTTTTTTGAGACAGGGTTTCTCTGTAGCTTTGGAACCTTTCCTGGAACTCGCTTTGTAGATTAGGCTGGCCTCAAACCTTCGCCTGCATCTGCCTCCCGAGTGGTGGGATTAAATATGTGCACTACAAATGCCCAGCTGAAACCACCCTTTCATTATATAATATTTAGATCTGTGGGTCATGACCCTTTAGGGGGTCACATCAGACATTTATGACTCAGTTGAAAAATTAGTTATGAAGTAGCAACAAAAATAACTATGGTTGAGGGTCACCACAACATGAGGAACGGTATTAAAGGATTGCAGCATTAGGAAGGTTGGAAACCAGTGATTTCGATTATAATTCATCTTTTCCAAGGTCCCTGGGGTATTGTCACAACTTGGCACTTCCAGTTTGGGAATAAGGTAATTCTTGAAAATATAATTCATGTAACCCAAATAAAATAATCCATCTCAAACTTTGTGGTGTTGATGGGCTTCGATGGAAGTAAAAGTGAGAGTTTCAGTAAGAGAAAGATGGGAGAAAATAAGCTAAGAAGGCTGAAGGTGGACTGCGTTCTTAGCATGTGGATGGTTCTAGGTTTTGATTCCTAGCACCACAGATAAAGTACAAGTTGCACACAATTTTAGTGTAGCTAGTAAGGCCTAGCTTGCTCAACCTATGCTCATGGCCTTTAAGGGATATTATAAAGTTGAATTTTATATTGTACTTTTTGGTGAGTCTCAAAACAGTTTAGAACACATAGCTAATAAAATCATTTAAATTGCTTTTAAAAAACCCAAGTTTTACCTTCTTGTATTTTTATTTGAAATTAAAAAGTTTTTTCCTCCCTGCTAAAGATTGGATGGGATTGATGATAACATCACATAATTTTAAGACAGGGTTTCACTGTGTAGCTGAGGCTGGTCTCAATCTTGGAGCTGTTGATCCTCCTTGCCTCAGTTTCGTCTGAGTGCTAGCATTAACGTAAGCAACATTTATCAGTGTATTGAGGCTATTGTATAGAGTGCACTCTCTCTCCTGCCTTAACTACTCATCACATCTAGATGTTTCTTGTAAAATATTCTCAAAATTTAGTCACTGTTATGTTTTCATTAGCTCGTGAGCTATTAGTTGTAATAGTTACCAGTTTCTATAGTGGTTATGTGGGAGATTAGTTGAGGTCATGAAAGTAAAAATAACCAGAGAGCTGGAGGATCTCACGACAGGCAGAATTGCTGGGCTTGCTAACTTCTACTATTAGTTGATATACATTTTAATTTTTTTTTCCTCCACGTTTAGCTTACCATCATCCAAGGTTTGATTATTTCAATGCTTGGCCTTTTTACCAGCAAGATAATTAGGATGGAGAGAAAAGGGAGGTTATTTTAAGCCTTTAAAAGACTGAAAACAAAATGAGATAGGAAAAAGTTGTCTTTGAAAGACATGGATAACAAAATTCTGTGATTATAGATGTTCATCCTTTCTGTAGTATTTTTGTCTCCAGCATAAAGGATAATAAGCATTGTAGGATTTGGCTGCATTGGAGCCTGTTGAAAAATACAGGATTTTGAATTTCCCACTACAGTGAAAAGGTTTTCTACTGTGGGTGAGAATCATTGTTTTCTTCCAAGTTTGATAATGAGGGGAGTGAGTATCTGGTGTAGTAGTTTCTTTTCCATGTGAAGTAAGGAATACTTTTACTTTTGGCTTACTCTAGTATTCAAGAAGGGGAGAAAATATGTATAGTGAGACGTTTCCATGGTATGTCACATTCCTGAAGTCTTCAAGTAGGCCTGCTAGAAATGAAGATCATCAACTAACCTGTGGATTAACAGTCATCCAATAGTTGGCTACAAATGCTATCGTGAGTGCCAGATTCTATACTTACTTTAATGTTAAGGACTTTTCTTGAGATTTTGTACAAGACCCACAGTCAGATAGATGCAGAGGCTGCCGAGCTTGCCAGCAAAGTTGGAAGGGCCTAGTGGTTACAATACCTGAGAATGTAAAGTGACTAGCAGTTTGGCAGGTCATGGTGAAATTACATTAAACCAGGTAAGTTCAAGGTCCCTGAACTCCAGTACATAAAAGTAGTCTCTGAGATGTTTGGCAGTGCTTTTGTTACTAGGTTTTACAAAGTCAATTCTAGAGGGCCCTTTCCAAGTTCCAGAATTTTTGACTCAAGTTTTCTTCTAGGTTCTGTAGGAGCCTGAAGGGACCCCAGGGAAGCTGGCCAATACTGAGGCAGCTTCTTTCTGTGCAGAGAACTGTGCTTGGCCTTGTTTCCAAGAAAGTCTCCTTACACTGAGGGGTGTAGAGTGGACCGCATACTCTGGAGAGTGATGACAGTATGTACTTCCAAGGAACAGCTCTGCACGAGGTTTGCAGCACACTGGAGGGTTCTCCTGTGTGCATTTCAGTTTCTAGTGCACTTCAAGCAATCAAAACCTTTACAAAGCAGTGTGCAAACTAGAACATCTCTACACACCATCCTTCTGTGTAGATGCTGGCAACTACTCTTCATCCACTGACTGAAGCTTTCCACATTTCTCTGAAAGGCTTGAAGTTACTATTTTATTACCCTTGTTTCCAAATTCAGAGGGAGACACAGGTTCATCTGCTTCATAATCTTCAAAGGAGCTGAAAGGACAAAGCAAAATTAGTTGATTTTTTTTTTTTTTTTTTTTTTAAGTACAAACATCTGAATACACACCAGTATAGCAATGCAGAGATTTGGAAGACCAGCCTGAAAAATGACCCCCCACATAGCTGGCAGCTTCCCCACAATTGAGCTACTGTGAAGCAGTCAGTCTAGAGAAGTCTCTCCCTCCCTAAAGCTCAAGTCCATGTTAGGATTTGCCGAAAATCGGAGTTTTACGAGTGTTTTCATCACTGGTATGTCTACAGAGGAGAACTTTATCACTTGACTGCTTTTGTATTACAGCCTCCCTTCTTGGGCCCTGTTGAAACATTTAGATGTGCAAGTATATCTGTTACAGACTTCAAGTCTGCTTGTGGGTTTTCCTCTTATTCATGCTAGGAAGAATTCTAACTTTCATTGTTCCCTTTAGAGCCTGACTCCCAGATTCAGTATTTATCTCTTGTGAATGATGGTTGCCTGCCCTGACATACTGAAGTAAGTATTTGGATACGAATTTGAGCCTAGAAAATGTGGTCATTGACTGAACTGTTTATGATAGCAGTACCTGACATCCTTGGTGCAGCCTTGTTATTTGGACCTTGCATATAATAGACAAGTGCTTTATCCTGGAGCCACATATCCATCCCCCTAAATTTATTTTTCAGATTTATTTTTTTGTGTATAAGTGTGGCCTGAATGTATGCAATGTGTGCCATGTGTGGTGATTTGGATTACAAATGGTCGAGCTGCTGTGTGGGTGCTGGGAACTAAACTTGGGTTCTCTGCAAGGGCAACAGATTCTAGCTTGTGTTGCTCAGGCTTGGACACTGCAAAAGTCCTTCTTAATTTGTTCCTCTCCCACCACTCTCCATCCTTGAGGTGTCCAAGGCAGTGGGATATATTAGGTAAGGAGGCAATATGAGAGTAATGCTTTATGGGCTGCGGAGTGGTATTAAAGTTAATCTTAGCAAAAGTCCTTCCTTGGTCCTTAACTTGCTGTGTGTAAGCAGCTATTGTCTAAAACGGCACAGGTCTATGAAAAAGATGTATTTTCAGAGTTGAGAGTCAGAAATGACACTACTAATTCAGTAAATATTTGAACTCAAATTGCTGAGCTTGAGTTGGGCATTGGTAGCATATGCCTTTAATCCCAGCCCTTTGGAAGCAGAGGCAGGTGGATCTCTTTGAGTTCGAGACCAGCCTGGTCTGTAGAGCAAGTCCAGGACAGTCTCCAAAATAATAAAGAGAAAACCCTGTCTCACCTCCACCTCAAAAGAAAAAGAAAAAAATTGCTGAGCTTGAACCAAATGCTAGGATACAATGTGTAATAGGAATGATGGAGTGATTGAGTGAGATCAGCCTCCCTGAGCTATGGTGGCCTGGTGGAGGTTATTTGGAATGGTGGCTAAAGGATTAAAACATGGGTTATGGAGCCAAGATTCTAAAGTCAGACTCTAATGTGTGTCTGATTGGTATCTCTGGACATGTTACCAAACCTTACATTACTTTTCTTGACCCAGGAGCTCCCAACTACCTGGTGGGAGTGCTCAGGGTCTGATACATCAGAAACTACCAAATGTAGCTGTTGTTTCTAGGGCTTTGCAGAGCATGATTGTGACACATAATTCTATTAGGGGCAAGATTACTTGTAAATAAAACCAACCCCTCCTTCCAACACCATATGAGCCAGCTATGGGGCACATCCTGGTATATACTGAGTTCCAGGCCAGCAAGGTAAGGCTATGAAACAAACTAAACCAAAAGGGATGGTTCAGTAACCATTCTTGTTAGTGTTGTGGAAACATCAGCCAACACCTGGAGATAACATTTGACACACAACTGGGAGGGTCTTGTGGGTTTCTAGTTAGTACAGCCCAAGGATAAAACAATTTCCATTGTACCAGAGGCCACCTCAGAATCACCAAAGTTCACTAGTGCAGTTGAAGCCTGGTCTACCTCTCACCCCTCCAGCCTGGACAACCCTGCTCTTGCCCAGTTTACCCATCACTTGCTTCTAACCCTCCATAGATCTGCCTGCTTACCTACTACATGACTTCCAATGTGACAGCATACTAAACCTGAACTCACTTTCCTGCTGACCTGTTTCTCCCTGTTTTATGAGCCACTTAGTGAGCCACGTGCCACTTAAAGCCAGAACCTCAGTATCCCAATTGTGTCCCTCCCTTCCTCCCCTCTTTGAATCCAGCCAGTTGCTCAACACATTGTACCCAGTGGACACAGCTGTTTTCCTGACACTGACTAGTTCAGGGAACCCTGCTTTCTTACTTGAAAAATGATGTTCTTTAGTGACTGAATTTCCTGGTCTCATTTCTGCATGTTATATCCAGATGTCATGTTTAGGGTTAGTTAGCTTTGGGGTTTAATGCCACTGTGTCTTTCAGTTACTCAACGTACCCTTCCTTCTGGCAAATTGTGTTCATTTGTTTACCTGAGATGTCACTCAGAAGATTCTCCAGCAGTTATGGGTGCTTACTGCTCTTGCAGAAGGCCCGAGTTTGGTTCCGAGCATCCATTTTGGGTGGCTTACGGCCACCTGTAACTCCACCTACAGAAGATCTGATAACTTTGAACTACACAGGCACCTGCAGAGTCAGTGTTTGTCAGATCCAACAATTAAAAGAACAGAGGCAGGTGGATCTCTGAATTGGAGGCCAGCCTGATATATACAGTGATGTTCAGGACAGCCAGGGCTACATAATGAGACCCCCGTCTTGATTAAAAAACCAATTACTTAGCTGGGTGTGATGGTGTATACATTTAATCCCAATATTCGGGAGGCAGAGGCAGGTGGGCCAGTCTACAAACCCAGTCCCAGGCCAGCCAGGGCTGTTAAACAGAGTAGTAGCTCTGTCTTGAGGAAAACAATCAAACACCAATTGCTTTATGAGGTGTTAAGCCATGAGCAGAGGAGTTTGGGTAAAAGCAGATCACTAAAAACAAGTATAAAATAAATTGAAGCTTTTTTAGGGATATTGTTGGTACAAAAGTATGAAGGCAGACGGTGCTCAATTCTCCCTTCTTAGATAAGTTTTCCCTATCAAATTAAGCAATTTTGGGGCAGAAGTATGCTGGTTCTGCAAATTCCTGGGATAGAAACACTACCTAGAGTGAGTGGAGATGGTGATGGCACATACTCGGTGTGACAAAGGAGTGTATGTAGTTTTAGGTGTTAACTGGGAGTTGCGGTTTGAGCCAAATATCTGAAACTCTGATTATTTACAGAAACAAAGGGCTAGAATATTTGATGTGGGGCTTGCTATGGGACATATAAGACATGGTGGGTATAAACACAGAATAAAGCGTTCAGTAGTTCTCTGGAGCCTTTTATAATCCAGAAGTAGAAGTGTGAATTACATTTTTACTTTCTTGAGACAGGCTCTGTCATGTAGCCCATGTAGCTTCAAACTTTGATCCTCCTTCCTCTATCCTTGGTCCCCTTAGCACTGGAACTGCAGGCAAGTGCTACCACACCCAGTTTATGCAACAATGTGGGGGCTAGAACTTGGGGAGCTTTGTGTATGAGAAGCAAGTGCAGTACCAACTGAACCACATCCCCAGCCTTATATCTCCCTCTTGAGACATTCCCATTATGTAGTCCTGGCTGGCCCAAAAGTCATGTAGACCAGGCTGGCTGTGAGCTCCATCTGCACATGGCTCTAGAGTGCTGGAATAAATACGTGTGCTATCATATCCAGCTTATTTTTTATGTTTTCATTCTATGAGAATTTCATATATGCATACAATGTATTTTGATCATACTTAGCCCCACAACTCCCATATCTACCTTACCTCCGTATCTCCTAATTTCATATTTCATATGTGTATGTGTATTCATTCCATGCCATTCAAATATAATCCCTCCCCCACACACATTGTGAGCCTAGCCTTTAATGCTTTAATGGCTAGGCCATATATTCAGTTTTGTTTTTTTTTTTTTTAAACAAGTACATCTGTGTTACCCTTGTATTCATGGGTATGGAGCCACCTGGTGGAGCATGGTTAACCAGAGGGCACACCCTTAAAACTGTCTCTTCCTTAGAAGCCATCTCCATACTGAATGCTAACAGGCTTATTCTTATATTTTAAATTAAAAACATATTTTAGGCCCTTTATTGAAATTCAGTTAAATGAAATCTTTTAAAAATTGCACATTTAGTTCATGGAACTTCCCTTATCTAGTTTCTTGAAAATCTTTTCGTCTCAACTTTTAACAAGTCTCCTGATGTAGGCCTATGAGATGGTTCAGATAGAGGTGTTTGCTGCCAAGCCTGAGTTCCATCCCTATGAGACAGGGTAGAAAGAGGAGACTGACCTCTGACCTCCACATGTGTGTCATGATTGCACATGCTTACATACACATGCACACAAATGCAATAAAAGTTTCTAATGTCTACTAACCTACTTTCCTGCCTCAGAAAGTTGATTGCCTTAATTCCTTTAATCTTAGCACTCTAGAGGCAGAGGCAGGCAGATCTCTGTTAGTTCAAGGCTAGCCTGGACTATAGAGCAAGTTCCAGGACAGCCAAGGGTTACACAGAGAAAAACTGTCTTGAAAAACAAAACAATCCCGCCCCCAAACAAAACAAATGAAAACTCACAAACCCCAGAAAACTTAAAATAATAAAGATTATTTTTATTTTATGTGTGTTTTGCCTGCATGTTACTATGTGTTGCCAGTGTGCACAGAGGCCAGAAGAGGGTGCAAGATCCCTGGAACTATAATTATAGATGGTTATGAGCTGCCAGGTAGGCTCGGACAACAAAATCTGAGTCCTCTGCAAGAGCAGCAAGTGCTGAGCCATCCTTCCAGCACCTTAAATCCAAAACAAAACAACTCCTAAAAAAATTAAAAAGGTTAATGTCTACTTATATAGTCTCAGCTGACCTCAAATGCATGGTTTTCCTGCCTCAAATGCCTAAGTTTTAGGATTACAGGTGTGTGCAACTATGTTTGGATAGAACCATTCTTATAAACTACCTAAATGGACGAGGTACTGCTTTAGGGAACACAAGCATTTTTAAAGCCCTGTTTTTGAATGCTAGTAACATTGTTACTTAAGTATACTGAAAGTAAATAAATAGTTCTCTCTGGATTGCTTGACTAAAGCAATTTTAAAATGAATGCTCTTGTGTGCATGATGGGTATGTTTGTGAAGTTGGTTGGTTCTCTCCACCTTTATGTAGGTTTGGGGAATCAAACTCGGGTCTATAGATTTTAACCAGAACCATTACCTGCTGATTTGCTGCCCCCCTCCATTTAGATACGTAGCTGTGTATGTGACAGAAAAGGGCGTTAGTGTCCTCTTCTATTACTTTCTACTCCTGTGACACAGTGTCTCATAGAAAGTGGGGCTCATCTAGGCTAGAGGCAAGCAACCTACTTCAGAGCAGGGGTTCCAGGCATTTTGGGAACACTTGTCTTACTGTGTGGGTGCTGGGGTCCTAATTTACTTTGTTGTAGAAAACACAAGGATGCCAATTATAAATAATGGTGTGAACCGCCTTCCTCATACACGGTTGTTCAGGTCTTTCTGGGTTCATTACTGGGTTGAATTTTCATGCTGTTCTTTGTTGTGATGATTTGTTCTCAAGCCATGCTTACCTGCAGATGCAGCCTTAGGCTGTTGGACTGAAGCAGAAGTTAGAGCATGACATAAGGGCAACCTAGCACTATAGTTGGGGAAGAATTTTAAGTGCCTTTAAAAGGCACTTAAGGTTGTGTGTTCTGGGCTTGGAGAGGACATCTTTGTGGTGCAATCAGCTGGAGTAACATTGTTTTCTGTGCCTTATAGTATAAGTATTTGCTGAGGCAGATCCCCAACAATTACAAGGTTACAATTACAAGGGTTACATATGAGATTGAAACAGAGACTCTTTGCATTTGAGAAGCCCACAGTCTAGCTAAGATTAAGCAAGTAGGTCCCTGTGTTTCTATCCATTTGCCAGGTTCTGTTGGAGATATTGCATATACCATCTCACACATTTACTGTAATAGTGGTGCTCTGGGAATGAAGCAAACAGCACAGAGGATGACTGCTAGTTATGGCTGACTAAACTCTGTTTGGTAGAGGTTAGGTAAATGTGACACAGTCACAGAAGCTGTAGAAGTAAATAGCCACTTTTTATTACAGAGACCTAGGCCCAAAGACTTTAATTATATACATTGCCTTCTTTAAATCTTAAAACAGTTTGGTGTGGCAGAGGTTTCACTGGAAGGGGATGCTGAGGCTTGGAAATGCAGGCTCACACTAGTAAGTAGTGGAACAAAGATTTCAGTTTAGTATTGCCTAACTCCAAATTTTTATGTGTGCGATGTTACAGACTCCAACTGTCTACTCAGAGTAGTCATAGCTATTGTTCCCTATAGCTGGATGCCAGCTGTTTGCCTATACCATCTCTGAGCCTCATAATGACTCTGGAAGGTAGTTACGAGATCATCTGAAACTGAGCTGTAGGAGTCAGGTAACCTGCTCAGGTGGGGACTTGGCCAGCTCTCAAACATTCTTCCTTTTTCTGATATGTATCTGACAATTTCTGTGTGACATTTATTCACCCTGATATCTGTACTTCATGTAGCCTTTGGAATTTTAGGTGTAGGCCCAGCTTTGCTTTGGAGAAGTCAGCTGTTTATGTGTGGGACAGGTCTTCCCTGTCTGCTGACATTCTAGCACTCCTGAACAGGTTATGGCTGCTGCCTTCTCTTCCCTAGAGACTGCGGCACCCACATGTGGTCTGTATAAGCCTTATCTCCCACCGCATTAGAAGAGGGCTTGGTGACAAGAGCATCTCGTATGGACTGGTTGAATTTCACAGCAGCTGGTGACTACATCTCCTCTCTTGACCCTTTACTTGTATCCCCTGCCTCCTATTTGTTCCATGCACACCAGTACTTTTCTTGGTGCTGGCACAACTTGAAATTTTTTTTTTTTTTTTTGGCTTGATCCAATTGTATTTTACCTTTAACTGATACTAAGTTTCTCTTGTGTTTATGCAAACATACTATGTATTTAGGTCCCTTTTTAAAGGAGGGTACAATCAGTGGGTGGGGGAGTGCTAAAAGCTGCTGGAGAGAAGGCTCAGAGGTGGAGAATGCTCTGGGCTTTATTAGAGGACTGGAGTTTGGATCCCAGCACCTACACTGGGGGTGGCTCACACATGCCTGTTGATTTCAGCTCCAAGGAATCTAACACCACTGTCTGGTCTCTCTGGGTACTCACACAAACACACTGATGCACACATATAAATATTTTTAAAAATATGTAAGCTATGCTTGATGATAAACACACCTTTTATACCAGCACTTGAAGAGAAGCAGGTGGATCTTTTGAGTTCAAGGTCAGCCTGCTCTCCATAGCCAGTTCGAGGTGAGCCACAACTGCCTGGCATGGGTGCTCAGAACCAAATTCAGGTTTCTGCAAGAGCAGTATGTTCTATTAATTTCTAAGCCCCTACAGTGATTTTTTTTTTTTTTTGAGAGAGATTCAACTGAGTTACAACTATTGTAGTTTGTTCCTTTTATTTTCTGGGAGTTAACAGACTTATTTTATGTGTATAATAAAATGAAAACTGTCTCCCATACGTTCATATTGTTGAACTCTTAGACTTTATGCCTCCTTGCCATGATGTTCAGACTCATACCTTTAGAACCATAAGACAAACTCCTTTCTCTCTAAGTTGTTTTGGTCATGGTGTTTTATCACAGCAACAGGAAAGTAGCTGAGATATTTCATTACTCAGAGCTGCTAGGGAGTTCAGGGCCTTGCGTGTGTTCAGGATGTGCTACACCACTGAGCTGCACCCCAGCCTACAACACCCCAGCCTACAACAGCTCAGAGCACTTCACTGTTTCCTGTACTGAGGTCTCAGTTACTTTTATGATGAACATCTGATATTTTTCCAGAATATTCTGTGAGAAGCAAAATTTTGCATCTGTGAAACTCTAAAATATTTGAACCTCACATTATTAATAGATTAATAGATTATTAATAGAATTCTGAATTTGAAGTTTTCTTTCTTAAAGATTTTTCTCTTATTTATATGAGTGTTTTGGCTACATGTAAGTACACTACTGTGTGCAGTGCCCTTAAAGGCCAGAAAGGCACATTGGATCCCCTGGAGTTACAGACAGTTGTAAGCTGCCATGTGGGTGCTGGGAACTGAATCTGGGTCCTCTGAAAGAATTGCAAGTGTTCTTAACCACTGAGCCTTCTTTTCATAGTAGTACTTGAATGATACTTATGATGTTAACTTTGACTGCCAACTAGAAGGGATACACGTCTCTTCTCCCCCTTCCCCCTTTCTTTTCTTTTGGCTTTTTGAGACAGGGTTTCTCATTGGAGCCTGTTCTGGAACTCGCTCTGTAGACTGGCCTGGAACTCAGAGACCTGCCTGCCTCTGAGTGCTGGGATTAAAGGTACCACTACCACCTGCCTAGGGGATACACATCTCTAGGTATGCCTGTGAGGGATTTTTGTAAATATAAGATTAGCTGAGGTGGGGAGACCTGCCCTAAATGTGGTATCACCGCTGCATGGGCTGGAGTCCAGGACTGAATAAAAGGAAGAAAGGAGTTGAACAGCAATATTCATCTCTGCCTCCCACCTGGGGATGCAGTGTGACAGCTGCCTCTAGCTTCTGCCCCCAGGATGGACTAAAGCTCTTGGGCTGTAAAGCCAGAATAGACCCTTCCTTCCTGAACTTGTTTTTGTCAGGTAGTAATTATACAGTGTTGCTTAATTTGTTCCTGCATTCACTTTGTGGGTAATTATTTTTCTTACTGGAGATTTTCAGTTACGTTTTTTGTACAGTGAAGTCACTTTCATGTAGGGTTGACAAACTATATGATGAGCCAAATCTGTCTTCACACCTGTTGTGGTACAGTTTGTGAGCTAAGAATACTTTTACCTTTTTAAATTTCAAAGAAAGATCACAGGAATATTTTGTGATATAAAACACTATGCAATTAGTACCTCTGGGTTTATTGTTCTATTGGAATACAATGAAAAACATTTGCTTATATATTATCTGCATCTACTATACAGTTGAAACAGGACCTATAAGCCCTGAAATATTTGTAACTGGGTAGAAAAACAAAACAAAACTGGTTCTTGCTCCCATGCATCCTTTTGTTGTTTCAATAGCTAAAATTCTAGAAAATATTCCTGTTGTTTGTTAGAGGTGTTTTAAAACCCCAGAATTTCAATAAAAATTACAAATAATGTTTTCAACTGTGTTCATTCCACTCGGTGTCATGCTGTAGTTTTCATTACAAACATTTTTTTTTTTTCGTGTGTCTATGAGATAGCTCACTGCTAAAAGAGTGCACTTGCAACTTGGTCTACCTTAATTTGATCCTTGGAACCCACAAGTGGCAAGATTCTATGTCTGAAAGTTGACCTTTGATCTCTGGATGTACACCACAGCATATGAACCTTTACAGATATGTCCCCCCCCCACCATAAAACAAATTTCTCCATTTCTAAAACACTAGCTGTAGTCTTTTAAGAGCACTTTTTTTTTTTTTTTTTTTTTTTTTTGAGTCATGCATGGTTTCTCTGTGTAATAGCCCTAGTTGTCCTAGAACTAGCTTTATAGACCAGGCTGGCCTCGAAATCAGAGATCCACCTGGCTTTGCCTTGGAGTGCTGGAATAAAGGCATGTGCCATAATCACTCAGCCAAGATCATATATTTTCATTCCTCTGAGCACTCATTTTGATTTCCTGTTCTGATTTCTGAATTGACTTCTTCCAATAGTGAAAGCCTTCACATTTGTATTTTATTGGGATTTCTCAACGGTCTGGCATTTGTTCACTAATCTTTGTAGCTGGGAAGAGACTGCTGCCTCCGTCTTACTGGTTGCTTAGGAAGGGGAAAGTGGGTTGGGAAGATGGTCTGGTATGCTTTGTGCTGCTGTGTCTTTCAGTGGCTGTCCTTTCTCTTTGCGTTTGTCTTTCTTTTAGGGGCAAGGTGGGTATATGGAACTGGACCTATGTGAATGCTGTTTCTGGTGTCTTCCTTGTTGTAAGTTTTAGTCAAATTCAGGTAGAGATCACTACTAAGTGTTGTAACAGTTACCCCCTTGTGGTCTGTTACAAAGAGCTTCCGTTGCTGGCTCCTTTGCTCTGCTCCTGTTCTCTCTCCTTCTAGTGGTCCACCTAAAGCTTCTCTTTCTTCAGGTGATTCTCCATTGTCAGAGTCTTGCTGTGTATCCCAGGCTGCCCCCAACTCATGATCTAGCTGTTTGGTCTCTTGGATGCTGGGGTCACAGGCATGAGCCACCGCTACCTATAACTCTTATTTACATGGTGTGGGAGCTGAAAATTGCAGCATACAGCCAGTCTACTTTGTTTGTTGAGATTGCTTTGTAACCTATCCTGGAACTTGCTCTGTTGACCAGACTGGCCTGGAACTCACAGAGATACACCTGCCTCGGCCTCTCGAGTGCTGGGATTAAGTCTAATAATATCATCAAGACAGCTTTTTAAAAGAGTCTTTAAATTATTCTAAAATACTGCTGTTTTTTGGTGGTGGTCATTATTCCATAACTGAATCATTTAAAGCTGCTTTGGTAAGGAACTTTACCCATTTTACATTCATTGATCTAAAAACATTTGCCTCGTTTATGTCATCATTAGTTTATGCTATATGGCCTATGCTTTAGTGTATGCTTCGTGACTGAATAAAAATATTTTGAATTTTCTCCACTGTTCTAGGAATTTATTTTAATTAACATCTAACTCTCTTTCTAGTTTGACTTATACATTTTCTTCTGTGTCTCCTTTAAGTTGTTATTGCTAATATTTAAACAAAAATTTCCTCTCTTTATTTTTCTTCAGTGTATTTTCCCAGCAGACTGTATTTATCTTTCTAGGTCAGTGGTTCTCAACCTTCCTAATGCTTTGGCTTTCATGCTGTAGTGACTCCCAACCATAAATTTTGTTGTTTTTATTGTTAAGTAATAACTGTAACTTTGCTAGTTATGAATCATAATGTAAATATATGTGTTTTCTGATATCTTTAGGAGAGCACTGAGCCCTGTGAAAGGGTGGTTTGACCCCAAAAGGGGCCACTACCCACAGGTTTAGAACCACTAATCTACTTGGTTATGCTTGTTTTTATATTGAAATTGGCTGAATTCTTATTATTTGTTATTTTCTTCCATTACGGTATGACAAATGGAGGCAAGGCTTACTTTTCCCACCCCTATCTTCTGATTTGTATTTTTTTAATTAATTAAAATGCTTATTTTATTATTTTGTGTATATGGGTGTTTATCTTTGTGGGAGGCCAGAAAGAGTGAGATCCCCTGAAAATGGAGTTACACACAGTGGTAAGCAAGCATGTTGATGCTGGGGATGTAACCTAGGTCATGTGTAAGAGCAGCAAGTGCTTATAATCTACAGTTTTAAAAAGGGGGATTGGTGATGATATACTCTACACCTTCAAAAGATATAGTTAAGATTCCATGGGCAAGGTATAGTGACACAGGGTCATAATCCCAGTACTGGAGAGGTTCAGGGAGGATCAACAAGTTCAAGGACACCCCCCCCCCCAATTATGGGGAGGGAATGGTACAGCTCTGGAGGACTGTTTCGCACTACCTACTGGACTGGATATTTATGTTTACCCTTCCTTTCTCTCTGTGCTCCAGGAGGCTGACCTGATGGACCACATCAGGAAGCTCCCTGGTCTTCTGGAGCTTGAGGGGTCAAGATGACTCACCAGGTTGCTGACGATATGAAGAGGGCTGGATGTGTGCTTCTAGTAGCTGGCTTTCTGGTGAGTTGCCTAAGATTGCAAAATTCTAAATCCTACCAGGTGCCCTTTTCACACAGCTACTTTTTTGGCTCTTGTTTCATGTCCTTGTCCCTTTAGGCTAAGACATGGGAATGCTTCCCCCACTGCTGCTCAATATGAGGGTCTGCATCCATCGTTGCTTGGCTTCTTTAAACCCTTTTATGTCGTTTTAGACTCTTTACAACTACCTAGTTTGGATATGCTTATCTGCTTGCTGTGTTCTAGGAATTCATCTTATAGATTAAATGCCATATATATTGGATGCTTTGTCAAACACCATAATCTGTAACAGTGGAATGTTAAAAATATAATAACAGTAGAAAAGTATAAAGTAATGGTCCAACTATACAGTGGAATATTACAAAACTATAAAAATGTGAGCCATTAGGTGCTGAGAAGATGGCATTTTTCCTGCAAGTATGCGGACCTGTGTTCAGAGCTCCACAACTCACACACATTAGATTTAGTGCAGCATGTCTGTATTCCAACAAAGACTAAGGAAAAATTAGAATTTCTAAAGTCACAAAAGATAATGAAAAAGCCAACAAATGGTACAATTGATGAAATGTCCCAAGTAGTACAATTTTTGGACAGCTTTCTTTCCTAGCATGATCCATTCATGGAATTTTCCTTTGACTATTTCTGATAAAGGTTCACTTAACACATGGTCCATTTATTTCTTAGAGGAGGTTCGGTTCTGTAGCCCCTTCTTAACCAAGCTGACTGTTACAGAGTTGTGATTAGTCATCTTGGATTCCATGAAAGGTGTGACTTATTAAAGGAAATGGGACATGAGACCATCAGGAAATCAGTGAGGAACGCAGAGAAAACTGCTGGAAATGTGCTTATCCAAGCTGAGATAGCTAAACCAGACATACTTCTTTTACGTTAGTCAAAAGTGGATTAGTTTAGTATTCTGACATGGGCAGCCCTGCTAACATCCTGTAACATCCAGGAGATGCACTCACCCTTCCTGGAACTGCACTTGTGCGGACTCCTCTGTGACAAGAGCCTCATACTCTTCAGCTGCAAACCTGTCCCAGTCAGAGGGCTCAGGGCCATCATTTTCAGCATCCTGATTAAAAGGAGGGAAATTAGAATAAAGACACAAATTGGAGGTAGGGCATCATAAATGTATATTGCTGGAAGACCTATCTAAAATTTCCAACATATTAAAATAGGGGCTAAGGCACCTACATCTACACCTGACATTACAAAATTATGTGTACTAAGCAGCTTACATTATTTTCGTCATATTTTTCTCTTAAAAAAAAAAAAAAAAAACGAGTGTTTAACTGCATGTACATATGTGTACCAAGTGTAGGTAGTATCTGCAGAGGTCAGAAGGGGGCACTAGATCCTCTGAAACTGGAGTTAAGACAGTTGTGAGTCACCATATGGGTGCTTGGGAACTGAAGCACAAGTCTTCAAAAAAAAAAAAAATATCACTTGTGTTTTGTGTGTGTACGTGTACATAACCTAAGTAGGTGTGTGTGTCATTGAGGTCAGGGGACAACTTTATGGAGTCTGTTCTTGCCTTCCACTCAGGGTTTACTGATGGTCTAACAGCTGTGTGCCCCCGGCAAAGGAGTTTATCTCTACCCTCATGCAATACAACATTTAGGATTTGAAAAAGTGTTAAATTGCTGGGTGGTGGTGGTTTAAGCCTTTAATCCCAGCACTCAGGAGGCAGAAGCAGGAAGATCTCTGTGAGTTCGAGGCCAGCCTGATCTACAAAGCTACACAGAAAAACCTGGTCTAGGGGGAGGAGAAGGGGGCTAGGAAAGAAAGAAAAGGTGTTAAATGATCTGAAGCTGTCCATTATGGAGAAGTTCTGGTGTCACTTAGAAGGGTAAAGCTATTTACCACACTATCTTGGAAGTGCATATAGCACAATCAAATCAAGGTCAGTGTAGCTTGTAAGATGTGTTACTGACACATTTTTCAAAACTACCTTTTGCAACTAGTTGCTAATATGTATACAATTACGTGTAGCAAGGACTTAGAACTGGAGATTACCTGACCTGCATATTGGCTGTGGTGAGATGTGTGTGTAGTATTTATTTGTGAATTTATTTTGAGACAGGGTCTCTGTATGTAGCGCTGGCTGTCCTTCATGCTGGGCTTGAACTCACAGATGCCCATCTGTCTCCAAGATGGCATGCACCACCACTCCCAGGTCTTAAATCTTTATATTGATTCTCATTTCTTTTTGTTTGTTTTTTTGTATTCTCCATCTGTCCCTCTCCATCCCTTTTCCCCTCCCCCTCCTTCACAGACTTCATTGTCTCTTATATTCATATTTGATGAAATATTCCAGATGCTATCTCTTTAAATACAGAGGCCCTACATGCACAGACCGTCTAATATGCAGCATACAGCCTTTGGTATTTCAGCTCTGAGAGTTCAATTTCAGTGTATACCATTACCTTCTGTACTGCAAAAGGATCTCTTTGTTCATGGTCCAAGTATTTCTCCAGGTTAAAGAAAGTGTCATAGAAGATATGAGCCATTCTGCACCTCTTCAGATCTCGTAGAGTTATTTTGCCTATGGAAAAACAAATGTGCCCTGTAAATTTCACTGATAGATCTTTTGACAAACAAAAAAAACTATAAAAACTGAACTGGTGTTGAAAAGTGTATATGTATGTTTATTTTATTATAAATCACATTTAAAAAATCAAGGTGAATAATTTTTAACTTGTACTTGCCAGTGGCTTTTAAGCAAGCTCATGGTGTTGTACAGCCATCAACTCCATGACATCATGCTCCCCTCCCCCCAGCAAAGAACTGTATCCATCAAGAAGTCCTCCCCAGCTCTCTTGGCCTTCACAGTTCTGAGTCACAGAGCTTTCTTTATAGAGCCTTCTATTTTCCTTCCTTCCTTCCTTCCTTCCTTCCTTCCTTCCTTCTTTCTTTTTTGAGACAGGGTAACCATGGCTGTCTTAGGATTCACTCTGTAGACCAGTCTGGCCTCAAAAGTTCTACTTCTTTCTTTCTTTTTTTTTTTTTTTTCGAGACAGGGTTTCTCTGTATTGTTTTGAAGCCTGTCCTGGAACTCACTCTGTAGATCAGGCTGGCCTTGAACTCACAGCGATCCGACTGCCTCTGCCTCCTGAGTGGTGGGATTAAAAGTGTGAGCCACCAATGCCGGGCTGAAAGTTCTATTTCTTAAACAGTTGATTTGATACTTCTAGTCAAGGAGAGAGAAACTTTAAATTCTTCTGTACTTGGGAACTCTGGAAAACTAAATACATCCAGATAATACAGAACCCTGTGTTCACATTGTTTAAGTGCAAACAGTTCAGTCTTACCATCACTAGCTGGCTTCACCAGGTCAAGCATCTGGCACAACAGATCATGGAATGGCAAAGGCTCAATGCCCATGGCTTCCATTCGTTCACACTGCTCTTCGTAGAAGTACTCCAGCTCATACATGGAAAGTATACCGTCTCCATCCACATCCATGCAGCGGAACCAATACTCAATGCTAGGAGGTAAAAGATGCTCATTAGGATGTACCTGGTAGAGGTTATTTTTTCAAGTACTATTGCATGTTTCATTTTAAGTAAGTTTACATGTTAATTACAAATGATACCCTAGCTATAAAGGTTTGTTAGAAAAAAAAAAAAAAAAAAAAACAATGGAGGGCTGGTTTTGATGGCTCAGCCATTAAAGGTTAGGTTCACAACCAGAAATATAAGAAAAACAAAAAGAAGAAACTTCCTTCTGTTTTTAAATTCCTGAATCAGTCATTTCCAAAAGCCAATTATTTGCTTTTTATCTTGTATTTTCAGAGCACTAGTCCACATTTCTCTCAATTTTTCTGTTTCAGATTTGTTTATTGATTTTATACAACAAATGAGATTATCACTTTCATTCACTTAATAAGTGAAACTGTTCATTATTCTGAATTAATAATAGCATATTCCTTTTAACTCTGCTCTGTTTCCTGTGTACTTGCCCTCAAATCTCTACTAGTTGTTTAGATTCACATTCAATCACATCAGCTATTCTATCAATTGAATTTTCTTGAAATAGTCTTTGCTTCCTTCTGACTTATTTTCCTATGATCTGTTTGGTCTCTATGCCTGGTTGACAATTTCATCTTGAAGTTCCTTTTACTACTGTGTCTCTGGGACTCACATTGCCCTTGTCCTTTGACATGCACATTATCTAGAAGTCTCCTACAGAGGAGAGCTGTGGCAGGTAAACTGTTCTGTGTATCTTTGTGTGCATGTGCATGTGGAAGCCAGAGGTCAGCACTGGGTGTCTTCCTCAGTGTTTATCCCTTTTTGAGACGGGGCCTCAACTAGACAGGCTGTGCTAGTTGACTAGTGAGCCCCAAGATCTACCTACTTGTCTCTACCTCTTCAGCACTGGGATTACAAATGTGTGCTACGCCTGGTTTTTTAAACAAACAAAACATGAATTCTGAGGATCAAACTTAGGTCTTCATTCTTGCATGGCAAGCAATTTACCGACTGAAGCATCTCTCCAGCCCATAATATTTTTTGATCTTGCATTATTTTTTCCCCTCAAAAATTTGTATTTATTTCTTTTAAATAAGTTATTAATATGTAATCTGAGGTGGCTTGTAGCTCCTGGACTCACATGATTCTGCTCTGCTCGAGTAACTGGACAGAAGGATATGGCAGCCTCCTAGTTCAGATCTTGGATATGGAAAATTCCTTTTCCTAACCTCTAATGTGGTATTTTGGCTAATTCCAGAATTAAATATTGGTAGTGCTTTTCCTTCAGATTTTTATCTTTGTTTTACCTTACTTCAGGGGTTATCACTCTGTAACCCTGGTTAACCTGGAATCATGTAGATCAGATAGGCCTGGAAATCAGAGAGATCAGCCTGCCTCCCAAGAGTTGGGACTAAAGGTGTGCTCCACCACACCCTGCCTGCCTTCCTTCAGATTTTTTTCTCTTTGGCTTTTTGAGACACAGTTTCTCTGTGTACTCTGGCTGTCATGGAATTCACTCTTGTAGACCAGGCTGGCCTGAGCTCACAGAGATCTGCCTACCTCTGCCTCTCATGTGCTGGGATTAAAGATGTGTATATCACTATGCCAAGTTTACCTAATGCCATTGAAAACAAAAACAAAACCAAACAAAAAATTCTACCCCTTTTAACCTAGAAACTCTACATTTATATTCCTCAGAAAAACAGTAGACCTCTAAACTGTTCAATTATATCAAGTAGCTGGGTAGAATCAAAATATAAGCAGGGACAAACAGGAAATCGCTCTCTTTTCTTCATAGAAGCTGGGCAATCACCACATAGGCTGCCTGAGGAGTAACACCACGCTGGGCATAACTGGGTAATGGGTTAATAATTAAGGCAGAGCTAGCCAATAAGAAACACTAATCACCAGCCAACAGTTTCATAATTAATATAGCATCTGTGTGTTCATTTGGGGCTGAAGTGGCGGCGGGGCCTGGTGGGCCAGAAAGTTTATATTACAGAACCCTTAGAAAAAGCCGGGCGCCTGCTGTAATCCTAGTGCTGGCTATGGAGACAGGAGGGTCTTGGGAGTTTGAGAGTACCAAGGAAAGGGAATGATGATTTCACCTGGGAGCATGAGGCTGTGATCTTACATACTAGTCACAATTTGCTGCTGCTGGTTTTTTTTTTTTTGCATGTTCACATGCATGTATGTAGGTGAAAGTGCACATCTGTATAAGTAGTAAGAGGTCAGTGGTTGATGTCAGGCATCTTTCCCAAGTGTTCTCCAACTTGTTTACTGAGGGAGAGTCTCTCCTTACACACCAGTCTCACTGATTCAGCTAGTATAGCTAGCCAGCTTGCCCTGAAGATCCATTGTCTATCTCCTGAGCATTAGAATTACAGGTGGGACCCTCATAATGTTTTTGGCTTTTATGTAAGTGCTTGGGATCTGACCTCTGGTCCTCCAGCTTGCATGAATGGCTTTATCCACTGAGACATCTCTCTGGCTCCATAATTTGCTTTTTCTGCCTTCTTTACTATAGAACTAGTGCAGATTGAAAAAGAACTAACGTTTACAGAATCTTCTCCACACTCTATAAATACTCACCAACCCTATTTCTCTCTCCTGGAAAGAGTATGCTTAACTTTTCCTTTCTGTGGGTAACAGCTCTTCCCTTGGTACACCATGAGCATAGATTTATTCTGTCTCTCTTTTCCTAACTGAGCTCTGAGGACAGAGATGGTCTAACATACCTGCTATGGCTAGGTCAGGTCAATTTACTAGGCATATATACAGCATTTGTTTACATCTTGACAACAAAAACTTACCTGGTAGGGTTCCGTTTGTCTTCCTCAGAAATCAAAAACCAAACAAAATCTGCATAGCTCATTCTTCCCTCTTTTTGTACTGTTTTTCCTCTGAAGAAAACAGATGGTTATAAAATTTCCTGAGTTATTAAATAAAGTAACATCACTGTTTAGAAATGTACTAAATAAAGCTGGATAGTTCAGCAGAGTAACCCTTTGAGGCCTGCCTTCTTTCCTAAGGCCTACAAGGTGAAACTAGAAGGTATCTGCCTAAATGGAAAAAAAAAACCATGCTGCTTTTGTGGTACTAGAGTTTTGAATTTAAGCCTAACACAGGGCAAGCAAGTATTCTACCACTGAGCTACACCCTTATCCTTCTTTTTACTTTTAATTTATCATTTACTTAATTAATTAAGACAGGGTCTCAGTATGTAGTCCTTCTCTTTTTAATTTTTTTTTTTTTTTTTTTTTTTGAGACAGGGTTTCTCTGAAGCGTTTGAGCCCACCTGGAATGCACTCTATAGACCAAGCTGGCCTCGAACTCACAGAGATCCACTTGCCTAAATGCTGGAATTAAAGGTGTGCGCAACCACTACCAGGCTCAGTATGTAGCCTTTAGTGGCTAATTGTTATCTATGTTTAGACATTGTACTAATATTAAGGAATCACTGTTTTATGCTTTTTATGTATAATGTGATTTCGTAGTTCTTCTAAATTACCAGAAAGCTTTGCTAAAATGAGACTGCTGCAACAGTATAATTGATTTTGAAACTCAAATTGTTTTATTTCATTTTCTATTACTTATTGCTAGCCCACTAAATAAAATTCAAATTTTAAACTTTTTCATACCTTGTTACTGCTCCCGAAAATATTCTTTCAATAATTCTACTTGATGAAGCTAAATGTAAATAAGAATTACAGTTAGTTAGAATTATTCCTGACAAATTTGTTTTCATTTGCCAAAAGTAAATGTAAACCATACCAATCTTCCACAGTGAGAATGTCAATAGTTAGGTTCTTTTCTTTTTTTGAGCCAGGGTTTTATACATCCCAGGGTGAACTCTTATTTTGCTATATAATTGAGGATGGCCATGAACATATGACTTTCCTGCTTTTCCCACTGAGAGCTGCAGTTATAGATGTGCACCACTGTATACAGTTTATGTGGTGCTGGAAATCAAACCCAGGCCTGTATATGCTAGCCAAGCACTCTTATTAACTCAGCTACATCCCCAACCCCTATTTCGTTAAAACAAACAAAACCAAAAATTTATTCATTGAAAATTTCATACATTTATACAATTTATGTTGAGCCTATCCATCCACTGTTACCTCTCTGTAATGCTAAGTGTCCCTTAGTCTCTCTCTTTCCCTATTCCATGCCCCAATCCCTTTTGGCCATTAAACCCATGGGTCCATGTGCTTTTCATATGCATGTGTGTGGGGCTTCCATGGGGGCATGGGCAAAATACCCAGGGGAGATTGAGTCTTCTTCCCTCACTGATGATCAGCAACCGGAATCTCCTCAGTCAGGGGCCCCACCCCATTTGTGCAGGAATTTTGTCTGCCCAGATCCTAAATTTATACTTATGCATAATTCAGAAGAATGAGGTAAGTTTAAACTATCAATCACTAATTTTAAAAAAGAGGCAAATGAATGTATCTGGCATCTATTTAGTTATTATATAGTTGAGTTCTAAGTTAATTCTGAACATTCTGACAACTAAGACAAAAATATACAAAATTTGTATTGGTCTTGTTATTAAATAAAACAAAATAAATTTTCTAAAACAAGACATTTTATCCTAGCATTAAATTCAAGGGGAACTTGATTTTGCAGCTCCTAAAACAATGTAAAATAAAACAAATAAAATGATGAAGAATGCTTTAAAGCAGTTTTTAAAAAAGATAAACATACTTTACTTATATTCCCATTCTGTAAGAGTCTAAGATAATTTAACAGAAATTCCATCAATAAATTTTATTTATACACATAATGACTTTTTGTTGTTTTTGTTATTGGATCTACTGGGGGACTAAATCCAGGGCTTTGCACATGTTAGGCACACAACCTATCATTTAGCTACATAACAACTATATCTTCAGATAGTATATTTGTTTTTGGTCACAGACCCTAGAAAATGTATAGCACTATACTTTTATAGATTCAGAATAGCCAAAAGTAGAGAGAGAAAGAGAGAGAGAGAGAGAGAGAGAGAGAAAGAGAGAGAGAGAGAGAGGGAGGGAGGGAGGGGGGGGGACAGGGGAAGAAGGGAGGGTAGGGGATACAGGGAAGTGGAGGCAGGCAAGTCTCAGGGATCTCTAGACCTGTTCTTTTAACAAGTACCCTAGACAATGGAATGCACACTAAAATTTCAGAACTACCAATGAATTCAATAGAGGGTTAGCAGCTCCATCACCTATTCTTTTTAGAGTTAGGTATCACTGACATAAAGACAAGTCAATTTCTCTAGGAAAATTAGAAATACGTGTGTCAATCAGCTATGCCTGGCATATACAAAAGCCTCTACAATCTCTGTACTGTGTTGAACTTTGATTTAATGAATAAATGTTTTATAGTAGAGAGAAATACGAAGGCTATATAGAAACAGCAAAAACATTAAATTCTAATGCTAACATCTTTCAAGCCAATTTATTTTTACTTTCTATGTATGAGTGTTTTGCCTGCATGTATGTACATGCATCACATGGGTGCCTGGTGTCCATGGAGGTCAAAAGAGGACATCAAATTCCCTGGCACTGGAGTTACAGAAATTTGTGAGCTGCTTTGTAGGTGGCGGGAATGGAGCCCAGGTCTTCTGCAAGAGCAGTCAGCGCTCTTCACTGCTGAGCCAGCATTCCTGCCCCCCTTCCATCTTTTTAAAAAGGCTGTCTTAGCTTTGGAAAGTTTATTATCCTAAAACTAAAGACTGTGGTCTGAAGCAGAATTTGGTGAGTGGACAAAAATGCAGAGTTTAATGTCACCTTCACCATGCCATTAACATCAATCCAATCAGTACATACAGTATCTAGAAATGATGGCAAGAAGAAAGAAGGGCTTTAGAGCCAGCCCATGGATTGTGTAAGACCTCTGGAGTCTGGCTCACAAACATGGTTAACAGGAAGGTGCATAACTAAGGCTCATCTGAGACCCTTAGGAATATATTTGTGTATCTGATGACAGAAAGATTATTACTACTTGAAGGAGGAAGGCAACAACACTAACATATTTACCAAATAAGTACATTTGAGGATTTGCCTATGATTCCTGCTTGGCACCCAAGAATCTTGAGAGAGAACTCTGCTGGTTTCCCTACCCTCCCTGCTCAGATAGGGCCTATGCTACCCAGGCTAGCTTCCAAATACTGGAAATCCTCCTGCCTCAGATTCTTTAGTATCTCAGACTATAGGCCCTGGCTGCTGTGCTTGGCTCAAAAGCAAAACCAAACCAAACCAAACCAAACCAATCCTTCCTTTCCTCCCTCCTCCCTCCCTCTTTGTTTGAGACAGAGTTTCTCTGTAGCTTTGGAGCTTACTGGTAGAGATTTGCTAAGCATATATGAGGCCCTGGGTCCCATCACCAGCACAAATCAGTCCTTCATGAAGTGGGGCTTGTCACATACCAGTAGAGAAATACCAAATGACAAACAAAACTTAGCTCATTAAAGATTTGTTATCTGCTATCTCAATAAAGGATAAAGTCTGGTTTAAAAATTGCTGGGAAGACAGTTAAGGTCAGAATAAGGATAATCTTATGAGAGAAAAATGAATCAATATATCTTGACACTTGGTTAAGGGGCCAACAAGATGGCTCAGGGTGTAAAGGCATTTACCACTAACCTTATCTGAGTGTGATCCCTGCAGCGCACATGATGGAGGAGAGAACTAGCTCCCTCAAGTTGTCCTCTTACCTCCACATGAGCGATGTAGTGTGAGGATACCTGCACACACACATGCACACACACGCACACACCTTTGCACAATGCACACATACACACACGTGTGCACATATGCATGCACATGCACACACATATGCATTCATGCACATGTACACTCACACATACATGTACATACACATATGCACACATTCACACAATTTAAACTTTAAAAAATTAAAGAATTTTACAAATCAGAACTAAGTAAGTTCCAACTTTATAAAAAGGAAAATAAAAATCTAAGCCTAATAATGTGATATGTAAATTTTCTTTTTTACCTAAGGAAAATGATATTCATCTGTAGAGAAAATATCTTTCTGGAGTTAAAAGAATAAGCTTAAAAGCTAGATTTATTTTCACTCTCTGGGTGTGTCTGTGTGGGGGTACAAGCATGTGAGTTCACATGCCCTCAGAGAATCTCGGGAACCAGAGAGAGGAGGTTGTAAGCTGTGTGATGTGGGTGTTGGGAACCAAACTAAGATATTCTCTAGAACAGTAGCAAGTGCTTTTAGTCACTGAGCCATCTCTCTAGCACCACCATCCCTCTATAGGTAAATTTTCTTGATTTTTTGAAAATGAAATCTGAGGCAGGCCAGTTTGGTTTACACTGTGAGTTCCAGGCTAGCCAAGGGGGACATAGTGAGACCTATGGGGAATAAAAAAAAATTCATCTGTAGCTTTAATAGAAGTAATTGTTAAGTGAGAGTTTTAAAAACAGATTTGTATATGTATCTGATCATCATATTAATGATACCAATGGCTACAAAGACTTCCCATTTTTAAAATGGTGGTTATTTACCTCCAAATCCTCTGGTCTTCTATGTTTTAAAAGTTACCTTTGGCTAGGCGTGGTGGCACATACCTTTAATCCCAACCCCAAAGGGGCACAAGTAGGCAGCTCTCTCTGAGTTCAAGGCCAGCCTGGTTCCAGAGTAAACAAACAAACAAAATTTATCTTCATTCTCATTTGAAAAGTATTGGCCCTTTAAAAAGACTTATTAATAGAATTTAAGAAAGGGAATTTCTCATAACGACGGGAGACAATTTATGCAACTTTGAAAACAGGTTTAGTTTTAGCATTGATAGAATCACTCACCCTGGTCATTGTATCGAGAGAGATCAGCCTGGCTGATGTACAGGTCATGGTCACCATCTAGTTCCCAGAATTTACAATAAATGACATAGAAATGTTCATAAGAGAAGTAATCTGTGATTTGGTTTATATCTTCCTCTTCCTCCAAAAGGGCCAGAGTCTGAAATGGTATGAATAATACAATTAATTTTTAAATGATGCACAACTAATTGTGGCTATTATAGAATCTAGAAAATATCTATTTATTAATTAATTTTTTGCTTTTGGTACCAAACCTGGAATTTATGTGTATGTGTTTTCCCTTCCTTCTGTCTTTCCATCTCTTTCTTTCTCTCTTTTTTTTTTTTGAGAGTGGGTTTCTCTGTGGAGCCCTGGCTATCCTGGAACTTGCTTTATAGACCAGGATCGCCTCAAACTCACAGAGATCCACATGTCTTTGCCTCCTGAGTGTTGGGACTCAGCTGCCCAGCTGCCCAACCACCCAGCTGCCTTTTTGGGGAAGGGGGTCAGAAATAAATATAAATGGGCTAAATTTCCTTATTAAAATTTTGATCAAATATAAAAAAATCCCTCAAAACCTGTAAGTATATATATATTGTCCATAAGAGATATGTCTAATGGGGCTGGTGAGATGGTTCAGCAGGTAGGGATGCTTGCTGCTAAGCCTGATGAACTGAGTTTGATTCCAGGGTCCACACTGTGCAAGGAGAGAAGAGATTCCTGACTTCTGACCTCCACCTGCTCACACACACCACTTGCAAATGTAATAAAAAATTTAAAAAAGAAGTATGTTCAAAATAAAAGAGGCTTATAAAAGACAGACAAACATACTAGCCAAGTGTTAATAAAAAGAAAAATAGCTAACAATACTAATTGGAAATAAAGTGGACTTCAAGACAGAAAACATAAAAGACAAAGAAGACTATTTTGTAATATAAATATATTACTTTGATAAATTATTTTTTAAATGTATACAATAGAAAATGATTTTAAAAATCAGTTATATAAATCTGTTTAATGGAAGATTATGAAGTAAGCAAAAATTATTATAGTCTTCATAAACACAAAAGAAAACCATGAAGTGTTGTGAGACAACTCCTGTTGCCATCCTGCTTTGCTGGGTCCCCTAAAAACAAAGGAATGGGGAAAGGACAGAGAGACAAACAGGTACACACACAGGCTGGGCTCAGCTAGGGTTCTCTGTCACTACCCTGAACCCTCACATTTTCAGTGGATACAGCACAGGGTAGTGGGTACAGTTTAGCCAGTCTCAGCAGTATCAGGCTGGAGACATCCAGGAGGAGGAAGCCACAGTTGCTAGTCTTTGCACACATTGATTAATCATCCACACACTGATTAATCATCCATAAACATGCATACTTGGCCTCAAGAAAAGCTTTGCCATTTCCCTTGAGCTTAGCTCACATGGTTAAAGATATTGCCAATTTCCCATGGCCTAAACTGGTCTTGGAGTCCTTCACAGGCTGTCATGTCAAGACACACATCCACTCAATACTTCTTCACTCACTCAGGCCTTCCTCTGCTCCCTAGTTAGTGAACATATAATGAAAATGATAAATAGGATTTTTTAAGGGTTAACAGGATCTACCAAAGTACTATTTGATCCAGGAATTCCCCCTTTAGTATTCTATTCTAGAGACATTCTTATTCATATATACAGAAGAATAAGGCACAAGGATGTTCACTACATCATTAACAGAGAAAATATAAAAGTGCCCTAAGCCTCAACAGAGGAATTTACAGCATACAATCAGTCATGCAGTATAGATGGAGAAAAATGGAAGGAATCCCAAGATATTTTCAAGTGAAAAGAAAATGCAACCAAATTTATAGAATAGTAAGTATCCTATCCCCATACTTCAAAGAAGAACTTGTAGGACCAGTGGGATGGCTTAGATGGTAAAGGCACCTGTTGCCAAACATGATGACCTGAATTTGACCCCTGAGACCACTTAGTGGGAGGAATCAATTCTGGCAAAGCAGTTCTTCTGACAACAAGGACTCCCAATAATTAACTAACTAATTAATTAGTTAAAACATAGGACTGTCATAAAACTAAACTATATATTGCATATATAAAGTAGGACTACAGGGGCTGGAGAGATGGGTTAGTATTTAAGTGCATTGGCTGTTCTTCCAGAGAACCTGGGTTCAATTGCTAGCACTCACATGATGGCTCACAACCTTCTATAATTCCAGTGCTAGGGGGACCTGGCACCCTCTTCTGGCTTCTGAGAACATCAAGCACACATGTGGTGCACATATTCACATGCAGACAAAACACTTACACACATAAAAAGATAAATGAATAAAATTTAAAGAATACAGATGTATGAGTTCTTTATGGGAAAATGTATGAAATGTTGGGTGAAGAGATAAAACTGATTTTGCTCATTATTTACTCTTTTTTCATGGACTCAGAGGAAGACTAAAGAGATGGGTAAAGAAATAAGGGAAGGGGGGAAAAACAAGTCATTCTGTAGAAAGAGAACATTTGAATTCTACTCTCATTTCTGCAACCTACTAGCTGTGTGCTTCTATGCAAGTTACTCAACTATACTTGCCTCAAATTATATAATTACAAAAAGAATTTTTTAAAATAATAAAGATTTAGGGGTTGCAGAGAAGGTTCAGGGGTTAAGAGCCCTTGCTGATTTTGCAATGAGGATCTGGGTTCAGTACCTCCCAGTACCATACTCTCTTCTAGCCTCCTCGGGAACAGGCATGCATGTAGTGCAAATCCATACACGAATTAAAAATGAGAAATTGTTGGGCAGTGGTGATGCACAAGTTTAATCTGGGAGGCAGAGGCAGGTGGATCTCTGAGTTGGAGGCCATCTTGGTCTACAGAGCTAGTTCTAAAACAGCAAATGCCACACAGAGAAACCCTGTCTTAAAAAACCTAAGAGGGATGGGCTTGAGAGATGAATAGCTCAGCAGTTAAGAGCACTGGCTGCTCTTCCAGAGAACCAATGTTCAATTCCCAACACCTGCATATCAGCTCACAACTGTCTACAACTCCAGTTCCAGAGGATCAAGCATTCTCACACACACATACATGAAGGCAAAACACCAATGCCCATAAAAGTAAAAAATGTAAAAACCAAAATGGGGAAAGATGTGAGACATTATCATAATTTCTGAGTTATTAAGGAAATTTCTGCCTTCTTAACCCGTTTCATAATAAGAGCCCAGGCAGGTACCAGATGTTCAATAAAATACCAATAATGATTGTGATCATGACTTCATTTTAGAGCAGTGGCTGTCAACCTTCCTAATGCTGTGACCCTTTAATATAGTTCTTCATGTTGTGGTGAACCCCAAACATAAAATTATTTCATTGCTACTTCATAACTAATTTTGCTAATGTTATGAGTCATAGATATGCAACTCTCAAGGGTTGTCCAACGTCTAAGGGGTTTGCGATTCCAAGGTTGAGAACTACTGTTTTAGAATAATAAATTATTTGTTTATTCATTATGAATTGTTAATTTGCTATGTCTCCGATATCTTGTTTGTCTCAGATGAAGATAAGAATATAGGATAATAAGGTACTGTTATCGGTATAAGCTTCATTTAGTATGATCCATTTAAATATATTTTTTCTTTCAAGTGTGTGAATCATTTCATTTTCTTTACTTTTATAGCAGCTTAAACAATGAGGTATTAAGATTACCTCAGTAAAAGGCTTCCACTAGTGGTAAGTCATTTTTTTTTTTGTTTGTTTGAAAAAAATAACTGAATAAGATGTATTATTTCCAGCAAGAGCAAGATAGAGTCATTACTGAAGAAATCAAGCCCATATATTTCCTTTCTCTGATAAGCCCATCAACATAGTAACTTTCACAGGGGTCACTGGCCACCTCCATTGGTCAGAAGTTCTTGAACACAAGGCGCTTTCTGTCTCTGGCTTTGGCTTGTGCCACTGCTACTTACTGGAAACCCCTCCCTATTGGTTTTATACTGGTAAACGCCTGGTATTTTCCCAGATGAAATCACATGCTGATCCTTCTCAGGCTTCCTCTGCACCTTCTATGCATATCTATCAATTCAGGTGCAGATGTGCATTTCTGTTTTTGTTTCACACTGTATGTGTTCAGGCAGAAATCCCATATATATCTATCTTCTTTAACAGCCCCTCCCCACCACATAAGTGCATACAGCCTGGAAGCTGTGATAGTGTTTTGCGATGGTGTAAGGAAAAATATTTTAAGTAAAATTATTAAATTGTTCTTTATGTATCTTTATATGAGAGACATACTTGCAAAAAGTTGCTTTTCCTTATCTCTGTTGAAGTAATTTTTCCACTCCAAGATCTGTTGACTGTGTAGAATATCCTCTGAACAACCTGGTTCCAAAAGGAAAACAAAAACAATTAAAAGCAGTTCAGATCTCTATAGGCTGTGTTCCATTGGACCCTCCAGCTTGCCCCTGCATGATCTGGAAAGCCCTGTTCCTGTCTCTCTCTCTCTAACCCCACCCTCTCAGAGAATATCCAACAAAGAAAAGGTCCAGTTCCACATCCTACTGCTACTTCCTGGTTACCTCCAGCAGCCCAAACATTCCAGTTTTTGACCACATGAGGGTACAAACCATACTTTGCCTACACCTATACAATCTCTGCTTTAGCTTGGATGTATGGCTTCTCTGGCCTTGTTCTCTAGGACATGAGGACCCACTCAGAGTCGCTTTGCTTAAATAAACCTGTTGTTATACTTTTTCACTTTGGCTTGATCTGGCTTACTGTGGCAGCAGAGAAACCCATTAATGGGAAACAGAAAACTCGGTGCCAAAAACACGGGGGGAGTTGAATCTTCCCATCTGGTGGACCAGTTCCTTAGGCCATGTGTGTGGTTACTCCTGTCTCTTTTTTATCTTTCTCTCCACCAGTGTGACTGACTTTTGACTTCCCAGTCACTGCCTACAGAGGTACTAGGCACCTCTCTCTGTCAAGCCCATCTCTTTTAAGAGCAGAAGCATTCTGTTCTGGGGGACCGCTCTGTTAGCACACAAGCTTCCAAGAGGCTACCCTCACCCCTACTACTTGACCCCAGGCTATCTCAATTAGACACCTCACCCTAGTCATTAGTCTCTGGCACGCTTGGAAATGGGCAACGCTGGGTCTAAATCTGATCCTCAATCACTCCTAGGGTGTCTGCTGCAAAATTTATCCAAATTGGGGCTGTCTCATACCATATGCCCCAAACGCTGGGTTTTCTTTTGCTCTGTGCTGTGTGCAGACAAGCAGTCTGGGCTCCCTTACATGCGGGGCTTTTGGGTTGAGTGCTCTCACTGATCCCTCTGTCGTCAGTTCCCAGTGGCCCAGCTTTGTTGGCTAGGGTGGCCTTGCCTCCAGACCTGTTTCTCTAGGGACTTGGACCCTGAGCCCTCTGTCATGACAGAGCTGCCTAAGTCACTGGCACCCCTTTATCCTGCCTTACCCTACCCTTCCTATACTGGCACATGCTTGACTTAGTGGCCAACCTTCTTCCCTTTATCCACCCCTCCCTCTCCTTCCCCCTCCAGGACAAAGGTCAAAGGCCAGCCTCCTCCCTCTTACCCACCTTCCTCTCTCCCTCTCCCTCCTCTTACTGCCTTTCCTTCTTCCCTTTCCCCTCCTCTTCTACAGTGTTGCAACCCGTGGCCTGGTCCCCATCCACACACTGGCCTACTCCCTTTGAATCCTCCTCAGTGGCTTCTAATACTGCCCTTTTCTGCCCCCTCCAAGAGATAGTTGGAACTGAGGGAATTGTTCGAGGCCACCAAGCAACAGTCCTGGCTACACATTTCATTTCTCAGTCATCACCAGATATTAGAACGAAACTAAAAATGGCTGAAGTAGGTTCCCAAACCCCTGTACAGGAAATGATGAAAATGGCTTTCTTTCTCTTCTTCTTTCTCCTCTTCTTTCCCCTTCCCTCCCCTTTCCTTTTTAGTTTTTCAAGACAAGGTTTCTCTGTGTAGCTCTGGCTGTCCTGAAACTCACTCTGGAGACTGGGCTGGTCTCCAATTCACAGAGATTCATCTGCCTCTGCCTCCAAGTGTTGGGATTAAAGACCTGCACTGGCACCACCCATCTCCTAATGCTTTTTATAAGTCCACAATTACCCTGATACTCAAATCACACAAAGAGCCAACATAGAAAATCATAAATTCCTTATGAATTTAGTTGCAAAGATTCTAAATAAAATATTTGCAAGTTAAATTCAAGAATACATCAAAAAGATTTTCTACCATGATCAAGTTGGCTTCATCCCAGAGATACAGTGATGGTTCAACATAATCCAGATTGAAGTGCAAAAACCACATGATCATCTCATTAGATGCAGAAAAGGCCTTTGAAAAAATGGAGTATTCCTTCATGATAAAAGTCCCGGAGAGACTAGGAATACAAGGAACATACGTAATAAAGGCAAGCCTACAGCCAATACCCACCTAACAGAAACTCAAATAACTTCTACTAAAAATCAAGATCAAGACAAGGATATTCACTGTCTCCATGCCTATTTAATATACTACTTGGAGTCTTAGCTAGAGCAGTGACAACTGGATAAAGTGAATATAAATAGGAAAGAAGTCAATCTTTATTTGCAGATGATGTAATTTTATACATAAAAGATCCCAAAAACTCCACCAGAAAACTTCTACAGCTGATAAACATTTTCAGCAAATTACTGGGATACAAAATTAATACACAAAAATCAGTAGACTTCCTATTTGACAAACAGAATGAGAGAGAGATCAAGTACCTTTTACAATAGCCTAAAAAAAGATCTTGGGATAACTCTAATTAAGTAAGTTAGAGTTATGTAATAAAAACTTTAAGACATTAAAAAATAAGTTGAAGACATCAGAAGATGGGAAGATCTCCCATGCTCATAGAGTGGTAGAATTAATATTGTGAAGATGGCTACCTTACCAAAAGTAATCTACATATTTAGTGCAATCCCCATCAAAATTCCAACAAAATTCTTCATAGAAAACATATTTCTTTATACGGAAACATGAAAAAACCCAGAATAATTAAAACAATCCTGAATAATAAAAGAACTTCTGGAGGTATATACAATCCCAAAATGTACTATAGAGTATAGTAATAAAACCAGCATGGTATTGTCATAAAAACAGAAATATTGGTCAATGGAATTGAATTGAAGACCCAGGCATAAGTCCACATACCTATGGACAACTGGGCTTTTTTTTTTTTTCTTTTTTGTTTTTTACAGACAGGGTTTCTCTGTGGCTTTGGAAGCTATCCTGGAACTAGCTCTTGTAGACCATGTTGGCCTTGAATTCATAGAGATCTGCCTGCCTCTGCTTCCCGAGTGCTGGGTTAAAGGCATGTGCCACCACCACCCAGCATGGACACTTGGTTTAAATACACCCTAGAAAAAGAACAGCATCTTCAACAAATGGTGTGGGTCAAACTGGATGGTTGCATGTAGCAGAATACAAATAAATCCGTATTTATCACCCTGTACAAAACTCAACTTTAAATGGATCAAGGACCTCAATGTAAGACCAGCTACCCCAAATCTGACAGAAGTGATAAGTGGGGAATGGACTTGAACCAACTGGTACAGAAAAGGGCTTTCTGAACAAGATACCAACAACACAGACATTAAGACCAGAGATGATGAAAGGCATCTCATGAAGCTGAAAAGCTTCTGTATGGCAAAGGACATTGTCACTTGGGGAAAGCAGCAGCCAACAGAGTAGGAAAGGACCTTTACCAATTATACATCTGATAGAGGATTGGTATCTAAAATATATATTAAAATATATATATGTTACATTAGTAGCTAAACTATATAAAGAACAACAAGAAAACAACCCAAATACAAAAATGTGTCATAGAACTAAGCAGAAAATTCTCAAAAGATGAAACACAAATTGCCGAGTAACAGTTGAAGAAATGTTTAACATTTCAGCCAGCCATCAGGGAAATGTAAATTAAACTACTTTGAGATCCTATTTTACCCCAGTCAGAATGACCAAGATCAATAAAACACATGGTGACACATGCTGGCAAGGATGTGGGAAAAGGAGAACATCCGTCCATTGCTGATGGGTATGCAAGCTGTTACACCTATGGAACTCTGTGGCAGTTCCTCAGGAAGCTGGGAATAGTTCTATCTCAAGATCCAGCTATACTTGTTTTGGGCACATGTGCAAAAGGACTGATTTGACATTCTACTAAAGAGATACTTCCTCATTCACATTGATTGCTGCTTTATTCATAATAGCCAGAATTTGAAAACAGCCAAGAAGCTTATCAAGTGATGAATGGATAAAAGTGTGTTATATTTACACTATAAAATGCTATTTAACTGTTAGGAAAATTTAAATTATAAAATTCCCAGGTAAATGGATGGAGCTAGGAAAAAAAAAATCATCCTGAGTGAGGCAACCCATATTCAATGAGACAAATATTGTATGTTTTCTCTTCTATGTAGATGTTTGCTTTTAAGCCCTCAGTATGTGTGCTACAATCTGAAAAACCACAAAGGTTAAGTATTGAGTAAAGGACTGATAGGGAGGAGAGGTTCTCCCAAGGAAGGGGAAATATAAATGAAGAAATATGGGGAGGCACAACTAAACCTAAAGGACATTTAAAAACCATGTGGAAACCGACAATTGTAGAAACTTCCATATTTACATTTATATTTATGTGTGTGAGTATACCGACCAACGCACGCACGCACATACCCACCCACCCACATGCTCGAGAGAAATCTAGATGGAGTCACTAAATAATAGGGAATGCAGTGCCTGCCCTAACTAGACATCTTATGTTACCAAGTTAAATAAACCTCCAGTTCCAGAACTGAGTTATTACATCTTGTTGAGTCTTTGGCCCCATGGAAAACCCCAAATATCATAGACTATTGACAAGGGTATTGGTTACTCTCAACAACCTAATGGTAAGCTACATTGCTGAAGGCAATATTTATGTATGTCATTGAACACAGAGAAGTAGAGCTAACTAGAAGCTTCAATCCTACTGGCATTCATGGTTTGGAATGCACTCTGCATGCTATCAGAGGAGAAGGGTAATTATCAATTATTCTCCAGATACAAACCATGGTCATCTGTAACAGAGACCCAACTGCAAGATATACTGTCGCAATAGTGGCACAAATGTTAGGAGAGTGACCAGTCCATTTTTTTTTTTTTTTGAAACAGGGTTTCTCTGTGTAATAGCTCTGGCTGTCCTGGAACTTGCTTTGTAGATCAGGCTAGCCTTGAACTCACAGAAATCCACCCACTTCTGCCTCCCAAGTGCTGGGATTAAAGGCGTGCACCACCACTGCCTGGCAACCAACCACTTTTTAACTGGTCTTAAAGCCCACTCCATGAAATGAAACCCCGACCTAACACTGCTAAAGAGTCCAAGAACCTGAGACTAGATAGGTCATAGGCCTGTGGGAAAACCTACTCCTACTACATTAGGAAATGATTCCTAATGACACACTGCTAGACTTATAGATCAATGTCTTGCTCAGTCCACATCAATGAAACTTCTTACAGCAGACAAGAATTAACAGAGACCTACAACTGGTTAATGTGCAGACAGTGAGAGACTTTGGAGCACTCATCCTAAATGGGATGTCACCTCAAGGCTCAGGGAGCCATATGGAAGAAGAAAGCCTGAAGAGACAGATGACCGGTGACTTTAAGGAAACATTGTCTTCCAGATGCAACATGACTGATGTACATATGAACTCACTGAAACACAGGCCTGCACATGTTCATCTGAGATGGGGATAGAAACAAAGGCTCCTACTTTTAACCAAGAAGCTGTTTGTAATCAATATCCTCTGGTAAGGGGAAAATCTGTGGAGGCTCACTACCCAGTATTTAACCATATTTAAGGTAGTCTTCATGCCTAGGAGTTGTTGCCAACATAAAATGAACTCAATGGCATTTTGTAAGCCTTGTGATTAATTTTGTTTTGTTTGGGCTTTTTATCTAATTTTCTTTGACTTATTGGTCTTTTGCTTGTTCATTTTGATTTCAATTTGTGTGTGTGTGTGTGTGTGTGTGTGTGTGTGTGTGTGTGTGTGTGTGTGTGTGTGGCATTTTGTTTGTTTTAAAGAGGCGGGGTAGAACAAAGCTGGGTATGTAGGGATGTCGGGAGGATCTAGGAGGAAGTGCAGGAGGGGAAAATATGTTGCATGAAGAGCACTTCTTTAGAAATAAAAGGAAAACCCCCAGAAATTAAAAAATTAAAGTATGGTGAATTGGAAATTTCTGTGAAAAATCTAATTATTTCCTATATCAAATAAATATACTGAACTAAAAAAAGCGCTCTATTCAATGACAATGTATTCCTTGTTTTCTATACCCTCTGTGAAAGTCATCACATGTATCTGGGCTACTTTATACTCTGACCTTCATTTGGGTATAAACACTTCTGTTATTTGCTAGCAATTTAGTGAATTTAGCAGATTTGAAACTGTAAAAAAAAAAAAAAAAAAAAAAAAAAAAAAAAACCAGAGACAGAAGCAAATGTAGTCAGGCTGGAGATTTGTATGTTGCAGTGTAAGGGAGGACTGGAGAAGATAGAAGCTGCAATCCTAGAGCTGGAGGCCACAGTGCAATTACAACAATTTTATGTATTACACACACACTCACTTCTTTTACTTACATCAATTATTTGTTCTTCAAAAAGAAACAATATTGAGAAGGGCAATTTGGTACCCTGGCTTTTCTTTATTTTTTATTTCTGAGATAGGATTTCAGTATGTAATGTAGGCTGGCCTCCGACTTGGAGTCATCTCTCTACTTGAATGTTGCCCACACAGGTATGTGTGTGTCCACCCCTTTGGCTCTCTGGTGTTTAATAGTTTGGTAATATAAAAATTTTGGATCCTTAATGGTCTTATCATGAAAGAGGTTAAGCATCCTTTTCAAGCTGTTTATGTTCAAGAACAAAGAGTGAAGACTATTGTGCATCTTCCAAAACTTTGGTGTAATGAGATACTAGACCAACACCCTGTTGCTGGATTTCTCAGTAGAGTAATTCTCAACAAAATAGGGCAAATTAGCACCAGAATGAAGGTTTGATTTCTGTGGCCCAGCATTCACAGTCTCATCCCTGCTAACCGTGACCTTCCACAATGGAGCTCATAGACCACTATTTCATAGGAGATTTCAGAACATCCTGTGCTTCCAAACATCTTTCTGGAATTCCTATGGTTATAGTCCAACACTGGTACAAGATTACCACCAACTGCAAACTCTAACAGACCTCATCTTTCTTAACTTGCATTCTAGTGTTTGACCCCATGCTTTTTGTATACTAGGTAACAATTTCTTGACATAATAATTAAGTTCAGAAGCTATGTAACAAATAAGTTTGTGTTACCTTTTTAATGTTGAATGTGGGCTGGTTTTAGAGCTACCTCAACAATACATTCCTTAAGTTGTAAATAATAGATGTCAACCACCAAAACCTAATAGTTCATGTAATTCAGTGTGTTACTTTTGTTTATGCTCTGGAACATTTAATGATACATAGATGTGTTTGATTAAATAAAATTCACCCGCGGTCAGGAGGCTGGGTCAGCAACTAGCTGACAGCTGTAGGGAGGATTCAGGTGGCGAAGGGTTTAGGAGTGGTGAGAACCAGCACAAGGACTTCTTGGGAGACAGGAGAAGGTGAGCTGCCTGCTATTTGGCCTCTCTGGGAAGCAGGATTCTACCTCAACCTTTGAATCTTGATTTCTTTAGTGGGATAGAGACTTAAGTAAGTGTTCTTAGTAGCTTTGAAAGAGTCAGTGCCTGAGGGAACAGAATTTCATCAGACTTTGGCTTTGGCAGCCTGGCCACTGCTGGTAGCGGTGGAATGGCAGTTGCTGAATAGGATAGCCATAGCTTAAAGGGCAGCTACAAGTAAAAAAGCAAAACAACAAATTGGCACCCACATTGGGTGCCACTCTGTTGTTTGGTATGTTTTAGTCTTTGGCTCTTTGGTCTTTTTGAGGGGCCCGTCCCCTAGCTCCCAAATAAATCACACTCAGAGTCTTATTATTATTTATGACTGCCTGGCCTTAGCTTGGCTTGTTTCTAGCCCTTCTACCTTTCTCTTTCTTTTTTTTTTTTCTTTCTTTCTTTCTTTCTTTCTTTCTTTCTTTCTTTCTTTCTTTCTTCTGTATATCTTACTTTCCTTCTTACTCTGTGGCTGACCCCTGACATCCCCCTCTTCTCTCTTGTTTCTCCTATTTATATTCTCTGACAGCCAGCCCTGCCTATCCTTGCTCCTGCCTCACTATTGGCCTTTCAGCTCTTTATTAGGACCACCAGGTGTTTTAGACAGACAAAGTAACACAGCTTCACAGACTTAAACAAATGCAGCATAAACAAAAGTCACACACCTTAAAATAATATTCCCCAACAAATCAACAGTTTTGCTTAAAACTTAGTGGTATATACATGTGTAGAAAATATAAAAGTGAATAGTAAAGATATACTAATGTAGCAAAGGCTGAATCTAAGGAAAACAAGACAGGAGTGAAGATGTTATCACGGTCTGAATGCCTGACTACTGGGTAGAAGCAGCAATTGACTTCTGTTTTGCAATAGAGGACAGAATTATAACCACTGAGTAGAAGTGCCCTTATACTCATCAGATGCTTCACTATAAGGGAGACGTTCCAAAAATAACTCTAGAAAGGCAATGGGTTTGTATGAAGTCATGAGGTTACTTTTTGTCAAGTTCTTAGGAGGAAGTGCACAGGATTGATGTATTAGGTGGAAGTCAGAATAGCTGGTCCTTAATTTCTCCATTGGTTCTAAGCACTCAGCTTCAAAGGTTTTTGATGAAAGAGGATATGTATTGTTTATTTGTTGTTATGTGTATGTGCCTATACGAGTTACGTGGACTGTATGCATACAGGCACCCTTAGAGGTCAAAAGAGGGCTTCAGATCCCCTGGAACTGGAGTTACAGGTAGTTGGCAGTCATCACAAAGGTACTGGGAACCAAACCCAGGTTCTCTGCAAGAGCAGTAAGTTCTCTTAACCACTGAAATCTCTCCAGTCTTAAAAGATGTGTCTTATTCAGTGTGGTATCTTCTCCACAAGCTTGACATTAAAAGTCAAAAAAAAAAAAAAAAAAAAAAAAAAAAAAAAAGATTCTCAGTACAGATATTGGATGTGGAAAATGAACCCGAAGAATCTCATTCAATTTGGCATGGTGATAAATGCCTGTAATCCCAGCAAAGGCAGAAGGATCGTGAATTAGAGACCTGTCTGAATTTCATAACAAATTCCAGGCTAGCCTGGGTTACACAGCAAGACCATGTCTCCAGTAAAATAAAGAAAAAACATTTATAAAAAATACCACATCCTATTTCAAAGTCAATTTCTTAAAAAAGAAAATAAAACGTTAACAACAACACCCCCCCCAGCCCCCAGGGTTTTACTATGTAGCTCAGACTGGCCCAGAACTCAACATATAGAACAGGCTAGCCTCAAACTCAAATCCACTGGCTTTTGCCTCCTGAGTGCTGGGATTAAAGGAGTGTACTACTACCTCTGACAATTTCTAAAAAAATTTAAATAATCTATCTCACCTACCTACCTACCTACCTACCAACCAACCAATCTGGTATGTGTATATACATGCACAACACAATGTCATGGCGTAAGTGTGGAGGTCAGAGGACAACTTTTGGGATTCAGTCCTTTCTACTTTGTCAGTCCAGGAATTGAACTAAGGTCATCAGGCTTGGTGGCAGTTGTCTTTACATGCTGGACCATTTTGCTGGCCCTCAAAGTCAATTTCAATACACACATCAAAATTTTCTTGTTTAGTATCATTAAAGTTTTGTGTAAATTCCCTCCCTCCCTCCCTTCCTCTTTTCCCTCTGCCTATCCTTCTTCCCTTTGTTTTTTGGAGATAGGGTTTCTCTGTCTCAGTCATGGCTGCCCTAGAATTCACTGTGTAGACCAGGCTTTGAACTCAGAGATCAGCCTACCTCTGCCTCCATAGTGCTGGGATTAAAGGCATGAGCTATCACTGCATAAATTTATTTCTTGATTTAGACTATAAACTAAATTTGAAGTATGTATTCTATTGAAATATGTTATTTATGGAAGCAAGATATAATAAAACTTTGATCTGCATTATTGTTTTCTCTCCCACTTTAATTTTTTTAAAAATGTATGTTTATATAAAATGTGAATAGAAGCACCTATATGTACTTGGGTACCCATGGAGTCCAGAAGAGGGCATCAGATTCCCCAGGAGCTGGAATTACATGTAGTTTTAAGTTGCCCATGTAGGTGCTAGGACCAAACTCTGGTCCTCTAGAAGAGCAGAATATGCTGTTACCTATGGAGCCATTTTTTTTTCAGCTCCCTTTCTACCTTTTGATAGAATTTAAAAAAAAAAAAAAATCATATGTTTTATGTGATGGAGAGATGGAGCAGTGACTAAGAGCACTTGTTGCTCCTGCAGAGGGACTAAGTTTGGTTCCCAGCACACACATGGTGACTCATAACCATCTCATTCAGGGGATCTGATGTCCTCTTCTGACCTCTGTGGCACCAGGCAGGCACATGATACATATACATACATACAAGCAAGCAAAACACACATATAAAATAAAAGAAACCATATGTTTTTTAGGTGTGTTCTTTTGTGAGCCTTTGCTAAGCTGCTGTTGTAGCAGTGTAAAATAGTACATCTGTATCCTCCGTTCCCCAGTCTCCATATTCTGAGGCCCAACTTCATAGCACATTTGTTTCTCAATTACTGACTCTGCATTTTACATCATCGAAGTAGGGCTACCATCTAGTGGTGAAAGCATGTAGCAGCTGGCTCTCCATCATGCTTGCTATTTTAACAACTTGTCACCGGTTTAAAATATAAAAGAGTAACAAGAATCATTATTTACTACCAGGAACTGACAATCTTTCACCAAGATCTCTAGTCAACCTGATAGACAAGTTGAGTCATGTCATTTCTCTTCTTTATATGTGAAGATGGAAACTAATTCACAATATAGGCCACCAGGAAAGGAAATGTTTGGCTCTATTACATGTTGTTTTTGAAAGTAGATTAAATGTAGACAAAAATTAAAAAAGAATTTAACTATAGGTCATGAATGCAGATAGATACACTCAAACAACAGAAGCCTGCCTGGCTCTTCTACCTGAAAAGGCATAATGAACGCATCACGAATTCATTCTTTAACTGTCAGGGCTCTGAAATTTCTTCACAGTCTTTCTAAATTATGTGAAAACTTAAAAATTTTCTTAAAAAGCGACTTCTCTCTCTATCAAGAGAAAAGTGGAATGAGTTTAAAAGCTCTCAGTGGTGAGAAGTAGCTATGGCACAGCTTAGTCATTTGAGCCTAAAGTGATAGATTCAGGCCAAGCGAGCCACTGAGCAAACCACTAAGATACCATCTGTGCGAGCCTAAGAATAACTTCACTGCTGGTGCCAGAGCCATGGAGATGTCTTTGAAGGCTCATTGCTCACTTTAAAAACTTCAATGGGCCACCTCCTTTTTCAAAAGCTGGCATATGTTGGCATGCATAAGCAGAACATTTATTCACCAACAATCTCTTGGCCCAGCACACAAAACTGCAATCCAAAGGCTATAATTTGCTGGCATTTCATATTTTCATTTTCATTCACTATCAAAGATTTTTTTCCATTGGTAACATTCAGAAAATAAAGAATATAGGCCCACTTTTGGAGTAATTTCTTACTTAGTTGGTTCTTTCTAGGCTAAAAACAACTGACAAAAATAGTTACCAAAATAAAATATATATTCCTGTATTGCAGACCTTTATGACGTATGTAGTTATTATCTTCCCTGTTTTTGCCATTAGCAGGGTGTCTGTTTAGCTTGGTTACTTTCATGCCCAAGAATACAATTAGCCAATTTCATACTATACTTTATGTTGCATTTGTTCTAGAAAAAAAACTCACTGTACTTTAAAATAATGCTAATGTTTCAGCTACTTCATGTCATTATTTGACTAGGTTTCTAGTAGAAAGGGCATTGGAAAGAACAGATACCCAGTGAAAAGTTCTGTTTTTAGGTATTCATTGTTACACTTTTGTTTTTACTTAATTTGGCCAGGTAAGTGCTGTACCACCAAGCCACACACAATTTCCAGACTTTTATTACTGTATTTTTATCTGCACATTTCTTTTGGGGTGTGAGTATAAAATTACCACAGTAGCAGTTATTGTTATCTCAGTGTGTATAAATTTACATTCTGTACTTCCATGTGATTCTTGATACTCTTTAGCGTATGCTACTGTTTTAAACTGCTATATTATTGTTATAAGATTTTTTTGCAGTTTAATACCTATTTCTGAGTAATAGATTCATTTTTGTAAATTGGAGACAAAGTAGCATAGTGCTACATCAAATTATAAATTTCATAATATAAGCGGTAATATGCAAATACCATGAAAATGATGACAGCAGAGATAATAATAATCAGCTGTATTCAATGAATGACTAATAGTTTTTTTGTTCAATTATTAAGCCAATGGAATTTCCTAAAAAAGTGGGATTTCATGGCTTTTTAAAAAAAATCATAAACTTCTTAGGTCCTAGTTGCTATAGGTGCAGGCATGTAAAAAATAGCAAGCTAGAAAGAATGAAGCATATTTACCTCTTTACTTTTCTGCTCATTAAGTTCTTTTCCGAGAAACAAGGAGTGTGAGCACCTCACAAGTTGGAGTTATGAGTATGTTATTTTAGATTCCTATATGATTTGTTCTCTATTTACACATAAGCTACTTCTCATGATCTCTAGACACAATTTTAGGGATCTGGGGACATCTTTTTTTTGGGGGGGAATAAACTGTTAACAATTACTATCAGTATTACTTAGAAATGCTAAAACCCAACCAAATATGAAAATTTTAAGAGTAAAGACATCGTATAGAGAGGTGGATTAGTGTTTAAGAGCACTGGCTGCTCTTCCAGAGGACCCAGGTTCGATTCCTAGCACCCACATGGCAGCTCACAACAGTCCTGAAGCTCCAGTGGGAATCTGATTCCCTCTCTTGGCTTCCTCAGGCACTGCCTCCATATGAGCCCAGATACACTCAGAGGCAAAATAGCCACACAAATAAAATAAAAATAAATCTCAAAAAGAGTAAATATATGCCTTATAATACCAGACAGAATATTAATGCAATTTTATACCACAGACATCTGCTAAGTATTGACCCATATGTGAAGGGATATGAAAGTAAATAAAAAAAATTACCCATTTATTTTTACTCTTTACCTTCTTTTCATTTAAAATGATCATTATAGCCCACATTACCTTTTGTATGACAATGTGAAAGTCTGTATGCTAGATAACAACAAAGAAATGACTTAAGCAGTTTTATTATGACAAATCAGTACTCATCTTACCGTGGTGATATAGCGGGAATGAAATTCTGGAGCATCTTTCAGGAAGGTGAGACCAGGGTGGGTATCTACCACATCCTTAAAAATATTATAATCAAAACTAAGTTAGTAAACATTTAAAATTATCCAGAAGCATTTTCTTGTAGAAAAAGCTGACAATTGAGCAAATCTATTCTGGAAAACTGCATAGTACAGTGAAAATATAACTAGTACTTTATTGTAAGCATGTTTACAATACATAACTTTCTGCATACACAATATGCTTAAATATAACATTTTAAATTTGGTGACTTCTGAATCAAATGTCTTAGAGGTATATACTGCAATTCTAACACATTAAAGGTTATTTGGAAAAGTCATCCCACAGATATTGGTAGGTAAGAATGAGACCAGCCAATGAAAATGATTTTCTTAATCTTGAGGCATGAAATTTTTGGGAAAAAAAGCCATAGAGCCAAGTTAAGGCCCATCAGTTTTGTTTTTGTTTCTTTTTTTTAAAAAATATAAACAGTTGTAGCCAGTTGTGCTAGCATAAGAGACAAGACTAATCTATAGAGTGAGATAATATTTCAAAGGAAAAATTATTCAAATTTGTTTTCAATATATCTTAAAATCCATTATTTTGTTTTCATGGAAGATTATAAGATAAGACTTTGAACATGTTTTTTATTGTCTAGTTGGAATTTTAAAGAACCTTGACCTTAGAGACTGTTAGGGAGTCTCTAGGTTACTCCTAAATTAATAGCCACAGGCAACTGCAATATCTACCAAAACAGACATATCTATTAATTTCTACCAATACAGCTTAAAAATGGATTTTACTACTTATGGTTTGTAAATTTGGAAATAATTTTAGATTTTCAGATGAACTGTGAAAAATACTGCAGAGAAACTTTCTATGCCTTTCTTTCAGATTCTGGAGATAGTAACTCACAAACCACAGAACAATGATTAAAACTAGTAAATAAACATCCATACAGCACTGAACTATAGACCTTATTCAAATTTCACCATTTTCCAATCAGTTACTCTAAGTTTATTGCATGTAGTTTTTACAGCTTCTCTGGTCTCTGTTCTGTGTTGTTTCTTTTCGGTATTTCATGATTGCAATGCTTTTAATGAGTTCTGGTAAATCACACCTCTGGTAAATTAAGTTTTGTCTTAAATTTTCTTTAAGCAGATTAAATTCACATGTTTTCATCAGGAATACTATGGAAGTGATGCTGTGACCCTTTTTAGTGGACCAAACAAGCAATATATGATTAGTTTTATGGCTAAAATTGGCCTAGCTTTGCCATATGGAACTCCTTCATTTAGGACCCTGTGTCCTTCTGACTGTCATGCCCTTTTGCAGTGTGAGTTCATCTTGTATTTTACTTTTCCCATATCTGTGTCAGCCTTATCTCTAAGATATGCAGTCCACTTTACTGTAGTCCTAGATTTTAGGAACTATGTGCACCCATTATTACTGAGTGTCATTGTTCTCAGGCCCTACTAGCAGGCATAGGGCATGTATGTGCCTTTGTGAAATATGTGTGTGTGTGTGTGTGTGTGTGTGTGTGTGTGTGTGTATATAGATATGTGTGTGTGTATTAATAACTCTGATTCCAATCCAATATCACAAGGTTTACTCAAGCCTTCCCTCTTTCCTTCGTAACTATAAAAGTGAGAAACCTGGCTCTCATCTAAAATGTAACCACTTATTTTTCAATTTTATGATATCAAGAGAACACCAGTGAGAAACAATACACTTAATATAATATTTGTATATAGTTCCTTTGGTATTTTTTAAAATCTTTTTTGTTGGAGAATTTTATACATATATACAATGTGTTTTGATTAAATGTATCATCCCATCCCCTTCCTTCCAATTCCTCCCTTATTACCTGTTGGAGGGTGTGGGAGTTGTAGCATGTGACAACTAGTGTTCAGATGTCAACCCACCAGAGGAGTAATTCTCTGGTGGGGAGAATCCCATCCAGGCAAGGCCTATGGGACCACTGACTCTGGAAACTGTTGCTCCTGTCAGTATTTTCACACGTGTAATTTCACTTCCACTTAATGTATAATCTCATATGATGTGTATATGTAATCTCATAATTGCATCTCAGTCTTATGGGCATATATATCTGTGAATGGTCAGGAAGATGACTTATCATTATCTGTATAATTTCGATACATAGAAAATATACTAGGAAATGCTTCATAACTAGATCTACTGTCCCACGAGGACTGTAAGACATTTAAAAGCCTGCTTTGTTCCTTTTACTCAAACTACACACAATTAGCACATTTTTATCTCAGAGCAAGTTCAAAATAGACTGAATGTTTCTGTAAATGGGTAATAAGTAAAGAACTGATATGCACAAGGTCAGAGTTGCAGATGCCTAGCCAAGGTTATTAACACAAAGCAACCTAAAAATTCACACCAATTCTTCACTTGCCAAGTCTGGCTGATAAAGACCCATGTCCCAAAGCTTGTCTCACTGGACACTGTGGCCCCAGCCTCTGGTCAGTCTTATACCAGAAACCTTGTGTTGCCATGCTAAACAGATCTAGCCTTATCATTTACCCAAGGAATGTGCTATGACCAATGAGATGCAATTCTTGTAACTTTTTTTCTTATTGCCTCAAGCCTCCTATACAAAAATTTATTTAAGTTAGGTGAACAAAGAAGCAGGAGAGATTGAAGCAAAGGAGAACTAGAAAGAATGAGAACTTAAAAGAAAATTAGAGGACAGAAGAATAGGCAGAAAAATAAACTCGACTTGAACAGCATGTGTGTGAATTTATTCTGTACCCCTCAGATAGAAAAAACTTTTAAGTTCAGTTTTGCTACACTATGGAGCTTCTCTTTGAACCAATGGGAACTTGAGAACTGGTCTCTCAGGCTAATGGTAATTACCCAAAATTTTCATCTCTCAACTTCATGACTTCATTTTTAAAACTCACCAGGTCCACTTAGTGCTGTATATACGTGCATGAGTGTAAGAGCATTTATTGGAGCATGGGTAGTTTCTCAAGAGACACATCCCTGAAAAAAAAAAAACTGACTTTTCCTACTTTAGCAGCCTAATTACTCCTCAGTAAGACCTTTATGAGCCCCCCTCGACCCATGCTGAAATTTTTGTCCCCTTGACTTTGTGTATGTCTTGTGCAACCAGCCAGTCACAGATGCTATAAAAGCACATGTGCAATGTCCCTATCATATCTGACAAACACTGTTTTGTGCAGATGTCTATTCCCTTTGGCTCTTACACTCTTTTTGCCCCTCTTCCGCAATGAGCTGTGTTCCACTTAGAGCCGAGCATTCCATAGTCTTTTATCCTCTGCACACTGACTAGTTGTGGATCTCTGTATTAATTGCCATTTATTGCAGAAAGAAGCAGACTCTAGGTTCTCAACAAGAACAGCAAATGCTTTTAGTCATGGATCCATCTCTCTAACCCTGAATCTTCTGGTATAAATGTCACTGGGTCAAGGCATAGTCTATTTGGTAGCACTTTACCACTAATCATGAAATTGCATTTATTTGCAGTTTTCTTTGTACTGTGTTTACCTGATTTAGATATCAGTAATGTTTACTTCAGAAATGACCTATAGGTAGACCTATCAATAATGTAATGATTTAGAAAACATTAGACTGTCTAGTCTTTGAAGATTTGATCAGTTTCTCCTGTGAAACACCTGCCACTGGTTCATTTTGGCATCATACCAACGTGAAGACAAAATGAGGAGACTGGCGAGAGGTGGGATCATGGCCCTGTAGGGAGAGGGGAAGAATACATTGCAGGTATCTTTCCTTGTTGGACTGTAGCATTGGCTCTGAGTTAGGCCTTCCATTTCTAACAGTCACACTTTATATTCTATCCGTGATCTATCTACCACTCAGTGTGTTTTTCTCAAAGGTGAGATCATGGGTGAGGTATGTATTCCAGTAATTAGAACAGAACTTGGGCATGTTCCTCTGCAGGCCATCGGCTACTTTGTTCCAAGCCACTCCCACAATGACCTACATGACTGTAAAATGTCTTTTGTGACTTTAAGTTTTCTTCTGTTTCAATATAGGCATTCCATTTAAGAATATTAGCCTTTATTAATTTTCTCTTTTCAAAAAATGTATTTGGGGATGAGGAGATGGTCCAATGGTTAAGAGCACTGACTCCTCTTCTAGATGACCTGGATTCAATTCCCAGCACCCACATGGTGGCTCACAACCATCTGTAACTACAGTCCTAAGGGACCCAACACCCCCTTCTGGCCTCCATGGGTATAGGCACACATGATGCACAGATATACATATAAGTAAACATACACATAAAATAAGTACACAAAACATTTAAAATGTACTTACTTTTAAAATTATTTTTTAAAGTTAGTACATGTCGGGAGGCCCTGCTTGTCAGAGACTGCAGTCTTTAATAGCCTGGCAGCTTTCTCTAACCTTGGCAACACGGAGGACTCCCCACTAGCGAAGGCTTCCTGCTCTCTACCTAGCCTTATCTGAAGGATGTTTCTAGGCTCAGAGGCCTGACTTATCTCAGGGTTGTTCCTTGACACCGTTCCCTGCAAACGCTCTTCCCCTGCTGACCATATGGTAATGCTCTAGCCATTTTGATAGGGCTGTGCTTCCACTAATCCAGCTACATGATAGGAGTTTGCCACTTAACGCAAATTAAGGTTTGTCTCCTGGTTTCTTATTCCTATAGATCTCCTATAACTCTGGAATAAAGTTAAGCTGGTTCATTGAAGTCATAGCCCAGAGGGCTCTCCATTGTATCCACAACCATCTGAACCCTGTTTCTGCTTCTGCTCCTTTCACTCTCATGGACCAGTGGTTGACAACCCCAAGGGAGAAGCAGAACAGTATACAAAGTGATGGGTTAAAGCATTTCATACATATAAGTCATTTAGACTTTTGTTCTTACTCATTACCTTCTCACAATGCCTTTCTCTAGACTCCCTGTCCCTCTGTTGCTGGTCCCCTTCTCGCAAAAAAAAAAAAAAAAAAAAAAAAAAAAAAAAAAAAATCTTTCCCTTCTATCATATTTTTTTATTACCATCTCTTTCCCTGAATCCCATAGCACTCTTTATCCATCTCACAGTCTCCTTTCTACCTTCATGGCATCCCTTCAGTACACGTACGTACGCACACACACACACACACACACACACACACACACACACACACACACACTTAAGCCTAGACCCCTCATGAGAAAAAACATATAGGAACGATCTGCAGGAGTCTGGGAGGCTTATCATTAGTTACACTATCAAGGAAATGACTGTCCCTTCTTCCGAATCCATCAGTAGTCAATAATCCAGCAGCTAAGGTGTACTGGTTGGTTTTTGTCAATACAAATCTAGACATATGTGGAAGGAGGGAATCTCAACTGAGGAACTGCCTACATCAGATTGGCCTGTAGTATGACTGCGGAACATTTTCTCGATTAATGATTGATGTTGGAGAGTCCAACTCACTGTGGGTGGTAGCACCTCTGGTCAGGTGAACTTGAGTGGTATAAGAAAGCAAGCCACTAAGCAGCTTTCCTGCATAGTTCCTGCCTTGATTTCCCACAATAACAGACTGTGATGGGGACATGTGAGTCGTTAGTGCAATGAAGAAGCAAATTAGGATAGAAGGTTATGGTCCCATGAGCCCCCTCCTTGAACCTTGGCTGGTGACAGGCCCAGTCTTGTGTATGCCCAGTGCAAACAACTACAGCTACTGTGAGATAGTATTTGCAATGGTTGTGTCATGAAATGATAACATTTCACAGTCTTTCCTCCAATCTTCCAGCTCTTACCTTCTTTCTGCTCCCTTTTCCATGATGTCTTCTGAGCCTCAGATGGTGTGGTATAAATGTCTTATTTAGAGCTAAGCACTCAACAATCACTTATTCTCAGTATCCTGACAGTCATAATACTCATTTTTTTCATGTGTAGTGAAAACATTTAAAACCTATTTTTTTTTTGACAAGGTTTCTCTGTGTAGCTTTGTAGACCAGGCTGGCCTCAAACTCACATAGATCTGCCTGCCTCAGCCTCCTGAGTCCTGGGATTAAAGGCATGCACCTCCACTGCCCAGCTTAAATTCTTAGGAAATTCTTAGGAATTTTCAAGAATATACATTACAGTCAGGCATGGTGGCACATGCCTTTAACCCAAATACTTGAGAGGAAAAAGCAGGAGGATTTCTGAGGTCAAGGCCAGCCTGGTCTACAGAATGAGTTTCAGAATAGTAAGGAATATATATTCAAATCTTGTCCCAAAACAAAACAAACAAAAATAACACATTGGTGATTCTATTTAGTGTATTGTACAATAATATCTATCTATCTATGTGTCTATGTGTCTATGTATCTATGTATGTATGTATGTATGTATGTATGTATGTATGTATGTATCTATCTATCTATCTATCTATCTATCTAAAAATTTGCATCCTTGCAGAACATCTTCCCCGCACTAAGAGTGACAAAGACTAGAGGGTCACTGGTACTTGCTGGCTACTAGCTGAGCTCCAGGTTCAGTGAGAGAGCCTGTGTCAAAGGAATAAGGTGGCGAGTGATAGAGCAGGATGTCACCCTCTGGCTTCCATGAGTATAGAGTGTACATTCAACACACAAACTTCCTCTCTCTTAGATTCTGGGAGTAATTTACTGTACAGAAGAAGCAAAGAAGCTCTGGACTTGAAGGATCTTCTGGTCATAGATCACTGCTACTTCAGTAATAACCCCCAACTTTGGACCTAGAGTATAGCTGCATGTTGAAGGAACCTCAGTTAACATTTTCTTCCAGACTGGTATATAAGGACTAATTTCAAAAACTCAAATAAGTGAAAGAAAATAAAAAGTACTTATTTTATGTGTATGAGTGTTTTGCCTGCATGTATATCTTGTGCACTGAGAATTAATTCTGGGTCCTCTGCAAGAACAACATTGCTCTTAACCACTGGGGCAAAGCTTAATCCTAAAACATACTTACAGTTCTGAGATTTATTCTTAAAGACCAGAGATATATCCTTTCTACATGTAGAAAATTTATTTGTAAACAACAGACTTTAACATCCCAGAGCCAGAAAAGAAAAAATGAGAAGAGGACCACTGCTTCATTTATTTGGCTCCATTAGTGAAAATTGTTCTATATGCATGAGTACCCAGGATGAGTATGCATCCTACACAAATAATATAAGTGACTGGTCTCCCTGAAATCTGGTGATAGTAATAGGGCCCATTGCCCTTAACTTAAATTATTCCTAGGCTGGAGTGCTCTGGCAGGCAGGCTTTGTGTCTTTTTTCCCCTCCCCTACAAGTACTTGGTATGTTATAAAGCACAGGTTACATCTTCTCACTCAGTTTCCTAATGGTAGGATTATAGACAGGTATTAGCATTCACCACCATGCACAGCTTCTTCCTATTCTAATCGTATCTACAAATATATCTTGTGGAAAAACCAGAGAGCCATTTTGGATAGGTGCTTAAATCAGAGTCAAGATGCCCTGGGTGAAGACTCCAGAGATCATGACAGTTGTTTTGACTATTCCACAGCCTTTTCTTGATTGTCACCAGATTCTTTATTTTTAAAATTTTCAAACAACATTTTTTGATCATAATCTTTTCCTCCTCTAGCTCCTCCTGGATGCCCAACTTCATGTTATTCTCACTCTTAAAAAAAACAGAGGCAGGTGGATCTCTGTGAGTTTGAGGTCAGCCTGGCTGGCCTATAGAGTAAGTTCCAGGACAGCCTCCAAAGCCACAGAGAAACCCTGTTTTGAAAAAAACAAAAACAAACAAAAAACCAAAGCCAACACACACACACCCCTCTACAACCATGGAGTTCATTTTATGTTGGCCAACTATTTATTTCTGAGCATGAGGCGTGCCAGAGGGTATGGCTGATAAACTCAGTGTCACATTATTAAGAAAATGGATTTTCTCCCTTCCAGTAGCTATCAGGTTCTGTTAGGTCCTTAACTATGGCTGATATTAGTATTTTCCAAGCTATCTTTTTTTTTTTTTTTTTTTTTTTTTTTTTTTTTTAAAAAGATTTACTTATTTACTATGTATATAGTATTCTGCCTGTATGCCAGAAGAGGGCACCAGATCTCATTATAGATGGCTGTGAGCCACCATGTGCTTGCTGGGAATTGAACTCAGGACCTCTGGAAGAACAGCCAGTACACTTACCCTCTAAGCCATCTCTCCAGGCCCTTCCAAACTATGTTTTCAAATTTCATAAGATGTTTCAGTGATTACTGTGAATGACTGCGGAGGAAGCTGAACGCAGTAGAAACAGCCCTATTTTGTCTATCTTATGCTATGGGTTCTGGTTTAGATTTCATTTAACAAAAGATTTTTACCCCTAAAACAAATTTGAAAACTATTCTTAGCAATCTGATCTCTAGATATATGTAGTTCTACTGACATAGTATTATAGTTGCACTTTAAAATGAAAAAAAAAAAAAAAAAAAAAAGAAATTGTCTTACCAGTCATGGTGCCTTAATCCCAATTTTTGGGATTAAGGGTTTGATGTTAGCCCCAGTTATACTGTAAGGCCCTGTTATTAACAAACAAACAACCCCAGAACCAACTAGCCATTCAAAGACAAAACCCCCACCTTCCAAACTCCAAAAATAAGTTTCATTTCTAAAAGGTACTAAAAATCACCTGAAGTAAAGGAATAAAATCATCCTGTTCCAGATAGCTGCAGCTAGGCTTTGCCAGGAGCCAGATGAACTTAGAGGCGTCATCATGATGGTTATTTAGCAACCTACAAAAGAAACACCGGTTAGGAAGATCTGCTACTCAGAACATACAATACCTACACATTGACAGGCTGGTAATTTTAGTTTGAGTGTTATTTAGATTAAGAGTCAAATGTTTGGCCGGGTGAGGTGGCACACACCTATACTTCCAGCATTCAGGAGTTCAATGCCAGCCTGGTCTACAGTGGGAGTTCCAGAACAGCAAGTTACTGGATGGTAAACTTTCTAGAATGTTGAGACCACGGGGTAGAATTAACTGATATAAATAAAATATGCTACGAAAATATACTTAGTGGGGAAGATCCACTCAGGTTAGCACAGGACATCCAGAGTTTCTGAGCTAGCAAGAAGGAAATACCTCAGGCAGACTACTATGCACTATAGAAGACAGAAACTCCTGTTAGTTTGACATATGCATGGCCAGCTTGACAGGTGCTTTTAAACTTTGACTTTTACAGAACAGGTTTCAGAAAAATCAGTGCTGTTAAGTCTTCTAACTTTCTAGAATTCTTCACCTCCAACTATTTTCTGGATATTTCTGTATACTTTGACAGAAAAGTCGAAACAATGAAAAAGCAAAATATAAAAGCTTTTCAAACTAGTCCTTTTTCCTGGAAGTGTATGTGTGTGTGTGTGTGTTAAAATGGTGGCACCAGTCTTAGTTATATGGGTGTGAAACCTTGAAGTCATTTAATTTTTTTTTCTATTTCTAATTCTCTATATCCAATAAATAACTCCAAACTTTCTCATGTTCCTTCATTAGCCATTTATTGAATGTTAAGTATATGTCAGGTATTACATCTGTCCTTGAATGAGCTTGGGTAAAAGAAAATAGAACAGAGTTTTTATTCCTTATGAAGTGTACAGTCCAGTGTTTGGTTACCAATGGGATCATACTACTGTGGAACAGCCATGATATTAAGTAGTGAAGACAAGGTATCATGGAAGGATAGAGGAGGCCTGTGGGATTTCCTGCAGAGTGAATTAGGAAAGAAGGGTGTTACGATAAGGGTTGGGCAACACACACAAATGCCTGGTGTGAGATTCATATAGTATTTGGGCAACAGAAAGTTCAGAGCTTGTAAGAGGGACACGTGCAAATAAAATCTAAGAAGGCCTCTTTTGTATCAGGTCAAGAATGTGCTCCATAGAAGAATTTTAACTCGGACAGTGACATGGACAGATGTGGTTTTCAAAACCAGTAAGTGTGAAGCTATAGGAGCCTGAGCATGGACAACGAGAAAGGGGACATCTGGTAGAAATGAGAGGATATGGTGCTTTATAGGTATATGAGTGAAGTTCATCATAACTGCCAAGGTTCTAGCTGAGACTATTAGGGAATACAGATTCACAGGAAGACCAGAGGCCTGAAGAAATTTTCCTGCAAATGCTCTGGACAACTGCTTCTTCCTGTTTCTACTGTGCTCTACAAGTTTTGGGCATTATAGACTCAGGGTGATTGCTAGGGAGGGTCCTAACAGGCTTCAGTGCTCATCTAGCCTTTCAGTGTGACAATTTTAAAACAATCCTTGCTTATACAAGCCACGTACTAAAAATGTACAGTACTCTACCACTTATCTACCATTTAAATGTGTAAGTTTAAATGTCTACATTGGGCATTTAAGGCCCTCTGTCACTATGCTAGAAGATGCCTATGTACTTATTCTACTACTGTGTTAAATCAAGCTTCCCCTCCAGGCAGCTCGCCCGAGCCTTATGCAATCTGGCCTTTATGTCACTCTCATGCTGTTCTGCTCTTCTTGAAGACCTAGCTAAATACTACTACTTTCAAAAGCCTCTCTTCAACTGAACTCCTTTCTGCTCTCTCTCCTTGCTATACTTAAATTGCCACTGTACTGTCAGCTTTAAGTTTTTTCTTTGACAACTAAAGATAATGACAGCTTTTTACATACACAAAGGACATGGTTCAGTGACTTATACACAGAAAACTCTCAAAATGTTAAGTGATCTAAAATTAGTGATACTAATTTTGTTTGTTTTGAGCTATAGTCAGACATTTATATTTACTGACTATATGTAAGGCCCAGAAGTTAATAAGCACACATTACAAAGGAAGATTAGTGCACGGGTGCTAATGAAAGCCACCTCATAGGATGAAGAATTGATGGAATAATAGTAAGGGAAAGTGGTGAAGTTTTTTTTTTTTTTCTTCCCCAAGACAGGGTTTCTCTGTGTAACTTTGGAGCCTGTTCTGGAATTAGCTCCTGTAGACCAGGCTTGTCTCGAACTCACAGAGATCCACCTGCCTCTGCCTCCCAAGTGCTGGGGGATTAAAGGTGTGTGACACCACCACCCAGCTAGTAGTGAGATTTTTAAAAAGGAGTACTTTTATATATCTTGAGAAAAGGACTACATGAAAACAAACACAGAAGCAATGCAACAGATGAAAAATAGTCTAAAAAGACAAAAGTCATGTCATGATTCTTATATTTATTTTTTTTTTAAATCAAAGCATGAGATAGAAAAGGTGATCTACAGCTTTTTGTTAATGTTCTGGGCTGATAAGCTCCATAAGGTAAGAGATTTTAAAAATGAGACTTTTAAAAAGCTGTAAGAGCTGAAGAATAGTATAGCTCTTCTATACTAACCACAGTGCTTTAAGGACAAGCATTTTGTTAGTAACAAATAACACTAATATGAACTATAAGAGTAAGTAGAATAAAGCTAGAACTGTATTGGCTTGGTTCTGGAGGAGTTATGTCCCAAAGCTGGTGTTCTAGGAATGTAAAAAAGGATGTGGAGCTATGTCTTCCCCTAAAAATTGTCCTGACTTTAAGGGCAAGAGATTTCTGAGTGTAGATATAAAATGGGTAGCAACATGGGGATAGGAGGGGAAGAGGGGAGAATTTTAAGGTGTTCATTCTAAAACCAACAGACAGGCATTCTGACAAGAGGGAAATGATTTCCTTATGCTTACCATTTTATATTTAATTTTAATTTCTAAAAAGTCTATACAGAGCTTATTACTGGAGCAAGTCAGGAAGCATATGTATATGACAAAATGTCTTAATTCTATATTACCACCTGTCAGTTATTCCTTGTGCTTGAATACTTGGCCTTAAAAAAAAAAAAGTACCTTATAGTGAACTCACAGCAATCTTCCTCCAAAAATGCTGGGATTACAGGAAGGAGCTGTTATGACTTAAACCTTTTAATATACTGTGTTTGGAACTGAAATTGCTTTATATGAAAGGTGAAGTTTGCAAAAAAAAAATTAAAAACTAAAGCCCCTTTCCTAGAGATGGAAACTCAAACCATCATTCACTTAGGCTCCTTTAACTGTAATATAACACCTTCCTTACAGAATCTGGCTTTTCAATGGCATTTTAGGAGGGACTTCCACTAGAGGGCACCCAAACCATTTTAGTAACTGACAATGTACACTCATTCCCTAGGATTCTTTACACAGCAGAGATGGAACTCTGTGACTTGCTTCTTGTTCATTGACTTTTTGCAGAAGTTGTTTTTCCCCAGAGATGGTGATTCATTTCAATAAAAGGACATGGCTGTGATGGCCATCACTGCTGTGATGTTCTACCTAATGGAAAAATGTCAACCCTCTCTGAGATAGTCTTCCTAAAAACTCACAGTAAGCATGTAAATCAAACTGGATACAAGCTATCCTTTGCTATAGTCAGCCCCAGGTTCTCATAGGGCCCTAGAATATTAAATATATAATATCAGCAAATACATTTCCTGTGTTTAGGTCTAATGTCTCTTCTACTCTTCTACTAGACCATCTACTATTTATTTTTATCTTCTAGCTTGTTCATAGTTTTCTCCTAATCATCACTCATCTTGTTTTCCTAGACTGCTAGGTGATTTTTTTTTTTTTTGCCAAATACTGAGCTCAGTGACTAAAGATGCCTCTGACAAGGGCTGTGTTACTTATTTATTCCTTTAACTCCTAGTTTATGTTCCAGATGAGGACTTTTAAGGGCCAGGTATCTACCAGGATAAAGGAAGATAGTTGAAGAGAAGCCAGACCATCTATAAATTTTAAGTTCTTAAATCCTACTACTGTTTTTATATACCAATTAAGAATGAACATGGTTCTTCTTGGTTCAAATTCTGGTTTTGCTACTGGGAAAGGGAAAGACCAATGAATTCCATACTATGTTTTTTTATTTGTTCTAGTGACAGGGTCTCACTATATATCCCTGGATGACCTGGAACTTGCTACACAGACTGTTGGAAGGTTCCTATTATTCAGGCCTTAGGATCTTTTCTTGTTCTATGTTCTAGAATGCAAGAATACCAAGGAGAGACACACAGAAGTTGGGAGGAGGGGTAGGAACGATATACAGTATTCATGTATGAAATTCTCAAAAATATTTAATAATAAAATACCCAAGGACAAATGCTTTATCCTTTGTTAGTTTATGCTTGTACACTAGTATTTTCCCCCTTTTCTTTTTTGTGCTATTTCTAGCTTCTCTTTTACCTCTACTTATATGCACATTTAAAAAGGGATATTCTTTACACTTCATCTGGCTCTTTTTCTATGCTATAGGAAGAGTGGACCTGTGACTTTGTAGTGCCATCCAGATGGGTAGATTCTCCTAGGGCTCTTGTATTCCTTGGTATCTGGACAACTCAGAATCAGTCCAGGAACACAATGGCTAAACCCCACTGGGACAATATGAAGCAACTGTAACCACTTGGGTGTATTTCTTTAAAGTTTACTAACTGGTAGTGTCTTATATACCCTTACCACTTCAGTCCTAATATAATGAAAAAAAAGAATGTGATTTACTATAGATTTTTAAGACTAGGAATGCATTTACTAATCACCCATTTTGTTTTCAAACATTACACAACTAACAGCCTTTGGGTAGTGACTTAGTTAGGGTTTCTATTTCTGTGAAGACATACCAAGATCAAGGCAACTCTTATAAAGGAAAGCATTTAATTGGGTGGCTTATAATTTCAGAGGTTTAGTCCATTATCATCATGGTGGAACATAGTGGCATGCAGGCACACATGGTGCTGGAGAAGGAGCAGAGAGTGTTGAAGGAGCTACATTTTGATCCTGTGGGCAACAGGAGGTTGTCTGAGACTCTGGGAGTAGCTTTAGCATATATGAGACCTCAAAGCTCACCTCCACAATGACACACTTCCCTCCAACACATCCACACCTATTCCAATAAGACCACACCTCTTAATAGTGCTACTCCCTTTGGGGACCATTTTCTTTTAAATCATCACAGTAGTATGAAGGGATCAGAAGGAACCTCTAAGTTTAATTCTGCTGATGCTATATGTATTTTAAATAGTAAGTGGATAGCATTTCAATTTCACTAGGAGGAGGGGTATTTAGGTCAGAAAGGGTGAGGACATGTATAAAGAAGGGGTTATCAGTTGAAAGAGAAGACTGGCTATTCTGGCTAGTCTTATGTCAACCAGACATACAAACTAGAGTCATCTGAAAGGAGGAAAACTCAATGGAGAAGATGCTTTCATAAGATCCAGCTGGGAGGCATTTTCTCAGTGGGGGAAGGTCCAGTCCATGGTGAGTGGTGCCACCCCTAGTGGTGGTCCTGGGTTCTGTAAGAAAGCAAGCTGAGCAAATCAGGGAAAGCACACCAGTAAGCAGCTCTCCTCCATGGTCTCTGTATCAGCTTCTGCATCCAGGTTCCTGCCATATTTGAGTTCCTGTCCTGACTTCCTTCAATGATGAACAGAAATACAGAAGTATAAGCTAAATAAACCCTTTCCTCCCCTACCTGCTTTGGTCATGGTGTTTCATCACAGCAATGGAAACCCTAACTAAGACTGTCCCTGATCTTTTCGTAAATCAGCAGTTCTCAACCTGTGACTTAACAGTTGCAAATTTAACAATAGCAAAATTACAGCTGTGGAGTCATAATGAAATAATTTTATAGTTGGGGGATCACCACAACATGAGGAATTATATTAAAGGGTAACAAATTAGGAATGTTGGAGAAGCATTAGGAGAACCACTGTCCTAAATGTTAATGATTTAAGGTGTACCATCTGGGGCTAGAGCGGAGTTGCTGGTACAGTGTTTACCTAGCATGCACAAAGCCTTGGGTTCAGCCTCCAGCACTGCATACACCCAGTGCACAATCCCAGAATTTGGGAAATGGAAGCAGGAAGGTCAGAAAGGCTAAGCTACCATTGATTACCTAGTGAACCCAACCTGGGCTACAAAACAAAACAATATCTAATAGCATCCAAAGAAGGGATCTAAAGAAAAAGTTGGGCTTGAATTTGAGATACTTTATCAGAATGTTAAAAGTCAAGAATATCTTATAAATAATCTAGTCTTTTTTTTTTTTTTTTGTGCCTCAACTGGAACTCTCAAAAGAGTGATGATTAAAATCTGTAAGAATTTAGTGATTTTGATAAATCAACCAAATATAATTTTCCTTTAGATTACTTAAGACTGTAACTGTATTTTTTTCTTTAATTTTATTCTGGTGTGTGTGTGTGTGTGTGCGTGCGTGTGTGTGTGTGTGTGTGTGTGTGTGTGTGTGTGTGTGAATGGTGTATTCACAGGGGTGAACAGGTATATGTGCCATGTGTGAGATTAGTTTTCTACCTCTTTACCTTTTCATTTTATTTCTTTAAAACAGGACCTGTCACTGATCCTGAAGGTTTAAGTTTCCACAAGGCTAGATGGTCAATGAGCTCCTGGGATCTGCCTGTTTCTGTAGCTCACAACATTTCGGTTACAGGTTCACACAGTCACGCCTGGCTTTTTATGTGGGTGCTGGGATTTGAACTTGTCCTCATATTTGCACTCTTATCCACAGAACCAGCCTGAAGATGTATTTTTCTTGTGACACACATAGTTTTGCCCTTAAAGGACACTCTTTATTTACTTTATCATTGCCATTGGATTCAAATCCTTAGTCTTTACTTTTATAGGTAAAACCAAGAAAGAGACTGTCAAGTTAGTAACTACTTAAAAAGTATTTCTGCTTTACTGTTTAAAGATGCAAAATTAATTTTTTAAAAAACAATATGTGTATGAGATTTTTGTCTGTATGTATCAGATATATGCCTGGTACTTGAGGAGGCCAGAAAAGGCTTTGGATTCCCAGGAACTGGGATACAGATTTCTGTGAGTCACCATGTGAGTGCTGGAAATCAAACCAAGGTCATCAAATGGAGCAGCCAGTGCTGAGCCATCTCTCTAGCTCCTTTACCCCCCCCCCCACCTGCAACATTTTGAGACAGGTTCTTTACTAGGTAGCTCTGGCTAGCCCAGAACTAGCTATGCAGACTAGGCTGGCTTCAAACTCACAGATCGATTTGCCTCTGCCTCCCCAGAAAGGAATGTGTCACCACGCCTGACATTGTTTAAAGGCAAAAAAGGACAAAGGTTTGTGGCAAAGAACTTGTAGGTATAAATGGTAATGAATCACAGAATTTTCCTCATTGAACTATAAGACACAAGGAAAAAAACTAATAAGATAAATAGCATTTATAAGGACCACACAATTCTTTGCTAGTCTCAGAATGACTGCTCACATACTTACTTTTTCCACATGGCAATGAATGATTGTGCTGTCACAAATCCAGTCTTCTCTCCTCCTGCAGCTCTGAACATGGGGGCTTTCCAATAGAGTGGACAACCACAGACCTGCAAACAGAAACACCCAGAGTAAGCTAAGCAAAGGAATGACATGCCAAAAGAAGAGACACTGGCTTTTACTTGTCATGCCCCAGTGGGGAAAGGGCTGTTGGGGTCAATGAGGGAGAGGGGATGTAAGGAGTAGAGTTTTTCCTCCCACTGCTGGTCTGGTCCCACCACCGTGCCAGCCCCAAATAGTACACAGAGACTCTGTTTTTGATACAATGCTGTTGGCCCGGTTACTTGTTTTTTATCTGCTAGCTCTGTCTTAATTATTAGCCCATTTCTATGTATTTCCATGTGGTCTTACCAGGGAGAGGCGGCTGGCAGTTCTACCTTCTCCAGACTCTCCATCTTGGCTCTCCTTACTACTTCCTATTTCCTCCTTGTCTCCTGGTCCCTCCTATCTTCCTTTCCTATTGGCCAACAGTGCTTTATTCATTAACCAGTATGAGAAACATATATAGAATGACATCTCCCATCATCTCCTCTTTTCTGTCTAAATAAAAAGAAGGGTTTTAACCTTATCATAGCAAAATATATAACACAACAGTTATCCAATAAGAATCACAGTTAACAATATTTAGTCCATTAACATTTAGTAAGATTAAAGAAAATATTCCATCATCTATTCTATCTTTGTGAGTCTAAAGCCCTATATGTAACTTATCTTTAATCCTAACTAAGGAAAACTATAACCATAACTATCTGTCTTTAACTCCTTCAAAGATCACAGAAGGATAGTATATAAACTCTAGAAATGACAGAGACATCTTGCATTGTCAGTCATTTGAAGTTCTTTTGTAATCTTCCATCTTTAGCCCATAGGCCATAGTGTGTCTGGCAGACTCTTCAGCAAAGTAGGAAACTTTAAACTGTCTTCTTGTATTGGAAGTTTGTCAGTCACTTTTTTCTGTGTCCTGCAGACTGTCTAGCAGACTCTTTCATGAAGCAGGAGCTCTGTAGTACGGTTTTTCCGTCCGCCACCTGGTCTTGTCCCGTCGCCACGCCAGCCCCAATTAACACACTGAGACTCTGTATTTGATATAATTCTGTTGGCCCATTACTAGTTTCTTATCGGCTAGCTCTGTTTTAATTATTAACCCATTTCTATGTATTTCCACGTGGTCTTACCAAGAGCAGAGGAATGGCGGTTCTGCTTTCTCCAGACTCTCCATCTTGACCCCTCCTTCCTCCTTTCTATTTCCTCCTTGTCTCCTAGTCCCTCCTATCTTCCTTTCCTATTGGCCAACAGTGCTTTATTCATTAACCAGTATGAGAAACATATACAGAATGACATCTCCCATCAAGGGGAGGGAGAAGGAGGGACAGCAGAAGAACAAATAGAGGGTTACATGTTTAGTGAAGAAAATGGAAAGCCATTTATCTTTTTTCTAAATTAATTCCCCCTCCCTTCCAGACAGCTGAAGAAAACCAGGGTCTCTCCCGGCCACTCTTAAATGGTATATTTTTCTACCATTTAAAAAGAAGTGACTGACTTAGCTCCCCTGAATATGGGTCTCAGCCAGAAGGACTGAGCAGTCTAAGGGACCTCAGACAGTGGAACCAGGATGTATCCCTGGTGCACAAAAGGACCTTGTAAACACATCCCCAATGGAGGGATACTGCCTTAACCTAGAGACAGGAGAGAAGTCCTAGTCCCTGCTTCAAATGACCTGTCAGATCTTTATGACCCCAACTGGATGGCATTGCCCTACATGTGGAATTGGGGTGGGGGGAATGGGAGGAGAGGGTGGTCAGGGTGCATGTGAGGGGGCAGAGAGGGTAAAAGGGAGGGAGAAAAGGAGGGAAGGAGGGAGGGAGAGGGAACTGGGATCAACATGTAAAATAATAAATTAAATAAAAAAAATAAAAAAGAAGTGACTAAACTTCTGGTTGTGAATGTCCTTCATTTCTTGAACAGAAAACGTAGTCACTTTTATTACCAGGCCACTTGCTGTTAAAACACTCTACTACCAACTTCCTTATTATGAAACACCTTCCTTGTTATGAAACACCATGTTTACAAAACAACAACAAACAAAAAGCTAAACTAGAAAAGGGACTGTAGAGATGGTTCAGTGGCTAAGAAAGCACAATGCTCTAGCAGAGGGCCAGAGAGTGACTCCTAGCATCCACATGGGTGATTCATAATTGTCTAACTCCAGCTTCAAGGTTATCTGATACCTCTGACTTCCGAGGGCACCTGCACCTAAATGTCTCTCTCTCTCTCTCTCTCTCTCTCTCTCTCTCTCTCTCTCTCTCTCTCTCTCTCACACACACACACACACACACACACACACACGGTTTGATAATCCCTCTTCTGAAAATTCTAGACTGTGCAAGAAAACTGCTTGCTATCAAATCTATTTAAATGATTATAATTCACTTAAGGTGAAAAATAAAATGTTATCATTCATTTATGTTAGAAGGTAACTGTAATGCCAGTAACTATGCATTATAAAAATTTTAGTAAGAACTTAGAATAAAACTTCAAGACCCAGGGCTGGAGAAGAGCACTGGCTACTCTTGCAGAGGTTATGAGTTCAATTCCCAGCAATCACATGGTGGTTCACAATCATCTATAATAAGATCTGGTGTGCAGGTGTACATGCAGGAGAAGCATTGTATACATAATAAATACATCTTAAAAAAAACCTCAAGACCTTAAAAAGCACCAGCTTTCTTCTCCTAATGTTCTGCTTTTTAATTTAAAAATATCCTTAAATACTATCCTTTGACTCGGGTAAGAAAGAGTTCTTATTAAATTACCATTTTTTCCTTAGAAGGAAAAAGTATTTCCAATAATCAAGAACACATAAATATTAGTTGAGAAAGATTCTAAATCTTCCTATTTTTGTACACACATGGAAAGCATGTTTCCAGTCTAGAATTCTGAGAAGGATAGGCCACATATTGTTAAAAGATAAAGACACTTTCATTGTATGTCACTGTTCTGCAAGGGAAGGTTTTCCTTTGGAGGTAGACTAGATGTCTATTTACCTTGGGGTTAGGAGAAGTTGCTTCTAGTTTAAAACTGTACAAGAAAGCTTCATAGGAGCCTGAAGAATATCTAGTTGAACATTGTCTATTCCAAGACTGCTGCTAGTTCATGCTAGAGGTGAAGATGTGCAAAGCAGGATTCAAGGCAAGGGAGGTAAAAACAGAACAGGCAGAAACAAAACACTGCTGCCTCCAGAAACAATGAAGTTTATTCTACAAGCAGAATAGAATTTAGGATTTCTTGAGAACTAGTGTGGTAGTTCTAGTAAATCAATGGCTACCTGAATAGTCTTTCTATATTGGGAATGTCATTCCCTTTGACTGAGAATGAAACTTCAGAAGAGACACCCATTGAGCAGTAAGGACAGTGTGACACATAGCTATCTAGCCTGATGAGCAGAATCAACCCTGCCAATAAATTCAGTGACATGTTGAAGGCTAGAGCGTTTTATGACCAGAATTTAAGACTGCTTACGTCCAGAGGCTGAAAGCTTTTCCTGAGGTCAAGAACGAGGAATAGTATTGCTTAGTAGCCATGAGATTTTTGTGTATTACAGAAATTATGATTGCTATGGTACAGGGTAGTAAACTGTCAAATCCATCTTCCCCAATCCCAGTCCTACTGTTCATATTCTAAGGAAATGCTCCTGGGTAGCCACAGTTACAAAGCACAGAGAGAACTGGAAGTTTTTCTAGTTAGGTTTACTTGTTAACCCGACACAGCCTGGAGTTATGTGAGAAGGAAGCCTCTCTTAAAGAACTGCTCAAATCATATTGGCCTGTGGTAAGTCTGTGGGGGATAACCTTGATTAGTAGTTGATGAAGGAAGGCCCAGCCTACTGAGTGAGGGTGGCACTATCCTTAGGCAAGTGATCTTGGATTGTATAAGGAAGCTGGAAGAACACTGACCAGACAGTGGGACAACAAGTAGTATTTTTCATGGTTCTTGCCTCTAGATGCTAGCTTTGAATTCCTGCTCAGAATAGTCTTAATGAATTATGACTTGGAAGTTTAAGCCTAACAAACCCTTTATTTCCCGAGTTGTTTCTGGTTAGAGCATTTTATTACAGCAACAAGAGTTAAAAAAAAAAAAAATAAATAAAAGCTAAAAGTTGCTTGCCAGAAAGTTTGAAACTCTATAACTATGTGAGTCAATCATGAATTTTTCAGAATTAGAAGAGGTCAAGAATTAAGAGAGTCTCCAACTTCAGCTGAAGCCCTCTCAGGAGATACATGCTTATCACCTTTTGTAGGGCAACTTCTATTACTAAACACCTTTCATTTCCTTGGGTTAAGACCTTTTCTCAAACACCTACTACTACTACTCTGCTAAAGCAACATACCAATAAAATGATTCCTAATGACGCACTGCTATACCCATGGGTCAGTGTATCACTAAACCCACATCAGGGACTTTGGAGCACTCAGTTCTACATGGGATGTCTTCATCAAAGCCTTCTTCTCAAAGCTCAGGGATCTATATAGAGGAGGGAGCAGAAAGATTTTTAGAGCTAAGGTAATGGATAATTTCAAGGGAACAAGGTCTTTAGACACAACAGGATTGATGTATGAACACAGAGACAGTGACAGCACACACAAGACCTGCACACATTCAAGCCAGATGGGGTCCCAGCACTGAGAGGGTGAAGCAGACACAAGATCCCACTCCTAATTAAAAAACTATTTGCAACTGATACCTACTGGCAAAGGGAAAACCAGTTTTCTCCAATGTCACTGGGTATATTAACCATAGTCCATGGCAAGCCCTATATCCAGGAGTAGTTGCCTAACACAAAATGAACTCCACTGTCTTTGTGGTGGGCTTTTTGTCTCTTGTTATCAATGTTTGTCATGTTGGTCTTTTGGTTGTTTGTTTTGTATGTGTGTGTATTTATTTGACAGAGAAAGAGAGAGAAAGAGGGGGAGAGAGAGAGAAAGAAAGAGAGAAAACACATGCATATAAAGTTGGAGGCAAGACTTGGGAGGAGTTGGAAGAGGGAAAACATTAAAATACACTGCATGAAAAAGAATTTTAAATATAAAACACAGACTAGGGGAAAAAAACCAATTTACTAGCTGAAAATAATGAGGCTGCAAGACATAAAAAATTCCTGTCTTTAAGTGAAGAGAGGAAAAAAAAATCTTTCTCCCTATGACTGCAGTTAAAGTACAGGCCTGTAAGATAAAGAGAAACAGAAAATATTTTTTTTTCTCCCTATAACTGCCGTTAAAGTGCAGTTATGTCAGTTCATAAGGGATAGTATAAGTCACCAAGACATTAATACATGGACTCATTATGATGCAAAGGCAAAACCCAAAGATAAAATTTAACAATGAAAATGCTTTGAAATGGATTAGAAAAGGTCATCCTTTTCTCATAGTAGCCGAGTACCCAAGTGTTAGGTAGAATAAGGGTATCAGGCTCCAGCAGACAATTGTCAAAGGGAAAAAAATTGGAAATGTAATAATGCCAAGGCTGTGGACCTGTACTATGGCAATTTTAAGGAAGCACATGGTTAGTGCATTTGTTGAAAGTAAATGAATTAGGGTAAAGGGAGCCAGGAGATCAGTAAGAACCTGGAAAGTGAGTGAGGTAAACCTGAGGGCACCTAACCGGGTTTTTAGTAACACAGGAGAAAACCAGTGTGAAGACTCAGTTTTTTTTTTTTTTAAAGGAAGAAAATGGGAGACAAATGACATAGAAAATACATTTAGGAAACAGCTTTAGAAGAAGCAAGAGTAATAATATAGTAATTAAAGCTATTTGAGTAAGACAACTTGACTAACATCTATAATTTGATCTAATAGACCAACAACAAAAAGAACCTGAAACAAGGCTGTTCTGATACACACAGGAGATTACCTAATATCTGTCATGTTCTTTGAGTATTTCAAAGTGGCTCCAAGGCTATTATTTCATTGGGCATTCACGTGATTTCCCATGCAGAAGAGAGTAGGTATTTTTATTTTTATCTTACTTTGTAGAAGAGAGTACAAAGGTGCTCCCCTAAAAGTCACAGACATAGTTAGTTCAGTACTATCCCCCAGAAGAAAGGAGTTGGAGGACTTTGCATGTCTAGATGAGAGTATTTTTTCAGTTTTACACTGGAGGCCCATTTGTCTCTGAAAAATGGTATTTTGTTTTTGGTTTTTTTTTTGTTTTCTTTTCCTGTTGCTCAGTTTCCATGTCTACACTACCCTGTTAGGTTTATTTTCTATTCACTTTTCCCCCTTCACTTGAAGGTATGTAAAAATATTATAAGTACACACTAAAAATTTAACCAAACAATAGTGGACATTAAGTTCTCTGTAGCTGTGTGAGGTCTATGATGAATGGGCTAAACTATACCAACAGATGCTGATTTCATAAACACATTTCCTATGCACTTAAAATCCTGACTCCTGTCTTTATAGCTACACTTATGTGCCACCAAGAGTGGGTTGCAAACACAAGCTGGTATTCCAAGCATCTTTATAAAATGCAAGAATCCATAAATATTTGTTTACTGCTCTGACAATCTCCCCCCTCCCTGTTTCTTAATGGCAGCTTCTCCTCTCCCTTTCCTACATTAACCTGCTGCAAGACAATGGACAGTAAGTAAGTGCCAGAGACACAGCTGACTGCCTCATGCAAGGCAAAAGAAGACAGTAAAGAATGTTGAAAATAAAGATAATTTAGTTAAGTGCTAAGAAACTAGAGCCAAAAAAGCTAGGTTAAACAAAATTAGGTAGCGGGAAGATACAAACAAATTTTTAAAATAAGTGGTTTTAAGACTAAAGAGGCAGGGCTGAAGAGTTGTTGGCTCTGTGGCTAAACAAACGCACTACTTTTTCAGATGATCTGTTTGGTTCCCAGCACCCACATCATGTGGCTTATAACCTGTAACTCCAGCTCTAGGAGATGTGATTTACTCCTCCTTCTGGTCTCTGTAGCATGCACACTCGTGCGTACACACACACACACACACACACACACACACACACACACACACACACACAATAAAATAGCTTGGCCTATAGCTGTCTCAACAACAACAACAACAACAAAAAGCAAAATAAATGAACAAATCTCAACTTTCATTTTTGAGACAAAGTTTGCTTTGTACTCTCATTGGATTTGAACTCAAGATTGTCTCACTCAAACTTGCTGAATGGTGGGATCTCAGGCATGTGCTATCATGTCTTGCTCAAGATAATGTTTCAAGTAAAACACACACACACACACACACACATACACACACACACACACACACACACACACACACACACACCCTCATTTTATATGCAATTGCAGTTTTAACTCTTTAGCAAAATGGGCAGTATATCTTTCCACCTAGGCTGACAGTTAACACAAAGATTTGGCTTCTAAGAATGAAATTTTGGGCTGTTATCAAATTAGTTCTTACTGGGCTACATGATTATTAGAATAAGCAGTAAATAGTTAACAAAAGGCTTAGGAAAATAGTCTTGTTTTTAAAACTCCTCCAGTGTTGACTTCAACACAGGCAACTTTCCATTATACCATTCATGGACCAATATTTACTTTGTATAACTGGTAAAGTCCTTCCTTTGTTCCTCAAAGGATACTTCCCTGCCTTCACTATACTCTGCCTTTGAATAATATGGGCTCAGTAAGGCATTCTACTTTCCTCTTATTGTATTTATGGAGAGCTATCAGGACAGTTAGCTCTGGAGCAGGACAGTGCTACAAAAGCACAAGGTGTGAAGGCCAGATCAGTAGGCTGTGACGAGTAGGGTGAGCAGGCTCCTTGGTCAAGGGTTAGGAATATTCAGAAGACCACAGTTATTCCAAGAATCTTTGTTCAAGACAGGACAAGCTGCAGGCCTGTGTCTGTGAGATACTCTTCACTGGGATAGGCTTTTGTATTACTTACTTTTCTATTGCTATGATATAAAACACCATGACCAGGGCAACTCACAGAAAAGTTTCCTTAGGCTTATGGAATAAGAGTCCTCTGGATGGTAGAGTGGAGGCAATGGTGGCTAGGGGAGGAAGCAGAGAATGTATATTTTGAACCTCAAGCTGGAAGCAGAGAGAGTAAACTAGAAATGATGCAAGGGTTTATACTCTTGAGGCTCACTTCCAATGACATACTTGCTCCATCCAACAAGACCACACCTCTAAACCTTCCAAACAGCTTCATCAATTGAAGATTAAGTATATTCAAAGGCTCAAGACTAAGGGGAACATCTCATTCAAATCACCACAGCTCTCTAGACCTGGGATCCCCAGCCCCATAACAGAGACAGTTTCTCCTTATCTGCCCATTTGAAACATTCCAAGAAAACTATCTCTTTTATAAATTGTTCCTACTTAAATAACCATCCGGCACTTAAGCAGTAAGTGTCCGATTAAAAAAAAATTGAGGTTCTGATAAATTTAATTATGAAGACCTGTGTGTGTGTGTGTTTTACAAATAAGCTCTGTTTATTTAAAACTGAACTAATCCAGATAATCCTCCTTCTCCTGCTTTGCACTCTCTTATCTTTCTACAGCCAGTGTAGATCATGGAGCTTTCCTGTAACTATAAAAATGCTCTTAGCTTTAATTTGTTAGACATTTCCTAACTGCTTATAACCCGTCTGGTGGTAGTTGCTAAACCTGTATCAGGACCTGTCATCTTTTTTTTTTTTTTTTTTTTTTTTTTTTTTTTTCTGGTCTCTAGAGTTTTGGTGTAACAAATTACTTCCAAATGCACAGTTCACTCATTCTTGCTAAATTTTATATTTAGATCTGTAGCTTTAGCCTACTCAGGGAATTGAGCATCTTCAGTCTATCATCTAACACAATAGCTATCTCTCAAGGAATTGGGTAAGGAAACCCAATAGCCTAGAAAGAGAACTTCTAATTTAGATGGCCACTTATCTGAAGTTGGATTATTTGGTGTATGTTCATCAAGATAATGTAAATAGAAACAGCACCATGCTGTTAGAGAAATTGTTTCCTCACATGAACTCATTTTATGACTTCTGCTAGGTTCTTGTGGGACTACTTTCCTCACAGGTAAAACAGTGCAGACAGGTAAGCTCTTATTTCTGGAATACAGATTTTGTTGGAAACATCTCATCAAGTAAGTTCTGACATGGGGAGAGAGTGAAGAAAGAAGAAAAATTACTTTTCATTTTTTAAAAAAGATTCTCTAGTTGTGATTTAACAACAACACAAGTACTCAATAGGGTCAGTTAGGGAAAAGGGTGAGGCATGATTAGAATGCACACTTTTGTAAACAGGAGAGGGAGGTCTTTAAAGCAGATGTTGGGTAAGTTAGTAGGAGTGGAAATCCATCACAAAGGAGAGGTAGGACAGTGTAACCTAGCTACACCTGTGAGCAGGAAGAGAACCAGGCTCATGCAGCAAACGGATATTAGACAGTTTTAGAAAGTATCTCTGGAGCCTGACGCTGGAGGTACTGAAATACAAAGAGGAGAAGGTAGGGCTTTATCTCAAAGAATAAAAATCTTCACATTTTTAAAAATTATTCCTTCCATATGGAAGAATAAATGGGGTCTCAGGCATTCCTTGATCTCCTACTTGCTTCCATGTGGCCATCAGGCCAATATAACCTTTAGTCTCTTAAAGTACACCTTGGCAAAGTGTTAAATTCTATGGTCAGTCTGGTCTACAAAATGAGTTCAAGGTCAGCCTGGGTTAAAAAAAAAAAAAAAGTTCTATGAAGTAGGACCACTGTTCCATGTAGTAGGATCAAATAATTTTTTTTTTGTCATAAGAAGACCAAAACCAAAACCTATTCTTACAGTCAGAGCAAAGAGGCAGTGAAAAGGGAAAATGTTGGTACTGTTAGCAAAAGGCGATTGATTATTCATTCAGTAGTTATGTTACCTTTGCAACTTTCCCCATTTCATAAATATCTGCTTTTTGATCTTCAATGTCCATGAAAGCGGTTTCAACTCTGCTTAGGATCTGTTCATGGTTGCTGCAGGTGTCTGGGAGCCCGTCAGGGAAGTAGAACTGAGGAATGTTTATGGACAATGCTGTAGTCACAACATCATTCACATGAGGGGTAGGAGAGACAGGCTGGGGACTACTTGGAAGGGTGGCAGCAGATGCAAGTGCTGTTGCAGGTTTCTTTTCTGGTTTATTTTGAATCTGGAAGAAAAATGTGATTATAAGATACAAAAATTATAAAGAGTACATATTTTTCAAGGGTCCTCATCAGCAATACGAAGTTGTATATAAATACAAGAATGCGCAAATAGGGACAGTAGAGATCAAGAGCTCACTTTAGAGTTTTCCAGGGCAGTAAGCATGTTTCCAGGGAATGTTTCCATATTAAAATTATTTATCTTATTTATCAATACTTGTTCACATGGATTTATGGTTTAAAAACTCTGCAGTAAATTTTTCCATCTATCAGTTGGCAAATATTTCAAAATAGTTAAAGAGCAGTATCAGCTGATCAAGACCTTAAAGTATATTCTTTTTGTTGTTAGAACAACCAGTAAAATAAAATTCCCATTTATTGTTGAACATGTTTCAAACATACATTAAACAGGACAATAAACAAACAGCAACTTCATAGAAAAAAATAAGAAAAAAAATAAGAAAAAAATAAGAAAAAAAACCTTTTTATCTTTGGTCTTTTAAAGCCATTTCGTACAAACTTACTACTTTTAGTACAGCTAGATACATAAACAGAAGTTACTGGAATTCTTAGGATAAGATTTTTTGCTGTTGTTGTTGGTTTTGCTTTATTTTTCAAGTTAGGGTTTTACTGTGCAGCCCTGGCTGTCCTGGAACTCACTCTGTAGACCAGGCTGGCCTGGAACTCAGAGCTCCTCCTGCCTGTGCCTCCCAAGTGCTGGGATTAAGTGCTGCCCCCAACCCCTCACTATGGCTGCACATTTTTTTGTTGCTGTTGTTTTGTTTTGTTTTTTCTCCTTTGAGAGTATAATGAACGTGGTCACAGCACAAATAAAGTCAGAAGTAGGACAGAGAACACTCTGATGGCTAGTTTGGTGAACAATCATCATTAAAAATGGTTGACCCCTAACAATAGGCACAAAAATATAGAGTATAAATAAAAAATACAAATTTTTCCTTTGGAAGTATTTTTAAGGAAAAAAAAAAAAAAAAAAAAAAAAAAGGCAGGGCCCTTGGAAGTTCTGGTTCTTTTTTGCCCCTCCTCTGTTGCAAATTCATGTTGTGGTTTTTGTGGGGTGGCGGAGAGCAAATGTCATCTGTGAGTGGCACTGCCCAAAAGGCAGGAGAGCCACATTTACACTCCGGGCGGTCGCCTTAAGTTTAGTTTTCACTTTTTGCTGTCTAGTCATTGCCAATGGCCTTCTGCTTCTTGGTGTCAACACCATCATTCTCTTAATCTTCAGCTACCTTCTTGCCCATAGGAGCCTCAGTTTTCCCATCTTCATCTCCATCCTCTGCCTCACCATTACCTTCTTCCTTTTCTTCATCTACTTGTGAGCCTCCAGCTCCCTATTTTCTCACTAGCATTCCCATTGTCAGGAGCATCTCTTCTGTTCTCTGCTTCCTCCACAACTTCCTCATCTTCACATCTTTGATTGTGGGCTCAGAGCTGGTGTTCACCGCTGCATCTGACATGGTGGGGCATGGTGACGATCTGATGTGAAGGTGAGGTTCTGGTGAGAAGGCTGTGGCAGTGGCCAGCTGAGTCCAGCAGGCAGAGAACGTGGCTGCAGTGAGCAAGGAGCAGACCCGGGAACATTACAAAGAGGGCTTTTTGGAACAGCCAGTAGGGGTTAAGGTATATTCCTAGTCTGTTGGAACTTTACTAGTTAGTTTCTTTTTGAAAACTGTTTTTGGTCTTTGTGTAAATTCCCACCCCTCCTCCAAATGGAAGAAATGATTTCTTTAAAAAGATACATCTAATCTCTGCATTAGTGGTATAGTGGTGACCACAGCTGCCTTCCAAAATTAGGGTTGGGATGTAGCTCAGTGGGTAGAGTGCTTGACTATTTACCATGCATGAGGCACTGGATTTAACACCCAGCACTGAATAAAACCAGGTGTGGTGGTACAAGCTTGTCATTCCCACACTTGGAAGTAGCAGGGTCAGCAGCTAAAGGCCATCCTCTGCTATACAGCAAGGTGGAGGCTTTCTTAAAGCAGAAAATATACATATTAAAATGTATTTGGGATATTGGGTATTTTAAATTTCTTTTCTAGCTTGGCTTTGCCAAAGTAGAATTACTAACAGTATTTGACAAACATTTCAGAACCCTTCTGGCTGGTTTGTTTGCCACTTGCCCTGTTATAGCAGGATGGCTTCCATAAGATATAAATTTAACTCATTGTGGTATCCTCCAATAGTAAAGAACCATGGTCGCTAATTTAATCATAACCAAAACGTCTTTAAAGTTAATTAAATGTTAATTTATAGTTTATATCTTTTCTTGCCCCAAAAAGTACCTTTTGAAGTGTGCTTCATGGGACAGGCATGGTGAGGCAGCTGAGAGCTTGATCTTACTCAGGACTGAGGAAAAGGTCAAGGGAGGTACACCATCATTCAGATAGGAGGTTTTCTTGTTTGTATGCTTGTTTTTTTTCTTCTTTTAAATTTCTTTGAGATAGGGTTTCAATGTAGACTAGGCTGGCCTTGAACTCTATGTAGTCAAGGTTGAACTTGATCTCAGTATTCTCCTGCCCCTGTCACCCAAGTGCTGGGATTACAGTAGTATGCTATTATGTATAGTTTTTTTTAAGATTTATTTTTAATGTGTATGAGTGTTTGCCTACATGTATATATGTGCATGTACATGCTTGGTGCTGTGGAGGTTAGAGGAGGACTTCAGGTCCACTGGGACTGGAGTTATAGATAGTTGTGAGCTGCCATAATGGATATTAGGAATCTAACCAATGTCCTCTGTAAGAGCAGCAAGTGTTCCTACTGCTGAGCCATTTTGCCAACCCCATATGCCCAACTTTTTAGGAGTTTATTTTTACCAATAAAGACTAAATTCAATTCTGAGATTCCTTGCAGAAGAAAGTAAAAAAGGTGCCTGGCATTGGTGGCTCACGCCTTTAATTCCAGCACTTGGAAGGCAGAGGCAGGCAGATCTCTGACTTTTAGGCCAGCTTAGTGTACAGATGGAGTTCCAGAACAGCCAGGGCTATACAGAGAAAGCCTGTTTCAAAAACAAAACAAAACCAACAACAACAAAAAAGGATTTCATGAACATTTACAGGGATCTAAATTAACAAGGGTCATGAGCATGGCATTGTATTAGATGTTACAGAAGTATGAAAGGCATAGTTATTGAGTAGCTAGGTTTTGGGCGGGGGGGGGGGGTGCTAGAAGTCTCATCCAGTACTGGTAGATGGCAGGCAGGTTCTCTGCTACTGGATACCTCCCCAGACCTAACTAAGTTGTTTTTAATTTACTATGAACACAAAGTATTATTCAAATACTCTTTCTTTATAAACTTACCCTGATGTTCCTAATGTTTGGATATTAATCCCATATAAAGTCACAGTCAAGGAAGAAGCAGCACAAAAGGAGATCAGGCCAATGAGCATAAAAACCACAACAGTAAACAGTGACGGCTTATTAGTCTGTGACATCAGGAGAGTTACCTAATCTTTTAGAATTTTAGTAGTAAACAGAAATCACAGCCCCCATTCTTTTCAATATTGTGAGGACTTAAGGAAATAACAGAATGCAATATACATAAATGGTTCCAGTGCTGACATGTTTGTCTTCATGAAAGGCAATGAGTGATAAAGCCACACAGTGGTGTTCTCAAAAGATTATAAGTGATGCAGAATTTGGCAAAGTCCTTTAGATTTAATAATAAACAACCATGTCCACTTGTAAAGCAATCCAAAGTTTATAAACCTCTCTTGAGTTAGCAAAGTGATAACCTAGTTTGAACAAACATTTCTTTGCTTTAATGCTAAATCTGTAAATATCATTACACAGTCGTATGAAATCTGCAGCACCAGAAAGTATTGTTAAAACTCTGAAACAAGGCAGGTCTTCAGAGGCTCTACCTAGATTCTGTGTATCAGGGTCGTGTCTATTCTATTATTTTGTGCAGAAAGAGACTATGAGTATACAATCATCAAAATTCCATTTCTTCAAAATGTTTCCAACAGTATGATATCCAGGGGAGTGAGGTTTAATTTTAGGGCAGTTATGACATTAGAATTAAGACCACAGCTGTCACTGGGTATGAACACATGCTGAGGCCTAGAGCAAAACCTTCAATGTTAACTGTGCACTTGTACTGGCAGATGAACACAACACTCAGAACAAACGCTGGCTGCTAAAGTTAACTGAATGGGTAAACATTTGATGACCTAGTATTATTCTCTTTTGTGTGTGTGTAGACTTCTTAATACAAAGTAAATTACTAATAACAGAGTATTTAATTTATTGGTTGATAAAGAAAAATAATATAAAAAGGATGAATTTATTCTGAACTTTCAGCTCTATCAATTTACCTGCAATTGTGTTACTAGGAGACACATATTTTAAACCTTAAAGTAGTATAATAAAACTGACTTTATAAACATGGATTAAAAAAAACTTGCAATTGTTGCCTGATTTGCTAGCACTCAAGTCTGACATATGCTCATTTTAAATAAAGCTGTTTTGATCCAATATAGGACTAGTAATGAAAAAGAATAATTTGGAAACGTATCTCAATTCTCTATTTCAGTTTTTCAGCTCAGTGCAACGTTAGTCATTCTGAACTATATAATACTTCCAATATTTGACCATTTTGACACATGAAAAAAAAAAATCACAAACCCCACGCCCCAAATGTGAAGTTTTTCTGGGTCAGAATAACTATGAAATTATGGCTCTTTGCTGGAATTTGGACAGTTAGCACTTGTACAGCCTTTGATTTGTACTGTACTCCATGTTAGGCAACTTATATGATGACACAGACATGGGCCCTAAGATCATAAGCAAAGAAGCAGAGAGACTCTAGTCACTCCAGGCAATCTGTCTCAGCTTACTAGGGTAAGGCATTTGTTTAAAATTTAGAAGATATTGTTATTCTGCATTATCTACATATCCACAGTTATTTCAGACACACACTGTTGTCTCTATATAAAAATACCTTAGGGAGCTGGCAAGATAAATATTAATAGATAAAGGCACTTGCCACATAAGCTTGGTGACCAGAGTTTGAGCTCCAGGGCCTATGTAAAGGTGGAAGCAAGAACTGACTTTATAAAAAGTTGTTCTCTGATCTCCACATGTGTGCCGTGACATGTGTGTTCACAAACATCATTCACACTCACTAATAAAGTAAAAATACTCTGCTTTCAAAAATATTACCAGGATCCATATTATTTTAGATCATAACTATACCTTAATAAAATCTACTGATTTAAACTTACAAAGAGTGTTTCTACAGGAATCCTAATTTTCTAGTATGCTTGGTAAATACCTGCTAAGTTGTATTTATTGTCTGCAAAACAGGGTTCCCTCCCTACAGCATAAAAATGTGAGTACTGTACTCCAGGTCCAGAAGTTCTATTTTTAAACCTGCTGGAATCCCTCTACAAATAGCTTTCTGCAAATAGCTGAATAGAGAACACAGATTAATTCCTTGTCCTAATATCAAGTACAAGTGAGTAATAAAATTATTTGTGTGTTAGTTTACTGTGTAGTTTTAGTAGTAATTAAAATATTTAAAAGAAAAACCCAAATTCCAAACCTGTGTCTGCTGAAATGACTTCAGCCGCTTCTTGAACCGTGATGGGAGGACAAAATCACAGCCCCTTGCTAGGAAAGCTAATTCTCCCCTTAAATCCGGGTCCCTTCGCAAAGATGTTTCCTTGATCATCATCTTTGAAAAGTTAATGTTCACTCTCCAAGCGGTCAGCTCACTTCCGTTCGAAGACAGTGTCAATCTTGCCAGTAGAAAGATACTTTTTTCTTCTTATCTCCCAAATAAATTAAGTTTAATCATTGTGTTCTCTCAGCCTCCTGGGACCACAATACAGGCTTGTCCTGACATGCAGCTGGTTCCCAAATACAGCCTGTGACTCCCAATGCCTGCTCATAATATCCCAGTTAGAAACACAGCCTGCAAAGGGCCTACTGCTTCTTGTTGGTAGCGTTATGTGAAATTGACTGGTACATGTTTAGAATGCAGAGCCTTCTGGGAAAGAAAGTACCCACCACTCCTAGTACCACAATTAGAAACATTACAGCTGGACCTAAAAATAGCAACTTCTCAGATAATGCTAACTTCTGAAACTCAGAACAGAGGTGCTGGATCACATACTTTATCCTCAAACTGGGGTGAAAAGATTATGTGGGATATTTTTGTCTTTTGCTACTTGATATTTTTTAAAGAAACAAAACAAAACAAACTGAATTTTAAATATGAAAGTATCATTTTAAGAATAGCTTTTTATTTATTATCTGAAGAGGAAGCAAAAATTTCATACCCCTAAATTTCTCCACCCAAAATATGACAGAAATGGTCATTCTCAAATGATAATTTACAAAAATATTTATTGGTTTTTAAAAGCAGATTATTTTAGCTATTAAATGTAATTTTTGAAGTGACTATGGATATAGTGTAAAAATTTATCATCAAAAGTATTTTTACTTTTGTGGAACAACTTAACATCCTAATAAAGAAATATCAGATACAATGAAATTTAACTAAACAAGGGCATAAAGATGATCAAAAAGCAATAAAAGCACATCCAGGGATTATGAGATTTTCCTTTGAGGAATTTAAAGAAATAAAAGTATTTCACCATTTTACTATATGTTAAATATTATTCTCATTTTAATATTAAAAATTATCAAAATATTGTCTTTATATATTTACATTTCACTATTTATTTTTAATTGATTTCACCAATTGGGATTTTTACTTCTAGCAAACATAAAACACCATAAAGAATAAAACTAAAAATATGAGTCCATATATAAATGATAAATAAATGTAAAAAATTAAAATATTTAAGACACATATTTCCATACGCAAATGTAGCTTATGCTTCTCTATTGACTATCAGACTTAATTGCATTCAGGTGAAAGAGTTAATAATTTGTAAAATTTTATGAACCAATTATTATCCAGTGATGTCTAAAATCTGCAGGACATGTTCAATTTTAAGTTGTTCACTCATTCAAATATTTTTATGATCATATATATGTACTAGATGCTGAATTGGATGCAAAGACAGAGATGATAATGAAGGAGCTTCTTAGTTCTCTCACTTTGTTTCCTAAGACAATGGTGAACTGGAATAAAGGACAAGAAATATTTACATATTTCATTTACTTCTTGTATGTTTCTGAAGTTTTAAGGTTAGAACAATGTTTAAAAGTCCAAATTCTGGTGAGTGTGGTGCCAAAGGCCTTTAAACTCAGTACTTGGTCAGGCAGAGGCATGCCTCTGTGAGTTCTGGGCCAGCCAAGGCTACAATGATGAGACCCTATCTAACTAACCCCACACACCAAAAGAAAAAACAAACAAACAAACAAAAGGCAAATGCTGTTTAAAGCTCCCAAGGAAAAGTTACTCTGTTGTGCTTAAGGAAACATCTTTTAATGTTGTCTGATGATGAAATAAGCTCCCAGTTTTCATTAATAAAGCTGTTTTCCGAGCGGGGCGCTGGTGGCACATGCCTTTACTCCCAGCACTTGGGAGGCAGAGGCAGGAGGATCTCTGTGAGTTAGAAGCCAGCCTGGTCTACACAGTGAGTTCCTGGATGGCCCCCAAAGCAGTACAGAGAACAAACAAACAAACAAACAGTAACAACACAAAACTGTTTTCCAAAAAATAACAATCAGAGGGTACAGGTCATGGCCCTTATGGGAATAGAAAAGAGTTGGTTTGTGACAATAAAAGTTAAGACAGAGAGAGACTAGCATGAAGCTATTTGCTTTTTACTTATTTGTGCTTGCATGGAATTTGGCTGCTTGGTCTTAGTGGGGATATGAGAATCTGACTTAACCAGAAGTGCACCTGGAACACTGTTTTTAGAGAGGCTTCTTCTTTATTGGGAACGGCCAATCACAACAGACTTTAATGATCTTTTTTCATCATGAGGAGCCTGTCTAAAGATACAAGCAGTTCTATTTGCACTGTGTGCTTACTGTGAGTCTCCAGGGCGACAATCAAGCCATCTCCACTACAGGATACAAGAGGCAAGTGTTTTCTGACCTGAGGATTACTGGGATTTTTCAGCTGTTATTTTGAGATCTGGCTGCCAAGACTGGGGTTCCTTTCCTGTGAACCATTCTTCCTGAATAAGCATTCTTGGGTAAGGGAGACAATTTTGTGATTGGCTTCTTTCACTTTACATCTTTCCAAGGCTTCCCATGTAGTAGCATGTATCAGTAGTTTGTTCCCTTTTATGGTTAAATAACAGCCAATTGGACATTTAGGTCATTTCTACTTTGGGGCTATTATAAATACTGTGGTAGTGAACATTCATGTTGAAAGAGAGATGACCTCAAGTTCAGAAAGATTATTTCTCTTGTCCCAAAATGCTTGCTCTAGATGGAGTGGTTCTCAAATTGTGGGGGTTGAATGACCTTTCACAGGGGTCATCTAAGACCAGCGGAAAACACAGATATTTACATTACAATTCATAGTAGTAGCAAAATTACCATTATGAAGTATCAATGAAAATAACTTTATGGTTGGGGTCACCGCAACATGAGGAACTGTATGAAAGGGTCACAGCTTGAGGAAGGTTGACAGTCACTAGAGGAAGACATATGGAAGGACAAATTCCTGAGTGGGAGTTTTGTGGCTTCTCTGGGAGAGGCATATGCAGGAAGGATGGCCTTGTTGCTAAGACCCTAAAAATAAAGCACTTCTGAGATAGCCTCCATTAGCTATCAAGCAAACAAAACAAAAAACAAAACAAAACAAAAATCAAAAAAGCCCAAACCAAACCAACCAACCAAACAAAAACAAAAACAAAAAAACCAACCCAACAACAACAACCCCCCCCCCCCTTACTGTGTCATAAAAGGATCTATGGAACCCAGGAGAGCAGTTCCAAGTTTGGAGAAACAAGAAGTGCATCAAAGGAAGGTGTGACTTTTAAGGAAGCAGGGTACACATTTCCTCTTATAGAATCCATTCTGTAAGGCTTAGTGTGAAACTCAGAAATGTTTTAAAAACAATTTTCTAAATCTTATAATTCTCTGACCTTCTCCCTTTGAAAAGGAAGACAGTGATATATAACCTTAATTATCTCTGGAGAGAGTCAGCTCTGGGCAACGTTATAAGAATAGGTTGTTTAAAAAAAAAAATTGAAGATTGACTGAAGAACTAAATCACTTACTTTGATTTATGTATTAATGCCAAACAGTGTTATATATACAATTGCTATGCTAGGGCTGTAGTTGTGGCTTAGTGGTAGAGTGCTCACCTAGAATAAACAAGGCCCTGGATTGGAAAATCCCCGGGACTGGAAAAAGAAAACACACACACACAATCAAAAACAAAACAAAAAAAAAAAAAAAATAAGAACAAACAAAACAAAAACAAATAACCCCTCAATACTGAAATGGTATTTGTTGTCTATCAACAAATTTTTATGCTGAATTAAGTCAAGTCCTTATTCTGTACACATGGTAGTTTACAGTCATTACCAGCCTCAGCTGAATGTACTTATGGAGGCCAAGATAACACTAGCCAAAGACTTCCAGTTAGGAAGGCCAGTTGGGATGATCAGGCAGCAAAGACTGTACAAATCTGAGTAACAGAACACAATACCGAAAGGCCAGGGAATCAGCTTAGTTGTCTGAGAATCCATGTTGTGGTGTTGGAAGCAATTGCAGAAAAACAGCAGAGAATAGTACAGAAGGATTTTGCTTAGAAGACACCAGAGGAAAGAAGTTATAGTAGAGAGGAGGTTATGATGAATCAGGACTACACTGTTAGGGGAAAAATTAAACATTAAATCAACCTGGACATATTAGGACACAAAGCTCCCAGGAGGCTGAAGCAAGAGGACCACAAGTTTGAGGGACTGCCTGTGCTATGTTAAGTTCAAAGCCTGGGTAACTTAGTAAGACCCTATTTCAAAATAAACAGCCCAGCCCCAACACCAAGGAATAGAAGGTTTCCATTTCATTCATACATTAAACAGATAAAGGAAGGAATGAAGGAGGTGGAGAGGAGGAAATATGATTAGAAGACAAGCAAACAAACAAACAAACCTCCCCCTTGCCCCCCAGGAGCTCACTGTGTAGCTCTGGCTGGTCTGGAACTAGCTAAATAGACCAGGAGGGCCTTGAATTAATAGAGACGTGCCTGCCTCTATCCACAGAGTGCTGGGATTAAAGGTGTGCACCACCACCACGTCCAGCCTAGGATTTGTTTATGGGTGTATGAGCACATTATCAGTAGCTACAACATAGCAAAAACGTTTCTCCTTCACCCATCACCCATTAACTGCACATAAATACTCAGGCAGGGGATAATACTATCTTAGGAATTTGGGATGAGAGTTAAATTCACATGTGTCAAGATAGAACTGGTGGTCAAAGAATGTACTAATAATAGCAAGCATCACACTGTGAAAGGAGAGCCGATGGAGCTATGTGGGTGCCAAAGCACTGTGGTCTTTAAATGTGATCTGCCAGAGGAGAATGCATCCTTACTTTTAGCCTAAAGTCATTACTGTTCTCTGGGGATCTGAGCCAAAACAGAAGGACTTTAACTCAAAGATCAGAACCTGACTTGCAATTTTTACGAAGTAGGGAGACTTAAGGTGTAGAATAATCTTGTAATAAATTAAGTTAGTTTTAAGTAATTTCTTAAGATAGTCATATTAGGAGAGATTTTTAGGATTATAATACTAGAATCTAGCCTGATTATAATACTAGAATCTTTGGAAATACTTTGAAAAAATTACTTTTATTATTTTTCTTTTTCTAAAAGGATTCTAAGAAAAAAAGTTAAAACACTACAGGAATATAAAAAGTCTCTAAAAAAAAAAGTTGAACAACGTTAATAAATACCTCAAATATCTATTGAGTTGGGCAGCTTAGATTCTGCCAACTTCACACAAACTAGAGTCACTCGGTATGAGGGACCCTGAGTTGAGAATTGTTTCCATCAGACTGGCTTGTAGGCAAGCTTGGAGGGCATTTTCTTGATTAATGGCCCACTGTGGGCAGTGCCATCCTTGGGCAGGTGTTCCTGGGTTGTACATGAAAGGTTGAGCAAGTCCTGGAAAGCATGTCAGTAGGCAGCTTTCCTCTGTGACCTCTGCTTCAGGACTCCCGACCCTCCACCTCCATACCCCCCCCCCCCCGTTCTGGCTTGAGCTCCTTTCCTGATTCTCTTGATGATGGATTCTAACATATAATATGTAAAAATTCCTTTCCTTCCCAGGTGGTTTTACTCAGTGTCTTATTACAGCAGCAGAAACCAAAGAAGCACACGAGTCTGCTACTGATCTAGGTGTTGGCATACAGTGGGTAACTAAACAAAACTAGTGTGCTAGCTATAAATAATCTTTACCACATTACTGAAATCTGTGCTTGGCAACATGTTAACAACAGTTTCAAATTATAAAACTAATTACTAAAAGATGTAATGTCATCTACATTTTTCTTTTGGTGCTAGGAATGGGTACACTAGACAATCATTGAGCAACCTCCTCAGCCCAATTGTGCTTTCTAATATAGGCATGTTAAGTTGTCAGGTTTCATTAGATTTACAGTTTTAACACTTTTACTAAAAATAAATTAAAACAAATGTTTATAAAAAGGAGGTTAGGGTTTATTTTTTAACCTTTGCGTTATGATTCATGTTCTATGGCCCCATTAAGCTAAAGAGGCCCACAATGACTGTAATGCCATCTACTAGCAGGCCCACAATGACTGTAATGCCATCTACTATTAGCAATAAAACAGTATTAAAATATGCTTTATTGGGACTTGGGAGATAGTTCTCTCCATAAAGTGCCTGTGGTACAAACATGAGAACCAGAGCTCAGATCTCCAGCATCCACATAAAAGGCAGACATTGGAAATAGTGGTATGGTATGTCAGCTACACTAGTGCTAGGTAGGAGACGGGGCGGGGGTAGAAACAGATGGATCGCTAAAATTTGCTAGCCAGCTAGTGTTGTTAATGGGTGAGCTCTTGGTTCAGTGGGATGTCATCTCAAAAATGAGATGAAGGAGATTAAAATAAAGATACCAGATGCTGACCTCTGGCCCCCACTCATACACGTACACCCCTCCACAATGCACATGCAAACAGATTAAGTACTACCTAAGTGAATATAGGTTTTTAGTGTTTACTTTTTATAAAATATTCCATTATCTTCCATATTAACATATGGCCTCAGTACAGTAATTCATAATTGTGGAACCTTTGGGAACTTTAGCTGGATCACTTTGTCCTTCCTCTACACGCTGTTCTTAGTTGTATTTGGCTCACTTGAATACCGATCCACTTGTATCAGCTTTTCTTGAAACTACAATGTTTCAAGCCTCTCATATAGAGGCTTTTTAGAAAAGTATATCCTCAAGTGTCATGTGTTAGCCCATGACTGTGAGAAACGAGTGACACTGTGAGAATGAAAAGTTATACAAAAAGACAAGAAAAAAAAGTTGATAGATGGGTCAAAGAAAATAAAAGCTAGTTTTCAGAGATAAGTCATGAATAAAGATGATTAGGGAAAACAGCTATCTGTGGTTATTCTGGGTAAAAAAAAAAAAAAATCATTTTTAAAAGTGTTTCTCCTGTCTCAGCCTCCAAAGTTGCTGGGATTACAGTAGCACATCACCACACCTGGTTTTATTTACTTTTTAAATGTCTAATAGTACACTGGTTGGATATCAAAAATCCATCAGTAGTTTTTGTTATTGATTTTTAATGATGTTTTCAGGATTTCCAATACACTCAACAAAACAGGACAATGAGCCTTATCAAAACTCCGCTTTGCCTGGTGTTGGTGGCGCAGGCTTTTCATCCCTATCTAGACAGGAGTTAGCAAACTATTTCTATAAATTCCCATGTAGTAAATAAATACTTTAGGCTTTAGGTCCTCTATCACAACTACTCAGATTAGCAGATAGAACACAAAAGTAGCCATAGATCATTTAATGAGCAGGTGTGGGTATGGTCCTGGCAGCTGCAGGGTGGATTTGGCTCAAGGGCCTTAGACTGCTGACCTTGGTCTAGGCCAATATCCAATTTCTGAATATCCTCTTAGTATTTTCTTTTTGGCTTTCCCTCACAACAGCAGCTTAGATTTCATTTTTATCTGGTCAACACATACTGCTTACTCTTGGGAAATTATTTTGAATACATAATAAAATATTAATGATATGTAATACTGTCAAGTCAAAAAAAATTTTTTTTTAATGTATCATCATCAGTGACACTTAAAAATACTGCCACCAGGCCCATTAATTAAAATGTATTTAGTACCTGGTAGTTTTTCAGCTGTCTAAAACAATAAAAACAACAAAAAGGACATAATTTAAAAATAGTTCTTAAAAGAAGTAACAGGCCAACTGTGGTGGCACATGTCTATAATCTTAATACTTAGGAGACTTAAGACATGAGCATGGCAAGTTCCAGACAAGACTGAGACACAATATAACTGTCATAAAACAAAACAAGGGCTCAGAATATAGCTTATCAGTAGAGAGTCTGCCCAGCTTATGCAAGAAAATAAATAGACTAACAAAACAAAACAGAAAAAGCTTACAGGAGTAGATAAACAATCTCAGAATAGTAGAAACTTCTGAGAAAAAGGAGAAACTAGTGAGGAGGGGTATCCTATGGGTTTCTCTGCATCTAAGATAATTTTTGAAAGATGAAGTTGCTAATGAAAACACTAAAGCAGACAAGCCTCATGGCAGACCTATAACTGCAACTATATGGAGCTGGTGAAAAAGGATTGTAAGTTCAAGGCCTGCATGGGCAATAGAAGGCATTTAGCACAGAAAATGTCTTGTAACTAACAAACAACAAAAATGAATAATCAAACCAAACTGTTTAGTTGGAACTTCCAGCTTGCCCCATTCCTGTTTCTCTCTCCAAATCCCAACTACCCAGAGAGTCTCCAAACAAAGAAAAGGTACCTATTCTTGCTGGCTACCGTGACTTCTTCCCCTGAAGTTGCCACACCTAAGTCCCCACCTAAAGTGCTCAGTTTTTAACCATACTTGGGCATAAATCCAGCTTTTGGCAGACACAACATGACCCCTTGCGTACAACCTATAAAGTTCCCTGCTTTCGTTTGTGGGCATAGTTTCTCCAGCCTTGATCTCTGGGACTGGAGAACTTGCCTGGGAGTTGCTTTGCTCAAATAAACCTATTGTTATACTTTTTTGATTTGGCTTGGTCTGGCTTACTACAGTGATGGAGAAACCTATGGGGGAGGGCAGAAAAACCTATTACAAACCAAAACCACTAATTCAAAAACTGAACAAATACTATAGAAAACTGATAATCGAAAAGACTAAGTGGTGGGTGATACAAGTGTTTTTTTTTTTTTTAATATATATATATATATAGCTAACCACACTTTTCTATTTGCTTAAAACTAGAGCTGGAAAATTGTAGTCCTGCCTATTTTTCTAAGTGTTGGCTCTAAGATTAGTCTAATATTTTCTGTGTGGGGTATGTGTGTATATGTAGTATTTTCTTGTATGTACACATGGATGCAGGGGCATGTTTCCATGTGAGCATATGTGGAGGCCACAGGAGGATACCAAGTGTTTTACTCTACCACTCTCCCTCTTTATTCTCTTGAGGCAGGGTCTCTCACCTTTTTGATGAGGCTCACAGTTAGTGAGCTAGCTCCCAGGATCTGCTGGCCTATGTCCACAATACTATGGTTATAGACATATTCTGTCATGCCAGGCTTTTTATGCAAGTGCTAGAGATTTGAAGTGAGGTTCTCGTGCTTGCATAGGAAACACTTACCAACTGAACCATCTCCCCAGGCCCAAGTTTAACATTTTTAAAGAACAACTTAATCGCGTGTGTGCACGCATGCACACATGCGCGTGCACACACATGCACACAGGCAAAAGATAATGACATACCAAGTCTAAAACGTTTACTATCTGCATTTCATAGAAAAAGGCAGCTAACTCCTGTCTTAGCACAATTCACAGGAAGAAAAGGTTAAATAAGAAAGGACAAAACATAGCAAGGAGATATGGCCTCTTGCACAAAGCCATCTTCCTGTATGAAACATCTCATATTATTTGTCTCTTTCAATTAACTGTCATTAGCATTTTTCGACTTCTATCAAGCAGAAGTACCAAATTTTATTCTTTTCTGATATAGAAACTTATTTAAAAGAATACTGGGAGATGATATTTTAAATTACATTCTGACTTCAGTTCATATTTGTAAACAAAACAAAACAAAACGCCCTAGGAAAACTGGTGTGGCATTGTTGGCTGCTGCGTTAGATTGAGAATGTCACCAGGGTGCTACTCCAAGATTGGGAGTATTATTAGGGACTTGCTCCCTGATTGTCTTCTTTTCCCCACAGGAGATAATGTAGGAAGAGTGCTTAATAAACACTCAAAATATGGCACCACAGTAAAGGTTTCTGGTTATAATGGTTGTGAGAAATTACAATAAGTCATCAGAGAAGATGAATATTTTCTACTCAGTAGGCAGTATATTTAGAAAATATATCCAAATTTCTTAGCAGGCTTAGCTTACAATAACTGTAGTTCTTAGTAAATCATTAGCATTCTGAGGTTATTACATAGGTATTTTTTTTGTCCTTTATAACATGTTAAACACATCAGTATTGCCTTGAATATGAAGACTTTTTTTTTTAACTTTTATAATTAATTTATTCAGTTTCTCTCCCAGTGATGACCCAAAGACCCAACTTAACTAAAGATATTATCACAGGGACTTAGAAGCTATGATTGCTAAAATCATCCACTCTTCATTTGGGTGTGAACGACACAAAGAAAGATAAAAAACTTGGTGTTATTTTGCACACACACACACACACACACATACACACACACACATTTTTTTTTTTTTTTTTTTTTTTTTTTGCTACCCTAAATTTGGGTCAGATTCTTGCTCAGTTCTGCACAAAGATATGTAAGTCATTTAAAGAATGTCTGTCTGAAGCTGCTCATCCTTTCCTACCCCCAACACACCAAATAAGAGTAACTAAGACTCACTGTAGTATCTGGACATCTCCAGTCTTTGCTCTAAACTCAAAAGAACTAATTCCACCTTGCCTTTCTTTCCTGCAATCTCCTTGCACACCAGGAGGAAATGATCTGGTAGATAAACATTCCAAGAAAAGACCTGGAATCAATCCCAAGACAACAGCAACTTTCCTTGTGACCAAAAAGCACAGCTTACCATCTAGAGATAATGATCAACTTGACCATGGATTACCCAAGACTGCTTGCTTTGCTCAGCTATGCAAACCCTTTAACCTTTGCCTCTGTTCCCTTTCTAAAAGTTTAAAAGCTCACTGATGACAGGCCTTAGGTCACTGCCTTCTTCTGGTATGGTCACAGTGCTTTTACAAAACTTCTTTCTACCTTCACCACTGCCATCTCTTGGATTGAATTCTGGGAACAGTGGATAGACCAGGTCCCTTGGGACTCTGAATTGGGCTTTTTCTCTAAAACTAACATTACCAATATTTGTGAATCAATAAATGAGATCCAAAGTGTCCATAAATGCCCAATGAACACCTGAGAAAAATCATCATTTAATAACTAAGTATGTACTATATTGTTTAAAAATTTAATGTTGCTGGCAACTAAAAATGTGCACAGGACAATGGTCATATATGTGTACCAGGTAGAAATTATTTACCTGATCTCAATTCACCTTTTTTGTTCAAATAATCTCCCCCATGCCCCACTGCTGTTGGATATTACATGATAGGCTAGTGTTTTCTATCACTGAGCTATATCCCTAGCTCTTCTCTTCTTGACATGAGGTCTTGTAGAGAGTTCAGGGTAGTCTTTAACTCACTATATATTCTACATTGGCCTTGAACTCATGGTTCTTCTTAATTCTGAGATTACGGAATTGGACCACAATGCCAAGAACAAATGAAGTTTTAAAGATTACATATTAGGCTGGATAGATAACTCAGTAATTAAGAATGCATATACTTTCCCAAAGGACTCAGGTTTGGTGCCCAGCATTGACATCAGGCAGTTTACAACAGCCTGTAACTCCAACTCCAAGGGCACCAAGTCTCTTCTGGCTTCTGCAGGCACTGCACTCACATGTACATACACATACATTTAAAATTAAAATCTTGGTGTGTGTTGTGGCACAGTCTGTAATCCCAGCATTCATGGGGCAGAGGCAGGTAGAATCTATGAGTTCTAGGCCAGCCAAGGCTAAATAATGAGATCTTGTCTCAAAAACAAAAATTAAAAATCCTTTAAAAATTACATATTATTATTGTGTGCATTTGTCCATGATGTGTCTGTGTGGGCATGTGTGCAGGTGTCAGAGGACAACTAGTAGAATTAGTTCTCTTCTTTCCCTGGGTCCCAAGGACTGAACTAAGCCTTGTGTGGAAAGCGCCTTGACTCTCTGACCCATCTTGCCCTCAAACCAAAATTTTAATGAGGCTAAAATATTTAATATTTATTTATTTTTCAGGACAGGGCTTCACTATGTATCTCTGGAACTCTTTATGTAGGCTGGCCTTGAACCCCCAGAGTTCATCAGATTATGTCTCCTGAGTGCTGGGATTGAAGGCATGAAACACTATGCCTTTATTTTTTTAAATTTGCCACATAATTTAAGTTTTAAAAATTATGTAATGTTTAGGAATATACAAATGGCACAAGTAATATGAGAAACTTGCTAGATAGCTACCACCCAGAGTAGAAAGATGACATTCCGGAAACTACTGAGATTTTCTGCCCATTTTCCACTTGTCCATGGCTATTTTTCTGAACATGGTATTTGTTGTATTCCTGCATTTCCTCCTACATTTAGTACAAATTTGTACATTTCAAAACAATTCATATATTTTATAACTTACTTTTATTGATTTGGCTTTTTATCTGTGAATGACTACATGCTGACATTTATAATGGTAGATATTAGGTTTAGCAAATAGTTGATGCACTTTTTTACGTATGGACTTTTGGTCAGGAGCAGTAGATTATGTCTCAAATTGAAGCCTATCATATTTGGGACAGATAGTGTAAGACCCTCAGAATGAGGAGTCTTCCAGGTTCGATCGATACCCCAAGAACTCAATGTCCAGTCCAGTTGCTGCAAAACGCAAGAGGCTTTAATGAACAGGAAACGTTTGCGCAAACGGGCTCCTCCAACACGCAGGCTAGGGAGAAGCCCCCTCCCCCGGGCACAAGTGCTTTTAAAGGCAACCCCACAAGCTTAGGGAGGGGGTGGGACCCTCTGTCCATTGAGTACGTGACCCTTGGAGGCAGGATGGTCTGCTATTAGGGTCAGCAGACTTTAGGGCCTCAGGTGTGCTAATTAATCTTGTCTGGGCAAACCAGAGTTACAGCTATCTCTTGACCCTATTTACCACCTGTTGACTCACAGGAAAGGAGGGGCAGTGTGAATTCTTCTTATCTCAGGGCCTTGTGAGAAGAAGCTAGCAAATTCCAAGGAACAGATATTGGTTTCTAGGTTAGTCCATCATTAACATTACTTTTTAGGTCTTTCAATAGTTAAAAACGCCATTCTTTTTTTCTTCTTCTTAGTAAATTCACAGGCTACATAGTCTACATATTCCAGGTTGTACAATAGGACAACATCAAGAACATGGAGACTTCATCAAACTGAGTCCTTAAATGGGGTGGCAAAGAGTTCCTTGCTAAAACCTGGACATTCTGAGAAGGAACAACCTTGCTTCACTGATGAACACATCTACACAAATGGTTAGATAATTGCTTTCTCCAAGTATTTACACTCAATAAAATAAGTAGGGGAAAGCGAAAACCTTTGGACAACATGTCTTTGATTCTAGATTGTTATTTATTCTTACTTGCACAGAGAAATAAACCTCACACACACATGCTTTCTTTGAAGGCCTGATGAACTGACAATACTTTGTTCACACGCTTAAATACTGTTCAGGAACATTAGTTTTGTCTCATCAGCTAGATTTTCAGCTCTTTAACAATCAGACTCTAGCTGGGCAGTGGTGGTGCACGCCTTTAATCCCAGCACTCAGGAGGAGTCAGAGGCAGGTGGATCTCTGTGAGTTTGAGGAGACTTCCAGGATAGCCAAGGCTACACAGAGAAACCCTGTCTCTTGGAAAACAAAGAAAAAAAATCAAACTCTCTTGTCTTGTACCCTATCCTGCTCCTCACAGAATCATGCACATATATGAAGGCCTGGTTTCTTGGTTACCTGGAAAGGATGAGGGTTAATATTAAATTACCTACTCTGTGTAACTGTCATATTTCACTGCTCATGTTTTACATGAGTATATTAATTCTTTATATATATATGGATAAATATGAAGCTAAGTGACTTTCTTTTAGTCAAAGAACCTAGAAGGAAGGTGAAGTGCATGGCTAGGACAAATGAAAACAATCTGCTTAATTCAAACCCTTTGCTTCTTCTTAACTGAACTGAGATCATTCCTAACACAGAACTTAAAATGGCTTACAAAATTTGTTTCTGTTTATATATTTTACAAACAATAAACCATATATTTGGAGAATTCTCAGGACTCATGATTTTTGAATCTTACCTTGATCACCTCTGGCGTCTGCTGAATCAAAACAACCGAAGTACTATCTTTGGCTTTCTCACCAACAGAGCTTTTACAGACTGATGGACTGTCCTGGGAGGAAGTTGTCAAGGTTTCCTGTAGAATCTGCATCATTTCCTTTTCCTGTGATAGGCTTCCTCTGCCTGACTTGCATTCAACTAGTTCTTGAGCAAAGTCTTCAATGCTTTCCAGAATTCGAAGTAAGAGGGCTCGATCCTCTTCCTCTATTTTGTGTCCATTGTTTTCAATAATCCTTGTTAGACAGGAAGGTGAGACTTTTTCTGAAGGTGAAGAGACTACAGGTTTAGGTTCAAGATCTTCATGGATCTGACCAGTCAAATGACTATGACTATTTAGAGGACTGATGCTTTTACCCTTGGCAAGTGGTTCTCCAAGAGAGGTCTCCATCCTCTGTGAAAATGACTCCAAATCCATCAACAGTTTGTCTATCTCCTCTTGACTATTAGGATTCATAAAGTGTCTCTGCTCTTTTACTTCTATGGTAGGAACTTCTAATTTAGATTCTTCTTTAGGTGGATGAACAATCGTCGGCTTTTCAAATATCTTACCAATTTCATTTTGCACTGAGGCAGGACATTTTTTAAGATAAGTATCATGGTTGGAAAATTCTTTATGTTCATTTACCTTTAGCAGACCCTGACCTTGTCCATTCTCTGTTTTCTGTCCTTTATCTAATAAGGGCTTCTTTCCATCCAATTCTTCTTCAATATAGAGAGTTTCCATTAAGTTACCAGAAGAAACATTCTCTAAAGGATTCATAGTTAATGATGGTGATTGAAGCTGCACAGGTTTTAGAGTTCCAGGATTGTTTGCCTCCAAGCTACACAAGGAATTTGTGTTGTTTGGAGTGGCTTTTACAGTGTCTGTCTGTTTAAAATTATGTACATCATCTTGCAATTCAACCGTCTGAAACGGTCCAGAGTCAATGGCTGAGAGGTGAACAACATCTTCATATTTAGGGGGCTGTTCAGTCCCATATATTGGGGAGAATGGAGTAAGTTGTAAGTTAGGTATATTACTGACAAGTTCTGTTAAATCTATAGCCTCATTATTCCCAGACTGCATGAATTCAAATGGTAACTTTCGCAGGTAGTATGCAAGCCTGGTCATTACATTCATGTAGACAGTTTCAGAGTTAGAAATTGCATCATTGCCACTTCCTTCATTGATGCTGCCTCCTGACTTTTTCTTTATGCACTGTTTTATGATGTCTGTACACTTTTTCAAATCTTCAGAGCACTTCAGCAAGATGTCCAAGCACATTTTTATGTCAGTTCCAGGAGAAAAATTATCTATTTTATGTTTTTCCAAAATCTGAGTAACTAGGTCTTCCTCAGAAAAGTTCTGAAGAAGCATGGAAGTCAGGTTTGTATCAAGTGAATTTCTATGAGATAAAGATTTTTCCTCAACTGAGGAACTCCGGAGTAAGCCAAAGGATGGAGAGGTCCCATCATTGTTATAATGGCCACAGAGCAAGTCAAAATCAACTGACCTCCTATTAAATGAGTCAGATTTAACTTTCCTTCCTTTTTTGTAAGCTGCATGGTTTGAGTTTCTGAGTCTTTCAAAGGAAAATTCTTTTATTTTCCCACTGGCAAAACTGATTGCTTCTCCTGCAATGTCCTTTAAGTTGCAGTTATTCTGCGATGTGGATGCTCTCTTGGCCCTGGGTATGCCTGTGAGGGCCTGATGGTGATAGTCTTCAGCTGATGGGAGCCCATTTTCATGGGGCAAAAACACAGAGTTCAGATCCACATCTTTGAACTGAGACACAGGGATATGCAAGAGGTCTGCACAAACACTATGATGCACTACAATGCAGTCTACTCCATGTGTGAAGGTGTGGCAGGTTCCAGTGCAATAATGTATAGCTTGTTCAAAACGCCGGTCTATCAGCACACTGCTGTAATGGTTCACGGTGCTGACTACCAGTCTGTAAGTTGCTGCCATAATATCAAATTCACTTAGTGGTAGGACTTGGAACTTTATAGACTATGTTTCAAGAAAATTTTCTTGAAATGATACTTTGCTGAAAAATATTTAATGACAATGTTCAGTGGCTTCTTATAAAATACAGTAACTTTTCCATGAAGGGAAATCTTTAAATTTGAGGTTTGGAAACTATCAGTATACAGTAGCTGCTGCACATGTATGCTTATATCAGCAAGTCTAATAATTTAAATATTATACATTTTAGTTTTATTTAGTAACTTGATACGACAGTATTTTTATGAAAGAATATCTTCTCTTAATTCTTCAGTGGTTCTATATTATGGAAATTTGTTGCCATAAACTGTTATGTAAATCTCAGTTGGTGGTACAGGAGTATTGTGATAACCAGGTCCCCCAAAGCCTTAAGTGATCCATTCTTCTGTGAATGACAGAGAACCCTAGAAGAAAAGAAGAGAATAATTAAACACATGCATTTAATCAAGGATCTCTATTCTCCATCATATAACTTGCTGCTGATATTTAATATAGGCCTTTGTTTTCTCACATTCTATACTCAGTACTTCAAGTAGTACCTCAATTCTGCCTTCTTATATATGCCTACCTGATAATTCCTACATTACTCTTCTTGCTTTCTTATATGACAGGAACAAGCTCATACCTAGATAGTTGGCTCATCCTCATGGCTCAAGAATGAACACTTTTGTTTTCTTCATGGATCAAGAATAGTCTTTTGACCCACTTTCAAGCCCCTAGATATGTTTCTAAGCCACTATCTCCGTATTTTCTACCGTTCCCCAGCACCGACCCTTTGCTTCTTTGACTTCTCAAAGACTGCCAAAACTTGGAGTCTACTCCTAATTTTGAAAGTTGTTCTATAGTTGGGAATTAGTCTCTTATCATCTTCCCTGTTCTCACATACAGAAAAAACAACCTTCATTACTGCTCTTGGTCTCATATCCTTGGCCCTGCTTCATCTTTCTTTCTCTCTTTTTGTCATGTGCATAAGATTTCTTTAATCATCTTTTCTTTTCTTAAAAACAAACAAACAAACAAACAAAAAACCAGCTTGGAAAATCTGTAGTAGCAGCTTTCCAAAAATGTTCTGTCAGTGCCATTTAATCACAAAACACAAAATGCCTACTATGTCCTTGGCTCTTTCTATGTGATAGGAGTTACAGCAGTGAACAAAATAATAGCCTTGCCCTTACTGAGGTAAAAATCTAGTTGGAAAAAAAGTAACATGTAAATAAACATATAATTCACTAGGTAGGGGGAAATCAAGCAGGGTAAGGATTCAGGAAAAAATATGAAGGTGTTTCAAAAGAGAAATTAGGGGAAACTTTATTTACAGGTCTGAACAAAGACCTGTAAAAGCAGAGGGAGCAGGCTGAAAAGGTATTACCAAGTAAATCATATTAAGCAGGTAAAACTTAAGTGCAAAGGCCCTGAGGTGGGATCATATTTGGTTTAGTACAAAGATAAGTAGATTAATATAACTGAATCAGAGAAAGCAAGAACAGTAGAAGAGGTTAGGTCAGAAGGGAAAGGTGGAGTCTAATCATGCATGATCTATAGACCTCTATAATGGAATCGTTTAACTCTGAGAACATTGGGACACAGTGAATGGAGAAATGACCCAGTAAGAGTCACATTTTAAAATGATGATTTTAGATGTTGTTTTCAGACACATAGAAGACAAGGAAAGAAACAGGGAAATAAATAGGATTGCAAGTGGCCAGGCAGGAATGTTGGGAAGCTAGGACCAAGATAGTAACAGTACAGCAGATGTTTAGATGTATCTATTTCAAAGGTATAGCCAACACAATTTGCTGAACCACAGAATGTGTAATATGAATGAATCAAGAACAGTGCATTAAGGCAATGATAGGAAAGATAAATATAGCAATGAAGGAGAATATAAATTTCACTGGATCATCACTGTCATTGCCGATTGTTTGTTTTGAGACAGGTTGTTACTATGCAGCCATGGCTAACATGGAACATGATATGTAGACAGGCTGGCCTTGAACTCACAGAAATCTACCTGCTTCTGCCTTCTTAGTGCTGGCATTAAAGGTGTTATTCCCAGCATTACTGGTGTTTTAATAATAAAAATCTTTACCCATTTAAAAAGCAAAAAAATGTGTTCACATTTTATTTCTTTAATTCTATACAACTATTGTACTTACTTCATTTATTTATTTTTGGTAGTCTGTTTTGTTAATATCTTTTACTAGCTTAGGTATAGGAAATTTAGTGACTATAGAAATAATTAATGTAAAAGAACAGTTGTTCTGAGACAAGGTCTTACTATGTAGTATAGGTTGGCCTCAAACCTTTGCCTCCTGTGTGCTTAGATTATAGACATTCACTATCATATCCTCAAAGAAATCTTTCTGGTGTTGAAATTTCATGGTGGTTACAGTATTAACTGTTGGTTCTTTGGATAAAAGGTCACTGTTTTTGTACCAGCACTATAATTAATTAATATTAAAGTTTTGTTAATTTGAGATACAACCCACATCCCTAATTTCTGATTCTTTATCTTCTAAAAATTCTTTGATGGTATTCTAGATAAACTGGTGAACTGTCAATTTCAAGAAAAAATTCCTATAATTTGAATACAAATATTGTAAATTTATGACTTGGAAGGAACATTGATATCATCATAATACTTGGATTTTCCACCAGGAAGTTAAAATGTTAATTCTGATATTCTATTACCTTTCTGTTCATGGTTTTCTTCAGGTGGATGTGAATGGGTCACGCTATGTAGCCTTGGCTAGCTTCCAACTTGCAGCAATTCTCCTGCCTGTCTCTCAAGTGCTGTGATTATAGGAATATGGCATCATATCTTGCTCCCCAACCCTATTTTTATTCCTCTGTGTTTTAATTTAGTTGTTGTGTGAATGGAGTTTGAACTAACCACTGCCTCACCTTCAACTTGTTTGTCTTCAATATTTCAGGTGGCTTATATAAAAATGATATATTCAGATTGGATAAAGCTGATGCAAAAAGAAGCTCTACACTAACAGGGGTGTCCAGTAATTAAGGAAAACTACAAAGTAGCCCAACCATGAAAAATGTCATGGAACAAAAGTTAAACACAGCAATGGAAGCTAACCTTTTCAAAAGACATACAACCTGGACAACCCAAACACAGAGCACAGAAATAGCATCAAGTTCGGGAAAGATAGATGACTCAATGGTTAACAGCACATACTGTTCTAGAGTATCTGAGTTCAGCTCTCAGCAACCACATCAGACAGCTCACAGCTGCCTGTACCTCCAGTTCCAGGGGATATGATGCCATCTATTGACATCTGGGGGCACATGTACACACATGGCATACATTCACACAGATACACACATTCACATAAATAAAACAAAATTTAAAAAGAAGTAATGTCAAGCATTAAAAATGATACACATTTTTAGAAATCTAAATTTTGTTTTTTGAGGGGCACTGAGACATGGACCTGCTTTATAGCCCTGGCTGGTCTGGTACGATGTAGCCCAAGCTAGACTGAAAATTATACAGTTGTCCTGCTTCAGTCACCCAAGTGCTTGGATTTAGGTGTTCAGTACCATACCCAGCTATAAATCTACAATTTTTCATGACTGTTGAATAAGGATAAAAGGGGAAGTAAACTAATAATGCTGAGTAGCCATAGCATAACCAAATGGGATATATTGGGACTATTTTCCAGTACAGTTAATGAATATGTACTAATCAAAATACATGAGCACTAGAAAATTTAAATGCTTAATATATATTAAAACATATGTCAGACTAATTCTTAAACTAACAATAACAAAAACACCCAAGTATTTTTTTTCTTTAGAATTTCAGAAAATAGACAAAATATTTTCTTTAGGCCTGAACATAACCAAACAACTGGTTAATACAGTAGCACAGAAAAGTTCATGTTATAGTAGAATTTGAAATAAATCAAAGAATATATGCTATCCAATAAAACTTCTCAAGTTGATGGAAATATTCTACAGTATCTAATATGGCTGTAGTTTGCCACATGGGGATATTTCAAATGTGGTTAGAGTAACAAAAGAACTGAATTGTACTTAAATTATTTTTTAAATTGTGAAATATTTTGAACATATAGGAATTGAAAAAAATCATACATGGAGCTCTTGTAAATCCCTTTGCCCAGTTTCCCCCAGTAATAATAGTGTACCTTACTGTATCATTATAGTTCAATAACCAAAACCAGGAAAGTGATATTAGTCCTATGAGCTACAGAACTGTACTGGATTCCATCACTTTTCCATAGTGACTCCTTTTTTGGGTGAGACTAGCATCAATCCCCTTCTTCCATAAATATCAATACATTCAAGACAGGTAATTGTGCCATCCTACCTGCCCAGAAGCATCTCACATTACTTTCTAAAGCCACATACCTCAACCAGAAACCCTGACAAATGAAGATATATGTTCCAATGCTACAATTTGTAATTTAAAAAATATTTTACTTTCCTCGTCTCAGAAGATCATCTTCATGTTTATTGACAAAACTATCATCATTAAATTTGTATCAGATTCTGACATGCACAAGTAGCATTCTTCATTGTTAAAAATGTGTGATGCTGGGTTATTGGGCATATGTTACTAAACTATTATTCAACTGTTTCTAGGAAAAACATGATTCTTTATTAATGAACAATGACAACATGTCTCAGAAGTAAATAGAAAGATGTTCAGGCTTACCAGTGATCAAGGAAGTACAGGTTAATATAATGTACTTCTATATTTATTTCTATCAAATCAACATGTGGAATTATTCCAGGAGAACAAAATACTTCCCTTACTCTGACAGTAGAAGTATAAATTTGTCATTTTTTTTTTTCAGGAAAAGAGATTGTCCCTATTAATCTAAAAACCTCTAAACAGTGCATGTGTACACACACACACACACACACACACAGAGAGAGAGAGAGAGACATACATCTCAGCAATTTACTATTTGGGATACTGTGTAAGAAATAACTGGACAACTATGTAGTTTGGCTTCTCTCAATATCTCACATTATCATGTATGACAGGTATTCCTTATTATTGCTGAGTAGTATCATACCACTTCTGTTTACCTATTCATTTATTAAAATATATTTATAGGATTTCTCATTTTTTCAGTGTAGGATTAAAATTAGGGCATCTCACATAAGCTAGGCTATAACACCTAGGACAAAGGAAGTGCTTAATAAATGTTATTGCTCTAATTTATTCATAAAATACTTTCTCTTCAATGCCAGGCATTAAGAAAATGGCACTGAATAAGCCATGGTAATGATTCTTAGGATATTCCCTGTTAATAAGGCAATAGGAAGGAAGCACAGCAGATAATAGGAAGAGCACGAGTTCTAACACAAGGGTGGGCATAGAAAAGATAAAATGGTTTCACTGTTACTGTGTTACATGGAAAGGTACCTGTTGAACAACCAAAGGCGATGACTGAATAAAATGTGAACACAGTCAACAGAAAGATCACAGGTGGAGATGTCTGAGAAGTTACTCAGGGTAATCATGTAACATGAGGATAGCTTTGGACTGAGGATATAATTTTGGGTTCAACAGAGGAACCAGATTCTCAGAGGTAAAAAAAGAAAAAGATAGAAAGGTATTGGAACTAGGAGAAGATGGGCATGGTGGCTTATGTCTGCAATTCTAATACTTGGGAAGTAGAAGCAGGAAGATCATGAGTTCAAGACTAGCCTTTACTACACTTGAGACTTTGAGAGTAGCCTGGGTTACATGATACTGTTTTTAAAAAAAAACCTAAGGCCTAAGGCCTATGAGGTGGCTTATCAGGTAAAGTTGCTTGCCACTAAGCTTGAGGGCCTGAATTCAATTCCTGGAAGTCAGTTCTCTCCTTCCGTCTTCACAGAAGTTCTGGAGAGTAAAATCAGTTTGTCAGGCTTATGGTATTTGTATCTTTAGCCACTGAGCTATCTTGCTGGATCTCATAGGCTTCTTTAAAATCAAACAAAACCAAAACCGCCCCCACCCCTGATATAGGATGTCCTTCTGTATGCTGCAAATACATGTTGCTTTTACTGGTTGATGAATAAAGCTGTTTTGACCAATGGCCAGGCAGGATATCGCTAGGCAGGAAATCAAGAGTGACAAAGAGAAAAAAGGCAGACTCTGGGAGATGCCATGTAGCAGCTGATGGGGTAAGATGCCAGAACATTGTCAGTGAGCACAGCCATGTGGTGACACACAGATTATTAAAAATGGGTTAATTTTATAAGATAAAGCTAGCCAGTAACAAGCTTGAGCCACTGGCCAAACAACTGCATTTAATGTTAGCCTCTGCTAGCATCTGTGGGGATCCGAGTGGGAGAAAAACAGGTCCAGAGGGACCAGCAGGACAGAGAAAAACATTAAACTATGCCACCCTACTAACTTTAAGTAAAATAAATGCAAAGATAAGGAAACCTCAAAGTAGGAAGAAGAAAACTGTATAAATTTTCACATAAAAAGGTAAGGCTTAAAAAATAAGGCTCGGTTATAAATATATTTTAATAAATTAACAATAAGAAAGATTTTGCTGTTAGTATCATATTAATTACTGGCAGGGATTCTTGGATTACACTGAGTTTATCAGACTTCAAGTTTCCACTGATCCTAAATGGAAGAATATGGTACATCACTAATTTTTAATCAATCTAGTTGTTCATTTTTTCTTTTAAGGTTGATCCATCTGTATCTTAAGGCCTTTGCCTCTCCTACGTTCATAAGGATCTTTCTTGTAGTTTTAAAAATAATTATTTTTATTCCATTTGTGTGTTTTGCCTGCATGCACAAGCATGTAGTACTAGCAGTGGCCAGAAAAGAGTGTAAGATCCTCTAGAACTGGAGTTACAGCTGGTTATGAGCTGCCATGTGGGTGTTGGGAACTGAACCCAGGTTTTCTCCAAGAGAAGCAATTGCTCTTACTGCTGAGTCATCTCTGTAGCCCCTTCTTTGAGTTTTTTGTTATTGTAGTTTACAGTTCTAGCTTTTGTGATTAGGTATGAGACACATTTTGAATTAACTTTTACATAATTAATTTTTAATATGGTCATTTGTTCAAAAGATTGACCCCTTAGGCTAGATGTATAGCTAGAGTTCAATGCTTGGTGAGTACACAAGGCCAGAAGTCATATTCCAGTACCATAAAAAAAAAAAAAAGAGTATTTTGTCCTCACTGAGTTATATTAGTACCTTTGATGAAAAAAAAAAAAAAAACAAATAACCATACTGTTTAAAATCTCCTATGTGTATCTAAATTTGTGACATAGATTTTCTGTATTCACTGTAAACATATAATGTTATTCGCTATTTTGTTAATGTGGTATAAAATGGTGAGAGCACTTAAAATTAATGATGAATTAAAAGCAGGGATGCACATAGAAATATGAAAATAAACTACAGTAGTAAAGAAAATGTTGATAGTGATTGACTCCAAAGGGCAGGCCCACACAGAAAAATGGTTATAAAAAAACATTTACAATTGATACTTTAAATAAGAAATACTCAATAACATTTGTAGCAAATTCTAGCAATTAAAAAGAATTTTAGATCAGTGTGGAGATGAGAATGAGCTTGCTTATGTTTTATGGTTAGTTGAGGTCAATGATGCAGGGAGAATGAATTTAGCTTCAGGTGTGGGTTGTTTCAATAACACGTTCTGGAGACACTCATGATGTAGCTGGATATGTTCAGCAGCAAAGAGTTAGGAGTCAAAAATAAAGATTTGAGAAAATAACAGATAAAAAATTTTAAAGTCTCAAAAATGGATGAGAGTGACCATACACAGAATGAGAAAAAGGACAAGGAAAAATGCTAAGGAATTCTGTGACACTGAATGCAAGGAGAGGGACTTAAGAAAGGAGGAAGAGACAGTCAGTAGTGGTAGTGTACACCTTTAATGCCAGCATTCAGGAGACAGAGGCAGGCAGATTTTTGAGTTCGAGGCCAGCCTAGTCTACAGAGTGAGTTCCAGGACAGCCAGGGCTGTTTCCATAGAGAAATACTGACACCCCCAAAACAAAACAAAAACAAACAAAAAACCAAGATGGGTAGAAAGATGAATTTTCAAAGGGAAGGTAAAGAACCAGGCAAATACGTCACAAAATTTAAAGAACAGAGACTATTTATTCTTCAATATGTTGAATTACAAAGATTTTGTGTACCAATGAACACAGAGCTGAGCCTAACTTTTATGGATGTTTCTGCTTTATTTCATAGAGAAAGACGGGATGTTAATAAAACCTTAAGAACCATAAACATAATGATGGAAAATAGAAAAACGTATTACACATATTGTTCCACTTCAGGAAACATCTGGAGCAGGGAACATGAGGTAAAGAAATTCCACTGCTTATCTCAGTGAAAGAGTTCAAGAAGAAATGAACAGAACTGTAAACATGAACTGGTTGAATTTCCACGTCACTCAAATAGGACATCTGAAGGGTCTGAAGAGAACTGCAGACATTTTTCTTTAAAACCCTTTATTTAAGAGAGTCCAGAAGGTATGATGACTCAGAAGTAATGAGTCATTTCAAAATAATAAAACTATTGCCTTGCCTGGAAAATAAAGGGAATTTTGGTGGATGACTCAGTATGGAAACTGTTTCCAAGTGGACAGTTTGGAAGAATATAAAATAGGTACCATAGAATGACTTGGAAAACAGGAGAAGAGACCTGGAATACTTTATTCATTGTATGCAGTTCTAAATAAACTCAGAATATTTTCATGTTTTAAGGAATAACATTTTGAGTTTAGATGAGTATACACAAGGTAGGAAGTGCTTAAAAACTTCTCCTGTTTTATTTTATTATCTTCTTCTTGTTGTTTGAGACAGGGTCTCTGCATGTAGCCCTGGCTGTTTTTGCATGATCCCACCCCTAGATGAAGAACTACATGGAATTGATGACTGCTGAGAGAATTAGTCTTCCCCAAGGATGAGGCCCCCAATTAGTTATCCAATGCCAAGTGGCCAGTCCTGAACACATGTATATATACATATAAGATACACTAAACTGACGTAGGAGGATTTTTGTTTTTGTTTTTTGAGGCAGGGTTTCTCCGTGTAACAGCCCTGGCTGTCCTGGAACTTGAACTCAGAGATCCACTTGCCTCTGGAGTGCTGGGATTAAAGGCACAGGCTACCACCACTACCAGGCAACAACTTAGCAGGCTATATGCAGTCATTCTCTCTTCCTCTCTCTCCCTCTCTCTCTCCCCTCCCTCCCTCAAGAGAAAGAGGTCATAATTTTGACAGGGAGTAAGGAAAGGATATGGAAGGTCTTGAGGGGAAATGATTACATTTTAATTTTCAAAATTGCAAATAATCATTGAGATTTCACCTTCTTTTCCAGGAAAACAGTATATAAGATGGCTCTTGGGTACAGAGAGTAAGAGAAAAGCAGAATTTTCTTTTCTTGGTTTGAACTAGGAAAAACTGTGTTTACCAGATATTATTTGATGTGGGAAACATAATGAACTGGTGATTCATTTTTATTATATTCCATTTGTAAAGCTACTGGCTCCAGAAAGAAAATTTGAGGGGCTGGGGAGATATAGCTCAGGAGTAAAGAACACTGGTTGCTCTTCCGGTGGACCTGGGTTTGATTCCCAGCACTTACATAGTGGCTCATAACTGTTGGTGTTTAACTGCAATTTCAGGTGATCTGATGCCCTCTTCTGGCTCTCATGGGCACTACACATGCACACAGATAATATATACATACATTGTTATATTTCATATTAACACATTTTAAAATTACATTATTTCCTTCTACTCCTTCATATATGTGTATATACACATGTATGTATATATATATGTATATATATTATATATGTTTCTGTGCACGCCTACTTCATATCTCATATATAGACAGTCTGCATGCCTAGTGCATATCTCATATATATGTACATGAGTTAAAGTACTACAGTTTTAAACAAAGAAACAAAGTTAGGGATACAACTAACTCAGAGGTAAGTAAAGGATTTGCCTGGCATGTGTGAGACCTTAGATTAACTCCTATCACACCACAAAATAATCACTATTTGTTTTTAAATCACTATGACATACTGTGAAACAGCAAAAACAGCTGCCTTGGACATTATCCAAGAATTGAGAGTAAACTGAGAGAAATGACTACTCTAAAGTGACAAGCATTGAGTGCTGTTACAGATCAGACACTCATCAGGTTGTCCAACTACAGACTCCAAGGCACTGCCTCATACCCACCACAGTGTGCCTAACCTTTAGGTCAAGGAAGCCATCCCCAAATGGGGACTATCATGTCTGCTCCTGGAGCAGAATAGAGGTAGCTGCTGCAGGACAGCAGGAAATGTGCTGTGTGAGTAAAGGGAACAAAGCACAAGGGGCTGCTGCATACCATCTGGTACTAGTCCAGTGTTAGGTTGGCATTCAGAAAACAAAAGAGGAAAGCTGGGTCAGGCTGGCATCACAAAACTCTTGTTGCAAGTTTTAGATTGAGGGGAGGGAAATCAAATTCAGATTTACACCGAAGGTCTATCACTTTATATATACTACTGTGGAGAGAAAATTTTGGGAAGCAAAGCTAAGCAAGCAGGGTTAGGGTCTTTGTAAGCTCCAGAAGCAAACCAATGAGATTGTAAATGAAAATAGCTCAGAGTGTTATTTCTTCCAAACTGAAACATACCCTCCCAAAGGAAGGCTTCTTAAGAAGACTAGAATGGCTCATTGAACGTGGAGGCAGCTTGCGTGGTTTGAGCGCTCTCATCACCAGCACAGCAGGGCCAATAAGCAAGCAACCACGTATAAGGGACCTGCAGTTGGTATTGATCTTGGCACTACCTACTCCTGTGTGGGTGTCTTCCAGCATGGAAAGGTGGAGATAACTGCCAATGACCAGGGTAACTGAACCTCGCACATCAAGCTATGTTGCTTTTACTGATACAGAACAATTAATTGGGGATGCTGTGAAGAATCAGGTTGCAATGAACACAGTTTTTGATGCCAAATGTCTGATCAGGCGTAGGTTTGATGATGCTGTTCTGTTGTTCAGTCTGATATGAAGCACTGGCCCTTCATGGTGGTGGACGATGCATGCAGGTCCAAGGTCCAAGGTCCAAGTAGAGTATAAGGGAGAGGCACAAAGTTTCTACCCAGAGGAGGTGTCCTCTATTCTGATTAAGATGAAGGAAATTGCAGAAGCCTATCTTGGGAAGGTTGTTACCACTGCTGTGATCACAGTGCCAGCCAACTTCAATGATTCTCAGCAATGGGCAACCAAAGATGCAGGAACCATTGCTGGCCTCAATGTGCTTTGAATTATCAATGAACCAACTGCTGCTGATATTGCTGGCGCTGCAAGGGATGTGCTGATTTTTTACTTGGGGTGGTGGTGGTACTTTTGATGTGTCAACCCTCACTATCGAGGATGGAAATTTTGAAGTCAAATCAACAGCTGGAGAAGCCCACTTGGGTAGAGAAGACTTTGATAACAGAATGGTCAACCATTTCATTGCTGAGTTTAAGTGAAAGCATAGAAGGGCATCAGTGAGAACAAGAGAGCTGTCAGGTGTCTGCATACTGCCGTGAATGGGCAAAGTGCATCTATCTCATTCAGCACCCAGGCCAGTACTGAGATTGATTTTCTCTACAAGGGAATCGATTTCTATACCTCCATTACCTGTGCTTGATTCAAAGAATTAAATGCTGACTTGTTCAGAGGCACCCCGGACCCTGTAGAAAAGGCCCTTCGAGATGCTAAACTAGACAAGTCACAGATCCATGACATTGTCCTGGTTGGTGGTTCTACCAGAATCCCCAAGATTCAGAAGCTTCTGCAAGAATTCTTCATTGGAAAAGAACTGAATGAGAGCACCAACCCGATGAAGCTGTTGCTTATGGTGCAGCTGTCCAGGCGGCCATTCTATCTGGAGACAAGTCTGTGAATGTTCAGGATTTTCTGCTCTTGGATGTCACTCCTCTTTCCCTTGGTATTGAAACTGCTGGTGGAAGCGCAATACCACCATCCCTACCAAGCAGACACAGACTTCCATTACCTACTCTGACAGTCAGCCTGGTGTGCTCATTCAGGTCTATGAGGGTGAAAGGGCCATGACCAAGGATAACAACCTGCTTGGGAAGTTTGAACTTACAGGCATATCTCCAGCACCTGTGGGGTTCCTCAGATTGAGGTCAATTTTGACATTGATGCCAATGGCATCCCCAATGTCTTTGCTGTTGATAGGAGCACAGGCAAGGAGAACAAAATCACTAACACCAATGACAAGGGCCACTTGAGCAAGGAGGATATTGAACACATACATGGTCCAGGAAGTGGAGAAGTACAAAGCTGAAGATGAGAAGCAGAGAGATAAGGTTTCCTCCAAGAATTCACTGGAGTCCTATGCTTTCAACATGAAAGCAACAGTTGAAGATGAGAAACTTCAAGGCAAGATCAATGATGAGGACAAACAGAAGATTCTAGACAAGTGTAATGAAATCATCAGTTGGCTGGATAAGAATCAGACTGCAGAGAAAGAAGAATTTGAACACCATCAGAAAGAACTGGAGAAAGTCTGCAACCCTATCACCAAGCTGTACTAGAGTGCTAGTGGCACGCCTGGAGGAATGCCTGGGGGCTTCCCTGGTGGTGGAGCTCCTCCATCCGGTGGTGCTTCTTCAGGGTCTACCATCGAAGAGGTAGATTAAATCAGTCCAAGTAGAGGTGTAGAATTGTTCCACAGGGAAACATTCGAAGGACCCAAATTTAGCAAAGTTTCATGGCAGTTTTTAAATTTAAACTGCTACAATAAATTACTGAGCATTCTCAATACTTGAACATGGAACATGTGCACAGAGAAAATAAATAAAACACACTGCACTTTATAAGCACTATATCCTAAATGGAAAATGCAATGCCTAATAAGGTGGAAACGGAATGTCTAATAAAACTATTTAAATTGGAACCATAAAAAAAGACAACTTGAAACTTAAACTTAACTGAAACTTAACTTAAACTGAAACTTAAAAGGCTCAAGAAGTAAACACAACTTTCAAATTTCAGGCTCTTTACACTCAGAAGATCCACAGCTTCCTCCCCAAGGTGATAACTTCTCCAAAGATGAGACAACCCATCAAGCTGCCTGGGAGTTCCACAATGAATTCCAGCAATGCATCTTCTGAGTCAATGCCCTTGCTGAGCGTGACTTTCAATGATGGTAGCTACCTTTGACTAGTCTACACTCCTATGAAATTGGTTCTGATTTGAAGTTGGTGTCCTACCTGAGATGAATAGATATTGATCACATCTTCCTAGGAAAGGTCATATAACAGGGTATAAGTGACAAACTCATTAGCAAGATCTAAACACAATTATTGTATCTTTAAATCCAGTGCCTTTCAATATCCCTGTGCAACTACAAATTCTGGTCATAAGGTAAAAAGAGATTAATTTTTTCCTTTAAATGGTGCTGGGGATCAAACTTAGAAATTTGAAAGTACCAGAAAAGTGCTTTTCTAATAAATTATACCCCCAGCCACTAAGAACCTATTAAGTAGATTTAAAACTACTAATTTACATTATTAAATACAACATTCAGAGAAATATTTAAAAAACAACAACAACAACAACAAAAAAAAAAAAAAAACAGCTAGTAATATTCCTCTATGACCTCTACTTCAAATCTTGCCTCCAGGTTCCTGTCTTAAGTTCTTGCCCTTTCCACAGTGATGGAGTGTGACCTGACAGTTGTAAGCTGAAATAAACCCTTTTTTCCCCAAATTGCTTTTGTTTATGGAGTTTTATTACAATAGAAACTTCAAGACATTACACATATAACTAATATACATTGATATGGGTGTATTATTATAAATTTATTAAATTCTCTGCTAAAGTATGCTATAGGCTACAGGATAAGATGAAGAAAGGAGAACTGGCAGGTAAAGATGCTTGCATATAGATCTAACAACTTGGGTTTGAGCTCTAGGTCCCACAAGATAGTAGGACAAACTCTTCAGAGAGTTTTTCTCTGATTACACATGCCTGTATGTATCCACCCAAATGCCTGTGGACATGCAGAATAAATTAATACATAGACAGACAGATAATTTTAATAAAGGAAGAAAGCAGCAAGGAAACAATCAAACTATCTGCTACTGTGACAGCTTTCAAAATATTCTGAAGGAGGAAAGAATTAAAACATGGAAGCTTAAAAGATTTTAATCTTTTAGATATACATGAATAATATCCATATCTTGTATTATAGATGAGGAGGAATTTACAAAAAAGAAACAAAAATACTTCATGCGTATAGAATAGACAAAAGCCAGAGGAAAAAACATGGACAACTAAAAACAGTGAGTAGATTTTCAGGAAAACAACCACAGTTTTAATGATCACTCACAATCACTGCTTACCAAGGGAGTATCGGACACACCCATCTAATACAAGCTTAATGAGACCTTCTGAAGTGACTAGGTAATGAAAGACCTTATGTGTCCTTTCTGGGGCTCTACTTCCTCAAGAATTCTTGTGGGCTCTGTGGTTATGAACTGTGCTTTCCTACTGTAATGGGAACAGCTCAGCTTTGATCTTTGTAGATATGACAGCTTAAAATATGTTTCACTTGAAAAAAGTAATTCCTTGGTTAAAGTGTTAATACATTTACCCTTCAGCTCATTTGTTAATCGAAATTGGAAAAACATGTATTTATAACAGAGAGATGTGAAAGTTACCACTTATTCAATTTTAACATTACTAATGGTATGGCAATCAGGCAACATGTACCTTCCTACATGGTATAATATGAAAATTTCAGTATAGTTTATGGAATTTTCTTATAAAATCTTTTAGATCTAATGTACAGTCTCAGTAAATGTAGGACCTAAAGAAAGAAGTTAATACTATAAGGACACAGATACTCACCATATAGATTGCTGTGCCAAACAGCATAGCCTAATTCTCTTTAGTGAGTCCAGTATCACGAAACTGCTGCGTGTGTCAGGGGTTAGACTGAAGAGGAAGCAAGCAGAAAGAACATCAGATGGAAAGGGCTTATAAGCTAAGTGCGGGCTTGTATATTTTAAAAAGAGTGATATACTAGTGTATTCAGAGTATGAGTCCTACCTGATGGGAAGCTTCTGAAGAGCTCTGAGCAGAGAAAGAACATGATTTCACTCACTTCTTAAACAAGGAACTCTGGGAACATGATAATAACAGACTACAAAGAACAAATAAATGAGAGAGAGAGAGAGAGAGAGAGAGAGAGAGAGAGAGAGAGAGAGAGAGAGAGAGAGAGACACCAGAAAGGGGTTTCTTGAACAATCTAGGCAAAAATGATGTTGGTTTGAACCAGGTAGTAGAGGACAAAGGGTGAAAGGAAGGTCAGGATTCTAGATGTACTTTGAAAGCAGAGACAACTAGACAGATGTGTAAGTTTTGTGGGAAAGGAGGACAAGAATGAATCTTTAGAATTTTAGAAATGGTGCTTTGGGGGCAGAGAGGCTCAGTTAAGAGCTCAGTTAAGAGCACACTGGCCTGAGGACCTGTGTCCAAATTTCCAGCACCCACATGGTAGCTCACAATTGTCTATAACTCCAGTTCTAGAGGATCCCACATCCTATGGCCTCTGTGTATCAGGCATGCATGTGGTACACAGATATACATGCATGCAAAACACCAAACAGATTAAAAATTTGTTTTTCAAGTTCTTGGCCTTAGCATCATCTTCTTTGAAACTCCTGTGCCATGAAAACTTAGTGGAGGAAGAAGTAAATGCAAGGCTGAAGTGCAAGGGAAGAAAGATGAGGTAGAGGTCCAAGTGAACCGGCTTGTTCACCCACAAAGATTGAAGAAGCAGAAGGGATATGGACTGCTGTGTGCTACTGTTAGTATAATTCTCACTGGACCTGGAAAATCACCGTCTGCTCACAGAAACCACCTGAGAGACTTGACTGCCTTCATTACAGCCAAATTGGTTCCATTGGCCCTCTGCCCTGGAGCTATGGCATTCTGGACTAGTTCTGTTCTTGCTTGTGGCCAAGTATAACTCATATATACTAAACCATCTTTCTCGGCTGAAGAATAATTAAAAAAAATCAAACGTTGCATTTTGTTTTACTTGAACAACTAAAAGATGTGAGTAGATGTTAACTAAGCTAAATGACAGAAAGAACAGATTTGTTGGTGGGAAGGGGTGTGGTGGTGGCATATAAGGCCAATGGTTCCATGCTGGATGACAATTTTAGGAGGTCTACTAGAAATTTATGTAAGGGAATCCAACTTCAGACAGAACTGAGATTGTAAATTAAGGGAGGTCTATGGGCTGGATATTTGGCAGGTAGATCTCTGTGATTTACATACAGTGAGTTCCAGACCAGCCAGCACTATACGTGAGAGAGATCCTGTCTCTTTTTTCAAAAGTTTGGGGAAGAGGAATTAGCAGAAGGGACTGAGAAGTGGCTTGGCACAGAGAAACTGTAATAAACATAGTTCATATCTGATTCAAATGTCTCATATCTTCTAATATTCATGAATCCATGGTAGGTTAACTTGAATGTTTAGCAAGAGTGAAAGCACCAGCACACAAACCAGGCAAAAATCTCACTTCTAAATTACTGACAACTATCCCCAAAGGCAAACGAAGACAGTACTTTAAGGAGAAGCTAATGAACTTATCGGAAAATCAAATAAATACTGAGAAATGGCAGAGGTAGACATCAGTGTTATCAACTGGTAAGTCAAACTCTGTTCCTACTCCTAGAATATGGGGACAGAAATATGGTGGTATATGTTAAAAAAAAAAAAAAAGAGAGAGAAAGAAAAGAAAAAAATCACCATGAAAATGTAGAAAATTGCTTCAAATGTTTTCTGTGCAATAAAGCAATACTTAGAAGGTAAAGTGAATGTAAGAAGTATAGACTTTAACTGGGAGTTTAAAAGTAGAGTATATGATGCCACTACAAGTGGGCAGTGGCAGCTATGATCATGAAAGGTTGTTTTTCTGACTCAGTTTTCTCAGTGGGATTAGAAACAAGGACTTCTATTCAAAGTAAAAGCTGGGAAGGAGACAGTGACCATAGGAAGTGACTGAAGATATAAACAGTCATCCAGGAGGAAATGAAACCAACATCAAGTGATTAATGAAATGTAGTATGATTTCCAGGCAACATTAAAGGTCAACTTAAGGTCATAGTCATAGATTTAAGGCACGATGTATGTAAAAACTAGATGGTTTTATAGATACAGAGTAGGCAAAGAATTGGATTTAACTGGCCCTATGATTTAAGCCATGCAAAGCAGCTCTTTTGAGAGGTATATAAAATGAGGACATATAGTATACAAATGAGAACATACAGTATACAAAGGAGAGATGGTAATGAGTGAACATGGACTCTAAATATATACCTTTCGTATCTCTTGAAACCCTACTCCTTATTCTTAGCCATAGGTAGCTAGCACAAAAATCCTCATATCCTTGAACATGTCTCAGAAGCTTTCAATACCCTCCGCATTCCTGGACACCTCTATAAGGATGCAACTTTTACTTAGCCCTTTGAGAGGACTCTTTTTTCCCCCTACACTACTCAAATACAAGGGAGGACTAGAAACTGCCCTTCTTGTTCCATACTGCTAATTACAGGATATTCTCCCTTTGTCCTGTACAAAAATCCCCTGCTCTGAGTCATATATTATCAAGCTCCATTATCCTACTACCTTTCCTACTGTAGTCATTTATGGCTCTGCAAGGTCACCCTTTTCATTCCTTGATAATTTTAGCTTCTGGCTCACTGTCACTCCAATACTATTTCTGTCATGATTCTTATTGATTTCAACACCCAAAAGAAAAATCCATCTGATATCCTGGCCTCTTTATTTCTTGACTTTCTATATATAACACTGATCCTGTTCTCTCCTATCTGAGCCTCTTTCCCTCATGGTTACACCTTAATCAGGCCATCTAAAGTAAAGTTTAATATCTATAGCTGAAGTTGCATCTCTGTTCTTGTTGCTTTGGTTTTTAAGACAGGATCTGACTATGTGGACCAGTTGGCTTCAAATGTACAGGCCAGCTCAGTTTGCCTGCCTCTGCCTTCTGAACACTGAGATTAAAGGTATGCACTATCATGCCTTTTTTTCCCCTAGTGGGGCTAGAAGAGAATGTACTGCTCTTGCAAAAGTTTGGTTCCCAGCACCCTCATCAGGTGGCTCACAAGCACCTGCAATTCTAACTCTAGATCTCACCTCTAGCTTCTGTTGACAGTTGTACTCATACTCCCTCCACCCCCGATTATAAATAAAATAAAACCTTAAAAAAATCCCAGATGAGTTTGTAGTACTGGCAAAGTTGAGAGAATATAATACATCAGGCATATGACTGTTCTCTGTAAGAATCCATGCTACCAACATCAATAGGTAACAGAAAGCAAAGCCAGGGATGGATGTACCTATAATTTCCAGCACTCAGCAGGCAGAGAGGCAGGGAGATCTTGAGTTTGAGGCTAGTCTTGACTATATAATAAGATCCTAACTCTTCCTCAAGCCCTTGCTAAAAATATAAAGAAAAATAACAACAACCAACTAGAAAGCAAGAAGGAGAGCCCTGGGAATGCTATGTTGTCCTTCCCCTTTTAATTAGACTCTTTGAAGGAAGACTGATATTATTATATCATACAGTTGTGGTTCCAAGAATTATATCATTATGTGGTTCCATGGCTACGTGAATATCATTGCACACACTTAGACAAATCTATATGGTAGAGTTTACTACATATTTAGGTTATATGATATAGTCTGGCCCTAAGGCTATAAGCCTATAGACCTTTTTACTGCACTGAATACTTCCAGGAGTTATAATATAGTTAATTTTTTGTTGTCATCTTAATGGTACTTAGAATCATATGGTAATGTACTGAGTATGCCTATGAGGGTGTTTCCAGAAAGGTTAAGACCTACCCTGAATGTAGGTGGCACTATCCTAAAGATTGGGGTTATGAACTAAATAAAGAGGAGACAGCCAAATGAATGCCAGCATTCATTTCTCTCTGCTTCCCGATGGTGCAAGCTACCACATGCTCTTACAACCACGCCTTCCCTGCTATGATGGACTGGACCCTCACCAACCATAAGCCAAAATAAACTCTTATTTTAAGTTGCTTCTTGCCAAGAATTTGGTCACAGCAATAAGAAAAGTAACATATAAGATAATGTACATGTAAATCCAAACAAAAAAGATACACTACCTAAGGCACTTAACACAAATGGAATTTACAGGACTATAAATTTCTCTCAGTGAGTCAGTGAAAGAATTGTCAATGAATGTGGAGCCTCAGGGCATGACTGTAGACGTTATAAGGACTATACTTAAGCTATAGTAAACTTATATAAAAATTCCCTTCTTAAAAACAAACTAACCTTAGCTTCTATAGTATATTTACCTTTTAAACTATTGACTTTCATATGAGACTCAACTTAAATACAGACACGCTGCACAGTTGTATAAAAATATTTTCTTAGCTCAAGTCTAGACAGATTCACTGCTGATTTTTTTTCTATCAGACCTTCAAAGAATACCAATGAGCTTCAAATTCTTCTACAAAAATAAGGATGACCCTTCAAAACACATCCAATGAATTCACTACCTTGATACAGCAAAATAAAAAAGGAAGATTTAGATAATTTCCCTTGATGAACATAAACACAATACTCAAAAATCAAATTCAACAACACATTAAAAAGATCATTCATCATGATCCAGCTGGATTTATTCCAGGGACACAAAGAGGTTCAACATATGCTGATTAATACATACCACATAAACAGAATTAAGTATAAAAGCACTGTCCATGTCACTTGATACAATGAGGCATTTATGCAGCTAGAAAGATGAACAAAATCATGTCTTTTGAAGGAAACTGAATGGAAATGAAATGGCAAATAAAATAAGCTAGACTTGAAAAGGTAAGTTCTCGCATGTCTATTATAAGGGCAATCTAGAGAACAAACAAGGACAGCACGAAAGTAAAAGGGAACTATTACAAAATAGGAGAACCAAAATGAGGAAGAGAAAATATGGAGGAGTGAAAATATGATCAAATTAAATTATATGCATGTATGAAAATTTCACAATGAAGTCATTATTTTGGATAATATTGTGCTAAGAAGAAACAAAAGGAAAATATATTCTTAACATTGTTTTATATTTTTTGTTGGTAAACTCAATAGGAGATGGTGGCACATGCCTTTAATTCCAGCACTGGGAAGACAGAGGCAGGCCAGTCTCTTTGAGTTTGAGGCCAGCCTGGTCTACAAAGCTACACAGAAAAACCCTGTCTCGAAAATTTAAAAAAAAAAAAAAATCAAGACATAAACACACACATTCCTTGAGGCTTACACGGGGCCACAGTTACTAATATCACTGTCTTTCATTTCTGATCCTGTCCCGTTAGAAGGTGTTCAGAGGTAATAATACTCAAGAAGCCATCATCATCTTCTGGATCCTCCTCCTAGAATCTGCCTTAGTTACTTTTCTATTGCTGTTATAAGACACCATGGTTGAGGCAACTAATTAAACAAGGAGCATTGAGCTTCTGGTTCCAACAGTTAGAGTTTATGATGGTGAAGTGAAACATGGTGACAGGTGGCTGACACAGTAGCTGAGAGCTCACATCTTGATCCAGAAGCAGGAGGTAGAAAGAACACTGGGAATGGTATGAATCTTTATAAATATTAAAGCCAGCCCCAAGTGCCACACTTGCTCCAACAAGGCAATATCTTCTAATCCTTCCCAAACAGTTCCACCAAATGGGAACTAAGCATTCAAGCATTCAAACATGAGCTCAGTGGGGACATTCTCATTAATATCATCACTGCCTGAGACTCTTTCCAGAAATGCGTGCATGGCAACAGCTGATCTGCTTATAGGTAGACTCTGCCTTATGAATTCTCCTATTAACAAAAACCTATCAGTATTGGGGGTTCATGTTTTCAAACTTTATTTATTATTATTATTATTATTTATTAATTATTTTGTCTTTTCAAGACAGGGTTTCTCTGTGTATCCCTGGCTGTCCTGGAACTCACTCTGTAGACTAGGCTGGCTTCGAACTCACACAGATCTGCCTGCCTCTGCCTCCAGAGTGCTGGGATTAAAGGTGTATATCACTACTATCTGGCTGTTTTCAAACTTAAAAAAAGGGATGCTATTTTTATTTTAAAATTTGTGTCTGTGTGTATTTCAGTAGATTGTGTGCCCATGGAGGGCAAATGTGTCGGATCCTCTGGAGCTGACATTGTGAGCCACCTAATGCGGGTTCTGGGAACTAAACCTGGGTTTTCTGCTGCAAGCCATTTCTTCAGCTCCATTTTCAAACTTTTAAAGGATTATGCTGAGGTCTAAATAAAACTCTCACTGTGAATTTTCTTAGCAGTTCTTTTTTCTTCTCATATAGTTCCCCCCCCTTTCTTCCAAAGCTATGGGTGTATGAGGCAATGGGAATTTTTTAAGCTCCACTATAATCTTTTAAGGCCACATTGGGTATGTGGTGGTCCATTGTTGGCCAAAATATCATTATGTGGTATATGAATGTTCTCAAATATATTAGGACTGTGTTGAACATTGAAATGTAACATCTAATTAAATTCTTATGCCAACAGTAAAGTCAGCGTTACCTAATAGATGAGGATACCGAGGCCAAGATAAAAACAACAAAACAAAACAATCAAAACAGAAACCCAGTACTTGGTTATATTACCAAGAAAGCTTAAGAATTGTAACTTGAACCCAAAGTTTTCTAATGCGTATAACCCTTTCCTCCTTTATCACTGCTGTATTAAGTCTAAAGGAACATGGAGAATAAGTCTCCAGGTTTCTCCATGTCTATAATAGGAATTGGCCTCAATATCTTGGTTGGAAGGAGGGAAGGAAGGAAGGAAGGAAGGAAGGAAGGAAGGAAGGAAGGAAGGAAGGAAGGCAGACAGGCATGAACAGGAGGAGGGAATCTGTAGAACATTGCAATGGATAGAACTTAGATCAAACTTTTTAAACTCCACTTTCATTTTTCACAAAGTCTGAGATGAAGTCATTAAGAAATAAAGTTATGACTCAAAACAGCTATATAAAGTAAAATCATATCAAATAAATGGAGTAAAACTTAGGACTTTTAAGAGGATGAATAATGTTAAATGCTCTTGGAATGTCACCCTATATTATCAAACTTTGTAATTATAATTAAAACAAAGAGCTTGTACAACAATAAAACTGACTAGGACATAATTAAAAGCACATGAAAAAATAGAATCATATCCAGAAATAGAACACCATGTAAAACATGCCATAAGGCCAAGCATAAAGCTTAATTTAAAAAAAAATAAAAACAAGTGACCTGTGAGATTAAGTCTACAGGAGGCAAATGGAAAATGCACAAGACTTTAAATGTGAAAGAATGCCAATGTCAGGGTAAGAAAATACAATTTAAAGAAACAATGGAAGAGTAAAATATGAAATTCAATTTGGAGAAAACAATTTCAAGAATGAAGATTCATTGTCAAAAGTCACTGAACAGAACAAAAATGTATAAAAGACTTTCTATTTATTCACCAAGTATTTATTAAGCATTTGCAACACTGCAAGTTTCTCAGTGAGGGGGTGATGGGATTCAGGGGGCAATGTGATGGGTCAGGGAAGCAGAAGCAGATGAAGCAGGAACCCACTACAATCCATTCACTTTCATATCCCTAACATGTAGTCACTACACAGCATGAAACAGAAATTCAATAGTATGAACTGTCAGATCCACAAATGAGGTAGAGGAAGGAGACAAAAGCTCAGTGGAAATATCTCTAGCTAAGAAGAAAGTGCTGGATTCTTTGAGCTGGCTTTTCATGTTCATACATGTGATGGCTTTCTCATCCTACTTCTTGGTACCAAGGAACTCTCTATTTGTCCAGCCTTGACCACATCTTTGGCTAGGTCTTCTCACAGCTAAGACTCTCGGTAATTTTGGAACTGGGCTTGTCCACCAAATGAGCATATTAAGTACTCATCTGCCTACAAATAGCAATTTCAGGCAAAAAAAAATATGGTCTTGTGGAACTCAAGAGTAATTAATAGGGAAAGGATGTAGTTCAATTGGTAGAGCGCCTACCTAGTATGCATGAGGCCCCTGTAGACCAGTCCAAGGACAAAATTAAAAACCTGATGTGATGGCACACACCTGTAATACCAGAAGTTAGGAGGTGGATGCAGGGGGATCAGAAGTTCAAGGTCATCTTCCAATACACAAGTTCAAGGATAGTCTGACTACATGAGACCCTGTTTTTAATAAAATAAAATGAAAAGTGAGTAGTTAGTATTAGACGAAACCATTCAAAGAAAACATTTGAAATACAATATCTAATACTAATTCCAACAAAAAATATTTAATTTACTTTGAAATTCAATTTGGAGAAAACATGATAGTGAGATCATATGGGAAGGCAGAAATAAGAGCAAAGTTCAACTTCAAGAAAAGTCAAAGAAGAGACACGATGTAGTCCATCACAAAATGCTGGGAGAGGTATGAAGGCTGAGGATATAGTCAAGAATTAGAGAGCAAAAAGGTTGAGAATAAACAAGAGTTGTATTATGTACATAAAAAAGCACACAATTAAAACCATTAATTATATAGTGTATGTGTATGTAAGCAAGCATGGTAACTAAAGCCAAGTAAATACTGTAACTGATAATTGATACACTACCTTTTTTTCACAAAAATAAGATCCAAATGAATTAAAGATCTCAATTTGAAAAATAAAAGTATAAAAAATATTTTAGTTTATTCAATCTCATATCCCCAACATGTAGCCAGTACACAGTATGAAACAAAAATTCAGTAGTATCTTTTTAATGTTAATAGCAGAAAATTAATTAATTAAAAACTCAGATTAAAAAGTTTGTCTCTAAAACAATACAGGCTATTGTTACTACTTTTCATTGCTACCAGAACAAGATGGAAAGATCCCATTGCTTGTATGGTAATCACAAAACAGAAAAATCAAGCTGAAACTGGGTTAGAAGCTTCTTGGCTGGCTAGCTTTTATAGTGATGGAAGGTGTCATGTAGGTTGTTATGAGAGGAAAGTCATCAAGAGTCTTACTAAATCCTTTGTTCTGCACTGTCTGCCTGAAAGATATGTCCATTGGTACATCAGGGGTTACCAATCACTTTCTGATTAGACTTGAGGCCTGCTCTATTGGAGGAACCAATGCCTGGTACAGTAAACCTGGTCAAAAACCCTTGGCCAGGGAAGTTCATAGAACCTAGTGGGAAGATACTATTGTTACTTTGACAAATGGACATGTACTTATCAAACTACCTGCTTTCTAGGATTCAGCTTTGGTCAGAAAAGCCTTTTTTTGCAATGGGTGTCAGTTATTGTATAGATTCATTAACTAGTCAAGGTGTTGAGAATTAGTGAGTGCTGAATGAGAAGTCTCTGTATAAGCCCTTCCAAGGCTCAAGGAACACTTGTGTTAGAAAGAATGTTAAGAGTTGGAGTAAGGATCAGAGTGTTGTAGAATATTATTGTTTAGGTATGACATGACCATTCTCTCATGAACTCATAGCAGCTGCAATTCCCTGCAAGAGACTAGGACAAGATGGGTCCCATTAAGAGGGAGGAAGTGGGAAGGAATGACAAGGCCCTGACCCTCCCTGATGAGTTGCTGGAAATTACTGGCTGCTAGGATAAAGGGGTACATTTTCTTCAGTGTTGTAGACACAGCTAAGATGCCCATGTTTCTGTAAATAACTCTCTTATATTTGTATACACAACCCCAATTAAACTAGTTAGGACACACATGTGCACACACACACACAGATACAAATAAAGATATGATAGTAGAAAGCAGGTTACAAGTTGAGAAGAAGAGAGCAGGGAGTGTAGGAGGATAATGAGAAGGTAAAGAATGAATATGAAAAAATATACTATATGTATATGGATGTAAATGTAAGAACAAAACTCATTAATATGTGTAATTAGTATAAACTAATAAAAAAGAATTATACAATGATTAAAATGCTTCATAAAATCAAAAGCTATAAATGCAAAAGCTATAAGCAAATCTGTTATCAAAATTAACAACTTAAAAAAAAAAACCACAAAGGGGGAGAACTCTAACATAATAGAAATATGTTTGCCATTTTTATAATAAAGAATGAGTATATGGAATATAAATATTTTATGCTGCATATAAACAGGATGTTTTGAAAGCATAACCAACCAGCATTTTGTCACACAGCACGGTAACTATAGAATTAACAATAATATTGTATGCTGTATGTGCGAATACCACCCCCCCTAACAAGCACACACTCAAATCTACCAATCACTTTCACACACACAAAGGGAAATTCATTAAAAATTGAAAAATTAAAGAATCAATGGGACTGCAGGTTTGAAAAAATGCTAATCTAGATGATATCTCTCTGGACTTGCTACTGGGAGAGATTGTTACTAGATTGTCTCTTGCTTTAGAATTCAGAGCACTTCTCAGTAGAATCAACACTTTCTTTCCTTAGTACATGGGACTCTCAAGTGCCTTTAATACTCACATTCAGGTGGCACAGCACCTGTGGACCTCTATTCACTTTAGGAGAACTCACCATGGATGAGGGGTTCTAACCAGATATGCCAGAGAAACACTAAGGTTGTCAACAGGAACCAAGCTCAGGGAAGACAAAAAGCTAACACCTGAGTGACAGAGCTTATGGGAGGACCTAGCATGATAATAATACATCAGTACTACTCTCAATGTCATTCTGGGCCTCAGTCCTCACAACTGTAAAACAGTGAATATGTCTGTGAACTACAAATAAAAAGAACTGTGCCCTGCTATGGCATCTAAGGCTTTAATGGCATATTCCATTCATAGCCATTAATCTTGGTTTTTGAGTTTTGATTTCATAGACAGGAAGTTTTTAATTTTTTTAAATCCATATGGACTTCATTCATATTAAAGATAGATAAATAACGGAGAGTTCACACACATATAATCCTGGCACTTAGGTGGCTGAGGCAGGAGTACTACTGTGAGTTTTAGGCCAGTTTAGTCTATATAGTGAGACCTTGTTGTTGGAGGAAACAAAACAAAACAAAATCCCAAACCAAAATAGACTAACAAACAAGAAGAGGGATAACCCAGACACTCTATCTTTAAGTAGGGTGGGGGGAATCATTAAAGTCCTGAAAGATGAGAGGCAGTCTGAAGGAGAAGAGAGGTACTTCTAGGAAAAGTGAATTTTCACAAAGAGAGGGAAATGAGAGAGAAAGCTTATTAGGGAGAACACAAAGGTCTGAGGTAGGCATGCTGGAAGAGGGTATTATTTGCAACTCAGTCAAAAACAACCACAAAGGAGAGTAGAAGATGAAGTCAGAAAAATGAAGGTGTGTGTGGTTGGGGTGGAGAGGATGGGGGTTAGTGGACCTTAAAGGTAAGTCTAAAGCCTTGGAGGACAGAATTTAACTTTAACAGGGCACTAAAAGTTCTTGTTCCTGTGTTGATAACAGGCTGTAGAAGAGAAAGGAAACATCAGGAAAAAGAGGGTATTGTAATAGTCTAGAGTGGTTGTTCTCAACCTTCTGCAACTCTTGAAAACACTTCCTCATGTGACCCCCAACCATAAAAGAATTTTCAATGCTACTTTATAATGTAGATATTTGTGGTTTCTGATGATCTTAGCTGACCCTAAGGGTTGCAATCCACAGGTTGAGAACCGCAGACCTAGATGAAATATCATGGTGGTCTGAGCAAGGCAGAAACAATGAAGATACTAGAAAGTCATTTAATCTAATGACTTACCACTCTGAAGGTAGACTCAACAAGACAGATTGAACATAAAATGAAAGAGAATCAAAGGCGATTTAAGGTTTTTTGCCCTGGGCTTCTAGAATAATAAAATTACTTTTTACTGAGATGGGATAGATTATGGGAAATGTAGTTTTGAGATAAAAGTCTGTAATCTTCAATTTTCAGAGGTTAGGAAGATAATGAGAAACTGGGGGGGGGGGGGAACTGAACAGAAAAAAAAAAAAGCCTCAGTAAGGTAAGAGGAAGTACAGAAGATGAAGTGTGCTAGAAACTGAGTGAAGAAAGCATTAACAAGCAAAACAAAACAGTGCAAGATGCTGTTGAAGAAGATAGAGAACTGATTCACTGGTTAGCAATGTGAAAGTCAGTGTTGAACTAGTTCAGCAAGAGGACATCAGTGGAGAAAAGTCCTAATTAGTACAGATTCAAGGCCTGACTAGTAAGAAACAAAAAATAATATGAACTGGATAACTGTGGAGTGGATCAGAGTTAGAAAGATTTAGATAGAGTCAAGAGACATTGGAGACCACAGTGCCTTGTATCAGAAGGTACTGCATTTCCAACATGTAAAACAGTGCCTGGCATATACAAGTTACTAAACAAATATTTGTTGATTGACTGAAGTCATCATGTATTTTTTCATCAAGAAGCAGCTTCTAGAAAATACAGTAAAATATTAGGATTCTTGGTTCAATATGGAAATATGGCCTTTTACTTTACTGTTATGACTGAAAATTTCTCAGGGACCTTATATACCTAAAATTGACATCCCATTGTTGTGGAGTAATCTTTTTGTACACTGTGAATATGTGTCTTTTGTTTTTGTTGTTTTTTTTGAAGACTGCAACTCTTTCGGCACACTGAATCAAAACTGACCTTTAAAATCTCCTATGCCAGGAGGACAGCGAATGGAGAGAGAAGTAGGAGAAAATGAGGGGGAGGAAAGGAAAACATGTGCGACCAAGAATATTGAGCCTGGTTAGGAATAGAAGATAGGAAAGAGAGAGATAGAGACAGAGACAGAGAGAGATAACATAAAAGAGGGAGCCAATATTGGTTTGAAGATAAAATTGAACACAAAGAAAGGTCGAGAGAACTATAAGACTGCTCCCAACTAACAAGTTGAGCTTACGTGGAAAGGCTATCATAAATGCCCTTCCCGGAGAGTGAGATCAACAACTAACTTCTCCATGGAGCCCTCAACTAGTGCCTGTTGAAAACAGGATCAAACACCCATACATAAACACTGAGTCGAACTAGAACCCAGATGCAGATGGAGAGGACAAGACCATGCGGCAGAAACACATAGAGACAGCTTACCTGAACAAGGAGAAGCTAAGGGCCACTAGACTGATAGCTGGGAAGCCAGCATGGGACTGACTCAGGCCCCCCTGATTATGGGTCTCAGCCAGAAGGACTGAGCAGTCTAAGAGACCTCAGACAGTGGAGCCAGGATATATCCCTGGTTCACAAAAGAACTTTTCGAACATATCCCCCATGGAGGGATAACTGCCTTAATCTAGAGACAGGAGAGAAGCCCTAGTCCCTACTTCACAGAACCTGTCAGATCTACATGACCCCAACTGGATGGCACTCCCCTACTTAAGGAATTGGGGTAGGGGGATGGGAGGGGAGGGTGTTTAGAGTGCCTGTGAGAGGGCAGAGAGGGTAAAAGGGAGGGAAGGAGGGAGGGAGTGCCTGGGGTGAGGGAGCGAGGGAGGGAGGGAGAGGGAACTGGGATTGACATGTAAAATAATATATTAAACTAAAAAAAAAAAAAAAATGTTTTGACTCCAAAATTTAAGTTGAAGGACAAGTTACTGGGGAAAAGTATTTCTATTTTTGTTTCCACAGAAAATGAAAAGATGTGGATTCCTTCCAGACTAATGTGGTTTGATCACGCCAGACCGCCTGAAACAGAGTACAAGCTGATCCTACATTCAAAACAGCTGGACAAAACAGCCCTACATACTACAGCCAGGATATCTGAATCTTCTTCGAATCCCCCAAGACAGCGCCCCTTACCAGCAGGAAGTAGTTTGGAAAGAACGATGCCCAAATTCCCAAATATTGTGTATAAATGTTTGTTTTCATTTAATTGGACTGTTATATAAAATTAAATAAAATTTAAAAAAAAATCTCCCATGCCATGTTGAGGTCTTCAATGAAGAACAAACAGAATGTGTATATCCATTTTTATGACAATCCATCCTAAATATTGACTCTGAGTATTCAAAGTAACAACATTTACACTTTCTCCCCACCCCCTTTCTCTCTGGACAGAGTCTCACTATGCAACCATAGCTGGCTTAGAACTGGCTATGTAGACCAGATCACAAAAATCTACCTGCCTGTCTCCCTGAAAGTGCTGGGATCAAACCATTCCTTATGCCTGGTTTTTACACAAGCTTTCTGATACCAAAGTTTGTTCAGTGTTTTTTCTCTCTGACCTCAACAAGGGTATGAATCTCCAATTTATAGCCACCCTACCAATGATAATGATTTCAAAGCATGAAAAAATTTTACATGTATGCAACTGGAAAAATCAAGTTCTAATATCAAGTTAACTGGAAAAAATGCTGCAAAACTACTGGGAATCTGACAAATATGCATTTCCTAGCACACTCCATTTTCAATATGCCAACAATCTGGTTTTTGTTCATCACTTGAATGGAAGGATGACGTCAGGGTTACTGGAGCACAGATCACTACTGGCCTTTAGAAAATCTTGGCTTTCTAGATAAGCAAGAGACTTATGGTCAAATCACAAACATCCAAAGCAAGTCCTTCAGGAGTCTTCAGGGTCCTAGAAAAATATCTTTCACTGAAAAGCAGTCTTCAAAACAAATGCAAGCAACTCCCCCTCAGGTAAATAGATCAGGCACTGTCAGAAATGTTTGGGTACTCAACATAGTGAGTATCTGCTATGTAGCCATAGATAGCAGCCCCTTCCTTACCATGATGCCTTTTCAGATAAACTTTTTAGAATCTTTGCCAATCTAGGTTGGAAATATAGCAGAGTGGTAGAGCACTTGCCTAGCATCTGTAAAGCCCTGGGTTCAATCCACAATGAACTGAGTCACTATTTTCTTATGGTCTACTCATTTCAGTCTGGTTTCTACCTTTTCCATTCTAGGTTGTCTCTTGCTAAGGTCAAAGATTCCCATCTTCTGAAGTTTAACAGATTATTTTCAGCCTACTTAACAACTGGATGATTCTTTTCTTTTTTCTTTGGGAAGCATTATCTTTTTACTGCAGTTGTGGCATACCCTAAACTATAATTAGTTTATTTATTTATTTATTATTAGTTTTTTGATACAGGTTTTCTCTGTGTAACAGCTCTGGTTGTCCTGGAACTCACTTGTGTAGACCAGGCTGGTCTCAAATTCACAGAGATCCACCTGCCTCTGCCTCCTGATTTCTAGGATTACAGGTATGTACTACCACTGCCCAGCTACTACAATTAGATTTTAAAGAAAGTAAAAATCGAGTATGGATTACTATTTTAAAATACTTTATTCATTTATTATTTTGTGTATATGGGTATTGTGCCTGAATGTGTGTAGTACTGATGCCAGTGGAGGCCAGAAGAGGGCATTGACTCCCTTGAAACTAGAGTCACAGATAATTGTGAACCTAAATATGGGTGCTGAGTCAACTCTATCTCCAAGTATGGTTTACTTTTAAAACCCTTTAAATTCTCATTTAAGTACAGTGTGCTTGTCTATATGCAAACAAAACTTTTTTTCTGCCTCATTTAATTAAAAACTCCACAGTATGCATTCAGTTGTCACATACCTAACATCAAGCAAGGTACCTCTCTATTTACTTCTCATTATCTTATTCTAAAACAAAACAAAACAAAAAATCCCACACTCTGGGGCCTCTTATGTTGCTAATCTTGGGTTATTGGCTCTCCTTCCACTACTCAGTGGAGTCATCTGAGGAGCATTTAGACGAGGCTGCCAGCACTAGAGAGGCTAAACAGAATGAGCAATGTTACTTAGAGGCCATCTAGTGCTTCAACAAGTACCTGGCCTTGGAGAGCTAACTAGCTAGACCCCGACTGAAAAATTAAAATACCACCACTATCACCACATACAACACAAGTACAAACAAACCAACCCAAAGCTACAATTCAGACCAAATAAATAGAAACAAAAATTTTTTAGATGGACCTCAGCATTATTTTTTATTTTGTGTGTATGCAAATGTCTGTGCAGTGGCGTCTATGTGTTACATGTGCACATATGCACGCTGGTGTGTGTGCTCACGTTCATAGAGAGAAGCCAGAGAAGGCTAATAGTCTCTCACTGAACCTGGAGCCAGGCTAGTGGTCAGCAAACTCCAATGATCCTCCCTTCCCTGTCACGAACTGGAATTACTTGCAACTGTATTGCCACGCATAGATTTTTGCATGGATACTGGAAATTCCAAATAGGCCCTCATACTCGTGCAGCTCTTTCCCAGCCTCAGCATTAGTATTTTTTTTTTTAAATCACTCAGTGTTTCCAACGTAAAACCAAAAAGAAAATTTGTCTCCCGTGACCAGGGATTATACATTCAAAAGCACACAGAATTAGGCCAGCAAGTTGGTTCAGCTGGTGAACGCATTCGTACTTCGAGACTGAGTTGGATCCTCAGAACTATGTGGTTCATCTACACGCATCTTCAATGCCAGCACTCCCATAGTCAGATGAGAGATGGAGACAGAGAAAATAACCAGAAAGCACACGGGCCAGCAAGTCTAGAGGTGGCAGCACAGGAAAAAACAACAAAGACCCTGCATCGACAAGGACACCCAACTCCTGAAAGTTATCCTGATGCTTTGACCTTTTAAATATAGTCAGTCCCTCATGCTGTGGTGACTCCTAACCATAAAATTATCTTATTGCTATTTCCTAACTGTAATTGTGTTACTATTATTAATAGTAATGTAAATATCTGATATGTGACCCCCACGGGATTCTGACCTACAGGTTGAGAATTGTTCTAAATACTATCAACCACACCCCTTAAATACATTTCATATAGACACGTACTTCTTTCTAGCTCCATTGCTATCATCCTAGTCCCAGTTATTATTTTTTTATGTTTTAGCTACCCTGTTCAAATCATTTTTTCCATATGATGATCTTTCACAAATATTGGTCCAGTAATCTCATTTCTATCAACTTATCCCACAAATATACCCATACACACAGGAACTGGTATATTTATAGTGTTCTTTATAATGAACTGGAAACATTTACATACCCATCAAAGGGAGAATTGCTAAATAATCTGTAATGTAGCCTATAAAGAAATACTATTAAATCATTCAAAAAAATAAAGGACATATACATCAAAATGGGTACATTCCCAAGGGACTATTAAAAGAACAGAGCACAGTGTGCTACCATTTGTGTAAACAGGATGCCTATCAAAAAAAAAAAAAAAAAAAAGTCCAGAATGTTAAACAAAACTATAGCAGGCATCTATCTATCCAGAAGGGATGGGGAAAAGTAGCTGGAAGAAAATATTGTGATTTAATGGGCCTGGACAAGGGCCCCACACTGGTTTAAGTCCTTGTATGATTCTAGTGGTAGGCTGGGCTGAGAAATCAATCAGTAGCAGAAAGTTTCTGCCTACTTTCTTATTTCTTTTATATCATTTGGCCCCCTTTCTCTTCAAGTTCCAGCCACACTAGCTTCTGGGTTCCCAAGAAAAAAACTATTCTTTCCCGTCTTCAGGTTCACAGCTCTCCCTTCTTCTGTGTAGAATACTGTTTCCCAAGCTTTACTTAGCAATTCCATGTTTATCCTTCTGAGTCCATCTCAAATATTACTTCCCCCAAAGAAACTTCCCTCAGTTTCCAGAGGAGGTCAAGATTAACATTTTAGGCACTCAGGGAAACCTGTGCTTCTCCTTAAAATTTAACACAGTTGCGATGAGATAACTGTATAATTACATGTTTACACCAGTTACCTCTTCAGACTGTAAAAACCAGAAATGCAGATATTATTTATACCTGTGGTTTTCAGATCTAACCTACCATCCAGGTGGCAAAGTAGGCTGTCACATATGAAATAAATCATTTCTCTTGCTCTTACTTAGGAAAGCAGATAAATTCAACAACACCTCAGCTAACAAGGGTGATGTTGTTCTGGGATTAAGGCAGCAGCCCATTTACAACAGTAGTTTTCAACTAAGGATAACTTGGCCCTTCTCGGAGAGATACCTGGCAATGTCTACAACAGTGGTTCTCAACTTGGGGGCTGAATGACCTTTTCAGAGGGATTGCCTAAAAACATCAGAAAACATAGATATTATGATTCACAACAGTAGCAACAAAATAATTTTATGGTTGAGGGTCCACATTACATGAGGAATTGTATTGAAGAGACACAGCATTGGCCTAGAAGCAATTTTGGTTGTCATTAAGTATGTGTATAGTACTATACTAATAGCTAGGATTCTAAGTCAGGAAGGTGGCTGGCTAACCATCCTCTATTGCACAGGATAGCCTTCCACAACAAAGTATTATCTGAAATAAAATGTCGACAGTACCATGAACGAGAAACCAGGACAGAGAGGGCAATACTCAAAAGGGCAGTCAATTCTACTCCTTGCTTTGGTGGGGTTTTGTTGTTACTTTTGTAGCAGAGGGAGGGGATGGTTGGGATGGGAGGTTGAATTGGATGTCAGGAAGAGTTTCAGAGACTTACAGCTTGAGTTACCCGTTGAAAGATGAGAGGGCAGATCAATTGTAACTATACAGATCAGATATGAGTCGTTTATTAACTTCAAATATCCTGTACTCCATAACTTCCCAATTCCTTTATTCTCTACCTGCTCAAGCAAAACTTTCTCTCGGGATATTTGGTTTCAGCTGAATTTTAAGGCCAGATGAAATCAGACCAAGATGTCAGACAGCCTCTTCACTATGCAGAATGTTAAGCATAGTGACATTTTAACATGTGCCAATCTTATGCATCAAAGTAAAGCATTAGCTGTTTAATATTCGGGTTGTTAGTGTATAAAACTATCACTGAATCCAATAACTATGTTGTTCCTGGTAAAGATTTCTCCAAAGATTTCAATTAAAAAACAAACAAACAAAATACAGCAAAACTTTGTATTCCCCATCTGAGCTTCCCTGTTGCATAAAAGATGCAAACTTTCCCCCCACAAATATTTCATGACTATGTCTGTCAGAAATGACCAGAGCCTCTTGAATGCAATAAACGCGAATAAATCGCGTGCAAATCAGAAGCCATCTGTAGATTTAAAAAAAAAAAAAAGCTTTTAGTAATGGAGACCAGTGAAACAAATTGAGATAATTTTTAACAGAACCAAGGAAAAAGCCCTGTGTTTTACTACGAGTCTGTTGCCTGCTTAGCAGGACGCCCATGCTCTGACCTAGTATGGCAATTTTTAGGGTCTCTGTGCTTGATGCTCTGTTTACAAGAAACTGAGGCCAGACACTAAAGAAGAACAAAGAAAAATGTCTGGCACCAAACAGGCGGGGGACGTTTTGTACATAAATGAAGATCCCAGGAGGAACTCTTCTTAGATTTTGAAAGGTACTACAAATCATTCCCTTCGCCTGCCTGTTAAAGCATTTATTCTGTGTCTTCAAACTATTTTCTACAAAGAAAATACCCTATAATTTACAAACAGCAATTTGTCTTCCCCCTCCTCATTTGCAGTGCATTGAGCGGGATAAAAATTTCCTTAGGCTTTATCGGAGTGGGAGGAATGGAAATAATGTGAGCCCAACACAGTTCCGACGCAACATCAACTCCAAGCCGGGCCAGCTGGTTTCCATCCAGCGGTCCCCAAGGAGAACGCCCCTCCGAGGCGGCGGCCGGGCCGGCGCGGCCGTGGGAGCCGCCGAGGCCCTCGCAGCTCAGCCACTCGGCCGCCCTCCACCTTTGTTTCAGGTGCCCGTGCTCCCAGGGCGGCTGGGATCCCGCCCGCCCGCCCGCAGCCCCGAACTGGTGACACATCCTTCTTTGGCTAAGTCTGGCCGAGGCCGGGCAGGGGGCGGGGAAGGAAAATAAAGCCTCAGCGCCGAACGACGTGACTCTCAGTTCTTCCAGAACCTTGGCATTTGCCGCCCTGCCAAGCTTTCCTGTTAACGAGTTCCCGGCCCAGGCGTCCCGCGAGGTGGGAGGCGCCGGCCATCCGGTCCCCCGGCCTCCTCCGCAGGGCACCCGGGCCAGCGCTCCCCTTTGCCGCCAGCCCCGGGACTCGTCCTCCGGCGTGCCTGCGCTGCGCCCGGAGTCCCCGCACCGCGCGCGGCCCCTGCGGCCAGGCCAGTCCCCGCCCCCGGCCCCGCCCGCCCCGGCCTCCGTGCGCCGCCCCTCGGCCTCGCAGCCTGCCGCGGGCCAGGGGCGCAGAGGAGAGCTGGCCCGGCGCCCCGCGTCCGTGCGCCTACCTCAGTGCCCGCCGCTCCTCCTCCAGCGGCTGCCTCCCTCGGCTCTCCAGCGACGCGCCACACACCGCCCCGGCTTCCCGCAGCGCGGGGTCTGGGCCGCTTTCGCCGCGCGTGAGGAGCCGAGGCCTGAGCGCGCCCCGCCCAGCCGCCCAGCCGCCCAGCCGCCCGCCGGCGCCACAGCCCCGCCCACCGGCCCCGCCCCCGCCTGCCCCGCCCACCTGGCCGCGCCTGCCGTTCCCCCCCTTGGAAAGGGGGCCCTGAGGGGCGCCCGGAGAGCCGCTGAGGCCGCCGTTGTGCACAGCTTTGTATAACGGAGATGGCGACTCGTACTATTTGGCGAAGGAGTTTCATGCTCAAAGTATGCGTTTTATGATGGCCGTCACTGTTTTTATTGCCTGTTTTACTGTCGTCTTTCTTAGCTGTCTTGCCCTTCTGGGAGGCTATGTGACCTAGACTACCGTCTACACTCCTCGCGGTGGCCAGCACCTGCATGTTTCTTTTCGCTCAGCCCAAGCTGTGTTGAGTTTTGAAAGAAGAGTTTTTATTTTTTAAATTAATTTTTAAATAAAACTGAAAAACGACTAAAACAGAACTACACAAACCAAATGCACGACTTAATGGATCGTTCTGAAATATTTGCAGTTTTGATGACCCTAGCTAAAATAATAAACAAAGGCTTGCCTTTACTAAAACAGGGAAATAAATTGTTGACTGGGCTAGGGACATAGCTTAATTTGTATAGTGCCTAACACTGACTAAAGTCACATGAACTGGGAGAGTTGACACAGGCCTGTAATTCCACCTCCAGCAGAGGTGGAGGAGGCAAGGGAATCAGAAGTTCAAAGTCATTCTTGGCTATATTGCTAGTTTGAAGCCAGCCTGGTCTACATGAATGTCATGGCTCAGCAATAAAAATAATGCACATTCAATTCTTAATTAGAAAATGAATATCACAGAAGAATATAGATAACAAAAACCAGTCAGTCAGGAGAATGAATAGTGTGAGACATGTAAAGATGGAGAAGCAGGTGCAGACAAAGGCTTGGATTGGGCAAACTGAGGACAGGCTCTGGGTAGAGGGTTTATCCCTTTCTTCCTGTCAGCAGCTCTTAGCACAGCATGAGTCCTCTTACTAAGTGCCTTATTTGTACATGTGAACACATGCATTGCACACTTAGTATAGATGGTGCAAGCAAGCAATATGCACATTGTTTTACATTCCATTCTGAAGCTATGTGGAAGCTTGATTATAAAAAGCATTGATTTTTTTAAATGTGTATAAAACTGACCCCAAACAGGCTTTACTTCCTGAGCCATTTCACCAAGATAGTCTTTCCAGTAACTAAAATGTGGTCTGTGGTGCCTTGGAAGAAGAAAAACCATTGCACGTCCAACTTTGTATGTTTGCATTTTAAAGGACTTCCACATACCACACCGAATGTGCCTCCTTTCAGTCAGAACAATCCTGTGAGGAGGATGAGCAAGACACAGAGAGGTGGCAAAGGTCGCAGAAGAAGGAGTCCCTGATGGTAAGGACAGGAAGCACACTGTGAATTTTGAAACAACCTCAACACCCCACTCCCGGGTTCTGCCTTAGCACTCCTGCAGGGCCTGGGCCATGCACGTAGACACAGTCTCACTGGAATGTAAGGAACACAATCCCTTCTGGGTGTGGAGGCACATGCCTGCAATTCTGGGTAGGAGGCAGAGGCAAGAAGATCAGGAAGGACTTCAGGGATGACCATGGATCCTAACAAGTTGGAGGCCAGCCTGGCCTACATGAGAATGTCTTAATAAATAATGAAGTAAATAAATAAGACCCCCACCCATTCCAAAAAAGGACCCAATTTCATGCCTGGAAATTTGGTTCAATACAATGGAACCAGCCCCTCTGTCATGGACATCTTGGTGAATTTCCAACTCACCACAATTTACTGGGCCCCAGACTCTATGGAAGATATTATAGATACGAAAGAACATACAATATTTGCTTATGGTCAAGAAGTAGAGAAGTATTTGAGAATAAATGAGTAATTTGTTATGATAATAGAGGAATAGTCTTGAATACAATTCCACTGGGGTAGGGAGGGAGTAGCAAACAAATTTTCTCATGCAAGGGGTCATCTATCTGAACAATTTTATGCAGTTGGACCTTTCTCTTCTGCCTGCCATTTCCCAAATAACCACTTATAAATTCTTGGCCAATAGCTCAGGCTTATTACTAGCTAACTCTTACACTTTAAATTAACACATATTCCTTATTTATGCTCTGCTATGTGGTAACTTAATTAACATGGCACATTCATTTCCTGCTCCCTTTGTGTCTGTTGGTGACTCTTCTGACTCTGCCTTTCCTCATCCCATCATTCTATTTGGCTTTCCCATCTAACTGTATCCTATTCAGCTATTGGTCAGTCAGCTTGTTTATTAAACCAATCATAGCAACATATATTCACACAGTGTAAAGGAACATTCCACAGCAATTTTATGATGAAAAATATCCAGCAGGAATAATGTCAAATATTAATTTTTTGTAGCAAATATATAAAATAAAAAACTCAGAAGTAGAAAGAACTTACAGACCACCTACTCAGATTTAACAATTATTATTCCATGGCTAACTTGTTCTGTCTGTACACTCCTCTTTGCTTCCCTAGGTTATTTTGAATAAAATCATAATCAAAGTATTATTTCACTTGTAAACATTTCACAATGCCTCATTAAATAATAAGACCTGATTTAGAAGAAAGTCACAAAATTATTAAGATATCTTTTTAAATAATAATTTCTAAATATGAAGTTTCTTAATATATGACATAGTATTCAAATTTTCCATGAATAGCTTATGTATTATTTCTACAATGCAAGACCCAAACAAAGTCCTCATAATGCATTTGGCTATCCTCTCTCTCTTTAAAAAACACTAACTTTTTTTATTTATATGCTTAATTACCAGTGCTGGGTATTGAACCTAGGGCCCTATGCATGCTGAGCAAACACTCTTCCACAGAACCAAATTCCCAGTCCCAGCAGTTGGCTAGTCTCTTAAATCATTTTCATTCCATGCACATTAAGATTTATTTTAATTATTTTAAAAGTATGTGTAGATGTATATGTCTGCCTGTGGGAATGTGTATGTGGATGCAAGTGCTTAAAGAGACCAGAAGAGGAAATCAAATCCTCCTAAAGAGGAGTTACAAGCAGTTGTGACCATCCAATGAGGGCCCTGGGAACTGAAGTCAGGTCCGCTGCAAGGGCTGTATACACTCTTAATCTTTTTGTCATTCCTCCTGCTCTTCTCTTTGCATTTTACATGTTAAAGAGATGGACACTTTGTGTAGTTTCCCATGTTTCACCTTTCCTTAATGGTATAATGTTTACCATATGCCTTTATCCCCTTTGTTTCTCATGAACTACTAGAACAAGAGGCTTGATGTTACCGGAAAATACAAGCTGTAATGCGGAAACCAATCAGAGCATATCAGAAACAGTCATAGATATCAGAATTAGCACACAAAGGCACGGAATCACTTGCTCTATATCCAAAATGTTCAAAAAGTTAGAGATAGAGAAGACAACAAAAGACCCAAAATATTCTTTTGTAGATGAAGACTGTATGTTTGAGATGAAAATATGTTGAATTGGCATTGGGCATGCCAGTGCACGCCTGTAATTATAATTGCTTCTGAGATAGAGATTGTGAGTTCTAGGATAAAATAGGCTACATAGCAAAAGTGTCTCAAAAATTAAAAAAAAAAAAAAGTTGGGCTTTGGTGGTGCATGCCCGTTATCCCAGCAATCAAGAGGCAGAGGCAAGACAATTACTGAGGGTTCAAGGCCATTCTGGCCTACATAGTAAGCTTGAGGCCAGTCTAAGATACATGGTAAGACCCTACTTTTTTAAGGACTAATGGAAAATTAAGCATTGCTAAACAAAAACGATTTGTGAACTTGAAGCCATCTCGATAGAAATTGTCCAAACATTCCAAGAAAATGAAAAGAGCATCGGTGACATGTGAAACAACTATAAATCACTTACCATGTGTAGGCAGATGAGTTCTTGTGGGAGAGGTATGAGAATTTAAAAAAAAATGTTAGAATAGATAATATTCATGGTGTCCGAATGGCAGAAAAATCATGTACAGTTGACCCTTGTATCTTCTGGGGTTTTGTTCCGAGATCCCTCTCTACTTCATGCCAAAATTTATTCATGTTCAAATCTTATTTAATAAGCGCCATGGCACTTTTTTGAAATGTCTCAACAAGGCAAGAATTCTCTCTTGACAAAGAGGGGGTAGCACTCACAAAAACAGGAGAGTGAGCAGTTGTAGCACTTTCCTATAACTTGTGGATGCCCTTTTGTATTGCTTAAAGCATGCCTAGTTAGTTATCATAACTATTTTAATGTAATCACTATATAAATTGTTGTTATACTGCACTATTTAGGGAATAGCCCGAATACACTCAGTGTCTTAGTTTCTATTCGATTGCTGTGAAGAGACACCATGACCAAGGCATCCTAGTTATGGTTACTATTGCTATGATGAAACAACATGAACAAAAGCAAGTTGGGGAAGAAAGGGTTTATTTGGTTTACACTTCCATATTCCATAGTTTATCACTGAAGGAAGTCAGGACAGGAACTCAAGCAGGGCAGGAACCTGGAGGCAGGAGCTGATGCAGAGGCCATGGGCTTGCTCAGCCTGCTTTGTTATAGAATCCAGGACCACCAGTTCAGGGATGGCACCACCCATAATGGGTTGGGCCCTCCCCGATCAATCACTAATTATGAAAATGCCCTACAGGCTTATCTACAGCCAGATCTTATGGAGTCATTTCCTTAATTGAGGTTCCCTCCTCTCAGATGACTTTAGCTTTTGTCAAGTTGATGTAAAATTACCCAGCACACCAAACAACTCTTAAAAGAAAGCATTTAATTGAGGGTTTGCTTACAGATTTAGAGGAGTTAGTCCATAATCATAGTAGCAGGAAGCAGACAGCCATGGTACTGTAGCTGTAGTTTTATATCCTGATCTGTAGACAGGAGGCAGAGAGAGAGAGAGAGAGAGAGAGAGAGAGAGAGAGAGAGAGAGAGAGAGAGAGAGAGAGAGACAGAGAGAGAGAGAGGGAGGGAGGGAGGGAGGGAGGGAGGGAGGGAGGGAGGGAGAGACAGAGACAGAGACTAGGCCTGGTATGGGCTTTTGAAACCTCAAAGCTCATCCCAGTGACACACCTTCTCTAACAATGCCATGCCACACTTACTTCAACAAGCCTCTACCTTGTAATTCTTTCCAAACAGTTCATCAACTGGAGACCAAGCACACAAATACATGAGTCGGTGGAAGCCATTCTCATTCACACCACACACTCAGCAAAGATATTATTCTCCCAAATATTTTCTATCTTTGATAGTTGTGGAATATTTAAGGACTAAAGATGTGTTACATTTGTTTATGCAGTGGACTGTTTAACCAAGTAAAGGTGTGTTACTTTGTTTATGTTGCATTTGTTTAATTCTGTAAAAATGTGCTACTGTTTCACCTTGCCTGCCTAAGGCAGCTGATTGGTCTAATAAAAAGTTAAATGGCCAGTGGCTAGGCAGAAGAGGAATAGGTGGGGCTGGCAGGCACACACAATAAAGAGGAGAAATCTAAGCTTGAGAAGAATGAGAAGAAGAGAGGAGAAAATGAGGCTGAAACAGAGGGGCATGCTCAGGGCCAGAAACCACGCAGCTGCCGGCCGGACATTGGAGGAAGCAGGAAAGTAAGACAAGCAGAAAGAAAGGTAAAAAGCTGTGAGGCAAAAGGTAGATAGAGAGAAACAGGTTAATTTAAGTTAAAAGAGGTGGCCAGAAATGCACCTAAGCTAGGGCCAGCATTCTTAACAAATATGAAGTCTCTGTGTCATGATTTGGGAGCTGGTCTATGGCTCTAAAAGAAAAGGCCTGGTACAGCAGCAGGTTGCTTGAATATGAAGATATTATTTATTCTCTGGCACAGAAATGTCTGCAGTGGGAATGAGAGGCTGGAAGCTCTCAACTGGGAGGAACACTCTGTTCTGCCTAAAAATCTCTCAATTGGAAACTACAGAACAAATGTTTGGGCAGTTCCCTAGTAGTTTCTGCTGGATAGTATAAGTAAATTATGGTATCTATCTGCTACTTGCAATTTGTTTATTCACCTTTGCTTGCTACGTGCATAATGCATTCACTAGTTTCAAACAGAAGTATAGCCTTCACAGATTATTTTCTGTGCAGTAAATGCCTTTCCCACTTTGGGCTAAGGTATCATCTATTTTGAAACTTAAGTCAGAATAGTTTATTAGAAAACAACATGCTAGGCCAGGTGGTGGTGGTGCATGCCTTTAGTCCCAGCACTCGGTGGGCAGAGGCAGGCAGATAGATCTCTGTGAGTCCGAGGCCAGCCTGGTCTACAGAGCTAGTTCCAGGATAGACTCCAAAGCTACACAGGGAAACCGTGTCTCAAAACAACCAAACCAAACCAAACCAAACCAAACCAAACTAAACCAAACCAAACCAAACAAAAACAACCCCCTCCAAAAAGAACCAAAAAGCAAAAAACAAACAAACAAAACCCCAACAAAACTGCCCCCTCCATAAAAACCAAAACCAAACAAACCAACCAACCAAACAAAACACCCCAAAAGACACATTTGGGAGGGGTGGGTTTTGTTGTTTGTTTGATTTGGTTTTTGAAAAAGGGTCTCATATAGTCCAGGAAGCATTCTCACTGTGTAGGGAAGGCTGTGTGCAGCTCCTTCCTGCTCTTCCTGCTTCCAGAGATGGAAGCTTATTACTGGGATCACTGGTGTGTACCATCATAGCGAGCCACATGCTATGCTTTGATACATGCTTCCAATGTCCATATAGCATTAAATTCAGGTCAAGTGTATCTATATCCTCAATTTTTCTCATTTGTTTATGATGAAAACATCCAAAATCCTTTTCACCAGCATCCTTAAAATATGTGCATATTATCATTATCTACAGTCACCCTACGGTGCCGTACAGAAACAGAATTTGTTTCTCCTCTCTATCTGTAATACAATATCCACTGAAAAACCTCTGCTCACACTTCCCTACCCTCTGGTCTCCTCAGCCTCTAGTAATGACTATTACACCCTTCCATTCTATGAGATCAACTTCCTTAGATTCCACAGATGAGTGAGATCATGTGGGCTTTGTCTCTCTGTGCCTGGTTAATTTAAATTAAACTATTCTTTTCAAGTTCTATTCATGTTATTCAAAACAACAATATTTCAGTCTTTTTATTATTGAGTAGCATTCCATATGTACGTATACACACACACACACACACACTCACACACACTCACATACACACACACACACGCACACACATTATTCATCCATTGATGGGTACTTAGGTTTGTTCCTAATGCATAGTTCTTTGGTTTTTGTACCTAGCACCACAATAAACACTTGAGTTCATATATTTCTTCAACGTACTGATTTCATTTTGTTTGGATATAGGCCTAGCAGAGGGATTACTGGATCATATGGAAGTTCTATTTTTACTGCTTTCTATTCAGTATTTAAGCCAGAAATTCTTAATTCCTTCTGCTCCCTCATATCTACTGTGCAATCAAGTCTCTACATTCTGTTCAGTTTTTATTCGAATTGTTTTTTAATTTCCCTCCTACTTTTTCTTCTATTCCCGCAGCTTTGGAGTCTAGTCTATTCAGCTGAGGCCAGTCCCATCTCTCTTCCTGGGCCAACACCGACCACCCAACTGGTCCCTCTAATTCCCATATTGTTCCTCTTCGATTCACTTTCCGGCTATCTTATTATTAGGGCAGACTCTATGTATAGGAAGGAGTTAAGACTCCAAAGATGAAAGCTGGATTGCACTTCTCTATCTCCTTTGAGACTGGAGGATGGTATCTGCCCTAGGATCAATCAGGAAAGCACAATGTGAAGAAGTCAGGCATCATAAGAGTGCAGTGGTTAGATACATGTGCAAGAACTTCCCAGACTTGCTATTTCCTTGCAGAAAACATTATCCTTCCTCCCCATCTTCCTCCCTCCTCCCTTCCCAGCCTGTTTTTCATAGTGGCTTCATTTAGACATAATTCACATACCATATAATTTTCCCATTTAAAATGTAATGGTTTTAGTATATTCAGAGCTGTAATATGATCGTCAAAACTAGTTTCATCAATCTGAAAAAAATTCCACATTCACTGACTTGTTCTTCATCTCTACCCATGGCCTCCCTCCCAGCTGTAAGCAACCACTCATCTACTTTGTGCATAGTTAAACAGTCCTGACATCTCGCATAAGTGTAACAATATAATAGGTATTATATATCTGGTTTCTTTCCTATATGTAGCATAGTGTTTTCAAGGATCATCTATCCAGTGCTGATCCATGTATCAGTACTTCATTCCCTTTTATTTCTGAATAATATTCTACTAGATGGCTATACTAGAAGTTGTTTATCACCTGCCAAAGGGTATTTGAGTTATTTTAAGTGCTTAATTCGTTTATAAATAAGGCTTCTATGAACATCCATGTCCACTCTTTTGTGTGGACACTTGCTTTCATTTCTCCTGAGTATGTATTAGCAGTGGTTACATAGTAAATGCATCTTTCTTTTCTTTTTGGTTTTTCAAGACAGGGTTTGGAGCCTGTTCAAGCTGGCCTTGAACTCACAGAGATCCACCTGCCTCTGCCTTCCGAGTGCTGAGGTCAAAGGTGTACACCAACTGGCATAAATGCATATTTAAAATATTTATGGGTCAGGGAGATGGCTCAGGGAGGAAAGTACTTTTTGCATAAGCCCGAAAGCTTGAGTCTAATTCCTAAATCCTGTATGGAAAAAGGCAGATGTAGTGCTCATTTATAATTCCAGAACTCCCAAAGTGAGATGGGAAGCAGAGACAGGAGACTCTTTTAGAAGCTTGTAGGTCAGCCATCCTGGAGCGCACAGTGTAGCAGCAAACACGTGATGATCCGCCTCAAGTGAGGTGGGAAACAAGGCCCAGCACCCACGATTGTCCTGTTACCTGCACACATGCACCCATGTTTTACATAGGTGCTCACACAAAAATAAGTGGCCGTACATTTTATTTTAGCCAGGCATAGTGGGGTACACTTTTAATATCAGCACTTGGGAGGCAGAGGCAGGCAGATTTTTGTGAATTCAAGGCCTGGCCTACATAGTGAGTTCCAGGACAGCCAGGATTATGTTGAGATATTCTGTTTCAAAAAAATTGCTTTACATTTATTTGTGTGTCTGTGTGTACATGTATGCACACATATGTGTGTACAATGTCATACATGTGAAGGTCAGAGGACAACCTGTAGGAGTTAATCCTCTCTTTCCTCCATGTGGGTCCTAGGCATCCAGTTCAGCTCACCAGGCTCTGCAGCAAGTGCATTTACTCTGAGCCATTGACCTGGCCTCATAATTTTGTTTTTTAATAAAGTGCTTATTTTTCTTTGAAGGCTTAGGAGATGTATTTTGTGGCTGAGAACCTCACTTGAGACAAAGCATCATTTGAGTTTTCTAATGTATGAGGCAGGGTTTTTGACCAAGAAAACAAGAAACAACAACAATAAAAAAGAGTCACTTTTGCCTACTTAATGTCAATGTCAAATTTATTTAAGATATCTAGCTTTAAAATCTACTTTGTTATGCTTCTAAACTTAACTTTTAAATTTTCCTTTTTTATAAGTAGAATACTCTGATAGAACTTAATATTAGCCTACAAGCATGATAAATTCTCTAAACATTTACTAATTTAATTCAATTTTTAGATTTTAAACTATAACTAAAATGTAATTTATCTTTTTCTTCAAAGTACATCATGTACTCAACAGGCAAATTTACACATCTAATAAGCCAATATTCCTAAGTACTTACACTCTATTTAAAAACCTAATAACTCAAAAGTTATAGATTCAGTACCTCAGAATTCTGGAAAATTCAAACACAGCTTATAAACAGCACCAATTCAACTTTACATGTCTCAAATTTAAATATCAAATCTACCACCAATTAAACTTATTTAAATATTTCAAGTCAAAATCATAAGTCTAAATTCAACATTTGAGATGCCCCACCTGTCAAACAAAATACCGTAAATAGCCAAGACGATTAAAAGCTAACTTATTCTTAATCTCAACACAAAAATGTTCAGTTTTAGGTCTGAGTCAGTTCTTTACTCTTCTTATTCAGCACCCGTGTCAGACTGGCTTAGAGAGAATCTCAACAAGAGTGAAGACTCACAAATGACACCTCATACATAGTTTACATTTTAAGTTAGAGGATTGGGTATCATAAATATACATTAATTTCCCATCTATACTCTTTCTTTGAGTATGAGACTGTTAATTAGAATTCCAAGATATCTTTGCTGCATAAGTCATTTTCACGTTGTGTGCTTTACAATTTCCAGTTTTTATTATATCACAATTGAGCTAGGAACTTTAAACCACTGCAAAGCAATATAAATGTAGAGTAATCATATATTTTTTATTGCTCCTTGCGATCTTTAATAGTTTCAGTGTGTGTGTGTGTGCGCGTGCGCCTGTGTGTGCTTGCAGGCAAGCATGCTTGTGATTGCATTCCTGGGCTCTTGAATATGCTAAACAATTGTGTCCTTCCACTAAGGTACACTGCCAGCTTCTAAATTTTGTTCAGTTAATTTTTTTTTTTTTTAAATTGAGATACTCGTTCATCTTAATGGGGTTCAGTATGATAAGTTATGTACATGCTGTGCTGTGACCAAGTCAGAGTAACAGGCCCTTCAAGCTCCTCAACCATTAGTCATTTCTGTGTTGAACTTCTCACGATCTCCTGATTATTTTGGGATATGTCATAGATAGTTAGAGAAAAAGAACCACTTCCTCCTATCATCCCCTTAGCAGCTTTTCCCAAATCATTCTTCCTAATTTTCATAGAAACCATAGCTATTCTCCACATGCATATTTCACAGACGGTGCCATATTTGATTAAATCAGGTAACTGCCATAACAAACACATCTAGTATCTGAAGGTTTGGTTTCAAACAAAATGATTCTTGGTATGTGTTATACTCCACTGGAGGGCACAGAAAACACAGCTAGAGAAGGGTTTATGAGCTGTAAGCATGGCCCGGCACCATGCTTTGTTGTACTGTGGTTTAGATTAAAAAGGTCCCTTTAAGCAGGGCAGTGGTAGCACACACCTTTAATTCCAGAACTCAGGAGTCAGAAGCAGGAGGATCTCTGTAAGTTAGAAGCCAGTCTGGTCTATAAAGAGACTTCCAGGATAGCCAGGGCTGTTACACAGAGAAACACTGTCTTAGAAAAAAACAAAACAAAACTAAACAAAACAGAACAAAAAAATGATCCTTTCAAAGCAGTGGCTCTCAACTTGTGAGTCACGATCCCTTCAGAGGGGTCATCTAACACCATTGGACAAAACAGATACTTACATTATAATTCATAACAGTAGCAAAGGTATAGTTATCAAGTAGCAATGAAAATGATTTAATTTATGGTTGAGGTCACTACAATAAGAGGAACTGTATTAAAGGGTCGTAGCATTAAGAAGGTCAAGAACCACTGTTTCAAAGGCTTATGTGTTGAAGTCATGGTCTCCAATTGGTAGCATTCTTGAGAAGTAACTGGATGGGGTTATGTAATGTTTCCTTCCCCCATGAACTAACAAGAGGTGGTGGGGCTTAACTGGGGATCAGTACGTTACCAAAACTGCGTATTTCAAGAGTTCATCTTGCCCTAGCCCTATCTTGTCTCCCTGTCTCTACTTCTAAGAGTTCAGCCTCTGCCATGCTCTCCCTCTACTGATGAGATAACTTGTTTCACTTCAGGCTCAGAGCCATGGGGCTATCAACCTTGAGCTGAAACCTTTGAAATCATGTGACAAAATGAATCATTCCTCCCTTAAGCTGCTTTTCTCGGTGGTCACAAGACTATCACCTCCCACTAATTGTTCTGTCCTCCTTAGCACCCTGAAGCCTTTCATGTTGGAAAAGCATCTCCCTCAGGCATCCCGAGTCTATGAAAATACCATTTGCCTTCTATTTCTGCCACACATGTAAATACTACCCATAACGCTGAGTAGTGAAAACTGTGTCATGGGGAAAAGAATGCAGGTCTCATTGGCACTGCGAAGCTAAAAAGAGAAGGTGACTATTTTATAAACATGGGGACACTGTTGAGCTGACTTCAGGTGTTCTGTGTCCCCATTGCCAAGCCTGGAGACAAGCAGCACAGCAAAGCAAACCCTGGTGAGAACAAGACAGGCCCTCTGCCCTCGGAGACACTGCAGTTCTCACAGTGCTTTTCTTGCTGTGGGACTCTTGTTGACTTCTCTCCTAGATGTCAAGGACAAAGATGTTCTAGTTCTTTCGACGAGGTCCCTTGGGGACTAGGAGTGGACTGGACTCTGGCCAGGGTCATTTGTACTCAAAGAAACGAGAAGCCAGTGGAGTATTGCTCTGCTTATTCAGAAAGAGTAAGAAATAAACCAGCACATGACAGGGCAAGGAAGTTGATCTCAATCCAGATAAACTTTTATCTTTATTGATCTATGGAGATTTAAAACGTGATGGGCAAAGTAGAAATGGTTGGGTGTAAACACACACACACACACACACACACACACACACGCACAGGGAAAGAAGGAGACAGTGTGTGGGGGGTTTTTATTTGTGTGCAACAAGGATTTTTCAACCTTGTTTTCTCTCACAGTTGTTTTTCAAATTAAAAATTTTCTAAGAGGATTGGGGATGTAGCTCAGTTACAAAAACACCACATAAACCTGGCACAGTGGCATCTTTTTATATCCTAGCACACAGGGGATGGAGGCAGGAAGATGAGAATTTCAAGTTTAGCTATAGAACCAGTTCAAGGCCAGCCTGGGCTACATGAGACCTTGTCTAAAATAAAACGAAATAAATCTTAGAGTATATACAGCATGTAAAAGTATATTTTATTATATAATAAAGAACCAGAACTCACCATTCCTTGGGGACAAACATTTCCCAGGGAAGCTCAGATAAGTCATCATTAGTGTCCACAAATAAAGTATCTTTTCAAAAAAAATTATTTTGGTTTTTCAAGACAGGGTTTCTCTGTGTAGCTTTGGAGCCTGTCCTGGAACTAGCTCTGTAGACCAGGCTGGCCTCGAACTCACAGAGATCCACCTGCCTCTGCCTCCTGAGCGCTGGGATTAAGGGCATGTGGCACCAACGCCGGGCTAGTTAGTCATCTTCTTGACAAAAGAAAATGAAGCCACCAAGCCTGGTAAGAGCTGGGCTCTCCTTTTTCCTGCTAACCCTTCACACTTTGATAGTTAATCAGAACAACAGTAATGAGTAGAAGGGGACCCTAGATGGAACAGAGAGCAGAGGCTCACACTCCCTTTCTTGTGAAGGTGTCCAGGCCCGGGCTGATGAAATGCAGCTGTGAACTTTGTTTTAAAAAAGTGTTCTAGGGGATTATGCCTTTTAATTGCTAGACCAAGACTGTGACTTAAGATGACTTAAAGGATGAACAAAGTGTAGGTATGGAACTATGTTGGCAGTGTGCTTGTCTGGCATGCATGAAGCCCTAGGTTCCATCCCCAGCACTTGTAAAGACTATAATCTCAGCACTTGGAGGTAGAGGGATGAGAAAGTCAAGGTCATTGTTGGCTACAAGTTTGACATCTTGAACTACAGGAGACCTTGTCTAAAGAAAAGGAGAGAGAGAGAGAGAGAGAGAGAATGAAAATTAGGTGGCTGTAGTTGTGTGAGTTTATTTTGATTTTTTAAGTGTGTGTGTGTGTGTGTGTGTGTGTGTGTGTGTGTGTGTGTGTGCATTTGGGTAATGTGTACCTGAATGCAGGTGCCTGATGAGGCCAGAAGGCATCTGAGCCCCTGGAGCTGAAGTTACAATTAAACTATCTGATGTGGGTGCTGTGTCCTCTACTAGAACAGGGGATGCTCTCAATTATCAGGGCCTCTTCTCAGCCTATTCCAGTCCACTGGCCTACATGTGTGTTTGTTCCAGTACCACGCAGGCTTTGTTACGGTAGTATAGTTACTACATCCCTGCAGTCTAATTTGTAGTATAGTAAGGTTTATTCATCCTTCCATCATCTTTCTCCTTAAGAGTACTTTGGCTATTTGGAGTATTTTGTGCTAGTTTTTTCTACTTCTATGAAGAAGGCTATTGGAAATTTGATACTTATTACATTGATTCTATAGATTACTTTCCATGATACAGCCATTTTCACACTATTAATTCTGCCAACCCATAATTACAGGAGGTATTTCCATCTTCTGGTGTCTTCTTCAATTTCTTTCTTCAGTATCAAGTTGTCTTTTTACTACTGGGAGCCATGCTTGTGTCATACCACATGCACAGCATTTCACCAAATTCAAGGTACTTTCAATACTACAGCAAACTATAATATCAGATGCTAAGAAAGAAAAAAGAATTTACTTATGGTATCTGAAGTGAACTCAAAAGTCCATGGTGAACAGCACACTGACATTTTAAATAGAGGTGGTATTGTGGTTGCTGATTTTTCCTTTTGCTTCAGTCTTTTAATACGTTTCAGCATGACATCACTGATCTTTGGATTGCGATATTTTGTTCATCATGAGAGTTTGCAGTCATTTAAAAATATTTTGTTGGTATCCGAGAGTTTCTTTCTGAGCTCTGCTAAGATTTTTTTACTTGCAGTAAAAGCCATACTCTAACTCCTCTGGAATATAGAGATTACATACATACATACATACATACATACATACATACATACATACATACGGGAGTGAAGAAAGAATAGAAGAAAGAAGGAAGGAAAGAAGGAAGAAAGAAGAATCCTTCCGTTTGTTTTTGTTTACAATTGCAGGAGAAATGGGAGGAATACTCTAGTGCATGCTTCCCAAACAGCATCTTTTCAAAGAACTGGCTGGAAACAGCAGCAATGGTCTAATTAATAGACCCAGAAAACACTGAAAGGAACACATGATATCACCGAGATGACTGCAGTTTACTGCTCAGATGACAAAAGTCCACAATAAGCAGCTGAATTGGTGCTTCCCGTGTTGTTATTAAAGTAGGAAACGAAATTGTGTTGTGTTGATTTCCTCATTCCTGCATATAAAGAAATTTCCCTAAACCCAATAAAGTGTAAACAGAGATTTATAGTGCTGATGGGTAATATCTATTATGCAGCACTCTGTCTTTTTTTCCATCTTGCTTGATTTCCGTAATACTTTTCACTCAGTCCTCAACACTACCTCAAGGGCTGCCCTACTTTCTGATCAAAGTGACAGTCTCAATTTCTTGACAAAGCTGGTCTAAGTTCTGTAAAAATTACTACAGAATAGAAGCCAGCCGTCTGTTCTGCGGACTTCAAGGACAGTCCCTCTCCTGGACGCAGTGCAGTGAGCTTCTGAAGACATGTGGAGAGACTCGTCCTAAGTGGGGACATTTGAGGGATTGTAGCTATAATCTGAGCTGGTTAGCAGCTGATCTCCCCGAGGCTATCTCCAGTCTCCTAATGCTGTTTCATATTAAACAGGTTTGGGAGTGAGTCACTTGGCTGCTCACACTAGCGAAGTGATTGCTTCAGCCGGGCTTGGAAACTCGAGGTCCTCCCTGTGCCTGGGGGTAGCAAACTCAATGCAAACCTCAGCTATAATCTTGCAATGCTTTGGGGCTGACTTAGCGTTTCACTTATATAATTTCAGGCTTCATTTAGCATTCATCGTTTTCTCTTTCTGTGCTTACATGATTCGACAGAGTGTTCTCTTACACTAACGCCCTCAGTCTACACACATTTCCCTTTGTTTAGGCAACGTTGGAGTAGAAAGGCAGACGCGCCCTACACAGTTACGGTTCAGTCAAAAACTGATCAGGAAGCTTCGGTAGCCCTGGCGGGCTGCTGCAAGTGGGAATTAGAGGTGGTAAATTTTTGACTGCTTTGAGGAGAGAAGCTGGGGTTTCTGCTTCTCCCTGTCCAGGGCTCTCTGTAATTAGCCCAGGGGCTAAACAGTTCCCTCCCATCCTCCTCTGAGAGCACCTGGCTTTCACCTGGCTAGGAACAAATCAGGGCGTGACCTCTCATTTGCCACCCATGTCCTATATACCTGACAGCACTTAGAACATTTTATGATGTCATTTCACGTTAAGTGTCTACTTGCTCTATCTGACTCTGGACATCTGGAGGGATCTTGTCTTACTTTATAATCCCTCAAATGCTGGGCCACCTTGTGGACAGCTTTATTTTGTGGCATCCAAGAGTGAGACATGATCCCAGTAGTGCAGTATCTCCAGGAGAAATTATGATTTATATCACACACACACACACACACACACACACACACACACACACACACACGGGGGGGGGAAGGAGACAGAGAGAGAGGAGGAAGGCAGAGAGAGAGAGAAAGAGAGAGGGGGAAGGGAGAGAGAGAAGGGGAAGGGAGAGAGAGGGGGAATGGAGAGGGGGGCAAGGGAGAGAGAGAAGGGGAAGGGAGGGGGGGAATGGAGAGAGAGAGAATGCTAAATTTACTATTTAAGTGTATGGGTGTTTTGTATGCATGTTGTCTGGAATTACAGCTGTGAGCTGCCACGTGGGTGCTGGGAACTGAACCCCAGTCCTCTGGAAGAGCAGCCTGTGCTCTTAACCACTGAGCCACCTCTCTATTTCTATTCTGGCTCTTCTTCTGCTACCTCTGTTCTCCACCCTCTCATCTCTGGCTCCAGCCTTTATGCTCTCCTTCAGTGTCTTACAGTGCTCCTCTTAAATCCACTTTCCTAACAAGCACAGCAAAGCTCTGGAAGTTGAATAGACAGGCAGAATCTTCCTTCAAAGGTTGGGGCTGCTTACAAAGGGGAACAGAGGCCATAGGTACATATGTGTTAATATTTTCATCTAGCTTATATATCTATCTTTGACTCCTCTGCACCCAACCCTGAATTTGGCACACACCTATTTCCATTAAATGATCAACTAGCAAAACATATGCTTGTAGCTTTAGCCAGAACATACCATTAAAGATGCTCCCATTAGTGACACCCTCTTCAAGGAAAGATTGGCAGAGCTAAAGTTTCAGTCCTACAAATCGGTGGGATTTCGATATAAATTTCTGACTGTTTTTAGACTATAAGTAGAGGTGCCAGGTTCACCATAGCCAACCTCCAACAGAGAGTAAGCACATGCCTGTCAAGACTTCTCATGCTGGGTGCCCAGCTCTCAGACATCCCAGATAGCCTGGAGGACGAGGTTGGGAAAACCTTGTGAATAGGGCTTACTTTGCACAGTGACATGCCACCAATCTTGTTTTTTGAGTCTTGACTTAGCTCCTATACTGCTGTACCTTAGCGGATGTCTTCTGTCTCACCCCTCCACTCATTTTACCCATGTCTTTGGGTGGGCTCTAACTAACTATGGCCCTCAAAACTGGGCTGAGGATATTGCGTTTGGCTCAAGTCTCTGTCTTCTACTGTTGATCCCCGTCTGGGCTCGCCATCTCTCCTGTATTGTCTGGGATTTTTAACCCCACATTACTATTTCTTTTTACAGTTTCCTAGCAACCATTTCCTTAACTCTTGCTGGATGAAAACTTCTGACAGTTGCCTCTTTTTGCTTTTTAAGGGGAGTTTTTCTACATAGTTCAAGCTAGCTTGGTTACTCACAGTGTAGTTCAGGTTGGCCTCAAACTCATTATCTTCCTGCTTCAGCTCTAAGAGCATTAGATTGCATCACCGTCATGGGTAAGAATTATTTTTTATAAGATTCTGGATGTCATTTTGAAGAGCGATGACTTACAGGGGAGGAGGAAGAAGGGGGAAAAGACGGAGGGAGATAATGGTTCCAGGATCCCAAGAGCAAAGTGTACTTAATTGTGGCCAGAGTTTCCTATGGAGAGTTGAAGTATATAGTGAGTTATATAGTATATAGTGTGATGGCTAATCTTAGCTGTCAACTTGACATGCTTAAGAGGAAACCTCAGTTAAGAAATTGCTCCTACCAGATTGGCCTGTATGCATGTGGGCATTTTTATTTTGATTGCTATTTGATGGTCCAGCTCACGGTGGACAGTACCACCTTTGGATGTGACTTGTATAGGAAAGGTAACTGACCACAAGCCTGGAAGCAAGTCAGTAAGCATCCTTCCTCTATGGCCTCTGCTTCAGTTCCTTCCTCTAGTTTCCTGCCTTGACTTCCCTTGTGGTGGGTTGTAGTCTGTAAGATGAAAGAAAACCTTCCCTCCCCATAATGCTTTGGCTATCATAGTAATAGAAAGCAAACTAGGACATATAGTTTGGTAAGAATATTGAATATAAGTGGCTTTTCATAGTTTGGCACTAAGATATATTTCAGTGGTCCAAATTCCAGTGGTCCAAATCAAACTAGAAGGCACTATACATCTTTAGCTCTTTAAATAGAAGCAGAGTTCATCTGTAGGCATTTGACATTCAGACTTAGTTATCATTAAATGTTAGTCAGAGCCTGGCAGAAAAATCTTAAGAATATATGGATAATATCAATATTAGAAATAGTGCTTTTAGTGTTTCTTTTCTTTTGTGTTTCGTATTTTTAGTGTTTTACGTATAGATGAATTTCATACTCTCAGATGTTGCTGTCTTTAAGTGGATTGATGGAAGTTAATGTTAAAATAGTGACTTAACAAGTAAGGTCTAAGTAGCTGAGGTATTGAGGGTAATGAAAGGAGGGCTCAAGTTGAATACTCACAGATTGGCACTCAGAATGAGGTCAGAGTAGTTTGCTTGCTTCCTTTTGTGTATGTGTGTTTACCTGCCTTCCCCTGTGTGTGCAAGCCAGAGGTCAATCTTGGGTGTTGTTCCTCAGGAACTGTTCACCTTGGGTTTTTTTTTTTTTTTTGTTTTGTTTTGTTTTTTTGTTTTTTGTTTTTTGTTTTTGGAAGCAGGGTCTCTCACTGAGTAGGTATCTGGGCTCACTGATTTGGCTAGGCTGACTGGCCTAGGATCTTCCTGTCTTCATTTCCAAGGCACCGGGATTGTATGTACGTGATGTCCTGCTGTCACCACACCCAGACTTTGTGTGGGCATCGGGGATTAAGCTTAGTTACTCACACATGCATGACAAGCACTTTATCAACTAAGTTATCACCCAGTCTGTCTTTTCTTTCTCCTCCACTCCTCCTCTTCCTTCTTTTCTTTTTGTTAGTGGGGATTAAACTTGTGCATTCTGGGCAAGTGTCCTGCACTGAGTAGCATTCCCTGCTCTTTAAAAACATAAAAGAATTTCTTTCTAATGATAAACTACTCAGACTGGCCTAGAACTTACGATAGTGCTCAGTAGATCTTGAACTTGTAACCATTTCGCCTCAGTCTCTCAAGCAGATCCAGGTCTTCACCACCAAGCATAGCTTTGTTTGCTTCCTTTAAAAGAGGGAAACAAACAAACAAACAACCCCCCCTCAAATAAAAAACAAAAAGCAAACTGATAACAGTAATTGGTAGACTTTTAGAGTTTAAGTTGGCAGTGTTGACATGGTTCTGGGTAAAGATCACTTTCAGGATGAAACCACAGGAATGATAGACTAAAGGAGGGGCAGAGAGAGGGCGGTGGACGCCGTGGCTAAAACAACAGCTGTAAGAGTCTTGGAGTGGATGGAGAATAAAGATTTTGGGCACTGGGAATGGGAATCAGAGTGTAAAATGCCCTATATATTCCTTCAATGTCCTGAAGAGATACAAAGAATAAACATTCTCCCTCCCCCGGGGCAGCAGGGAAGGCAGAGTTCTTCACTGTGGTGCTGCGGAACTTAAGGCAGAGCAGAAAGGAACCCATGGAAGACTTTTATGGTATAAAAGGGAGGGAGTTTACAAATGGTTGAGAGCTGCAGAGGGCCAGCAGAGGGTTTTAAGAATAGGAGGGTGTGTCAGGGGGAGACTGGAGGGATGGTAGGGGCTGCCACTTAGAGAAGAGGCAAAGAACACCAAGGTAGGTAAAGGTAGGAGTCTGGGCTGCTGGCATAAGGGATGCAGAGAGAGGGCTGGGTAGTGCCTGAAGCTGGGTGCTGCCTACATTATGAGCTGCTCAGCAACAAGAGGCCTCTGCTCAGGGACATAGCTGTCGGTTGTTTAGTGTGCTTAACCATGAGCCAGCCTCAAATAAGGAAGCTAGAATCATTATACCTGAATTAAAGAGAAGAGAAATACACATGTCTCAGGCCTGTCACAAACTGCACCATTGGATCTGCTAACTGAAGACCAGGCTTTCAATTCACGAGTGTTTGAGGGTGTGTACATCATATCCGAGCCACAAGACTTGTGACTTGATAAAGCTTCTCCAAGAGTCTTTATTGTGATGGCAGTGGGCCTTCCTGACGCCTGCTGTGGATTGCCAAGATGAGTACATCTCACCAGATGCTGTGCTGGGTAGGAGGCTCAACACTGAAGCTTCGAACTTGGTCAAAGATGGGGAAAAGTATGAACTCATTCTGGAAAAACAAATTAAGTCAAATTAACTGTGACAGAGATCGTGCTGTGAGATGCAGCAATATCACTGCAATACTGAATCTTTGAGTGGCCCATCTAGCAGAAGTCAACTAGGGACACATGGCCTGAGGGCGAATGTTCAGGTTGGCTCAAGCCCCACTCTGGAGGAACTATGGTGCTGTCCCCAGGGTTAGGCACAATCCTGTATTGTGGGATGATGCTCTTCCTGGTTACTCCTTCTCTGATCTCCAAATTTCCTTGAGTCCTCGCCCATCTCACGTGGACCAATGGAACTTGGTATCTTCCTACACATGGAACTTGGTCTCTTCCTAAATGGTTACTCAGCAGTTAGCAACATATTGTAGATCACTGACTGCTGATGTCCCCCACCCCTTTTTTGGACTCACTAGCTCAGGTTATCCTTGAATTTGGCTGAAATTCTGGATAGCCATGTGCCAGCACGTCCACCTTCTTTTCTTGTTTCTTTAAAATGTATTTTATTATATACCTGTGTATCTCTCTGTAGTGTATCTCTCTGTATGTGAAAGTACTCCCAGAAGCCAGGAAGTTACATGTGGTTGTGAGCTGTCTGATATGGGTTCTAGGAATGGAACTAGGATCCTCAGGAAGAATAGCAAATGCTCTTAACCACTGAACCATCTATCTCTCCAGGACCTCCTGCCCCCATTTTTCAAAACAGTTGAGGTACTTCTCTGTTCCAGAACTTTACCTTCTCCCCATCTAACTTTTCAAAATATTTCCCTAAACAAAGTTGTTTTTCCCCCCACAAAGTGAGCTGAGTAGGTTTTCTTTCCCTTTTACTCTCAATTTTGTAATTTATATTTACGCACCAAAAACTCAGCAGTGCACATTTAACCCAGTTTAATGGTGAGTTAGTTGGCCTTTGCCTTTTCTAGCTTGGCAATGTCAGACACAGATTTAGGACCCAGGATGCTGTCTCCTGGGTGTAAATTGGTCTTAATAGCTTCCACCAGCTTAGTGCATCCTTGAATTCCTAGTCAACCTGTGTGGAGGCAACAGTGGTGCATGCCTTCCTGTGGACCAGCCGCCCCAGCCTGGCCTTTCCCTTGATGATGTAGTAGGGAACCCCCATCTTTGGCCCCCAGGGAAGGCCAGAAGACCACCGGCTCAATGGGGTCTACATCACCGGCAATCACCACCAGCTGAGCCTTCTTGTTCTCCACCAAGATGGTGACTGTATTGACCCCAGCTTTTTTCTCAGCATGGGCCAACAACCTTTGCTTCTCCTGCTTTGTCTCTGGCCTGTAATTGTTGGCAAGCTTAAGAAGCTCCGTAGCTGTTTGCTGGTCCAGGGCCCTGGTGAACTGATTAATGGCAGGAGGTACTTTGAGCCACTTATAGGGGATGGATGATCCTTTGTTGCTGAAGCCTAATGTAGCTGGGCCATTTGACGAAGCAGGTGAGATTTCTTTTGGGCTGGATGTCCTGCCCAAAGCTGATGTTCTTAGGCCTTTTCTCAAATAAAGGATTCACTTCCTGGTTTTTCACCATGGTGGGGGCCACCTTCAGCCCCTTGGCTTCTTTCCTTTGGCATCATGCTTAGCTGGAGGGGAGAGAACTCACTGGTTATGTTTTTTACAGGGTTCTCAACATCATGGCTTTGTGAGCAGATTCCTCTCACGACAAATTCCCAGACCACCCATATGCTTATTCTTGGAAAGGGAATCAGCTTCATTTGATCTGGTTCAGGTAGCAACAGGTCCTCTCTCCACTCTTTCTTGGAACAAGAGGTTCAACGTTCTCTTCCTCCTTTCTCATAGGAGGAAGGCAGAGACAGGCAGCTCTTTGTTTAGGACTCAAACACTCGGTTTTTCTTTTCACCTCATTAGAAGGAAGTATTTTTCCATTCACTTCGTCGTCTCCTTGGAATTTGCTAACTGTAGCTGAGTAGCTCAGTTTGCACACAAGGTTTGTTCATTCATTAATTAATAGCCTCCAGGCGGGATTGCCCTTATCAGGGCTTAATATCTAACCCAGCGCTGGCTAAACCAGACATGGTGCCAGATTTGCTGGTTGGGTCTCCTGTGATGGGAAAGGCTCTTGAGGGGAGTGGGAAGCCCTTTAATGAGAGCTCTTGTGAAGACTAAGGTTGTCTAAGAAGAGCAGCCTGGAACCTAAGCATCCTTATACAGACCCATTTCTTGAAGTATTGGAGTGAGACACATGACTCAGGACTCTGGAACATGGAAAATAGAGTTCTAAGAATTGCTTTCAATACAGTCATTTTACTTTCTTGTCAAGACCCAGAAATTACTGGTTACAGCCTTGTTTCTTCTTCTTGACTAAGGGTTATGACAGGCAGAATTTTGGCTCATGACTTTTACTCCCATAATTATATTATGCTAATGGGCAAAGGGGACTTTGCAAATGTAATTAAGGTTACTAATCAATTGACCTTAAAATGGATTCTCTGAGTGGGTCCCATGTAATTACTTTAGCCTGTAAAACAGAGTGTTTTCTAGCTGTGGAGGAAATCAGAGCATGAGCAGGGTGCATGCACTGCTGTGAGAACTGAGGCTGAGGGGATGTGTACAAGGATCGGAGAGAGACCACAATAGCAAGGAACTAGGAAGAGAATTCTATCTCAGAATCTCCAGGAGACACAGCCCAGTCAATAGTTTGGCGTGGGCCTTGCGAGACTGTGAGACTTCAGGTGAGCTACACTAAGGTGGGAAGGAAACATGTGCTGGCCTAGTCTGCATCGTTTGTGAGAGAGTGTGGCAATTATAGGACAGGGCTCCATGGATGTTCTCTTTTGGGACAGGGTTTACATGCAGTTCAAGCTGATTTGAACTAGCTGCATAGCCAAGGTTGACCTTGAACTTGTGATCCTCCTGCCTTTACCCCCCCCCCCCCCAAGTGCTAGGCTTACAGACAAGTGCCTCCTTGTCTGGATTTTTTTTTTTTCTGTGTGTGACTCAAAAACTGAGGGCTTCCTGCCAGTTAGGCAAGCCTTCTACCAACTGAGCTACATTCCAAGCCCTTGGTGGTTGCTTTCCTTCTTCCTTAAGAGGGGCTAACAGAGCTAGGGAGATGGCTTGGTACTTAATTGTGCAGGCTCCAGGACCTGACTGTAGAGTTTCCAAACTCCATCCATGTGGTATTCTGTGAGTGCCGGTGACCCCAGCACAGGGGTAGAGTGGAGGGGACAAAAGGGTTCTTGGGACTTTCTGACAAGCTGGTCTAGCTGAATTGGCGAGCTTCAGGGTTAGTGAGAGACCCTGTCTCAAACAAATAGACAGAGAAGTAATAGAGGAAGACAGCATCAATATCTGGTTTCTGTATACACCAAAAGAGGAGCTGAGCACCCAAGGGTCTTTATGATAACGTTTTGTGGGCATATTTGGTAACTCTAGTCATAGAGATGAGTGATACAGGCTCCTGTTTTATAGTCTATATCTGCCAGTAGTCACATTCGGCTTAAAATGAAAGTAAGTACACTGGAAAATTTTATTCTTTAGTTGTGTTAGCTGCTTTGCTTAATATCCTTATTGATATTGATATGATATGCTTAATATCCATATTGGCCAGTGGCTACTGAAGTGGGAGGCACAGGTATATAACATATGTCAGAAAGTTCTGCTGGCCTAGGATGATAGTGGTGACATCCGCTTGTAGCTGTTCTTTCCTCAACTCAGGCACTGAGAATTCCTTTCCTCTCTAGTAGAGTCACTACAAAGCAGAAAACATGCAAATTCTTCCAGCTCTAAAGAGACCTGCATGAACTTTTTTTTAGTGGAAATAAAAAATAAATTACTCCCATTCTACCATGTGAATCTTAAGGATTGAGTTCGGGTTGTCAGTGTTGATGGTCAACTTGCTAAGCCAACTCACTAGTTCTATGGAAAAGTTTACATCTCTGTTTTCTTCTTGTGTCACTTATGTTAGTATTCAGGCATCTGTCCTGCCCTGTCCTGTCCTTGGGGTTCTGACAGAATACACCCTCAGCTGCAGCCACTAAGAGTACCACGTGTGCACATCCACTATGTGCCCTTTTAAAAGGGCTTGGCCCACCTCCAATCCTTCTCTTGCTCTTTCTTTCTCTCCCTCTGTCTGTTACTCTCTCTCTCTCTCCTTCCCTCCTCCCTCCCCTCTCTCTTTTTCCCCTGATGCTCCTGTCCCCAGAGGCTGGTCTCCCCTCTGCCCTTTCCCTTTTATGATCCCTTTCCCTAATAAAAACCCCTCTGCTTGAACCCTGTTGTATGGCACCTTTTTCTCGAGAGCTACTTTTCTTAAATTACAATAACTTGTATAAATCATCTCTTGGAGATAGAGAGCTCTGCTCTTAGAGTAGAACATTTTGGGAAAAACAGTGACAGGGTATTAGGTCTTGTTTTTTTACTTAAATGGAAGAGTTACAACATGGTGAATGGCCAGTAAGTTCTCTGGACTGGACTATAGGGTTTCCCAAGGAAATCTGCTGTAGCAAGGCAAAGCTAGCTGCTAGAGCAGGTCAGTAAGGTTATCTCCTGGGGCAAAGAAAGCCAACAGACAGACTGTAGGGCTTGTCACATTATGTTGGTTTCTAAGCCAGCAAAGGGACACTAGCTTAAAAGAGGAAGAAGAGGCTTAATTCCCCCAGGAGACTTTAGCCTCTGGCCACAGAAAGAGACTTCTGTCTCAGGCTCCAACAATGGAAGTTGAAACTTAATTCTTCTTAGGTAAAGCAGACAGTGTCTGGGAGCTGTGGGTGAAAACTTGAAGGTGATTCAGCTGAAAAGTATGTACAGGCCCAGGGAAGGAGCCTAGCTTTGGGATCATGAGACAAATCCTGTATCCATTGCTGTCACTGAAATTTCAGCTCTGGGACCCACCCTTTTGTCATATGTGATGGAGATGAAATAAGACAGTCTCTAGTTGTTGAGGTTATGTTTTAAAGATGTATTTTGTGTTTAATTATGAGTGTGGGAGAAGGAAGAGAGAGAGAGAGAAAGAGAGAGAGAGAGAACCAAATATCTTGGGAGGCCAGAGGCTCTCTGGATCATCCTGGAGCTGGAGTTATAGGTGGTTATAGGTGAGCTAACCGAAATAGGTTCTTGGAACGAAACTTGGCAAATGCTGCTAGATGCTGAGCCATCTCTCTGGCCCAACTCTTGAGGTTATCATAGAGGCCCTTTACATATCCAGAAGGCGCTCAGTAAACACCCTATATCACCTTTCAAACATTTTCCCTTCTAGCCTTTACTCCAAATCATCCTCAGAACACCCGATTCTCTAGGTGTTCCCTAAGATTCCCACTACGACTTTTGGTCCAGTATGTTGCTGAAGAAAATAGAAGTGACTGCAGGGAATTCCTCCAAAGCTCCCTATCCGCCCACCCTCCCTCACTGGTGTACACACTGTGGTGGGTGAACCGTGAGGCTGCCTAAGCTCAGCCTCTGCTCTGCTCTGCTCCCTGCTCCTCGTCTATTCCAGAGCTCCACCCTTACAAAGACTCTCTTCTCTGCATCATTAATTTTCTCTGTGGAAGTGGCTGGTTTCCATTTCATCAAATACACTATGCCACTTCTTATACTTAAGGTATCCTTCCAGCCTCCTATTTTCCTTCAGCTACTGTCTCTTTCCTCACCTTCCTTTCTATCACTGGTGTTTTCTCATCTCCTCAACTTCAAAGTGCCCAGGGGTCAGACTTCAGTACCCTGTCCACACCCTTCTCCAGGGTATTTAGTTCCATGGCTTTAAGTTCCTTCTAGACATTTTTTCTCTGAACCATAGACACTCCTATGAGACATCCTACTGGTCACCCCCACCTGGATTTATACCAGGCATTAAACTTTTATATCAAAGTAGACTATTAATTTTCAGTTCTCTTAAGTATACCCCTCCCATATTTATATTTGGCCCTACCTCATGACTTTTCCAGAAGAGACATAAAAATACCTATCCACTCAAGATAAAGGACACTGACACACCATAGAAGTTATTTCATCCAAGTCCCCTTTGATAAGCTGAGTTTGTTGGGGTTACTTGTAGGGAGATAGATGACAAAAGGAAGGTTTATTACCCGAGAGTCCCCTATGAAACCTATAGGCAGTTACACCACTGATGAGTCCCACCCTTGGCAATAAGACAATGAAAGATGTACCACTGAAGAGTCCTTGTAGCTTATGAGCAGCCACACTATTGAAGTGTCTTACACTAGTACTAAATTGTTTACTTCTTAATAACTGTGTGGCTTAAAGGATCTTGTGAGCATCTCCCAAAGGCTCGTGAGCCTGCCCCTCCCTCCAGGAAGGAAGATAAATAGGCCTAATAGTACGAGGATGATCATAGATGTTCTGAGTCAAGACCATAGAAGTTATGTTCAACCACATGATCAAAAAACACAGTTCTACTCTTCGGTTTACTCATGTTGAAAATCTTTAAGGGTCTGGAGAGATGGTTCAGCCATTAAGAACAGGTGCTGCTTTTGCTGGGAACCTGAGTTCAGTTCTCAGCACCCATGCTGGGTGTCTCACAACCCCCTGGAACCCCAACTCGAAGAGATCTAATATTCTCTGAACTCTGAGGGTATTTGCCCTTACAATGCACTTATCTGCCCCATGCACACTTCATTAAAAATAATAACAAATAAAACAATTTAAAAATATTGTTTCCATCTGAAGCTCTCTAATGTTTCTCTCATCTGGCCAATGAGAAAGCAAAGGGAGAAAGAGGCCTGAAATACTCTTCTAGTCAAAGGAAAATCATGTGACATGAGAACATAGTCTCTTGTAGTGAGCAGAATTAATACATGAACTACATGTTCTACCACTTAATTCAACAAATATGCATATGCCATGTTGTAGTAATCCAAAGTAGTAATAAGCAAAACATGGTAAAAGTGTCACTGAGCTTCAATTCTACTAGGGCAAAATGGAAAACTTGCCAGATGGTTAAATATAAATAATGAAGACATCATGACCTTCAGAAACAGGGCCTAGAGACCCCTGGGAAGGAACTGACCTGAACAAACCCTTCCTGAGAACTAGCTTTCATGGTACCAGAAGATGCCATGCAAGCTTCCAAAGTGTGTATATGGGTAACTAACAGTTCTTCTGAAACGTGATGTCTATGAACCACATCAACAACTAGCATGACATTTATAATCCTATGATTGCAATAATGGCACACATATCTTGGTGGTAACCAACAGCTCTTTGATTGAACTTAAGACCTGCTCAACAAGAGGGAGACCATGTTTGGTACTGGAAACTTAGCTAACTACTCAGTGCTAGTGAAGTCCTGGTTTTTGAAGGAGAATCTACAGACACTAATTTACTAAACTAGTATAATCTGTAAGAAAATCTATAAACATTTGCCCTTACACATAAGTGCAGTCTTCACCTCTCATAAGGGAAACTCCTCTTTGCAATAGATGGAGACATTACAGGAAAACACAACCAACTAAAATGCAAAGTTGTAGAGCCCAGTCCCTGTTGATATATCTACAGAACACCCCACCCCCACTTAAGATTCAGGGAACACTATCAAAGAGGGAACAGGAAGGTAAGAGTCAGAGAATCAGAGAGTTTGCTAGGAGAATGTGTCTCTTAGTAACATCAGGAACTACATTCAAAAAATGGGGGTGAACATTATGGAGTTATGCTTCACAATTAACTCAATGAGTCACTGGAATGTTATTTATTGAGGGATACCTGGATCCATCAAGCCTATGTTTAACTTTTCTATCTTGTTTCTAATTTTATTATATACAGGGTTTGAAAAATGTGTCCATTCCTTTCTACTTTCTTCTGTGCCTTTTCTATACATAGCACAAAAATTAACAGAACAGATAATTGCAGCAGTAGAAATGCTTTGGACAATCAGGTAATGGCTTATTTTTAAGGCTGGGTTAACAATTTCCATTTTCAAAATGAGTTCAAATTGACTGAGTGATTTTAAATTAGCTCTTTAGTTTTTACCCTAAGCCACCGATAATGCCACTATTAATTTCAATTATTTAGAGGCTACATTAGTACATGTGAAACAAGAAGAACGATAAAGACAGAAAGGAATAAATTACTTGCTGCAGGACAGAATGACATTTTGACTGACACAGAGGCTTTTTTTCCCTTTCACACACTTTGTGCTTTGACATTTCACTGGGCACAAACATTTCACAAATTCTTGACCTAATCTGATGTACTGTTGTTTAGCGATTGCTGACATGACATGTTTTAACCCCAAGTTTGCTAGATTCCAAATTTTACCTTTCCTTCCTTGTTCATCAAGGCTGGATGACCTCCAAAAGCCAGTCCAAGCAAAGGCCCATGAGCCAGGGAGGTTAAGTGCAATTGCTGTTGGCCCAGGATGGAGAAGGAGCAGCTTGAAATTGGAGTTGGGGGTAGGGCAATTGAAGGGTTGTTTTTTTTCTTTTAAGATATTGTGGAATGAAGACAGATCTGTGGGGAACCCTGACATCATGAAAGAGACAATAGCCCCAAGTATGAAATATGGAGGAACAAATCTAACAAGAACTAAATAGAGCTTCTACTGTTGTACAAATAGTAAACGGGGCTGGGGAAGATGCAGAGGTTAAGCACACTTGCTGCTCTTGAAGAAGTCCCAGGTTTGTTTCCAGCATCACACTGTGAGTCGCAACTACCAGTAACCCCAGTCCCGGGGATCTGTCGCCTTCCTCTGGCCTCAGCAGCACCGGGCATGCAAGGCACATAGTGTACATACATATACAAGCCCACTCATACATATAAGATAAATAAGTCTTTAAAAATAGTAATTTAGGGACAGAAAAGATTTTAAATAACAGAAAAATGCATCATCTTCCTTAAAAGGCAGACTGCATTATATAAAGATGTCACTTCTTAAATTACTATGTATAACTTTGTCTCCAGGTCTCTTCCTGGTGGCATGGAAGGAGTCACATTTCTATTAATATGCAACCTTTGCTAGTTTATTCATTTCTGACAACTACTCCCCTGGTATTTATTCAAGAATAAACCAACTAACATTGCTCTTCTCTGATATTAAAAACAATGTGTATGTTTGTATGAGTCTCTCTGTTTCTCTCTCTCTCTGTGTGTGTGTTTGTGTGTGTGTGAGAGAGAGTATGCATGTTTGCATGTACGTGTATTAAGGCCAGAGGACTTGAGAAATGCTGTCCACCTTCGTTGACACAAAGTCTGTCATAGACTCGTCAATGGGTAAGACTGGTTGGCCATCAAACCTCAGGGACCCTTTTGTCTCCATCTCCCCAGCATTGGGATTACAAGAATATACTGTGGGGCCCCACACCTTTAATCTCAGCACCGAAGAGGCAGAGGCAGGGGGATCTCTGTGAGTTTGAGGCCCGCCTGGTCTACAGAGCGAGTTCCAGGACAGCTGGGACTACACAGAGAGACCCTGTCTAGAAAAACAAAAATAAGAAGAAAAGTGTTGCCATGCCTGCCGTTCTTCCTGAGTTCTAGAATCAAGCTCAGGTCCTCGTGCTTGCAAAAGCAAGAGTTTTAACAACAGCGCCGTCTTCCCAGCCTTTTCTTTTTTCTTTCCTCTTCCTCCTTCATCTTTGAAACAGTGGCACAAGTAGTTCATGCTGTCTTCAAGCTCATTCTGTAGCTTAAGGCTTTTCTTGAACTCTTGATCCTCCTTCCCTTTCCCACATTTCTGCGCTGCTGCGCTGGGATTATAGGTGTATGCCACCACCCCTGACCTCTGACCCGATTTTTATGGACTAGCAGTTCGAAATGCTTTTGGTGGCAAGTATCAACCAACTCCACCCATAGTGTTTAAATAGTAAGGCCAACTGATCATCTTACAGCCTTAGTCCAGAGGGAGGTGGTTCCAGGTGTGACACTTTGATTCACTCAACACAATCACCAAGGACTTCAGCTCCTTCTCTTTCCACTCAGCCGTGGCATCAGAGGCGCCAATCACCCGGGGAAAATTGCCTTTTGCCCTTGGGCTATCACCTAGATTCAAGTCCAAAGAACCATGACTCCAACCACAACATCCACACCTAACCGTGTTCTAGGTAGGAAAGTGGGTCGGGGACAAAAGTGCTTTCTTCTCACAGGGCTGCCTTTATCCAGCAAAACCTTTTTATCCCTCTTGACGTACTTCCTGTCCTCTTCCTCCTTGTGCTTCTTACTCACCAAAGCTTGATCATGTTTCCCACCTCTAGACTAATTACTCGTCCAGAGAGCTTCTGCCGCTGCAACAGCTCTGTCCAAACATGATGCATCCATGGGTTCTGCGAGTGTGGCTATCAGAATTAAACTATGGTTTTCCTTAGCTATGAGGAAAGGGACCTGGCAGTTGGAGAGGCAACCAACAGCATCTGCACAAAGATTATAGAAAAGTATGGGCGCTAGAGAGAAGCCCTACACAAAACCATGGCTGTGGTGGCTCTCCTTTGACCTGCAAGGCACAGGCTTCCTCTGGCGTAGTTGCTGTGGGCAAAAATACCCTGTCAAAAGCAACTGAAGGGAGGAAGGGTTTCTTTTGGTTCATAGTGCAAGACGGCCAGGGTTGTTGGAGGATGAAGTCCCCATACAACACAGGCTGGTGATGTATTATTTTTGGATATCATTATCATCATCCTCACTTTGCCAGTAGGGCAATTGGGAAGGTAGTTTGCCCAAGATTAAGTGAGATGTTCTAGAATTCTAATCCAAAGCTAGAATCTGCATACCTTTTTCTGTTTTACTCAATAAACAATCAGAGCCTAAATAAGAAAGGTTACCCTTTCAAATGAATTAGAAAGGATCATAGGAAAGGAACATTAAAAATAATGTTTTGAAAGATGTGGAACAGTGGTTTTCAACCTGTGAGTCATTCTGCCTTTGGGGTGGAATGACCCTTTTACAGGAGTCACCTAAGATCATCAGAAAGCAGATATTTATATTACAATTCATAACAGTAGCAAAATTATAGTTATGAAATAACAACAAAAATAATTTTATGTTGGGGGGGGGTCACCACAACCTGAGGAACTGTATTAAAGGGTCACAGAAGCAGGAAGGTTGAGAACCACTATTGTGGAGGGAGTGAAGGATATAAATTAAGGAGGAGAAAGCAAAATGAAAGCTATCTACAATGCAATTGCGCCTAGGGTAGCAGTTCTCAACCTGTGGGTCTCCACCACTTTGGAGGTTGAGTATCATATATCCTGCATATCAAATATTTACATTATGATTCATAACAGTAACAAAATTACAGTTACCACGTAACAATGAAATAATTTTATGTTGTGGTCACCACAGCATGAAGAGCTGTATTAAAAGGTCTCAGCATTAGGAAGGTTGAGAACCACTGGTCTAGGGTCACTGGGAATGGGCAGGCTGGCTGGATTGACTACCAGTGTATATTTCTCAGAACCTGGGCTGAATTCTTGGTCATACATAGCCAGGGCAGTATGTGGCAGGAAGTGCCCAGATCTTTTCCCCTGGATCTATGAACAATCCAAACACAGCCTCCATCAGACTGCAATTCCCCCCTTTCCAAAGGAACCATGGATAGGCTCTTCCTCCAGATTTTCACATTCCTGCTACATTGAATTCTCACACAATGACTGTGCACTCCCAGAGCCATGGTTAAATACGTAGCCATAGCAATGGAATCTGTTAGTTCTCTGCAAGAACCCCAAAGCACAATTTTCTTCTGATTGAATCTCCCTAAATCCCACTGTTAAATAATCCATGTTAATTTTCTTAGATCAACATAGCAAAAGATTGTACAACTGCACCCACAGTCATCCAGAGAATGACATTTTTATAGGTTCTCCATGTTCAAAGAGAAGTGGCCATTGTGTATTGGCAAAGATAAAAACAAACAGTTCTGCTCACTACATATAATTTCTGTCGGTATTATTCACATGACTGAACAGTGAGTCCCATAATAGAACAGTTTCAGTTAGAACTAACATTGCTCAATTTACGGCCACCAAATCACTTACTCAACACAGTTATAACTGCTAATAATTCAAACTGATTAAACTTTAAGATATAAAATTTCAGCTTATTAAATGCTTCTGAGCAGAGTGAAATTTAGCAAAGCCTATTTGTAAGCCTAGATCAGATAGCACATGGAAACAGGCTTACATTGTTTGCAGAGAAATTCTTAACACACGTAATATGTTAATAAAACACCAGACTATCATATCGATCAATAGACAACCAAAGACTGTCACAATCTTTTTTATAAGTAAAAATGACAGAAATAAGATTTTATATTTTCCTTTTTAATAATACCTAAGGATATTTGTTTTAAAATGGTCACTTTCTTTCCCTAGTTTCATTTATTCTACCATTTTGCAGAAACTCTAGACAATTGTTTTAAGGTCTGTAAAAGCAATAATTTTTCTGAAAATTTAAAATTTAGAAATATTCTGATATCCATTTTCTAAACAAGCCAAAGAAACAGACAAAACTAATCACAAGACACTGGTATGAACATATTTAAAGAGAGTGTGTGGGTAGAAAAATACATTCTTGCCTCAGATGGTTCTTAAACACTTATTGATTCATATTTATATAGGAGACAGCAGATACCATGGCAGTCCCTGGTACAAAGTAGATACTTAGAAAAATGTTTGTTAAATGGTTAACGTCCTTTGCCAAATACGACCCACTCTAAAAATTATAGCATTTTAAACATTAAGAAAGTCTTTTCAAATGCTGTGTAGAGTGTGTTTGTGGGAAGGGGTGGGGCACAAAGTCATTTCACATCTGTTTTATTTGTTGCACTCTGTGGCAATTTTAATTCTCTTTTTTCTCACACTCCTCAACGTCTGCACCTGGGAATTTAAAACTCAAGTGTTATTGAAGGGTCCCATCCTTCTCCTAGGGAAGCCATAGTTTTCACTTCTCATTTTTAGAAAGAAAGTCTGTTGGATTAGATGCACACATATATTTTACTGCTTTTTCCCAAGACTTTTTAAAGAAAAATCGTTTCCTTATTCACCCTTAGACTTGAAAGACCAAATTATGCTTTCAACATTAAGTTTACTTTACTGTTTCTTAACAGTGTTGCTGGGTCATAACATCTTGGTTTCCAACAATCTCTCTCAAATCCATATAATTTTGATTCATGCATCCCTCCAATAAGCAATTGCATGCTTATGCTATTAGACTTGAAAAGTACTCTTTTTTTAAAAAACCAGCTGCATTAGCCTAATAAGCATTTTTATTTGAGAACATAGAAGGTATCATTTTACAGGCAGTGTCCTTAGGGATGATCAGAGATCCCTGATGGGCCTTTTAGGTGGCTGGGGTAAGGATGGGATACAATGAGTAGGGCCCGGTATATTGAGAAGTCAGTCATTGATTAAAGTACAATTTATTCAAAAGTGTGTGTGTGTGTGTGTGTGTGTGTGTGTGTGTGTGTGTGTGTGTCCGTCCGTCCATCCGACCGTCCTCACCAGAGGACTTATATTAAAGAATACTTGGTGTCAGCCTCCTGGCTTTTCTGCATTCCTGTCTTCCTCACTAGAGATCATTAGAGTAAATGCTAGAAAATGCAAGTGAATGCAATGGATTGTTTCCCTAGTGCATCCGTTTTGCTGCCTTGTCCTTTCTCAAATGTGCCATTTTTATGTGGGCATTCATCTTCCCATCTCTTGCCCACAGCCTAGGCCTCCAAGGGACCTACAACCTCTGAATTCCAGAGCTGAGCCTGATGCTCTCATGGATTGTGTGATGGACAGTCACATGACCCAATGAAATGTGAAGGGAGTGTGACTGCGCCTTCTCAATGGGAGGGACTTAAATTTAAAAGAGCTGGCAGGAGCTGACTTTGTTCTCTTCAGCTGCAGGCACACACAGGTGTGGACATCCTAGCATGTTGCTTCCAGCTTAGGGAAGAAACCAAGGAGCAGAGACAAGCGAGCAGTGCTGGTGAGCAGAGTAGGTGATTACATCCTAACCAGTTTAAAAGTCCAGAGAACGCAGTGACTCCCCAGCCGAGCGTAGCTAGGAGAGGAGAAGGATCTTCTCCCGTGGGCCGTAGGGTGACCTGCATCCGCCATCAGCACTCTACACTAAGCCACTTTCCTGGCTCTTGGCCAGCTGCTCTCAGCCCTGGCAGGAGTCAGCAAGGTTGTCCCCACCCAGTGAGGCAGAGGTGAGTCACTGAGGTTGGTGACCAACTCCCTTCTGGAGAACTGATACAGGGGACAGGGGTGTGTTGCTTGCAGGAACAAGCAGGCAAGCAAGATGTGGCTAGTGCCCACCAGGATATATCAGGGTTGTTGATCCTTGTTCACTCTACAGATTTGCATATGGAAGAGAGAAAGGGGGAGAGAGAGACAGAGAAAGAGAGAGAGAGGGAGGGAGGGAGGGAGGCCCAGATCAAAGACAAAGGAGGTTAAGAGAAGAGGGGGCAAGGGGCCACCAACATGCCACACTCCGTTTTCAACGCTGCCATTTGTAAAGTGCGAAAATGGAAGCATGGGCTCCACCCGCTGTTAGGTAGCAAGCTTCTGATTTCTAGATCACCATACCAGCACTTCTGGCAGCGATTTACCTGAGCTTTGCAGTCAATCTGGGAAGACCAGTTTGACAGGAAAGCGCCTACCTAATTGAGAGATTCCAGCCCAAAATGTGAAGAGGTAGGGAGAAATGGACTTAACAAAACAAGGAAGGCAGGTCTCCAGGAGGGCTTGAGAGAAATGTGGCTTAGGGGACTTCCCGGTGGGAGCCTGCAGGAACTGGGTTAGAAAGAGTGCTCTCTCTACACTGTGGTGCAGAATTTGGGAGCAGACACTTACTTAACAGGGAGGAAAACAGTCCCACAGACATGGAGTTTGAAGTGAATTAATGGCTGGTTGGGGCCTGAGACCACATGAGAAGCATCAGTAAGGCTGAAGTTCAGAACAAGCTGGAGCTTGTGGGACACAAAAGGCTAAAGACAAGCAAAAGGGAGGGTTTTTTTTTTTTTTTTCTTCTTCTGTCTATATTTGGAACAAGGGGAGCTGGAAGGTGTGGGCCTGAAGTGTGGGAAAGTTGGTGCGATATTTGCAAATGATAAGCACTGTCCTTGTATTGCTCTCCCACCAACAATGCTTTTCAGACTTCATAGATTCCCAACGCACAGAAGAAGAGGCTCTGAGTACTTATCTGCCTGGGATGTGCTTGCTGAACAATCGTTAATTGATTTGATGCAAAGCAAACAGCCCCACAGAATAGCTAGGAGATAGAAAGACCTTTATACATAGGGATTTGAGCCCTTATTTTAGGAAGACCTCCCTCCCCCACTCTTCTTCTCACATGTGTCTGCATACACATGTGCCAAGGTGCACATGTGAAGGTCAGAGGGCATTTTGCAGCCGTCTTCCTCCTCCTTGTGGTCCTGGGATTTGAACTTAGGTTATAAGGCTCGGTGTCAAGCACCTCTATCAGCTGTCCTGTATTTCACTGACCTAGCAGATTCCTCCTTGTGGACTATTATCTCCCAGCACTCCCGGAGTGTTTTGGTAAGCCTAAGGGGCTGACCTTGCCCATGCTAGCCCCAAAGTCTCTGATGCTAGGGTATAGAGAAAGTGCATACCAGAGTCAAATGGAAGATTGCAGAATAAGGTCGGTAGCCATACTGATTTCCCATTCTGGGAGGTAGATGGTGGGACAGCAGAGACAGAAGGGCAATGGGAGATCTGTTCTGGGGTGCAGGGAGGGAGCCAGACCACTCTCTAGCTGACAGCTGTTCTCCTCAGGTGATGCTATCATTAATCCCTTAAAATAGCAGTTTGCTCCTGAGACATTTTGGGTTGCTAGTAAAACAGGCTTTTCATTTGTTTGTTTGTTTTTCAACACCTAGTCAGAACATGAAATTTAGGAAAATATTTTGGAAAGCATAAATAATAATAATAATAATAAAAAGTCAACTTTGACCCAATCTCTTAGAAACAGCCTGTTTACTATAGGTTTGGAACAGACTGTTTATTAAAAATTTAGTCTATGGAAAGGAGCTTCAGGAATAAAACAACTGCTTATAATTTTGCCACGCTTGAGATTTGGGTGGTTTTTCCTTCCAGTTTTTCTTCTGTGCACCTCATACACATGCTCTTAAACACAGCCACATTTGTAATATGATGTGAATCCCACTGGAAATGTATTCATGTTCCATTCTTTATACTCCATATTATATCCCGGACATTTCCCCATCATTAAATGCCATTTGAAGGAATGTTGTAATTGACTCTCCACTCTGTTAGTCTGTCACATTTAGCCATGACCTCTCTGTTGGAATCTGGCTTGTTTCCAGCTTTTTGCCACTTGAAAATATTGCCTTGTAGATATCCTTGTACGAGAAATCTCCACTTAGGCTAGGTTTCTAAAGATTATGAGGTTAAGGAAACATGCATTTTTAAGGCTTTTGATTCATATTGCTGGGTCTACCCCATACCGCCAGTGGGCACCTGAGTGGCTATTTCTTGTCAACAACTATAATGATTTTCAGTTTCTCTTTGATACTTCAAGACCTCTTCCGTGACTTGTGCATCACACCATCACACCATCGCCATCTTGCACAGCTTGTATCCTTCCTCCCTGGCTCTCTCTGTCACCCCCATCCTCAGACTACCAGGGTTATTTGAAATAATGTCTCTATATTTCTCTATAGTATTTTAATGCCTCATGGCTGATCTTATGCTTTTGCTTTGAGGGACTTTTAAAAGTTTGTTTCTCATAGATGTGGACCGAGTACCTGGCAAAAAACAGCTTCAAGTGTACAGTTGGCCATGGCTGAGAAGGCATGGCAGCAGCCATGGAAGCTGGCCAAGAAGCAGAGAGCAGACAGGAAGTGGAGTGGAGCTAGGCTCCCCAAGCCCCAGGCCTGCCCTGAGTGACCTGAGGCCCAGTGAGGCCTCTACTTCCTAAAGGTTCCACAGCTTCCCAAAACTACCTTCCAGCTGGGACTACGTAGGACCATTTCATTTCACATTCAAACCACAACAGGGGATAAGATTCTCCTCCACTTCAGTGGGTGTGGGGGATGGGTAGGTGTGTGTGGGATGTGGGGGTGACTCCTATTTGTCCCTTGGACTTGGTCCAGACCTTGTCCCTTCTTCAAAGCTTGCTCTGATACCCCAGGTTGCTCCAGAGCCTCTCTTATCTGCTGTTACTTGCATAGTCCTTCCCGGTCAAGGACTTACCACACTATACTGTGCTGGAAGCTGTCTCCTCAAGTGTGGGCTCCTGGAAGGTAGGGATGTCCTTCTTCCCACATTACCCTCAGTGTCCAAACAGCATTTGTTGGTTATGGATTCTCAACAGATGCCACATAGATGTTTATTTAATTTCTAAAGACGTGTGTGTGTGTGTGTGTGTGTGTGTGTGTGCGCACACGCGTGAGTGAGCATGTGCACTCACTCACCTGTGTGTGGATGTTAATGCGAGTCTCGTGTGGAGGTCAGAATCAGTTCTCTTCCTCTACCATATGGGTTCAAACACCGGTTGCCAAGCCTGGCAGCAAGTGCCTTTACCCACGGAGCCATCCCGCGGGCCCTAAATATTTATTTTAAAAAATTTCTAATTTTTTTCCCCCAAGTCTATCCTACCTTCCCTAATATTTACTGGATTTTTTTCTGGTTATGTAAATGTTTTGAATAAAATCCAGAATTCGGGGCACAAAAACCAACCCCGCTAAACAAACAAACGAAAGCAAAGAAGGGAAGGAGGTGGAACAAGGGAAAGAGAGAAGACAAGCAGATGAAAGTGTAACCAATGCACTTGCTCTGCACTCCTGTGTGGCTTTGCAGCTCACAGGCTTCATCTGTGCACTCCATCTCATTGCAGAGACTCAGCCCCCTCCTGGAGAGGGCAGATGCTCACACCATATGCAGAGACAGCACCCTTGCCATGGTTGGCATATAGTTATTAGTGTTCACCGATGGGTCGCCACTGCCCGGCACTGTGCTCAGTACACTCTAGGTAGTCAGTAAATATTTATGAACTTAGAAGACAAAGCATCTCATTAGCCCCATCTTGCAGGACAGGAAATGAAGCTTAGAGAGGTTACATTTCAATCTGGGGAGCTGGATTCCAAAGTTGATGCCTCCCTCTCCCCACTGCATGTGAGCCAATGTAGTGGACTTTTCTCCCTCACGAGAAAAAATCTAAAAGTGGAAGAACAATGGAGAGGGGAGTAATAGAGAGAGAGGGGAGAGGGCCGACGGAAGAGGAAGTAGGTCTTAGCGATGGAGAGAGCACAGAGAAGCAGTCTGAAGTTGACATCGTGGTGAAGAGAAGATAAATAGGCACTGCATCCACTTAGGATGTGGTACTTTACCAACTCACTACGCTTAGTAAATCAGGCTTCTTTACGAACTGCTGATATATGCAACCGAGCACTAGAATTCAATAGGTTTCCACCCAGTGTAGTCTTCTATCTTCTTAGGTGAATGAATGCCTGTGTTGCTATAGGTTTGGACATATTGAGTGGCATTGGGAGGATCAGTTTCCCAGATAATCCATGGGAAGGATTGGGCTGGTTCCTCTTGGCTCCATACAGCACAAGATGGGCGAATGGGGTGGGGTGGAGCTCTGTAGACAGGGAGATGTGCCTTCTGGAACATATGTGCCTATGGTAGCTTTTCTGAACTGTTGGGAGGCAGCAGAGAGTAGAGGTTAAGTATAGACTGGGAGCTGGGCCCTGGTAGTACAAGCTTATAATCTCAGCTGCTTGGGAGGCGGAGGCAGAAAGAGGGTAAATTAGATATATTAGGTACTAGACTTTAGTATTCCAGCTTAGGACAACTCTATTGTAAACTCTGTTATGCCTTCACCCTAGGACTAGATATGTAGGTCATTTTGTTCTCGATTTTCCTTTTCTTAGAGCACAATTGTTATTCACTGTTTTGTATATAGTTTTGTATCAAGCCTAAAACTTTTCTTTAGACTAAAAGGGGAATTGTAGTGGGATATTCACTTTGTCTCCCTCTGTGGCACTGACCACGCCCATTGGGGGGGTGGAGCCAGGGGCGGAAGTGACCTGTGGAAGGAGGTCTGAGGAGCAGCTGGGGAAAGCTCTCTTGCTGGCAGGACTTGGAGAGGAGAGCATCCGGTGGTGGAACTTGCTGGTGTTCATCTGTCTAGGTTGTAAGTTATTTCTCCCTGAATAAACATCTATTCGGCCTATTTGTTTATCCTGATCCTTATTAAACCACAATATCGGACAGTGTGGACAACTTAGTAAGACTCTGTGTAAATAATATATTTTTAAATGTAAAGTAAAAGGGGAGCTGAGGTTGTAGGTCAGTGATAAAGTGATTGCCTAGTATGTGTGAGGTCCTCAGTTTAATCCTGTGCATGTACACACAAACTCATGCACGCACGCGCGCGCGCACACACACACACACACACACACACACATACACACACACACAGAGTACAAGTTGTTAAGGTGACTGCCTTGCCTGGAATCCTGTCAGTCATTTCCTGTAGGGGCTTGGGGAAGTTATTTAATCTGTCTGTGGTCTTGTTTCCTCATTTAAGTGGGATGAGGAAAAGCAACCCCCTTACCGGAATGTGTGCAGCTGTAGGGCCCACTAAGGCACGTGAAAGCTCCCAGAATGGAGTCCAGCAAGGAGACTGTTAAATAACCTTTGAGCTCCAGGCACTGAAGGTCATATCTGTAGTTTTATCTCTTAAGCAATGGGCATGGAGTCATTACCCCTACCCTAAAATTCCCTCAGGATGTTGTACTGGGCATTGTTCTTTGGAGAAACAGAACCAACAGAATGAATATAAAGGGATTTTACTGGACTGGCTTACACAACAGAAGTAGGGTAATCCAACAGTGGCCATCTGCATGCTGGAACAGACAGGGCCAGGTTCTCTCTCAAGGAAGCAGGGTGCCTTAGCAGCCGCAGTCCAGCACTGGAAGCCTGGGAGTTCTCTGGAAAGTCACTTGTATGGAGTCTGCTTTGAAAGCATGAAGAAACTGGAGTCTGCTGGTGGATGGTATCAGTAACAGATGCAGCCAGGAGTGTAATCCCTTCCTACTTGTTTTTCTATCAGGGCAGCCTGTAGGCAGATTTTCCTTTGGGCCACTGGCTCACAAAAAGTGACATGGAGACTTATCATTAATTATGAAACCTCAGCCTATAGCTTAGGCGCGTCCCACTAATTCTTATAATTTAAATTAACCCAGTTCTATTCATCTGTGTGTTGCCAGGTGCTTTGTGGTTTTTTCCTTCTCCTCCTGCATGTCTTGCTTCTTCTTCATCCTGCTGATGACTCCCCTTTTTTCTTCCCCGAGACCTTTCTGAGGACACCTAACCTCTTCCTGTCTGTTGGCCATTCAACTCTTTATTAAACCAGTCATAGGGACACATCTTTACACAGTGTAAAGGAATATTCTGCAACCGTAATATTTACTCAATATTTAGGATATTCCCCTACCCCCCTTTTTTCTTTGCTGCTTGTCAGTCCTCTCTGGAAATCCCCTGCAGACACACAGGTGCATTTCACCTGTCTGAGACATCTAATCCAGTCAAATTGACAATCAAGCCAACTGTTGTAGATGTTTAGACTCTGGAAAGTGTGGCACAGTCTAGGTCATACCTCAGTTTGTCCTGCTCTTGGTTTGAGCCTTTGAGAAAGCAAGTGGCTTCTTTAGGATCCACTGAGAGCAGACTCTTTAGGATACCACCCCCATCTCAGCCAGGCTGCAGTGGCCCTCTGATATTCTCTCCCTTCACCATGCACTGATATCAATTTTAATGTGGAAATGGGCAGAGGGTGGGAGTTTGAACTTCTATGAGCATCCCAAAAGCTAGGTCCTTGAAAAGTTGATGATCAGGGTTCAGTAGAGTTGGCATTTGTGCTCTCTTTCTCTCTGAATGCTTTTAGTCCAGCCAGGTATTCCACAGTCTATTGGGATTTATGGCATTTGCTGGGGCACAGAGATGCCTCTATTCCAGATGACTTGGCTCAGCAGAAACTTAATTGGTGCCTTTTTCAGTGTCGGGGACACATGGTCCTCTGCAATTCCTCTCTTATGCTAGCTCCCCACTGTGTGCCTGATATGATCTGGGTCCTTTCTCAGGATTTTCTGGGCCTCACTCCACTGCCCACTGACCTACTGTACCCCCCAGTCCATCCCAGAACATCAAGCTTTAGCCACAGGAAGCCAAATGTTTCCTGATAATTTCTACACATGCATTTTTCCCTATAGTCTGTGCTCATCCTGTTTGCTCATTACCTTCCCACCTGACTAAGACATCTTAATTAAGACTCAGTTCAGTCTCCACAAGCATTTGAAAACTTAGTATGACCTACTTATGCGTAGTCAGATTCTCTAAAATTTCCCATACTGCACCAACCAAATATCGATTCTATATGTATTCTGTTCTAATTTACATACTGTCGTTTCCTCACTAGATTATACCTTCCTGACAATAGAAGATGTATCTTATCTACATTTACTGATATATACTAGACTCCTGCAGTATCTGTTGAATTAATTGCTAACAACTATATAAAAACCAGTAAGACTGTGAGAAATTTATGAAACACCATCAGGAAGACAGGACCAGAAAACAAAAACAAGCATATTTTATGGAAGTCACAATGAGTGTAGTTAATGAAACTGGCAACCTAATGGATGATCTAAACATTGAATTAGTCTGCAGATAAGAGAAAAATCAATGAACTCAACACCAGCACAGAGACAGCATAGAAAACACGAAAGAGAACTTACAATACATATAGAGTAATAGATGAGAGGAGGAAAAAGAGATATCCAAAGGCTAAAATGGAAGATACATTGTAGAAAAACAATATTTGAAGATGTAATGGCTGAGAATTTTTTGGTGTTGATAAAAGACAGGAGCCCTTTGATTAGGAAGCACAAGGTGAGCAGAATAAACAGAAGGGGACATTTATTCCTAGACACACAATTCAAAATGATAAAGAGAAGACAGTATCATAAAAGCAACTGTCTTAGTTAGGGTTTCTATTGCTGTGAAGGGATACCATGACTATGGGCAACTCTTGTAAAGGAAAACATTTATTTGTGTGGCTCACTTACAGTTCAGAGATTTAATCCATGATCTTCTTGTGCTGTGGAAAAATCTTTGTATAATATATATATATTATATATTTTATTATATATTATATATATTTGTATAATATATATATATGTATTGCTCTCATTGTTAATAAAACGCTGATTGGCCAATAGCTGGGCGGGAAGATATTATGTGAGACAGCCTGACACAGAGAAAATGTTGGGAAGAGGAAGGGCAGAGTCTGAGTTGAGAGCAGAAGCAGAGAGAGGCAAGATGGGCATGTTGTGCTGAGAGAAGGTACTAAGCTACATGGCAAAGTGTGGGTAAGAAATATGGGTTAGTTTAAATGTAAGAGTTAGCTATTAACAAGCCTGAGCTATTGGCTGAGTATTTATAATTAATATTAAGACTCATGGTTATTTGGGAGTGGGCAGTCAGAACAGGAAAACTCCACCTACAGTCATGCTGCAAGGCAATATGCAGCAGACATGGTGCTAGAGAAGGAGCTGAGCATTCTTACATCTTGACTCACAGGCAAAAGGAAGTGGTCTGACTCACTGGGCATGGCTTGAGCATATATGAGACCTTAAAGCCTGCCTCCACAGTGACATACTTCTTCTAACAAGACCACAACTACTCCAACAAGGTCCTATCTCCTAATAGTGGCACTGTCTTTGTGCCAAATTACCACAGCAACTATGGAGAGCAGACTTCACACAGTGATTTAATGATAATTTGAATGACATTGGTTTTCTTAACTATTATAATGGAAACCAGAAAATATAAAACCAATGTAGGAATAAGAGCTTAAAAACACTAAGAAGCAAACAGCCCAAGTGTTGTCAACTGACCCAGATTATCATCTGTCTGTCTGTCTGTCTGTCTGTCTGTCTGTCTGTCTGTCTATCTATCTATCTATCCACCCACCTATTTTACAGTTCCACTTACCTGAGATTCCAAGATTAGGTAAACTTTAGAGGCTGATGATGGAATAGAGGTTATGGGGAATAGGGATAAGGAGGGGTAGTTATTTTTCAATAGATACATAATTTCTGTTTGTAATGGTGAAAATTTTTGGAAATGGACAGAGACTGTTATATAATGTTTCAAATACATTTAGTGACATTGAATTGTGCATTAAGAATGGCCTAAATGACAGGAGACTACTTCCTAAATAGAACACCAGTAGCACAGGCTCTGAGAGCAACAATTAATTAAATGGGACCCCCTGAAACCAAGAAGCTTCTGTAAAGCAAAAAAACAGTCAACTAGACAAAGCATCTCCCTACAGAGTGAAAAGATCTTCACCAACCCCACATCTGACAGAGGGTTGACCTCCGAAATGTACAAAGAACTCAAGAAACTAGAAATCAAACTACGAAATAATCCAATTAAAAATGGGATACTGGGAGGAGCACACCAATTAATTGGTTATCCAATACAAAATGGTCAGCCCTGAAAACACATTTACAGTGACATTATACAGACTGAACAGGTTATATTTAGAGAGAGTGTGTGTATATATACATATATGTATATATGTATGCACATATATGTATATATATGATAAAGAGTCCATTAATTTGAAAGAGAGCAAGGAGGGGTATATGAGAGGGTTTGAAGGGAGGAAAGGGATGTGGGAGCTGATGTAATTATAATCTCAAAATAAAGAAATAATTGAAAAAAAAAGCATGCTAGAAAACATCCTAACCAAAGTAGATTTAAGAAAAACATACCCATACAGGGGCACTGCAATGATAAAAAAAAATTCCCTGGGGATAAATTATTTCTAAACTTATAAGCATCTGATAATATAGCTTCAAATGGTATAAATAACACATTTATAGAATTGTGAGAACATGATCACTACAGACATTATAGATTCTAGTGGTGTTTCATTGATGAAGTACATAGTGCTTTAGTAAATAATGTAGCACATTTTAACAACAGAACTAATAAACTTAATCTAACCTACATAAAAACTGACCTTATGAGCTCTTAACTCCTAAGTACTCAAACAGATAGGATCTGCTATAATGATCTGTGCAAAGGCTTTTGTATGTTTGAGGATTTAAGGCACATACTGTGCCTGCTCATGAATGATAGAAGAAATCATAAAGAAGACAGAAACTACTGGATCTGAATATAAACACAATGGATTGTAAATGATTTAAGGATGGGCTGCCTAGAAGGTACAAAGGGCCCACTTCTACCTGAGAATCTTCAATACCAAGCGTAAGGAGGATGAACTTTTTCTGAAGACTGCCTTGCATCTCCGGAATGGCTATGTTGCAATGTGGATCACAGATGCAATTTCCATGTTGGGTGTGATGAGCAGGAAGTGTGCCCTTGTCTGTGTTTTGCTAGACTCAGTAACCCAGCAATCAGTCTGCTGGAGAGCAAAGGAACAGAGCAGTGCAGGGTGATTTCAGGATACTGGACTTGGTACTATTTTGAAATCTCATTCTGATCATTCTTTTGGTAAGTAACACTTTTGCTAGGAGAAAGGAAGGCCAGACTAGTACTAACATGGAGCAGGGCAGGATGAATTATAGACTTTAGATCTGAGATCTTGGGGTTCAGAAGCTGAAAATGGTGTGGATGTGGCTTTTACTCCAAAATTGTTCACCGTTGCAGGGGGAGAAAGCAGATTATAATAGTCACATTGAAGGACTCTTCTTCTTTTTTTTTTTTTTCAGGCAGTTTGGAGTGTGAGCTAGAAACTGTACCCCTCTAGTATGTTTAGGATACGTGTTATGCACGACTATCTGTAGGCTGTGGCCATAATTTAACCTGTGATTCTGGCCTTTCAAAGTTAAAGTATGAGTAAGACAGAGCCAATGTTGATGGTTATGAGAAGATCTCACTTCCTTCTTCAATAATGAAAAGGGGAATCTTGTAACTACTTGTACCTAAGCATAATACTTTCTTCCCACAGTCCAGAGCACCCTGTGTCTCTGGTGAAGACAGCCTTGTGTCCCAATCTCTGATTTGCCTTATAAGTCACAACTCACTCAGAGTTTGTGAAAGACCGTTCCAGCCAATTTTCTTAGAACCAAGTGTGAATGTTGACTTGTCTTTGCCTAGAACATTTCTTGTTACTCAATCCCAACTTCCGGACATTCTGGAAGACGCAGATCCGCCCAGTGAAGTTCCCAGCACAGCACCCCAAGAAGCATAAGAGAGCAGTGTCTCTGTTAGATCAATGATCCCTGATATTTAATTTAGCAAGCATCCGTCCAGGAGGGTACGTTGCAACACTTTCCTGGGCCTTTTGCCCAGAGATTATAGATTTGCGTTTGGGATGAGCTCCCAGGTGGTGCAATACTGATCTGACGTCCTCTCTGTGAAATTATTGTCGGAAAAAAAAAAAAATGGAGGAGAAGCAGAGGCTGGGGGAGGAGACAATGAACAATGGGAACCCCAAGGGAGAGCCTTTTATATTTTGGGGTGAGAGGTGGGTGATTCTATAAAAACCCAGCTGTCACTCTCTTCCATCTAGAGCCTGTCTGAGCTTTGTGCACTTGCTTCCTGTTCTTATCTACACAATGAGGCTCAGAAACTAGAGGCTGAGGGTGTGAGAAAAATGGGGGAGGGGGAAAGAGAGGGAGAAGGAGGACGGATGAGAGACTTAGGGTCTGGTGATGTGGAAGTTTTCCAGGCTGCTTGGATGAGAGGTGTGGGAGAGGCTGTGGGGCAGGAGGGAAGTGATGGGAGAAAAGAGAGAATTTCTTATTTGAGTGCCATGGCCCTCAGGATGCATGACCCGAGGCAGCCCAGAGGTGTTTTGACAGGTGTAAGAAAGAACTCAGAGGCTCTTTTAAAAGTATTTTTTTTAGATGCTGGATGGCATGTTTTTAGGGTGTGATACTGCTCCGAGACTCTGATCTTTGGCTTCACTTGGGTTTCAGTCGTGATGCATGGTACGCGGGAGACAAGAGGACTCAGATGTGGAGCCTGAATGTGGCGACTTTGGAGGATGGACCTAAAGGCAGAGAGTAACATGAAGACCTTGCTAAAGACCCTGCTTGTATTGTGGTTGTCTGTCACCCCAGACCTGGGCTGTCCAACTGCCACATGTAGCCAATTAAAATTAATTAGAAATGAAATAATTGGAAATCTGGTCCCTTAGTTTCACATTCCACTGTTCAATAACTTACTGTACTCCCTAATTTTAAATGTCAACTTGACACAGGCTAGAGTCATCTGAGACGAGGGAACCTCAACCGAGAAGATGCCCTTCATGAGATTGGGCTGTAGGCAAACCTGTAGAACATTTTCTTAATTAGTGATTGGTGTGAGTGAGCCCAGCCCTTTGTGGATGGAGCCATCTCTGGTCTTGAGGTCGTGAGCAAGCCAGGAAGCAGCACCCCTCCATGGTCTCCGTATCAGTTCCTGCCTCCTGATTCCTGCAGTGCTTGAGTTTCTATCCTGACTTCCTTCATCAATGGACTATGGATGTGGAAGTATGAGCTAAATAAATTATTCCTCCCCAAATTGCTTGTGGTCATGGTGGTTCATCAAAACAATAATAACCCAAACTAAGACAGAAACTTATACCAGGATAGTGAGGTATTCCTGTGACAGACCTGACTGTTGTTTTGGAGAGGACTGAGTAAGGACTTTGGAACTTTGGGCTAGAAAAGCCATTGAGTGCTGAGAGCCCAGTGGGCTTAGAAGATAAGAGTGTTGAAAGCAAGGCAGCCGATGGATGCCTGGCTTACGACGTTTCAGAAGGAAGCAAAGACTCTACTGGGGCATTGCATGAAGCATATGTGGTATATGGCCAGCTGGAGCTCAAGAATTGGCTGTGATTAAGAAGGGGCTGGCATCACTGAGGTGAAGTCTTCTAGGAGGTATTTCTTTAAGAGTCAGCACATTCAAATTGTGTTCAGAGGTAGCCAAGGTTGTACCTTAGACTGGTAGCCAAATTTGGTCATGTGTAAGAGCCAACCAGGTAGTACTGGTTTTGAAGGCACGAAGGGGTCATGGAGAGCAGCTGAGGCTTGGCACTGTGAGAGGCCAGGACATTGGTGAAGATGTATCTGGAGTAGCCCCATGACTGAAGAGGTCATGGAGAAAAGATGAGACTTTGTACCATGATCGAGAGCCCAGGGGAGACTATTGGTAAACGTGCAGCCCAGTTATGGTAGAAGACACAAGCAATTTGGAGATGCCAGTACCATGGGGTGACCACCAAGAACAGCAGCAGCAGTGGAGTGGAGTTAGAAGACAAGCTGTGTGCTGCAGAGGGTAGAGCCAGAGAGGTGACCCAAGTCCCTTGGAGGAGGCCAGAGGATGCTGAGTGAATCCCAGACATTGAATGTTGAGTTGTTTCCACTGCTGGAGTTTGCCTTTGCTTCGTCCAGATTGTGACTATGCCCTGGTTCTTCCCTCTTGAGGTAAAAAAGTATTTAACTTATTTTTGATTTTATATGTGCCCACAGTCGACTTTAAAATTTTAAGAATTTGGATTTTAAAAGATACTTTTTATTTTGAGATTGAACTTTTAAAGTGTTTGAATTGGTAAAGTCTGGGGATTTTAAGTTTGTAATATATTTTATAATTGTGATATTTAGTAATCTGAGATCTTGGGAATGAACCAAAAAAAAAAAAAAAAAAGTTATGACTTAAAAAGTGTTGTATCAAGTTGACTAAGGGTCAATTGTGCTTGCTAATTTTATGTCAACTTGACACAGGCTAGAGTCATCTGAGAGGAGGGAGCCCCAACTGAGAAAATGCCTTCATAAGACTGAGCTGTTGTCAAACTTGTAGAACATTTTCTTAATAGGGATTTATGGAGGAGAATCCAGGCCATCCCTGGTCTGGTAATCTGTTCTGGAAGAGAGCAGGCTGAGCAAGCCATGAGGAAGGAGCAAGCCAGTAAGGAACACTCCTTCATGGCCTCTGCCTCAGCTCCTGCCTCCAGGTTCCTGCCCTGCTTGAGTTCCTGTCCTGACTTCCTTCAGTGATGATATGGAATATAGAAGTGGAAAACAAATAAACCCTTTCTTCTCCAACTTGCTTTTGGTCATAGTGTTTCATCATAGCAATAGTAACCAAAACCAAGACACCATCATAGCTGAGTGGTTATTGTAAGTCATAACGTGGATACAGAACATTTCACCACCATAGAAAGCTGTTTTTTTGTTTTGTTTTGTTTTGTTTTTTGTTTTTGCTTTGTTTTGTTTTCTGAGATAAGGTTTCTCTGTAGCTTAGGAGGCAGAAAGTTCTTTTGGGCAATAACAGAATTGTATTCTGTTTTCCCCTTCCTTTTGGCTTTCTGAGACAGGATCTCTCTGTATCACAGGCTAGCCTCTAACTCACGATCCTTCTGCTTCCACCTCCCAAATGCTGACATTAACTCCCTTTAAAGTTATTTATTGGATACATATTAGTCATATGCAATCAAATAAAATTTTATTGATCTTTACTTTGATTTCTTGGCTAGCACTGAACTGATGTTTTTAGCTTCTGGAAAGACACATGTCCAGTGCCTGTTCCTGCTGCTGTTTTGACAGGCTATGCTTAGCTTAAGTGAAACCTTGCTTCTTCATCCCATGGATTCTCTCCCCTCACGTCTTTAGGAGGGACTTTTGGTCCATTGTCCTCTTCTTCCTGAGGCGTGTCCCAGGTAATTTTCCAAAGGTTAACCCAGAGCAGCAATCCTCATTAATGTCTGCTTTGATGGAAAGAGCAGAGCCTGTAACACTGCCGCCCAGAGGAAGTCACCTATCAGATCCCCATGCCCACAGCGGGCAAAACACATAGACACAAGGACCCCCAAGGCCCTGAGCAATAGGGTTTTGTGGTAGCCTATCTTTTTAACCCCTTGCCAAGACAAAAGAGCCTTTTGGGAAGGAAACCACAAAGCCAGAATGACCACAAGAGGGCACCAGTGTACCTTAAACAGCCTTTACTACCAAAAACCTCTGTCAGGTTTGCCTGCATTGCCAAGGAAAGATAGAATGAATACACATGGGAAAGGAATAGGGGGGGAAATCATATTGTTACATGTAACTAGAAGGCTTAGCATATTTATGTATCTAGGGCCTCTTAAATGCAGAAATCACAAGGATATTAGACAATAATAGGCAGGTAAGGGATTAGATTGAAAATATCTCAAATATGGATGTGAATAGGTCAGTAGACTTTAAAACAGAAGAAACCCCTCTTCGAAGCAAGGTAGCTATGGAAACATTACCAAAATTATTCTGTTACTCCATGGCCACTGTGGTTTCTGCAGCCTGGAAATGCTGTCAAGGGAGGGCAGAATATTATTTTCTTATAAATAATACAACACAGGATCCTATATGGAAAGTTGCGAGAAATTAGATTTCAGAGGTAGAGATGTTTCAACAAAAATACCCAGCAGCTTTAATTTGCTTTCTGATAACTTAGCTCTGGGTTTTCAGTTGTTAAGTTTTCCTCTAGTTCTCCTCTCTGCTGCAGGAAGGGAGCCAGAGAGATTTATCTTCACGTCTCTGGATATGTTATACACACTTACATGCTTGCACATTTAACATGGCTGGTAGAAGTCACCTGCTTTTCTAGATACAACCCACATGAGTGACCTATTGTTATAGCATGTAAGGGTCTTATTTGCCTGTGGGGGAATAAGGCTGGAGCTGTTTAACATAAAGACCATTGGTTTCTGCCACTGATTCTCAGAGATCCTAGGTCAACTGCCTGGCTTGAATTTCTCAACAAATTTCAACAAGCATGCAGTAGCCATGAGCCTCACTGTTGCATGAATGTGTTGAGAGCACAGCTGCAGGAGAGGGTAAATGAAATAGGTTCACATGAGAGGGATATGTGTATGGTCAGTGGGGAAGCATCATATAATCCTGGAGATGGGATGAGTCTTATGCTGGTAGGAGCTAGGAATTGAAGATGAATTTTGAATGCTACTACCAACTTATTCAGGTAGAGGTCCAAAATGCCCATATTCTGGTCTGAAAAATGCCCCCTTTCTCTGCTGTTTAAAGGAACCTATGTACCCAAAGGGCAATAGCAATCTGGATTCAAATATATACTTTGGAGCCTGAGATGGTTTTGTGTTCAAGGTACCAACACTAGGAAGTAAGATCTACCAGCACTTCCACCCAAACCCAAATATTGGGCTATCTATCTACTCTATCGTGCTGACCATATGGAGAAGGAAAATTATGAAGGCAAGAGTGGATAGCAACATACAGAGCAGGCTGTGGCTCAACTGTGCATAGAAAGAATGGAAAAGAACAGATGAATTCAAAATGAAGACCAGGAGCCATTAAGTATCTAGAGAATGGAGCTAGGGTAGGAGTTTGTAGAGTCAAACCTGTCCTTATATTTCTCATTGTCCAGAGAATTGAACCATGAATCTAACTCCTCAGTGGGCATCCAGACCACCTGGAGAGCTTGGTGAGATACATGTTGTTGGACTTCATCTCCAAGTGTGGTGATGTTTGGTTTATGATATAACAAATAAAGGTTGCCTGAAGATCAGAGTGCCAAGCTAGCCACACTAGCTAGCCATAGAGGCCAGGCAGTGGCTGCACACATCTTTAATCCCAGCAGTCACACTAGTTAGCCAGAGAGGCCAGGCAGTGATGGTACAGCTTTAATCCTAGCACTAGAGAGAAATATAAGGTGGGAGAAGACAGGAGCTGAGTGAGTGTGAGGTTTGGTGGAGAGCATTGCACTTGAGGTTCAGTGGATTGCCCCTTTGGCCTGAGCATTGGTAGAGGTGAGAAGTCTTTAGTGACTGGCCATTTTACTTCTCTGATCTTCAGTTTTAACCCTGAAATCTGTCTCTGGGTTTTTATTATTTGTGTTACACCAGAGTTCATGATGTGGTAGGAGAGGGCCAGAAAATTTGCTAACAAATCCCCAAGGTCCCACAGCAGGCAAAAGACACACACACAAGAACACCCAAGGCAATGAGTAATGGGGTTCTGTGGTAGCCTTTCGAGGCCCCCATATGGAGAACCACAGTGAAGATGACAGTGAACAGTGAGAGCCAGGTATCCACAGGCATGAGAGGGATTTAAAATCTATCTGCAGCAGAAACTCACCAAGGGCTATTTATTAAAAATTGAGATATAATTCACATTCTACCCATATAATTTTAAAAAAGATCTATTCTGGGTGTGGTGGTGCATGCTTTTAATACTAGCATCTGGAGGCCAGAGATAAGATCAGCTACCCTGATCTACATATTGAGTTTCAGGCTAGTCAGGGCTACATAATGAGACCCTGGTCCCCTCAAAGAAAAGATTTAACTGATATAGTGAAATGGATTTGATTTGAGCATGAGTTTAGGAATACTCCAGTGCATCTAGCTTATTATATGGATTCTGAGGATCAAATTCAGGGCACTAGATTTGTATGGCAACTACTTTTGACCCACTGACCCACATTTCAAACCCCAGTATTTGCATAACATCTTTGGAAAAATATCTACTAAGATCCATTGCCCATTTATCAATTAATTTATTAGCCTTTACTACAATTTTTTTGTGTCTCTCTCTCTCTCTCTCTCTCTCTCTCTCTCTGTGTGTGTGTATGTGTATGTACAGCTTGTGAGAGTTACTTCTTTCCCTTTACCATGTGGGTCATGGGGATCAAATTCAGGTCATCAGCCTTTGTGGCAAGCTCCTTTTTCCACTGAGCCTAGAGCCTTTTCACTGTTAAGTTGTTAGAGTTCCTAGCATATTGTAGGTATAAGCTCCTTATTGGAATTACTATTTGCAAATATTTTGTCTATGATGCTTGACTTGTTATCATTTCCTTCTTTCTTTAATTTTTTTTGGGGGATTTGAGATAGGTTTTAGTATTGAGACTTGGCTTAGAACTTTTTGTGTAGACCAGGCTGGACTTAAACCATGGAGAAACTCCTGTCTCTGCTTTTCAAGTTCTGGGATTACATGTGTACCTCACCGTGCCAAGCCATCTTATAAATTTTTTTGATAGTGTCCTTTGAAGAACATTTATTTTTAAATTGGCACTCAAGGTCATTGAGGTGTCTCAGAGGGTAACGTGGTTAATGTCAATGCTGCTGACCTGAGTTTATCCCAGCAACTCATGTGGTGGAAGAAGAGAACATGTTTCAAAGCGACATACATAAATAGCATGGCACACATGTCAACACACACACACACAAAGTAAATAAGTAACTGGTTTTTAAAATTGGAGGCTGGCTTATTTATTTTTTCTTTATCATGCACATTTTGGTATCATATCTAAAAAATTATTGCTCAATCCAACATCTTTTAAAAATATTTATTTTTATGTGTTTTGAATGTTTTGCTTGCATGTATGTCTATTGCATTCTGGGTGCTTACAGAAGCCCGAAGAGGATATCAAACACATGGAACTGGAGTTATGATTGTGAGCTGCCCTGTGGGTACTGGAAACCAAGGATTTCCAAGAGAGAGGAGGCAGTGCTCTTAACTGCTGAGCTGCCACTTTAGACTTGTAGTCCTTAGTAAAAAGATTTATTTATTTTAGTTTTATATGTATGAATGTTTTACATATACATATAAATATATACATACATACATACATACATACATATCTATGCATCACATGTGTGTCTGGTGCCCTTGGAGGCGAGAAGAGGGTGATGGATCCTCAGACCTGAGTTACAGATGGTCAAAAGTTGTCATGTGTGTGCTGGGAACTAAATCTGTGTCCTCTGGAAGAGCAACAAGTGATCCTAACCACTCAGCCATCTCCTCAGCTTTAGTTTTGTCGTCTTAACTTCTACATTTTTCTGTATAACCAACTTGGAGCTAACCAAGAAAGAGGTTCAATTTCATCCTTTATCATAATAATACACCTAATCAGTACCTCTTCTGAGCTGGGAGCCTATATGAGGCAGGTGGACCTTCTCTCTGGTCTTGTCTCTGTAAAGATCATGGCACTCAGAGGATAACGTAGCCACAAATCAGAAAGGAGGCTGGATTCCTGAATCAGCATGGAAGTGCTGGCTTAGGAATGCGTGCCTTGTACTGTCCTGTAAGCAAGCCTATACTTCTTTTGTATTTTACCCATTGTTACAGTCATCCAGGTTACTATAATACAAACTAAGCGTGGTCTAAAAAAAACTAATGTCTTAGAAAGCTAGCTTGAAGGGAACTAAGATTAAGCTCCACGCATGATTGGGGCTGAGAAGGTTTGTGATGGAATGGCTTTTCCCTGGTCTTAAGCATTGCTGTTGTATAAAGAGCACTTTGGTTTTACTGTGGCTTTGGTAGAGGTGGTGAGGGGGTGGAGTGTGGGTAAGAATGTGGGGATGTGGGCATGTGGCAGTGGATATAGATAGAGCAGGGGATGGGTGAACCTTGAGTGTGTCTTTAGGAACATGTGTACAGTAGTTAAAAGTGCTACCTGACTCTGGGTGCATTGACAAGTTGTTGTGTCCTGGATGTGCCTATCTTCCCTGTAATGCCATTAAGCTGAGGACAGTAGACTACTCCACAGATCAAGTGAGACCTTGTTGGTTCAATAGCACACCCATATTTCAAGCTTCCAGATGAAAGACTTTTGTGTGTGTGAGTAGGTTTACACAAATGTGTGTCTGTGTGTATGGAGGTTACAGGTTGATGACAAGTGCCTTTATCTGTGACTCTCTATCTTATTTTGAGACAGAGCCTCTCATTAGCCTGGAGCGCATTGATTTGGCTAGATTGTGTGACCAACATGACACAGAAATTGTCCTGTCTTTGTCCAGTGTAGGGGTTATAGGCATGGGCTACAGTGCAGGCTTTTTACGTGGGTGTTGGAGAATTTGAACTCAGGACCTCATTCAACAAGTACTATACTATCTGAGCCATTGCCCCAGCTCCAGGAAAGATTTGTTATTAAGCACTGTAAGTTGAATTCAGGAATCTCAGACTTTATCTATAAAAATTATCTATATTCAGCCAAACTTAGTCATTTACTCTTACACAATTCATGAGTCAGGCAAAAGTGCCATCAGCTTCCATTAAGATATTTTAATAGACACTCACTTAGTTCTTATGGAACGAGGCCTCAGTTATGGTCACTTGTGACACCCAACTGTTAGTGGAAAGAAATCATTTTTATGAAACAGAGTGAACTTGAGGCTAATGGTACCTTCTATGAAGGTCACATGATTGTCTGTGAAGCTAGGCTCAAACTACTGAAGGGAAAAAAGGCAAAAACACATTGACTTGGAACAAGTAAACTAGAGGGGTGGTAACTTCTGGTGAGCACCATAAATGGCACTGGCCAGAAGGATATTGCCAAACTCCTGGTAATTTAACTCCCTCCTACTGTGTGTGTGTGTGTGTGTGTGTGTGTGTGTGTGTGTATGAATGCATGTGTGTGAGCATGGGAGTGGGAATCAGAGAACAAATTCTAGGAATTGGTTCTTTGCTTCAATTATGTGGGTCCTGGGGATTGAACTCAGGTTGTTATGCTTGCTGGCAAGTACCTTCACCTGCTTGAACCTTCTTGCCTGTTGCCATTGGTAATTTAAAGGTGAGGATTTACTTGTAATTTACTTTGCTGCATGTGCGTGTTTTCTGTTTCTTTCTTCCACAGAGTGCTTTTTTTTTTTTTTTTAAAGACAACAATTTAAAAAAAGTTCAATTTTGTCTCAGGTAGTTATTAAAGATGCTTATTAAAAAGATGGGAAGAAAAATTGAGGCCCAAGTAGTAACGATGGAGATGGTGGATATTCCTCTTGCAGAAGTGTGGGGGCTGGGGCCAGTGACAGAGAGCAGCTGCTGGCAGGGGGTTGGGATCAGATTGGTCTTCCCTGCCCTTGAGGAGTCCCCAGACTCCTCTGTCTCTGCCCTGTCTCCTATCTCTCTCCTTCTCCCCCCCCCCCACTCTGTCTGCCTGTCTCTTTGTCTCTCTCTGAGGGTTTGTTGTTGCTGTAAAACTTTTTTTTTTTTTGGAAATAAGTCATAGAAAAGGTGAGCAGACACGGCCAACCCTCTTGCTCGCTGCCCTCGCCACCTCTGCTAAACATTTAGCTGGTTGTTTTGTCATGTCATGTACTTGAACACTCTAAAACATGCATATGCACATATTTTTCTTCTGAACAGTTTCAATGAATGTTTTATAAGCCATTGCCTTTCATCTCCAGATACCTCAGTATACATTTCCTAAGAATAAGAATATTTTAAAAACCATAATGCAGTCATCAATTTCATTAAGTTGAACAGTGATACAATACTTTGATCTAATTCTGTCTTTTTTTTCAGTTGACCTAGTCATGTCCTTTACACTCTTCCCACCTCTAGAGATGGATCCAGTCTAGTGGTCTAGTGTCAAATATTGCTATGTTGTGTTTCCTTAGTCTTTGAGAATCTGGAACATTTCTGTACCTTTTTTTTTTTTTTTTTTTTTTTTTTGGTCTTTGAAGATGTTGACATGTTGTTTTTAGAAGTTAAGACGACTTCTTCCTTAAAGAATGTTCTTCATTTTGGGTTTGTCTGATGTTTGTGCATGCTCAGATGCAGATTGTGCATTCCAGGCCTAACCTTCGCGGCACATCTGGAGGCAGCGTCATCTGCCTCTCATTGTGGTGTTAGTTTTGATCACCCACCTTTAAGGAGACTCCTGCAGACCTTGCATTTGCTCTGTTCCTCATCAACATTCTCTTCAGGACTGAGCAACTATCGCTGCCTCTCGCTTGAATCAAAATGATAATATTCCAACTACAAACACTCCCACAGTTAGCAGCCGGCATTTGGCGTCATCCCTGTTCTGCTTCTGGGATAAAGGCAGCATTCTTCATGGAATTTGGGGAAAGCAGATTCCTATGATGTACACATTTGGACTATTTCTGTACATGGGTATGGGATGGTTTACTCTTATATCTGTCAACCTGTAGAATAATTTTCAACCTTGGCTCAACAATGCTGCTCTATCTAACTATTTGGAGATAGGCAGAGCAGAGCAATGATGGTAAGTGATGTCTTCAGCTCTTACTAAATAAACAAGCACTAAACAACAAACAAACACCTGAATGTCATGGAAAGGCCAAGTGGTTATTTGGAGAAGGTCTTTCCCCAAGTTGAATCATATCTCTCCTTCTAGAAGAGCAGAAAAGCTGTATGTGTTGTACATATTGTATATGTATGTATGTGTGTGTTATATGGAGGTGTGTATTACATATGTTGATATGTGTATATTGTGTGTATTATATGTGTACATATATAGTATGTGTTTTGTGTGTATGTACATGCATGTTGTATGTGTGTATGTGTACCTCTAAGTATGTGTGTGCATGTCCCATACCACAGATATCATGTGGCTGGATTCTGGTCACATTCTCTTCTTGACTGCTGGCAGTGGGGTGGGGTAGAAGATCAGTCTATGTCATGTAGAATAGCAGAGTGATTAGACAGCGAGCCTTTTAATTAGAATGCTGACTACAGCGGGCCACCTTCTTCCCAAGAAGCTTACTGTGTGAAGGCAGCCGACACTGTGAGAAGCCACATAGAAACCATGTGGACTCTTTGTTGGTGTTAAAATCTCTAATGCCATAGAGAAAGAAGCAAGTGTCAGCCCCACACAGAATTTTTAACTCCACGGAGAGTCACTGGTTGGATTCTAGTTCAATTGTTGAGCAAATGCCAGGGCTAGACCAGTCAGTGAGGGATTACCAGTAAAGGTGGTGATGAGGGTAGATGAGGTCCTTTAAGTCTTGCTCTAAAGACCTCGGCCAGTTCTTACCTATAATATCATAAATGAATCATTAGACTGTGTTAGCTTAATAAAGTACTCTATCTTCATCAAAAGAGTGCAACAGCAAGGAAGATATGTTGACTTCCTCTCTCCTGTGGACATCCTTTGTTCCAGTCTGTGTCCACAGATGCACCATGAGCAGTCAGCTTGATTGTGGTTGTGATTAAAAGTGTGTGGGGGGGATTCCATACGTGTGAACTCTGAAACCCAAACCTGCAGGAGAAGATGGCAAACAATTTTCTTGGAGGAATGAAAATTGCGAGAAGCCCCAGAGATGGAGAAATGCCCAGGGTCAGGGACCCTGCACTACACATCTCAGAGACAGGTGGCGCTCTAGAGCCAGGAAGACGACTTTAAGCTTAGTCATCAATTGAAAAGCCATTGAGGCCTTGAATAAACCAACCTCTTTTCCCTCCGTACCTTTTATTGACACCACATGTCCTGGCTTTTACTGTACTGTGCGTTCTTAACTTTTTAGGAGTCTCTGCTAGAAGCACTGAAAGAATGTAAAGGAAAGAAATGGGAGAAATGACTTGGATATTACAGATCTACACTGCAAAGGACAGAGGCAAACACCACTTCAAAAATAGAATTAACTGGAGGAGAGGCAGGAGAGATGAAAAAGAGGGTAAAAACATCGTGACACTGGTTTAGACAGTTTACCATGGCCATGTTATGTGACCTGGGGAATGTTATCTAAATTCTACAAATAATCAGCTTTTGTTATTCCGTCTTTTTTTGTCAGCCCTATACGTTCGTTGGACCCATGGCATGCTAGGCAAGTGCTCTACAGTGAGCTACCTCCCTAGGCCCCAGGTTTTGTGATTCTTATCACACAGTTAAAGATAATTACCTCTTTGTGCTATGAGGAGTACATTTAATAAGTTATATTTAATAATTTATATGAATCTCTTGATACAGAGTATGAAACACAGGAAGCATTAAGTAAGAGATGGCAAGTGTTCACAGCTGTCATTGTCACACCCACTTCACTGTGCCAGATACTGAAACCTCTGTGCAGTCTTCATAATTCTCTTTTGTGTAGCATTCATTCATTTCTCCACCCTGGTGATATGTGTTCATCTCTTCACTTATGAATTTTACATTCACCATGAACCTGTATGCACCAGGCCCCATCCAAGCCTGTATCTACTTTCTTTGCCAGATTCTAACCTTTGCTCTTCCCATGGATGCTGAATGAAATGATCCTTTCAAGCTTCACTTCCATTCATGGAGGCTCAACTGAGGCCCATTTCCTCCACAAAGCTATTTATGGTGATTTCTGTGCACTTTGGATTCTTTTGCTTAATCCCTATTATAAACTGTTGGTGTCACAGAGTTTAGTGGTAGACCATATAGATAAGAACTTCCTGTAAGGATGGAAATGACCTATAAGTATATTGTCTACTGCAGTAACTACTAGCTGCACATGGCTATTGACTACTTGAAATGTAGCTCCTTTGATTAAAATGGAATTTAAATTTAATTTAATCTGAGTGAATTAAACCTTAGCCCAGTGGATCAACCATTCATGAAGTAATTATGATGTGTTTCTATTGATTTCCTGGGGCCAATGCTCATCTTCTCTTCATGAGGTATTTCTTTACCCATGGGAAAAATCAAGAGAAGACAAAATGGAAGGACAATTGTTGGTGAGCTCCATTGCCATTGAGGTGGAGCTGAGCTGGATGCTGTTTCTGAATGTGAGCAGTCTTGAAGAAGTGTATGCACCTGTCAGAAGAGCTATATGAGCTCTGTCCTTGGCACTTAGTAGGCCTTGAACTCTACATATGGGCAAGGCCTCCTTTGGAGACCCTTGAGTCATTGTGGCCAACCTGAGGGCATGACTCTTAGCAGGAGGGATCTTTGAAATCAGTGCAGTAGCATCCCATGTGGACCAGGCCACTGTTCACCTCTTCCTTATTTTCACCCTGTGACTCAGCTCTGGCTCCTTATTTGACTCTTCAATATACTTTGAACTCCTCCTTTGCTAGCTTGCATTGATTCTTCGGTGTTTCTGGGGTGATTTGGAGATAATAGACTCCTTAAGAAGCTGAAGAATAGACATCCTTCTTAGAAGAACACAGTTGGCCATGCTCTTATGGTGTCTTGCATACACTTTTTCATAAGGCTACAGATCTCCTGAAGTCCAGGCTGATATCTCAAACCCTTGGTGAAGAACACTTTCTTGGTCTGGAGAGATGGCTCAGTGGTTAAGAGTGAGTGCTCTTGTAGAGGACCTGAGTTAGATTCCCAGCACTTATATCTGGCAGCTCATAACTGCCTGTAACTAGCTCCAGGACATCCAATACCTTTCACATGATCTCTGAGGGCAGTTACACACATGTACATACACACACACAATTAAAAATTAAACATAACTTAAATAAACCACTTTCTTTAGTCTGACCTTGGCAGTTTCTTTGTGATTCCTTGCTCTCTCAGCACCAGCTCAGCTCTAACTAATTCTGTATGCACAGACTAGCATTTTGTTGACTGGTTCAGGGCTCTAGTTACCTTAATAACAGGAACCGGCACTCTAAATAGCTACAAAGACTGCTTCAGACACTATAAATATCTACCCCTATTGGGTATGTTATGTTATTAGATTGGCATTCTGGCTCACAAATCTTTTACCTCTTACAAAAGAGGTTTCAGAGCCTAACTATGTCTGGGTGGAATTATAAAATTCATGAAATAGCAGCACTGTGTGGAAGACCCTGGACTGAGCATGCCCTCCCCGCTCCCGTCTAGCTAATTAGAAGTATCTGGCCAGCGACCTGTCATGTAGTGCCACACATATCCTCAACTGAACTTTGAGCTTGCATTTCTTTATCTCATTTGGACTTTCCCCTGCTGGTACAACTTCTCTCTTTTATTCCATAGATGACAAGTTAAGAGTTGGAGGGTTGCAGAGACCATGTGTTGCAGAGGCCTCAGAAGGGAAGCAGCTGGCCCAGGTCTCACGGCTACAGGGTGATAAGGCAGAGCTGGAAGCCAGCTGACTTGTAGTTCAGGGTTTCTGCTCTGTGGCTGATTTGTCCTTGAGTTTTGGGTAAGACGACTCAGGAGGTTGAACCTGTAGCATATGTATTGGGAGACCTCATTTTATGCCTTGCATATTCTTGCAAATTTGATAATAAAGTGAATTGCAGTAAATTATATATCTTATCATGTTTTCAAAGATTAGAGCTGTATTCTTCCCATAAAAGCTTTCAGCCTTGGGTATACACTGGGATATAATAGAAAAAGTACACGCTTAAGGGGAAGAGAATTTTCTGATGAAATATTAAAATAATGGTCTGAATAAACCAACAAATATTAAAGCATGAAACAAGAATCTTTTGTCTAGAGGAGGACAAAGTCAGCCTATTTGTTTAAATGCAACATATATACATATGTGCATATATACATATACCTATTTTGTAGGTAAATGCCTGTTTTGAAAAACTCAAACTTCCATTTCATGATTATCTTCCATTCTCCATGATTAACTTCCATTTTTCATGATTATCTTTCATGGTCAGTATTAATTGTTTATTTAACTACCTGGGTTAGCTTGCTGCAATGTTTGCTTAGTGGCTTGTGTAAATTCTCCATCACTGAAAACCATCTCTCCTGTGAGCATTATTAAGATTATTTCTGTAAGTATGATTCTCTCTATAGTGAGGCTTCTGCAATCAGCGTAGATAAACAAAAGAGCTATTTGATATTTCACTAGACATAACACACCATATCTTATAATTTAATTAAAAACATGTAAGGTGGTGTGAGATGAAGGTTTTTCTTCCTTCCTTCCTTTCACATCTTGTGTAGACCAGGAGGGGTTTGAATTTGTGACTTCTCCCCTCCCCCAAACACTCACAAACCCTCGCTTCCTACTCCCCAGGTATAAGCATGGTATCCTTGACCTGGCTAAATTTAGGATAATTAATTTATTTGTTTATTTTGAAAATTTATTAGCTTATGAAGGAGTAGATTTTATGGTGTTTTAAAAAGTAATTACTTTTGTTTTTTCCTCTACCAACATTTCTTCCTCACTCTCTCTCCTTTTCTCGTGCCTCCCATCCCCAGTAGACTTTTTACTTTCACACCACATGTGACTCTTACCCACCCCGCCCTTTCTTAGCACTCCACGTTTCCCCCTTGCAGTCTACTATCTAGTTTTACAATCTACGCCTACTCTTCCAAACCCTTAATCACACACACACACACACACACACACACACACACACACACACACACACAAAACGTTAGGATGCATACAGGAGAGAACATGAATTTTTTCTTTCTGAGGCTTGGTCACCTCACTTATTATATAATCCTTTATAATTATGTCCGTTTTCCTGAAATTTTCCTTTTCATTTTACTATTTTAAAGTGTGTGTGTGTGTGTGTGTGTGTGTGTGTGTGTGTGTATGTATGTATATGTCTGTGTGGGTGTGTTTGAATGCAGGTGCTCTCAGATACCAAATTATATCTGGTTTAAGCTGCCAGACATGGGTGCTAGAGACTGAATTCCGGTCCTCTGCAAGGCAGGGTATGAGTTGAACTACTGAGTCACCTCTCCAGCCCCATAATTTCATTTTTTTCTCAACAGCTGATTAAAATTCCATTGCGCCATACTTTTATTATCCATTCATCTGTTGATGGACATTTAGGCTGGTTCCATTTTCTTGCTATTGTGAAGAGAGCAGCAATAAACATGGATATGCAAATCTCTCTGTGGCAGGGTACAGAGTCTTTTGGGCACATGCCAGACATTGCATAGCTGTGCCCCATGGTACTTCTCTTTTTACTTCTTGCATATAATACTGACTCCCACAAAGGAGACCCAATATCAGCCTTCTTTAATTATTCGTCATGATCATTTTTCTCTGGCTGACATGACCATGGTGACTGTCTTAGCCTAAGCTCAAGGCCAGTGCATTACATTCTCTAGATGACTTCAGAAGGGAAGATGAACAAATGAGCTTCAGAGGCAGTCTTCAGACTTCATCTTAGTTAAGAATTTCATTCCGCTTCCTCGGTAAACTTATAACTAGAGCAGGTATCAGGGAGCAAATGGATGAGTTTGAAGTTCATCTTCTCTTGTTTTCCTTGCTCACTCTCTGGAAAAGGGACTAATGAGCAGTAAAATGACCAGGCACCGGATTCCAAAAGAGAGGAGAGGGCCTGCTTGGGGAGCTGGCTGTGTGATCATTGCATAATTGGCTCTTGAGTGATCACCAGGTGCTCTGTAGTTTTATGATGCTGTCTGAACCTTATAGGCTTCAGCACTGGTGGGGAGTAAGAAGGAGAGAAGATTGTGTTGCAGTTGGCATGGTGGGCTTTGTCCACTGGGCTGGAGGGCTGTGCCCAGAGAAGGTTCTTTGTAGGAAATATTTGAAAACAAATGTTGGTTGGCAAACTGTAATAAACCCGTGAGTGTTTGTGGTACAGATGCTGACACTGTTTAACCTAATAGCAAGCTGTTGTCTAAGCATCTTTCAGAGGGTAATTAAAAGGCTCCTGGATGCTCTGAAACCAATTATAGTAAAATTTTCTTTGTAGGAGATGCTCCTTAGATAAGGAAACACAAAAAAGACACAAACTGAAAAGACATCTTCCTGCTATGGGCAACAGAGATGCCTCCAGGTAGAGGTTTCAGTTCAAGATGAGGATTTGATTATAAAGATGGAGATCTCAAATCAGTCAGCTACTTTAATGAGGGGAAGAAACAAGTTCACTACTGTAAATCACTAAGTAGAAATCAATGCTGAGAGGAGTTGGAAAGCTGCTTTTTTGGAGAGTGGCATTTTTAAGAAAAGGTGTTATACATTGAAGGAAAAAGTTGTATTTATTTATCACACATACAGTGTTATGCCTGCATGTATGCCTACAGGCCAGAAGAGGGCACCAGATCTCATTATAGATGGTGTGAGCTATCATATGGTTGCTGGGAATTGAACTCAGGACCCCTGGGAAAACAGCCAGTGCTCTTAGCCCTTGAGCCATCTCTCCAGCCCCAAGGGTGGCATTCTTTAGGCATCATGAGTGGGTCATGCTTGCTGTTGCCTATCAGATCCAGATGTGTTTCATGGGAGGTTCCAGGACAGATTTGTCAAAAGACTCCAATGGCCATTTTCAGACTGTCTCAGACAGACTGTATGACCACAGACAAACCACTCACTATCTTGCTCTGAACACCAGCTACTTGGGATCCGTAAAGAGAAAGGAAGCTAGCAAGCTGAAAATGGGCTATGCTTTGAGAAAATGCTTCCCCGTGTAACACCCTGGTAACTGGCAAAAGGCTGTTGTGTCCTTAAAGCCTCTCAGTTCTGTGACTGGAGTCATGGGAGTCTGTGGACTGAAGTGGCAAGAACAAGGTGACTGTCACTTTCCAGAGGATGGCGAACTTTTCTGTTGGCTCACACAGCAGTCTTCCAGAGGCGTCTTCCTCAGTTTGATGTGTTTTGTCAGTTTCTTATGAGACTCTTTTGTTCTTTGACCAGAATTCATCAACAGTAGCTGTAGTCAAAGGCATCAGAATGGGAATGACATCGTCACTTTTAATGTGTTTTTTTTTTTTATATAGCAGTTTTTGTTTCATAGGAAAATTGTAAAGAAGACACAGAGTATCCCAGACACCCCTCCCCGACCACCCTCTGCACCAGCAGCATCCTGCTAGGGGCACATTTCTTGCCATAGGTGAACCTACATTGACACATCATTGTTAACCCCTAGCTTGAACTTTACATTAGGGTCCCCTCTTGGTTTATAATGACAGGTAACCCACACTTAAGCATCCTGAAGGTAGCCAGGCTAATCCTCTGTGTTCCCTCTGTTTATTCCTCCTTCCTCCCCCGCCTGGCAACCCCAGACCTTTTTACTGTGCATAGTTTTGCCTTTTCTAGAATGTCATGGAGTTGTAGCCATATATTAGGTGGCCTTTGCAGGTTAGTTTCTTTCTTTGTAATACATGAATAGCTCTCTCTACCCCCCACCCGTGTCTGTCTGTGTGTGTGTGTGTGTGTGTGTGTGTGTGTGTGTGTGTGTGTGTGTGTTGTGGAGATCTTAAGTTGACATCTGGTGTTTTCTTCCATTATTCTCCATATTTACAGAGGCTAAGTGTCTCATTTGTATTCAGGGCTCACCAGTTCAGCCAGTCAGTTTGCTTGGGGGATCCCTGTCTCTGCCTCCTGAGAACCAGCACTGCAGATGGACACCATGTCTGTCTGGCATAGACATGGGTTCTAGAGATCCAAACTCCAGCCCTGTTTTTTATATGGAAAACACTTTACTCACCGAGCCATCTCCCTGACCCTATATAGATTTCTGAATCACGAGTCAATATATCCCTCATTTTTAGTACAGATAAATGACTTTTCTTCTGGATGCACCCATATTTTAAAGATCTGTTCTTTTACTGAAGGGCATACCGGTCAAAGGACCATTTTCTGTTGCATTTATGTTGTTTTTTGTAGGATTGGCTGGGTAAGGCATGTGAGAAGAGAGCTTGTATATGTGCAGAGAACTCATATAAAGTCACTATGAGAAGGTGCTATTGACAACCATTCTCCATACTCCTACTTACAGCTGTTGTCAACATGTGTGGTGGGATGTTTTCCATCTGCCTGTGTCTTCTTTTCCTCATTTATGTTTTGTAGTTTTCACTATACAAGTATCCTACCTTTTAGTTAAGTTTATTCTTAAGTATTATATTCTTTTTTGATGATATTATGGGATTTTCTTGCTTGGCTTTTGAGGTAGACAATTGTTAGTGCTTTGAAACACAGTTTTTGCATGTTGATTTTTGTGTGTCCAACAGCTTCATTAGACAATATTTTAATTTCTAACTAATTAATTTCCTCTAGCACCTTCTCTCTTTCTCATTCTCCTTTTCTCTTTTTGGCAGAGTCTTCCAGTGTAGTCTGGGTTGGCTTTGAATTTGTGACTCTTTGCATTGGTCTCTTAGCTATTGGGAGTACAAATGTGCACCACCATGGCTGGCTGCATCATAGTATTTTTTTTTAAGTTGGAGTCTTTCTATATTTAATATATGTCATGCCTGTCAACAGGAATATTCTCTTTCTTTTCCAATTTGGATGCTCTTTTATTTCCTTTTCTTGCCCAATCGCTGAGGCTAGATAGACTTCTACTACTACACGGAATACAAGTTGAAAAAGTGATGTCCTTGCCTTGCTCCTGATCTGAGGGAAAACACTCTGTTCTCCCCCACAGAACATTGTTGTTGGCAGTGGGGGTCTTCATGCATCAACCCCTGTTGTACTGAGATACTTGCATTTTCTGGTTTGTTGAGTTTTTGAAATGGAAGTCTTTATGTTGAATTTTGTACTTGTCTCACATCTATTGGAAGATTCATGTGATTTTTCATTTTTATGATTAATGGTGTCTGCATACCAAAGATAAACCCCACTTGGTAACAGTGTATCCTTCTATTAGTGTGCTATTGGGTTTGGTGTATTAGCATTTTGTTGAGGAGTTTTTGCATCTATATTTATTATGAATTTTAGCCTGTGGCATCCTTTAAAGTTTTTTTTAAAATTATCTTTTTAGATTCACTTATAATGCAGTAGGCATCATCACGCCAACTTTATACATGCGTGTCGTTATACTTTATTTTCATTTGTTCTCCTTGGCCACTGCCCTTCTCCATTCTCCCTTCCCGGCTGTAGCTGGTTCCCTTTCTTTTCTCTGCCAGACATCTTGTGCTCTCTTATTATTCTATTTCATTACCATCTCTATTTCCTCCTTCTCTTAACATCTCCTCCACCCTCCCTGAGTGATCCACTTTCTAGTGTTGAAATCCTCACATGTATAAATACATACACAAATAAAGTTTTGGATCTCACATATGCAAGAAAAAAATTCAGTATTTGGCTGAATACACTTAACATAGTGATTTCTAGTTGCATCCCTTTTCTACACAAAGTTTTATGATTTTATTTTTCTTTATAGATGCATACATTCCATTGTGTATATTACTACATTTTCTTTATCCAGTCATCTGCTGATGGACACCTAGACTGATTCCAATTCTGTGACTAGTATTGGATATTGGTGTAGAGTCTTTAGATATACATTCAAAGTAGTATAACTGGCCCTTTGCCAAATCTATTTCATTTTTTTGAGGGTCCTCCATACTGGTTTCCATAGTAGTCATTCAAGTTTGTATTATTACCAGCAGTGAATAGGTTTTATTCTTGTTTTGTTTTTCTTTTTTTTTTGTTGTTGTTGTTTACTTTCTTGATGATGGGGACTCTGACTGGGGAGGGATGGAATCTCAAAAGAAGTTTAGTATGCATTTCTTCAAATCCTAAGGATGTTTAACACTTTTCCAAGTATGTATTGGTTATTTGTATTTCTCCTTTCCAGAACTATTTACTCATTTTTTAAAGCTCATTTATTGATCAGATGATTTCATTTTTTTTTGTGTGTGTGCTTCAATTTCTCAGTTCTTTGTATGTCTTAGATGTCACACCACTGATGTGTACATTGCAAAGACTCCATTCTATACGCTATCTTATTTTGTTATGCAGATGCACATTAGGTTCATGTAATAGTAATTTCCAATTCTCAGGAATTTCTGGTGCTGAGGAGGCTTTGATTATGTCTGAATGTTGAAATGCTTTCCCTATGTTTTCCTTTAACATTTTCAAAGTTTCAATGCTTATATTAAAATCATTGGTCCACTTTAATTGTCCCCCCCCAGGGTGATAGATCCCATTTTATTCATTTCCATTTGTTTTAGAGTCCATCTTTTCTCCAGTGTAAGTTTTTGACAGCTTTGTCAAAATGTTGGTGGCTCTGTGGGTTTACTTCTTGGTCTTCCGTCCTTTTTCACTGGCCTGCAGGTCTGTTTCATGCTTGCACCATCTGTTTTTGTTACTATGATTCTATATATACCAAGGTTGGGTATTATGATACTTCTAGAATTGCTTTTTGCTATGAATTATTTTGGCTCTCTAGAGTCTATTGTGCTTTTATATGGATTTTAGGATTCTTTTTTCTAGATCTGTGAAGAATGTCATTGGGATTTTGATGGCAGTTACATTGAATTGTCAATTCTTTCTTTGATTTAAACATTTTTACAATATCAATTCTACCAATCTGCAAAGATGGGGGATGTTTCCATCTCTTAGTTTCTTCTTCAATTTATTTTCTGACCTAGTTTTTATTTGTAATCATAAACTTAACTCTACAATTCAGATAGACTTGAAAAAGAATGAGGAAAATATGCAACCCAAAAAACGTCAGTGAGAGCAAAGATTATAGGGTATTGCAGGCAGATAGGGGTAGAGGCGCTCTCCTGAGTTACAGAAAGGAATGGTCTGGTGGGTAAGATGCCCACAAGTCAAAAGAATTAGAGTTGTTCATAGTCAGCAATGGTGATCTTCTCTCTGGTTCTGCCATTCCTGGATCCAAAGCACTCCCATGGCTTCTATGATGAGCATATCATCTTTTGCCTTCCTAAAGACCACATGTTTGCTATCCAGCTACTCAGTTTTGCTAGTGCAGATGAAACAAGCAAGCAAGCAAACAAACAAACAAACAAAAAATCAAAACCGGGAACCATTTGTGTTTGGTTCAGCATCTGCCATGGACAAGATGCCAGGACCTGTATGCTTCTGGATGACGTTCTCATCCTCAAATTTCTTCCTGTAGATGGACCTGCTGCCAGGGCCATGATCATGTATGAAGTCACCACCTTGACACACGAATCCTAGAAAAATTTTGTGAAATGAGGGACCCCTATATCCAAATCCTTTCTTTCCAGTACTCAGAGTGCAAGAGTTTTCTGCTGTCTTGGAACTTTGTCTGCATGCACTCAAAGAAGACACAGCTCAAGGGCTCGCCGTTGACCAAGATATTGAAGAACATGGTGGGCTTGACCATGGCTGCAGGAATTTGTAACAGGACAGTGACATCTACTCTTCTTCAATTTCTTTCTCTCCACAACTGCTTCTCCAGGACTTCCCTCACTGGGTGTGGCAAACTGAACTGAGACTTCCTGACTTGCCGATGTTTCTTGATCTTAAGCTTCTGAGATACTTCAGTTTTAGGCAATAGGTTTTTTCCTTGGGATGATACTCATCTGTCCTCTGAGTCATAGAGCTTGATACAGTGCTGGAGGAGACAGTGTCTCACAAAAGCCCAAATTGGATTTGAGTCTCCTTAGGGTTGTGGTCCTCTCCTGAGCATAGGACTGCTTGGCTTCCCCTTAGAAGCAGTTTGTTCCCTCTTCCCCTTCAGGGAGTTGTGCCATAGAAGTCCTACCCTCTCTCTTTCTGACCCTTTCCTTTCTTGCATCCACTTTGTGGATTTCTTTCTTCAGAAGCTCTTCTTCTGTTTGTTTCTCTCTTTGTAATAGAGTGTACCTTTTTTTTTTTTTTTAATTCTGACTCTCTCTTTTGCCAGATCACACACAGGCAGCCTCTGTCTGCCACCTATCCAGAAGTCTGCTTTGGTCTGTTTGTCAGCCTTTTGTAACAGGGTCATGTTGACCTTATAGAATGAGTTTGTAACTGTTTTATTTCTTTTTTCCTCTTGGGTTTCTTTTAGGCTATCCAGTTTGATGGCATCTATTTGCTTATAGTATTATTCTTTTATTATCCCATTTATATCAGGTATCATATCTTTATTTGATTCTCTTTGTTTTAGTTAGTTTAGTTGAGTATTTGTCAATTTTATTTATCTTTCCCAAAGAACCTTTAAGTTCACTCTTTTTTTCCTGTCATTTTTGTTAATTTCTGTCTATATTTTTTTCCAACTAACTTTAGGCTTAGTTTGTTCTTCTCTTAAAAAAATTCCTTAAGTGTATTGTTAGGTTTCTTGAGTCTTTGTATGAGGGAATGAGAGAGTGAGTGAGGGGGAAGAGTTATGCACATATGGTTAAGTGTGTAGGCAGTTATTGCAATAAACTTCTTATTATTCCTCTTGTATCTGTGGCTTTTAATGATGTGTTGCCATTTTCATTGGTCTCCATGCATTTTCTGATTTTATTTGTATTTATCCTTTGACCCAATGGTTGTCCTCAAATGTGTTTAATTCACACATGTTTGTAAAATTTCCAGTTTTCCTTTAGCTGTTGGCTTCCAGTTTCACTCTGTTGTGATCAGTAAAGATACTTGGAATGATCTCTGTCTTCCGATACACTTGTTTTGTGGTCTGTTCTGAAGTATGTTTGGTGAGTGAGTCAGGAGAGTGTGTTTTCTGCTGTGTATGTATTCTGTTACATTCATTGTCTATGGGGCTGTTTAGGCCTTCTTTTTTTCTTTGAAATTGACTTCTGAAGGATGTTGTAACCATTATTGAAGTGGAGTGTTGAAGTACCTTGCTGTTATCATGTTGATGTCTATTCTTCCTTCAGTTCTATCAAGGCTTGCTGTTTATTTTTATGCCCTCTGTTGGTGCTAATAACAATTGATATATATATATGTATATATATATCTCCAAGGTAGACAATATATCATTATAGAATTCCCTTCTTTGTCTCTGGTGACAGTCTTGGTTTGAACTTTGTTTTAGTTGCAGTAAGTAGAGCTTCACCCATTTTTCTTCTGGTTACCATTATGTGGGCTATCTTTTCCCACCCCTTTCTTTCAGCCTATGTGTTTCCTTAAAGCTAAAGTGTGTTTCTCATAGACAATGTGTATCTGCGTCTTTCGTTTGCATTCTACTCAACTACTTTATGTGTCTTCTACTTCCAACCTCTGCTTTATTTGTAGAAACCTCACATGACACCACTTATATATAAACTGTAAATTTGCCACACCAGTCTGTATGTCTTCACATTGGTGGGTAAAAGCCTTTTCTATGAGGCCTGGGCACTGTTGGGAAACTGAGCTGGAGCAGGAGCCTAGGCCTGAATTGTAGTTGTATTCTCAGCCTTGATTTGGGTTTTGATTTTGGTTGTTTGAGTCTGTGACCTTTGGCCATGAAGCCACAAACCCACTTCCCAATGTTAGGGTTGGCAGATGCAGTGAAACCAAGTCAGCAAAGCTTACAGTTGGGGCTGTTTGGCATCTTGGGTTTAACCACCTTGGGTGTCACAAGGGCCTTGATGACTTTTGTGCCTGCACTCATTGCCTTTTCATTGTTTGTCTGCAACTTCTGGCCTTTCTTGTTATGCTTCTGGGCAAGGTGCCTGTTCCTCAGGAACTCGGAGTTGACTCCCTTGTGTGTTAGCAGGATTTCTTGATTTCATTTCTGTGTCATTTTCAGGATTAGTTGTGGGTGATGTGGTTTCCAAAGCTACGTGTACACACACACACACACAATCACACATTAACAAAGCTGTAGAGATATCAAGCACATGCTATTTTATTTATTTATTTATTTTAGGTTTGCAAAGATCAGAATCCCAGGAAGCAGCACAGGTCTGCTACTGTTGCTGTGCCTGGGATGATTTGAGTTTATTAGCTTCTCAATCATTACCTTGGAAGAAAATACTCTGAGTCACATCATTAAGGTTCTGATAAAGCACTGTGACTACAAAAGATCATAAAGCAGGTAAGGATGCATTATATCCACACAGCAAAGACATTTTTGGCAAATCTTATTTAAACATTAAAAAATGGGGTTTTGTTTTATGTGTGTGGGTGTTTTACCTGCATGTATGTCTGTGTACCAAGTGTGTACTTGGTGCCTGTGGTGGTCAGAAGAGAGCATTGGATCCCCTGTAACTGGAGTAATGGCTGATTGTGAGTCACCATGTGGGTGCTAGAAATCAAACCAGCATCCATTGGAAGAGTAGCCAGAGCTCTTAAAGTGTCATCTCTTTAGGTCCATCTTTGGTAATCATAAATCAGAATATATGGTTGGATGATTGTTTAGGACCAAAACATATTGCCTAACAAAGCCATAGTGAAAAAAGAGGTAGCTGAGGGTATATGTAGACAGGAGGGGGCACTGGAAGTATCTGTCCCAGTTATGTTAGGTAGGTCTGGCTTATGGATATAGAGAAGTTTAAGGAAAAGAAAGCTAAGTGAATGGGTGAAGGAGATGGCACATTGGAATGAATGTTCTTCCACGAGGTTAAGGTCATTGTTAGAAATAAAGACAAAAGCAGTGACAGTCCTCTGGGTGCTCACACCCACAGTGGGCCTGCTGAGCAGATGGAAAAAAGGATGGCTAAAAGAATGAATGGATGTTGTCACTACACACCTATGTCTCTGAGCCTACAGAGATGGGTACATCAGAGTTATTACTATAAACAGTTACAGTGGCAACAGTATGTCTAATGATGGTCCTATTTATTTATTTATTTGTTTATTTAAATTTTTAGAATTTATTTTATATAACAAAGTCCATTTAAATGAAAACAAACATTTATAGACAATATTTGGGAATTTGGGCGTTGTTCTTTCCAAACTACTTCCTGCTGGTAAGGGGCGCTGTCATGGGGGATTCGAAGAAGATTCAGAAATCCTGGCTGTAGTCTGTCAGGCTGCTTTGTCCAGCTGTTTTGAATCACCTCGTACTCTGTTTCAGGCGGTCTGGCTTGATCAAACCACATTAGTCTGGAAGGAATCCACATCTTTTCATTTTCTGTGGAAACAAAAATAGAAATCCTTTTCCCCCAGTAACTTGTCCTTGAACTTAAATTATGGAGTCAAAGCATTTTTTTTAAATTTAATTTATTATTTTACATGTCGATCCAAGTTTCCTCTCCCTCCCTCTCTCCCTCTTTCTCTTCCTCCCTCCCTCTTTTTCTCCCTCCCTCCTTCCCTCCCTTTTACCCTCTCTGTCCTCTCACATGCACCCTAACCACCCTCCCCTCTCATCCCCCCACCCCAATTCCATATGTAGGGGAATGCCATCCAGTTGGGGTCATGTAGGTCTGACAGGTCATGTGAAGTAGGGACTAGGGCTTCTCTCCTGTCTCTAGATTAAGGCAGTTATCCCTCCATGGGGGATATGTTCACAAAGCCCTTTTGTGCACCAGGGATACATCCTGGCTCCACTGTCTGAGGTCCCTTAGACTGCTCAGTCCTTCTGGCTGAGACCCATATTCAGGGGGGGCTGAGTCAGTTCCATGCTGGCTTCCCAGCTATCAGTCTGGTGGCCTGTTAGCTACTCCTTGTTCAGGTCAGCTGTCTGTATGTGTTTCTGCCACCTGGTCTTGTCCTCTCCATCTGCATCTGGGTTCTAGTTCGACTCAGTGTTTATGTATGGGTGTTTGATCCTGTTTCCAACAGGCATTAGTAATGGAATACTACTCTGCAGAAAAAAATAATGGTATCTTGAAATTCGCAGGCAAGTGGATGGCACTTGAAGAAACCATCCTGAATGAGGTAACCCAGTCACAAAAAGAGGAACATAGTATGTACTCACTCATATATGGATTTTAGACCTAGATCAAAGGATCACCAGCCTATAATTCATACCACCAGAGGAACTAGGATACAAGGTGTATTCTAAGAGATTCATATAAAGTCCCTCACAGAACTGGGAAGGGACAAGTCCTCCAGAGCTCAGGGGAAGTGGGGGGGGCAGTGAATGGAGAGAGAAGTAGGAGAAAACGAGGGGGAGGAAAGGAAAACATATGCGACCAGGAAGATTGAGCCTGGTTAGGAATAGAAGACAGGAAAGAGAGAGAGATACAGAGACAGAGAGAGAGAGAACATAAAAGAGGGAGCCAATATTGGTTTGAAGATAAAATTGAACACAAAGAAAGGTCTAGAGAACTACAAGACTGCTCCCAACTAACAATTTGAGCTTCCGTGGAAAGGCTATCATAAATGCCCTTCCTGGAGAGTGAGATCAACAACTAACTTATCCATGATGGCCCTATTTTAAAAACCAACTTCAAAATCTATTTCAACATGTTATTCTGAATTCTATATACATCCTCTTTTGCATTCCTTTAAGGAGTCAAGCCTGTTGCTTACAGTTTATTACTTTTAAACATATGGAAGCACATCTAATATCTGTCCACTTCTTTCTAGAGCTAGTAAACAGACTGGGACAAGAACATCATGATGTACTCATTGAGCTGTTGACCATATGCAGGCATTGACCATGTGCAGACACTGACCTTGTGCAGGATCCAAGGTGGGTTGGATTTCTGTCTGGATTGACTTGTTTTCTGCAAGAGCTGGGTCTCCCGCCTGCTAACGTTTGTAATCTTTCCTTACTATCTAGCCTGCTGTAAAATTACTAGTACAGCTTCCCCAGGCAATGACTTTGTGATTTCCTACTTTTTTATTGATCAATAAACAGTTTTAAACCAAAAAACCCCACAGTGAGAATAGAAACTTATTTGGTACTTGTAACTACCTGCCTTGGAGAAGAAAGAGGGATTGGAAAGATAAGAGCCTCAGGCATCTGCTGCCTTCGTGATGCCAACATTGCTAGATGAAAATGAAAAGACACAGCCATAGGTTAACAAGGTGTGTGTCTACACTATGCTGAATAACCTATTGCTTCCCCTGGAATCAGCCCATTGTATCCATGACCCGTGGATGCAAGCATCATCTTCTACAGACTCAAAGAGGGCAGGCTTCAGCTGTGGTGTGCACCACTGTCTTCATAATGCTATGTACAGTGCTTCGAATAGACTTACTACCCAAGAACTATCTGTTGAATAAGTGATTGAATAAATAATGTGGCTTCTGGGCTGAAGACTAACAAGGTGAATTTATTTCTGCATTAGACCCTGGCTGTTTCCTAGTAATTTCCTTGAATAGGAGATACACCAGGCCCTGTATTTTCTATTTCCCATGACATCAAGCTTAAGTTATAATCACTAAGATCCTGTAGTTACTAATGATCCTGCCCCCAATGGTTATACTTCCTAGTGCTTTTTTTTTGCTTTGTTTCTGGGTACATAAATATTTAAAAATAAATTTCAAAAGCAAAACAATATTTAAGAAAAAACAAATCAGTATGGCAGTGGATGATTTGGGATTTAAATTTAACATTCCACATTTTGAAGGTTGAGAAGAGCCTCTCATATTTGTTGATCTCATCTTTTCGTCAAGGAACATTTAGAGATAGGATGCAAAGAATCATGTTTTAAATAACATGGCATCATTTCCTTTTCTTGATAAGAAATATCAAGAAATGCTAACCTCCTGGCTTTCTTATTTCCAATGGTGGCATTGGCTGACCAACTCCTGTTGTCTGTGTGATGGTCATGACCAGGGTTGGGAAATTCAGTGCTGACCAGGGCAGGATCTCAGAAAGAAAGGAAGAATAGAAGAGCTAGAACACAGTGTGTGTGTGTGTGTGCGTGTGTGTGTGTGTGTGTGTGTGTGTGTGTGTGTGTGTATACCTGGCTATAGAATGCATGTGCAGGATAGAGGTCATCTTTCAGGAATAAGTCCCTGGAGACTTTTCTGTTCCTGCTTCCCATCTTACCTTAGATGTGTTGGGATTACAGATGAGTGTGCTACCACATCTGGCTTGTGCAGTCTGGTGTTCTGAACTCAGGTTGTCAGGCTTGTGCAGCAAGTTCTTTTAACCACTGAACCATCTTCCTGGCCTCGAATAATAACAAAAATCCCCTTTGTTTGCTAAGCCTGGCCTTGGAGGCACTGGGACCAAAAGGAAGCTTTTATCTTTGTTGCTCATTTTCTCTATAAGGAAGCTGAGATCTAGCTCAAGATTGAGGCCAGAGTAGTCCTAATCCTAATGAGTCCTGCTTACTGGCGTGCTGTCCTAACCTATCCTAAGCCTCTCAATTCCTTTGTTATCCTCTCTACTACATCCACAGGAAATAAATGTGTCCAGTTATTGATAGGAGCTCAGGTAGATGTTTCCTCTAGTACCTTCTCTGGTTCATTCTCTCACATTCAGGTTGCCTGACTGCTAGGGTCCTTCCCAGGACACTGACAAGATGCTGGGTAGGCAGTTCATTACTATGAAGTTCTAGATACAGTCTTAGCATCAGGAAGGATGCCCAATGCCCATTGGCTCAATTTGTGATGCTTCCAGATTGGCAGGTCTCAGTAGTAGTGAGGCATAAGGCCTTCCGTACAGCCAACTGATGCAATTGAGGAAAACTTTGTCCTTTTCAAAATGTCCCAGTAAGCCAAAATAACTCATATTTCCCACATAACGTTTGAGCAGATTTATGTCCCTTTAAGAACACATGTGGTGTAAAAAGATGAAGGGGGAAAGGGCCTAAAGTTTTACATATGGTAGCAAGGTAATCCTAGACGAGTTGGCTTCTCTCTGGAGAGAGCCTGCGGGGTATAATTAGCGTGGTGCTAGCCATCCCAACAGATCTGTATTTGAGCAAATTGTGGCTAAGACAAAATTGGAACCAAGACTAAATTTATCAATAACAAGATTTTTTTTTTAAGAAAAGACAAATGAAGTTGAAGTCTTTTTCTTGTTCATTTTAATGTCCAGAACATTTCCTAGCTGACTTATGCCACAGCTTTGGTGGATTTTTCATTTTTTTATTTATTTTGCAGTTAATTGGATTTCCAGGTTTTGCAGCCAGTCACCACAATTGATCCCTGAAAAGATGGATTTATTGCTTAGCCAGGCAGAATTCTGACAATCTTCAGAGGATGGAAAATAAAAGAAAACAGCCCAGACATAGAGTACTGTGGGTCACCACTGGGTCAGACCAGCAAGATATGTTACAGCTGGCAGGTTTATGCTAGAGCTTGAGCACAAGCAATCTTCTTGAAAACCCGCAGCACCAGAGCCCAGTGGAATATTTTGTAGGATGCTGTCAGTGATTCATGTTTGGGAGAAAATGGACCTCAGGATGACACCCCGAGGCAGATGTCAAATCCCAGACAGGTTGGACCTGTGGGTAGAGAGAATTGACTGAACTTGAAACAGCTCACACCTTTGTTGTCTCTAGCTAGAGGAGAACCTTATTTTTCCTGGTGGGTGGCTCTCCTAGAATCTTATCCAGGCTCAGCAGGAAGAACTAAGCCCTCAGATAATCTTTGCAGAGGGTTCTGGAAATGTATTAGTTGAAAATCAGCAGACCATTGCATTCAGCTTGCAAATATCCAATATTGGCAACCTGCCATCTACTCACACATTCATCCTTCCATCCATGTACTACTTGTTTATTTATTTATTTGCTGAGCTCTTACTATATGCTTAGCATGTTATTTGGTGATGGAAAGAAATGAAGTAGAAAATAATTCTATCCATGTGGTGTTTGCACTCTGTGTGGCAAATGATTTGCAAGACTAGGAAAGAAAATCAGAAGTTCCAGGAACAACTTTAGTTAGATCGTAGATCTTCCCTCACCTGGGAGCTGGAGCGATCTGTCACACCTGGGAGCTGGAGTGATCTCCCCTCAGGTGGGAGCTAGAAGGATCTGCCCTGGTCTTGGGGTTGCTTTATAGGAGGAAATACTGCCAACCAACACCTGAGAGACTGAGTATACAAATGGTCAATATAGAGAACTGGACTCTGACCCACAATCTCTACTCACTAGCCTAAAATGCCTAGCAATAATTCCTGGGATGACTGGCCCCAAATGACCAGGACTCAATTAGAAGCTGAAAACATTCCCATGTTTTCCTTATTTCTAATTTACTATTAAATAGAGACTACCAAACATGCTTCCCAACCAATCACATAGCATCCTTCCTGTGGTCCACCGCCTTTAGCTAGCCTCTCCATAACAGTCTCCATTTGAGACAGAGCTAAGGTTTTCCTTTATCCCACTCTGAAGCCTCCTTCCTCCCTGCCTACCTCTGTCTACCAGAACTAAGCAATTGTGGGTGGCTGCCTTACTGTAACAGGCTGAGGATAAATTTTGTTCTCCTTTGACTGATCTTCATTTATTCCACAGATCTGAGGATGCAAAAGTCAGCAATGGTAGGGGAAGAGAGTTCTAGGAGATACAGCAGAGTATACAAAGACTCTGGGAAAGAAATACTAGGATCTCTATCTCTATCTCTATATATCTATATCATCTATATCTATATCATCTATATCTATATCTATATCTGTATCTATATCTATATCTATCTACTTCAAGCCGAAGAATTGAGTGTGGCTAGAATGAGGCCAGTGAGAAGAGACGCTGGCATAGGTGTAGCTGGGACTAAGGCCTCTGTGAGGGTAAGCTTGGGGTTATGCATCTGTACGAGTTACATTGGGAGGTTTTGGCCTCTATCCTAATCAGACCTTTGCTTTGGTCAGTGTCTGGTACTTTTCCTTTGGAATTATACGCTTCGATTGTGATTGCTTTCAGTTCCTGTCTGTGGCTCTTTATGTGAGATGCCTCTTTTCTTGTTTTCCACACACAGGAAAACATACCTTGCTATACACAAGCCTCCCTCCTTGCCAGGCCTGGCTCATCTGGCCTCTTGGGAACTGAAGAGGTAAGTGCTGGCTTGGCCAAGCTCCTTCCCCAGGGAGGAGCTCTCTTCTTTTGTTTTCCTGGGATGCAGAGGTGGCTTTGAGTCATGTGGTCATTTTGAACCATGTGCACCAGAATGAAAGAATAACTGGAAAGAATAACATAGGGATGGGTCTGAGGGGTGACAATTACTTTTGGAAATCATGAAGAGAGAAATAGACTTTTATCTTATTCAAGACACTGCCATTTCAGTCTCTGTGTCCACAGATGACCTATCTTCCCAGGAGTGTGATCCACTCCTGGGATCTCTGACACGTTTTCACAGTGTCCACAAGGCCAACACTATTTTCATAAGCATGCTAGAACTTTGTTTCCCATTTCACTCTCATTTGTTTACCAGTGGACAGTTAAGATTTCCAGAGATGACACAATGACTCAGCCATACTGTAGCCAACTGACTACAAAAGTACATACACAGAATCCAGGCATTCAAAAGTTTGTACAGGTACAAAACAATGTGACACCTCTTAATAAAAGTGCTTTTGAAGGTAATCATTTCATATGCTTTTTTTGTTTTATTATTATTTCATTATCAGTGTACATATATGTGTATACATGTTTGTATGCATGTGTGCACATATGTGTACGTGTGTACATCTAGATGCATTGATGTGAAGACTGGAAGTCAATGTTGGGTCCACCTTCATTTTTGAGACAAGGTCTGTCATTAGACCTGGAGCTCACCAAGTAAGCTAGGCTAGCTACTGTCTTTGACCATACCTGCTGGGATTGGAGGCACACACCCAGTTTTTAATGTGGATGATGGGGATCCAAACTCTGGTCCTTAGGCTGTGCAGCAAGCACTTTAATGACTGACTATCTCCCAAGCTCCACATTATCTTAAAATTAGTGAAGCAATAATTAAAAATTTTCCATTCCAATTTCATATAATAAATATGGAAAGTTGTAGGTCATATACATAAAAGCTATTTGGGGGTTATTATTCATTTTTTAAGGGCTTAAAGAAGTTCTGAGATGGAAATGTTCTGAGAACTGTCACTTAACTAACACAGGCAGCCAGGCTTTCATGCTGATCTACAGCCACCAACTTCTGAATCAGCTGTCGTGACCATGCCTTTCCTCTCCTGTACCATGCCCTGGTTCTCCAGGAATTGGCTTTAGTTCACAGATTCTCAGTCCACAGGATGTGTCTTCCTCTTCACTGGTTTACTTAGCCATGGAGCTTTGGCTATCATAGTTAGGCACTGTGCTCCATGTCGGGGTCCAGCTCTCAATACTGTGGTAGAGAGGCTGTCAATGGTCATTGGAATTTGGCCCTCACTAGAACACTAGTGGGTTACATGGTACAAAGAGCAAACATGGAAAGGATAACAAAATTCTCCTTGGGGATGTGGTCAGGGAGGTTCAAAGGCAGACCTGCTTGAGTGAATCTTAAAAATAAACATGATCTCATTGAGTGTGGATTTAAGTAGGAGGAAAGGCACCCAGGTAGAAAATGCAACGTGGCTGGAGGCACTGTGATTTTTACAGGACAGGGTGATTGGAAAAACAAAAACAAAAACAAAAACTTAGTGGTTCATTATAGAACAAGAAACTGAAAAGTGACTTAAGCCATTAATCCATGAAAAACAATTTACTTTCTATTTTGAGGATGGTGGCAAACCATGAAACAGTTTAATGTTTCCTGATTCAATTGTACTGTGTCATGGAAAATGATTTTAAGGTGTGTTACATTTGTTTATGCTGTAGAACATTTGTTTTAATGATGCAGAGATGTGTTGCATTTTTTTAAATGTTGCATTTGTTTAACTCTGTGAAGCTGTGTTACTTCACCTGTCCAAAAACACCTGATTGGTCTAATAAAGAGCTGAATGGTCAATAGGAAGGCGGAGAAAGGATAAGTGGGGCCGGCAGACAGAGAGAATAAATAGGAGGAGAAAGCTGGGTAGGGGATGGAGGAGAAAGGAGAGAACAAGGAGAGGAGGGTGTCAGGGGACAGCCACCTAGACACTGAGCCAGCCATGAAGTAAGAGTGAAAATAAGATATGCAGAAATAAGGAAAGGAAAAACCAGAGGCAAGAGGTAGGTGGATAATTTAAGTTAGGAAAAGCTGGCTAGAAACAAGCCAAGCTAAGGTTGGGTGTTTATAATTAAGAATAAGCCTCTGCGTGTGATTTATTTGGGTGCTGGGTGTTGGGCCCCCAATGAGTAAGAGTAAAGAATAAAAGATCAGCAACAGTGCTGGACTTGACAGCTGTACCATGGTTGTTTCAGCCTATTTAGGGTTGTGCTCATTCGCCTCCAGGAGATGCTATGGTTCTTGGGCAGGTCTAGGAGCATCCTTTATCAGACTCACAGCGGTCCATGGACAAGTCTTCTGTTTTTTTTTTTTCTCTGTCTCTCATTTCTTTGAGGAGAAAAGGGACAAATGATTCTGAGTACGAATAACAAAGTGTATTTCTTTTTCATTCATTTATGTGCATGGACACTAGGCAGCAGTGTCTAAAGAAAGTAGGGCACTAAAAATTATAGCTGTTTTTCTCTGCAATTATGACTGTTATAATTCCTTATGTTTGTAATAATTCTTTATATTTTATGTTTATAACTAATTTGATCCCTTTTGCTATGCATTTTTACTCATGCTGCTTTATCATTGTACCTCATCCTCTCAGAATCCCCACCAGGGAAGTCCTGTGACACCCCACTTTTCATGAATACAACACTGAGGCACAGAGAGCTCATTGGGTTGTAATCAGTACTCAGAGTCTCAACTATGACCCTATAGAGCTTCTGTCACCAGGAGGAATACCACAAAGCAGAACTCAGAGGCCCTGGAAGGCCAAGTTCATTGCTATGATAGTTTTCTCTGCTCCCTGAGACCGAATGGCTAGAGCACCATGGGTTGGAAGCCTCAGTAGCTGTGGTGGCATTGTAGGCAGAGTTTCTCTGTGTCTCAGCAGCAATTCCCAAATAACCAGATTGAGCCAGGTGGTGATGGTGCACTCCTTTAATCCTGGCACTCAGGAGGCAGAGGCAGGTGGATTTCTGTGAGTTCAAGGCCAGCCTGGTCTACAGAGAGAGTTTCATGACAACCAGGGCTACATAGAGAAACCCTGTCTTGAAAAACCAAACCAACCAACCAACCAAACAAACATCCCCAAAGCCAATCCCCTCAAACCCAAATAGCCAGACTGAGACTTATTATTAATTATGAATTCATGAACAATAGTTAAAGCTTTTTAAATAACTAACTCTTACAATTTAGGTTAAGCCATATTTTTACTCCCTGCCATATGGTGGCTTGGTACCTTTTCTTAGTACAACAAGTTCATCTCTCCACATCTCCTCTTGATTCTCCAAGACTCCTCATCTTCTTCCTCATGCTCTCTTTTGCTTGCAAGTCTCACCTAACCTTTACCTATTGGCCAATCAGCTTCCTTATTAACCCAGTCACAATGACACATATTCACACAGTGTAAAGGAATATTCCACATGGCATCACCTTATAAATTCTCATGCATATTCTCAGGCTGCTCCAGACCTTAAATCAGGCCTGTGTCAAGGCTCAGTAAACCCATTTTAGCAAGCTCTGCAGTGATTTGCATTCATGTTAAAGTTTGAGAACTATTGGGTCTGAATAATCCCTGCATGGTGGATGAGGAGTGAAGACGCTGAAGGACAGACCAGAAAGGACTGGAAAGCAAGAGTCTATTCTGAGGTTGTTGCCATCCCCAGAAGAATTCTGACTCTAGATCTTGTCAACAAAACAAGGAACAACAAATGCCGGTGAGGATGTAAGCAAAAGGAGGCCTTATACACTGTCGTACACTGTTGGTTGTGATATAAACCAGACCAACCATTATGGGAACCAGTGTAGAGTTTACTAAAACAACTAAAAGTAGAGTTAACATGTGATTCTACTCTCCCACTCCTGGGTATACAGCGGAAAGCATTCAAGTCAGCATATCACAGACATAACGGCATATCCATGTGCACTTTCACAACAACCAAGTTGTGGAATCAGCCTAGAGTCTAATTAATAGATGAGTAGTTAAAGAAAGGGTGCTATATATAAACAATGGGGGTTATTCAGCCATAAAGAACAAAACCATTCAAATCATAAGCCAGACTCAGAAAGAAAAATAGTGCATATTTTCTCTTATATGTATAATCTAAACTTTTTTTTTGAAGGGCCATCAAAGTAGAGGGTATTTATTCAGTAGGGGGTAGAGGGAGGGAGACAGGTAACAAGGGAAGGTAGAGAAAATGATAAAATACATTGCATACATATATTAGTTTTTACAAAAAGTATACACTAATTATGGAAGGAAGGAAATGGAAGAGAAACCACAGTCTGAATCAAACTCTTTATCCAATTGTGTTTAGAATCATCTGGAAACTTTGAGCACCAATCAGCACAGTGGTCTCACCCATGCCTGTTTAGTCAGAATCTTGGAGGATGGAACCCAAGACCCTTTTTAAAAAGAAATTTTCCAGGTGGTACAGTTGTGAAGCCAAGGTCTGTGGTTTTTGAATCTGAAGACACATTAGAATTTTCTAGAAATAGCCACAGGAGCTACAGAGGTGTCTCCTCTAGTTTCTGAGTGCATAGACTGGGCTTGGACCTTGAGCAAGTTCCCAGGTGCTGCTGATGCTGCTGGTCCAGGGAGCTCTTAGAGGGACACATGGTTTACTATTTTTACTGACAGCTTCATAGAGGAGAAACTATGAGAATCCTAGACAGGACAAAGAAGAACCCCTCCCTCTGAGGTTAACTGAGCCAAGTCCAGTTATGACCACGGGTATGCCAGAGTCATTTAAGTGAAAATTTTGCACAATTTTATTACCTCAAAAACTAAGGCTTCAAGTTTCATAAGCCACTGCAATTTCTAACTACATTCTAAATACCTATCCTTATGTCCACTCATAAGCAAGGCTCTCACCTCTCATCCAAGAAACCCTTTTCTTCAGCAGATGGAGACCATTACAGAAATCAACAACTGGTCAAATGCAGAGGCCTACTGAATGTGGGGTACTCAACCCCAAGTGATACATTTACAACCAACACTTACACCTAAAGCTCAGGGAATACCATGGAAGAGAGGGCAGAAGGATCATAAGGACCAGAGGACTGGGCTATCTGCTGTGAGATAATGTTTTCTGTGTATGATAGGGATGCACAAATAAAGCCTAAATAAGAACTATACAATGATACGAGTTGACATTTCACCACAGACCTGGGAAATCTCACAAGGTCCTAGCCCTTGATGAAGAACTACAGGCAATTATTATTGGCAATTAAGAGTCCCTTGATAGGTTATCTGATCCCAAGTGGTCATTCCTAAACATATACACATATGAACAAAACTAAATGGAGTTGGCAGGGTATAAATAAAATAAATAGATATATTATTGTGCTGGTTAGTTTGATGTCAACATGATACAAGCTAGAGTTATCTGAAAGGAGGGATCCTCAACTGACAAGATGCCTCTGTCATATCTGGCTATAAGGCATTTTCTTAATTAGTGATTGATGGGGGGAGGACCCAGAACAATATGAGCAGTGTCATTCTTCATCTGGTGTGAGTTTTCTGGCCTGGCAGGTTCCTCAGTCCTTGAGCCCCAAAATAAACATTCAGATGTTATATTAATTACAAAACTGTTGGCCAGTGACTAGCATTTCTTATTGGCTAGCTCTGTCTTAAATAGTAACTAATTTCTATCAATCTAAATATTTCCACATGGTCTTGGCTTACCCAGAATGCCGGACTTGCAACTTCTTTGCCTGCCTCATCTCCACAGAGAAGAGAGCGATTTCCTGTTTGTCCCTGCTTATATTCTGATTCTGCCAAGCTAAATGATGACTCCTCTCTGTCTATACTTCCCATAATCCTCCTTGTCTCCTAGTCCTACTTATCCTCCTCCCTGGCCAATCAGTGTTTTGTCCATTAACCAATAAGACAAACATATTTACATTCCCCACCACTGGTGGCTCTGGGATCTATAAAAAAGTAGGATGAGTAAACCATGAGGAGTGAGCCAGTAAACAGTACCACTTCCTGACCTCTGCATCAGTTCCTGCTTCCAGATTCCTGCCTGGCTTGAGTTCCTGTCCTGACTTCCTTTGATGAAGGACAGAGTTATGGAAGTATAAGCTGAATAAACCCTTTCCTTCCCAGGTTGCTTTGGTCATGGTGTTTTATAACAGCTATAATAACCCTCACAAAGATAGTTACATTTAAAGAAGATGTCATGGATTTTAAAAGGAGTAGGGAGGAGACATAAAAGGAGTTGGGGGTGTGGATAATAGGAGGAAATAATATAAATGTAGCACATATGTATGAAATCCCCTCCATCAAATTAAATAAATGTATATCTAGAGGATATAGCTCAGTTGTAAAAGTCCCTGGATTCAACCTCCTATACTACATAAAAATGTTTTTGAGGCCTCAAACTTGCTTTTCCTCTAGACACTAGTTATTTGAAATTTGATCAAGAAGACCTAATTTGTAGACTCTTCCTAGCTTCTCTCCTTCAAAGCTCTCCCACGTGTGCACATGTAGAGCACAAGTACTCTGAGGGGAAAGCCAAGGTCTGAGTTATCAGATCTGTCTTCAGAAATCAGGCCTTTAGAATGATCACAGTTACGGGGCATTCAACAAGAGATACTCATTGCTCAAACAACTTCTGAAAATAGTCCGAGGCAATTTAACTTCTATCCCCTCTCTAGAGCTTGTCACCACTTATTAATCTTAATTTCCTTCAACATTGCATATCTGATGAGAGACATTTTTTCTCTTCTGTTTCCATAATATTAACACTTAAATGACAGAGTGTGATACTCAAAACAGCTGTGGAGGAGTGAGGAGATGTACAAAAGAGGAAAATCTAGACTAAATGCCATAGCAGTGCTTCTCACTTTGTAAACTGGCCCAAAATAATGTCAAGAGGAGCACATGGATGCTCCTGGCAATACAGAATGGAGAGATGGAAAGGTGACTTCCATAAGAGGGGTGACATTGTTAGGAGGCTTCTGGTGTAATACCGACGCATCGCTGTGAAGGCGGAGGGAGACTGAAGGATGTACAGGCGGAGATGCCAGCAGAAGCATTGACCATGCTGAACACTTAACTGCTCACAAAAGAATCCAGAGCATGTTCTCTGCTGGTTGTGGTCCCAGGAGGGAATTTACTTTTATTACTCTGGGTATCTAGTTGGCATTGGTGCTGGGCTAGGCTCTGGTATACAGTGGTCAGAGTACCAAGATGGATGAGGTATAGCCTCAGCCTTCAAGCGGCTGGAGAAGACTAGATAACAGGCCAAGCCTTGTGGGCAACACGCCATGGAGAGTTGTAAACAAAGCGGTGTGGGGGAGAGATAAGGGAGGCATGAAGATGAGCTTTGGAAAACAGGATTTTGTTTTATTTGACTTTATGCTTGTCTGTGTGCCACTGTGGTCCAAGGAGGCCAGAAGAGGGCTTTGGACTCCCTGGGACTGGAGTTACAGTCCTGAGGTGCCAGGTGGGTGCTGGGAATTGAATTTCAGTCCTCTGAAAGAGCAGTCACTGCTAACTACTGAGTCATGTGGAAGGAAGTCATAGGCGTGGTCAGTGCCACAGAAGGACTATCTCACTACAGAGTCATCTCTCTAATCTCCCCAAACTAGGGCTTTCAACAAATGGAGATCAGAAATCTGAGCGACAGGACACCGGTTTGCTACAAATTTCGAAAGCATTCACCTTGCTCTTATTTTGTGCCATGTCCCCCTCTGGCCTCTGGGGCTACACACAGGAGAAGCATGATGAAGGCTCTTTTGCTCTCAAGTAGCAAGAGAAAACAGGAAAGACTAAGCACAGCAGAGCAAAAGCTTACTGGAGGAGGCAATATGGAGCCCGAGTGTTGAAGGATGAGCGGAACTGTCTAGACAGGAATGAAAGCAGTGGAACAGGAAAATGACCCAAGACAGGAGTGACAGCATATGCAAAAGCCTTCCAAAGAGGGAATCTGAGCTCTACCGGGCCCAAGATGGCTGAAGGATGGAGTTAGGGCAGGGAGGAGAGGAGACAAAGCTCAAGTCATGGGGACCATGTCTAAACAAAACTAGCTGTAGGAGTTTGCCCTTGTGGAACACACTCATGATTTTCCTCTTAATCTCGGAGAACCATCAGAAGGTTTTAACATAGGTACCGCATGACAGACTTGAGGTTTGGGGAGGCTGTTCTGGCTGGATATGGAAGGGAATGTAGAAGTTAAGACTGGATGTAGTTGATAGCTTAGGAACACATGATAGATAGTAAGATGCATGAAAACAGAGATGTGAGTAGAATGGCTGGAAAGGAGGTTGAATTAAACAAAATTACCGAACCAGAATCAATGCAGGGTCAGAAAAGGTTCCCTTTTCCCCATTTGGATCAAATGCATGGTGGTATCATCCCTAGTTATACAATTAAGGAGGAGAGTCGTGCGCTGAGAGATGAGACTAGATGATGAGTGGACATGTGGGGTTTTGGCTGTTTGTTAAATGTTAAGATCCAGGCAACAGCAGACATGTGTCAAGTAAGTTCAGACAGTGTTTGAAGTAAGTCACAGAACTGATGAGGCCACCTAGGGTGTGTGCTAGAGCAGAAAAAAAGTCAGAAAAGGATACACTCTCTCTACTGTTACTGCTCTTTAATGCTACACGGATGGCTCTGGACAGCTCAATAAGGCAAGAAGAGGCTATCGGAGGCATGAAAGTGGGAAAGGAGGTAATAAAAACAGTCATTGTTTGCAGTTAGCGATAATTTATGCTGAAAATTCAAATTATCTACAAATTATTACAAGTAATAAGAGACTTTAATACAGCGCTTGGCAGAAGAACAATGTCACTTGCATTTCTCCGTATAAGTATAAAGCAAACTAAAGTGAAAACAGGTGTATAAAATTCTAATGATCAAATACAATACATCTGGAACAACCAAACGAGAGATCTCTTTAGGGGAAATTGATGATTAATGGATCGCTGCTGGGAAAGGAAGAATCTCTTTGAGTACATGGCCACTGGTAAGGCGTCTTGTGCTCCAGTGGATGGTCCCACACCTGTGCACACATGCACAACACTAGTGGGACTTAGTGGGTTATAAAAGCAAAAACAAAAACAAAAAGCTGTGGGGGAATATATGGGAGAGTGGGAGGCAAGAAATGGAGGAGGTATATGATTCCATTTCATTGTAAACACATATGAACTTCTCAAAGAACTTTAAAATAAATCTTAGAAAGTTCCCAGATCTTGATTGCACCTATACACACAAGACGTTTGAAAACTGATATTTACAGGGAGATTTCAAACTCTACAGGAATAGGCAAAGAACCAAAAGTAGTTAGAATTTTTCAGAAAAATAGAAGCAAAAGAAATTATGTGTTGGTGCAGGGATAGACAAGAAGACAAAAGGAACAGAGAACCACATGATTCATTGGTGATGACAGACCAGCAAGGAAGAAAGCTACCACATATATTAGCTACATAGAAGTGAAGTTGGCCTTGCCTCTCCCGGTAACAACTCCAAGCTGATTGATCATCTAATGATATTAAAAACACTGAAAGCAAGTTTAAATTTGGAAAGATATTCAGAATAAACAGGACTATGAAGGATTAATATTAAAATATGTAAATAACTCCTTGAAGTTAATAAGAACACACACACAACTCAATAGAAAAGTGGATAGAACACAGAGGCAAAAAAACCCAAAATTCCTATTGTATGGCCAATGTATATGTAAAGAGATGTTCAACAACATTAGTGACCAGGAAAAGGAAAATCAGAACTACAGTGAGAGGTTATTTTGTGCGTTTATTTAATTGGGTGAAAATGCAAATGTCTGACAATGCCAACTAGGAATATCATAACCTTGGGAAACTGTGACATTATCTGATGTTGAGGATGCAACTGGTACCAAGAAGAGCTTAGCACTGTGTTCAGAAGCAGATGATTCATGCTTTCCTAGTATACGCCCAAGAGAAAGTCTGGGCATGTGCATAGGATACACATACAGCAATAACACAGCAGCATTGTTCACAACAACAAAGTCCTAGAAGCAACATGCTGTGCCTAACACTAGGACATGGAGAATGAATGATAGCATAGTCATTCTACAGATTGTCACAGAAACCCCAAACAAGCAAACCACAGCAAGTTCCAACAACATGGATGAATCTAAACAATATCATGCTTATAATGAAGTAATTCTGTAAATGTTACCAAATGATACCAGAATTAAGTTAAAATGCTAATGTAGAATATGTGTATACATATTAATATTTAACACGTGAAACTATATGCAGAGGAAAGTGAGGGAATTAAACTGAGGTTTGAGAGGATGCTGATGTGGAATGGGGAAAGGAGGCAGGCAGGTGTAGCAGGAAGCATATGGCTGGATGGAGGTCCTTTCAGTTTTTGGATAATGCATTCATGAATTCTTAACAACATATTAAAAATAACTAACTAAAAGCAGCCAGGCACTGACCAATGATGAGAGTGCCATCTATTGAAGCCTATGATAAAGCCAATTCTGTGCATCTGAGGTCCAGTTATAGAAAAGCAGGTTTTTGAGTTAATGCATGCATAAACAGAAAATCATCAGCGACAGCAGGGAGGCAGAGACCCGGTGCAGGCAGAGTGGCTTCACCCTGCAGTTCCACAACACAGTGTACTCGCCTTCAGTGTCTCTTTAGAGGCTTACAGCTGAACTCAAGACCATTCTGGGGGAGAAAAAGTGATTAGGGAAGGTTATTCCTTACCCAAAACTGTTCCTCGGTCATTCCTAACAGGGTGTATCAGCTGCCAACCCATCAGAGCTTATTGGGTGCAGGTCTGTTATGCTTTCCTATTGCATTTTTGCCCTGCAGCCTAAGTGAACTACTATCTCATGAGTTTTACTTGAAATATATGTGTCACATAAACTGAAGGAGACACATTTAGAACACAATCTTTTTATTTAAAATTGCTTAGGTATTGTCTAAAACATTTAAAATGTTTAATGTATTTGAAATATGTTAAATTATTTAAAATTGTCTAAAGCATTTAGAGAGTGAACAAAAACCCAAATTTCAAATACGGGATTTCAAGAGTGTTTAAAATTTTTTACACAAAGCATTTATTTCCTTTCTCATCATTGCTACCAACTAAAATTTAATCCTACTTAAATTCTGCCTCAGCGTTTTACTAGACGCCTCCTTCCTCTCTCAGCTTACTCTTGTGAGGTCGCAGTTGGATTGCTTAGCTTGAGCCACCCACTGTGGCCTGCCCATTTTATGTGACCAGCAGAGACCCCAGTAATGGGATTTTCTCTGCTCACGGAAGTACAGGCTAACTGTGGTTGACTGCTGACCCAACTTTATGAGAACGATTCAGAAACAGTATTCTTGTTACACAGCAAACCTGCCCTTTACCTGCCCTAAACTGGTTGAAGAGAATGAAGGATGAGACGTGAAAACTCACACAAAAAAAGCAACTTTAAATGTCCAGCCATCTTTCTCCCTTACAGCTTCATTTCAAGTAGAAACTTGGCCTTATGGCCATCATGAACATTAACAAACCCCACTTTTCAATCCGAGGTGTGTGTGTGTGTGTGTGTGTGTGTGTGTGTGTGTGTGTGTGTGCATACTTGCACGCATGTGTGCGTGGTGGGAGCGGGAAGAGCCTAATGGCTGGCTGTGGGCAGTCTCTTGTCATAGTCAATGGACAGCAGAGAGTTTCACCTTCTCCAGAACTGTGCATGGACATTGTAGGCTTATAGGAGAATCACTTTCTTTATTTTCCTATTTAGTGTTTCCCCTTTTTTAGTAATGCATTTTTTCCTGTGGCCCATCTGGAAAAAAATCTCCCCACAACTTGTTAGTCACCCCGACTTCATCATTACAAAATTCTATAATGAAACCCCTTTTAAACACTACAGAATTCATTGCAAGTTTTCTTTCATAGCAAACACAATTTCTTTTAGATAATGATGATGGAATTTTAACTTGCAAGGCAGGCAAAATGTTCTTCTAGCTCATGAGCCCCTCTGAGGGACCTTTTGTCTTTTTGTGTCTAAGATCAGACACAAGGAACAATGAGATTTGGAGAAGGGAGCTTGTCTAGTGATTTTGGCTATTGTGATGGTTCATGGCTGGATAGTCAAATCATATCCTGTCTAGCTTCCCTGCCACCCCAAGATCTTTACAGGGAAGCTAAATTTATAATGAATAGTAGCTAAGCTGGAATTGAAAGTCTGACCCAGGCAGGTGGCCAGTGATGCTGATTTAGGAATGATAAAACTGGCTTGGGTTTGAGGATAAAGTAAATCTCACATCCCCATTACCACTAACCCAAATCTTAGGACCATAATGCTCAGGAATGACGATGTGGAGATGAAGAACAGATAAAGATGGCCCATTCCAAAACACGCCCTGTGTGGGTTTTTTTTTTCTTTTTACTCTTTGGGGGGGGGCTGCCTCCCAGCTCCCAAATGAAGACTATTCTTACTTATGAATGCCCAGCATTAGATTGGTTTGTTTCTAGCCAGCTTTTCTTAAGTTATGCCTTATCCCTTTTGCCTCTGGGCTTTTATTTCTTTCTATATATCTTTCTTCTTACTCTTGGCTTGCTGTGTGGCTGGCTGCCCGAACCCTTTCTCCTTCTCTTTTTCTCCTTCCTCAATCTTTTCCTTCCAGATTTTTCCTCTTATGTAGTCTCTCTGCCTGCCAGCCCTGCCTATCCTTTCTTGGCTGTTCAGCTCTTTATTAGACCAATCAGGTGTTTTAGACAGGCAAAGTAACACAGCTTCACAAATGCAATGTGAAACAATGCAACACATCTTTGCGTCACTAAAGAAATGTTCCATAGCATAAACAAATGTAACACACCTGAAACTGATAGTACACAACAAATTCCCAGGCAATGAGTGGCTCATGTCTCAAGCTTGAGTAGCTACCTGGGTCTGAGGCAGGCAGGAATGGGAGGTCCTGACTCTTACAGCAAAAACAAGGATGTCCTGCCCACTAGTGTAATGTGTGTCTCTAGTGAGGAGTTCTGCTTTCTCTAGAAGAGATGAAGACCAGGTGAACAGAAACAATGATGGTGGAGCCCCCTCTTACACAGAAGTCAGTACTTGTTTGATAAAAGAATGATCGAGATCAGGTGATGTCACCAGAGAGTTGTCACTGTCAGACCTGCCATTTGCTTGCAGACTTTACACTATCAGTAACTGGGAGCCTTTATTGAGGAAGCTGATGGGCAGACCATCTGCCGGGCTTCTGGTGATATCTGTGCAGAGGGCAAAGTGCTCTGAGGCACCTGACAGATAATCTGGGTTTAGTGAGGTTATAATTCAAAAAACAGACATCAGTAGGCAAGTTCTGGGGTTACTGGAGGGAGAGGGATGGATTTTACATTAAGTTCAGAATGTTGGGTTTCCTCTTCTTTTTTTCAATTTAGTTCCCTATCCCTAACAAACAGACAAAAGAAAATATGAGCTCTGGGGTTGGAGAGATGGCTCAATGGTTAAGAGCATTGGCTGCTTTCCAGAGGACCTAGGTTCAATTCCCAGCACCTGCATGGCAGCTCACAGCTGTCTGTAATCCCAATCTGATAGGATCTGATGCCTTCTTTGGTTGTTCTTGGGCACCAAGAAAGTGATATACTGATATACATGTAGACAAAATAATCATACTTATAACAACACAATAAATTTAAAAAGGGAAGAAAATATAGTCCTAAACTTTCAGGAGATGCCAAATTATGCCAGGGCAGTTGTGTTTGACTTCCATATTTTAAAAACTAGCAGAAACTGGGGGCAAATCAGGAAATAAATTACTGAAAAGTTGGGAAATATTGGGAGTATAAGTGCTATTTGGAGGAGGAAAGTGTCTTTGTGTCTGTGTATCTGTGTGTGTAAAAGTGCACATGTATAAGTGGGTGTGTATGCATGTGCATACAGGTCAAAGGACAACCTTGAGTGGTGGTCCTCAGGAGTTGTTGTTTTGAGACAGGGTCTCCTCCTTTCCTGGATCTCACCAAGAAGGCTAGGCTGGCTGGCTAGTGAGCCTCAGAACTTCACCTCCCCAACATGCCTCATGCATCACTTTTGACATGGGTTATAGAGATTCAGCGCAGGCCCTCATGGTTGCAAAGCAAACATTTTGCTGACTGATCAATCTCTACAGCCCAAGAGAGAGTCTTTATCTCAGCTAAGACACAGGGAAGTTTAGTTTTAGTTGGTTAAAGCGAAACTCCAGAGGTTATGTACTTTATCAAGAAAAAGAGGTTTGTTCAGTTCATAGGCTTGTGGGGATGACACTGGCATTTGATGAGGGTTTTGTGCAAGACAATGGCAGGATTATGTGTGAAATAGGTGAGTGTTACGTGTGGAAGAAGGACTCAGGGAAGGTGTCAGAACTCCCTTAAAACAGCCCAGTTCCTTAAGACCTCCATCGATCCCTCCTGAGACTGGTGCCCTTGACCTAATTGCCTTCCTTTAGGCCTGTTCTCTTAAAGGTTTGCCTTAGCATGCTACACTGCACAGCCAAATCTCAGCCAGTGAATCTCTGGGGGCCAAACCATATCCATGCCCCAGCAGTCTGAGAAATGCATACAATTTAGGATTGGAAAGATGATTTAAAAAAATGTCAGGGCACTTATGCACATAACCATGCTCTCAGTGTCTTTGAAAAGATAAAGAATATTTTTGTGAGTGAAGGGCCGAGCCACGGCATTGTCATTTCTGAGGTTCTCAGTCATAATACCTCGCGTTACATTTTAAATATTAAGGAATGATGGCAACTGACTGGGTGAGTTCTCGCTTTGCTTTCAGTCTTCAGTTCTACACCTGACCCAGTTCAGTTGATTATTTATTCCAGAAGGCCTTTCAGCTGTGTCTGGAGACCACAGGTAGCATCACCTAAGCAACACAGACACGTGGCTCACCCCTGCTCCCAGATTTCCCCTAGAAACATTTAGGCTTCATTTTTGTTGGGAAATTGTTGTCATTATTTCTTTTGATCACATCACTATTTATTCGAATCACCAAGGCTGTGTTAACCAGGTCCTGCTCCTTCAAACTACTGTGAGTGATCCATGTGCTGTGAGGAGAAGAGAAAGAACCTCTAAACACCCGTCAAATGGGTTTCCTGAATGATGCTCCATGGTTTAACTGGAATTTGTGTAGTAGTCTGGTGGAAAAAAAGGATGGGGGGTGTTGAGGGGAGGGTTCCTTTGGTTTTCAGGCTGTTAACTGTAATTAGCCTGGCTTCTGAGTTGTAATTATCTTGCAATTTCAAAGCAAACACCCCGGAGGAAATTGCACTGTTAAAGACAGCATGGCATTAAAAATAAATTATTAGCCCAGCGCCCGCTATTGCTGCTTATGCTTTGCCATTTGTCAGGGTTTCCATTAGTGAGCCCTTGTGTACGGCTGCTGTTGTGCAGCCATGTTGCCCCTCCATGGTGGGGATGGGAGGCCCGGTTTACTTCGTTCTAGCTGTACTGTGAAATCATACTGCTATGGTAGTAAAGGCCAAGCTTCACCATGGACACTCTTTTATCCATTCCTGCCATGCCACACTAGTGTGGCTTCTATAGTGAAGAAAAAACACTGTGGTAACGAATTAAAATTTTTTTTTACATTTATTATTTCATGTGCTTGTGTGACTGAAGAAGTCAGAGGACAGCTTGCAAGAGTTGGTGCTCTCCTTTCACCATGTGGGTTCTGGGCTCGAACTCATGACATCGAGCTTGGTATCAGGTGACTTTATGCTCCGAACCTTCTCACTGGCATCATGGGTCCTCTTTGTCAGCAGATTGTGACAAATGACTAGAATCAACCATCGCAATCTAAAGTTCAAGCAGGGCAAACGATCCACAAAGGAAAGTTCAAATGACTTGGAAGCGAGCTGAAAGAAACAAGAGAAATCCTGAGGATGCTAGGAGCAAACACAGAGGGATTATAAATCATCATTGCTGGGAGTCACAGCAGCTGGAAAGGTCAGCAGGGTTGAAATCAGAGATGTGTGGGCTCATGCATGCTATTGTCCAGGTTGTACACTCCACAGAGACTTCTCCCAGGTACACAAGCAGAGGGCTGCCACCCACCAGTGCCCCTGCTCAAGCTGTGTTCCCACAGGGTCGCTCCACCAGAGGGGTGATGAACTTTTCTAATTTCTCCACTGCATGGGAAGCTTTAAAACTTTTGCTTGTACAGAAGATTTTATGGAACACGGACACAAGCCCCTGTTTATGATCGGTGTGACCTTGATTGAATCTCTTATTCCAGCTTTCTCATGTATAAAGGGTGGATGATCATGACAATAATAATAATTTCTGGGGTTATTTTAGGACTCTGAACTGCACCTGAGAAGCATGTGCTCAACTGACAGCAGGAGTTTTGATGATAATGATGATTAGGACCAGGACAATCATTGTCATCAAGTATTTACCTGGATCCTAGCCTGCACCAAAACCAAAGCCAGCTGTGGAGACCTTGGAGAGGCTGGGAAACATGTCTCCCTGTCTCATGTTGCCAAAAGTTTGGTTGGAGGGCTAGGGCACAGAAAATCAATTTTACTTTGCTTTTGTGTGGGTTCTGTGTGGTAAAAATTGTACAGTCCCTAAGGCAATTTATTTTGGCTGTTAATTCTGTGGTAAGCCTGGCTTTTTATGTATATGTTTAATATATGAGAAGATGTGGAGATAACCTCTAAGAACTTTGGAGACAAGGATGTGACTATATACATCCTTCACACAGCAAGTGTGAAGCAGAGGATGGTGGTGGACAGGAAATGTGGGAGCTGTCAATAATTCAAAGAAGCCTTGCAATTTGCTAGACAAAGTTTCTCATCTTTCAATGAGCCAATTTGTGTTAGAAGCAATCTGAATAATAGAAATCCACAGCTTTTTATTGCAAAAATTTAATTTTTTCTGATGTCTTTAGCTTTTTCTTGTTAAATTTCATCTGCACCTCTGATGTTTTGCTCAATGAATTATGAAATGGAAGGTCAATTAAGTCTCAAGATTTATATATCACCATCAGGAAAGCAAAGTCAAATCAGTTCCTAGTTATTAGCATAGATTATTCACAAAGTATACCCACACATTTCATGATTTTATTTTTATCTTTTTGCAATGTTGGGGACCAAGCCCATAGTCTCACATCGAGCAGGAGCTCTACATTGATGCATATTTCCAGCACTAGTTCAAGATGATTAATACTGGAGTCTGCCCAAAGAATTCCCTGGGTGTGCTAATTCTGAGAGAAGCTTGACAGCTGTGGATCTCACCCATGTTCATCTGATGGTTGAAGAAGAGTGAAGCAAGAAATGATACTAAAGTCACACCAGTATGTAGCATAGCTTGAGAAGATTTTCTTAGTGTCTAGCCTAATATGCTGTTTCTCTCCCTTCCTCCCTCTCAGTTTCCCTCCATCTCTTATTTCTTTCCATCACCTTTCTCTCTCTCTTCCTTTCCACAATCTTTGTATGTAAAACATGTCCTTATATGTTTAATAAATGACAATTAATAAAAAGTTTGGTTGCCTAAATATGTGAGCCAGAGGCAACTTGCAACCCATTCTTCAAACAAGGTAGAGGAAATAGCAATGGGGATTTCCATTACCCTTCAAAGCCTTTTCTGAAGGACAAAACCAAACCAAATTACCTAAAAGTGGGAAACCAACCAAAACAAACACCACTCCCAGTACATAGTGCAGCTTTTAAGAATCAAGGATTGGAAAAGTCTACGGACTGAAACACAGAGACACTGAAAAGGTGTGTTGGGTGGGCACATACTAACCTAGAGGAGTTGCCAGGCTTAGTTAGGCACAGGGCGTCTACTCGAGAACCACAAGGAACAGGAACAGAGGCACTAGGCATTCCTGCAGCAGGGGATTTGAACTAAGGTTCTTGCCCCAGACAAAACTCTTAATGGTGGGTACTCTCAGTGAAATGGAGTGTGGAAATCCACATACTGGAGAGAAACAAAGCAAAAGAAACAAAATGTCTTAAGAGTATGCTGAAGTGGTTGGCCTAGGGAGAAATGGCTATGAGAATTTCTAAGTGTGATCTTGTTATACTTTCTCTTGTGGTCCAGGAAATTCAATCAAAGCTCACTTGTAAAGCTATGGAGCCCTTTCTGGGGGAACACACTTAAATCCAGATTGCATGGGATTCCTGCAGCCAACACTCTGCCAAATAGGAGATCACAGCCCCCAAATTACAGCATGCACAATCAACTCTTCCACCCCAAGACGGAATCATCAGGTGACAAGAGAATTCCCCTCAGTACTGAATGTGTTCTCTAAATAAAGTGTGAGCAAAGAGGCTTTAAACCGTGCTGCTGAACATAACCAATAGCTATCAGCCAGTTTGGGGAAAAGAAATGACAGAGGTTGAAACATAAAATAATAGAAAATAAAAAGGTTGAAAATGTAGAGTTGCAAGCTGAAGATAACCAGCAGAAAAGTGAACTGGGAGATCTCTGGATGAGATAAAAGGAGCTATGAAAGAGAAGAGCTGGGACTTCTGAGAGGACGCCATATAAAGAATTGTGGAGGGGCTAGAGAGATGGCTCAGTGAGAAGGCTCACTTGCCATGCAAGTATCAGGACTGGAATTTAGACGCCCCCAACCCATGTAAATGCCAAGCTGATATGGCAACTGTCTGTAATCCCAGCACTGGGAGGTAGAGACATGGGCTCCACGGACAAGCTGTCTAGCTATGCTAGTTTAAGCTGGTGGGCTCTAGGTTCAGAGAGACTCTGCTTGAATGTATAAAGAGGAGAGCAATCAAGGAAGATCCCTGATGTTAACTTTGGTTTTTGACATGCATTCTTGTACACTTACCCCCGCCCCCATGTCATGTATCTGCAATATGTGTGAATATGCATGCCTACACCACAGGTATATACACGGAAAACAAATGATGAAGTAAAGACGTAGTAGCAGAAAATTGAGAATGTTCCAAGATGCTAAAACATATAAACCCTCAGACTCAGGAAATATAGCATTCTAATCATTTTCCATTTTTGAATTGAAGGAATTCCATATTTAGGCATATCTAAAGGTGTTGGGGCACAATGTTCCTTGCACCCTAGCAATTACTAGGAAAACCAGGAATGTTAAACACACAGGGACCTCTTCTTAATGGAGGAGATAAATTACCTGTTTTCCTACCCAGAAAGCTGTGAGTAGATTTAGTTAAGGACCTGGTGACATTTTTGCTATCTGTGAAGGCATACCTCATCCACCTTTTGCTCTCAAGGCAGCCTAGAGTGTTGCCCTTCCTTAGGGGAGATGCCACGTGGGCTTCATGGTCTGCTCTATGCTGTCTCAGCCAGACATTAGCTTGTAGACCTTTTAACTGTAGACCCTAACCCTCACGGTCACATGTACTCTATAAAGGAGTCTCTATGTGGTCACACCTCAAGCTTTGTTGTGCACCTGGACTGGAATCACTGTCACCTGGGAACCTTTCCCAAACTGTGCTGTTTTAAAATATGCTGACAATGAACTGACTGGCATTAGACTCCCCAGAGTCTGAACTGGGTTTCCATGCTCATCTCTTCATTGCCTGCATTTCTACCTGCACTGCCCCTCCCCCCATTAACAAAACTAGAAAAATCTCAGAGATCAGGAGAAGACTTCAAAAGCAGCCAAGTAAGGGCAACTCTGTAGATGTTATACTGACAGCAACACTCCAGGAATAGTAGAAGTCAGAAGTGGAAGAGTAAAATCTTCAACATGGTAAAAGAAAATAATTTTCAGTGTAGAAGTTGACTTCTACCTCCATTATCATTCTGTAATAGAGGTAGATGTCTTTGCAAACATTTCCAGTCAAGAGCAATGGCTAGGATTTCTTACTACGAGACTTTTTTACTGAAGAATTTTCACGAAGGAAAAGTGTTCAATCCTCCTGACTGCACATCAGAATCACAGGAGGGGACTTACAAGACACCCATGCTCTTGAGTGATTGCTCTGAGGTACAGACTGGGCATTGGATTGAAAGAACAATGCACCTTAGGTGGTTTTGATGTGATGTCAAGTTTATGATGTGTTGGTATAAAGCAAGACTCACTTCCTGAAGGATGGAATTGAATTCAGAAAAAAATAATAATGTACAAGAATCTTCTAACTATGTGGTATATTTAAATACTCATTCTCTGAATGAAAAAACAACAAATAATATCAATGAAGAATCAAAAAGCGAGATTATAGGGCTAAAATAACATGTAAGAAGAAGGAGCTGTTTGGAAGTTCAAGGCACTTGAGGTTCTTTTTATTACTACTGAGGAGGGGAGAGCTACTGATTAACTTAGTTAAGTAATAATATTAAAACTGATGGGTGATGGTAAAAGAGTAGGAATTTAATATGTAATCTCTGATCTTGAAGAGATGCTAATCTGTCTGGGGAGTGAAGAGAGGAGTATAGAGTGTAGGGAGGCCTTTAACAGATTTAGTGGCATGTATGAACCATGGGGGTGGCAAGAGCAGAGGCCGTAGATCTAGAAAGGATGGGGTAGTTTTAGGAGTGGGTGCTTTGGTTTAAGAATGGATGTGACCCTGGCATGAGTTTCCTAAGAGGGTATGGTTGGGGAGGGTGGAGAGGGTACAGCACCCCAACATAATATTAGCTTGAGTATTTTAAGCCGTAAGAAGCCAAAGTCACATGGAGATGCTTGGGTGAATTCAGCTCTGTAGCGGCAAGTCCCAAGGAGTACAGAGATGGCTGCTAGGTGAGTGGAGAGTGTGCTCCAGTCCTTCCCGCTACAAGTGAAAGTATGCCAACCAGAGATTAAGAGCTCAGCCGAACTCTTTCTGTATTTCTTATCCACAATACCATGTAAAAATGAAAGAAGGCTGTTTCAGGCCGCTCAGTTGAGGAGTGATTTGCTATATAGCAATGGAGAATAATGGTAATGGGGACATTTTAAACAGTGTCACTTGCATTTGTCAATTAAAAAGGCATACATCTGTAAATCCAGAACTGGGGAAGTCAAGGCAGGAGGATCACAGATTGAAGATAAACTTTTCTTGAGTGAGCTGGCCCAGCGCCAGAGCAGTGCCAACCCAAGAAGATGGTCCTGGGTTCTATAAGAAAGCAGGCTGAGCAAGCCATTGAAAACCAGCCATGGTCTTTAGGTTTCTGTCTTGAGTTCCTCCCCTGAATTCACTGAGTATTGGGCTGTAATGAGGATAAATGAGTCCAGTAAACCCTCTCTTCCCCAATTTGCTTTTGGTCAGGGTTTTATCAGCGATAGGAGAGCACAGTATGGTAACTCCCACGATCTCCCCACTCTACCCCACCCTAACCTCTCACTTCCTTGCCCTCCCTGACCATATCACTCATGTTCCTGCCTTGAGGGACCGATCTGGCACCCTCTTTGGATTGTAGGAGCTACTTTATATGCCTTACTAAGAAACATTTTGTACTTTCCAATTTTCTCCTCCTTCACTGAATTTAGCTATTCACTGGCTTGACAAGCATTTGTAGAGGCACAACAACATGTTAGGATCAATCTGAGTTTACATTGTTGGCTTCAGCGGTGTGCCGAGGGAAGCCCAACTCCCCAGCTTCTTTGCTGACAACATCTGAGAGCTAAGATGACACAAAATCAGGGTCTCTCCCTCATTTACAGAGACTAGTTTGGACTACAACCAAACGTGAATTCATCTGTGCCCAGAAGTTCAGTTTCAAACACCAATGGAGTGTTAGCTGTGCAGGCTTTCAAGATTTAGCTGGAGGTAGAGGTTGAACAGTCTACAGAGATTCCCATCTCTGTGAGCTTTGTGCCTTCTAGGGCGCTGGGTTCTGGAGCACAAAGTGGCATTTCCGTGTGACACAGTGGTTCAGCCTCTAAGAGAGATGAGCAGTTCCATGCTGGATGGCTCTCTGTGACCTTGTGCAAGGCTGTTAGAAAGCGAACAGTTTTATATCCTTTCTTTTCTCCTTTTGTGCCACCCATGGTTCAAGTTTTATTTACTAAAACCTTATTATACTGGCCTAGTGGCATGAATCAGAATTAGTGAAAAACAAACGGTGGTAGAAATTTCTGGTCATAATGCAAGCAGTTATAGGGGAATGCAGACTGTTTTCCCGTCCTCTTGCAGCCAGCACAGCAATCCACACTAACTGCTAAGTGCTTCTGAGGTGACGCTTGTCTAAGACTGCTTTAATGAACAGATAACTCATTTATAATTAGCAGTGCCAATTAATTGGCATGCAAACAATTAAAGTGATTAAAGTGCTAAAGTTCTTAAGAACAGTTTTTCCTAAGTAGGTTATAGACAAACCTTCCTTGACCCTGAATCTTGTTTACAAGATTAAACTGCTGGAGCTGCCTTTCTCCATAGATGCTACAGGAGGAAGTTTGAATTCAGCCTTGGTCAGCCATCTCTGGTCTTCAAAGAGTGAAGGAGAATTCATCATATTCTGGCTTGCCAAATAAACACTTAAAATATAAGTTATATGCACTCTTGGGTCTTTTATATCCCAGTGAATTTGAAGCAGCTAATTTCTCATCTAGGCTAGATGAGGCTAAATAGATAGATACTACTTAGTATCTATCTCATAGTCTTGAAAAATGTGGTATTTTATTTGCATTACTCCTGACTTGTGTGTGTGTGTGTGTGTGTGTGTGTATTCACATGTGAGTGTGTGAGTAGGGAGCAGACAGAGAGGGATGTTGGGTGTCCTACTCATCACTCTCTGACCTATTTCTTTGAGACAGGTCTTCCCACTGAAGCTGGAGCTGGGCTGGAGGCCAGCAAGTCACAGCGATTCTCCTGTCTCTGCTCCTTCTCTTGCCAGCACTGAGTGAACTCATGATCATGCCCAGACTTTACAGGGGGGGGGGTTAGCATCTGAATTTGGGATTTATGGTTGAACCATCTGAGCCATTACCCACACCCACATTGTTTTACCTTTTAATGAGTAAACCCCACGTATATTTAAGATGTGCAACATCATGTTTTGAGGCATTTTCTCCTTGAGAATATCTGTGTTCTTTCCTCCTGAACCAAAGCAGATTTGTGTCTTAACTGTAACCAACAGAACATATCAAAAATGGCATTGCACAACATCCGAGGCTAAGTCAAAAGAGACATTGTGGTTCCTGCCTTATCTACTAACACAGTCACTGTTAAAGAATATTTTTTGAGAACTTCACACATGCGTATTGTATTTACATAATTTCTATCCTTTCTTCTTCACCTTCAACTCCTCTCAAGTCCCCCACTGCCTTTCAAATTCATGACTCTCTTCTTTAATTATATATTTATATATCCCGCTGAGTCCATTCAGAGTTGCTGTTACATTGTGAGAAACCCCGGGCCACATGAAGAAGCACATATAGCTGTTCTGGTTAGCAGCCCCAGCAGGGAGCCCAACTAGCCGGCAGAAACTGTGCCAGAGCTGAGTGCAAACATCCACAACCTCTAAGCTCCATGTTGATAAGGATGAGACCCTTGTCAGGACATGGCAGAGACAAGTTGCTTCATCATGCTCTTTCTTACTTTTTGGCCCTCAAAATCTGTGACTGCAAAAAAAGAAAAAAAAAAAAAAGGTCATTGCTTTATGCCTTTAATATTTTTTCCCCCCAGTGGTATTTGGAAGAAAGGATTTTTCTTTTTGTTACAAAAAGCCCCCACCATGTTTTTTTCCTCCATGAACTTTTTTGGGGGTGTTCTGTTTATCCTTGAATGCCTTTTCTTGTGCTGTTTGTACTTTTTAGTTTTAAATGAAATTTCCCCAAGCTTGCTGGATGATTTGGAATTGGAATCTTCTTTGGTAAGTTGTTAATTCGGGGACAGAGGTTAGTAACACCCTACTCTCAACTTGATGGTAGAGGTCATACCTATCTTAGAGGCTATTGTGGGGTTTGGGACACTGGGGGAACAGTGTCTGGACAGAGTCACCCCCTAGTTAAATGGTCAATAGCATTAGGAACTTCCAGAGCAAGTTATGTATCTCCCAGCCTATCTCCTGTTAACCTAAAGCACACGGCTCTAAATTAGAGTATGTATTGAGAGCGTGTGCATGCCCCTGTGCATAGACACACTTGTTACTGGCTCTTGTATAGATGACTCTATGTTCTCATGGGCTACTGTTATTGATAAGACTTGAAAACAACAGCAATAACTAAACAAAATCAACTCAAAACAGACTAATAATAATAATAATAAAAAAATCTCCAAACTTTAATTATGGCTGTTTCACCTAAGGACATTTGTACAAAAGACCATGAAGCTCAGATATTAACAGAATCTTCTGGGTGTGCAGCTCTGCTGCAAACCCTCAATTCTGTAGGGAAAGGCTCACTTCTCTTTGGTTGGGCTATGTTGGATTTCTGGAGAGTCACATTCATAATTGCAGAGGCCTTGGCAGTTATTCCCAGCAACACAAACATACTCGTTGTCCAAAAACATGAGCCTGCCATTTCAGAAGGTTCCAATGTGCTACAAATAACCAGAATCTTCTCCAGAGCCTAAAGGAGTTAGAGCTCCTGGCTTTACAAATCACAAATAGTGACTGTAGTTGTGACTGATAAGAAGGTGGTCATTTTTAGCTGCTTACAAGTGTCACCCTTATAAACCAGCAGGTCAGCATCTGCCAAACATTTCCTAATGATCAGGGTCTGTTTCAAGGGCTCCATAAAGTTTATCCAGTCCTCAGGAAAGCTTTGACTGAAGTGTTTGAGTTCCATTGTTAGCTGTGAGTGATGATTTTTCCAAGGATTCCCTGGTTAATAAATTGGGGAACCCAGGTTTGAGAGATTCCAATACTCAATGCTTTTCTATTTCTTTGCTTGTGTCTGGGGTGTGGCTGAAACCCCATGTCCTAACATATCATGCTAGTTGCTAGTACCAGGCTGGTCACTCAAATTTCTATATCCTCCTTCCATGTCTATTTCGAGCTTTTTTTTTTTTGTCTTTTAGAGTAGAGCATGGGATGCGAGTGGAGGACACAGTTTGTTTTTAGCCACAAGTAAGAGAAATGATACAATATGTCACGAAGAACAAGTGATCCATTCAGTGTCTCTGAGCTTTCTTGGGAGTCCTCAGGGCCTCCCCACACAAGACACAACCTGCACACTTACTTAGCACTTTAGTTTTCCCCAGAGATTTTAGAATTTGATAATAAAATAGGCAGACCAGGCATTTGTATATCTACTTACAGCTGTGGATACAGAACTCTTTTCCCAGGAAATTGTCTTCCTTGTTCTTCAGCTTCCTTTCTAGGCCTTTTCCCTTTTCCTTTTAGCTGCTCCCCTCCCCTGACCCCAGGAAAACAAGGGCAAAAAATGCCATTCTGGGAAATTGAAGCCATAAGAACGAAAGCACACTGCCTTTGGGCAGTAAGTCATAAGTCACTGAGATTGGTAGTCTGTTGTCCTTGCTCATGTTCTAGGAAGCAGCCATCACAAACGTAGCCAATGTAGAACAAGAGTAAATTGGGAAACTGTAACGTGAGATCACCCAATGGCAGCAGCTTTTGAATGAAAAGTAACTGATAAGGGCTATTAAGAAAGAAGCATCAAGACCAAGAATTTGAAAGCTTTCCTTTAAGATCTCAAGCCAGCTCCATCTGATTTTGGATGACCTACACTGGCTTTTTTTTAGACTGAAATATTCCCTCAAGCGGAGAAAAGCAATTCATCAAGCAATAGAATTAAAAACAATTCTCTGAAAGAAAACCCACCAGGCTGTGTCCTGTGTTTACTCAGAAGAGACCATGCAATTTGGCCTCTCAAGTGTTGACATAGCCTGTGTATTCCAGCAGTGGCCTCGTTTTCTGAGAGTATATGTGAGTAATGGTTTATTGGTTACTCTACTGACAGCAACTCCTATTCTCCAGCCTATTATTGCTTAGCCTGTGTCTAGGGGTGATAGAGACCATGAGCCTGCGAAAGTGCCAAGCAAGTATTGTGTTTCTGCTTTGATAAACCCACACTTGGGAGGTCCTCACCTGAAAAAGACAGAACCTTTCTCATTGTGGACTGGGGAGCTAACAGGCACCATGGTCTTGTTGCGTCTGACAACTCACAACTGAGTCTGTCTAGATTTGGAAAGATGATGTTTCAGTGTGGTGATATTTTGTTTATGATATATCAAATAAAACTTGTCTGAAGGTCAGAGTGCAAAGCTAGCCATAGAGGCCAGACAGTGGTGGTACACATCCTTAATCTCAGCACTCGGGGGAAGAGGCAGATGGATCTCTTTGAGTTCTTGGCCACCCTGGGCTACATGAAGGTTAATTGGTTTAAAAGAGAAACAGAGCTCACACCTTTGATCCCAGCACTTGTGATGGCACAGCATTAGGGAGATGGAGATGGAAGTGATAAGGCTGGGCAGATAGAGGAATATAAAGCAGGAAGAAATAGGAACTCAGTGCAGTCTGAGCATTTGGTAGAGGTGAGGACTCTCTAGTGGCTGGCCGTTTTGCTTCTCTGATCTTCAGCTTTAACCCCAATATCTGTCTCTGGGTTTTTATTATTAATAACAATTAGAATTTGGGCCACATTTCAGAGTATGAATTTTGTAAGATTCTTGTAGAAATATCTCTAAGACTAGTTCTCCTCAGTATGAGAGCCTCAAACTTATTCAGGTTTGTGCTTTAAACAGAGATGAAACAAGCCTTGCTCCTGGAAGATTAGGTGCTTGTGATGGTTGGTTTTTGTCAGCTTGGTACAAATCAGAGTCACCTTGGAAGAGGGAACCTCAATTGAGGGATTGCCTTCATGAGACTGGCCTGTGGGCATGCTTATGGAAATTTTCTTAATTAATGCTAATGTCAGAGGGTCCAGCCCATTATGGATGACCCCATCCCTGGGCAGATGGTCCGGGGTTGTATAAGAAAGCAAGATTAAAAAAAAGAAAGCAAGAAAGCAAGATGAACAGGCCATTGAAGCAAGCCAGTCAGTAAGCGTCCTTCCTCCATGGTCTCTGCTGTAGTTCCTTCCTCTAGGTTCTTTCCTTAAACTCCTGCCCTTATTTTTGTCAGTGCTGGATTATGACCTGAAAGCTGAATAAATTCCTTTATATTTTAAAGTTGCTTTGGGTCAGTGTTTTATTTACCAACCAACCAACCAACCAACCAACCAACCAAGCAAGCAAGCAACCAGGCCTGAGAGGCTATTTTGAATCTAGAATAAACAAAGATTTTGAAGGATAAAACTCACATGGACAGAGAAGTGCTTCAGGAGGCGATAGGCCCTAGGGCATTAAGAAAGGAGATTCTTTCAGGACAAGTTATTATTGATCTGTAGGCTGAGAAATTGGTCAGAATGTCAGTCAACTTTGGCTTCTTGGTATCTCTTAGAGATGCCGCCTGTGGTCTACTCACTTTGTCTTGGAAAGTGACCCATAGCCATCGTGGGAACTTCTTGACAGAGAGCTAGGCTAGGAGAGCAGATCCCTAATCAGTGGATTAATACCCTTACATTCCATTAAGAAGAGGTCACAATGTAAATGGACCCAGGATTTATTGTGAATTGCCAACCCAGAAGTTTGGAGAAAGGGAAGAAGCTGGATGATTTGCTTGCTGGAAAACCACATTATAGTATCCTTCTGGTACAGCAAGGCTTGGTGAGTACAGACATAGCGGGGAGAGGGAAGGTGTCACTTGTGATTGATGCTGAGTGAAAGTAAGTGTCATCTATGTAGGATGGTGTCTATATCAGGACTCTACACCATTTGTCAAGATTACATGAGATCATATTTACAATATATTACCTTTATAGTACTAATAGTTATAACTATCAAGTACTTAACAGGGTAACTACTATCACCATCTATTTTCTATCCTCTTCCTCCTCCTTCTCTAGCTTACATTTCATACCTATTTTCATGTAGCCTTCAGAAAGTCTAAGAGTTGATTATAGCAACTCTAGTACATTGTACTACAATTGTACTCAATCAGATGGTCTATGGTTGGGCCTTTCAGTGATATTTTAAAGTTATAAGAGCTCATGAAGCCAAGGCATAAATAAATATAAGACTATGGCCAGGAAAGTATCATGCACCTGATAATCAGGGTGGTTCTAGGTCTTAGGGAGAATTGGAGACCATGGGGACCTGGAGGATTTATGTCATATCTTGTGGCAGTCATATACCAACTCTAGCTGATAGTTGCCATGAAAGTGTGTGCACCCCAAAATTCTAGTTCTTTTGATTATTTAAGCAAGTCAGAATACATAGTTTTCAAATGAGCTTTTATGGTTTTCAAAATATATGATATCTACAGTTTTACCACCCTGAATGGGCCCAATTTCCTCTGATCTCAGAAGCTAAAAATATCATATGATAAATAGTATCTGTGTTCAAGCTATATGGAACTTTTAAGTTGTCAGTCTGAGCAATATTATTCCCAAATGTAGGAGTCTCTCCTACCTGGGGTTATTTAGCAAATCCACATGAGATGATCTGATTGTCTTTTCTAAGTCCCGGGTCTCTGGCAATTACCATCTAGTTCCCAAAGCTGTAAATCTGAAGGAGGCCTGGGTCAATAGGGCTGGGACCACAGTCACTTGTTGCTGTTTTTCATTTCAACCATAATTATACACAGCTCTTTGTCCCCCACCTAACATCACCCTACTCTAGGTCTGAACTTGTGTTTGAGAAGTTGGATGAATCATTGGCTCTTCTTACCATTGATGCCTAATCAGTATCTAACACTGTAAAATCCATGGAAAGAAGGATTTACGGTTATATTGAAATCCCTGTGCAGTACTAACATGTAAATGCAGATATGAGGCCCAGGTGGCTACCTAAACCTCACACTTCAGATAATGTACCGCTCTTGTCATCTCAAATTTTTAAATGTATATTTTTAACATTTTCATTTCATACCAGCCCTACAGATCGTGAAGTTGTGCTGCACAAATGTAACAGAGTTGGAACTTGTGGTTTGAGTATGGAGAGTCCTACTTAAAGACTAATGTGTCATAGGCTTGGTCTTCATCCAGCAGTGCTACTGAGAGGTGATCAGATCACAAAGGGACAGACTCCATCAGTGGACTATCAGGGTGCAGGAGACAATTGGAGAAAGTAGGCTATGGTGTGTGTCTTTGAAGGGTACATCTTGCCCTAGTTTTCTGCCTGTATCTCCTCCCTGGCTGCTGTGGAATGAGCAGCAGCCTTTGTATATTCTTCTGGTACTCTGTCTCATCATTGTTGATTCTCATCAACAATCCTGAACAGTGGATTGTTAAAGAACATTCTTTACACTGTGAACAGTGGATCCAGATGACTGTGCACAGAAACCTCTGAAACTATGAGATATGTTCCCAATTATTTATGTCAGGCATTTTGTTATAGTCATGAAAATTCAACACAGACTCATGCCATGTAAACAGACTTTGGGATGGAGACAGACCTTCTACAACTTATTTAACTTGTGATTTTATGTAAACAAAGTTTGTGGGAAATAAGGAGCATGAAAATTCTTTCCTGGCCATTAAAAAAGATGGAAAATTTTCTTGCTGCTTGTTGGCAAGTAGGGAAGGTGGTTTGCTGTGGTATAACCACCTTTCAGGGTTCTTCTTCCTTACCTCAAAAAAGGAGATTTGAAATTAAGTGTATGCATGACTGTCATGATAGAAGAATCTGAAGACAACACCCCCATGGGAGGATTATTCCCAGATTATTTTTATGTAAGCAAAAATCTGTTGTAATTGAAGAATCAGAATGAGTGTAAGTTTACTGGTGAAAACTGACTCTGTAAGTTTTGAACACAGTCTCAAGCAAAATCCTTGTTGGAGTTCTAAAAAGTTCTTTAAAGTTGGTAACACACTCATTTCTAGTTTAGTTGCCCCTATACCCATTATATGTATAATATGCTACAGAAATATCAATTCTGGGACTTGGGGTTTAGTGGAACAATCCACTAAAGGTTTGAACATGAGGGCTTGGACCAATGTATTTCTTATAGAACACAAAGAAATCAAGTTGGAAGTGGGCTTAAATTTTCTCCTTATAAAAATGGTAATCTTATCAAAAGCAATCTATGGATTCAATGCAGTCCTTATCAAAATCCCAACACAATTCTTCACAGACCTCAAAAGAACAATACTTAACTTCATATGGAAAAACAAGAAACCCAGGATAGCCAAGACAACCCTGTACAATAAATGAACTTCTGGAGGCATCACCATCCCTGACTTCAAACTCTACTATAGAGCTATGGTAATAAAAACAGCTTGGCATTGTCATAAAAACAGACAGGTGGATCAATGAAATCAAATTAAAGACCCTGATACTAATCCTCACACCCATGAACACCTACTTTTTGACAAAGAAGCCAAAATTGTACAGTGGAAAAAAGAAATCATATTTTAAAAATATATTATTATTTTTTTATTTTGCATATTGATCCTAGTTCCCTCTCTGTCCCTCCCTCCCATGCCCCCTGGCTCCCCTCCCATACCATCTCCCCCAACTCCACAGGGAGGATGATGCCTTCCAGGAGGGATCATCAAAATCTGTCAAGTCATTTGGAGTAGGGACTAGGCCCTTCCTCCTGCCTCTAGGCTAAGGGAGTATCCCTCCATGGAGAATGTGCTCCCAAAGTCCAAGAAAGCATCTTTAACAAATGGTGTTAGCATAACTGGATGTCAACACATAGAAGAATGTTAATAGGTACGTATCTATCCCCATGCACAAAACTCAAGTTCAAGTGAATCAAGGACCTCAACATAAATGCAGCTACACTGAACCTGATAGAAGAGAAGGTGGAAAGTATCCTTGAACACATTGTCACAGGAGACTACCTCCTAAATATAATACCAGTATCACAGACACTAAGAGTAACAATTAATAAATGAAACCTCCTGAAACTGAGAAGCTTCTCTAAGGCAAAGGACAAGGTCAATAAGACAAAATGGCAGCCCACAGAATGGGAAAAGATCTTCACCAACCCCACATATAACAGAATGTTGATCTCCAAAATATATAAAGAACTCAAGAAACTATATATCAAAATACCAAATAATCCAAATAAAATGGGGTGCAGATACAAATAGAGAATTCTTACCAGAAGAATCTCAGATGGCCAAAAGACATTTAAGAAATTGTTCAACTTCCTTAGTCATTGGGGGAATGCAAATAAAATTACTCTGGGATACCATCTTACACCTGGATAAGTTAAAAAATACTGAGGAAAGCTTATGTTGGAGAGGATGCGGAGTCAGAAGAACTCTCCTTCGCTGGTGGGAGTGCAAACTTGTAAAGCCACTCTAGAAATCTGTATGACAGTTTTTTAGGAAATTGGGAATCAACCTATCTCAAGACCCAGCAATACCACTATTGGGCATATACCCAAAAGATGCTTAATCATACCACAAGGTTACTTGCTCAACAATGTTCATAGCAGCATTACTCATAATAGCCAGAACCTGGAAACAACCTAAATTTCTCTTAACCAAAGAATGGATAAAGGAAATGCAGTACATTTTTACTCATGTATTACTCAGCTATAAAAAACAATGACATCATGAAGTTTGTAGACATCCTGAGTGAGGTAACCAAGACCCAGAAAGACAAACACGCTATGTACTCACTCATAAATGGATATTAAATACAAAGCAAAGGATAACCAAGCTATAATCCACAACCCCAGAGAAGCCAGGTAAAAAGGAGGTCCCTAAGAGAGACACACATGGAGGGGAAGTGGTAAAAATATCCTGGACAAACTTTGAGATGGGGGTAGAAGGGAAGGGATGGGGGATGGGAACATAAGGGATTGAGTAAGGGTAGGGACAGAGAGGGAGAACAATGAAAGAGATAACTTGATAGAGGGAGCCATTATGGGTTTAGAGAGAAACCTGGTACTAGAGAAATTCCCAGGAACCCACAAGGACGACCCCAGCTAAGCATCCTAGCAATAGTGGAGAGGGTGTCTGAACAGCCCTTCTCCTTCAATCAGATTAGTGACTATCTTAATTGTCATCATAGAACCTACATCCAGTAACTGATGGAAGCAGATACAGTCACACACAGCCAAGCACTGGATTGAGCTCTTGGAGTTCAGTTGAAAAGAGAGAGGAGGGATCATATGAAGGAGGGGAAGTCAAGATCATGATGGGGAAAAGCACAGACAGCTGACTGGAGCTAGTGGGAGCTCATGGACCATGGACTGACAGCTGGAGAACCTGCATGGGGCTGAACTAGACCCCCTGAATGTGGGTGACAGTTATATGGCTTGATTTGTTTGGAGGGCTCCTGGCAGTGGGTCCAGGACTTATTCTTGGTGCATGAACTCGTTTTTTTTGTAGCCCATTCCCTATGGTGGGATACCTTGCTCAGCCTTGATGCAGTGAGGAGGGGCTTAGTCCCACCTCAATTTGATATGCCAGACTTTGTTGACTGCCCAAGGGAGGCCTTACTCACTGCGGAGTGGATAGGGGGTGGGATGGGAGATAGTTGAGGGGGTCAGGAGAAAGGGAGGGAGAAGGAACTGGGGTTGGTATGTAAAATGAAAAATAAATGTTTCCCCCCTTGTTGGTTAGCTCTCACAATGCCAAAGACATTATCTGGGCTGTTGGGGAGAGTTTTTATTAACAGTGTTAGCTGTGTGCCCTGCAAGTGAGAATACCAATCTGACAGGTAAGATGACCCTATTGTACATTAGTGGTAAATCTGTTACGGGGTAATCATCGTATTTCTGATTTAATTTTATGCTTACTCCACAGGAGGGAATTCATATCTGATACTGTAAACCCAACGTTTTGGCAGGAAGAGTTTAGCCCCTAGTCAGGAAAACTACTCTTGTTGCTTTGCCAGATGGACATGATGTACCTGTTAAACTGCCTTCTAGAATACTCTAAATAATTGTTGTTAATCTATAGATTGGTAACCAGTTTTGGTCAAGAAGCTTCTTTTTGTTCTGATCAGTGGTGGATGCAGAGTCAGGTAACTGGTCAAAGTCCTGAGAATGAAGTGACTGCTGATGTCTTGGCCTTCAACAGGTCATCTATATCTCTCCTCCTGTAAAACTGTGGGGGCATCTCAGAAGAGGGGGAAGATGGCATACAAGAGACAGAGCAATGGGAAGAGGAATAGTTTGGAATGCTGACTTCTGGATATGATAAAGCTATTGCACTTTTGAACTTACATCATCTTTGATAACCAACACAATATCTCAAGTTACAGCCTGTGGGGGGGGAGGGGCAAAAGGGGCCACACCCCTCCCTGAGCAGTTAGTGTTTGATGGGAGAAAGGGAGAGTTTTGTTTAGGGGTCTAGGCAATGATAAGATTCCTAAGATCCTGTATTAAAGTCTTTATTCAAAAAGCATTTTTTAAGCCATTTGAATTTCTTCTGAGGACTCTCTGTTTAGGTCCACAGCACACTTTTTAACTGAACTGTTTCTTAGTGTTTAGGTTTTTTTTTTGTTTTTGTTTTTTTTTTTTTTTTTTTTTTGAAGTCCTTGTGTATTCTTGACACTAAGACACTAATCCTCTGTCAGATGTATAGCAGGCAAGGATTTTTTTCCATCCTGTAGGCTGCCTCTTCACTAGGTGAAGAGTCTCTTTTGCAAAAGATTTTTAGTTTCATGAAGTCCCGCTTATGGATGGTCTGATCTCCTGGGTGACCAGAATCCTATTCAGAAAGCCCTTACCTAAGCCCATATCCTGAAGTATTTTTGTTTTCAAAATGCAAACTAAAACTACATTGGATTCAGTTTTACCAGAGAAAGGTTAAGAAAACAGATTTTGGCAAGGGCGTGGGGAAGCTCATGGTTGGTGGGAGTGTGATTTGGTGCTGTCACTGCAGAGTCGGTGTGGTTGTTACTCAGAAAACTGGAATAGATCTATTATATAACCCGGCTATACCACAGCTGGGCATACACACCAGGGACTCTATTTCCTACCACAGACACATATGCTCATGGGTGTTCACAGAAGCTTCATTCACAATAGTCAGGACATGGAAACAACCAAGAGGCCTGGAACTGATGAATGGATAATGAAAATGTTGTACGTAAAGACAATGTCATTTTATTCAGCTGTAATGAAACACAAGATCATGATTTTTGAAAGGAAATGGATGGAGCTGCAAGCATTGCACTGAATGAAGTAACACAGACCCAGGAAGACAAACCTCATGTAGCCTCACTCTTAAGTGGACCTTAGCATTAAATATTTGGTTTCTGTGTTTAATTTGGAGTATCTGTTGAATCCAGGACACTAGAAAGGGACAGTTGACAGTTGAAGGGAGAAGAAAGATCTTAAGGGAGGCAGTAATAGTAGAACAAATTAATGGGAAAGGGGGAGGGAGAACAATGAGAAGGGGGCTGTAAGTGGGGGTTGGGATGGGAGATAGGACATAGCCTTAGAGTTTAATCCCGCCTATTTGAAAAGATGATATGGAAACTTACTGTTTCAGAAGACTGTATATCACAAGATTGGGGTTGTCTTACCCAGGGGGTTATGCTCATTCCAGAAGCCATTTGTTACTACATAAAAATCCCAGTGCGAGACATGAGATACTTTCCCTTGAGGGGATTTTCAGAGGTGTCCCAGAAACCACCTAAAGCAAGACAGGATATTGGCATTGCTCTTGGTTTTCTGCTGTAACTCCATGACAAGGCCCTATTACTGAAATGTCACACACATTGATCATAGGACATGGAAAAATCAAGTTAGTACTAACCAGGAAGCTTCATCTTGGTTGATTAGCTCCCATAGTACTGAGAGGCGCTATGCAGACTGCTGGGTAAAGACATCAACAGTCTTATCTGCTTTGAGTTTATGAACTGCAATAGGGACTGTCATGGCACACTATGCCCATGGATTCAATAGCATACAAATGATATGAGAGCATCCAATTGTTTTCTGGTTGGACTTAAGATTATGCAGGAGAAAAAATGTATGTAGTACTGTAAATCTGGCCAAGAACTCATGGTTGGGGAGCTTACAGGCCCAGGAACGAGTCAACTACTGTTATATTGCCAAATGGATTTTGCATTGAAGTGCCCTCTAAATCTGTGTCTCTCCAAAAATCATACTGAGTGAGGTAACGTAGACCAAGAAAGATAAACACAGTATATACTCATTCATAAGTGGATGCTCGATGTAAAGTAAAGGATAACCAGACTACAATCCACAGCTCCAGAGAAGCAAGGTAACAAGGAGAACCCTAAGAGGGATGCATAGATCACCCTGGGAAGGGGAAATAGATGAGATCTCATAGGTATACAGGGGGCGGGGGGGGGCTAGAAAAGGGGGGAATAAGGGATGGGAACACGAGGGAACTCAGTGCTCTAGTTGGGGGAGGGATGGAGTGGGAGGGCAATCCCTGTCTCTCTAGCCACAGATTAGAGCAGCTCCCAGACTCATCAGAGAAGTTTCTTTGTGCAGTAGATGGTGGTTAATGCAAAAGCCCAGTCAAGTGGCAGAGAATAAGTGACTAAGGTATGATCAACTACAAATAGGACATCCATATAGCAAACCTTCCCCAAGGCTAAGGGACCGTCTTGGAAGAAACTGCAGAAAGATCCTAAGAGCAGTGGTTGTATCCATAAACCCACAGAGGTTGGGCTGATGTACCCATAAACTCACAGCAGCTGTTTCTGCTTGTGCATGATTATTAAGTCAGTCAACATTCTAGCATGGAATGGAAGGAGTTAACAGAGTCCCACCCCTAATGGAGGAGCTATGGACAGTTGATGGCCCAGTCAGTTTTCTTTAAGGGAGTGGTTCCTGGTAGGTAGCCCACATTCCAGCGGATGCTGACACAGCCAGAAGTATATGGATAGCACAAACTGGAGTTGATGGATTACAAGAAACAAAGAACACAAACTCTGGGGGCATGAATGTTGGGGGAGAATTTTGGAGAAATAAGGAGTGCATATGATCAGAATTTATTATATGAACTTCTTGAAGAATTAATGGAAAGAATAATGCCCAAACAGATCTTCATCGTGGTCCTGTAAGTAATCCTAAGGAAACTCATTGGGTCACACACAAGAGAAGTAAATTAAAATAAGTCAATACTTGTAGAGGGGAAACTAATTGGGAAGTGGAAGGGAATTAGTGAGAATGGGAGGGGGACAAAAGAGGGTGTTGGGTAGGAATATGGTTGAAATATGCTATGAGCGTGTGTGAAAATGTCATAATAAACACACTATTATAATTAATATATGCTAGTAAAATTTAAAAAATGGTTCTCATGCTTTGGCTTTAGGCTTTTATGGAAGGATTTGGGGAGTGCAGCATAGACCTTGAAATGAGAGAAAGAACAAGTTGTATTAGTGCCTTCCTAAGTCACAGATAGTTGCAGATCATGAACTTGTTTTGCAAAACTGGCAAACTAGCTTGGCTGACCTAGCCTTTTCCCGGTCATGTCTCCACCTGTGCCCACGCCCAAATGGGTGTGGTCAGTGCAATAGGTGCAGGCAGGGTGGATATCTCACTACAGATGATGATTACAGCCACCTGTCCACCCGGGTTCTAAGAAGGAAGCAAGTGTCCCTCTCATGACAATCCTACCATCTCTGAATCCTAATGTTCAAATCCTGGGGACTAGAATCACAATAACTGTGTAGATAAATTTTGGGAGACTTGACATTATTATGACAGCAAATTCTCCCACCCAAGAACAAAGAATGTTCCTCAACTGGTTCAATTATTATTTTTATGTACTTTAGTGAAAATTTATGGTCCTTTTTATTTAGTCCTGTATAACTCTTATTAACTTTGTCTCTAGATGTTTCATACTTTTCAACACTATTTTGAATGCAGTCTTTTCCCATTATATTTCCTAACTAATTACCTAGTTCTTACTGGCATATTGTAAAGCTATTTTTTTATGTTTTTATTTTGTAATTGTTATTGAACTGTTTTATTAGTTCATATAGTTTTATGTCTTTGGGGGCAACTAATCATACAATATAGAATACATGGCTGTCGGTATTTCTTCTAGTAGCTCTAGAAGGAGTATTGGATGAGGGTGCTTCTCCTTCATTGATACCAGATACAGTGAAATGTTCTCACTCTCTTTTCTGTTGGGAGATAATCCTCTATAGTTCTGCCATACTTATGCACATATATTTCCTTTTGTTGTTTTGACATTGGATCACTTTGGACAGCATCAGTTCAGCCTGAATTTGAAATCGTCATTCCTCAGCCTCCTGCGGGCTGGGATTGTGGGGAGAGCTGGGACAACAGGGAGATGTGATCATGCTCAACTTTATGTAAATAATCTGACCATGGCACTTTGCATTCTTCTGAGCCTCCTGTTCAAGGTTAGTTATATAGGGAATGATCTCAGAAGGTAACTGTGGTAGTGTCCTTAAGGGCAGAGGGCAGATTCAGCTTTCTTAAGATCAAAATTATTTTACATTTCACTGTAGTGCTGATATTCTCAGGCCTTCTTCACATCCTCAGAACTGGCACTATAATGTAGATAATAATGGTGTCTACTGCTAGTGATGCAAGTAATAAATAGCTCTTCATTTTGCTTATTCAGAAGTCTTATTCCTTCTATCAGCATCCATGAAATGTACTAGGATAACTTGCTAGCTAATAAGTATGGTATAATTTCAGACTCTATCATATTCTTAGTATTTTTGGTGATGAGGATAGAATGTGGACAGAAACATTCCTTTCTGGAAAAGAAAAAACGAGGACCTCATAGTCTTAGAACTCATGTCTAGGGAAAGTATATGAAGTTGGTAGCAAACGTGTTCTTTAAATTGTATGGCCAATTGGATTATAAATGGTCCTCTACATTATTGCCCATTATTGAGAATGAACCAGGATGGGGTGGGGGAATTGGTTGCAGGATGAATTCCAGGAAATAACTTCAAAGGCAGCAGCCTAAATGGTGTCGTAGTTGGTGCTAATTGTCCCCAGGCAGGGGACCTTCCTTTTTAGTGCAGTGGTCAGGCTGAAAATGGCTCCATTGGAGTGGGTGGTGCTGAGGTTTGCTCTGAGCAGGAATATGCTTCTACTCCACTCAGATGGCAGCTGCAGAAATGTACACCCATCCCAGGCATAAAGGAGGGAGATTCTATTAAAATGACCAGAAATCATTAAACACTTAGAAGATGAGGGATGGTGTGCTGAGGTAGGATGACAGTAGATGCTCTCTCATGGCTCAACTTATTCTGTAATCTGTTATGTCAAATTTAGATCCAAAGGGAACAGAGAGAGAGAGAGAGAGAGAGAGAGAGAGAGAGAGAGAGAGAGAGAGAGAGAGAGAGAGAGAGAGAACAAATAAGAGAGTCTTAGGAGTTAGGGGTATTTCTTTTTCTTCTTCTTCCTCCTCCTCCTCCTCTTCTTCCTCCTCCTCCTCTTCCTTCTCCTCCCCATGTTCCTGCTCCTCCTTCTGATCCTCCTCCTCCTGCTCCTCCTCTTCCTGCTCCTCCTCCTCTTTTGCTTTTTATCGAGTTCCAGCTGCTATAAGTGAGCGTTGATCCCTTTGAGAGGATTTCTCTGAGAAATGCAAACTCTTGTGGAAATCCGTAGTTGAGACGTTTGGTATGTAATTGTCCTGGGTGGGTGTACAATATTGGTAAAGGTGACTGGCTACAGAATAAGAATGTGAATCAACGCAATCTAGATACACTCTTGTGAGCAGCTTGACTACTCTGGAAAAATCTGAGCTCTTTTGTTGAAATCAGGCAAGGACTTAAATGATGTTCTGGTAGTAGTGGCATGGCCCAGGGATCAGCAAACTTTCTCTGTAAAGGGCTAGATAGTAAATATTTTAAGCTTTGTGGACCAAGCTTTCTCTATTGCAACTACTCATCTATGCTACTGCAGCACAAAGCCAGATATTGGCATTATGTGAGCGAATGGATGTGGTTTTGTCCTAATAAAACCTTATTTACAAAAGTAGGCAGCAAGCTGGCATGCTCCACAGGCTGTAGCTTGCTGCCCCCTGGCACAACAGATGTCTTGGATTAAGGTGGCATCTTCAGAGAAGGGTGCTGCTGTGTAAGCCAAGCTTAAGTCAGAAAAAGGGTGCAAATCCCTTGGCTTCAAGCAAAGAGCGATGTGTATAAAGGGATGCTCAGAGAAGGAGTACCCAAGGCTGAGGCAGCTTGTATCAACCATCAGTGCTTTGTTGTCTGAGATAGAGTATTAGGTGGAGAGAAAACATTGGAAGTTCATTTGTGTGGGCCATGATGCTGAAAATCAAAAGCAAATGAGAAACAATCCTACCCTCCTTTATACCTGGTCCCTGTCCCTATCTACTTAATTTCAGAGAAACGGGATTTAAAGAAGGATAGTGTTCTGTCCAAGAGGAACATCTGCTGGTGGATTTCCAGAGGGGGCTCCCCAGCTTTTAGGACTAAGGGACATGAGTACCTAAGTCACTGTCTTCTGAACTATAGCATGAAAAAGGCCTTGAATTCAGCTGTTGTATTCATGGCGTGTGGACAATGAAAGTGTTGGACATTGCCAAAAGTTTCTTTCTTAATGCTATTAACATATGAGGATTAAGACAGGCTCATTCTAACATGGGGACTCTCCATTATATATTAGCAGGAGTCCCTGAATGCCATTTACTCTAGTGTGATGTGATTTCAGTGTGTTGCACTTCTACAAATACACACACACACACACACACACACACACACACATCAGATGATGTCATGTTGGTCATATTGGGGGTTATTAAAGTGAATGTGTCTCCCTAAAATTCTTATGTTGAAACATAGACACACCCAGTGTGATTGTACTTAGACACAGAGCCTTTGAAAAGGTAATTCAGCCAGGCATGGTAGCACATGGCTATAATTCCAGTTACTTAGGAAGCTGAGGCAGGGGCATAGTGAGTTTTGAGGGCTTCTATGGCATCTTAGTGAGACCTTGTCTTAAAGAATGGAAGATGCAAAGAAACATAAAGGCAGTTAAGTTTGAATGAGTTCTCCAGAGTGAAGTTCTAATCCAATAGTAACAAATGTTCCCAGTAGAAGGAAAGAGACTCCAGAGTTATGCACGCACAGATCAGAAGGCTAAAGAGAACATAATATAAAGAAGAAAGTCTACAAATGATGGGAAAGCTTCTAGTTGTATCAGATCTGCTGATACCTTGTGCTTTTGACATCCTAGCAGTCAAGACTGTGAGAAATAAATTTCTGATGTGTCCTGACCAGTCTGTATTTGTTATATCAGCCCTAGCAGATGACTACAGCTGACAGATCAGAAATCTCAGACTCTGAGGACCTGACACTAGTTTTATCACACTTACATCAGCAGGGTTGGCTGACAAACCTTGGTCTTTTTAGACATCTCACAAAATGAAGATTTGGTAGAGGAGAGTAATCAAGAAAAAAATATTCTAACTCTTAGGATTCCACCCCCACCTCTATCACATCACCAAAAAAGATGCCTCAGCTTTTTAGTTCACCAAGAATTTCATTGTGGAGTGCTCAGAACAGATGTGTTAGAGGAAGCACCACCAGCTGACCCTGTATTTCTCAGACCACTGTACTGATTCTTCATAGTAAGCTATATTTTCTTCCCCAGTGGAGCTTCCTACTGGAAAGCCAATGAGTCATTTGGGAGTGCCTTACAGGCAGTTCTCTCTAGGATTATGATCAAACAATAGATAAGGTAGTATTGTCCCCTCATGTTAGCTAAAATGCTTAAGGATGCTACCTTGGTCCTACAAGGCATTCAGATCAACCTCAGCTTGTCTGTATAGGATTGTTGTGGCTCATAGAAGTGCCTTAGATCCTCTGGTGGACTAATATGGAGTCTGTGCAATCACTGGCATATCCTGATATGATTAGATTAGTATTTGGGTCAAGTTGAAAGCTTAATACAAAAACTCAAAGAGAAAACCCAAAGTAGACCATGATGATTGATGATATTTGTCCAATTGATCGAGTATGGGACTCTGAGATTCTTAGCTGAAATCAGGTCTTCAAGGGATTTACTCTGTGAATTGGAACTTGTCTTAGGTGCCAGCTGAGATAAATAATGGACTTAATCTTAGGCTATTATGACCTGAATAACTGGAATGGTCAACAGAATAGGGTACTCATAGGACAATATTCTTGAAAAATGAGCGATGGGTATTGTTTGTTACTACCCTCCCTGGGTCTCCTCACAACCCTTAAGAGAGGTACGTTGTGTCCTTGTTTTAGACAATCTTTATGAAAATGTATAGAGACTATCCTTGGAGATACCATTTTTTCTTTTATGTAAAGTCAGATTTGACTATGATCTTAAAAGACAGAGAATATACTGTATCACTGCAGAGGAAAATAACATTGCCTAAGTCTGTTGTAAACAACTTGGATTCCCTAAGCTCAGAAATCCTCTTCTGTGATAGAATCTACTGTGCTCAGTGGTCAGCTGGGTCCTTTTCGTGGAGTTGAGACATGAGGAATTAGTACAAAAAATGCTAAAAATTCCAGCCACTATTGTAAACAATAAATGGTCTGTCATCTCAGATCCAGGAATAACATGTTTTCCATTAAAGTGGCATGAAGCTAACCCATTAAGTTGGAAAAAGGTAAAATATCAATCAATTAGCTCAGGGAGCATGGAAGAGGGCATTGGGCATGTGATAAATCAGGGTATAAACTATTAGATTAGTAAGAATGGGTAGACAGAAGGTCATAGGCCAATGGCCATCCTAGTAGAATCTATGGCAGACCACTTTGTCTCTAGGTAGACCATGGCACTTTTCATTTAATATGGAACACTCTTTGCTGTGCTTTCTTTCAGATTTCTTTAGTAAGAGAAATTTTGTTTGATGTGTTTTCTCTTTTGCTATGGATTGGCCAATGTCTTGTGAAAACCTCCAGAAAAATTCGTTATTTCCTTCTAGCCCTTCTTTTTGTGTCTCCCTCTCCTTCCTGGGTACCTCTTTTTTCAATGGAAGCCCATTTTCATTAGAGTGTTACTTTTACAGAATGTTCTTTGAGTTTATCTGTATTTTTTTTGGGGGGGGGAAGAAATGGCTCTTGTAGAGGGGCAGACATTTACAGCATTTTTGAGCAGGCAGAGGTATTTAGAAGAACTTCCAGGTACTTTCTTCTATGGTGCAGGGACTTGGTCTATGTGACTGATAGAAGGTGGTAATGGTTGATGTTCTGTTGATTCCATACTATGAACTATTATTAGTTTCCTTAAGTAAAGCTACAGTATCCTAAAACTGAAAAGAATAGAAATCTAGAGAAGTACATTGCCTTTTAAAGATCTTTTGCAGATTGTCACTGGCTGCAGTGCCCTAGGCTTCAATTTTTCACACTATGAGGCTCTCTCTAGAAATTTGTAGGACATCTAAAGAGAGGATTTTAAAGCAACCTTCATTCTAATTAACTTGGCCCATTTTTTGAAGGAATGGGAATGATTAACTTAGTGATTAATTGAGATTGCTAAAGGTGATGGCAGACCTGAACCCAAATGCTCCCATAAATTCCTCTCCCCTTGCTTAGAATGAACACATCATGGGCTAAAGGGCAGAGGTTATTAGAGTGAATGAGGTTATTGCCTTTTATAGGTTTATGGTGTCCTTTCACTTAAGGTGGCAGTTAGGAGAGAGGAGAAGAAATCTTCATTGAGCTCGCATTTGGACTGGATGGTGCATTCCCTAATGTGATGTGAAATATCATCAGAGTAAAGAAAAGAGCAGAGTGCCTGGAAGCTCAGGGCTGCTCCTGCCAATAATACCAGGAACCACTCAGGGAAAGTAGTTGCCCGCTAATGCTTCATCTCACAAGACCTGACAGCTCCGAAAGACACAGCAGAAGAATGCCCTTGGATCCGTAGTAATAATTTTATTTTCTTAAGAAATTTAAACTTCATCCCCTTTGCTCTGCCTTTAGACCACTTCCTCCCCTCACACAGACCCCAGTGCTACTTTTATAGCATTGATATTCATACCCATGTTTATATCTATCCATACCTAAATTCTGCATTAGAGAAAATGTTTGTCTTTCTGAGTCTGTTTATTTTCCTTAACTTGATAATCTTCACATAATTTCTCCTGCAAATGACGTGATTTTGTATTTAGAGCCCAATAAAACTCCATTATGTGTATGTAGAACATATCCTATTCATTTTATTTGTTGATGGACAAATGGTTATTTATCGGTTGCACATTATCGCTATTGTGAATTGTGCTGCAATGAGCTTGTTTTACAAGCACATCTAAAGTATGTGTTAGATTTCCTTGAACATGTAGGGATATATAGCCAGGAGTAGGGTAGCTGGATCATATGTTAGTTACACCTTTAGTTGTGTGAGGAACCTCCACACTGACTCCTCTTGTGGCTGAACCCCACCAGCAGCCTATAAGGATTCTTTTCCCTTCTATATTCTGATCAGCATTTGTTGTCATTTGATATTCTGATTGGGATACAATGATATCTCAAAGAACATTAATTTGTGTTTCTCTGATGGCTAAGGAATGTTGAACATCTTCAGACATTTCCTATTTATATTTCTTCTTTTAATATTTAATTGGATGATTATATTTTGGTGTTTTTGAATTCCTTACAGATTTCTCCCTTTCTTTAGTTGATCTCACCACTCTGTTGTCTTCTTTACTGTACAAGACCTTTTAAATATCATGCAATTCTGTTCGTTAATCCTTGGGGGTATAATCTGTGCTAGTGAAGGCTTTTAAAGAAAGCCGACTATACCTACATCTTGAGGTGTTTCCCCTACATTTTCCTTTAGCACTTTTAGAGTTTTTGTATAGGCTTGACACAGGGATTTAACTTCATTCTTCTACATGTGGATATCCAATATTCCAAGCACAATTTGTTGAAGAGGCTATTTTTTACCAATATATGTTTTGGCACCTTTGTAAAAAATTCAGATGACTAGCTGAGTGGACTTGTTTCTGGGTTCTCTGTTCTATTACACTGGCATGTATATCTGTTTTTAGTGCCATGATATTTGCTTCTATGACTCTATAGTATAATTTGAATTCAAGTTCTGGATACTTGCAACATTCTTCTGTCTTCTTAGCATGGCTTTGCCTATTTGAGGGTCTTCCATGGTTCCATATGAACTTTAGATTTACCATTTTTAGTTTAGTGAAGAATATACTTGTAATTTTGAGGAGATTACAGTGAATTTGTAGGTCAGTTTTATAATCCTGTTACTCCATGAGTATGGGAAATCTTGTCTTCTACAATATTTTTATTCAGTATTTAAAGTTTTTACTTTTGAAGTCAGTCATGTCCTTGGTTAGGTTTATTCCTAGATATTTTACTTTGCTGAAGCTGTTGTGAATGAGATCTGTTGTCTGGATTTCTTTATCAGCAAGTTAGTTCATTATTGGTATGTAGAAAAGCTAGTAATTTTTGTATGTTGATTTGTTTATCCTACTTTTCTGCTGAAAGTGTTTATCACATTGAGGAGTTTTCTTGGGGAATTTTAAAAATTACTGAGAATTTCATGCACGTATACAATGTTTTAAATAATATAAACGTCCTATTCCCCTTCAATTATTTCCAGACCCCTCCATCACATCTTCCTCCCAACTTCATGCTCTCTTTTTTATAGTCTACCCAGTCCATTCTGCCCTGTCCTTATGTACATGGAAATAGGGATAGCCACTGGATCATTGGCATCCTAACAGGGACCATTTCCTTGAAGAAAACAGACTCCAGCTGCCCCAGTAGCCTTGAATGGTCCAAGCTCCTCTGTTATGGGTGACATTTTGTGAGAAACTTTCCCAGGGAAGTATGTAAGATCTCTTAAGATTATAGCATCTGAAAATAGGGATATTTGGAATGGTGTTTTATTAAAATCCCCCCTTCCCTTTTCTCTTGCCTTATTCATTTAGTTAAGACTTTAAACACTACACAGACAAAGAGTGGAGAGAATGGAAAAATTCTTTTGGCTTTCATTCATTTAGTATGAAGTTTGTTACAGGTATGTTAAGCATAGTCTTTATTATTTTGAAGTATGTTTCTGCTATTCCTATGTTCTGCAGGGATTTTTTTTTTTTTTATCATGAAGGGATGTTGAACTTTTTCAGACAAATATTTTTTTTTGCATCTCTTGAGATGACCTGTGATTTCTGTCCTTGAGTCTATTTATATAGTATATAAATAATATTTATTGATTTATTCATGTTGAAAACTTTTGTGTCTCTTGAATAAAACCAACTTGATCATAGTATATGCTATTTTCAATGTGTTGTTGAATTTTGTTTGCAAACATTTTATTGAGAAATATCACAACTATGATCTTCAGGAAAATTGGTGTTTTGTATTGTTCATATGTGGTCTTGGTATCAAAGTAATGCTACACTATAGAATAAATTCAAACACTCTTCTGTCCCTTTCTATTTTACAAAATAATTTGAAGTGCATTAGTGTTAACTTTTATTGATTTATTTATTTTGGTTGAGAGGCTCTTTATTGATACTTCAATGTGGTTGCTCTTTATAGATCTATTTAGGTTGCTCTTGTCCTCTTGATTTAAGTTTGGTAGAACTTATTTGTCTAAAAGTTTGTTTTTTTCTTCTTGATTTTCCAGATTTTTGAAATATGCTTTCAAAGTATTCTCGAACAGTCCCCTGCATTTCAGTGACATCTAGTGTAATGTCTTTCTCTTTAGATTTTCAACTTTGGTCTTATTTTATACTTTTAATTATTTTGGCTACAAGTTTGCTGGTCTAAGAGCCTTTTTCTAGGAGCCAACTCGTTTTTGTTGACTTTTATGCTTTTTAGTCTCTATTTCATAAACTTCTCTCCTGATCTTCATTGTTTCTTGTTGCTGGTGTTTTCTTTCCTGCCTGGTTCTGCTGCCCCTTCAGTCCCAAATAAGCACATATATTCATTATTAACCTGTTGGCTGATGGCTAAGGTTTCTTATTGGCTAGCTCTGTCTTAATTATTAACCCATAACTGCTAATCTATGTATTTCTACATGGCCTTATTTTACCAGAGGACACCTGGTATGTTCTACCCTCCTGGTCTTTACCATGGCATCTCTTTCCAGCACCTCTCAGCCTCTCTCCCCAGCATCCTCCTAGTCTCCTAGCCCCGCCCATTTTCATGCCTCTATTGGCCAAATAGCGTTTTATTCATCAACTAATAAGGGAAACATATATACAGAAGGACATCCCCCATCAATGTCTTTCCACCTAATGTACTGATTTTGGATTTGGCTTTTTTCCCTCCAAGTTCCTTGAGGCATATTGTTAATAAATTTATTTGAGCTCTCTTTGATTTTTAAAGCTTTGTTTTTAACTTATTTTGTGTGCACATGTATGAATTCAAGTATATGTACATGTAGAGGTCAGAGGACAATCTTTAGGAGTTCATTCACCCTTTCCATCATGTGGGTCCCGGGCACTGATCTCATATTGGGAGGAAGTGAGCCATCTTACCCACCCTCTCTGAGTTTTTAATGTAAGCGCTCATAACTATAAACTTCCTTTTAGAACTACTTTATCTATCTCTAGGGTGTCTTTTCATTTGCATTTGCCTCCAGTAACTTTTAAGTTTCCTCCCTGACTTCTTTATCGACTCATTTATCAATAAAGTGTGTATTGTTTAAAAGTCATCAACAGTCTCACCAGCAGTCTTACCCAGCTGTAAACCTGTGAACCACAGTAATGACAGGCATAGAAAAATATTCCCAGGGGTGCAGTAGTGGCACAAGTGTTTTGTGGGTAATCAAGCACTTTCTGATTGGTTTTAATGTCCACTCCACAGGAGGAAACACATTCCTGGTACTGACACTTTAGCCGAGGACAAATGGTTGGGGTGTATGAAGGCCCCAAGGATGAACCTACTATTATTCTATTATTCTTCTAAATGGGCATACTATCCAATTGCCCTCTAAAATTGATCTTCCTAGCCATAGTTTAATACAGTTCTCAGACTCACCATAGAAGTTTCTATGTGCAGTAGATGGAGATTAATGTAGAAACTCACAACTAGTGAAAGTGTGGTGAACACGTCAGTGGAGTGCTTAGCCACATATGGACATCCCCCCTGCCAGAGACTCAGAGTTCATCCACAGAGAGTGGAATGATTGTGAGAATCAGAAATTAGGGAGGACAGGAGAAGAACAATGTCTTCTGGGTTTCATTTGTAAATTCATAGTAGCTGTGGTTGCTTGCAAAGACCTATGTAAGATCAAGCCAATCAATATTCTAGCATGAAGTGGAAAGCAGTTTATCAACCCTGACACTTAACTGAGAAGCTATGGACAGTTGATGACTTCTGGGGGAAGGAGAGTCAGTTTTGTTTAAGGGTATGTCTTCCAGCAGGCTGACCAAGTTCCAGTAGATAGCCCCACAACCAGAAATATAGATAGCACAAATTGTTGTCAATAGGCTATTAATAAAAAGAGGACACAATGTTTTTGGACATAGAAAGATGGAGATGGTTCTGATAAGAGGAATTGGGGTGAATATGATCACAATTGTATGAAATTCTAAAAGAATTAAGATAAATATTTACAGATAAAAATTAAAAAACCAAAAAATATATCACTCATGCTCATGTACTTGTGTACCTTTTGTGGTTTTTCTTGTCATTGATTTCTAGTTTTATTTCAGTATAAACTGGTAAGATAGAATTTTAAAAATTCTTTGCATTTCTTAAGATTTGTTTTATGTAAGAAAAGGTGACACATTTTAGAGATGTTTCCATAGGCTTCTTAGAAGAATGTCTATATTTCATAATTGTTACATGTTAAGTCTAGTTGATGTATGGTGCAATTTAACTCCGTAGTTCCTTTGTTGTTTTTAGTCTGTATGACCTCTCTATTGAGGAGAGTATGTCATTGAAGTTTCCTGCTTATTATCATGTTAGGACCGATTTGATTTTTTATAATCAGTATTTATTTCAAGGAATTGGGAGTCTCAATGCTTGGTGCATATGTATTTGCGATTATTATATCTTCATTTATTGTTCTTTTTATTAATATTTAGTAGGTTTTGGCTTGAATACTACTTTATCAGATATAACTGTTAGCTTGTTTTAAGCTACCATTTGCTTGATGTATTGATAGCTATCTTTTTACTGTTAGTATTTGTGTGTATGTGGATTTATGTGCTTGTGTGTGTGTGTGTGTGTGTGTGTGTGTGTGTGCTGGCATGTTCATAGAGGCTAGAAGTTAATGTCAGGGATCATTCTCACTCACTTTTGCATTCTTTTGAAAGAGAATCTCTCATTGAGTCTGGAATGTGTTGATTTGGTTAGATTGGCTGACCAACAAGCCCCAGCTGTGGATCCTCATGTGTCTGCCTACCCATTTCTGGGATTATATTATATCCTAAGACCTCAAAATGAAGAAGCGATATTAAGAGCTTTAAGAGAAGACCATAAACTCATAAACAAACCTGTGAGGATAACATCAGATCACTCAACAGAAACTATTAAAGCCAAGAAACATATGACGATACCCTTCCAGCCCTGAAACAGCTTGTGAGACTGCACCTGGCTTTTTACAGGGGGGCTGGGGATAAAACTCAGGTCCTCCCACTCCTGTGACAAGCTCTTTCCTGACTGAGCTGTTGCTCCCCCCCAGCCCCTTGAGTGTGTTTACTGGAGACAGAAATTAGTTGGATGCTGTTTTTAATCCAGTCAATTTGTCTGCATCTTTTAATCAGAAAGTTAAGGCTGTTTAGATAGAAGGTTATGACTTACAGAGATTTACTGATTTTTTTTGTGATTATTTGAATTGTTTTTCTAATCAACTTAATTATTGTTTGTTTTCTTTCTTCCTATTCATATTAAGGTTTGTTGACTTACTGAACTGGACATAATTGATTCTTTTCATTCAATTATGTATTTCTATTTTCATGAAATTTATCCCTTTGTCCCCCGTCATGACTGAGACATTTCCCTTCTTCTCTGTGTAGAATTTGATTAAGTAACTTCTACAGTGTTCAATTGGTGCTAATGAATTACTTTAGTTTTTGTTTGTGTTGAAATGCCTTTATTTTGTTGTCAATTTCAAAAATAAATTTGCAGCCTCTTGTAATCTTGGTTGGCAATTATGGACAGGGCTTGAAGGATTCATTATATTCCTGGCTTAATAGTTTTTGTTGAGTCGTCCAATGTTATTCTCATAAGTCTCAAAACTTTTGACATAGTTTCTTCATTTGTGGTCTTAGTATTTATGGGTGACTTGTGGAGAGGTCATATTTGCTTGGTGTACTAAACAATGATTGTGTTTGGACATCCATTCTTTTCCTAGATTTGGGGACTTTTCTGCAATAATTTTGCTGAATATAGTTGTTTTGCTCCTCTCTCTCTCTCTCTCTCTCTCTCTCAATTCCTTTGTTCCCGTGGATTCTTGGGTTTAGTTTCTTGATCATTTCGTAGAAGTTGTGTACACACAGATTTTTTTTTGTTTATTGATGTCTGAATCTAACATTTCCTTGACTTTTGTCTTCCATTTTTCAAGCTCTTTCTACCTGGTCTAGTCTATCAGTGATACTTTTCACTGTATATTATTTAATATATTGGGTTTTTCATTTCTAAAATTTTTAAAAATTTTACTTCCCTCTTACAAATTGTCTCCTGATTGACTTTATCATCTATGTTACTCTATTCTCTAGGTATTTCTTCATTATCTAACTGTACCATTTTTGAAGTCACTAATCACATATACAATTGGTAAAACATTATAACAATACTGTCAAACTAAAACAGATACAGAAATATACTTTAAATTAATTAAAGACAATCAAGATACCATCAATGACCATAGAGTAGAAAATGGCAAAATAATAGAGTAAGCTATGAAGTTAAAAACTAATAAGTGTAAACTCTGTAATAGCAATAATGTAGAGAAATAATGGGAGAGCGTATGGGACAGAAAGGAAGAAAGGAGAATCTAGATGAAATGGAAGTAACATCAAGCAGAAGACAGGGAAGGTTAGGAGAAAAAAAATCAAGAGATTAAAAATGTAAGTTCACATCATTAAAAAGGAACTAAAATGGAAGGAGCAGTAAACAGAAGACAGAAGAAGGTTAGAGAACAGAGAAAAAAAATCAAGTGAAAAATCCAATTTCCCCATAATCTAAAAATGTGTAAGCAAAATCAGAGAAATATAAGGAGAATATAAAATATTTAAACTGTTTTTAGAAGTAAAAATAATAGCAAGAATGTCATAGAAGGGAACAAAGGAACTCAAGGAACAAAAGAGAAAAATCACAAAGATCATGATGAATGGTGGTGTAGGCAGACAGGGGAGTCTGCCAGGGACAGGAGTTGGTCAGGGCCTCCTTCCTGTGTGACAGGAGCTGCTTCTCAACACTATCTGTTTGTTGGGGCACATGCTTCTGGGAATGGTTTCCTTAATTTTAAAGAGACACACGAAGAAGAGGTTCTCTCTAGGCCCTTTTGCATTGTTGTGTGAGGCTAAGATTACTGTTGCTGCTGCACCCATCTTACCACATGCTCAGAGAGGCAGAGCTGAAAGGCAGATGTTAAGAACCTGGGTCCTGTAGGATGTGACATCCTCTGGATTACGTGGAGTGTGCCCCAATTCCTCATGCTATGTGAGACAGTATCCTTAAGCCTTCATGAAGTGATGGAGGCCAGGGTGGTCTGTAGTTCATTTCAGCAGCATTTTGTCACAGTAATTCATGAGAACCCATCTCTGCTTGTCTACTTGTCTGGTTCTCTGACACGGTCAACAGGGTCAATTTCTTGCTCTGTGTAGTTTTGTAGACCAGGCTGGCCTCAAACTCATAGAGATTCAGCTGCCTCTGCCTCTGGGTGCTTGGATTAAATGTATGCACCATAACCACCCAGTTTCTGCAGTAGTTCTATTGATTGACATCACTCATCTATGAGAAGAGCTAGGATCCCACTTTAATGATGGAGAGTCCTTCCGAAACTATTGTCCACAGCCTTTTGCTTTTTCCTCCTCAAGCTGGAAAAACAAGAAGGCAAGCTCCCCCATTTTATGAATTTTTTCCTTCCCTAGTCCTCACATTTCTGTGTATCTCAGACATGATAATTTTGTGAGCAACAAAGTTACACATAGTACATTTTATTTCTTAACTGCACCAAGTGATCTTAGATGCTAAAAAACAAAAAACAAACAAAAACAAAAACAAAAACAAAAAAAAACAAGAACAGATAGTGCCCAATTTGTAAATTAATTGGGGGGGGGTATAACTCTTATCTTTTAGTGGGTTGCTTGAACTCAGAGTGCTTCTCCCCACTCCAGAAACAATGATAGTTGGATTAAAAGTGTTGCCCACAAAAGTCTACATAATCTACAATTGCTACAGCCTTGTTCTTTAATAACTATACTAACCGAGTTAGTGCTGGCTATGTATGCTGTGACTAGATGATATTCTGGTCTTTATGCTATCTCAATGGTTTAATTCTAGAAGAACTTCATGTCAAAGTGAACCAGAGCAGAGATATGTTGGGTAACTTGCCCAAGGGCACTCAGCATGTGTATAGTAAAACTAGGACCCTGGGATCTCTCTGGCCTCAGAGTTGGTTGTTTTCACACTCGCTCTGTCCGCCTGATGGGTCTCACTTACTATCTTCATTAAGGTTTCTATGGAAAAGTGCATGCTAAATTCTGTTTGCTATGCCAAGAACACATCTCTCAGCCCTGGCAACCGAAGTCCCCTTTGCCCTTCCAATTCCCCGTGCTTCTCCTCAGTAGATTCAGGGGAGAGAGGGTGTGAGAGATAATGAGATAGAGTGAGACTGAGAGGGAGAGAAAGAGAGAAAAGGAGAGAGACACATACACAGACAGACACACAGAGCAAGAGTGAGTGAGAGACTGTCAGACACACAGACACACACATACAGAGCAAGAGAGAGCAAGCATGAGAGAGAGCGAGAGAGAGAGAGAGAGCGAGAGAGCGAGCACTAGTAAGCACTTTGGCATGAACCCATACTGTTATTCCTAGGTGGTACCCAGCCCTGGCTTTTGCATGCCCCACCCCACATCCTCTTGGGTAGCGGAACTGGAGGTGATACTCATCTCTTGATTCTATTTCTGCTGCTTTACCAACTGTGTACAGCCCAACCATTGAAGCAGACTTGAGAAAAGGGCTTGGCGATTTTTCAAGTCACATCTTAGACATTGTCAACATTCAATGAAATGTGGTTAAAAAAAAACCAAAAACAAACAGTGGGATTTCTGATGGCCCCTCATTCCTCTCATTTGGCAGCTCACTAGGCAAAGACCATTAGAGACTTCCTCATACTTCATCTCAGCCACCCCTTTATAAGCCCCTCCCTCTGGCTCTAGACTGGACGTTCTTTCCCCACCAGGTTACTCCCTTGTTCTTCTGGAAATGTTGACAGCTTGTAAAAGCTGTCAAGTTGCCTAATGCTTCCCGCTGGCCTTCATTACACCAATGTGCAGTCATGGCTTCTTATTTGAAAGGAACTTCTGGTTCAGGTTTTGTAGTTTCCTTTTATGGCATTTTCAACACTGTCTACTTCCCCAAAAGCCAGTTCTAATTCTCCTGCTTCCTGGCCATCCCCTTCCGATGCATCCTTTACTTCTGGGAGGAAGATCTTGTGCTGTCCCCCCTGCCTTTGGTTATGATTAATATTACACTGAGGTCTCATCAATGTAGTCTTAATTACATGTAGTTGGTGCAGTAGTTTGGACCTGGTTTTATGCTTCTTTTCTTTTTATTTCTTAAGCTTCATCCCGAATTTTACTACTTTCCTGGTGTATTCAGAGGGCAAAAGAAGACAGTACGCAAACAGGTTTACCAGTGAAACTCCTGAACCCAGGGACACTCTGGTTGCTGATTGGTCAAGAGGAGGAACTTCCATCCTCTATTGACTCTCTTTTTAATGTTTTCACAGATAATTGGGAATTGGCTTTATAGAGTGGAAATCACATGGAAAACAAAATAGGAAGATGTTATCAACGTGATCGACAGGCAATATATACAAGCTAATGAACACGTGGCTGAGAAATTAGTCAGGATTTTTAGGAACCAATGATTTAAAGTTATTGCCAAAACAAATGAAAAGTGTTCCCTTTGGGAGCTGAGCATCCGTGGTCTCCACAGACCTTTACTGCCATTAGTTGATTAATTAATTCATTAACACTCGTAGAATACAGGGTATTGACTCCATATGGCACTGAGCAGGCAGTTGGATTTCTTTAGAAAATTTCTTGTCGACGAAGGCACAGAAATAGTAAATAATTAAGCTGGGAGCTGCCTGGTTGTGATCTTTTATTGATCAAGGCAGAGATTTGAGAGCAGGAAGGCTTCGGGCAGTCTCTCCAACCTGACTCTATTTGCCCAGTGATGACATGTGGCCGTGAGATGCTTCTTATTATTATAAAGCCTTTATGGAAGAAAACAAGCTGGCGACATGCTTATGGGCAGAGTTACTCCTGCCCGAGGTTAATCTCCCCTGCCATGAAGACTGAGCATTTTCTGGTGGCTTCCCAAGAGGTCGTGCAAATGAGATGACAAGTGTGCTGCCTGCTTCCTTCTCAGCCTTGGTTTCATTAAGCTGGGCCTTAATGCCTTTTTCTCCCTAATAAAGCTATTAGGCCAATGACTTATGATCGTGTAGCCCAGTGAGACCTCCAGGGAGTGAAGTAGGGGCCAAGCAGAAGGGCTTGGGCATGGAGCGATGACAGAGAAAGTGGTTGGAGCCTTTCTGCCTGGTGCGATTTTTGTTATTTTCCTCCAAGGGCGCCAAATTTGTTGCCCCAGCAGTGGGCACTACTCGGAGCTTCTCTGCTTCACTGAGGTTCTTACCTTCTGGGTCTGCAGTGGGATCCAATGGGAGGGAGAGAGGGAGGTGGGATGGACAGCTGTCTCCTGGGCTAACCCTCCCCAGTCTCATCCTGCTCCAATTCACTTGGCTCCTCAGTCATTGCCCTTCTTCTTCTCAGAGAAACTTCTTGAAGGAATAAGTCCCACTCACATCTCCAACTCCTGGACACATCCCAGTCTGGGATTTTATGCTTTGCTCATACCTACTCCTTGGTCTCAAGGGCATTTCGAATCTCTGCAGGTCAATGTAACAGGTAGTCATGTAATTCATCTGTTGCTGGTATGTTAGGGTTCAAGAATGACCCACAGTTCTTTCTTCATATTTTAGCCTTTGGTACCTTTGGGACCTCCCACATACATGCTCGCATGCGGGCGTGCATGCCTGTGTGTGCTGCACACATTTATGTGCATATACATGTGCAAGTGTGTTTGCACGTGTGAGTGTGGAAGCCAGAGTATTTCAAGTATCCTCCTCTATCATTCGCCACATCATTATTAATTTAAATGATTAATAACTATAAATTATTACTTATAGTACTAAATAATATAAATAAATTAATTATTAATGCCACCATCAATAATTATATCATCACTAACAATAAGGATGATGATGGTGGTGGTGGTGGTGATTTGAGACACAGTCTTTCAGTGAACCTGGAACTTGCTGTTTGATGAGCAGACTCCCAGAATCCTTTTTGTGTCTGTCTTACCAGTGCTGGGGTTACAGGAACATGCTTTTACATGGGTGCTAGGGATGGAAACTTGGTCCTCACGTTTGCAAACAAGCACTTTATGCAATGAGTTATCCCCTCCAGCCCTGTCAGAGTGGTGTTAGAATACAAATCTGGTGTTGCTTCCTGATGATCTCATTTAAATAGCTTTTTTCCTCCCTTGCTTCCCCCTCCCACACCTCACTCGTCTTTCTGTCTCTCATTAAACTTGAGATCCTCCAGTTTCAGTTTCCCAAGTGCTTGTATAACAGGCGAGGGTCATCATAGCTTGTGGAAAGTGCTTTCATTTCCAGCTTTTTATTTTGTCCTCCATCATTTCTTCTGCTCTGACCACACCCCATAATTTGTCGGATTAATACAGGATCCTGCTCAGTGCCAGCTTGGTACTGAGAATCAACACATCTATCACCTCCTCCAGGAAGTCTTCCAGGCTGGTCCCTGCTGCCTAGCGAATCAGACACCATTCTCTGTACTCTCACGGTTCTCTACTCTTCGCTCAATTGCATCCCTCCTATCAGGCTTTCTAATTTTATTTCAGCAGGCTGTGTATCTCCTGCTAGGCTGTGGAGTTGTTCAGAGGAGAAACTGCCTTCTACATCCCACTCTCCCGGGGGGCTTGGTTCACTGCCAGGTCCAGAGAAGGGCATAGTAACGACGTTGTGAATGAACATCATTGAGTCCCCACCTTTGTCGGGGCTGCTGGCCTGTGCTGGCACTGTCAACTGCCTGCAGTAGGCATAGCTTGCCCCTCTGGCAGCTCCATGTCTACTCGAAAAGCATGGGACTAACTAGGGTTTGATCTCATCCTACCTGTTTCATTTTGGCCCCAGGGAGCTGGTCCTGGCATGTGCTAATTGGATGATGGCATTGAGTCCAGCTGGTTTTGCAAATGTGGGCACAGGCAGTGAGCAGAGCACAGCTCAAACAGAATCGTCTGGGAACTCCTTTGATTCTCTAGGCTAAACCATCTGACCCTGCCCTTCCGGGAACTTGGCATCACTCTCCTAAACTATTATTGATGAGGCCACACCTCAGAGACCGGCTCTGGGACAGAGACTGCTGCCGCTGCTGCTGCTGCTGTACACTCAGGCTGTTTAACCCTGAAAGTCCTTACTCTGTCCGTCTTCGCAGTGGGCAGCATGCAGATTAGTCACGTGCTCTGCCAAGTGCTCCAGGCACAAGCCCTTCTGACAGCGTCTGTTTTAGCACAGATGGTTAGGTGTATAGTTGGGAATGCAGCAAAATCCGAGGGAGAAAGCTGGGGCGGGGGTGGAAGTGGCAGCTGGAAGTGGCAGCCTTGTCTCCTTAGGTGATATGGGTACCCCAAGGATGAACTGTCTGGGCTGTAGGTGCTGATTACAAATGAAACTGAGAAAGGTTTCTTCTGGTCTGAGCAGAGCTCTGCATCTTTCCCTCCCTCCTCCCTACCTTGGCAGATTCTTCTACTTCTAGTGGTCTAGGGTGGACCAGCCAGCGGTGCAGAAGGCCAGCCGAGGAAGATCTGAGCTCCGCAGCCCAGCTTTGCATCTACAGGGTCTTCACCGCAACCCCTTGTGAACGCTGATCTGCACTGTTCTGCTTGTCAAAGGACAGCTTTCTCCTGAGGATCTCCTCTCAGGTCATGTGTGTCACTGGAAGGCAGTGGTCCCGTCTCTCTTTGGTAGGTGTGTGTGTGTCCGGGACTCTGCAGAATCTAAGAAAAGTGGTGACAGCCATCCCTGGAAAAGCAAGCAATTCCCCACATGTGCGTGTTGGTTTGATTTAATTCATTTTAGGAGACAAGGCTGCCAAGGTGGAACCCTTGCTGCATTACCCTTTGCTTTTCTGGACCAAAGTCTCCCGTGCACTGGCTGTCCTCTTTAAGCCCCAGACACACTTGTCCCCTTCTCAGCAGCCCCATAGCATGCGGCCCCTGCAGCAGAGCAGAGCCCAACAGAGTGTGCATCTCTGGCTCTCAGGATCAGGTTGGTGTGGGGGCTTCCCTGGCTCCTACACTGCCTTCCCACTTATTCACGGAATGACCTCGAGGGCTGATTGATTAGCTATGCCGAGCACCAGTTTCCTTACTAAGAAGTGAGCATTGTCACAGCTCAAGCCCCACAGGGGTTATTGTGAGAACTCAATAGGGTCCCACCTGTTTCGGCTGTCTGCAAGGACTGACTTAGGTGGACACAGGGCTTGAACCCTTTATTCTCTGTCCCTTGTGCCTAGTACAGGGTCTCTGTACAATAGATATTCTATTACCATTGGTTGAAAAGGAGGTAGAATCCATGGAGATACATTTATAGCCAGGAGAGCCTGCTAAAGCCACCAGACAGGCGGCAGTAAGAGAGGACCATTAAAGTTCCCATCCTACCAGGCTCTTGTATTTTCTTAAGGTTGAAGAGCTGGTCACTTAACCTAGAAGTTGGCAAGTATAGATTAGAAGAAATAATGTGAAAACTGTAGCAGATCTATGTAGAAGCCTTGGCTTTGGAGCCAGAAATGAGTTGAAAACTGGAGTTTGAACAAGGCTTGATTCTTAGGGCCCCCATTTCCTCATGAAACATGGAGGGGCTGGCAGTTGTCCTGTATGACTCTCGTGCATACTTGACTAAGTCGAGAGAGTAAAACCATATTTCAGCACAGAAGATGTGGGAGGATCGGGGTTTCCGGCTGCAACTGGAAACGATGGAAAGCTGAACAAAATCAAGTTGTAGAAGTGGGTGTGTAGCTGTCCTCAGCTTGCACAGTGGTGCGTATGGCAGAAACCTTCCAGTGGAGACTGCATTCATTTGGATCTTGGCTTCCTCACTAGCCTGCTCTGTGAGCTGCGTAAGTCAGTTAACCTCTGCCAGCTCCAGGTTCTTTCTAAAATGAAGATGATGCTACCTAGTGCATGAGTTACTTAACTATGGGGACACATGCAACACACCTTGTCTCTGGCATGTATCGAGTGCCTGCTTGGAGGCAGTTTTATGAATATCCTCATTGGAGGGTGAAGAAAGGGGGTATCTATGCTGCAGACCTCACCTTAGGCTGAAAAGCTCACTAGGGAATGGGGTTCAGTCTTAGATTCTTGAGGAATTACCATGCTTTATAGTTGCATCTTCACAATGTACTGACAACCTATAGGTGGGCCAAGCTGGGAGAAAGGCCAATGACCTCTAAGCCCTAGGTACCACAGAGATCCTTTATAGTCCAGAACAGCATGCTGTTTGCAACTTGCCCTATTAGAGATGCTCTGTGCATTCTTCCTGGACAGCCGGTGCCTTCCCTCACTAGTCCTTTAGAACTCCTGCCAGCTAAGGTTTCCATCCTAAGCACAGGAAGTCCACCTCAGGTTACCTGAGGGCAGAGGCCATGTGGACCCAGGCCTCTGTGCAATCCAGCTCCTCCAGGAGAGCCTGTCCCCGCCCCAGGGAGATTGCTGGGGTTCGTTCATATTCATCGTCACTTGGAGCTGCACCTTTTCTCCAGGCTGTGCAGGGATGTGCATCACCATGGAAACGCTAGAGGTGAAATCACTCAAGTGTTGGCAAGCGGAGTTTCTCTCTGGAGCTTGGAAAAATGGAGAGCAGGCTTGTGGTGTCACAGACAGGAAAGATGCCCTTAAAACAACCCGAGAAACTCTATTCCATTTGGGGACTTTCCCTTTAAATAAAAGCAGAACAATAAAGGAAAAGAGAAGTATTTTCTGTCTTTGGATCAGCTACCCCAGAGAGCCCATTTGGAATGGACATGCGGATCCTTCTGGCTTTTGTAACCTGCTGCCCTTTTGTAGACTGGATAACACGTTCTGCCTGAAGTTGCTGTTTTAAAGTCATGAAGCTGGAGCCCACAAGTGTGGTGTTTTGTGTCTGTTGGCCGATTTCTGGTTCTTTGTCTGATTTGGGGGCCCAGAAGATATTTGTTAAATAAGTATTTGACAGGCTGCTGGTGGCTAAGGTCAGTGAGGACATGTTCATACACTCAGGGGGACTTGAGATAAGTTGCCCTAGTACCGGCTCATGGCCAGCTTGCCCTCAGACTTGTCAGGGCATGTGGTAGCTCCTGCAAACGATTCAGCAGCTTTGTCCCTGGGCAGGAGTGAGGATGAGGAGCAGGGTATGGGAGACTGGGTGTGGGTGCTGGGTGGTAAGGAATTTTGGCTGGTTAGGGGACCTGAGCATGCCCATGGCTTAGAGGTGGCCATCAGTGTAGATCACCTGATAATTCTACACGATTCTTTCTGGATCAGTTTTATTCCACTGGGGATAAAGAGGCAGTGATAGCGCTTCTCCTTTATTCAGAACGGTCTGAAATACATTGTGAAAAAGCCTCTCATCCTTCCTTTCTCCCCCCTCCCTTTCACTCCCATCCTATCCATCTCTTCCTCCCCTCCCTGCCGTCCCATGTTCATTGAGTGCTTGTCAGGCTTCAGGCATTATTGTGTAGCGCTAAGTTATAGCCATCCAAGAAATAGCCTCTGGTCATGAAGTTAGAGTGAATATATCACACATGAAGACACTTCTTTACAGTTCTTGGTTTTCTGTTTTTATCAGGGACTCTGGTACTAAGTCAAGGTCATTAGAATATACAGACTGACAGGTAGATAGGCCAGTTGACCCTGAAAGTAAGGAGAAGGTTTTGCTTTTTCCAGTCCCCTAAAATATCACGTGATCTATTTTCCTCTGTGCTGTTAAGGACAGGCTTCCACTTCTCAGAGCCTTAGTTTCTCCATCTTCAGCTTCAGCCAGAACAACTAGGAGACCCTCAGTGGTTCTCATCTAGGTGGGCTGAGGTTTAGAAATGTTGGCCTCAAGCAGTGCTGTTTTGCCTAGACTATGGGGAGTAGATGATAGCATCTCATGGGGTACAGGCAATTCTATGGGATGGGGTTTGGAGGCTGGAGGGGATTAAGCTCTAGGAGGCTGTAAGACAGGAGATTCTGCACAGAGATCCAGGATGTCCACAGAGTCAGGGCAGGTAGTATTCCCCATTGTCAAGCATCTGATCAATATTTCCAGAATTACAATGATGAACAAAGTAGACTTATAAAAGAGCCAACAAGGAGGATGTCCAAATACTCAAGGGGATAAGACCAATCTTTCAGGGAAGAGTCTAGGAAACCATTCAGATAGGGAGGCCAGATATTCTCCTACCATTGTAAAATGAGGGCTACTTATCCTTAGCTTGGGGGGGCTTGTGAAATGGTCCTTTACCTGATTCACTGGTCCTTAGGGGCCCTTGGTCATGTCACCTTCCACTGCTGTGTAAATCCTTGGTAAGGTTACTGTTGCAGCAAAGAAAGGCTTGCTTTCTTGCTGAGGGCTCCAGGGACATGCAAAGATGCAAGAGGACTGGAAATGGTGTCGCAAACTATACCTTTGCTATGCAACCTGATCCCTCTCTTCCAGCAGAGGCTAAAGTTCAACCAAACTATTCTTGTTTCTTCCTTCACACCTGACTGCATTTCCTCAGCCTCCCTTGCACTCAGATGTAACCACATGACTAAGTTCCAGCCAAGGGGAGATGAGCAGAAGACACCCACTACCAGGACTAGCAGGAAATGTCCCAAGGTGCAGACTAACACAGTGACCTATGTGGAAGGCAGTAGAAGCATGGTTTAGAAACAAATCAGGTTTCTAATTACTGCTCAAGGGAAACTGGCTTGCCTGTGAGCAACACTCATTCTTTAGGGCTTTCTACAAGTAAGAAACACGAGCATGCCAGGTCTAAGCTGTCCTACATGCTTGGGTTCTTCCCATGGTGTGGCTTCCAAAGCTGGGACTTTTGGATCACACTAGCGTTAGCTCAGATCTCACGATCTCCACACACCAGTGTTGAAATGATGAACATTCTCTCTCTGACCTTCAAACTCCTCATCTGTACAATGGAGATGTAGGTTCTTCAAAGAATTGTGTGCTCCATGAGATTCAGCGCCAGAAGCACTCATTGCCATAGTTAGGCTTCCACTCAGAAGTATCTCTGATTTCTGTTGTGTTTAATGTTGTGATTGGAGCTCCTTCAACTAAGCTGCTCAGTGGCTCTGAATATATTGTAATTGGTTTAGATCCAATGACACTTGGATCTGAGCAGATGTCTAATTGACATCCACACAAGGATACTTGCTTCTTGTGACGTGAGTACTAATATCCCTTTATCTTGATTAGCAGGCCCATTAAATAACTAGTCAGGCAACCAGATCTTCAGGTCACTAGAACATAGGGTAACTCATCCAGATTTATTTAAGACATCAGTCTTTGTCCTAGACCTTGGTATTTCAGGCCACCTCCAATGGCATTGGTGATGATTTGAAAAGCTTAATAAATTCCAAGGGGCTTAAAATTTTCTTCATCTAATAGAGTATTTTGTTCATGTTTCCCCCCTCCCTCAACTTCTCCCTGATCCTTCCCACCTCTCTACTCACTCAATTTTATGTTCTTTCTTTCAAAACAAAAACAAAAATTCAAGAAACAAAGCAAATAAACAAAACACATAAAAAACAAGAAACAATAAAAAAACCTTCAAAAACACAAAAATGACAATCAAAGCAAACAAGCAAAGACCAATATGACAAAAAATGCATGAACAAAGCAAAATGAAATAAAAAACTCACAAAATTGCTGGCAGTGTGGCTGATAGACTCAGTAACACTTCATTTGAGAAAACTGATTTTTCCCAAGGGACTTTTGAAAAGATTGTGTGGAACATTCTTAAGCCCCTTGGGTCAAGAGTCATGTGGTGACTTTGATGAATGTTCAGGATTTTCTTTCTAGAGACTCTTCCACGTACATACTGATGGTGTTTGCATATTACTGAGATATGTGCCTCTGTGTTAGTCAGCCATCCTTGCCTCTAGCAAAGAATCTGGCATAAATAACCTAAAAGGAAGAAGAGTCCATGGCTAGCTAGCACCGCTGTTTTCATGCCTGCATCAGGACAGCAACATGGAAGAGAAGGGTAGAGGAAGCATCCCTAAGGATGTCCCCCTATGAGCTTCCCTTTCTGTTGGCTTGATGCAGGTCAACACGCGGCCTTACAAGCACCATGTTGAGCACCATGTTGGAAGCAGGCACACCACACCTTCTTCAAAGGCATTCTCAATGACTTACTCCTGTCTCCCAATAGCCCATTCAACATGGACTCAGCGATGGAGTTAGTGCTTTCTTCATCAAATGGCACCGCCAGCTGGGGATCAGATCTTCAACATACCAGTCTCTTGAGGGAAGACTCTTCATATCCAAATCCTATTAGCCTCTACGGAGTGTGAGCCCCTGACTGATAGAATTGGTTTGGATAACTGTCTGGCATTCTTGAGGAGATGCAGTCTCTTTCTGGGGGAGGGAGCTCCAGGCAGCATCCCCGCCTGGGCCACAGCTAAGTGAGAAAAATCCAAGCACTTTTCTCATCAAGCTCAAATCAACTGTGTGAAACCTCAGAGGGACCTCCTCTGTGCCTTCCTAGTCGTCTCTATCTGAACAGTCCTACAGGTTCTGAACGTTAATCAGTGTCATCGTGAGTCTGCTGATGTTACGAAGAACTTAATTGGTTCTTTGGAGGAAAATGAGTCACCATCAGGAGAATAAGCTGCAGGGCAGGAACACACAAGGGGGAAAGGGAAATGAAACTGCACGTGGAAAAGATCAAGTGTGCCCTTAACGCTTCTCCTAGGCTGCAGTCCCAGATGAGCCCACTTTTGCTGATGGAGCTTAAAGAGGGTTTCAGAACCGTGGAGACAAAGGGTGTGCCTCCCCTGCTTTGTTTCTCTCCTTTTCTGCATGTGGCACCATATCCAGCAGTGGGGGAAGAGGACAGACCATCCGCCTGACTGTCAGAGTTGATCACTGCTGACCTTATCAAAACACAGAATCAATACACTCTCCTCCCAGCAGCCCAGAAAAATCATAAGGATTTTGAACTGAAGCAATTTGAAGTGCAGAATCGCATGAATCTGGAGACAAGTCGGTAAACTGTTGGGTCTCCGAATCCTTCCATGCCCTTCCCGAGAGTCAGGCAAGACCAATAACATCACTTAGAATTCTGTTTAGGGTTGGAGAGGCATCCAAAGAAATCTTTGATAATCAGCCCACCTCCTAGCTGGATGGTATTCCAGGCTCATGGCACCAGGCTGCTTTGAAGGAGCCCTGAAGGAGGCTGGGAGAGTAGGCTTCATCTTCCCCAGGATCACTCAGTAAAGCCTCTCCAGGCCTGGCCCTAGAGAAGTCTACAAGCCTTTTACATTTGGAAAAACCAAGTTGTGTTCTGTCTCCCTCTCACTTCTTTGTTCTTTTTAAAAAATATTTTTTTTCAGATTTGCTTTTTTTTTGTTTTGATTTTTTTACTCTTTTCCTCCTCCTCCCCTTCCTTCCTTCCTTCCTTCCTTCCTTCCTTCCTTCCTTCCTTCCTTCCTTCTATCCTTCCTTCCTTCCTTCCTTCCTTTTTTTTCCCTCAGACGAGACAAGTCTTGAAAGAAGGTTGGATACAGATGCCTGATATCCTAGTTCTTAAGAGGCTCCAGCAGGCTGGTCTTGAGCTCCAGGCAGGTTGGGTTACACAATAAGCCTTTGGCTCAAAAAACTGACCAAAACAAAGTTCCCAGAAGACTGGGAGAAAGGAATGGAGGAGGAACTAGCTGTGGGCAGAATGGGAGTTAGATGGGACCATCTTCGTGGAGGAGGCCTATCTTAAAGGAGAAGACAGAATCATGGCCATGTGATGGTTTGGGTTGGGAGGAGAGTCTATTTGCTCCAGAACATCAGACTGGTTCCTTATGCCAATAGGAACTGAATTCCCTTTGGCCATATCTTCCATCTCTCCTCTGGCCTTCTTGGTTTTTAAGGGCAAACCATACTCTTGAGAACTGTGATCCAGCTACTTCCTAGCATTCCTACAATCTCAGAAACTGTAGCAGCAGGAGCCAGTATAACTCAGGGGCCCAGGACTGTTGGAATATCCAGAAATTCTCCTTACTGTCCTTGTCCATCCAATGGTTTTCCTCATTCAGTAGTGGGTTTCTGTAGACAGACTTTCTTTTCCGCTGTCACACCCAAATAATGACATGGAGATTTGTTATTAATTATGAAAGCTTAGCCTTTAGCTTAGTCTTGTCTCAACTAGCTCTTATAAATTAACCCATTTAGTAATCTGCACTGTCAAGTGGTGATGCCTCTCTTTTATCTTGCACCTCCTGTTTTCTCTCCATCTGGTGACTCTGCCTTTCTTCTTCCTAGAGTCCTCTCTGTCCCTGGAAGTCCCATCTAACCTCTTCCTAGCTATTGATCATTTAGCTTTTTATTATACTAACCACAGCAACACATTTTCACACAGTGTACAAATAGCCCACAACAGGTTCCTTATGGGAAAGAACTGACCTCACACTCCAACCTAGGAGTTACATAGGGCGGGGTTGGAGACAAGAGTTCCAAAGGGACTCAGAGCTTACTAGGAAAGGCAAGTCTAACCTCATGAGCTGATTAAAAATATATTTATTTTGTGTGTGTGTGTGTGTGTGTGTGTGTGTGTGTGTGTGTGTGTGTTATGAGTACATGTGTGCCATGTCATATACATGAGGACAGAAGGCAATCTGGTTCTCTCCTTATACAATATGTATACAATATGAGTTCTGATATTGAACTAGGGTAGTCAGGCTTGGCTTGGCAGCAGGCACCCTTAGCTCTGGAGGCATGTGGTCAGTCCTCCAGCTGGTTTTACCATTGCTGCTTATACAGAAACATTGTAGCCAACCATTCTGTGGCCATAAGATTTGTTGTAGAGCAAGAACTAGGGCCTCAAATCCCATGGCTCCTTCCCTGACCTCACTGCATGCTTATACATGATCATGCCTTTGAACATTTGACATCCTCAGCCTGGAAAGCATCCCACCCAGACAAAATTAATTGCTTTGCTTTCTGAGCTCCCAAAGGACTTTATACTTGCCTTAAAAATAAAATGAAGGGACAAGTCCCCTAGAGCACAGGGGATGTGGGGGGGGCAGTGAATGAAGAGAGAAGTAGGAGAAAGAGAGGGGGAGGAGAGGAAAACACATGCAACTAGGAAGATTGAGTCAGGGTAGGAATAGAAGACAGAAGAGAGAGAGAGAGAGAGAGAGAGAGAGAGAGAGAGAGAGAGAGAGAGAACATAAAAGAGGAGCCATTATTGGTTTGAAGAGAAAACTGAACCTAAAGAAAGGTCTAGAGACCTACAAGACTGCCGCCAACTAACAATTTTAGCATCCGTGGAAAGGCTACCATAAATACCATTCCCGGATAATGAGATCAACAACTAACTTATCCATAGAACCCTCATCTAATACCTGGAAACAGAAGCAAACACCCATACCTAAACACTGAGTCGAACTAGAATCCAGATGCAGATGGAGAAGACAAGAACAGGTTGCAGAAACACATAGAGACAGCAGACCTGAACAAGGAGGAGCTAACGGGCCCCCAGACTGATAGCTGGGAATCCAGCATGGGACTGACTCAGGCCCCCCTGAATATGGGTCTCAGCCAGAAGGACTGAGCAGTCTAAGGGACCTCAGACAGTGGAGCCAGGAGGTATCCCTGGTGCACAAAAGGGCTTTGCGAACACATCCCCCATGGAGGGATAACTGCCTTAATCTAGAGACAGGAGAGAAGCCCTAGTCCCTACTTCACATGACCTGTCAGATCTACATGACCCCACCTGGATGGCATTGCCCTACATGTGGAATTGGGGTGGGGGGATGGGATGGGAGGGTGGTTAGGGTGCAAGTGAGGGGCCAGAGAGAGTAAAAGGGAGGGAAGGAGGGAGAGGAAACTGGGATCCACATGTAAAATAATAAATTAAGTAAAAAAATAAAATGAAATGAAATAACTGCTCATATTGTCTTTACTGGTTGTTTGCTTGGCTGTCTCCTCTTATGCAAGCAATTCATCTGTTCCACAAAGGTGTATCTTTGCCAGGTGTGGAGAAGCATGAGGCACATCACTGGTGGATTCTGGCCCTTACTGAGCCAGGTGGAAGGACGAATGGCCTAGACAATGCCAGGCACAGAGAAAGCCCGTGTGAAACATTCTTGAGGAATGGTATTTAGAAAAGACCAGGCAGGAAAGGGGCCAGAGTCAGGACAGGGAAGCATGCTTAAGGACTCGATGTTTTGTTATCATATAGCAAGTCTGGACCTGGGAGGAAAGAAAAATAGCCAGAAACGAGAAAATCTTGTTTGCCAAGCTAGACTGGGGGAGAGGTCCCGGAGGGTCAGGCTGCTGCAAGGATGGCATGAATGAGGAGCCTGCCATCCACAGGGCTCATCCAAGGGCAAGGCTACAAGTGTTCCGCCAGCTGTTCTCGCCTGTCATTGCTGTGGACAGACACAAGTCTTGGGACCCGTGGCTGCCAATGCTGGGGACAAGGGAACACTTGTCAGGAGAGTGTACAAGGACCCATAGTGACAGGCAGGCCCTAGTGCCAACTTTATTAATTGAAGAGAGTGTAATCCACCTGATGTTTGAAAATCACATGGGCCAATGGACAGAAACCATCCCCCAGCAAGCAGCCAAGCAGACTGGATGAAGCCAGATGGGTTGGAACTGTCTGTGTGGATGGAAAAAGTAAGGTGGGGGTAGGTGGGAGTGGCAGCCTGGGCCTCAAGGCTTACTAGTATGTGGGACCCACGCCTATGGTGCCAGAGTGAGAGTACTGTGTCCATTGGTAGATGAGGTCGCCTACATGCCAGCTGTCAGCTTTTCCTGACAAAGCAGTAGGAGCCAGCCCCTTGAGCAGAGCACCATTACTGGCCTGACCTTTCTTCTCAGATGTCACTCTCCAAACAACTGGGCTCCCAGACTGGGGTATTCTGGGAACTTCCCCATGCTCCAGGATGTCATCAACCTGTGGGTAGGGAGCGCGGGATGCGCATGGCAGGCAGCATCCACAGATGGCCCCGGCGTCTAAATAAGCATTTCATTAGTTTGGAACCTGGGGGAAAATGGAGCAGGTTATAGGGAAACATAAATGAGTAAGGAGAGTCTGAGTTTAAATCCTGCTAGTTATGTTCAGCGGCTTCATAAAAACAAGCAGAGCTCCTTCTTAAAGGGGCCGCTGTTAATTAGCTTCAGTGCCTATCCAGCCCCTGTCTACTTGCAGTGTATCCAGGCAGGACTAGTCCCACAGATCCCTTTTATGCCTTCTCCTGTCATACTGAAATTGGATCTCTCATACACTAACTGTACTTTATGTCACAACTGAATGGGAGCAGCTTTGCTTCTGTTTACCCTTACTGTGCACCTTGAAAGGCAGATTCCGTCTCATCCTTCTTTCCGGAGGTCAGAGCTCAGTCCTGATCGGAGAGGACAGCCAATTCCATTTTCACAAAACATGTGTTTGTTTTTTCCTTTCCCTTCCCCTGTAGATGATGGCTGGAAGTGGTGTCTGTGTTCTCTGTGTGACCCTGTGGGCTTGTTCTAAGCTCTTGTTCATCTTCCCCTGGGGATAGCAGGGGACCTCTGCCTACCACTCCAGTGCCAGGATTCCAGTCTGCTCATCTCCCCTGATAGACACAGTCTGCTCAACAAGGAGGTTGTTTATTTATTTATCATCTTTAAATTTTTATTAGCATTATTAATTATGCAAAATAATGGGTTTCATTCATTATGACAGATATATGTATATATATATATATATATATATATATATATATAATATTCACCTCTCATTACCCTCTCTTGTTCCCCTTCTCCTGATTTTATTCCATGTTCCTCATCTCAAATAGTTTATCTTCTATCCTTCTCTGTCTTAATATTTCCCTCACCCTGCTCTCTTCTCTCTCTCTCTGAATCTATATTTTATATAGGAGAATATCTTCTCTCTCTCTCTCTCACACACACACACAATAATTTGTCTTTTTGAGTCTAACAATTATTTCTTTTAAGTGATGATTTCCAGTTCCATCAATTTTCCTGCAAATAATATAATTTTAGTTTCCTTTATGGCTGAATAAAACCCAAGAAGACTTTAGACTGTGATTCCGTGTACGTGAATGTGAACTCTCTGAAAGTGATGTTTGACTAAGAATGTATGTGGTACCGGGAACCTGATACTGTGCCTCAGTTATGTCGTCTGTAGGGTGGGCCTGGCGGGTTTCATCATTTTGCGCTGATAGTAGATATATCAGTGCCTTCCAGAGAATCTTCAGGAAGCCCGAGGAGCTGTTGGTTCCACACTGGTTCTGAGTTCTATGTTTCTGCTTGTGGTGAGTAGGTCTGACTGACTGTTTTGGATACTCGGTGCTGCCCATGAAAGGCTGGCTGTTCTGGCTCTCCCATATAACAGCTGTGGATTTCTGAGTGTCTGCTCTGCCCTGGTTTGCATTCCACGTCGCATTGTACTCTGTCATAAATACATATTATTGTTTGTTTGTTCTAGTGGAATAATCAAGACTCAAGAAAGGAAAAGCCCCAAAGTTCTGCATCCTGTCTGTAATCATGTGAGTTGGGTTTCAGTTGATTTGTGGGCTTTTAATTCCAACTATATCTGTCCTTACTCTACTCTCTGCTGACTTTGTGGATTCTATGACAGACTCTGAGTAATCTAAGCAATCCCCCAGAGTAACACTGTGTAAAGTTGTGCAGTTTATTGCAATGATGGAGATGCCCCTTTTCTTTCCCATCTAACACGAAATGATTAGTCGTTTGAAACATGACTAATGTGACACAAATGAGTTAAACATTTTTAATTTTATGAATTAAAATTCATAGTTAGAACTAAGCTCTTTTTCATGGGATTGAAGGTCCACTTCACAAGACAGAAATCATGCCTGGTACTGTTAACAGTGAGTAGTTGGCTAGGTCATAGGCTCTAAAGGGAAAACCTCACACCATATCTGCTAAATGGACACAGTAATAAACTGCTTGTAACGTCTTGTTTTTATACCATAGATTAATGCATCAGAGAAGTTTCTTTTGCAGTAGATGTGATTAACACAGGAACCCGCAGTTGGTCTATACACAGAGAATAAATGTTCAGCTCTAAACAGGAGAGCTACATCATACTCCATTCCCCCAAGACTCAGGAATCACCCTAGAAGATGGGATGGAAAGACTATAAAACCAGAGCTAGTGGATATCTGTGGGAAAATGGTATTTGCTGGACACAGTAGGACAGTTGCACATATGACCTCACAGTAGCTGTGAACACATGCACAAGGCCAACTAAAATCCCAGCATGGATGGGAGAGGGTCTTGTGATGTCATGTTCCTACTTGAGGAACTATTGGCAATGGATGGCTGCTGGGGCTGGGTGTTGGTGGCACATGCCTTTAATCCCAGCACTTGGGAGGCAGAGGCAGGAGGCTAATAGAATAACAATCAAGTGCCACAATGCTGTTTACACACAATTAGTTTTATAATTTTAGTTTTTTTATTCTAGATACACGGATTTTTGGAGTATAATGTACCCTTAGTAATACAAACAAATTCACTTCTAGGTGTTTCCTCCAAGTGTAGACATGACTTATTTTTTTTTAAATAATTAAAGTCTTGATTTTTGGTGTGAAGGCTGAGAGTCCTCAGTCTTTGACTGAGTTTCATTTAGAAGTAACACAGTTCACACATCTCCACATCAGATATTATCACACAAAGCCATTTATTCTGAAGATACTTCTCGTCGGCTATTTCAAATGCCTCGAGACAAATATTTCTCAGAAATAACTGTAATTTTATTCTTGAAGCCTTCAGTGTGAACAATATTCCCGAGGCTCCTAGTTTTTCCTCTAATTTTAATTCTCACCAATAGAAATTATTCAAAACTTTTGGAATAAAAGCTTTCTGGTCTGTCGAGTGAGTAAGCACATTCTGTTCCAGGCTGACCTCAGAGGGTTCTTGGCTTTTTTTTTTTTTTTTTTTTTTTTTTTGAGCACTATCTAGAGAACAACCTGATATAATTTTAAACGTAAGAAAAAAGCTGTTTGCTCCCTAAACTATTATTTAACAATGGACCATGAATATTTTGTCATTATATTTATTTGAAATTTTGTCTTGAAACAGGTATAAAGCAGCTTCCTATGCATGTTTAGTAGTTTATTTAATGGCTGTCTCAGTATGATGCTTAGATTATTCCTAACATTTTGTTATAAGTAATGTGAGCAACCATTTTTACAGTTGATCCATCTCTTTGTCTTTCTGTGTTTTTCCCTTTTATTGAAAATACATTATTTTCTTACACAATATGTGCTGATTATGGTTTCCCCTCCCTCTACCTCTCCCAGTCTCTCCCCTACCTCTCGTCCCATCTGGACACACTCCCTTTCTGTCTCTCATGATAAAGGAACAGGCTTCTAAGGGGTAATAATAAAGAGTAACAAAATAAAATATAATAAGATAAAACAAAAAGCCATCACTTTGAAGTTGGACAAGACAAGTAAATAGCAAGAAAAGAGCCCAAGAGACGGCACAAGAGTCAGTGGTCCACTCGTTCACACACTCAGGAATCCCATAAAGATCCCGAACTGGAAGCCATAATTTATACACAGAGGACCTGGTACAGACCGGTGCAGACTCTGTGCATGCTGCCTCCGTCTCATAGGAGTTCATAGGAGCTTTGGATCCACTTCTGAAAATTGCATTTTAAAGATAATTTTAGTTTAGTGTTATCAGACTTCTAGGCAGGTTGATTAAGTTTTATTATAGGGTATGACAGTGTGCTGGGATGAAGTGAACTGAGCAAACAAAGCCAAAACCCCTGACCCTCATATGCCCCGGGCTAGTTTTGAATTTACCATGTAGCTGAGGATGACCTGGAACTTTGGATCCTTGTGCCTTCCTGCCTCTATTTCCTGAATTCTGACTGTAGGCATTTATCAACACCTGCAGTTTCGCTTAGCGCTGGGGGTTGAACACAGTGCTTTCTGCAGGCCAGATAAGAACTTTACCAATTAAGCTCCTGTGACAGCCAGATCCATGAAACAAAAATGCCCCTAACCTGCTAGCCCCTTGCCCAAGGACAGATACTTCTGGAAGTGTTGGTGGCTATTGTTTTTATGGGAGACAAGCCACATGTTTTCACTCCCCTTAACAAATTTGTTTGATTCAACCACACCAGATGTGATTGTATTTGAACTAAAGTATTTATGGTGGTTTGAGTAAGAGTGGCCCCCACAGGCCCATATCCCTGAGTGCTTAGTCATCAGGGAGTGGTACTGCTTAGAAGGACCAGGAGGTGTGGCCTTGTTGGAGGACGGGTGTCACGGAGGATGGGTTTTGAGGTTTCAGAAGCCCAAGCTAGGCTCAGTGTCTCTCTCTTCTAGCTGCCTGTGGATCTGGATGCAGAATTCTCAGCTACTTCTCCAGCACATGACTGGCTGCATGCCACAACGACGTTCCCCACCATGACAGTAATGGGCTAAATTTCTGAAACTATAAGCAAGCCTCAATTAAATGCTTTTAAAAATAACAGTTGCTGTGGTTGTAGTGTCTCTTCACATCAATAGTGACTAATGCAATATATTAATTACTTTTAATTATAAAAGTTGCTATAGAATGTATGCTTCCTATAAGCACAGGCTTTTAGTGCCAATGGAATTCTCCCCATGAAATTCCCTGTGACTGAAGGATTATTTAAGGAGGCATCTATGATGGTTACTTTTCACTGTCAACTTGACTAGATTTGGAATCACCTAGGTGATATACTCCTGGAAGTGTCTGTGAGGGTGTTTGCAGAGGGGAAACTGAGGAAGAAGGACCCACCCTAAAAGTGGGCGACATCATTTCATGGACTGGAGTTGCTGACTAAATGAAAAAGGAAGAAAGGAGGAAGTAAACTAGGCAACAGCATTCATCTCTTTGTGCTTTGTGATGTAGCTATAATGTGACCTGTGACCTGGCTTTCTCCACCACAATGCTTTTAAACATTGAGCCAAACTAAACCCTTATTTCTGTAAGTTACTGTTTTCCAAATGGTTTTGTCACGGGAGTGGGAAAAATAACTAATTCAGTTTCCCAAGTCCACACTAGATACACACGATAGCTGTTACTGGCCATCTGTGGGGTCAAGAGATATGCATAAACATAGGCAGGGTTCAGGGTCTGAGGCTGGGCTCCATCACAGGTCTGGAATGCTCCAGCTGATGGCTTCCAGACCTCCCTGACATGAGGAAGGGATAGACAACCAGATACATGGGCTTGGTTTATGATGCCTCCCTGGAGACTACTCTGAAGGCTAAGCAGAGAGAGGCCGGCAGTTGTGGCTATCCAGGCAGTAGTTAATATATTACTGTCAAGTCAACACAGCACAGGAGCTCCATCCCTGGGGTGAGGATAGAGGAGCGAAACGTGATTCATGTGATTCTGATAACTGAAGTTTAGTTAATAAATTTTAGGACCTTGAATGTGCACAGGTGATTTGATCAACCTTGGGCATGGTTGTAGGAAAAGGAAGAATCCTGGAGGGCCTTAGCGGTAACATGTTTTCACTGCAACTCAGGCTGCCATGAGGCAGCTGTGTACCTTAGGTATCATCCTCAATTCTGGTTTTGTTTTCACTTGAAAAGATGGCTCAGCGACTTCTTAGGATGGAGTCTCTGAGATGTGTAGCTTTTGGGTTTCTTGTGTGCACACTTACTTATTTCCATCACATTTTAATCTAGAGTTTACTAGCTCTGGGTTAAGAATGGTGCACATCCTATCAATCATTTCTCCCATTCTAGTCTCTACCCTGGATTTAAGGTTAGATTTTTAGTGAGTTTAGGAGGGAGTTTGGCATGCCCATTTTGAAATAATCCTTTGACAATCATTCTTCTACCCTTCCCCAAAGGACCTTGATTGAGAAGGTATTTTAGCTCACATATGGAGCCTCAGTTGATCCTTGCAAAAGGCAGGGCAGTCATTATGATCTGTTTTACAGGAAAGGAAATTGAAGCATGGAGAGGTGACACCATTAGCTTGTAAATCTCAGAGCTGTATTGTAACCAGGAATTTCTGACTCCTCCAGAAGTCATTCAGCTGGCTCCTTTCTCTGAAGACCTCACAGGCACTCCATCACTGTGGCATTCCTAGGCCTGCAGGTGGCAGGCAGACTGGCAGATGTTTTACTGGACTGTGTTGATAGTTCAGTGGGCCAGAGCATCTGGGACAGGGAAGCTGTGGAGCTTAGACAGGACCTGCTGCTGTGCATGGGGACTCCACAGGATCTGATTAGCTTGCAAGTTTTGGTGGAATTTGGGTTGTGAAGGTGACACCTCCTCTGGTGGGAATGCTGAGGCCATTAAGGATGCACAGAGCACATGTCTAAATGCAACAGCTATGCCTCACTCCCCTAGAATGTAGGTTGGTAGTGAAAAAAAAAAAAAAAAAACAACAGCAAACATTTATTGCCCACTTTTAAGGGCTGCTAGAGGAGAAAGTCTGGAGTACTGCTTGGAAGTCAGTCTGGAAAGGAATCAGTGCTTTTTGACAGAGAATACAAGGCGCTTGCTGAAGTGAGACATCATGTCTAGCCAGTGGATGCTGACTAGGGTTTTCTCTAATCCTGCAAAGAGACCACAGTCTTGTCACCATGGGAGACACAGGCAAAATGGAAAACTAAGAGGCTTAAGAGTTCAGAAGATAACCCAGAGGCACTCTGATCAGTTTGTACTGTTTCCATGACACAATCTACCATCAGAAATTTGTTAGAATCACCCACCATGTAAATTCTCACAGGAACAGAGTGGAGTTCAGGCCATCTTTCTCTTATCTAGCTAACTTCCAACTTCTGGGACCTCCAAGTATTTAGGATGGGGGAGAGAGTTATCATTCATTCATTCATTCATTCATTCATTCATTCATTCATTCATTCATTGATCCATCCATCCATCCATTCATTCATGCTATCTCTAGTTCAGGAGACCCAGTACCAACAAAGAGCCAGGCATCTTCCTACACATTTTCGGTGTTGAGTCCTTTTAGTATCATCTCAATTCTCTTCCTTTGGTGGGAGGATGCATTATGAGTAAAATTAAGGATGTGGGCAATTGGCCTGGTCAGCTCTGATGACTTGGAGAAGACTCTAGATCACTCTCCCTTCCACACAGCTTAAATGTTCTTTATATGGTCCTCACATTCCCAGCTCAATTGTAAGCCATTATTAGCCTCTCACACATGTCTTCCAATTTTGTTTTCCTTACAAACTGGAATTTCCAAGCAGATCTTTTGGTAGAGAAGGAGGGTAGGACTGGAGATTGATATCAATGAACATTCGAAGGAAAAGAAAATCTAACTGGAAGTGTTGTGAGCCACCAAGAATACTGTAAGACAATCCTAAAGCATATGCAGGGAGAACCAGCAAAGAACAGGAAAGGCAAGGGATGACAGCACCGAGTTACTCAGAATTTGCTGGGTTTTACCAGCTCATCTGTGGTGGTTTGAGACCAGCCTGGTCTACCAGAACGAGTTTCAGGACAGGCTTCAAAGCTACACAGGAAACCCTGTCTCGTAAAACAAACAAACAAACAAACAAACATTTCATGCCATGGTCATGGTATCTCTTCACAGCAATAGAAACCCTAACTAAGACAGTCCTTGGCTAAATTCACTGGCTTCCCACTAGATTTTATAGTCATTAGAATCTGGTTCTCCTTTGGTCTAGGAATACATCTGGTACTCCTCAGAAGGAGGCTCAATTCAAATCTCCACCGAGTAGCTAAGGTCCAAGTCTATATGACCTGCTCCAGCTAGCCAGGGCCTCACTGCTGATTTACTTTCTGTCTAGACTGTCATTCTGTTTTTCATAGTGGACCCTGAAAAGGTGCCATAAATTTCTATCAGTGGTTTGCAGTTGGGGTCTGGGGTTCCATTTTTGACTTCCAGATTCCTGAATTGACAGCTGTTGGGACGAGGCAGAGATTTCTTTACTTGGGCTAAAATGGGAAGGTGTTCCCAGGAGTGAATGTTTCTGAGAGAGGCTTTTAACTTAGGAGTGAGGGAGTAAAAGGAAGAAGAGAAAGTGTATATGCTTTGCAAATTACATGAAGGTAAGGATTATTTCTTTTATAACTGCTTTCCCCAGAGAGAATTCTTGATGAGTGGGATATCCTGTTGAGAGAGAAAGAGAGAGACAGAGACAGAGAGAGAAAGAGAGAGAGAAAGAGAGAGAGAGCTCATCCTATGTACTCATCCTCCTGCTCCATCGTTCGACACCTTTGATAGAGGCCAACAATAATAATTTACATTTACTGAGAACACACTGCCAAGAAACTCAAAAACATATTATAAATGTCATGTGCTGTGACAGGCACTGTTATCCTGTGAGAGATATCGCCACAAATCATCCAATAATTAATTTACAAATACCAGAAAACCGGAGGGTACTGGATGAAAACCGGTGTGACTGTGCAGGGAACCAATCACATCAGATCAATTTAATTTCCTCCAATGTCAGGATGACAGGTCTGGAAGATAAGGCAACAGCAATAGACGTAAAATATTCTGACTTCAGTAAGCCCTTTAGCTCTGTTCCATGTGATGGCCTCATAAACATGCTATGAAAATATGGCGTAGCCTCTGCTATTGTTATTTAGTCTTTGATTTATCACCAGTCTCCTTCCCTAAAGAGTTTGAGTGGAGGGCTCTGCACAAAAATATCTGCCACTGGGGAAAGCATTGGAAGGGCCTAGCTCAGGGCCAGGCCTGGAATTAGTCTTGCTCAAGTAACACAATTACAGAGATAAGTCACAATGACACAGTCCCTTAATATTTACAAAATGCTATGCATTGGGCCTCAGACTAAAGTCTCTTGATGCTAAAGTCAGATCAACTGCTTTCCCATACATGCCTTGAAAGGAATTATTCACTCATTTATTCCAGGAAGACTATGTTTTTTTTTTTCCAGGACTATAATGAGGAGGTCTTAGAATGTAATCTTTATAGAGGAGGCTGGGGGAAGCTGGTTTTCTTAGGACAATTCCAGCCTGTGATATTCTTTACATGATAATTCCCTCCATGGAGTAAAGTAGTTGCTCCAACCCTGAAAGCAGACGTGATGTTAAGAGTTTGATTCAGGCAAGGGTAGAGTGACCAACATAAACAATGCTTCTTTATTCTTATGAATTGGGATAGAGATGGGGGATTCCACAGCTCCTTAAAGGCCCCCGATGGAACCTGTGATAGGTCCTCCAGGGCTGCACCTGGTGGCAAAAACCTATCTTTCCTTTCTGGTACCTTCAGGCTTGAGAGATGCTCAACAAGCCAAACTGTCTGAGAGCAGAGGGAACATATAATCATGAGTAAACAAAGGAAAACTCATCACCACTTAAGAGGTGGCCATCTCTGAGGTAGAGCAAATGATGAGGCAGAAGCGAGCCCAGTCAAACAGAAGTAAGGACTCACAAGGAAAACAAGGGAGCAACATTGATTTTCTGAAACAATAGAAAGCTATTTCCTAGGTTTTTTTGTTTTGTTTTGTTTTTGTAATTGGAAGGGAACCTATAAAAGGACCACTCGGTGCTGGAAGCAGAGCCAGTGCCCTGTGAGATCCTTTGGGAGAAAAGGATCACAAGGTAAAAGCCAGGAGAAGAGAGCTATGGAGATCATGAGTGACACCGCTCCCCCCCAGACCCAGCCTGGAGCTCTGTTGTGAAAGAACAGGGGCTCTAGAAGGGTAGATGGAGAAACAGACATTGATGAAGAAAGCATGGGGAAAATGCCCCCTCAAAAGAGAACAGCTGAGTGGCAGATATGGTCTTGAGTATGGAACCGCTCACGGAAAGCCCCAGCAAGTTTTCCACAGGCATATCCTGGGCATAGTGAGGTGACTCCAAGGAAAAGGAGAAAAATCGACAGGGCATTGGTAGAATTAGTGCATCATTTACACAGGAAAGGCTATATTTATTTGCAAAACTGGAGGTCACATGCCCATGGAAAGTATTTACCACGTCATGGTCTAAGAATTCTATATCCAGCCAGGGCCATTCATCTCTCAACTCACTTTTGACACCCAGGTGCTGGTGAGTACCTCACCCACATTCCACTCACAATGTCAAAAATTGGAGGGGACCCTTAGGATGATTGTGGTCACCTCATCCTTCCATCAACATAATTCATTTTTCCTTTTATGAATGTGTGTGGGTTCCCGGTGTGGTAAGGCAGAGTGTGTAAGGGCAGAAAGCAGGGGAATATCAGAGAGCTGTTAAAACCATTAGATAGGCTCTGGAAGATTTGATGGTTATTTGCATTTAGACATATTTACTGAAAACTGAGTTGGTCCTAATAAATATAATCTCCTGTGTATATGAACAGGCCCCAGGAAACAAAATTGGGTTGTAATAGGATTTCTCAGTGGGAGAAATTGACAGTAGTGTGACAGTCTTTCCCTGAGAAGGTTACATTTGAGGTTACCAGGTCCAGTAAATTAAAATATGGGATGCTCAATTAAATTAGAATTTCAAATCAATAATGAAAAAAAATACATATGTTTTAATCACTGTGTGGGCATCCTGCATTTCACCTGGAAGCAGTATTGCTACTACATCCTGCAAGCACACAGGTCTGCTTTTCTTTCTTTTCTTTCCATTTGATTTTGGTACTCAGCATGGGAATTAAAAACGCACATACAAACACAAAAGCAAGTCACTGAGTACTGTAAAGAAAGACTGTAAAAAGCTGGACCTGTAACCCCTTTGCTCACAAGCCCACCAATTCCTAGCTCCTGGGTTAGCAGAGATGCAGGCCAAATCTTTTAATTTGATGACTTCCCTTCTAAGAGGAAAAAGCACTCACATCACATATTTACACTGGTTCACTCAAAAGAGGGCAGGCTTACAGATTAAAAAAAGAGGGTGATTGGAATGTCACAAGACTGATTCAAACCTGAAATGGAAGACAGTTTCTCCCCTAGGATACCCTAAGGGTTTTCAGAATCCTTTGCCATAGCAGGAGAATATACTTGAGATACATTCCAGTCAGGTGAGTTGAGATTGCTAAAATACAGGCAGCATAAAAAGGGAAGGTCCAAACAGAGTCTATTTAGTCTTTTAAGTCCTAAAGGCTTACCTCTGTTTGTGGTCCTCCCTGTCTACTGCTTTCTGTCTAAATTCGAGGAACTTGCTTTCTTCTGCAAGGGAGGTTAGCAAAGGACACATCCCTGTAGCCATGTTAGTGGTGCTCATGAACAGGGATGGGAATGGGAGGGACACCTGTGATATGAGATGGGAGGAGCTGTGGGAATGGTTCTGAAGGATACTTGGCCTCAAGGCCCTTGGCATCGGGCTGGTATCATCCCCATTGGCTATGATGACATCAAAATCAATCTGCATGTCTGCTAGGTCATGACCTCAAACCTGTCGACTCTACTTGTCACTTGGGGAAAGTAACCCAGAGTTTTTTCAGTGCCTCTCTCCTGGGGCAGGCAGTTGAGCCCTGCATTTTCAAGGGAGCTTTTGGGATTCTCCATACAGACAGATGCTAATGTTTTAATGGTTGGTAAAAAAAGAACCCAGAAGTGAAAGATGGAGCTAGTGCCGCATGGGAGCAGAAGGAAGAGTGGCTTCTGCATGTCTGTCTCTATGTTTGAGACACATTTGACTCATCCATTGCTGTTGTGGCATTTAAATTCTGTTATAGTGTATGTATGTGACTGTGTGTGCGCACATGCACATGTGTGTTTGTGTGTGCATGTATATGATTATAGGGTTAATTTTATTAGCATTTACCAGGTGTCAGCAGCTATGTTAAGCATGTGAACTTATTTTCTCTCTGAAATAAATGAACGCTGTGGTTTTGTTTTTGTTTTTAAGATGGTTACATTAAAATGCAAGAGTGTCTCCCATCCATCCAGGTACTAACCAGGCTGGACCCGGCTTAGGTTCCAAGATCTGGAGAGATCAGGCTCCTTCAGGGTGGTATGGCTGAATACTTTTGCACATACCTTAAATCCCAGCACTTGAGAAGTAGAGGCAGGCAGATCTCTGTGAGTTCAAGGCCAGCCTGATCTACAGAGCAAGTTCCAGGACAGCCTCCATAACCACAGTGATGCCCTGTCTCTAAACAACAACAACAACAAAAAAGCAAGAGAGTTTACACAATTGGTTTCAAGTTGTACAGCCTGCAAGAGGCAAAGCAGGATTCTAACTCAGACATGCCTGACCCTGGGGTGACTTCCTACTTCCCCATATGCCTTCCTACTTCACAATCAAATGCAGTGAGCAATGACAAGCCAGAGCGCAGCATTGGTTAAGTTACTTGGATGTGGGAGGCTGCTCTGCTGGGAGTAGCTAGTGTGGGCCAGATGGACAGAGGAAGATTTCTTAGAAAGGGAGACTTGGAGACTGGCTTCTAGCTGATGGCCTTGGATTTGAGTTGGTGAAGGAATGAGCAATAAGAACATCAACCCTGGCGGGTGGAGGCAGGGGCTTGTGGGATGTACATGAGGGTAGGGCAGGTTTCTACTTGTACTTCATCCAATCAGAAAGAACACAAGGAGGAGCTGATTTGACCTAATGGGAGAAGAGTATTTATGTCCAATGTGGCACACAGAGTGACCAAGAGAGGATTTATTATAACAACGAGAAGGATAATGCCACGAGATGGTGAGATACTACGGTTAGAGTAGAGGTGGCAGACAATCAGGCTGCCTTAGCTTTAGTCGTCATTTTACAGGTGATGGGAACCTGTGAGAGGGTATTGAGATGGAGGAAGGATGAGCAGGTTCCAGCGATGTTTAGAACGTAGCTGGAAGGGATTTGGAGATAGAAGCACAGTGTGGGGATACTGGCGGGAACACAGCCCAGAGTTCCCTGGGAACTCATGAGTTAGCTAGGGAAGAAGAGAGCCTTGTTGGTTACAGTGTCAGGGAGGCTACTGTCCTCAGGAGAGGTGGTGTGTGGGAAGGCACAAATAGGTGGCTCTGGTAAGAAACTGTGTGGCCTGGATAGTGCACTGTCAAGGTTGACAAGATGGCTCTGGGTGTCTGAATGCCTGTGGCCAGCACCAGCAGCCTGTGTACAGATCTTGGAGAGGGGGACTTTCCGTCTCCCAGCTGGTGCACGGCCCATCAGAGACATGTCAGGGGAAAGACCATCAGGAGCATGTCCCTTGGATGCCGATGGCCATTACGCCTTTTATTGTCTTCCTCACACGCTGACTTTACATACAATCCTGACTTTCTTCCAGATTCCCCACCACCACAGGCCAGTCACCCTTCTCTACACTGATTGTGAACAAACCAAGCCATCACCATGCAAGGTGGCTGAAATAAAATGTGTAATTGTGCTGAGAGACACCTTAATTGTTTATTAATTACACCATAAATCATAGTGACACCTGTGCTTGTGCTCCTGTTAATTTACTCTTTCGATGTGGGGGATGGGAGCATGTCCTGCCTTCTGGAGAATTGCATGGCTGAAGAACAACAGGGCCCTTAGCTGTCGAACAGAAGCACCTAACCGGGAATGGGCCATGAGGGCTCTCGATGCTTCTCACTAGTTGTCATCCTCAACTACATTCCTACCCACCTCTGGCCAAGAGTATAAAGCTGTGTATTTATGAGGCCTTGAGGGGGTAGAGGGTGTGGGGTGGGATACTCAACTCCCTCCATATCATTTCATCCTCCTAGAGCAGTGGTTCCCAACCTTCCTAATGTTACGGACCCTTTATTACAGTTCCTCATGTTGTGGTGACCCCAACCATACAATTATTTTATTGTTACTTCATAACTATAAGTTTGCTACAGTTATAAATCATAATATTTGTGTTTGCTCTGGGTGTTGGTGGTACATGCCTTTAATCCCAGCACTTGGGATGCAGAGACAGGAGAATCTCTGTGAGTTCGAGGCCAGGCTGGTCTATACATCGAGTTCCAGGACAGGCCCCAAAGCTACAGAGAACCCTGTCTTGAAAAACAAAAACAAACAAACAAACACATGACAAAGCAAATATCTATGTTTTCCCATGATCTGAGATGACCCCTGTGAAAGGGTCATTCAACCCCCAAAGGAGTCATGACCCACGGTTTAGAACCACTGTCCTAGATGCTGGTGAAGGGAGGGATTATTGTGTTTGTTCTACAGGGGAGAAACAGGCTCAGAGTGTTTATGCAATTTCCAAGGTCAAACAACCAGTTAAATGGCATTGCTGGAGTTTGGGCTCAGGCTTGCTGGACCTCTAAAAGATTGAGCTTCTGGTGTGGGAGTCAGGGAATGGCCCACGGGCAGGACATCAGCTCTGCTGTATCCTTTTATGGACCTTTGTGTTTATCCAAGGAGAGGTGAGATGTATTCTGACTAATCCCCCTCATGCTTTTTGAAGATTGTATCTAAAACAGAAGCAGAGTTTATTATCCACAGCTTCTTGGCTAGCGTATTTTGGTACCCTGCCAATTGGATTGGCTACTGCTGGAATTCCCCCTCTAACTGACCTCCATTCCAGACAATCACCCTCTCCTGTCCCCAAGAACCTCTCTCTGCTCACATCTGTCGGCAGCCATCAATGACCAAGCAACTGGCCCTGGAGAGTGCAGGGTTGCTCCAGATGGCTAATAGAACTTTACTGTGACCATCATTCTTAATGTGGTCAGTGTAGAACCCCTGTCTGCAGGCACCTGTGTGGTATGTGGGACAGCGACCAGTGGCTACTGGGAGTAGGGTCCTGACTGCCTGAACTTCCCTCCTGGGCCTCAGAACACACCTTTGATTCTGAGGACTGGCTCTAGAGGAGCACCCAGCTTTGGGAATGTGCTCTTCAGAGCTGAGATGAGATCGATTAGAAGAGAAGGGACAACTGGCAGTATTGGCTGGTGGAACTTCTGTCTTCTGTCTTCAGTAGGGCAGAACGGGGTGGCAGGTGGGAGTTATCACTCTCTCTCCTCCCTCCCAGTCAGTCCTGGCCTTCCTTCAGGGCTCAACCTCAGGGCGCTTTCTTGACATTGGGGGGATAGCTCAGTTGGTAAAGTGCTTGTCCTGCAAGCATGACAACTGGAGTTCAACCCTTAGGATACATGTTAAAAAAATAAAATAAAATAAAAGCCAGGGGTGGTGGGCACTTGTATTCCCAATGCTGAGGAGGCAGAGACAGGCAGATCTCTGGGATTGCCAGGCAGCTGTCCTAGCCTAATGGGTGAACTCTAGATGAAGAAGAGATGTTGTTTAAGAAAAAAAAAAGTGGATGGCATCTGTGGAATGACACTCCAGTGTCCTGTGACCTGCAGAGGTTCCCATGCATGCATGTGCACACACACACACACACACACACACACACACACACACACACACACACGAGGGAGGGAGAGGGAGAGCGAGAAAGAGAGCTCAGCTACTTCTGTAATTGTTCTTTGTTTTTTTTTTTCTCCCAAATATTTTTCTCTATTCATGACAGCAAAGTCAGCCATGGGTTTATTTGTTTAGCTTCTCCCCCAGTCACCATGAGGGCTGCTATGTATGGGAGAGGTTTGCTTTGTTTAGCACCAAGCTAGATGCCTGCACAATGCTCAGTGTATAATAAATTCCAAACAAATATTTGTGGAATGAACAAGTGAACACATGAATATTGCAATTGAGCTATGGTGATGGTCCCTTCGAGGATGATTCCCTCAGTCTCAGCAGATAAAATATCTCCGGATGCACTGGCCAGTAGGTGATTTAATCCCTGAAAGACAGAGGAAAGAAATGGACAGGGTTTTAGAAGCCATCTGAAGCTAGCAGAGTGGCTAGATTATTAGGTTCTAAAGCCTGAGGCATGGATGCCATCTCTGCCTGGTACACAGTGGACACCAGATACATAGAGTGATCAGTGAACAAGGAGAAAAGTTAGGAGGGAGTTGTTAGCCTTTTGTGTGAGAAGTAAGTTAATCTGTGAGAAAGGAACCTGCCTGCCAGCAGAGGGACAGGAGGGTTTGAGCACGGCCTGTGAGGTAATTTTAACATAGGAAGAAGTAGGCCTTTGTCTTCCCAGCTCCATTTCTCCCTGGCCTTCTGCTGAGAGGATCTGCTGCAGGATTAGCGCCTTCCAGCAGGGAGGCAGTGAGGCACCAGGATGGGGATGTTTCCTTGGGCTTTACTTAGGTCTAGAGGGTTTGGAAGAAATTGCTGTCAGTGTCTGACTGCTTTGAAGCTTGGAGGACCATGCTGCAGTAGAAATGGTTGCTTTAGGAGGCTGGCAGACCTCTCCTGCCTCTTCAGTCCCTGGTCCACTCTTCTCATAGGACACAATGGGGCCAGGCCTCAGGTAGATGAGAGCTCCCTGGAGATCCAGAGCTACAGCTAAGGGTGGTAGGCAACTACCCAAGGGGATGCATGCGGCAGGCAACCTTTGGGGTCTCCTAGCCCAGGTCTGCTGGGTTTAATTATCATGGCTGTTATGGAGTCAGGAAAGGGCTTCAGGAAGAGACAGAGTGAGTTAGCAGAGGATCAGGGGAGCTTGGAAAGGGGAAGGCTGACTATAAGGGCAGGGTGGAGGAGGAACACAGGTATTTAGGAGGAAGGCATCAGAGAAGATTAAGCAAGAGGAGGCCTTCCGTGCCTATGGGAGGGCTGAAGAGGACAAGTCTGGTAGCTGTGCCATTTCCTTTCGGGCTGGACATAGATGGACTTGGAAGACACACTGAACTCTGAGAAGTAGGGGAATGGTGACAGCATCCTCCCCCTCCCCCAGGAGGTACCTACCCAGTGAAGGGAAGAACATTCGAACCCACCATGGATTCCCTGGACGAATCCCATATTCTGATGGGAGTACTACTGAGTCTTCCATGTAGCTGTACCAGGGGACATAGTGCACCTTTGTGGATTCTGTCTTGACTGAGCTAGAGTCTTTAAAGTCACATTCTCTGTGGTGAAGATGAAAAACAAAGCAAAACCCTTCTTGAACATAATTGTGTCACTGCTGGGGTCAGGACATTGAGATCTAGGCAGTGTCCAAGGTCTCCAGATAGGATGGATCTAACATTTGCCTCTGTTCAGTGTGTGTGTGTGTGTGTGTGTGTGTGTGTGTGTGTGTGTGTGTGTAAGGGGGCATGACTCAAGTGAGTCCTCTGGGAAGCAGGCACTGAAGTGGAATTAGAAGGGTTTTAAAGGAAGGAGCACCTGCAGAAGAGAAGGGAGGAGGAGGTGGGTTTGGGCAGCAGACACTGCCAAGAATCTCTTCAGTCTGATGGGTGGTGGATTCCAGAGCCAAAGCTGAGTGAGTGTTCAAAGGGTCATTTGTTGGTGGAGACAGCTGGGCTCTTGCACTAATGTGCCCAGTCGCTGGTCAGTATTATTGAGATACCTAAGAACACTCCATCCCAGGGGACAGCCCATCTTTCCTGCTGTCATACCTCTGTGTAAAGCATCTGACACTATTAATGATTGCCCTGGGACTATGAAGTAAACAAGGACAGTGCCTCAGCAAACAGGACATCTGGTTACCATATTCCCAGAGAACTATTACAGGATCAGCCTTTGAATTTTATTCTCTCCTGGTTCTATACTGTTAATACTGTTTAAAAACTAGTTGCTTGTCTTATATAAAATAGTAACATTCACTGGGCATACATTTATATGCCAGGTTGGAGTTGAGCATTTTGCACGAATTCATTCTATTAATACTTTTAACCTCATGAAATCAGAAACTTATCATTTTAGTTATTGTATGCTTTATCTTATATACTTATAATTATTTGCTTATATGTTCCATATACTTACTATATTCTCAAGTAGTATGTTTATTGGCTTATATAGTATTAATATTTACAACAGCCCTCATTTTTATAGGTGAGGAAACTAATATGTGGGAAGGTTGTATGGTTTTCTCAAAGTCATCTATCATTTAAATGGCAAAACAAGGTTGTGAACTAAGAGGTTTGCTTTTAGGACCTAAATGCTTAAATAGTTTACAAATCTGTAGACATTTGCATCACAGAGTCTGCAAAATGAGAACCAGAGAAGTTGTGCACCTTCCCCTGAGCCTCCTCAGCCCAGGGTTTCTTAATTACCCCATGCCCCACACATGGTTTTTGAACTTGTAGATAATAGATAACTGGGTAAGAAAATTCTACGATCAACTTCATGGTGGTTTAAAATGATTTGACAGGGTAGAATGGGGCTTGAAACCACTACGACGAAAGTTGTCAGAAGTATGTGGGCTTGGATATTTAGGTTTGGTAACAGCAGCTGGACAAATGCCAGGTGGGGAGGACCTTGCAGGTTTGGGGGATGACGATCAGAGTGAGAATGTGAGCAGACTGTTTCAGGCCAAATGAACCAGAGGGCATTCAGGTCATAAGGGGTGGTTCCAGGTGTATCACTATACAAACACAAGGGTAGGGGAGGGCGTGTCAAGAACTAAGCTTTCTTCTGAAACATCATGAACATGGTTGGATGTGCTGCAGACTCTGTGGGACTATGATCATTGGGGTCTTCAGACCAGCAGCGTTGGTAGTTCCGAGTCAGAACCGCAGAACTTTATGCATTTCCACCTTTAACAAGGACTGCCGGGGTCTATGGGAGACCCTTAAAGACAGACAAGTACCTGCTCTAGGTCAGCAGGTTTTTTTTATTGTTTGTTTTGTTTTTGTTTTTTAGTCCTGAGTACTAAAGTCCCTGTCTGCGGGCTCTGCTCAGAAATTTTGATTCATCTGCTCTGTGTTGGGACCCAAATTTCTTTTCACATTTCAGTGTTCTCCTCCCATCCCATTTTTTAAAACCTCTTTTCCTTCCTTCTTTCAAAACAAAACAAAACAGTTTCACATGTGCCCCAGGCTGGCCTTGAACTTGTATGCAGTACAGAACAGCCTTGAACTTCTGATCCTCTTGCCTCCACATCCCCAGTGCTGGGTTTACAGGCATGCACCACCATGCTCAGGGTTTTCAGTACCGGAAATGGAACCCAGGGCTTTATGTACGTTGGGAAAGAACTCTACAGATGCAACTATATCGCCAGTCCCTTCTCTACTCACTCTGTCCTCTGTTTCTCTCCCTCTCAACTGTACCTAAGTTATCCTTGAATTTGACTGAACATCGGAATGATGAAGAGGTTGTTGAGACAGCGCCACTGGGTCTCATCCCAAGAGTTTCTAATGCAGAAGGCCAGGCTGGGCCCAAGAGCTGGCATCTCTACCAAGTCCCCAAGAGATGCTATTGTTGCCGGTCCGTGAGGATCACATGAGCCTGTGGCACTTGGAGAAAAGAGGCCAGGAAAGAGACCTAGATAGGACTTCCAAGGAAGTTATGTGATGTGGAAAAAATAGGAAAGATATAGAGCATCTTTAGATGGAGAGGAGCTCTTTCTGAGGTCTCCTCCATCAGTGCCTTCCTGCTTTGAATCTTTGTCTGCTTTGAATCATTTCAGCTACCCTCTTCTGTGGAGTCCTGGGCTTTCTGCTTCTCAGCAACCACTGTTTGAAGAATGTGTTTGTGTCACATCAGGGATCCCTGCCCATTGCTTTCGGGATGAAATGTGCACCTCTTTGCTCAGCATCCAGCCTTGGGGTCAGGACCTTCTGAACCCACTTCTTCCCTTCCTGAAGTCTTTGCTATGGATGTTGTGACCGACTTGCTAATCTTCAGTTAATTTTGCTCTGTCACATTCCTGCCCGTGCAGTGTGTTTGAAGCCCATCCCTCTCCTCATCTCACAGCTCCTACCAGCAAGATTAGATGGATTACAGTATGAATAGGCCCTCATTTTGTTTTCACATCTCTTTCTGTCCCACCCTTGGTCACCTATCTCTGACTTCTGTCTCAGCTCAAACATTGCTTCCCTTACCCAAACTTATTCTGACGGTAGCCCCCTCCCAGTTCTCATAGATGACATAATGTTGTCTCAGTTCCTTCAGGGATGGATTCAGTTGCTTTCCTTCCTCTATGTGACCTCTTTACTTGAGGACTATTTTGAGGACATTGATTTTCACTCCACGTAGTGTCTGATACACAGTAGGTGCTATTCCTTCCTCACCGATGGAGAACATCTGGAAGCTGGTGAGGAAATGCAGATGTCTGAGAACCAGTGCCCTCTATTCCAGCCCACAGAATCTATCAGCTACATTCTTCTTGTAGCTGGCATGATTCTTCTCCAGAAAGGAAGACAAAAGAACCCTGTCCAGTCCCTGTCCTCTGGGATGGCACCAGTTGGCCTGGTCCCTGGCACAATCTTGGCAATGGGTTGTTGGTACCTTTATGTGCCTGGCCAGCAGTGTGATTACTTCACTTTAAGCAAAAATAATTTGGCATGTTTCTCTGTTCAGATTGGCAGTTCCTAGTTCCTCCATGGAGAGCTGGGTGTGGGGGCCATTAAAGGCCAACATTGAAAGTTTCTCTTTCTACCTCTTGTTAGTATGGCATGCAGCAAGGGTCCAACCTAAACAGATGTGAGATTGAGACTCAGCTTTCCAACACTGCTGATGGCTGGGAGTTGGTAATTCCCAAGGGTCTCAGCTCACAGAAGGTAGTTCCCAAGTCAGCTACTGCTGTGCAGTCAAGAGAAAAAACAGCCTAGAGAGTGGGTTGGGCAAGAGGTCTGGGGCAGAAGTCAGGGGCCATGATTATATTGCTGCACTGCCAAAGGTCTCTGATCTTTAGAACTGAAGGAACCGTCCTTTCCTTCCCTATGAGCTCACATGGAAGGAGGGTGGCTCGTGGTAAGATCCCCTCCACATGCTGTAGTAGATCTCAAAGCGTATGGAGGTATGGCTGGATTTGAACCCAGCCTAGCTTCCTCACCCACCTCAATATGCTGCCTCTAAAAAAATCATCCAAACATGTACAAACCCGTGCAGGGTGCAAATGCAAATTACTCCTTCTGGAAGCATAAACTAGCCAAGTGGTGATGGGAACTTGGCAGGGACGGAGTGGGATGAGTCAGGGACAGCTTTCTGAGCGAGGAGATCCGTTCTGTGTGGCTGAGGAGAGGGAAGTATGATGGTAGGCAGTAAGTGAGGGGGGAGTGATGGTAGGAGTGCATTGGCGTCGGAAGTGTGGGCTGTGGAGTGATGAGATACCTGAAGAGGTCACACGGGACTCTGATGATGGTCTCTAAAGCCAGAGCTGTGCATGTGTACAGAATGAGTGATGTGGATATGTGTGGTTTTGCAGCCCACAAGTATGTGCATGTGTATGCATGTGGGACATAGATATTATGTGTGTTAGGCATGAGTATGCGTGTAGGATGTATTGGGGCAATTTGCAGCAGTGTGTGTATTTAGTGGAGTTCTGGGTCACCAGAAAACTGTTGAAAGGTTTTTGATATTCTTCCTTTTCTCACCTGTGCATAGGTAGCATTAAGCACCCCCCCCCCACACACACACATTGTTGCAGTGGTGATTCAGATGTAAGATTATGCAATGTATTTAGCTAGATAAGCAAGTGTAATGCTTTAGCACACATGTAACTCATAGTCAGCTTTGGCTGCCTTCAGGGACTGTTGGATCACGTGTATACTCTGTTCATGTAATGGTCCCCAGCTCATATCCTCAGGTTCATACACACATAACTTCAAACCTACTGGAAAGAAAACTTTAAAATAAACAAAAAAAACCTGTTTTCAACAACAATAATAACAAACCCCAAAATGAAGCCCACTGGAAAACTTAGGCCATCTCTGAACCATATCTACAGGATAGAATTGTTTGGCATACCAGGTCACATGCCCATCTCTAAGCAGAGGAGCCAGGCTTAGCACCCACAGAGGGACCCAGAAGGACCCAGTTCCCAAGGACATTGGGGATGCTGCCATTAGAGTGAATACTGAGTAGACAGGCACAGTGTCTGTTTCTTGGCTTTCAATCTTCTCCCAATGTATGGCTTTCAGCCTGCAGTCTCATCTCAGCCCATGGTTGGTCTTATCATTTGCCTTCTTTTTCCAAGCTTGTCATGAGGGAAAGTTGTCTAAGGTTGGTGCTGTGGGATGTGACAGAGAGGGATAAACAGTGAAGATAAGATGGCCCAGAGATGGATCAGAGCTGTATGTGATCACTTCCTGGGTATGTCAGGTATGGGGAGGAAGGCTGTTGTGGAATTATCTCTGACATCTTCACAGCCTGCTTGTGATGTGGGTACCACTTACATGAGAGTGTGCCACTGAGAAACCAGGAGGCAAGTCTGGGTAGAAATGTCACAGCCCTTGTGACCTCTTCTTCCTGTAAGGCAATGATAGCAGTTGGGAACAAATTTGGCTCTAGAAAGAACATCATTTTTGTGGCAGTGCTGTTAGTGCTGCATCCAGATCTCCTTCTAGAAGCAGACCTTGTACTTAATTTCAGATGGAGATGATGAGGTCTGTCTTTGTTGAGATCCTAGAGTGGTACTAACAATCAAACCAGATCAAGCAGAAATAGGCTTTGGGAATGTTCAAGAGCTGAATACAGCTAGGATAATGGTGTCAAGGACTGGTTATTAAAATAGTGGCATTGTTTACTGGGTACACAGTAAATAGCATCTGCTCCATCTGTCATGGCCAATCTGGTTCTCACTGCTTGGCCTTTGGTCTGGGACCACTCCTTTGGTCTGGGATCAAAGGAAGAATGCTTGGCCCTGACCACAAAGAGGGACAAAGATTGATGGGCTAGAGAAGTAAACAGAGCTCAGCTACTCCCTGTCTCCTGCCTCTTCTAGGGCAGAAGGCCACCATGGCCTGTCCTGATGTGTCTGGTCGTCTGATTCTCTGTCCCTGATTCCCGGTGTTCACTATGAGGCCAGCTGACCTGGAGCAGATGACAGAAGAGGAAATAATGTGTTATACTGCTCCTATTGGTACACCCAGTGGTTTTGAATTGCAGTTGGAGTGGTGAGGAGGGGGGAAGAATGAATGACAGTCCCTTAACTTTCTTTTTCCTGTTGTTAGTTTTGCTTTAGACACATCAGCTTTCCCTTTGGAGCAAATACTATGCAATATTCCTTTTGGAAGTGTTGATGTGGAAGAATCCAGAACAAGAAATTTAAGGTGTGCTCTCTATTAGTTCTGGTTTGAAATACTTTGCCTTCTTAATTAAAATATGTGACTTGGGATTTCAGTGCAGATAGTTTGATTGTCACCCCCTTAGCAGATAAATAATTTTTAAGTAAATCTTTCTCTCAGGAGAGTCTTGTTAAGTGAGTCCCTCTCCCAGGAGGCTGCCTACTTTTATTGTACTGAGCCTACAACTCCTCAGTCTTGCAATCAGTTGCCTTGTCTTCCTTTGCCCCAGCCTGTATACCATCAAAATCGCTTTCCACTCCTTGTCTGTGCAGACTCTGTTCCAGCTGAGCCTCGGGTGTAGCTCTTGCCTTTGTTTCTATCATGCCCTTTCCCACTTGGGATATTCTGCGACCAGATTTTTGCCAAAAGTAGAGTCTCATCTTCAGTACCCAACTTGAAGTCTCAAATCACATGGGGGATTTGAGAAGGACAAATGGAGATTTGGCCCCAGCCTGGTGTGTGCCTCTTGGCATGTCTGCACATTCAAACCATGCAGCCCAGGCATTTTCTGTGCATGCTCCTCTGGTGGCCTTCTTTAGTTACTAATGCAAGTCTTCAAACCCAATAGCTATTACTCAAGGGAGACAAGGGCAGTTGCAGACAGAGGATGGGAACTGAGACTCTAGTGTGATTTTTGAGGCCAGATCCCAATTGGGCTTGAAGTGAAAAGCTGATTAGGTAACCAGAAAAATGTAATTTTCATAGAATAAGTTGTGAGGACATTGGGGACAGACCTCTTCATTCTTCTTATTCTAGAATGAAATCCCAGAGAAACTAGCCCTGACAGCACACAATGAGGACTCAGGAATAGGACTGATCATCTTTCAAGTGTCTCCTGTCTCTACCCAGTGTGCCTAACTGAACCTCATCATCTGCCTAGCCCTTTAGTACGGACTTGCATCTGCCTTCAGACACCATCTTAGCCTGCTCTCATCCTTTTCCACCGACTTTAGGAGCCATCACCAGAGGATTAAGGTGGCAGAGGGACAGGATTTTCCTGCATATCCCAGGCTACCTGCATATCCCAGGTCCTTCACTCGGCCGTGTGCCTTCACCTCTTTAAGCCTCAATTCAGCTCAGGGAAAAGGATGTTATACTAGACCACACCCCATAAAGATATTGTAAGCATTCTGTTGGAAAACATGTATGTGGAGCCTTCTATGGTTTCCTGGTAGTAAGTTCATCAGCATGCAAGGAGTTACTCAGGACCACGGTTCTAGAAAGATCTGAGTCTGGGGATCTCAACTCTGTGTGAGGCTCTTCAGATTTTCCTTCTCACTGTGTGTGGAATTTCTCACGCTCCTGTCAGGGCCTGTGCAGCCCACCCGCTTCTCTTCCTTTGACGTGTGTTGCCTTGCTGTTGTCATCTACTTAGTGTGTTTCCTCCACAATCACGCCAAGCGTGAGAGCACAGGGAACATGCTCTTTCACATGCAATGGAATGTTTGCAGAAGTTAATATATTGAAAGCGGCTTCTTCTGCCCTGCTCCTCCATTTTAACATTTCAATTTAATTAATTCATTTTTAAACACAGGCAATTCCTCCCAGTGGTTCAAAATTCACAGCAAATGTATCCCCCTAGTAGGACTTCTCCATTCTTTGCCCTTTCTCTGCCTAGAGGCAAACAATGTTTTTTTTTTGATTTTATAATTTAGAAATAATGATTATGTCTGTTCAGAGCTATCATATGTATGTAAGCATTGTACCGGTATTATTTTTGCATCCTGCATTTTCCCTCCCTCCCTCTCTCCCTCCATCCCTCTTTCTTTCTTTCCTTCTTCCTTCCTTCCTTCCTTCCTTCCTTCCTTCCTTCCTTTCTTCCTTTCTGGAGACAGAGTTTCTTATAGCTCAGGTTGGCCTTGAACTTTCAGTCTTCCAGCCAATGTCTCCTGAGTGCAGCTCAGCTTCTGGAAGCAGATTGCCCCTTAACACCCGGATTGTGTCTTGGTTTCCACATATGTAAAATGCATATGTAGTGGGAACTGCCTGTGAAAACTGTTGTGATTCCATGCACCAAACACTGGGATCAGTGCTTTTGTGGAGGAGGGTCTCAGTGATGAGAGCTACAATCAGAGGTACCATTCTTCCCATGCTTAGCACATGTGTGCTAAGACTGTGTGCCACCTCCTTCACACTCTTCCTCCCAATCAAACAAAAGCCCACAAGGAAAGGATTGTTACTCAGGGCAGAAAATGCCAGAAGTGCTGCCGACCCTTCTTGGTGGTGATATTCTCTTCCTAAGGACATGATCTGTACACAGTAGGTACTCAGTAAACACTGATGGTGATATTCTCTTCCTAAGGACATGATCTGTACACAGTAGGTACTTAGTAAATACTGATTGTCCCGCTCAGAGCCTTTAGGTTTTGATTTGAGGGCATCTATTTCTGAGCAGGGTAGGTTCTTGATTTGTCCTGGTTTAACCCTCAATCCAGGCCAGGGCCATATGCTTAAAATCTGCTGTTCCTGCCTGGTGCCATCTCTAAGGGAATCTGCCTTCCAATTATGATTTCTTTCCCCTCATATTTATATCAGCAGAAATGAAGGGGAGAAAAACCAGCCTTTAACTAGGATTTTATTACCCATTGACCTCAGCCATCTCCATCTATTTCTTCCGAGCTCTGCCCATTAGTTGTCAGGGCAACGTGGTGTAACTCCCTGTCGGCTGCACTTGGATGAGTTTAATTCTCCCTTGCTTCCCTACTGGCGGGCATGGTTGCCTAGTATACTTGTTCCAAGAGCGCTGTAGGGCACCGCCATGGAAAAGTAGATCAGGAGTGGGAGAGGTGTTGGGGGAAGAGATAGCTAACTGTCCGGCTCTTTGGTCTCAGGCAGTAATTGCAGCTCTAAGTGTGATTCCTGGGTCACTGCTGGAGATCAGGAAGTTGGGCTCAATGCAGAACTGTGCATGAGAGAAAGGCTGAAGCTGGGTTGTTCTAGCCAGGCTGACACTTCGTTTTGTCCAGTCTGGAATACCTGCAGTTCCTCTGTACTTGGTGTCTTTGGACCAGTCTCCTCCCTGTCTGCCACCATCTCCCTTTCTCCAAAACAAAGAACATTCTGTGTCTTACTTCCCTGTTGTCTCAGTACGTTTCTGTCCCCATGCTCTGAGTTTCTTTAATGCCTTCCAAATTGTCCACCTTGCCTCTAAGTCTTGAAATAGTGCACTTTTTACTTTTTCTAGGCAGGACCAAAAGTGGGGTGAGGCCCCTACCTCTACTGAACCAGACCCACCACTCATGGCCCCCCAAAGGTTCTACAGGCCCCCATGCCCCCTGGCTCAAACAACTCCACCAGTTGGGAGTCAAGTGTTCAAAAACCAAGCCTGTGGAGGGTGCTTCACACTCAAACTACAAAACCCGGCATGAAGCAGCATTCTGGAATTCGGTCCACTTACGTGCATTTGCCCGTTATCTGCTGAACACGCTGGCCCTCTATGTGGCAATCACGTTTCTCAGCTTGAGGCAGGCTCTTTTTCACTCCCACTCCCAACCCTTAACCCCCACATTCTAAAGGCTGGAGACTTCAGAACCCTCCTCATCCATTTTGTCTTCTCTCTGGGTTCTTCTGTGAGACAGGCATGAGAGGCCAACTGTTTCAGTGTCCTTTAAATATACTGTATTTTGCCCCCCCAAAAGACATGCTCCCATTTCAGACAGGGGCAGCTAGAGCAAGACCACTCCCTCTTCAGGTCTTTGGGTAGAAGTCAAATGTGGCATCTCACTAGTCTGGCTTTTCTTCCCCAAAGCCTCACAGTAACTGTAAGTGGATGGCAGACAGGGGACTTCCTGACTTTGCTGTGTCTCCTGATGCTGGAGCTACGGGCCAATGGCCATCTGCTTTCTTCTTTCCTGAAGTTCACTAACATCAGAGAGGATGGTTCACAATAGTTTCAGTTCTTAAATCAGGAAGCATCTAGAAGGATGTCTCTACAGCAGGGTGCTAGCTCTTCCAGACCACATATTCAAAAAACATTTAGAAGAAGATAAAACATCTTAATATCAAATTGAAAGTAGATTCCAGACTGGGACTCCTTCCAGCAGGCTGAACCTTCTAGAAGGGACCCCTGGTTCAGTCTGAAGCTAAGCATTTGTTTTTTTATTTGTTGTTGTTTTGTTATGTTTTGTTTTTAGGACGGTCTGCTCAGTTCTCCATGATGCTGACCTGCTCTTTAAGTGTTGAGAGTCCTTTCTTTGGTGCTTTTTCCAGTCATTGGAAAACGGATTCTCTTCCCTTCAGGTCCTAAAGGAAAACACATGGGTGGGACAGTGATGCCCAGCTCTCAGTTACAAGGCTTTAAGAATTCCGGAGAGGAGCAAGAGTTGAATTCAATCATACATTGATTTTTCAGCCCAGTAAATTGTGGCTGCTTCGTACAAGGGTAACAAGTATGCTGCTGTGCTCTTCAGAGAAAGAGAGAGAGAGAGAGGCAGAGAGAGAGAGAGAGAGACAGAGAGAGAGAGAGAGAGAGAGAGAGAGAGAGACAGTGAGAGGGAGAGAGGGGGGTACAATCAGCCTTTAAACAATGAAGATCTCTGCTGTGCAGAGTGGTTCGATTTAAATCCAGATGAGAGCCAGCGGTGAGCTTAAAAACAAAGCAGCATTAAAAACCACAACCACACCCAGAACCCCATGTCCACAATAAAACAGATGGTGTCATTTAAGCGAACCAAGGTGAATTCTAATGAAATCAAATTCCTTTGAGGATAATGGACTAGATTTAGCTGATGTATCTTAGTGGCTACACAGTCAGCCATCCCTTTTCCAGGCATGATGGAAGATTTAGTACCACAAATGTCCTTTAATGGGCACCTGATGGACATATGGGCAGAGGCGCCTTCTCCTTAAGAACACACATCCAGGTTCCTGTGCTCATCTTTGTGGCTGGTTTGTCCTAGGCACTCACGATTTTCCAAATGTGGGCTCACCTCTCCTGACTGTGCCTCGTCTCCTCAGCTTTGCTTTTTTTTGTGGGGAGGGTGTTATCAGATGCTGTTTGCCTAAGCAGAAGGACTGAGAACAGCCTTGAGACTTCCAGGAATTGCCTTTTTTGTTGATGATGCTCCAGGGAGAACCTGACTTCCTGCTTCTAGCCCCAGGCTTGTGGATCTTTTTTTTTTTTTTTTTTTTTTTTTTTTTTTTTTGTGTGTGTGTGTTCTAAACATTAGTGAGAATGCTCCAGATCTTCCATTATGCGCGGATCTAGACCATGGCCCTGAAATGTGCCCTGACCTTTGGTGGCTCCCCGGGGCTTAGAGATGTATGGACATGTGAATATATATCAATATATGAAAAAGATTTAATACAAAGCATTGACTCCTGATTGTGGGAGATGAAAGTCTCATGGTGTGGTATCTGCAGACTGGAGCTCTAGAAAGCTGCCATATTCTTCAGTTCAAGACTGGAGGCCTAAGAGCCAGCATGCTGGTAGGACAGGCCCCAGAGCAAATGTGTAAAAACAACGGCCTGTTGTTCTAGTTAGGTCTTCTATGAATCGGATGGTGTCCATCCACATCTCTGCTTTACTGAAACCCGCCGTTTCAAATGCTAGCTAGCTTCATCTGGAAACAGCCTCACAAACTTAATGAGAGATAATCTTAACCAGATTTTGAGGATCTGCTGTGGCATGGTCATTTGGTACTCACAATCGCATCTGAGGATGCTGTATATCTGGGATTCATTTCATGGAGTCCTCAGAGCTGAAGGCCACTTTCCCATCCTACCCAGGGAAGGCTGCTGCTTGCTACTCCAGCCTCCAGACTCCACTGCTATCACTGCCTTGGCTCAGGGACCACACTGCGCCAAGCCAGTCTTCTGATGTGTGCAGAGTTCTGTGTGCCTCTGAATTGATGTTTCTGACCAGAAAGTGTTCTGTTCCATGGCTGCTGTATGGAACCATTGTTGGGTCTGCAACAGGTTTTCTAAAGCCCTTAGAGCTTTCATAGGTGATGGTCATGTTCTAATAACTCTGGGATTGCAAAACTCTATCCCCAGAAGACCACTGACCTCCTGGGGGGCCCTTGGCGGGGAGGCTCAGATCTTGCAAGTGAAGCTAAGTCAAGCTTCAGGAGATGCTCGGGCTAGAATGCAGCTTCTTCCCTTAGCTTCTTAAAGCTCCGATGCTAATCCTAGGACAGATTTTTAAACAGTCAGTCTGGTTTATCATGGACTCTCAGGACTGCTGTCTGATGGCATAAAAGCACCATGAACTTGGAAATTTAGAATGGTACCAGGCATTCCCCCACCTCTCCCCACAGATCTGGGTCCTTGTTTGGTCTTAGACATCAAGAAGAACTATCAGAGAGCCCTGCCCTGTGAGAAAGCCCATAGCATCTGATCCCTGACCCTGTGCAGGGACTGTGCAGGTAGTCTCAGGTACTGACCTGATGAGGTGATTCTGGGTGTACAGTGAGTGAGAGCCTCCTGGGTACATAGTCCAGGGAAGACAATGGCAGCTGTGTTCCCTGGCAGGATGCTCACCAGGCCAAGCCCAAGTCCTGGAAGGAGGTTGTCCTACCAGGAACTAGGAAAGAAGTGTAGTTGCTAAGGTCTGGAGGCCAGAGGAGAGTCTCTGAATGGAACAGGCATGGAGGAAGCCTATAGGCAGCCATGAGCCAGGGTACCACATGGGCGGGCAGGGGTTCAAAGGGAGTTGAGGGCTGGAAAGTGGATTCATGTCCTGTACAATGTTCTCCAATGAGGCAGTGGCCTCTGATGGCATAATGTGCAGCGTATGGCTGCTGGACTTATTCCAAGGATGGAGGATGGAGGGTGGAGAAGCAGGATGAGTCATGGCAGAGGTTGGACTCTACCACCCTTCTGCCTGGGGATAGACTCTTAACAAGACAGAACAACATTTCTCTTTTCTTGTTCCCTCCATCCCCCAACCAGACTGAGAGATCCATGATTGACTCTTGTGCTTGGATACTGATGGACGAAAAGAACTGTACAGGGGAAGGTTTCCCCAAGGCAGGTATTGGCTTCCTTTTAGAATGCATCTGGGAAGGTTTTATAAAGGGCTGTGTATTCTTTCGTGCACATTTTGTTTTAATGGAAGCTGGGAAGGGAAATCCTGCTTTGCTTGGAGCCAGTCATTTCTTGAGGTATTCTTGGTCTATGCAGAAATTCCCCTTTTCCTACCCAGTGGGTGAGAAGGTCCAGGCTGACAGGGATGGGCTGTCTTGCTTTTGTAGATAAGAGAAGAACACTGGGTATAGTTCCTGGGAGTGGGTTCTGGCTGGTTCATTGTCTGGTTAGTGATGTTTGGAACACTCTGTGCTTTATGTTGTCATCTATAAGAGCCCGGCTCCTTGTCATACTCTGTCTGCTTCTTGTTTAACTTCCTTTAGACTTCATCTACGACTTAGGCATCTCTTTGTTTACCATCAAGCCACAGTCATTCTTTTTGCAAACATAGCACAACTCTATTATGGCTTTTACATTCTCTGTTCGTGACTCTCAAAACACAGAACTTCCATGCTCGGTTGGCTCCTTCTCATCATGAGACACCACCGCCAGATGGCACTGGCTTTTCCAGCTATCTTTGCCACCTAGAGTCTTCTACCTCATTATCCTACTTTCTTTTCTTTGTTGTATTTGTTACCATCTGAAACTATCTCGCCTATTCAAATATTTGTCTTGAGTATTTTTGTTTGTTTGTTTTCTATTCATTTCGCTACACAGAATAATATTGGAGCCTCACTGGTTTCTCTCAATGCTGAACTTCTGGTAGTGTCTGACACACAACAGGTGCTCAATAAATATTTGCTCACTAAACAAATGGAAGTGGCCATTAGCAAGCATTCTGCTCGGTTCCCAGGGTGGCTGAAAGAATCCAGCGAAGGGTTACATGGTATGAATGTTCTGTGGTGCTGGCCTGTATGTAAGGATTTGAATCTCTTTGCCTAGTGCTCTCTGAACAGCCATTAGAGCCCTTCGGGGTATGAGTGACACAATGACAACAGCCCAGTGTGCTGACACAGTCAAAAATGAGAAGGATGTGTCAAAGGCCAAGGTATTTGCATCATACATGCTGATGCTGGCATGCATAATATTCTCCAAGGAGACTCACATTTAAGACCCATTTAGGAGCCATGCAGAAGTCCTAGGTTTGAGCTGCTTGCTTTGGAACCTGGTTCTTCCCCTCTTCCCCTACTCCCTCCCCTTCTCTCCTCCAACTCTCTTTTCTCTTGCTTTTTTCTCACCCTCCCTCTCCCCCTTCTACCATCTTTCATCCCCCCTCTTTTGTTTATGTATGTCTATGTGCACATGTTTGTATGTGGTTGCATGTGGAGTATGTGCATGCACGTGAAGGCCAGAGGTCAACCTTAGGTATTCATCCTTCGGAGTCTTGGTTTTTGAGATGGAGGGCTCTAATTACCCAGCAAGCCTTGGGGATCTGCCTGTCTCTGCCTCCCCAGTGCTGGGATTGCCATGCTCCTAGCTGGGACCTGGGGATCTATCTCAGTCCCCATGTTTGCACAGAAAGTGCTTACCAATGGAATCTTCTCTCTAAGCCCTCTCTAGTTTAATGGAGGGTAGCTGGTTTAGAGGAAATTGTCCCAAAGATCACGGCTCTGTAGCATTTTGTGAGAGCAAGATTGGCCTTAGTTTCCTTCATCTAAAATATGGACTGAGAGACGTGTGAAAAGCTGCAGGAGCTACTGCTGAGGCAGTGGCATGTGACGTTGGGCAACCACTCTGTGCAAACATGTACACAGCAAACTCTTATTCTCTTCCGTGTCCTCATGTCTAAAACACGGAAGCCGAATGAACAGGCTGCGAGCTTCTTTCGAGGATTCTGAGTTGCAGGAAGCCTGAGACATGATCTGTTAGTTTTCATCTACAAACTGCCACTGACATAGCCCAGACAGATCTCCGGCTGGAAGCCATAAATCTGGTGGCTGAACCTGCTGGGAAATAAAAACAGTATCAAAGCTCATATTTGCATATAGCCATAGCTATTTGCATAAAGCCATCACATTTATTTCCTTGCAGCAGGAGGAGGCTGAGCAAGAGGCAAGCAACTCTGGGCCCATTGCCTCCCACACCCATCTTTTGGTGAGGTGCTGATATCCAATGCCACAGGGCCTTCTTGGTCACTGCATTCATGGAACTCCATCAGGTCAGGGGCAAAAGGGAGTGTGACCTGACCACCAATGCTGATGGGGTGGGGGCAGTGAGGAGGACCCAGGATGTGGGTGGCTCAGAGGTGAAACCCTACGAAGTGGGCTGGTAAAACTCAGTGGTAAAACATAGAGATAGGACTGTCCACCAGGCAGGATGAAGAAGTTCCTTGTGGGACACTAAATATTTTTTCCCTTGGTTATTTGTCAGGGAGAGATCGCAGCAGGTCATTATCTTGTTACCACTTAGCCATCAATTAGCCAAAATCTACCCCTTTGGGTCATTTCTCATAAATCAATCTCTCCATTTCCTCATTACTTGGTTGTTTCTTTTAACAGCCTCTCCTGCACTGTAATTTATGGAGCCCTACCATCCAAGGGCGAGCACCATAGTTTCTTTGAATCAAAGGAAAGCCATTTGTGGAGTTTTAAAGGGCCAGCTAAAGTAAATTGCACAAGCAAGAAGTGTTTCTTTGGATGTTACCTCTCTGAATTAGGGTGACATACTTTTCTACCTCCAAACCTTTGTGCCAGGCACAAAGGGTAGAGAGTTCTGTGGTGAGAATGGGTGAGCCAGGGCATCCAGAATAGTTTTACATTTTCTAGCTGGAATACCATTGTGTTGTTTCCATTTCATATTTATTACCACTTAAGGTTCATTTACATTCCCTCTGTGTCCACAGTGATCAGAGCAACACCTCCCAAATTAGCATCATTTGCAAGTTTCATTAACATGCTGTTTACTCTCACTCTTTCAGATCATTAATAAAGATGACCCCCGTGCCCCCTACCTCCCCCAGCTCAATATATTTCCATTTGTCATCGCCCCGTGTTTGCAGACTTTGAGCCAGTTTTAGATTTATGTGGCAGCACTCCTTACTAAGCCAATTTGAATTAATTTTGAGTGTAACACTTTGTGCCACTATATCAAATGCTTTTCTTATAGCTGTATGCTTCCCATCCACACTACTTCCTCCAGCTTCCTTGTTGGTATTCAGGTTGAAAACTCTCCATTCTGCCTGGCATTTTAGTTCTTTTAAAGTCACTGTAGCCTCTGTACCAAACAGGGACTTTCTTTTAATTTTTTCAGTTATTTTGAGATGATTGATGCTATGAAGGAGAGGCTTTGGAGGGCTATTTATGGCACTTGATAGCTTTCGTCTTCCTCTCCCATATCAGCTATGTGGTTAAGCTGGGCAATTTGTTGAAATCCTTTCCCATCAGAGATCTTGACCTCCTGGTTTGAAGGCTCCCATACCCTGTCCCCTTGTCTGGAACTGAGTGTCTGTTTTGTAACCTGCGCATTAGAGTTTATTGTTGTTGTGACGGTGGGGGTGGTTCTTATGAGACAAGGTGTTATGTAGACCAGGTTGGCCTAAAACTTGATATGTAGCTGAGGGTGACCTTGAACTCCTGATCCTTCCGCCTTCACCTGACAAATGCTGGCATTGCAGGTGTGTGCTACCATACCCAGATTCATGTATCAGGTTTTTGTTTTTAGACAGGTCTTACTGTGGTTGGCCTAGAACTTGCTTTGTAGACTAGGCTGGTCTCAAACTCACAGAGGGCTTCCTGACTCCTGATCCACAACGTCCATGTCGGTTTTACTAGTGCTTCCAATGCTGGTCCTATCATGAGTTCCCAATGAACGCTGTTTTGCTAGTGAATGGATGTAGTAAGTTGTTCTGCTACTCATTAGTGCATCCCCTCCTTGGAACTAGTAAACAGTGACAAAATGCCTTGCATCCATTCATTCCATATATGCTTATTGAGACTTCACTTTCATCAGGTCTGGGATAGGCTTTGAGGATATTGTGATGTATAGGACCTTTTACCCTTTACACAGTTCTGAGAGTTAGAAATGAATGGACATAGAGATGTATGATGTATCATCAGATTGTAGCATGTGTCACAGAGAAGAATAAAGGGGAATAAAGACACTGAGAGGTTCTTCAGCATTCCCAGACCTTTTCTTTTTGTTACTGACCTAGTTTTCAGCTCTAAATCTGGTATCTAGAAGGAGTGCAATTACCAGGAGCTCTGTGGTTGGAAATAATGACCATCATGGCATTGCCATTGTAGCAGGTGTTAGCCAGGCCTCTTTCAGACATGTTTTGTGTGCGCAGTTGTACATGCACATGCAGATGGCTTTCCTAGCTCTTGGGACCCTACAACTCCATGAGTCTTCAGGAAGACCCAAGGAGTATTGTCCTTTTGAACTTTGTGAAGAAGAATGAGTAATTGGTGGCCTTGGAGCTCATCCTTTGAACTGTGCCACCTAGACCAGTGATTCACAACCCTTGCCAATGCTGAGACCCTTTAGTACAGGTCCTCATGTTGTGGTGACCCCCAGCCATAAAATTATTCTTGTTGCAACTTCATAACTATGCTGAATCATAATGTAAATATCTTACTTGCAGGGTATCTGATTTGCGACCCCTGTGAAAAGATTGTTGGATCCCTAATGGGGAGGCAACTCACAGGCTGAAAACCATTGACCTAGAGGGTCACTTGACATAAGGGTATATGAACAAGGAGAGATCTTCAGCAGGTGCTTATAGTATGTGTGTAGTGGCTATAAGTCAAGCTTTAGGCAAGAGAGATAAGGCTGAGAGATCCTTAGCTTTTCCTTGGATCATGCCTACAGGAACCCCATGGTCTGTGCTCTGAGACCTTGCAACCAAGAGACCATCATTATTAGGTGAAGCTGTATGCATTAGTTTTCATGGTGTCTTAAAAATTTATATATACCATTTGTTTAAAAATTACTCAAAATTATCAAATTAAAAATTATCCAGATTCCAGAACCTAGGAGGCAGAGTCAGGACAGTCCTAGTTTCCAAGCAGGCTGGGCTACAAAGTAAGATTTTTGTCTCAAAAAAACCAAATCCAGGCAGGTTTGGTGATATAGGCCTGTAATCTTAGCTTCTTGGAGGACTGAAGCAGCAACATTGTAAAGTCAAGCCCTATGTGGGCTGTAGAGAGAGTTCAAGACCAGTCTGGATGACTTAGTGTGCTGTGACTGAAAGCCAAAAGTGGTAGAAGGGATAGGGGTTGTAGCTCAGTGATGTAGTTCTTGCTTAGTGTGTGTGAGCAAGGTTGAATGCCCACATGTCTTCTTCTATTAGTCTCCATCTTGTTTTTCTTTCCACAGCTTTTAAATTTTGATTTCATTTTACATTCCAATCGTAATTCTCCCCCCCACTCCTCCTCTTACCCCCATTGCCTCCTCCCACCCTCCCTAGCCCACCCCCATCCACTCCTCCTCAAGGGTAACCATGAGGAGTCAACATAGTCTGGCATAATAGGTTGGGACAGGGCCCAAACCCTCTTCCATGCATTAAGATTGAGCATGGCATCCCACAATAGGGAGTGGGCTCCAACAAGCTAGCTCATGTTGTGGGATTATATCGTGGTCCTACTGCCACCGAGCATGGCATCTTGCCCTAAGGAATGGGCTCCAACAAGCTAGCTCATGTACCAGGCTTATATCATGGTCCTACTGCCAGGGGCCCTTCTGATAGTCCAAGCTTCACAACTGTCTCCCACATATGGAGGGCCTAGTTTGGTCCCCTGGCATCTCCTCAGTTGTGAGTGAGGGGACTATGATGATAGTTGGGGTATTCATCAATCTGATTACAGGGGTAGGCCAGTTCAGGCATCCTCTCTACTATTGCTAGGAGTCCTTGTTGGGGTTCTTGTGGATTCTAGGGTGGCGCCCAGACTCTCTCTATTAAGATATCTCTTCCATTGCTCTTCCACTGCATCTCTCCCTGCCTAGGCCATGCCGTTCCCTTCTGTTCTAGCCCTGCTTCCCTTACCATTCCCTCGCCCTTAGTTTGCCCTGTAGATATCATCTAATTTCTCTTTCCAGGGTAATTCATGTGTTCCTCTTATGGTCCTCCTTGTTACCTAGTTTTTATGGAGCTGTGGACTTTAGTCTGGTTATCCTTTGCTTTATATCTAATATCCACTTATGAGTGGATATTATGATTTGTCTTTCTGAGTCTGTGTTACCTCACTCAGGATTTTTTTTTTCTAGTTCCATCCATTTGCCTGAAAATTTCATCATTTCTTAGCACTGAGAAGTACTCCATTGTGTAGATGTAACACATTTTCCTTATCCATTCTTCAGTTGAAGGGCATCTAGGTTGTTTCTAAGTTCTGGCTATTATGAATAATGCTGCTATGAACATTGTTGAGCAAATGTCCTTGTGATATGATTGAGCATCCTTTGGGTAAATTCCCAAGAGTGGTATCACTGGGTCTTGAGGTAGATTGATTCCCAATTTTCTTAGAAACAGCCATACTGATTTCCAAAATGGCTGTACAAGTTTGTACTCCCACCAGCAGTAGAGAAATATTCCCCTGACTCCACATCCTCTCCAACATAAGCTGTCCTCAGTAGTTTTGGTTTTGGCCATTCTGACAGGTATAAGTTGGTATCTCAGAGTCATTTGATGTGCATTTCACTGATGATTAAGGATGTTGAACACTTCCTTAAATGTGTTTTGGCCATTTGAGATTCTTGTGGTGAGAATTCTATGTTTTGAGTATTTTTGCATTAGTATTCATGAGGGAGATCAGTCTGCAGTTGTCTTTTTTTGTTGCATCTTTGTGTGGTTTGGGTATCAGTGTTACTGGAGCCTTATAAAAGGAGTGTGACAATGTTCCTTCTGTTTCTATTGTGTGCAACAGTCTGAGAGTATAGGTATTAGCTCTTCTGGTAGAATTCTATGCTGAAACCATCTGGTCTTGGGCTTGTTTTAGTTGGGAAAATTTTGATGACTGCTTCTATTTCCTTAGGGGTTAGAGGTCTATTTAATTTGTTTATCTGGTCTTGATTTAAGTTTGGTATGTGGTACCTGTCCAGAAAAAAATGTTCATTTCCTTTAGATTTTCTAATTTTGTGAAGTGCAGACCTGTACTTCAAAGTATGACCTCATGATTCTCTGGATTTCCTCTGTGTCTGTTGTTGTGTCCCCTTTTCATTTCTGATTTTGTTAATTTGCATGTTCTCTCTCTGCCTTTTGGTAAGTTTGGATAAGGGTTTGTCTATCTTGTTGATTTTCTCAAAGAACCAGTTCTTTTATTGATTATTTCTGCCATTCTCTTTGTTTCTATTTTATTGATTTCATCTCCACCCTGTCTTTTTTTATGCATACAAGTTTATCTAAAAATATAGATGAATGTTTTAGCATTACTATACCACAGAAAGTTAAAACTTTAACCTCTTAGTTTTAGCCTCAGCAGCCTTTGGCCCTATATCTAGGGTGGGTTAAGAAATCATTTACAACCATCTGTGTAAAAATTGGTCACCACTTACAACTAGACATGGAACAAAATTGGGTATTCCTCCACCTGGAACCATCCAAAATTGCATGTGTACCTCTGACTTCTGCAGAATTCTTGAGAGGAATGCAGTCTGCTTAAGGCCAGTGTACAAGGCCACCAGCTAGCTACCCTGTACCTTCCACCAAAGGCAAGAGCACCGACTTTTTTTTTTAGTACAATAATGGGCAAAATAGAGGGCCTTCCACAAAGTCGTAAGACTTTGAATAGAAGGGAAGACAAGGACAAAAGTCCCAATTAATCAAATAATTCCACATTGTTCTTATACTCTGTGAAACCCTAACAGTCACTAAGAGCCTGACTTGAATCCGGGCCCACCAGGACACTTCAATATGCTTCCAATTGGTTCATCATCAACTTCCTGCTGTATCCATAGGCCCAAAACAGCCCTCTATTGGCATGGAAAGCTCGAATCATGATTCAGCCCAGGTTTCAGCCCAGAATACAAGGCTGTTATTCCTTCATTCTTCACAATATTCAGGAAGGTTATGACCAGTCCTGTCTGCTTTTCAGTCATAGAAAAACTTGAATTCTAGATTTAATACAATCCACCGGATAGACAGCAAGCCACAGGCAAATTCTACCAAATCCACCGCTTAGCATCAGTGGGATGGGACCTAGTTTATCTTTCGATTTCCCTGATACGAAAAATGATCTGGTCTGTTCATAGCCACCGAAGAAGAAGTAGCCTGGGACTTCTGAGAGTAAAGTGATTGAGAGTCCATGGTAGAAGCCCAAGGGGCCGTCCGTCCTCCCTAAAGATTTCTTTCACAACTGACCAAAGTGTATTCTGGCTCGCAGCTATGTTTCCTGAGGATTCCATTTCATACATGGCCTGGAACCAGCGCTTCATGAGCTCTGTGGGGCAGAGGACCAGTGCAGCAAAGGCTGAGGCAAAGGAACCAGCGGCTGCATTCGGGAGGTCAGGCAGTTTTGCCTGCCTGTCCAAGCAACCATTTTTTCGGAACACCTGCTGACAGAAGCCTTAACACATGAAGAGCACCGATTTCTCTGAAATATTGGCAATCAGCGCAGGGCTGGCCCTGTGGAAGCCCACTTAGGAGTAGGTCTTCAGGCAGCAGTCGGTGAGGTCCCGGTAGAGGTCTGGGAATGCCTGCATCTTCACCTTCACTGTGTGGAAGGTGCCCAGTCAGTACACATGCTGTGCCCCCTGCAGCCCCTGCTGTGAGGTCAATGGCAGCTTGTATGGCAGGATTGGACTTCATAGTGCTCTGGGTTCTGCGGAAGGCAATTCTCTAGAGTGTAGGGTGTGTGTCACATAGCCCACCGCGCCTGGCTGCACTGGCTTGCAGTCTGTCGTCCACGCTCCGCTCCATCTCCACCCTGTTTTAAGACAAGGTTGCTCATGAGTTCAGAGCTCACCAATTCGACTTGACTGACTGGCCAGCAAGTCCAGGATCCTTTTCTTTTTTCTCCTTCCCTCCCTCCCTCCCTCCCTCCCTCCCTCCCTCCCTCCCTCCCTCCCTCCCTCCCTCCCTCCCTCCCTCTCTCCTTTATTTTGTGTTTTGGGACAGTGTTTCTCTGTATAACAGCTTTTCCTGGAACTCACTCTGTAGACCAGGCTGGCCTTGAACTCACAGAGATCCACCTGTCTCTGCCACCCTAGTGTTGGGATTAAGGGTGTGTGCCACCACTGCCAAACTCCCAGGATCCTTTCATCTCTGCTTTCTAAAGCTGAGGTGCAGGCACATGCTACCATGCCCAGCTTTCCACATAGGTGCTGGGAATCTAAACTGAGGTTCTTGCATTTGTAGACTGGGCACTTTACCCTATGGAACCATCTCTTAACTCATTCTCCTTTGTTTTGATGTTCCTTCTGATGACCATGGCTGTCTTCATTCCTCTGCAAACTCTTTTTTTCATTCCTAACCTGTTTTGGGAGCTGTTGCTTCCTCTAAGCCTGAGGTTTCAGCACCTTGTGTATTGTCTACTGCCATTCTGACACGTGACCCGTGAATCTCCTACCCTGCACTCCTGAATCCCACTTACTGGTCCCAGGGCTGGGGCAGACATGTTGGGAAAATTTGTTAAACTAAACTGAAGACGAGGTAATTGATGTCTGCCAATCCAACTTTGCTGTCAAGTACATTGAGGTTGGGAGAGTATGATAAAGCCATGTAGGATTCCTGAGGTGGATACAGGGTGGATACAGGAGAGCAAGGGAGTTGCCACCTAATCTGGATAATGTCCCTGGGGAATGAAGAGTACTGTCAGCCCACAGAGCTCAGCTATCTCTTAGCTCACAGGCGACATCTTTGTGAAAACATTTCTGATTTGCAACTAATGGCTTTTTGTGTTCTCTCCCCACCATGGTTGTCAGATGGCCTATTTTTGTTGGTGGAGTTTATTCTTGCAAAAGTCCTCATTTATTTTCAAGTTAAATAAGGTCTGACTTTTATCCCCAAAGGAACAGAGATTTCAAACCCCTGATTTGAGCAGGATTTTTGGCCTGAGTTCTGGCTTGACTCATCTCTTTGATTAAAGGCTGGTTTTCTTCTAAATAACACGTCTTAATAGTTACTCTTTCCCTTTCCAGACCTTCTAAATTTAGATAAATGAGACCAATTATCATTTCTAGAATGTTCAGTTTCTACTCTGGTCCTAGGATTTGGTCTCTTAGAGATGTTGATTTCCTTCCTGTAAGATTATTTAAACTCTGCATTTTCCTAGTCAGTGTCCTCACTGGGAGGGAAGAAGGCTGTGGGTGGGGCAAGCTTCTAACCTGTTCACCAAGAACCAGAAGGAACCTGGAAGTCTTGATGTGACCTGCACAGACCTTGCCAGTAGTGATGTGATCTTGTAACCACAATAGGGAGAAATAAAGCCTTCATATAACATATCAGTGTGAATTTATCAAAAACTTGTTTTAAACAAGTTATGAGCCATACTGTTCCCATGGGATGAAGAGAAAGGCTTGACCTTGCAGTAATGGGAGGGAGGTGTGCTTCCATCAGTCAGGGGCAGGGGACTTGCTCCAACAGGGTCTCAGAGCTTAGGGACATGATCTGTGGGTCACATGAGATACCCTAAGACATGGGAGAAAGGAGGAGACTTTTGCTCACATGTCTGCCTCTTTCTACCGAGCTCCCCAGCCCCACTGACTGCAGACTCTCCATCCAAGATGAACCTGTAACTGAATCCCCAGGACCTCAGCAGACAAAGTCCATTTTGGTTACAGTCAGCATGAAATATGTACCCCAGTTTGAATCTTGATAAATTTAAGGACGTTCAGATGCAGGGCTGAATAATCTGTGCCCCATCCTGGATGTGAGGCTCATGAGCAGGAGAGAAAATGGACTTATGAGTGGCCATCTATTCACTCAAAATAGCATCATCAGAGTCCCCTAGCACCAGTCGGTGTAAGCATAGAGCAGGTCTGCTCCAAGAAGGAGCTCTTCATGGGATCTCAGGCCAGCCCTTGCTTCCCGAGGCTGCTGAATACCATCCACTTGTAGGTGAACTATTCATGTGCACAGGAATACATGTGGCCGTCTTTTCCATCAGATTCTTAATGGGGTGCAGAGTCCAGAGTCCGGGGAACTTAATTTCTTTGCTTGAGTCTTCTATTCGTTGGGATGAATGAGTCATTTGGGTTCTGTCTTCATCTACAATGGAGTAGAACAATAGCATTTTTCCATCCAGAAAATGCACATGGTGTTACGAAGTTATAGTGAGAAACATGGTGAAGTCTATGCTTGGCATGGAGATATGATTCCTGGCCCTGCCAGAGTGTGCCTTCTGGGTAAGGCACCCCTTCTAGGCACCCTACTTCTCTTAGCTGACCTCTGATTATAGAAGCACTACCTTGTTGAAAGCATTTGCTTACTGATCTGTCCAACCAGACTGCATAGCCTCAGAGGGCATGGGGGGACAACCAGCTTGTCACAGGGCAGATTTAACAGAATTGTATTCAATCGATAAAAAAATGCTCATTAATTTATATTTAAATCGTGCTTTAATGAGCTAACTCCTGATCATTTTTATCTATTCATCAAAGGCAGACTTAGCTCCTTTTACTACGTGTAAATGAAAGTGATAAAATGGAATCCTTTACAAGTATCTTCTTACTGTCTATTCTGCTGGCCTTCCAGCAAATTAGTCTGAATTAATGAGGTTTATCTCCCCCTGTTGGGGGAAGCAGGAAGAAGGCGGTTGTATGCTGCAGGAGTCAGCCAGGCATTGCGCCAGATAGTAAACCCTTCTCACCCAGAGTCTGGTGTCTTCTCCGGCAGGTTCTCCGTGGCACATGTTGGCCTCGATGGACAGACAGATCTGGACTTTTTACAACACTCCCTCCACACCCTTTCAAAAAGCCTTTTATTCTTCCTCCAGCTCTTGCTGTTGTTATTTGCTGGCAATAACCATGAAAATCTGTCTTCTGAAGTTTTTTCTCTTCCTGGCTTCTGGGTTTTTCCTTTGTTTTGTCTCCTGTTCAGGTTCCAGGAGGTGCCCACGTTTTCCACTCCCTGCTTTCATTTATACTGCTGGAGGGTGGGGGTGGGGAACGGTGAGCTAGTCACTAGCTCCAACTTGGCCGGTTCTAGACATTGCGTGGACTGGTGTAACATTAACGGGGGATATTAGTAAAAGGATGAGGCTAATTTTCCAATTCACACCTGGAAAGCAAATCTGATGGCACACATACAGCTCTTTAATGAAATAACATTGTGTAAGAAGTTTCCAGAGAAATTCATCGCTAGTTGATTTTTGAACTGTGGAAAAAGATGACACCGAGAGATGAGATATTTGCCTGTCTGGCCTTTGAGGATCCCTCACAATCTTTCCATTTCCTTAGTTACCCTTCCCATGGAAAATCGATAGCAGTTTCCCATATTGGCTTGTAGACACTATGGCCCAGGTAAAGAGCTTTTGGGGTGTGGGTGGGTAAGGAAGAGTGTTCAGTCTGTTTCAGTTTTCATTCCTTGGGGGCCCTGCTGTGACTTCTTGGTGAAACCTGTGGGTGTCTACAGTAGGGCTGGAAGATTTTATTTTGCAAGCCAAGAAAAAGGTAGTGAGTGGGAGAACTGGGTTTAGGCAGCAGGTTGGATGTCCTCAAAAGTCCTAGTTCTGTACAGGACGTCTGAGTACAGCCCTTCTTTATCTCCAAGGACATCCTCAGCACCTCAGAGTGCCTCTTGTGCACTTGGTGGCTTGTTATAAAATGACCTTTTTTTTTTTCAAAAGTATTCTTTGTACCAACCTTTCTCTTTGGATTATATTTAAGTCTACTCTATGCACATTTCCCCCCCCCCCCCACAAGCTCTGACTGTTAGGAATCTGCTGGGCTGGCTCTCAGTATGGTGTTGATAATAGTTCCAAAATTGGTTCTTTAGTTGCTATTTACATCTTAAGATTTCTAGAGATCAGTACAAGGGACCTGGGAATCAGACTTGGGGACAGGTGAATGGGAAAGGAGGGAACTGTTGGTATGGGAATTTTTAATTCTTGGTATTATGTTTAAGGAGTTCGGGCTACTGAAAGGCCAACTTTTCTGGATGTTTTAGACCTTGGGTGCCTTCATAGAGGCCTGGATTAGGATGGGTGGGGCTGGGAGACACTGCTGGTGTCTGAAGTCTAGTCTGGAAGCCTGTGCTGAAGTAATGCTGACAAGGCAAAGGACACTGGATTGAAGGTCTCCTGTCAGAAGTGTTAGGGAAGTTCTTGGCTTCTTTGTGGCAGAATTCTTGCCTCTGAAAATAGCAAGGGATGAAAGCTAGCTCTTCCATATTGCCAGTTTGGAGATACCTGCACTGGATGCCAACCCCTTCTTCCTTTTCACACCAACCTCAGGGGACTCACTAGCTCCTGCGCAGTAAAGAACTTCAAGGTGGTGCCCATACACTTTTACTTACTTACAAAATAATATTAACAACCACGCTGCAAATAACATTTTGAAATTTTGTGGGATGTTTTTCATTCTCTTTCTTTCTTTTTCATTTTCTTTTTTAAGGTTTTTTTGTTTGTTTTGTTTTTTGGCTTTTGGTTTTTTTTTCTTTTAAGACAGTCTATGTATTGCTGACTGGCCTGAACTCAGAGATTTGCCTATCTCTGCTTCTCTACCCTCGGTGTTGGAATTAAAAGCATGTGTCACTATGCCCAGCCTTTTCTAGTATGTTAACAGAACTCAGAGTCACTTGGGGTCTCCAAGTCATCTCTATGGCATGGCATATATTGAGCTCTACACTTAGGCTTTAGATTGTCATAGCATTCAATCCTCTCACCAGCTCTCTGAGTCCGATGGTGGTGATCCAACATTTCTCATGAAGAATCTGAGGCTTTGGGAAGGTAAAGTTATCTTGCCTGAGGTCATACAACTCTATAAATTTTGGAGTGGAGTTACTGTGCCCACTTTAAGCCTTGTTATTGCAGTGGAGTTGAATTGTCTGTGTGCTGTTGCCATCGTGTAATAAAGGGGTGGTAAAGTTGCTGGGGTTGTAACCTGAAAAGTTCATGGTACCAGGTTACTGCAAAATTCCTTGTGGTTTGAATATGAGGCAGTGTTAGGTAAGACTGGGAACACAAGGAACTTGCTATTTATGGGAACACATAGCTAAAGGGGTTTGCACTGGGGAGGCAATCTAAAAGGATGCCTGAATAGTTGAGAGCATGGCTGCAGAATTGAGTGGCTCCAGGGAGTCACATAGGATGCAGAAGAAAAGAATTGTATTTCATAACCAATGTAAGAGAACAGTGAATGGGGGCATCCTGGTAGGGTCTAGCTTTGAAGATGAAGATGGACTCATGTAGATGTTCATGGAAGGTAACAGATGGAAGAATGTTTAAATTATTGAAGGTGGGAGTTAGGTTAGCTTCTGGGAAAGATTTCTTGGATGCCAGGCATTTCTAATACAATGGAGATGTGTTACCTCCTTAGAGGCAACAGGACATTAATCAAGCCATCTGGGCACTTAGCATCCTTTCTATGTTTGGGAAAGCTCTCACTTTCTCAATCTCTTTGTTCTCAAGAGGGACACCAGAAGTGTATAAATTGAAGATCTGAGGTACTTCTGGCCAGAAGCACCTGGATCAGGCTCCACTAAGGATGCCACTGAGGTTAGGAAGCAGCTATGTCGAGGACTCTTTTAGCCATGGAAAAGCAGAGACATTTGATATCCAGAGATATAAATTTCTGGTGGGAACATGGTGCACAGTGCTGTTGGTGGTGCCTGTGACTCCTGTGTCAGGGGCTTGATATTGGGGACCTTCTAGAAGCAGTGTGGAAGATGGTACAATTTTTCTATTGTTCCTGGTCACAGGGCTTTCCAGAGGAACTCCCAGAGAACAGTTAGCATGTTCATCACACTGCTTTTCTCCTTAAGTCAGCCAGGGAGAGTTCTTTTGTCCACAACTAAGAGCCTTGACTGGTACAGCATATAACGGAGAGCTTCTGCAGTTTCTGACAATGTCTCGAAATAGAAAAGGCACTCATGTGTCAGTCCAGCACAATCAGAACATGCATCGGTCTGGACTTGTGGTTACAAACAATAGAAGCCACCTCTGTACTTTAAATAGAAAAGGAACCCATCGGAGAGCCAACAGATGCTAGAGAATTAAGATGAGAGCTCCAGTCAAGGATCCTCTTGCAACAGGACAACCAAGCCAGGAAGTAGCCTTTGCTGTTCTAGGGTACCACCTGACCTGTCATTAGACACCAGGAATTTGTGTCCCTGTGGCTGCCAGGAAGAAACCTGACTGTTGAAGGTCTTCATAATACTCTTCTCTAAGTTTGGTTTCCAGGGTGTGTAAGACAGAATCTCTACTCTCAAAATTTCTGAAGTGAAAGTCTGGGCTCTGTACCCCACTCTGTACACAGAGTAGCATTAGAACAAAGTAGAGAGGCAATAATCATGTCTATATTAGAGCTGCTGGGAGATGCAGCCAGGTGTATCCTTGTTAACCCTCACATTCTTACATATGAGAGTGTTTTAGGTCTGAAACCTAATATACATTTAAAAGTCCTCACAGTCTGGTTGACTTATGTGAATGTCTTTGTGTGTGTGTGTGTGTGTGTGTGTGTGTGTGTGTGTGTGTGTGTGTGTGTGTGTGTGTGTGTGTTAGAGAATGGTTACTTGGAAGCTCCACGGTGATTTTTCTCTTGACCTGGATCTTTTGCCTATAACACATGAGGGGTCATGTGCAAACCATCTCCTTTCATTAGTTTTGATGGTGGCTTTGGTAGTCAGTGGTGGCAACGGTAGTTATTGAAGCTGCTCTTGCCCTGTTTCTTCTCCATTTAAGCAAAGCACTGAACCATCCATTGTCAGTGTGAGACTTGCCTTTCTTAGTGACCTCAGCATCCAGAAAGCTTGTAGAAGATTGACATCCTAAGATTGCTGGTCCTGCTGGTATATAGCAGGTGCATGCACTTGATAAAAGCATGTGCCTTTAGCTTTGGGTGATATAAGGTATTGAGCTATAACAGAAAAACCAAACAAAACCAACAAACAAAGAAAAAAAAACCCAAAACCAAACAAACTGGTAGATGCCATGGTTTGAATCTTAAATGTTTCCTAAAAGACCATGTGCTGAAGAGGTGATTTCCAGCTAATGAGCTGTTGGGAGGTGATAGAAGCTTTAGGGGGTGTGGTCTAGTAGAAGGAAGCTAGGTCATTGTGGACTCTTATGTAGTAATTATGCTTGAATTGAAACATCCCATTGGCAAGGGAGGTGGGAAGATCAGGTAGTAAACAACTCACAAGTCTAAGGAAGTCCCTTAAACTTAAATGATTAATACAGATTCTCCAAGATCGTGTAAGTAATAAAGACTACGAGGGAGAGAGAAGACACTGCGATGCAGGAGGCTGCCTACACACTGGGCAATGAGCTCTAGGAATTCAGCTTTTGTGAGTCATTATCTATCCGGCTTTTGGTGATGAGGCAGTGGGCTTTTTGGTGATACAGTTGGCTTTAAGCTCTTGTATGCAACCTCTCACTTATATTCCAGTAAATAACCCAGATAAACTCATTGGTTTACCAAGTTCGACTCTGATGGAATTGTCGCTTTGGACTGTCATTGGTGCCCATTCTGGATTGATTAGATATTAGTTCACAGTTCACCAGAGAAAGTCACACAAAAAGGACATGGTCTATAAAGGGTATCAGGTCTCCAGCCTCTTCCTTTCTCTCTGTTCCCTGTTACCTTGAAGTGAGCAGCTCTGCTGCACTATCTACCCCCGCCATTCTATCTTATCACAGGTCTGAAAACATGGAGTTAGCCAACCATGGGCTACATCCTCTGAAACCATGATCCCAAATAAATGTTCTTCTTCTGGTGTTGATTTTCTCCAAAGACTTGATTTTTCCCATATGTGTTGTCACAGCGAAGAAAAGATGAGTAACACAAACTTCTAGCAGCTAAAGAAACTAACATGTTGCAAGATTCAGTGGTGTAGTAAAATATTCACCTATTCTATCCTGATTTCATTGTATATTTACACAGTTAATTCTTTTTTTTAATAATTGATTTCCTTTTTCTATTCTGAAACAATGCTGCAACAGTGAAATCATATACATCAAAATCCACCCTTCTGTCCCTCCTTTGCCCATCCCGAAAGCCGATCCATCCTTCTGTCCCTCTGCCCATTCTGAAAGCAGTAGTGCTCCTTCCATGCACAAGCCATAATAGCACATTGGGTACCCTGAAGCTGGAGTTATAGATAGTTATGAGCCACCATGTAGGTGCTGGGACCTGAATCCTGTTCTTCTTAATAGCATCAAGTGCTCTAACTACAGAGCCATTGGTCCAGTCCAATGAAAACATTTCCCATAGGTTTAAGGTGGGAGAAATCAGTAATGTCTTTTTGGACAGGATGTGTTTGGAAGGATACTGAGATATTTTTTTAAAATTTTAAGTTATGAATATGTGTATGTATATAGGTATATGCATGTGTGTTAAGGTACTTGAAGAGGCCAGAAAAAGGATGTTGGAGTCTCTAGAGCTGGGGTCACAGGCACCGTGATCTGCTTCATATGGGTGCTGGGAACTGAACCTTCTCCTCCACAAGAGCAGTATGAACTTCTACCCTTTGAGCCATCAATCTCTTCATCTCTGTGTTGAAGGTTTTAATTGAGATGATTGAGATGAATTTAACCCACAAGTAAAGCTGTCTATAAGCCCTTTCCATATGGAAGGAATGACTTCTGAGAGGCAGGAAGTGTGACACAGAATACTGTACGGAAATAACAGATGTGAAGTTACTAGAGAGTAAATACTCTTCAAAGAATGGAATGAGGAGTCAGGGACCTGGAGATCGCAAGGAGCCCATTCTAAGGATCAGGGAGAGGCAGATGTTGGACCCTTTGCTACACAAGTCTGAATTGGGAGTGGGCCCAAGAATTTGAATCTCTAAGCAGATGCTAGGCTCTGGTTAGGCTTAGGGCCAGGGTGCCAAGAGTGGAGGGAATAGTGTGGACAAATGGGTTATCACATGGGAGGAAGTGGTCTGTGCGTATGCGTGGGAGGGGCATAGGATGAGAGGAAGGACTGTTGAGGAGATTCCTGTCCCAGGCGCTGAGAGAAGGAGCAGAAACCAGCCCTTTCCTAGTTTAGTTCTTTCATTTCTCTGGTGGGCAAGGTATGATCCGAAGAGAGAGCAAATGGCTAGCGGTGTCAAAGGGAGGGCAAATGGCTAGCAGTGTGCCCTGGAAGCCAAATCCCTTGCTATCACAGTATCAGTGTTTCTAAGTTAATTTGGAAACAAAAGAAAACAAAGCTCCTGCCCCCCCCCCCCCCAGCAGCTTCTGACAGTGTCACTTCCACATCTCTGGCCTGCCATTGGCTCAAAATGCATCTGGAGGCAAGGTCACTGCAAAAGGCCCCTTCCTGTGATGCAGGCTGGGACAAAGTTCCTGAAAGAGAGGTCAATATTATCAGTATTAGCAAAGGGGTTCCATATCCCCTTGTTGATTTCTTTTCAGTCCTAGCTCTTGGTTGCAGGAGATTTTTCATGGCTCAGAGAATCTACCAGAGACACATTTGCTGAAGCATGGAGACAAGATTGGGAAATTAGGGCACGCTCCTTGGATTTCCAAGGGGACAGATATTGATTGCGGACATTCTTTTTCACACTCACAAACACCGGAGTGCACTCACGTGCAATGGAGATCCATCTTAACCCCCAAAGGCCCCTTTGTCTTTCTGAAGCACTTATTAAATGCATCTGTGTTTCTGCTGGCAGCTCAGAGTCATCTAGAAGGGGAACACAATGGGATGTCAGTCAGTATTTGTTACTGTCAGAGCCTTCTAGCAGTCCACCCCATGTTTATTGTCTTTTGGGAGCCCGTTTTATCCACTTTCTATGTGCAAAGCCATTAATCTTTCTCCTGGCTCGGGTGCTATACATTGCTGACAGCTGGGGTCCTGGCTTCCTGGGCTCCTGGGTAGGGGCATCTCCCTGTCTCCCAGTGACAGAGCTTTGATTAGAAAGAAGAGCTAGCCAGTCCTTAAAGAAGCCAGAGGAGGAGGGTGCAGGTGTCTGCAGTCCCAGAAGGTAGTGGGATTGGTGGAAAAGGTCAGTCTGATTTTGAATCATCTACAGTGCACCCTGACACCAAAATATACTCAGTCCCATGCAGAGTCACTTGATAAAGAGGCTAATGAAGTGGAAAGATGTCAACAGAGCTAAGCGGGCCAGGCTCTCAGGGATGCATGCGCCATGATTCAGCCCTCCGTTGCCATGGATACCAGGGAGGCTTGGTTTCTTTCTTCCTCTTTTTCCTTTTGGAAAGCCTCTCCTTGGTAACCTTGACCCTTTCACATTGGCAGGCAGAGATAAGGAATTCCATTTTCCCTTATCTGGTCATGGTTGGCTGGTAGACTCTGATGGGTCTGTGATGGGGGAGGGGTGCTGGCCAGGGGCTCTGGAGTGCCTTAATTCAAATGCATGAAGTGGAGGGTGGGAAGCAATAGAAAACGAACAGTTAATTAAGGTTGATATTGCAGAGAAGGTTGTTTTCTGAATAATAAATTCTGCGGACTTCAAAAACAAGCGCAATTAAAGGAGTGCAAAATGGAGAGGCAGTTGAAGGGCAGAGGAGGACTAATTTGGTCACAGGATAGTTTTGGGGGAGTGTGAAGTGGGGGTAGAGGCAGATTAGAGGCCCTCGCCATGTTGAGATCTTAATAATACTTAGAATAAATACTGTGCTTAGTGAGAGCTTGAGACCACGCTGTCTACACAAATGCCTTTGTCTTGAAAGTTGAGGTCAGTGGTATTCTGAGCAAACAGATACTGATTCTGATAGGAGAATTGGCCTTAGGTTGATAAAAAGGAATGATTCTTCCATTTAAGCTTAGAAACCTAATCCCTGGGTAGATCTTTCTCAATCACATTGACCATCAATGTCTGGTTCATGTTCCCACTGTATCATCATGTTCTCTGGGCCTTCTAGAATGCATTACTAGTCTAGAAGATAATATATTGGCCCCTGAACCAATTAAGGCTTGATGCTCTTGGGAATGGTCATCCATTCTTGAGTGAGACAGTGGTGAGTGACCAATGAAATGTGGTACCCCAGACTCACCTGTCAATAATAATTATGGTTAGGATACATTCTTACAGGAAGAGTCTGGCTTCATCAAATGTCTTTGCTATTTAGAAACCTTAACCTTAAAGCAGCAAGTTCCTTTAAAAATTGTTAGAACAAGTGTGAAAATCTTAGCACATCCCTTTCCTGTATATCGTGGTTAGGGAATGACGTATCCTTCAATAAGGGTCTTATGGTGAAGGTTTGGTGCTAGTTACAATGTTTGGAGGTGGGTTTGGGGGAAGTGATTGGACTTAGTCTAACCATTGGATTAATTGATTGTCAGATTCAGAGTTTGGTAATGTTATAGGGAAGTGGTAGAAACTAAGAGGTAGGACCAAGGAAATCCCTTTTCCTGGAACCATTTCCTTTCTGTCTCCTGCCTGCCATGAGATGAATTATCCCTCCCCCGCTCCTCCCACCACCACTGTGCTCCCCTCACGATGTTTTTGCTTTGCTATAGGTCTAAAAGTCAATGGAGTCAGCTGTCAGCTGACTATAAACTGTAGTCCTTGAAACTGTGAGCCAAAGTACATCTTTTCTTTCTTTCTTTTTTCAAGACAGGGTTTCTCTTTTTCTTTCTGAAGTTGTTTGTGTCAGATAACTTGTTACACTGACATGACATTGACTAACACACACACTAGAAGGGCCTGCCCCCTCCCCTCAACTGAGAATCAGGAAATGATCTACAGGTGAGTAGGAATGGGAGATTTCAGATTTTGTCAAGCTGTTAAGCAGGAAGCTCCCATGTTCCCATGGTTGGTGAGGTGAATAGGTTCTCTGGGTTCTCCTAATCTGCCCATACTTTCCACATTTCTAATTAGATTTTAGTTGGGCCTGGAGTGAGACGATTGAGAAACAGCTGGAGGGAATCACACTGCTTAATACAGACAGCTGAACAAAGGCTTGGGAGAACACTAGTAGCAGATGATATTTTGGTTAGCTTCACACAGATTATTTGTAGAGATTTCCTGATATGACTCTTCAGTAGAAATACTGGTCATCTGTCTGGCGAGGTACACCTGTTGATGCAATAGTGGTATGAATGTTATGGGGAGGGGGTGACCAATCACTTCCCCATTGGATTTAAGGTTCAAGCAACAGAAGAATATGACAAACCTGGTATTGCAAATCTGACAGGGAAGAGAGGCTTGGGAGGTCATGGGATTTAGAGGGGAACCTACTATTATTTGGTAAATACTATTTTACTGTCTGCTAAATAGTAAATCTTCTAAGCACTTATTCTTATACCCACAGGTTACAATATAGCTCTTAGCTCATTTTGTCAATGAATGGTGGTTGATACAGAAACTCACAACTGGTTGAATAAGTGCATAGAGTAAGTGACTATGGAGTGCTCAGCCCTAAATGGAGCATGTATATCACAACCCCTCATTGACAAGGCTTGGGAAACGTGTGTGTGTGTGTGTGTGTGTGTGCGCGCGCACGAGTGCGCGCGTGTGTGTATGGGGGTGGGGGTGGGCAGAAACTTCACTGAAGCCAGAGGTCCAGATTTCTTTATTGGGGAGAACTTGTGAAAAAAAATAGTGGTTTTGTTAGTTTGCTTGTTTATGTCATGAATTTACAGCAGCTGTGACTGCTTGCATAAGACTGGCACAAGACCAAGCCAGTCAACTTTTTAACATAGATAGGGGAGCAGCTTACAAACCTCCCCTTAGCTGAGCAGCTATTGGCAGGTGCTGAATGCTTGGGGAGGGGGTGTTAGCCTAATTTGAGGATAAAGCTTATGATAGGCTGCCCATGCCCTACACCTATGTGCACACAGGCAGCTCATAGTCTTCAGTGGAATATAAATAATAATAATAATAATAATAGACATAAAGACATGAAGTTGAAAAGGAGAAATAGGTGTCTGGTAGGAGTTAGGAGAGTAGGAGGCTGACATAATCTAAATATATTGTATGCAGTTTTGAAATTATGAGAGGATATGTACAAAATAAAGCAACAAAAGAAAAGTGATCAATAAATCACACTACTTTTATAAATGAAATATAATATGGTTATCCAAAAAAAAATGAGGAAATGATAAAATAACATGGAAAATATTTCAGCTTTTATTAAGTAAAAAAGGCAGGAGCCCAGCAATCTGTGTCTTTATTTAGCTTATAGTAGCAGAAAGGGTAAAAATGAAGCGCATGCTTGCTACATTTTTAAGAGTTTGTATGATACTTGAAATATCCCCTATGTGCTCAAGTGGTGGATTAGTTGGTGTAGGGGAGTATTATTTTAAGGGGTGTGACTTTTGTTTATGCTGCGTTTGTTTAACTCTGTGCAGCTGTGTTACTGTGCCTGTAAAACACCTGGTGATCCTAATAAAAAACCAATATCAAGGATGGAGCAAGGCTAGGTGGGGCCGGCAGGCAGGAGTATAAAGGGAAGGAGAACCGAGGAAGGGGAGAGCAAGGAAAGAACAAGGAGAGGAGGGCATCATGAGCCGGCCACCCAGCTACACAGCCAGCCATGGAGTAAGAGTGACAGGAAGATTTATAGACGAGAAAACAAAAGAACAAACAATAAATACGTATAGACGAGAGAGATCAAAGCCCAGAGGAAAGGTAGAGACAGATTAATTTAAAGATAAGAAAAGCTGGCTAGAAAAAATAAGTTAAGTCTGGGCATTGCCGCGCTGCCCCCCCCATCTTTCTCCCTTCATGGTGCCCCCCCCCAAAGCCAAGAGTAAATACAAGGAAGCAAACAACAGTAAGTTGGTGTCTAGTTGGTGGCGTTGTTGTGGGAGGTTTTGGAACCTCTGGGAGGCAGGGTATATCTGGAGTAAGTGGATCTCTGGAGAGCTGGCTTTGGACTTTATAGAACTATACACTTCTATTGTTTCTGCTTCCAGATCTGCTCAGTTGTAAGCAGGCCTTATGCTCCCCTGGGAGATGTTATTGCTACTGTGAAGGACATTATCTTCCCAAACTGTGAGACAAATAAATCCTTTCTTCCTTGGGTTCCTTTTGTCTTGCAACTAATAGAGAAAACTGATGCTAAGAGGTGATAACTATGAGTGGGAAGAATGTGGAAGAGTTCAAAATGTAGATTGGAGAAGCCCTAGAATCCTATAAGCAGAGCTTAACAGGTAACTCCCGTGCAGGTTCAGACCAGCGTGCAAATAGAAATGTTGACATTCAAGGCTAAGCTCATAGGGCTTCAGAGGGGAATAAGGAATGGTTGGGGAAACTTGATTAGAGGCCACTCATGCTACATTTTGATAAAGAACCTGCCCACCTGCATCCTGAGATCTTGAGTGATACTGATTTCAAAAGTAAGGGACTGATTTAAACGGGGGAGAAAAAAAACTCAAGATGATATAATATCCAGGCTATAGCATGGTTACTGCTTACTTCTTTTGGTGACATTTATAGTGAGAGTTCAAAGTAGAAAGACACAAAAATGCATGGGTTGGTGAAGAAGGAGAAAAGAGTAAATTTAAACTTGTTAACAAGGATGGGTTAGACAAACATCTGCAATTATTAGAGGTAAGCACTATTAGCCAAGGGCTTTGCCCTGGGACAATCAGAAAAAAAAGGCAAGGTATAGAGTTCAGGGTTTAACAGTACAAACTCTTTTGAAAACCTCTCATGGCTGAACAAAGAAGCCCCCTGCATCCTGCTGCTGCAGCTGTCTTGCCAGGGGACCAGGCTGCATCCCCTCATTGGCTGTAGAACTTGGTGTCATCTGTCTTGGTGCTGGCTTTTCAAGTATAGAAGACAGAAGAGCTACAGGGTTAAAGAAACTTGCGCCAAGGCTCTGGAGAGCCACTAAAGCCAGACAACGTGAACACAAATCTGGCAGAGCGACTGGGGATATAGGTCAGTTGGTTTAGTGCCTGCCTATACCCATGAGTCATGGGTTCCCTGCATGCAACTCCTCAGCTGCTGAGAGTGAAGCTGTGAAGGTGAAGCTTGTGTTGCAATGGATACCCAAGGATATAAGATATGCTGGAAAGGTGGAGCATCTGCTAAGGAGAGCTTGCCACAGCAATGAGAGGTTTGGGGGGCTACTGCCTCTGAAGATTACCCGATGTCACTAACAGCCCCCTTGAATGACAACCCCCCCCACAGGGGGCATTAGGCTTTGGAGATAGGCTGTGGGGTTTGGTGTTTGTCCTCCCCATCCCTCTCTCCATGTTTTGACAGAGTCTCATATAGCCCAGGCTGGTCCCAGACTCATCTGTAGCTGGATATGACCTTGAGTTTCTGCTCTCACCGCTTCTTCCTTGTAAATTGTGAGATTACAGACGTGTGCCAGCATGGCTGACTTATGTGGTACTTTCCATCAAGCCTGGCTAATTGGTTGTGGGCTGTGCATATTCTCAGTGGCCAGTGGAGCCTGCACTTAAGCATAGAGTGTGTGAGGCAACCTAAGAGGGCCTAGAAGAAAGTAAACACTGGCCATGTTATGGATTGAACTTGAAATGTCTGCCATAGGTTCCATGTTGAAAGCTTGGTCTCCAGCTCCATGGTGCTATTTTGACTCATGGTGGAAATTTTAGGAGACAAGACATAGCTGTGTGAAATCTATGCTCTCTCTCTCTGTCTGTCTCTATCTCTGTCTGTCTGTCTGTCTGTCTGTCTGTCTGTCTCTCTCTCTCTCTCTCTCTCACACACACACACACACACACACACAATTATATGAAAACATTAGGGTGCTCTTAGGAAGCCAAGGTATAAAGGCAACAAATTTAAGTAGAGATATCTTCAGCTGGGTGCAAGGAGGAGCCAGACTTCAAAGACACAGTTGGCAAGTTCTAACAACTAACTATGCAGGGAAATCAAAAACAAGAATACTTGGTGGGTGGGTATGGACAATACAGAGCTGCTGGAATAGGCTATCTCAGAGACCAAGGATTTAATAAAAAATTATTAGTCAAAGAAGTAAATAAGAAATTTGTCTCATACTCTGTAAAAGAAAGTAGTCAGTAGAAATGGTCTCTGAGTTCCTCCAGAGGTTAGATTTAATAGACAAGGACTTCAGATCAGCTGTTGGAAATATATTAAAAGTAATGAAAAGAAATCACATTTAAGGAATTAAACAGGAGTAGAATAACAGGGATTCAGTGAGTAGAGAATCTAGAGGAAAAAAAAGCAATTATTAAAAATAGAGGAAATGCAGGAGTTGGGATGTATAATATAAGCGAAAAACCAACTGGCAAGAGACACTTAGCTTTTCACTACTATCACAGGTTACCAGAAAGAGCAACTTAAAGAAGGGAGGAACTGCTCTAGCTCATGCTCTCAGAGGGTCATTTCATATTTTCTTGGTCACATTGCTGTAAGCCTGTGGTGAGGAGGTTAGGAAGAAAGAGACAGTAAGGAGGAGCCAGGGTAAGATATGCCCCTAAAGACTCACTCCAGGGACCTACCTGCTCTAACCAGGTCCTACATCCTCCAGCCCATATGGTATGAACTTTCCAATAGATTAACCCATTGATGATTTCAGCACTTCACAACCCAGGTACCTTTCAGTAGTCCTGCCTGCTGGGGAGTCAAGACTTTAATGTGAATGTCTTCCAATGATGGTGGGGAGATCCTTCACGTCCAAAACCACAACAAAGGAAAAATGCCAGATTTCAGATGGAAGAAAAAAGAAATGCATGTTTGAAAATAATCAATATCAAGTACCCAGACTGGATGATAGGGAGAAAATAAAAATGAACACAGCCTTAGAGATCTGTGGGCCAGCATTAAGCATGTGACCATGCATGTGTCGGTGGTCTCAGAAAGTGGAGAAATGATGCTCAAATTTCACTTACAGATTCAAGAATCCCTGTTAGCCCCTGAATAAGGTAAACATGAAGAAATCTGCAAATGGATACATTTTCATGAAGCCATTAGAAACCAAAGACAACTAGAAAGCAGTAAAAAGAGACAAAACATTCCTCACATGCAGGGAAACATTTAATGTAACTTTTTTGCTGATTTCTCATCTGAAGCAATGGATTCTCTAGGCAGTGGAATGACATTTCCACAGAGTTTAAGGAAAAATTGTAATCAAATCCATCATGACTATTAAAAAATGGAGAACAAAATGTCTAAATAAACACATATTGAACATAGCTGTTGCACCCACTTGACACATAAAAACATACTGAAGCAAGTTGTTTGGGTTGAATTCATGAGGCCAGAGATGGTAAACTGAATTAACAGGAAGAAATGAAGGATTGTAGAAATGTGAAAGCTCATAAATAAAACATGCTTCAAAAATTACCCATAGTTTAAGAAAATGAGCAAAAAGAAAAGTTGAAAATATTTTGAACTGAATGAAAATAACAATATAATATATCATGGTTTATTAGATGGAGATAAAGCAATACTTAGAGAAAAATGTATTGGATGTTTTCCTTAACCCCTCTTAACTTATGTTTCATAACAGGGTCTCTCATTAAACCTGGAGATCATCAGTTCAGTTGGCTAGACTGGCAGGCCAGCAAGCCCTGGGAATTTACTGGTCCATAACTGTTGACGTTACAGGTCCTTGCCACCATTATCTGACTTTTACATAGATGCTGGGACTCTGAAGCCATGTTGTCATGTTTATGTGGCAAGCACTTTACCCACCAATCCACTTCCCTAGCCTCCAACTGATAGCTTTAAAAGCCAACATTAGGAAAGAAATCTTAAATCAATATAACTCCAGCTTCTGTATCTCTATACTAGAGGAAGTAGAGCAAACGGTGGGGACGGAGTAGAGTGGAAATCAACGGGATAGAGAATAGAAAAACATAGCAAATCAACGACTAAAGGCTGTTTCTTTGAAGAAAAAATGATCAAGTTGAGATGTTGTCTTAATTTTCCACAGCTTCTGTGATAAGTAGCTACAAATGGCTGGCTAAGAGCACAGTTTCATCACTTTCAAATTCAGGGTGTCAGAAGTCTGACCATAGACTTCTTACTACATCAGTAAGAAACCCCTTGACAATCAAAGATGCTGAACAACATCTGGATTTGAAACTTCCTCGCTCCACAGTGGACATCTGTACAGAATTATAGCTGACTCTATGTTGATGATGGAAGAGTGGATGCTTCCCCCACCATCAGGAGCAAGTCAAGAAAGTCCCACTTCTGTCACTTCTATTCCATCTCGTACCATACTTTCTGTCAATACAGTAAGGAAAAGATCATGAATGAATGAAGGTATCTTGATCGGCACATTAGATACAAAGATGCCTTTACTTACAAATATTATGATCTGCTATGTTGAAAACCCTAGGGAGTTTATGAAGAAACTACTAGAACTAATAAATGAGGTTAGCAGGGTTCCAGGATATAAGCCCAGTAAGAAAATATGTTTCTATATATTCTAGTAATAAATAACTTAAACTAAAAATCTTAATATATACAAAAGCACCACTAGGATAAAATACTTAGAAATAAATAGCAAAGACTTAGTAATGCCATCCCATGTTCAGGGATTAGAAGATTCCATATTGTTAAGAACTCAGTTCTCCCTAAATAGATTTTATTGCAACCCCTATCAATAAAGCTATTTTAAAATTTTCTTGGAATGTAAAGATCTAGAATGGCAAAAACAATTTTGAAGAAGAAACTCCCAGGTAGGGTTGGAGAGATGGCTCAGCCATTAAGGGCACTCTGGCTGCTCTTCTAGAAGACATGGGTTCTGTTCCCAATACCCCCATGGCAGCTCAGAACCATCTGTAACTCCAGTTCCAGGGGTGTCATGACCTTTTTTGACATCCATAGATAACCAGGCACACACATGGTACATGCATACATGCAGATAGAACATCCATACAGGCAAAACAAAATGAATAAACCTAAAATAACTTAAAAAAGACAAAATTGTAAGGTTTAGATTTTCTGGCTTCTGAACTCAATATAAATTGGCAACAATCAACACATTTTCTTTCTTTTTTTATGTAATATTTTTAAATTTAAATTTGCAACAAGCTTGTTTTACATGTCAATCCAAGCTCCCTCACTCTCCCCTCCTCCTCTGTCCCCCTCCTAATCCCCATCCCATCCCTTTCTGCTTCCCTGCCAGAGTGAGGCCTTCCATGGGGGTCATCAAAGAGGTCATATCATTTGGAGTAGGGCTGAGGCCCTCCCCCCATGTGTCTAGGCTGAGAGAGTCTCCCTCCATGGGGAATGGACTCGCAAAGTCCATTCGTATACTAGGAATAAATACTGGTCCACTATCAGAGGCCCCATAAACTGCTCAGTCCTCCTAACTAGCACCCACGTTCAGGGGGTCTGGGTTGGTCCTATGCTGGTTTCCTAGCTATCAGACTGGGATCTATGAGCTCTGCCTTGTTCAGGTCAGCTGTTTCTGTGGGTTTCTCCATTATGTTCTTGGTAGAGTGACAGCCATAGATCAGTAGAGCAGAACTGAGACCGTTTACATTTGTGATCAATCAGCTACTTTCATTAAGAAAAAATAGTTTATTATGAAATAGTAAGTTTTTCAACAAGTGGTGGTGTAGCTGAGTATTCATCTGAAGAAAAGGCTATGAACACTTGTGTGAAACCATATTTAAAGAGTAACCGGCATGCTCAAATAACTGAATACAAGAAATAAACTAATAAATTTATGTGGAATCACAGGAGGAAATGTCTATGTTGTTAGTTAGGATATGGTTCTCAAGTACATCAGAAACTGAAGACAAGAAAGAACAAAGATGGTAAAACTGATAGAAACCTTTTGTACTTTGAGAAATATAATTAAAGAAATCCAAGGACAAAACACAGGCTTGGAGAAATTATTTGCATCTAATATATTTGGTAAAGGATTTTTTGTCAGAATATATAAAGAACTCTTAAGACTCACTAATGAGAAGACAGTTAACCTTAACTGAAAAATGAACAATATACTTAAATTGATAATTCACTAAGTGGCTAGGAAGCATATGAAAAGGCAATTTATATTATCTCACAACCAGAAAATAAATATTTAAAAGTGGATGGGAGGCATCTGTAAAAGCATTATAGGGTGGTGGCGATATGAATTGCCCTGCAGATGGGAGTGGGAAATACCACAGCCACGCTGCAAAGGGGTTTGTAATTGTCTTCATTTTCTTCTTCTCCTCCTCCTCCTTTTTCGTTTGTTTTGTTGTGTTTTCAGAGACATAGACCTACTCTGAGGTCCAGGCTGGCCCAGTTCACCCTGAACTCATGGCAAACCTCCTGCCTCAGCCTTCTGAGTGTTGGGATTACAGACATGAATCACCACACCCAGAATTACTTTGGCATGCCTAAAAGTTAAACAACAACAACAACAACAACAACAACAAGAGCTTATGACGGTTCCTGACTGTAATACCAGCATTTGGGAAGCAGAGGCAGGAGCAGGGTCTCAAATTCCAGGACAGCTACATAGCGAAGAAACCTTGTCTTTAAAAAAAAAAAAAAGAAAATTAAGCAAAAGCTTACCATATGACCCAGCTTTTCTATTCTGAGGACTCTTCCCTAGAGGGATGAAAACATATGTCCATGCGAAGACATAGACAGCAATGTTCTTAGCAACATGACCCCAAATAGTCCCTGGGCGTAATCCAAGTGTCCATCTGCTGGCCTCACAAAATTTGCTGGCTCCATACATGGCAATTCAGCAACAGGAGGACCAGCATACGCACTGCAGCATGGGATTCTCCAAAACAGTGGATGGATGAGGACTTGATGTTATGCGATTCTGTTTGTATAAAACGCTCAGTTGAGACTAATTTTACTAGAAAGAAGGCCAGTGAATGGCTACCTCAAGTAGCGGGTGCCAGTAAAAGAGCTTGAAGGGATTTTTTTTCCTAGGTGATGAACAGGAGCTAAAACTGGATTGTGGCTTCATAAGTCTATAAAACCATGCGATATTATTGAATTGTTCACTCACAGCAGAGCTCAAACTGCGCGTTGAGTGGCATAAAAATGTGACTTCAGTGAAACCTACCCCACCCTTCCTTTTGATACAGGGCTTGGCCAATGGTCTCAAACTCTCCGTGGTGTAGCTCAGGCTCAGGTCAGACTTGAAGTCTGCCTGCCTCAGTCTCCTGAGTGCTGGGGTTATAAGCACACTCTGTGCCACATAGGAAAATCCCGTCAAAGAGAAAATGAGATGGTGTTACGTAAACTGTGTTCTGTGAAAGGGTTTATTGAAGAGAAACAAATATGCCATAGCACCTACCAGCCAGTGCACAGCAAGGCTAGTCATAGGCAGTTATTTTTTATAATTAAGGTCTGTGTTAGTTTTCTGTGACAAAACAGAAAGAAGACCAATTTAAGAAGGGAAGGTTTATTTATTTATTTATTTATTTTTTTGGTGGATCTGGAGGTCTCAGTCTTTGGCTGTGAGAGCTAGTGCTTTGGAGTTTATGAAGAAGCAGTTTACAATGGTGGAAACAAATGGTCTATCTCATGACAACCAGGAAACAAAGAAAGAGGTGAAGACAAAACCTCCCAACCCATTAAAGCTCCATTGTCATCCAGAAACCCATCAAGCCATAAACTCATCAATGGTCATTCCTTCAAAGTCCCATGATCCAATCAGCAACCCCTTTTCAACACTTCACTGGAGACCAAGGTTTAAACACCTGAGCTTTCTGAGGGACAGTTAAGCCCAAATAATAACAAAAGTGTGAGATAATTTTCTTTCACTGAATTTGTTTCACTTAGTTATTCACAAGTATTCATTATTTATCATTCATGTGCCGCATACCATGTTAAATTCTGCTTATGTAGAAACGAGAAAGCCAGGTTCCTGCCATCCAGAAGCATCGGGTATGGTGGGGTCTACAGTGTAGTTCCTATGTATTACAACTTTATTTATTTATTCGTTTTTGTGTATATGAGTGTATGTACTCTCCCTATGGTATGCATCCCCCCACCATTTGGATACCAGGGATCAAGCTCAGGTCAGCAGGCTTGCCAGCAAGCTGAGCCAATTCCCCAGCCCTCTTATACATTTTGATGACATAATTAGCATATGTCTACTTTCATATTCTGATTTTTCTCAATATAAAATCATAAGCAGTTAATCATGGCACAAAAGCTCTTCATAATCCTCATCTTCATTTGCCACAACTTTTACAACAGTCTCCATGTTCAGCATCCAACTTGTTATCAATTCATTGGCATTGTTCACAGTGTTCCAATGAATTTCTTTCCAAATGGATCCTTCTTCCTTTTTTTCTTATTCTACTACAATCCCAGAAGAGATAGTGTGGGAATCAAAGTTATAAATATTAACGTCTCGATGTTTATTGCCAAATTATTTTCCAGTGAACTGGTTTACAATTCACCAGTGCAGTAGGATTGTGTTTTCTAAGACACCGGGCTTGGCTGGAGAGTGATCCAATGCCCACAGGGGTGGGCTGTGCCCCAGCTTTGGTTCTGCACATTCAATAAGCTCTTAGAAGAAAATTTGGAGCATGGACTCCTCAGTGAGAGCAGAACTAATTTCTAGCTAAAGTCTACCAGCCTTAGGAGACAGAAAAGTGGCCACAGCGGCAATACCAGGGCTTAGCTTGGGGTTCCTGATGGAGAAGGGTGTCAAGGACCCTGCTCATCTTCTGCAATGAGCAAGCTGAAAAGGAATGGCAGAACAATGAGGCAAACTTACCACAGGAGAACCCCCAGTGCACAGAAAGTCAGGCTTGGAAAATCCAGGTGAAAGACCCAGTTTAAAAGAAACAGAAATGGAGTGGCCAGAATGGCTTCTCCATGAATGCTTCCTTTTAGAGAACAAATTAGCAGGAATATAAATGTAATAAAACAAGAACTCTGAGATGAGATGATAAAGCGACAGGATGAGTTGTGAAAGGGTACAGGGGGAAATGAGCTGAATTGAAGTAACAGAAAATAGCAAGGGACAGAATAGACAGAGCTAAACTCTGAATTAATGGTGTGAAAGGGAAGTTAGAGATAATTACACTGAATGCAGAAGCAAAAAAGGTTAAATAATTAGGAGAGGAGAGACAAAGATGATTCAAGCTAAGGTAATTGCTGTCCCTGCAGCAGAGACGTGACAAAGAGACAAGGAAAGAATTCAGGAGATTCAAATCTGATGATAGGAAGGGTGCTTCGTGTGCCACGCAAAACAAATTCCGAATGACAGACATCAAGCATTTTTCTTGGTTAAATTATTAAACTTAAGAAAAAGAAAGAAAAAAGAAGGAATTCCTCAGGCATGCAGGCACAAAGTAGTCCTTGATAATGAGAAAGATTAAGACGTCCTCAAATACTCCATGCTAATTTTCCAAGTTGGCATATAATAGTGCTGCATGTAATTCTGAAGTTTAGAAACCTAACAAAAATTGTAGTCAAGAGGCAGTTAGCTGCCCTTGTGTGATGGCAATGGGCGAACAGTCCTAAAAATGGAGTAACAACTGGAGAGGAACATCCAAGACACCTGTTTGTATAAAACCAAAGCTCTTTCATGGTGAGACTGAATTTGGCAAGTCTATAAAAAGGGACTGTGTGTGTCCAGCTAATCCCTTTATCAAAGCACTGTTGACCCAGGTGTTACCATAACAAAAACTAGAGCTACTAAGTTGATAAAGAGGATGGTTTCTTTACCTTTGGTTCTGGAGGCAAAAACTGTGGGTTTATATAGGAACTGGCACTATTCAGAGGTGTGGCCTTTTGGGGTAGTTGTGGCCTTGTTGGAGGAAGTGTGTCACTGTGGGGGCAGATTTTGAGGTCACATATGCTCAAGCTATGGGACTCAGTTTACTTCCTGTTGTCTTCAATTCAAGATGTAGAACTCTCAGCTTCTTTTCTAGCATTGTGTCTGCCTGCATGCTACCATGCTTCTTGCCATGACAATATTGGACTAAAACTCTGGAACTGTAAGCTAGCCCTAATTAAATGCTTTCTTTATAAGAGTTGCTGTGTTCATGGTGTTGCTTCACAGCAATAAAACCCTAACTAAGATAGTGACCAAATCTTTTCATATAGTCTCTAGGATAATAGCTCAGGTAATACCTGAATCAAGGCACTAGAACAATTATGGCCACAAAACAGAACACTACTCTTATAAACTCTAGCCAAGCCATTTTGAACAGTAGACACTAAGCAGTGAAGGAGGGGAGATGGAAATGTGAGATACTATTATCACCTGCAATAGCAAGCTGGTCAAGACTGTGTCATTCAAGTTAGAAACACAACTGCAACCATTAAATAACTTTCCTATCTTTTCTTCTTCTCTCCCTCCCTTCCTTCCTCCCACTCTTTGTGGCACTGGGGCTTGAACGTTCCTGTTTGATGCAGGCTAGGCAGGCCTTCTACTATTGACCTGTATCATCTGTTGTTTATTTTCTTTAACTTTAATGTTTAAGGTGTTAATACATGTCAGGGGATGGGAAGCATGTGCTTGATGAACTACAAATCTTCCCAGTCCTCTTCAGTTTCCTTCTCTTGTTCCATTTAGGGAAACAATTACCATTCATAGACTTATCTCAATTTGAGAAAATTCTCCTTTTCTCATCTTTTTTTTCTCTTTCCCTTTTCTAACGTCTGACTGAATGTCAGACACAGAGTGACTGTTGTGAACACAGAGTATTTATACTCATCATTTCTGATTGGTGCAAATTCTGGAAGTCTGATGATTTTGTATTTTAATGGCTTGCATTTAAAAAATAATGGACATGAGTTATTCTCTAACACACACAAGTCACTTCACAATGCTCCATATACTCTCGTAGAGCATGTGAAACAGATTACAAGGAAGGAACACCCCATCATCCAAATATTGTCCCTGGCTCCCAGTAAACAATGCCTCAGGGTACACACACACACTTGTGTATTTCCTCCCACATCCACTCTGGGGTTGGCTCAGTGTGGTGGACTATTTATGCACTCAGTTAAGTAGTCATTGAGCCAGTGGTTTGGTGGGTCATTAATCCAACTGTTGTTGTGAAGGCGTTTTCTAGTTGTGGTTAACATTTGACTCAGTAGATTTGAGTAGAACAGAGGAAGTGTCAGGGAGTTCTCCATCTGACCATGCACAGACCTTAAAAGTGAACAAAGAGGCCTTCCTGGGAAGGAGGGATTTGCTCAGGCAGATGCTAATTTCTTAAAGGTACCTTTCTCTTATGTGCCATATTTACCATACATATCACATGTAGGCAATATGTGATATGCACAGTATATATGCATGGATGTATGAATGCTCATTCTCTTACCATAATTCCATTTGGAGTCCTGAGCCACAGTATAAAGAGGTCTGCTACCATGTGGGTGGGAGGTAGGAATGAGGTGGAGACAGAGAGAGAGAGAAAAGGGGAGGAGATGCCGGACTGGTGAGTGAAACCTTCCTGGATCTCTAGATTACAGCTGTATAAGAGCCCTCAGGAGATCCACAGACCCACATTCAACCTACAGCCAGAAGGCTGCATGAGCTGCTCACAACCCCAAGGACAGCTGTGAACACAACCCAACATGAGATTATAAGCTCACCTAGAACACTGAGATTTTTTTTTCTGTGTGATTTTGTGGTGTGTGTGTGTGTGTGTGTGTGTGTGAGAGAGAGAGAGAGAGAGAGAGAGAGAGAGAGAGTGTGTGTGTGTGTGTCTGTGAGACTCAATTGCCAAGTTCTAAATAATGGGTGTCATGTTGTATTATAGTCTCAAAAGGTCAGACATGCCTGATTCTGGAGTTTAGAGGCATGAGTTAAAGGTGACTGCTTTGAGAGCTTGCTTTTGAGGGTGTTGTTACTCAGCAATAGGTAACTTACATATAACTCACTTCCCTTGCCATTTGGGTGCGTGCACTTTTAGCCGTTTTGTAGATATAAAAACTTCAATAAAGCTGGAACCCTGCTGCATTTACAGTTTTATAGCATTCTTTCCCAGTGATATTATGAGTAGTTCCACATGATCCTAGATTTTTCTTTCATTTTTAGCAGATACGTAGTTTTGACCTCATTCTATGACTGCACATCTAGCTGGTTCCTAAAATTTTGCTATTACAAACAATACTATGATAAATGCTCTCCATAAATTCCCAGAACCACTTGGCTCAGCAGATCCTGAATTTTAGACCCATGGAAACTGTGTAAAATAGTAAATAAATGTTTATTATTTTTAAGCCACTAAGTAATGGGATAATTTGTTTAGTGGGTTATACGAATAGCCAACATTGGCTCCCTTGAGACTTTTTTAAAATTAAAAATCTACCTCAGGTTTAGTTCCTTGTAATCTAACTCTTAGCACTAAATCTCTTTCCTTTTCACACCTCAGCAGTATTTATGAGAGAGTTTGGACAATTTAAATCACATATAAGCACTGTTGGACTGTTCCTTTGCTACAATGTCTTTGCTGACTTAAATCCTAACAGCCCATTGGTCTACACTGTACTGGAGGTCAGTCTCCCAACAAAGCATTAGAGTTTTTGTTTCTAAGTGCTACCAATTGTTATGCTTTTCATATAGGTTGCTCCTCTTCTGGCACTGTTTTGGGGGGGCAGTGGGACCTTTGGGAACTGGGGTCCTCCTGGAGGAATTGGGTCACAGGACCTGTGTCCTGGAGCTAGGTCTTGCTCTGACCTCTGCTTTCCAGCTGCTGTAGTTTGAGTATCTGAGCTTCACTGCTGGGCCTCACCATCAACCCACACATGATGGAGGAGGCAGGTGACCACGAACAAAGCACGTGAAACTGTGAACCTAAATCTTTGCTCCTTGAAGTTGTGTTGGGGATTTTCTCACAGAGCTGGAGATTTCAATGTATCCTCTACCTCCTTCTGGGTGGTCCTTAGGCATTCACTATGATGCCTGCTGACTTCAGCTGCATCCTTTCCCCCTTATTTTCCTTGCTTGTGCTGTGGGGATAGGTTGGGTGGGATGGGGCATGTGACATAGTATTCATTATTTACTGATATATATATATATATATATATATATATATATGTATATATATATATATATATCAACATATCACAATGCTCATTGCTTTCAAATAAACAAGATTTGCTACCTCACACATCTCTGGAGAGTCAGAAATTACCTCCTAACTCTAAGACACCATGTTTCCTGAATCAATGTTGCCCGAGGTTATGGTATTTTGACAACTTCCCTAGGGTTGGCTGAAGACTCTGTTCCTACTGTGAGTTGCTCATATAGCTGATGGCTGGAGGCCTCAGGGTTCTGCTGGCTTTAGACTCTTTGTCACATGGCACTACCATAGACTTGCTTAATTTTCTTGCAAAACTATGGCTATTTTAAGAGCAAGTAATACGAGAGAGAAGGTAAGACTGAAATCACTGCCTCTGATACCCTAGCCTTGTTTCATGCTGTCACTCCTATAGTCTATTGGCTACACAGACCATTGCTAAACCAATATGGTAAGGTGTTAGGCAGAGCTTTTGGGTGGGATGGGGCAAGAGGAACTATTTTATACTGTTTACCACAGACACCATTCTTGTGCCATTGGCGGTGAGATTAGAACAAGGCTAATGGGGTGGGGACCCAGGTCACTTAATGCAATGGAATTCACGGAGACAAGGAAGCCAAGATGAGTTCCAGAGTGGAATGAGGAGCCAATGTAGGTAATTTTGTGTACATAAACTGACTTGTTTGTGGTTTCTATGGGTGCTTCCTGTACAAGGACAGATATAGGGAAAGACCTTAAGAGGGGTCTTTATCATTGTGTCACTGCTGAAGAGACCAGCTCTTCTCTCATCTGCCTCTGTACCTCAGCCTTACCCAGTTAAGTAAATGCTGTCCATATAAGTGTCTTTTTTTCTCTAGTCTCTTTTCATACCATTGCCCATAACCGAGGCACTTCATTTGGGCTAGCCCAGACACAGAGGATGAGACAAATACTTTGAATGTAGGCAGTTCCTTTAAGGGGTGATACCAGAGATTCCTGCAGGAGACTGATGATGTGTGTTAGTAAGAGATAGGAGGGTGGAGCTGGCAAGATGGCTCAAAGGGTAAAGGTGCTTGTTTCCAAGCTTGTCTACCTGTATTCAATCCTGGGACAAGATGGAAGGAGAAAACTTACTCTTGCAAAGTGTCCTTTGATCTCTACAGACTCACAATGCATGTCAACACAAACACACACACACACAAACACACACACACCATTTGGGGGGGATAGTCAAGCCAGTAAATTGTTCCTGGGGGCAGTTGTCTGAATCCCTTAGGGAACCTTGGGAACTAGCTCAGATTCCAGATTCTGGGCTGTCTTACCTGTGGGGTAGGCTTCTGGAGTACTCACCCACCAACTTTGTCAGTCATTGCCTGAGGGCTGCTCCTAGGATCTGCTAGTCCTTTGGCACTTATGGTCTGCGATTGGAGCAGCCAGAGTTGATGTGGCAGCTGTAGGCAGCATTTGGGTTCAAGTGTTGGGCTTGCTAGGGTGTGGTAAACTTCTTAGGAGGTAAGTGGAAGACACTGTAACATTTTTTTGTGAGTACCTTCAGGATGCAAGCTAGAAAGCCCTTCCCATGACTGATCCATGGCCCTGACCTTCCCCCACCCCACACTGAACCTCTGCATCTCTCCCACTGCATTCGGAGCTCACCCTTAGTATTGCTGGGGTGCTTAGAGAAAGGTGTGACTCAAAATCTGGTTCACAATGGAATCTCAGTAAGTCTGGAGTGAGGGAATGCATACATGAGCAAACAACAAAGGATTGTGCTCATCATTTGGATGGAACTGGTAATGCTCTTTGTATTCCTGTGTTATAAAAAACTTTATTATAAATTATTACAATTTCCACTCTCACAGGCTTGTTTTATGGGGATAATTTTCCGCGGAGGGGTCTTCCAGGTGCAGGGAAATCACTAACATGTTTATGGTGTACTCAACAGCCATTCCAGGCTGATTCACTGCTGAGTAACCCCCTGAACCCCTGGAGAAAAGCTGAGAAGGGGGTGGGTGGGTTACAGACTGCTGCTACACAACAGCTTTCTGCCCAGAAAACCTCCGTGCGGAGAGAAGAGGGGGAGGAGGGATGGCTGTGTTTCAGTTCGGCCTGAGAGCTGTCTCAGAGCCTATCTGGTCCTATTTTGGATAGTCGTGATTTACTCATTGTCACAGCCACTTAGCATTTTGGGAAAGATGCATTGTCTCTGGGTAGAAAGCAGTGGGATGATTTGGCTGTTATTATGGCTAATAATTGTGTTTGTTGTCTGGGCCTATTCGGGAGCTTTGTCACCACAGCTATAATTTTAAATATTTTAATTAATGATACGTTGCTGTGCTTGTACCTTGAGGCTCCTTAAGCAAAATGAGCAATTAAAAAAAAGACATGAAAAGCAAATGAATGAAAATAAAAGAAAGGGTGTTAAAAAAAAATCACTGTTTCTGTGATGCTTCGGGCTTGAAAGATGTATTCAGCTGCCTGCTGCAGGCAAGAGAAAATCCTCACTGCTTGTGCCCGTTATCTTCTGCTCCCACAGTCATCCATCTCTTGCAGCTGCTGAGTGACATGGAATATTCATAAAGTATCATCAAAAGGACAGGAGAGAAGGGGAAGGGCACAGGAGAAGACTGGAGAGCCAGCAAACATGGAGCCTCAAGCCCTTAAGAAAAATTCATGTTCAGTCTTTATCATCATCGATTATTTCTATACTTTCCCAATACTGTGGACATGGTTGAGAAGATACCAAAGAATTGACCTCTACCCATGGGCCCCTCCAATGCAGTTATAAAATATTATGTTGAAAGGCCAATGGATAGTTCAGAATGTTCTTTGAAATGGGTGTGCAAATGCCAAAGAAGAAGGCCACTAGAGCAGGTCCTCTGGTCTCAGTATGGTTTGTTCCTACTAAAACACACGTGGAGGGTTTGTCCTCTGTGGAACTGTTAAGAGGCGGTGAGTCCTTTGAGGGATCTATTGGTACAGACAGATTGATGTTTTCATTGTGGGAATGGGTTAGCTATCATAGGAGGTAGACCTTCATTTCTCTCTTCCACATGTCTGTGTTTGCCCTTTTAATTTTAGTTTGTCTTACCATAGCCCAAGGAAGCTGTCTCATCCTGGACTTTCTAGTCTCTGGGACTGTGTATGAGAGAAACCTTTTTCCTTCGTAAGTTACCTGGCCTTAAACAGTTATATAGCAATCAACTAATGTAGTAAGTGAGCTTCTGAAAAACATTGTTTTACTTTGTTTTTATGACACAGGAACTATAAAGATCTCAGGGACAAAATTCCTTCCACTCATCAGCACAAGGACTCTGGCCCAGATCAGGACTTCAGACTTAAGAATGCATTACCTGTGTATCTTAAACTTCTAAAATGTTTTAAACATATTTAAAATTGCCCCTATTAGGAAATAGAGGCACAAAACATGATTTCTAGTCTGTTTGGAGAAGTTCAGATCTGCTCACCTGAGTAGCTTGGGACTGGAGTCTGTGACAGCCACTCTGTAATGGGAGAGATTTATGTAGTAATTCTCTATTTTGTATTGAGTGACTTCCCGCTGGTGGCTTGAGTTCATCGAGATCAGCCATGGTACAAGTATTCATCCTACAGATATTAACAAATGCTATATGTCAGTTTTTCTTTATCCATTGGAGAGTCAGCTGCTAAACATTTACTAGATACTATTGTGGCTACCCTTTTGGGTATGTGCCAGGGCACAGATTTGTAGGGTTTCCTTTGCATCTCTCAGAGAGGACTGAACCAGATTTCTCACTGGTCCCTATATAGAGTGTCAAAGTAGGTTGATGTGATCAGAAACACTAAGAAATACATCATTTTGGAACTGTTTTAAGTATTGTTTTAAGTTTATGTCTTAAATTTTTTTCTTCTTTTTCCCCCTTTTTTATTTAAATTTGAAAGAAGATTTTTTTTACATGTCAATCCTAGTTCCTTCTCCTTCTCATCTTCTCCTATCACCCCCATCAAATCCCAGCTCATCCCCTTTCTGCTCCTCAGGGAGGGTGAGGCCTTCCATGGGGAGTCTTCAAAGTCTGTTATATCATTTGGGCAGGGCCCAGGCCCTCCTCCATGCGTCTAGGCTGAGAAAGTGTCCCTCTATGTGGGATGGGCTCCCAAAGTCCATTTGTATACTAGGGATTAACGGTCCACTACCAGAGGCCCCATAGACTGCCTAGTCCTCCTAACTAACACCCACATTCAGGGGGTCTGAGTCAATCCTATGTTGGTTTCCCAGCTATCAGTTTGGGGTCTATGAGCTCCCCCTTGTTCAGGTCAGATGATTCAGTGGGTTTCTCTAGCCTGGTCTTGACCCCTTTGCTCATCACTCCTCCCTTTCTGTAACTGGAGTTCGGCTAGTGTTTAGCTGTGGGTGTCTGCTTCTGCTGCTAGGTAATGACCTGGGGTCACAATGCCAAAGTTTGGTAGTACAGGAGTAACCTATGGCCATGCAGAGGTAAGCCTACAGCTCTTACCTCATTGGCACTGACATCTGCAAAAAAGTCAGTGAGGAGCAGAAATAGGAGCAAGAGGCTTTGCACAGATGGGATCAGGGCATCTGTGGCAAGGCAGAAGGAGAGTCAGAGCCCTCTGGATAGAGAGGAGAGGACGGTACATGAAAGATGCTTGATGAGAATTCTAGCTGAGGGGATTGCCTTCTTTTTGTGGTGTTGACGCTTTAGAGGTGTGAGGTTTATTTAATTGCTTTGTGAACAAATAGCTATCCCATGTTGTAACCATGATGGTATCATAAAGCCATGTTGGAAGTCAGCCCAAATGACCGCATGGTAATTGGGTCTTCCTTGATTGTGTTCTGGGACACAAAGAGATACAAGTACATGTCTACTTCAGGACCATTAACCCAGCTGGACAGCTGTATCCTGGAGCATCCTCACCCCAGAGAAGAGAAGGCAGCAGAGGCATTTGCAAGGCTTTATTTATAAAAGACGAGGCCGTGAGGGACCTTGAGGGCAATGAAGCTACACATGTCTTCTGTACTCTATATTGGGCAGATTTTTCCAGACCAGGGGAAGGGAGAGTCAGAGGTGAAGTGGGAGTGAGGAGAAAAAGAAGGGGATGGGGGTAAGAGTCCTGAAAACATAGGGCTGTTCAACCAACCTTCATCCACCTATCCTGGAAAGAATAAGACAGAAGAATGGCTAACTAGAGAGAGAAATCCTTGGGCATGTTAAAATTAATGACTTTTTTATATGATAAATATTTTGTGAAGTTCCCTTTACTATCTTGAAGTAAAATAAAATTCAGAAGTAATATAACTCCCATTGCTGTGGCAACCAATTAACATGTCTACAAATGGGGGTGGGGTGGGGTGGGACCAGTTCTAGTTGTGAATCACTGTGTTTCCTATCCAGGACAGGGACCAGCAAGGAGCTATGGTCTGTGCAGGAAACTTAGTAGAATGTTTCCATTGCCAAGTCTTCTGTGTCTGCAGAACACAGAGAAGCTTATGTGTGCATATGAAGAGGGACAGAGGTGATACCTGTCCGTGGCATTATAGTGGAGTGGATGTCACAGGCAAGTTGGAATGTTGCTGAGAGAGAAACCAGATCTGATAGAGCCTAGTATTGAAAGAACGGATGGCCCAGCAATGAAATGCATGGCATATCTCCAATTCTTTCTTTCTTTTTTCTTTTTTTCTGTCATTGCTGTGACAAATACCTGACAAAGGCAACTTAAGGTTTAGGGGATATATATATAGTCCATCAAGTTGGCATGGCGGTGAGAGAGGTTTCGCAGAGGTGATCACAAGGCAGCTGGTTACATTGTATCTGGAGATGGGAAGCAAAGAGAGGTGAGTTCTGGGGCTATATTTTTTCTCTTTCTATTTGTTCAAGGACCCTAGCCTGTGGAATGGCGCCACTCACACCCAGGGCGGATCTTTCTTCATCAGTTAATTTCTCTGGATACACCCCCAGACTCACCAGGAGAAAGGTCTCCTAAGTGACTATAAATATATGCGAGCTGACAAGAAAGATTAACCATCACATATAACCTCACTACTCGAGTTGGAGTGCGAGACATCTCAGAAGACAGGGTAGAGAGCAGCAAAGTGCCCCAGCCCTACTCTTTAAACCCTCTTTGATGCTCAATCTTAGAAGGTACAACAAGAATCATTAAAAACAGAAAACAGAACCAGGAGCTCAGGCAGTGGCTCTGTATCTGGTGTCTGCTTCATGGTTAACTCTTCTCAGGGCCTTTCCCAGCCACATGCTCTTCAGCAACCATACTTCCACTGGCCAGAGGGAGGATGGAAGATGGATGGATGGGTGGGTGGATGGATAGGTGGGTAGATAGATGAATGGATCGGTGGGTCAGTGGGTCTCAGGAAGCCGTTAGCCAACATCTCCCACAACTAGAAAAGTAACCAGGAGCAAAGAAAAGAGGAATTAATAATCAAAATTCAACTCCTATAAATATAGTCTATATGCAATTAGTAGTTTACATTTCATCCATCTGTATAATGAAATATACTCAGTTCATTCACAGGGTGATTAAATTGCTTTCAGAGAAACTTCTTCATCTTCAAGTACCAATCAAAGAACCCTTAGGTTGTAATTAGATGATGCAGAAACCATTGAGCCTGCAGGGAATCTATTTACCCCATCTGGTCACTGGATGATGAAAATTAGCTGTTCCTGATATGACTTTCGTGATAATAATTAGCAACTATGATACAGGACCTGGTGAGGTATATCCATTTTTTCAATTTGTGGTGTTTGTTAAGGAAAACTGAGACTATGAGAGGGCTGGGTGTGGTGATGCTGACTGCAACTTCAGCACCTGGGAGGCCGATCTCGAGCTTGAGGCTAGCCTGGGCTGCTTGGCATGACCCTGTCTAAAAGAAAGAAAACTTCTCCAATATAAGAAAAATATACACCTTTGGGGTGAGGAAAATTTTCTAAAATAAGCCACAAAACATAAAACTCAGAAGAAAATATCCATATATTTAATGAAATAAGTGACATTTTAAGTGTTTCCTTCCACTATAAATGAAATCTAAGGGCAAAAGAATGGAAGAAAATAACCATAATCCAATCATGGCTAAAAGCTCAACACTCTGCCCCCCCCAAATATGGGGGTAGCCCCCCACCTCAATATCTGTGAAGGACTAAGAAAAAGGCACAAAGTTATTCAAAAGAATGCAAAGGCAAGCCACACCTTTGCAAGCAAAAATGGGAAGAAAAGATGGATAACCTTGTTGGAATTGGGGAAACACACATTAAATAAATGCAATGCCATCTTTATCAATGGCATGGCAAGACAAAGCAAGGAAGACTGCCGAAGCTTTGATAGGTATGGGGATGCTCCTTTGTCTGCCGTTTGCAGAAATCTGAATGGCTATCACATTTGGGAGAAGTCATTTGAACATATTTTTTTTTAAAATAATAAAGGCACACTTTCTTTAATCTGATATTCAGAGAAATAAAGATGCAGATCTCTATGCAGAACTACACAAAGGTAGTGAGTGGGAAATATTAAGATGGGCAGTGGGGTTGACTGAATAGCTTACAGCATATATAGAGTGGAAAGTAGGAGACTATCATAAATCCACTTAAAAGGAATGACCTGGGTTTATGTTATTGACTTAAAAGCATGTACATTATGTAGAAAATCACCTGCATAGTGTTCATATCCACAAGAAGTTGTAAAGACAAACAACTTAAGCTACTGACATTGGTTATACTAGAACACGGGTAATTCTGTGAACAGGAAGAAGCTATTGGCAGGGTGTTTACTACATTTCCATTTCTGCTTCGCAGAATTGTTATAAATAGTACATTTATGATCAGTAGTTTTATTGAGGTAGAAGAGAAGTTAAGTAAAACAAACAAAACTAACAACAACAAAAAGGAGAGGAATGGAGTTGGAGAGGAGGGAGAAAGAAAATAAATAGAATTAGAAAGGGAAGATATATTGCCCGTTGGCATTTTAGACTTGAAAGCCAGGTGCAGTGGTTCACACTTGCAATCCTAGCTGAGGAGAACTACTATGACTTCAAGTTCAGCTTGGACTGTGCGGTGATTTCCAGGTCGGGTTGGACCTCAATGTAAAAGATTCTGGCTCAAGAAAACACAAATTAATCCCAAGCCAAACCATTTTTGACTTCTGACTGTATGGAGGAAAAAACAAAGTCATTTTTCCAGCCACAAGAAAGAGCAGTTGTAAGCCAGAAGCACTTGGGGTTTCCAGACATGCTGTCGTGGAGTTGGGGCTCTTGAACGTGACACTAATGGTCATAGGAGTCACAGATGTGGTTGTCTTGGGTCAGTGTTCTCTTGGATGATAGCCTCCATCTGGTCTCGTTAAGAATTTGTGCCTCTCATTTTTACTTTATACTTGCCTGTTAGGGGATTATGTGAAATCTTGATTGTTCGAAAGAAAAGAAAATAAAGATGAAGACAATTGAGAATGGGGGAAATAACAAAACATTACTGTGTCGGTCAGTCACTGTACTTCATCTTCAGATGAAGAGAGTCATGAAAGACTGATGTAACCACATTCCTCTTATGGTCGGAGGGCTTGAGACAATCACTTTCTCTTCCAGGTTCTCCTTCTGCGCCCAGATCATTTCATTTCTTTCTCTCTACCCCTGAGCCAAGTGTAGGGCAGTTGTAGAGCTTCCAAGTCAGGTCCCAGCACTTGAAACCACTTTCAACAGTACCATCCATCTCTCCCCCTGCAAGTGGCGTTATCTTCACGTCCTTGGAGATGAGTCGTCTCCTCCCCACCCTCCCCCCTTTTTTTATCACTCCGAACCGCACACATTTGGTTCCCCAAACCCTGATAACGTTCTTGCCGGTCTCTCACAAGTGAAATAACAGATAACCGTTCTCCCTGTGCTGGCGATGGCATCTTTCCACACCCAGATAACCAGGAAAGGGTATCCACTCTTCTTGCTGGCTGTGATTAAGATCTCACTGGCAAAGATACAAGTGAGATTGCCTTTATAAAATAATATCGGAGCTCATCTCATTTTACTTAGCTCAAATAGCAGCTAGCATCAGTTCTTGGGGGCCCTCCCCTGTTCCAATCTGTATCGGCTTTCAAACATGTATGCCACCACCTGCCCTGCTAGTGAGATAAGAATAAAAGTATTAGGTGGCATATTAAATCGTGCAGCGTTTTTCATATTACTCATACAAATGAGATAACAGCTGCAGAATAGTCTGTTTCATTCTTGGCAGAACTCCCAAACACGGCACTGCGTAAACAAGGCTAGCCCGACATCTCAGTGGTGTGGGCGCCTGTCTGTGGCTTCCATTCAGCAGGGCCAGCACGTTCCCCTCCCTTCAGCCTGCTCAAGGTGAATTAATAGGGGATAATTCCTTTCTTCCAACCAGACCTAGGTTTCATGTGAAGTTCACTAAAGGAGGCAATCCACAGAGCAGTCCCCAAATTTCAGTGAGCCAAGTCCTGCTTTTTAATGATATTTTTGTCGCATCCAAGTACCATCCATATTATTATTTAATATTTACATCCAATTGTTTTTAACGACCCATTTTAGCCTTATTTCAACTAATACCAGAGAAGTCACAAGGCTGTTATGCTGCTTTTGTTTTTACATCTAATTAACATGGATGTGATTATAACCATTAATATTAGTTTCTATGCATCACAGAGAAAATAATTTTCAGGTGTTTTCATTTAAAAACAGCATTGGAGGAGTTCTTACTAAAGTGAAAGTACTACTAGTTACAGTTTGTTTTTTTTATGTTATTTATTTATGTATGTATGCATTTATGTATTTATTTATTTTTGTCAGCTGGCTTTGATGTTGGAGAGGAGAAAGGTGTACCATTCATTCCAGCCAGACTTCCACCAGAAATATGGGGCCAAGGCCATCTTGCCACACTTGTCAGTGGGATCTTGGAGCGGAGAGATAGCTGGATCCTGGTGATTTGCCGAGGCCAGAGCATACGTGAAAACAAGCTGATCTAGACCCTTGCCGCTGCTCACTCCACAGCCTGTCCCAGGCTGGGGTCTGACCAGAACCATGAAGAACACAAAAGGATGCCATAGAGCCACAGGTGCCAAGTGCTGCACTACCGTGTCTGCCTCAGAAGAGTGACTTGATTATGAAAGAGTTCTATGTGCAGAAACAAAAACAGAATAGAAAATGATCCTATGAATAACACCGAGTTTGTATGGCTGAAATGCTGTACTTTAGAGGTAGCAGAGGCCCCTGACAGCTGTCAGAGAACTTCTGCTGCAGGCATCTCTAGTTGCTTAGAATCTTGGGCTTCTGAGAAATGGTATGAGCAATAGTAACCCCTTCCTTCCCAGTCAGTCTCTAGCTCTACACTTCCTGGTCATGACCTTGAACAGGCACTGTGAGATATCAGTCAAGGTAAGGAAGGACCTGGCTAACTAAGGCTGGTTAAAGCTTTATCATCCTACAACTAATCTGACTATCCCAAATAGGTCTCCAGATGCCTTAACCATGTGATACCTTCTTCCTGAGACCTGGGTGCATATGGAGCTGTATGACACACATGCATGGGTGATAGGTGGACAGACAGGAGGGAGTTCATCTCCCAATCAACTGTGATTTAGTACAGGCTGAGCCTGGGAACACCATGAGGGAGCAGTTAATCAGACTTGGATATCCAGGTGTGGATGGCCTGACTGGTGACCAGAAATTGAACCAAGTGTCCAGAACTAGCTCATGTGTGCTAGCCCAAGGCCCACGAGACAACCATCAATCCCTGCTTCATCCTTTAATCCACATACACAGCTAACAACAACACAGCAAAAACTAGTGGGGGGCCGCTTGATCTCCGGTTTGATAAAGCAAGAAGTTACTCCAGTGCTTGGAAAACAGTATTTTGCTTAGTCCAAATACTGATTTGCCCACATTTCTCCAACTTAGCTTTTGTCATCATCCTGCACACCCAGTAGGCTTGATTTCCAAAGGCTGCTGATCACTTCGATCCCCAAAGCTCACCCTTGCCCACTGGCCACCTCCCCAGTGATCTCACCGTGTCTGATTCTGCTCAGGTTCCTTCATCATTAATGGAAGCAGAATTATTTCAGAAGTTTACACTTTTGAGTTTAGTAAAGCAGGGTAGTTTTCCTGTTGTGCCTCAAACCTTAATTGTTGCTCTTTCTCTGCCTACTAAAGTGGCAGGGGCTGGTCGATGGTACAGTTGGGGAAGGAAGGAAGGCAGAAAGAGGGAGGGAGGAGGAACAACACTTTTCTTTATTCTTCAGCAGCACTGAATATTTTCTCAATTAAAAAAAAGTCTGGAGACTGGTGAGATGGCTCAGGGGGTAATGCGTTTGCTGTGTAAGCATGAGGACCTGAGTTTGGCTCCCTAGCTCTATGTGACAAACTGGATGTGCCATTGCATGTCTGCCATTTCTGCATCGGGGAGGAGTTGATGAGAATCTCTGGGGTTTGCTGGTCAGCTCCTCTAGGAAATAAGAGAGGACCTGTCTCAAACAAACAAACAAACAAACAAATGTTTCCCCACAAAGAAAACAGGGTACAGAGCAATTGAAGAAAGCACCCAACATCAACCTCTAGTTTGGTTTGGATTCAGTATGACATGTGGGGTGTAAACATGAAGATGTGGCCCCCAGGTCATTGATGACAGGGAGAAGAACTCTAGTGAACTTTTAAAACTCAAAGGCTGCCCTGGTTGTAAAAAGCAGAGTGGAAAATGGTACCCATAGGCCATTTCTTGAGAGTTTGAGGTAGGAAAAAAAAAAAGAAGAAGAAGAAAGAAAAGAAAATCAGGTGAAAAACTGAATTCCCAGGCCTGAGTTACATAGAAGGATGTGTTCCAAATTTATATTACATGTCTGGTGTGAGATATCCAAGCTGAGAATTTATCATAACCTGGTCAAGGACCATTGAAACCCTACAGGCTCCAGGACACGCAAATGTAAAACTTCTCAGCAGGAATTCCTTTATAATCCAGGGCACTCGGCATTCCGGAGACCTGATACTCCCAAGGAAGAGGTACTTAAAATAAGAAACAGACAAACCTTATGAATCAAACCAGCAGACAGCAGGGCCAGGGGGCACCACAAACAGGGGTCCTCATGTGCAAGCAAGAGTGTAATGCAATAAAACTGCACTTGAGAACAAGCTGGTAGTACCTAGCACATCAGAACTTGAGCAAACACCACAGCCAGCAAGTACATGTGCAGGTACATGCTCTAGAAAATTCTCTTACATAAATGTAAGATATGCCCTAGGATTTTCATTGCCCCTGTTGCAAAAACAAATTATAATGATAATTTAAAGAGTCTGAATGGGAATGGATAAAGTGTGATTTATTCACATTCTAGAATACTATCAAGTCATTAAAATGACGGAACATATCCAAGTATATAAATCTTTAAAGCATGATGCTGTGTGAGAAAGCCAAGTTTCTGAAGGATAAGTGTAGCATACCATTAATGCAAATTAAAACATACAAATCAATATTATATGATATTTATGAACATGTGGAAAGGTAATGAAAAAAGGAAACACACACACACACATGCACATCATCCTAAGAAAAGACACTTCTTTTGGTGTGGGATGGAGGTTAAAAGACTCAGTTCAAATGTAGGTCTGTTTCTTAAACTGTGCCATACTAAAAAGTATGTGACATATGGACACCCTACAGATCAATATATCTATATTTTGCTGTGAAAAGGGGAACCTTTTCCAAGTATCACTTTCCTGAAAAAAATTTAAAAAGAGAGGAATAATGTATTATAGATTCCATTGGAAAAATATATAAATTCTATCCTGTACTAGTCTTCCCATTGTTTCTGTGTGAGGCATTGCCTCTATGTATGAAAGCCACTGTGGTCTGAATGTTTCCACAAAAACTCCTGTGGAAATTTGACACACAATGTGAAGATTCTGGCAATCGAGGCCTTTAAGGGTGATGTTGGGGGATGGGGCCTGTGACAAGGCTCAGATGGTGTGAGGACCTGATTTTAGATCCCAGTATCCACGTGTAAGTTAGAAAAACCAAATCAGGCAGCCATGTGCCTGTAACTCCAATGCTGAAGGAGACAGGGAGAGGCAGACAGACCTCTGGGTGGGGCTCACTGACCAGCCTGGCTGAACTGGTGTGTTCCAGATAGGTATGGGGAAAGACTGTCTTAAAAAAAGGAGGTGGAGAATGACCAAGGAAGACATCCTGATGTTAACCCCTGATACACACACACACACACACACACACACACACACACAGAGTCAGAGAGAGAGACAGAGATAGACACATACACATGCACACACCTATACACACACATGCACGCGTGCACACTAGACACACACAGACTTATACATACACACAGACACACACAGAGTCAGAGAGAGAGACAGAGACAGAGAGAGATAGGCACACACACACACACATGCGCACGCACACATGCCAGACACACACAGACTTATAAATACACACACACACACACAGACACATACACACACACACATGCACACACGCACGCACGCACACACACACACACACACATACACACACACACACATACACACACACACACACACACACACACACACACCCCATGATGATTTTATTTTGTTCTTAAGAATTAATATCTTTTTCATGAAAATGAGTTCTAGGTTCCCTCAGACTCAATACATCATCACAAAAGGGTACTTTACAAGACCAGACTAAATCTCTCATCTCTCCTCTTCTGCATATGCCTTTTACTTTATGCCTGGAGTTGAAGCAGCATGAAATCTATACCGGATATGGCTACATCCTTAGACGTTCCAGCTTCCAGAAGCATAGGCCAAAATAAATATAATTTCCTTATAAATTATCCACTTTTGGCCATTATTGTGTTATAGCAACAGAAAATAAACCAAGTCACAAAACATGGTCAAATTGCAGATTTAATCACTCTCAACATACCAGGAAGGAAATGACAAGTAAACAATAGACTATAGTCATAATTAGAAACTTCTTTTTGGAAAACAAAATAATGACCAGAAGAGATAATGCTGTCTGCACTAGTAATTGTTAATAGTAGTTCCCATGAACCAATGCGACTGACCTTGTTCTACCCAGTTCTCTTATCTACTGTTATCCTCAGCCAAGTGTGAGATGGACACTGGGTATATTTCCATCTTGGGAGCTGTATTTGCTGCCCTAATTCACTTCCTGTTGTAGGGAATTCTAGGGCACTGGGGCCAACCTTAGGATACAGCAACCACAGGCTTTTATTTTCAGGACTTGAGCTATGATCAATTAACCAGTCAGTTAGCTTTCCAGAACCTTCAAGGGATATTAACCAAAGCCATAGGTCTTATGGAGTCATGGTCCACAAAATTTGTCCCTGCTTTTAGTGTCTGTCTCTTAGCAACAGGCTCAAATGCCTTGGGCCTACTTCCAGCCCAGGCTTAGCTGTTTTATTTTGTCTTCCCCAGCAGTGCCAAGGCAAAGGCAACAGGGTGATGCTCCTCATCATTCTGGAACTCTTACTAAGGGACAAGTTGTGTCTTTGGAGCAGCAAGTGAACTGTGGATGTTGGAAGGGGGCTGGGCTGTTAGGCTCATCCTGGTTCTTACTTCCTTTTTGGTCACCCTTGTGCATCACTTACCTATCTCTGCTGACACTAATTTTAGTTTTGGGAAAATACTGACTTAACTCTTAGCCTCCTTATCTTTCTGGCTACTGTCTCTTAGTAAGGCTCTTTCATCTTCATTTCTAGCTTTAGTTTGGCCAAGTTGTGCAGAAATCACATTACTTGCTTCAACGGGACGATATTCTTTTGTGTAAACTGAGTGCCGAGGAATAGCATCCAACTGTTTAGCAGTTCTGCTGAACCCATAGGATACATTACCAGAACTGGGGATAGCTCAGTAGTAGAGCAAGTGATTATTATCAGGGCTCTAGGTTTGATCCACAGTACTACCCAAATAAAAGATCAACAATCCCAACAAAACCATAAAACAAACAAACAAACAAACAAAAATCTCACAGGGTTATGATCTTGAAGATACAGAGTCTTTATTGACCTTGGTCCACCTAATCCAGCCACTTCAATGTAGACCTGTCACTCATAGCATCCATCTTATTTCTAGCATTGGTTTACAAATGAGCTATTAAGAAGCAGCTGGGAGAAGGTATTATACAGCCTACCCAGTAAGTACAAGAGATTCATCTAGTTTTGTTTACCCTAGACAAAAGCAACTTTATGGAGAAATGGCTTATTTGGTTCACAGTTCCAGGTTGTAGTCCATCTCTGTGAGGAAGTCAAGGTGGCAGGGACAAGAAGCAAGTTATATCCAGTCGGGAGCACAGAGAATGCATGCATGCATGCTTATGACTTGCTTTACTCTCTCCAGTGTTATACAGTTCGTGATCTGCTGTGTAGGGAATGGATACCCCCCTCTACACACACACACACACACACACACACACACACACACACACACACACACACACACGGTCATAGGCCAACCGAATTCAGGTACTTCCTCAATGAGACTCTCTTTCCTCCCAAGTGGTTCTAGACTGGTGTCAAGTTGACGATTGAAACTAATGAGCACAATGGCCTTAGGTGGGGCTGAACCCAAAAGCTCAAAATGCATCATCAGGCCCTTGAGTATTTTGCTCTGTCTCTTAGCTTTTGTTTTTCCTCATTGCTGGCTTCATTTCAGGCAGACTCTCTGAGCTGTGGGAGGAAGGTAAACACAGTCTGTCAGTTTGTGTTCTTCTCCTTGCTACCATTCTAGCAAAAGCAGAAGGCCTGATTGATAGTTCCCTTAGCAGATTCAGCAGTTTCTCCCGGCCCAGGCTGCCTATGCCCAGACTGGGGGCAGGAACGGCTTTCCTCTGATGCACAGTTTGGACCCAAGACATTTATGTGTCTCAGTATCCTACAAAACCACTGTGGGTACAGGGAACAGAGAGTGGGTTGCTCCCTCAAAGGGATTCTGGACAGAGACAAGGGTCTTGCAATAGTAGTGTTCTTGTTACCTGTGTGGTTTCTTTGTAAGAGTAGACAGGTGATTTGCTTGTTTGTCTTTCAGTGCACTTCAATGCAATGATATCTATATTTATGCTAACACTCACACTATCATCAAGTGGTCACCCGAAGTAAAAGTGTTTAACTTTTAATGCAGTCGCTCTCAGACTGCTATGCCATGGATTTGGGAATACACATACACTTTTATTTTAATGAGGATTCACCCATCCATTATTCATGACTGGAAAATACATTAGTGTGTGAGGGTATAGTGCTGGCTCCCAGGGTTTCTAAATAAGATCTCTTTTGACAGCTCTGAATTGTATGGACCTCCCATAGAGCTGTAATTACATGTGTAGTGCATTAAGAGAAAAACATGACAAAAATTACGATGAACTCAGTGTTTCATTGGAGACAAAATACTGGTAACGCTTGAAAAATAGTCGACATGGACTCTGGACCTGGACTTCAATAAGGCTATGAAAAATGCTTGGGCATGCGTGGCTTTCCCTGGATCCCTCATGAAATAGTACTTGTAAGAATTGGGCCCACAGCCGGCCAGTGGTGGTACATGCCTTTAATCCCAGCACTCAGGAGCAGAGGTGAGTTTGAAGCCAACTTGGGCTACAGAGTGAGTGCCAGGATAGGCTCCAAAGCTACACAGAGAAACCCTGTCTCGAAAAATCAAAAGAAAGAAAGAAAGTAAGAAAGAAAGCAAGGAAGGAAGGAAAAAGAATTGGGCCCACAGGTTGGGAAACACTGAAGTCACAAGTAATTAATGTGATTCAATCCCAGCTTTATCTCTGGTGAGTTGTTTGACCTTGGGTGACATATTTAACTTCTTTATGTCTACAGGTCCCTTAAATGGGACTGAAAACAACTCCACCTGTTATTTCCCCTGAGGTTGCTGTGGGGATTTAGACTTTGTAGGTAAAATCACTTTCACTATGTGGGAGGAATTCACTACCTTTTTATATTGGAATTACTTCTCTAAGTCTCCTTGAAGGAAGACACCATACATTACGCAGCTGTGGGCAGTCATCTCTCAGACTCATGATTTGTTCTTGGACCCTTCCCAGATACCAAGGTCTATGATTATCCGAGCCCCTTGTAAGGCACGGCATATTTGTTCATCACCTGTGTACATTCTCATGTGTACTTTGAATCATCTCCAGATTACTCATAGTAACTCATACAATCTAAATAATATGTAAATATTTGTTATGCTATATTGCTTAGGGAATAATAACAAGGAGAGATCTGTACACGGTGAGTTCAGGAGCAGTTCATTTTGTGTGAACATTTGCAGGGGCGGAAGAGGCTTTCTGAGGTGACGTCTTACACTTTAGCTCAAGCTGGCCTGGAACTCACTATGAGGCATAGGCTGCTTGCAAACTCATGGCAGTCTTCCTGACTCAGTCTCCCCAAGTGGTGGGATTACAGAACTGAAGTCCTGACTGTACTTTCAGTGCCTAGCAAGATCCTTGCTTAGGCAGGATGTGTTTATCGTGTAAATAAAGACAACATTGGAAAATACAATGCAATGATATAGGGAAATTGCCTAGTACAGTGACCACAACATGGCTGGTACACAGCAAATGTTCCTTTGTTCTCCTCTTCATCATTTGGTTAGATATAGTCTACCCTCATTCTCTCCAAACTTTACAATGTTTAAGAATCACCTGTAGTGCTAAATAAACAATAATAATACCCGTGAGGTTTCTGATCCAGTGCGTTTGGGAGGAAGCTTGAAAATTTGCTTCTCTACCAGATTCCAACAGCAATCAACCTTGGATACAGATTAGAAATACTACAGAAGCTCTTAAAAATAATAATGCCTGGGCTCCATGCCTTGTGAGTGTGATGGATTGCTCTAGTGTGGTGCCTGAGCAGCAGTGCTGGGTCTTGCTTTAAAGCCATGTCTTGCTAATCTGCAGCTAGAGGTTCACATCGCCAGTCTTCCCCCTAGATGTATTCAGTCCCCACACCCCTCCTGCAGCTTGTGGTCATCTGGTAGCTTTGTATCAGATGGGAAATAACCGACTACAGTTAGCCTGGTTTTGCATTTCTAAATTGGTTATGTAGCTATCACATACTACTCAAGTCAGTTAGCAAATTGAGATTCTTTACAGGTACAGTATAATTTTTCCAGGGCCAAGGGGTGCTTGCAGATGGTATGTGTGCTCACCTCATGTGTGGCAGGCTTTTTGCTCACTTTTTCTCCCCCCCTCCCTTCTTGCTCTCTCTGTCTCTTCCCTCCCCACCCCTCTTTTAGAGATGTGGTATTTCTTCATTTAATTCTCCCAAAGAATTGAATGACAAACCAATTTAGCCTCCATCACTTTCCAGTTGTTTCTTTCATTATTATGTAATCAAGGGGCTAACTCAGTGGGTGACGGGGAACAAAGGTGAGACCTGCTTTTCATATTCAGAAATCAGCTATCTTTTTCAGCTGTAAAATCATCTCAAGACCCTAAATCTGTGGTTGTAGGCTCATTAAAACAATCTCTGATTACAAGTATGTTTGTCTGTTTCTCTCCCTCTTGGTGCCTATGACTGGAGCTTTTATTTTCTTTGTGAACTTTAATACATGTTTAATGTGAATCTTAATGATTTGATTACAATGGCATAATTACATAATTGGAATGTATTGTGCATGCTGGCGGGAAGGAGTCTTGAAGGTGCTGGGTGAGTGACGTTACATAAACAGAATAATAATGATGGTGAGATGGAGAATGAGACTAATGAGAAAATGATTAGAAAATCTTGGAAGGAATGGACACTGTGGAATCGGGGAGGTAGCGTTTCTTTTCATTAATGATTGGGATTCATTTTTTCCTGGGAAGTGGGGATTCTAAGGATCACTGGGAAGAGGTGGGGTCAGATTATTTATTTGGGAGATTACTTTGATGACCTGTGATGGTTCCAAGTCATACCTGTCTGGGAACAAGACAGGTCAGACTCATCAGCCAGCTCTGATTCACTGTTAAAGATCATTAAGGCAGAAAACAAACTCAGTTCTCTTTCTCGCCATGGCTCTTGCCTTGGAATGTTTTATGTGGCACATTTGCATATCACTGGAACATTGAGAGTCCCATTAATGTGGAGCAGAATCACTTTCCCCTCCCCATGGCAATTCCACCATCTCTTGCTGGTAACATATTGCTACTGTAGAGGAATGACACCCAGGTGGTCACTTTGTGCTCCCAGTTAATGATCACCATTACTGTGTCACTTACGCTAGAGAAACATGTCTACCTGCTTAGGGCACTTCCCATGGTAATTGGTCTGAGTCATCCTTACTTGATGTTTACAGTGTGTGGTTATAATCACTGTGATTATTTCTCTAACCTATTTGTACTATTAACATAAACCATACACACTCATTGGTTCAACAAACACTACCACTTACTATATATTTGTGTAAGCTCTGGTTGCTATGTGGAATAGCAGATAATAGAAGTTGCGTAACTCACATAATAGAAGATATAATATTTGTGGTTTAGCAACAGAAGTCTAGACAAGGTATTTGCGAAAAGTTCAATATAGCAGATCATTATGTGACATATCAGAGAAACGATCAAGATATTCCTGCAACAACTACATGCTCTTTATTTCATCATCTTAAAAGTAATGAGCACTAATGGCTAAGGGTAAGGGGCAGAATATTGATGTGAATATGATGAAGATCTTGCCTTTGGGGGAATTTCAGAGGCCAAACTGGCAGTATTTATTGCAGTAAATGAAGGACACAGCCCATCACACAGTGTTTTCATATCTTGGTTTGTACCCTCGATAGATATTTATTCATTCATGTGAACAGAAAGTGTGTATGCAATTATGGTGATTGCAGTGCTGCTTATAACATCACACTGCAAGCAATCTAATGGTCCACTAATGAGGAAGAATCTATATCAACTGAGGCTAAAGGCACACCAGCCATACTGTTGAAGAACTCTGTCCTCTGATCACAGCATGGCCCGAATCAGAGCAGCTGTACAAAAAATGCCTAAAGATATTCTGGCATGGAATGGGGGAGGGCTCCTGAGGCAGCATATAAGGTTCTGCTCTGCTCCAAGGTTACATTGGAGGTTAATGATTGCCGTGTGTGTGTGTGTGTGTGTGTGTGTGTGTGTGTGTGTGTGTGTGTGTGTGTAGCAAGGCTCATTGTTTGGAGGTGTAGCTGCCTGTAGGTAGCCCATGCTTCTGTAAGTAATCCTGATAAAATCCATGGATTTTCCATGTTGGGCTTGGGTGAAATTGTTTCCTTCTTTTGTCTGTCATTGGTATCTATGGTGAATAGACATTTCTTAAGTTTTGCAATAAATACCACTAGAAACTACTCAGAAATTAAGAAGAATTGAGTAGAGCTATCGGTATCTCTAGGATACCTTGAATAGCATAAATAAGAAGTAACCACACTTAATATCTTATTTCTTAAGTAAAATGAAAATCAAAGGAAAAAACAAAGAGCAAAATGTTCTTACACATATTCTAAAGATCAGATGTAAAATAATCAGCCAGTCAATTTATTAACCTACCCACCCATCAATCAATCAATCAATCAATCAATCAATCAATCAATCAACAAACAAATCACAATAGCAAGGACCAGATGATTAGGGGCCATAGGTTTGAGAATAGCTGGAATTGAAGATGGTTGCAAAATAAAAGCTTAAACCTGATATTCTTTTTTTTTAAAATTGAAAGTAGATTATCTTCCCATACAGTACATTCCAATCACAGTTCCTCCTCCATCCACTGCTCCCAGCTCCCCTCTCCTCACGATCCATACTCCCTCTGTTTCCCTTCAGAAAACAGCAGAACTCCAAGTGACAACAACAAAACATGACAAAACAAGATAAAATAAGCCCCTATGCACGCTGCATCAGTCTCTAGGAACTCATGGGAGCCCTGCTTAGTTGATTTGGAGGACCATTTTCTCCTGGTATCCTCTAACTCCTCTGACTCCTACAGTCTTTCCTCCTCCTCTTCTGCAGGGTTCTCTAAGCTTTGAGGGGAGGAACCCTACGGAGACCTTCAATTCAGACTCTTTCTCTGCATACTTTGGCGGTGGGTCTCTGCACTCATTCTCATCTGCTGCTGGAGGAAGCTTCTCAGATGATGACTTGATAAGGAACCAATCTATGATTATAAGAGAATATCATTAGGAATAATTCCATTGATTATTATTTTTTTGTTGGGGGAGGCAGTTGTATTTGGTTCTATCCTTGGTCTCTGGGCTTATCCAATATCTGTTTCCTGGTCATCCATAAAGGAACTATACTTTGCTTATTTACTTTGGCAGTAACTGTTGCAGAAAAATAGGTAGATAGAATCCTATGGGAATTCCCAGTGCTCGGTACTCAGTTGGAGTTAAATTCATGTTTATTGAAGCCAATAAAAGTAAAGAAAGAGAAAGAGGGAAGTATTTGGGGCCAGAATCACCAGAGTAGCTGTCACCAGGGAGATGAGTTTTAACTAGTCCTTTAAGAACAGGTGTTAGAGATGTGGAGGGAGGGATTAACAAGCAGGTTCCAGTGTGGATACGGGTGGAAAAAGTCCAAAGCAACCATCATGCCATCTGTGACTAAAGATGTCCTTCCTCTGCAGTCTGTCCACTAGTTATGTCTTCATTGTGCCTTATTTACTGCCATGACACCCAGAAGAATGTAGCCATACTTGCTTTGTCATGGAGAGAGTGTACTATCTTCTTTTCACCCTCGGCTGTTTCTGTTATTTGTTTAGAAATTGGTGCTGGATTTTTCTCAATTGTGTTTTTTTTTTCTATGTCTATAATCATGTGTAAATTTTTGGTATTCTGTTAGTGTGTTGAGAAATATTTATTTTGTTCATCTCTGAATTTTCCATGTCTATTTCTTGCTGTGTGTCAATCAAGATATATTCAACTCATCTCTTTAGGAATACTAATATGTCCTGCACCTTGGCAGAAGGTAGAAACCAATCTTCAGAAAGAGTTGACTCCCTGCCTGGATTGGCCCCTGGGGCAGATCTTTGTGTACCTCATCTGAAAGGAGATTCTTCTTTGGGGGACCTGGGATTTAATCTCCTTTGTACCCACCACAGAAGCTCTGCCTGTCTCCATAGTCACTCTCCCTGTCCAGCTTACATTGTCAAAGAGCCAGCAAAGCCTTGAGTAGAACATTAGTGCCTACCACTGACTTCAGCCCTGCCTCTGTTTCCTCTTTGCATTTTTGGCATTGAATATTCTGTGTATATTGGGAGTCCTGAGATCCAATTTTCTTCCCACATCCATGACACCAACATAAAGACTTCTCAGCTTCTCAGTGCTTGTCAGTGACTTCTGCTTTGACTTTGGCTGTCATTTAAGAAGTGACAGTGTTAATAGAATTTCTTTTGCCTAAGATCATGGTCCCTTAATTACAAAAGCCCAATGTTTTTCTTTGTTTCAGAGGGTGGTATTCTGTATTCTGGAGTTCAACTTAGGAACCCAAGTATCTAAGCACAGGCTTAGTACTATTAAATCACATCCATAGCCCCAGATGTATCTTCAAGTATCAATTATCTAAAGCAGGTTCAATATAAAGCCTGGGATGTTGAATAAATCCCTGTTTTGGAAAGTCTCCCTGTAATGTAGTTCAGTTAAGCTTTATGACAACTGTAGATAGCTACCATTAACCCCAGTGTTCTGGTTATGTTTTATGGATAGGAACATAGCTAACATAAACATAAAAGGGTTTAATTTGATTCACAGTTTCAGAGGGTTCAGCCTGTAGTCACTTGTCCCCAGGCATTTGGGCTAAACTTCATGGTGGTGTGATGTATGATAGAAGAGAGCTATTTCTGTCACAGTGGCCATGAAGCAGAGCGAGGAATTTAGGAAGGAGCCAAAGCAAGATATAACCTCTTAAGGATGCTTCCCCCAGTGACTTGCCTCTGCCCACTAGACCCAAGCAAATTTCTTACCTGTCATTAGCTTCTGATAATGCCTCCACAGTATGAGTCTATTGTGGGATAAGTCCACTGATTTGGTCAAAGCCCATATACTGAAGTGTCTCTGTAAATACTCTCACATACATACTCAATAATGTGATTTACTGGTCACTCGGGCAATGCTTCTCTGTGTGTATGTGCATGTGAGTGTATATGCAGGGAAGCCAGAAGTGAGAATTGAGTGTTCTTCTTTAATAGCTGTTCACCTTGTGTTTTAGGACAGTCTCTTCCTGGAACATTGGGTTATATGCCACTAAACCCATACTCTTTTGTCGATCCAAGGGATAGGACTCAGGTCCTTATGCTTTTATTACAAGCACTTTATTGTCCTACCCCTTAGCTAATTCTTAGTCCAATCAGGTTGATGATCAATATTAATCTTGCAGCTAGCCATGTTGTTTTCAAAGCAAGTGTTTCCAGGACTTTCTTAGGGGCCAGGCCTTGAATGATGTTCCTGAGGGAACCATTGCTTGGAGAAGAGAATATGCTTCCAAGTCATCCCTGTTGGGGCCTTCATTATTATCATAAGGGTCTATGACCCCTCTGGTTTTCAAGGCAAAGATTGGATGTGTCTTGGCAAAGTCTATGCATTATGCTGGAGGAACGCTTGTGCATCATCCTAGGAGGAATGATCACTGAAGAACTGAAGATTTTATTGTTTCTAGTAGATGTGAATGCCGGATTTTAGCTGCCTTATTGTTTCTGCATCACAAGTACTTAATTCAACCCTTTAACATTTACATGCTTTCTGTCATTTCTGACTTACTATATTGGATCCTTGAAGGATCACACCATGTAGAAGGATGAGTGAATGTAAACCTGGTCACAAGGGGACCTATAACCCAGTTGACTGAGAATGTCTATCAGTGGTCGAGGAGTAAATTGCTTCCATATGTGATGGTAGAAGTTAAGGGTGAGAGATGAAGGGATTGGCTTATATACTCTGAGATGGGGAAACAGAGTGGCAACATCTAACATACCACCACACAGGAACTCCGCTGAGAGAATGACTTTTTAAAGAGTCTCTTATGTCAACTAAATGGATCTTGATAAAATCTAAGATTTGGAAGCTAGACATGCTTTTAACATCTAAAATTTATTCTAGGACCCCAAAGACACCTAAAATTTATTCTAGGACCCCACAGTGGCTACCAAAAAGGGGTGTTGGCATTAATAAGCACTTGGGAAGGCTGGATAGTGGCATTTGTTTAGTGTCTTTATGTGCCAGCTGTATATGAGGTATTCTGTGTGCATTGCCTTGTTAAACAAGCTGAGGTCTTTGACATATATGCTTTCTGCCTGTGCCATCTTGCCTCGTGCTTGTCTTAAATATTGCCTTTAAAGCGCTCTGTGTTCTGCTCTTTTCAAACATGTTTCAGATACATGTGTCTGCAAAACTGTAGGCTGGCTTCTGCCATCTTGCTGTCCCCCACTGAGCCTGGCATGAATTAGGGGACTCTCTGTGTTCACTGAATGAATGCTTGATGAATGAATGGATCTCCATAGAAATGAAGCTGACAGTGACAGAGAACCCCATCTTTCTGCCTCCAGCTCTCTGGCCCTTCTGATCCCAATTAGCTTGTGTCTGTAAAGATAAGCACATTGAGAGGGATTTCGGCCAAGTTTTTGCAGGCACATTCTACCCAGCATTGCTGTTTGGAACCACTCTGAGAAAGTTACCCCATTCATGTGAAAATTGCAAACACTTAAACCAGGAAGATAGTTAAAGGACAATAAATAGGGAGTCTGTCATTTAACACTTGAGCAGTTTTCATTGCCTTAAACTTGGCTATCAGGTTGGGGACAAAAATGGCCTCTTTAATCAAACAAGCTGCTATTTCATCTTGTTTGTTGGGTCTGAAAGGAGGTGTGGGCAGAAAGCCTATGAGGTTCTAGATGATTCTGATCATCAGGCTGCTTATGTGAAGCTCTGCAGAGAGGCAAAGCCCTCCTTGCCACCTCTTACTCGTTCACTCATTCCTGTTTCTGCTTCTGTGGATCCCCTGGCTCTCCCTCAACACAGCGGCATGGAAGGTTCACACAGTCACACATATTGACAGGTAAGGCCCTTTGCATGGGTCATACTTCTTCCTCTCCATTCCACTGATGATGGCTGATTTTTGTGTCAGCTTGGCAAGAGCACGGGGCTTGGTTATGCAGTGTAACAGGATTCTAGGTGGTATTTCTAGATGAAGCCAATGTCTACAATGAATTGACTTTAAGGGAACTTGTCCTTGAGAATGTAGGTGGGCTGCATCCAATGAGGCCTTGAGTGAAACTGAGGTTTCCTTGAAAAGGTAGAAATTATACCCAAAGACCACAGGTTAGAGACTGCCCTAGCTAGGGCTTCCAGCCGGCCTGATAGATTTTGCCAGGCAGACTTTTGGTAGCCCACACAACTGCATGATCCAATTCCCTGAATAATTGTGTTTTGCGCTGTATTTGTGTTCGTCTGGTAGAACCCTTTCTGTCTGATTAGTAGTGTGGATGCAACACCCTCTGAAGCTATCCTGTCCCTCTTTTCCTGCTAGAGCTGGGGAAATGTTCCTTTTTCCATGGTGATCTCTATAACACCCCCCCCCCAATGTGGTTTGCCTCACACCTGTTTCCTGGTAGCCTCTGCCACCATAACCTATAACTCTGTGTTCTCAGTTCTTAGTACAAGGCCTAGCACAGGAAAGCATTTAACATGTGAACATGGATTGAGGTGTGTGTGTGTATGTGCGCGCACGTGTGTGTGCGTGCATGTGTATGCCTGAGCGTAGGGGTCACTCTTCTGATGAACCTTTAGCCCTGAGGATGGGCTGCTACTGGATGAGGTGCTTTGCAATGGGTCCTAACCTAGCTCATCAGATTCAGCCAGAATCCTCCCAGACTGGAGGGCTGTCTATTTCGTGACCTTTCAATTTATCTTGAATACATGGGAACACCGGAGAAAGGTTTTGAGAGCAAATATATACCAATTGTTGAATATAATCCAATAAAACAGAACTCAAGCTCCCCTTCCATGCTACACAGTCCTCCTCCATAGAGGTCGCCTTCTATTAAACTTTCTGTGCCTGAGCAATGGATATTCTGAATATGCCTATAAGTACCCACCCTTGTGCACAGCAATCACAGCAAAAATAAAGTATTTGCAGTAGCACAAAACCCCTTTGCCTTTTCCCTTCTGGTCACTAACTGAGTCACCTTTCCCAAACACAACCTCCATGTGACTTCAAACTATATACTAGTGAATGGTCAAAAAGCCCAATAATGGGATCATGGCTCAATACAAACACGAGGACCTGAGTTTGGTTCCCAGCATCCAAAAGTCAGGTGTAGCAGTGCATGCTTGTAATCCCAGGGCTATGTCAGTATAAACAAGAAGATCTTTTCCAGCTTTCTGGATAGTTAGAATAGCTAAATTGATAAGCTCCAGGTTCAGTGGAGAGCAGTGAGAAAGATAGTTGATATTGACCTCTGATCTTTACAGGTACACAAGTACATATACTTTCACACATATGTACATATGTACATGCACAAACACATAGAATCCTCTACAAACACCTCCAAACATCAGAAAGGTTAGCTCAAACAACAGTTTATGTACAAACTCCTGATATAACTTTAATTAATATGTATATGTCTATATATTCTGACATACTAAATTTAGGTGAGCTATAAATAAGGATTCATTTTATATTCCCTTTTGTATTTTCCACCCTCCCATATTTTCTCTGGTTATAGTATGTACAAATGCATATATATTATTATTTTGTAGAATAAATTATATATAACTTTATTCATAGAATAAATTAAGTATACAGATATAAATTAGTTTGATTAAGAATAGGGGACCACATATAGTTGCTAATAGTAATAGCTGATAGTCAAGAATTGGCATTTACTGAATATTGACCACATGCCAGTTCTTTTTGAATAGTATGGAGTCATTTAATTCTTATACAACTCTGTAAGAAGACATCTCCATTTTACAGATGAGAAAAAGATGAAGTTCACATCCATCAGTTAAGGTCAGGACTTACAGCCTGGCACTTTAGCTCCAGAGCCCAGGCTCTTAGCCATTGTGCTGTAATTTTGACAATGTACTTATGTCTTTCTTACTGCATCATCTTTGTCCCATACCTCTGAGAATAATTTCAGCCATAAGCCTTCCTAGGGCAACAGCAGGTAAAGTGACTTCTCAGAAAATCCATTTGCTTCACCTCTTCAAGATTTTAAACTAAATATTAGTTAAAAATGACAGTGATATATGGGCCTAATGCTTCCATTATGAAAATTACTCTAAACTTTTGCATAATCCCACACTTAAAACCTTGCATTTATTTTGCCCTGTTTCTAGTTTATAATCTATTGTAAAAGCATGTTAAATCTACTTTTGGCTCTGTAAGATTTCTGGCAATGTTTGAAATGTAAGCAGTGCAACTCTGATTCTGACCTTATTCATTCATATTTGGTGCCCCCGAGTGGGAGAGGCTCTGATGGAAATGTATCAGCCCATAGAACATCCTAGCACCCAGTCCAGCTATTATTCCTCAAAAATCATGTGTTAAATCTATGCCCTACAGTGACTCAGCACCTGAACCCTTGGAAGAAGAGGCAATCAACTCTCCACATGTCTGTGTGACCAGCTTGACAGCCTCAATCTCTCATCTTCTTCCCATGACTCTCACATAGTCAGAGCTGTGTATCTTTCCACTAAAGGGTCAGATCACCCAGCATCTCTTTGATACAGCTTCACAACCAGGCCCGGTCCTAGCCACCTAAGCTTGTTGCACTGGCCTTTGTAATGTTGCCATCCTCATCACCCCTTGCTGGGATGTTGGGGTGTCATCACAAATGTAACCCATACTTAGGAGGTGGGTGCTACAAAGGAGGCCAGCTGTGTAGATTCAGGGTACCACTGGTCTTGACTTTTAACTCTAAGACTTGAGTTTGGTATGAACGGCTTCCTTAGTCGTGTTGAGTTTTGGTTTTCACATCTGTAAAAATAAAGCAAATGTTGACTTGTCAGGATGTTAAACTTAAATTAGACAGTGTTATGACACACTACAGACTTAAGGCCAAGTATTAGAGGAAAGCACAGAGAGTGGATTGGGGGTGGGGCTCTCACTCAGCCCAGCCTGGGAAAGGGTATGGGAACTTCTTTCTATAGGAAATCATACTTAATGGAATCCTAAAAAAATAAAAGATAGAAACACTGACCAACTGTGTGTGTGCATGGTCAGAAAACAGATGTTCAACCAGGTGGGAAAAGACAAAGAAAGGAATGAATAATTTCTAATCAAAGCAACTGAACCTAGGACTGCGGGCCAGAGGTTAAAAGTGTGAGGCAAGAGCATACATAGTTGGGTTTGGAGAAACAGCTAGAACTCTGAAATGCGAGTGTTAGAGGGGTTGGAAATGCTCTTCGGGTTGTTACTTGTGATGAAACAGGTTAAATGTATACTCAGAAACACAAGATATCAGAATTAGAAGGACCTTGGAAATGGCTTTATTTTACCGATAGAAAAATGGAAGCCCATGGAAGCTAATTATCTATATTGTCGCTGATTGGTGGCAGTGTGTGAACCACAGGTTCTTGATCCTGCAAGTAGCAGACGGGTCCTGCTTGATCCATAATGTGCCTCCCATCCTCACTCAGACACTTCAACTCCCACAGTAAACTGTTGTAGTTTACCGAGAGTGCTGCCAGCCTACAATCTGTATGCTTCTTTTCTTTTTGTGTCTCTTCTATTTTTATCAAAAAAAAAGTATCTTTGTATTGATTTTAAAAGTCAAATAATGGCCAGTGGACTTGCAATGCAATAAAGCTGTGGAAAGCCGTCCAAGGGACATGTCTCGGAGTAGGAATTAGCTGTCACCTACTTTTGCTCCTTCCTTCCCTCCCTCGTTCAGGATGGGGTTGCTTGGGAGAAATTGGTGTGTATTCCTCAGATCTGAATGGCAGCATGACATTATAGTACCTTGCACCTTGGACTAAATGTCTTGAGTTCAAAGCCTGGTCATGTCCCTTCTAGCCTGGTGGGCATGTCTACATCCCTTCTTATTGTAGGCTATGTGCACAATGCAAGGTGCTTCAGTACAACACTCCAGGGGCCCCCTGGGCTGCAGCAGGGAGGGACTAAGAAGCAATCACAGAGAAAGATCCTCCTGAGTGGAAAAGTGGAGCCGATAGTTTGTCACCACATGGGATCCAATGTCGAGTTCTAGTGTTACCATGTTCTGGCTGTGATGGTTTAGAGGAGCTGACTTAACCCCTCTGAACCTCAGTGGTCCTGCTGAAAAATGATGTGGTAGCAAGTGATTCCTTCTCTGAGACGCCATGAGGATTGAGTGAGACAAATGGATGAGAGGAGGCAGTGGCAAGGGAGTCCATGACAAGGTGGAGAGACCAGAAAGGCAATTATCCCTAGCTAGCTTGGAGAAATTCCTGGAAGATAGAAAGCAGATGGGATCAGATTGCAGAAATATGGGGGCAGGAAAAGCCCTATCTTCAAACAGCGATGGAAAAACACTGCAGAAGCGATAGAAAGTTCGGAAAGATTTTAACCATAGACTACAAATTGAGAGAGCAACGAGGGACTTTGGGGTGATCTTTAGGCTAATTATCGAAGCTTTGTATTCTGAGCATTTGAACCTAGCGGTATCACTCTGAGCCTAGAGTGTGGTGATGGTGAGACCCAGAATGCAAGCCACAGAGGGAGGAGCATCTCAGAGAAGCAGGGCAGATCCAGGAGCAAGTCCAGACAGACAGGAAAGACACAGAAGGGAAGAAATACAAAAAATGGAAAAGATAAAAGGAGGCTCTGGCTGTGAATTTGTCCCCAGAACAAACTCTAAGTACATCTGTCAGAAGCAGGGGAGTTCTGACCCAGGGACCTGGTGGGTAGTTCAACCTGGGTCAGAAGGGGAGCCTGATGGCTGCAGATGACTTACAAGCTCTTTGAGAACCAGGAAGCTCCTTCTCAGGGGGTCAGCTACTTGTTTGTACATCCTGTCATTTCTACCCTCAATCACCCAGCCAGCTGGAGTCAGTACTTACATAGATAGACTCAAGCAAGCAGAAATTTCAAATTCAAGGGCAAAAGGTAGTCGGGAAAGCCCAAACATTCAAAGAAAACACCGTTAACAAGAATATCTAGTTGGAAACTATATTGGTTTGTGAAAATTGCAAAAAAAAAATCAACAAATAAAATAATCATCATCCATAGAAAGGAGAAATAACTTTAAGATTAGTGGGATTAAAATTCAGCTTTTAAAGGGCTAGTGCACCATCAGTCAAGGGCAAATATTGTGAAAAAGAATCTGTTAGGAGTCCATGATCACCAAATGCTTTTGAACTTTTAATTGGTGTACTGAACTGCAGAATGGACAGTGGTAAAGAATAAACTCATGGGGCTTGAGAGGTGGCTCTGTGGTTAATAACACTTACTGCTCTTGCAGTTAACCAGAGTTCGATTTCTAGTACCCACATCAGGGAGTTCACAGTTGCAAGTAACTCCAGCAGAGCCAGCACCTTCTTCTAGTCCCCAGAAGCTCCTGCACCCACCTATACCCAGGCACACACATTATTAAAAACAAACAAATATTTTGAAATATAATAAGCTCACACAGTGGAGAGTAAGAGAGAGGGGGAAAAAAGAAAGGATCAAACGAATATGGAAGAAAAGAAATGAAGTATGGGAAACATTAGAACTAAGAATTTTCCCCTCACCCCATTTTCAGGCTGAAACAAAACAGGCATAAAGCATAGATGATCACAGCCTTACAAATAAATATTGTTGCAACCACAAACCACAAGAATAAAAGAAAATATTAGAAGTATCTAGAGAGAACAAATTACCTTCAAAGGAACAGGGATGAAGTGAGTATTTGACTTCTTTTGCTATCCTTGAAGCTCACAGTCAGAAGATTATTTTGGTTTTAAAGGGAAATGATTTTGAAGTTACAGTTCTAAACTACGCTGGTGCCTGTGCTATCCACATTACCCCACCTCTGAAGATGCTTCCACATGAGCTCATTCATCTTCTGGTAATGACATTCCTCAAGTAGTGCATCTTTCTCCCGGATTCCATTTCTTCTCAGATTGACTATCCTAAAGCCTGAAGTTGGAGATGTTCCTGACTCTGGGGACACCCCATCAAATTCTCAGCCAATGGGCAATGGGAACTGTGGAACACCTACTTGGGGTTCCTGGACCTTCCCACATCTTGGTAATAACTCTTGGAGGTCATGCTTCACTCTATTCTAGAGAACTTCTCAACCTGTTAAAGTTTCCTCAAAAACATGCTGAGAACCCCCCCCCCCCCGATTCTTGCATCCTTTAAATAAACTGCCTTCAAACTCACATCTCAGGGATGGCTTCTGGAGGAATTAGAATGTGAAATTCTTCTACTTAGCTATATTTAAGAGTAAGAACAATGATCACACATGATCAGACATGCAACGATGTGATTTTTTTCCCTCACACATGTTTACATGGATCACCTCTCCTCTCCTCTCTCACACCCACAGGTTGAGTAAGCCCTACCTTTACATACCCTGCCACCATCTAGAGAAAGGAACGGGGAGGGAAAAAGTGGTAAATGGATCTTGTACTTCCCAAACACTGAGTCATTCACAGGAGACTGGCAAGTGGAACAGGGTGGAACACAGTTTGCTTTCTCCTCAACTCTCCCACGAGCTTCACTACTCTGAAGTCAGAAGACTTTAGGGATGGTGAGGGAGTTCTCCTCCAAGTGTTTTTCTGTCAGCCTGTTGGCTCAAATAGGTCTTTATACAGGACACTTTAAGGTGGCAGTTCTCAACCTCTGGGTCTTGTGGGGGGTGGGGAGCATTGAATGACCCTTTCACAGGGGTTGCCTAAGAACATTTGCATATCAGATACTTACATTACCATTCATAACAGTAGGGAAATTGCAGTTATGAAGTAACAAAGAAAGTAATTTAATGGTTGGGGGTCACCACAACATTAGGAACTGTATTAAAGGGTCCCAGCATTAGGAAGGTTGAGAAACTACTGGTTTAATTAAGGTGTTGCAGGACATTTAGGATTCCCATTGCCTGTCATTAAAGGCTAGAAGCACCTCCCAGACATTGTGACAATGAGAACTCCGATCATCTCAAGGGAGACAAGAGCTTCAGGAGGCTAGTGTTAAATGAAATGAAAAGGTTAAATGCTTTTTAACACTTGAGAATAGTGTGCATAGATTTATGCCTGTCTGGGTCATCTTGTGCTGCAGGGTGAGTTTCCAGAACCTTCCATCTGACAGTATCATGACATAACTGAAAGCTGGACATGCACTATGGAATGTAAAAGTGATAATGGCTACAGGCATGGGGTTAGAATTGTTAAATCTGTAGGAATGGGGATGTTGTGACCCTGATGTCTCCCTCAGAATTCATGTGCTGGAAACTTAATCTCTATTACCATAGTGCTGGGAGGTGGGATTTGATGGGCGGATGTTTAGATTTTGGTGCTTGTGGGAGCTCTCGGATACTTCTTCCCTCTGAAGTCACAGCTCACTTAGCTCTTTTACTGTCCATCATGTGATAATGCAGACTCAGCATTTATTGGCATCTTGATTTTGGTCTTCTCAGCCCTGAGAACAGTGAGGAATACGTTTCTGTTACTTGTGAATCATCCAGTCTCAGGAATGATGTTATAGGTGTACAAAATGGAATAAGAGAAGGGGGAGGAATGTCAAGCCTGCTCTGTGAGGAGTGAGTCACACTTGGGCACCAGACTACGATCTACCTTCTGGCCTGCTGGGCCAAGTGTTGAATGATGCCAACCTGAAGTCCACACGCAGAGTACCCCCTTTGTGTTTCCTGAGAGGGTCCAGGCAGGGCATGCTGCCCCAAAGAGTGAACTCCAGGACCCGTCTGCTACAGCCATGCTCACCCTAGTCCTTTTTATGTCCCAAAACACTTAGATATCACACGCGGAATTCAGTAGACTCAGGACCATGTCAAGTGTAACTTCCTGGCTTCTCCTGCTTCTAATGGCCACCTCTTTCCATCCTAAGGTCTCAAGTTTGTAACGTATGGAGTAAGACAGCTGATCCAGTAACCTGGAAAAGGAGAATATAGCATACAGACGGGCTCCTTAACAACAGCCTCTAGAGAGGAAAAGAGGACAAGTGGGTCCTTCCCATTCCAGCAAGATCAAAGGGAACTATTTATTCAGTCATTGGTTTTATTTATTTATTTATTTTTTCATGTTTTGTATTGCTCAGCCTGTCAGCAGGAACTGTCACCTCACTTCAGTTCTGGAAATCATTATCCTAAACATCATTCTCCCATCTACCCAGCATCATGTGTAACCTCCTCCAGCTGTTACTCTAGGCTTTTTTTTGTGACCTTCTGAACCCTCTGGGGATGAGCTCTCTCTGGGGATGCACATGAAGAACAACCCTCACCCCCACCCCAGCAAATATCCTTAGCACCATCTGCATTAATCGGGACTTCTTCCAGGGATACTGGGATGGGCTCTGCAAGGTAGCTGCTCTGATAGGGGGTGTACTGGTCTCTCCTTTTCAGCCATCCCCCAGAGGCCCTTTCATTCTGCTCTGAAGTGCACTGTGAGCCTGACTGATTTTCTGGGCCAGACGGGGAACCAATGCTTACTCTAAGCATAGAGAAGACAGCTGAACCTGAGCTCAAACCTGAGCTCAGCTTAGTCCCTCCTTACTGACGTGACTGTGGGCAAGTTACCCAAGGCTGATGGATTGCAGCTTTCTCATCAGTAACAGGCTTTTAAAGCATTTTATGAGTTACGTGCCATCATAACAAGATGATCATCAGAAATTTCATAAGTTGCAGGGTACCCAACTAAAGTTGGATTCGGGTGCAGAACATATAACTCTCTGGTACAAGTCCCTAAATGTTGCATGTTTTCACTACACAAATTAGTTACTTATTTGAAGCTGAAATGTAACTGGTCGACCGGTATGTTTGTGTATTACCTCTGAAAACTCTACCCATTAAGTAGAATGGGAGCGAAGATAGCCTCCCTTTGTTGGAAGTTGCGGCATGCCACAGCACTAATCCAATTTCATTCTCACATCCGGGCATGAAACATTAGCTCTGTTTTCACAGATGTGAAAACTAGGACCCAGCAAGTTTAAGGAAACTTCTCAACAGCACACACCATCCAGCCTCCAAGTCCATAGTCAAACCCATGTGTGTGCTCAGGCCCTTACACTGGACTACCTCTGGGGCATCTGCTTGTAAAGCTGGGACTCAACTGCAACCATGTTTCTAATGCTTAAAAAAAAAAAAAAAAAGAGGGCAGGATGGCAAACCTATAGTCCAGTAGATGGGCTATGGTGGCTGTAATGACCACCTTGGAGGTGGGACAGACAGCATATTGTGCAATAATCTTGTCTTAAATGTGAAGAGGAACACAGATGTGGCAGGTATGAGAGCTTTACTTACTGGCCATTAAAGTGGGTACTGGCCCTCAGGCCTGTGGGTGGAATTGGGTATGTAGACATCTGGGATATTTGTGTTTTCCTTTTAGGTCTTTAGATCCCAATTCACTCTAGCCAACTCACACATTGCCTCTGGGCATGAGCTAGCAGAGTATTGAAATTGCTATTTACATACGCTCATGTCTCCTATTAAAACCCACAGACTGCACAGCAAGTGTCTCGGGAGTACAGGTGCTGATTCGTTTACTCTTGTGTCCCCAGCATAGAACAGAGAGCCTGATATGTAGCAGATGATCAATCAGTGTTTGCTAAACAAATGAAAGGATTACTGTGGATGAGGCCTGCTACTTGACATTTGTCCTTGGGGAGAATGGAGGAAGAGGAGTCATGGTACCAGAAGGAATCATTTTAACGCAGTAACTGGGGCAGCTGAGGACCCCAGCCTGTCTTGAATGAGGCTGGGAAATTGTAGCTTCCAGCTATATTCCTTTACAAGAGGCTTTAGACAGTGTAGACTACACAGAGAAGAGTGATTGCTCAAGGTAGCAGAGGAGGGTTGGCCTCTGAGACACAGCCAGAAGGGAGGGAGTCTCATCTGGGAACATTAAAGCCCCTGTGCTTTACAAAAGTATTTGTGTGTTGGGGCTGATGGTAGTGGGAAAAGGATAATGGTCATAAGAATCTTCCCTTTACTTAAGGGAATAGGAAAAGGATAGAGGTTTTTTTTTTTTTTTGTCATTGTTGTTATAAAAGAGGTAGACATCACTGTCTTTAGCTAGCTCGTTCCCATGCCTTCCAGATTTTAATAAAAATGTATTCATGTATTCATTGAATAGATTTTTTTGTTCTTCTCTCATGCAATTATAAGTATTGTAAATTATTATGACACACTGTTTTCCTTGCAGTTGGCATTTGAGATGTTCTGAGTAAAAAACAGCTAACTGAAATGTTAGCCCTTTAATGGTTTCAAAACAGCCACAAATTCTTGACCCTCCTTTCAGACTCTGGTTCCACGTTCCCTCTTTTGGTTGGAGTACAGAGATGCTCTGTACCTTATGACTGACTCAACAATGGTTATACAGTCTCTGCAATGTTTACTGGAGTCCTGAGCTACCTCATGAGAGGTATTGTTGCTCTAGATCCTCTGTGCTGGGCTGGCTGTGCAGATAGGCTTTGAATTCAGTAGTCTTAGCTGAGTTCTGATTACCACTAGCATCAATCAGCGCTCTCTGGAGTAGCAGAACTTATAGAATGAATCTCTCTCTCTGGTTTGTATCTCTGGTTCCCACAGCTACACAAGAGGATTCAATAGAGTTCTTTGAAATATTTTCTTCAAATTATTTTGACACTCTAATTACTGAGAAGTGGAGTATATTTCCATTCCTCTTGAATCTGAGTGTGCTTACCATCAGGACAGAGGGATGCTATACATTTTTCAATAGTAGGTACCAAAAGGTACAACTTCCATTTGTCAGACAGAAACATTTCACTGAAGCCCTGAGCCACCATGTTAGAGGCCCTATTACTTGAGGATAGCTGTTCTATGAAGAAGCTTAGTAGTAATAGAGTCCATGCATGAATACTCTCACAGACATCCCAGCAGAGGTCCTGGAGGACAGTTAACATCAGCCACCCAACATGGTGAGTGACTACACTTTCAGGTATTTGGGGGTATCTAACCATCAAGTCTCCCTGTCCATCAAATCTTCCTTGAGGCCCCAACATATGAAAGAGAACAATTCCTATTGTTCCCCATCCAAATCCCCAGGCTACATTATTCATAAATACAGTAAAGCATTTGATCTAAGCCAGTGGGAATAATCTGTTATACTGCAGTGGTAACCTGGATATTCAATAACCTCCCAATGAATCCTCCTTTTGACATAGACTTGGGTGAGTTAGACTTTTACCCTTTCCAACCATCCAAGACATGACTAATACAGCAAGATAGTGAAACAATGTCATGATGGAAAGTCTTGGTTGTTTTTAATTATGAAAACACATGTCCTTAGCTAATTTACTATTAACAACATATACTTTCCATTCTTCCAATATTACCCCTGGGTGCAGAGTAATGTTGTGAACCACTGTCTTAAAGAAGAGACAAAAGGAAGAAGTTTTGTGGAAACTATGGGATGGGAAAACCTGATCATATTTTGGAGGCCTGAGAGGGAGCTGTGTGTTTGTTGCCCAGTCAGCTGGAACACCACGTTTTTGCCACGTGACCACTTGGCTTTAGGTTATTCACTCCTCTGTCATGCTCTGCTACCTCCAGCTGGACCAGGAGGCTTGCCCGCTTGTCTCCTGTAGCTGCTCCTGTTACTTTGCTGGGTAACCTGATCCCTGCATATAGCTATTTTTGCCTAGATGGTTTCCAAATTGTTCTTTTAGCTCTGATCCTCCCTTGTCCATAAAGTAGACATGTTGGAGAAAAGGATCGTACCCTATCTCCTTCCCCACTATGTAAGCCTGTTTCCAACACCTTGATGGTCTCCTCCAATCAGGACTTATTTCTTAGGAGAACATGCACTTACTCACCCACTGCACCTTTGAGTCCCACCAGTTACTGAGAACTGATTGCATGGGCTGTTCAGTATAACTAATGAAATAGAACTTAGAGAGCTGTAAATTTCCCCAAAGTCCATTGCAATCCGTGCTTTCTGACCTATATAAAAATGTTTTGAATTACTGTAATCAGATTTTAAACCTGATAGTACAGTAGCTGCCGTGAAGCCTTCAGTGTGGTCCTGAGCTGCCCATAGGCACAAAGGGCCACAAAGCCAGCCTTTCCTCTTTGAAACTGTCAACACACTGTGCTGCCGTTTTCCTGCTTCCCTTCTTCTTCATAACATCTGTCTCTAATCTGCATTCGCAACACTGCTATGATCTATTTGTAGCCACTTATTTGTTCCATATTTTATGTACTTATTTTTTTTTTTATTTCGAAAACTTTTTCTAGGTACCCATGTCCTGCTTCAAACTTCTTGGAGAGGCGATACCACAACCAGCAGGGATGTATTTTGACCTGATTCTGCATAAGTGTAAAGTAAATACCTGTGACAGTCTTCCCCAACGTCATGCATGCATGCGACACACACTTTAGATGGTATATCTCACTGGGGCAGGGTATCTTTACAGGGAGCAAGTGAACTCAGTAGTGCTGATGGGTTTCAGTGGTCTTGAAAGTAAAGGCCTGTAGAAAGGTGTTGAGAAACAAATGTTCTCACTGTAGGAATAAATTGCATCTTGGCATAGGTTCCCAGCTCTGCCCCTGTGAGTGGTGAGGATGGTACTGGAAACACCAGGAAACTGGGCCTCGAATTCTAAGTGTTGCGGGCTCTAGCATATGGACACAGAGAAGAACTGAATTCATCCATCCTGGGGCCCAAGAGGTAGGGCTGGAGGTTCAGTCACTTCTTGAAGACAGTAGAGAGCAAGAGTACTGTTAGAAAACACGCAAGGGCCCTGTATCAGTTTGCTTTTATTTCTGTGTTTAACCATGACCAAAAGCAACCTGGGGAGGAAGGGGTGTATTCGGCTTACAGGTCACAGTCCATGGTGTAAAGAAGTCCAGGCAGGAATTCAAACAGGAACCAGGAAGTTGGGAATTAAGTAGAAAGCACAGTTAGTGGCCCACTTGTTTGCTTTCTTATACAACTCAGGACCACCTGCCCAGGATGGCACTACCCACAGGAGGCTGGTCCGTCCCACATCAGTTTAGTCAAGAAAATGCCCCAAGACATTTCTACAGGTCAGTCTGGAGGGAGCAAGTTCTCATTTGAGGGTCCCTTTCCCCAAGAGATGCTGGTTTGTATTAGGTTGGCAAAAGTGAATCAACTCAGGCTCTGGGGGTGTGAACACTCGAGGGAGGAAGGGTTGAGGTAAAGCTTCTGCCACCAGAGTAGACCAAGGAAGGAGAGAAAAGGTTTCAGGATGTAGGGTTGAGGGATGCCTGGATCTGAGAGCAGGAATCTCCTGAGGGCTGCTGAGGAGTGGCCCAAGAAGAACAAGGGGCTGGATCTCTGGAGGTCTGGCCACCCAGAGAACTTCCATATCTTTCCCACCAAAGGCCCTTTTCTATGACCAGAGGATTCTCCCCACTTACAGTATAGAAGTAAAGATGAGAGAGCTATGGCTCAGCTTCATACATTGAGAAATAATTTGTAAATTTCCTTCTGTTGGGTCATTGTAAGTGCCTCTCAAAAGTGGAAAGATTAGACATTTGTCCTGAACTCAGGAAAGGGGGCAGAAGCCAGGCTCATGAACAGATGTCTTATATAAGAGAGTCAGATTATATAAAAGACCCTCCCCCCAAATCTTTGATTCAGCTTTGCTTTAATTTTCTTTGTTGGATTTTTGACAAGATGATAATAGTTATACTATAATTCTTCATTTAGAAAGTTGAAAAACAATGAACATTTTGTATCAGTTACCCAAATTTTAAATTTTAAGCTGATCTATTTCTTAGCATAAAAGTTGAGTTCCTAAATGAGTTTATTTAGCAAGAGAAGTAAAGTCTTGCTTTTATACATGAAAAGGTTTGTTTGATAGCTCCAAGGTCTGTAGACTTAACATCAGGTAATCTTGAAAGATTCATCTACATATGTCATAGAATGTTAGAGTGTCTGTTGCAGAACTTTGAACTTATTTCTTTCAAGTTATAATGTGTGATTGTTACAGGAAGTTGCTTTTATTTACCAACCTTGTGATAACTGACCCATGACTCTGACCTTATTGATCAAATTATAAGTCTATAAAAGACTCTTAGAAATAGGAAAACACCCAAAGACTTTTCTTTTTGAAAACATTATCTTTCAAGTAGTGATATTTGATAGGTTGATTTTTCAAATACACACAAAATCATGATTTTTCCAATCTAAATCCTGGGCTCAGGAATCCGGCTTACTCCTCTTCTTCAGGCTCATTCTTACAAGTCTTTAGGTTTGACAAAGACAATGGTGTCTCTCAATGGTTTCATACTTCTACTTAAAGAGGGCCCCACCTTTGCATTCTGACATTCTCTGCTGATATTAACCACTTTTCAATAAGTTTAGATGGAGATGGGCTATTTCCAAAGGGTGGGGATGCTGGTCCTTGTCATCTCTATATACTATACATACGGGCTGATAGCCAATAGTTACTGAACTACAATGGACATAGTACAGGAAGTCCTTTTCCCATCCCATTAAAACTGTGTCTGAGACAAACAGCTATTGGGGCTAAAATGTGTGTGTGTGTGTGTGTGTGTGTGTGTGTGTGTGTGTACAGGAGGTAAGGGGATGGAATCAAGGGGTTTCTTACTTTAGTCTGAGTGCTTTGATAAACTAGGTGAACTGGACACTGGAAACCAAGCAGCCTTCATGCCTGGCAAGGGGAGCTCCTCTGATCTTACTTTGTTAACAGGCATATTGGTTGCAATGTCATTATCTTCTAACAGATCTCCATATTGCTGTTGCCTGCCATCTATGGATTACTGGCCCTTCCAAGTAACTGACTGAGTATCAGGTCTTTGCTAACTAGGAGACTGCACTGACTGGTAATGCCTTCACAAATATAATCCAATGTCAGACTCAAACTTCACCGTAGCCTTTCATTTCTATGTCGTCTCTTATCTAACACACTGTCAGTAACTAATATGGCCTTCTTCTTCCTGTTCCAATTTGTCTTTCTATGGAGCTACTAATGAACAGGAGAGGCCACAGGAAACTGTCAGGGAAGACAGGGGGAGGGGGTGGGAGGTGGGGGTGGAGGGGTGAGGGTTGGGAGAAGGGGAGGAAACAGAGAAGGGGAGGGGCCAGCATCTAAGGGCGTGGATACTCTACAAACCAGGACATTTATCTTGCATGTCCCCGAGTGAGTGTCCCAATTACTTAAGGCATTTTAGGTTCAAAGATCTGTCAAGACACTATTTTTTTTTTCTGAAGGACCTGCTGTATGCCCTATATCTGTCTTGTTTCTCAGCAGGAGATAATGATGGATGGTGCATAAATCTTTGCAGAGTGCCAATTAATGCTGGGGCTGTTTCTTTGAAGTGTTGTGAGCACTGATTCCTCAGGCTGGTTTCTGCTTAGAAGCCAGGGCTCTCCATTGGCTCTGCAGGTTCCTATGGGCTGAGAGCTGGGCTGGAGAAATGAGGCTTTTGAGGGTGACTGGTTTGCCAGGCAAGCCTGCCCTGTCAATGGCAGGGGACATCATGCTGGGTTTTAGTTAAAGTTCTGGAGAAAGACCCTATTAATCAAGAGCCCAATCAGCTGGCTCTGGGATATGGTGGTGAGGGCAACCATATAATTTATTGTCCCATCTAGGACACTTTAAGATGGAAAAGAGAATGTTGTTAATAATTATGTCCAGAGAGCAGGTGTAAATCGGGAGTGTCTCAGGCATACCAGGACATATGGTTACCATAAGGTGATATATTAACTTTATCAATTAATTCTCAGAAACTTGTGTAACAGGCTTACTATACATATCCTATTCTTCTGAGGAAATCAGTCCTCACTGGATTATCATGCCTTGACAGGTTTCTGTTGTGCATATAGAACACATAGCATATGGTGTTTAATGAGCCAATGCTGTGAAAATACAAAGGTTTGTATGGAAGACCCAAGTCCTAGCCCTTCCATTAACTAGCTGACCTCATCTACTCACTGACAATCCTGGTTGGTTGGAATGGTCCAACTTTAGCTCTGTAAATTCCATGGTTCAGGACTCCTACTGGTCCCAGACAAGACTAGAACAATTAATTGTCATTTTGGCAATCTCACTGAGCATGACTGTGTTTGTGAAGAACTCTAAGGAGTCAAATTTAGGATTCATCCACAAGGTGGGTCACCAAAGTAAACCAGTGATGAAGGGTTGGTGCTGGAAGCATCAGAGTGGAGGACATCCAGAGACAGGAAGAGGAGGTCTCTAGGATGTGACTATGGAAAGAAGAGCCAGCACCAGCGTTGTATTTTTCCAGTGGAATGTGTAGGAATGGTAATCAAATATAGGCAGAATCAAGCTCAGTGTACACTTCCACCGGCAGGGAGCAAATGTTTATATTTCAGCACATCCATGGCAACTTTTGTTTTTATACATTCTTTTGAGCTTTACCATTCTGATTGGGGAACTATGAAGTACCACATTAGTTTTAATTTACACTTCCCTGATGGCTAAAGATGTTGAGCATTTAAAAAAACAAGTTTCTCAGCTACTTATATTTCATCCTTAAAGGACTTGCTAATTCTACACCCTATTGTTTAGTTGGGTTGTTTATTTACTTGATGTTTCGATTTTTGAGTTCTTTGTGTATTCTAGAGACTAATCCCTGTGATGCCACTTCTCCCGTGATAATCACTTCACCGTGATAATGTTCTTTGTTGTACGGAAACACTTTAGCTTCATGGGGTCTATTTCACTTATTAATTGTTGGTCTTAATGGCTATGCTGCTGAAGTCCTGTTCAGAAAGTCCTTGCCTGTGTAAGTGAGTTCAAGCATATTTCCTACTTTTTGCTCTGTCACATTCAGGGTGTCAGGTCTCATGTTGAGGTTTTGGTGCATTTGCAGTTGTGTTTTGTGCAGCTGAGAAATCTAGTTTCATGCTTTACAAGTAGTTAAGCAGTTTGGCCAGCACTGTTTATTAAAGTTGCTGTCTTCTCTCCAATGTGTATTTTTGATCCCTTAGTCACAAATCAGGTGGCTGTGGGGACATAGACCTATATGTGAGTCCTCATGATTGCTTGAATAAGATGTAATTCATAGTCTTGGGCATTTGAATATGTGGTTCCCAGTTAGTGGCTTTGTTTAGGAGGTTTAGGAGGTATGGTTGTATTGGAGGAAATATGTCACCAGGGGTAGGTTTTGAGAGTTGAAAGCCTTGTGTCATTTCAAGTTCCTTCTCTCTGCTTTGTTCAGTTCAAGATGCATACCCTTGGCTTCCTGTTCCAACTGCCATGTTTTTACTTAGTCCTCTAGAACTAAAGCAAAATAAATTCTTTTCTATCAGGTGTCTTGGTTATGGTGTTCTATCACAGCAATAAATAATTGTATTCTATACACATGGTCAATGTGTCTGATTCCCATGACCACTGTGTCTGTTTTATGCCAGTACCATGCTGTTCTTATTACTATAGCTCTGTAACACTTCTTTTATTGTCAAAATTGTTTTGGCTATCCTGGGTCTTTTGTGTTTTCACATGTAATTTAAGATTATATTTTAACTTCTGTGAAGAATAGCATTGGGAGTCTGATGAAGAGTTCACTGATTTTGCACAATGTTATTGGTAGGGGAGCCACTTTTTACAATATTAATCCCACTAATCCATGAATATATGAGGTGTTTTCATCTTTTGGTATCTTCTTCAATTTCTTTTGTCAGTGTCTTAAAATTTTTATTGTGCATGTTTTTGCTTCCTTGTTTCAATTTATTTCAAGCTATTTTATTATTTTGGAGTTATAGTGAATGGGAATGATTCCCTGCTTTTTTTCTCTGTGTGTTCATCATTTGCATACAGAAAACCCACTGATTTTTGTGTGTTAATTTTATATTATGCTATTTCATTGAACTTGTTTATTAACTGTGGGAGATCTGTGGTGTGTCTGTAGAGTCTTTGTGTATAAATCATGTCATCTGCAAATGAGTATTGTATTCCTAGATTCTCTGGAATATTTATCATGAAAGGATGTTGGATTTTGTTAAAGATCTTTTGTGCATCTAATCATGTGATACTGTGGTTTCTGTCAGAGAAGAGTGAACTCAAACATGGCCAGAAGGAGAGTTGCAGAGGTAGTAGAGTGGAGGCCACTGAGATGCATAAACAACAGCAGCAATTACTTGTGAGACATGCCTTCCTCAGTCTTTGCAATCATACATGATACCCGAGAGGAGTGCTGTGTTGATACCTTTTGGAAAAGAGTTCCAATAAACAAGTGGGCCAGGCACCAGCTACTGCAATGACATCCAGTTATGGGGTTCAGGGTGTAAATGAAGTTCTTGCAGAATGATCTTCTGAGTGGCTATTCAGTAAAACTAAACCCCTTCTCCTTTCCATCTTGTCATTCCATATACAGCATCTTTTCTATCTTCACAGACATGTTGCTTTACTCCAAAATATCTATTTATATAAATGATGAAGAAAGAGACGGTGTAATGGAAGCAATAGTAATGACACAGTAGCCACCACACACCCACAATGATACCAGGTAAAGAAGCTGGTGAAACAAATTCAAATCACCCTAAATACACTTGTTTATTATCTATCTATCTAGCTATCTATCTATCCATCTATCTATCTATATCTATTGTCAATTATCTATGTATCTCTATCTAGTCATCTATCATATCTGTCATCGATCTGTCTATCTATCTATCTGTATCTATCTATCATCTATTTATCAATCACCTATCTGTCTATCTTCTATCCCTATCATCTATCTTCTGTTTATCATCTACTTATCATCTCTATCTATCTCTCTATCTATCTATGTATATATCTACCTTCATGACTATCATCTATAGGCATGAGTAAGGAAGTCCATGGGCACCTGAATAAAAAGATATAAAATATTTATTTGGGGAACACTCACACAATAAAGGTAGAGAGCCATCATGATTTTCTGGTCTGGGGATGCAGGATGCTGCAAACTGACCTCTGAACACACACACACACACACACATAGACACACACACACACACACATAGACACACACACACACACACACACACACACACACAGAGAGAGAGAGAGAGAGAGAGAAAGAGCGAGAGAGAGAAAAAATACTTCTCAGTCTACACAAAGCACCTCAGAGCATGCCCAGAAGAGGCCAGTACCTCAAAGGCTATTGACTAAATGAGTTCCCACAACAACCATCATCTATTATACCAGAATTATTCTCTCCCCCTACCCCTCGACTTTCCCTGGTAAGACTCATTTTCCTAAGGATTTCATAACCTTCCAAAGTAGCACCACCACCCAGGGACTAAGTGGTCATCATGTGAACCTATGGGGAAGCAGATCAATTTTAAACCACAACAGGACCTCTATTTTCATACCCTGCCAAATTTTTATTCAGGCTGGGCTGGGAAATTCTTACATTCTCAGGGGCCGAGACTCTTATTCCTCCTTTTCTATTTTCTAGAAACCTACTTCTCTGAAACTGTAACTAAATACCTAAATTTGTCTGCCTAAGTCCTGATATACCATTTGACTCAGAATTTAACTCCTAAACTGTAAACTTTCTAAAAGAACCTTCTTCCCATCTTTTTAATGAATTCCAGAAGCAGCCTTGGTTGGTTATGAGCTAAGGGATGATCCAGAGGTGCCAATGGGACAGCTGTAGCCTGGCTGAGGGCACAATGCAGTTCCAGAGAATGCCAGAGGAATATTGGTCTACAGAAGCACTGGAGATGCTGTTGCCCTTTAGGATGCAGCACCTGAACTTTTTTCCCCACAGAAAATCCTTGAAATTATTCTTGCTCAGCGGAGGACTAGAAAGACTACTGCATCTTGTGAAGCAACAGTAGTGTAAGGGCTGCTCAAGCGCAAGACGAGCTGAAGCTAGAAAAGCCAGGATGAGTGTAGGAAGCCTTGTGGTTTGGCCTTATTTTCCCACAGGACGGGAGTGCCCATTCCTTCATTATTCTGTCTTCTCCTGTTTCTCACCCTGTCACAGTGCTGATTTCCAAGGAGGGCTGTGTCTGCAGTGAGAAGAAATATGAACAGCAAGAGTAAGGTCAGGGGGACAGTCACATCTGAACTACTGTGCAAAGGCTGTTGACCAAGAGGACACACTTCAAGGTTCCAGATATCCCTAGAGGAGTGGGAGACCTTCTGTGTAGAGCAGGTCAGGATTTCCCACCACGTCTCATATTCATGGAGGGGAGGCAGCAAGAGCAGCTCGGGCTTTGGTGATGCATGGACCACTGAGACTTTCCTTAGCTATATTCAGTTTTTATATTTGCTAAATGAATCATAGTTCTTACATTAAGTCATGTTAAAAATCCCCTTAAACCTATGGATATGTATCCCAGTGTACATATACTGTCTGTCTGTCTTTCCCATCTCTCCCTCTCCACCCTCATAACTTTTTCTCCATGTAAAGAGATTAATAAACTCTTGGAAATCCATTATGACCTTATTTTTTAACCCCCCCAGCATTTGGTGGTTCATAAATTCATTCTGAACTTCATCTTCTCTGACTCTCTTGTAGATAATGAGTGGGAAATAGAGAATAGGAGGGCTGGTGGTTGCTGAGGAGAGATCGACTTGAATGAAGCCAGCATCTTCAGCCAGAACCCTGAGTGTCTGGCTCTGACAACAGTACCAGCTCCAAATGAGCTACTGGAATGTAAGAATGCAGATTGATGAGAGCAATAAACCATTTTCAGATTCTCTGGGTTTGGGTTCAGCAGGTGTGTAGAGACAGAAGCACTCGCTGCCAGTTTGAGAGGCAGAATACCTTGGAGACTGGGCATTGGTTATACCGAAGTCAGTAGTGGGGAAACTGTGGCTTAGTCTTGGTCTCTGCTGCCTAGATCTGGGGGGCTGGTGTGAACCCTGCACAGTGTGCCTATGGAAGCGGACTTTGGGGATCATTTGTTCTTATTTGGGAATGGCTAACAGGCTTTGAGCAGGGGTGAACCAAGGACACTTGCTATGATGTCATCATCAGAGCCATGTATGGATTGGCCAAACTTGCGTGATAGCCAAATGAAGTAGATGGAATAAAAATGGGCCAGATTAGAATAGAACTTGTATTAGTTGCTACGATCAAATATCTGACCAGAAGCAACTTTAAAAAGTCAGGGCTTAATTTTGAGAGGATTCAATGAACCATAGAGGAATCAGGAGGCAGCTGGATAGGTAGTCAGGAAGTAGAGAGTAGAAAACAGCAGTAGGGGCATGTTACAAGTCACCCCACACACAGAGACCTCAATGAGGCTCCACCTCCTAAGACTTCCAAGCTTCCTGTAACAGCTGGGGATAAAGCAAGTGAGCATCACATGAGCCTGTGAAGGGCATTTCACCTTCAGACAACAACAGTCTCCATTCTCCTGTAAAATTGTTGGCCAGGTTGGAAACACTCTCACAAAGCTGTACCCCTTTTTGAGTTTTCAGGGACGGGGATTCTCACTCCCTTACTCCATTCTAGAAACACAGAAAGAGGGTCAAAGATCTTTCTGGATGCCTGAGAAGCATCCATCTGTGTAAGGATCCAGGGCCAGGATTGACAAGAGAGTGCAGTTAGGACAAAGCACTGGATTCCTCATGCTGGTCAGGATCAAAGCCAGGATAGATGGTCAATGTCGGACCCTCATGGATAGACACAAACTGGGGACCTGAAGACAAGGACTGAGCTAGCATCTGCAATAGAAGGCCGCAGTATTGCCGTAGGGCAAGGACTTCCATCTGGCCAGCTAACTTCTCTGAGCCTCAGTTTCCTCAAGTGCAAGATGGGGCTAACAACATCTGCCTGGCAAAGCGGTTGTTAGAAAGAAATCTGAATGTGAATTGCTTAATGTCTCCATGGCACAAAGAAGCTGCTGTAGTTAACAGTAGCTCATTATCGCTATGTGGCAGCCACTGCACAAGGTCCTTGGGTAGGCTGGGGGAGTGATGGCTATGAAAATGAGTAAAGAATACTCTTGGTTCTCAATTTGCTCCTAGCTTCACAATTATCACAGAAGTCAGACTGTGATGAGTACTATAATAAATGAAGCGACTGTTGCTGAGTTTCTTCTGTGACCCCATAATTGCTCACTTGTGGAAAACCTCTCAAGTGACCGAAACCCTCCCAGACAAAGATATTACAGAACCTTGCTTCCAATTAATGTCTCCTAACTTGAATTACAAATGTGGGCTAGAATTTCTCAGGGTCGCTGCTGACTGCTCCTCAGGTGACTGAACTGAGGAGTCTGCACAATGACATTCTTTAAAGGTGTTTTGAAAAATATAGGGCTATGTGTGTAGGTGGGGCCTCACCTTCCATGGGCCATTGAACCACAATGGAGGAGAAAATAGAGGACCACAGAACTGAAGAGTAATTCTGTCTTCTTTCTGACTTTTGGTGGTGGTGGTGAATACAAAGCATCTACCCATAACTTTCATACTTTTAGAGCAAGTCTCTGAGCAAGTTCAGCAGATGAGAAATAAACACCCCTCTGTTTATATGTAACCAGTTATTCATGGAAATTCATACGACAAGGAGACGTAGAAAGAAAACAGCCCAGGCAGGGCCAGAGATGGAGACATAAGATACACAAGGCCTGGGAGATGCAAGAAGGAGGGACTCTGGTAAGAAGGAAAGACAACGCAGGATACAAATCGTGTGTGTGTGTGTGTGTGTGTGTGTGTGTGTGTGTGTGTGTGTGTGTGTGTGTTTAGGATGGGTGGGAATTGGAGGAAACAGATGGGTGAGGACATTTTAAACCACATGTTCTAAACCCAAGGTCAGCTGTTTCTGTAAAGGTCAGTCAGTAAATGCTTAGGTTTGTGGGCCAGTTTTTGTTGCAATTATTCAGCTAGGCCAAAGATCTATAGATAACGTATTAATGAATGGGCACAGTGTTTTCTAATAAAACTTTATCTATAAAGCCTATGAGAAATCACTTGTGAACCTTGCTTTAAATAATGCCTCTTTAAGTAAACAGCTATGTCTCTGTTGGGTTCCCAAGGCTGTGATTATTTCAGGTAGCTCCGAATAGCTTAGTAACTTCTAGAAAGATCGTGGTTTCTTGGGGGCCCGTTAGTTTCTTTCTCTCTAGGCCAAACACCTGGCACTATTTCTAATGGAGAAAAGGAGGAGCCAAATGGGATTGATTCATTTTGATTGACAGTAGGGGAGGTGGCTAGTAAATACCATCAAGACCAAGTCAGCCAGCTAAGTGTAGGATCAGTGACTATTCTTAGGGCTTATCTGGGCCCCAGGAGAACATCACCATTAGGGGCAAGGTTTCCACTCTACTGACCAGCCCTGTCTTTTGTCTAAACACAGTGATTCTGACCGCTGGCATTTAAAAAGTCTGCTATTAAAAAATGTGGCACTGTGATACATACATTGCTACAAGATTGAAAAGCAAATGCATTGAGGCACATGGCAGATTCATCAAGGAGAGCCCTGGGAGAGGAGGCAAGAAGACAGCAGACAGCGAGACAGGAAGAAGACTCCCCAGCAGTTGTTTATCTTTGTGCTCTTCCTTGAGAGGACTGGGGTATTGGGGGTGGGCAGCCTGCTCAGGGCGGCTGTAAGATAGAACAGATGTGGGCTGACCTCATGGTCCTTGCTAGCTCCAGCTGCCCAGGATGTTCAACATTCCTGATGTTTAGATTTATACAATACCGTTCCCCTGCAGAGTTCAAGTCATTTGGTGTGCTGTATTCAGAAAATTCTGTTAGTTGTTAGGAGATCTGGGACATTGTCCTGGCCTTGTTGGGTATTTGGGGGTTGATTAAGCCTGTGAGTAACCCCTAAGGGAGGATACTATGTCCAGAGGGATTGGAAAAGCACTGCAAAACCAAAGGAAGCTTGTTTCTTTACTGCAGTGTGGGCCCCGCCCTCTGTAACTGACTATTGGTCATAGCTACAATACATTTGTGGTATAGTCTACAATCTGCCCTTCACCTACCATTCCTCATCTAGTCCTATTTTGCCTTTCCTTGGGCCAACCTTCTGTCTTCTCTGCTTCTCTGCTTGGGCCAACCTTCTCTGCTCACTTTCCTCTGCATTCTGTGAATTCATCCACTTTCAAGCCGTAACCTATTATTTATGCACAGTTTAGCTTACATTTCTAGCCTTGACTTTTTGTAGAATTTGTACTTCCAGGTGATGTTTCCTTGTGTCTGCCTTACCCTTTCGATCTTGATACTTCTAATGTCAATTTTCCATAGGCCTCTCTTTCTGTCCACCGTCTATTAAGATATTCTCAGTCTCTGCCTACTTAATACTACATGTCTGTCCCTTGTCAGAGGAGCCTCTTAGTTGTAGGCTTTCTGACACACAATTGCTACCTGCATTCTTGTTTAGATCTTCATAACATTTGGCCAAAATAGACAAAGAGCTCTGGACTCAGTGACGGCTTATGCCTCCAAAGGTAAGGGAGAAAGTGAGAGTAACATACTCCCAGTGTCAACTTTTGGACTGCACCTGTCCACACATGTATGTGCATGCACATGTTTGCATACATTACACATACACACTCACACACACATACACAATACACACAGAGGGAATGTCTAGTGGAAAGTAGTTGGCTTACAGGAGCACTACACTCACAAGAGATTGATTAATGAAGGTCTCATTGAACTGTATTAATTTTCTAAGGGAATGCGATGGGTTAAGAGTACTTGCATTCTCTTGACTCTCCTATCTACAGGTGCTGCTTGTCATTCTCACAATTCTTCTGCCTTGTAACGCCACCGGTCATGGAGAACTTACCATATGAGCTCACGGAGTACATACCAGGGCCATGCTCATGGGCCTTCAGAATTGTGGTCATATTAGGTCTATCAAGGTCAGGATCATCTGGGGCATCTTGTGCACATTTTGATATTGGCTGTCCTTTCTTAAGTGGAGAATTATATTTAAAGATCACCAAAAGCTGCAAAATTGGCAACCAACATTACTAGCAGTATCATTTGGGCATAAGAAGTAGCTGAGAAGATACCACCCTGACCCCTTATGTTTATGCATATGAGAGACTTATTTTAAGAAATAGGGTTATGTGATTATGAGAATTTATAAATCCAAGATCTGTAGAACAGGCTAAAAACTGGAAATTAAAGCTTTAGCTTCCATATACAGCAGGACAATAGGAAGCTTCCTGTATTCCAAACATGAGGGAACTTCCTTCTCTTTGAGAAACCATTGTCTTCATTATTACAGTCTCCCACTGATTAGATTGAAGGTCTCATCCACACGATGGAGGGTCATCTGCCTTATTCAAATGCTTTTAATTGAAACATTAAGTGTGTGTGTGTGTGTGTGTGTGTGTGTGTGTGTGTGTGTGTGTGTAGGTACATGCACATATGTGTGCATATGCCTATGTGGGCCAGGGGTCAATGGCAGGTGTCTTCCTCAGTTTATCCCCGCATTAATTTTTGAGACAGTCTAACACTGAATCTGGAATTCATCAATTTGGCAAAGACCAGCTGGCCAGCAAGCCTCAAGGATTTTCCTGTTTGCCTCCCCAATGTTAGGATTATAGTTATATACTACTATGTCTGGCTTTGTATTTGGGAGCTAGGGATCTGAATCCAGGTCCTAATGCTTGCCTGATAGGCACTTTCCTGACTGTCTTAGTTAGGGTTTCTATTGCTATGAAGAGACACATGACCATGGCAACACTTATAAAAGGAAACATTTAATTGGGGCTGGCTTACAGTTAAGAGGTGTGGTCCATTATTGTTATGGTGGGAAACATGGCACCACACAGGCAGACATGGTGCCAGAGAAGGAGCCAAGAGTTCTGCATCTGAATGGGCAGACATCAGGAAGAGAACCAGATGCTGGGCCTGTCTTGAGCATCTGAAACCTCAAAGCTCACCCCTGGTGACACGCTTCCAGCCATATTTACTCCAACAAGGTCACACGTCCTAATCCTTTCAGAAAGATGCCACTCCCTATGAGCCTATAGAGGCCATTTTCATTCATGTCACTACTTTGAACTATCTCTCCAGTCTCTGATAGCATCTTGAAAGTACCTTTATGACAATACCTAGACAAGTATTTGAGTCAGGAGCTAGGTGCCATAGCCTGGCCATGTTGATATATAAAATGAGCCAATTCAGTTGCTTCAGACACATCGTGCTAACAATGTGTGAATGGTTAATCTTTCTAACAACGTCACTTGAGAGTTCCTATCTGAATTGACACATGGCATAACCGAGTTCCAGAGAGGTTGGGCAAATTCACACTGCTAGTCAGCTACACAACCAGGCTATGAACTCAGGCAGTCTGGACCCAGAATTTGAGTTTCTAACCACTACACAACACTATCTCTCCAGACTACCTCACAGAGTTTTGGTGGGGAATGAGTCAGAGAATTGATTTGCAAACATTCTGTAGACCCTGAAGATCTATATGCCATGAAGGCGGTGTTCCTATTAACAGTTTCCCCCTTGAGTTTGTCTAAGAGCAATGCTCTGGGATGAAGTGTCATAGCTGAATTCCATCTGGAAGGCCACAGCACACTGTCAAGTACACAGAAGACTTAGCTGACAGGCAATGAATGCTGGGGCAATGAAATAAATCAAGGATGTGCAAACAAACCACAGCCTGATGAGATCTCAGTTGTGCATCCCCTGGTGCGCACCGATGGAAGAAATCAACCTTTGCCCTTCTTATCTTGGTGAGAAGAATCAAAAGAGCAACTATGAGCAGTTCATGCTTACCTGGCCTTTTCCTTGATCAGTCTCTTGAGAAATACAGCACTGTCCACATTTCCTTTTTTATTTTTCCTTCCCATGCACAGACATTTGAAATGGTCAGGGTAGCAGATCTTCTTGGTTTCAGGAGGCCCAAGTGTAGCTCTGAGCTGCTGGGCACAATTGTCCCCAGCAATGAGAAGAAAAGAGAGTCCTGCTGTTCTTGGAAGGCCTCCCCACAATGGCACTTGCTCCTTCAAGTTTGCCATATAGAGCCCATTTGTGGGATTCCAGACCAATCTCTTCAGACCAGAATCTGGCCAAATAAGTAATTAAATATTTTATCTAATCTATCTATCTATCTATCTATCTATCTATCTATCTATCTATTCATCCATTTATCTATCTAATGTATAATCTATCTATTCACCTGTCATCTATATATCTAGTCATCTATCATCTATGTATTCATCTATCTATCTATCTATCTATCTATCTATCTATCTATCTTTGTGTGTACACACACATGCTGGAATGTCCATCAGCAGCACATTTTTGAAGATCAGAGGATGATTCTATAGAGTCTGTTTTCTCCTGCCACTTTGTAGGATTTGAGAATGGACCTCAGGTCATCAGCCTAGGCAACAATCATATCTACCTACTGAGCTATCTTGCTAATCCCAAACTATTTCTTTTAATGCTAGGGATTGAGGCACCCAAAAGAATGTAGGGCAGGATCTCCGGACCTTTGTTTACAGTCTTCTCTTTTTCTTTCCCAACTGCTCTTCTGTCATTTGTATTTTTCCAGGTGTGTCCCTTATAGTCTGATAGACCAGTCTCAGGAGCACTGTACCTGGGTGAGAATATTGCTAGTGATCTTTACAGGATCTAGCCTCCTGGACACATAGCCTATTGCCTGGACATTTCATCTCAGAATCTCCACTTTTTGTGACATCTCTTCCTGGACAGGCTTGGTCCTGTATGCTGATGTTGCTGGATATAGAGGAAGACTTCCAGCTTTGCCTTCCAGTAACATTTTGTGCTGTGCGTGGTCAGGGAAGGATGCTATGCCAAATGGTACAGGTTCATGCTTCCAAATGTGGTATCTGTTTTAGTATTACACCCAACAGGCAGCTTCCCTTAAAAAAGCCTACTTACCAAAACAACATATCCTACAGCTTTCTTGCCATCCTTTACTTCCTTTGACTCGCACTGCGAACATTTGCCAAATATCCATGATCTTCTTTACTGACAACTCCCTGTTGAGTGAGAGGTAGCAATGTGTCCAGTTCCCTGTATCCCTTGAAGTTAAATGTGGCCCTGAATCCAATTTCTAGTTAATGAAACAGAGGCCAAGTCTTGGCTGACACTTTCAGAAAGGTTCTTGTACTCTGTCTCACCAATGTATTAAAGTAATGTCCCCAACTTTCTGCCTGGAACACAGAAGCTTCTTATGACCATGAAGATGAAAAAATCAAAAGTTAAAACTGGCCCAGCTAGAAACAGCCAGAGTCAGGTAGTCATAGTAGTACTGTTTCTAGGTTCCTTATTGATGGAGGGGAATATTCTAGTGCCTATAGCCAAATGGAACCAAGATGGCATCAACTACTCTCCTGAAGGACCCTTCTTGTCCATAGTGATTAGCTTCCACACTTGGCTCTCCTCTTCACCCTCTTCTTTCCAGCTCTGATGGGTCAGAGGCATGGCTTTCCTGAGGTTCCTCTTCTCCAGAGCTCAAAAGGCTCTACATCTTTCCCTGTCACTGTTTCTGTTGCAGGCATGCCCTAGAATCCAGCCGGTAGTTTGCTGATGTCAGTGCACTATATTCATTAGGAGAGAATCATCTTAGTTACATGGCCAACAACCCCTCACTGCTGTTTTACTGCTGTCTCACTTTACCCATTAATAGAAGGGTAAACAAAAGACATCTTTTTCAATTAGCTGAAATTTGAATTTTGGAACTGTCGTTTCTGTCTCAAATGGTTTGTAGACTAGGTTTGGCCATAAATTAAGGATTGCCCCAGGATAGGTAAATATCTGGTCCTTTTGACCATCCTCTTCCTTTTCTTCTTTAATTTAAAATTTAATTTATTTTATGTGAGCCTTTTGCTTGCATGTGTGTATGTACACCATGTATATGCCTCGTGCCTATGGAGGTCAGTAGAGAGCATCAGATTCCCTGAAACTGAAGTTTTGGATGGTTGTCACCCATTGTGTGGGTATTAAGAAGCGAATCTGGGAATTTTGCAAGAACAGCAAGTGTTCTTAAGCACTGAGCCATCTCTCCAGCCTTTGACACCATTCAATTAGCTCAACAGAGAAGGGATTCTGACCCCATTACCACTCTGTTGAGTGTTCTTACATTTTGAACATAAAACTTTTCACAATGCTCATGAGAGTTTTTCCCATAAGCCCTGCTGATGTTTCTTGTGCTTCTTCTAACTCAGGCCCTCTTTAGGTCTATAATTCGTGGAAGCCAAGCCTTTTCCACCACAATCCTTTACATTGGATGAGACCGAGGCAGAAGTTGCTTGGGCAGACCAAAGGAAATGCAGGGATAATGACATTCTTTTTCCCCCAATGGTCTCTTTTCATCTTTCTTTCTAATCCTCCTAACCCTCCAGAACAAAGGGTCTGTGTCTACTGTCCTGAGCAGACGACCCAGGGAGATAGATGGGCGGCATGGACGCTCACCAGAGATGGTGCATTCTGAAGATTGGCAAAGGGGAAGTGTGACAGGCAACTTCTTGGAAGGAGACGGCAGAGCTGTAATTAAATTTTCTGATCTTGTTAGCCAATTTCTTCACTCACTGCCCCTGAACCCGGGAACGGGAGGGAGGAGGGCCACTGCTGCATCGGCAGTGGCGGGGAGGGAAATGAGCTTTTCACGGATTATTGGGTTAGTTCCACTTCTCCCACTTTTTAATTTATTTGTCTGCATGTTCTCCAGAGCTGAAAAGGTACTGAGTCCTTTTCCATTTTGTTTAATTAGATCTGATTTCGGAGTCTGAGAACTGGGGAGGGGCTCAGGTTACAACAGAGGGGTGATAGCAGGTGGAGGGTCTTCCCTCCATTAGGTCTTTTTGAACTCTTTGTTGGGCCTGGAGATGCCTGACAATGGGTTTCTGTTTCCTTTTCTGCTTCCCAGCCCTCCCCTATCCCATCAGCATTAGTAGGACTAAACCACCACCTTTTCCCGCTGTGACATCTGATGGTTGAAGATCATGAGTACTTCTCTGAATTTTTCATAAAGCATGGATTTATTTGAGTCCCCTCTTGGGCAGGCTGGACTGTGGACCAGGAGAGTCAGTTGTGGTTTCCGCGTATGAATGAATGACAACTATGTCCTGTCCATTTTGAATTAGAGAGAAGGAGAAAAACAAAGAAAATGGCAAACTGGCCAGAGGAGAGAGGCAAAGGAAGCGATGGCGACTAACCTGGTATATTATTTAAAATCTCTGGTGACAAGAGCTGGGTGTGAGGCATATGGCTGTCATCTTAGCATTTGAGAAGCTGAGGCAGGAGGATTGCTGCAAATCCAAGACAAGCCTGTTTTTTGTTGGTTTGTTTTTGAAACAAGAGCTCATCTAAAATAACAAAAGAACAAAAGTAAAGAGTCACCAGTGGCCACACTATGGAAGCAAGAGCATTTATGGTTTCAGATGATAGGGTTGTGAGAGAAGACGTGCCTGGTGAGCTGGCACCAGAGTGGGGTGGAGTGGTATATCTGCCTGCGGTCTTTGTCTGCCAAAACCTTCTGCAGGCCTGATGCATCAAAGACATTTGTCTTACAATTTGTCCAGGGCAAGAGGCATTCTCCAAATTTCTGCTGGACCACATGAGATTTATAGGGCTTAGGGCATGTGCAGGATGGTCTGATTTAACAGATTGGCCTCACAGTAGTTATAAAGAGCACTTTAGGAAGCCCCGTGGAAACTTCAGATAAATGGGCGAGCATTTTCAAGAGATGCTGAGCTGAGGTTCCAGACAGGCTCTTCTGCTGACCAGGGGAGACAAGATGTATTCAGGGACTGTGGGCCAAGGAGAATGATTCAAATAGAAGCCCAAATTGAAAGCCAGAAGGCACAAACTGAATTATAGGTTTTGCTTTGAAGTCAGGTTACTTCATACATGTACAACCTGAAGGACATGGCTCTAGGGAATGTCTAGGAGGAAATATATATATATATATATATATATATATATATAAATATATGCACCCTATACTTATATATATCTTATATACACTCTATAATATATATGTATGCATATATATGTATATGTATGTATGTGTGGGTGTATATATATATATACACACACACACACACACACACATATATATATATATATATATATATATATATATATATATATAATTTTGCTGGTAGTTCTTAGACTTTTGAGTACCTCAGAGAAGCCTGATGTGGCCTGTTGTGCAAACACCAACCTGTCATGAGAGGACAGCATGCAATTCTGAAGCCATCAAGCTGGGCTTGGGTTTGGCATGCATCTGAGGGTGAAATGTGATTTCCCAGCAAGTCAGGAGGATCACAGAAGCCATTTTCCAAGGGTCTTGGAGGATTGAAGAAACTTGAAACTTATGGCTGTGGGAAAGAAGAGGGAGTAGTTTGGAGTCTGTAAGAATGGTGTGGAAGGAGAAAATGCTATAGGTATGGGAAGACTAGCAGGAAATTTACCTGGAGGAACATGACAGTCTACAGTAGGAGAAAGGATTAGAAAGGTAAGTCTGAGCCCAGTCACAGACACCCCAGGGTGTGAATTGTATTTGTATTTTAGGGGACAGGGATGGGAACACTAAAGGGTAGGGAGCAGGGAAGGAGAGGATGGGAGGAGAGGAGAGTGATTTCTCTGAGCCTGTTTCTCTGTAAGGAGGGTGTCCAACAGGTCACTGTGGCTGGGTCTGTCCTGAGTTTCATCTGACAAAGAGCAAGCAGCTCACAAGTTCTGCTCTCTGTCCAGGTCACCAGCAACTCCACCCCCTCCCCCTTCTTCTGAATGATGACAAACAGGGAAAGGGGAGCGGGGAGATGCAGAGGGGAAATATGCAAATGAAGGAGGCTCTGGATTTCATAGATTCCTAGGTGAGGCTCAAAAATTTCTTGAATTCCAAAGAGAACTGGTCCATTATTACTGTTGTTGTTACTACTTTTGTTGACACAACGATGCTGTTTTAATTGCCTTTGCTGAAAGAAGGCAGAAGGAATCCTGGCTGGGAAGCCATAGATGTGGACAAGAGCAGGAAGGCAGATTTCCTAATGCCTCCAATGCATTGATTATGATGAGCACGACCTGAGTGAGTCAAGCAGAGCAAGCGCAGAACAGCCCCTTGCCCTTGGCTTCAGTACCCACTGTTTCAACTCCATCCCCCTCGCTGGCTACCTTCTCTTCCCAGGGAGAGAGAGAAAATGACAAGGAGCCTCTTCCTAAGACTCTCAAATTGCAGAACCACAGCCAGAGAAAGAGCTCTTTTAGCAAAAAGGAGAGGTTCCTAGGACTTTAAACTACAGTAAGAAAATGAGGGCAGTGAAAGCCACCTAGGCCGGTTATGTAGCCAGGTGTGTGTGTGAGGCAGGAATATGTAATACCCAGTATTAATAAAGAGCACTAAACCTTCCCCAAAGTACTCATCCTATGAGGGGTTGACCTTACCTCCTTACCTCAGCCTTCATAGTTGCAAGTGGGATTTTAGAATTGGAAACTAAGTGGATTGGACACTTGGGCATGGGAAGAGGCTGGGAGGAAGATGCTGAGTGCTCTGGCAGAAGTGTTCCTCTCATGACTGGACCACTGTGTTATCAACAACCTGAAGGAGAGAATAGTGTGTGTGTGTGTGTGTGAGAGAGAGAGAGAGAGAGAGAGAGAGGGAGAGAGAGAGTCTCTTCCAGGTGAGTGGTTTGACCCTAACCTTCCCCCACTTGTTTCTCTCTGCTGTCAGACCAAGGCCACACAGAGTCCAGAATGTCCTTCCAGGTTAGAGCCTGACCATGGAGGCAGAGCTGAGCAGAGAGAGCCTTGGGGGCCTCCTGTTCATGGCTACAGACCTTCACAGTCAGCCCACACAAAGTTGAGGAAAACTCATCGGAACCAGCATGTGGAATTGCCTGTTGTGGATATCAAGAATTTATTATGGGCATTAAGCTGAATGAATGCACAGGAAGGGCAGGAGTGATTTCTGAACAAATATTAAACCTGGAGTTTCTGACTTCCGACTGATATATTACACAAACAGGGTTCAAGTACCTCAGAGCTAATAAAGACATAGCAGGTTTTCATCAGACCAGATACAAGAATGAGGATCTATACAGTGAAATATAGCATATGCAGCTCTTTCATTAGGGATGGGGAAATCAAATTTTAATGGCAATGTCTAGTTAGAAGTTTTTCTACTGCTCATCAATTCAGCCCTCATTCTCAATATTAATAACTCGGCTAAGCACCTGGAAGGAGGCTTTTCTCTGCCAAGCTAATACATTTTCTATGAACGCACACTTGATTGATTGTATCATCCTAAGTGTGACCACATGAGAAGTTGCCCTGGAAATAGGAGTCTGACACAATGGGTACAAAAACAAAGAGTACCGAGGATGAACAAATACCATTTTTGAATTGCTTATGACAATGCTAAGGAAAACAAACTTAAAATAGACACAAGAGGAGTGGGATTCCTGGCAAGGTTTAACAAAAAGAATCACAAAGGCATTTTGTTCATCTTAGAGATGCATTTTGAGAAGAGAGTTTGAAATGAATTCCAGCAAAATAGCGAGGAAGAAATAATAAATAAACATACGACTCAAAGTTAGAGGCAAGTCAGTTTTTTTGTTCTCCATTCAAATCCACGGGTACAGGCATCAGAATGCTGGAAAGGACTCCAGTGTGTAGGTTCCTGAATATGGGAGGAATATGGTAGTGAAGTGAACTCACCTGTGAAGGAAGACACAGTTCCAAGGAGCCCATTGTGATGGTAGAGGCTGCAAGCCCTGGAAACCAGTTCCGATTGTAAATGAGCAAGGAAGGGCCACAGTAGCTCACGCGAATGTTCTTTATGCTTCTTGTGTGTGTGTCTGCCAACCTTTGGGCACCACAGAGAAAAGGTGGGGGAAATCATATGCAGAAATCACACTATTCCTTGCTTTGACCTCAGGACATTCCTTCTTGGTTAATCCTCAAGCAACTAACATGCAGGCATCTCCTTGGTGGCTCCAAGATCTCTAGCCTATTTGGGTCATTTCAGGTACCGAATGCATGGAGTGTTGTGCACTGACAAGGTGTTTGTCCTTGAGAGAAGTCGCTTAAGGTAGTGAGGAAAGACCTAGACTAGACAGATTTGGACCTCGTGTGAGGGTGAGAATGTAAGCTGTCGTTTTCAGATGGAGAAGGTGGAGACTATGTCCAGCACCTTAGCATTAGTTTACCATTTTTGAGTGACCACGGAGAAGGCACTGATCCTCTTATGTGTGCCTGTCCTGACTTATCAGTGGTTTGTGGATGGGCAGAGAAAGGTGAGATGTTCTTAACATGTCGGGATGGTGAGGTCTTCAGATGGAGGCTGAATATGACAGAGGAGTAAGTAGAATTCCTAGAACTTTCTGAAACCCACGGTGTAAACGTGTTTTTAATTATAAAAGTTTTCTTTACTTTTGAGAATGTCACACTTGTATACAATGAAATATGATCATCTTCATCCCCCAACTTCTGCCTTCCAATCCCCCATATTCTCCAACATGACCCCTCCTTTTCCTTTTCCTTTCTTTTTTTGACAACCCACTTAGTTCAATTAGTGCTGCCCACATGTGCACAGTGTGGGACCACTCCTTAAAGTACAGAAAACCTACAAGTGGGAACACCCTAAAAAACAATCGTCTTAAGCAAGTATGTTGGAGTGTGAGGGGAAGATAGTTTTGTTTTTAAGTTATAAACTTTAATTTATTATTATTATCTTATTATTATCGTGTGAGGAAGTTGCACGTGCCATGTTACATACGTGGAGATCAGAGGACAACTTTGTGGAGTTCATTCTCTCTTTGCACTCTCACATGCGTTCTGGAAATTTAAACTCAGCTTGCCAGGCTTGGGTGGCAAGTACTTTACCTGCTGAGCCATTATGCCATCCTGAGGGATGCTAGCTTTACATCCATGTCATAGGCCTATGGAGAGAAATGGCCAGTAAACCTGAACTTCTCTTACTCCACATCTTATCAGACATGTTGTCATAGGAAACTGTGACATTTTCATACTTTAAGTAACTGTCTCCATTTTTTTTTTTTTTTTTTTTTTACATAAAGCAAACTTTCTTAGGTAGGGGGTTTCTCCAAGCCTCCAATGGATAAGCCTCATGATTGCTGGCTTCAGAACAGTGTGTGTGTGTGTGTGTGTGTGTGTGTGTGTGTGTGTGTGTGTGGTTTTCCCTTTTTGTGTTTAGTTTTGACAGACTTTCATTTCCTTTTTGTGAATCGTAACTACATCACAACAGATTTCTTTTGGGTATGGTTGAAAACATTCTGACTTTCATCTTCCATGTAAATATTTTGAAGATTGGTACAGACAATCTTTAAATGCTGCTCTTAGAAGTATTTCCCCTCAAACTGGATTTATAACATATTAGATTAAATAAACATTTTAAAGACACAGTTGGTTGCTGTCTGAATAATATCAAATTAAAATGGTCCACATGTGGGTTGGAAATAATCTATGTGCATAATCTAGTCTCTATGGTGGTCTCAGGAGCAGGAAGGCTCACCCAGCCATCCATAGCTCACTTTAATATGATATGCAGATTTGTTCTTACCTGGCCTTTAGATATGTATATCTCTATGTTCATGTAGGTATGTGACTGTAGTCATGTATGCACATGCATGGAGAGGACAGAAGTTGATATAGGATATCTTTCTTGAGCACCCTCTACCTTCTTTTCAGTTTTTATGATTTAGTGTGTATGCTTATATGTGTGTGGCTATGCACAGGTCATGGTATATGTGCCAAAGTACCACCTAAGGGACTGACTTCTCTCCTACCTACCATGTGAGTCCTGAGGATTGAAATGAAGTCGTCAGGCTTGGCGCAGATGACTTACTCACTAAACCATCTTGGTGCCCCCAATGTTGTTATTATTATTACTATTGAGATAAAGTCTGTCACTGAACATGACAATTTGCTAGGCTTGCTAGCCAATAATCTTCAGGGATCCTCCTGTCTCCACATCTGTCCCTTCATTGCTGGGGGCACAGGTGCACAGTAGCATGCTGCAATGCCCAGCTTTTATGTGGGGACTGGGTCCTCGTGTCTGCATGAGACTTTCCAAACCAAGTCTCCAATTTCCCAATTTCTTCAGGTCATTCTTTGATAATCTCTGATAATGAAAATGTCTTCCAGTACTGAGAAGGTTTTGTTCCAATAAAGGAAAACCCTATCTGGTACCATTGACATTGGCTCCAGATTCATATCAAGTTCAAAGCATCTCTTCCCTTGGACACTTTCAGCCCAATTTGAGTTGGGAAGCTTGGATCAAAGGAGGAAATGGCAGCTGCTGCCTCTTTTCTTGGATTTCTATTATGGTGGACAGAGTATTTTATTTTGTATTTTCTTTTGCCTCTGTTGACTTTGACTTGGCCCATGGAGTGATGATGGTTAAGACACAGCTTGATAAGTGCCTGGTGGTTTGTCTTTCCCTCTTGTGATTATGGCGACAAGGCCATGCTTCAGATAGCCACCCTACTTTCAGCCAAAGTGCAGACAGAACAGTTTAATGACAGCTTAGTGTGACCTGCAGAAGCACCAAATGCCATCATTGCAATGTGACGATAATTGTCATTAAACACTTTTCTTTTCTACTCTTGGAACCTCAGGGGAAATTGGGACAAAAATAGTTGCCATCTCTACATCTTAATGCATAATGTGTATTTTCAGCCATGAAACTGAGAAAAGGTATAGAGACACATTGGGCTGTAATTTACGCAAAGCACTTTGCACAGTGTTTAGCGCATGGTAAGCACTCAATAAATAGAAAATTATTGTAGTTATTAGTATTGTTAGTTGATATTTTTTCCTGTAGGAACTGAAATACCCTAAGACTTCAAAATTACTGTTTTTGAATAAAGGGGATGCCTGTGAGGTTCCTGGCTCTGAGAACTATTATAGACAACACAGATGCTGTTGATTGCATTTCTCACTGGATATTAATCTGGGACTCAGGACTGGGAGGTGGAGGCTGGGACCTCACTGTATTCAGTGCTATTCCTTAAGAGCACATGCGTTCTACCTCTAGGCTGTATTGGTACCTTCCTTTTTTCCTCCACATCTATTTTCCCCCTTTTCCAATCTTGCTCATCCCCTTCAGAGATTGAAGACAGACCGTGAGGGGGAACCAGGCTAATTTTACTTCCCCTGCTTCTTCCCCAGTGAACTCCAGACATCCTTGTCCCTCTCCAAAGGCTATGGTTCCTGCCAGGCAGCTCTTTTCACAGGGCTACCCAGAGGAGGTATTGTTGTATTTCTGTGACCCACTCCCTCCTTTGCTCTTCCAGGTTTGAGAGCCTTACTAGCCTGTCACAGGCTCCAGAGCTGTCACCTCTGATTTCTCTCCACCAGGCCTCTCAGTCTGGGCTGCACATTAGAACCACAGTTCCACTCTCATGTTTAGGCTACATGCTGGACCAGTGCTGTCCATCAGAAATACAATTTGAGCTACACATGCATTTTTAAGTTCTCTGCTAGGTACATTACTAAAACTCAAGGAAGCCCTTTGCTTACACCTACTAGCTTATTAAGAAGACGACATGGTTAGGGATGAACAGCCAAATGAAGAGGTACTAACTGTGCAGTTCAGAAAAGTCCTAAGTGCAAGAGTTCCATCTTGTGGCATCGGGGCTTGCCACCTTCCCAGCACTTGAACTCATTCATCAGCTCCAAAGCTCTCTAACTCTCATGTAAGGATTTCTGTAGACCTTAAACCTTGGCACCAGTTCCTCTTCTTGAAGTCTGGGGTAGAGTTGAAAGTCCTAGTTCTTGAGTCTCTGGGCCTTTTTGGTGACACCCTGCTCCCAGAGCAAGGGGCTTTACTCTGAGCCATATTGTTAGCATAACTTTGGGTGTTATCATTGGTGGATGCTTCTGCATAAGATTAGATGCTCCAACTACTAAAAAATTCCCAAAGGTTCTGGAACAATGTACCAGGAACCAGAGTAAAAAAAAATCTCTCATCATGCTTTAGGGACAAACCAACACCATGTGTCAATGCTGTGGTATGAGTATGAAATGCCCATCCTAGGCTCCTGTGTCTGAATACTTGCTCTCCAGCTGTTGGGGAGCATTATGGGATTGTTAGGAGCTGGAACCATACTGGGGAGGGGGAACAGTTGCTGGCTTTGAGATTTTTATCCAGCCTGGGTGCACTCACCCCACCGTCCCGCTCTCCTTCCTGTGTGTGGTTGAAATGTGATCAGCTGACTGCATACTTCTGCCGCCATGCCTACCCATCCTAATGAGCTGTATCCCCTTTAACGCAAAGCAGCTTTTAGGTATTCTATCATAGTAGCAGAAAAGTGACTGATGCAACGTGCCTCCTGACATGACACAGCAAGCAGGCCACAGCCTCATTTCTCTGATATTTTGGCCCAAAATATGTAGCTTGGAGTTAATGATGTGTAAACTTCAGACTGATCTGCATTTGAGGGAGTTTCACACAACAACTGGCCTGTGATTCTCAAAGATGCTGATGCTATGATGGACAAAGACAAAGAGAGATTGGGGATTAAAGTGTACTGAAACTCACTTATGCAAGGAAGAGGTAAATGGATTGATCCAAGTCTCCCTGGGAAGCAGGCTTAATGAAATCTTCCTTGATAGCCTGTGCAGGTCATGCCAGCCCACAGCCTATGCCCTTTGTCGGATCAGTCCCTAGAATGGCAACGGAAGCTCCAGACACCCTTCTCAGAGGACAGTCTGAATACAGGCTCAATGATTTCTCTGCCTGACATCCCCACACCACCAGCAAACACTTCCTCCTTCTTCTCAGAGCACTGAATGAAGTTGTGTGCACCTGTGCCTCCAGCTGTGGAAAAAACACTTTTACCTCAGAGTCTTTGTGCTGGGTTTTCCCCCTGTCTGGAATACTCTTCTCCCATGTCTGCCTAGCATACCCAACCTTGCCTTCAATCTTCGCTTTCCAGTAATATCAATGCCATGCAAAATTCAGACCTCACTAATTCTATTGTGGTTTTCCCTATAACAATTCTGGCAGCTGATATCCTTCTGTTCTTATTTATTTGTCATTCTGTCCTCTTTAGAATATGGAGTGTCACATTCTTTCCTCACAGTGATTGGTTTAGAGACAGTCGTGTGATCCAGTTAGCATCAATAAACAGAAATGAGATTTTCCTGAAATCTTGAGAGAAAAACACATTCCCCTTTACAATTGATCATGAACCGTGTCATGTGTGAACTATGTCAGAAACAGACGCATTTGTATTTTTCCATAAGACTGGAATTTTTTGACTACACAAGCTGTGTCCATTTGGCTGAAGTTCACCGAATACTCATGATTTGTTTTGAGAATGTGGCCACTAGCTTCCCCAGGTTCCTACATTCCATCTTAATTACTATTGCCTTTCTCAGACCACATATTATACTTCATACAATGATACATAGGTTATAGGATGGCTAATTAGGAGTTCAAGAAGCTGCAGGATCAAAGCTCTGTTGGAGGCAGAGCCAAACAAAGAGATGCACTCTGGTGGCTAGGTAAGCTAGTACTAGACTCCAGGAGCTGTTTAAAGTTACAAGACCAGACTGGGAGAGTCCATATTAGAAATAAAATTACAGAATTGTGTGGATCTGGCCTTGCCTAGCAGGGGAGACATTACTGAACTAAAGCCTTGAGTACAGAGCCTGGAGTTCACAACCTGCTAGTCTTGAAGCATGAGCAAGACGGTGGTCTAGTGATAGGTCGGTGGGTCACTGTGTCCCACTGTGATATGTCCCACATTTATAGGATGCAGATGAGGAGGTTGCTTCATTTAGTAGTCTGGTGTGTTAGATAAATTCACAGGCCTGTTTTTTCTGATATGGTATTGTCATGACCCTGTATCCTTGACTTACTTTGTGTATTATGGCAGTTTCCCCAGGAAGATACAATGAATGTGCATTGATCCCAGATAAGGAACCAATGGCAGATCAAAGTAATAGTTCTGCCAAAGTCTATTTTGGTGAACCAACGAGTTTTTACAGTTACTTCCAGAAGAGTTGACTCAAAGGTTGTTGCATCACCAGAAATCTCATCCTGACATGGATGACAATGCATGGAAGTTGCAACCCTGGAGCTCCCTGTATAACTTGTAGGCAGATCAATGGGTATGATCTTTTCTTCTACACAGCTCTGCTGGTCAGAGTACCTCCTCCAGGTAGCTGGGCCTCTCCTCTTCCTCCAGGAATTGATGAGGACTTAGGGAAAGGATCCAGTGCATCTTGTTAATTTCAGGAACTTCCTGAGACTTGTAAAGTTGTTTACATCCTGAGTCTCTCCAGCCACCTGCCTTCTTCCAGGAAGGATGTTTCAATTTGGAACTTCTGGAGTCTTAAGGAACTTTCTTCCAGGATGGAATGTTTCATCTCAGAGGAAACTGCTACACAATAGTTTGATATGTTTGTAGGGGGTAGGTAATATTTTACTTGTAGGGTTAAGTTACCCATGTGTCTGTGCCATGGTTTATGCTGGGCATTGGTTGTTTACTTGTGCCAACCTGAGGGGGAGTCATTCTGCCCCAGCATTTGAAATTGAAATGTAGCCATCCACTCTTTTATAAAATGGTATCACTTTGGGGCAGAGTATAGCTTCAAAGCTACTGTTTCACATGCTATGAAGGAACCTAGGGAAGACAGCTTTTCTGCATGGCCGTGAGAATATAAGCCTGTTTACTCTGGGGATCCAAATGCAGCTGAGGGGTGAAATGCAAAAAACAGAAGGAAGAGTAGAAAGATAGCTGGGACCAAACCCTGAAAGCATTGGTTGACCTTCTGAATGAAGATGGGCTAACCCAGTCTTACCCAAATGTACTGTGAACTGATACTGCCTCTTCACCTTAGTTGGTTTGACCTGCTTTCTGTCAAGGGTACTTATAGATATCCTCCTTGAGATGAGGAGAAACTTTTTTGTTTCTTATTTGTCTTCCCATATTTTTGCTTATAGGAAAGAATGTTGATCCAAAAATATGAATAGCTGGTTACCTGTTCTATGCCATGAATGCATTGGCCTTTGTGAGTTGTTTGGTGTCAGCCAGGCTCAATTTCCTTTGCAGGGCTGCTAAGATTGAGGTATGGTCCTAGGAATAAGGCAGAGACAAGGATGTAGAGCTTTCATTAAAGTTGTCAATGGGTGACATGCTTGAAGGCCTCAAGTGGTCCTCTATATGGAAATCTTGAGAAGGTAGACTTATTCCTGGGTTGTACAGATGGTCTGTGCATGAGATGGAGACTGGCACCAGGCTGCTTGAGTCGGCCCAGCTGGATGGGGTATACTGAGTTCTTCACCCCTACCAGCACCTGCGGCCTTTGCAATAGAACTTTGTAGGTCTTCCCTCTAAGGTGTAGAGTCTATTTATTTCTCACGAATGAGACTGAGTTATGATGTCCTGGTCTAAACAGAATGAGGAATGTGGAAGTGACAGTGTCCATGTTCCAAGCTTCAAGGTCTTGTTTACTTTACAGAAGATCATGAATGAGTCCAGGTTAGTCTCTGGAAGAGGAGACTTAATATAGATGAGGATCCCAGTAGATCCAAACACGTTCATTACAGATTAGCCTCTGCTGCACAGTGGTGGCATATACCTTTAATCACAGCACTCTAGAGGCAGAAGCAGGAGGATCTCTGTGAATTCAAGGGCACTCTGGTCTACAAATTGAGTTCCAGGATGGCCAGGGATGTTCCTCTAGTGAACTTAGCATCCCCAAAGTGTGAGACTCCAGCCGGGATCAGAATAATCATCCTCCTAAACCATAGAGGATCACATATGTGGAATGAGTCATTTGTATCCCAAAGAGTTGTCCAATTGACCTACAGATTCACAAAAAGAATAATAAATGTATATGGTGTTAATTTTCTGTGTTGGAGACTAGTTTGATGTGAGTAATAGATAAACAATGATTCCAGCCTGCATCATCTCTAGTTCCTTGGTGTTGAATAAGACTTTAGAATGTGCATTTTAGGAGTTTAATGTTACAATTACTCACTCCCCTTGGAAATTTGCAGGTTTATTACTCACACAAGCTCTAACATTTTTTAGCCAGCCCTTCACAGCTTGTCATGGGTACTGTTTTAAAACTGTCAGGCTACTGCAGTAGTGGCAGGCTTCTCTGATGTGAGGAAGTCCTGAGGGGCGGGCAGAACGGAAGCTCAGGGAGTGCCTGCATCTGGAAATAAAAGAGCATCAATGTTTGTAGATACTCAATTTGAACTCTATTAAATGAAACACAGGCCATTTGAGAGAGGTGTTTGTTCTGGATTCAGCTGTGTTCTGTTCAGAGAATGGCCTGTGGGGACAGATCTGTCACCAGCACACAGTGTCTAGTTTAAGACAGAGAACTCCCTCTAGCCTGTTTGTGAGCTAGACGGTTTTGTAATTGAAGGTAAACCTGACCTGAGGTCTCCTTGACTCAGAAAAGAAAGCATCTTGGCCTGGCCTTCGTGGCTGTCTTGACTGATAGCACCTACACTTTTGAATTAAAAGCAACCTTTGCTCTATTTTAATGCCTTCCATCTGGACTTGTGAGAGACTACAGCATGATGTCAGAGTTCCTTGCGTCATATGTATCTACAAGCAAACAGCAAACAAACAAATCAAACTAGTTTACAAGGCTCACAGTCCTTTCCTAGTAGCAACCGTACTTCATCTTAAGATGGTTCTCCATTGAAAAGTTCTTCATATATGAGAGACTGCAAAAGACATGCCACTGAAGGCTCCAGAAAAAAATATCACCATTATTTTGGCATTGATCTAGGATCTATAGCCAATGCAATTAAAATAAGAAGAAATAAGCATCAATATTAGAAAGGAGAAAAAAAATCATCATTATATACAGTTGATACTATCACACACAGACTAAAAACTGATGAAAAAATTATTAGAAACAATAAAAATAAAACCCCATTAAGGTCGCTAGTTGTAGAAATCAATGTATAAAAATCAATAGTTACTTATCTCCAGTTTTTATTATGAAGTATATCATATTACAAAAGCATGTATGTGCATAGATACACATACAGCTTAAAGTATATCTGCAGTTAAGATTAAGCAGTCATGAATACCTCCTGATCATCTACCATTCTCCCCTTGGAGGCTCTGTTCTCAGTCATTGCCTTGCCTATTTGCTTTTGGGAACCTGCAATTTCATGTATCCACAGTGAACCCATTTCTAATTCGGCTAATTTTGAGTTGCTTCTGTCATTCATCATTGTGCTTCAGAATCATCAATATTGAACATATAGTTACAGTTCAGTCATGTCCTGTGCTTGATGATATTCTATGTGAATGTATGCCATCCTATCAAAATTCAAACATGTTTCTGTATGTACATAAAATATTTAAAATTCAAGCATATAGAATATGTGTATGTTTATAGGCCTATACACATTCAAAATGCACACACTGTTCTGTTTTCTTATGTGGCCTTTGGATCTGTTCTTACCCCAGATGCCATCATAACTTTTAACCTTGTTTTTCTATTCAAGTTTCAGGTTTACAGTGGGTTTTTAAAAACTTACTTAGAAATGTGTTTTGTATGTAGTATGAACTAGGTGTTTAATTTCTTTTCTTTAATAGGTTCCAACTGTTGTTCCAGCTCTTTGCATTGGAAAAACCTGTCTCTCCCCACTGATTTACAGCATCCAGTCTGTAATGAAGTGTGCACCTACCACTGGGTCTATTTCTGGGTTTCTGTATTACTGCATTAATTCATAGCTTTCTGCATCAATTCTATACTGAGGCAATGATCATGACTTCATATACACTTTGACATTTAATTCTCTTTGGGTACATCTTAGATATTCCTGCTTATTTGTAGTTCCACATAAACTTTAGAAGTACAAACACACACACACACGCACACACACACACACACACGCACACACACACGCGCGCGCACACACACGCACACACACACGCACACGCACACACACACGCACACGCACACACACACACACACACACACACACACACACACACAGGGGAAGATTGACAACTCTATCGTGTTGATGCTTCCAAGCTGAACAGATATGTCTTTTCATTTATTTTAATCTTATTTACTGTCTTTCAGTAAAGTTTTATAATTTTCTCCACAAATGTCTTGACACATTTTGCCAGGTATGTGGCTTTTACTATAACTCTGTAAATGGCTTGATATCATTTATAAATTTCATGTTTATCACTTTATTACTGGTATACAGAAATATAATTTATTTTGTAAATTGTTCTTAAACTACACAGCTAATAGACTTGGTTTCATGTACATGCATTTTCAAATATCTGCCAATTAATTAAAGAATGCACATTTTCTTCAAATCTGCACCTATAAATATTTAGCATGTTTTTAGGTGGCAAAACAACTCTGAAATGCCTGTGTTCATATCCTGTAAATCTTATCACATGTCCACAATTTAAATACAATTATGAAAATAACTTGGGACAAAAGCCACTTGGAAATTAAAAACATTCACAGCACTTCTGTTATGTTCTGAACATAAAAGACACACAGAAGACTCATGTTTGAAAAGACTAGTCCCCAGATAGTGGTGCTATTTTAAGACAGTACAGAAATTTTGGGAGATGAAGACTAGCCTGAGAAAGTAGTCTTGAGGGTAATTCCTTGGTGGGGAGGTGGTACCTTTTCTGTGGTCCTTTTGTTGTGCTGTATGCATTGTTTCTTGCCTAACAAAAGATATACTTTGCCACAAGTGCCTGCTTCCAAGACCTTCTGCCTAAGTGTATGGCATCTAGAAATTATGACTGAACCCTCTGAAACTGTAAGCTAAATACATTTTTTCTCCCTTGTTTATGTGAGGTGTTTTGGTTACAACCACAGAAGTTAATTGACCTGGAGTATTGACATCAGAGAAATAAAGTCATTGTTAACCATTCCAGGCAGTGTGATTCTTAAACTTTGGAACTGGTTTGAAGTGGGTCTTTGTGTGTGTGTGTGGGGGGGGGGGGCTGGGTGGAAAAGAATATCAGAGTAGAAAAAAGCTGGGATACTGGGTTGTTCTGATGCTATTAGACATTCCAGTAAAGAATGTGGACAGTAAAGATTGTGTTCTAAAGGCTTCAGATTAAAAGTGAGAATTCTAGAGGTCATTCATGTTATATACTGGAGCAGATTATGTGTATAACTTTCTCATGTCCTAAAATTCTGAGTGAGGCTGAATTTAAAAGTAATGGACTAATGGTACTCAGATGCCAACATGGTTATTAGTGGCTATTTTGAGCCAGGTTAATAGTAAGAATTGGAAAGAAAAATCAGGGCAGAAGTTTTTGAAAAACTTGCAGTTTGGTTGGAAAAAAAGTCATATCAAATTGGGGCAGAAAACAGAGGCTCCTGCAAAGATCAGCATTATTAAAAAGCCCAGTGCTTTTCATGCGTGCATAATGTTAGACTTTCATTCATGTTGAATGTAAGAGTTGTAGGAATTGGTGGAGACTTCCATCAAAAATTTTATACTTTCTTTCTTTTTTTTTTTTTTGAGACAGGGTTTCTCTGTGTAGCTTTGGAGCCTGTCCTGGAACTAGCTTTTGTAGACCAGGCTGGTCTCAAACTCACAGTGCTTTGCCTGCTTCTGCCTCCCAAGTTCTGGGACTAAAGGCATGTGCCACCACCACCCAGCCTTCCATCAAACTATTAAAGAGAGCCTAGGCAATGTGCGTCAGGGCTAGAGTCTCTCTAGATAGGCACAGAGATGCATATGAGAGGAAAGCCTAAATTGCAGTGGGAATTACAGAATGTTGGACATACCAGAAATGTGTTAAGGAAGGCTATGAGAAATGAGTGTATCCAAGCCCCAAAACTAGAGCTTGTGGGCTGCAAATAGCAAGGCTCCAGGGCAGGGCAGCCTCAGATACTTAGTGTTCACATTGTGATAGCACATGCCTGGATAATGGATGTGGAGATACAAGAATTAATGCTTTTGTCCTGATGGGTTATGGAGGTACTGTCTTGCTCTGTTCTTGTCTGTTATTTCTGTGTCCCCATTGCTCCCTTTTGCAAGGCAATGTTTAATCTGTGATAGGTTGTCTTAGAAGTACAGAATTTGAGGCTGCCAAAAATCTTGAGTTTCAGAAAAGAACTTGAATTAGGACTTTTGAACACTATTGGAACTGTCATATCTTTGATTCCCACATAGACTAAATAAACGTATTTTGCATTATGAGGTGGCCAAGAGTTTTGAGGGGTCAAAGGATAATGTTGAGGTTTAAATATATGATTGTCTCTAACAGGCTCATGTTATCACAGTTTGGTCCCCAACTGGTTGGTGCTACTTGAGGAGACCGTGGAAACACTGAAGGCAGGGCCTCACTGGGAAACATATATCAGTAGGGATGTCTTTGAAAATTGTAGACGGTGCTTAGCCAGCTTCTTTCTCTACTTCTTGGCTGCCATTATGTGAATTTCTTTGTTCTTCTACAACCTTCAACAGAATGAAATAACCATAATCAAAATGAATCCCTCTTCCTATAAGTATTTTTGTCTGGTATGAGAAAAGCGACTAATAACTCACAAACTCATCAGAAAGCATACTATAGAAACTAAACTGAAATTCAGAATTTATGATGAAAATACTATGTATCAAAATGCATGGGATAGTTTGAACAGAACTCCAAGAGAAATTATGTAAGTATTCTGTTCAGTGTTAATTAAATTTTATATTAGAAAAGCCTGAAAATTAATGAACTAAGAGCCAAGATTAAGAATTTAAAAGAACAAATAAAAATGTGAGGAGAAAATAAAATTAAGAGAAAAAATAAAGAAGCAGAATATACATATATAACAAAGAAAATCAACATACTTAAAACTTAGTTCTTTGAAGTAACTCCAGAAAATGATAAGCTGTACACATATGCAAACCAAACACATTTAGCAATGAAAAAGGATCAAATTATAGACAAAAACATAACAAGAGAATGAATAGATGACATAGCTCTAATATTAAAACTTTCTAATGGTTATAGAAAATATGTCTCAACAGAACTGGCTTAATGAAAATAAGAAATAGTCTTTCTACCAAGCAAAACACATAGATTCTGGCAGTTTTATAAGTGATTTTTAAAAAGGTGTGTGTATGTGGGGGTACATATCTCACAGTCTCCTTGCTTCTGACTTCAAAGCCTTGAGATTACAGGTATGTGGATCATGTATAGATACAGGTGACTTTTTTTTTATAATTTTACATATGTATGTGTGTATGTATGTATGTATGTAGCATACACTTGTACATGTGTTTATGTGTGAGCACATGTGTGCTGGTGTACATGAATGTCTGTATGTGTGTGTGTGTGTGTGTGTGTGTGTGTGTGTGTGTGTGTAGAGCACTGTGTGCTGAAACCATTTGACTAGTCTAGGTTTCCCTAGGGATCCTATATCTTTGCTTCTGGAGCACTGGGATTATAGGTGGGCTACTATGTCTGCTCTGATTTTAATGTGAGTGCTGGTGATCTCAACTCTGGTCCTCATAAATGCAAGGCAAGATCTTTACCTATTGGGCTATTCCCAGTTCCAAAGACTTAGAAATCCCACCACTTTTATTAAAAATAGATTCTCTTTTTATTTACATTTGAAACAAGGTTGTTTTACATGTCAATCCCAGTTCCCTCACCCTCCCATCCTCCCCTATTACCCCCATCAAACCACAATCTTTCTGCTCCCCAAGAAGGATGAGGCCTTCCATGGGGAGTCTTCAAAGTCTCTCATATCATTTGGGGAAGGACCTACGCCTTCCCCCATGTGTCTAGGCTGAGAAAGTATCCCTCTATGTGAGATGGGCTCCAAAAGTCCATTTGTATATAGGGATAAATACTGATCTACTACCAGAGGTCCAATAGACTGCCCAGTCCTCCTAACTAACACCCACAAAAATCCATAATAGAGGGAGCCATTATAGAATTAAGAAGAAATCTGTCACTAGGGAAATGCCCAGAGATCTACAAGAATGAACCCAACTAACAATCTAAGCAATAGTGGAAAGGCTACCTTTAATGCCCTTCCATGATAATGAGATTGACAACTACCTTGTATGTCATCCTAGAGCCTTCATCTAGTAGCTGATGGAAGCAGAAGCAGACACCCACAGATAAACACTAGCTGAACTCCTGAATATAGATTCTTTTCTCGTACAGTAAGTCCTAATTACAGTTTCCCCTCCCAGTTCTTCCCGCCTCCTCTCTGATCCAGATTCTCTCCCTTTCTGTCTCTCATTAGAAAAGAACAGGCTTCTAAGAGATAACAACAAAACAAAACATAATAAGATTTAAAAAACCCATCACATAGAAGTTGTATAAGGCAACCCAACAGAAGGAAAGGGCGCAAGAGAAGGCACAAGAGTCAGAGACTTTCTTGTTCACATAAAAACAGAAGTTCCATAAAAACTCTAAAGTGAAAGCCATAACATATTTGTGCAGAGGACACAGTGCAGGCCTGCGCATGCCCTGTGCTTGGTGCTTCAGTCTCTGCATTCATATGACTTTGATTTAGAGGGCATCGTTCCAGTGTCCTGCATGCCCTGCCTCTGGATCCTATACTCTTTCCACCTCCTCTTCCTCAAATTCTTACACAAGAGAAAAAGCTAACACTATCAAAATCCTTTAGATCACAAAACACTATCCTACTCACAGCTCGATTGTTAATAGTAAAACAATTATAGCTCCAAAATTTAACAGAGGTAATAAAGGTGGAGTAAATTGTAGCTCAATCTGTTTGGGAACTTAAGAGCAACAAAACAAAACAAAGCCCCAAATGAAACTGTTGGCAATTTGGGTCCATGCAATATGTCACAATACATCAATATGACAAAGGCAATGTAAAAATGGTTATATTTCTAGAATTCAAGGTTGGTTTAATGTTTGAAATTTCATTGATGAATTTATCACATTACTAATTCAAAGGAGAATTATTAATAATTTGGGACCCATGGTGGGGGAAGAGAAGAGACTCCTGGGAGTTGTCTCCTGTCCTCTACATGTGTCCCATAGCACATGAACACCTGCATTCATGCACCTATCATACACCTTGCTCTCCACAACAACAATAAATAAAAATCCAATGAGAAAATACAAGATAATAATTCAAAACATTCAGAGAAATCATTTGGTGGAACTTAAAGTCCGTTTTTCATAAATTCTAAGTGCATTAGCAAAAAAGAAATGTTTTTCCTAAATTGTACACAGGTTCAGTTTATAAAAGTCTAATAATAATTGGTATTCTTCATCCTCCAAAATAATGGAGAAGTGTTCAAAGACTTTAATTTCAACTTCCTGCATATATTTTTAAAATTGAAATATAGTTAAAAATTTTAAGACTTTACTATTTCTGTATATTCCTTCAGAAACAACTTTTACTTTTCCACTGAAAAATTTCACTGTTTTTAAAGTGAAAATTGACTGGTGATGAATTATGACAACCTTTCCCTTTAGATCTTTTAAATTTTGCTTTCCAGGGCTATTTTTATTGGAATTTTAGATTGATAGTTCCCCCCACCCCCAACCCACTGATTTTAAAGCAATTGGTAAGCTTCCAATGTTTCTGTTGAGAAATTAACTTTCAGTGTTATTGTTCCTCCTTAGAACTTTACCTACCATTTTTTTTCCAGTTGAGTTGATGCTCCTTTGTAGCATTTTTATGGCCATACAATGCTTCATTCTGTGTGAGGTCTCTTGAACCTACTGATTGGTAGCTTTCATATATTTTGGGAAGTTCTCAGTCATTATCTCTTCAAATACTGCTATATTTCAGGGGCACATATTGCTTCTTGAGATTCCAGTCAAATACAGATTAGACTCACACAATCTTCAGTGTTGGGAAACTTAAGTACTTGTCCCTTTCAGCTCTCTTCCTCCCCACCCAGCTGTAGAACTTCCATACAAACAGGTTGAACAAACAAGGTTGTTTTCAGAACTTTCCGGTGTGCAGTGCTGGTGCCTTGACTTCCTCCTATGCTTAGCCCATCCCCTGGCTTGGGTATATAAGCCCATTGCTCTCTGTAATCATGGTGGTCTGTTAAGTGTTTCAATCCCGACACCCTCTGCCAAGCTCGGTACTCTGGCTATATGGGTGTGGCACTTCAGTTTGTTTTATACTGTAGTGGTTAATATTATGTACTGCTATTAAAAATTAAGTGATACTTGGATAACTGGGTGTGCATGTGTAGAAGTCTCTGGAAGAGATTGGTATTTGGATTTTCAAACTGAGTGAAGATCTGCCATTTTCTATGTGGTCAGGTATCTATTATCCTGACTATTGATGACCCCAGTAGGTCATCTATTTGTTTTCACACTTATTAAAACCAAGACTTGTACAAGTATCTCCTTATGTTGGACATGAACTTGGACCCCTCCCTTCCTCTAGTTCTCCGCCCTTTTGATTCAGATTAAATTGCACCACTGCCTTCCTTAGTGTCCTACTTTGCTTTCTGTTGCTGTGATAAAGATATCATAACCTAAAGCTCAAGGCAGGAATCTGGAGGCAGGAGCTGAGGCAGATGCTGTGGCCGAACTCTGCTTACTGGCTTGCTCCCCATGTCTTGCTCAGTTTGCTTTCTTACACAGTTCAGATCACCTGCCCAGGGGTAGTGGGGCTAGCACCAGCCACAGTGAGCTGGGTGCCCCACATGAATCATCAGTCATCAATCAAAAGAATGGCCCACAGATATGCCCACAGGTTTCAACCAAGGTTTCCTCTTCCCAGATGACCATGATTTGTCAAAAACTAACCAGCACTGCAGATGGTATTTCATGGACTTCTTAGTCTTCATAATCACATGTACTATTTTTCACAATAAATATGTATATACAAACATGAAGATTCATGGGAATAAGATTTAAATAAAATAACCCTATCACTTGCTTATACACACAATCATTTTCTTACAGTTCTATTATTTTTTTATAGACAGAACATTAATGAATATATACTTTGTTTCCGTTTTCCCATATTATTTGTCTCTCTTTATTCTGGAATATTTTCTCCTCATTTGATTTTGAAGTCCCCTTCTACATGTGAATCTATCTAACCAGTGATTTATTTGTATTATTTTGTTCCACTCTTAGCAATAGAATTTTCATTTTATATTTATAAATAATTTCTAATCCGCCAGTTCTGCAGCTTCTGTCTTGTTTTTAATTTCCTAGTGGTACATACAGTTAGTTGAACATCTGTGTCTGATAACCCCAACATTTGAATCTCGCATTAGTCTGTCAGGGAAAGACCAAGTTCATTTTGAGGACTATTGTTGTCCTTATGTGATACCTTGATAATTCTAGCCTCTTGGAAGAAGGTTGATCCGACTTACCTGTTATTTCTGAAATGCAGTCTTGGAGATTTGCAGTATTCTGCTTTCCTATCAAATGCATTTATTATTTTAATAATGAAAATGTTCACATTAAAAAATAAGAAAGGCCTATATGTTTTCACATAGAAAGCTTTGTAGGCAGGATTATAAAACAAGTTACAGAATAGTAGGCATATAGTAATATTAATATCACCAATATTCTTATGTGGAACTATGTGCCAAGAACTCTTCTAAGGGCTTTATTTATTTACTTTTGATGTGTGTGTGTGAGTGTGTGTGTGTGTGTGTGTGTGTGTGTATGGTGTATGTATATAGTTATGTTTGCAAAGTCACATGTGCCTGTATGTATGCATGTGTTTGGAGGCTCAAGTGATGTTGGGTATCTTCCTTGATTGCTCTCCACCTTACTTTCTGAGTCAGAGCCTCTTACTGAGCCTGGAGCTCATCAGCTCATCTGGGCTGTCTCGCTAATGTGCCCAGTGAGTCTTAGGGATCCACTTGCTTCTGCCTCTCCCCCAACACTGGTGTTATGATGTGTACTGCCAAGCCTAGCATTTATGAGGTACTAGGGATCTAACCTTAGATTCTTATGCTGTGCAACAAGCACTTTATCAACTCAGTCATCTCCCTAGCCCCATCTGCGAGTTTTAAATATATTGAGTAATTTGCCTCTCAATGAACCTAAGGAGGCAATTATTGTTATTAGCTCCGTTTTAAAGATGGGAGAAGACAGAGGACTTAATGAACTTACAGGCAGTGACCTACCTAGTATAAACTAGGCATAGGATTAAGTGTAGACTATTTGGCTACAGAACCCATGTAATAAACAACTATTATTTTTACACAGGACATATAGCACACTATCCCAAAATTGGTTCAAAGACTGCAACTAGCCAAATAATAGTTTATTACTGGCTTTGGGGCAGGGGGAATTCTGATTTTACTTTTTATTCTGTATCTCTGTTGTTCAACACGGTAGTCACTAGACTTGTATGTGTTTGGATTTCAGTTAATTAAAATGATAAAAGAGGAAAATCAGTCCCTCAGGCAGTTCCATCTCAAGTGCACTCAGTAGCCACAGGTGGCTAATGGCAACACTGTTGAACAGGGGAGATAAGGATATTTTCATTCTACAGGTTTTATTGGGCAGTGTGCTCTGAGCCTTCTATAGAGGTTGAATTTTTTTTATGAGTATGCATCCATGATTTATTTGGAATTAAGTAGAAAGAATAAATGACAGAACGAAAGCTGTTTACTCACAGTTCCATGTCCCCATTACTGAGCCATAGCTTTTTTATCCATCCTTATGAGCTCGTCAAGAAGTCTCTGTCCCCTCACAGTTGTTCTTTATGGTACTTAAAAACAACACAATACTTTAGCCAGTGAAAAGCTCTTTCAGCTAAAGCCATTATGGGTTTCCTGGAAAATGGAGTGACAACTCCATAGAGTTATATCCCTTTCGAATGCTTGGAAGCATTTAAAAATGGGCATTGTTTTTTGAGAGACCTTAGCAAAATCATGCATTTTCAAAAGATATTCTTAGAAACATGTTGGCAAAATATTCAAATTTATTTTGCTTTGCTAAGCTAATGATCATTGGTCATGTTTTTTTTTTTTTAATTGTAGAGCCATTTTAAAAGTGCTATTTCTATTAAATGAATGGAATCATGGAACTCTGATCTAGAAAGAATGTGTTCATCCATAAATGGTCTGAACAGTACCCACTTCATTTTTTTTTTTTTAGATAGGGTTTCCCTGTATTGTTTTGGAACCTGTCCTATAACACCTCTGTAGACCAGGCTGGCCTTGATCTCACAGAATCACAGAGATCCACTGCCTCTGCCTCCCGGGTGCTGGGATTAAAGGCATGCACCAACAACTCCCGGCTTCCACTTCATCTTCTTAAAAAACATTTATTTATTTTATGTGTGTATGTTTTGCCAGCATGTATGTCTGTGCATCACCTATGTGCAGTATGCTGGCAGAGTTCAGAAGATGATCTCCTGGAGTTAGAGATAGCTGTGAGCCACTGTATGGGTGCTGGGAACTAAACTTGGGTCCTCTGGAAGAGCAGCCAGTACTCTTAACCACTTAGCTATTTCTCCAGTCCTCTAACAGCTGCAAATATTTAATGCCGACTTGACTAAATTTCTTATATTTAAAATTACTTTTAATTATGTGTCTTTTGTGTGGGTGTATGCATGTGAGTGCAGGTGCCCATGGAGACCAGAAGGGGGCGTCGATCATCTGCAGCTGGACTTAACAGGTATCTGTGAGCCACTTGATGGCAGATTGAGCAGAAGTGCTGGTCTTTTAATCTATACTGAAATACCACACAAAGGACACTGAGAGATCCAGGAAGGGAGATGGATGTGGACAGGAGAGGAATAATACAACACGGAAATTGTTGGAAAGACCACAGAATTGGCAAACAGCTGAGAAAATATAATAAAGCTAAAGTCTAAATACACTGCCTCTGTTCTGTCCACCTCCTCCTCCCACCTTGCTCTGCACCAATAAGAAGGCAGGAAACCATGGAAAAAGCCCAGCCATAAACAGGCCACACTGGCACCCTCAGCTGGTACTCAAAGCAGGCGCGTGCACACGCACACACACGCGCACACACACATACACACACACACACACAGAGTGATAAATATTTATTTGTTATTAAAACAAACCTGTTTCTAATATTTTGTTATAGAAGTTGAACTGACCAAGATGTCCAGTATAGCAGGAAAGTATTGTGAACACAGAATAAGTATTTTCACAAACGATGTTTGCAGACATTCATAGATTGCAGAGAATGGACTTTGTATTTTTGCCTTTGGTCAATAATGGAGCATATGCTTTTTTTTAAAAAAAAAATAGTAATAGGCTACTGCAGGTGGAGAGTAGAAATAGTATGGAGTCAGAAGGACCACAGCATCGTGGAAGATGGAGAAGATGGCATAGTGAAGACAGGCTCAGCTGAGTTTCAGGTCTAGAGGGTGAGCAGCCCATGGTACCTTAATGATTCAAGCACATGTATATGCCTGGGGAAGAGTTTGCTGAATTTATTATGATGAATTAAGAGCAAGTACATGAACAGACAAGGAAGTTATAAGTGCAGATGTAAACAAAAGGAAGAGGAAAGGACTGCCCTCACCGTATGTTGCCAGGCTCAGCTAAGACAGCTGTTAGCCAAGGGGATAAAAACGCTTAGCATCGGTCTGCAATCCCAAGTGCAACTGTGTTGGTGGACGGAATGGTCAACAGAGGTTTGTAAAAAGCTAGATAAAAGTTTCAGGCGTGGTGGCCACGTGGCCCCTGTTGCAACCACTTTGCTGCTGTCACAGTCAATTGCACAGACAGGTGGGTGTGGCTACTCCTCCGTATCTTCTTTTACAAAACATGCACCTGTGTTGGTGACTCCCCAGACACAAATGTATAGAAATGTATGCTTGAAGGCAGGAAGCGAGGGACCTAAAATTTCACATTGCACAGGGGGAAGCGGGAGTTAGTGCCTGTGATAAAAACAAACAAAGCCCAAAGTAATGATCTAAGCATATTTGTCAAGACATGGAGATGAATACTAATGCAAGTGGGATGGGCGACAGTGGGAGGGTGCAGTTTGCTGCAGGAACACAAACTCTGTGGGTGTTTTATGTCTTTAAACCAAGCCCTGTAGAAGTTGTATAATAACTAAATTAAAAATTTGTGTGGGCAGCACACAACTGTTTGTTTAGGTGATTAAGAAAGATGAGGTCATTGAATGGAGGAGGTAAGCTAAGGGTCTGAAATATAAGCTGAGAGGTATTAATGGAGGCTTTGTACCTGGCAGTAGGCTATGGTGATGATGATGACGATGGTGATGATGATGGTGGTGGTGGTGATGACCGTGATATACAGACCCGATGCTAATTCCTCACTACTGGGCTAGAATCAGTGGTGTCCTGGTGAATGGAACAAACCTCACCCAGGACACTGGTGTTTGAGGTGGCTATTGTAGGTCAGGTGTCCCCAAAGCCCTGATAGTGTGCCCATGTCAGGCTGGGAGGTCCCTTCAGAGCAGAGTTGGGTAGCGCAGAGGCAGCATGGTGTCTTAGGTAAATAGGCTTATGAGCAGAGGGAGGGTGCTAGGCCCACACCTGAGCTGGGCTCAGACAAGAATGTCAGGGCTGTGGAGGAGATTTGTGGGTATGAAGTCCTCCCAAGGCTCTGAATTGCAGCGCACGGCTCACAGAGAATTAATGAAGCTCATTTTGACTGGAACCATCGTTTGTGAATCATCATGTCTGTGCTCATTAAATAAATTGTCAGTGTCTTCCCAGGCATTATGGATGCATTAGAAATTAGGGCTCTTCATAAATAATGTTTCTGCTTGTATTTAAAGGGGACAGGAATGAGGGAAGAGGAAGAGAGAGAGGAGGAAGAGAAGGAGGAGGATGGGAGAGAGCTGGAGGCCACAGCTTCCATGCTGGGTAGAGGCAGTAGCACGTGTCCACCTGAGGAGAGTGTGGTGTGAGGAGTCAGGAGTCTCTGACCAGATGCAGAGGAAGCAGGATGAGAATGCTGTACTGAGAAAAGGCACCAAGCCACGTGGCTAAATGTAGGTCATAATTATGAGTTAAATTAAGTGTAAGAGCTAGTTAGTAATAAGCCCGAGCTACTGGCCAAGCATTTATAAGTAATATTTAGCCTCCAAGTCTATTACTTGGGAAGCGGCTGGCAGGTATTTGGGAGAAACTTCTGCCTACACTTCTGGATGTCTTCTTTCACTAAGTGGAAGAGGACACCAGTAAGATGGGTCTAAGACCCTGCATTCCATCAGCCTCTTCTCTACAATTCTAAACCAGTGGTTTGGTGCTGATAGTGGGTGTAGAATTTTCTCTTGTAACTTCTGTTGGAGTCATTGGCTTATCCTCCGGCTTATCCTCAGCAGCCTGTGAGTTATGATTAGGCTGTTAGGCATGATTGGCATAGCCTAACTATACTCTCAAATCCCCTTCAGTCTGCCTGGTTTTGTGAGTATGTGTACACATACGTGTACAGCTTTTGAACAAATGCAGAGACAACACTCTTGACCATAGATCTATGTCTCTAGTTTCCCTCTCTCACACCCCTGCTGTCTCTTCTCGCCAGGACCTGTGGCTGATCTACTCCGTGGATCTCTTGTGGTATGGCAGCCTCTTGAGACAGATTCACTCTAGGAGCTGCCATCGATGGGGGTTTCACACATTTTAACTAGCTAGCTTCACTGAAGTCCTTCTAAGCTCATTCACCTTCAGTGCCCATAAAACAAGTATCGGGGGAATTCTGGGAGCTATAGACCAGAGAAGAGAAATACTTTATTTTCCTTTTCAGGATGCAAGACTAGGCATTGGGGTGGCAAGGTTGGTAGAGCCCTTTGCTTGTAGTCAATAACGTATGCCTATAACTTCCTAGGAGTTGCTGAGCACATACTCTGTGCCCAGTGCTTACTAACTCCTACTGCCAAGACACCTATGCTCATGAAGCTCACAGTCAGGATGTGCCTGTGAGTTAGTGTGTGTGTGTGAGAGAGAGACAGAGAGAGAGAAAGAGAGAGCTAGGATGTGTGTGTGTGTGTGTGTGTGCACGCGTGCGTGCGTGCTTGTGTGAACATGCTTTGGGTGCAACAGAAAACAGCCAGGCAGAGGAGTAGGTCAGATGAATTTAAATGGTGATGGCTCAGTGAAGAAGATAACATAGGATGACAGCAGAGGGTGAACAGGCAGCACTGTCCTTTCTGGAAGGAAACAGTTAGACTGAGTGACTAGTGACTGTTTAGGGAAGTGTCAGCCAAGGAAGACCCAGGAATAGAGAGCTAGTGCAGAGACTGGAGTGGAGGAGACCCCATGACTTAACCTGTATACTTTTATGAGCTGGTCTGCTTGCTAATTGGAGAGTGAAGAACAAAGCAGACTTGATCCTTCCTATGATGCTCCTAGCAGGACTGAGCTGTCCCAATCTCACTTTCCTGTCTTTCCAAGTAAAATCCTGTCCCCCACATGGTGTAGTTTGGTAAAGATTGGGGGAAGAAAGTCATTATCTCCCAAACAAGTTCTTCCCATGCTCGCTAAGCTGCTGGTTGATGGTCATCTAACAAAGGATGAGTACTCATATTGGAGCCTCACTGGTGGGGAATGCAAAGCTAACCAGCAGACATTAGGACCGGGACAGAGGGTCACATTGCTGTGTCTCCTGCTCTACCCTGTTAAAATGCAGATTCCCAGTGAGCAGCTCTCTGACAGAGCTTGGATACTTTTCTTGTCTAACTGAATCCCATGTGGCATCAGTTCTGCTGGGTCATGGACCACACTCTGAATGGAATCAGATTATTTCACCCCCAAACATCTTTGGCATAAGTGTTGTTTTGAGCTGGAGACAACTGAGAAAGGACAGATATTAAAGAAACACTCTGTCTGCCCTCCCCCTAACTGCCTACAAGCAGGCCATAAATTTCCCTTTGTAGAAGTGGCATAAATGTGCCTCCTTATTTTGTACCAGCATGAGGTAGGTGGCTCTTGTCACTTGGGACAGAGGGCTGGCACTGAGTTAAGTCTGTATAAAACAAACCCTATCAAAGGATACCTCTCTGCCATTAGTTTCCCCCAATATTTTCCTTCCCAGAATTTACCTAAAAACCCAAATCCTGTTCCATTTTCTAGTTAGTTCTTTATAATTTACCATCCTTTGTTTAAAAAATGGTATTTATGCCCCCGAGTCTAATTTTTTTTTAAGTTTTCTATTTCTTCTCTTTGAAGCCCCACAGACATAAAATGTTAACATTAAAATTTTTTGTATGCTTTTCTTCTACTAATTTTTTGTTCTTTTAGTTCACAGAACATAGTAGAGAAGGAGAGCTTTTTCTTCCTTCTAGTTTACTCATTCTGAAGTCTGTTGGTTACTAGGTTCAGGCTTAAGAAGATAAAAGAATTTTCCAGGGAAGTTGATAAGTCCTATTTTTAATGAGTTTTTGGAAATTTAGACACACCAAAATCTGACATTCCTGATCTTCAGCCAGTAGTGTGCTGGCAAATATTTAAAAATGCTCTGAGAACAAAGGTCCCGATTTGTGGGATTGGTTGGTTGTTGTGTTTTAAATCTCTACAGGGTGACTAGCAGCTTCTAACACGATGTTGTTTAATCAAGACACAAGTAAAATATATGCAAAAGATAACTTCAGAAACACAGAAATAACCAACTAATTAAGAATTTTTATTTACTACTTTCATGTTTTAAAAATTATTCTTTGAAAATTTCATAGATATGTATAATATATCTTGATATATCAATCCCCCACACCCTCCTTCCTATTCCTCCTGGCTCCCCCAACACATAACTTCATGTCCTTTAAAAAGTAACCCATGAAATCCAGTTAGTGTTCCCCATATGCCCATGGGTGTGGGATCATTCACTGGGGCATGGTCAACCTCCCAGGGCCACCCACCAAAGAAAATGAACTCTTCCTCCATCAGCATTCATTAACTATCAATATCCCCTCAGCCAGGGGAGGGGCCCTCAAACCCCACCAATCCATATTGAAAATTACCGGCTCTTGTGCAGGTAACCCACAGCCTCTGTGTGTTTGTATATGCAACAATCATGTCTGAAGGACAACATTGTTCCACACCCCTCTCCAGCCTCCAGTTCTTTTGTGTGTGTGTGTGTGGGGGGCTTTTTAAAAATATTTTTATTTAATTTAGAAATGATATTATTTTACATATGAATCCCAGTTCCCTCTCCCTCTCATCCTTCCAAGTCCCCAACTGAGCCCTAGCCTCTGGTTCTTATACTCTTTGTTCACCCTTTTCTGTGATGCCTTTGCTCTTCCTAGAGATGGGTGAAAGAGATGAAATGTCTACTGCTGGTCACTCACAACCACTTATTCTCAGCACTTTGAACAGTTAAGAGTTCCTACATTAACCATTACCCACTGCAATAAGAAGTTTTTTTCTGGTCAAAACTGAAAGGAGCACAAATCCATGGATATAAAAATAAATGCTTAGAAGGGAGTTTGTCATGGCCATTTCGCAAAGCATTGTCAATAGGCTTCCCCATCGTATCCCGTATTCACTAGCCAAGGGTTTGACAAAGTTTATAGTACCTGGCATGAATTCTCTCCAACAGAGGACATTTTTGAACTCAGTTGGGAGAGCAGTTGGTTACTGCTGCTAATGCAGCAGTGGGCATATCTTCCTTGGACAACCAGTGTTGTAGCATTCCAGGACTTTATATCTTATTACAGCGATACTTAAATATCCATGGACACTGTGGCTTTATTTACAATACCCAGGAAATGAAATCAATATAGATGCCCATCAACTGATGGATAGATAATGAAAACGTGAAACAACGAAATATCACTCCATTGTAAAGTTAAACAAAAGAATGAACTCTGCAGGTAAATGAATGGAACCTTAAAAAAATTATGTTAGGTGAGATTACCTAGGTCCAAGATTACCAATTTTGTAATTTGATTTTTAAAAATCCTCTGTTTCAAAGCATGTTTAAAAAATTCCTCAAAGTTTGGCAACCTCTTCCTCTGGCTGGTTTATAGTGAATCCTAGGCAGATATTTCTATAGATAGGGAGAAATTTCCTTGAACAAGAACCTCCTCAGGAACCTCCTAGCTCAGCCCTATCACCTTTTCCTGCCACAGCTGTGTTTCTGATCTCCAGAGTCTGACTCATTTTCTGGGTTATTCTGGTCAGGGCTGGTGAATGACAGCAGGGATGTTACAGATGCAGATGACAAAACAAACAAACAAACAAAAACCAAAACAGGCTGTTGATGCCTGTGGGCTGGAGAAAAGGAATTGATTGAGTTACTCCTAGCCTTGTGCCCTTTGACAACTCTATTTTGCTTTTTTTTTTAGACAGGATCACACCCAGTGGCCCAGCTTGTACTACAACTCCCTGAGTAGCCCAGGGAGACCTTGACTCTCAACTCATGATTTTCCTGTGTTAGCCTCCCTGGTTCTAGAATCAGGTGTGCTCAACCCTGGCCACTTGATCTGCTTATTCTTTTTGGATTCTCATAGCTCTCTGAGGTATGTGAACAACCTGAGACCTACAGAGGAGATGGTATTTGTTTAAGATCACGCATTAAGATGTTGTGGAATGAAGGCCCAAATCCAGTGATCTGTGACATCAACTGAGTCCACTGGACAAAACCCTTTCAGCTGCATTGAGAAACAGTGGCTTAGTGAGGGTAACTCTAAGTTGGATGCTATTTTCCTTCAGGCATCTGCAGATTTTGGCCCATTATTTTTTTTAGCTTTGAGAGATTTATAACCATTTAACTATTTTTTTTTACCATTTATGGAAGCTTTTAGAATGCTTTCTTTTCCCTCTAAAGCTATTTTAGTTTTGGTTTTCTGCCCTTAATGATATCATTAATTTATATCCTAAACATTACACTGGATTTGCCATTTATATGATTATGTTTAGAATTGCCAAACACTTTTTTTTTTTTTTTGGTTGTTCTGTGGGTGTTTCTTACTAGGACTTCCTTTTCTTATTTCTTAGGTTCATTATCATTTCCTTTTCATTCAGACTCTCTTCATTCACATCCTGCTCTCCAGCTTTCTATTTGACTCAGGTTACTTGGTCAGTGGACGGCTTCTCAGGTGTCTGATGGCTTTTGTCAGCTGGTATTTAAGAGCAGGGGTTTTCCTGGGACCCCAGGCCCTCTTGATACATCTACAACACAATTCCTATACCTTAGGCTCAGAAAAGATCATGGACCATGAACAAGGGGACAGGAAGATTCGAAGAGCCAGAGGACCAGGGTGTCTGCACTGAGATTATATCTTCTATATATGACAGGTAAGGGGCAGCCATGGAATCTCAACTATATGGATGCCTAAACCAGATCTGAAAAGTGACGACAACACACACACACACACACACACACACACACACACACACACACACACACCACTAGGATGTTGGTGAAAACCCGTGTCTGTGGGCTCTGTGTGCAGGGAGAATGTCACTGTAGTAGGGAAGAAGTCCCTTTTATTGGGGACTTTATTCTCAATGTCTGCATGTTTTACTTGCCATGCCAACCAGTGAGACCTTGTATCCAGTATCCTCAGTTAGGCTTCTGCCTTCTGGTAACTCCACCCGAAAAGATGTTCATGACTCAGTATGTGATCATTATGTCCTCTGTTCACTACAGTTGCCCTGTCCTCCTGTCCTGTGGGTCCTTAGTCCAGATGTTCTTTGGGGAAATCATGCAAAGAGCAAAGTTCCTGCTTTCTGCTATGGTGGAGATGGGAGTAGAGTGGGTGAGGGGATCCCAAAGGTTTCCCATTTTAAGTCTACTCAACCCAGCCCTCTGCTTTGTCCCGCTTCTACTGCAATAGTAGTTGGTGCGTTCAATTCTGGGCCTGGCTAGGATTCTGTGGGCATATCAGTGGCTGTCAACTTGCTATGCTGCTGGCATCCTCGGTGTCCTTCTCATCCCCCACTCATGTGATTCCCTTCCAGCTCCAAGTGGTGGCTAAGATCTGAAGATACCTCACAATCTAGCTCTAGCATTCCAAACAGCACATTCATCTCCAGGCTTCCCAAAGCTTGCCCATTCTAGGCATTTCCATCGCCAGTCTATTGAAGTCCCTCTTTTGCGTATGATGGTTTAGAGGTAAATTTCCATAGCTTTCAATTCAGTCTTAACTAATGCACAGGGTAAGTAGGGCTGGCTGAGCAAGCAGATAATCTAATGTGGTTTTGATCTCTTTATATAGAGTAAGTAAAGTCAGATTGCCATCGATATCCCTAGAAGTGGGGATGGATGTCTCTGTTTGAGCTCTAGCTTGGAGGGATGGTCATCAGCTCTCCCTTGACAAGCCCAGATGTGTCCCTGGGCTCAGTTCACAGCCTGACACCTTCCTCAGCCCACTCCCTCAGCACTTGGCTGACTCTGTCTTCCCTTTTCATTGCCATCCTGTTTGACCACTGAGCTGATGTGAGAACAACTCATTCTTTTGACTGATCTCCTTTAGTACTGCAACGGTATATCCCTTAGAAAATTGAATGAGGCTTTTTTTTTTTTTTTTTCCTAGTTCATCTAGTTCACGGCTTTGTAGTCCAGACCTGGGTGATTTACTTGACATCCTTGCTCTTCAAATATCTTTTTGCTAAGACCCATGTCATTTAAAAAATGTTTTCATTATGTATATTCATTGCATGTGTAGTTATATAAGGACATTTCATCCAATTACATTGTATGAAATTTTGTACATATACATTGTATGTTGAGCATGTTACTCTGTACTCTCCTGCCTATCCTTTATTATTCTCCTGCTAGTTAGTCTCTTTTGTTCCTGTAAACAGATTTGCCTCTATATTCTTGTTATATATATGTATGTGTGTGTGTATATATATACATATATATATACATATTTGTACATATATATGTATATGATTTTATGTATGCATATAAAATCTAGGAACCATAAATGAGAGAAAGCAAATAATACTTGTTTTTTTATGAGATTGATTTAATTCACTTAATATGATTATTTCTAGTTGCATCAATTTTACTGATAATTCATTCTTCTTTATGGCTGAATATATAAATTACACACAACACACACTTAACTATTCATCTGTTCTTAGGCATCAAGGTTGGTCCCATAGCTATTATGAAAAGTGCTTAAATAAACATTGATGTGGCATGATCTTTCTAAGATTAAATATGATCATTTAAATCTTTGAGGTCTTTAATCTCTTATCCTTCCAACATGTTCTAAGGAAGGCAATGCTATGCCCATTTAATCTGTGAAAGAACAGAAGTTCAGACCTTTTATATAAATAGGGACACACACTTTGTGAGTGGCAGACCTAAGATTAGAACCCAGGCTGCTTAAACTACAATGTTCATACTTCGTCCTCCATGCTACCACACTGCCTGTCACTGTTGATTCTACACTCTGCCTGTCCAAGTTCAACCCTTGGTCTTGGGTTGCTTTGGTCAGTGAGCAAAGGGAGGCACATATTCTACTGAGTAAGTTTCAAACCTCTGGGCCAGCATCTCTCTAAACCAACACAGGATCTCAAGCTCCATGATGAGACAAGGCTGCTTGCTGCAGCCAAGTGCCTTCCAGAGATGGCGCACAGCAGGAGCTGGTGGAGTCATTTCCAATGGTACACAGAGCAGCTTATGAAATGGAGAGATTGGGATGGATCTTGGGTACACTTCTGAAGAATGAGATCTATTAGTACGGTTCTCCTGGTGAGTTTGGGCATGGAAAGCACATTGTTGGAGTTATTTAAAAATGAACTATCAAAGCTCATTGGGGACCAATTCTTTGCAGAAGGGGGTGGACAAGATACCTTAATAGGTCATTTCAATCTGTGATTTCAGTAAAGACCGTTGTTGTCATGGTACATTGCGATCTCCTGATGAGTCTCCATTTCTAAGCACAAGGAGTTTTCAGACAGCTGAAGGTGAAGGATGTGCTGGCTTTGTATGACAGGGAACTTCCCTTGTGGATTTGTTTCTCTGCATTCTTCCTTGAGGTTCTCGTGGGCAGCCTTGAGGAGCCTGTGCCCTTCTGTTTGGCAGTGTTGCAGAAGCAGAGCCCAATGCCACCTGACTTTAAATGTTGTCACTTGAGTACATGTCTGTTGTCCCCAGCCAAGGCCCCAAGGCAGTTGGGAACAGTGACATATGCTAAATTGTCTGGTTCCCAAGGAGCCTGAGCAGGCCCGCTGAGAGGCCCATAAAATCCTGCCTGCAATTCCCTGCCTCCATATGCTCTGTGAGGTGTTTGCTCGGATTCGGGCTGGTGGGTACAGAGGGAGCCCAGCTAATGGCGTTGTTTGCTGAGTTAATTGTTCTGTTTGATCTGAGGCTCTTCCAGGATGCACAGGGAAATGAGGTGTTTGGTCAGGGTTTTCCTCGGAAGCAAAGTTTACCTCATAACTTGGGAAGGAGAAGAAAGTTAAAAAAAAAAAAAAATTAGGAAAGGTTGTCTGGAAGGCAGGAAGATTCTGCCTAGGGCTGTACAGGACTGAGACCATGCCTGGTAAACAATTAGTGATAACAGTGGGGAGGGTTTGCAAGCCACTAATAGCTTGTTTCCCTCTGGCTGGCAAATGAAGGCAAAAATAGTACATCTCATAACTCTCCTTATTTATGATGTTTACATTATTTATTTCCAAAGAAGCGTCCCATAGGATACAACAAAGGGTTCCTATGAGATAAGCCAATTGTAACAAAATGTCAGACATTGCACAAGATGGGGGAGGGGGCAACGATCTCACTCAAGCCCTAGCATAATTTGGCTAGGAAAACAAAGTACTAAATTAGCCTGGGATATTAGAAATACAACAAAAACATAAACAGAAATACCCAGGGGCCATGGTTTTCACTGGGTAATGAAGGGATATATGCCTGATTAGGGGGAGAGAAAAATTATTTCCTGGTCTTAAATTCTGAGGAGACATATTGAGGGAATAATTTTTCCCTATCATCACCACCCCATGAGGTTGTTTTAAATAAGTAAAATTATTGAGGAAAAATATTTCCTAAAATGTAACGCAAGGGCTACATGCATGGCAATCCCATTACTATGGGTGACAGTTCCTTCAACAGCAGTTTTGTCTTGGGAACAGCTTCCTGGGGCAAGGAGGCCGGCTTGGATCGTCTGCAGTTCCAGTATAGGCTGAATTCCTTCAGCAAATTTAACTTTGTTTTCATACTAAATGGTTGGGGGTCAGGAAGCTGAATGCTTTTAGATCCCTCCTATGAGGAGGAAGGGAACCCAGCAACAGGCAACCACTTACCGTAGCTTATTTGTGCTTACTCCAACAAATCTGCGATTTCACTTACAACCTACCAAACTCGCATCAGTTGTCGTTGCCTTTATGATTTGTCTGGAATGCATAAGTGCCGACAAGTCATTTGCAATTTTACCAAATAGCACTTGTGCCTCAATGTGTCTGACAATTTTATCAAATCATAGGCCAGGAGTCCTTGAGATGCCTCCTGAATAGACCCCAGGACGCTAGGATCTACTGTGGGGGATGATAAACCCACCAGGCTGAGAGTTACTCACTACCTTAGGCTCCATGGTGCAATTTTAAAATCAAGCGACAAGGGTACTAAACAGGGACTTTAGACAGGAATTCAATAGAGATGTCATTACAGCACCATGTCCTACACCTAGCTACATTCACAGTCTTTATCAGGGTTAGCAGACAGCCTCAATCCAGTGTAGTTTACCTTTAATAGCTAAAACTATGAGATGTCAATGATTTTCAGGGCCAGTCGTGTCTCTGGATGCATCAAATGTATTAAAAGAATGTGATGACCCCTGTCCTGGACTTCACTGTATGCCAACCAAATGCCTTGCATTCACGGTCATGGGAGCTCAGTCATCCTGTTTTGATTCCTGGATGCTCCAACATCACTAGTCTTGGCCAGGGATTGGTTTAGGGATGTGCTTTGCGCTCTAATCAGAGACAATGCAGCATAATAATAATACGCTTGCTGGGCCTACTGGGCTAGAGCTATGCTTCTTGCTGATTAGTTTAGGCAGACAGGATGAAGTCAACTTGCAGCTGTGGGGGCCATTCATCAACCAGCAGGATGGAGCAGAAATGAACAATGGGAAGAAATGGGTTTTTTACATCAAGATTTAAGTCCCTGGATCAACAGATTTCTGAAGTTAGACCTTCTTTCTAGTATATATATACATATATATATATATGTATATATATGTACACGCACACACATATATGTATATATATGTACACGCACACACATATATGTATATATATGTGTACACGCACACACATATATGTATATATGTGTACAATCATATATATGTATACATACATATACATACATACACACACACACACACACACACACACACACACACAATTCATTCTATGTAAGACATCAGGGCTGAGAACAGTCAAATAGCAACACTTGTAATTACTATTGTGTTGTTATGAAGGCCAAATGAGAAAATTTACCACACAGTGCCTGATGTACAGTACGGATTAAACTTGAGATGTCTCTCACAGGCTTGTGTGTCTCAAACTTGCTCTCCAACTATGGGTTCTGATTTGGGTGGTTGTGAAAACTTTGGGACATGGATTCTCCTAGGGTCTCTTAGGCTATTGGGGAGGTTGTAGATGGTTATAGCTGAGCCTTGCGTTCCTTCCAATTCTCTGCTTCCTAATCCGCCAAGGTGTGAAGAACTGTCTCATGCCACCATGGACTCCACCACAATGAGTAAACCGTGATCAGAGGTGACTCCTTCCTCACTGAAGTTGCTTAAGCCAGGGGGAACTTATCAGAGCACATAACCACAAAGTTAGGGGTCGAGTTGGGGTTAAACAGGACTGTGGATGCTTTTCCCCACAGTCAGGAATGTGTATCCCTATCTGCTCCCTGCGTTTCTTCTTGGATGGATGTTGTGTTGAGTGATCCTTACAGCTCTGGGCTCTCTCCCTGGTCTGCAACCCAGCAGTAGGATACTTTCCTAGAATCTTGTGTGCATCTAAAGCTGATGCCCAGCAGCCTGGGATGTGTTGATTGGTTAACTGCTTGCTATGGCCTATAGGCCCTCCTAGGGCAGTTGCTATGCTCTGCACGCCATTATTAAGCTACTTTTACTGTAAAGCATGGGTCATCCAGAGCCTACCTGTTAACTTCTGATTAGTTCCTTGCCACATGGAGACTATCTGATCTCCTAGTGACTGGGGCAGGTCTAGCAAGGTCAGATATGTGGTGAGTCAGAGGCCTACATCTTGCTGGGTCTTTTGTGCAACCTGTCATGGCTGATAAGGCAGTGGGCTGGGTGAATGTCTGGTCCCTTCAATGAAATAGGAAAAGAACTTTCTCTGGCTTTGGCTTTCCTTTCCTCCACCAGTTCAGGGACTCATAGAGGCTGGGTGGACTATAAACAGGCTGCTAAGGACTTAACAGCAGTTCTCAGTGGTTATCTAGATTTCCCCCTGGCAGTGTTTTATCTCCACCTCCCAGAACTCATTGAGGGAGGGTTTACACAAGAACACCTTGCCGAACACACCCATCGATGACTGGAACCTGTTGTGTACAGGTGCAGCGGCTTCAGTCATTATCTTCCATCTCCTGGGTCACGACTGTCTTTGTGAATTAAGAAGCCAGAGAAAATGGTGGAGATCCTGGCTGCTTCTCCTTCTTTTACTCATGTGCAGACGGCAGGACCCCAGCATCCCTCTTCATTCGGGGATCTATGTGATATGTAAGAAGGAGCTTCATCTTCAACAGTGGACCCGTCCTTACAAATTCCACCTAACCACAGAGACAGCTGACTGGAGCTAGGGGGAGCTTATGGACTCTGGACTGACAGCTGGGGAACCTGCATGGGACTGAACTAGGCCCTCTGAAAGTAGGTGACAGTTATGTGGTTTGATCTTTTGGGGAGAGGGGCTGGCAGTGAGACCAGGACTTATCCAGGGTGAATAAAATGGCTTTTTGGAGCCCATTCCCAATGGCAGGATACTTGCTCAGCCTTGATACAGGGAGGAGGGGCTTGGTCCTGCCTCTGCTTGGTGTGCCAGACTTTGTTGTCTCCCCAAGGAAGCCTCACCCCCTCTGAGGAGTGGATGGGGAGGGGATGGGAAAGAGGAGGGGTAGGAGAAGGGAAGGGAGGGGGACTGGGGTTGGTATATAACATAAACAAATTAATAAATAAAAAACTCCACCTGGAGACAGAGGCAGGCAGATCTCTGAATTTGAGGTCAGCATGGCTAGCCTACAGAGTAAGTTCCAGGACAGGCTCTAAAGCTACACAGAGAAAACCCGGTCTTGAAACAAACAAAAAAACAAACAAAAATCCACCTATAGATATGGTTCTGAGAAATGGCTTCTGAAGGCTCAATTCTATTGTTTCTGAGGATGTCTGGAGGTGGAGCTGTGCTGTGCTCAGACAGCAATGATAAAGTCAGCCTAGCCCTGCAGGAATTCCAAAGCTTGGACCTGGGCTTCTTCTGCAAAGGGGACTGGAGGATCTTTGCTCCTGTCCTCTTATCTTTGTTTTTTTCTGTCCTAACACTGAAGCTGCTGCAGCATGGGCCGAGTACAGAGCCCTGCGAAGTGCACACAAGGGGAGCAGAGCGGCGCCGCTCTCTAGGTGGCAGCAAGGTCCTGACCTCAGTCAGAGAACAGGAGGGCTTTTCTTGGGCTCCAGGGCGGATGGCATGTGGTATTCTACGGCTGTCCTTGCAGTTTCATCTTCATGGCCCACGGTGACTCATAGGCTTCTGATGTTGTTTGTGTGGTACCCAGATCATTATCAAAGCCTGCTTTCCTTGCCCTGTGCTCACAGCGCATTGTCTAGCAGCTCTTGTATGAGAGATCAGGCATCAGGGTTTGAGGACACAGTCCTCCAATGTTCTCTTGATGTGTGACCTCATCTCCAGTTACAATGGCACACAGGCGAGACCTGGGACCTCAGGCAAGTGTTCAGTCACACACTGCCTCTTCGTTACTGGTATCTACTCACTCTGGGACTTTAGAGAAACTGCACAGCCTTTAGTGTGCGCAGCTGCCCATGCCTGAGTTTGGTGACAGTACGGGTTATGAACGAACGCCATGCCTGGAGCTGCTGTCAAGACATTGGCGACCCCTGTGAGCACAGGGTGGGTGGGGTGGGAGCAGCAGGGCTGGCACTGACATCGCTGTTGGCTAAGAGGTGGCTGTTGAAACCATGCCCTTTGTCACACCCTCAATGCACGAGGAAGCCTGTCCCCTCATCTGCCTCATTTGACAGGTGTGGGGCCAGTCTTTTTTTTTTTTTTTTTTTTTTTTTTTTTGAGACAGTTTCTCTCTGTATCCTGGGCTGGCCTTGGGCTCAGAGTTCTCCTGCCTCTGCCTCCCGAGCCCTGGGATTGTAGGTCCAGCTTTGGGTATTCTGTTGTCACTCAGCTCCCCTTGACTGCCACCTGCCCGTCTTTGGTCATTTCCTCTTTCTTACCCCCACCCGCCTCTTATTTGGGGGCGGGGCTGTCCTGCTTCAGACTGCCCTTCCCCAGGTCTGAGCATTTACTAGATTCTCAGTCTTTATCCCTCCCATCCTGCTTCTCCCTGTCTCCCCGTGGAGTCAGATTTCCTGACACACAGCTGTGAACAGGCCTAATCCTGAGGTCTTGACTCTGACAAGTCTAAAATTCCAGGGCTGGCATGGCAGACTCTGTCTGTGAGCCATCAAAGCATGCCTGTGTTCTTTCCCAGGGTCAAAGCCAAGCCCTGTACTGCAACAGTAGCACCCCCTGGGGACTTGTTGGAAAGGAAATTCCTGGGGCTGATCAAAGGGCAGAAGGTCTGGGAGAGCTCCCTTTATGTCCAAGGCTTCCTTTGGCAAGGATTCTATCTAGGTGCATCCCACACAGGTGAAGCCTGAGACTCAAGGTTCTTGCTGGGCCTTTCAGAACTAGCTATATTTAGGAAGCACCTAAGGAGATGATAAAATTTATTCTCTACCTGGTTCTATTTGAAAGCAATTAATCCAGGATCTAGATCAGTGGGCTCTTGGGTCTGCTTTTTTTTTTTTTTTTTTTTTTTTTTTTTTTTTTAACATCTGGGCACTTATATAATTATAGAATGATGATGTAGAGCTTTGCTGGAAACCAGTCCAACAGCTGGAGTAACCTCTCTACCCACTCCTATCTGTCTCCACAATTTGTTTGCATTTTCTTCTACCTTCCTGCACCTATCCTAACCTTACTTCTCTGTCAAATCCCCAGCCTAAGTATCCTCTCCTCCATTGTAGTAACCTGTGTTCCTGAGGTATCTGTCAGGTCCAGCCCACCTGAAAGGGGAAGTGTGGATCAAGGAAAGGAATAGGCAAGAGATGGGAGATGGAGTTGGGAGGGCACCTATTGAATTCCAAGACCTGGACAAGTTTATTGTTCAAAGGTCTTGTATACCCCCATCAAAAGAGGGGACTGCAAAAGACTTCCTGTATCTTGAGTTAAGTTTCCTGTTGTTTAGGCGGGACTGCAGCAACCACACCTTAGGCCAAGCATGCTGTTGCATTTGTATCTTAGGCCAAACATCCTTGTTTCACCTTGGAAGGAAAATAGTAGCTTTGAACTCTTTGACCTTAAGTCAACATGGAAAAGAGTCATTTCTATGGGCCCCAAAATTCCATTAACTTTCCCAGGAAGGAAGTTGTAACATGAAAAAAATAAATAAATAAAAAGATCTAGAGACTGATACTTGGGTTCAAGCTTCAAGCTGAAGATCAGGAAAGCAAAGTAACTGGCCACTAACTCTTATTTTGCATCAGACTGAAAGGGGATCCTGGCTCCACCAATGCCAAACTTCTGCTTCTCTTCAATGTGGCTAGAGAATCCCGAGACTTCAATGTCTTCCTATTCTCAGTGTGGCTGGAGAATGAATGCCTTATACTACCTTGCTCCGGTCTTATATACTTCCCTAATGTCGGGATTAAAGGAGTGTGATCCCAGGTGCCGAGATCATCTTTGTGTGAGCTGTTTCTCTTTAGGACTGGATCAATCTTATATAAATCTAGGTGGCCTTGAACTCACAGAGATCTGTCTTCTTCTTAACAGAGAGTCCTAGGATTAAAGATGTGTGCTACTACCTCCTAGCTTCTAGCTGCTGGGATTAAAGGTGTGTGCCTGGCTTGTATGGCTTGTGGCTGACTTTGCTTTCTGAATCCTCTGGCAATCTTTAATAAATCATAAATAATATATCACCACAGGAAGTAATCTGGTCTCTTAGCACCTGTGCAGCGCTGAATTGCCAATGCACACCTGCAGTCCCAGCACTTAGGAGGCAGACGCAGGAAGATAGTGAGTTCTGGACCACCCTGGGATTTGTAGTGAGGACCTGTCCTCCTAAATGCAAACCAAACAAATTTTTAAAAATAAACATATATGCGCTCTGTAAACACTCAACTATTTGTTACTATGATTATATTATAATATGCTAATCTTTTGAATATGCTGCTAGTCATGTCTGGCATTTTTATGGCGCACTGACTGTGACTGGCACTGTTTAAATGCTTTAAGTGGATTAAGCTGTTTAATCTTCTTGGAAAATTACAGAAAAGGAAACTGAATTGGGCACAGAGAGGCTAATTAACTTGCTCAAGGTCACATACCTAGCAAGAGACAAAAGCTAGAACTTGGCCCTGGCCAGCTTGGCTTTCAATTTCATGTCTTAACCTGAAGCTCTAATGTATCCATATATAATCATACATGTAATAAAACTAGCTATGTAAATATCATATGTATACTATAGTACCCTCTGGTTCTAATAGTACTTTGTAGGCAAAATTGTTTTCTGAAACAACTTTGGAGGCAGGAGATTGTTATTGCTGATCCCATGTTCATGAGGGAAGGCAAGGCTAGAGAGTACATGGCCCTCACCTAGGACACACACCAATATTGGGCTGGAACTGGAGATTGAGGTTAGTGTTGGTTCAACTCCAGGTATAGGCAGGGCAGACTCCAGGTGTGTGTGTGTGTGTGTATGTGTGTGTGTGTGTGTGTGTGTGTGTGTGTAGGGATGTGGAGAAAGGGTTTTCCATCCTGGGTGTGTTCCTGCCTTGTGTGTAACCTGGCAGAGATCAGCCATATTGAGCAGAGATGGAGGAAATGCGACATAAAGACCTTGGTCTTGGCTGGACAAAGCTATGGACATCTGGTCCTACAGGGAAGATGGCAGATGGGGGTATCTCAGTTCACAGCCCATACGGGGGGATTCATGTAGAGGATGAGGAAGGTGCCAACAGGTCTAGTCTTGAGAGGGCAAGGACACAGTATGGAGGATTGGGGAACCCATTGGCTGTCCCAAGGGCTCTGGCTAGGGCAACAGCACAGTTCCAAGCACAGTTCAGTTTGGGGCAAACGTGTATCACAGTGTAGTAGAGTGTTCCTGTTGTTTCCCAACGGAGCTGTGGTAAGGGCTACACAAATTCGTATCCATGACATATGAACAAAACTCCCAGCATTCCAGACACAATGGTGTGAGTACTTGTGTAAACACTCAAACATTAGTTACTCTGGCTGTCCTATAAGTGCACAGCCCACACCTTTATTGAGATGGTTCCCCTTGCTAGGCCACACGAGCCCAAGTGACAGCCTGTGCTCTATCCCTGGGAGTTTTCTGAGTACTTCACATACAGTAAGTACTCAGTAAATATTTACTGAAGGAGTGAATCACTTCCTTTGAAGGGTAGTGTTCCCAAGTGCAGAATGAGCCACATGGAAAGCCAGTTCTATAAACAGACTCTCAGAAGTGCTAAGCGCGGCTTGGCCTTTTCCAGGACAGATGTACCACAGACCCACCGAGAAGGCTGTGCTTGTTTATTGTGCTTAGAGGGCTGTCCAAACATCAGATCCGTGCCTATGACAAATGCCTCTAAGGCAGCACTAGCCCCACATTCTAAGGTGTGAACTGAGAGCCAGGCTTGTCTCTGGTGATGTTATCAGATCCCTAGTGTGAGGTCAGATGGATGTACTTGCATCCAGGCTTCCCAGGCACCACCAGCTGCATCCTCTAGTCAGGGCCCCATTACCATGGCTCTAAATTGAGGGCTCCTCTCTCAGGTGCCCAGAGCAGCGGCTCTTTTCTGTGCTTACTTAGTTTTTACCTGTCTTGTATCTATGCATCATTGTTAGCCCCCCTTTCGCCTGTGGTATCCCCTCCTCTCTTCCTATTATCTGTCTATCTATCTATCTATCTATCTATCTATCTATCTATCTATCTATCTAAATATCTGTCTACCTATCACCTATCAGTTTGGATGGAGCCTCCAGCTTGCCCGTGCATGGTCTTGGAAGCCCTGCTTCCCCCAAGCCCCCACACACTCAGAGAGTCTCTGAACAAAGGAAAGGTGCCAAAATGTCCAATTCTAAATTCTTGGCAACTATTGCAACTTCCTCCTCTGTTGCCATCTGCTGCCCAAGTCCCTACCAAAGTGCTCAGCTTTTGGTCATACTTGGGCACAAACCTAGCTTGTGGCAGATCACCTTTTGCCTACAATCTATGAAATTTCCCTGCTCTGGCCTGGGCACAGAGAGCTATCCTGGAGTTGCTTTGCTTAATATACCTGTTGTTATACTTTTTAATTTTTGGCCTAATCTGGCTTACTCAAAGAAGCTTATTATTAGGGGACAGAAAACCTACTGTTATTATTCTATCTATCTATCTATCTATCTATCTATCTATCTATCTATCTATCTATCATCTTCATCATCATCTGTCTATTGTCTGTTTGTCTCTGTGTGTGTGTACCTGTGTGCGCGTGTGCACATGCACACGCGCACCTTGTTTGAATGTGCACCATATGCATGCAGTTCCTGTAGACGCCAGAAGAGGGTATTGGACCCCATGAAACTGGAGTTACAGGTAGTTGTGAGCTGATGATGTGGTTCTCTACAAGGGCTTCTAACTGCTAAGCCATCTCTCCATCTCTCCTGCCTTCTGTTTTTTTTTTTTTTTTTAGTTCCTGGAAGTGCAGAAGCTTACTGGCTAACCATAGCCACTGTTGGCTTTGGCAGAGAAGCTGCCTTTGAGTCCTGCTCTACCCCTTAGTGGCTGCGTGCCTTCAGGAAAGTGACTTGACTTCTCTGTGTTTTAAAAAGTTCATTTGCCAGGCAGAGTTAATGGTAGTATTTATTTTTTAGGGTGGCTTCAGAGCTCACAGAATTAGTACAGGGTTGTTCCTGGAACTGACTTTCTTCTACCTTCTTAGAGGGGATGGAGGCAGTTGGCAAGGTGAAGTCACAGGATGATATGTTATGTTCCTCTTATGGGACACAAAAGTTTACTAGGCAGAGACAAATGATGATGCGATATTTAAAGAATGAGCTAGTGATGTTCCCTGGCCTTCCAACTGGCCCTTTTCCCAGTCACTGAAGGCTGGTGTGAGTTTATTTCCTAATGTGATGGTTTCATAACACAAAAAAGAGTAACAGGATCCATATTACGATCCATATTACACAGGATTTCAAAGGTGCAGTCCCCAGGGGTCTGGAGAGAGCTCAGGACACAGTGGGACTATCAATAGCAAGCCAGACTTGCTGAGAATCCCATCGTGGGCTGGGTGGGGACAGGAGGAAAGGCCGAAGAGTGCAGGGAGGGAGGGTCCTATGTGGCTTTGAAGGCACACTACAGGGCTCCTTTTCTCCAAAGAAGCTGCCCTTTCCTTTGGGGGCAGTGCAGTTGGTCCATAGCCTGTCGTAATAACTAGTGCCTTGCCAAGTGCCACCATTTCTGGGTAGCTCTCACCAACATGGATGGAGCCCAGCTGGGGTCCCAGGACCTGGCCATTGTGCCCTTTGCAGGCCTCTTCCCATGGGCAGCCTTTGCTCTGCAGTTTCAGGGTGGATTGGAGGAGAGTTTTTCAGATCATCGTGGCTGTCTGCAACTTTTACCCCACTTCATCTCTGCAGGTACCCACCCCCAACAAGCCTCTCACAGACCTAACCCTAGTTCAGTGTCTGCCTCTCAGCTCCCCTCCCCCTTGCCAAAAGGGGGAGCCCAAAGACAGAGCCCTGACATTCGCACCCAGGAAGGTAGATTTGGGGAGTCAAAGGTAAAGAGAATTTGTTCCATCTGTCCATCTGGACAGAGCTTTGTGGAAGCGGCCAGGTGCCTGAGAAGAAATGGCTTCTGCTTTCTCCTGACATTCAGTGGCCTGATTTCTGAGTGTCTCTCAGCTTAGAATGGTCTACTGTTGAGAGGGTCAGGCCACAAGCTGAGAGCATGTCAGAACCAAAGGGGCCTGAGGCCAGGAATGAGGATTGACTGAAGCCATCTGCATGGACCAGGCCAGATGGCCATGAGGACATTAGCCAATCCCAGCAAGGAAGCAGGAAGACTTCTCCCACTGTCACCATGCAAGGCCACCTCATAACCCTGATGGGGAGCGACAAAGATTGTTTCTATCTCAAAATACAAATGATGTTTTAGAGAAATAAAAATCAAGATTTCTTTTTTTTTTCCCCACCCAAGCTTCTGGCTTAGAATTTACCCTCAGTTCTAGCAAGGCCAGGAGCTCCTGGAGGTCCAGGGCACACCCATGGCAGTGTACGGGACCTTTCCAAACAGCTCAGGGTCCCATTTGCTGGCCCTGGAGAGGTCTGTGTGAGGCTGCAGGGCTTCTGGGAGGCGGCAGCTGCTGGGATGCTGCTACACATGGCAGATTGCAGAGAGGCAAGCCAAGAGCCAGAGCTGCGGGAGACTCAAGGACGCAGCAGCAGGACTTGAAGGGATGTAACTCTATTCATGAATGCAAGCAGTAGCGGCAGCAGGCATCCAGGCCACAGAGCAGGCTGTCAGGAAAGCAACTTCAGCTAGTCCTGCAGGTAGGCCAGAAGGAAGCAGGGATGAACCAACCCCAGACAAGAAGGATGTGAGGCCCTGGCCAGTTCTGTGGCGCCTCCTCCAACTGTACCTGGATGCAGGATTGAGGGTGTATGCTCATCTCCTAATCCTGGGGCCAGAGAAGACACTTGGAGCCCTCAACATCTCTGTGAGATCTGTAATCTAAGGATGATAGGGCAATGCATGAGCCTTCCAAATGTCCCTTTTCTTTGTCACATGAATAAATCCTCTATTCCCTCCTGCTTTAATTCTGTTGCCTTTGTTTGCATGGCCCCAGTATTATCAGTACTCAGAGGTAAAAGTCTAGGCACCCTCAGCCTGGCATCCAGGGGCTCCCTTCACCTTCTGCTGAAGCGATGCATTGCTCCTCGTCCCATGAGCCCCACCACTGCCTGACCCTGAACACTTGCTTAAGGCCTTCTCCACTGCGTTCATCCTCCAAACCATCCTCTGTCCTTGTTAGGGTCCCCTGCGGCGTCATCTCCTCCATGAAGCTCTTCACTTCATCTCCCTTCCTACCCGCCCCACAACTCTCTCAGCTCCTGCTCCCAAATACAGGCGTGTAACATGCTTTTCCTTTACAGACTCTACCCCACAAAAACACCAAAGAACCAGCCTTATTCCCTCATCTTTGCCATGCCTCACTGTACTCTTTAATTTTTTTAATCTAAAATAAAAGTAATAACAATATCATAATCGTCAAACACTAATCTTTGTTTACCACTGAGGGGGAGCATTCCAAACTTGAATATGTATGGCTTCAAAATTGATTTTAAAAGAGGAATTCTCATTAAGGGATAAAGTCACCTTCCAGAGGAATTGGTATGCACCTGGTCATTTTTTTGCTAGTCCCATTTGCAAACACTCATCCCAAGTGGGGAGAGGGATTTCCTTTGCATTTATGCTGCACTGTGCTGGCCATTTGTAACATCTGCAAAGACATCTGGATAATTTCATTTTCATAAGCACGGAGATGTTTGTGGCTGTTTAGATACATCCAAGATGAGGGAGGAAGAAGCATTACCACAAGTTCATGGAGAAACAATTTATATGAGCAGCAAGGGAGGCTTTCCAATGAGGTTCTGCTGGGATGACTGGCCAGGAGTGGGGGAGGGGCTGAGGTCTGACTCTGGACTCTGGTACCAGAAGGAGGCGCTCTGGATCCAACTTTTGTCCATTGTGCTGGATGTTAGGAATTCATAGGGGTTAGGGATGGCCAAGTTGGTAAACTGCTGTAAAAGCACGAGGACCTGAGTTTTAATCCCCAGCACCCATGGAAAATGCCAGAGACTGTGGCATATACATATAATTCTTGTCCAGGGAAGGTAGAGGCAGACAGATCTCTGAAATTTGCTGGCCAGCCAATCTAGCCAAATTGGTGAGTTTCCAGGCTCAGTGGAGAGGCTGTCTCAAAGGTGAGATGGTACCTGATGCTGCCCTCCAGCTTCCTCATGCACAGGCATACCCGTGTATGTGCACGCACACGCATGCACAAGAAATCCTCAGTCTATGCACATTATGGGATGGAGCTGAGTGATGAGGGGAGGGGTCTACAAGCTAACTCTGCCCTTGGCAGGGAAGTGACAGCACACAGGGTGTCCCTTCCTTAGGCGAGTGGAGCCTGGTAGTGCTTAGAAGGATGCTGCTTGGTGAAGTAGAAAGTGCCAGGAATTTGTAGCTGGACAAATCTGAGTTCGAGTGAGGTTCAACTGCTTCAGGGTGTGGTTTGGGACAAGGCACTTCATCTTTTGGAATATGATTTTGTTTCCTTGCTTCTAAAAAATAAGACTTACATGTCCCCCACATTAGTGGAAGCTCAGTAAAGACATAGTCTTTAGGAAGAGGACTCCATCACACATAAGGACTCACTGGGGCTTGCTCCCCAACACATGGCACATAGGCACCTTCCTGAAGGGAAGGATGGCTCTCTGAGAAGAGCTGGGCACCATGAGTGTCCATCCAGGCAGGGGATGTCGGGCCTCTGGCTCTGACAAAACTTTCATATTTGGAAACCAGAAGCTTCTGGTGACTGTGCCAGGAGCATGCTGGGTTCCTAGATAGAACTGTCTAGTTCTTTGCCTATTAGTGTGTTGTTTGTCAGTGTGAGGCCAAGGTAGCAGAAGCCAGTGACAGCTTCTACCTCTTGACTGCCAGGAAAGGCAGCCACTTCACCTGTGTGTGCTCTGCAGCCAGACTGGAGCCAGCCAGCTCACGCTTACCACCAGAGATGTTGAAAGCAGTACTAGGAATCTACAGGCTCAGGCATTTCTTAGTGCCCTTCAGGGAAAGCTGCTACAGTTCACTCAGATGACAAGAAGACCCCATTGGGGAATTCAGGGCCCAGCCGGTATCCTAAGTCTCCAAGGTGAGGCTTTACATGGTATAGCTTCGATTTGGGAAGGCTAAATTTGAAAAATCCATAGTTTAAATCTAGAATGTTGATTCCCTTTTTAATTATAAAACTAGAATAATCCCTATGGGGAAAATGACCCCAAGGCATAATAAAAACACATTAAAAATGTAGTAAACCTGGAGAAACTAATCTAATTAAAATTAAAAAATTTCACCCTTCAATAAAATATCAATGAAATTATTCAGGGTTACTGGAGTCAATATTGAAAAACTCAAGCTCTCTCATGTGTGGCTGGATGACGCGAGCCTGAATGTCTGCCTCTTTCCCTGAGCACAACTTCACTGACTCATTGCATTTTTCCAAGTCTGGAGAAGGAGCTGGATTTACCCTGGTGCCTTTGCATTTCCTAGAACAGATTCTTTGTTCCCAAACTGCTATAGCCTGAATTCAATCTGAGTTTGAAGCTGCGCTCCGCTAGCAATTTTTGTTCCAATTTTCTTAGGCTCTTTTTGGTCTTCCAATATTTGAGTTTGGTCCTTGTGTTTTGAGACTGGCCTTGTTACAAAGGCTGCTTGTTCCCTTCTAGAACAGCCAGAAAGGGGCCTCCAGCATTGGCCCTACCCTTTGGGCCACAATGATCCCTCCAACACTAGAGAAACTCTCACTGTGGGTACAGAGGAGGAATTTGAAGAGAATAGGGAATTCCACTAAGGCTGAAAAAATATCTCCCTATGCACCATGGTCCCCAAGGTACACAGGGAGGGGCAGGAATGGAAGACAAGGAGGGGAGGAAGAAAATAACTTCTTGAATTGTTACTCCCATGCAATGAAGCTGGCCTGGGGCCCAGAGGTGTTGATAGAGGGAATGCGCTACAGGATAAATGGTTGGAAAGCCAAGCTACAGGAAAAATGGTATAACACAACCACCGTAAAGGCTCCCTTCACACCTGTCTTCCCTTCTTGCTCATCCATTCTCTTCCAGGTCTCTAGACAGCAGACTTCCACTTCCTGTGTGGACCTTTGTTCCTGTCCTGACACAAAGCCCTTCTTTTGTTGACCGCTGAACAGCAAGCCCAGCGATCTCCTTTGTTCTTCATTCTTGGGTTATGTGTTGTGATGGATGGCAGCAATCACTTGAGATATCAACTTCTCTCCATGGTTTGTTTTCTTTTCCTTTTCACAAGGCAGCACATCCCCTTTTTCCCACAAGCAACTAACTGCTCTTCGGCTGTTGAAAATGCTTCCAAAACTCTACTCCAGCTCTCCTGTCTCTGTCCTCCCTATTTACTTCTTCTATGCTCATGTCTTTTGCTGCTATGGGCCTCTTTCTTGAGCTCTGAGTCATTATGAATGCCCGTCCTATATGCCCTGACACTGGAAAACTGTTTCCCCCCATCTTTAGCATTCTCTATGTTAAAACATGGAAATTCAATAATCTCTATCCAGGAGGCTAGGATGGAGAGTGAGAATGAGTAATGGAGTGAGCAAGAGAGAATATGCTGTGGTTGTTTCTAAAGCAAGAGATTGCTTTAGAAGTAGGTTGCATCCATATTTTAACCAGCTTTCAGGGGTCTTGTGGCTCCATTAATATCCATTCTCAGTAATTCAGATATTTATATATTTTGAGACTGGTTCTAACTCTGAAACCTACACTGGCCTGAGATTCCTTAGGTACCCCAGGCTATCCTCAAACTTGTGACAATTATCCTAGTTCAGCTTCCCAAGTGCTGGGGTTTCAGGTTTCGGCCACCATAATTGGCTACGATAATCTTTTGTTCAAGTAAGGGTAGGAAAAAAAAGGCAAGGAAGAGAATATGGAGAACGATCTAATGCAACAGTGTCTTTGCACTTTGGTGGGGGACAAGGCAGATGGCCATCTCTGAGGACAGAGTTGCATCTGTTGGATATCCACATGCAAATAATGGTATAGAAACTGACCTCAACACTACACACTGATTCCAGTTATGTATAGAGCTAAGCCTGGAGACAGAACAAAGGTTTTACTAGAAGATGACACAGGAAGACACCTTGAGTTGCTTAAATAGAACATGAAAAAACACCAGCCTCTAAAAGCAATGTTTAATTGCACTTAAATTAAGAATGTCTGTTGCCCCAAAGGCATCATTACAAGAAAGAAAAGAAAACCCACATCTTGGGGATACTTGCAATAAAAAGTATCTGGCCAATGATCTGTTGAGGATAAGTAAATAATAATGTTATCTACCAGCAAATCACCTGCAATGTTGACATTACCATACAACAGAGAAATAGTTCACTAGGAAATGGTCAAAAGATGTGAACAGGTAAGTCACCAAAGAAGCCTTTCATACCATTTTTTCTGGTGTTGAGATTTGAACCCAGAGTCACATGCATGCTGTGCAAGTGCTCTACCATTGGGCTATACCCCTGGCCTCAGAAGTTCTTCAAGTGCTCAATAAACATATGGAAAATTACTCCCTTAGTCTGATTAGGTTACTATAGTAAAAACACCACAAAACTAGGTGGCTTATCCACAGAAACATCTCAGAGTTCTGAGGGCTGGAAGTCAGAGACCACTGTGAAGTTAGCTTAGAAGGCTCGTGACATCTATGCTCACGCGTGCGGGGGTAGCACTAAACCTTCCTTGACTGGAAGGGTATCACCGTATTTCGCAGGCCCTGCCTTCATATGCTATCATCTGGGGGTTCTAGTTTCAACATCTAGCTGACTGCAGCTCCTCTACATTATCCAACCCTGAGGAAATGCCAGCTAACTCTATAATTGGAACCGCCCACAAACCCATTCTGAATGGGTGAAATTAAGGAGACCAGCAGGTTCAGTGAGGATGGTGACATGGAACAGTTGGGGCCTTTAACATGCTACTGGGGGTGTAAATTGGTTTTGCCACTTTAAAAACCATCTAATACCTATTAAAGCTAAACATACATTTCTTCTATCACTGGGAATACACTCCTGGGTATAGAAACAAGGAAAATGAGTCATAAGCCCACTGAAAGATAGATATGAAAATGTTCACAGCAGCATTACTTACAATGAGAAAACCTGGAGACAATCCACATGTCTATCAAAAACAGAATAAGCATGTATAGCATGCCACATGGTTGACAAAAGAACAGATTATTGCTATTTGATGTAGCATGGATTAACTCGACAAACTGTTGAGACAAAGCCATGGCCAAGGATCATCATACTGGTATGAGTCAATTTATACTATGTTCCCCAAAGGCAAAGGATTTATAGTAATGGAGGTCAGAATAGTGGGTGCCTTGGCAGGTGCCTAATGGGAGACTGTGTGAGGGAAACTTCTTAGATGTGGGAAATAGTCTATGTTACAGTCTGGAAACTAAAGAGGTGTATATATAAGTTAAAATTTGTTCAACTGACACAAAATCTTTGTACTCGGTCAATCAAAACATTGGAGAATAAACATTGAGTTCCATGGACTAGGGATGCAAGGAGTATTGCAAGTATTGACACATTGCCTGGAGCATTGATGTTGAACTGGAGCAGAAGGGGAATAAATAAGAGCTGATGGCGGGAGGAAGGCTGCCTTGTATAGAAGGGCATTAAAACAAAACCACATGGATGGAATCAGGCTTCTTAGCTACTATTGCTGTTGTCGATGCCCGATTTCAGAGGGTGAAGGCAAGCAGACCTAAGGGCATAATGAGGGGCAGCAGCTGGCAAGGACAACTTCAGAATGAGCAGCCAGTAACCCCGCCAGGCAAGCAAGAAGACATCAGAATGCCAGAAGGTCTCTGCAAGGTCTATGATGGCTATCTACGGATTCTATCTTTTATTTTGTTTTGCTGGCAGTATTGAAAATTGAACTTAGGGCCTCAAACATTCCAGGCAAACGCTCTGCCACTGGAATACAGTCTCATCTCCCAAGTCCAGCTTTTTACATGAGTGTTGTGAATCTGAACTCGGTCTTCATGATTCTGCAGCCAACTCCCCAGCCTCTCATGATCCTGAGTTTGGAAGCCAAAGGGCGCTTGTGGCAGACGATCTTCAGAATTAGGAAAAGCAGACATGGGGAGAAGCTGCTCTTGTGATGCCCAAGTCTTCCAAGGCATGTAACAGAGGTGAGGTGACAAGTTCTGAATGCTAATCAAATGGGCATTACTGTCTGGGGCAAAGGAAAAGCAAACAAGAACTTACAGACCTTTTCAGGTCTCTGATGCTACGCTACACACCCATGCTGTGTATGTCTTCAGAATCATGTGTGAAAATACATTTTGATTAAAAAAACCTTATGAAATGATGGTGATTAATACAATGGTGAATAATTTGAAACAAATTACTGAAGAACTATGATTGGAAAGAGCATAGGATTAAGCTTCAAACAGCTATCTCATTATTTTAAGACCTCATGACTTCAGAATGTAAATATCTCACATCTTGTGGATATCCTCTGAAGATAAATACTTCTCCAGCTAGATTTAAAAAAAAAAAAAAAAAAAAGGCATGACGGACTGCCAGCAAGGCTTTTGGGGACTAGCCTGGGCTTCACTCTCACATACCTGCAAGATTTCTTGAAAATCGTTTTATTTCTATAATAGCAAAATTATTGTCAGCAATCCCCTTTGTAACCCATAAAAATCACCCCTGCTGTTCTTGCTTAAGTTCAAAACCACAACAGGGAAATAGATTTAGTCTGTTTCTGCCCCAAGACTTCCATCAAGGTGTCATAAAAGTTCCTTATACAATCCCCCATGCCAACATCTTCACATTCTTTCATGGAACCAGTCCCAGGGGGCAGAATGAACTTTTCCCACCAATGGGAAGGCAATTAGATGGAGACAACACCCATTCAGGTGTTGTTAGGGCAGGAGAGGGAAGCTCCTAGCTTCAAAGTGTCCATTTTCATTTAATAGCTGAGCAAAGACTCCAGTCTGTTTAAGAGTTAACAGTATCTCTGTAATAAAGTCTAGGGTTTAAAGCAGCAGAAAGTGGGGATACAGTAAAACAGAATTGATGCACATTAGCTGTTTTCATGAACATGGCTTGTAAGGGAGAGAGCTGAGCATGAGAAGCAGCTCTGATTGGGAAAGATGCTCAGGAAGGGACCATTGTGAGGGATGAGCACTAAGTGTTCTTTATCCTTCCTGCCAGCAGAAATGGAGCAAATGGATCATACAAGAGAAGTAAATGTAAAACCCTTTCTAATGCAGGGCCAGGGCATAGGCTGCTCTGGTCTGTGGCTCAGCTGAGGCCAGTGTTAATGTCGGTTCTGCTGAGGCAGCTGCCTGGTATTGAACAGATTGCAGACTCTGCTTTCAGGCAAGACTTCTGAGTCTGATAAGGTTTCCAACACCCCAAGATAACACAGAGACATGCTGAGAGTTATCTGTGCCTCTAAGGCTACCAATTCCTGCATGCCACCTTTGCTCAGCACTTGGGTGGGTTGCTTTTATCTGTCACCTGACTGGGTCACGGGATGTCCAGATTGAACAATTTCTGGGTGTGCCCACGTGAATGTTTCTTGATGAGATTAGCACGCCACCTTTCCAGACTGATGTTGGATGAAAAATAAAAGACTCAGAGACTGATATTGGGGTTCAAACTTCAGGTTGAAGGTCAGAAAAGCAAAGCAGCCAGCCACTAGCTCTCTCTCTACCTCAGACTGAAATGGCTGATCCGTGAGCTCTCCCAAACCTTAGACTGAAGCATCTCCCCAGATTGGCTGGAGAGTCCTGAGACTTCAATGTCTTCCTGTCCTCAATGTGGCTGGAGAATGAATGCCTTATATTGAGACCTTGCTCCCTAATGCTGGGATTAAAGGCGTGTGATCCCAGGTGCCGAGATCATCTTTATGTGAGCTGTTTCTCTTTCGGACTGGATCAATCTTATATAAATCTGGGTGGCCTTGGACTCACAGAGATCTGTCTACCTTTTAATACAGAGTCCTAAGATTAAAAGTGTGTACCACTACCTTCTAGCTTCTAACTGCTGGGATTAAAGGTGTGTGCCTGACTTCTATGGCTTGTGGCTGACTTTGCTTCCTGAATCCTCAGGCAAGCTTTTAAAAAATATAAATAATATATCACCACAGACTGAGATGTCAGCCTCCTGCCTTTGGACCAGGGATTACACCATCTCTTTCCCCCATTACTTCCCTCCTCCACCTCCTGTTCTCAGGCTTTCAGACTTGAACTGCAATTCCTTTGCTAACTTTACTGGATCTTCATCCTGCAGACAGAAGGTCATAACCACTCAAATAAGTTATTTATAAAAACCAAAACCAAAACAAACCCTTCCTTCCTTTCCTTCCCTACTCTATGGCTTCTATCTTTCCACAGAGTTCTGATTAATGAATCACTGTATCCACAATATGACCTCTGTAGGTACACTAGATATTTGGATCAACTAGTTTTCCTCTTTTCTCTGAAAAGAAATATCCCCTGCCCATAGAAGTCTCATGAGTCCCAAAAGAAGGAGAATGGTTTGCTGGGAAGATGGCTCAGCACATAAAGCATGAGAACCCGAGTTCAGATTCCCAGCCCCCATGGAAATGCTGGGTATAGTGCCACACCCTATAACCCCAGTGATGGAGGTCATGGCGACAGGTGAATCTTGGTGGCTTTATGGTCAGTCAGGAAATTCCTTCGGTGAGAGACCCTTTTGCAAAAAAAGAAAAAGAGAGATGGAAAAGCAATTGAGGAAGATATCGTAATGTCAACTTCTAGGTTCTATTGTGCCTACATGAGAGAGAACACAGGTACACCCTACTGGCACACAAGACACACTTACACGCCCACTTCGTATAACCACTCAGCAGAGTCAGCAATGGGAATATGAAGTTTGGGAATCTCTTTTAAGCTTTCGGCTCTGACGTTTTTCACTTCTGTGAAAAGATGCCAGCCTCCTGCCTCTGTCTGGACTGGGGCTCACACTGTCTGTTTCCTCCACCACTCTCTACCTCCTGACAAGGAAGTCATTTTGTTGAGCAGCAGACCTCCATCTCCAGCTGTCATTTCTGAGTTGAAGAATTGGGTGATTACATCTCTGTTAGTCCATAGTCCAAAATTTACTGAACTCTCTCTCTCTCTCTCTCTTTTACTTTTAACTTTATAATTCAACAATCACAAAGTCTTCCTAGCTTTCTGTCACATGCATATTGATAAATATGCCTACTCTTCCATGGGAGCCATTTGGTAAGGAAGCGATACTAGGCACAGCTCTATCCTCTGAGGCAGTGGTTCTCAGTCTTCCTAATGTTGTGACCCTTTAATAATTTCCCATGTTGTGATGACTCCAACCATAAAATTATTTCATTGCTACTTTATAACTGTAATTTTACTAGTTATGAATCATTGTGTAAATATCCGATATGCAGTATATCTGATGTGTGACCCCCAAGGGGGTCCTGATCTACAGGTTGAGAGTCATTTCTCCTTGGTGAAATGGATTCCTCCTGGGTGACTCACACAGTTGCTGTTGCCCAGCCTTCATTTCCCCATATTTCCCAGAGGTCTTTCTCTGGATTCTTGAAGAGCTCAAAGAGCATAGGCTTTTCTCTGTTACTCTGTCAAAAAGAAAAAAAAAAAAAAAAAAAAAAAGGCCCTGTTAAGGTAGACATGTCTGTTGAGCTTTTCTTAATTCCGGTGTTCCTGGCTAGTCAAGAGGACCGCAGCCTTGATTTCACTGGGGTAACCATCAGGCTCACCATTCTTTGTCCCGTCTCAGAAGACGGTGACTAATCAATTCCTTGGTCTTCTTCATTGTTTCTGGCCCCCACGGACAGAGTTTCAGTTGTGTTCCAGACACTTCCCACACCTACTGTCTTATCTTCCTACCAGCTCCTGACAAAAACTGTGAAATCACCTTCCTCTGCTGCTCCACTTTTGCACTGAGCTTTCCTCCTTAGAAAACTGAGATCCTGTGTGATTCTCTCCCAGCACCACATAGTTGACCAGTTAGCTGTATTGCAGTTTGAAGCAGACCAATGGGCTCTGCCATCTATTTTCTGTTTATTCCATTTGAAGGCTAGTTTCTGGATCTGGTCTTCATGCCTTTCCAGGGCCTCTGAGTATGATTCAGCAGCTCTTGGACACTTGATGATACAGAGAAGAGGCAACTGCTGTCCCAGCATTTCATTCTCTGTTTGTGATGTGGGGTCCTCTATATGAGTAAGCATGTGGTCTGCTGTCTGACCAGGGGTCTGCATGCTGCTTCTGGAGGTGTTCTCAGGGTTGGTGTCTTTGGGGCCTGAGACCAAGACTATAAAAAAGTCTATCTTCACCCTAGGAGCCTGTCTAGTCTAACCTGCCTGATGCCATACATAGATGCTAGGCCTTACTAGCCCTTTGGAACCTGCTTCTCTCTGGTGGCCTCACCCTTCAATGGAAAGGCTCATGTCAAGAGTGAATAGTGCCTATAGTAGCCATTCAAGGGCTTCTCCTCTAGCCAAGTCAGCGACTGAAATCATTCACAGCCTCCCTCTAAGGAGATGAAACCCACTTTCCAATTTCTTAGCTATTTCAGAGCCACAGCATATTTTACTGCTGGGAGGACAGATGCCTGCTCAAGTGTCTGATGAAGACACTTAAGCTTTATTGTTATTTGACATTCATTAGGGAACCATCTTCCGTAGGCAAAACACAAGACATTTCTTCAGACAGGAACCATAAAAGGACTAATGATGGGTCATAGGCCAGATGGTATGGAAACAAGATGAACTGAGCCCTCGGGCCATACCAGTCCATGCCTACCCTGTCTTTGACAACAGTGAGAAGTATGGAGAAGAAAGAAACAGACACGATTCCAGGGTACCAGCAACATTGCAGAAATAGAGAGTCACACATGTAGCAAGGCCAGTGACAGTGCTATCCAATGCCCCTTGGTAGACAAGGGTCTGGAAAACTGTGTGTTGAATTAATCATCAAGCTCCCTCTACCTTAAAATAACATTTGCTTGGTACTAGTTATATGTTGGCAAACTCTGTGCAGTATAATAGCAGCTCAGGAAGAGCTATTGTTTACTGTCTCACATGTTAGAATGCTAAGGATGAAAAAGGAAATTTTACCAAGGACACATGCCTCGTTAACAGCGCTGAGGGGACTGAGTCTCCTATTTACAGTCGTTTCCTTATGCCTCTAGAATCCTAAATACAGGTACTTTACCTCTACCATAGAGTGTGGAAAGTATTCAGTGAGGGAAACTATACTGATTATAGGTATCTTTATACCTATACCTATTTTGTAATAATGCATGATTATAGGGTGGGAAAATACAATCCATGTTCTTCCTCCTCTGCTAGATGAATCTGGAGATTCTTTCGTGGTGGTTTCTGACTGACTTCTGGGGGCACTAAATGAAAATAGGAGAAGCTGGAGAGAGGGAACAGGGGTCTGTGAGCATTGTTGTGTACTAGGTAGGCAGGCTAGGCAGAAGAGAGGCTAGCTTGCTATAGGGGTTTGAAACTCAGCTATCAGGATAGAGGATGCCAGTGAGGAGCCCCTCCTGATCAAACATCTCCGACTTTGTTAGCTACATCTCCTGGAAAGCATCTCTTTTTGACAAATGAGGTCATGGATTTTACAGTAGTAACAGGAAAATACTATGTATCAGGTTCTTGTAACAATGGTGCAGTTTATCTGGAAAGCAAGGGTTTCACAATGTCTCCAGACATCTTCATGATAGTAATGTTTTCTGCACCAACTCCTGTGTCTTCTAACTGCCTATGTTTTGGACTCTGCTTTCCTTTCCTCTTATAACAGCTCTGCACCCCTATCTCTTCCTCCCAAGCTTACTATATGTGTTCATAAAAAGGTGGGGGAATCTCCTTCATGTTGAGAATTTCATTTCCAGTTGCTCAAGCTACTCCCTTTATTGGGGAGAAGTACAGGAGAGCATGCTGGCCAGTACCTGTTCAGAGGGAAGGTGCTGTAGTCTTCCTGAGACTCATTTTATTTCAACTGGAGGCTATATCTTGATGAGTTTTTCCTACTGGAGTTCTACCTTGATGTTAGTGAGGGATTCCTGTGTTTTTTTGGGGGGGTACAAACTTCACATTATAAAATACGTGGATCACCTGCTGCTCCCCAACCATAAAGCCATGCTGTCAGATTAAAGAAATAAGCCAAGCAGATGTGAGTGAACCCACAACCCCAGCGTGGTTTCATTTTAATGCTAACTGTCCTATTTGGAGCAAGAGTAATTAGAAAATCAGCAGCGAGTTAGGGGAAAAGAATTGCTGAGGTTTATAATTACTTGGGGTAGAAAGAGAATCCGAGATCCATTTACTGAAAGTCTCATTAAACTCTCCGTTAGGAGATTCAAACTGCAGCCATCAGAGCCAGAGAAGAAGTGGGGTGGGTGGGCCTTGTGGAGGAAGCCAGGGTGAGTTCTGTAGTGACTTTCACCTCAGCAGAAGAAGCCTGAGGATCTATTCTGACCACACTGTCCAGGTCTGCCTGTGTGGGTCAGAGAAGGTTCACAGTAAATATTCTTGTCCAATCATTCACCTGTCCATCCTTCACACTTCCTTGTTGGTTCCTTCTGGAAAGTCTTCAGTAATGAACACTATTTCATTCTTCTCTTATCCCTCCTTCCTTGATGTTGGAGATGTGTTTTTTTGTTGTTTCTGGAGTCTTTCTAGATTATAACATATGTACCTTTCAGTGAATTTTGGTGATAGTTTTCCTTCCTGTTATAGGTTGAGTTATGTCCTCTTTCCTAATAGTATACTAAGTTCTAACAGCTCCCCAACTGTGGTACTTTAGAACATGACCTTATTTAGAAATGGCATTGCTGCATATGTACTATTAAGATAAGACCTTATTAGATCAATGTGGTCCTAATCCAGTATGTCTCATGTCCTCGTAGACACAGAGACACAGGCACAAGAGAGAAGAGTATTATGTGATGATGGAAATGGAGACAGAAATGCTGTGGTCAGCAGCCAAGGGCAATACATAAGACTGTTCAGTACAGATTTCAAAGGGAATGGGCTCAATGAACATCTTGAATTGTTTTCTTTAGCCTCTAGCTGGTTACAACGCATGTCTGTTGTTTTGAGCCACCTACTGTGTGGTAAATTGTTCCAGGAGTGCTAAGACACTAATGGAAACCCCTCATAACAAATGCCCAATAGAGGACTGGGATGGGAGGTCAGTATCAGGTTCTACAGGAATAAAAGACAAGTGAGGTAGGATTCCTGCTCTTGAATGACATACAGTTTGGTTTAATTTTTGGTGGGAGAACAGACAGCCACAATTAACAGTCATTTGTGGAAAATATAGTGGATACGATATCCTTTGGGTTAAAGTTAGAACTTCAGCTGAACTTTGAGGATACATGGCTTTGACAAGAAAATGTGGACAGAAAGGCACCATAAGAAAGTGGAAATAGTTAATAGGTGTGGTCAGGGAGGAGCAGGGCATGTATGGACATGGTAAGTGGGCTGTTTCAGTAGGTGATGGTCTAAGTGGTGAGTACCTTGGACATAGACTTTAGTGGGAAAAAATTGACAAAGCAAGGGCTTAAAGCTTAGAAGCACAGTGGATGTCTGTTTACTTGACAATTCAAGGAGCCATTGGTAGCAGAAATGCCTCCTGAATTGACCTGCTAATGCAAAGACCAGAGCATCCTGGGTACTTTGCAGTTCTTTTGATGAAGAAGTTAATCAAAATATACCATGTGTGAGTTCTGAGCAACAACACTGCCTCATCACTTGGCTGATTTCCAGGAAGGAAAGCTTTCTTTATTATGGGACCAAGTTCTCTCCCATAGGATGGTTTCACCATGAGACTAACTTCGAGTAGGAGTGGCAGTGTCCCTACATGTACTATCTGAGCACTGCCCAGTCCCTACAGACAGCGGCTTGCCTTTTACCCTCTGATGGTTCTTTCCCACTCACCTTTGTAGCCCTTTCCTGGAAATTCTTTCATCTGTAATCTTGATTATCCCATACTGTGCTGGATAATTTTATGTCAATTTGACACAAGCTAAAGTCATCTGAGAAGAGGGAACCTCAACTGAGAGATTACTCCATATGATTGGGCTGTAGGCAAGCCTGTAAGGGCATTTTTCTAATTAGCAATTGATGCAGGAGGGCACAGCAGACTGTGGGTGATGCCGTCCCTGGTCTGGTGGTTCTGGATTCTATAAGAAAGCAGGCTGAGCAAGCCATGAGGAGCAAGCCAGTAAGCAATACCCATCTATGGGCTCTGCATCAGCTCCTATCTACAGGTTCCTGCCTTGTTTGAGTTTCTGCCTTGGCTTTCCTAAGTGATGGACTGTCATGTGGAAGTGTAAGCTAAAACAAACCCTTTCCCCTCCAGTTTGCCTTGCTCATGGTGTTTTATCACAGCAATAAAAACCCTAAGAAAATATCGTCCTGTCACTTTGTTTAGAAATATTGTATAACTGGTCTTGTTAGTGTATGATGATAGTCTAAGTTCCTTGGAAAGCTGAGGTGGGAGCATTGTTTGTGACAAGAGTTCACTATTAGCTTGAATAATATAGTGAGACTCTAACATTAAAACAATAAAAATTAATAGAAATCTTGTGTCTCATTCTTGTGTCTAAAGAATCAGGTCCCTCACTGTTAGCCCTGGTTCTTAAGCGTCTCTTCAAGATCCAATCCTTTTATAATTCACTCACTCAATTTTGAATGCCTACTATGACATATTTACTGTAATAAGAATCTGGCATCTGGACATACAGTAGCTGCCCAGGACCCTGTATCTTTCACAATCCAGTACAATGTCAAAAGTGTCAACTTCCATCTGTATAATTTATATTCAGTTATAAGTCAAGTAAAGGAAAGAACAGATGATTGTGAAAGGGAATGAGGAAGAGAATTGTCTTTCTCTGGAAAGGAAAATTAAGAGTGGAAAGAAGCTTGCTTATGAATTGCCCAGTAGGAAGAGGGAAGTTCCTGTTTCTTCCTACTTATACCCTCTCTCTCTATTTGCCCAGCCATCTCACTTCCTGTTTCCACCCAGCCATCTCACTTCCTGTCCTCCAGACTTCTATGGCTAGCTAGTGGTAAGCTCCATCCTCTGATCTCCAGATAAGCTTTATTTGTATAAGCAAGATATCACCACACATGGAGCCAGTATTAGAGACACAGACAGGTATGGCTAGAGGGATGAGGATAGTACTTGGAGTGGAGCTAGGTTTTGAGGTAAAGTTAATAGGACTGCTTTGCACATTGGAGAGACAAAGTGCTGAGAGGGAAGGATGTACAAATAATTATAGTTCCAGCAATGACTTAGGTAAAGACTTCTAGAGAGGAAGAGGTGGGGAGTATAATATTCCAGTTTAGTTTTGAGCATGAGGATTTTGAGATTATTGCAAGATTTTCACATGTAGATTCAAGCATGGTGCTAAATATATTGATTTGACTCTCTGAAGAAATATCTAGGTTGGCTTTATATTGTGTGTGGAGTCAGAAGAATGGATGAGACCCCTGATGACCAAACAAGGAGAAGGGTAAGGCTAGATAATCTCTGAGAGGCACTGAATTTAGAGGTTGGGAAGAAGAAGATATATCAGCACAGGAGGTAGAGATGCAACAGCCAAGGGATGGCCAGGAGATGGGCTTCTGAAGGGCCAGAGGGGAGGAGCCATTACAAGAATAGATCATCGGGCTGGAGAGATGAGCTGGTGGTGAAATACTTGCTGTGTAAGTAGGATGGCCTGAGTTCACATCCCCAGCACCCATGTAAGAGCTGGGTGCAATGGTGCATGCCTGTAACCACTGCTGGGACGCAGAGACAGGCAGATCTTTAGATCTGTCCATCTAGGAAACAGCCAATTGGTGAGCTCCACATTCAGTGAGGAACTCTGTCTAACAAAGTAAGGTGAGGTGCGAGAGAGGAGAATATTTGATATCAACTTCTGACCCCCAAACATGCATGGGCTTTCATATGAACTTAAACACACACACACACACACACACACACACACACACACACACACACACACACACACCAGATGTTACTGATAAACTAAGTGAAACAGGGCTTCAAATATCTGTGGGCTCTGGCAATACAGAGCCTTAGACCTTAGACCTTACCATGGCTGCTACTTCTGCTCCTGCTTCTCCACACTTTCCATGTCTGCAGCTGTTGATTGTAGGGTCACTGTTTGTGCAGGTAGACAGACAATTCATTTGGTTTTCACAACAATTCATTCAGGTGGATGTTGTTATCATTACTATTCTGATTATACAGAGAGGGACATGGGCTCAGAAAATTCAAAAGCACCTTGCTCCAGGCTTCTGTCTTTATTTTGCATGCCTTCATCATCATTGTCTGCTACAAAATCAGGAAAGTTCAGAACGAAGAGAGACGTTTGAAATGTTCGAGTGTTCATTCACATTTTTAATTGGAGAAACTTATCTTGGAAGTGGTAGTAATTCATGCTCATTTACTATCCCCTGAAGCTCACTGTGAAAGGATATACATTTTTCTCATGTAGCCATGCAAGAATAGGAGGAGAGTTTTCCACAGAAGACTCTCAGGCCCTGCGCAGTGTGACCTAGGTAAAGATGTACTTTTCACAAGCAACGAAGAGAGAATCTGAATCCTGGACTTCCGGGACTCACTGAACCCCAAATTCTATTGATTTCCAATGCCTTAGCAATCTTTCAAGGATGTGAAAAAGCAGGGACCTTCTAGCAGACTCCCTGTTTCTGGCCACCTCATACAGACTGTCAAAAAGCCCCACCCATCTGTTTGTTATACAGGGAGTTTAGGGCCCACCTTTTATCATTTGCCCAGATTGTACAAATTGAGAACACCATACATATGAACAGACACTTAATATCATCCAACGATCCTGAACTTCCTGCTCCATCTTAGCTGGCAGAGCTCTCAGGTAACCCAGCTCGCTGTTTTGGTCCTCATCTGTAAGCTGTAATCTTTCCCCCTCAGCCTGCCTGCTTCCTGCCTCCCCCATTTCCAGGCTTAGACGTTTCCTCATTATAGCTCCTATTTGCTTAAGATCAACTTTAAGTTCCTTTTATCTCCACTCTGAGCTTCTTAAAAAAAAATCTCCCCGCAACTTTGATTGGTTGTTGTTTGATGCCTTTTTTCAAAGGCAGCCCTGACAAAGTCTTTTCTGGGCTTTTGCGGCCCTGTTCAATTAGAGCTAAGGCTTCAGCCAGCTGTCTCCTTTCTGATTTGAGGTCACTCAGTGTGTACAGTTAGACTCTTAGCTCATATGTTTCTTTGCTCTTGGCTTATGAAGTCCACTTCCTTCAGAAATGTAGCTCTAACTTTTATTTTTCCTACAGAAAAAAAAATCTTTAATTACCATTGTAAGTACGCCTTCTTGGAAACTTACAGTGACAACTAGACAGTTGATACATAATACATGAGGAAAACAGCATGATAGGAGAAATCATCTGTTTTGCCTCAAGGTTTCAGTCCATCATAGTGGGGAGGGTGTGGCAGAGAAGCTGACGTCATGGAAGACAGGAGGCAGAGAGAGGATGAAGAGCCAGGAAGAGCCTTCAAAAGCAGCGGTTCATTTCCTCCAGCTAGCCACAGCTCCTAAATCTCCTATTACCAAATAGTGGCACCATCTGGACACAACTGTTACCACACGAGCTGGTGGGGGATGTATTATAGGCAAACCATAACATCAGTCTAGGTGGCAATGACATCTTTACTGGCTGTGATATCACTCCAGTCTCTAGGGGAGGAGTAGACGGAGCAAGGTACCACATGTGGGCAGCCTTGCTGATGCTACCTTCCCCCCTTTTCATTCTTGCTCTCCATCCTCCATTCTCTTTACTCTTCTCCCTCTTATAGTTTGGGTTGTGAGCCTAGCCTTTAACAGCTGAGCCATCTCTCCAGCTCTCTTCTCTCTTTTAGAAGGATTTATTTTTATGTGTATGAGTGAGTGCCGGCAGTGTGTACCATGTGCTTGCAGGACCCATAGAGGCCAGAAGAGAGTGGTGGATCTCCTGGAACTCAAGCGTGGAGGCCAATGAGCTGATGTTGGGTGCTGTGAAACTGAACCTGGCCCTTCTGTCAGAGCAGTATGTTCTTTCAGCCACCGAGCCATCTTTCCAGCTCTCAACTCTTCTGGGCTAATATTATCCTTTTCTAGCCGTCTCCAATGTTCAACCTCATTCCCCCAGTTCCTCCTCATCCTCAGTGACTCTCTGTGATATCATTCAAAGACATCACAGTAGGGTATGTAAACTATTCTTAGGAAGACCATTGCCCTGGTGAGAGGATGGGAAAAAGGGCTGGGATTCTGGTCGAAACTAGTTTCTTCCTCTGTCTGGCATCCCCTACATCTAAGGTAAAACAAATCCTACTCATCTGAGGAGCCGGTTTTTTTCTTAAACCCCTGCCTGGCCTTCTTGAGTCTATCGAAGGAATTCATATTCTGTGTATTAACCTAAATTTGGTTACACTTCTTGCCACCTAATACCATGACCTTATTATGCTAACCCTTTGTCACATAGAATTCTGTATTAACTTTACAAGAAAGAGCTTAGGGCCCAAATTTCCTTCTCCCTAATTCCTAGATGGAGGACTGGGGAGTGCATAATAAAGTTCCATTTTATCATAATATATAATTCAAATAAAGCTGGTGTAAATACAAGGAAACCGTTCCAAATAACATGCTGTGAATGACAGGCCAGCACAAGATAATGAGGACTTAGGAAAGAAATCCAGTCCCTGTGTTCAGGAAGCTTAGATTTTACAGAAAAACAAAATAAAGGAAAACAAAAGCGGTGAGAGCTCCCGGCAGGATCTGCACAGAGGCTCAGATGTGTCAGGCTAAGGAATTGAGGATGGTTCTTCAGTCAAGCCCCTTCCTCTAATTTGCATATGAACCAGAAGTACAGAACTTGGATCTTACTCACAGCTGGGTTCAGACATCTGCACACATTCTTATTTGGGCCCCAGGGGTTACCAGGTGAGGAAAATTACAGGTATAGGCGCTGGGTGCAGCATAGCCTGAATGTGGACAGGGCTATGTTGTTCATATATAGGTAAGGCTGTCCTTGAACCCAACTCAACCTACCCTTCATTCTAGATTGCTCTGTCTCTGTCTCTAACCCTCGCCCCCCCATGTGTGTATAAGATAATGTAGCAAAATTAAAAATTGTGCTGTGCTCTCCTCATCATATTAAATCAACTGTAAGGGATGTGGATGGCATGAGGACACATAAGCTAAAATTTCGGAGAACTACAGATATAATGTGAATGGACTTAGTAACTAGAGGTTTCAACAGAGTATAGAGGGTAGCTATGGCTTCTCCATTTCATCTCAGCCAAAAGGTGGAGAAGTCATAGCTGTGAAACAGATCAATGACAGGAAGAGGTGGTTCAGTGCCTGATAGGCATGAAGGATACATGTTGTTCACAAAGAACCATTTCGAAGTTTCCAGCTCATCTGTGGAACTGATGCTTACTAAGACAAGGAGACTTGATAGCATCCTTACAAACATACACATTTAACTGGTAAACATAGGTATATTTGCACCTCTTAAATTCAGTCCCACAGTTAACTGAATTTAGTCCATGGAAAGAAGAAAATTGACAACAGAAGTTGTATTTAACTTTTATACAACATAGCAGAGAAGAGAGAAACATTTGCCCACCAGTAAAGGAGAATGGAAGGGACATTTGTATTTGAAAATGGACAATTGACTCCATAATTTTTAGGATGCTTGCTTAATTATCATTAAAACATATTAAATAATAAGAAAGGTCTCTATGGAGAAGAGAAATGAAAGAATGAAAAGCTGGCTTTTAAGGGTCAACTAGATATCCCTCTGGCTACGGTACCTTTCTTTAAAAACAAAACAAAAAAAACAAACAAACAAAAAAAAAAAAAAGATTTTTCCCCCTCCTGTAAAAGTGTGGGACCAAGACATCACAAGGTCAGTGTGGAGTTTCTTAAGTGACAGCATTCGCAGCTGAACTGTGTATGCCTTGGGGTTAAGGGAAGAAGTGCCAAGGACAGTTCATAATACACTGTGGACTAAAGCATCAATGGACCAAGAAGGGTGGACTACAGAGTAAGATGTAGCAGCCTGGACTGAACATGAGACAATTAACTTCCTAATCTAAAAGTCATAAAATCTAGAAGGGATGGGGAGGCCTGCCACTTCTTTACTGTAACTATTGGCAGGGAATACCACAGACTATATTAACACCACTTAGGGCAGCATCTGCACAGGATGGTTCCATGGGAAACTCAAGTATATAAATATGAGAGTAAAGTAAATGGCATCATGCCATGACGGATATTGTAAATCAGTCTGAAGCAGCTGGTGAGTAAATACTCAATGAGAAGATCCTGAAATAAGTTTTGTGAGGAGAGAGAAGGCTCTGTGAGCTAGCCTTGTCTGGTTAGGTTTACTGGGAAGATTAGACAAGGTAGAAGTTGAGGGTTGAGACACTTTGGTAAAGGGGTAAGGCAGGGAAAGACAGTATCTAATGAAAAGGAAGTGGCTTCTAGTTTCAACCCTGACACATAAAGATTTTGGAGGCCAACATCTCCATCCATGTGGTGTAAGAAAAAAAAAATCTAGACACACTGAAGTCAATCAAATAATTTTCTTGGATTTATAGAGAACTGTTGTCCTAGGGTGTCTGGGTTTCTTTCCCTGTTGCTGCAGTACAGTGCTTAGAAAAGGAAACTAAAAGGGGAAAGGGTTAACTCTTGCTGACCGTTCCAGGTATAGTTCAACATGGCAAGAAGTCGAAGCAGCAGGAGCTAAAGGCCACTGGCTACATTATCTCCGTGTCAGAAGAGATCAATAGATGCTGGCATGCTACTGTTCAGCTTCTTCATGTACAATGTCCAGGATGTTCTGCCTAGGGAATAGAGCCACCCAGAGTTGGGTCTTCCCTCTCACTTGATCAGGACATTTTCTCACAAATATGCCCGTAGGTCAATCTGATCTAGGAAAATTTCCAATGAGACTCCCTTCTTGGGTGATTCCATATCCTGTTAATTGGCAATTTATATGGTCAGATGGGGAAACTCGACCTCCATGAAGACAGAAAAATCTACAAATGGAGGAGTTGCTGATCAGACAAGCCATTAGAGCCAAAGCTTGTAGGGATAACAAATGGGTGAGTGCCTAAGGACCGTGTGTATACTGGCGTAAGACTGAGACCCCTGGAGTCTATAGTCTTAGGGGTTCCCCCACATTTATTTTTACTCTCAAGGAAACCCACTATAAATGTACACTGAAAATAATACAAAGTTCTGCCATGGCTCTGCAGGGAAGTATGGGGGAGAACAGTCACTGTGCACATACTGTAACCTTCTCTGGAGCAGAGGCCCACACTCCAGAGAGACAGAAAGAGGGAGAGTGTTATGAGTAGGTTTTTCCTGCCTACCTGGGCCCACTGCCACATCAGCCTCCCTACAACTTCCTCTTTCCTCCTAGTCTCCTAGTCCCGCCTATCTTGTTTTCCTATTGGCCAACAGTACTTTATTCATGAATCAATACAAGAAACATATTTACAGAATGACATCTCCCATCAGGAGAGGGGGAGGGGAAGAAAGATGGAGAGGATGAGGGGAACACAGAGAGAGATGTATTCTAGCAAGAGCTGAAACTTTATACCCATTATGGAAGAGAAAGTTTCCTCCAGCCTTTTTGTCTCACCCAAGGTAGATGAGTCAACAGGGGACAGAGTCTGAGGGAACAGATTTGCCAAACTGCAGCCTGGGACTGCAAGGGAGAAGTGATGATGGGCTATGCTCCTGGGGGAGAATACATATGAAATCCAAGGGATGGCCTCACGCTAAAAGACAAAGGCTTAATGGAAAGATTATAGACTGGTCCTCCATACCTTATCACCACAGCAGTAGGTCCTGAGTGTAGTAACAGTGAACGAGCAGCAAAACACTGAGGTGCAATGTATCAGGAGGTCCCTAAGACGAAATGGGAGACAAAAACACAGGCACATGTCGAATTTCAGCCCCTGGTATTTATTTATAATAAAACAACATTAAACAGTGAGATTCCTAGCCACAGTAAGTCTTCACTTTAAAGGCCCGTTTACCATGGTTTCTATTATACAATACACTTTGTTCAATTAAACAAAGAAAATTACAAAATACGCCAAATGTGGAGTTGAAGACACAAAATAATCATCAGTTCATGCACGGATAGATACTAGAAATACCCGAGAATTTAAGATAATTATGATTAATGTTAAAGGCATTTAACTGAAAATTAGACAAAGCACAAAGGCAGGTAATTAAATAAAGAGATGGAAACACTAACAGGATTCAAAAGGAAATCCTAGAATTCAAAAGTGCAGCGAAGAGAATTGCTTCAGGAGGTGATTTGGACTCAACATGGTGAAGGAGGAGTCATTGAATCCTGAGGAGGGCCCATAGAAACTCTTTAACCTGAGATGTAAAGGGAAGGATAATGAATATGGAATGAAACATCTGATCCTGTGAGATAGAATCAAAAGTCCACAATTAATAACACTGGAAAACAGGGAAGAAAAGCAAATATTTCAGGTAACATTGACTGTAAACTTTCCAGAATTAATTACACTGACCAAGCCAAACCATGGATCCGATAGGCTGAGAAAACCCCAGAAAGCAAAGAAAAAGAGAAAATCTTGAAGTAAGCAGAAAAGAACACAAAACCATGAAACAGCGTAAAGTTTAAAGAACAAAAATTACGGTGGACTGCCTGTCAGAAATCCTGCATGTGAGAAGAGAGTGGAATATTTAGTGTTCAGAGGAACTTCTACAATGTAGAACTTTCTGTCCAGTGAATCTATTCTTGGCAAATGCAGTAAACCATTCCCAGTCCTGACATCATAGACATTAGAAGTTAATAAATGATTAATGTATACTACCTTATACCTAGACATGCAATAATTTAGGTAAAATGGGTCACTTATGTTTTCGTCTGTTTTGTGCTGATAAAACATAATGTCTGTTACCCAGTAATCTATGAAGAACAGAAATTTGATTTCTCACAGTTAATGGAGGCTATAAAGCCATGTCCTTACATGACAGAAGGAGGAGGGGCCTAATAGAGGTGAACTCTGTGATCTCATATACAAAAGATCAATAGAAGTGTGTCTGTTCTCTTATGGTGTTATTGAAGATTCCATATTCAAAATCTAAGCACCCACCGTGACTGCCAACTTCCCAACACAGTGCACTGGGATTGGGTTGTAACATACTAATTTTCAGACTGTATCATGTATCATGCTTCAGTGACAAAGTTGTTCAAATACACAAGAAATAATATTAATAGGATTACATTTATTAAGGAAATTAACTTGATACATAATGACCTTCCAAAAGAAAAAACAGATACAGAAGATTTTATTGGTGACTATTATCTAATTTTTTAGGAAGGAATGACACAAATTCTCCACAATTGCTTCTAGACAAGTAATTGGAAGTAACATTTCTTACCTCATTTTAATCAACCAACATTATCTTAGTACCAATACGGATAGGAGAGTATAAGAAAGTTAAAAACATAGACTATTTCTCAGGAATAGATGTGCAAAAGTTCTCAGCAAAATATGATCAAATCAATCAGTAATATGTAAAAGGAGTTACACACCATGACCAAATGGAACTTTTCTCACTTAATTCTCATAATTCAAGGCTGAGTCAATATTCAGAAATTAATCAATAAAATCAACTAAAGCCAAAGGATAGAGAGGACACATCATATGACAGTATCAATTAATAAAGAAAAAAATCCAACACCCATTCATGATAAGAAGTTTCAGCAACTGAGTGATGGAAGGAATATCTTCCTTTTAATAGTCTTTGAACACCCTTGTTATCCTCATTCCTGAAGGAAGAGATGCAACTCCTTTCTCTTACTAGGTCTTTGTAATATCTCCCTGGGAATCTTGTCTACTGGAGAGATACAAGAACAGATGTACAGATAGAAGGAGAAAAAGAAGTCTATTAACATTAAAAAAGATTAAGAAACTCCAGAAATGAATATTTTCAATAAGATAATGGAATGGTATGTACTCACTCATATATGGATTTTAGACATAGAGCAAAGGATCACAAGCCTACAATCCTTATCATCAGAGAAACTAGGAAACAAGAAGGACTCTAAGAGAAACATATATGGTCCCTCACAAAAAGGGGAAAGGGACAAGATCTCCTGAGCAAGTTGGGAGCAGGCAGGGGGAGCGGGAGAAGGAGCTAGGAGAAAGACTACTGCCATGTTTTCCCATGGTGATGGTGATGACTTTTATAACACTCTGGAATCATGCACATAAATAAGTCCTTCCTTCTGTAAGTTGCCATGGTTATGGTATTTTACCACAGCAGTGGAACAGTAACCAATAAAATTCCCCACATCCACATAAAAAGCCAGGTGTGGTATTGTGAACTTGTAATCCCAGCACTGAAGGACAGACTTGTCGATTCTTTGGGTGTTGATGGCCTGGGTGTTAGCCTAGTCTAATCCTCAAGCCCAGGTTCTGTGTCCAAAACAAAACAAAATAAAACAAAAATCAAACAAACAAAAATATAAGATGGGCAGCACCTGAGGAATGGCATCTGAGGCTGACACCTGGTCTTTGCATGCACGTACACATGTGTACTCCTCAATACCTGCCACACAGAAATAAATAAACTAAACATTTTCTTTCTGTAAAACATACCATTGAAAGAAAATATTTGTAAGAGATGTGTCTGATAAAAGACTTCTGTGTAAACTCTATGCATAACTCTTAGAAAGCAGCTCTTAAAAATGCAGCAATTAAAGAGGAGCAGAAGTTCTGAACAGATACTCAGCTAAGAAGAGATACAGATGGCAAATAAAAAATTGAAAATGCTTACATCATTTGTTGCTAGGGGATTTCAAATTAAAACAAAAACAAGATGTCTCTGTGTACCTCTTAGGATGGCTAACACTCAAAACGCTGAAGGTAATGTTTGGTGGGGATATGAAACCTGAAATATTTTCTGATGGTGAAAATATAAAGTGGTGAAGTCACATTCAAGTCAACTTGGCAGCTATGAGAAAGGCTAAAACGCCTTGTTGTACCGTCATATCGTTCAGTAACTGTACTCAGGCTTTCATCTTACTGATTTGAAGCAGAAAATTCACACAAAAATTCACTGTACTTTTATTCTTAATTGATCCTTATTGGAACCAAGATGATTTTCCACAGGTGAAAGAATCAAGAACATACAGCACTTCCACACAAAGGAATACCATTCGGTGACTAAAAAGGAAGGAGCTATAAAGACACAGAAAGACATGGAGGAACCTTAAATTCATATTGTCAAGTGGAAGAAGCCTGTTGGAAAGCATATGTTCAGTTCCAATTCTATCATGCTCCGAAAAAAGGCAAAGCTGTGGAATCTGTGAGCAGTCTGTGCTGTCGGGGGAGGGGTCTAAGCAGCTCATGGATTATTTTGAGGTGATTAAGCTATTTTGTATGATGATGTATTGGTGAGTGCATGTGCCACATATTTGCCAAGACCCATAGAACTTCATAGCACAGTGAGTGAGCCTTAACACCCACTCATTTAACAATCATTTAGGGTGGTTTAGGAATGAATGTAGACTGGGTAAAAGGCTCTAACTATATTCCAAATGTATGAAAAAGCCTTTAAAAACATTTTAGACAGGGTCTCTATGTAGCTCTGGCCATCCTGACTCTCTCAATGTGGATCAGGCTGGCCTTGAACTCACATAGAACTACTTGCTTTTATACACAGAGACTGGTGGGCATGCACCATTATGCCCAGATAACAAAAGCCTTGCTAAGGGCATAAGGGAAAAGATGCTCATCTCTGAACATTAGTAATGAGAGGATTATAGACCAGACAAAGGAACTGTGCACAAATACTACTGTAGCTTGGAGTGTTTCCCATGGTGGTACAGATGAACAATTAAAAAACCATTGTACATGTGTGCTTCAGCTGAGGAACTAAATGAATAGATATTGGGGACTGGATTTCCATGGATGATGCAGAAGATTATAGACAGACAAGGGATGGAAGCTAGAAAAATGCAGAAAGTGCTAGTAGAGTAGGAGACATTGATCTATGAACTCATATTTCCACTTAATATAGATACAGGTGGATACAGGTAAAATCTTTGTAGATATGTAGATATCAATGGGTTAGCAGCACTTACATTCTCTCCTTTGTCAGCTGAAGAGGGTTAGCTCCATTAGCATTCTAGTCACAGTACCCATACCCTGAGCCAGATCCTTGTCTCAGATATAGTCTCTCACAGAAAGGTCCAGTAATCCTGGAGAAATGATTTATTGTGGGGGAAGGGAACATACAGGATGATCCTGGAGCATCAGATAATGCCAAAGAGTTAGAGAAGTGTTAAAAAAAAAATTCACAATGACACAGTTTGTCAAAGGGCCACAGGACCAGCCGCAAGAACTCCCAATGGCTAATGCAGGAAGGAATGATGTGAGGAATCGGAGTGTCTCTGGATAGTATCAGCATGCATAAGACAAACACCTGTCAGTGCTGACATAAGGAGGTGACTAAGCAAGTGGTGGACAGAAACGTGCCTCCTATGTGTAAGAACTGCAAGTCACTTATGTAATTACCTTTAAGGAGGCAAAGCATAACTCCCTACTCTTTGAGTGTGGATATAGTTATTTTCTTCCAAAAAACACAGAATGGAAAGACCTAAAAGGATGACCTTGTGGTCAAGAACAGAACTCCAGCCTCACAACCCATGTTAATGTTGGCAGTAGAAGCTGTTTGAAAGCTTGTAGTCTTGAAATGATATGGTAGGCATGGCACTCTACCTCCATCGAGGTCATCCCCAATGCAAATAAAACAAAACAGACAAGTAGCACAGCCCTAGTCTGATCACAACCTGAAGCTAAAGCATATTATAAAAAAATACTTAAACAGGATGCCTCAGGTTTTAAAACTAAAACAAACAAACAAACAAACAAACAAACAAAGGGTAGTCCAAGAAACTCACCCCTAGAGGAATCTTAAGAGACCTGCTATCTGCATGAAATATAGCATCCTGGGTAATATTCAGGATGGATGACAAAATGAAGGTATGTAGCCTTGCTGTATCTGAGCAAAATCTGGACTTCATTCCACAATTAGGTGTCAGCATGGTTCACTAGTGACAGACGCACCCTATGAATGTCAGGCTCTGATATTGGGAGCCAGATGTGGCTTATGTGGGAATTCTCTGCAGGGTTTCTGTAACTTTAAAAGTTAAAAAAAAATATGAGATAAAACATTTTAAAGAGGGAGAGCTCAGGGAGGACAAAGTCAGACCTAGAGGAGGAGCTGGTGAGGAGGAGTAGCTGGTGAGGAGGAGTAGCTGGTGAGGAGGAGTGGAGTAGCTGGTGAGGAGGAGTAGCTGATGAGAGGAGGAGCTTGTGAGAGGAGGAGCTGGTGGGGAGGAGGAACTGGTGAGGAGGAAGAGCTGGAGAGGAGGAGTAGCTGGTAAGGAGGAGTAGCTGGTGAGGAGGAGAAGCTGGCGAGGAGCAGTAGCTGAGGAGGAGGTGGAGCTGGTGAGAGCAGGAACTGTAATGATGCACAGGTCAAGGTTTGTCTACAAAAAAGAGGCAGAGAGACCAGGCTGTGAAGTTGGGTCCTGATCCAAAGACAGCCCCAGGAACCGGAAAAAGTGAAACTTCACTATCTGTTGTGCTTATTTCCACGAATCTCTCATGCCAGGCATTTGCTCACTGAATCCTTCAATGCTCCGAAGCAATTCTCTTTGCACAGATAAGAATCTGAGAATCCAAAGACACATGTCCTGCTGGTTACAGTAAAGACTGTGCACGCAGTGTAAGCCCAGCTCTGTTTCAATCTGTGTCCCCTGTGTTGCTTTTTAGTGACTCTCTGAGCACAAATACTATTAAACAGCATCCCGTGTTGGATGCTTTATGTGATTCATCATGCTAAATTCCTGATTCGGACAAGAGGTTCCAGCATCTGAACTTTACAGGTGAGGAAAGAACCTTGGAAGGTTTACCTGTCAGTTTTTTAAAAGCCCCACAGGTATTGCTTGCTGATACTCAAACCCCAACATTTTTGCTTTCTAAAACCCAAATGTTAAGCCACTAGTACATACACTTTCTGTGGTTGTTACTGGAAGTAGCTTTCCCTGCAGGCTATGGGATCTTTCAGGCAATTCTTTGAAGTACCTCCTCTGAGTCTGTGTTCAAGAGGAATCATCAAATGACTACAGAGGCCTGCATTTTTTTCCTGTATCTCTCTCAGCCCAGAGATCTACATCGCATACTAGATGTCTCACCAGCTGATAGTAGACACAGAGATACTGACCTGCTTCTGCTCAGCAAGGGAGGACAGCTTCCTCCCTACCAGTGGCAGACCTCTGCAGTAGAACTTGTGATAAATCTTTCTAGTAACTTCTCACACAGCTATGTTGCATGTGTCACTGTAACTTCAGATGCTCAATGTTACCTCAAGTGTGAGTGCATAAGGTGAAGGCCAATAGTGATGACCTCTGGTAATACAGATGAGCTCCAAACTGCAAAAGCTGCTGGCTGTTTAGATCTCTTGATGGTGTTTGGGCACTGCATCCCTGCAACCTGCATTATAAGTAGCAGATTCAATATTAGGAGGGACATACCAAGAAATTCAAGGTCTCAAAGCCCACAAAAATGATGCCCATCTCATCACTCCAAGAGAAGATGCCTCAAGAAACATCTCCATCCTTAGCAGGGTCGGAGCACCAGGGGACAGTTGGTTCAGCAATGGACTACCCACATGCTCTCTGCACACTTTCCAAGATTGTGATGAGCCAGGGCTTAGCCTGTGCTGAGACCTGTGGGTAATGTTAACAATCTAATCCTCAACTGCAGCAGATGCATTGTTTCCTGAAGACATTACCTCTCTTTCTTGGGAAATGTTATTGCCTATGGGTCTTGGGGAGTAATTTGTCAGCTATGGCAATAACATATTTATGATGGGATTTGCTTGTATTTTTTATAGTATTTGGGGATAGAACTGGTGAAATGTTGCATTTACATGTTTTCTTGATCCTCTGGACTTCCTTTGAAAGTTTTATTTATTTGTTTGTTTATATGCCTGTGTGAGTGTATGTATATGTGTATGTACTTTCTGGTGGATGTACCTAGCTGACACACAGAGGCCAGAAGTAGGTGTCAGGTGTCCTCTCCCATCAGTTTCCTCCTGTCCCTCTGAGGTTGTCTTTCTGAACTTAGGTCTCTTCTCTACTGGTTTGAAAGCCAGCAAGTCCCAGCTATCCTGCTGTCTTTGCCACCCTCAGAGGGAGGCTTATTATTGGTGTGTTAGGGTCTGAACGCTTGACCTTATGATTGTGGAACAAGTTGTGCTGGCTGGTGTTACGTCATTTTGATATACAATCTAGAGTCATTTGGGAAGAAGTATCCTTAATTGAGACAGTGCCCCTGCAGATTCAGCTGTTAGCAAGCCTAGCATGCATTTTCTTGGTAGATGATTAATGTAGGAGTGCCCACCTTGCTGTGGGCTTTATCACTCCTTGGCTGGTGGTCCTGAGTGCTACAGAAAAACAGGCTAAGGAAGCCACAAAGGGCAAGTGGTAAGCAGGACCCTCCACGGCTTCTACTTCAGTTACTGCCTTGAGTTTCTGCCCTGACTTCCTTGGATGATGGACTACAAGCTAGAGGATGAAACAAATCCTTACCTCCAAGTTGTCTATGGTCATGGTGTTTTAGCAGAGCAATAGAAAACCTAACTAAGACACAAGGGCTCTTGATTGTGGAGCCATTTCTCTGTAATTCTCTGGACTATTGAGGAGATGAAACATATGAGACACTGGGCGAGAAGGCTGAAGATGTTTCCTTATTTGCAGGTGGAGGTGGAGCAGGGTCCAGCTAAAGAAGAAATCCCAAGGTGACCATGCCTGCAGGAGAGTGGGAAGGAAAGCACGTGGCGGAAGAGATATATCTGCATACATTTTGGAATTGTCCCTATGACAACAGGAGGTAGGAAATTAAGTTTATTAGAATTTTGATTTTTCTGCATCAACAAGGGGTGGACTTGGAAGAAAGAGAAGGACTAGAATGTTAAATTTTATGAGCCCGTTTTAGGTTCTCTGTTCTGTGAGCATTGTGTTCTTTGGACTATGCAGTGATCACCTGCTACATATTGTTTAACATAGCCTGGCAAGCTTGGCTGGATAATGTGGGGCGTTATTTAAGATGGGAAATAGGATAGCAATGACTACTTGGCCTCCTGCCTGATGGCGTAGTTGAACTTCCAGCTAGATCTTGGCATGGCTGGTGAACTGGAAGAGCTCTCCTGCCAGATAGCTGTGTTTAATGGAGACCAACGAGCATCCTGTGTGAACACACCCCATAGGAAGAAGGAGCCAGGCACAGTCCATGTGTCCAGAACAAAAGCCTTGTTTGTTGGCAGACAGGCGTCGTGTTTTCTCCTAGCCCAGTACTCACTGGACTCAGCCATTCATCCAAAACACTTTTACTGAGACATTAATATGTAGCAGTCACAGTGTGGTGTGTAGATGCAGCAGTGAGCGGGGCAGAGACAATGCGTGTTCTTACTCCATGAACATTAGGAGGCCAAAAGTAAACCTGAAAGAGCCAGCATTCTAAACAGTTTGGCAGGTACTGGAGCATAAACAGCTCACTTCCTCTAAAGCAGGTGTTGGTTGGGGAATGGTCCCATCACTCACAGCTGGCATTTTGGCACCATCTAGACTCTGATGTACATCAGTGGTATTTTCTGATGGAGTAGGAAAGGGGGATTATACCTGACATAGCGGACACTGTTAGGTCCAGAGGAGGAGAGACAGGGACCATGGTACCTCCCAGGGCAGTGACAGAGACCACACTGCTGGTGGAAAAACATCCCTAGCAGAGAGAGGGGGAGGCAGCTGATTCTGCTATGCCCTGAGGAACCCAGGTAAAGAAGAGGGACAACTGTGCTCAGGGACTAGCTCTCTGTCGGCATATACTTGGAAGTTTTCTTTTGAAAATTCCATATGTATATACAATATATCTTAGTTATAGCTATCTTTCATTCCTTCCCTCTAGCTTCCTCCCACCCCCCAACGTATTTCGTGACTCCATCACAACTCTGCAATTTAAAAAATATCCACTTAGTCCAATTAGAGCTACCCATACTTACAAGTATGTGGGGTCAGCCAATGGGACACGGGTGATCTACCAATGTCTGCCCACCCCAAAGAAAAGTGACCTTACCCTACCTCAGGCAGCCATCAAGTGTCATTAGCTCAAACGCTAGATGAAGGGCATCAGGAGCCCCTTCCTGCTTCCTGCTGGAAATGTTGCCTGGCTTGGCCTTTGCAGGTAGCAATGGTTGCTGTGAGTTCATGTATGTAACAGCCATGCCATGTCCATAGACTGTCCTTTTACAGCACTCCTCCTCATCTTCTGGCTCTTAAAATGTTTTAGCTCGATCTTCCACTATGCTCTCTGAGCTTTGGGGAAGGGCATTGATACATATGTCCCATGTATGACTGAGTACTCACGGTTGCTTACTCTCTGTACCCTAAGCAATTAATTACGCCTTTGCATTAACAACTGCTCTCCATAGCAAGAAGCTTCTCCGAGATCAAGGTTGAGAGCAACACAAATGTAGACACAGACCTAAATATCTAAAAGAAGTTTGGCAATATCACTTAGAACAAGAAACCCTAAACAGACAAAACCAAACAAACGCACAAGTGAAAAACCACAAAACAACAACAACAAAACCCATGAATGTGTTTTTCCCTGGAGTTTACAGCTTCACTAGTCATGGGTTTTGAGTATGTTTGTAGTAACAGGAAGGCTTCCTGCATGTGGAGGAGGCTTCAGCTCCAACCCAGAGAGTGGATGGTTATCCCCATACTTTTGAGATGCCATGGAACCAGGCAGAGGCATTGGAGTATATTTTCAGGAGGTAAACCTGTTTGTCTGTTTGTTCATTTTCCTCCTGAAATGGGCTCATATACCTCTCAGATGCAGAATGAGTTAATTGCATGCAATAACCATGCGAGAACATCACCAATAGCACCACCCTCTACTCCTACTGCCACTGCCACCATAGCTAACACCGTTTTTGAAGCTTTACCTGAGCCCTGGAACTGGGATATGAGCTTTCACAATATTATTGCTAACACTTTACCTGGAAAAAGTCAAGATAAAGTGATATGGACCAAATTTATCTGACTGAAACAACAAAGCATAAACAAAATACATGAGATGATGGTTTTACATACATCAGATAACAGAGAGCAGTGAGGCCTAAATGATGGGAAATTTTTTAAGTGTGCCTATGATTACTCCAGCTCATCAGAAAACTTCACCCTTGGGGTTAATGTGGTTTGCCTAAAACCACATATTTTATAAGGGGCAACCCAAGATTCTTAATGCTGTATGCTTTTCAGATGGCTAACATTCATAAATGTGATTCGTGAAAAGATTATATTTTTAAATTTCCCTCCTGCTTTCTTTCTCCCTGGCCTGTGTACAATACTTAACGTCAAGTGATGAATGTATTAATTTGCTTTATAAATTCCAATCTCCCTTTCCTTTTTTTTTTTTTTTTTTTTTTTTTTTTTTTGGCTAATAGCAAGTAAGTTATGATATCTGATAGGTAAATGATAGTTCTGGGAAATATACAGTGGACAGGCTTTAAAAACATCTATTAGAACCTTAAACAATACCGTTCCAAATCTGTCAAATTCTGTGTAAACAAGTAATGCCTTCTGAAGCCACAGAGGTCTCTTGAAGTCTTGGAAACATCCGGTTGTAATGGTGTTCCTCAGAGCTGCGAAGGAGAGGAGTGAATGGCTGAGAGTCTCCCATGCCATGGCCATAGCTTGAGCAGGAAACCAGAGGAACCCTGAAGTGTGAGAGAGGGTGACTAAAGGGACTAGGAGATCTTGAGGCCACAGTCTCCCTTGGAATTTCCAGAATGGCAAAGGATCCTTATCCCTTTGTTGGAGCAGAAGATAGCAGGCTCTTCTTGCTTAGAGGCTAGGCAATGACCTCACTTAAGGTAGCCACCCCATAAGGTTTCATAAGATTTTCCCTCACATCCCCCTTGTTAATCTAGGCCAGTGACAAAGGCCAGAGAAACCTTACCTAAGGAGAGAAAAACCAGTCCTATTATGGGAAAAATAGCACAGATCCTGAAGGGTTTGCAAAGACCAAAGCACCTGTGTGAATGGTGTGGTTGGACTTTTACATCAGGACTGCTGACTACCCAACATGACATAGAGACTTATGAGTTATGAAAGCTTGGTTGATAGCTTAGACTTGTTTCTATCCAGTGCTTATGACTTAAATTAACCCATTTCTATTAATCTATGTGCTGTCATGTGGCTCGAGGTTGTTACCTCTCCTCCAGCATGTCTCACTTGCCCCCACTCCCAGAGTCTCTGCCTTCTTCTTCTCAATGTCCCCGCTGCCCTGAAAATCCTGCCTACCTACTGGCTGTTCCGCTTTTTATTAAACCAATTCAAGTGACACATCTTCACAGTGCACAAAAATATTATCCCGCAACAAATGGTTCTTGTGGGTGTTGAACCGGAGGAGAATACACTACTCTGCAGCAGAGAATTTGAAGTTGATGCACACACCCATGAATTTGGATTCATGGGAGCTTGCATTTGGCATTGGTCTGACGTCATGCTGTGATGACCCTTTGCAGCTTATGTATAAAGGTAGACTACAATGAGTGAGGACTTTTTGAAGTATAGTATCAAGGTCACCCAGGAAAATACTAATCCCCTGTTGAATAAGATGTTTCAGAGTGGATCCCAGAAATTTGTGTTTTAGTGAGCCCTCTAGATGACTAGTTTGCAGCCCTGTAAGGTTCTCTGGGAACCTCTGGCCTGCAGTACTGAGGTAGAGAAGCCAGGATCTGCAGTGCAGTGTTTAGGAACTGAGTCAGGATGCTCAGAGGGGTGGTATTGTTAGGATACATCCATTATTCAGGACAATATTCATCCTGAGTATATTTCCCTGGAGCACCCTTCATATAGCCTTTCATTTAATAAAGATAAAGAAGGCACAGGTGAAAGAGATGTGGATGTCTTAAGAAGCTTGGTGGGGTTGTCTCTGAAGAATTGGGTTAATTATTGGAGATACTGCCAGTGATCCTGGGATCTCCGATGTCAAAGGTATCATTGCTATAATAGGCAGGAAGGACAAAGTAGAAACTAGGATGCATTGATCTACAGGGGTTTGCCAAAATGACTAAAAATATCAGAGCAATTGCAGGTTGGTTTGTGCCATGGTGGAATGACAGTGGATCTGAGTATTGTTCAGACTACAGGATGAGGAAATGGGCTCATTTTGGAGACCGTGATGGGAAGCCAAAGCACTCAGTTTAGTGCACAGTTTCAGACTGTGTATTTTAAATGAAATAACACACCAGTTCAAAAAAAAAAAAAAGATTTAATACTGTAACTTCATGTCTATATAATGAATATTCTGTAGGCCTTTTTGTACAGTAACCCAGCCCCTGCTAGGTTCATTGTTTGCTGTAAAAAGAGAAAATCCAAGACTTGGAGGATCTTATTAGTTCTGGGGTCTGAGTTGATATCAGTGCCAGAGGACTGATGTACCATCATGGTCTTTGAGCCTAGAAGATGCTTCCCACAGCATCCCTCTGCCTGCTCAGTCTTGGCTTCCTCATAGTTTTCCCTGATCATGTCCATATTCCCAAGATCATTAAAAAGGTGTTGCCCGGTTTCTGCTAGTTCATGTTTTTCTTATTTTTAGCTATGACAGATTCTAAAATGACTATTAAGCTATCAGCTTAATTTCACTCAGGTAAGGCAGAGTTGTGTGTTGTTAGTGAGTGAAATCTGCCTTTGACAAAGCTGGAATGACAGATGCATAATTATGTGGTGATATATTATTTATGGTTTAATAAAGCCACTGGAGATCAATATGCAAAGCTAGCCATAGCCATAGAGCCAGGCAGTGGTCTTACACACCTTTTATCCCAGGACTCAGGAGACAGAGGCAGACTGATCTCTGTGAGTTCAAGGCTACACCAAGATATAGGAAATTGATCCAGTCTGAAAGAGAAACAGCTCACACAGAGGCGATCCCAGCACTTGGGATGACACGCCTTTAATCCCAGCACTAAGGAGGTGGAGACAGGAGTGATATGGCAGGGCAGAGAAAGGAATATAAGTCAGGAGGAGGCAGGAACTCAGAGGATTGCAGTCTGAGGCTTGGTGGAGAGCAGTGCAGTCTGCATTGCACTCTGAGGATTTGTGGAGACAGGATCACCCATTTTGGTCTGAGGTAGAGGTAAAAGCTAGTGGCTGGCTGCTTTGCCTTTCTGATCTTTAGCTTGAACCCCAGTCTCTGGGTTTATATTATTTGTGTTACATAATTACCTCTGTCTCAATACTGAACTAAGTGTGACATAGGCTTCTCTGTTTCTGCACTAGAACGATGCAGCTGCCCATTCTGTTTTCTTCTTTTCCTAAAGGCAGGCCCCAGAAAAAGGAAAGCTTCCCAAGCAACAGACACTCAATGGCATATAGTTTAATGCCACAGCCTCCTAGTGCCCTGTACATCATTTTTGTCCGCCCCAGATTGTTCCATGCTTGAGGACTCAATTGCATGATTGAAGCTTAATTGATAGAAAGCCAAAGAAATAAGGCCACACCATGAAAATTACCTATAGTAGACATACCAGGAATAGCAGGTGATGGATTATATCTATAGACCTGAGTGGTCCCCAGTTATATAAACATACACAGAACTCAAGCATTTCCATTATGGTTTCCCTTATCTTTGCTCAACTTCCATGCCATGATGACATGGAGAAGGTTGCTTGTTGTCCCCACATCTTAATTTGAATAGTCTTCCTGAAGAGGTGACTCTGGCTAGTTTTCTCTGACATGTGTAGAGATAGCAATGGATCACTGTGATCTATAGAGGCTCTTCTTATGGCAGACATCCAATCTCAGTTTATGTACTCTTTCTCACTGTCCTGTGCTTTTCAACTCCATGGTGGCTTATTTTGATTGTGCATGTCTGCTTATTGCTAAAACATTTTAATACATGCATGGTTGTGCAATGCACTCACCACACACACACACACACACACACACACACACACACACACTTTAATTTCCTTTTATTTTTAATTGATCTGGGAAAGGGATCAATTGCAAAGGGAAAGTCCAAACATAGACAGTTTCTGATATGCATCTTCTCATCCTCTAAATTTAGGTAATTATAGTGTTTTCTGAGTTCTCTATAGAGAGGAAAATAAAAATTTACAAGGCACAAAAGGACAGTATAGATTCTTCACTGTGCAGAATTCTTAAACAATTTTTCTCTAGTTAAGTAAAAACACTGATAAGATATCAGGAGAAACAACCCAACGGGAAGGATTCTAGCACTTCAGGATCTTTTAGTCTAATCATTGTAGTTATAGCTTAGTAGGTGAGCACTTGCCTGTTAGGCATAAAGTTGGACAGTCAATCCCCAGTACTTCCAAAAATAAGATAAAATTAAGTTAAAAGACCCTGTTATTATGGAGTGCATGGAAATATGAAAGTATTGAAATCATGTATAAATCATCTGATGTACAAATGCAAATGGAGACTCACTATAGATATCAGTAGGGCAGAGGTACCCGAACAACATTCTCAAGATGCATCAAGTGGACAAATAGGAAGAATGGGATATGACAGTTCTGGGAAAGAACCTTGTGTCTACCAGGAAACACAAGTACATCATTCTTCTGGAGTTCAAGCATCAGTGGGTAGAGAAAGGACAGAAGCTGGAGAAACATCCAGAGTCAGTCCATGATCACTGTGAATTATTTGAAGAACAGGCCAGTGGTTCCCCAAGTGTCTGTGGACTGGTGATACCACAGCATCAAAGAGCAGAACTCCAACTCCAGCAAGTGTACAGTGAACCCTGGCATTGTAGCTAGAAATCCTAGCTTTAACAATCTCTCTGGGAGATTCAGATGCACTCAGAAGTTAGGGTAACATCTTCAGGAGCTATACCAGGTTCTGGGTACTGGGGAGTTGTGTTCAAACTGGATTGGAAGGGACAAACCCTGTGACAAGTCACCAGGTAAAAGACTACTCCATAGTTCAGATGAGACATTATGAAGACCGGAGGAGGCCAGAAATGGAGGGACTTGGGAGAAAAAGAGAGAGGTTGGAGATGGGAAGGGCAGACATTGAGGTTATCTGGACATAGAAGAAGTAGGAATGTATCTAGGCTAGGAGGACTTTGCTACTGTCACTGAGGTGATGCTAAAGTGACCTCTTATGATCATTCCATCTAAGTGGAAGAGATGCTGTCTCCAGGCATGTCCTCCACATCTCTCCCATAGAGATGCTCATTAACTGCACATTCCCCTTGACTGTCATGGTGAGGAAGCTGTTTCTTTCTGAGCCATCATAACTGCTGACATAGGGATTTCTGTATTGTGCATTGTGCATACAGAAAACATGTCAAGACCATCCTTGCCGCTGAAAAGAATGAAAGGCAGGGCATTGTAATGCTGTGGTATGTCCTAACTTCTGATTGCATTGTCTTTCCCTGGCACTTGCATTTGTATGAGGGAGGAGGGTGGACTGGTGAGTTATACCACTGTCAGGACTTCATTAATACCTCTGGTAATACTGTCTGAGCTTCTGTGTACTTAGATGCCAACCCAAAGTTCAGGTAGGAAAGTCAGATCTCTAGGAGGTTGTTCACTTCCAGACTTAAACATCTTTTAGGAATGTTCCAAATTCCAGGCTGAAAACCACAGAATGTGACCATGGCATCCTGATGCTCTAGCCAACAACTACCCAAGGGTCACATTAACATGTTGCCACATTTCCATAAAACACTCCCTTGTGGGATGAATCCTGTTCTATTAAATAGTAGTTCACAACCTGTGGGTTGCAACCCCTTTGGAGGTCACATATCAGATATCCTGCATGACAGATATTTACATTATGATTTATAACAGTAGAAAAATTATAGTTATGAAGTAGCAATGAAATAATTTTATGGTTAGGGGTCATCACAACATGAAATTCTGTATTAAAGGGTCACAGCATTGGAAAGGTTGAGAACCACTGTGGGAAAGAATGTATTTAAACTCAAACCCCAGTGAACGTGATTGTGACTTTATTTGAGTCTTTACAGATGTGATCAAGTTCAGGGAAAGTCATACTTGATGAGGCTTGAACCAATGACTAGTCTTTATTTAAAGAAAGAAATTTAGATACAGACACAGGGAGGACATTGCTAGACTATGGTACCAGAGTTTGGCTTGGTGCATACCCACAAGGCAAGGACACCCAGGATGAATCTCCACCAGGAAGAGTTAAGGGTTCTTTCTGAGGCCTTTGATAACACCTTGTCTCAGGATTTCTGATTTCAAGACCAGGAGACAATACAGTTCTTTAAGATACTCAGCTTTTAGTAATTTGTACTTGAAGCTAAAGAAACCAGCATATCCTTCACACCTTAAAATCTACAATTCTAGCGCTCCCAAATACCAAGGCAGAAATAACATTGGGCGTGAGATGATTTGGAACTTCCCTGAGACAGGGGAGCCAGAGAGATGGGTAAGGAAGCCCCCTGTGGATAAAGCAGAAAGAAAACAGATCACATTCTCTTATCAGCCTGCTGTAAAGTGCAATAGACTGCTATCTAAAAAGTGACGGGAAATTCCCCATAATTTCTAAGGAAAATACGGACAGTCAGATAACCCTCCTTTCCCTTGACAGTCTATCACCAAATGAGAGATGGAGAATAATAGAAAAGACGGAGAGGATATAAAACGGGCCCCAGACATGGAGCATTGCTGGATTAACTCCAGAGGCATTTGTGTATGTTGTCATGTCAATAAAATTACTGAAATTGAAACCTGAAATTGAACAGAGTGTGAAAGAAAGAGGATATTACTCAAGGGATCCAGGCAGTAAATATTCACATTAGGAGGAGGTGATATCATGGAAAGTTTCTGTGCTCCGTGATGCCATTGAAGTCCAAACAAAGAGGGTATAATTTCATTATTTCCCTCTCTGCCATTCTCCGCAGCACAGAGCACTTGCCTCTAATGAAATTGGGCTCCTGAGAAGTGAAATCAGAGTTCAAAGATGCATCAGTAGGTTGGAGAACATATTCATTTGTTCAAAAGCCTTGTAGGGCTGCTTTCTCCCAATTAGGAACCATGCACTTTCCTTACTCACCAGCAGGAACTGATGCGAAGAACAGGCAATGAACAATGTCCCGTTCTTGGACAAGGGAGAAGCTGAGTCTCAGAGTGACTGAGGTTAGCTTGGTGGTGTAGCTAGGGTTCCGCCTTTCCCTTCATCCCTGCTTTCTCGGTTGTGGAATGCTTCCTTTTGGTCCCTTCTCCATCCTGGAGACCCTCTCTCTACATTCCTAATGCACTCTACCTGTACATGGAGCTCTTGCTATGGGCCTCCCACATCTTCTATTTCTTGTGTCTTAGAGAAAGTGTAGTCTGTGCTGTTCCTTCTGCGGCATCTGAGAAACCATGAAGGGTGGTTTGCCACCTTTTCTAGTCCCAAATTCCTTGGCAGTGGTTATCATTCATATCAGGCTGTGCGCCCAACAATAAGACTGACATTGCAACACCTGGTGGGGAAGATTATTGGGAATTCTGGGCTGTCTGTCCACAGAGTAGGTTTCTGCTTCAGAAATATACAGACAGGGCTTCCCAACACCTCCAAACTGCCAATGTTTCCCCGGAGGGATTATTCTTTATTGAAAGAATTGGAGCCTGCTTTAAGTTCTCACATCCTTATAAAAACAAATCAAATGGAAACAAAACACAGCATCTAATTCATCACTAGGTCCCCCCAGGAAAGGCCCAGTGTTGTCAATTTGGTGAGGAGCCCTGCTTTGTCTTTCCTGGGGAAGTTATTAATATGCTGAGTGCCAGATAATTTAGCTGAATTTTTACAACTGATGGGAAGGAATTCCTATTATGATCCTTGTTTATAAATGGAAACCAACATCGGAAATGTTAGCAATTGTTTTGCTGTTTACCAAGTTTGCAGGGTTAGGACTCGAAAGCAAGTGTATGTACATCTCTCCCTTGCTGGATTAGGATTCTAAAACAAGTGTATATACATCTCTCCCAACCAAGAGCATTGCTTCACCTCACCACACTGCCATTCATGAACTGCAATTTTCAGGTGTTAGGAGCAGTTTCCTGCCAGCCTGGTCCCACATTGGCATCAGTCCCAAAATAATACACAGAGATACTGAATTAGATATAAAGCTGTTAGCTTGTTACTAGTGTTTCTTGTTGACTAGCTCTGTCTTAAATATTAACCCATTTATATCAATCTAAGTGTTTCTACGGAGAACGGGTCTGGACATCTTACTTCTCTCTCCTCCTACATTTGATTCCTCTACTACATCTCCTAGACTCTTCCTTGTCTCATAATCCCACCCATCTTGCTTTCCTATAGGTCAACAAGGCTTTATTCATTAACTAATAAGAGAAACATATATACAGAATGGCATCTCCCATCATTCAGGGAAACATAGACTGTTGAGTCTGGTGACTGTCTTGGGCTTTGTAGGCTACTATAAAAAACTGCCATGAGCTGAGACTTATAAAAAGCAAAAGTGTCTTCTTGTGGTTTTTATGGCTGGGGCTTTAAAGAACAGGTTGATGTTGGCAGAGGGCTGGTCTCCGGGCCCGTAGATGGCACTTCTTGTTGTGGCCTTATGAAATGGAGAAAGTCTGGGGTCTTTTTAAAAAGCCACCAATCTCACACCTGAGGGCTCTGATCACATGTCCTAACTATTGCCTAGTGAGTCCTACCTCTTTATTCTATCTCTTTTACACTTTCACAATCCCCCATGGAAGGCCTCACTGTCCCTGGGGAGTGGGTGGGGGACAGGATGGGGGGCATGGGAGGAAGAAGGAACTGGGATTGATATGTAAAATAAGATTGTTTTTAATTTAAATAAAAATGTATAAAAATTAAAAAAAACAAAATATTTCAAAACAGATTTTGGAAGACAAAACATCCAGACCATAACAGTGATTATCAAAGTAACTCTCTAGACAATGCATAAACCCGCCATATAACAGTGCTGACATTAGTTGTACAGCACCCAGCTGCTTACAGTTAGCATCAGAAAATTCACCACTATTTGGGGTCGGATCCAAACATTAGAGTACATGTTTGGTTGTGATTTGAGATTTGTTCATTTGTAACCTCAACTATTCAATCATTCTAGCTATTTCCTCTAGTACCACATAAAATAATCTCTGGGCTTTCACAACTGGTAGAGCATTTGGGGAGGATTTGCCTCTCTTGAGAGCTGTTCTTTTTATATAGTCTTTGAACAAGACTTCATCCATGATGATCTCCAACAATTTTTCAGTTCTTAGAACATGTGAGGTTTGTTAAGGTATCTTTGTATTTTTGGAGAGCAGAACTTGGACACAATATTGAAGGTATGGATTGCCCAGGAAATAACAAAATGATACTCCCACATCCTAATTTATGTCACATTTGTATCCTGGTACTCAACATGATGCTGAGTAAGTTTAATACAAGATTAATTTCGGCTGTGCTCTGGGTTACAATTTGTGAGGACCCTGGCTTATCTCCATACCATCAACAAACACAGAAATTTTATGAACAAAAACCATATTAAAAATATTAGACCTTTGTGTATCCCATTGGCAAGTGTTTGGAAAGTCATGAACACACTCCTTGACTCAGACTGAACTCATTAAAACCCAGTGATCAAATTGCAGCTGTCCAGATTCTTCCCGCATGACTATTTGCCAAAGACTTCCTGTAAAAACATGTAAGTGAAACACTCTTATCAGCTCCAAAACATTGGCTAAGCAAACACTATGGGTGCAGGAAGTGCATTTTGGATGCAGGCTGCCATTTGCTATGATTCATCTTGTTTATGAGCAGGAACCATCGAGACCCCTAGAAACACAAGAAGCATGTTGCCTCCAGTTCTGCCTCCCTTCACCTCCTTCCAAGTGGCAACTGGCCTTTTCCTCTGTGCCAGCATGGCAGTGTGCTCAGGGTCAGCTGCTGTGCTGGCTCTAGCTGGTGATATCTATCCAGTTTTCTCTAAAGCAATTCTATGAATTTTAGATGAGTCTACTAGGTTCTCTTTTGGCCAAGACATGCTGAAAATGACAAGAAGTAGCAATAATTAATAATTATTCGACTCAAGAACAACTCTCAAATTTATATGGAAAAACAAAGACCCAGGATAGACAAAGCAACCCTGTTAAGGAACTTCTGGAGGCATCACCATCCCTGACGTCAAGCTCTACTATAGAGCTATAGTTCTGAAAACAGTTTGGTACTGGCACAAAAATAGACAGGTAGACTAATGGAATTGAATTAAAAACCTTGATATTAACCTATACACTTACGAACACCCAACTTTTGACAAAAAAGCTAAAATTATACAATGGAAAAGAGAAAACATCTACAACAAATGCTGGCATAACTGCTGGCATAACTGGATGCTGGTGTGTAGAAGACTACAGATAGATCCTTGTCTTTTGCCATGTACAACACTAAAGTCCAAATGAACCAAAGACCTCAACATAAATCCAGCCACACTGAACCTCTTAGAAGAGAAGGTGGAAGATACCCTTGAATAAATTTGTACAAGAGAGTGATTCCTGAACATAATACCAGTACAGACACTGAGATAGACAATTAATAAGTGGGACCTCCTGAAACTGAGAAGCTTCTGTAACACAAAGGACAGTCAACAAGACAAAACATCAGCCCACAGAATGGGAAAATTTCTTCACCAACCCCACATCTGACAGAGGGCTGATCTCCAAAATATACAAAGAACTCAAGAAGCTAGTTACCAGAACACCAAATAATCCAAACAAAATGTGGGGTACAGAATTAAATGGAGAATTCTCAACAGAGGAATCTAAAATGGCTGAAAGACACTTAAGAAAGTGCTAAACACCCTTATCTATCATGGAAATGCAAATCAAAACAACTCTGAGATACCATCTTACTCCTGTCAGAATGACTAAAATCAAAAACACCAAAGACAGTTTATGCTGGAGAGAATATGGAGAAAGGGGTATAGAGGAGAACAAGAAAAGAGATAAGAGAGGGAGCCATTATAGGTTTTAAGAGAAATATGGCACTAGGGAAATACACAGAGATCTACAAGAATGACAATATAAGCAATAGTGGAGAGGATTCCTTAAATGTCCTTCCCTGATAGTGAGATTAATGAGCCTTCATCCAGTAGCTGATGGAAACAGAAGCAGACAGCCACAGCTAAACATTGAGCGGAACTCCTGGAATCCAGTTGCAGAAAAGGAGGAGTATGAGCAAAGGGGTCAAGACCAGGCTGGAGAAACCCACAGAAACTGCTGACCTGTTCCCAGTCTAATAGCTGGGAAACCAGCATAGGACCCACCCAGATTCCCTGAAAGTGGGTGTTAGGAGGACTAGGAGTCTATGGTGCCTCTGGCAGTGGATCAGTATTTATCCTTAGTATAGGAATGGACTTTGGGGGCCCATTCCACATATAGGGATACTCTCTCTCAGCCTAGGCACATGGAGGAGGGCCTAGGTCCTGCTTCAAATGATATGACAGACTTTGAAGACTCCTCATGGAAGGATAATTCCCACTATCAACTGTAGTTGCTATGCCTATAGTTCCAGCACCTGGGAGGCAGGGGCAAAGGGATCAGGAATTCAAGACCAGCTACAGAGTGTGTCTGAGGCTAATCTGAAACAAGTGAGGCTCTGTTTCAAAAATTAAAAACCAAAGCTCTGTCCATCAAACAACTCTCCAGTCCTTCCCAAGCCCCTTGAGACACAATACTCTATTTTCTGTCATTGGGATTTTAACTACTCTCCAACTTTTGTATAAGTCAAATTATGTATAAGTCAAATTTTTTCATCAGTTTATTTCACTTAATGCAGTGTCTTTAGGTTTGTGCATGCTACAGCTTATTGCATAATACCCTTTTAAAAGATTGTATAATGTTCCATTTGTGAATGTACCACAGTCTACTTACCCATTCATTTGTTAACAGATACTTGGACTGCTTCCATATTTTAGATATTATGGAAATATCAATATTAAGATTTGTGTACAAATATCTCCCAGAGACCCTGTTCATTTTCATTTTCAGTAGATTGCTAGAACATATGATAATTACTTTTTTAAACATTTGAAAGTGGGTATAGGTTTATACAGAGCCACAATATGCAATCTGGCCAAGGACAGAATTTTTAAAAAGCAGTTGCCTGGGAAAAGAGCTCCAGAGAAGATTTGGACCCTGGAGTTGTAATCAGGTACCCCAGCCCATAAAAAAGTCACTGTTTCCACTACTTAGTGGCCAAGTGTTTACATGAACTGAGCCATATGAAAGATGAAACAAAATACTTAAGAAAGGAGAAAATATACAGTCTCTGTACAGCCCATGTGGGAAGATGGTAAGAGTAGAGTTGTTAAGGCTTCCTAGAAGTCTCAAATCATACAATGTTGTGGGTGCTGAGAGCTTGATGACAATGGATTAAGCATTTCTCTCATGGAAATGCTTAATCTTCTTCATGTCTTCACCCCTTATTAAAAATCATTATGGGAAAATGCCAAGAATATATAAAGAGAGGATAATGATGAATCTCTAGATGTCCAACACCTACATCAACAAGTATGAGTTCACAGCCAATCTTCACCCTGCTGCATGTGCAGTTACTGGTCTTGCCCCTGCAAGACCTCCATTGCTCTGAAGCAAATTCTAACTTAAGCATCAATTTATCTGTAAGTACTTCCCATTATACCTTCATGAGTTAGAGGGTCCCTTTCTTTTTTACTTAAAGATATAATCAAAGCACCATCCGTTATTCATTATTGGAATGGCCAATCATCTCGAATAACATTAAATTTGTTAGTATTTGCATTTGGACTCATCATATTCTTTCTACATCTTATGGTGTGATTTCATTAGCCCTCACATTGTAGCTGTTGATATCTATCCTAAGTCTCTTAACCTAAAGGTCCTCTTCCATCTCCCACTCTTTCTCAGCATTTTTCCCCCTTTATAATGTAATCATTGAAGAAACAGAGTTGTTTTTCCTAAATACTGGCTGGGCTTTGCTAATTAGATCCCATGGTGTCATTTAATGAGTTCCTCTGCTCCTTTAAATTGGTAGTTAGAGCCAGGGGCTTGATTAAATCAGATTTTTTTTATGTTTTGGGCAACTGCTGCATGGTTTTGGGCAACATGCTGATGTCACACTGCCTAGATTCACTGGATCTGGGGTTACTAAATCCTTACTTTGTTATTGCATCGTTTTATCTTCACTTAGCATTTTACTTAATAATATGAAGAAACAATACCCTTGCCATCATTTGGCTTGGTCTGAAGTGCAGCTCTTTTAGAACAGAAAGGTAAATACTTGGTACTTTCCCATCTTGTTCAGTTTTCAGTAATGAGCTGGTTCCCTAAGTCCACATTACTTACTACCGATTTTACTTTTGGTGGTGGTATTTCCTGAGTTTAGGTTTGGATTTGTGCATTGAAACATGTTACACTGATATCAGTCCTTTTAAATGCATCCTTATTGATGACAAATTGTCTCACTTTTGGGTAATGGGAGCCCCTTCAACTTGGATTCCTAGTCTTTTGAAAGTAAGAATGATAACCCTCTATTGGTCCTTAATGACTACCTTGATTTTTACTGTGATGTTGCAGACTCATCTTTTGGGTCTCCTCTTTCAGAACTAAACAATGTACTTTTATCTCAAGGAAAGTCCTTTGGAGAAAAAGTATTTAGAGACCACACTCTGGACCTCAGCGTTTCATGGTGCTCTGAGTTAGTCATTGTTCTAAGCTTCTCAAACCACAGAGCCAGGATAAAACTCAAAGTATTTCCAAGGATAAAATTCATAGTTCATACTGAGACTGGAAATTACAGCTCAGGATTACAGGGTTTCTGCTGAATCCCATTGATCTTACACCTGCAATATTTCTCTAATATTAAAGTTACAGTGCTTAAAAAAAGACAGTGACTCTACTTTTTTCTGTGCTTTCTGTTTTGTTTGTTTTTGTCTTATTGATTTGTTTGTTTTGATTTTTGTATCTTCTTTTTAGAAAGAGAAGGAGAAAGAAACAGAGAGAGAGGGAGAGAGGGAATAAATGAAATTGAATGGGTAGGGAGGTGGGAATAATCTGGAAGCAGATGGGGGAGGGAAGAAACATAATCAAAATATATTGTATAAAATTAAAAAATAATAATAGTGAAAAACCACACACACACACACACACACACACACACACACACACACACACAAATTCACGCACGCATGCATGCATGCACACATTCACATTAACATGGTAAAACCAAGCAATGTAATTCACAGTATAAATACCACTCATAATATTTTATAGTTTGTTCCCTTTTACCTTTGTTCTACTTAGGACTTATATCTTTTAAAGCATCTTGGAATAATTTCTTTTGTGTTGTTTTGCTATTAGTTGAGGTAATTTTTTTTTTCACTTTGCTTTAGATGTTTAGAATTTAGAGAGATTAGAATTTATAGAATTATTTTGTAATTCTTAATTTTGGTTTATACAAGTGTTTTAGTCAGTTTGGGCAGCTATAGCCAAATACCATAGGCCAAAGCTTCCTACGTTTTCCTACTCTGAATCCCCTTTTTTTCGTGACACAAGACAGGTAGGTCTATAAAATAGATATGCAAACCAAATGTTTGGTTAGATATGATCATAAATCATAAATAAATTTATTTTGAAAATTCTTTGGTATCTATTGCTGTGAGGTAACTATAGCAAAATAAAAAGTCTTTACACTCACTTACCAGCTGGCCACTGTATGGGGAATTCATCCAAATCATGCCACCTTGAGCCTGGCCATTCTTAGCTTTTTGTGTATTAAAAACCACATTCTGGTTTATCATACTTCAATTATCAAGAAAAGTTAGCAATAAGTGGAGATACAGAAGCCAAAAACCCAGAGTCAGTACATTTAGGGGACTTCTTAGACTATGATGGAGTAAGTCTTTATTCTTGTTTTGGCAGGTGCTGGGGTCTACGTGCTGGATTGTTAGGTCAGAATTGTGACTTGGTACCTTTAAAATGGTGTCAATTGTGCTGAGGTCTGGGGTCCATTGTACCATTTATTAAAGACAAAAGCAAATTTGCATACCACTGAGAGGACTGGACTTGTTTATTTTTCCATAGGGAATTAAATGTGAGCTGAATATTTGATATGCTAGGATGCACACATTTTCAACATCTTTCTGAATCAATATTTTGATTTTTATAATCATCACTGCTGAGAACACTGCTTCATATAAATGCAAAGTAACAGTACTATGTTTGGGCTGTTTCAGAAATAGTTGGAAATTCTGTTTTAATCTCAAGCCAAATTTCCTATATTAATTCTTTTTATGAAATACAAGTATTAATACAAACAACACTTTCAATAATTAAACATTCTGATACACTATAACCCAAAGATACAGTAATTTGAATGTTCCGTGTTGAGGAAGGTATCTAGGTAGAACAATATTGAGTCTTTGTTTTCAAAAGTTAAGCTATCAGGTTTTTGTAAATTTAGGAAAAATTGTATATACAGTTAAAACACTGTAGTTAGTAACATATAGTAGTCCAAAATCTGAGCTGAGGTGTTTCAGGAAGTATTTTTTAAGAACAATATTATTTATTTCTTCTTTTAAAATTTCATACATGTATATAAGATCTTTTGATCTTATCCACTCATTAATACTGCCTTCTAACTCATCTCAGGACCCACTAACCCATCTCTCTCCCAATTTACTATTATTACTATTACTATTATTATTATTATTATTGTTGTTGTTGTTGTTGTTGTTGTTGTTGTTGTTAATTACCCAAGTCCAGTTAGTGTTGGTCATTTTGGTCACCCACTGGGTTGTAAGCAACCATGAGAAGCTACATCCTTACAGAAAATTGACTGGTTGTCCCTCAGTAGCCATTAACTGCTCATAGCTCTCACTCTATAGGTAGGGTCTCAGGATCTCCTAGCCCATCCATGCTAGAACTTTGACTGCCTTGATCTTCTACAGATCTTGGGTAGGGAAACACAGCCGCTGTGAGTTGATGTGTATCTCAGCCATGTACTGTCCAGATGATAGCATCCTATGGCCTTCCTCCCCACCACACCCCCACTCATTCTTCTGACTCCTCTTCCATGGTGCTCCCTAAGTCTTGGATAGGGGGAGGTTGTTATAGATGATGCCTATGGCTGAGCATTTAGAGTCAATTATTTTCAGCATTTTGACCATTTAGTAAGTGTTTGCATTAACTGCCACCCACTGCAGTAAGAAGCTTCTCTGACCAAGGCTTAGAGCAGCACAAAATCTTTGGCTGTAAACATCAAGTAGGTAGCTTGACAACATGATCATTTAGTGAAACAGCATCAGTAGGTTTCTCCAAGTGACCTATGATATTTCCAGTCCTAGTCTTTTGAACTGGTTTTACAGTACCAAACATGAAATTTTTCCTGTGTATTAGACCTCAAATTCGAGGAAGTAGTTGACCCCTGTGACTCTTGGCACTATTTCCCCAGTGGGCACAATTTATCTGGCAGGTTGATGTCATAGCATGAAGGCTCCAGTGTTATGTAAGACTATCAATATCTCTCTTCCCTCCTCAGCCTCCATATCATCTTCTAGCACTAGGAAAGTCAGCCAGGGGAAGAGCATTATTTCCCTGGTCATTTTGAGACTGATTTCTCCATATCCTATAATCAAAGTGGGTGGTGTCTCCAGCACTGAGAGCTTACCATTTAGTTATATAAACAATCAAGAGCAATAGTGATAGTCCATGCCGTTTTAGGAGCCATGAGGCCTCTATGATCAACTCCCAGGGAAGTGTCCATGCCTGGCACTAAAATTTAGTGACTCCTGGGAACAGTATTGTTCATCATTCAAGGTACACAGTTAAACTCCTCTTTTAATATTATTTTTTAAACAAGCTTATAAGCTAGTGAGGTTTCATAAGGCTTCTTCATAATCCTTAGCACTGGATAGCCCACTTCTAACCCCCGGCTACCCTGTTTCCCTGCATCTTCTACCCCTGACCCATCATCAAGTAAGCCTTTAACCCTGAGTGCTCGTCCCCAATTCTTTCATGGCACTCATGTTCTATTCTCTACTCTAAATATGTGCTTTACTTGGATTGCAAGATCATAGAGTTCACATACCCATAAGTTTTGTTATACTTCCACCACTCTCATTCCCCCCCACCCCTCCATCTTTGAGCCTTTTCATCCCCTCAGTGTTCCCTCTCTGCTTTCATATTCCTGTTTTCGAAGTCCTTCCCTAAGTGCATTCCCCCACACAACAGCCCATTTCTAGTGTCTTGGTTTCCACGTGTATTTTAGGTTACAAACACAACACAAAAGATTTGAAGCTAGGGCCCACATATAATAGAGAACATGTGGCATTTGTGTTTGGGGGCCTGGGTAACCTCACTCAGCATAATTTTTTTTTTCTAATTCCATCTACTTACCTTTAAGTTTCATGGTTCTGTTTTTCTTTGCAGCTTACCATTATTCCTTTGTGCATATGTTCCATATTTTCCTTATTCATTTATCAGTTGGTGGACATCCAGGTTGATTTTGTTTCCTAGTTATGGTGAATAGAGTTGCAGTGAATGTGTATGTACAGATATCTCTGTAATAAGATACAAAGTCCTTAGGGTATATACTGAGGTAATTCTGTGACTTTTTAAAAGTGATCTCCAGACTGACTTCCAAGGTGGCTTCACTACCTTACACTGCCACCAGCAGAGAAAAAGGTGTCAATTTCCCACATCCACACTAGCATTTATTGTCATTTGTTTTCCTGATAATCATTGTTCTGATTGACGTGAGATGGAACCTTAAAATTGTTCCAACTACATTTTCCTGCTAGCCATAGATATGCAGTTTTTAAAGAGATATTAGATATTTGTATTTCTTGTTTCTAGAATTTTCTGTCCAGTTCTGCAGCCTATCTTTAAAATGTTTTTCTTCAAGTTTAGATTTTGAGTTCTTTATATATTAGACAGCTATCATTTGCCAAAGATGTGTTCCCATTCTGCCTCTTGACTCAACTGAAAGTATCACTTACTGTAAAAATGTTAGAAAATATATTTTGATGCTGTATGGAATGACACTATGATGCTGTATGCAATGACACTATGTGTATTTGGTGTGTTTATAACATAGACTGCAGTCAAATAGTGAAATCAAGCAATGCAACATGAATGCAAATTGTCAGAAATACCTTGGGCCCATAGGTGTTTGAATTTGAATGAATTTCTGTAGTTGCATATTCAAGGAACTTTTACTTAGAGTTGGTTGGGAACTTGCTACTGGAAAAAAACTGGTTCTCCCTCCCTCAGAAGCCATTGGCTGCTTGCAACTCTTCATGTAGGATGAGGACTATGAAAATTGCCTCCATCCATGTGGAGTGAGGAGTGGTGTGCTCTTTGCAGGTCTTGTTTAGGTGACCATATTGTTGAGCTCTCAATAATGAGTAGGAAGTCCCAAATGTATACACATAGAAGCAACAGCAACACTAGGATGGCTCAGCAACACTTACACCACACGTGTGTGTCTTCATATATATGTATACACACATATACACATACATATTTGTATATCACAGGCAACACTAATTGGACCTAATAGGCTACCTATCTATAATAATTATAGAAGAATGGTTATGAGTTTGAGAGAGAGGTGGGGGATAGAGGAAGAAGAAGTGTTGGGGGGGAATGAAAGGGGTGTACATTGATGTAGATATAGTTTACTCACGTATAAAATTCTCCAAAAATAAAAAAAAATGGAGAGTGATATCCAAAGCTGACCTCTGGCCTCTAATTGTACACATACGAGTGATTAAACCTACTTACACACACACACACACACACACACACACACACACACACGTGTGTGAATGCACACACTATAATTTAAAAAATGTCTTGCTGTAGTCAAATTTGTCATGCCTCCACATTCTGGTGTATGACCCCAGGATCTGTGCATTGACTCTGAAGCTTATAAACTGAAGATACCCCTCCTTGCAGCTCTGGAAGCCGGGAGTGTGCATCACATTGCCAGCAAGGTTAGCTCTGGTGAGGGCCTTTTTGGAATCGAGACTGCTGTCTTCTCGCTACACCACATCTCTATGGTAGAAGGCAGGAGGCTATTGGTGGCCTGTTGTAAGTGCATTAGTCCCACCCACAGAGGCTTCAACCTCGCGATCTAAGCTCCTCCCCAACATCCCATCTCCTCATACTATTACTGTGAAGGCTAGGATTTCACAGCATCCATCCATTATGGCTCCCCTCTCTTCTTCATACTGAAGTTTGTTAGGAAACTGATGTTTCTTTTACCTGGCTCTTGATTTAATACTTTGTGAATTCTACATGGTTTCTCTGTGCCTTTCATGATTTGATCACCCTTAGATCTACCTAAACTTAACATAAACACAGTGATTTGTACCAAGGAACTGTCTGTGGGTAACAAGTAGGATTCAGCCCCATGGTAGGCCCGGGCTTGTTGCTGGCTTCCTTCCTCCAGAGTCTTCTGTTTTATTTTCTGGTTCTGATGGCACAAACTATGAACTCCCATTGTTTGTTTTAGTTTTCTCCAGAATAAGTAGATTTATTGGAGCTGGCATCTGGAGAAAGTAATGTTTGATACCACGCTGAAAGACATAGTAAGGAAGCTGTTATGCAGATAACATTGTTAGGCTATCTCTCTCCTCCCCAGCAGACTCCTCTTAAGTTCATGCAGTACAGGACTATGCTGGGAAAGCAGTTTTACCATCCCCAAAACATTCTATCAAGCTACCTTTATTTTTAAAACCATGGAACGATTTTCTTCATCTATCTCATTTAGTCTGACCACTGCTATTATAAATAGAGGGGGAAAACCACATTACATTTTTACATTTATGCCCCAATGTTAGTTCTACACATTTTACATTTATGCCCCAATGTTAGTCCTACACATTGCATATTTTCTAGTTATCACTGTTCCAAACCTAATAGCTACTGTGAGAGGGAACATAAAAGGCCTGTGTTGCTTTCTGATTTTTCCTCAGCAGATAGGGCCATTTGACAGGGAGCCTCAGGCTTGGGCTTCACCCACCTACACACAGTATGGCACTGAAGATGCAATGGGCAACTAGGCTGGCAAGACTTGAGGGCTGCAAACGCAGGCCTGCTCTGGTGCAAGAGAGGGCTGTAGTGTGGCTAGATTACATAGTCTCTCTGGATGTTCTTTCCACCTTTATATTTCTCATCACCTGGCTTGTCTGCAGTGAGTGTGGCTGGCTGGCGATTGGCGTAGTGGTGTCCAGAGAAGAGACTTCATATCCTGGCTATTCTGAATGAAGTCCAAAGCAACGGGCACAAATGAAGGAAGTCAGATTTCCATGAGGGGCCCCTGGGACTGTATGCAGTGGTGTGTGTGTGTGTGTGTTAGGAAACAGGACTCACAGGCATGTAGCATTCCAAAAAAGTAGAGATGGGAGACCATGAACTCCTGAGGGCACAGCCCAAGCCACTGGTTCTGGGGTTCTGCAGGCTCAGAACTACCTGCTAACTCTGTGCCTGGATTCTATTTACCATTTCTTTTCTGCAATCTCTTAACTAGAGACAGTCATCTCCTCTTTCCAACCTAACCAAGTGTTGGTCTGGGTTCCTATGTCTAAGCATCCTTAGAAATGCCTTATTAGCAGAAAAATGTGTATCCAGGGTCTCCATATGTTCAAAACAAGAACAAAGCTTAGAAATCCTGTACGTCTTGGTAACTGATCAGCATCCACTTGAGTCTGTCTCCCCTTTCTCCTTCCACAGACAGACCTTGCGTGTGGGGGATTGATTTTTGTATGTTTTAACTTATTTTATGGGTGTGGAGGTCAGGGGAGAACTGGTGGGAGTCAGTTCTCTCTTTCATCATTTAGGGTCTGGAGGAAAGGAACTCAGGTGGTTACACTTGGCAGCAAGTACTACCACCTGCTTGAGCTGTCCATCTGGTCCCAATTATTTTCCTTCCCTTCTTCCCTTCCTCCCTCCCTCCCTCCCTCCTTTCTTCTTTTGTTCCTTCCTTCTTTCCTCTCTCTTCCTTCTACCTTCTTTCCATCCTTCCCTCCTCACTCCCTTCCTTTTTTTCTAGCTACAGAAATATCAGAAAAGGAAAGAACTTACGCGCAGTGCAGACAGCATGACTCTATCCCGTCTGATAAAAGTTGAACTCCGTGAGTTTTTCCCCTTTCATGCTTCCTTCATTCCCTTTCCCAGATCTGACTCAGCTCCACTGTGGTCTTTTATCCCATTCTCAAGCTCTTGCTGGTTTCTGGGAACAAGAACAAAAAGACCCCAGAGCCCTGAAAAGTCTAATAGTTTATCTCGTTTGGTAACCAGAGCTTTAACCTGACACTAAGAACACTCCAAAATGAAATACAGTGATAATTATGTTTTGAGTAAAGTATACTTCCAGTTGATAATTGATGAACATTTTCCTTGTATATACAAAGCATTGGTCTTTCTCTGAGTGCCATGTGGTGGCAAGAGACTGGAGACAAGGATCTGTGCATTTAGCCTTAGCCAATCTGGCTACTTTTGTCATTGACCCTCTGTAGCCTGCTCTCCTAAACCCGCAGGTGCACTGCAGAGCGTCAGAACTGCCATTCCCCAGAATACAGAGAGGTTCCAAGTCAGATCCACAGACGTCAGCCATGGGCTCTTGTGGCCTGAACACTGGGTAGATTTGCCGTGTGCATCATTTGAGTCTTCTTGGGTGGAATTGCCTGATGCAAGGTGGAGTGAGCGTTTTACACATTTACTGCACAACTCAGTAGAGAACAGGGGGCTTTGGGAGCCCAGGACCCAATCTTATTAGAATCTTCTCCCCTTCTTTCTACTTTTTCTCCCAGAAGGATAATCTGGTTCTAATGGGGCAGAGGTGACATGGCTGGGAATGGTATGTGAGTACATTTAGAAGCTGTCACTTGAAAACCATTTATGCAGCAATTGCAGGAAGCTGACTAGGATGTGCCCACTCCTTACTGCATGCCTATTTCCCATAGTTGTTTTCCCTCCATGATAGCCATGACAACCATCATGCCAATTCATTGCTCTGAAATTTTCTGAGGAACACCACTTAACCATGACTGGGCTTTAAGAGTTGCTGTGTCTTGGCTTACCCTCCTACCCTAGAGCCCTGATCATCAGTTGCCAGTTTCTAGGCTAATCATGATCATGAAGCATTGTCTTGAATTTTTCTCTGCCATTCTCTTTTGCTGGAGAGTTCACATGCCTAAGGTTCCTCCTGGTCTGATTTGTCACTGCTGGGTTTGTATCATAGACAAGAGTTTGGCTCTGGGCTCCTGAGACTGTCTGCAGGTTCTAACCATTTCCTTGACCCATACATGTTTTGTGTAATTCTAATGATTTTTTTTTACAAGATCCCAATGAGTGTAAATATCTGACATGCTTAAATTCATGGTTGTCTGTGATAGAGTATTTCAAAGGAGCCCTGAGAAGGAGGCTAATTGGAAGATGAACCAACCCACCTGGTCTCTGATGTGTAACAACTATGAATTCAGTAACAATGCTCCCTGATGCTCTGGTTATTCGCACTTGTTTCTGGAAACCTAAAGTAGGTTACCACTTTTGGACTTTGTGTAGTTAACAATGGGCCAAATGTCACTATCTGTGACCACATTGTACCCATAAAACAAAGGCATTTGAACAGAAAAGGCTTAGTGTCTTTTCTGACTTGAATGAATCTATGATACTATGATCTTTCTGCCAATCCATATAGTAAGAAATAGCAAGAATAAGGAAACAGGATCATGGTGAACCGCTCTATCTTAACAAAACATAGGCTGTCACATAAAATTCTCAGAGTGGACACAAATCCCATTAGAACAAACCATGACCCTGAACTGATCACTTGATCACTTCATTTGTGTTAAAAATGAGCAAAATATTACACTTATGGAGGCAATGTCTACAGGATTAGCACGGGTGCTGACAATGAATGGTGAATCCCTGCATCTACAATCTAACGAATCAGGGCATGTGCATGGTTGAGATGAATTCTCCGAGGCAAGGTGTTAGAGATGTGCTGCTACTACAACAGAAATCAGTGGAGATTATCACGAAATTTGCTTTTCAGGCAAAAGCCCAGAAACTCACTACGGTGGACAACAGAACTTTCTGGCAAGCAAGTCAGGGGACGAAAGGGTCCTGTAGACTCTAGTTGCCAGAGTTTTGTAGAGGCCTTTCCTCACAGGAGATGCTCTTGCATATTTGCAGTCAAGGTGCTCCCTAAGAGCACACTCTAAACAGAGAAGTTAATGCTATTCCATTAGCTATTCTACTTGGCTATAGTTGGGGAGTGGTGTATTGGAACATGCATATGTAACTCACATTCCTGTAGCATGAAAATGTCAAGACATGGCCTTGATCAAAAAGATTGGCCGGCATGCCTTCATGGGCTGATCTTGCAAACAAGGACAAATAGAGTCCACATTCTTTCTTTCACCCACCTTGATTACACACCTACTTAGCACATGTTGATATCTATTCTTAGCTGGGCTCCAGCACATCAATAGGGATTTATAACCAGGTAGGCGGGGCTGTGAAAATTTAAATACCAGATGCCATGATGACACAAAATGGGGGCCTTGACCTTGCCTGGCCAACAGGGGAAACCTGAGTAGTCCAGCATGCATGGGGGCAACTCCAGCTCAGACTCCAAAGACCACGTCTGCTTTTGGAAATGGAGTAGAGAGAAAGGTACAAGAGAGGCCATTCACAATTCTGTCATTCATAAATTTTCCTGAACCTTTTTGGAAGGCATTTGTGTTTCTTGCCAGCACCACCTCTTGGGGGTGATGAATTCCAACAAGTTTCAATCCATTTATTATTAGTCACTGTGAGTTGCTTCCTTTTATTTCTGGAACTAAACCTGGATCACATTTTGAGGCATATCGCTAGTCACAGACTTGGGGAGTTGGTAAGTCTATGGCTGTGGACCTGCAAACTTCTGTGATCCCTTCAGACTTAAGCCCCTCTCTTCTCAGCCTTCCAGACACATCCATTTTGTCTTGCTGTCTTGGAATCTTTGCATCCTAGAGTATAGTGCCCAGGACATCCCTCAACCATAGTGCTTCATAGAAAATCAAGGCTACTTTCTCTAAGGGAAGAAAGACTTAACTTTCAGTGTCGGATCATGTAGTGTGAGAATGCAGGTTATCTGGCTGAGATACTCTATATATAGAGAGACTTCACCAGAAGCCCCGTGTGCTGCCAGGACCTTGTCTAGGTATGACCAGAGGATTAGCACAGAGGACTGGGGAGGAGGGAGCATGAGTGGGTGGGTATTCTGAGCGTTAGTGGGGTCCCTGCTCTGATCACTGCTTAGGATCCAGACCCTTTATATGATGCATAGGGCTATGGTTTTGAAGCTTTAAAAATTGCCTCTGACATTCCTAATCTCTCACTGGATTCTAGACTCTTCGTCAGTGACATTGCTTCCTGTGGCCCATGATAGTCAATTCTGACAGCATCTAGAATCATGATAGACTTCTGGGTATGGCAGTGAGGGAGTTTTTAGATGGAGTTTAATTGAGGTGGGAGGGTCTTCACTAAATGTAGATAGTACCATTCCACTGGCTAGGGCCCCAGCCTGAATAAACAGGAGAAGCCACCTCTCTGCTTCCTGACTGGATGCAATGTGAGCACCCACCTCGTGACCCTGCTGCTGTGCTGTCCTTGATGGACTGACCCTCGAATTGTGAACCAGTTAAATTTCTATGACAAAGAATTTTATCACAAAGGTGAAAAAAGTAGCTAACAAACTGCCTTATGATCCTAGTTGATTATTTAGATAACACTGATTTTTTTTTTTTTGAGACAAGGTATTGTTATGTTGTTCAGGCTAGACCTGAAGTCTTATAGCCTCAGCTTCCCAGTGCTGGGATTATAAATATCTACCACTACCCCCAGAATGATGAAATTACTTATAATGCTTTCTTCAAAAATTGTTGTATTTTTATAATTATATATTAGAAAATTTCCATTGAGAAGCACTTGGAAAATTAAAGGGCAAAGTAGAAATGTAACATCCACAACCATTTTGTCACACTTCCATTTTATTCAAATTACAATAATAGTTCTTCTTTGTATCAGGGTACCGTAAATTGCCTTTTTCATGTACTACACATCATGAACACTTTTACATGCTAGAGTATTTTCTGCAAACATCATTTGAAATGGTTGCTTGACAGTCTGCCAAATGGATATAAATTTGACCAGCAATTCTCTTCTGGATGGACTAACTGTTTGCAATGTTGGTTATCACCAATATTTCTATTTTTAGCTATCATCTAGGACAGGTCTAAGCATTCTCTGTTCACTACATATGATTGGAATAAGGTTATTGTCAAGTGTGGAAACAAAAATGATAAACTTAGTTTTTGTCTGTTCTTATACCTTTACAGTTTCTATTTTTAATGCTTATTTTACAATCAATGTAATATAACAGCATAATTTCATGTGCAGGTGTTATAGTTTGAACCTGAAATATGGAGGTTCAAATCAACAGGTTTTGCATACTTGATCTCTAGCATGTGGCATAATCCAGAAGCTGTGGGGCCTCTGGGAAGTGGGGCCTGATGGCAGAAGTGGTCACTGGATTTGGGCATTTGAAGGTTGTGCCAACTTACGTCCAGCCCAGGCCTAGTGGTACAACCACAAGCTCCTGCTACCGCAGACCCAGCCATTCCCAGTGACTTGCCAAAATGGCCCAAGAACCTCTGAACCTATGAGCCAGAACACCCCCCCCCCCCGCCACCCAACTTAAACTGCTTCTGACAGATACTGTGTCCTGGAAAGTGGGAAAGCAATGAATAAAGCATACAGCCTGCTAGCCCATGCCCCTATTCAGAGGACATGAGCATCTCCTTTAACTGTGGGTGGTTACAATCACAGTCATTTGCAGACCACTGATCTCAGCCACAGAGGCTTTGCAAAGCCTTTTTCTTCTGGAGTTTTCCTGAAGCCTCGAGATATTTTTAGAGAAGGGAAGCTTCCAGGGACTCCTAACTTCCTGCTGGCTCTCCTTGATCACTGTCAACAGTGGGGTTCTTCTTCAGCTGAGAGACGTGCATGTGTGCATGCTTGCGTGCGCGCGTAATGCCGCTCTAGCTTCCATGACATCACTCCGGCCTCCAAGTGAGATGCTTCTTCAAACCCTGCTTCCTTCCCAAGTTCAAGTTACCCGTTTTTCTTGTCCTTTCTGAACAGTTCCTTCATTCTTTTTACAATGCCTTCTTTTTTAAAAGCTTCCCATACCAACATAAGTAAAAGTACTCATTTGAAACTACCCCACCATCCTTACAACCTTATAATTTGTATTTGTTTTCATATTCATGCTTTTAACATGTACGCTTTCATAACTTTTGATGTGTGAAAACTTCCACGAGCCCATCACAACGGCATGACTGTATTTCCCAAATGCTCCTCACAAAGGGTTGTAGCCTATTTCATCTACTTCCCCCACTCACAGGTTAGCAGAAATGCTTTGTATTGTTACAGTGTGGTCTGCCTTTTCTAAAGTTTGTATAAGTAGGTCTTTTGATTTGCCTCATGGATTCAGCGGTATTATTTTGAAATCCATCAGTGTTGTTTTATCAATGGTATATCCCTCAGTTGCTGTTGACTACTACATGGCTATGCCATATTTTGCTCATTCACTTGCCTGTGAATAGACATTTGAGTTGTTTTTGGGTTTGGGGCTTTTATAAATGAAATCGCTATGAGCGTTTTGCTCACTCATCTCTAGGGGTGTATGCTTTCATTTCTCTTTGGTAGATTCTGGAAGAGTGGCTGTGTCATAAAGGGTGGATTTTAAATAGATTTATCTCTTTCTTAATGATGTGTTATGTGTGGACATACACATGGGTGAGGGTGCTTAAGGTCAGAATTGGAGTTGCAGGCAGCTGTGGGCCTCCGGATGTAGGTTCTGGGAACCAAACTCAGGTTTGTGTGCTCAACCACTGATTCGGCCCAAATATTTTAAATTTTTGAGTCTGCTAAAGTTTTCCAAAGTAATCATATCATATTACATCCCACCTGTGTGGGTCAGTGTTTCTAATTTTAGCTGTTCTCACAGACCCGTAGAAATAAAAGTATAGCATATATAATTTGAAAACCCCAAATTTGAAATGCTTCAAAATCTGAAGCCCTTTGAGGAGCCATTTGATATCATAGGTAGAAAATTGCATACCTAGACTCATGTGATGAGGTGCAGTTAAAACGCAGGCAAACCAGAAAACAAGAAGGCTTTGTGAACCCTAAAAGGGCTTCTTGTTTAGACTTGGGTGACATCTCTAGGAGACCCCATCACACATCTCCAAATATTCCAAACTCCAAAGAGATATGAAATCTGAATCACTGTGTACTAGTCTGGATTCGCAAAAGGAGCAGAACTGGTAGAATGAATATATTGTATATACAATATATATATATATATATTGTATATACAAGGCAGGTGTTGGTGGCACATGCCTTTAATCCTAGCACTCAGGAAGCAGAGGCAGCTGGGATCTCTGTGAGTTATGGGCCAGCCTGGTCTATAGAGCTAGTTCCAGGACCAGCTCCAAAGCAATACAGAAAAATGCCTGTCTCGAAAAACCAAAAAAAAAAAAAAAAAAAAAAAAAAAAAAAAAAAGAAAAGAAAAGAAAAAAAAGTGTACATACACACATATATGTATATATCACTCATAAGTCTCGGTATGGATGTACACCATCATTTCTGTTTGGTAAATATCTAGAAGAATGGCTGGCCATAGTAAGTGGGTTTTTAATTTAAATAGATTTATTTGTTTCCTAATTATATGTTTGTGTGTATATAATTATATGTATATACATACATATATGTGTGTATATGTGATGGGGATGTCTTTCTACATATGTGTTTCTCTTATTGGTTGATGAATAAAACACTGTTTGGCCAGTAGCCAGTAGAGGCAGGAAGATAGGTGGGGCTAGGAGACTAGGTGAGAGGCACAGGGAAGAGATACCATGTAGAGACCAGAAAGATAGCATGCACCAGGAATTCTCTGGTAAGGTAAGGCCATGTAGAAATACATAGATTAGTAGTTATGGGTTAAATAATTAAGACAGAGCTAGTCAATAAGAAGCCCAAGCTATCAGCCAACAGTTTTATAATTAATTTAGTGTTCATGTGTTTATTTGGGGCTAAAGGGCAGCAGGACTTGGCAGGACAAGAAAACAACAACATATACTAAGGTATATATTACATATATTAGAGTGACTTGCAGGTTATGCTCTACCTAGTCCAACAATGGCTGCCTACCAACAGAAAGTCAAAGAATATAGTAGATGCTCAGTTCTTGTGGCTGATGTCTCATTTGGTTTCAGCACACACAAGATTTCTGAAGAAGTATGCCCCAATGCCATTTAAGGAATCAATTTGCCATCCAGAGTAAGAGCAAGCAGGAAAGGGCTTCCTTCTTTCATGTCCTTCATCTAGGCTGCCAGTAGAAGGTATGGCCCAGATTAAAGGTGGAACTTTCCTCCTTATTTCATTTAGGTAGGGTCTCTCATTGACCTTGGAGCTCACTGATTTGCTAGGCTGACTGCTCAGTGAACTTCAGGGATCTACTTGTTTCTGTCTCCTCAATGCTGAGATTGCAGGCTCATGTCACCTGTCTGGCTTTTTATGTGGGTGCTTGGGGTTTAATCTCGGGCAAGCATTGAACTGATTTACCTAATTTCATGTTGAGAATCTCAAGGAAACTCATCTAGCCATATGCATATTTTTGTTGATGTGTTTTAAAATGTTCTACCTGTATACAAATAATGATTTTGTTTGTCTTATTTTTTTTTTGAGAGTTCTTTATATATAGTGTCTGGTCTGTGATGGTTTGGCTTACAATTTCTTGAGCATCATGACTTTAAGTCTTGATCTTCTTCTGGATTAATAACACTGCAGAGGCAGCAATACTCTTTCTAATGCTGGACAGGGACAATGTGCTGTGCACAGCTCCCAGTCAGTCACGAGGTCTTGAGGATAAACCATACAGATCCTGAAGTGTACTGTGTGGCTAAATCCTGATATTTCATAATTTGGATGTGTTTTGTAAATGTATGGTATTTTCAACTTATGATAGGTTTATTGGGGCATGAACTTTTTTGGTTTGGATATTATCAAGTTGTAAGCTGGAGGCATGAAAATTATTCAAGTGATAAAAGATCACAGAACTTCTGTGTGATGAGCAGCTTCATGTAATGCCATTTCATTAATGCTGTTGTAGATAATTGATATTCCAGACACAATTTTCCTACCTGATATACACTTTGCAAATATTTCCTCATAGTTGCATTCTGTCTTTGATTTTTTTAGTATCATTTGAAGAATAAATTTAATTTTGAAAAAATCAAATTTGTCATTTGTTTTGGTTTTTAGATTGGGTTTTCAGGTCCTTCTAAGACTTTATTATCTAACTCAACATCACTGAGGTCTTCTGCTTTTTTATTCTAGAATTCTTAAGCTGTATGTTTATGGCTTCTTTCTCTAAGCTACTTTTTGAGTATGGTGCACTTTTCTGCACTTGGGCGTGCACTTGTCTTAAGGCTGTTTGGGGAATGTATTCTCCACACGGGGCTGGCCCTCCAGCCTTCTTGAAATCAGTTGTTTCTGTGTTTGAGGTCTGTTCTAGCTATCTGCTGTAGTTAAAAATGAAGGTTTTTATGTTGGGGCCAATACCACACTGTCTCAACTATGCAGCTTTATTATAATTATTGAAGTTGGGTAATGCTAGTTTTACATTTTGTTCTTTTTCAATGTTGTTTTAATTATTGTCTGTGATTAGAATTTCCATATGAATTTTTGTAATAAGTTTATTCTTTTCTCCAGAAAAGCCTGCTGAGATTTGATAGGAATGATGCTGAATCAATAAATCAGTTTGGGAGATCTAACATCCTAGCAACACCGAGTCTCCAGAGCCATGAGCACAGGCCACCTTTTGACTTATTTAGGTCATCTTTAACATCTCTCAGCACTTTCAATTTTTTTCATTGTATAAGTCAAATGTAAAGAAGGAAATTTTAGTGAGCTTTACCTCTAAGTAGATAACATTTCGAATGCTATTCTAAGTGACACTCCTTTTTAATTTCAATTTATAATTGTCCATTGCTAGTGCATAGAGATAAAATTGATTTTTGAGTATTGATTTTATGTGGTAGAACTTTTCTGCACCTACACATCAGTTTTAATAGCTTTTTCTTTGGGGAACCCATTGACTTTTCTGTGTAAATGATTGTGTTATCTGTGAACAAATATGGTTTTAATTCTTTCTTGTGCCTTTATTTTTTCCTTTTTGCTTTATTGAATTTGATAAAACCTTTAAGAATGTTGGATGGATATAGTGAGACTGAATATCTTTTCCTTATTGTCAATTTGAAGTCAGACATTCTGTCTTTCATGATCATGATGTTCACTGTAGAGTTTCCAAGTCAGTCCTGATTGCATAAAGGAGTTTCTTTCTATTCCCAGCCTGCTGAGAGGTTTTTCTTTTAGGAATGGAGATTTAGTTTTTTCAAATGTTTTTTTTCTGCTTGTTGATGTAAATTACATTTGAGATTTTAAAAATGATTTCTGTCTTTAAATTACAATATAACTACATTATTTCCCCCTTTTCTTTTCTCCTACATACTCCTTTCTCTCTTTCAAATTCATGGCCTCTTTTTCATTAGTTGTTTTTACACATATATGCATATTATAGATATATATGCATATCATATATATTCCTAAGTACATAAACACAACATGTTCAGCTACATTATCCTACTTTGTATGTATGTTTTCAGGGTTGACCATTCAACACTGGATAACCAGTTGGTATGCTCTTCTCTGTGGAAAGACTATTGCATTTTTAAATATTAAATTAATAAAATCTTCTTGTGATAGATACTGCTTAGACTTAATGGATTGTCCTATTTGGATAATTTTGGACTTGACTCCTAAAAGTCTATTTGAAACATTTGCATCTATGTTTAAGAGATTTATTAACCTATAGTTTTTTTTCTTGTAATAATGTTGTCCATATTTAGTATTAAGGAAATGTGATCATGCAAAGACCTGTGGAGTTTTTGTTTCTTATCAGCTGCCTTTAATTGGCAGAATTCACTACAGAAGCCATTTGGCCTTGAAATTTTTTCATAGGAGTGTTTTAACAGCAAATTCAGTTGTTTGATGAAAGAAGTTATGCTCAGGCTACTTCTTCCTAAGCAAGCTTTGGTAGCTTGTATCATATAAGAATTTTGAGTACTCCAAGCTGTCAAATTTACTAACATGAGTAGATTCCTAATATACCCTATAATCCTTTTAATATCTATCATAATTTTACATCTCTAGCATTGTCAACTTGAACTTCCCTTTCTTTGCTGGTTAACCTGGCCATGGATTTATAGATGTGCTTAGAATACTAGATCTTAGTTTTATTAATTTTTTGTTGTTTACTTTTACTTTTTTGGTATTTGTTCTTATTTCCAGTCTTCTGAGTGCCTCATTGAGTTGGGGCACTCGGTGCTATTAAACTCCCTCAGAGTGCAGCATTGGCAGCATCCTGCAAATGGCAAATGCTGTACTTTTATTTACTTTATACTTTCTAGTCAGTTTTGATTTTTTCAATTGATGATTATTTGGAAATATATTAGTTACTTTTTACATATTTATGTTTTTAAGATCTTTCTGTTGCTGGTTTATAATTTAATTGTACTTTAACCAGAAGATGTACTTTGTTCAAATTCAATTTTTTTTAAATCAATCAAGACTGGTTTTCTTCCACAGAGAATGGTTTATTTTGGTAAATGTTCATTTCAATAACACTTGAAAGAACTGTTTTTTGTTTTTTTGATGTATTGGATGGAGGGTGTTCTATCAGTGTCAAACAGGTCAAGTCACTTGATTTTCTTTAGTTTTACATTCCTTGATGATTGTCTTCTTGTTCCATCAATCATTGAGAGAAAATAATTTAACAAACAATTAACAAAATTGTTAGCTTGTGTTTTTACTAATAGTTCTCTGTTTTTGTTCCATAGTGTTGACTTTTTTGTTTGGAACTAAAAAGGTGTTTAGAATTGTTTATGCCCTGCTGATGAGTTGAACTCTGTATCATTTTGTCATTCCTGATTGGATACTAAATACTTGTGTATTGGTATAAATATTATGAAGTTTTGTTCTGGGTTACACTTATGTTACTTAGAAGCATTTTAGTCATTGGTTCTTACTGGATTTCACTTGTACACTAGGCTATGTTTAGTCTTGGCATAATTACTCCTCATCACTAAAGCAAAGCTGTTTGGGTGTTCTATCTCCTGTCTTGTAACTCATGGTTGTTTCATCTTGTGGGTAAGAACAGGCTCTTTCCCTAGCTCTATGTGAACAGCAGCACTGTATTCTTAATTCTCTGCCATTTCTTCTTTGGGGCTTAAGTATTGCCTCACAGGCACACAGAGTACAATCCTTGTAGATCTCTTATTCCTCCAGACTTTCAGCTCTAGTCCAAACTCAAGAAGTTCACTGGGTCCTTCTTGCTCCTGTAAGGAGTAAGGGTTTTCCGCCCATCCTGCTGCCGCGCCAGCCCCAATTAACATACCGAGACGCTGTATTTGATATAATGCTGTTGGCCAGGTACTAGTTTCTTATCAGCTAGCTCTATCTTAATTATTAACCCATTTCTATATATTTCCGTGGCCTTATCTTACCAGGGAGAGGCAGCTGGCGGTTCTGCTCTCTCCAGACTCTCCATCTTGACTCCTCCTTACTACTTCCTCTTTTCCCCTTGTCTCCTAGTCCCTCCTATCTTCCTTTCCTATTGGCCAACAGTGCTTTGTTCATTAACCAGTATGAGAAACATATTTACAGAATGACATCTCCCATCAATCTCCCTCTGGTTTGACAGTAGGGAAACATTGTCAAAGCAGCAACTTGGTACAACCACAAAGTTCTCCTCCTTGTTTGGCCCCCACGCCTCTCTACATCCTTATTCCAGATACCCCATTGTGTGTTCTGATGGGTAATATCTTAAAAACAATGTCTTATTGCTTATTTTGTTTTAGGTTAGCTTTTGAGATAGGCTCTCCCATGTATACCAGGCTGGTCTGGAACTTAAAACCCTCCTGCTTCCCAAGTTCTAGATGTATAGGTATGCACCATTATGCCTGACTTGGATGAGCTATTAATGTACAATTATAAGAAGTGAGATGGACTCAATATATTTTCATTGACCTAGGAAAAGGAGTTTGTTGTCTGTCTATCTGTCTTCCCTTTGTGGTTTGACTGTGGATCCCACTCTCCTCCATTTTCTCCTTTCACTAAATTGGTCATAATAGTTTGAAGATAGCTTTGTGGGTTCTTCTTATAGGAAGTCTAAGAAACCTCAGACCTCTAGAACAGTGTATTTTTTACAAGTAGGCAGGGCTTATCAACATGGATTGAGGAACTCAGCATTATTCCTTGACAGTCACAGCAATGCTACCTTACTTCTCTGGGGATCATTGTTTCTGAGACTCCTAATGGTACTTGTTACACAGCACATTGTCACAATAACTAACTGATACATGGTGCTCAATAAATATCAACATACTTTTTTTCTAAAATATGTTGTGATTATATTAATATTTACAGCATATTTAGCTTGACAAATTGAACGTTATCTTTATGTTTTAACTTTTGAAGGTGCAATAAATTCAGTCACATTTTTGTCACTGTTTTGTTTCTCAGAACCATTCCTGATTTTGCCAAGCACCTGTGAGCCACGGTTACATGAAACATTAATGTCTAATTTCACTTCCAGTGAGTGAAAAGAGATAAAACCCTTTATGGCAGCTGCTTGTAGAAGCAGCCAAACACAGAAGTTGACAGAGGCAGCGAACCGCATAGCCCTAGGGGTTGGTCTCAAACAGCCATCTATTTCTCTTCTGACTCCTCCTACATTTCCAACCTTGTGTTTCTGATGGGCAATTTTCTGGTGTGCAGCATAGGCCAGCTCAGTGCCACCGTGGCCTTCCTCCTACTGTGGTCTAGTCTCTATCCTCTTGGTTGACTGCCAGCTCGGAATTCACATCCTTGCTTGGTTCTGGTGTTACTCTCTGCATCTCTCCCAGCCTATTAAGGACCTGGAGGCTCCTACTCAAAGAATACCTCCACTAACATTTGGAAACACAACAGTGATAGCAAGTCCTGCTGTGAGATGGACAGAGGGACAACTGACCTTCCTCACCCCTGAGTTCAGGTCCTACACCACACACTTGCTTTCATTGCCAAGGCCAGTTATTTCAACACTTTTTTTATTTGCTAGTTAATACTCCCCACACATGAAAATTTCTATTCTTGTCTATTACCTACTTCTCTCTTGAGGTCTTGATTTTTAAAAATCAATTTATATGAATTCTTTGTGTAGCAGAGATATCAAACTATTTCTGTAGTGTTTGCTGTGAAATCTTTTGGCTAATATTCATTTGTTACTTTTGCTTTTGCTCTACAGAAGATGCTTTGAGTGCAAGGCTTATGCCCATAAATAGCAAGGGCCACATTTAAGTGCATGTACTTTCATCTTTACATGGTCTATAATATGTTTTCTCAGGCAAACTAAGTATCACTATGGAATGCTTAGATTAGCAGCCAAAGATGTGTTCAGGGGAAGAAGAAATTGGATCGCTGTGTGACAGGAATGGCTAATGACATTTTATCCCTGATGAGACTCTGTGGCCCACTCTTCATTTATGGATTCTAAAATATTTATTGCACATCTACTCTATGCCAGGCTCTACTGTCTGGGACATTCTGAACCCTTGTTTAATGGTCACTGAGATTTAATTGAGGTTTGATGAGATGGATGAATGGTAAACAATATCAATAAAGTTGAGTATTCCCTTAACTGTACTCTTGGAGTTATTAACTTTAGAATCTATAGAGACAATCCTGAGAGAGTAGAGCAGACATAGTCCCTACCCTTCAGATGTCCCAGAAGATTGGAGAAGGCAGACAAGCAAAAGACAATTACAATGAAGTATTGCAGGTGCTGTGATAGAGGACATGGGGTTTTGGGGGTCTTGCAAATATGCAGCCATGTATCTATCTATGTTTAAGGGCAAGACACAGCTTCCTGGACTAATAATGTCCAAATTGAGACCTGGAGGACATCTAAGAATGTCTGAGCCTAATGGGTTGGCGGACACTGCCTTCTGGGAAAGATGTATCTCTTCTTTGAAGCGAGAGAGAAAAACTGTGTCTTTGAGAATGGAAGGTGCTGTAGAGTATATCCCAGAGCTGGCATTTGAGAAGGGCCAGATGTTATCATGGCCAATCCTTATATTGTCTGATTCCTCCCTCACTCCCTTCTTCCCTCTTTCCCTCCCTCCTTCCCTTCCTCTTTCCTTTCTCTCCTCTCTCCCTCCCTTCCTTTGTGCATTTATTTACTTAGTGCATGTATTTGCCAATGGAAGTCAGAGGACAACTGTAGTAGTTGTTTCTCTCTTTCTCCATCTGGTATCTCTGGATCTGACTCCAGTTATCAGGCTTAGTGGCAAGCATCCTTACCTGATGAGCCATCTCACTGGTCCTCCTCCTTCTTTGAACTTTTTAAAACCTTTGTTAAATACACAGCCATTACCACTTACCAATGAAATGGAGGATGACTTGAGAGTCAAGACCATCAGTTTCCAAATGTTCTGTGTGTCACAGCAATGTGGCTTTGGTAAGTTAAACCTACCTGGGTCTGTTCCCTGTTCTGTGAAAGTGGGGACCAGTCAGTACCAGGACTCACTGTGAGTCACGGAAACTACAGGGACTCTCTCTGAGCACAGTTGTTGAGTGGCATTATGTTCTCTTCTTCAGTCCATTAATTATGCCTGTGTCCCAAGCTCATAAGAGGCACCTAAACCTAAGAACAGTCACAAATAGCCAGATTCTAAGAGGAGATTTTCCCCCAAGTCAGCAAAGCAAATCCCCCAGCTAGATTCTGCCTAGTCCCTGCTTCAAAGCCATCAAGCTATCGATTTCCAGGGAAGCAGTCAAGCCAGTGAGTGAGAGCTCCTGGGGGCTACTTGGGAACTGTGGGGGGATTTTGTTGGCAGAGCCTAGTACATTATGGGCCCTCAGTTAATACTCATTGAAGTTTCATTGACGTTTGATGAGATGGATGAACCATACAATATGTCAATAAAGTTAAGTATTACCCTAACCACATTCTTAAAGTTATTAAAAGTGTCAAGAGTAGGGTGATTTATTTCTTCATTCTATGGAAACATTGCAAAGACAGTATGTCTAAAAGACGTGCAGGGCTTAAATGATAATGATTTATCTTTTTGGTCCTCCTTAGTGTTTGGAGTCATGGACCATTTCTGATGCCATATTGTCTCTTTAAGGTCTTTGGCCATTTGACACCATTTTTTTTTTTTTTTTTTTTTGGCCCTAAGAGCTTTGGGAGATTGCTGTCTAGGCAGGAGGCTCAAAAGCTGATGTAAATCCATTCCCTAGTCACCTCCTGTCTGTGGCTGATCTCTGGCAGCTGCCTAAGTGTGACCCTTTACATTTGACACCATTGCCCTTGAGTAATGGGTACTTTATAGGCGTGGGGTGGGAGGGGTGTTGACCAAAGCTCTGACCCTGAATTAAGAGATGAAACCACAGCTCCCCCTCTGACATAGTATGTCTGCTGGAAGGCTATAAGCATCAGTGACCACTGTAGCTGGAATTATCTGCTCTGAGAATTATTGCTCACTGTGAAAACACTTGGCACATCCTGGTATGCAGAGGGACCCCTGGTGGGGCCAGCCCTGGATTCCCCTAGCGACACTGTCACAGTAGTCTAAGGACATGAGAATCCCGAAATTCAGTGTGTGCCTTTCAACATCTAAGATACACAAGCCGTGGGTACAGAGCCTGTGCAGATGCTATCCAGCAGTGTGTTCAGAGAAACGTTTGGAAAACTGGTTTACTTCCTGAACTAACAACGTGATTAAAAACCACGTGCAAAATGACAACAGCTGAAACAATAACTAACCTTCCATCCTTGCAACCTCGGCAAAACCCGCACCCCCCCACCCTAGCTGCTCACTGACACCCCCTTTTTTCAAGGAGTCTGCTCTCTTGAAAGCTTAAGCTGAAGGCTTTGTGTGAGCTCTCTTCCTGCCTCCTGCCTCCTCCAGGACCATCTCCACGTTCTGTGCCATTCTTGGCCTCGAGGGGGCACCAGAGCTTGCACATAGCGAGGTGGTGGCTTCTTGAGACAAAAGAGTTGGATTTTGGATGCCAATTTGTCTTAACATTGTGTAAGGTCTGTCTCAAGCCGAGAGGCCATATACAGACCGAATCGGGATGCACATTTTCTGGCTATTCTGTTTCTAGCCAGGGAATGCCAGTGGTCCACAACACCAGGTGATGGGGAGAGCTAGATTCTGCTGTTTTTGAGTGGCAGACTCCATGCTATCCGGGTGAGCGACTGGGAGAAGGGGTCCCTGAAATAAGATCTTCTGAAGCAAGTGGCTTCTCCTCACCTCGCCCCTTGCTGTATAGGAGGTCGCCTTCAGCAATGAAACAAAAGGTCCAGAGACTCAGGCAAAGAACACAGCAAGGTGTGAGGATCAAGAAGAAAGAAAAGGAAAGGATGTGAGCTAAGGGCAAAACCAAGGAGACAGAGAGAAGCTAATATATGGTGATTGTTCTAAGCAGTGTTATGGGTTTTTGGAGCAAAACACAATTTGTAGGAAGCAAACTTCCCCAAATGTGAGTACTTAATACAGAAGAAAACAGAAGGATTGATAATGGAAATTAGGCTAATGAATAAACAAGCTGCTTAAAAAATGGGCTCCTCTTGCAGTCCGTTATTTTTAACTTAGTGGCAATTTGCATACTAGTTAATTTGCATATATTAAATACTGCTCCCCTTCTCCTTCCCACCTCCTCCACTTCAGAGTAACATTTCATTACGGTGCTGCTGGGCCTGAGGACTCGTAGGCTCCAGAGAGTTTATTAATTTATCCAACACATGCTGTGTACATTTTTATCACTCGCTGCACAGTGGACCCGGTATCTTTGAAGTCATTAACAAGACAGGGGTGTTCTGCTCGAGGTATTCAAAAGACAGCAGAGAAAAGCCAGCCTGCAAAAAATATGTACCAGCGGAACAGGGGATGATCATGTTTGGCATCTGCCCTTTCTAGGAAGACAGAACTGAGCCACGGATGACTCCTTCGCCTGTATCGGGGAGCCTCTGGATTGCTTCTCTTGCTTATTTATTTTAATTGCTATAAAAGAAAGAGAATGGATCCCCACTTGGTCACAGATGCCCCCAAAGGACTAGCCACACCCTCCATTTCCCTTGGTGCTGTCCACACTGGAGACATGACCCTTAGGGACCTTCCAATACTCCTGCTGATGAGATGGGCTGGGGAATGAAGGCTAGGCACCTTCTCTCCTGTGCCTGCTGTCAACACCTGAGGCTACCTGGCTCATCCTTGGCTGCAACGTCTCCTCATTGCCCTCTCCTGGGGCCCTTTCCACAACTCTCCCTTCCTCTGTAGCTTCTGTTATGTTAGGACTTTCTGCCTTGAGCTTGGTTGTTTAGAGAGATGCTCTGCAGGCATGAGGACTCCCATAGGTAGAGAAGGACGGCTACCACTCAAGGGGTTCCTTCAAAAAGCTACCAGCACTGGCCCATTTTTACTGATCGCACTGTTATTTCCCATTGTTGTCTTCTCAGTCTGGATATTTGTCCTGGTTTCTGCCACCTCAGGTGCTTCAGTTGAAGAAAGGCCTGTTAGTGTGTGTGTGCCTAGAGCTGGGGAGGCTTTTCTCCAGATACCAATGAAAACTGAAATCAAGTTAAATATAATGTGTCTAATTTTTCTTTCATTAAATATTTGTTGAATGCCTACTGTGTGCCAGCCAACCAGTTGTAGAGACATGGAGCTTATATCCTGTAGGCAGAGACAGGCAACACACACATACATGATAAACAATCAATACTGTTTGGGATGGATAAGTGTTAAACCAGGGGGTAAGTGAGATGATGGAATAGTGGGTGACAGAAGGGAGAGGGCCTTTCTTTAGCTGAGGTCATCAGGGTCAGCTTCTCAGAGGACATGCTTTGAGTCATCTAACAAAGGAAAATGAGAGGGAGGTAGGTCAGATTCAGGAACTGTGTCCATTTGTCTGTGTGTCTTGGCTCTTACTGAGCTTTTCATGTAGTGGCCTTGCATTTGGCTAAAATAATCTACCAATCCCAATGTTCTTGTCACCCCTTGGTCCCAAGGGATTAACTAGCAGGTGGTTCTGAGTCTAAGACGCAGCCGTTCGTAGGACCCTCACTTGATTGAGATGACAGGTCATGCAGAGCAGACAAGATCCCTTCAAAGTATCCTGAAGGTTAGACTCCTCTGGAGAGACAGTGGTGCACAGTGGTTAGCTAGACACTCAGGACAAGTCTCCTGGCTTTCCTATCCTTCAGTTTTCCAATCTGTAGAGTAAGAAAAAGAAATGTACAAAGATTGATATCTACAAAAGGCTCAATAGATATGCCCAAGTGTGAGAATGATGTTGAAGAATTTTTGTGTGTTATAATGAACATCTACAGAGGAGAAAACATTCCAAGAATGGTCTCTGAGCCCCCAATGGCTTCAGGCAGAGGACCAGGAAGCCTTGGGTTTCAAAGTTGGTCCACTAGCCTCATAACAGCATTGTCCTTGAGCAAACTATCTAATCTGATTATGACTTGGTTTGCTCATTTGTAAGATGAAGATAATAACAGTGTCTCCCATATGTACTGTTATGGGGATTAATGTGTCAATACTTATAAAACATTAAACCCATGTGAGATGCTGTGGTTAATACTGTTTTGCTGACCTGGCCTGTGGCAATAAGTAGCTGGATTCCCTTGATTAACATGAGCTGGTTGCATTCTTCATGCAGCATACTGCCATCCTTTAGATCCCGGATTGTCTGCTATGCTATCATTTCAGTACCATTTCCCCCACCACGGATGGCTTTACCTAAGTCCAAGTCGTTTTCTTTCCACAGTGTGACAACAATGGTTCCAGATTATCTCCCTATTCCTGCCCTTCCTAAGTCATTTGCCAATTGCAGGGCAAACAGGCAATGCCATAGAACACTCAGTGGCCACCCAAAGATGTCTGTTCACTTCTATAATAAAATCACTCTTTGTCCCACCTCTAAAACTTTGACTGCCATGTCCCTTGCTATGTCCCCAACCTTAGTGGTTCTCACTTTCTACTGTGCCTGCCACACTCCCATGACACTTGCTATTCTATTCACAAAGACAGCAAACTATGGCAGCCCTCAGGTCTTCAGACAGTAGATGTTTTCTGCCTCAAATATGTTTTTCTGTGGGCTTTGTATGGCTGGGAAAGCAATGAGGGATTTCATTTGACTATGAATAATAGAAGAGTCCAACAATAGTGACTTTCATATATAGTAGTATATATTTTTTGTTATTTGATTAGAAGTCTATAAAAGTGGGCATCCATCATTGGCTCAAAACAAGAGGATAAAGTCCATAAGATTTTCTTTCATAGTTGCAAGAAATTTGCCACAACCCAGCCATATTATTTACACTTTATGCAGGAAAATAAAACCCAAAGAAGGCATCAGAAGACAGTCCTGTGGCCCAGGAGATGGCTCAGTGGCTAAAGTACTTAATGTACAAAACCATGAGAACCTCAGCTCAGATCCCCTGCACCCCCACAGAAGACAGGCACGATAACAGGTGATTACAACATCAAGAAATGGAGATAGGCAATGCCTAGTTAGTTTTAATTGTCAACTAGATACAGCCTAGAGGAATCTGTGAGGAAAGCCTTGGTTGAGTAATTGTCTAGATGAGACTAGCCCATGAGCATGTCTGTGAGAGAATGTGTTGATTATTAAGTGATGTGTCAGGATGCTTGCTCAAGTGGGCAGTATAATTCCTTTGACAGGAGGTCCTGGGCTATGTAAGAAACCTAGCTAAGCATGAACTGCTAAGTGAATCAGCAAGTAACATTCCTCCATGGTTCTTGCCTTTAGGTTCCTGTTTTGACTTTCTGGCTTGACATTTTCGAGATGGACTATGGCCTAGAAGTGTAAACCAAAACTCTATACAAGTTGTCTTTGGTCAGATTGTTTCATCACAGTAATAGAAAAGCAGAACAGGCAATTTGGGGCCAGCCTGTCTAACCAAAACAACAAGCTCCAGGTTCAGTGAGAGATTCTATCTCAAAAAATAAGATGAAATAAGGAGGTGATAGAAAACAGCCAAAGTCAAAGTCAGCTTCTGATACACACACACACACACACACACACACACACGGACAGAATGTGCTGAGGTCAAAATTCTTCATTGTAAAGGGCATCCTGTAGATTATTAATCACCTCTAAAATTACCAACCAGTTATAAGTTCACTAAATGATGTTATATATTATATTTATTATATCATCATGTCTATATCTCTGAAATCTTTTCACAGATTATAGGAAATTCCATTACTTGAATGAATAGGCAGTGTATCTGTTGTATCTCTTCAAGTCTTTGTCAAGGTTGTGTTACCAATAATTATGTCTAATGTGATTTGTTCTTAGTGTGTCTGTGTTGATACCAAAGAATACACTTCCTAATCTAGGGACTCATATTCCTTTATTATGCAATCTGCCCAAGGAGTTTTTATGGTGTCATATTGCTCTTTCAAATATCAGACCTAGCACTTTTCCCAAAATACAGCAAATATACAAGAGTGGGATAAAAGAGACTAAGATGAAAATCTCTAGAAATAACTTAGGTCAGGCATTAATAATGACACCCTAATCAGAAATTGTACTAAAGTTCTAAAACTGGCTATGAAGTCACTCGTGCAAATTATTCACAACTTGGTTATACATCTGATAATTTTTCTTTGTAGACCAAGAGGCTAAAAGATAAATGAGGTCAGTTAATAGCCAGAGGGTTGTGGATGAGAAGTCAAAACTTGGATTTCTTTTGAAACCTGCTACTTATCAGACTTACTGCCTTGCTACTCTGGAGCAGTCTTTTCTTCAGAGGTCTCAAAGAGGGACCAGGGTCCTTTTCAATCCTGTGTCAAGGAGTCACTGTAACAACTCGGATAAAAGGCAGCATTGAACAGTAGTGGAACTCTATTATTGCTGCTTCTGGAGGAGTTTGTGTCTCCAAGTGGGAAACCATGGCTGTCAGATCCATGATTGTGGCTGTAAATTCTGTGGGATGTTGGAAGCACAGGCTGTTTTGGGTTGATCATATTCTCTAATTGGGTGTCACCTTTCATGAGCCAAGCAGCTGCCAAACCTGATTGCCTCTGATTTAGTTTCTTGGAACCGATCAGCATATTGTTTTGTTAACAACTATCTGAGGATCAAGAAGTCTTCAGAGTGCTAGCATTTGCAATCCAGCAGCTGTCCGGTGGGTGGGGAGCTGTCTCTGTAATCTCAAATGGGACTCACATCCCAATCTCTCTGGATGCACCAATGTGGTGACAAAATTGAAAAGGGGGTTCAGTGACTCCCCACTGCCCCCAGTGTTCCGTAAGTAAGTTTTATATTTTAATTAAGAAAATACAACCTCAGTTCTTCCTAGACCAATCTGCCCCTGTTTATAAATTAATTAGGAAGCACAGAGCCAAGAATGAGGTTGGAGACAGCACTCACATCACCTTAATAGCTGGAATCTAGCCAGTATCTTCTGTTCCTTCATCTATAACTCTGAACACATATTTACCCATCCATCCACCATCTTTCCATCCATCCATCTCTCTGTTTGTTCATCCATCCATCCATCTGTCCATTTATCCATCTATCCACCTGTCCACCCATCTGTACACCAGTTATCTGTCCTTCCATTCTTTAAAACATGGCTATCTATTCAGTGATTATTTGTGATGCAAAAGACAGTGACACATAAGCTTTACCTTCAAAGAGTTTATGGTTTAGTTGATGGCTAAAAACAGGTTCATCTGAGGTTTCACATTCCTCAGTGCTTCCCTGAACAAACCTTCTACTGGACCTCTCTGTCTTGGAGTCTGTTTATAGGATCCTGAGTGAGAGGTATGGGTCTTCTCTTCCCAAGCTTCCTCTGTGGTACCTTATCTAGTGTGTGGTTATGCCATTTCTCGTGCTATAGGTGACTGAAGGAAGTTTTTAAGTGTTTCCTCCACAAGGGCAGGGTCTTCTCCCAAATTCTGAGACTCTCTAGACTTTCTCAAGCTCTTCTCCCCAAAACATCTTCTATGGGGTATTCATGGAGGCTCACTGTGGTGGTATATTGCTTGCACTTAAAGCTTGTATGAAGATAGGATGGAGCTTGCCACTAGCTAACCACAGAGTTCTGGAGGTCTGTACAGACAGACAAGAAGTGACATGGCTGGGTGGAGGGAGGATATAAACAGGAAGAAACAGGAACTTGCTTGCTGTACCTCTAGGAAGCTAAGGAGGTAAAAGTGGCTTTGGCTTATTCCTTCTTCTTCTCTCTGATCTCTCAGCATTTTCCTTTATATCAGACTCCAGGCTTTTAGTATTTAGACCAATTAAGAACTCCATTTACAGTTTAGCTTGAAAAAAAAAAAAAGTGGTGGCCAAACACATACACAATATCTAAGAGAGTAGAACTATATAATGCCTGGATGTAGCTAATGTAACATGTCAGAGTGTAAATGACTTGTGATGGAGTTCCCTGTGAATGGAGGGTTTTGTTGTTGTTGTTATTGTTTGGTTTTGGTTTTTTTTTTTTTGTTTTTTGTTTTTGTTTGTTTTGCCTGCCAGTTTTCACTCTAAAGCTTAATATTAATTATAATTGTTTGGCCAATGGCTCAGACATATTACTGACTAGTTTTCACAATTAAATTAATTCATATTTACTAATCTGTGAATCACCACATGCCTGTGTCTCTTACCAGTAATGTTCTTACCCCTTTGTCGGCTACATGGTATCTCCCTGACTCTGCCTTCTTCTTTTCCAAATCTCTGTTTGGATTTGCTGCCTGGCTCTAATCTGTCTGGCCATTGGACAAATCAGGTTTATTTATCAACCAATAAAAGCAACACGCATTTGCAGCATACAGAAGGACATCCCATGTTTTTAAAAACACATTTTTAAAAGTCATGTATTTGAGCATTGGGACCTTAGCTAGTGGTGCTTTCTAGAAGGGACTGCCTTGGGTGAGGTGGGCCTTGAGGCTTTGTAGTGTGCTCCAACTTCCCATCGGCTCTCTGTTTCCTGCACTGTGAGCAGCCACCTCACACTCCTGATGCTGCAGCTTTTCTACCAGGCTTGACTGTACCCTTAGACTGTGAGCCAAAGCAAACCATTCCTCCCTAAGGGGTTTCTGCCAGCAACCAGAAGAAAAGCAACTAATGTAGAACAGTTGCTCTGTGCCTTGGAAGGTGTGTTGGATGCTGAAATATCCACTGGTGTAGGGCTGTGTAGGGCTAAGCCATCATCTGCTTGGGATGGCACTTTTAGCACCAGGATTGAAAATTTATGTGGCTCAATGCCCAGCCAACATAAACAATGAAACAACCAGGTGAAGATCATGGGGGCCTGGAAATAAAGCTACAGGGAGCTGCTGCTTCAATCCAGACAGACTGCTGCCTCCACAGGAGGGCTGGCCTCACAGCCAGACCTCAGATTCTTCCACAAGATAAGATATCTGTGTTTTTAATTCAATTTTAGGAAATACTATGCCCAGGAAGCAAAATATATCCGTGAGCCGTATGTGGCCCCTAGGCTGTGGTTGTCTGTTTCTGTTCTGAGCCACTGTGCATGGCTGAGATAGCGCCTGAAGCCTAAATAGTGAGCAGGGTCTTGTGTTCATCTCTATGGGGGTTCTGCCCCTGATGGGCCACTGGGAGGCAGGGTAAACTGGGGGCTGGGAGGTTGGAGTCTGTGTAGTCTGAAGAAGGGTCTGAGAACAGAAAGTGTAAAATATGCTTCTAAATGTGAATTGGCCACTTGCCTGTCTGTGGACTTGGGGAAATCTGCAGGTTTTAAGAGCAAAATCTTATTTGCAAATGTACTTATTCCTTAAATTCCTTCTTAAAACATTACTGTATGTTATTTAATCTTTGTGAAATCCTTCAAGGATTCCCAACTGTACACAAGATAACAGTTGGCAGTTAAACCCCTCCATATTAAGACTGCACATTCAATTCATCCATTCAGGTGGGAATTCATACATTTGATATATACACAAATAATTATACAAATTCTTATCAATGCTCTTTTTTTTTCAGGGAACCATATCAAGTACTTCTGGAATATGAAAATGAATAAGATGTTGTCTAATCCTTCCATGCCTCCAAAGACAGCAGAGTAGTGTGGGGTAGTAGGTTACAATATTGTATTCAATGACTGCTTACCAAGTGTCTGGGCTGGTTTGTATGATTATCGATGTGGTAGGATTTAGAATCACCCAGGAGACAAAGCTCAAAGCACACCTGTGAGGGATTATTTAGCTTACATCAGCCTCCTGGCATGCCTATGAGAGGTCTTGATTAGGTTCATTAAGATGGCAGTGGTACCTCTCCCAGAGCTTGGGTCTTGGATTACTGGACTGCACAAAAAGAAGGAATTTAACTGAGAATAAACATTCGTCATCTTCTCTGCTATGGATGGGTCTCTGCTATGGCCAGCTGACCTCCTGTTCCTGCTTCTATGTTTCCCTGCCATGATAGATTACATCCCCCTAAACTGTGAGCCAAGCTGGACCCTCCTCCCTTAAGTTGCTCTGTCAGGCATCTAACACAGCAGTGGGAAAAGTGACTATACTAGTACTTGATACTATTCTTATCACTTTTAATTGAACTTTTCCACTTAGTCCTCACAACTGTCTATCTAAGAAGGGACTATTTTTTCTGACCTAGTTTGGAAGGAATATGGAGGCACATGTTGTTTCAGCCCTTGTGTAAAGCTCAGATGTTACAGGAGCCGAGTAGCAGCCTGGTGTAGATCCTCATATGGAGAGGATCTGGATCTCTGTGCTCTGGTGGAGAGTATGGCAGAGGCAATAAATACCGACCTGATGGAGATGCCTATGTCTAATAAGTGGAGAGAGGTGTGGGTGGAGAGAAGGGCTCATGAAAAAGTTTCAAGCAAAGGCTCTACACTGTCACAGAGGACAAGGGAAAGCAGCACTGGATAGCTAGATAGTGCTGAGGCTGTGGGGCCAGTTTCTAACAGAGATGATCTGAGTGGAGGATGCTGAGACCTCACAGGACCCTGCAGAGGAAGAAACAGAAGAGCATCAAGAACTCCTACCTCCTTTTAGACACTACAGTGTTCATTATCTTTTCCGACAAATACAAATCGCAATGGAGTGGCATCTCCCCACAGCAGATTAGCACAAACTCAAATGATCCATGCTACTTAGTGTTGGTCCTGGGCTTTCTTTTGTACAGGTTGATGGATTCAGCTGGGAAAGACAATTTTGAGTATAGTTTGGTAATTTGTGTGTATGCATTTAGGATGCAGGTACTTTCTGCTAACTCCCCTCCATGCATTTAGCACAGAAGCAAACCTAGCAGCGCTCGCTTATGAAAGGCAGGAAGCAGGAAGTTTTAGAAACAGGAAAGTTGAAGTGGTATTCTCTGGTAAATGGTCATATAAATAAATGGTCACAATGTGGGCCAGGAACACTGTAGCTTCTTATCATTCTTGAAATAAACCCCAAGGCTGGCCGTGCCTTGGCCCCTGCCTCTGTCTCAGCCTCACTTTTTTTTTTACCATTCTTCTCTCTATGTTACAGACCCAGGAGCTCTTCATCGTTCCTCAAAGAGACCAAGGCAGCTCCACCCCCATACCCATTGATCTTGCTGTTTTTTGTCCTCATGGGGTTCTTCGTCCAAATATCCATATGGCTCACCCATCGCCTCATTTGTCTCTCTGCTGTAGCACTAACATGATGAGCAGCTTCAAGAATGGTTCTCATTGTCCCCTCCCTTGGTTTGCATAACACGTGGTCCCCATCCCTGGCTGCAGCTGGACTGTTGCTAAAATAAGTCGAGTCTAAGAAAATGGGAAGCTAGGTTTGACACCTGATTACAAAATGCGGTGAGCTGCCTCTGCTTCTGTCCCTCTGGCTCTTACAGTTTGTTCTCTGATGAAGCGGGATGCCATGTTATAACCCAGCTGTGGCGAGGCCTTCGTAGTAAGGGACTAAGAGAAGCCTGTGACCAGGAGCAAGGGAGCCAGATTGGTTTCCAAGAGCAACCCTCTGCTAACTGATTCTTGAAGCAAGTACCTCTGTGGCTAGCCTTAGAAATGGTTGTGAACCTGGCTGACCACTTGGCTGTCCCCCTGAAGCCTTGCCCCAGAGGACACAGTTAAGCTACTTCTGGGTCCCTGTCCTCCAGAAACTGTGTGGTGACAAATACTGCTTTTTAAAACTAGTTAAGGGAATTTGGTTGCACAGTAGCAGATCACTGACCCAGAATCCCTGGGAGAAGCCTCCTCTCGCTACATAACTGAAAACAGACGCCTTTCACCATGTCTTTTTAAACCTGGTATATTTTCTTCACTGCATGTATCATTTGGACCTCATTTGATACATATCTGTTAGTTTGTATGTTTCTTTCTCTCTACTAAAGTAGGATGTCTCAGGAGGGAAAAGGCTTTGTTTTCCTTAACATTGTGTTCTCTGGTGTTTAAAACAGTACCTGACATTGTGTTCAGCAAGGGTTTGTGAATGAATGAATAATGCAACTGAGTTTTTAAAGGGGTCTTATCAGTCTTACATATCCAAGCATAGAGAAGGCTTCTAGATGTAACTCTGTGCTTGTGTGAAGTTATGAGGCATTCTATTAATAGCACAGGACAGCACATTTCCTCTTCACACCTGAAAGGTTTTTTTGTATGGTTTGGAAAACATACCAAAAGGATACACATCAAAGTGTTGAGAGTGTTATTCTCTGAAAGAGGAGATTCCTGGGTCACGTTGTCATCGCAAACAGTTTCATAATTAGTAAATCTTTTAGACTCATAAAAACTCACGGAAGACACGCTACAGCGCTGCTGAGATTGGTCAGCCCCTGGCTCTGCAGAGGTCTTGCCCATGGTTTCTGGGTAGCTCACTGGTTAGGGAAGGCTGCCTGCTGCTTCTCTGAGCCTGGTCCAGCCAGGTTTCAGTCTCTGATGGGGACACAGCGAGCACTTGTCTCTCTCACATGGCCGACTGTTAGAAACCTTGCATGTTCCCCATGAACATTTCTTGGCAATGCTTACAGAAGAGGAGATAGGAGGCTGACGTGAAATAAAAGGCAGCAAGGCAGAAACAGCTATTTCTATAGTTCATTCTTGAGGGTATCAAGTCCGCTGTGGAGCCAGCAGATGCAGCCTAGGGTGCCCCAACTCATATTACAAGGGGGTGATGCTAAAGCCAGGATCTGGGGAAGGCCTGGTGAGAGTCATGGACATGCATGCAGCACTGTCCTTGTCTGTTCTGAGTGAGTCAGGGCAAGAAGGGAGTAGTGATATTGTAGCCAAAGCTTCAGGGGTCTGCGTAGATTCAGGGCCAGTGTGGGAAGATGGAGGGCAGCTGCGTTAGTCATTGCATCAGCTACTGTTTTCATTACTGCGTCAGAATGTCTGACAAAAAGCATTTAAGGGCGGAAGGGCATATTCTGGCTCACAGTTTGAGAGAATTTGAAAATTTCATGCATTATGAAGAGGAAAGAATAATGCCAGGGAACTCCATGGTGGCAGGAAGATGTAACTGGGGCTCCTCACCTCCTTGGTGAAGCAAGAAGCCAGAGTAGACAGGAAACTGTTTTCCTACCATGAAACTTCAAGACGTGTGACCCACTTCCTCCAGCGAGTACCACTCTTGAAAGGTTCTGCAACCTTCCAAACCAGTATCACCAGCTGGGGGCCAAGTCTTTAATCAAACATGAGCTTCTGGGGGGACATGTCACAGTCAAGCCACAGCATCTACCCAAGCACAGCTTAGGCGTTTCCATCATCTTTCCCGGTATAAACTCCCTTCCCATCCATCCATGTAACCACATGCTTACAAGTTACTGTGTGTTATGACTGAGTTAGCTTCTAAGAGTATGGTCTTTCAACTCCTCATCCTATGTAGTATGTCAGCACAGGTCCAGTGGTGTGATGGGCTAAACCAGTCCCCACAGAATCTGATCACTATACAATAGAAGAGCCCTGTGGCCACTTTTTCCTAGCCTGATTTTCTGTTAATGGAACCCTTTGCTCTCCTCGCCTTTGCTCACAGTTTGAAGGTGCTTTTACTGTTATTTCTTTAAATGTCAGCTTAACTGTGAACTGTTTCAAATACATCACTGAGGTTTGATGTTAGAAACTTAATTCCCAATGCAATAGTGTTGAGACAGGGGACCTTTGAGCAGTGACTGGGTCATGAGGACTGTCTTCAGAAAGAGTTTAGTAGCACAATGGAGACTGAGGTTTTGTAGCAGGAGGAATGTTGTTATAAAAGTGAGTTTAGTCCTTTTTCAGCCAGCCTCTTGCCTTGGCCTTGGAATAATGAAGCCAGGAGTCCCTTGTGAGAAGTTGGCACCCTGTTATTAGACATCCTAGCCTCCAGCACTATGCAGAATACATTCCTCTTCATTATAATTACACAGTTCTGTATTCTGCTATTGTAGCACCATGTGAGCTGAGACAGAGAACACGTCCAGTATTCTGAGTATTAAATGACCTAGGAACCTACCTTTTGAATTTACTGACATACTATTTTTGCCATACTCATTTCACGGTTTTTGAGAAATAACCTATTTTCAAAACTATAAGACCCCATTTTAAAATTAGTTGCTCTTCATTATTCTCCTCAAGAGATAAATATTGTTATTCTTTAGTTAGTATTTCTGTTTTCCTCTGTGTTTCATGATTTTGTGTATCCTTAAAAATGAAGGGCCATACACAGTGCCCTGAGCCTTACTTCTCTGTTACTCAGAGTTATGCTTTCCATGTTGATTCAACATGGCCGCCTAATTGAATTTTGGTTACTGAAGTCTCTGAGTTCGTCCACAGCAGATTTCCCATGTCTTCCTTTTCATTTGCTTCCCTCAGTTTTTCAAATTCCTAAATTACTAACAGGGAGCAGTGTTATTTTAATTTCCATCTTCTTCATTACTGCTAAGGTTGGAGATTTTTTCGTGACTTTTCTTTTTCTTACTTAGATTTTTTTCTATTATCAGTTACTTGTGTTTACGCTGTGGTAGATTATTTACAAGAATAAACACAATAAATTAGTAATGGCCATTAAAATAATGGCGGGTCCAATGTATTGGATTTAGACATGTGTGACTGGTGTTGGTGAGCAGGACAAGAAAGTCTGAAGCTTCAGGAGTCTCATGAAGTTAGCGAGTGCTTGTGTGTAGGTATGTCTAGTCCTTACTGCTCTGCCACCAGCATTTTGTTGCCTAGGCTAGCCTGAAGGTTGGCAAGACATAACAGCCTACTGGCCTCCATCAGTCCTGCACACCTTCAAATCCCAACATGAGTGAGGGAGGTTCACTGACTGCAAACAGGAGAATGCGCTCAGGGAGACTTTGAGGGACAAGAGAGCCATTTCCTCTCATCCCAGTCCAAGTTGCTACCCCACCAAACCACAGATAGCTATCTTTCTACGTTAGTAAGTAACATTGTTCACCGCCCAGAGGCAGCTCATTCACAGATGCATATGCTTTTTCCCGGTGCCTGCTGGATGACATCTTTTTCATATTGCCTTGCTTTGCTTTGTCTCCCATCTCCTTCCCCTCCCCCCTCTTCCTTCCTCTTCCCTTCCTTCCTCTCCTCTTCCCTTTTCCTCTCTGTTTCTTCGGTTATCTTTCATTCTCTTCTGCCATGCCTTCCTAGGCTTCTTGAGACAAGCTCTCACCGCCTTCCTGTATTCTAGGCTGTCCTTGCACTTGTGAACCCCTTGTCTGTGCCTCCTCAGTGCTGGGATGACCACTACGCCTGACGGCCACTGGTTCTCCATACAGCACCTCATGTGACTCTGAATGAATTTATAAGTAGGAGTCATTCTCTGAGGTCATTGTCATTTTGGAGATAAGGGTGTAGGAATTAAGGAGGATTGAAGAACTAATAAGGGTCATGCAACCAGTAGGCAGGCAGGGAAAATTTTGAGTCTCTAGTTGCCTGGCTGTGGCACTCACAGCCTTAAGTCAGCTCTGTCCCCATTTCCCTCAGAGGCTGAATTAAGTCACTGAGTTCTCAGGGACTCTTTAGGGCCAGGCATTATGCACGTCTCCTGCCACAATCATTTATTTTAACCTCTGATTTAGGGCTTTCTATTTTCTGTGGAGAACTTGAAAGATCATACCAGCTGGTGACATCAAGGGTTAGAATTTCAATTCTTAGTTTGGGACAGCCCAGAGTAACTTTCCACTAGCTATGGTAGGAATCTGTATGCCACCACAGTCTAGTATATGCTACCGGGGCTTTTCTTCCAGAAGGCTGGTCACCAGCACTGTAAGTTCTGGGCTGAGTTGATTCCCTTTCCTCCTATCTGGTTATATTTGTTCCCTTTGATTGGCTGCTTGTTAGCACAGAGTTTGAACATGATGTGATCTCTAACCATTAACTGTTAGAGTCCTCTCTATTTCCCATCCACACCTAAGTATATCCTCTGTATTAACTGTGTGGTAAGTGCTAGTAGTATACAGTAATTTCCTGGTTCATTCACTTGCTTCATTAGCCAACACCTTTATTCCTCTATAAATAGTCAGCATTAGTTGAGAATTTACTAGGTGCTGGGGAGTATGGTAAGTCCTTTATATGAATCAGAACATTGTTACTTCCCTTCTCTGCCATAGCCCCTGAGCTATAGACTGGAGGCAGAAGACAGCTGAGTTAATACTCTTTAGGAGTCTATATAAGTAGCTGGTTACTGACCTGGAATTGCTATGTTGCCTTTACCCACTCCCTGGGCTCTATCTGATCTACAAAGAAATGATAAAGGAGTCTGGATTCTCTGAACAATGGGATTCAACAGGCATCAGGGAGTCAGTGAAAGTTTTCAAGTATAAGAATGATGTTTTTCTCATAGTGCCTGGAATACTTTGTTGGACTCATGTAAGACAGATTGACCCAAGTAGAGAAAAGACCAGGGGGAAGAAAAACACTTGTGGCTTTATTAACGTCATTTAGTGCTTGACTATGTCTATAGAAACGAAACTCCTCCTCTACATGGAGTTTTCACTCCAGCTAGGTCAGCCTCTTGCTAACTTGGCCAAGTCACCAAGTCTCTGCTCATGTTATTTCTTAGGACAGGGATATATTCTGCTCTATTTATAATAAAACATTAAAAAATAATTACAGGTAGATTTTTATTACAGAGCTGTCCCACAGCATCCATTCCCTTAAATACACATCATCTGATTTATATTCTTCTGGTTTAATTGTTTTTTGCATATTTATTAATTCTTACCTATGAGTCTTTAGGTCCCTCAGAGGCATGGACTGAATCTTTTACTTGGGCAATGACTGTAGGATTGAGTCCATCAGACCCCAACAATTCTCTTGGGATATAAGAATACATAAATAACTCTTCCTCTCTCCTCCACAGGCAAGCTCATTGACAGTAGATGCCTGAAGTAATATAATTAGGAAGATCCAAAATAAAATTGTGTTAAGGAACTACTTAAATGGTGTAAGGAAAAGTGGTGAAGACAGCCAATTAGTGTCTATGAATGCCCATGATTTCTACATAATACAAGAAGTCATTTATTGCATCTGTTTGACTTAGGTTCCCGGTTGCAGTCTCTTCCCAAAGTCCTTAATTGTTTTATACAAAAGAAAGCAGAGAGAAGCTCCATTCATAGGCAAGACATAAATCTTCCAGGCTGAGCTAGTACAACTCCATTGATGGATTTGAGAATGTGGCTAGAGAATCTAGAATGAGGGCCCAGAACCAAACCATTGAGCATAACATCTACTATGTGCAGCACTCTGCTAACACAGCTGACTGAGGTCTTCATGACAAAGCTCAAGACAAAGCGTTCTGTAAGCTTTATTATCTCTCCTGCAAGAAGAGAAAGTGCACATCTGAAAGGCATTCAGAAGCCATATAATTTTTCCAAGAGTACACAGGTAGTAAGAGAGTGGCAAACTTAAATCTACCTCTTCCTCACTCTAAAAAATGAGGCATTATTGTTTACGCAGAGGGCTAGCCTGATAATATAAATGTGTGAATTGGACCAAGTATCTAATTGTGAGAGTCTGGCAAGGCCTGCTTAAAAATGCCCACAGTCAAACTATAAAACTGCTGGCAAACAGACAACACAAAACAAAACAAAAAAACCCAAACCACACATACATACAACACACACACACACACACACACACACACAAAACCCTACCAACAACAACAACAAAACCCCAAAACCGAAAAACAACAAAATACACACAAAACAAAGACTTTTGCCTGCTGGACTTCACTGCTTGATCATTATTTGTGGCTCCTAATTTAATACAGGCTCTGTATCTGGTCAAGGGCTAGAAAAATGAGTGCCTCTGGTACTGTTTCTCTAATCGGTTCCTATTAGCTGGTAAGGCCAGCCTGGAGCCCCAGTTCACCCTGAGAAGAGGAAAACATACTGTGCAGAAGCTATGACAGCCTAGAGAGGTCACCTAGGGATCTAATTAGGTGGTACTCCTAAAGAAACAGGAGCCAGAGTTCCAGCTAAAGGGCTTTTGCAAAGAGAGATGTTCAGGAATAGGCCTAAGGTGTGGTCAGAAATCTGAAAACGCAGGCAACAAACACACTGGTATGTCATAACCTGCAACCCTGAATTCACTGTCATAACTGGCAACATTTGAGACCCCAGGAAAAGCTTTCTCATCTCTTGCTCTGTGTCCTAGAAACTCAGCTCACTGAGGTATGAAAGATGTTATTGCTCCCATCAGAGCAAGACAAGGGAGACTTGAGTAGTGGGACACTTGCTTGAGACGAGACAAACGTCAGAGCTGTCCATTCATGCGAATGCAATGAATGTGACACATCGGGCACCTTCTTTTCCTCTCTTTTCATTGTGTTTTCATTGTAATTTTGGACCTAAGCAATAGTTAGTTGTTCATGGTGAGTGAGGCACGTTTTATAATGATAAAAATTCAAAGTGGGTGGTGGCTCACACCTTTGGGAAACTGAGGCAGAAGGATTGCTATGGGTTCCAGGTCAGCTTAGGCTACAGTGTAAGATGGTCTCAAGCAAGCAAAGAAAATTCATATTAATTGGATTTGTGTAATGTAGCTACAATGCAACATGTGTAAAATATAACATTGATTACTGGCACAGTCAACTTATAGGTATTACATGCTCAACTTATAAATGACCTCGTTAGTATAAAATACGAGCTTTAACAAAAGCTTTGAAACATTGAATTAAAATTAAGGTACCTACTTACTTCTTTTTTCTAGATAAAGTCTCACTTTGTCATCTAGGATGGGTTAGAACTTGCCTTATAACCCTTATAGACCTCAAATTCCCAATCCTCCTGCCTCAGCCTCCAGTGTGCTGAGATGATAGCAGTTAACCCAGGGAATTTAAATAATTGTTTTTAAAAGTGATATTAATTGCAGCATGCATTTTATATTTTAAGTATCATAGATAATTTTGAATATTTGGTGGAAAATTGCAAGCCAAAGGAGAAAGAACTCATTCATCTAAATTCATTTATGAAATGAATATTTTCTTTTTTGATAATATTTTTGCTTAAATTTGCAACAAACTTGTTTTACATGTCAATCCCAGTTCCCTCACCCTCCACTCCTCCTCTGCTCCCCTAATATTTTCTTATTAAAGCCAGCCATGAGTACTGAAAGAACAGAAAGCCACAGACCAGTATCCCCATTGAAAAGTTACAGCAGCCCTCAGAAATAGTCTCACAAACTGAATTCAATAACACATTAAAAAGGTCATTTACTGTGACCAGGAGGTCACCCTGGCATGCAGGGATGGTTCATATTTTAATGCCACACTAACAGAGTTAAGGCTGAAATCATATGAATATCAGAAAAGATACTGAAAAGGCATTTGACAGAATGCAATATGACTTTGTCACAAAAAATCTTTATCATAATTAGATGCTAAAGGAATATGTCTCCACATGATAAAGCCCATATATTACAAGTACGTGTTCACATCATTCTGAAAAATGATGAGGTAAATGTTCTTCCCATAAGTAATGGACAATAAAAAGATGTCTAATATTGCCACCTCCATTCAATATGGTACTAGATGTATGAATGGGATAAATTAGACAAGAAAAAAGAAATAGAAATATTAAAGTTAGAGAGGAAGAAATAAAGTCTGTTTTCAGATTATATGATTATCTACATATAAAATTCTGAACATTCAACCCCCAAATTATTAGGGCTAAAAAACCATACCATGAAGTTACAAGACATAAAATCAACTTACACAAATCAACAGCATTTGTATTTATGAGCAGTGAACTATCTCAAGAAAGAAATTAAGGTCATAATCCCATTTAAAACAGTGTCAAGACAATACAAAATTCAATAGTAAAGTTAAGGAGATAAAATGTTTATATAGTGAAAGCTAAGAAACATTGATGAGAGAAATAGAAGAGGAAAAATAAATGCTAAGATATTCCTTTCAGGAGTTGGAAGTAGATATTTATACTACACAAGGTGAAGTACATCTTTTAAAACTCCTAGGGTACTTTTCCCTAGGAATAGAAGAACGCTGAGATTTGTATAGAGGCACAAAAGCATTTTGAGAAACAATGGCCCTTGATGCATCATGTCTTATATTGTGAAGCTATACACCAGTATCAAAACAATGTGGCCCTGGCTTAAAAAGAGACATGCCAACCAAAGGTATAGAGTAAAGAGCTTAGAAATAACCCACATGTGTACAGTTTCTCTTGACCAAAGTCTCCCAGAATACCCAGTGGTAAATAGATCCCTAAATAATTGGCATCAGGAGACCTATATCCATGTGCAAAAGAATGGAATTGGACTATTTCACACTGCACACAAAAATCAGCGCAGGAAGGAGTGAAGACTGAAGTCTAATATCCCAAACTATACACATTCTAGAAGAGTAGACAGGAAAACCTCCTTGATGATAGTCTTGAAAATTTCCAGGATTAGATTCTAAAAGCTCAGAAAACAGATCCAAGAATAAATGAATGAGATTATATCAAGTTAAAAAGTTTGTACAAAGCAACAGACACAAATTGGCAGAATGAAAGAGCAGTCAGCAGAAGACAAGAGAACATTTGTAACCTAATTATCCAATGGAGTTATTACCTAAACCTATTAGATACTAGAGCAACTGAATATGACAAAAGTCCACAATAAAATAGGCTGATTGAAAATGGCCTTAAATATACTTAAAGAAGTTATAAATCCAACATGTGTGAAAAACCAAATGTTCTTGACATCATGAATCACTGGCAAAATAATAACAATCACAATGAGATATGTCAGAGTGGTAAAAATAAAAATAATAAATAACAAGCATTGGAAGCATCTGGAAAGGAGGGAACATATGTAGACCACTAGTGAGAAGGTCAAAATTGGTACAGATGTTATGGACAACATTATGGAGTTCCCCCACAAACAAAAACTCAAACTACTTTACGATCGACCAATCCTACTTCTGGGTTATATATACAAAGGAAATTAGATCACCATCTTAAAGACGTATCTGCACATTCCCATGTCCATTGCAGGACTCTTCACAATAGCTAAGATAGGAAAACAAATTACATGCCTGTGAGCAAATGAACAAATGAAGACATTCTGAGATATGTAAATATGTTTGTATAATTACACACAATATGAGACCTATACAATGGAATACTATTCGGCCTTGAAAGAAAGGGGATCTTGACATTTGTGAGGATGTGCATAGGCTTGTAAGAAATGATGAGTGGAATAAGCCAGACACGGGGAGACCACTATGCATGATGCATATGAGAATCTAAAGTCAAGCTCACGGGAGCAGGGAACAGAATGGGATTTTCCAGGAACTGTAGGTTGTGGGATGAGGTAAGAGAATGGGGAGATGTTGATCAAAGTACGTGGACTTTCACTTACAAGCTGAGCAAGTTTTTATTATGTAACCCACAGTGCCATGACTCTAATTAATAGCAACACATATACTTAAAATTGGCTAACACAATAGATCACAAACATTCACCAACAACAAACTAGATCAGTGGGTGATGCAGTATGTATGCTAATTAGCTTGATTGTGGTGATCGTTTTGCAGAGTGTACATGTATCAAGTTGTCACTTTGTACACGTTGGCTATAAATAACTTTCTAACCATAGCTCAGTAAAAGGTGGAAACAAAACTCAGTTACTGGCCATTGAACTAGGAAAACATGATGTATCTTCACTTAACCCCAACACCCTTTAGAAATGGTGATAATAGCACTCGCTGGTTCTAAGTGTAATTAGTCCATGTAAAACAGGCATCATGTAAGAAGCAGGGGACAGACGTAGCCACCAGCCCATGCCCTTCCTTCCTCGCTGCCATGTTATATACAATACACCTCACAGTCTTCCCACTGTTTGGGACACACCCCACTCTCTCTTCAGCTCACTCCTGTTCATGATCTGGTTTTCAAGCTTGCTTTTTCTGAACCCTGAATTCAGATCAATTGCATACTGTAATGCTTGTGTGTGGGGGCCAGGGAGCTCTGCTGGATGCAGACTGCTGATGGGAGCCCTGACTCAGTGTCTCCTCAACTAAGGTATACAGTCAGCAAAGAAAGTTCTGGGACGAATGATTCTTCTCTGCTTCAGATCTGGTGGGAAGGGGCATCTCAGAGGAGGAGGAGGGACATGTCCTGGCAAGAAGATGAATTTGACTAACAGGCTGTTTGGACCTCTTAATGACATTCTAGTCAAAAGCCAGATTCAGGTTCTCTCTGCTCTCAGAGCTGCATGGCAAAATGATTCTGGGGTTGGGAAAATGGGAGAAACAAGGCCCACAATATCCAAGCTTTTAAAAGTAGGCTCGATATCAGGTATGAGGGATCTGCCCTTGGTCTTAATCTCATCCTACTTCCTGGGGCATTTGGGTCAGTGCCTAGCTGAGTCTCTGTTGGAGAGTTCTTCCCCATCTGGAATGAAATTAAAATCCCCAATATTTGACTGGCAGGATATTTCATACCTTGCCAAAAAAGCCAAAACAAATGAAAGACAGCATCAGAAGTTGGCCGTGGTCCTGAATCTAAGTTGGGGCACTTAGGTACTTGCCAAAGGACTAGGATTGGGTGAGTGTGAGATGGCTATGATTACATGATTGGATAGTGATGCATGACAAACATACCATCCACAGAGCTCTGTACTGTGACATTATGAAAACTGGTGCCAGGGACATGGGCCCCCTCCCTTGCTACCTAATCAGCAATTATGATCTTCCCTGCCTTCTCCGAGGGGCTCTGGACATCAGCCCACCTGCTGCAGGACATAGCTTCTGAGCTGGGCCTGGAACCATTGGCCTTCTTGCCATGGGTCTTAAGTTGCAAAGGCAAGCTGAGCTGCCTGGAGTGCCTCACCAGGCAGTCATGGAGGAGTGGAGAGTGGTTTGTTTAAGAATTTAAGCTAAAACGGAATCTTTAACACCAGGATTTCAAATGATAATATTGAACATGCTTGACCTTTTTTTTTTTTTTTTTTTTTTTTTTGGATAGTCTAGAGCCACTGAACTTGGTGACTAAGATTAGAAAAAAAAAATCTATCTCACACCTTCTGCTACAGGAGGTTGGAATGACCCTTTCTTGACTCTTACATTTGCGAGGGAGATATACCATGTAGTCTTTAATAGCTCATCTCCTTTTCACATTTTATTAGTGTATCTTACTCACTTTTGTGGCCCAGAGCCACCTGGTACATAGTGGGCTTTCAGCAATGACCTGCATTGACTATCAGATACTGTGCTAAGTACTTCAGCAGCATTAGCCTCTCAATGAATCCCCGCAGATTCACTGAGAATGGGAATGGGAAATGGGGGCTCAGTTCATCAACTTCCCAAAACCACGGAGCAAGCTAGGATGTGCTTGCACGCAATATGTGTATGCGTGTGGGTTCGTGTATGTATATGTTTGTGTGCATACATGTAGATGCTGGAGAACAAGCCCGCTGTCATTCTTAGGAACACCATCCACCTTTGAAACAAGGTCTCTCATTGGCTTGGAGCTTACTTGTGTGGCTAGGCTGGCTGCTCAGCAAACTCCAGATATTCTCTTTATCTCTGCTTCCCCATTGCTAGAGTTGGAAGTTCTCACTACAATACCAAGCTTTTATTACATAGGCTTGGCAGACTGAACTCTGATCCCAATGCTTGCAACAAAAATGCTGTACTGATTGAGCCATCTCTACCCTACCCTGAAATCAGCTGTTTTGTGCTCTCAAGTTGGTGTGTCTCATTACTGTACTGTCACATGTCTCAATAAGTAACCAGTATCTGCATGGGTGTTAGAATGTTATTTGTTCAGATATTCCAGATTTGGGGTGAGTTAAATAGTTTAACATGGAAAATGCCTTGATTGGTCAATTTGGATTATTGATGATAAGACTACCCCAATTGCCACCAAGAAGCAGGAAGCCGAGTGGAGAAACTCAGCACACTGCCTGACAAAATCTAATGAAGCTTCCTAGCAGCAATAGTTACTCAAGATTTCCCTCCTGGCCCTTTTGGGGAAATAATGCCTTTAAGGCACTCTTTTGTCATCCCAGAAACTGGCAGGGTCCTGTTCTTTCAATGTAGGGGGTTGACTTATGAGATTGGAAGGAAATATGTCTAGACTGTTCCAGAGTGGGGTGAAGATCTGGGCTAGCACTTTCTGCTTCTTCTCTCTGAGTCTGGTGAGTCCCATCTTCCACTCTTTCAGAGTCAGGAGATGAGCAGGAGAGAGGGAACCCGTGCATGTGTAACAAACGTGCTGCTCACCTGCAGCACAGACCTCTGCAAATGGGAGGAGAAGGGGCGTGCTTTGCCTTCACATGGGGAGCAACAGAGGCCAGAGGCTAGGTGAGCCTGCGAAGAGCTGTGCTGGGATGGAGGCACAATGACCATCAGGAGTGGGGTTGTCACTGAGTTACCATTAAGTGTCTGGATGTCACCCATGGCAACAGACTGAGGTGTACAGACCTGAGTGTGGTAGACATTGCTGTATTTTCCTCTTAGCAACACTCTTCCTGGGATGATAGGGCCTTGATATAATTGAGAGTATCTTCACACCAAGACTTTTAAGGTTATAGGTCAAAGCAATCAGGTGGAGGTATCTCATCTCTACCAACCTACAGTGACCAAGTAGAGGACACAACACACGCCATTGTAGATGAGATTAAGCCTACTAGCGTATCGACTTTATTAGCTGCTTTTCTTGTTACTGTGACATAATGCTCCACAAATGCAACTTCAGGAAGAAGAGGGTTTTTTTTTTTTTTTTGTTTTGTTTTGTGTTTTAATTGGCTCATAGTTTGAGGGTATAGTCCATCATGATAAGGGAGGCGTGATAAAGACAATCCCTCTAGCTTTTGTGACAGGAGCATGAGCATCACTGGTAGGTTATGTGCAGTGTTGAACCAGGGACTGATGGCAACCTCCGGCTTTCTCCTTTTTATTCAGTCCAGGCCCTAGTCATTGGGATGGTACTTCGCACATTCATGGTGGGTCTTCCCATCTCAGTTAAGTTTCTTTGAAAACGCACTCACAGACACACCCAGAGTTTGTCTCCTAAGGGAGTCTAACTCAAGTCAAGCTGAGAATGAATAAGCATCACCTTGCAGTGGTTACATAACCACCCATACTTGTGATTTCACATTCTGTGGTTTTGGTTACCCATGGTCAACTGTAGTGAGAGAATGCTCAATGGAAAACTGTAGAAGTAGATCGTTCATTAAGTTTTAAATACATTTTATTATAATATATCGTTAATGTTTTATTTTATTATCAATTTCACTGTTGGTTTACCAGTGTGCCCAGTTTATAGAATAAACTCACGCTCATAGGTGCGCAAGTTTAGGCAAAAGAAGATAGTATACGTGTATAGCAGGTGTGAATGTGGATATGCTTGGAAAACTACGAAGAAAACTGAGAGAGAGTAAAGTTAGTGGTGAGTGAGGAGAGAGGAAAAGGACATGTGAGACACGAAAGAGGGAGTGAGGCTTTGGAGACATCAGAGGGAGGAGAGGCGTGGAGGATGGGAGGAAGAGGAATCATTGAGACACACTCCTCAAAATGCCACGATGTGCCAGGATAGACTCCAAAGCCACACAGAGGAAACCCTGTCTTGAAAAACCAATAATAATAATAACAATAGTCATAATGTATCTAACACTTTGCATGCCAATTTAAAAATAAGAGGAACAAACTTAAGATGACTAACAAACATTTAAGAGGCATAGCATATGTACATGAGGTTTGGCCCTATCTGTAGTATCTGGCATCCACTAAGGATCCTGGAAATATTCCTCACAGGTAAGTGCAAACTGCTGAATTGAAACTACTGGGTAACTCCATGGAGAACCTGGACCCAGAGCCAACACACAGCAAAAGAGCTGTGGAATGACCCAGGGATATGTTGTGCAGCATGAAGGGGGGTAAAGTGGGGGTGGGGCTTAGCTAGGTGAACAAATGGGTCCCACTTGCCTGAGTCTATGGAAATGAAGGTTTTGGGTCACTTTACCTAAAAACTCACTGATTCCCTGACTTGTGCCCCCCTCCCGCTTTTTCTTTTTTTATTTAAATTTGCAACAAGCTTGTTTTACATGTCAATCCCAGTTCCCTCACCCTGCCCTCCTCCCGGTTCCACTCCCAACCCCCATCCCATCCCATTTCTGCTCCCCAGAGGAAGTAAAGCCTTCCATGGGGGATCTTCAAAGTCTAACATGTCATTTGGAGCAGGGCCTAGGCCTTTCCCCGTGTGTCTAGGCTGCGGGAGTATCTGTCTATGTGGAATGGGCTCCCAAAGTTCATTCTTATACTAGAGATAAATACTGATCCACTACCAGAGGCCCCATAGACTGCCCAGTCCTCCTAACTAACACCACATTCAGGGAATCTGAGTTGGTCCTATGATGGTTTCCCAGCTATCAGACTGGAGACCATGAGCTCCCCCTTGTTCAGGTCAGCAGTTTCTTTGGGTTTCTCCAGCCTGGTCTTGATCCCCTTTGCTCATCACTCCTCCCTCTCTGCAACTGGACTCCAGGAGTTTGACTCAGTCAGTGTTTACCTGTGGGTCTCTGCTTCTGCTTCCATCATCTACTAGATGAAGGCTCTAGGATGACATATAAGGTAGTCATCAATCTCATTGTCAGGGAAGGGGCATTTCAGGTAACTTCTCCACTGTTGTTTAGATTGTTAATTGGGGTCATCCTTGTATATATCTGGACATTTCTCTAGTGCCAGATTTCTCTTTATGCCTATGCTATTTTGTATCTGTTTGTTGTGGACCAGATCCCTCTACTGTGTGAGTTGGGACAACATAAAAGTGAACTTTAACTCACTTTTGGAGTGAACTATGACAGCACTCACTTGAGAAGAAAGACCTTCCTCACAAACTTTGCCTAAATTGCTCTCATCTTAGTCCACGTGCTATCATCTCTTACAATAAGCACTTCTTCTGCTACTCCACTTGTATCCATGGCATGCGACATCCTGGATGGCATTTATTTAATATATTTTTTCCCCATTAATCTGAGCTATAGGTAGGTATTTCACATTAAGATTATTTTTTCACTAGGTTCCGCACATGCCATTGGTCACCCCCATGCTCCTATGGGAGGAAGGGGAGACGTCAGGAACCATGGCTGTTTCTAAGCAATGCCTCAGTTGGACATCTCTCAGATCTAATGACTCTTGTAAACCTACACTCTGCGTCCCTATGGCCACTGGATGAACAATCCTTCCCCAGACCTAGTATCCGAAGCTCCTCCACCCAGTTTTCAATGGTGAGATGTGAGTAGTTATCTTGGAAGTAGCTCTGTAGACCAGGCTGGCCTCGAACTCACAGAGATTCACCAGCCTCTGCCTCCCAAGTGCTGGAATTAAAGGCGTATGTCACCAAACAACGCCCTGTGAGTAGTTATTTTGGTAATGAAGGGGCTGTTGGTGGTGGAGAGGTGGCTGAACTGTGACACAGACTTCAATGTGGATAGAGTTTGGAGCTCCAGACTTTCCTGAGTGTTCACTGTGAGAACTTGGCTTGAACCTTTTTCAATTTAGCCTCACTGTGCAGATGACCACACAGTCAGCAAATCTTATAGTTGCAGAAATCGTACTTGTCTGTGGGATCATACCATCACTCAGGAGCTCAGAGGATTTGCTTTCTGGGTGCTTGGGTGGGTAATCTATACCAGGCTACTCAAAGTGACATCTAAAGACCTCAACCCCAGCATCATCATCATCTGGGAACCCAGAACCTAGGACCTCACACCAGCTCTCCTATGTCCCAATCCCCAGGTGATTTATATGCACAATAAAGTTTGAGAGGCGCTGGCCTACACCTACTGACTCAGGTCCTGCCTTCAATTCAGGGTTTAATGAGCACCCACTGTGTTCCGGCATTGTGCTGAGTATCACAGAGATAAAGATGAATAATGCATGGACTTTTCTAAAGGGCCGCTCACAGCTTATTTACTTCTTACTCTCTGCAGTCTCTCTCCAATCCTCGACATTCTGGCTTTTACCCTGTGTCTCCACTGAAATGCCTCCTTTGAAGACCACTAATGACCTGCTTGTTGTCAAATTCAATTTTCTCCTCTCTGAAGCATTTAGTGTTTCTGATCAACACCTACCACTTAAATGCCATCCTCTCTGGGTTTTGCTGACACTGGACCATTCTGGCTTCTCTTTCTTACCGTCCTCCCTCCTCAACTCCTTACTGGCCTCTTTCGTCCTAGAGGGCACTCCCCCATCTCAGGCCTCCCCTCTCTCTGGGTTTTCTCCACCCTGATTTGTAACACGATTTTTTTTTTTTTTATTAAAGAGAGCTTAACCCTCTAGGAACCCCAGAAATTTGTTACTGAAGGGGGACCATGGACCTCTCTTTCCCATAGACTCTATGTTGGAAAGCTGTAGATGAGGTCTCGGAAAGGGGGAAGACTTTCACGGATATTGCTGCTGTGACTAGTTATGTTTTGCAGCTGTCCCATTTGACAAGCTTGGGAGCTTAACCCAAAGGCATTATCTTACTGTTTTTTTATCATGGCGCTATAATCTGTGGATTTAGAAGACCCTGTTCTTTTCTGGAAGTTCCTGGAGAGAATCTATTCTCTTGTTTCTTCAAGCTTCTAGAGACTGCCCGCCCCCTGCTTTGACCCTGAACACTTCTTCCATTTTCAAGGCCAGCAAAGTAGGCCCCTTCTTTACACTGAAATCTGAAAGGGCCTTGTTTCCCTACAGCTTGGGAAGGTTGACTCTGTTCTTATGAAGTCATGTGATTAGATTGGATTTGCCTGGATATTCTAGGATCAGTATTGTCTCCTATGTGCCAAGCTATGGCGGCCAAACACAGAAAAGAGGGGATCAGAGCGGCTTCTATCCACATGGAGTCAAAGTCATGAGAACGAGGTAGCCCGTGCACAGTTGGCAGCTACAATGGTAAGTTGCCAAGGTTAGCACAGTACAAAAGAACAACTGTCCTGTGGTGGCGAGCAGGGGCAAGGGGCTCACAAGCTCGGGCTGCATTCTGAGTGTCAAGAAGCCCCTCAAATAATAACACGATTGAGAGGACCTTAGGCACGAAGTGGTTTTTTACTTGGCCCCAGAAGGGGTGAACAGAATTTAATGACTGATGAGGAAAAGAGAAAGAGTGAGTGGAGGAAAGACTCACAGGAGAGTGGGGCTCAAGAGAAGGGATTTCTTATCGGATTTGTTTACTCCCTGCACGACTTGCCTGGACACGGTCCAGATGTACCTACGAAGTGGTAGCATGGCGTTTCAGGTTGCACAGCCTGTACCTGGAAGGCTCATTCAAGGCTATTCCACCAAAGAAGACCCTTATCCAGGGAGACATGAGAATTTATAGTCCTAGGGCTTTTGCTTGGTCCTCTGCTTGGTCACCATGGCAACAGTTGCTCTTGCTGCTCTGGGCCTGGCTTCCCTGGAGGTAGCCCTGTAATGATAATGTATCATCCTCATGCTGCTAAGAACAAAGCCTGCTGAAATTCCTGCCTCAGTTAAAATGAGAAAGCCATCTCCAGGAGCTGCTCCAACCAGGGTAGTCAGGGTTAGAAGGAAAATTTCTCATGAAGATACTGTGGGGTAGCTGCAGGTCTTCAGGTGATAGCTGTCCTGCTGGCGGTGAAGCTGGTTCCTGGCTCAGGTCTTCTCAGAGTCCTATGACACTTTCATTATTCAGGGAGAGAGAGAGAGAGAGAGAGAGAGAGAGAGAGAGAGAGAGAGAGAGAGAGAGAGAGAGAGAGAGAGAGAGAGAGCCATCCCTTGCTCTGGCTCAGAAATGAGCGCAGGCTTGAGGGCATATCTCAGACACAGCTCAGACTTATCAGTCATCCCTCTGTGATAAGCTCCATGTTAAGCGAGAGCCTGGCCCGGCTGGTGAGGAAACTATAAGGAAAGGCAGGAAGGAACAGCATTTTCAACCTAGTGGGCCAGACAATGCCACCATTTATTATCAGGTTGCATGGTTCTTTCCCATGATAACTCCCATGGTTTGTCCCCTACCCCAGAGGGTCACAGACTGAGCTTTGAGAGCGAAAAGAACACCTGGCATAGTCAAGAGCTGAGGGAGTTTTTGTCCTGATTCCCCTGCTAGTCTTAAACTTTATTTAGCCTTGTATTTTACTTAAAGACACTGATTTCTCCACAAGATACCACAACCATACTTTGTTTTAACCAAGTGACAAAATGAGTATTTTTCCACATTCTAATTTGTGCCATCTTTCTAGCTTGTAGCCATTTAAATCTCACAGGCTAGTCGTTTTGATCTTGTTTGTTGTTTGCAGTGGGTGTAAGACTCATTCTTGTTGTGTCAAATTTTGTGAAGTAAAACTCATAAAACGATAGTGGAAAAAGTTTCTGAACACAGCGAAGTATATTTTATTTGTACACATGGAATCAAGATCTGTACTCTTGGAACTGTAAACACTTCTCTGTTGCCCAGGGAATGGATATACTCAGCTTTGATGTACATTGACAAATACTTTCAGAGTAATCACATTAATTTACCTGCCTTTCAGCAGTTTCTGAGAGCTCCAGTTGCTCTAGAGCCTTGCCAACACTTGACATTCTCAGTCCAGTCTATTTTAGCCATCCTAGTGAACAGGTTGTAGTACCTCATGAATCTGAATTTCCTACCCACTGAGGACATTTAATAATTTTCCATGTTTGTTGGCCATTTTGATACTGGACATCTTCTTCAAATGTCTTGTTTACATTTTGCTAAGTTATATATTTAAGAATTATGAGAATTTGTTTAAGTGAATAAATATTTATACTTAACCAGTTTGGGTTGTATGGAGATGCGTAAGTCTATAGATTCTTAAGTCTTTGTCTGCCATCAGCCTTGGCTGTTTTCTCTTCAAATATCATTTCTACCTCATTCTCTTTGACCTTTTTCTTTTGGCATTTTAATTCTACACATATTAAGCTTTTAAAAGTCTTGCTATGTACACTCCACCCGTGTGTGTGTGTGTGTGTGTGTGTGTGTGTGTGTGTGTGTGTGTGGTGTAGTACATGCACTTGAGTGTGTGGATATTTGCAAAAGCACATACAGAGGCCAGGACACGGAACATGCTCCATTTTCACTCTCCCATTGATTTCCTTGAGGCATGGCTCTCACTGAATTGGAGATTTATCATTTCCATTAGGTTACCTGATAGTAGACAGCCTCTCGGATCCCCAATGTTAAAGGTACAGACACACACAGCCAATGCTCTGCTTCTTATGTGGTTGATGGGTATTTGAACTCATGTCCTCATGTACAGAACAAGTGCTCTTACCCACTGAGTCATCTCCCCAGCCCCTACCTCCCTCTTTTCTATAATTATCATTGGTTCCATGTGTTTTAAATTGTATATTTTAGTTTTTCTGCCTTTTCCAGTCCATCAACCCTTTCTTCTGTTGCATCTAACCCATTAAAAATATACACCTAATAACTGAGCACAGGCATCGTATATACCAGACTTAAATCTTCCATTTGACTCTTTTAAAGATAAAGTCTGGAAATTATCCATTTGACATCATTTTTCTTGAACATGTTAATGCCTATTATTTAAAAATCTGAATATAATGCTTTCAGATGTCCAGATTTATGATTTGAACCTAAGAGTTTCAGAATGAAACAGTAGGTCTGCTCTTATTGTTTCTTTTTTGATTTTGATAATTCCATCCTGACTCCTGTCATGCCTGGCTTATATTTTATGGGATACTGTACAAACACATGTGAGAAATTGCAGAGGTTCTGCTCAATGCCGTTTTCCTCCACAGAGGATTACATTTTCTTTTGGCCAGTAGATAAGGGAAGTTTATCTTTAATAATGGATGAAAATATTTCAAGGCTTGGTTTCATGTTTGGAGGGCTCATATATTCTTGATTGCCTTTAAACCTAAGGCAGAATAGTTTAGAGGTCTCAGCTGAAAACACGCATCGCTTATCAGGGATCAGGGCTCCTTTCCGTTGGCAGCCCTTCATAAACCAGCATCAGTACACAAAATAGCATTTGATCACCACACATCAGCTCTCACACCGAGTCCTCTGAATGATTGAGCAGCCCTCATCTTCAGGAAACATGGCGTCTGGAGAGCCTGTCACAGACATGAGAATTAAACCTCACCTGCTCTCCCATAGACTGCACCTCCACTCACTTTAGTGGGACCACCTCTCCCCTCCCCAGATGCAGCTCTATTCCATCTCAGTTTTATGATCACCCTTATCCAATACCCTCTATTATAGCCGAGGAACCCTATATAATTACCCTGTCCCTGTGGACCCTATTAGCTTAAGGAATCACACAGAGTTCTGTCTCCCAGACACAAGACAACTTGACTAGCCCTTTGGATCCACCACTCCAATGTGTCTGATTCTTCTGAGGATGCATCGCATCACATTTCCACCTTCCTCCAAGAGCATTGGGATCAATCATTCTCTGTGTCACTGGTTACAGCTGCCACTGGTGAAATCAAATCTTCCCTGGGCCCCCATAGCCTCCTAACATCTTATCCTTGAGCTAATGTGTGTGCCTCTGAGTCAGATTCCACATCTCTCTCTGCTCACTGTGCATCGTGGTTCCCTCTGTGCAGTTACAGTATCTGACAGCCTCACGAGAGATCCACACTTAGACCGTATGGAGTAGAGATAAACATTCTTGCTGTATCTTTGCTAAACTATTGGCCCACAGAATCTGAGAATACACAAATACAGAGAATAGTTTTTAAGCAGTTATAGATGGCTGGTTAGGGAGCAATAGGTAAACAAACAAGCACCAAGGCCATCTAGTCCCTGGAATATACAGACTTATGCCTTATGCTAATAGTGCTCACATTTATGCATCAAGCCTGAAATTCTCTCCTGAGCTTCAGGTTCATGTATTCAGCTACTTTCTTTTCCTGAAAAAAATTATCTTTCTTTCTTTATTAGCATATATTAATTCCACCACATAATGGGCTTCACTGTAGTAATGTCATGTATGCATATGACATTCTTTGCTCACATTCACCCTTATTGCTTCTCTTGTCCCCTCTAGCCCCTCCTTTCTCTCCCTGGTCTCCCTTCAGCGTTCATATCTTTTTTCCCCTAAAGTCTGAGTTCTGCATATATGAAAATGTGAAGTATTTGTGTTCCTGGGTCTCACTTCACATGACAAGTTCCTGTCTTCTCCATAGCCACACTTAAGCTCTAACAGGTGCTGTATGTTTATTTTTAGTGGTGTTGGATTTCTGATCCTCTTTACCCTGGTCTATCCCAGTCCCAGGTTTCTCATTTCAATGCATGACATAAATATGTACTTTATCTTTACTCCCCACTCAATCCATTTGAGAGTCTACAGAGTCTCTGCCATCTTTTTCTGAATGCCAACACTCCCATTTCTGCAGAAATCTCTGTCGGGTCACCATGCCAAAGATCAACCTTCCTCATCGCTCCTGCTCAGTAATTGATTGCTCTAATGTAAGTCAGATAGGCTGCCCGCCCAGTCCAAAATGTTTTGGCTGTTTTTCGGTTCTTAACAGTATAAAATGCTAAGTCCTTGCAGTCACACATAGAGAAGTCCGTAGGCTGAACCCTGCTTTGCCAGAGCCCAGTCTCTCTCCCTATCTTCATCACTCAGCTACTGAGAGTTGCTGTGTTTCCTGGACACACCACCCACTCACACCACTGTGTCTGTTCATGCTGCTCCTCTGACCTGGGAACTTCCTTCTACTTCTCTTGCAGTACATCTGGAAAGACCTCCATCCTTCTTGAGCCTGATCAGGCAATGCTTTTTATTGCCTTACTGCTGCACACAGCTGGAAGCTACTTGCTTATTTCTGAGTGAGTCATATACTCTTATAACACTTGGAAATTAAAAGGGGGAAAATAAATGATTTGTACTACCATCTCCCTAATACATAGCTTTCAATTTATCTTCTTACCTTGTGGTTCCTCCCCATGTCTGGTTAGTATTCTGTGTGTGTACATACCCATTTATAATTATAAGCTACACAACTATTTGTTTCAATATATACAATTCAGGAAGGTGTTATGAAGAGGGGGGAAAAGCCCTTAAAACAGCACAGAAGTTCAACAATAGGAAATAACCAAGTCCTATGCACCATCTCTGTCACAAAGCCATTAGACCGAAGTTAGTAATTATATTCATGAACCAAAACAGACAATGTTGCTGATATGCTCCTTTTTTTTTTCTAAATAAGACTATGAGTCAAGACTCAAACCTCAATCAAAACTCCAGAAGTCAGTTTTTGCTGGAACTGATGAGTTGATTCAAAAATTTACATAGAAAGGCTGAGAACCTAGATTAACTGAAATATTTGAAAGATAACTCACTATTATATTACTGGGTTTCAATAGTTGCTATGATGTGATAGCAATCAAAAGAATATGGCATTGAGATAACAGTGACATACATAAAGATCAATGCAGCTGAAGGGGCATGAAGAAAGAACCTTCCCCACCTACCCTCTCAGACAATAGTTTAAAACAAAGGTGACAGACAACTCAATGGAAAAGAATAGACTTTTTGAAAATAGAAGATCTTGGGATAACTAGATTCCCACATACAAGCAATGAATCTTGACCCTCAATTCATATAACATATAAACATTAATTCAAGGTGAACTGGAGACCTAACTATAAGAGAGAAAGCTGTAAAATTCTTAGAATATAACGAGAGAAGTTACCTAGGGTTACATTATGGTATAAAAACATGAACTATAAAATTAAATTGAATTTCATTAATAGAAAAATATTTCTTTGACACATGATGTTAAGCAAGCCATGGACTTGGAGAAATATTTGTGCAATTTAATATTGAATAAAGTATTTTTGTCCAAATTATATGAAGAACTCTTAATACTGAATCCCTAGGAGACAATCTGGTTTTAAAGTGTGCAAGAGAGGCTGAGGCAAGAGGATTTCAAGTCTAAGGCTAATTTAGATGATATAATATGAAACAGTCTCAAAACATTTTGAATATATTTCACATGGAAGCATGCTTAATATCATTAACTACTGCAAATTAAAACCGCAACGAAGTATCTCAACCAAGCTCAGTTTGCCTAAAATTGTTAGGGTCAGAAAAGCTGATCGTGCGAAGTGTTGGTGAAGATTTGGAGCAACTGGAATTCTTTCCATTGCTGGGAAAGTGGGGAAACTGTGGAACGGCTTTGGAGAGCAACTGGGTGGTTTCTTTTATAACCAAATAAATAAAACTCAAATGACCTAGCAATCTCAGTTCTTGGTACTTATTCAAAAACATTGAAATACATAGATTGTTATGAGGGTGGTTATCATGTCTTTCTTCATAGTAGCCCCAAATTAGAAACAACCTACAATGCCCTTTACTCATGAGTAAATAAACCATGTGTACCTCAGACACTGGAAAAGGAAACCACTGTTTATACATAATGGCATCTATGAACTTGCTAGAATTGCGTTGAGTGAAAGAATCAGGGTACACTAAATGTGCGATTCAACTTGCACAAAACTCTAGAAAGTAGATCAGGGGTTGCCAGGAGATGGGCAGTGAGTATGAAGATGTATAAAGGGTGTTTGGGGGCGGGGGTAATGCAAATATGATGGTAGCTATGTGACCTGAGCATTTGCTAAAATTGATTCTATTGGGCCAAATGTAATGGTGTACGCCTTCAATCCCAGCACTTGGGAGGCAGAGGCAGGCAGGTCTTTGTGAGTTCAAGGACAGCCTAGTCTGCATGGAGAGCCCCAGGCTGGCCAGGAATACATAGTGAGGCTTTGTCTCAAATAAACAAACAGACAAATAGGAATAAAGTAAAAAAAAAAAAAAAGATTCCATAATACACTTAAAATTATTGCATTTTATAGATCATAAAGTATACTTTAAAACGGCTGGAAGAAACCCTTTCATGGTAACAAAAGCCATGCTTACAAATATGAATTAACAGTTCTGTGCCAGCACAGTCACCTCTTCCTTGATTGCTACGTGCACTTTATCTCTGCCTTAATGGGAAACCGTTAGCATGTATGCTGTATTAGTTACTTACCTCACCGCTGTTACAAAATCACCCAACAAAAGCAATAAGGAGAAAGGCTTCTTTGGGCTCACAGTTTGGTGGGGAAGACATTGTGGCTAGAGTCCCTCTGTGTCACCAGGGGCATAAGGCAGCTGCTCACCTGTGTCCCCAGCCAGGAGACAGACAGAGATGAGTGCTGGGACCCTCTTGTCTTTTCTCTTTTATTCAGTTGGGAATCCAGGTCCATGAGATGATACTTAAAGGGGTCTCACAGGGCCAAATATGGCAAACATGGTACTGGCAGGCCTTGCCCCTCAGTTTCCGTCTCCCCTGTAAACCATATATTATATCCCTAAAGCCAGCCGCCAAGGTGTATACCCTTATTTGGACACTTTCCTGTGACAGATTCATTCCTATGGCTGATCACCAAAGTCCGGTTATCAAAGTGTTGAAGTCCAGCAATCAAAGCACACCCCTTGGCTGCCCTAATTAACACCCCAATCAAAACATACCACTGCTCCCTAGTCCATTCTAACACAGGCCTCCCCTTTCTTTCCTCTTAAAATTCGCACCTGCAAGGTCCTTTGCTGCTGTGTGGTGCCTGAGTCAGAAAGCAGCCACTTTGCTTTTCTTCCCCGCTTAATAAAGGTTTTGTCTGTGAACACAGGTGTTTGGGTGTGGTTTGTATCCAATCCAGGGTCTACAAGGGAGCACCCCAGTGTGTACAGCTCCCTCAAGGCTGCTCGTGGTCACACCCAGAGTTGTGTCTCCTTAGGTGACGAAATTGGGCTGAGTTGACAATGAGACTGAGTCATCATGTGCGCCTACTTCTCCCAGACTTTTTAATGCATCCTTGCATTCCCCAAGACCTAGTCAGGACCTAAGGTAGAACGTGTGCTCTATAAACATCTGTCTATCCATTCAATCAAAAGCTATTTATTGAAACAAATGTTTAACGATTGTCAGCTCAATACCCACTATAGTATCTGACATATATCATAACTCATTTCTTCCAGTTTGATGAGAGTTCATTATTTACAGAGACTCCCTGCCCCCTCTGTGGGGACCTATAAAAATAAAAATGTTTGCTTGCATTATTCCCATTTTAAAGGCTTTATAAATATTAATATAAACTGGATAACCATAGAAGGGGATGGTATCATTATTCCCATTCTATAGAATTGACTTTTTAGACACAGATGTTAAGAACTGCCTTTTGGGAAAGTGGTAGAATAAGAATTTGAACCCAGGAAGTGTATCACCTTTGAGGCCCAAATAGAATGAGCCCTGCTAGGAAGTTTGTCCCGGACAAGAGGTCTGTACACACCCTCACATCTCGCCCTCCTGCCCTCTGCTTGCGTGGTGTTTATAGCCCTGGCTCTCATAACGTTATGGCCTCTGGCTTTCCTCCGCTTTCTCTTCCTTCTCCTTCTCCTCATTCTCCTTCTCTTCCTTCTCCTCCTTTTCCTCTGTGTCCTAGTTCCCTGAGACATTGCCCTTTCCAGGAGAATTGAGGTACAAGACTAGGTGCATTCTCTGGCTTGACTTCAGTATCTAGTCTGGGGACCTGTCTCAACAGACAACTTTAGTTCGTATGACTGATCTTCCTATAGCCTGGCCAGCACCCTGGGTCTATTCCAAGAGTTGTCATGTGGCTATTGTTGTCTGTGGAATGAAGTCTGGAACCTCATTACTTACGCTGAGCCGACCTGCTCTGTGGAGGGTAACCACAGTCACCCTAGGCTGGACTGATGCTGAGGCTGTCTGTACAGAGACTGATGTAGCTTTGCCCTCTTCCTGCCTGCTCTGAAATGGGACAATATGAACTACAAACCAACCAGACCCTGACCAGAGAAAGGGTGACCGGGAAGAGAGGCTGGAGCTGCTAACTTCTGCACCTTGTACTTGTGGGTTTGGGGAGGCAGTTTAAGAGCATTCTAGAAAGATTCTGTGAGGAAGGATAATACAACATTTATGCTAGTCCCCTAAGCAAAGCTTGTATGTGCATTAATGCAAACCCCAGACCTCTGCCTCACTGTAAGTACTTGCCTCTTTCTTCTGCCCAACTGGGAGTGTTTGTGTTTGGGAGTGAGTGGGTGCAGGTAGGAGGCTGAAGTGTGGCATCTACAATCTTGGAGTCTAATAATGGAGCGGGAGGACCCAATGACGCCCAATTCAAATTAGTCACGAGCAATCATCAGCACACGCCAATACCGGGGAATTCCTCCAGTTTAGGAAAGTAAAGTGTCACAAACAACAGCTAAAGGCGGATGGTGTGTTTCAAGTTGTGTGAGTGCTAATTTTAAAATTTTTGTTCAAGAAAGGGATTATAGAAATGTAAAACAAAAATATTTCGACTTGAAAAATACTTCGTAATTATATGTCATAAAATAATTAGGTCATGGCAAATTAGCACAAATGTTTACAGCAAAATTGCCATGTAAAACATTATCGGTAATATTATGCTAATTGCTTCAGAAGCAAAAGCTGATTATGTTTCGGCAGGATTAAAATTTGCCACGTTTGCATTTCTCCCCAGCTTCACCCATTTTCCGTACGAGTACCAAAACCTGTGATTACTTAGAAACCAAACTGCCCGCTTGAAGAGGAACCTTCCAAACACCAAGCTAAGGCATGTCTGTGAAAGAAAGGGAGAGAACTCCTGAAGGACACTCACCCATCTTTCTTGGGTGTGGGGGTACAGCATGGGACAGGTGAACGCTGTGCTCAGAGGAGCAGACTGGGAATACTGGGTCAGGTTGGAGAGGAATCTCCGAGAATCTCCCACACCTACCTTAATGTGCACCTAAATTTGTTAAAATGCAGCTGGTATCAGCACATCTGGAGTAAGCCCAGAGATTCTGCTTTATCCCAACAGCATTTTTAGGGATGCTGGCATTTCTGGTCCATGGACCACATTTGGAGTGATCTTCTCTGGGCTTGCAAATTCAAATGGATTTGAAACAGGAGAGACAATGAAAAATTAATGATAGGGGTGGGAGTGAGAGAGTCAAAAATAGCAGATGCCGTGTTGAACAAAGATGAGCTGGCAAATTAAAGGAATCCTAGGGCAGTTGATGGAAGAAGAGAAGAGAGGAAGGAAGGTCCATGCTGCTGTCCGGGCTTGAGTGTCCAAGATTCTGGTTTTAGGGACTTGATTCTAAGTAAGCTTGAGCAGAAATAACTTGTTTCAGTTATCCAGGCATCCAGGACCTGACCTCCTCTGTCTACCAGGGAACCTCACTGGACTGGGAAACAAACTCAGCATTATTAGAGGCATACATTCATCTGAATTTGCTGAACTTGGCCCCTCCCAGGAGTTGACGTCTTCCGGTTTCATGTATGACAGCACACTGGGGATTGTCCATGAAGCTCCAGTTGTGTCCTACTTCCTCTTGCAACAAATGTGTTACGTGCCCAGGTGACAGAAGTCTTCTTCCTTATCTTGCTGCCTTGATCTTCTGTTTCTCCATCACAAAACTCAACATAAAACGCCACTGGTAGCAGTGCTGGGGAGAAATGTCTTTCTAATCACTGAAGGGCTGAACCTGGAATTGATCTAAATATCAGAGGATCCCTGACCACTCTGTCTGGGTAGGGCTCATAGAAGTTCACTTTTGGAGACACCCAGACCTGCAGAGAAATCTTACAGCCTTATAGCATGGTCAGGGCATGATGAGTTGGGCTTCTACCGTTTGGCTGTACCCACACAGCATCTAGGATCTTATGTACTGTTCTGGGTCCCTCTGTAACATCTGCCTGAGATTTCTGAGTCTTGCCCTTAGGCTGCAGAGGGATTTGTGATTTTTTTTTTTTGTTTGTTTGTTTGTTTTTTGATTTTTCGGTTCATGAGGTCTGTTAATACTCACAGGGATTATCATGTAACAAGTGGCCCCTCCGTGTCATGAACCGGGTGTGGATGTTCTCGGGGGGGGGGGGGTGATCTCATGCCATCCTTTTAATCACAAGAGGGTCTGTTCTTTGCACAGTACACATGGTGAAACTGAGGCCTACCTAAGCAAAAGACAGAGCCTTGACTCTAGGTCACACTCATGTTGCCATCTGAGTCTGCTACCCTTTAGTCCTCACCTGTGGGTCTGTAAGTGCCCGCTGCTCTGTGTCTGTTGCTCCTTGTCATCTCTCTGTGTGGTATGACACCTGGCATGAAGTATGTGTTCAGAACCCACAGATTCTTCTTTTATGCAAGACCCAGTCTTTCTCCTAGAATGACCCCTGACATCTTGCAAAGGTCAGGCCTTTGTGCAAAAAATATGTTTATTTCCCAAGATCTGCCTCTTCAGCGTACACCGCTGTGCAGTTTCTAGAAGGGCTGAAGGCTCGTGGATCTGGGAGCCTGCCTACCACCTCCTCTCAATTTTACATTTTGGGCATAAGAGCCATGGAATAATCCAACTGCGTCACATCATCTCCTTCTGTGCAAAATCATAACTCTGGAGATTATGTTATTCTTTATTATTTATTGTATGCCCAGGGGAATTTTCATTTTAAACAAGACACTGGTTCGATTGCAAAATGGCAAAGAGTGATTTGTAAGGAGATCAGTGTTGGAAGCTTATTAAAACATGAATTTAAGGAGTGGCTTGGAATAGCAAAAGGAAATATCTTGGGAGAGGAATTATTTTCAGAAGTCAGTAAGAAATTCTGGAATATGGGGGAGAGAAAGGAAAGGGAGGTAAGATAGAGAAAGAATGTTTAAAAAATAAAATTGGTAGCCAAATTGGACGTAAACGGAGAAAACAAATGCGCAGTCATGGGCAGGAAAACATTCGAACTTAGAAATGAAATATGATCAATTTATCTTCATTTCTAGCAGAAGGAAAGCTGGGTCCCTCTCTAGCAAGCTCCCAAGTGTATGTGCATCCCCAACTGGTTGGCTGTTTTCTCTGCAGAGCTATTGTTATTCTAAATCCTTGCTCAGGAAGCACAGCCTGCTCTGCAGCCCGGCCAGGCGACTTCTGAGAGGACAGCCCATGTGATATGACCTTCGATCACACACTCTGCTCTCTCTCCTCCAGATCTCCTCCATACGAACAGTGTCTCCTATGGCTGTGCGGCATGGCAACTCTGTCCCCTTTCCTAAGGGCCCTCTGAGCTGACAGGACAGCTGTTTTCTCCCTGGCTCCTCTTCCTGCCCCAGCACCCATGGCTTCCACTGATCAGCTTTATTGTGCTGGTGTGATTTATGGGGGTCAGATGAGGCATGGCCCTGGGTGCCTCTGCAGGGGCTTCCTCCAGGGGTGTGCTTAGCAGAAGGAGTTAAGCAGAGTCACTTATGCTTGGAAAGCAAGAAAGCTTCTTTCAAAAGGGCTCTCAGTGACTCGGGTCTCATCAGTAAATCCATATTCAGAGGCTGCTGAGCTGACCACTGCCCAGCCTCTGGGATGCAGTGTAAATAGCATTCAAGCCTGAGACAACAGCAGGCAATTTGTTTTCCTATGGCCTCTATTCTAAAACGAGGAAGGCAGATTTCCCCAATTCTTTGGGTTTCATGCAGAAATGAATTCAGCAGCAATGAAGAGTCTTGGGGATTTGAAATGCATTTTCACATTATGCCCTTTTACAGAGGGTGCCACTGAGGGCTATCTGCTTGTTCTCTGGGGGTTGGTGTTTTCAGCATAGTATTCAACGCCGCAGATACATGTATGTACTTGCGCATGCACACACGTGTCTCCTGACTCACTGGGGCCCTGGAGCTTATTTCTCTTTTGCCACTCCCAGACTGGGAGCATCTGAGCTCCATTTATGGACAGGGTGTCATTCTCTCTTCCTTCCAAGCAGCTGAGTGTGTCTCCTACCAGCCCCAGGGGCAAACATACCTCTACCACTGTTAACCTTATGGTAGGTGACACCTGAATCCCCAACAAGAAACAATTTAGCAGAAGTCTGCTTTAGCTCACAACTTCAGGGGATACAGTCCAACCTGGAGGGGAAGGCGCAGTACCAGCTGCCTCCCTCCATGGTGGCAGGCATGTGCATCTAGGACGCCTCACCACCTTACAGAGAGTTGACAGGAAGAAGGGACAAGATATAAAGCTTCAAAAGCCGCCTCCCAACACCCACTTTCTCCAGCAGGGCTCTACTTTCTAACGGTTTCACAACTTTACAAAACAGTGTCACTCAGTGGGATCAAGTGTTCAAATATGAGCCCAAGGGGGACACTTTACATTGTAATCCCCATCCCCGTAGCCACGTTTATTTCTAGGATCTGGGGGTTGGTGATACACAATGTTGAAGTTTCTCAGATTTGACTGTAGATCTTTGTATCGGAGATTACTGTGAATCTTGGGTGTGGGCCGTGTTATTACAATGGAGACAGGAAAGTCAGAATGAGAGGAGATGGGACAATGAAAGCAGAAATCAGACGATGGAGGCAGGACTACAGGTCATGGAGTGGAGGTGCCCCGAAGAAGCTGGGAAAGGCAGAGGAAAACCAGCACGTGCACACCTTGGTTTTAGTTCACTGTAGGTTTCTGATCTCAAATTCTATGGCATAATAAACCCACATTGTTCTTAGCCACCAAGTTTGTGGGAACTTGTTATAGCACTAATAATCCAACAACAACAAAACCACAAAAGGAGTATTATTATGTCATGAACTACAACTTGCTGTCCAACCCCTGGGGCAAACATGGGGATATCTCGCTTTCTGTTATATATGCAGCCATGAGAGAGTGGTAGCTATGCCTGCCTGTAGCTCACAGAGGGCAGCAAGGAAAGCAGGAGACAGAGGCAACACTCTAAGACTGGAGGGAATCCCGGCCATCAACGATAGAACTTAGCAGGAAGTAGTGAATGTTCCAGAACTAACCAATTATCCCTAAGCACCAAGAATAGGGACTGAGCAGGCTATGTCTACATGGCAGTGACGGGCCAGGGTAGGAGTCACACGTAATTACCCATTAGTGCAGCAAACTCAGCCAGGACAGGCAAGTTGGGCACTGCAAAATGGGAGGATGAAACCGATCCTGACCTGTATACAGTTCATAGGTAATTAGCGGCATCTGGACTACCTCATAAAAGCATAGTTTTGGGGTGCTGTCCTGGGGTGCCTAGGGAGCTCATTTGGAGAATCTGTCTTTATCCATTGCTGCTCTACTGGGCAGGGTGTCTTTGGCCTTTCCAGTGCCAGATGTGTACTCCTCCAGTGATTACCCACTTGTCCATGTGTTCATTAAATGGGCATTGCCCCATGGCTGGGCCCCCACTCAGTTTTCCATCGCAGGCCCTCCCTGTCCTAGTGTCCCAAATGACTGATGTGATGAGCTTGCTGCGTGATACCCAGCGAGCTCAGAGCTCGACAGTGCCTGTGTCTAGATCACAGAATCTCAGAACCTCGAACCCTCAGCTCTCAGTCCCCTCTAGTTTCCCCGTTCTTTTCTCGCCTTTTCAAACTGGACTGTACCTCAATTGGAAGGGTCTTTTGGAGTACTTTCACCAATTTCTTACAAGGAGGAAGTCTTGCATTTATTCTCACTTAAAAATATCTATCAATCACCTCTCTCTCTCTATCTCTCTCTCTCTCTATATATATATATATATATACACACACATATATATAAAACCTGCCATCATTTTATGTATATCATTATTTTCTATCATCTGCCAATCATATATTAATCATCTACCTATCCATATATCAGCTATCAATCTTTCACTCTATCATTTATCATTCTATCTTCTATTTATCAATCTATTAATCATCTATCACCTATTATCACCTATATGGCTATCATCTTTTATCTATCATTTATCTCTCTATTTTAGATCTTGCTCCTTTGACCTGCCTGAAGGAAAGCATCGGAATTAAGAGTACTGGTTTGTCATGGTATCATATGTCTATAACACCAGCACTCAGAGGTTGAGGCCCGAAAGTCATAAATTTGAGGTCAGCCTGGGATTCACAGTGAAGTGATACAACTGGCTCCAGAGTTCTTGTTGATGCTGAGTAACTTTCTTAAAATCCCTGCACCTCAGTTTCCCCACATGTAGAACGGGATAATAATAGTAGCTAGCACATATGTTTATGCCAAGATGAAATGAGCTAATTGGTGTAAAATTTTTAGAATGGCACCTGGCAAGTTGTATGTGCCTAATAAACATTGGGTGTTACTATTCTTGGTGCTTGCCTTACAGAAATATTTACTTTAAAAGAAAGAAAATTTTAAAAACCACCCAAGTTTGACTGAGGCCGTTCTGTAAAATTCTTATCCTCCTAGCCTGACTTTTGGAAGGCCTTCCAACAAGAAGCTGAAGGGTGATTCGAATCAGCTTACCTCCTGTCCTGCATCCTTTCATTACCGGAAAAAAACATAGGAAAAGGTTCAGAAGGCAGAGAAGGGAGGGGGCAGGAGAGTCCCAAGCTGCCCAAGCTGACACACCTGAGAGGTAGCAAAGGGAAGAGAGGCCCCCATGATTCTAATTCACATGCCATCTGTTTGCTGATTCTGTCCTCTGTTCCTCTTTTCCGGAGCTAGATGTCTGAGCAGGCAGAACTGAGGGCCCTGCAGACAGGTGGCCCCGGACCTTCGTGCCAGAGTTTTCAATTACCATGCCAGTCAATGGAAGAGAGTGGAGGGCGAAAATGAAAATGGAATATTTGGTTAGCGCTCTGACAAGCCATGAATCAAAACCAAGTGAAATTGCTCTGGGGTCTCTCGGCCTGTCAGCTTCCACCGTCCATCCATTCAGCTTGCCCCTTAGCTGTGTAATTCCCGTGCAGCCGACACTATCTGCTGTTCTCATGGGAAGGCAGGCCCTGTGCCCTGTGTTGCTCGGCCCTTCCCCAGCCTGCTATGCCAGGCGCACCCCTCAGGTCCATGAGGACAGTCTGTTTCTCTAGTTCTGTAAGAGCACTACTGCCCGTCTGGCTGTGCCCAGAGCTGGTGTTCTTGATCTCATCCCTCTGGGGGTACTCAACACTTTCTCACTCCCTGATTTGGGGAGCCCTCACAGGAGTTCTGTATGCCCTGTGTTTGCTGAAGGTCAAGGCTAAAGGTGCCTCTGACCAGTAGGAAAAGGAAAAGGGAGATTATCTTCTGCATCAAGAGCAGACTTTTTCTGCCTCCTTCCTCCCACACAGCCCTGACTGATTTAATACCCATCAGGCCAGAAGCAGAGTGTGCTGGACCGAGAACCCATAAATAATGGGGTTTGATTGAACACATGAGTGAAGGGATGCTTGCAAAGAGGCAGGGCTCAATTTGATAAAGCCCAGCCTCACTCAGTGAAGGCTCCAGGTTCCAGGGTGCACGGAGACAGCTTCTTCTGCTTAACTTCTTGACACTTGTCTTTTTATTGCTGAATGTCTGCTAAGCATGATCTAAAAGGGCCACTCCCATCTGCCACTGTTCAGACAGTGAACTAAAGCTCAATGTATCAGGAAGATTAGCCATAGTTTCTAAGAGGTCCCGTGGAGGATGCTTGAGTCAAGGGGCGCCCTGGATGGCCAGTTTCCCAGAAGGGAGGTGCCAGTCAAGGCCATGCTTACAGGTTGGTCACTGCCAAGGACAAAAGTAGAGGGAGATGGTCCATTCCTGTCCATTTGTGTACTGGCTTTGGTATGTCTGCCAGGATTAGGCAAGCCTGATTCATAGAAGCCTCAGCGAAGTGTTAATCTGATTAATCTTTATTAATAAAAAAAACTGGAGTCAACTATTGGGGTAAGAAAGATCAGAGAACTGGGAGCTGTCACAAGTTGCTCCCTACCTCTTTTATTCCTCCATCAAAAAAGGCCGAGATTCTCTCTCAGCACAGCTTAACACTTCCTGTCCCACTCTGTCACAGTCCTCCCAACCTCTATGGTCGTCTAGTGGCTAGCTCTGCCCTTTGACTCCAAGCAAGCTTTTGTGTCAGAGCACAAATTATCATACAACACATCAGTAGGCCAGAAGCAATCCTGTAGTCAGTGGGCAAACAGGTTAGATGGACATTGTTAGAGTTGTGGGGCAGATCAAGGCAAGGAGCCCAGTTAACACAACAGCTGTAGATCAGATCCAGCACTGCTAAAAGAGAATCAGGTGCACTTTGGTTTAGTCTGACAGTTCAAGAAGAATCAGATCCCAAAGGGCCCATCAAGACCCAGCAGATGAATGGGGACAGGAAGCAGGACAAGGACAGCCTGTGTCAGACCCTGGTCTGGCACTCGTTCTCTGGGAGGGCCAGTGCTGTGACTATAAAGCCTGATGCTATCATCAGTGTCTACTTGGCTGTCCCTCTGCATCCCTAAGACACCATCATCAGAGTAGCGTAAGACTTGGGCTCAGGTCATGCTGGCAGTGTCTGGGGGCAGACCAGGATCAGTGGATTAAAGTTTCAAAAAGGTAGCTTTGTGTGTTGTTGAGTCTCTGTCATTGGAAGCTTCCAACTCTGTTTCTCAGCATAAAGAAAGGTCTCCTTGTATAGGGTGGCAGGTTGGACTGAAGGTGCTAAGATCCCTTCCAGCCCCACATAGTCTGTGTGTCTGTGAGATTCAGCCAGGATGATTTCCACATTGTCAAAGAGACTGATTGCGAAGAAGGCTGAATTCAATGACTGGCACAAGGTTTGAAATTCCAGCTATATTTACATTACTTTCTTCCCCTGGATCCCTCCCTGTCCCAGGGTTAGGACCACTCCATAGGTACTTGAGTCAGTTGTACAGCTAAGGGGCTGGAGGGGATTGTGGTGCATATTACACATATTGAGGCTAATAATCACCCCAATAAAACAGGAGTGGGTATTTTGGCAATGAGGGGGCATGAGGCATAGCAGGCTGGCTACTCTAGGGGAAGAGTCTCAGTGTGTGGCCTCCAATGCCACTTTGCCAGGCTCTGAAGTGAGGCTAAAGTTCAGTACAGACTTCTCGACTGAATCAGCAACTAATATCATTCAGTGTTCCCTCTTAATCAACAAAAAGCTTCTGTTGTTCCTATTTTCCTGTGAAATGGTGAATTTATATCTCACTGGTTTGACTGGTTCACACACTCAACCATGAGCCAGTTGCTGAGACCAGGGGGCAGGGGATGATATGCATAGCTTGATTAGATCTGTCTCCCCAAACCACACAGGCTTCTGGTGTGTGGGGGGGGAGCAGCAGAAGATACCATATTGGATGTTTCAATGGGGTGTGTCTATAGAGACCTCATCCAGTTCCCTCCCTGAGTCTACACCTTGGTTTTGCTTCGGCAAACCATCTTCAGCTTCCAATACCAGAGACTGCACACATTGCCCCACCCATCATGAATTCAGTAGTGAATGGGAGGGAGGCGTGGTTTTGACAGTTACAGAAACTCTCGCACTCAGCTTCTTAGAGCTTAATCATACCTAGTCAGTTTTAGAGAAGTTTCTAAGTGGTACCACTGTCCCCTGATTCAGAGACTCCTCAGTGCTGTCCTTTCCCCTCCCAGGAGGTAGAGGCATGGACACTGGTTTCAGAGGCCCTTCCCATCTTGGGATGGATATTTAAAGGTATACTAAGTTTAGAGAGTTTGGGCATGTTTACTCTCTTGCTTTGACGGAGTCCTCAGCTAAGCAATGATGAAGCATGGGGACTATAAAAGGTGCTTCAGTGGTAATGGTCCCCATGTTTGGTCCCTTCCTGTCACTTGCCATATTGACACAGGACAGCACCAGTCCGGAACAGCATAATAATTAAATGTGTAACAGCAAAACACAGAAAAAATGCGATCCACTGTGTACTCCTTTCTGCCTTTCTATTTAGCTAGAATTCATTATTATTTTCCAGGGTCTTCCATACCCATATACCAAACAGACACAAAAGATGCCTTAGATATGGGGTTGAGCTAAGAGCTAAAATGTAATGAAAATATGAAAGAAGTAATCAGTGCAATGCTGTCATTCCATAAAGGCTTTGTCTAAGGCATCTATTCAATTCTCACAGCAACCACATGAAAGGCTTAATGTGATTAATTTACCAGGTGAAGTGTCTGATAGTTAAGAACTTCTAGTCTTGCTCACTCATAAGGGGCAGAGACGGAGTAACCCCAGCCCTCTGGGCTTTGAGTCTGTGTTTTCTCCCTATTCTCACCATTGCGTGCTAGCATCGACAGCAGAAGGCTGGAAACCATCCTTGTCCATAAGGCCACATTAGAGTGAGGGGCCGTTGATGGTTTCAACAGGTCAGGGGTTTCCCAAGGAGAATCCTAGAGCAGGTAATAGTTACCACTCAAGAAAATGGAGATTCTGAGTTTCAGGGCCACAGTTCCCTAATTCTTATTTTCTTTGGGACACAGTGATTCCATATTTGCCTGAAATGATGAAGGAACCTTCACTGATAAAACAGATGAACTTTTGGAAATAATTTGTTTTAAAGTTCAAATTATGATATTTACTCATTATAAACCAGATTGTAAGAAAAATGAGGCTGTTTAGATTAACATAGTCTTCAAAATTAGTTTTCTTGGAAGGATGTTTGCAGTTGGAGATCACTCTTTGTATTCTCTTTGTGTCTGCATGTTGTTGCTTGTATGCTATTGACAAAAGATAAAAACAGCTTCTCCCAGCCCAAGAGCTAAATAGTGATGTATTAACTGCTCAAAGCCTGGATGAAGATGTTGGTTTTCTCTTACATTTCACAGACACAGAGGTTTGGAAAAAAGTGACAAGATAGCTTTTGTTCCAGAGTGGAGTCTCTCTCAGTGTCTAAGAACAGCCTGCCTTCCTTAATTGGTGGATGTACAAATGGAAGGGACTTGAAGAATGAGTTCTGTACCTGGCTTAAAATCTTTGAAAATTTACGTTGTAACATTATGAGATATTCAGCAACATCATCAAAACATCCCCATGGATCTGTCTCTGTCACAGTCACACAAAATCTCTAAGCAGTCAAAGTAATTTCATTTAACCATCAATTCATTTTTTTTCTTCTTTATCCATTCCAAAGCTTTTTGTTGGTTGTCTACAATGTCCCAGGCTCTGGTCCAGGGACTCTGAGGGTAACAATAAACAGAGCAGTCCTTGCTCTCTTAGAGCTTGAAATTGAGGAGTAGAAGGGAGGAAGGGAAAGAGAAGGGAAGAAACAATCAATAATCCCACTGACACATGAAGACATTTGCCAGGAGACGATGTGATCTTACTGAGAGGCAGGATTTTTTAGGACATCGAATGTCACTGGAACCTAAGCAATGGGGACAGGGAATACATGTGTCCAAGTCCCCCACCAATAAAAGGGCAGATGTCCCAACTTAGGAGACTACCTCAAGAAGAATTTTTAATGTATGAATTAATTTAATTTTTAAAATTACATCTATTTAATGTTGTTAATGTACATATTAATTATTATCAGGGCATATATGTGGAGGTCAGAGGACAGCTCACAGGAGAACGTTCTTTCCTTCTGACATATGAGTCCTGGGCATTGAACTCGGTTGTCAGGCTTAGTGGCAAGGGTCTTTACTCATTGAACCATGTTGCTGGAATAAATATTTTTTTTAAAGCTTGACACCTGAGGGATGGGTAAGTTTGGGTACACACAAAGTGCACCAGGGACATGAGGACACAAAACGAGTCCACTATGGCCACTTGCATGAAGAAATGTGGTTCTAGGATGAGAAGAAAGAGCCTTAGGAAATCAATTGAGTAGGGTGATGCGTGGGGAAAGGGTGGGCGTTTCATTCAAATACCCAAGACTGATTTCCTCTGAGAAAAAAACAAGAAGAAAAGTCTGCAAGAAGAGCCTATCTCCAGTTCATGTTAGGCACTTGGGCTTGGGAGTAGGCCCTGGTTTTCATCGATACTGATAGTGATGGCTGGATGTGGCTCTTTTGGCTTACCAGATACAGCAGGTGTGTGCCACTTCCCCATTTCACATTCAGTGATGGAACACTGACACCCCAAATTCATTTGAGGTGGGGACGTTTATACCACAGAAAGCAACAAAGCCTAAAGATCAAGGAGCAGGCTGTTCCTTACTGGCTGAACTGGGGCCTATCCTCCGTTGACTTTGTCATTGGATAAAGTTTGCTTGCAAAGTTTTAAATTTACAACTACCTTGCATAGATTTGTGGACCCTTAGGCTTTGCCTTCGCCCTGTCACAAAGCTGATCAAAATCCATGGGTTCACAAGAGGAAGAGAGGGGAAAGGCACTGTGAACAGCCTGCAGAGGCTCAGGGGAAAGTTCTGCTGTCTGCTGTGTGGTCCCCCTGATCATTTTTGCTTCACTTACTCAATCTGTCTGAAATTCCAGCAATGTAAATAAAGGCAGAAGGAAGCAATCAACCACTTCTACATGAGTGAGAATTTGTTTCCCGTGGGAGTGGAGGAGGGAACTAGATAATTTTGGAGCATGCAGCTTGGGAGCTGGAGGTACCACAGTTAAGGGCAGGGAATGTCCTCTGGCTTCCAACGTGCGGAAGGGACTCAAAGCTAACACAAAGTTAAAACTAAGCCAACACATTCTCAAAGGCAGACCCTGCTCCTAGGAAAAAAACAATTTCTTTATCCTTCCTGAGGGCTCATGGGTCCTAGAGATTAGAGCAGTGTTGTTATCGCTCAAGTCTGGGAAGTTTTTGAGGGATGCATTCTAGTGACATAACAGCTTTTGGAGAACACAGTCAATAGCTGCCTTCAGTCCTCTTTGTTTGATCAGAATATTTTGGAAGTTTCATGTAGCCCAACATTGGTTCGCTCAACACATGTGATAACGTCGACTGTCTCATTTTATAATCTTCTTATCTTTTAGAACTTTGTTCTCTGATCACCCTTATCAAATGGTTAATGGTGTGAGAACCAGACTGCATCTCTTGGCTGGGTGTGGCAAGATCATGCTATGAAAGAGCACATAGCATAGGATTGTGAGATACAGTGTGGCCATCTTTTGGAAAAAACAAATTGCCTTGCTTCAAACTAAAACTGGGCATCTTTGCCTATTGGATGCTATTTTATACGAAATAGTAGCCAAAAGTATTGACTGACAGGAGTTTCTGTTAAATTAACCAAATGAGACTAAGCTTTAGTTCAGGAGCTGGATTAATTTCAACCTGATCACTATCCTCCCTTGTACACTAAATGATGAAATCCAAATCCCGATGTTGCAGTACCCCCAGCAGCTTGTCAATCTTCTTGAGAGTTGTCATAAACATCCTAAAATATTAACATTAATTGATAAATATTTACCATTTATGCCTTTGACGATTTCAACATTGTTACAGCTGCAATCAGACAAGCTATGACAGGATAACAGTCTCAGCTCTTGACGGAAAATAATACAAAGCAAAACCAGGAATCACAGATGCGTAGTGTCCTCCATACTGCGCATGGGTAGAATCACAGATGTGTAGTGTCCTCCATACTGCAAATGGATAGAATTCATAAGAGTGATTATTATTTTTTTTTCAAGGCTTGGGGTGAGTATTCGGGCAAGTTTCTCTACAGGCAACTAGTTACATCTCTTTAATTGAATTTGTTTTTCCTCTGAGAATTGACATTTTCTCCTTCTTGCTAAATGAGTTCTGTGCAGGCTGTTGCTATTCCATTGTCTCTCTCCCACAAGCAACGATCAGGCTGCTCACATGTGCGCTACTGAATGTGCACGATGCTGTCGCTGGTTGACACTGTGAGACTGCATGCCCTGTTCCTGGGGGCCATTAATAAATCGAATTTGATGATTTGATGACATAACCTTTAGATCTGAAATTGCGGTTGTACTGGGCTGTCAGAAACGGCTCCTTTTGTCATACATTGCCTGAACTTATTAGAAAACATGTATTACTCTTTGGTTTCTTGTGAAGCCTTTCTGGTATATTTAAATAGTTCTTTGTGCAAACATATTTGAAATCAATTGAATTGCTCCAGTTGTCTTGATTAAGCTTCTCCCACCCTTCCAAACTTGATATAAAGGTATTTGACATTAAAAAGAAGAAGAAGAAATTGAATATTTGAAGATTTAAATATCTGGAGCATTTTGGTGGTGATTTAATATTTTTGTAAATATAAATTCTTTGTTAATTTTCTTTAAAGGTTTAACAAATGAAAATAGTTGCAGATATCTATAGCGACACACTCTGTGTGGTCTGGCAGCCTAAATTTGGGAACATTCTGAACTTTCTTTGTTCTTACTTCTCTGTCATCAATCTGTCCTTTCCAGATGCCACTTGTCCAGAGCCCAGAAGGCACATGTTGGAATCATCCCAGGGACATTACTTGATGTCAACTTACTGAGTCTAAAGGATAAGGAAGCCAGGCTGCTAGGGTATTTTCAGGCCAAGATAGCCGTGAAATGCTAGTCATTTAACCAAGGGTCCACTTTGAGCTGAGATCCCAGAGACAAGGTGACATTCAGGTAAAATGGGAGTAGGAAAGGCTCTTCCCACTCAGGAAAATGTGGCATATTTTCCAAGACCCTGAACCCAGGGCAACAAAGAGCAAAGCTTTCCCAGCCTCCTTGTTAGGGAGGACTGCCTTTCACTTCAATCCCATCAACAGCACACTGTGTTTCCTCACCCACAGGCCCAAGTCTCCCAAATGCTGCTTTGCCGGCCCTTTCTGTTCTTGAGGGGAGAGAATGTGAGAAAGTTCACATCCATCATTTTTCTCCTACCTCAGTACAGTGTGTTGGATTCCAGCTAAATCCTGTATCTTACTTAAATTTTAATTTGTTCTAATTTCATTATTTACTTCTCCACCTGGTGTGTGTGTGTGTGTGTGTGTGTGTGTGTGTGTGTGTGTGTGTGTGTGTGTGTGTTTAAAAGATCTCAAAAATACTTGGGAATGATCTCAGTTACAAGGAAAGAAAGTCTCCGACCTCTCAAAATTTTGTGTCTTTAATACTGTTGATGTTAATTTTCAATAGGAAGTCAGTGACTGCTACCCAAATACTAGAAAATAAAGGGTGGAAACAGAGGCTAGTCTGTCCCTTGTTAGCAATCTGTGTGGTTACCTTTCTGCTCTTTTATTTTGTTCTGTGATCCATTTTTCTCTGAATTAGATATTATCTCCCTTTCCCCTTATACTTTCCCAAATTGTCCCTCTCTCTGGTTGATATTTCCCTGTTCTTTATGCTCATTGCAATCTGTGCCTCAAAATAAACATCTAAACAGCACAGGAGGGCGTGTGATGAGAGAGAAGAGAGCATTCCCTCCCACCTGCACTCATAATAACATATTTCAAAGAAAAGCACTTTTGACTTTTCTGGTTTTACCTCTTATTCTATAACTCTAAATGATATGCTTTGCCACCATCACTTGCTGTCTTGGTGCTAAGTGACACTTTAAGTGTATTTATTGACTTCCCATTATAAAAAAATAATAAGTTTCACTCGCTTTCTGCCCCTTCTTATTTTCAAATTGTATTTGCCCTGTGTTTAGCCCTTCTATCCGCTATGTTCAAAACTCAAACTAGCATGTCTGTCTTTTAACTCTTGGTTCATCTGCTTAGTTATTGAGTCTTGACTATACAGTGAGGACATTTCTAGCCCTCTGCTCTCCCCATGTCTTCTGTTCTGTTTCTGCTGAATCTACTTTTACTTTCATGTTGTTAAGGTTCATAATGTGGGTTGAGAGTTCCACATTTTGTTTCTATAGATTCCAAAATCAAAATAGCCTGAAATCCTATGTATGTTACTAAGTGTATTATGTGATTAAGAGTCATCTGGTGGAATTAAATCCATGGAAGAGCAGAAGTCACTCTCTCTCCAGACCTGCATGTTTCAAAGGAAGATGCTGAGAATGTCATCACACATGCTCATGTGTACACACACACACACACACACACACACACACACACACGGTTGTTTCTTATATAGTTTATTTTTTTATTTTAGAATTTCAAATGTATAGCACTTTGTAGACTACATGTAAAATTCACAGCCCTGAATTTAGAAGGTCAGACCAGCCAGAATTCCAACATGGATGGGCAGGGGCTCATGAAGTCCTGTCCCCATCTGAGGAGCTACAAATAATTGGTGGTTGCTGTGGGAAAGACAGCCATATCCCTTCAAGGGTGTAGCCCTTGGTAGGCTTTTAATGTTCCAGTAGAGGTAGCCCTAAACCCATGCCCAGATTGACAAAAGCAAGTGACCTCTGTGGGTTTAAAGGAGCGCACGTGACATTGGGAAGGAAGAGTGGCGTGGTGAGGCTAGGGAATGAGTTGGAGGGGGTGGCATGTAAGGTGAATTTTATTAGAATTTGTCACAGGCATTATGAAGTCATCAGACAATGAAAAAAAAAAAAGAAGCTGAGGAAAAGTTTATGTTCAAACTTTTTGTGAACACTGCTTTACTAGTTTAAGTGTTTAGAAGAGGTACTGGTGTGCCAAGTGGTGGGTATAACTTTATGAGGAACTGTATTTTCTAAGGTCATATTAAGTTAGGACCTACTTATAAAATCCCACTTCACCTTAATTACCTCTTTAGAGGTGCAACCTTTAAATTCAAATGCCTTTTGAATCACAAGGCTCAATGCTTCACTGTATTAATTTGGGAAGGGTGTTCAACTCTTAGCCACCCCTTTATTTTACTGGGAAGCATTATATCTTGCTTATTAAAATTTTTATTTGGATATAATTCATGAGTTATAGAATTAGCCCACTTAAAAACTAAAATGCAATGGATTTTAGTATAGTCACAATTAAACTATTACAACAATCTTAATTTTATTTATTAATAATTTCTCCTCTTTTGTCATCCCCTTCAGTACTATGCAGCCATTAGTCTACGTCCTATTCCCATATACATAGAACATTCCATATACATGGAATTATATAGCATGTGCTCTTCAAGTTTCATTCACATTATTGCATATATATTCATTTTCTTTGTGTTCCTGAATAATATTCCATTGTGTGGCTATATTATACTGATAGGCAGCATGGGTTGTTTTTACCGTGTGTTTATTATGATTGATGCTATTAGCAAATAACTGGCAGTGAAATTGCTGCATGGTATAGCAAATCTATATTTAACAACTTGAGAAATTGTCAAAATGTTTTCCAAACTTCTGTACCATATTACATTCTCATTAGCACATGCCTACACATTTCAAGGTGGCCACTTCTTCCATGGTGCGTATTTCTGCTTTTTCTGCTTTTTTTGACTCCAGAAACCCCGAGTGGCCATGTGGCTTCTCAGTGTGGCATTGATGCAGAGATGATGTCTCACATCTCTCCCACCTTTCCGTCGTCCGTGTCTTATGTGTGTGAGCCCATGTGTGTGTGCGGACATTTGCTGATGGGAATGCTGATGCAGAGCAGAAGTGGACAACAGGATGTCTTCCTCAATTGTTTCTCCAGTGTATCTTTTTGAAATAGAGTCTCTCATGGAAACTGGAACATGCCATTTAATTAGCTAGGCTGGCCAGCCAGGAAGTCCCAGGAATCCTCCTTTGTCCGTGTTCCCCTCTCTCAGTGCTGAGGTCCCACACTGCGTTCTGCTATGCCCATCTGTGTGAGGCTCTGAGCTCAGGTTCACACGATCACACTGCAAACACTTTATCCACGAAGCCATCTCCATAGCTCTCAACTTTTCACGCCTTTCCTCTACTAATATGGCACATATTGATTGACTGACAGGTAAATCAGCTGTGCATTTGTGGAATAAATCCCATTTGCTCAGAGTACATAATCCTTTGTATGTATTTGTTGATTCATTTTGCCAATATTTTATTGAGGGCTATTTGCCCTTATTTATAAAGAATATTAGCCAATAGTTTTCCTGTTTTGGTTTGTTTTTTGGCATCATGGTAGTATTGGCCTTATAAAGCAAGTTGAAAGGGCTATCTGTTCTTCTTGGTCGCAAAGGGTTATCTATCAACCATTTGATTAAAAGTACTAATAAAATCATTTGAAACTTTTCTTTGCAGTTAGATTTCAAATTATTAATTCATTATCTTTTATTTTTTGCATTTATGGTGTGTGTGTGTGTGTGTGTGTGTGTGTGTGTGTGTGTGTGTGTGTGTGTGTGTACATATGCCATAGTGCATGTTTGCAGGTCAAAGCACAACTTATGGAAATCACTTTCCTCCTTCTGCTATGCGAGTCCTAAAAATTGAACTCAGGTTGTCAGAATTAGTGACAAGCATCTTTACCTGCTGAGCCACCTGGCTGGCTCTAATTCACTGACTTTGCTTAGTATGGGGCTAGTCAACCATCTACAGCTTAATGCTCAGGATCATGTGTATGTCTTTCTAGGAATGTATCCGTCTTGTCTGAGGTACCTAATTTGTTGGGGACCAGTTTATACTGTTCACTTCCACTGTGTGTGATTCAGTGTGCCTAGTCACCATTCCCCCCTGGTTCACACTTGCTTTTAGCAGTTGGGTCTTCTCTCAAGTCCCCTGGTGGGTCTGTCAATGTTGTTTGTTTCAAAGCTGACTTTTACTGTCATTGATTTTCTTTGTTCTCTTCTATTAATTCCATTAATTTCCTCTGCTCTCTTGTTTTCCTCCTTCTGCTTGTTCTGGGCTTCTTTGCCTTTCTTTGCCAGTTTCTTTTGTTGGAAGGTTAGGGTATTGATTTCCCATCTTCTGTCTTTACAGTGTGCTGCTATAAATTGTTGGACACAGGCATTTCATGTTATAAACTTTCCTTTTAAGACTTTCTCCTAAATTTTGGTGTATTTTGTTGTTGCTTTCACTCATCTTAAGATGTTTTCTAATTTCCCTTATGATTTTTTTCTTTCTTCTACTTGTCATATGGGAATGTATTATTTAATTTCCACATTTAAAAAAATGTAAAACACTTCCTAGTCTGAAATGTTTTCCTCTCCTCCCCTTCTCTTTCTCCCAGCCCCCTCTCCATTCACTGCCCCCCCCAATATGCTCAGGAGATCTTGTCTCTTTCCCCTTAGCTTCCTCCTTGTATCCCAGTTTCTCTGGTGGTGGGAATTATACGCTGGTGATTCTTTGCTTTGTGTCTAAAATCCATACATGTTCCTCTTTTTGTGACTGTGTTACCTCATTCAGAATGGTTTCTTCAAGTTCCATTCATTTGCCTGGGAATTTCAAGATTCCTTTTTTTTTTTTTTTTTTTTTTTTCTTTTCTTTTCTTTTTTTTCTGCAGAGTAGGAAGATTGAATTGGGGAGGAACAGATGAGAGAGAGAGAGAGAGAGAGAGAGAGAGAGAGAGAGAGAGAGAGAGAGAACACATAAAGGAGGGAGCCACTATAGGTTTGAAGAGAAAACTGACTCTAGATAAATGTTCAGAGACCTACAAGGATGACCCCAACTAACAATACGAACAACAGTGGAAAGGCTACCATAAATGCCCTTCCCTGATAATGAGATTGATGACTAACATATCCACCATCATAGAGCCCTCATCTAGTAGCTGATGGAAACAGAAGCAGACACCCACAGCTAAACACTGAGCCAAACTGGAAGCCAGAAGTAGAAAGGGAGGACAAGACCAGGCTATAGAAACACACAGAGACAGCTGACCAGAACAGGGAGGAGCTAATGGACCCCCAGACTGATAGCTGGGTCTCAGAAGGCCTGGGCAGTCTAAGGGACCTGTGACAGTGGAACCAGGATGTATCCCTGGTGCACAAAAGGACTTTGGGAGCACATTCCCCATGGAGGGATACTCCCTTAACCGAGAGGCAAGAGGGAAGGCCTAGTCCCTACTCCATATGACTTGACAGATTTAGATGACCCCTCCTGGAAGGCATCACCCTACACATGGAGTGGGGGGGGTGGGATGGGAGAATGGTCAGGGGGTATGGGAGGGTGGGAAAGAGAGAAGGAGGGAGGGCAGAAAGGGAACGGGGATTGATATGTAAAATAAATAAATACAAATATAAAACACATTTTATTTCATCACTATTTTGAGTCAGGATTTTGCTTTCCAGCTCAGGCTCATTCCAAACTCATGATCCTTTAGTCTCAGCCTCCCAAGTACGGGGCTTGTAGTTATATAAGTTATCACATTTGGCTGTAATAATTTTTCTTTTTTCATTTAATTATAGTGAAAGTAAATAATTTCAGTATTTTAGTCATTTTGTGGTAGTCGTTTCATGACCAAGTCTTATTCTGTATCCCAGGCTGGGTTGGAACGTCCTTTGTACCCTAGGCCAACTTAGACTCAACAATTCTTTTTAAAAAACTTCATCCTCTCAAGTGCTGTGAGTACAGTGTGAGCTGCCATGGCACACTTGGCAATACTTTAAAATTGAAGCTTTTTAATGGCCAATACTTGGTCTGTTCTGGAAGGTCTGAGCACTTGAGAAGACTCTATCATGCTGATACTGGGTGGAATGTTCCTTGGTGTCTGTTAGGTCAGTTGACTTATCAACTTTTTAGTCTCTGTGGCTTTGCTTGTTTCTTTCTTGGTCTGCTATCAAGAGACCATCATTGACGCTTTCTTGAATATACTTGAATATACCTTTGTTGCCATTCATCTCTTCAGTACTTTCAGTGTTTACTTCCTGTGCTTGGAGCTGTCTTGTTGAGTGCTATTTTTCCCAACAATCTAATATTGATAGAGTTCATTAGGTTTTGTGAAATGCTTTCTCTCTGTATTGAAATGATCAGATGGCCTTTCTTGCCTTTATTTCCTTACCAAATGTGCATCTGTGGAATTCAACTAGGTCCTGATGCATTTCTGTGCATTCCTGGAATAGTAATGATGGTTCAGTATTTTTCAAACCTAAATCATGAGTAGTATTGGTCGAAGATTTTCTTTCTCAGAGTGTTCTTGCCTGAATTGGATGTCAAACTTATAGCAGCCTTATAAATAAATTGTGAAAATGTGTCTGTGTATGTGAGTGTGTTTTCATGTGTATGCAAACACATGTACATGTGTGCGGAGGCTGACACTAGGCATCTTCCTCTACTGATTTCCACCTTGTTTTTCAAGGGAGGGATACTCACTGAACCTTGAACTCATGAATTCAGCTAGGCTAACAGGCTTACAAGGCCTGAAATGTTCCCATCCCAGCCTCTCCTGTGCTGAGATGCAGGCATGGAATGCCACGCCTGTTTTTTGCTTGTTTGTTTGTTTTGCCATATAATTTATGGCAGCTGGGCAGTCACCCCAGCTCCATCAAAATAGTTTTTGAATAGTGCTTTATTTTTCTTGATTAGTTTTCTATTTTACATTCAATTTGCTATATTCTTATAGTTTCATTATTTGATATTATTTATACAATTTATTAGTTATTTGAGAGCTTTGTACTGTGTGTTTTGATCACATTTACCCTCCTCACCTAACTCTTCCCAGATCCACCACTTTCTTACCCAATGACTTTGTGTACTCCTAGTGGCTAACAATTTCCAATAGCTCCATGGCTAGGGATGGAATTTCATACTCAACTCCATGTTCATGCTGGGACTTGGTCTTACATGGGCTTACACAGGTCTTATGCCTGCTGTCCTAACTGCTGTGGCATCATATGTGTAGCTGCATAGATACTTTTCCCTTGAGGTCATCTACTGCCTCTGTTCTTACGGACTTTCTGCTTCCTCCTCCATAGTGACCCATGAGCCTTGGGAGGAGGAGGGACACATGTTCTGTTCCACTTAATAATCTCTTTTTCTCTGCACTTGTGCCAGTGGTGAGTCTCTGGGTTATCACAGTTTACCATGAATAGAAACTTCTTATATAAAGGTGGAGAGACACACTGGTCTATGTTTATAACAATATTCATTAGGAGATGGTTTAGTTCTCTATCCATTCAGCAGAATAGTAGTAGAATCTCCTTGAGGGCTTCTGAGCTGTCTGTCCATAGGTTCTTAGCCCAGTAATGTTGCCAGGAATGGGTTTCATCTTGTGGAGCAGAACTTAAACCTGATCAGAAGATAGTTGGTCATTGTCATGATGTTCATGCCACTGTTGTGCCGATGGGCATGTCTTTTTGCAAGGCCAGTCATTATTGTAGCTCAGAGTTCACATCAATGTGATATGATTGATAGTCATTCTTCTCCTCCAGGAGCTTGCATAGCACTTCCATCACTGTGTAAACTAGCCAGTAGAAGTGAAGCCCCAGCTCAGCACCAGTTCAATCTCTCTGCCTTGTTTGATTCAAGGATATGACATCTTCCACAACAGTTTCATTATCTGATGTTCCTCAACCTCCAACCCTACCTGATCATTTTATTTGTTGGATTAAGTTAAATATTTTTTCATATCTTGAAAGCTTTGTTGTAAACCCACATTTGAATAGTTTTGTCTGTAGGAAACTTATGTTGCTTGTATAGAAATTACATTGGCCTAAGTGGATTTTTAATAGATATTTATCCACCAGCTAGTCTGAGTATATCGGTGTCACAAGACCATATTTTTAAATATGTGCTTGCAGTGTGAGGAGATCCTTCAGAATTCTTGAATTTGGTCTCTAAAATCATGTTGAGGCCAGACCAGGACAGACAAACTTCTTCTAGTCTTTCCTGTGCTTTTGTTCTGCTGGTTTAGAATCTACCCTTTGTCAGGATATAAAAACCTTTCAGGAACATAGGTTTTGTGCAGAAGTCTCTGTTCTGTTTTTCATCATTAGATGGATCAAGACCTCATTTCATTTCCATGCAAGGTCACTAAAAGCAATCCTCTAGTTACTGAAACTCAAAGTGTCCCTGGGGCAGCTGCAGGGTCATCTTAGGGTGTTAGCTACAGGTTTGTTGGTTTTGACACCTGGAATTTCCTTTCTTGGGACCATCGCTTCCCATGTACCAGGATACATATAAATACTTTAGCATTTTCAAAGGGTTTGGGAACTATATAGTTCAGACTATTTTTAGAAATAAAAGTTGTGTCCATTTCTTTTGGAGGGGTTTGCTTTAATAAAATAAATATAATCCAGCAGGAGAGAGTAGACAGAAATCATTTAATCACTATAGTTGTAATTGCCCCTGGCAAATTCAACTGAGAAATACTTTCTGTGCAATATCCACCTAGAGCCTGAAGAACCCACTGGAACATCCTTTTCTGAAAGGGAGCAGAGACTCCACAGTCTGTTTATTTTCTTCTTGTAAAAAGCCCTACCTGTAAAACCCAGGACACTGCCAAGTGGCCTGGTTCTTGCAGAACAAACCAAACATGTATTCCCCTTCATTGCTAGAAGAACTTGAGTCTGGTTATGGACCCAGGCTAAGCAACTTCCCTGTTCCTATCAAAGCAATATGAATACCCAGCTTTTATTAATCCCACATTCTTCTCTTGCCAGTGAGTAACACTTCATAGCAACAACAGAAGTCACTTCCTTGTAGGCACAGAGGTAGGTCTCACATTCCTGGAGGTTCAGGTTCCATTAAACAAGGCCCAGAACCATTCTACAGGAAACTGAATGGAGTTACTCTGCACACATCTGCAGAGAGGCGAATGACCAGCTCTCTCGATTGATCACTGGCTACTGAATGCTCCAGATGTGAGATGCTGTGGTTTGATATGGAATGTCCTCACAGGTCTTTGTGTAAAACATATGGCCATAGCTCGACTCCCAACCAAGTTTTCAGAGGTTATGGAGACTTTGGGAAGTGATGTATGACTGGGAGAAGCCAGGGCCTTTGAAGGTTGAACCTGGCCCCTGGTCTCTGTTTTTCCCTCTGTACCCTGCCCACCATGTGAGGAAGAAGCTTAACCAAGCACTCCCTCCATGAGGTTATTCTACCCAAGAACAAAGGGCCAAGCAACTATGGATTGGAATCTCTGAACCCCCCAAAACATCTTTAATACCTTGACTTGTGTATGGCAGATGGTCACAGGAGAGAAAGAGTTACATACCACGTAATGCTTTTTCCTGGGGACCTGGCCACCAAACACAGATACCACCCCTGGACAGTGATATTTGAAGACAAATCATCAAGGTCTGGTTCAAGCCACCACTTCCTACACAGCAAGCAAAGCAAAAGGTACATTGACGTTGTTGCCTCAGGGTGTTCTGTTGTGTTGAGATTGTTTGCTCAGTAAGATTGGTAGATTACACAATTCCTTTTTGGATTTAGGTTAGGACAAGAAAAGCTCGTTAACAAGTATGATATGAATGGTAGTACCTGCAGATGCTTTTTCCAGGTTGAATATATTCTTTCTATTCCTTTTGTATTAGTTACTTTTCTCCTTGCTGCAATAAAATATTGAGAAGAAGCAATCTGAGGAAGGAAGGATTTATTCTTGGCTCACAATTTGAGGGCACAGACCATTGTGATGGGCAATTCATAGAAACAGGAGTGTGAAGCAACTGGTCCCATTGTGCCAATAGTCAGAAAGCAGAGAACAATGAATGCCCATGTTCAGTCCCCATTCTCCTTTCCATGAAGCCAAGGACTGTAGGCATAGGATGGTATGGCTAATGTGGGTCTCCCCACTTCAGTTAACCTGATCTAGATAAGTCCTCACAGGCATGCCCTGAAAGGTGATCCCTGGTGATTCTAGATCAATATCAACCATAGCACCTTAGTTCTAGTAATTTAATTTAGAGGGGGAACATAATTAAAACCTGTTGGATTTTTATGAAAGCATTTATTTTTGGATTGGGATACACACAGCCTTTCTTTATTTTATTAATAAGCTTGCATCTTGGGATCCAACTTGATCACAGTGCATTTGTGCAATAGTTGTGGACTATTTCTCCTGAATAAAACATTCCCTCAACCAGGGATGGAAGAACCTCGCAAGGCTCATGGAATACACAAAAAAAAAAAAAAAAAAAAAAAAAAAATGCACAAGGCTCACAAGCACCCTCTCCCCCAAGAACCAGCAAACAGTTGCTGGAAGAAGGGAGATTCTTCCATGGAGTTGTCTACCAGAGGAGCAGTACACTCCAGTGATACAATTCTTGTGAGGTTGCCAAGCTTTGTGACCCGAGTTTGATCACCTGAACCCACTTGGTGAAAGAAGAGACCCTACCTCTGAACCATTGTTCTGACTTCCTCATGTGCACACATGCAAGTAAATAAATATAATAATAAACATCTTTGCAATTTTAAAACTAAGCATAGTATGCTGTAGTTTGTATATTTGGTACCAAGAACAGTTCATGAATTATTTATTCTTAAATAGTGCTAGAACTAGAAATCCAATCATCTGGGGCTTCTGCTGTTGTTTGATTTTGATTTCTTGTTTGTTTTGAGACAGGGACACACTATGTAGACTGGGATAACATTGAACTCACAGAGGTCCTGATGCCTCTGCCTCTCAAGTGCTGGGATTAAAGGCATGTCCCATATTACTGTTGTACAGTCATTTTTGTATATTAAATATCTTATGTCTTTTTATTTACATTTTTTATCAAATAACTTTTGTTTCTGGATTTTTAACTTGCACATTGGCAATGCCTTGACTTACTGCACTTGATGCATACTTGACCAGTTTTGCTATATTTCTAATATTTTCTATCCTGTTATCTCTTCAAAGATCTGCTTTTCATTTTTAGTTGGGTGTGTGCAGTTGCCTGCAGAGATCAGAAGAAGGCAACACATTTTCGGGAGCTAGAGTTGTAGGCGGTTGGGAGCCATCTGATGTGGGTGTTGGGAATCTCTTCGGTCCTCAGCAAGAGCAGTGTACACTCTTAAGTGCTGAGCCCCCTCTCCAGCCCCCACCTCAACTGTTTCTGTGATTCCTCATTTTTCTTTAGCTGACTTTTACAATATTGCTTTGACCTTCATTCTTATTGTTGGGAACAACTTTTGGAAGTTCATACCTATTTTTATTATATTGTTATTTAACTGTGCATATTTTCTAAATATACCCACTATATATACTGTTTGATACTTGTGTATGTTTATATACACTCATCTGACCCTCCCCACGCCTCACATTTGCATGGGACTTCCAGCCTTTGTGGCAAGGGCTTTGTTTTACTTTCATATATTGTGTATTTTCTCTTTTGCGTGTTTGATACCAGGCTCCGTTCCTCCTATCAAAGGGAATTTACTCTGACAACTTGTAGCTGAGCTCCTTCCCAGGCACTGCCAATGTTTCATCATTCTTCCTGAAGGAGCCCATGACAAAGGAATAAAAATTTCTAGTCCCCTTGCCAAGGTTTAGGCCACCTTTGAAGGTCATCTTGGCTTCAAGGGCCTCTCTTGCAGCAATATCCACAGTTGTACTCTCCCCTCATCCTACTTCTGTGTCCCTGACTCTCTTGCTAGCCTTCTTCTCCAGAGCACATTCTCATTACCCACTTGCATGCCATTTTCCAATTCTCATCAACAGCACCTGGGTTTCCCCCAGGGGGTCCAGGCTGCTAATCAAATGCTGTCCATATAACAACCTGGTATATATATATATATATATATATATATATATATATATATATATAACATACATATACATATATATACATACACACACACACACACACACACACACACACACACACACACATATATATCACAAAATTCAGAGGCCCACACACAAAGTCTAGACAAAAGTTGTTAGTGCAGGTTTAGACTCAGATGGAAAAGAAACACTCACATCCCTGTTTGTGTCAGGTTGGTTCAAGTGAAGAGTCTCTGGGGTGTCCAGGTGAGCTCTATGGCCAGAGTTCGGTAACCATCTTCTTTGTCCTTTTCACTCCTGATATGCTGAACACACAGTGTCTGTCTAGTCTCATGTCTTACACTAGAAACAGCTATGACCTTGTGATTGTCTACAAAGCCCTGACTCTCTGAGTCAGTTTGTGTTGAGACAATGCTCAACTTCCTGACTCTGGAGCCCCCTAATATCTTTGCTTAGGGCTGGTTGAGTCATCACTTCTGATGCCGCCTCCGCCAAGTCTGCCTCTTAATGCTGGCTTCTAAGCACCCTTAAAGGCTGTTTCGTGCTTTGTTTTTTTATTGCCCACAGATGAATATCTGCTGCAGAATGTGAAGGAAAATGTGAACAATAATTTATTTCCTGCTCATGTTCAATTTATGCTTTGAAATTTTATAGCATAAGCATGGAATGACACTGTTGCCAACCCTATTTTCCCCGACTCTGTTATAACCATCACATTCCGTGGGTGAAATTCCTCTCCATGTCATTGTCATCCTGATGGGGGGTAGAGAAGATAGTGGAGGAAGCTCTAGGGAAGGTAGCGAGAGTTGTCCTGTCTGCCCTTCATCCAGTAGAGCGGGAGGCTGTGGGGAGGAGAGTCTCACTCTGTATGTTGGAGGTGAGGGGGCACTGGGAAGAATTTTGTCTTTGTAGGCGAAAAGAATATCAGAAGTCCTTAGAGAAGTTTGGCCTGGTGGCTCCAGGGGACTGTATGACATGGTTAAGACCCGAACAAGCGACGGATGGCGTGACAACACGGGGATTAAGACAACTGCTCCATGCCTGCACTTTCTGATGCTGCATGCTAGAGACTGCATGCATTCAGACATGGATACATGAAAGCTAACCACTGTTGTTTATAGACAGTCTAGCCAAAGGGCCAGTGGAGTCTTGAGGCCTGAGCTCATTCAGGGTGACAGTTGCCTGAAATCAGAGCTACACTGATGTTTTTAGTGTCTCACTGCCCCATGAGAGAAATACTATGTTGGCTGGTAAGAGTGGTCTGGTCCTGGGCCTTTCTGCTGGAGCCAGGGTCTGACCACAGAGCCCCAGTGTCCCAAAGCAACTCCATATGCCCTAGTTCCAGGGGTCTTTGCAGGAAAGTTTTGGGGACGCTGTCCTGTGTCTCAGTGGAGGAGGGTTTTCTTTATTAAATATTTATGGCATATTCCCTCAAAGATCTTCCCTGATTTCCTGTGTTTTCATATTCCTCTTAAACATCATAATTGGAATCTGAAAAGGGTGGCGACTGATGACTCTTGCTTCTTATTTTATTACTAACCTGTTCTATGCATACCTTCTCCTATCCCCCTGCCCAGGAGCTCTGTTGGGTTTGTCATTTTGTCTTCACATGTGAACAGAAATTCTACAGACACAGGTTCCTATTTTCTCTGCTGTCTTCAACTAATGTGGCTATTACTTTGTAGTGAAATGTTCCATGCTGAGAGTTGGGCTGAGGTTTAGGGGTTGCATCTCCATGCTAGTCTCCATAGTAGAACTGACTACCCCTTCACAACTGATCTTGGTTCTCATTCACACATTGTGCAGGGTCTCTGAACATGCTTGCTTTGAATGAACTTTCCTCTCAAATATCTCTGACAACTTTCCAACTACTGATGCTCTTAGAGTTTAGTCAACTCCCTTGGGCTTAAGCTCTCAATGAATTGGTACCTTAGTCATTGGAGAAATGCTTGGGAGGCAAATCTTAACTATAGGAGAGCTCAAGATGTTCTACTCTTGGCCTCCTGCTGTGAAATGTCTGGCTCTTCTTTGGGGAAGAGCCTGCCTGCACTTTCTGGGTCTTTCTTAGAAAGCACTCAGTCCAACTAGAAGCCTCCTCTCTTAGCTTAGCAAGCACCACAGGGAACCAGACTCCCATGGAGCATCATTGCAGATGGCCCAATTATACCTTTGAGCTATTGTCACTGCCCCTGACTCATGACTCTGCCCCATTCTCACCTTCTGGCATTCTTTCTACTCATTCTGTCAAGTTCTCTGACATTTATAAAAAAGAATGCCCTCTGAGCTTTTGATCATTAGCACACTACATTAGCATCGTGATTAAAAATTCAATGGAATCCACATGGGGTTGGTTATTCCTGGCCCTATTGCTAAGACCAAGCAGGATAAAGAGTTTCTTTGAGGCTACCCTAGTTGTGAGGCAGAGATACTCTGGTCAACTGAAGGTGCAGTATGAAAGCCACTGGTCACCCAGGCCACATGATGAACAAATTTTCCACACTTCTACAAGAGGAGTCTTCTTAGTGTGCACACACCAACTCCGAGGAGACTCTCTAAGACTGTTTCTCTAGGGAGCATGTTTATTTGGTGGGCGAGCTAACTATTTTCCTTGCTGTTGTGATAATTCACCCAAAAGAAGCAAGTGAAGGAAAGAAGGATTTATTTTGGTTCATGGTTCGAGAAGTACAGTTCATTACTTCAGAGAAGACATGAAAATGGGAGGAGCTTTTGGTTATGGCAGCAAGAGCATGAGGCACCTGGCTGCTTCATGTTGCCAGTCAAGAAACAAAACATTTGGGCCCAAACAAGGTCAACTATAGCTCTTTGGCCATTCCTAAAGGCCCTACAACTAGGTTTCCGGTCTCTAAGTTTCTATAACCTTCTAAAACAGCACTACCAGCCAGGGCCCAAGAATTCAAACTTATGGATACAGTTCACATATGATCTATAAACAAGACTTATCGCTAACTCCCATAGGCATGTTGCCATCTTATAATAAAAAAATGCATTTAGTCTAACTTTAAAATCCCTATGGTCTTATAGTTATGGCACCCTTTGAAAGTCTGAGGTCTAGAGTCTCATTTAAGAATCAGGGCAATCTCTTAAGGTAAGCCTCTATAACAAACAAACAAACAACAACAACAACAAAAAAAAACCAACACACACAAAATAGCAAAACCAAAACAAGTTACATAATATCAACATAAAATTGCGCCAAGTCAACATTCCCGATCAAAAGAGAGGAATAAGAACATAGTAAGGAAAGGGCAGCACAAATCAACATAGAAATCTGCTTGACAAATACTCAACCCTGTAGCTCCAAAGTCTGGCATCTTGGTGGACCTCTTGGTAATATCATTTAGGACAGATTTGGTTAGCTCTGCCCCTGTGGATCTCTTGCCTGGGGCACAAAGATCTCTCTTACTCCAACTTCTCTATGTTTCTGCCATTTTCAGTGTTCAGGGGTATCCATTACAACATAGGTTTCACCCTTTCTGTCCCATGCATAGCCAACCAGGAGATCCATGAAGAAGAGAATCCATCTAACTTCAGTAACTAACTTCCAGAACCTGCATGACACCTTACTCTTACATTTGCATGCTTGAACAATCAGCACCAATCAGCACCATGTTAACTATGATGCCAACTTGGGATATAGCTTGCCCCTCCTGGGCCATGACTTCAGCAGCCTAATGCTTGCATAGCTGAACTATGGAAAACCTTTCCAAAAGTGTCCATTTTGGATCAGAGAAGCCCTGTGGAGGCTGTAACTTCCCAGGACTCTCCAAGTAAATTTGCAATTCAGCAACTTGGAGACTTGGATAGCAGTGCCTTTCTCTTCAGGCTCCATTCCTGCTCTCCTATTGCAGAGTGTGAAGTTTATCTTAATCGTGCTCTTCTTTTCAGTGATCATCATTTCTTTGTCCTTAACTGCTTAGCCTACATTTTCTTTTCTTTCTTTCTTTTTTTCTTTCTTTTTCTTTCTTTTTTTTTTTTTTGTTTTTTGTTTTTTGGCAAACTGAACTTTTTAAATCATTCAGCTTCAATTTCTTTCTTCTGTTTCTTCTGTTCTTCTGTCTCTCATTCCCCCTCTTACACTCCATCACCCTCTCTCCCTCTCCAAACCCTTCTTCCTTTAATCTCTTTATCTTTCACTGTAAGTTTGGCTAAGAACAATGAGCAGTAATCATGCTACAACCTGGAATTCAGTAATGTCTTGAAATTTCCTTGACCACACAAATTTGTAAGTTCATATTGAATGTAGCCCCACTAGGTTTCAGAATGTGGTATTATGGAACAATTTTCTCTTGGCATGACATGGCTAATACTACCTCAAAATGGTAGAGTAGCTGTGGCAACCTGCAAAGTCCTGGCAAAATAGGGTTTGTTGACCTTCCCTCAGAGCCGGAGGGCATGGGGAAGATTATTATTCTTCCACCTGAGATGATAGGCACTCATTTCTTTCTGCAGTGTGTAATTCTGCCCTAGCTGTCTGTGGTCTTATGAGATGCTAGTGTATATAGGAGATGGAAGACTACCTGAAGGGGGCGCTCAATACTGACAGTTTTCAAGAAGTTACTATCCATGCAGGGTAGAACTTTGTGGTGACATGGAGGCCATTTTCATTTCTGTTAGTAAATCCTCGTTCATAGTTCTATAAATAAACCTAATAAACTCTTTTTTCCCCCTCCAAGTTGGATTTGGATGGAATAATTTCTTAAATCTGTCATTGTTGCCCAAATCTGAGGTGAACAGACATATGTTCAGGTCTCTCTAAGCAAAGTTAACATAGGTTAACCTAGCTACATACTTTGCTGGAATGCACCACAGGTATGCTAATTTGATTCCTGGAAGAATTCTTATGTCCTAAATCATCTGGAGTGGGGCCTTTAATGTATAACTTTAATGATCTTAGTAAACTCCAATTACATCATTCCATGTTGTCTCTGACATACAGATGCATTCACCACATTTCTCCCACAAGTAAGTTCCTAGGGTCCTAGAATCATATTTTTGGGTTATTCATGGTAATAACCCCACTTCTGGTACTATTTTTATATTAAGTACTTTTCTTATTTTTGTAATAGAATATCTGGAAGTGGTATGAGGAAAGGATTTATTTTTTTGTTTTTAGTTTGAGAAGGTGCGGTCCATCATGGCAGAAAAAAATCAAGGAGACAGGAGCAGATCATGGCAGTAACAGACAGCAGGAATATAAAGTGGTTGGTTACACCATGTTGGCAGTCAGAAAGCAGAAAGCCTGGGCCAGAATTTAGGATGGCTATAACCCACTAGCCATGTCTCTACAGTCTTAACATCTGCTAGCTGGGCTCCTGTCCAAAGGTTTTACAACCTCTCAAAACATTTCTACCAGCTGGGGACCAAGTGTTTAAACACATGCCCTTATGGGGGATATTCACATCTCTAGACTATCAAGATCATATCTATATCATATTCCATTTCATAAGGCTACCATAGGTCACTCTTCTAATTTCTGTTGTTCATCTTCTCCTTCCTTTCTCCTCCCATTTGTTTTGTTTTTCTCCAGTTATAATACTTTAAAAACTAGTAAGTCCCTCTTAAACCAATCTGATTGTATCCTCAATGTAAAATCACAGCAGTAAAAACAGTGGGTCACAAAGCTTGAGTATTCAGGGTTTTGAAACTCAGAATTTTCCTTCTAAATGATTAGATTAGTTTATATTTTGACCTCTAACCCATAGAATTACTGTGCCAAAGTCTGATTGCTAACTTATATTTCTGTTTGTGGATAACTTGTTAGAAATCTATTGGTTTAAATTGTATGTCTTCTATAGCAAAACAATGGAAATTTTAAAAACTGGTTTTCTCATTATTTATGTCATATGTATCCATGTTTTGTTGTTATTATTCATTGTCACTCACCCATTGGTTTAGAACAGACTATATATGTTTAAGATATGGCCCCTTTGTCTTTTTCTATGGTTTTCTTTGTGGATCCTTTGATATTCCAAGTTCCAATTTTGATAATACAGTTAATTCCTAAATTCTTTGAGAAATAGCAGTGATGAGAAGCAATGACCTTCCTTCATCATGAGATTTAATTTCCAGGGGAGAGTGATGGAGTAACATAGTAAACAAATAAAAGATGAAAAACACCAAAAATTCATTAACATTAAGAAGCCATGTGAAGCAGGATAAAGGTACAGGGTCAGTCTGGGTTGCTTCTTATATGTGTGGGAAAGTAGGCATGGGTGGCCCTTTCTGAGCAGGAACTTTCACAAGGGGAATGAGTTGTGTGGCTGTAGGCTCAAGTGTGTTAGGCTTCTATGTCTCAATGGGAATAGCCAGTGCCAAAGCTTCTCAGTGTGTTGAAGGACAGCAAGAATCCCAAGTGACTGAAGCAGGTGGAGGCATAAGGAAGGGTGATGGGAACAGGAGGCTGCAGAGCCTGACAGATATGCTCACCTGCTTGGAAAAGTTACATGAAAAGATTTAGAAATTGTGAATCCAGTTGTAAAACATAGTCATTATCACAACTTAAATTATATAAAATTAAAATGAAGAACAAAATTTGCGTCTTGTTACTACATCTGAATATTGCCTATGCCTGTTGAAGTTGACTGCAACTCTTTTATGTGTACGATGGGAACACCACATGACCTCATGCATGCTCCATGGCTCTGCACCCAGTGACGGACAGTAAGTTGGAAGCTTGAAGCTGGCCACAGAGAAAATACATAAACCATGGGAATCAGCAAATCCTGAAAATCCATAATGACTTCATTTAGTTGATAGTCTAGATCAGTGCTTCTCAACCTGTAGGTCACAACCCCTTTGGGGTTGCATATCAAATACCCTGCATATCAGATATTACATCACAACTCATCACAGTAGAAAAACTATAGTTATGAAGTAGCAACAAAATAATTTTATGGTTGAGGGTCACCATACATGAGAACTTTTTCTCATATTATGAACCAAAATAAATTCGTTCTTCCTTAAGTTGGTTTTGTATTGGTCACAGCAACAAGACAAGCAAGTAATATATAATCTTTACATATTTATCCAGTTGGGCCCCAAACCTTGCTCACATTATTGGTAAACAAAGGAAAGTTCCCCGTGGTTTTTCATTATTTCATCTTTTTCTTGCTCATTAATATAAAGAACTATGTCAACCAGGAACTACCCTCCCTTATCAATTGTAGCCATGGGTTTACTAAAATTACAAGTCTGGGGAACAAGTGAAGCTTATTAAATTAGCTAATTATATGGAATTTTCAATGAAGAATAAATACTGCATAGCTCATTGCTAGTTATAAATTATGTGCAACACATCTTTCATGTGAAATAAGATTTATAGTAGGCATGTGTGTGCATGCATGTGGAGACATACTTTGTTTTAAACTTCTTGCTGCCATGCATTGGTCTACAGTTCACTAGAGTCAGGAACACAGCTGTAGAATATTGAGGGCTAAAGCCACATGGTGCATATTTATTCTTTGTATGATTGGAAGGCATTGATGTGTTCTGAGCAGAGAAAGGACATGACTAGTTATGAGGTGCAGAAGACTCAGTCAGGCTGCCATAGAGAAGATGGAATGAGATGGCCAGAGAGGAAACAAAGAGAGAAAAAGGAGTTCATTGCAGTGCCTATACTGCAGCTATTAAACTTATGTCAGGGAGAGGCAGAGGAAGGCTAACTGGCTGTTTTCAAGATAATAATTTAAATGTGTCCATGATCTTTCCTGATAGGTTACATGGGAGGATGGGAGGAAGACAGGTGTTAAATTATTTCTGTGAGGCTCCTTAAAGCTTTTTATGAATTTATAAATTTATAAAAATAGTGCATAATCATTTAATGAATGTATTATTTAATGTTCAGATTGCATTAAACATATCTAAACCTCATTTATGTCTTTTGTTTGTTGAGTTTTGTGATAGAGGCTTACTATGTAGCCTGAGCTGACTTCAAATTTACAATCTTCTTGCCTCTGCTTCCTATGTGCTGGGGTTGTAGGCATGTGCTACCATGTCCAGATCATCATTTATCATTTCCTTATGATGGAAACATTCAAAATTGTTTCTTCTAATTTTTGAAAGATACAGTAGATCCTAGGTGACTGTCACCATCTTGTAGCTCTACAGCATGTCAGAACTCGTTTGTTGTTCAGCTTTCCATTGCTATGATAAAATGCTTGAGGCAACCAGCTTAAAGAGAGAAAAAAATTACTCAGTACTGTTGTTTCTAAACTATGGTGAGCAGAATATCATAGCAGGAGCATTGCTGTGGTAGGTGATCACCCCCACAGGGGTCTGAACAGGGAGCGAGAAGATGGAGAGCACCAGTGTATCTTTTATGGGTGTGATCTGTTTCCTCCCATGGGAACCACCTCTTGTTTTCAAGCTCCCCACATGGTGCCTTTGCCTTCAGACACTATGCAGCCTTTGGTGGGCATTAAAGATCCAAACCATAAAGCTCTCAACAAACTACAACTTTTACCGATGAATTAGAATTTCTTCCTTCTTCCTCGCCCCTCACTCTTCCCAGCTCCAGTAACAGTCACTGCCATTCTGGCACCAGCAGCCGAAGCCAGCGGGCCGCCCCACCTCACTGTGCAGGTGGCAGGCACTGCTACGATGAACAAACATGTGATGGAGAGGTGGGAAGATGGGAAGACGGAGCGGTCTGTGTGCTGTACAGAAAAGTGGGGCAGGGCACACAACAGCAGTGACAGGTGTGAGGGGGCTCAGGCTGTCATTGCCCAGTAGGGTTGGTGGGGTGGTGTCCAGCGGCCTGGAGCTTACACAAATGCAGCCTCCACACCCAGACATGCAGCATGGGCTCTGGGAAACAATTGAGGCCTGAGATGAGGAATGGTTCACTTCTGGAGTGGACCTCCTCGACAGAGCATAGTGGTCCTTGATGCTACCAGAGGCCATGTTGGTGTCTGCGGTCCATGCTTCTACCCCAGGGCATGATGAAGTTCGAGATCCATGTGGTCTGTGCCACCGACTGAATGGCGGTGTCCTTGGGCTTTGCTGCCTTGGGGGGGGGGGTCATATGGATATGACTGGCCTGTTTAGCCACCTGAGGCTTTACCTTGGCTTGTGTTGCCACCCAGGGCCTTTCACATGTTAGTGGTTGGTGCTGCCACCTGAAGCCATATTGATGCTCAAGGGTAAAGCTGCAGGCCAGGGGCCATGTTGAAGTGAGGGACACATGCAACCACCCGGGGCCACACTGATGTCCCTAGCTTGTGCTGCTTCTGAGGACCATGTGTGGGTCAGTAGACCAGATATAGTCTGGAGGGCGGGGTTAATGTCTGTGGCCTGTATTACCAGCAAAGGTCATGTGGAGATCTGTGGTCTTTGCTGTATTATAAAGTCATGTTGATGTCCATAGGGCCATGCTGTCCCCAGGGGCCTTGTTGATGTGAGTGGCCTATGTTGCCACCTTAGGTCATTGCGATGTCTGGATCTGTGGTCCTACTGCAGCCAGGGTCTGTGTTGATGTCCTGGCTTGTGTTACCAAAGGCCATATAGATGTCCATGGTCTGTGCTGCAGCCTGAAGCTATGCTGATGTCCACAGGGCCTTGCTGTTGCTGTTGATGTGAGTGGCCTGTGCTGCCACCTGAGGTCATGGTAATTTCCAGATCCATGCTGCTGCCAAGGTCCTATTACATCTGGGGTCAGTGTTAATCTCTGTGGCCCATGTTACCACTGAAAAGAGCAAGGAAGCCTCTTTTGCAGTGGTATCCATGAGTACATACACAGTTGAGAAAAAGGGACATGGAAGGCTTCTGTGACAACTCCTAACTCCCAGACCCCTCCCCCACCTCATTAAAGTAACAGTCTAGACAGGAAGCCATCAAGAACTCTTAAAAAGTGTAATGGGGATGTGAAGTTTAACTCTTCACAATTGATGGCTTCTGACAGGGGAGGGGGCATGGGTGAGGAGGAGAACAACTCAGTCCTATTTAAGGAGAAGGACGCTGAGAATTAGACCATGCTCCAGTGAGCATGGATGACACACACTGGACTTATTTTGCCTTTATCTTTCTATTTTTATTTTTTATTTTCGTTGAGCAGTTACAAGGGCTGGGGGAAGACATGTAATGACTGGGGAGTGAGTGTGATTGGGATGCATGATGTAAAATTCCCCAAAAAAAATCACTAAAAATATTATTTGTTTGTTTGTTTTGAGACAGGGTTTCTCTGTAGCTTTGGAGCCTGTCCTGGAACTCAATCTGTGGACTAGGCTGGCCTTGAACTCATAGATATCAGCCTGCCTCTGCCTCCCAAGTGCTGGGATGAAAGGCATGCACTACTATTGCCTTTCTCCAGTAAAAATATTATGTAGGAAAAAAAAATCCTTAGCTCCTGATTCTGAGTGAGGTCATGTGATATTTGTCTTTCTGTGCAAGGCTTACTTCACTTAACATAATAATCTCTGGTTCTAGGCATGTTGTCACAAGGACTAGATTTTTTTCTTTTTAATGGTCTAGTAGTATCCCATGATCTATAGACATGACATTTTGTTTTTGCATTCTATTTATTGAAGCATTGTTCACAATAGCTAAGAAATCTGAGGGAACTACACATTCATTATCTGTTAGAATTCCTATGGCAGCTACTGTAAAGGAGATGCCAGTTTCTGAGTTAGGAGAGGTGGTGCACCTTGGGTTTGGTTTTGAGTGCATTTGTGATTCTTCTGAGATGAGTGTGAGAAGTACCTAGGATAAGTGAACCAGCATATGGCATTCAAAATCACAGAGAAGGTTCTTAAAGTGACCAAAAGAAGTGAGACAACCAACATGTGAGACAAAACAGAGAGGAATGTGGGGTCCTGGATGGTCCCTTTCTTAGGTGCTGCAGATATAAAGGGAGACCAGGAATGCAAAGCCTCCCCTTCCTTATGCGAACTGTCTTTGGTGTCTGCCTTTGCCACCTATTTCTACACCAGTAATGCATCACTTGAATTCCTGGAGTTTTGTGATATATTTTTAATGATAGATTTTAATATCAGGTAGAGTCAGCTCTTGTCATTAGTTTTCATAATTTTCTCCCTTGTCTTCTGAATTTATTTACCTAGATATACTTTTATATAGCAGTGCCTGTGTTGAAACAAGTTGATGTCTAAACTTTAAATCATTTATGATTTAATTGATACCTTTATGACATTAAGTCTTACTTTCTAAGGGAAATGTGTTTCTCTCCATTTATTCAAATATATTCTTATGTGCCTTTGTGAGGTTTTACAGTCTTCTCTATAAAAGCTCTAAGTTTTGATTAATTTATTCCTGAACATCTATATTTTCTCTGTTGTAAATTGAATACTTTCTTTTCATTGTTTTTCTAGCCAGTTGTTGCTAATATATGGGGAAGTTATTCATTTTTGTATACCCAGTTTTTACCCACAGACCAACAAAATGCTCTCATTCATTTAGAAGGATCTTTAGTTCTTTAGAGCTTGCCAGAACAATAATTATGATGATAATTCAAAAAAATAACAATGTAGGGCATTATTTTCAAATACTTACTTCTTTTGTCTTCACGGTTAAGATAATTAGCAGGGCCCAATGTAGACTCTGTTTTCCCAGAATCCGGTGGAGAAAGCCAGTTTTATTCCAGTGTTAATTGTGCCTTAAGTTAGGTTCATTGAGATAAGTTAGTGTTCATAAGAATAAGTTGCATTTCTGTTAAAAATACAGAGTATAAGTGACTCACCTAAAAGTTGTACATCGATGTCACATACCCTCCCTCAGGGCTCAGGGCCCATGAGAGGCGGGGTGGAAAGACTGAGAACCAGAGCTCAGGGAGGCCTGAGGCGAAGCAGGGTCTTTTGGACATGACTGCTAAGGCTGCTTGCCCAAGACTCAGATGATCAAACCATTGCTTGGTCCAGCTGATTAGCCCAGTTTGTACCTAAGAAAGGGAGTAGAGAGAGAGGAAAGAAAGACTAAAGACAAAACATAGAGTGGGGAAGGCATCCAGTGTATCCAATGATCCACTGCAAGTTTATTGCTCAAAGTTCATATATTCTGTAATCAACGGGGGGTAGAAGAGACAAAAGACTTCCTTATCAACGATACAAGGGACAAACAGACATGATTAGCTCTTTAATACCTGAAGCATCAAGTAACCACACCCTAAACTAAATATTATGTTGTTTGGGCAAGATATCCAGTGACCACACCTTAGGCCAAACATTCTGTTGTTCAACCTTGAAAGAACAAGAGCAGGGTTAAACTCTCTAAGTTTAAGTCAAGATGGAATGGAGTCAATTCTGTGATCTCCCACAAACCATTCAACTACAATGTATATTCAGAGTAGGAACAAAAGTTCCACCCCTAGCCAAGGATTTATTGACAGTTGATGTCTCAGAGGGGAGGAAGAGTTGGTTTTCTTTAGGAGTGTGTTCCTTGGTAAATTACCCATGCTTCAGTGAATGGCTCTACACCCATGTACATCTATGGGCCTCGAATTAATTACATTCCATGGATGAAGAGGAGGAGGAGGAAGAAAAATCAGTTTGGGAGAGGGATGGAGGGATATTGGGGAATACAAGAGGACTAGAAGGGGAAAATTACACACACACACACACACACAATCTGTTGCACTGGCCACACCCATTGGGGGTGTGGACAGGTGTGGACAAGACCTGGAAGAACTAGGTCTGGGGTGGGGGGGGCCAGGGAGCTTGCTCTTGTTTCCTGGTCAGAGACAGATAAGATCCAGAGGAATCCTTGGGACCGGAACCAGCTGGCAGTCATTTGTCTCTGTTGTAAGTTATATCTCCCCGAATAAACATCTATTCAGCCTGTTTTCCCTGATCCTGATTTTTCTACGATATATGTATATGAATATATATGAAATTCATATATATATACATATATATGAAATTCTTAAAGAATAAGTCGAATATTATATCTTTAAAATAAAGAAAACACATTACTAAGTCTAAGACTCATTAAGACTCATTTCTAGGATCTAGGTGTAAGGGAGAGGTTCAGCAGTCAACATTTGTGTCTAGCAACTTAATTCATTCCATGGTGTGTAAGCTCCTGACTAAAGATATACTCATTATACTAAAATATAATTTTCCCATGTGCAATTGCATTTTATCAAATCTCTTTTATTCTCCATAAAATATGAATCTTATCCTTTAGTGAAATTATATGATAGATTCAAATGTCAAATCAGTTCACTTAGGTTATTAAAATGGTTCTTTTAATTGCACTTCAAGCAATTAAATTCTTACGTCTATAGTAAAAAACAAGCTTGGTTTAAAGATTATCTTGGAGTTTACTTTGTCAGGGCATACTTTTCAAAAGCAGGGATGTTTGAGCTTAAAATGAATCAGAAATATTTCATACAGATCTATGCTTCATTTAAGATTTATACAAATAAATGCATATGCACGTATATAATTTTGCGTGGTACACATTGTCATTTAAGTTTTCAAATTCATTTCCTTACAAACTTTTGGGGCCTGATGCATTTATCTACAGTGCCCAATTCAGTTTCCCAGTGCCCCCAGATTGTTAATCTATTTAGGTTTTCTTCAGTTCTAAGTCATTTTTCTAGAAAATTATTGTTTTATTACAGTCTAGCTTTCTGAAAATTATGGTATAGAGTTTCCAGTAAGATTTAGTAAGATTTAAATTTTTTTCTTTTAAAAAATTATGTGTATGTACGTATGTAAGGGCAGGAGCCTCAAAGTCCAGAAGGAGAATTGGGTTGCACATAGTTGAGAGCCACCCAGTGTGGGTTCTGGGAGCTGAACTAAGGTCTGCTTTAAAAGCAGTACCCACTCTTAGCCACTGAGCTGTCTCTCCAGACTCTTTTTTTTTTTTTTTTTTTTTTTTTAATTCACTGTTTTGGTATGTACTATCCTTAAGTCTAAATGCGATATTTCTGATTAACTTTGATTTATTGAGTGTATTATTTGATGTGGGATTATGCTCTTGTTCCCTATAAAGATTTGTCCTTTGTATTGGTTAAATAAAATGCTGATTGGCCAGTAGCCAGGCAGGAATTATAGGTGGGGCTACCAGACCAGGAGAATTCTGGGAAGAGGAAAGACAGAGATGAAGCACCAGCCAGACTCAGAGGAAGCAAGTTGAGAATTCCATACTGAGAAAAAATACGAAGCCACGTGTCTAAAAATAGATAAGAATTATGGGTTAATTTAAATTGTAAGAGCTTGTTAGTAATAAGCCTGAGCAATAGGTCAAACAGTTTATAATTAATATAAGCCTCTGAGCTTATATTACATTATATTATTTTATCAACTTTTATCAGTGGTACCGATAATGTAATACTTTCTGTTTAGCTTTAGTGGCTACATTTCTTTAAATTTTCTCTTTTTAATTCTTGTTAACAGTGAGGGATTAAGTTGTCTCCACTTGTGTTTCAAGCTTTAAGGTTTGAGAATCATTAGGTTTTCTTACGACCACTTTGAATTCACAAGTCTGTTTTAACCCAGAGTCCTAGAGTCTTCTTGATGTTTTCTAAATCCAACTAATATTTGTCCTTCTTTCACTATAAATAATGTGGTTTAATAATAAATTTCTCCTGAGAATTTCTACAGTCTTTGACAGCATTTTTGCTCATGCATATGATGCCATTTGATTATATTCACCCTCATGTCCCCATTAATATCCCTAGGACCCACTCCCGCATCTCTCCACCTCTTCCCAACTTCATGTAGTTTCTTGGGTTTTGTTTGTTGTAGTTTTCTAACCTACCTAGTCCAATCTGTGCAGCCAGTAAATTCAAAGGTATAAGGTTATCCACTTGAGCACAGGTAACCTCTGAGGGCCACAGCTTTAAAAATTGGCTATCCATCTCCTGGCAGCCATCAACTGCCAACATCTCCTCAGTTAGGCTTGGAAGCTAGTGAGCCTCTTCCCTCCTCCAGGCAGGAATTTTTACTGGCTTGAATTTGTACATGTCTTGTGCAGGCAGCCAAAGCTTCTGTGTGTTCTTGAAGGCAGCAGTCCTATAATTTTCAGAAGACCTTTTTGCTTTTGGTCCTCCCCAACCTCTGGCTCTTACAATTTTTTTTTCACTCCCTCTTCTTTTACAGTTCCCAAGCCTCAGTGTGATATAGAGGTCCTCAGTGTGATGTGTGGCTGAGAAATCCCCTGACACGTAATCTCTGCCCTTTGATGGTTGTGAGTTTGTAAGTTAACCACTGTCCACAACAAACTCGTTTGATGTGCTATTAGAGCTCCATCAATACATGGGTGTGGGGATGTGAATTGAGAAGAGATTTTGGTACTCTGTCCATTTAGCAAGATAATAGTGGCAGGTTCACCCCTGGGGCATATGAGCTCCTGAACCATGGGTTCTTAGCCAGATTTACTGTAATGGACAGGTATTTCCTCTAGTTGAGCAGCTTTAAATCTATACAGAAAACCACTGGTTACCTTCATAACGTTTGTACCAATGTTATGCACTGTACCCATGACCATATCTAGTCAGACTGGATACTATTGTAGCTCACAGAGTTCACAGCTGGATGTGGCTGTTGATTACCATCTCCCTACACCAAGCATCCTACATAGTTCCTTCTAGTACAGTGCTTTTCAACCTTTCTAATGCTGCTACTCTTTAATACAGTTACTCATGTTGTGGTCACTCCCAACCATAAAATTATTTTTGTTGCTACTTTATACGTGCAATTTTGCTATTGTTATAAATTCTAATGTAAATGCTGTGTTTTCTGGTGGTCTTAAGTGACCCCTGTGAAAGTGTCCTTCAGCTCCTAAAAGGGTAGAGACCAATAGGTTGAGAACCACTGTCCCAGTACTATGGAAGCTAGGCAGCAGGGAGGAAGTTTCTTGGCCAGGATCAGCATTGATTTTTTTATGTGTGTGGTGTGTTCAACAATGGTGTCTTATCAAATTCTGTTGGACAAATGAGCAGTGGTAACAGCCTATAATGTTTGGGGTGGTCTTGCGGACATACCTGACACTGAACTTTTTGTTTGGCAACCCATGGCTTCTGGGAGGACCATTATCCCAGGTAACTCCAATTAAACTCTTCTTTATGAATGCAGTGTGTACCATTTTTATTCTTCTTGGGGTAGCATTACAGAAAAAAAATCACTTAAGTGTGGCATGGGCCATGGAAAACAGCTGTGTAATATTTGCTCTTGAATTTCTAACGTATAAACATTTACATGTACTTATAAGTGTAAGTGTATATACCCACATTTTATATTTTCTTATGGTTTCTTATGCATATCACCAAATGTATGTCACATCCTGATGCTTATTTGATATGTTCAGTATTTATAGAGGTTCACATTTCTTATTTCTACCATGCTTTAGTCATTTGCACTTTAGATATTTTGATATTTTTTTTCATATATGATATATGATGGCCACTGTGTTTTCACAGTAAGTTCTCAGTTTAATCAACATTAAATTCACACATTTGTCATATCATTCAATTTAAATTTTTAGTTTCATCTTTCTTATGATTTTAATATTTTTTTGCCTTGGGTTCTATTTTTTAATTATCACTATTACAATCCATATTTAATATTTATGTTTGCTGTTTGCTTATGTGTCTTGGCTACTTTTTCGATTTTCAACTTTTTAGACGTCTTCTTTCAGAAAGACACTAAAATTTTGTTGTTTTGTTTATTTATAAACAATTAAAACATCTCTGTATAATTTTCAGGAAGCTTGGTCTGTTTGTTCATATGTGGAAGTTGAGTTGATGTGGGGCTACCTTTCTTCAATCTAGATGTGTTTTTGAGACAGTCTCTCCCTGAACCTGGAAGTCACTGTTTCTCCTAGATTGTTTGGCCAGGAGCCCTCAAGGCCCATCTGTGTCTTCCATGAACAGGGGTTACAATGTACATTTCTGGTACCCGGCTGGCTTTTACACAGTGCTAGAGTCCTGTACTCAGGTCCTTATGTTTGCAAGGTAATTGCAAGGTGATGTCTTAGGTTTTACCCACTGAACCCTCTCCCCACCCCTGCTTGCAATGCCCATCATTGGCTGCGATTTTTAGGTTTGCTTGTTTTTTTTTTTTTTTTTTTTTTTTTGTTTTGTTTTTTGTTCCTATGCTTTACTGTGAGAGCATGGATGTCTTCATTAGTCTTTTTTCTTATGGATGGGGGTGATAGTTACTCAATTCTTCATTTAGTAGTCCCTAGAACATTTTTTCAAAACATTCCTCAATCTATTTTAAGGATCAAATGTTACCTTTTGAAGTTTGACTTTAAAATAATGAATTGAGTGTTCCTTCTTCAACCTCCCCTACCAACCCAGCATTACTTGAATTGTAGTAAATGCAATCTGAGGTTTTAAAATAATAAAATGTAATTATTATCTGATACGCCAGGTGCTTGTTTTTTCTGTAATGATTTTTGACACTGGTGTTCAATTTTGTATACATTCATATTATTTAGACTTTTCCCTTTTGTAACCAAGTTAGGATTAAATAGTAGTGATTAGATTTTGTAGTTCTAATCTAGATTTTGTAACTCTTAAACTTTTAATTTGCTTCATCCACCAGTTGGTAAAAGTAAAGAGTCTAGTAAAGCTCGTAGACTGAGTCCTTGCAGGACTATAATAGCATTATCTTTTACACTTTGAATACAAATTAGTTTTTTTGTTTGGTTGTTTTTATTTTAAAATAATTTTTACTGACTTTATTCTTTGAAAATTTCATACAGTCAGTACATTCTGATACCTGTAATTGCTCATCTTCTTCCCCTCTCCCTCCAAGTCTCTTTCCCATTTTTATAGAGACAGTGTCTTGTGTAGCCCAGTGTGGCCTCAAACTTACTCTATAGCCAAAGCTGGCTTTGACATCTAGACCCTCCTTCCTTCTCTCTGAGTGCTGTGATTGCAGACCTGTACCATGTACCTGGCTAAGTTGGTTGTGAATTAGACTTTTCTTTCCATCAACATCCTGCACATTAATATTTACCTTTTGGATTTTCAGATCTCCAAACCCTTTCTTTTGCAAAGAGGACATTCATAATCAGAATGAAATTCTTCCTTTGCCAGTGACTTAAAGTTTTCTCTTTTTGCCACTGGGGGGGATTAGACATGGAGGTTAGATGCACAGAGCTTGGTTTAGTAAGATCAACTATGCTCAAACCCTGGGTCAGTCATTTAACACTTGCATGGCCGTGGGCCATTAACTCCCATGCTTCTATTTGCTGGCCTACAAAGTGGGGATCAATAAAACATTCTTTTAACAGGCAGATGTATGAGTGTACATGTGTGTTTGTATATGTAGATGTTTGTGTGGGTGTGGATGGATTACCCAGGTAATGAAGAGACCACAGCAAGATACTAGCTGAGAGACCAGTTTTGGTTATGGTTTGCCTAATGCATTTATTTCCACTGATTTTTCTTTTATAACCTTTGTTACAAAATTTGCAACTAAGTAGAAACAACACACACCAAAATTAACCAGCTCCAAAGTCTATGCAACTCAATGAACTTCTATACAGTTAGAATTTTATACAGTTGGCTTTTGAAATGGAAACTGCCATGCTTTACATTAAATTTTATACTTTCAGTATTTAATATAGTACATGCACTTATTCACCACTAACCAGAAAAACTCCAAAACAGAATTAGAATTAGAAAAACAAATAGCTTAATATTCTCTTTCATAACTCATGCCCTCCACCTGCATTCAGTTCTTCTTCATCTCATTATATTTAGCCTTTATTGTTCTCTTTTCCTTGAGTTATACTGTACCCAAATGCACAATTGTTTACATGTATACATATATTATTGTTTAGGTTCTGTATGTGAAAGAGAATGTGTAGTCTAAATTTCTTCCTGGAATTGTGTGATCTCTCTTCATATTATACTTTATAAGTCCACAAATTTTCTTGCTAATTTATTTTCTTAGAGCTAAGCAGTATTTACACACACACACACGCATGCACACACACACACACACACACACACACACACACAATTTTCAGTATCCATTCATCTGTTGATGGACAGCTATAGTGATTCAAATTTTTTGCTATAGTGAATGAAGCAGTGGTAATAGGTCTGTTTATCCAATTCCTTTGTTCTTCTCTTTGTTTTCTTTTGGTCATTTATTTATTTATTTATTTATTTATTTATTTATTTATTTATTTATTTATTTTGATATCTTGCAGTTAGGAGTGTTTGTTGCTCTTGCAGAGGTCTGAGGTTTGGTTCCAAACTCTCATATGGTGGCTCACAACTATCTCTATAACCCAGTTCCAGAGGCTCCAATGCCCTCTGCCTCCACCAGAGGCACACATACAAACACACAGGCACAACACCCAAATACATATAATCACAATCAATTGATCTTACAAACCCAAAGAATGTTATCTCTGTCTACTCTCACTCCCTTGGTCATTGCTTACCTAAGTTAACATAGATTGCTGTGTCTCCATGATGTTGGGTGTGCAGTCATCAAATTGACTATGTGGGAAATAGAAATCTCCACAGGACAGCACATCCCTACTCCAGACTCTGTGATCCCCTCTACCTGTGCACAGGCTCTGACTTGTGAGCAGGCTTCTCACAACTGCCAGCCACCCAGGCTTTAGGGACAGGGTCATTTCTTGTTCTCATATTCTAACTTGCCTTTTAAGACCTAACCCTAACTGCATCTAGCCAGAAGCCTCTCCAGTGGCCTCTGGTTTTGGTGCCCACCCCATCCCTACTTCCATTTGTCACTGTACTAATCCTGTTCTGTCGCTATACTCCATTCATCTTTTCTCTCTCCAGGTGGCTAATGCCAGAGGGCTGAAATGGTGCTTAATTCAACTTAACCCATCTTTCTTTCGCCTGACATAGAACTTGGCATGCAGTTGTGCACAGCAAATGTTTGTTGGGTGATTTTAAAAAACGGGTGTCTTGCATGGAATTGGAATTGGATTGGCCTTACACCTTATAAGTTGCCTATCTCCTCTTCCTCGGCACCTGCTGTTGGCGTCTTCTTCTCTGTGAATTAGCCTCACCAGGTGAGGTGGTTGGAGTCTAAGTTGTACAGAATCAGTAAGTGGGAAAACGAGCAGGTTCATTCAAAGCTCAGCCTTGTGCCTTAGCAGGGAATGTTAAAAGCCGGATTTGAGGTCTCTGTGAGCAGGTGCCCAGGGCACTGCCTGCTGCCCGCCTCCAGGTCACCCGTTCAATAAGCATGGCCAAATTGTGGCAGAAAAAGAAACGCCTGAACACTCGTATGAGGAAGGCGGAGGTGACAGGGTCCCCTCTGTAATGAGCAGTGGGTAGGACTGAGTGTTGGGAAGGTTAAAGGTGATTTCCCAGATGTTTCCACCAAAAATTTCAGTTCGCCGGCTTAATTCGGCTAGTCTGATGGTCAAAAACAGACTACAGCAATTAGGGCGCATGCGCCTCCCTTAGGAGCTCTTTAACAATGCCACTCAGCCCTATTACTGCAGAAGTTCTCCATTAGGCCATCCCCGGTCTGGGGTGGGGGTGGGTGCTTTGTTCTGAGCCCCAAGTCTTCCAGGCAGGAACAATTTGGGGCTTTTGTTTAATAATAATGATAATAATAATGAATTAGAAAAGAGTAACTTTACCAGGAACTCTAATTGTCTCCAACCCCGTGTTGAATTTTGATTCTATCTAACAGCTACTTTTAAGCTGCTAAACATGTTCAAATGATTAGATGTGGAGGATTAGAGAGAGGGGTGGTGAATTAACAGCTTATCATATAATGAGAAGCACTTTGCAGTGCCACAGCCCACTAAATAGCTGGGAGCTACTGAGAGAGTCCCTTTAAAGCATCAGGGTCACAGGACACTGTGATACTCAGGGGTTTGAATCCCACATTTACTCCATTATATCTGTGATTCGAGACATGGAGATGATAGCTGAATGATAATTGGATTTCAGTGACCATGCCTGACCTTAGATAAGCACTCCATGAATGAGGAATCTATAATCTAAAAATCTGAAATTCAGACTGCTGCAGAATGCCAAACTTTTGAGTTTCATATCTTGGAGGACTTTGACTTTTAAACATTCCAATTGGACATATTCAGCTGTAAATTTTTTAAAACATTGTCCGAATCCAAAGTCTTCAATTCTGGAACCCTCTTGGCCCCAAGCAGTTTGAATAAGGGATATTCAATCTGTAATGTTATAGCTGACTTGCCAAGGTCACACACTGCTGGATGTAAATTTGAATATGGGTTATTTTTTGAGCGGTGGAGGACACACATGTTTCTGTGTGTGGTGCATATACATGTGTGCAACCAGCGTGTGAACACATTGGCATCTGTGTAGTGTTCGTACATATGTATACATATGTACATATGAGTGTATGCTTGTGATCACATATATGTGGAGGCCTCAAGTTACCGTATGGTATTTCCTTGATCACTTTTGCTTTTATTTCTTAGGGCAGGGTCTCTTGCTGATCCTGGAGCTTGCTGATAAGGCTAGTCTAGTGAGCAAGTTTGCTCTCAGGATTCTGGGTCTCCACTTCCTTTGTGGATTGGTAGGCTGGCTTCCACTGCAATTTAGCTTTTTATGTGGTTTCTGGGGACCCCAACTCTGGTCCTCATGCTTGAATGACAAGTGTTTACCTTATCTAGTGAGTCATCTCCATGGCTACCTCTGTTTTTTTTTTTTAATTCAAATTCATTATCTAGCATATCTAATAATGTTCCTATCTCAACTTAAAAAATATTTTGTTTAAGAATTTTCTTTTACCCATCAAACATATATTGATGCACTCTACACTGAGCAGGTATAAGTCTGTCTTCCAAACATTGGCATCTAAGCAACAGCGGAAAAAGGCAGCAAATTTCACTGTAATCACACAGGCTCTGAGGCTGCCTGGGATGTAGTAGATTCACAGAGTATAGCAAGTCCAAGATGGTGAGTAGCAGCTATTGTTTAAAGCCCAGGCATCAAAGCTGGATGGTGGTAGATGGTGGTGGGAGAGGGTTTCCTGGCAGTGGTGGTGATGGGGAGTATGTGACTGTAATAGAGTAAGGTGTGTCTGGGGCAGAGAGCAAGGGAGGGCATGGAAGGTGAGAGACTGGAGGGATAACCGGAGGCCAGATTACGAAGGGTCCCTGTGACCTGCTATAAGGTTTTGCTCCACAGGGACTGGAGAGCCAGTGAGTGGAATTTAATAGAGTGGTTCCAATGTCAAATTAATGTTTTAACAGGTTTTCAATTGAAACAGAACAGGATAAGAGGGAGCAGGGTGGGGGCAGGTTCCAAGCAGGATGCCCTGAGCCTCAAAACTAAGCCTGCCAGCTCCTATTCAGAGATGGGCTTCACCAACAGGCTGGGAAATAAAGGAAAAGAGTCTGGGAGGGAGACCACGGGCTGCGAGTTCAGGAGATCATGAATGGGAGAGGTCTCAGTCATCAAAAAACCCAGGGTGAGCCACAGCATGGCCTGCAAGGGTACAGCATGGGTAACCAATGAAACCATGGTGGGAAAGGAAAGGATTCAAGGCTAAAAGTGTCATTGATGGGGACATTGAAATTACTGGGAATAATGTTGAACATGAGCTAAAGGTTTAAAATGGATTCAGGGGCTAGGGTTTTTGCTATTTTGACGACCAGGGGATCAGTAGAGGATACCGTGGGGTTAAGGAGTTTTCCATAACCATCTCTGCATCTAAGAAAAATTGCAATGTAGAACAAACCCCCTTCTCCTTGGAAATCTTGCAGCCAGCTATAGTCTTGCAAGATGCTGGAAATAAAATCAGAGACCCAGATTTTAGTTGAAGCAGAAAATGGGTAGAACAATGAAGAGATTAAGACAGAGTGCAATTTTAACAGGGCTCTCAAGGTGGAAGGTGGGGTCCCAGAGGACTAAAAAGAGGACAGTAGTTAGGGCAGAGAAAGACATGCCCCTATTATTTACTTTTTTTTTTTTTGCCTTGACCCTTGACCTACTTTAATGCTGCTGAGGTTGACCATCCTCACCACCCCCACAAATCTCTATTGCTGTCTCCCCATTGCTACTCTCTCCTGGTGTATTTTCAGTCTTCCGGGTCAAGTTTCATTCACTAGGTATTGGTTGAAAATTGCATTGTGTTCTCTGGCCCACTCTCCACTCTTCTTGTTAAACATGAGAGATCTTCAACTCTTTGCACGTATGCTACCTGGGCTCTCGATTGGGCATTGTAAATATCCCTGTGGCTTCAATTCCCACCTGTATTGCAAGAGTTCTCTACCAACCTAGATCGTTCTTTGGGCTGGATATTGCCTTTCACAAATTCTCACCCCTGTGAGATAGCTGCCACATTTCCAAGCTCACTCCAGAGTGCCAGAGTGCCCACCCTGCATCAAGGCTGCTTCTCCTAAGGTGGTCTCTCTAGTCATTAATAGTGCCCTTATGCCTCCTTCCAAAGCACGAGAACAATACAAATCCAAATGCATGTTCATTAGTGTATCCATAGTGCTTAGAACGGCAATGCCTAGTACATGGTAGGTACCCATGTTCATTTGTTGAATGAATGAGTGAAAGAGTGAGTGAATGCACAAATGCTTGGTGTGTCTTCTCCATCATTGTGTATATTCAATAAGACCCAAGTTCTCTCAGTTTGGGCCTGAAAAGCATGTGTCTGTAAGACAGATACCCTATTCCAGTCATTATTCTCCCAATTCAGTGCCTGCCTTCCTTAGAAGGTGTCAGGATTCTCAGCCATGTACCAGGCCTATTATTCTAGGTTCATATGTACATCAATGCACACTACATAATGCACATATTGCCACCAAGGGGATGTTAGAAATAACAGTTCTTTAAACCATGAGACTAACGTACACATAGACTTTCTGACCAATACAAAAGGTTTTTCTCCTTAATAATATCATACAATCTTAAACAATAGGCTGTTGGGCTTTATTGACATTTCACACAGAAGGTTCTATCCAGTCTAAAGTGAACATTAGAAAGGAACTTTCCACAATCTGATGAGCTTAGAGAGATGAAACATGGAATGTGTATTGAATCATATTGCACATGTGAGTATAACAAGAACCAGCAGTTCCTTGAGTAAAACTTTTAAAAGTGTAGCTTCATTTAATTCCACATTTTGCCCCATTTCTTTTAAAACACAAATTCTTTTTTTAGATAATTTCAATGAACAGCCAACAGAATTAACATTCTGTGAAATATTATTTAGGAACTGGAGCATTACGCTCCTTGAAAGTGGGTCTCGTCTTTACCCAAAATGCGTAAGACACTTTTAGAAACCACACTTTGGCAGAGTAAAAGTAGTAAACATGAACCCAGTGTGAAGAGGAGGTTGGCAGTCTGAGCAAAGCTGTTGATGTTGAATGACAGCTGAGCACCTTTGCTTCTGCTGGTGATTCATGACCAAGAGGTATAGTATGAGTCAAAGTTTAAGAAAGCATGATGGAAAGGCTGCCAGGATGTCTTGGTAGGTAAATCACTTGTAATGAAAGCCGATAACCTAAGTTTGATACCCCGAATCCATGGAAGAAGGAGAAACTAAATTCCCCAAGAGCTAACCCTTTGGGAGATATGTGTACTATAGCACACATGCTTCTACACACACACACACACACACACACACACACACACACACACACACACACACACACACCAAATTAGAATTAAGAAGAAAACATGACAGGAGAATAATTTTTAAATAAATCATACCTACTAATCTTTTGGGAAGGAAGAAATAGAATATCTTCTTGTGATGTCAATCAGAGGTGGACTTTGTAACCTGGTCAAAAAATTCATGAGACCTGCAGGAGCTTAGCGAGAGAGAAAATACGCTAAAATGCAGACTGGACCATGTTCTTATCATTCCTCAAACACAAACTGTGCCCCTGCCCTTTGGTTTCACTTTTCCAGAGGACTCAGCTGTGCTGGAATCTGTCACCATGATTTCCTGGCTGGCCTCACTGTTCCTGCCAGACAGCTGTGCTGACTCAGACATCTTGTCATAGCTCTCCTCCCCCAGGATGCTGCTCTTTGCCCAGTACTGGGAGTCAGAACAGCAAATGGAACTTTCTGTAAGATGCTAGTAGATTGAGAGCCTCAGGGCCTCCAGTGAGATCTTTCCACAGTTCACAATTCAACATAGTCAACAACTTGAATGTATGTACAGTTTACACCAGAACTGGGATTTCTGCCCACCACCCCAGGCTACAGAGAGTATATTTGGGGAAGAGATATTCTAAGAGGGTGTAAGCCTGGTGGCTTCAGTTCCTTGGTTCTAAGTTATATTGTTGAGAGTCTAAGGTCAAATGATCAAATTATACATTATAGCTTGTTGAAGCCCATTTCTTAGAATGAGATGCTATACTCAGAGGCATTAGGACCATAATATAATCCCAGTACATGAAGTAGCTTGTTGGAGCCCATTCCCTATGGTAGTCTTAATGCATGGGAGAGGGGCCAGGCCCTGCCCCAACCTGTTGTACCAGATTATGTTTACTCCTCATGGGAGATCTTACCTGTCAGGTAAGGAAGTTAGGGAAGGTGGAGAGAGGCAAGGTTGGGTTGGAGGAGGGATGGGAGGGGGAGCTATAGTTGGAATGTAAAATGATATCAAAAATTTAAAAATGGGGGGGGGAAGCTTAGGAAGCCACATAAAGATTTCTTTTAATCAAGTCTACAACTAAGTTCACACTTTTAACTTGATGTGCAGAAATACAAATATATAGTATTATGAACTGTATAAGAAAAAGGCACCACTACACACAAATACAAGATAACAACCTGTAGCAGGACTTTCTTTGTACTGTGAGCTCCCAAATAATGGCATGAAGACTTCTTAAATATGAAAGCTTGTCCTTAGCTTAGGCTTTTTCCCAACTAGTTTCTAAAACTTTAACCTGTTTACATTAACCTATGCTCTGCCCCATGGCTCATTACCTTTCCTCAGTATAGTACGTTCCACTTCCTCCATTCCTGACTGGTGAATCCTGCCTCTTCGATTCCTTCCCAGCATTCCTATCTCTGCACTGAAGTCCCGCCTATCCTCTCCTGCCTAGCTATTGGCCATTCACCTCTTTATTAAACCAATCAGAAGATGCCTTAGCAGAAGAGACACATTTTCACAATGCACAAAAAAGATTATCTCACAACAACTATGCCTGTGAATCCCATTTAAACAGGCAGTGAAATGGGCCAAGTTGTGTGCTTGCTCATCTCTGTCAGCAAGGGTATGGAGCAATTTTTAAGTAAAAAGTAAAGACATTGGTCTCACAGAAGTCAAGAGTAAGACAGTGTTACCAGCAGCCAGGAGGTCGGAAGGTCAGGGGATAGAAAGACATCTGATGACAGAGTCAGACTACATAGTCAGAAAGGAGAGATGAGTTCTGGGAATCTATAGCAATTTATGTGTCAAATGGGAGAGAGGAGTCAGGATGTTCCCATTGTCAGTCCTTGGTTTGTGGCCTCAGAATTCTAAAATCTTCCTTGGTCTTTACTCTCTCTATGTATCTGTTTATGTTCCTCTTTGTCCAGTTTCCCCCTGCCTCACACTGAAAAAGACACTTGTCACCAGATTTAGGACCCACAAAGATGTTCAGAATGGACTTGAGATTTTTAATTATATCCAAAGGCCTTTATGGTAAATAAGGTATATCCATTTTCTAGAAACCGGGTGAGCATATGTTTCTTAGAGACACATCCAACCCACTAATCTTGGGTATTGACTACTTCGTGGTGGTCTTTATTGCTTTACATGCTCCCAGATTCACACCTGGTGTACTCCCTCCATGTGAAGGGATCCCTTCAGCCAGGAATGATTTTCTTCTCCTTATTATGTCTGAAACAGTCCCTTTGACTTCATTATGGAAGGCCCTTGTCTCCAGGGGTATGGTGTGGGCTGAGATGTTTTAGAAACTTCAGTTAATCACTCCATTGTTACCACCATACACTGTTCCAGGGCAGAAGATTGTTGTTATTCATACTCTATTCATACTCTATTCATACATGGATAGACAGCTATTCATACTCTATGCTCTCTGTTTTCCTCTGGTCAGCTGTATACTTATTCTCTTGATCAGTGGTTTTAAGTGATTTGATCAGTTTGCATTGAAATTTGTTTACTTATGCTTCACTAAACACTTGGGACTATAACTCTAGATAATTCTGGAAAAGCAAAAAAGGATGGAAAAACTTTCCAGGCATCAAAACTTACTGACAACATAGCATGGACTCATCTTAACAACAGACAAGATCAAGGGAATAGATCATTGAAGAATTTTTGTAAATATTACATGTGCTCTTTAGAAGGTGTTTTCTCTAGTACTAGAGTGTTTGTGTTCTCTCTCTCATATAATATATATATATGTATATATGTATATATGTACATATATATTATAATTACATATACTTACACAATTGCATAATCCAAATGGTTAATTGTATTGATTGAAATCTTTACACATTTTACATTCTTTTGTCCATGTGATGAACAGTTTATTAAAATTTCTTATTATTGTTTTCAAATTTCTTGTTGTTCCTCTTGTCCTCTGTGTTGTCTCATCAGCACGTAACTGATATGGCTCCATTGTGGAATGTGTTTAAGTTTGTGGCATGCTCTTGTTTGGTATAACACTTTCAGACTTGAAAATTCCTCAGCTGTTCTCATAGTCCCAATTCCCATTTTGCTATTGCTTCTGTGAATCTTGCAAGTATTTGCCTATCTCTGTCTTCTTCTAGTCATTTTGAATCACCATTTGAATGTGTCTCTTTGATTTTACCTGATGAGTCAATTTAAAAAATAACAATTTTCTTTAACAGGTAGGTGAAGCCCATTAACATTTTAATATGGCTATTATGTTTTGATGGCTATTATGTTTTATTTAATTCAGTCATATTATTTTATATTAGAATTACCAAAAATGACACATTTTTGTTACATTTGTTATTTTCTTATGATTTATTTCTTGGTCTTTTAAGACATTTTAATAATGTCAAAGGCTCACTGTTTTACATTTGTATTGAAATTTTATAACCTGTATTTATGTATGTATGTATGTGCACAATTGTATGTGATATGTGTGTGTGTGAGAGAGACAGACAGGGAGAGAAGAGAGTATTTGTGTGTGTGTGTGTGTGTGTGTTTATTTTTCTTTTTGTCAGTATGTGATCCAGATGAATTGGTTCACAATGTTCTGAGATTCCCCTGTCTCTACCTCCCATCTCCCATAAGGGCATCCTAAGGTTTATAGACCCTGTATACTGTATTGGCCCCTGTGGGAGTTCTGGGAATCTGAACTCAGGTTTTAGGTTTGTATGACTGATGGGAGATGTCATTCTGTAAATATGTTTCTCTTATTGGTTAATAAGAAAATATTGTTGGCCAATAGGAAAGCAAGATAGGCAGGACTAGAAGACAAGGAGGGTTCTGGGAGAGGTAGTAGAAAGAGTCAAGATGTAAGGACTGGAGAGTGGAGGTCTGGTTCCTCTCTCCAGTAAGATAAGACCATGTGGAAATACTTAGATTAATAGAAATGGGTTAATATTTAAGACAGAACTAGCCAGTAAGAAATGCTAGTAACAGGCCAACAGCTTTATATCTAATACAGCGTCTCTGTGTGTTATTTTGGGCTGACACGGCTGTGGGACCAGCCTGGTGGGAAAACTGCTCATAACAAAGGACAAGCGTTTTATCAAGTGAGTCATCTTTCCAGCCCTCTAAACATTCAACCATTGATTACAAATGAATTTTTAAAATCATTTTAATTACATGTATATGTGTGAGTCTGTGTATAGGTGGAAACATGTGAGGGTAGGTGCCTCCAGAGGCATTTGATTTTCCTGACACTGAAATTACAGTTTGTTCTCAGTTTTCTCTATGTAGGTGCTGGGAATCAAGCCAAGGTGCTCTGAAAGAGCAGCACGTGCTCTCAACCACAAACCATCTCTTCAGCCCACAAATGGAATTTTGAACTCCACCTATTAACTATGTAATAGTTCATGAAAAAATTTATCTCAGGAATAAGGTTGTTTAATACGTTGAGAAAATTTCTAACAATTTCCTTACTTCTTGACCTAAATATAAAAAGAAAAATACTGCCACTTTCATAAGGAAACATGTAAACTAACTTTATGACCTTGTGCTGGGAAGAAATACTTTAAATAAGTCATAGAAAGTATAAACAAATAAATATGCTATCAAGTACTACCATGATATTCATTATTACCATAGTGACATTAAAACTTAAAATATCTTAACAACTAAAAGCATTCCAGAGACAGATATGTTTTACAAATCCACAAATCCAAGCAGTAGTTCTGATCCTTTCTCCAGAGCATAGAGAGTCAAGTTACAGACTGGAAGAAGATAAAGGAAATTATTTTAACTGGGAAGAAACAGTGCTGGAAGTCTATGAAGAGCACCACCTTAGTAAGACAAAGAATATTTGGTAATCTTCTCTTTGGGAACATTCTAGAATGGCAGGGAGATACTCAGCTTCCTTGCCAATCATCAAGGTGTACACTGAAACCTTAAGTGAAAATAATTCACAGTTTGTAGTTTGGCAGTCTCATATCAGACTAAACCAATATTGTGGAGAGGTAAGAGAGAGAAGGTACCAATTGAAAGCTCTTGGTGACAATAACTTGGCAACGGGAAACAATAGATATAATATATATATGAATATATATATATGTATATATATATATATATATATCCTTGCACATATAGGCAGAATGACTACTGGACTTAGAGGTTTATTAAATAAACATGACTTTGGGGGGAGGATATGATTGGAGAGTCATGACAGGAGTTGGAGGGGGGAAATGTGAGTAAATATGATCATATTTCATCATATACCTCAAGAATAAAGAAAAATTAAAACAAAATGGGAAGCATATATGAAAGAATACACTTACCATCATTTTTCAATAGAGAAAAATGGAAACAAATTCAAAGTTAATCAACAGGAAAATGGAGAAATAATTTATAAAGTTATTATACACTAGATATCTGTAATAGCTGAATGATATAAATCTTTATGTATCTACATGACTAAATCTCAAAAACATCATTTTGAATGACAATAGCAACTAGCAATGTAATAGCATGTGTGAAACCATTCACATGTACATGAAAGACGACAAACATTAGCTTACTGACATTTACAGTACACAAATACATAGCATCAAGCAGAGATCAAATGAAAAATCTCAAATCCATGCTGATGGCTAACTCTGGAGTGGTGAAAAGAATCAGAATTGTGGAGAATACCATTGTGCCTATAAGAGTTTTTAATCTAAAAGTAATCTGAGGGAAATACTTCAGACTACTAGAATTTAATAGGTGAGTTTATGGACAGATAGGTGTTTATCATATTATTATCTAACTTCTAAAAATTATTTGTTTCTTATTTTTATGTGTATGGGCATTTTTTGCCTGTGTGTGAGCCTATGTACCACATGCACACAGTGTCCACAAAAGTAAAAGATGGTTTCAGATCCTCTGGAATTGGAGCTATAGATGACTATTAGGAACCAAACCTTGCTTCTCAGGAACAGCAGTCAATGCTCTTAACTGCTGAGACATTGTTCCAGACCAAACCTACTGCTTATCTTTTATGTGTAAAATAGTTTATAATTTTTATGAAGATAAGCTGTCTGTGATAGAGCATTTGGCTCTAAAAACAACAAAAAATAAACCAGAAGAAATGGCCTTATGGTCTGAAAGGTCACTTTTCTTGTATTTGGGTGGGAAAGATATCAGCTCTTAGGGCATTCTTTTTTTGGCAGGGGCAGTGTTGGATTATTGAGTCAGGGTTTCTCTGTCCTGGAACTTGCTTTGTAGACCAGGTTGGTACTGAACTCACAGAGATTCGCCTTCCATTCTTGGTATAAACCCAGCTGCTTCTGATCCAGGCAGCCTGGGTTTGTAGTTTAGCTAGAAAGTTATTGACCTCTCTCTGGTCAGCTTCCACTATGGGCTGGTGATGGATACTTAACACTGAAAGTGATTACTATGCTGTCACAACAAAGCTAATTTCTTCATAGGTTAATAGCTAACATTAACATCATGGGTCTTTGTGGGAGAATGAAGACAGCAGCCTGTGGATAATGTTGGTTGGCAACAATGTGATTTCTCTGAACAGCCCTAGCTCTCATGCTGTGGTTAGCTGTAATTGTCAACTTGACATCTCCTAGAACCACCTGGAAAGAGACTCAAGACTGACTGTCTACACTGGGTTGCCCTGGGGGCAATTCTGTGGGGGAATTATCTTCATTAATTGACATGAGAAGACCCAGCCCCCTGTAGGTGGTACCATTCCTTAGGCAGGGTGTCCCAAAACTGTATAAGAATTGAGAAATCAAACTGAGCACAAGCAAGTAAGTGATCAAACTGTTTCAGGTTCCTGCTGGCTTGACTGTCCTGATATAATGGACTATTAACTGGAATTGTGAACTAAAACCTTTTCTCTTTGTCCACAATTGTTTTCTGCTGCTGTGATAAAATACCATGACCATAACAACTTGGGGGAGAAAAGAGTTTAGGAACTCAAGGCAGGAACTTAAAGTAGGAACCCTGAAGGAATGCTACCTACTGAGTTGCTTCCCTGGGCTTGCTCAAGCTACCAGCATGGATGATACCACCCATAGTGAGCAGAACCTTCTTATGCCAGGCTGACCTAGGCAATTTCTTATTTGAGATTTCCTCTTTACTGATGACTCTAGATTTGTGTCAAGTCAGCAGCTGAAGCTTACCACAAGACTCCTCGACTGGTTTTGTTAGGTAGGGTGTTCAATAGAAGCAATAAAACTGAAACTAGGACACGTGGTCAGCACAGAGGTCACCCTGTTGGCCTCTTATGCTGTGAACTGCACTTTAAGGTTTTTTTTTTTTTTTTTTTTTTTTTTTTCTGTCTTTGGGTCCTGATTAGGTTTGGCTAATGGGAAATCTGTCTGACAAGGTTTAAGGAAAGAATTTCCTCTTGTGAGGTTCCTTGGGTTGGATGTGCCCCCTGGTTAAAAGTCCCTGTTCCTGTTGACTTGGTCAACATGATCCTCTTTCCCTCAGCCATTTGAAACTCTCTCTCTCTCTCTCTCTCTCTCTCTCTCTCTCTCTCTCTCTCTCTCTCTCTCTCTCTCTCTCTCTCTTTCTCCCTCCCTCTCCCTCCCTTTGTGTGTGTGTGGTTTTGCCTCTGCGTCAGTCTGTCTGTCTGTCTCTGACTCACTAAATGCAACTATCTCTGCTGATGGTTACCCTAGCTTGCACAGCTTGTACACTGTATCCTGTGGTTTTCCTGTCTTCTACCCACCCAGTCCCTGTAATACTCCCTTTGAATACACATGATCTTCTATGCACATCCTGAGTGGACATTCAAGCTTGTACCCATCTTGATGAACTAAAGGGATCCAATATTGATGGAATGGCAGAGACAAGTTCTCCACTTTCTTGAGAAATTTAATCCCAAGTGACTGTAAGGACAGTTTGGCAGTGGCATGGGCACGTGTGTGTGTGTGTGTGTGTGTGTGTGTGTGTGTGTGTGTGTGCACGCGCATACATGTGTGTCTGTAAATGTATATGCAGTGAGTCCTTTCTTGAATCAGAAAAAGATGTACAGCAGGCAGATGCCTTCCAAACTCAGATGTCTGAGTCCAAACCACAGGTCTTTCAGCTCTCTTCTTGCTGACTGCTCACCTTGAGACCTCAACTTTCTGTGAGTCTGTTCTGACACAGGAGTCCTTCCTCAACTCATCTATTCTCTGTCCAATATCAGCCACATTTCTGTTGCCACTGAGTTTTAAAAGAAAATGCCCCTTGATATTTTTCTAAAGTTGACCATTTCAACACACTATGCTGTGTATGTCCGTTAACCTGCTGTAGGGACTTGGCACAGTTGGTAAAGTGCCTGCTGGTTGAGCATGAAAACTTGAAATCAGATCCTCAGAACCAATGTGAAAAGCTTGGTGTGTAAGCATGCACCTATATCCTGGTCCCAAGAAAGCAGAAACAGGAAGCACTCGGGCTGGCCCGGCTCAATCACTGATCTCTAGGTTTACTGAGAGAACTTGCCTCCAAAATTAAGGTAGAAAGCAATAGAGAAAGGTATATATGATGCCAACTTTTGGACTCCACATGCCTGTGTATACATATGCACATATACATGGATACACACACAGAGAGAGTACCCTTGGACTGTGTAGGTTTTCAGAGATCCTTAGAAAGGTCTTATGAAAGTGGAATAGTTTATCTCCTTTCAGCTAGTTCATTGGAGATTTCTATAAGCAGGGTCTCCTTACAGCACAGCCCATCTAAACGGAAGCTGTCAGATGCATCATCCTGTTATTTGTGAAGAACCCTGGACTGAAGGAGTTGGGTGAGGAGTACAGAAGGGCTTGCTCCTACCTTGAACTTCATAGCAGGACAGGCAGGCCCCACCTCTCCACACAGGCCTCCTTGGAAAGCAGTGCCAACAAGGAGCTCAGTGCATAAAAGAGATCAGACAGGCAAGAAAGCACTGGAGATCCAAGGCGTTTTAAGGGTCCTACATCTAAAGAAGGGGACCCCTCTCTCACAGGCAGAAGACACACAGTTTTGCCTTCTGGTCCCACACAGCGTCATACTCACCAAAATTGTGGACTTATCTGGCCATGCTCACCTGACTGCCCTCCCTGTCTCTGGAACATAACTGTCACACCATCCACATCTGTTTCCCTCAAGCTTAGGTTCTATAATGAGGATGACAAGACTCCTGTTTAAGCCCTCACACAAGCTCTCCAAGGTTTCTATCGCTGTGAAGAGACATCATGACCACAGCATTTCTTATAAAAAACAAACAAACAAACAACATTTAATTGAGGTGGGCTTGCTTACAGTTTCAGCGGTTCAGTCCATCATCATCATGGGGAGCATGGTGGCTGCGAGTATGGTGTATGCAGGCAGGTGTGGTACTGGAGGGGGAGCTGAGAGTTCCACATCTTGCAGGCAACAGGAAGCAGACTGTGACATGGAGAGAAGCGAGAGACCTCAACACCCACCCCCACAGTGACACACTTCCTCCAGCAAGGCCACACCCACTACAGCAAAGCCATACCTCCCTTCAGAGGCCATTTCTTTCAAACTACCACACCCTCCAACTGAGTCCACACAAACTCACTTTCGAGGATGCAAAGGCTTTGTAACTTCTGTTCATGCTATTCCCTATGCCTGATTCCTCTTGTCCATCAAACACTTTCTTCAGGCCTCAGCCATGTTCACATTTGCAGCTTGCCTGGATTGGTATGCTCAATCTTCAGAGTGGAAAACCGAGTCCCAGATTATAGGTCAGTTTTTTGATGTCACCAGTAGACTGTTGGCCCTAGATCCATGTATTCCACTATATCTGGTTCTGATTTCTCTTCCAGGTCTTTGAGTGGCCCGAGAGAGTGGCTTGGAGGCTGTCTGAGCTGCCTTGATCAATGTCCTTTCACCTGCCTAAGGTGCTTAGTTGACCATGCATATCAAGAAATTTCCTTCTAAAATTTTTTTCTATCAATATTTGATGAGGGTAATTTCAAAGACTTGTTTAGTAGGATCTGCACATAAGGAGCCCTTCTGAGTATTTATCACGCTCGGGGTATAATTACATTCAAATCCTGAGACACCGTTGCTAGGTTACTGTTGCTCTAGGTTCCTCTGACTTCCATGCTTGAGGTGCTCCGCCTCCCCCTGGTGATATTAGGGGCAGGGACCAGCAGGTTGGGGCTTACTAGCCCTCTAAATACAGGTGACAGCAGAGCCTCTCACACTGGAGAGAGAAAATGCTAGAGCAGCATCGTTCCTGGTGGGATTGGAGCTGTGAAACACATCAAGGGGTTGCTGCAAGCAAGATTAAAGAGGTGGGGAGGGGACTGGAAGAGGGCAGTCACTGCCTGTGAGACCCCAGGAGGAATCATCTTCAAGCCTTCCTTCCGCCTGCCTGCTTCCTGAGAAGGAAACACTCATCCCACATCCTCTGAGGGCCTGGGGAGGACGTCTGTTCTTCCAATGGGAGGCTGCCCTTGTCCAAGGACACCGGCAGCTTCTGAAAGGAAAGCATTCACCTCCCAGACTGAACAGCACTTGGCCCTAATGTAAGGGGCAGGGGGAATCCAAATGAAGACTTGAAGACAGCCCTCACCCTCACAAGACTGCAATGGTGAAGTCACATCTAATCTCTGAGGCATGTGAGGCACTCAGGTGGACCATGGGGGCATATACTAGGGTAGAGATGGACCATATGGGCAGGGATAGGAAGCTCTTCATTCAGTCCTCACATTCACAGAAGGTCTCAAATGTTGACTTTTGCTAGTTTTCAAAATCAGGCAAAGGGTACAATCATTGCTTTCCTCTGTGTGTCTCTATCACACACTTTTAAACAAATCAACTTATTAAGCGCAATCTTTAAAATGTACCACGTAGTTCTGACTCTTGACAATACATTTTTTTAATCATTTAAGAATTCTGAGTATAGGAAATAGCCTGAGCCCTTGTGTACCTCTAAAAGCCTGGTTTAATTTCTCCCCACAAGAGCCTGGCACCTTGTAGTAGATTGTTAATCCATGAATGCTGTCTTTGTGGCTACACATTGATTAATGGCTGGTCAGGGCTGAACCCACACACTTGTGTTTAATGCACTACTGAGTCAGCACCACTAGCCTTGGGGAAGGAAAAAATTACAAAGGAATAAAACCCAGGCAGAGAGATCGAGATAGAGTCTGGCATTGCATTTGCATTTCCCGACTCTGCTGCCCAATCTATTTCCCATTGGCCTTTAGAAATGTGCTAGATTGAATTGTGTTTCCTATTGCAAGTTTTAAATAAGGTGGATGATACAGTAGGCATAACTATCCACAGTCCCCTGGGTATAGCTTCGAATACATTTTCAAACCTCAGAGCAATTTCCTAGTCATCGCAGAACAGTAATTGCTATTAAAATGAATATATCCTCTTGTATGCACGCAAAATACCCATAGCTCATCAGTGGGGAATATCGATTGTTGTCAATTTTTAATGCAAAAAATAATTAAAGACTTAGCATCTGTTCAAAATATTTACAAACAGCTTTACCATTAGTGTTTATCTTCACAACTACAAGCAAGATGTGGAAATAATTGAGACATCAGCTGGGTTAAACACATTTTGTTGCAACATTAAAAGTTTGTAAGCTTTTATGTCAGGAGACACTGTGGTGGACCAGTTTTCCCAGTGGTGAAGAACATGCACTAAGCTGGTAAAGGGTGGTTTCCCCACAAAATGACACAGCATGCATGGCTTCTTCTAAATGACATAGGGGAATGCGAAGCTCAGGCCATCTTAGTTAACTTCTGAGCTTTTTCAAATAACATGTTTGCTCTTAGCATCATGGAGGGTTTGGGTGTTGCTGGATGTAGGGCCTTGATTAGATTCTCACTTAGGAAAATTTCCCTATCTAGTGAGCCAGGACAATACAATACAAGGTAGGAGAATGGACCATACACCAAATAGGAACTTGCTGTTGGTGAATGGGTACATCAGGTTTGGAAGAACTGAATACAGTAGAAATGGGGATTAACAAGAGAAGCCATTGTTCTTTAGCCTGATGAGACCAAGGGAGAGGGAAATAGAGGGGTTGGCACTCCAGAACTGGTTCTATCTGGTCAAAATGAGGCCAGGATGGTCATATCCTTTGCCAGGCATGCCCTTATTGGAGGCAGAAAAATCCCTCAGCTTTCCTTCCTTGTGCTTAGAACTTTAAGCCATGCATCTGTGTGTCTGGCTGTAGTTAGAAGTCAGTGGGCTTGTGTCCCTAGGAAATGCGTTGGGGTGCCAGGCTCTGAGCTATAAAGTAGAAGAGTGGGAGGCAAGGAAGGGATCTACTGGCAAACTCATCAGTAACCACTGTACCAATTACAGGACTTCATATGGAGTTAGATCAGGAAGTGGGGGAGTAGTGATAAGACTTGGAGAAAGGAGAGAGGGCATTCCATGGGGATGACATACATGATTCTTGTAAGAGGCATCACTTGAGATGAGCTTGAAGGATATAGAGGATACCATAATAAGGCTGGAGTTGGACGATGGAAAGACACTAGCACTCACCTCTGTTGAAGGTAAAGTCCGGCACTGCAGAAAGGACTGTTGTGAAATGGTAGGAGGTAGAACTGGGTCCCGTGGAGTAAGTGGCTAAGAGGATAAACCTGAAATCAGGACAGGGGAAGGGTTGTCATGGCTTGGATTTCTGAGGAAGCCAACACAGCGACAGAGGTTTGCATGGAAAATGCTTATGTATCCTCAGGATTTACCTACACAAGAAAATGGAAGGAATTGAGAGTAGACAGAAGGAGGAGCAAGGCTGTGATACAGGAAGTAGAAACTGGACAGGAAGCAATGCCATGCCATAAACCTCCAGGCTCACCCTCCAGTAATCCAGCTCATCCAATGGGACTTGATCCTGGAGGTTCCACAGCTTCTCAAACAGCACCACCAGCTGGAGACCAAACCTTCAAATATGGGAGCCAACAGAGGAAACAACAGTAACATCCCACTATTGGCTCGCCTAGGCTCATGACTGTCTCATAATGCAAACAGCATTTATGTAATTCCAAAAGTCATAATAGTCTTAAAGTCCCAATAGAATTCAAAAGATTAAAATTGGAAGTGTCTTCTAACATAGAATGTCATTCCCATCCAAAAGGGATGAGCAGGAACATAGTGAGAGAAGTTGGACCAAAAACTGAAAGCCCACAGGGCAAACACCAAACCCTATAAGTCCATGTCCAAGGGCATGGCGCTCACAGAGGCATCACTTTGGCTCCAATGGGCCTAGAAGACTCTACTCTAGCTCTAGTGCCCAAGCTACATGTGTCCTTGAGCTAACTCCATTCAGTACCTTCAGTTTTCCTTGTCTGATATTTTTGACATCTCCAATATCCTGGAGATTTCCATCTCAACTGAGGTTATACCTTCACAGAATCACGTGCAATTTCCTTGTTATGAGAACTTCTATGAAAGAACATCGTGAATGCCTGCTACACATTTCCTGGCCTCTGCTTTCTGTAATCTTGGTGCAAGCCTCCCTCATTCTTACATCTTGCATGTCTGCAAAACTAGCTACAAACAATGCTAAATTCTGGTGCTGATGCATGTAGCCTTGCTCCCTCTCGCAGATACAGTGGCCTCCAGGTACCTGTGGTGTTAAACCTGTGAATATACTTCCGTTGGTGCTATTTCCAAGCAGTGCACACATGCTGCTGTGGCATCCTCTGTTCAGGCTCTCCTTTCAAATGAACCTTCATTTTTATAAGCAGAAAACTTTTTATGGATGAGCTCTTACCTTTAGAGTGTCTTTCCTACTGTCCCAGAATATGAATTTCTTCTTATTGGGCCAAAGTCTCTGACAGTTACAAGTGCCCACTCTGTCTTCCTTGTCTGCAACTGGCTGTGTGCACATTCCTTTCCTCACCAAGCTGTACATCTTTCCTATATTTCTGCTTCACCTTCTGCTGCCTCTTACTGTCAATTTGGGTAAATGCGGTGAGTGATACCACAGCATGAACACTATGCTATCTTGAAATGTTGTTGCCAAACAAATTAGTCTATTAATTTTAAACAGAGTCTTGCTCAACTTTTTAGGATGGGGCAAAATTCAAGTCGGATTCTTTGTCAAAACATACTGTGGTGGTTTGAATGAGAATGGGCCCCATAGGTTCATATATTTGAATATTAAGCGTTCAGAGAGAGGCAGTATTTGAAAGGAATTAGGAAGTGTGGCTTTTTTGGAGGAAGTGTGTCACCAGGAACAGGTTCTGAGGTTCCCAAAGCCCGTGCCAGGCCCAGTGTCACTCTCTTCCTCCTGCCTGTGGATCTGGATGTAGAACTCAGCTACTTTTCCAGCACCGTGTCTGTCTATGTGTTGCCGTGATGACAATGGACTAAACTTCCGAAACCACAAGCAAGCTCCAATTACAAGCTTTTGTTGAGTCTTTATTTCCTCATGTAACTCCTGGGGCTGGCCTCCACTCTTACCCATTTTCTCAGCTCCTATAAGAACAGCCTAGCAAACTGTGCTGTTAGCACTCTGGGCCTTCTTAAGGCTTCCACGGTCTACAGAGCCCAACTTTTCCACATCCCTCCTGCAAAGCAAATCTGAAGGTCTATGCAGGACACGGTCAGGTTTCTAAGCAGCAATCCCACTTCTCAGTGCCTGTTGCCTGCACAGGCTACTTTTTTCTCATGACGATGACCAAACACATGATGAGAAGAAGCTTAAGGGAGGAGATGTTTGCTCCGGCTCATGGCCCAAGAGGATCTAGTCTGCCAGTGTGAAGGCATGGGAGCAGGTGGCTCTGTGCCAGTGGGAGTTTGCAACAGCTGTTTCTGCAGAGCTCAGCCAATGAGGAAGTGAAGAGTGGACAGGAGGCAGAGCCAGACAATAAGCCTCTAGGCCCACCCTCATGACCCAATTCCCCCAGTGAGGCTGTACTCCAAAAGTTCCCACAACTAAGCCCCAAATAATGGCCGTCAACTGGCAATCACGTATGCAGTCACACGAGTCCATGGGAACATTTCACATTTCAAACATTACAGGTGATTTGGGGCTCAGGCTTGAAGAATTTATTCCCTTCTTCCTGGTAAACTGTCTCCTCTTACCAAAACGTATTGAAAACTTCCCCATCTCAATGAGCCCAGGTGGATGCATCTGAACGCAATAGATGTTCACTTTTCCAGCTAGCTGCCCTGCAGCCCTGCTACAAAGAGCTCCACCCACACATTCACCTTTGTTGCTGCCACAAGTCATAGGGATTCATAGGGAATTTTGGTTGTGAAAGTTGCTCTGCTAGCTGCAGGGGTGAGAGCCTTGTCCAGGCTGTTGGTGCTGGTGACTCTGGAGCGATGTTGGCTCTTTCTAGGGTTTGGAGACCATAAGTGCATCCTCAGTCTGAAATCTATTGTGCAACGGAATTTTGAGTACACTTTGAGTATTGCTTTTAGCTGCACTATCTATTTAGCCTTTATACTAGTTCTATGAGCTACCCAATAGCTTTTTAAACACACAATGGAAGCCAGGTGTTGGTGGCACATGCCTTTAATCCCAGCATTTGGGAGGCAGAGGCAGGAGGATCTCTGTGAGTTCAAGGCCAATCTGGTCTACAGAGTGCGTTCCAGGACAGGCTCCAAAGCTACACAGAGAAACCATGTCTGGAAAAACAAAACAAACAAACAAAAAATCAAACAAACAAAAAACCCCAAAACCAAGAAAACAAAACAAGAAAACCACAATCGAAAGTTTCACACTTATGAACTCTTGCAGAATAGTGCAAAGAACTCCTATAATTCTTTCAGGTCTCCAAACAATTAATTTATTATATTTGCTTTATTATAATCTCCCTTCTTCCTTTCCCTACCATCTCATCTATTTTACTTATCTACTATAGCATTTTTCATATACTATTCACAAATGGATGCTAAATGAAATGAGATGTTTATACAGTCTCAAAATATATTCCCTTAGCTATATAGAAGGAAGTTTCACAGTGAATCGAGCTGGCAGATGCCACCTTAACCCAGTGATCAAAGCTAACATCCTGAGTTATGGGACAAATCAACTCCAGGTGCTTCTTGATGGGGTGCACTGAGCTGGACATACTGTCAGTTCTTGGCATTCCTACAAAAATACAATCTGAGTTTACTCAAGAGGAAACAGTAGAAGAAATCAAGCTGAGCTCCATTCTACCAAAAAGTTGGCCCGTTTGCACTAAATACAATTTTAATAATTATTTGCAGTAATCTATCCAAATGTTTTATAAACTGCATAACAGCAAGCCAATATAAGATAGCCCCTCCTCCTCAGGCATGAAAGTGGCCTGAGAGGGAGCAGAGGCAGTTAAGGACTGTTGGAGATGGGGACACTGAATAAAGTTTTCAACAGCTAGCCATGACTAATTCCATTGTGCATCCATTTTACTTGTGTTCTGTGGCTGTAAAACTATGATTGTTTATTCTTACCCTCATAAAGCAGTATTGGTAATACATAGGACAGCCATGGGCAAGGAGCCACACTATACCCAGTACAGAACACTCTCCCCATTATAAACCACCATGTTCTATTGGTTATTCCCCACTCTGCAATCAGTTTCTTCATCACCACAATATGGACAATGGCAGTGAATAATCCATCGGCATAGTATTAGAATTAAATGAGATCTCAAGCATGGGTGTGACTAGAATGGCATTGGATGAGGTGATATGTTAAAGTAAAGGTCACCATGAAACTAGAAAATGAAACAAATCAAGGCAACACCTTTCCCTGGCACACCAACATTCTCCTCTGTACAAAGCACAAAGAAGTAAGGGCTAGCAGAGATCTGACCAACTGAAGATCAAACACCCACTTCACAGACAAGGAAACTGAGGGAGGGGCAGAGCCCTGGCACGCCCTGGGTCAGTGTCAATTGCTACTCTTAACGATGCTCTCCCTCTATCCTGGTCTCCTCTGCCACCTCCACTTGTGTTAACCTTGGCATCTGGGGAGGTGGGGAGGGCGCTCATAACTCAGTAATTGCCTTGTGGATTTTATGGGGCCATATAGTGGCGTGCTGTGCAAACTTTTATGAGTTATTTATTTTACAGTGTCTACTGGAGCCATTAACACTTTCATTAGCCAGAGTCAAGGGCTATGAAAGTTTGGATTCCCTACCAGGATCAATTTTGCCTGTAGGTTTTATTTAAAAGTTTATGAGAACATTTCATGTTCATATCAAGGCAAGCCAGAGTTCTCCATGTCTTAAAGACTCTGATGGAATGAGGGTCCATGATACATGGATGGAGATAAGTAGAGCTTAGCAGACCAACAGCACATTAACACTTTCCTTGAAACCCACAGCCCACCAGCAGCTCTGGTCTCCAACTGGCCCCTGGCTCCTGAGACTGCACTTTCATTTGCATTCCATAACTCTCAAAATACGGTAAGATGCCGACTTCCTTTGAAAGGCTGTGCCTATATGATATTGCTGACCGTACCTGATAAAGTTAGGATGCTGTTTTAATGTACTTTGTGTCTATAGAATATGCCCAGGATCTGGAGATAAGCAATTATCAGATTTTTTTTTAAAAAAAGAAATCTTTGTGCTGTGAGTTCAAGCAGTTAAGAGCATCACTCCACTTGAGTGAAAGCAACAATTTGGAAGAAATGGTTCTGTAGAGAAGCCAGCACTTGTGAGGTTGTTTCTGGCTGTGTAAGTTGAGGACACGAATTGTTTTGTTGATTCAGTGATGAGACATGTCATGCAGCTTGCCTGGATCACACAAATAAACTTTATGGGCAGCTATTGACATCCAAATGATATGCAAGGAAATGTTTTAAGCACCATGAAAACAAATGTAAGAATGAACTGAATTGCGCTTGTTGGAGATGAGGCTTGTTTTATTGTTTCTCAGTTCTTTGTGGATCTTGCTGTTGTAAATAGAATCTGTTCTCGTCTCAGTTCATGGCCTGTTTATCACCATCCATGCTTGCTAGACTCCTCTCTTCCTTCCTTTATTTATTTTTTGTTCCTCCATCACTTTCTCATCATCTCCTCCCCATAGGCAACTGCATTATTATTGCATTTGATGTCTGCCTTTTTGCTTGCCTACATTTTCACAAAATGTTTACAGTTTTGCTGAATGTGTTTTAATATATGTAAATGGTGTTGTGCTATATAATCTCATTTCATTTCTTACTCTTGCAACTAAACAATATGTTGTTAAGACGCTCTCGTGTTGATAGCTAATCTGTTGCTTTCTAATTGCTGCATAATACCCGTTTTGATTTTATTCATGTAAAAGGGTATCTGGAGGAAGAGGTCTGTCTGGACTTCAGGGGAACACGTCTATTAATCTTGGGGAGAAGAGACTAGAATCACAGGTGTGCAACTAGAACACAATTGTAATAATCTGAACAATGTAACCTGAGTCTTGTATTGGGAATGGTGAAGAGGGGATGTGTATCACACTTAAAGTTAGAAAAGGAGTGAGGAGAAATGAGGTCAAAGTTCATGTTAGGACTTTGTAGCCTAAGGGATAAGATGATTTTCAGTGACAATTGATGGAGGAAGCACAATGGAGGTACGATTAGATCAGAGAGGAAGAAGGGATGATGGCCCCTAAACTACACACTCATCATTGATTCGTTCATTCAGATACTCACTGAACATCTATTGTAGGCCCAAGAGTGAACTAGTCTACAGGAAAGTAGGCCCAGAATGGAGAAAACAGATATTGACAAAGGATTATGAAAATGGTCACAGAATCACAAGCCACAATCAGGGACCTGGGAAGATGAAAATAAGTAGGAACTCAGGAAAATGGCCCTCCATGTACACCACATTTCTGCTAAAACCTGAATGGAATTCAGGTGACAAGGAGGAGACACTTCATGAAGAAGGTCAACAATAAACCAAGGCCTTGGAGCAGGCAAGAAGGTTGGGGCCCTGCAGGTGCTGCGACCTGTACAGACTAGATCTTGCAGGAGCTCTGAGTATGTGCAGCCCCTGGAGTCTTGTTCCAAGAGGAAAGGAGACTATTTAAAGGTGCTAACAAAAGATCACCATTCTCTGCTTAATGAAACGATCATTGCTAGATGAAGAACAGATTTTAGACAGGGGGATTGGGTTTCCTTGGAGGACAGGGTGGTATTTATTTGAAAGTGTGGCCATGGCAGGGAGCAAGGGTTTTCTTGTTGGAGAGTCTTAAGGAAATGAGGGTAGATAGCCGAAGTGTGGGTGTGAGCAGGACAGAATGAATACAGAGAGGAAACAGAATCCAGACTGCACCAGCACTTGTAGGTTGAGCTATGCAATCTAGAAAGGATGCTACGGAGGACCTTGGGTCATGTGATGGGGGCTTAAAGGCCTTTTTTAGGCTACTCTCCAGAGCATAGATTGGGGAAATATAAGGAAACAAGCCAGGCTGTTGTTTTCCAGACTGGGTGGGTTACTTGGATGAGGGATGGAAGAAGAGGTATAGGGAAGGAGATCGATTTGACAGATTTTCAGGTCAGGCTGATGGGGCTTGTGATGGATTGGAGGGGTGTGTATAAGGGTCCCTGTGTCAAGGGTGGCCAGATGAGCTTGAAGTGCTTGTCAGATATGCAAATGAAGTTGTTCATGTCCTCTGGATATGAAATTCTGACATGTAAGAAATGGTCTGCCGGTAGGAAGGTCACTTTGAGAGTCACCTGTGCTGCAGAGGAAGAGAAAACCGTAAGAACAGGTGAAACATCAAGAAGACTGTGTAGGGACATAAATTGGAAAATGCCTATTTGGAAGATAAATTTTTATTGGAGATTTTAAATTGTGTTATTCATTTTGAGACTTTAAAAGTGCAGTAGCAAGCAAAGAAAATATAAGATAATTTCATCTTCCCACCGTCATGAATATATTGGTTATGTCTGCTATGTGGAAGAGAAATGGAAAAATTACATGTCCCCCTCCCCCAACTGCCAGTGAAGAGTCTCATGATTTCAGGGTGTCAGGATATATTTTCGAGAGGCTGGCTCATTCTTTCCTCTCTGCATTTCCCTTTCCTGGTCTAGGTGGCAGACTCCCTACTCATGCCCCTTGGGAGACAGGGTGTCCGTGAAGCCTCTCTTCCTGTGTCAATGGTCAAAGCACCAGGAGGAGCTGGGTGTGGCTTAGAGAGGTCAGACTGCCAAAGCTTCCCCTGTGGAGGTGGTTAAGAAAGGGGACCACAGGACCTGAGATTCTGGGATTCTTGATGGTGATCCAGACCACATCAATTTCCTCTTACCAGCAGAGCTTCCCCCATGCCCTCTCTAGGATGGTGACATAATCCCTTAGGAAGAAAGGAATGAGAAATAACCAAGGCTAGGAATCACCAACCAAGCAAGATAAGAGTTCAGAGTTGAAATCAAAGTATTTAATATAATAAAGAAACAAAATATTTGGTGAGCATTGGACAATGTAGAAAAGAAGATGCACTGTAGCTCTACTTAATGAGAGTAGGACACGATGAATGCAAGAATGAAGGGGTTAAATACAGAAGTGAGCCAGACCTTCCTAGAAAGAGACAGCTCAGGGGGCCCTTTTAGGAAGAAATAGTCCCCCCCCCCGCCACTCCCATGGGGGTGGAACAGAAAGGCCTGTGACATGGGCAGGGAGTTGGCCCTATGACAAAGAAAAGTCTTGGGAGCATAAGAGATGCAAGGCAAAGGGCTGAGGAGAGGAGAGGAAAGGAGATGTCACTCAAGAAGCTTGTTAGTAAAGAGTCAAGGAGGAGGTTTAAAAAGACGGTTTGTTTGGGGCTCAAAGAGACTGAGGATGTTTCTATTCTGAGATAAGCAGAGAAGTAAGAATGTGAATGAGAACTATAGAGTGGATAACAGAGGGAAAGAGGAGTCTCGGTAAAGCATCCTGTTGGGTCCTGTAAAGAAGCAGGTAGGTTCTTGGTCCTGTAGGAGGAAGGCTGTGCATCTCTTTGTAAAAGGCTCCCTGGTTGCTAGAGGAGTATCCCAAGGAATACCACACCAGATGATCTTGTTAGCAAGACATGTAGAGAAGCTGATTTGGGCCCATGAAAGAATTGGAAATAGGAGAATTGTTTCAGGGTCAACTCAGAGAAAAATTCAGCAAAGACTCATCAAGTTCGAATAGAAAAAACCCAAAACACCAGTAATAATGAAGTTGCCATTAGGAATACAGCCTATGTGGTAGGCATTGTGCTATGCCTGCTGCTTAATAACATGCATAATTAATATAATGCTTACACATTTTCTTCTTTGTAGTGAGAAGCTTGAAGCTTTGTTAAAATAACAACTTCACTAAAATGTGTAACCTTTTATTATCACATAAGGGGATCCCAATTCCTGGGCTTTAAGGAGTCTCCTTGGAACCATAGTAAGCCAGCCACACTTTGGTATTCAGGAGAAACACTCTGGTCCCAAGACACCAGGGTGAAGATGTATAGGTAATGGATGCGGAGCCTCTGACCATGTGATTCTGGTCAAATCCTATAGTCTGCTGAATAGAGTTCGTAAGAGCAGGATAGAGGGTAGATTTCAGAGTCCCTCCTGATCAACTAGAATCTGATTCACAGGGAAAGAAAGTGTGGCATGTGAGGCAGTGGGGTACAGAACCAAGGGTGGAGAAGATCTAATATTGAACAGAGGGTAAAAAGAAACACTTAGAAAGGCTATAGAAACAAGGTCTGTCTCTAAGAAAGCTAGGAGCAGGAAGTGTGTATCCCTAGAATAAAGGGAAAGGATTAAGAAGAAGCAGGTTTCTCTGATTTCTTTCTCAGTCCCTTTGTGGTCTGTCGGGCTATGGATTCTTTTTTTTTTTTTTTTTTTTTTTTTTTTTTTGAGTTAATGTTGTATCCTACTGAAGTTGTTTATCAGCTGTAGGAGTTCCCTGGCAGAGTGTTTTGGGTCACTTATGTAAACTATAGTATCATCTGCAAATAGTGGAAGTTTGACTTCTTCCTTTCCAAATTGTATCTCCTTGACCTCCTTTTGTTGTAATTATTGCTCTAATTAGAACTTCAAGTACAATATTGAAGAGATATGGAGAGAGTGGACAGTCTCGCGTTGCTCCTGATTTTAGAGTATTCTCAGTGAATCTTTCTCTCTCTCTCCATTTAGTTTGTTGTTAGATGTTGGTTTGCTGTATGTTGATTTTATTTTGTTTAGGTATGTCCCCGTTATCCCCCAGCTCTCGAAGACCTTTATTATAAAGGATGTTATATGTTGTCAAAGTCTTTTTTCAGCATCTAGTGAGATGATCATATGATTTTTCTTTTTATTGTGTTTATATGGTGGATTACATTGATATATTTTTGTATGTTGAACCATCCTTGCATCCCTGGGATGAAGCCTACGTGGTCATGGTGGATGATTTTTCTGATGTGTTCTTGGATTCGATTCGCCAGTATTGTTTTAAGTATTTTTGCATCAATGTTCATGAGGGTCATTGGTCTGTACTTCTCTTTCTTAGTTTTGTCTTTGTGTGGCTTGGGTACCAGGGTAATTGTAACCTCATAAAAAAGAGTTTGGCAATGACCCATCTGCTTCTATCATGTGAAACAATTTGAGGAATACTGGTATTTGCTCTTCTTTGAGTTTCTGGTAGAATTCTGCACTGAGGCCATCTGGCCCTGGGCTTTTTATGCTTGGGAGACTTTTGATGACTGCTTCTATTTCATTAGGGGTTATATAGGTCTATTTAAATTTCTTATCTGTTCTTGATTTAATTTTGGTGATATTTATCCAGAAAAGTGTCTATTTCTCTTAAATTTTTGAATTTTGTGGAGTACAGGTTTTCAAAGTATGACCTGAAGATTCTCTGGATTTCCTCAGTGTTCATTGTTATGTCCCCTTTTCATTTCTGATTTCATTAATTTGCATGGTTTCTTTCTGCTCTGCTCTTTTCTTTTTTTCTTTTTTCTTATTTCTTTTTTTGGTTTGGATAAAGGTTTGTCTATCTTGTTGATTTTCTCAAAGAACCAACTCTTTGTTACATTGATTCTTGTATTGTTTTCTTTTCTTTGTTTCTACTGTACTGATTTCAGCCCTCAATTTGATTATTTCCCTGGGTGAGTTTGCTGCTTTTTGTTCTAGAGCTTTGAGTTGTGCTGTTAATTTTCTAATGTGACTATCCTCTAGTTTCTTCATGTGGGAACTTAGTGCTATGAACTTTTCTCTTAGTACTGCTTTCCAAGTGCCCCATAAGTTTGGGTATGTTATGTCTTTGTTCTCATTGAATTCTAGGAAGCCTTTAATTTCTTTCTTTATTTCTTCCTTGACTCAGGAATGGTGCAATTGTGCATTTTCAGTTTCCATGAGCTTGTAGGGTTTTGCAATTTGTGTTGTTGAATTCTAACTTTAAAACATGGTGGTCCGACAAGATATTTTTATGTCTGTCGAGGTTAGCTATGGTGCCGAATATGTGGTCGATTTTAGAGAAGGTTCCATAGCCACAAACAACATGAAATATCTTAGGGTAACACTAACCAAACAAGTGAAAGATCTATATAGCAAGAACAATGGATCTTTAAAGAAAGACATTAAAGAAGATACCAGAAAATGGAAAGATCTCCCATGCTCTTGAAAGGTAGAATCAACATAGTAAAAATGTCAATCTTGCCAAAAAGCAATCTACAGATTCAATGCAATCCCCATCAAAATCCCAGCACAATTCTTCACAGACCTTGAAAGAACAATACTCAATTTTATATGGAAAAACAAAAGACCCAGGATAGCCAAAACAACCCTGTACAATAAAGGAACTTCCAGAAGCATCACCATCCCTGACTTCAAGCTCTACTACAGAGCAATAGTCATGAAAACAGCTTGGTATTGGCACAAAAAATAGACAGGTAGACCAATGGAATCAAATGGAAAAGCCTGACATTAACTCACCCACCTATGAACACCTGATTTTTGACAAAGCAGCTAAAATTATACAATGGAAAAAAGAAATCATCTTCAATAAATGGTGCTGGCATAACTAGATGCTGATGTGTAGAAGACTAAAGATCCCTATCTATTGACATCCACAAAACTTAAATCCAAATGGATCAAAGACTTCAGCATAAATCCAGCCATGCTGAACCTCTTAGAAGAGAAAGTGGGAGGTACCCTTGAATGAATTGGTACAGAGACAACTTCTTGAACATACCACCAGTGTCACAGACACTGAGATCAACAATTAATGAATGGGACCTCCTGAAACTGAAAAGCTTCTGTAAGGCAAAGGGCACAGTCAACAGAATATGAAAAGATCTTCACTCCCCCCCACATCTGACAGAGGATTGATCTCCAAAATATACAAAGAATTCAAGAAGCCAGTCACCAAAACACCAAATAATCCAATTAAAAAGTGAGGTACAGAACTAGTAGATAATTCTCAATAGAGGAACCCAAAATGCCTGAAAGACACTTAAGAATGTGGTCAACACCCTTAGCCATCAGGGAAATGCAAATCAAAACAACTCTGAGATACCGTCTTACTCTTGTCAAAATGGCTAAAATCAAAAACACCAATGACAGTTTATGCTGGAGAGGATATAGAGAAAGGGGAACACTCCTCCATTGCTGGTGGGAGTGCAAACTTATACAGCCATTTTGGAAATCAGCATGGCAGTTCCTCAGGAAAATGGAAATCAGTCTACCACAAGATCCAACAATTCCCATCTTAGGCATATACTCAAAAGATGCTCATCTGTGCAACAAACACATCTGTTCAACTATGTTCATAGCAGCATTATTTGTAATAGGTAGAACCTGTAAACAGCCTAGATGCCCCTCAACTGAAGAATGGATAAAGAAAATGTGGTACATCTACACAATGGAATACTACTCAGCTGGGGGTGGGTGGGAGGAAGGCATTGGAATTTTGAAATTCGCAGCAAATGGATGGCACTAGAAGAAATCGTCCTGAGTGAGGTAACACAGTCACAAAAAAAAAAAAAAATGAACATGGTATGTACTCACTCATATATGGATTTTAGACATAGAGCAAAGGATCACCAGCCTACAATTCACACTGCCAGAGAAGCCAGGAAACAAGGAGGACCCACAGAAGGGATAAGGGACAAGATTTCCTCAGCAAATTGGGAGGGGCAGTGAGGGGAAAGGGAGTTAAGAGAAAGAGAAGGGGAGGAGAGAAAGGGAGAGGAGGACATGAGAGAGCAGGAAGATTGAGTTGGGAGAAGAGTAGAGGAGAACAAGGAAAGAGATACCATAATAGAGGGAGCCATTATAGGTTTAAAGAGAAATCTGGCACTGGGGAAATGTCCAGAGACCTACAAGGATGACCCCAACTAACAATATGAGCAATAGTGGAGGGGCTACCTTAAATGCTCTTCCCTGATAATGAGACTGATGACTACCTTATATGCCATCCTAGAGCCTTCATCCAGTAGCTGATGGAAGCAGAAGCAGATACCCACAGCTAAACACTGACTGAGTCAAACTCCTGGAGTTCAGTTGCAGAGAGGGAGGAGTGGTGAGCAAAGGGGTCAAGAACAGACTGGAGAAACCCACAGAATCAGCTGACCTGAACAAGGGGGAGCTTGTGCACCCCAGTCTGATAGCTGGGAAACCAGCAAAGGACTGACCCAGATTCCCTGAATGTGGGTGTCAGTTAAGAGGACTGGGCAATCTATGGGGCCTCGGTAGTGGATCAGTATTTATCCCTAGTATACAAATGTACTTTGGGAGCTCATTCCACATAGAGGGATACTCTCTCAGCCTAGACACATGGGGGAAGGCCTAGGCCCTGCTCCAAATGACATATTAGACTTTGAAGATCCCCCATGGAAGGGGATGAAATATGGGGTTGGTGGGGGGATAGGGGAGGAGGGGAGGGTGGGGGGATTGGAATTGACATGTAAAACAAGCTTATTTCAAATTTAAATTAAGAAAAAAGAAAGGAAGGAAGGAAAGAAGGAAGGAAGGAAAGAAGAAAGAAAAAAGAAGTAGCAGATTGTGTCCAACAGGGCCAGTAACTGAGATCTGAAACTTTTCCTTAGGACCTCAGATATGGAGGGCAAGAGCTTTTGCAGGAAAGTGATGATCAGCCAAGCCTCCCTGATGAGAAGGGTGGTTGAGGACAGTAAACAGAAAATACAGAGCAAATCACATCAGGAAGTTTAGTTAAGAACAGTATATTCAAGGTGGGAAAGAGTTAATTTTTCATGAGGTAAAACTCAAGGTCATTTAAACCCCATTGGGTGAATTCCAGTTAGGAGGGGGCAGGGAAGAAAGGGGGTGGGTGGGTTTTTCATGTAGATTTCCTGAGGCAATGGAAAGATGGATTTTGAGGCATGGGGACAGAGCAGACTTGATTGGTGGGAGGGAGAAAAGGCCAGGGAACAGGAGGGAGGTGGGTGGGCTGCTGTGCTTGGTAGTGGGAGTTTGAGATCATTCTGTGTAATGGACCCAGTGTTCCCTGTGAAGGAGGCAGGGTTGTAAATCAGAAGACAAGAGAGAGGGGGGGGGGCACTCAGAGGTTTGAGGAAGGCAACTGAAGAAGAGAGTCTGCTGCAGAGTTGACAAAAGGAAAGTGGCATGTTGGATGGACAGTTGTGTAGTTGGTCTGAGGATGGTCATCATGAATCCCTGATGAACTGATCTGCCCCATGGTGGCACAGCCCCAGTAAAACCAAGTAACTACATCCACCCCAGAGCAAGAAAAAAAAAAAAAAAAAGCGTATAGGTGGAATTTTGGAGCTCTGATTAAAGCATAGTAGAACATAGTAGAATGATAGACCATGTGGTATCGGCCTGATAAAAAGGAGAATAAAGAGAAGAAGTAGCAGATGGGCTGACAGGGAACCATCAGGGTTCACTGTGTTAAAGGTACCATTGAGATCTGAAATCCATTTGGGTTAAGCTGACCAATCCTCCTGAAAAAAAACAAACAAACAAACAAAAAAAAACAAAAACAAAAAAACAAAACACTGGGACTCACACATAAAACAAGCTATAATGACAAAATTTTATTGGCTTTGGGAATAAGTGGTCAATGTAAAATAGAGGTCATGAGGGCTAGGGGATCATAGTATTGGGTCTTTGTCCATGTTGACTGGGAAGTCACACGATTCAGGGGCTAAGTCTGTCTAGGAATGAGGGTGGCAGGAATACGGTCACCTAAAAGAGGAAAGAGCCACATTGACATCTGACCTGGGCAGACACCATATTGACCTCTGACCTCCAAGCCCAGCTTCGAAGAGTCAAAGTTACAATGCCACATTTGGTATTCTTTTGTTTTTACTTAACACGAAGTCCCCTTTAAATTGCAGAAGTTCCAGGAAGAAAGAAGTAATACACCAAGCCCTGTGAATCATTTACTCTTTGGTTTAAATGAGTTTCTCAGTCATTTGCAGAGAGAATGCTTTTTGGCCAAGACAACTAAAAAGGCATATGGAGTGAGAGGCGATGGATAAGCCTAGAAAATGTCATCACAGTCAGTGGCAGGAACCAAGACAGGGCAACTGGCTCCGAGAACCAGGGAAATTGTAACCAGGCAGGTGCAACTCCCCCAGCTCACTTCAGCTCTGCGAGCCAGCAGGGCACACTGTGAGAGCAGCTCCAAGTTTTCTAAAGGACCACCTTCTGCTCTGATCAAGACAGGCTCCTGACTGCTGATCCTACAGCTCTGGACATTCTAGTAGGAGTGGAAGGGTCTATGATCTTGGACATGTAGGACCCTGTCAGCATGAGAAGCAGATCACATCTGTCTGCTTGGAGAAGTAGATTGTGCCATATAGTGTCCATGTATCCACTAACTCAATCCATCCATCCATCCAAATTGAAACATTTATTGACCAATCTTTGTTCTAAATTAGACTCTGGGCAAACTAAAATGTTTAATCAGTGACTAGGTGGGAAATGGTGTGCAGTGTACTTTCTCCAAACTACTGAAAACGAAGGTTTCAAGGATGTCATATCCAGGCAACTGTGTCAATGTACTTAGGAATAATTCTAAATTAGCAGAATAATTTTAAATTATTTAAAAAGTAATTCTAAACTAGTAGCAGAAATATCCTGTGAGTTGGGGGAGCTTATACAATAAAAAGGATCCTTGTAAAATAATACACCAGGACCCTCTCCTGCTTGGGAGCTTATAAAAGCACCATTGAGGCTTATGGAAAAGGATTCCAGAGATTTCTGTGCATGACATGTTTAAGACAGGAAGCCTGAGCCTGGGATCTGGACAGGGCGGGTTTATAGAAGCTTCTCTAACTGCCTCATTTGTATTTCACTTGCCAAAGATTATGGTTTTCAGCCTGTCAGAATTCAAAGATAGCAGTTTATATGTAATAGCATTACCCATGCATTTCTCCCTAAGATTAATTTCAAAGTTATTTCTCTAGCAATGCAACTCTCACTTACTCCTATTTGAACATGTTACATCACCCTCTCCAGCCTGGTGGTGTATATAGTTGGAAGGATACTCAGTGAGTTCTGCTATTTCTGTTATTTCCACCACATCTTTTTCCTACCATGAAAGCCCAGGATGACAGAGTTTGCTCTGTCAAGATTACCCAGGGAGGGCTCAGCCTGGGATGGCCCTGAGGCTATGATGTCCCTCTCTGGGTGTAAATGGCTCATAGTTCAGTGGCAGGTGCTCACAAGCCAGTCAGTTACTATTCTTCCATAAAAAGGGAAATCTTTTTAAAAGAACAACAGCATACATTAATTAATGTCACCCTGTAGGAGGTGAATGAGTTCAAGGGTTCAAGAGGGCTAGAAGGAAATGGAACAGTGGGACACTGCTTGGTGCCTTTGAATGCTGTCTCTCATTAATTGTTGTTTGACCTCAGTTTTCTCCTCTTCTCCATGACCCTTTTAATTCTCTTTCCAGCTCCTGCCTGTCCGACCCTGCCCTTCTGGACCATACACACATACACTCATTCCTCCTGGCTAGCTTTTGCATTGCATCTCTGCTTCTTTGTTGCCTTCCAAGTCCCTTTAAGAAACAGTTGACTTTTGTTTCCTTTCTCTTTGTGATCAGAGCATGAAGAAAAGGAAAAGCTCCTGTGGTTCACAGTCTGGTTCCCCTTCCAATCAGGTTGTGGTTACCTGAGGACTGAGTCACTGACAGGAAGTTGCAGCTCTCTGCCCCCTGCCCACACCCTCCCCCACTCTCCTGCCCTGCCTTTGCTGATGAATAGACCCTCAGACTCACTAAAGGCTGGGCATCAGAACCTGCACTGGGCCATATTGTGCAGCCTTCTTCTGGGGAGTCTTTTCTTAAAGAAGCCAGACTCTTCTGGCCTTTCCAACATTTAAAATAAAGCCAAACTATGCCAGAACATGTGTGAAGAGAGCTACTGAGTGGCTTCCCTATATCCAAGTTACTAATTTTCTACGACCTGCCAACATTTCCATTTTAGACTTGTAAGATTAGAAAGAATCATTTGAAAGTATGTCATGTTTTCCACAAAGACTCCTGGGTGCAGACTGTCTAGGACTGACTTTGGTGGTCCCTGAGTTATTTTTCTTTCCTCCCTGTGGGTAGTCTGTTCCCTAGCAGTCCAGGAGTAGAAAAAACCAACCCATGGCAGGGTGCAACACTGTAGCAAAGTAAAGCAAACAGGAGGGACATGAAAGCGCAGGCTAGAGAGAGAGAGGTGTCACTTTATCACAATTGCATGGAAGAAGCCATTGTGGCAGGCAAACTGCCTTGACAGAAAAGTGCCATAAAGGGCCTCTTCCCTGTGACCAGAGTAAGATGTGGGCCCTCTGTTAAGCATGGAACCTATAATATGCTCATCTCCCTTCATGTTCCCATTCATCAATCATCCACACTCCTTCATAGAGATGCTTAGACCTTCTCACCTCCATTTAGACCCATTCACAGTCTCTCTCTCTCTCTCTCTCTCTCTCTCTCTCTCTCTCTCTCTCTCTCACACACACACACACACACACAGGGGGGGTGCTTATGCTTATGCATAGTCTCTCACGCTGTCTTAGACATACTTAAAAGCCCATTCCCTGGCATAATGGACAAAAAGATTTAATCAGCTTGAACAGGTTCTTCACACTACTGAGACCGTAATGTCCCATCTCGGCTGAGGCCTCATGATGCTCGTGTCTGTTTCCAGCAGGAAGAGAAACTCTCCTGAAGATGCCCTCCCACCACTCCCACACTGAAACCCAAAGAGGACCCTGAAATGGTTAACGAGGGAACCAAGAGATGAATCCCTTTCCATCGTCCAGTTTAACCACTGTTTTGATTTTGTAGCCTGCTGAGTTTGAGATAGTCCAGCATCTTGAGACTTATTCATGATGGCTTTTTGCCAGTCTTTTCCAGCCTGCCAAATAATTCTTTGGACATGGCATTCATCCTATCGACTTTCACTCTCTGGTTGGCTAGAGTAATGCAGAGGACCAGCCTGGTGCTTCTGACTGCTTGGTCATAAACACCAGAAACATGAATCCCATTAGGATGCTGCCCTTGGAAGAAGAGCTAGCTGTGATTGTTTCGCAGCCTTCTCAAGGTTTTCAGATGCACAAGGTTGCTCCTACTTTCACAGCACTTTGCCACAGGCAGTGCACGTTCACACCTATTAATTACTTCATTTTGGGTTGTACAGAATCTCTGAAAGAGGAGAGTTCAAATATTCTTATTGCGATTTCTGATACAAGGTTAAGTGACTTGCCTCCTGGTCATAGCTAATGAGGAGCAGAGGTGAGGCTGACATGGTGCTTTTGATTGACAGACCAGAATCTTTCCTGGAGCTTTTCATTATCTTAGGGCTGTGGTTGCTGGGGACTCATTACCTGCTAAGGATGCACTCTTCTTTGCAAAGGGATTTAGGTCTCTGGGTGAGAGTTGGCAGTCAGGTCCTTACCTGGGTTCCCTGGAGATCATGTTGTCTAGAGAATGGAATGGGTTCTGTGTGGCTAGGAAGTGACTAGATATGAAAGAAACTTTGGTTTATAAAACTCAAGCCTGGCTTGGTATACTGTGAGACTATGGAGTAGCTTATTTACATTCTCCATCTCAGCCTCTGCACTTGATTGGGAGGAAAATGAAACCTATCTGGCTAGCCCTTCCTCCTCCCCTGCACAAACCATGTGTGCACTCTTGTATTTAGTAAGGTTTGGGAAATCTTTCATGCACATGAGTGGTTCCGCTGTGGTAACAAACAGTTCTAAAGACTTATAACCACCCACCATGATTTCTTAGTGGAGTGTTCCTGAGTTCTGTTGGGTTGTGCTGAACTAGGCTCTGTGTCCTGACTGAAGACACAGCTGTTCCTTGGGTGACACTGTTATCATAGATGAGGGTACAAATGAAAAGTGCAGAACTGAATCCTACAGGTATATTTAAAACTTCTCTTCATCTGACTGACATCATCACATCCACACTTATTTCTTCACAAAGCCTGTCTCTTGACGACACCTACAGTCAGTAGAGTGGGAATATATACTTTATCTTAAAGGAAACATGGCCTGGGTGGAGAAAGAGTGGCTAATTCCCAGCATATAACACAGTTTTCTGGGGTGGGGGGGATGATTATCCCACTCAGTTTACATGGGTTATGGACTTCAGCAAAAGGCTGAACCAAACTCCATTGACTGCCCGGGTGGTTACCTCCTTCTAGTCTGAGTGTCTGTCTCTCCATCTGAAGCTGTATCAGTCTCATTGTCTCTTTGCAGACCCTTCTTAACCTCCATTGACCTCCCAAGCAATGTTCATGCCTCAAGGAAAAGAGTTCCTCATTCAGGAGCCATGCAATATAAATGCAAAGAAGGAGACCTGGTCATAAATCCCTACAGCTCTCCTGAGAGCTTGGCATGGCTGTCACTCAGCTTGGCATGGGCAGATGCACTCAGGCTTCTCTTCAGTAAGAAGGACACCTTCAAGGTGAGTGATGACAGTGAAAAAAGAAGACACAGACTTTACAAGTGTTTGTGGTGGAAATGAGTGTGGTCTAGGAAGGACTGGAGTGAGGAGAAGAGGATCATTGTCAAAATGAGTTCTGCTCAGTTTTCAGTATGTGGTCCCCAATGATGGAGAGGGGCCACATGCCTGGGATCCACCACACTTGTACCTTATGAAGGAGCTATATGTTGTCGTGTGTTCATAGCATATTGAAAAGATATGCACCAAGGGTCTCAGTATTCTTTAGCCAATGCCTCCTTTGGGATAATGTGAGCACTTCAGTGGATTCTAACATCACTGGGTATACCATTCATGAACAATCTTCCATCTCATGCCTAACACCATGACCATTCTATGAGTACACACTGGGTGGGTTTTATGAAGCTCTGCCTTGAGGTCTCATGTCTGAGGATATGGCAATGATCAAGCCCTATACCCCGCCCTGAAGGCATCACAGTCTAGTAGATAGGTACCTGGATCCTAACAGAGGCTCCATCAGAGATTCATGGGCATCACCCAGAGGCTGCTCAGATGCAAAACTCACTTCTCCAATGCCTTGTTTCTGCTTCCACAGTGAGAACCAGAGTATCTGGTGGTCTTTGCTCTCCACATCTCATCTTCTACAAAGAGTAACCCCCTCCCTAACCTATCAGTGGCAGAGCAGCACAAGATAGGCAGTCCTGTAACTCTAAACTCTAATCCTGGTTCTGTTATTTGTTCTCTGTGTGACTTTTTTTTTTTTGAGCCTTGTTTTTGACTGCTGTAAATTGAGCTACACCATCTTTTTAAGGGGCTTGTGAAAAATCAGGGCCAAAATGCACCATTGTCTAGTACTGCCTCTAGAGCCTCTATTCTTAAAATGCTGGATACTCTAATGTACTCATTTTCCGCAGCATCCTTTCTGGTTATGTGAATACTGGCTACTGCAACAAACAAACCACTTGATTTTGGTGGTTTCACAAAATAAATACTGATTTCCCTTCAGAGTAGAGTGTGTGCAGGCGTCCTGATTGGCAGGAGGCTTTTATCTATGGAGGCTTGGGGACATGGGTCACCCGTGTATGGTGACTGTTCAGTGTCTTGCTTAGAGCACATGTGCAGAAAGAGTGAGTGCGCTTGCTTCTCCTGACCACAATTGAAACATGTCTATGGATTTAATATGTAAAACACACAAGAGATTGAGGGGAGGGGAGAGAGTGAGAGATGAATGTATGCATCAGTGGGCATATCTAATGGCAAATGAGACTGAGACTCAATCTTCTCGTAGGACATGAAGGAGGTCCAACAGTCTTTCCCTTACATGAATTCTCTCTGACACTAGCAAATGTCCCCTTTGTCCCTGATCACCCCACTATAGGCATCTCCACACAATAGGTGTAGGAATCTTTGGCTTTTATTTTTAAATCAGGACTGGGTATTGAGTCTAGGACCTTTTGTGTAAGGTAAGTACTCTACTATTGGGCTACATCCCTAATCTCAGAATGAGCTTTCAAAAGTGAATTAGGGATGGGAGATGGCTCAATTGTAAAGTGACAACTTGCAAGCATAAGGACCTGAGTTCAGGTCCCCAGCACCCCTGTAAAATTATCTGTGACCTTGGTGGTAGGGTGGGACACCAAGTTAGGTCAGTTGGTGGACTTCAGCTTCAGTGACAGATGCTGTCTCAGAAAACAAAGGTGGAGAGTGGTGCAGAAGGACACTAAAACCGGGGAATCATGAGACAAAATCCTGATCGGAGTTTGTAGTCAAGCAGCAGAGCCAAAAGCCTTACAGTGAATGGGCTTGTCTACAGCAATATGTCTGTCTAGAGAGTGTGGGGGAAAGGCCAGAATTCTCCAAGTTATAAGGCAATATAAAGGAGGGAGTCAGTATGGGCCTAGTTCAAAAGGGTTGCTGTGAAAGTTCATGTTTCCTGGAACCAAGCTCATAGGTTGGTTCCCATAGGCCTTTCTCTTCTGCTGGGACCAAAGCTCCTATTGAATAGCAGTACTGTAGACTGATTTTCTCAGGCAGTTCTTGGTACAGTTAGCATTAGACTAAAAAAGGGGCTAGACAGCCCATTACTCATAGGTTAGGCTATTCACAGGCACATACCTTGACAGATAGATCATCAGAGGCTCAGGCTCTCCTCTCCAGGAATTGATCCCTTGTGTAGTTGCAGCTGGTGCCTACATTCATCTCTGCAGGATGCTGAGAGAAAGAGGGACTCTGGAACACATGGTCCTTTTTAATCTGAGCATACTACTGTTTGTCATGTAATATCTATATCCATTCTCTACCCATGCCAATCCCCCAGCATGGGAGGAAGACACATCTCCACCTCATTGAAGTTGGACTTGACTGAGTGACTAAATTCACCCAGTACATGCTGAGTCAACACTTCGGTGTACTGGCTCCAAGAAGCTGTTAGAAGGGCCACCCATCTGTTTCTCCTATCTTAGGATCATCACATCCTTGTTAGGCAGGTGATCCTTTAGCCTGGGTCCTAGAATGAGAACATTCTGGTAGGTACATGGCTACCACCAGCAACATATAAAATGAGGAAGATACAGTAGTTGTAATAATAGAGATTGTAGGGTTGTGTCTTATGTCTTTATTGTAGTGACAGGTGACTGATGCCAGCAGTGACACCTGCTGATGCTTCTTTGAGTCAGTTGAATGACCTGTGGTAACATGATCAAATGGCCAGTATGTTAGCTTCAGCTTTTCCATAAATATTCTTCTCAGACTAAAGCAGTTTCCTTTTATGTGCAGTTTCCTCAGAGCCGTTGTTATGAACAGAAAATAACACAGAAGCTGTGGCACATTCAAACAGTGGGATACTACTCAGCAATAAAAAAGGATAACAACTTATACTTACAAAAGCATGGCTGAGTGGCAACACACACTGAAAAAGGAAGATGACACAAAAGACTACTCACAGCACAATCTCATTTTGAAGTACAGGCTGAGTGTTACTTCTCTGAAATGCTAAAGGCCAGAAAAATTTATATTTTTAAAAACTTTTGGAATTTGAAGTATCTTGGGCATGGAATACTTACAAAGATACTTACAAAACAAAGATAAATACACACTTTATCTTTCATTTACATCTTATATAAATAGCTTGAAAGAAATCTTAGAGTAATTTAACTATTTTACAATCTATCTTCTATCATCTATACATCTATTTATTCTATCACCTTTCTATGTATCTATTTACATATCTATCTATGTATCTATGTATCTATCTATCTATCATCTATCCATCTGTATTTATATATGTGAGTAGGCACAACACAGATGTTCTACAGTGCATTGTGGAGGTCAGAAGACAATGTTCTGCCATTGGTTCTCTCTTCCCACCATTCAGGTTCTGGTGGTCAAGTTCAGGTCTTCAGACTTGGTAGCAAGGGCCTTTGCCTGCTGAGTCGTCTTGCCAGCCTCTGCATTTGCATTTGGACTGTGTCGTGTTCTATGAGGTCAGCTGTGGGGCTCTCCAATTGTGTGTCATGCCAGCACTCGATAGGCTTTGCATTTGTTAGTAATTGTAACTTGGGATCAAGGCTGCTTAACTTGTAGATTAGGAAAGATAAACCTAATCTATGACACTAGAAACTGAAAAGTAGTTGTCTCTATGTGAATGAAAAGTTGACTGGAAATAGGAAAGAATGGAGTAACAGAAATGCCATCTATTTTGTCATGGGTGTTAGCTAGATCATCTATAAATGTCAGACTCCATTGTTCAATTGTGATATCTCTCTCTCTCTCTCTCTCTCTCTCTCTCTCTCTCACACACACACACACACACACATATGTGTGTGTGTGTATATATATATATGTAATTCCCATTGTGCCATGCCTAAGCTTGATGCCCTTTGTCACTAACACTGCATATGATTCCCAGCACTCCCTCTCTGGAACTTGGTATTTGTCACATGTGAGAGCTCTCTACTCCAAAGTAATTCATTCTCCTTTCCTCTGAAACCACAGTTGTGCACAAAGTAAGACAGAGGAGGACAATGGGGACTCCTTTAGCCTAAACTCTCTTGTTGTCCCTTTCAGACACTCCCTCTGTGTGTTTCCGAAGCACTCTTGCTTTTGAACTTGTGTCCCAGACTGAAGGATCTTCCTTTTAGAACAGCAAGGAAATATTTCTCCAAGTCTGTTTCAGTTAGAGAAGCAAAGTCATCATGCCCCACCCCTTTTCCTGGAGACCGGTTGTTTTATAGCTAAAAGTCCTTGTACCTCAACACGTAAAGATCCAGGGTAGTGTAGATGAGCTGGGAGACATTCAGATACCCATAATCACTGAAAGGAGCCATCCATCCAGTCAGGGAAACTAACTGGGTAGACGAGATGAGAGCTCTGGTCCCTTGGGCAGGCATCTGCTTTCTTCCTTTGAAATCTTGTCTCAGTTCAGTTAATAAAACTGCTCAGGTACATCACTTCATAGTTCTAAAAGCAGTTTGCTATATCGTTTAAATCATGTAATGTTTAGACAGCATAAAAATAAATACCCCTGTTTTACAGACATGGAAGGAGGGGCTCCTGCATGTTGGGCATCTTGGAGAGATGTTCCCTCACTGACTTCAAGGAGACCATGGGCTGCAAAGCTCCCCCATTATATTCAAAAGACCAGACATTAGAAGACAGCTGTGATCTCTCTTAGATCCAACACGAATACACAACTCTTTGTCACATCACATCTTTGTAGGCTTGGTGACAAATATTTCTCCTTCTTTCCCCTTTATTTTCCCCCAGATTTATATTTACTGAGAAAAACAACATGTAACAATATTAAGAAGAAAGAACTGAAGGCAAAGAGAAGAAAAGGAAAATCAAGTAAACTGTGTCTTATCCAGGCACCTTTAGTCAACACTCTTGTCTTTCCTCGGACTCCTCCACATGCCCACCTGTTTGCCATTTCCTAGGCATCACTTTGGGTTCCTCTTTCTGGCCTTAGGTTATGGCAATTTCTCTATGTTGCTGTGAGGTTCTCTGTGGGTCATGCTCAGGGGCTGAAGATGTTCCTGTCAGAATCACAGGCCTCCCCAGCGTCCCACTCACCTTCCTCACAGGTCAAAAATCAGACTTAAAGGTGAAGGTTCTGTGTCCCTCTGTGTGCTTACAGTAGTCTGTTTTCATAAAGCTTCATATTGAAGAATCAGTCAGGGACAGATATGCATGCTGTTAAAGCAGGGATCTTTTAGTGGGGCTGTTCATCAACAGGTGAGTGTATGCAAATCTCTGATTTAAATTGCTATATTGGAGTCCACGAGGAAATAGAAGGTAACAGCTCTGTAATGCTTTCATTTGCCCAGACGTTCAGCAGGGATGGCAATTTCACTTAAGGGAAAAATTCAGCAGGAATCAATTTTTCTAAATCAAATTCAAGGGTCACTGATTGTTAAGGCAACCATGGGTACGCTAATGATGCTATTTATAGTTTAGCTAATATGTATGCATAATAAGAGAAAATTATTTACAGAGATGATGGATTTAATATTGGGTGTGAAGCAGATTTACAGCCTGGAAAAATGTAATTGCTTTTTGATATCAATTAAAGGACTGTTTCAAAAATCAATAAGAATTTTAAAGAATAGTGCAAGCCGGAATGAATGATAAGTAACTTGGAAGCAATTTTAAAATCTTATAGCAGACGATTCTCTTGAGCCCCATGAAGAGCTTTATGGGCCTTTGAGGAATAAGGTAAGATTTTTTTTTTAAAAAAAAAAAAAACTTCCATTGATTCAAAATGAAAGCAAGACTTGCACACACCACTGAACTGCCACTTGTGTCGCTACATAAAGCCATGTTGGACACAGAGCCCTGGGAATGATGAATCAGGGAATGGGAGGGCTTAGGGATGGAAGCCTCAGAGGCTGGAGTCAGAAAATTAAATACCATGGAACCTTGGGAGAGTAACAAGGTCAAGTTGGGGGAAGAGAAGTTGGCAAGACCCCTCCCCCCAATTCCCGGATTGAGCATTTAAAGAGAGTGAGTAAAGAGATGTCAGAGAATCAAAGAGTTCAGCATGTCAGAGATGGGTGATGGGTTTGTCCGTCTATTGGACAGAGGCACTGTGGTTGGCTCTGAAGAGACAGACATGAACAGAGAAGTTTGTCCTTGAGGAGCTGATGGACTTGGATATGTGAGGACAGTAATAGGATGGTGAACAGTGTTCCTTTCTGTTTGTGGAGCACTTACTGTGGTGAAAAGTAATTTATACAACAGCTTGCACTGTTGTTACAGAAGCTTACTACTTCACTTAATTGATTAAAAAGAGAGAGAGAGAGATGACCTATCCAAGGTCACCTGGGTAGCAATTGTAAGAGCTGGAAATCAAAACCAAGCATTCTTCTGGTGTTAAATGAAATAGGACTATTTCCAGGATGGGATGAATCATGAATCTCTGCCATGTAGCACAGAATAGCCACAAACAGTGAAGCTCAGCATGGTGAATGCCCCATGTTGCAGGGCTGCCTCAATTCACTTTATGTGGGGCAAGCAGGAAGATGCTCAGATTATTGTAATTCCCAGGTGCAATGGCAATTGATCAGCTCTGTTGGGCTTAGCAGAGGATGAAGGGAAGGATGCTTTACAAAGACCCAATCATAGCATGTGCAAGGAGGCAAGTATGGCCATGCAGTGGTCCCTCTACTTGCAGAAACACCCTCCATCTGGTCACCTGCAAATAGGTGTGTCAGTCCTGTTTTTCATGATTCACTATAACATTCATCTGTGACAAAATCCACTGGTAGGTGATTCTTGACTGGACAGCTGAAAGAGTCATCTAAGTCTTTCTCGGGGTATCTGAAGGCCAGAGTATGCATCCTGCTTCTTACTAGCTTTGTATCAATGGACTAGTTACTTAACCTTGGTACCCCCCCACTTCTCCAATTTTAAAGTGTGACTATAATACTTATTTTTAATGGCTTTGTTTTGTGAACTTAAATATGTGATATTAATCTAAAGTGTCTGGGTTGGGACCTTGTACAGAATGAGGGCAAATAATTCTAAGCATAACTATATTTATATCTAAGACCATATTTATGTTCATCCTTTAATACTCACATGCAAATAATCTTACCTGCAATGAAAAATCCACACAGCACACTAAAACCTGAGACAGGGAAACACTGGGTTGCATGGACTTGGACTCAAACTCTCTAAGAGCTGTTGTGGTTTAGCTCTTGGATGGGACACACTCCTTGGTTTGACTTGCTTTGTAGCACACCACATCTTATGGTATAGTACCACACCATGCTCCAGAAAGAAAACTTTGAGGATTGAGCAAAAGACACATATCTATCTGATTAGATACTTGATCAAGGATTAAGTCTAACAAGGCATGGATCATGCACCCATTACTACTCACCTGTGAAAGCTTGTACAACTTTGCAAACTACAATGTGAGTTTCTCAGCTTTAAAATGGAGCAATGCTTCTACCCACATTAGCAGACATTTGTTAGAACTGAAAGAAATGTGCATAAATCTTCTACAAAAAAAGTGTTTCTTATAAAAAAAGTCCATTAATATTAATATCAAAACACTGCTAAGTTGCTCCCAATGGGTTGTGGATGCAGCCAGTATGCTACTATCAATGCAGCTAAAAGTTATGTGGGCAATGGGCTGGAATTTTTAGCTAGAGAGGTTGATCTATATTCCATTTTCCTCATGGGTTTACAGAACAGTACTCCCATTGATCCAAAACAAATTTAGATAAATTATATTGGTTCACAAATTGATCTTCTGTGAGAGTTGGCTTGGCTCCCACTGTCATGTTACCAAGAAGAAATCAACATCATCTTGAGATAAGGGAGACACAGAAGGATCAATCCTAGCAGTGCTTGCAAAGAAAACTCACAAAGCAAACTATGCTGGAGAGAACTCTCATCTGTGAGAACTGATAGGGTGATGAATGATGTTATTGACATCTGGGGCCACTGTAGGCAGGTAACCTTGAATTCTTCTGCCTCAGGTGTTGCATTCATGAAATGGGGATAATTAAAACACCCAATTCAAAAGTTTGTTGTGAAGATTAAATACATGTAAAGTGCTTATAATCTAGTAAGTTCTGGCTGGCCATTACATATTGCTAACAATACAAGAATCAAATGCACTAAGGGTTGCCCAGGATGGGAGTGGGAAAGAAGATCTTGGGAATTCTTTCTAAATTTTGGGAGTTCACCCTAAATTTTATCCACCACCCCAAAATAATTAGTACCTTTTAAATGCAGTTCCTTGAAGAGGGCATTTCCCAAGTGTTAGCTGTGGGCCTTGCAGGGCACATGATTCTTGTGGGAACCTACAGAGGAAGAACAAAAACTGTCAGGTAGCACCTCCACCGCCCAGGAGATTTCCATCTAAAGGACTCTAAGCAGCGTGCACTCATCTTATATAGGGACTAGACAATTTCTCTAGCTCAGGCAAGGGGAAACGAGTTGGATGCATGATCTGCTTTAAGCAAGAATCCATGAAAGGTTTATGGACATGTGGACATTGGAAGCACAGTTAGTGAGGCTACTCTGATAAGTTGACGAGCTGTGGGCAGACAAAGCAGGCTGCAAACAGGTGGTTTATCCCAAGGGGCTACTGCAAATAATATTGTCATATGAGCAACAAAATAAAGCATGCTAGCTGTTATGGTACTGAAATCCAACCCATATACTGTCATCAGCCTGGGACACAACATTTCAGGTGTTCAAAAACCCAGATCTAAAGATTAATGTCCACAACTACAGCAGGATCCAGGGCTATCCCATCCACCATTGTAAAACAGTGTTCATTTTGACTTATCGGTGGAAGATCATCTCAGTTGTCCACATCCTTAGGCCATTGACAACCAACTTGGAGAAATTATATATTATTCTGGAGACCATGGAGAGCTGCTGACTCCTGCTTTCCTTGAAAATTCTCTCTGCTCAGGTTGGGAACATGATTGACTCAGTAAAGGGCTTACTTTGAAAGCACAAGAACTTGACTTGCATCCCCAGAACACACATCAAAAAAGCCAGGCGTAGTGGCACATTCTGGCATTCCCAATGCTGAGGAGACAGAGAGGTAGATCCCTAGGACATGCTGGTCAGCCAGGCTCATCTACTTGTCAATTCTAGGCCAATGACAGACCTCAATAAAGGTAAATGAATAATGAAACTCAAGATTGTACTCTGGTTTCCACATGCATGCTCACTCATGTGTGTGTACACACATGTCCACATGCTCACCTACACACATACACAAAAATACAGTGGGCAAAAATCCTTGTTTCAGTGACAGTCGTCTGGTCCAGTCTTAGTGGCTGGCATGAGGATTTCCCCCACAGGATTTCCCATGGCTCTCTAAACCTGGTGGGAAGTGACACCAAGTCTGCCAAATCAACTCTGGATCACTTATCTGCTCCACTAGCCTTCCTCGGATCCCGATTTTGTCCCTGTGGTAGTTACTCAGCCCACTTTCCCATCCTTTTAGGGAAGATATCGGTGCTCTGATTTTTGTATCCTGTACAAACAGTTATTTTATGCTGCTAATTATTTTGTATGCTTTTTTTTTCTCACCTTAATCTTAAACCTGTCTTTCTCCCTGACTGGCCTCCTACAGCCTTACCTGCTACTTTGATCCTACCTCCTAATTCCATTGTCTTCCTGGGATAAAAGAGAGAGAGGCTGATGAAGTGAAGGGCTGCTATAGCAAAGGGCAGTTTGGACCTATTGGTGAAGCTTCCTTGAAGGTAAATTGAACAATGATTTCTGATTCTTTTAATTGGAAGAAGGAAGTGTTCCTCATTTTCTTTAAATATTTTTTAAATTTGGGTAATTTTAGTAAGGAGGTTGGTTATATTGGAAATTTTGATTGATCAAGAAATGTAATTATTTTAATTTGGACGTATGCTAAATATGATTGAATAAAACAACCATTTCCCCTTAGTTTTAAACAGATTATAGTATTCTTTATTCTGTTCTCTGGAGATGGTTATTTTGCAAGAGCTGGGTCAAATAGCCACTTGATTGGCTTGTTTTTCAGACTCAAAGCACAAAAATGATACTGTTCTCCTTTTCTCCATGAATACAAGAGAATGATTAAAAAGCAGTCCAATATAGAAATTTCTAGAAAATCTGATAGAAAACATCAAGGGGGCTAACCAGAATCCACCTACACAGGGTCCACCATGATGCTGCCCTTTCATCCATCAACCTGGACATTTTGTAATTCTGTCCTTTCCTCCCTATGGCTTCTATTACCCTCCTGACCAACCACTTGATTTCTTTAGACAACTCTGTCTACTTAGGCTTTCTCCATTTTTTTTTTCATTCACCCCTAATCTATAAACAACTCCTTGAGATCTTAGAATCTGTATTTTACCAGGATTCTCAAGAATGTAGTGCACAGGTCTGCAAGAACAATTCCTTGTTAAATATATGGTCCCTGTTGAGGAAGGTAATCCAGAAGGACTTGTACTCTACAGTTTATGACCATGGCTAAAGACCTAAATGCTTGTTTTCTGCAACTATATTATTGCAGTCTATGTATAAATAACTAACTGAGGATGGGAGTTAGCACATCTATCACTTATAAACAAACAGCTTTGGCAATAGGGACCAGGAAGACAACACTGGGCTTATGGATGGAAGCCCTGCAAGATCAGAGAAATGATGGCAGAGCAGAAACTCAGTTAGAGGCCAAGCCCTGATATCAGGCTACCTGCGTCAGAATCTTGATTTTTCATTCACTTTTTTATTATTATTTATTTTTCTTATTTTACATATCGATCCCAATTCTTTCTCTCTCCCACTCTCCCATGTTCCTGGACCACCCTCCCATCCATCCTCCCCCCCCCACTCCACATGTAGGGTGATGCCTTACAGGAGGGATCATCTATATCTGTCAAGACATTTGGAGTAGGGACCTCTTCAGTCACTTTCTAAATGAAATGTTTTTTAAAAGTGCCTTTACCTGGTATTGAACAATGAAAAAAAAAATGGTGCTGAGAACAAAGAACTAAAAGATAAAAAAGTTATCACTGTAGAAGGCCCCTGGAAAGAGCATCTGGAGTTCAACCTGACAGTATTCAGAAATTGGCAACTCTTACTAACATCACCTGGAATCTCTTTAGCAAGCCTCACAATGGCATTTCTATGTGCTTGTGTTTGTCTGGAGGATTACCTTGTGCATGGATTTAGCAGTAGTACTTGTTAGCCGTGTCATGGGACAGGAGGAGTCATAAGACAATTACACTGTGCTTAGACCTGTTTCAGGTGCTCTCTCCAAATGTGCATATCTCTGAGTTCCAGACGCCTTCCCCTTTAAGCCACAACAGTTAACAAACTATTCATCACCTTGGAAAGTTACCTTCTGCCTCTCTGTAGTTCACACATCACCAGAACCTCATTCCTAGGCAAATAGTGATCTCTATCATGTCATTACACATTGTTTTGCATTTTCTAGAAGTTTTTCATTAGTAGATCCATGAATTGTTTATCCTTTTTATATGGTCTATTTTAACAAAGCATAGCTACTCTGAGCAGCATGCATGCTGTGTACACAAACCAGTTACCAATTTTTATTGCTGAGTAGAATTACAGTGAGCGAGTACACCACATTTGTTTAGCCATTCATCTGTGGATAGAGCTTATGCTGTTTCCATGTTTTTCTGTTTTTGTTTGATTATTGTGTCAAATACAGCAGCTATGAATATGTATGTATCTTTTGGCATTTGCATTTCTACCTAGGAGTGGAATGACTGGGTCAAGGGTGGGGGTATGTTCCACTTTCTGATAAACTGCCTAACTTTGGCTCCCATTAGCAGTATATAAGGGTTCCAGATCTATGGTATGTTCTGCAACATGGTTGTGGTTGTTCTTTAAATTTAGACTTTCTTCTAGTGGTTGGCTCATAGTCTTTCAATGTGATTTTAATTCACACTTCCCTGGTGACTAATGATGCTGCACATCTTCTCATGTATTCATTGGCTATTTGAATATGTTCTTTTGTCCGCAGGATTTTAGCCCATTTTACAGGCTTGCCTTGTTATTGAATTTTGAATGTTTTCATTCAGTCAGTATTCTCTGAAGTGTATTGGTAAATATTTCCTCTAAGTAGATGAGTTTTTTACTGTTGTTGTTGCTGTTTTGTTTGTTTTCTTGATGATGTCATTTCAGACGTCAGAACATGAACACTCTTAAAACAGATGTATACTTGATATATACTAAAAGAATTAAATTGGATTATGGGGTACTTTGAATGAGAATAACCATATGCATTCATATATTTGAATGATCTCTAGCCAGTGTAACTTTTTGGGAAGGATTAGGAGGTGTGGTCTTCTTGCTGGAGTAAGTGTGTCACTGGGAATGAGCTTTGACAAGAGTCCATACCAGGTCCAGTGTTATTCTCCCTGCCTACCTGCTGCTATCCTTCTTGCCATGATGATCAGGGACTAACTCTCTAAAACTGTAAACAAGCCCCCAATTAAATGCTTTCTTTTATAAGACTTGCCTTGGTCATTGTGTTTCTTCACAGCAATAGAACAGCAACTAAGACACAAGATAACTACACCCATATTTGTTGTCTCACTATTTGAAACAGACATGTTATAGAATTGACCTAAACACACACACACACACACACACACTCACACACACACACACACACACACACACACACACACACACACACACAGAGTGATAGAGAAGAATACAATTGTGTGTTTTTTAGGAGAGTAGATAGAAGTGAAGATCATCATGTTAAGTGAAATAAGCCAGATCCAGAGACACGAATATCACATGTTGTGTTGTGTCTGAGATGTGGCAACTAGTGGGACAAGAGACATAAAAGTAAAATGAGGACTATTGGAAATGTTGAAGAGGAAAGTCTGGAGGAAAGAGAGGTAACCTGAGAGGCCAACTCAGATCCTAGGGTTACAAGGCAAACTCTTTTATTGACAGAGATATTGCTCTATCCCAGATGATTGATTCTGAGTCCATTATTTTTGTATGGTGAGGAAAAGATCAATATTTATTAACATTTTTCACCATATAGATACCTGGACCTCATTTTTGAAAGAATTTTCCTTTCTAGTGAATTGCCTCAGTTAAAAATCAACTACAAATATATATTGTGGATTTATTTACTTTCTCACTTGTTTATTTATTATTATTTTCAAGGCATTGTTTCTCTATATAGGCCTGGCTGTCTTGGAACTCGCTTTGTAGACCAGGCTAGCCTTTAACTCAGAGATTTCCCTGCCTCTACCTCTGAGTTCTGGGATTAAAGGTGTGAGTTATTTTGTCTGGTTTGGGATTTCTGGATTCTTAATTTCTGTCTCTATGATCTATGTATCTTTTCATCAATATCAAATGGTCATGCTTACTAAAATAAGGTCATATAAGTCCCATAACACTGTTCTAAATACAATTTGCTTGGGTTAGTTTAGCTGCTGTGAAGTTTTATATAATTCTCAAAATTTATAAACAGAATTAAGAATCTCCATATACTTTTTTTGTTTTGTTTTGGTTTGGTTTTTTGAGACAGGGTGTCTCTGTATTGCTTTGGAGCCTGTTGTGGAACTAGCTCTGTAGAGCAGGCTGGTCTCGAACACACAAAGATCAGCCTGCTCAGCAAATCTTCATATACTTTTTAACCTTCTCAATTCCTACAAGAGTTTTGATTGGAATTATAATGAATCTGGAGAAAAAATACTATCTAATAGCATTGACCCTTCTAATGGTGTTACAGGAAGCGGAAACATGAATAAATAAAAGTTCTGGAGGTAGATATCGGGGTTCAAGCTGAAGATCAGGGAAACAAAGCAACCGCCACAAGCTCTCACCTCTAGCTCAAGCTGAAAGGGCTGATCCACGCACAAGCTTTTTACCAAGTCTCAAATTGCTGCCTCTCCTCAGTGTGGCTGGAGAATGAATGCCTCCTACTGACTACTTGTTCCTGTCTTTTATAACCCTCTAGGCTGGGATTAAAGATGTGAGCTATAATTCTCTTTTAGACTTATTCAATCTTCTGTATATCTCGGTGGCATTGGAAGCATAGAGATCTGTCTACCCCTTAATCCTGAGTCCTAGAATTAAAGGTATGTACTACCATCTCATAGCTTCTGGCTGCTGGGATTAACGGTGTGTGTGATTCACCACTATGTGATCTCTATAGCTTGAGGCTGACCTTTCTTTTCTGAATCCTCAGCCAAACTTTAATAAATCAAAAATAATATATCACTATAGGAAACTCATATATTTGTGCATTTATGTTGATCTCTCTCAATTTCTCTTTGAAATGTTTTATAATCTCAACAGCCTTTGGCCTCTTCCTTAGATTATTCCTACGTAGTGTAGTTTTGGGATATGATTTATATAAATTTTTTAAAATTTTACTTTCCACTAGGTTGTTATTGGCACATACTAATAAAATTTACTTTTGAAAAATAATACTCTAAACTATTATCTTGCTATTACTCATTAATTTTCATTAATCCTAGCAATCATTTTAATGATTCTGTAGGATTTTCTATGTAAATAATCACATCAACTACAATTGAAAGGGATTTTACATTTTTTTCCTTTCTAGTTTGTAGTTTCCTCCCATCTTAATGCAATCACTAGAACCTCTAGAAAAACGCAGAATCAATGTAGTGAAAGTGGTCATTTTTGGCACATTCCTACTAGAGACAAAACATTCATTCAGTTTTTACATTAAGTATGATCTTAGTTATATTTTGTTTTGCTTTGTTCTTGTGTATTGATGTTCAACTTGAAACAGTTCTTTTCCTTTCTTAGCACCAATAATATGTGTTTATTTTGGCAATACAAGTCTATTAAAATTCCAGGAATATTCTTGTGGGTATCTTTAGAAAATTATGTGCCTATTACACCATTTCAATCGGAAGTTCTCATTGTCATTTATGGACAGTGCTACTTAGTTTTTCTGTTTCTTCTTATGTCATTTTTGGTGCATATATATATATATATATGTATGTATGTATATACATATACATACATACATACATACATACATACATACATACATACATATATAGTTCTCTTGTTCTCTCAACATACAGAGATTCAACAGTGGAAAACCTGTTCCTTGTTGAATATTGGTGGCATATGTATCTTTCTCTATTATACTTACTTGTTTAGTTAAAGTTGATCAGTTTTGTTGAGATTTTTAAAGAACCAGCTTTCTGTTAAGCTGATTTCCTCTCCATAGTATATAAAATCAGCTTTTATGCTATGTCTCATTATTTTTGCCCTGCCCTTCTATATTTTTGGGATTTATTTTGTTCTTTCTTATTTCTTAATCTGAAACACTAGGTCATTGGTTTTAGGGCATTCTATCATAGTACAAACTAAAACTGTGAATGTTTTCACACCATAAAGTGGCTTTTGGAATGTGGTTATTCCTTGAATTAAAACAAAACAAAATGGTAACCTTGAACCTGAGACATCATTTAGCTCAATTTATGTTACTTCCTAGCCCACAATACCTTTTCTGAAGGAAATAATTCTGTAATTGTTTCAAGTGTATCCTCTGCCCATCTTCTAGCCCAACCTGAATGGAAACCCATGCCTTGAAGACCTTGACTATCTCCTTCTAGCAATTTTGAATCAATTGGACCTGTTTATTCCATAGAAACAAAGGATTTCTTCTTTGAGCCAAATGGGATGTACAGTATCTCATGAAGTATGAATGTGCTGGATTGGGATGATGTTGAGTAGGGCTATTAGAATTCATAAGGTAGCATGTGGGGCTAAGAGTCAGCCTCTGGGTGCTGGCATAGCTCTGCCACAGTAAGGTGGCATATAGTTCTCTCCTCACTCTCTCTCTCTCTCTTTCTTCTCTTCTCTCTCATTCCCCTCCCTTTCCCTTCTCTTCTTTCTCTTTCTCCTTCCCCCCCCTCTCTCTCTCCGAGTCTGTCATGCCAAGAGCATGAGCTATGGAGTCCTCAATGAAGACTGCTGATGTCAAAGTCCCATATAAGCTAACACCTATATGGGCACATGTTGCCCAGGACATCTTTCTGACCTAACTTTCCTCCCTATTCTTGCTCTCTACTTCTCTATCAGAACTCAGTTTCTATTTGGAAGGATTGGTTTTAGCCATTGCACAAAGATCTGTACTCAGAAGGGTTCTTGGTAACGCTGATGCTCTGCTGTCACTTCAAAATTCTTAAGAACTTTACAGAAGGGGCCTTGCATTTTCATTTTGTACAGAGGCCTCACGAGTTCTGTAGCTTATCCTGTTTGGCCTGGAAAATTCCTTGAAGACACATGATAATGCCTTGGTGGGTAAAGTGGGCATCGCAGTCTCCTGGGAAACTGTTTACAAGTGAGCAGAGCATAGCACAGTACATGCAAACCAGGATGAGGTGTTGTGTTTTCACATCTCACTAACAAGTTCAGCAGCAAGACCCCACCTGCATGCTTCCTTGCAAGTAGAATTTTTGGAAGGCTGAGCTATATTTTGCCAGATATTCTTCATCATACACCTGCCCCAGCAAATCCCGCAGTACTACTCATTCACATCTAGCAACCCAAGAATCAACAGATTCCATATGGCAATCCTCTATAAATGAAAGCTCTTTTAATTAGTGATGGGACACCTCAAATAATTTCAACAGATGCTTTCATTTCATGAAAACAGGCTCATGCCTTTGCAACTGGGCAATATTGTTCTAATTATAGCACAACCTGCAGCCCGATTGGGTATGTCTCTCAGGGAGTCTTCCTTAGGGAGGGAACATGGGTTGAGGGAGATCTATTTTATTCACCCTCCCACACCCATGCCCTGTCTTATGTCACCAGATCATGCCTGCTAGCTGTTTCCTGCTTCCTAATATTTTGATTTCCAGAGCCTTTATAAAGTCAGGAGAGGAGCATAGAAAGAGCATAATTACTCAACAGCAGGAAATATTAGGAAAGGCATCGAGGTTTCTCTCTTTTCCATAACTTTCTTTCAAAGAATGGGTCCAGTGATGTAAGGAGGCAGGGCAATGCAGACATATGCTGTCTCTCTGAGCAGTGTCCCGAGAGTCTATGAAAGAGATGTCGAGGCCATTTTCTTTACCTAAAACTCACTTAAGTCAGAAGGGAAACACACACTATCTCTGAACAGACTGGCTTTATTTCTGGAAGTGTCAATCTGGTTCTGAGCAGTACTTGGAGAGAGGGCCTGATGGGCTCACTGCACGGGGTAAAGCACCTTGCTTGGGTCCCTGAGACTCTGGTGGCAGTTGCTGCCTGACTAGTTTGGGGGTTGTCTTCTACTTCTGTGCACATGGTTGGATTATGTTTCCACTTTTTCAATTCTATAGGAGTATGAGAGATACTTTGAACCATGAAACATAAGCAGACAAGAAACATGCCCCTTCCAGAGGGAATACATGGAACAACAAATCTCCTTCCTTTTGCTGTGGTAGTCACGGAATCAGATACCAAGAATAACATCTGTCCCTGAGTCCTTTAGTGTTCAGTCATAATAGAGTCTGGGGACAGAGCCTGAGACACTGCCTTGTTTGGCCATGCCACTCTTGAAGCTTTTGTTCATGCAGTATAATCAAACCTATCCTGATGAATCTACTGGTGAAGAGAGTGAGCCAAAATTAGCGCTCTAGTGACTTCCCACAGGGTCTCTCTGAGCTGAAACCAAGAGGGCCTTCTAGAGAGAAGACAGGGAATGGGCAGAGTAGGAACCAACCAGGAAGGATATATAATGCCTGCCCATCTCAGGAACACATATAATTAATTCTGGAAGTAGAATAGTTAGCCAAGACGCCCTCTGGCCATTTTTAGGCAAGAAAGGGACATCCGGACTGTGTAGGGAGGAGAGACAGAGAGGATGACTCATGACAGCTCAAGGGACAGTCTAAAAGGGGATGCAATGGGTGCTATCTCAGAGAAACAAAACAGACAACAAATGCAAAGTCTCCTGGCACACCTGACAGCCTTGCTGTCCCTGGTCATCAAAGGAACATCTTTCTCTTCACAGGTTGCACTGAACTCATTCTGGCTGATGAGGAGCCGGAGGTACACTTAGATGTGTCATGTGAAGGTGAGTTTCCAAGAATGGCTGTGGCTTCCTGATGTCTAGCCTAACAGTCTTGTAGACTCTTCTGGTTTACTTGTCACCCTCTGACATCCCAGAATCCAAAAATAAGCTCTACTTCTGACCTTGGATTGAAGACCCCTGATTTAAAGCAAATTTGATCTAAAGCTTAAAGCACCAGCTGATCATGGCTTCCACTGGAGAGCCCATAAGGACATACAACGATCCTTAAGTGCTTCAACTTTTCTTTTCTTTTTTTAACCAAGGCAGGGTATAAACAAAAATGAAAGCAAATAAGAAATAAGCGAGCTCCTTATTTCAAACCTCTACCCCCACACGTTCCAATCTGTTTTATTACCAAGCTAGTAAAAGTAATGGGGTTAAATTTAGATAAAAGCAAGGAGACATGGCAACTTTTATTTTAAGTGGCACATAACATATTTAAATTGGTCTCTCTGTGTAAATACTTGAAGCTGAGTCTCTGTCCAGCCTAGGAAGCTTCTCATTTTGCCCACTGACAGTGCGTTGCTGAACAGATGGGTCTTTGGCATCCACTGTCGGGCTGCCCACAAGTGTCTGGTTGGCATCTACTTCCTGCTGACTTAGGGGTATTGACAGATTGATGTAAACCAGAGTTCGGAAGCCTCCTTCAGCTCTGCTCAGAGGTAAGTGATTTGATAGGTGACCTCCAAGGAGTTCTTCCATCCTGAAAGAGTGATGATCTAAGATAGGGTCCCTAGGCAATGGACCTTGCCCTGCCCTGCTGCTCTGGCCTTCAGCTCTGTGTCACAGCTGCCACTCTATAATCTGGCATGGTATTCCCCGCATGGTATTCCTGGTCGTCTTCCCAGATGAAGACACAAAGAGATGAGCTTAAAGAGCTAAACAAAAGAGACTTGGGTTTAGAAAACTGTATCATAGCTCTCCATTTCCTTGGGTCTTGCTTTTCATTTCTACGAAATGGGGAGCTCAGGCTGATGGTCCTCTGGGAGCTTACAACACAGGGAAGGTACCAAGCTAGAGTACCATCCATGCAGATGGATGGGTCCATTCCATGGAGACTGATTCAGTGAAGCTGAGGTGGTGAGAGCTCCTAGGTGATGTTGATGTTGCTGGTCTGGGACCACACAGTTGGGACTGTGTTTTCCACCTTGCATTTCCTTATAGCCCAGTTTCTAGCCACAAACTCGTGAGAACAGAGACAGCAGACAAGTTGCCCTTTTTGATTAGTGGTGCTGTTCTCCTGACTCTTGGGCTAGGGACTGTCCTGGGGTAGGTAGGCTTGGCTGAGACAGATGAGGATCAGGGCAGTCAGGATACATAGGGTCCTGGGGTCTCCTGATCTGACCTTCAGAGCAGTATGATCACTTTGATTTTGCATACTCCTGAATCCCCTATCTCTCATGTCCTTTATTCTGATATGTGGAAAAATCAATGCCTGGAAGGTATTAGAAAAGCCATCGAATTGCCCTTACCTGCCACCAGGTGACACTTGATATTGATTTAGCTTATGAAAGTGATTCACAGGTTTGCTGAAGCCTGGAAAAGATCAAATGTTATGAGCCTCATGATCCCATCTTCCATCTCTGCTCTCAGCTAACACTAGAGGAGGTAATTGGGAAATAATAGACCAAAGAAGCCCCTTTTTTTTGGTATGCTCACAAAAGAACAAAATACAGAAGAATCATTTCATTGGGACACAGGTATCTTAGCATCATTCGTTTTTATTAAAGGGCAATTTCCCCTTTAAGTGCAACATTCTGTAGATATGACCATTATAGAACAACAGTTTATAGCACAACCAGTAAATCAAAGGAAAAATCACTGTGGAAGAGGAGCTCTTTGCAGATATGCCAGTGGTTCTGTGCTGGGAAGCCATCTTTTTAAAAAAAGAAGGGCAGGAGTCTGCCAAGGAGACCATACTGGAGTAGTTGGGTCCGCTGGAAAAAGCTATCTCTTTTAAGTAGAAGAATACTAGTAATAAGAGAGATGATTGCTGACTTGACTTCAGGCAATTCTAACCTCTTAGAATCTTGATTGATGGTAATAAACAATGAACTTATTTGTAGGGCTGTCACACAAGCTAAGATTGTGAAAAGGGCTAATGGCTGGTACACAGCAGAACAAGTGTTAGTCTGCTCTTGTATTGTCAAGGTGTTGGAAATAATAGTGGCTAAAAGTAGAAACAGCAGCAGGAGAGCCAAGGATCTTTTATTCCACATTGTAGAGCCTCTGCAGCCTGTATAGCCTTGTAGATCAAGGGAAGACCACATGTCCCAACCTCCTTTTGGCAGTCTAGAACCATGTGACAAGATTCTAGCCAATAGATGGCAAGCTGTTTCCAGACAGGGGAGGGGTGGCCTGCTTAGAAATATTTTTACATTATGCTTCTTGCCTATGTTGACCTTGGGTATGAACGCTGTGTTTCTTAGCTGCAAGATGGAGGAGGGCTACATGACCTGTACTATAGTTTATATGTGTGATAAGCAAGTCTTTTTGGACCAGAACCTTGGGGCCCAGGATTTTGTTACTACTGCAGTGTTGATACTCTCTTGGAAAACACAAATGCCTAGGCCATGTTAAACAGCCGCTTTAGAAGGATGAATAACTAAGTCGACCTCAATTAATTTCCACAAAAACATCACAAGTTCACTGGTCCCTCATCTTTTTGGATCAGTGCTGGAGTCCTGAAGAATGACTTTCTGTTGGCATGAGTTATACAGCACAGCTCAGCTCAGGGAGGAAGGAGTCGGGATTCCTAAAACTGGCTGCTGCTTTGCATGGAATTTCTTTTCCTCATTAGGGTAGGTCAGGGGTCCCTTCATTTAATCATTAAGGAATTCCATGTTCTTAACCACCAAGTTCCATAATGGAATCTCACTAAAACATTCTTCTTCTTTTTTTTTTAATCATTTGTGAAACTATTTCACATTCTTCTGTGCTGGTGTATAAAACACCATGAGTGAAATGAATATTGTTACATTAGAATTCTATTGTTTAAATCTGATTAAATACTACAGACTCTTTCCTCAGTAAATGTCCTTACCATCTCCCTCTATGGAGTTATATTCTCTATTGCTCCACATTCTCCATTTCTTACTGTGATGTTTTATGTCTACATTGTTTGCTATCTCTATTCCCTTGCCTTTAGGATGTGTTCTCCATACAGACAAAACATCCTCTGTGTGGTTGTTTCTTTGTTTATAAATGCATCTCCATGTCTGGCATTATAATCCACATATAGGATATCTTATAATGTGTTAGTTAATATTGGTAAGCTATCTTCTTTCATTCCTTTTTCAGTGTTGGTCTTTGTGTTAAGCATAGTTTCTGTTAAGGTGTTACCTTGATTAATTTGTATTAGTTATCAAATGCTACCATTTTTTTTGTTGTTGTATTTTTAGATAAAGTTTCTCTGTAGCTTTGGAGCCTGTCCTGGTACTTGCTGGCCTCCAGCTCACAGAGACCTGCCTGGCTCTGCGTTTTGAGTGCTGGGATTAAAGGCATGTGCCATCACAAATGGGCCCATATTTTTGTTTAATTAAGGTAACAGGGCATTCATATACAACTGAGGAATAATAAAGAGGGAAGCTTGCCTGGTAACATCTGATAACAAGACTGTGACATCATTGCCAAGACACAAGGCACTGCTATTGCTATTGATAAAGTCACCAACATTTCTCACATTTTCCTGCACCCCTGCATTTGTATGAGTGTGTGTGTGTGTGTGTGTGTGTGTTCCAATATAGGCTTTTATCCAATGTCACAATCAAATACTAAATGACTCTAATACCACAAGAGCCTCTTCTGCATGACTCTGATGACATCATTCTCTATCCCTTGCTTTGGCACTTTACAATCTCATCTGTGCTACATTTAAAAACCTTTATATTTTCAGGTCCTAGAGAGATGGTTCAGTGGGTAAGTATAAATGGAGTTCTTAATTGGTCTAAATAATAAAACTCCAGAGTCAGATATAGAGGAAAATACTAAGAGATCAGAAAGGAGGAGCAAGCTACACCTTACCTCCTTAGCATCTATTTCTGTTTCTCCGTGCTTATATCCTGATTGCCCCCAGCCATCTCACTTTCTGTGTACACCTAGCCATCTCACTTTGTCTGTCTGTACAGACCTCCAGACCTCTATGGTTAGCTAGTGGCAAGTTCCGTTCTCTGACCTTCAGACAGACTTTATTTGTACAAGCAAGATATCACCACAGGTAAGAGTGCTTGCTGCTCTTGCAGAAGACCAGAACTCAGTTCTTGTCATCTACATCAGATGGCCAGATCACAGGGATCCAATGTTTTCTTCTGACCATGTCTTTCTTAGAGTTTCTGTTGCTGTAAAGAGAAACCATGACCACAGAAACTCTTAGAAAGGAAACCAATGCATTGGGGCTGGCTTAGAGTTCAGAGACTTAGTTCATTGCCCTTGTGGGCAGGAAGAAGGCAGACATGGTGCTGGAGAGGTAGCATCCAGATCAGCAGACAACAGCAACAAAGTGCCACACTGGGCCTGGCTTGAGCATCTGAGACAACAATACCACACCTATTCCAACAAGGCCACACCTAGCAATGCCACTCTCTATAAGTCTATGAGGACCATTTTCTTTCAAACTATCAGAGACCTCTAGGGACACACACACACACACTAAATAAACAATTGGAATTGCACAGTACATACAATTGGAGTTTGATTTTTTTAAATATACCATTTTATACCATAAATTAACAATTTAGTAGCATTTAGTACCTTTTCAATCTGCCACCATAACACTGATTACATCAAAACCCTATGTTAATATAAAGGAAGAAACTATACCCACTGAGTTGTTGTCCCAGACCCACAATCTATGTCAGTTACTACTCTCATGCATGCTTCTATGAACTTAGCTGTCTGAAATATTTCACATAAAAGGATTCACAGTATATGCTCATTCATATGGTATTCTTCCCCTTAACAGAACCTTTTAGTTTTTATTGCTGTTGTATCATGTACCAGTAAGTCATTCCTTTTCGGGGCTGAATACTATTTCTATTGTACCGATATACCACATTTCTGTTTATTTATGTACCATTCATTGACATTCTTGTTGCTTCTATCTCCTGTCTACTGTGAGTAGTTCTATTCTTGAGCATTCATGTGATGCTTCTGCTTGGCACCCATTTTCAGCTCTTTAAAACATCTATCTAGGAGTGCAATTCGGGGATTGCATCATATGGTGATTTTCACATTTTCTGAGAAAGTGTGAAGCTGCTTTCTAAGATTGCTGCACTATTTCACATTCCCACCAGCAAGGTGTGATTATCACCAATGCTCCACATTTTCACCGGCAATTACTAGTTTTCATTTTGTATTGCACATAATGTAATAGCCACGGAGTGGTGTCTCATGGAGGTTTTGTAGCAATGATGGTCAGGTTTCTCATTAGCCGTCAGTGCTTCCTTGTGGGAAGATACCCATTCATGTGTCTTGCTCATTCCTTCATTTGGTTGTTTATATTACTACCATGGGAGTTCTTTGTGTATTCTCGGGACCAGACACTTCTCAGGTCTTTCCCATTATTATTCTATTTCTCCCCCAGTGCCTTTTGAAACACTTTTATTTTGGCAAGTTCTCATATGTCTGCTTCTTTCTTCTGTCTTTTGGGCATCGCATCCAAGAATCCTTTGCCAGAGTCATGGGGATTTGCTCCCGCAGTTTGTTCTACAAATTGTTTTTTAAAGCCTCTATATTTAGGGTTTTCAACCCATTTTAACTTAATTTTTTATTAATATACAGTCTCATTGATTTGTAACTTAATTCCTTTGCTGTGAAAAGCCAACTTCTCTATGATGGAAAAGATTACTTGTTCTTCCCTTGATGGATGTTCTTGGCACCTGTGTTTAAAACAAATTGACTATAGATGCATAGATTAATCTGTGGCCCACCATGTCTACCTCACTACCTGTGTCTAGCCTCATGCCAGTATCACAATGTTTGTATTACTGGTGGTTTTGTAGTAAACTTCAAAATTGGAAGATGCAACCACTACAACTTTCTTCTTCTTCTTCTTCTTCTTCTTCTTCTTCTTCTTCTTCTTCTTCTTCTTCTTCTTCTTCTTCTTCTCCTTCTCCTTCTCCTTCTCCTTCTCCTTCTCCTTCTTCTCCTTCTCCTTCTTCTCCTTCTCCTCCTCCTCTCCCTCCTCCTCCTTCTTTTAAAGACTGTTCTGCTTAATTCAGGGTGCTATGAAAGTCCATATGGATAGTAGGATCTGTTCCTTTTCCTTTTATGCAAAAAATACTATTGGGATTTTGACATGACTTGAATTAAATTACTAGATAGCTTTGGGGAGTTTGGTGATTTTAACAATATTTAGCCTTCCAATCCATGAATACAGATGCCTTTTCATGTATTGGGTTTTATTAGTTTTCGTTCAGAAATGTTTTACAGTGTTCAGTATACAACTCTTGCATGGTTCCTAAACTTGGTTAAATTTATTCTGAAATGTTCTATTCTTTTTATAGCACTGTAAGTGCTATTGCCTCCTTAGTTTTTTGTTTGGATTGTGCATTGGTAGTATGTGGAAATATAATTGACTTTGTTGTCCTACAGTTTGGCTGTATTTGCTTATAGCTTTTTAAAAAGAGTATCTAAATTATGTAGACAGACACAAACACACTTGTTCGTGTGGATGTTTTAGCTTCATTATTTCTCAGTTTAGGTACTTTTAATTTCTTCACCTTGTTTAAGTTCCCTGGATAAGCTTTCATGTGGATAGAACTGACAAACGGGAGCATTTTGTGTTGTTGATTATTGTGTGAAAACAACTGTACCTTCAGTATAGTATGTTATCTGTGAGTTTTTCATAAATGTTCTTTGTCAGGCTGAAGGCATTCCCTTCTAATTTTTAAATTGTAAGATGTTAGATTTCTGTATCAGTTGCAATTAATGTGTGCTTTATTGACCTTATTAACATGGTAAATTACATTGGTATGTTTATCATGTTTTAAAGTTTATTGCTTTTGATACAGATATATTTTTTTTGAGACAAGATTTCTCTGTAGCTTTGGGGCCTGTCGTAGACTTCGTTCTGGAGACCAGGCTGGCCTCAAACTCACAGAGATATGCCTGCCTCTGCCTCCCAAGTGCTGGAATTAAAGGCGTGCCCCACCACCACCTGGCTCATCAGTGAAAGCTTATTGAGGAATGAGCTGTAAGAATCTACTTAGTAACCTGTTATTGAGGAATGAACTGTAAGAATCTACTTAGTAACCTGTTATTGAGGAATGAGCTGTAAGAATCTACTTAGTAACCTGTTATTGAGGAATGAGCTGTAAGAATCTACTTAGTAACCTGTTGCTGCTATAGCAGCTTAGCACAAAGTTAGTGGGTTTTTTTCTAACATAATATTTTCCATTGATTATTCGGAAATTTCACATTATATACCACCCTGATTGCACTCACTTCCTAGTTGTTCCAGATCAGTTACCCTATACTTGTGGTCTCTTCCATTCAGCAGCAGCAGCAGCAGCAGCAGCAGCAGCAGCAGCAGCAGCAGCAGCAGAAGAAGAAGAAGAAGAAGAAGAAGAAGAAGAAGAAGAAGAAGAAGAAGAAGAAGACAAAGAAGAAGAAGAAGAAGACGAAGACGAAGAAGAAGGAGAAGAAGAAGAAGAAGATGAAGAAGAAGAAGAAGAAAGAAAGAAAGAAAGAAAGAACCACATGTCCAATATGCATTGATCATGGTCATGCTCACTGGAGCATGATTAAACCCCCAATAGCCAACCCCTTAAAGAAAACTGTATCTTCTTTTTTTTTTTTTTAAGAATTTATTGTTTCTTTGAGAATTCCACATTATATACCCCAATCCCACTCATTTTCCAGTCCTTTTATATCCACCCTCCCCCCCTTGTAATTCCCCCCCGCCCAGTCTCACCATGGAGGCTGTGGTGAGTCATGGTGTGGCACACAGTATACCAGTGTACCCTTTTGCCTAAACAGCTTTCCTTGCAAATGAGGAAAGCTGGCCCCAGTGGCTTGGATGCTGGAGAGCTGGCAGGCTTATCAACTCAGCCACCACCCAGGCCAGTCCAGAGCTCTGGGTTGGTCTACTCCATCTTTAAACTGCTGGAGCCTGTGAAGGGGCTGGTCCTGCAGAACCAAAGCTGCATGACCTCCATGACACAAACCAATAGCAGTGAACCCAAGAGGAGTCCTGGTGAAGATCCTGTTCTGATGGTGTAGCAGAAGCCAGAGGCCTTGAGATGAAAACTGAGCTTTTAAGTCAGTGGGTTTTAAGAGCACAACTTTATTCTGTTGTAGTTCTGGAGGTCAGAGGCTTAAAATCAAAGCATCACAGGGCTTCTTTCCTTAGGGGATTTCAAGACAGAATCAGTCTCCCTTTCCAGGTTCTAAAGAATTTTGCTCTTTTGCAAAGCCAGCTTTCCTCTCTCTGACCTCATTTTCCATCCCTCTCCCCTCTTCCAGGATCTCTCATCGAAACCACTCAAATAATCCAGCGTACTCTCCCTTCTTCTGGATTGTCATCCATACCCACAAAGCCTCCCTCATCATTTAAATAATATATATCTTTCAGAGGGCCATTATTCCACTCACTACAACTGGTCCTGTGAAACTTTCCTGGGGATAAATGAGCAAATGCATACTTGGGTCAGACAGAGAAACAACAGTACAATGTATCAATAATACCAAACTACAAATTGGCAAATTAATGAGTTTATTGGGATTGCTTATTGGGTTGTGGGCAAGGGTTTCCTTCTAAGTTCAGGGACAACTCAAAGGCAGTTTTATTGCTGAAGAGCCTATTCAAAACTGGGTGATGATTCATGGAAGCTTACTTCCGACTCTTTGCAAGGCTCCCAGACATCCAAATAGATTGGAGAGCCTCCTCCAGGCAGCTGGTCTGGTCAGTCTTCTCCCTAAGCATTTGATTATTGCTTCTACAATACTGGGAAGAACCTTGTGGTTCTTGAAAGTTTCAATTCTCTGGGGCTTATACAGTTGTTTACTTCCTGAGTCTCATGAACTTTCCTTCTCCACCAGAAAGGAAGAGTTGACTTCACAAAACCCACTCAATTATGAAAATTTACTTCCATTTAGATATCATTGTTCTTGACATTTTAAAATATCATCGCCTTCGATATCTGATGATGTTATAGTTCCTTTCAGTCTGTGTGACTCATAAAACACATGAGGGAAAAGGTTGTTTGTGGCAGGTGCCCTGTACATCTATTCTTCCCATTCCATCTTTAAACACTGAGATTACTTTATTTCTCACTTTACTTTTCCTTAAAGCATTATCCTTTGTCATTCATTAAAGATGTATCTATTAGTTATGTGTTATTTTAGTTGTCTAATGCCAGAAGATGTCCTTATTTCTCCTTTATCCTTAAAAGATAGTTTCACTGTATAGAATTTGCTGTTTATGATTCCTTTTTCTCAGTGCTTTAAAGTATTAAGCCATTTCTCTCTGCCCCTTGTCCCTCATGGCTTCAGATGAGAAGATCATCATTTTTAATAGATTGTCTTACACAGGTATGTTATTGACAGTCTGTTTTCAGTATTATACTTTTTTGGTTTACATAAATTTAATTATACTGTGTTATGACACAGATATCTCTAGGCTTATCTTTTAGAGGCTCTTTTTTTAACTTCTTGGATCTGTAAATTTGTTTATTTTACCAAATGTCGGAATACTTTGCTTTAAAGAATTATTTTTACAAATACAATCTCATTCTACTCTGTCTCCTTCACATTTGGACTATAATTCCTTGGGTTTGGTGAGTAGATCTTGGCCTATATTTGTAGGCTCTTGTTTCATAGGCAGACTAGCGTTGAAGCCTTTGTGGCAGTGTTTTGGTCTGCTTAGCTTATTGGACATCCCTTGAGTTCCCACTGGCTCCTCTTCAGTTGTGATCATCAGATACTCCTCCATGAGGGAGTAAAAGGTCCCCCAAGAGTCTTTCATTATTTCCTCACATACATCTTCAGAGTATTCTGGGTAGAGGATAAAAGTCTAGAGCTCAAGGGACAAAGGAGCTTGTAGAAACATGCTTCTTGCTGTAGCTTGGTCTCTGACCCTCCTGGCCAGTGTCTCTGTGTAGGAGAGGTGACTTCCCAACAAAGAGGTTTCCCAGATCAGTCTGCTGTGACTGAATCTTTTCTGCAGACTTCATCTGCCTGCATCTCTAGCTCATCCTGTAGATTGGGAACCTGTCATGTCTGGTGTGGAAAGTGACTCCCTGACTTCTTACTTCTAATAGCAGGGTCCTGAGAAGTTCTCCTTGCTGACTGTACTGGGTCTTCCTCATCTTGGTAGAGGCACTTCTGTTGGTTCTAAAAGACAGAGTGTCCTCGAGTTGCCATGAATCACCAGGTTGGGGTTGGGAATGCTGGCTTTAGTAACCTGTCTCTACTAGATAGATGAGGGATGCAAGGCACCCTGTCTCTGCTCTTCATCTAGTCTTGAAACCAACAGATGAACTTTTTTCTTACCACCACTTGGAGTTGTCTAGTCATTCCTTGCTCCATATATAATGTTTATAGGTGTGTTCAGTAGAAATAAGAAAGGAAAAGCTGGCTCATGCCATCTCTCTGAATAGATGCCACTATTTTTGATGAAAGCATCTTCTCTGCTCTCATTGGCCCCTATCATTGGAGTTTTATTGAACACATTCTGGATACTTCCCTTCCCTTTTAAATATGTTTGTGCTCATATTTCTCATTTCTATTTTTCCATGCTGTAGAACATTCCTTATATTTTTCATGTGCTAGTTTGGTTTTTATTTATGCTATCTTTCTGCTCTGTTACTTATGACTTTGGTTTTCTGATTTCAAATATTCAATCTCTTTCCCATCTCTGATCACTCTTTTTTATTTACTTTTTCCTCATAGGACTCTAAGAACCTGAGTATGAAGTGCAATTTTTAAGTTGCCTTCATTTCTTTGCTTGCATTCATTGGCTTCTTTAATTCATTGCATTGTTTTGCTTTATTTGGTCTCTCCCTCTTTCACACTGTTCATTTTTCTTCAAAGTCAGCTGGTCAGGCTGACTTTCTCCATTTATGATCAAAGGACAAGGCTGTTTGGTAGAGATGGTGGTAAGGAACGCCTGCGGTCGTGTACAAGGTTTTGAGAGAAGGGTGTTCCCATTAGTGTCTGAATGACTTGGGCCTAACCCATTTTTTGAGTGGCATTATACTAGTTTTTGTTTGTTTTGTGTGTGTGTGTGTGTGTGTGTGTGTATGTGTGTGTGTGTGTGTGTGTGTGTGTGTGTGTGTGTATGTGTGTTGTGCTGAGGAGGAGGGGATATACCCTTATGATTCCTCTCCATTTTCCTTAATAGCTGTGCAGTGGTCCAAAAGGGTATAGCTAGAATTGGATGCTTCAGCCAGAAAGTCCAGCACCAGCTAGCCTACTAGAGGTACCTTCCCTGAGGGCTACTCAAGCAGATCCCACCCTGAAACATCTTAGAATGATCGTGTAAATATATTTTCCCTAAAATATGAAGGACATAAAGCCTGTGTGGTTTCAATATATGAATGATTGTAGTCAGATATTCACTTTGTCTGCTTCTGTGGCCCTGACCACGCCCATTAGGGGTGGAGCCAGGGGCAGAAGTGACCTGTGGAACTAGGTCTCAGGAGGAGCCAGGGAATGCTCCCTTGCTGGACATGGAGAGGAGAGCATCCGGTGGAACTTGCTGGTGTTCATCTGTCTAGGTTGTAAGTTATTTCTCCCTGAATAAACACCTATTCGGCCTATTTGTTTATCCTGATCCTTGTTAAACCGCGATAAATTGTCATTCCTGAAGTCAGAGTACAGGCTCCATAGCCTGCTTGTTTATTTGTCATGTGATGAGTCACAGCTTCACTCTCCTTTAAGGGGATTTATGGGAATACATTCCATTAAAAAAGCCTAATCCTCACAAAATGGTTAAGTGATTAAAAATTCTGGCGAAGAAAATATTAACCAAAGATTTAAATACCAATGCTAGTAAGCACAAGGCAACTAGACACTTCTAACCTTTATTTATCACACCATGTGAGGTGAATAATGATGATGTCTTAAGAGCTGATGGAGATTTGGCACCCAAAGCTCACAACTGTCATGGAGAGCATTTGGAATACAAACTTTCATTCCTGATCATTAATGATTAACCTTACAATTTATGTGCATTGAGATATTTGCTAATGAATCTAATATATTTATATAAATTATAAAGTGACATACATTGTAAATATGATTTTTTAAAAATGAATAATGAATATGTATCTCACAACAATTTGAAACCACTGCTGCAGGCAGTTGCAACTAATAATTCTGATTGTCTCTCATGGCCAAACACAGGCTGGGAGATGTTCTGGGGTACCCATGGGAAACGTTGCTTTATGCTATGAGCGCCTTCTCCCTGGCTGGTTTTGAGTTACAGAACTCATTATATATGTATTATATCATCCATAAATTTTTTATCACTTCTTGTTTCCTTGATGACACTTTGGCTTAAATTGAGTGCTGCCTCCTTTTATTCCCCGCAGAAGTGATTGACTCTTGTGTAAGGACCTGTGGGTGGAAGGAGCCTTTGTGTAGACCACCATCCCTAATCTGAAGCCAAAGAAGATTGCCACTGAACTTTGAAAATGAGCAATTTAATACTGACTGAGGCCCCTTTGTACACGATACTTGCTTTTTAGTTTGGCTGGTATTTAGTAAGACAAAATCCCAAACAAACAGAAGCAGATTGAGCCAGGAACCAGTGGACAGAATATGCAAGCTTGGATTCCATAAGACAGTAGGGAAGTCCTGCTCCAACACGTGGCTGTGGCATGTTGTTAAGAGTTCGTTCAAGACATGGTGGGGATAGCAACCTGTTATTAGCATTGGGTAACGTTGTCTCAAGGAAAATAGTAACATGCACTTTTATCTTTTTTTGGAAGTGTATGTGTATATGTGTCAGAGGGGGCAGGGTTTGCATATCCATGTGTGGGTATGGGTGCAAGTACCCACCACGCATGTACCTGTGGAGGACAGAGGTTGAGGTCTGGTTCTGTCCCTCATAGCTTTTGAGGCAGGGTCCCTCAATGAACCTAGAGTTCACCAACTGGCTAGACTGGCCTGTCAACAAGTGTTGCCAATGTTCCCAGCACTGGAATTACAGGGAGCATTGCTATGCTAAGGCTTTTATATGGATGTTGGAGATTTGACTTGAACAGCAAATACTGTACCCATTGAACCATATCCCAAGCCACTGGAAGGTGCAGAAGCGTATCCCCCCATCAGTGTAAGGTTAACACTGAACTAGAGCAAATCATTTTCAAGCCACGCCAACCCCAACCCCAACCACAATGAGAATCACCTTTGAGCGTCCTTGCTTGCTCCAATCCTTGGAGGCTCCTGTGTTTGTTTTTTAATGAGAAAAGCTGTTTTTCACAAGAAGGCCCTCCCATTGTACAGTTTTATGACACTCACACTCCCTCTTAAATATGTCAGGTAGCACATTCAAAATTAGGATGAATTTAAATTAATAGAGTTTGAGATTCCTTTTTGAAGAATTTCACAAGGCCCTTTGAAATAACCAAGTGTCACAAACATAGGTTGAAACATAGACATCAGGCACAGAATATCCTAGAAGATGATACAGTTGTCAAGTAGGTATTTTTTTTCCTTCTGCAGTGACAGGTGGCTCTGACAGCTCTGGTTTGTCAGCACAGACATATGAGGATGAGGGGAATCAAAAATGAAAGATGCCAGTGAAAATAATCCCTTCTGTGGCTGGGAGATGATCGGGATACTTCTGTACCATGATGACATGCCCAAGACAGGATCAAAGCAAAATTTCTCAAGCCAAAAACAAAATTTCCTCTGATAATTCCCTCTTTCCAGCCTTTTCTGTATTGACTGGTCTTCCCAGAGTATGAGCAGGAAAGGGTAATCCGTTTAGGTCTATGGATTTTTAAAGGCCTCAAGCATCAGGAAAAGAGCAGTTTTTCATCTTATGTCCCTGAGTAGAAGGTCCCAGGAAATCTGGTGACACTGGAATGGTACAGTAGTGTCCACAGCCCAACATAACAGAACCTACCTTCCTAATTTGGTGATGCTTGCACTTGGTAAGGTCCATTTCTACTGAAGCCTTTTATGGTCTTATCTAAGAAAGACTTAGAACTATGGTTCTCATCCTGTGGGTTGTGACCCCTTTGGGGTCCCACACCAGATATTTACATTACAATTTAAAACAGTTGCAAAAATAGTTATGAAGTAGCAATGAAATAATTTCATGGTTGGAGTCACCACAACATGAAGAACTGTATTAAAGGGTCACAGCATTGGGAAGGTTGAGAATCATTGCCTTAGAGGAACAGCTCACCTCAAACTTTTTGGAATTATCTGATAGCAAGGGTTATTAGCTTTTAGGAATGAACCATTTGAGGAACCTTACTGAGAAAACAAGGGCCTCAAATCAAGCTATACCTGGGCATCCCCACCTCCAACCCAACCATAATGATGGGAACAATTGAAATCAAGTTGAGTTTTCTCTGGTCCAAAGTCTTTGAAATATGGATGGAGTTTAGAGCTGGGATGGATGCAAGAAACAAAGGGCTGCAACACAGGGAGATGGACTTCTGCATGGGTCCCAGACTTGCTCATTTATGTGATTAACCATGGCTTTGCTTTGCTTCCCATGGCTTTTCTGAATGTCTGGGAAGACATCTGTGTTTACTTCCTTCGCTGTTCTTCAAGTCTCATGACAAAGAGTTTCCCAGGTTCTTCTTATTATGTTACTGATGTAATGTTATGTTCCCCCTCTTACTCTTCTGCTATACAGTTTGAAGGCAAGGTTGATATTCACCCTAGTATTCTGATTTTTAGAAACCCTGACATCTATTTCCAAGCTTGTTTCCCCTTGGCGACTTTGTGCTTTGCAATATATCAGGCTATCACTTTATCTGAAAAACAGGGAGAGGGGTCTTCTCCAAAATACTATAAAAAGACAGGAAAATGGGTGTCTAAACTCTTAGGCTTCTTGTACATACTGAAGACTGAAACCTAAACATCTTACGAGTTAGAAAAGTTAAGCAAGCTCTCTACCACTGAGCTGCATCTCTGTCCCTTTTCTTATTTTCATTTTGAGACAGGATTTGGCTATGTTATATAGGATGGTACTGGATTCATTAAGCAGACTGGCAAACATCAAAATCATGATTCTTTTACCTTAGCCTTCCAAGAAGCTGGGATTATAGGTATGCATCACTGCAGAGCTTATACCATTTGACTGAATGTGAAGAAAGCAGAAATCTAAAGGCCACAGCAGGAGAGAAAGCTAGTTTCCAATTCTAATTTTTCTAAACATTCAGAAATTACCAGCCTTGGTTTGCTGGGAATGGAATAAAATTTAGGATGTTAGGGATTGTCAATATGCACTCCTTCTCCCCAGGAAGGCAGCAATTGCTATTGCTTCTTCTACATTTTGTATGATTGTAGAGGGGAGGAAAAGGCCTCTATCTGGGGAACAGCCCCATGAAAATTCAAGGGTACCATAACAGAAAAGGAACACTTATGCAAGATTATATAGAGAATATCTGGGCCACTAGGGCCCTTTTCACTTTCAGTCACCAGACTCAAGCAGCCAGACTTGACTTTCCAGAATGACAAGAAGATTCTTTTCTGGGGCATCTGACTGATATAGAAGGGTAGGTGAAGATAGTTGAAGATTCCTCAAGAAACAAGACAGCCAAGAGTCTGTGTTGCCAGTCCATGCCCTGGGGTTCCCAAACATCTGCAAGGGAGGTATCCTGCTAACTGCCTAGTGCTCAGCCATACTTCCAGTTTTCTAGCTCCATGAAACCAAAGAAAAGTGGTTACCAAGAATTTCTTTCAGAGAGAGAAAAAAATGTAACCTTAGATGCAAAAAAGGAAGAAAGAAAGAAACTACAAATGGGAATAAATCACTGGAAAGATTAGAAGATAAAATCGACAGGAATATTTACAAAATAGAAGAATAAAAAGTAGGCACAGACTCAAAAGGAAATCATAGGTCATTTGGGGACACCCTAAAGATGTAAAATCAAAGTGGTAGCCGTTCCCAAGAGACAATTTGGAAGGAAGACAGTTAACCCAACTGAGTGCTCAGGAAAAAGCTAGGGCCATATATATTACCATCATCAAATTATTATCATCTTGTAAAAAGTTAAATAAATGTGTGTGGTTGTTGAAAACTATTGGGAAGTGCGCAAGACCGAGCTGCAAAATCCTTGCAAGACGGTCACATTAGGATGATCCCGAGTTTCTCTGGCTTTCTGTCTGAAGATGCTTCCTTACTATGCTACAAATAGGTGGATTCCAACAGAAGCCAAGTTTCTCTAAACTGAGGAAGCAGATCCAGCTCTTATAGGGGCTGAGCATCCTGGAGTGATTGTTATGTGAGTACCTCTAAAGTCCAGCAGTGAGCAGATGCTGTAGAATGGGAGGCACTAGAATTTGCATCTACCAGAGTGAGAACTCCCTGTTGAGACATGGGAATATTCAAGCCCTCTGCTAAAAGGCTACATCTTAGCTACAAGGGTCATATTATTTTATAAGAAAGAAAAAGAAAGCCCGTAAGGTAGACATACACTACTTGACAAAATTTTTAATCCAGCCATTACGAAAAAATACTGGCAGAATGAGAGTTATACCAAGAACATAGAATTGAAATCGGCACCTTGTAAAGACATCTGCCTTTTTGTCCCCATTGCATCATTATCCATATTACCCAAGGCATGGAGGCAATGTCCACTGACAGATAAATGGATTTAAAATGTAACATGAATGATGGGATATTTACTTGTTAATAGCCTTGAAAAAAATGGACAAATTGCCATTTTCAACATCAAAGATGGACTTTGAGGACATTGTGTTCAGTGAGAAAAGCCATATTTAGAAGCAGAAATACCACGTGATGCAGCCTACACAATGAAGCTAAAACAAATGCATAGGAGCAGAGAGAGCAGGACAGTAGTTACTGTAGTCCTGTGGAAAAGAAGCCAGAAAGTGTTAGGTGAAGCACGCAAAGTTTCATCAGACCAGAGGTCTGCTGGATAGCACTGTGCAGGCATTAAACCTTGCCGCTTTATATAAAGCATTCGCACACAGATATAGACAAGTTCTCATTATAAAATAATATGTGAAAGGGGTATGAGGAAACTTTTGTGAAAAATTAATAGATTTATAGCTAGTGCAATGTCTTCATGGGTACATTAGACTCATTGAGTTGTATAGATTCAATATGTAAAGGTTTTAGTAAAACATTTTTATTTGTATGTGTATTTTTGTGAGATTGTATTTTAATTTCAGCAATTCTCCCTTTCCTTTCCTCTCTCAAAACCCTTACCATGCTCCTCCCCACTCTCCTTCAAATTCATGGCCTCATTTTTCATCAGTTGTTACCACATGCATATATGTATCTGTACATACATAAATATTCCTAAATATAACCGATTGAGTCTATATAATGTTACTTGCACATACATTTTCAGGGCTGACATTTTGGCAGTGGTCAAACAATTGGTGTATTCTTCTTTGGAAAAAGGCCATGCTCTCAGCTTTACTCAGTTGCCTTGTTCCTTGTGTAAGATTGAGGCCTCATATGCTTTTCCTTGCACAGTGACACCTAAGCTCAAAGAACATTGCAGAAGAGAGGGCAGAAAGTTGGTAAGAGCCAGTGGATCAGGGACAATGCTTTGAGATAGTGTGTGTATGTATTTTGGTTCATGTGAGTAGATGCCATGTGTGTATGGGTGCCAGTAGAGGATGGAAGAAGGCGTCAGACCCCTAGGACCTGGAGTTAAAGTGGTTATGAGTTACCTGATGTGGGAGCTGGGAATTTAACTTTGATCCTCTGGAAGAGTAGTAAGTATTCTTAACCACTGAACCATCTCTCCAGATTCAATGTATAAGTTGTTTAATGTCAATTATATGTCAATAGGGTTGCATTTTAAAAAAAGAGGAAAAAGTAATTATTTCAATAAATATAGAAAAATGACAAAATCCATACTTTCTGATTATTTTAAAGCCTTTCAGAATTAATAAAAATGAGTCACAGCAATCTGATTTTTAAAAATTCTGCCCTCCCCCAAGTCCTATAGCTAATAAATATCACATTTGACAACAAAATGCTGAGTGCCTCTTCCCTGATAGAATCAGTCTATTTTCTCTTGCCACTTCTACCAAGTTTGGTGTAAGAGGTTGCTGGGTAACAAATTCCTTCCAGGTAGGAAGTAGTCTTGTGGGACTTGGAACAGGAAGAACACTGTCATGAGCTGTTCTGGTCCATGATGCAAATACAGCAGATGACAATTGAAAATTCGGATGTCAGCTCACCAGATGTATAATTCTCTGATGGAGAGAACCCTGTTCAAGCAAGGCTTACAGAACCACAGACTCTGGAAACCAGCTGTTTCCATCTGTAAATTCACATGTGCAAAAACAGCTGTGGAATCTTCCCATTACCATACATTTTCATGTAATTTGTACATGTAATCTCATGATTGCATCTCAATCTTATTGGCACATATAACTGTGGCTGATCAGGAAGATGACTTCTTGTTAAACTGTATAATTTCAGTATTTAGAAAACATACTAGGATACGCTTCATAACCAGATCTGGTATTCCATGAGGACTGTAGGAAACTTAGATCCTGTATTTTATCACTGGTTCAGACTAGCATAAAGAGAACAATTTCTTCTAAGTTCTAAGATAAGCCACGTACAATTAAGAGATTCAAACCTTAAGAGCAAACTCTAACTAGACTGAATGTCTCTGTGAATGGATTGCAAGTTAGACTTTCACAGGTAATATTCAAGGAAAGAGGTGTAGATGTCTCGTTTGTTGAATCAAAGTTTTTTAGACATAGAGAGACCTAAATCACTTGCTGGTTTCTGTTGTCAGATCTAACTGATAAAACATGGACCGACAATACTCTCAAATTTCTTAAGCAATTAACACTCTTTACAAACTTCTAACCAGTTTATGGCACAAAATTCAAAGTTCAGCTAACTAACTATTTATATTTAAGTCCTAAAATCTATATGGAGGACAAGAATAACAATTAAGTCCAGAAAGAAACAACTTCATGTGTGAAAAGTTTCACAGATATCTAAGGCTACTAAAGATGGTCTGGCCTTACAGTCTTGATAGCCAGGGCTACGAGGATGGTCTGGACTCACAGCCTTGAATAAAAAATTTAACTAGCTTTTCCCTTGTGCTCTAGAGCTGCATACAGGATAAGAAAATGTATTTTTAGGTTTGGGATGTCTTCAATGCCACTGCCTGGGAAAATGCCAAACACCATGTCCCTGCCTATGTTGCCATGGTAAATGGCTCTGCTCTTTATCATTTACTCAAGGAATGCATTGTGACCCTCAAAAGAAGTTTCTGTAATCTTTTTTATTGCAAAAAAATTTGCTGTTGAATGTGTATATAAACTATGTGAACAAAGGAGTTAGAGAGAATTGGAATCAAAGACTTGGAGCTAGATAATTAGAATGAAAGAATTAAGGCTAGAGAATTGGAACTAGAGAATGAGAGCTGGAAATATAAAGAACATGGTCATTAGGTCACATACGTGAGTGCTTTTCCCTCAGATAGACAAAAACATATTCCTAAAGACCCTCAGATAAAACGTTTCCTAAGTCCTTGATGCTTTGATGGCATTCTGTCTGCAACCTTGGTGCAGTTCTAGGAGTTGGTCTCATAGACTGAAATTAGCAACAGCCACAAAGCCCCTATCCAAGTTTATTCTAATGCATGAGGGACTCTGACCTATTGAGTAGCCTACAAGTCCTACAGGGGACTCTAGGGTCACAGTTTCCATGAATCATCACACATCCTAGGGTGGGTTATTTGGTCATGTGGCTTCTTTTGTGTTGCCCTCGCCCACTGTAAGCAACCCTTCACTCATATGCCTATAAGAAGCCCTAATTAACTTATTGGTTTGTCAAATTCGATTCCAGTAGAATTGTACCCTGGTATGTTATTGTTTCTCTCTCTGGGGTAAGTAGAGTAGCCTCTGTATGCTACAGAGATCTAACACAGATTATGAATAATCAGTATAATTGCTTACATAGAAAACCTTAAAGAATTCACACACCAAAACAAAACACCCCTACAAAATCTAAGTTATGAACCTGGCATGGTACACAAAGTAACATCAATATACCAAATGGCATCAAGTATAGTAAATGACATCAAATGTACCAACATTACTAAGTACTTCATATACACATAACAGTTAGAATATTAGAAAATCACACAGTATGTGCAACACAGTCCAAGCTTCAAGACATAGTAGATAGAATATAAATAGATAACAAGATCTATAGATGATAGGTAATAGATCCAATAGACAACAGATACTACAGGATCAGAGAAAATATGACCACAAAAATACATATGAACTTTCCCACTGAAAAGAACAATGTCTGTTTCATCTGACTTTTTATCATTATGACAAATGACATTTCTGTCTTCACAGTTGCCCAAATCAGAAACCAGAAAGTCATTTCTAACCCAACTTCTCCCTCAAGCATCCCATCCAAACAATCACCATGTTCTGTTAATCCTTCCTTCAAAGACAGCTTTAATCTGCCCACTTCTCTCCCTCTGAGTTGCAATCACTCTGGTCCAAGCCATTATCATTTCTCACTGGGACTGCCTCCTAAATCCTTTCCCCAAATCCAATACATTTTGCACAGAGCAATCACAGTGATGTTTTCAGGAAGTATACAGGACGATGCCTCCTTCTACTTAACACCCTTCAAAGGTTTCCAATTGCCTTGACTGCCACTGAAGCTCCTACCTGAGGCAGAAAGGGGGCAATCCCCAGCCTATCCTGCCCACCTTGTTCCAATCTCCTGCCTGCAACCTGCAAGGCTAGTGGACATTATGATGTGGAAAAGCAGCCATTGGTCTCCTTTGTCAGCCAGTGCTTCAAGACACGAAACAGCAGACCTTGTGAGAAATGAAGCTGATAGTAGACCGGCCCAGGGTCTGTTTGCTTCAGAGGTCTAGAAAGTCCTGTCTTCGGGGGGGGGGGGGGTGGAGAGAGACATTAGATTGAGCCCTGGAGGACAAGAAAGAAGAATTCTATGAGAAAGAGGGGAACGGGGACTATAATAGTGACCAGCATAGGCAGGAAGGGTAGATGGCAAGAGGCAGGAGGAGTTGCTGTTATAAGGACAGTCAGTGTTTACACTGTGGTGAGGGAAAGCAGAGGAAGAATGTAGGGTTCCACTCCCACCCCCAGACTTGATGCTGAATACCACAGTTGACCATTTGGGGGAGATTTCTTTCCCAGCTGCTGAGTAGGGGCAGCTTAACCCCAAGTTGATGGAAGAAATGCCAGCTGTGAGACTTGGAGGTTCATCCATCAGAGGTGGGAGTTGGTGAGAAGGCAGGAGGAGCCTCAGCCTCTTGACCTAAGAACAACACTGGTATTGCACCCTGCATCTAAAACCTTCATAGATCCCTTGGTCCTTGGTATGAGCTTTCTGATGCCTGGGTCTCTTAGGCCAGAAATTGTGGCTAAAATTCATCAAGTGCTAGAGGCTACTCATGTAAGCAATGTACAGAGTCAATGGGTTTTGATAAGAAGTGGAGAAGGGATCAATGCCAGGTTGGGGCCAACCTGGCCCTTGAGTCCATTGCTTCCTTAACATTCTTCACAGACTGCCTGTTTTGAAGGCCCCCCTTTTTATTATCTCAGGGAAACTGGGTAGAAATGATGATTTCCCTGCCATCACAGCACTGTGTGTGTGACATTCACATACCATTGAGCATTGGTGACAATCATCCTGACTCTTGTAGCTGTAGATGGAACCCAGTCCTGGTCACCCTCAAAGCACCTCAAGACTCACTAGACTGTTCTCCAATCTCCTGGGCAAATCCACTTCTAGTTCTAAGCTTACACTCTGCTTTACACAACATCCACTGGGCTTTGAGGCAAATGGCTTTCATATTCAGCTATAACGAGGTACCACGAGGTTAGACTCACATCACAGGGTTTCTTACAGCAAAACTAGAGTAAGAGTTAGCTACTAAGGTGTCAAAAAAGAGGATGAGAAGTGTCTAGTGCATAGAGCTCATTAAGTCTTTGTTCTTGTTATTGTCATCATCATAATCACCCAAATCCATGTGAAGGCAAGGTCATACCCACTCTCTGCCAGCCATAGTCTAGAATTGAACAATCTCTTGACATAGAGCCACATTTCTCCAATAACCACATGAGATGACCTTTCCTATATGTTAGTACCAATCTCAGGTAACACATGCTCAGCAAGCATGCTAATGTCCACTTCCTGTAAACTTCCTGTAGGCATTACACATCCTGGGCTTCCTCGCTGAACCAAAATGCCCTGGTCTATAGCCTGGTGACTAGGAGTGAAAGATAGCTCAGAAGCTCTTTTCCTAGAAGGAGGAAAGGGCTTTTCAAGGGCCCCAGGGAGGAAGTGTCTGGGTACAGGAGTAGTCTCAGAGCATGGAAGTAGGAAGATACTGAATCAGGAGCTCCAACTCTGTGACTAGACAGGACACCAAGGTGAGGACCAGCAAGAGAAGGGACTTTGGGCACACTGACTTCAGGTTAATAAACCCCAAAGGCAGTCCACAGTCAAGAGGAGAAGACACACCCTCTCCTTCCAAACCCAGGTTCCTAGTGAGGATGTGGAACATTTCCTTCCTTATTTGTTTGTTTGTTTGTTTGTTTATTTATTTATCAAAACAAGGTGTCTCTGTATAGCTTTGGAGCCTGTCCTGGGTAGATCAGGGTAGCCTCAAACTCATCAGGGACTCGCTTGATGAGTGGAAAGGGGAGATGTGCCTTATGCGACAAGGCACAGCCGAGGGAGGGCAGAGCTGGGTAATGTCTCTGTGTGTCCCTTACAGAGTTTAGAAGCTCAATCAGCTACTTATTCTTGGGAAGCTGAGGTCAAGCAATCTCCATAGCTGGGACAGTTCATGGCTTACCCCCACAGCAGGCTTCTTCTACAGAGCTGCTCTTAGAGAGGGAAGGCTCCAAGCAGCCTTCCTGCAGAACACTGTGTGTGCCTGTCTCCCTCCCTTCCCTGGAGATGATGTAGAGTAAGAATCAGGTGGAGCCAGTGTCTCCTACTTTTCTATAATTTCACACAGGAAGGCAAGTGGCCAGGGCAGGGTAATTACCCCTGGCCTTCCCATCTGTGCCGGAGAGAAGCCTGGCTCACAGCCACCGGCGCTCTGATCTATGCTCCAGACAAAGGAGCTCCTGACAAGCAAACTGACACTGCCATTGCTCTCGTGCCAGCAAGAGACACAAGTTTAATTAAATGGGTTGCTTAAAGCTGTGGCAGAAGAGCTGGGACTCAGACGACCCTTCTTCTGTGTGACGTCACCCTGCTCGTGGGTGCTCTTTCTCTGTTCCTTGGGACTAATCTCCCCTTGGCAGCTGCCTTTCTCTGGCTTCCGACCACTGAGATTTCTTTCACTTGTGCCTTCAAAGCCCTTTGCAAAAATACACTCCAAGGCCAGAGCCAGTGGGAGGTGTGGGGAGGAAAGAGCGCTTTCTCTGTGGGTCCTCTCTTCACATCCTATCTGACCCTCTCCGCCCAAGCCCTCACCACTGTCTGATGTGTGCGTTGCCTAAGAGCAGAAAATGTGAACACTCTACTGAGCTTTGGACTTTAGCTAAGAGGCACCCAATTTGATCACAGTCTATAGGCATAGATACAAGCTATGAGAAAAATAAGACACATCTCTCAGCAATCTCCTTCTGTGATGGCCGAAGGAGCCTGACGATGAGCGAACTTGGCATCTCCAGAACAATGGGGCCCTCATCCCCAGGATGCTTTCTCAGCGGGATACTGGGAGAAAGACAGTTATATTTCTGAATAGATTTATCCAAGTTCCAGAAGGCTTATCTTCTGGGGGTCATGGCCAGATACTCCCGCATCGTAGCCCACTACCTATGGCCTGAGCTTTGCTTATCTCTGAATTTTGCTGTTTTATATAAAGGTCTTACTAGGCAAAGTGACTTCTGCCTATGTTCTCAGCATGATTCACTGGGAAGGCTGAGGTAGGAGGATTGCTGTGAGTTTAAGGCCAACCTGGTCTACATGATAAGTGCCAGGCCAGCCTGTGCTACATAGTGAGGCCATTTCAATAATAATAATGATTAATCAAGGCCTGAGAAAATTACCCAGGGGTATAGTGATTGCTGTGCAAGCATGAGGACCTGAGTTTGTTTGCTCCCTAGGGCACAGTTGTAGCATAACTGCAACTACTGATGAGACAGAGACTGGGATCTCTGAGACCCATTCGCTGACTCAACTAACTGACTTCTTAAGTTATGGGCCAAAATAGACCTTGTCTCAACAAAACAAAAAGGTAGATAATGCCAAAGTTGTCCCCCAGTTTCCAAACAGTAGTGCACACCCATGCATGCACACCAACCCACCCGCACGCACACACACACACCATTATTGTTCATAAATATCTCCTTACTTGGAAGTGTTAGGTAGGGTATTGTGTTTCTTCATTGGCCCCTTGAAACTGACCGATCCTTAGCAGGCTACCATATTGAAAGTAAAAAGGAAGAGAAAATGAATAAATAACCCAACTGTGTGTGATAGCTGGGTGTCAGAGATGGGTGGGAGACGATGCTATTCCTGGTGACTTATTCTCAGTAAGAAATTTATCGGGACAGGGAGAATGTTTAATCAGAGGAAGAAACAGATGAATCAGCCTCGTCACATCCACCTTCTGCAACTGCAATGGCTGCGGAAGGGCCAGGAGGAAACAGGACTTTTTCTACCCCTCTTAACAGTTTTAATTTTTTAAAGGCATTAAAATTCTTTTAAAATAAATGAAGAGTGTTGAAGGTTTTTTTTTTTTTTTTTTTTTTTTTAAATAACTGTGACTTGACTAAAAGTTGGATTGAGAACGTCATTTTTTTTTTCCGGGAAATTTCCCCTAGCCTTTGAAGTACTCCCAACTATAGACTCCCTTCAGAGGGAAAATGGTTGTTTTGAAAGTTGCCTTTTAAGCGGCAGCAACGTTGTTTTTCCTCTACAGAGAGCTGCTCTTGTGCACTTCAAAAGCAGAGCGTGTCAGCCTTCACCACCCTGTTTCTCCCCTTTGAAGTGAGTGTGGGGGCCGTGGCTGTCTCCTGATCACACTCGCAGAATTTCCACTTCATAGTGTTCAAAGCTCTTTCACAGCCATTATCTTATTTGATCCTCATTGCAACCCCCAAGGCAGGCAGGGAAGACAGCTATCCCCATTTCGCAGATTAGAAACTGGGGTAGTCAGAGCTGGAAGTTTGTCTTCAAGTGATAGGACTTCCGGAATAGAGGTGGTTAGGACAGTGCTTAGCCTTCAGTGGCTCCCTCTGGGATCTTCTGAAGAACCAGGCCTTCCTGCTTCCTCTAGCATCTGGAGGATTAGGGACTGGGGAGTCAGAATAGGCAGCATCCTGAAGCATGGCTGAGTCCAGTGTGTATGGCGTATGTATGCTCTGAGCCCTAGAGATCGAGGTAGGAGTTCACTCATAAGACAACACATGGAGCAAACTAAAGTCCCCCAAGCAAAGCACAGCATTGGCAGATTGTGCCCCTTCACCCTACACACTCCAGAAATGCTACCAGCTCTATGACGTCATCTCTCCTCACCTCTGTGCTTAACAGAAGCACAGGCTTGGGCCCTTGGCTCAGAGGCTACTGTTCCAGCTAAGCCTGGTGGTATTTTCTGTTGATGGTATTAATACTAATGGTATTTTCTGTTGGTTTTAAAGCCAGTCTGTGTGTTAATTTTTGTCCACAGCTTACCTTAGCGCTTCCTCAACCTCATGCATCTTGTATCTGGTAACTTCTCCTGAGACCTTGACAGAAAACTGAATGAATCCAACATTCCATGGTGAGGGAGTGTGGGGATGGCAGGATGGGTGACCCCAAATACTGATATTTCTCTCTCTAGACTGGGGGATCAGAGAGGTTTCCAAGAAAGAAAGACCCAGTCTGGTGACTGAAGTGTGAGTAGGTGCTAGCCAGGAAAGGATGGCGTGGAGGGGCAGGGAGAGGGAACAGGGAGAGAGGGCATGCTCAGATGAGAAGCCAGATAGCGGTAGGGGATTCTTTGGGGGCTAAAAGTAGCTCAAAGTGACTAGAACATAGAGTTTGAGAAGAAAAGGAGGGCTAATAGATGAGGCCATGCCATGAGGGCTTAGTCATAAAGGAATGAATTTAAAATCTTGGACTTTTTCCCGAAGGCAATGTGCAGCCTTTAATAAGGGTTTTCAAGTAGGAGAATGTCAGCCTCGAATTTGCATTTTAGAAAGATCATCATCCAAGTTGCAGTCTGGAGAATCGAGCATAAATAGGCAGAGGCCCAGCCTGTGCCACAGGATGCTCTAGACACAGGTGACTGGGGAAGCAAGCAGCACACCAGTCCCTGTGTTTTTGGATTCTCTAAGCTCTGTCCTCTTATTTAGCAGGGTCATCAGAACCTTCAGTTCTCTGCCTGGGTTTTTGTTTGTTTGTTTGTTTTTTAGTTCCCCACAGCCATGCCATTGTAGAGCTAAGATCTGAGGATATTTCATTTATATAAGGAGTACCCATCTGCAAAAAAAAAAAAAAATACCCTGTTTCTGTCAAGTCAAAATTAAATATATTGTCCATCAAGTACCCAATATCTTTTTTTCAAGATGCTTCTCAAAATGGACCTCTGCTTTCCTTACTACCAAGAAAATTAGTCGGTGGTTTTTCTATATACAAAGTGAGGGTTGTTGGGAAGGACAATAGTGATTAAACAGTGAGGGTCCTGGATCATCTAAGGAACTAAAAAAAGAAAAAAAAAAAAACAAGTGATAATGGGGTGTTAAGGTTAGGTGTTAAATGTCCCCAAAAGCCCATTTGATAAAGGCTTAGAACCCACTGTGGTGCTACTGGGAGGTGGGAGAACCTTTGAGAGGTGGGACTAAGTGGAAGGTCCTTAGGTTACTGGTTGGGGTGCTCCCAGTCTCTTCCTGCTTCTGGGTTCATGGTATAAATCATTTTTTTTCTGCAACAATATGTGTTGCAAGATGCCCAAAGTAATAGAATACTAGAATTTGGATTAGAACCAATAGGGCCTTTAGCTAAAATAAACCTTTCCTTTTAAGAAATTAATTGCTTCTTTTTGTTGTTGTTATAATAATGAGAAACTGACTAATTAGTACAAGGAGATAGTGAACTTGGAAATAGGGGAAATGTGGGTTCAAGTCCTGGCTGCCTAGTTCTTTAGCCCTGGGACTGTGGGCAAAATGCTTCATTTCAATCAACTTTGCATCATCCTTCTAGTGTGGCGGACATCTAGTCAGTCTCATCTCAACGAACTTCACTAATTTGTAAACTGTGGAAACTAAAGCTAGCACTTCCTCCACTAGGATAGAAGAGTGAATGAAAAAACACATGTAAGTGGAAATCACTATCAATGCCTTTCTCCTACCAAACCTGCAGACTTCATTTCATCAGACTGTGAAGACTATGTAAGCTCCATTTTTTTTCCTGCTTTCTTTTTAAATATTGGGAAACTCAGAGCTAGTGCAAAGCTTAGCAAGTATCTAGGACTGTGCTCTTATTGTTCACTGGGTACCCCCATTCTGCTTTGTATGCCTCTCTTTGTCCCCCCCCATCCCTGTGTGTGTGTGTGTGTGTGTGTGTGTTATTAGTGCTTGAGATAGGGTTTTGCTGTTGCCCAGGATGTCATTAAATTGGAAACTTTCCTGATTCTGCCTCCTGAGTAGAACATCTCAGACGTTCATTTAAATTGTATAAGTTCATGATATACTTACTTAATAATTTTATTTGGTTATTAGCATTGTGCCAGGGCAATACAGCCCCTTGGTATGACTATGGAGAGTTGTCTTTTGTTCTAGTCTTTGATCATAAGTATAAACTTTATCATTAGCTGTATGTGGAATGATGGGTGGGAGAAACTGTGGATGGTCTCTGACAGGAAGAGTCATCTATCTTAGAGCTGGCCCTTGAAAGAGTCGTCTGGAACAATGCATTGAGCGGGTACCAAAGGCAGTGAGGCATGCAGGCTCGTGTAAAAGGTAGTATATGATTGACAAAATGCAAATGCTTTAGAACAGTGCTGGTTTTAACTTAATTGGGTCTCTTGCAGTATCACCAAGACCCAGATCGTCTTTCGTCTATCTCTCAGCTCTGTTCTCTTTCATGTACTAGCTTTCTGCCAATACTCACATTCCAGTAAGATGTGTGTGGCTCAGGCCTACAGGTGTTCAGTATCAGCCTCCAGCTTCTTTCTGCCCTTGTCTGAGAATTTGTAAGAAAGCCTTTATGCATCTCATTCACTTTAATTGAATTACTTTATATTGCCTCTTTATTTCTTCCTCATTGTAGCTAGTGTGATTTGATATTCTGACTCGCTAAAACCATCCCAGGCTAACCTCTAGAATTAGGGATGGGTCATTTTGTCTCACTTGAATGGACCAAAAATGGCAAAAGGATGGTTTAAAACTTAATGACATTTTCCCAGAAGAAGATGAGTGGATGCTGTGTGGAAAATGAATGAGTAAAGGAGGGCTAGGGCTGGGCCAGGATCAGTTCCTGCCTTCAGAAACCTGAAATCATACCCTGCTCTGTGACAGTGAGTAGACATCCCATGTGAGATGGCTTTCTATTAAATCCTGCCAGGGAGAAGCATTGGGAAGACTAGAGAAAAGGGAAACTCGGCAATTTTACTTTTATATGTTCTATCATTCTCTTTCCAATAACAATGGATGGTTTGCATCTGCTTCCAGCTCCCTTTGTCCTCCACCATTTTTGCCTCCAGTTCTGCATGTTCATTGTTTGTAGATATAACTAGAGTTAGAGTCCCCACATTCTGGAGGGCAGGTGCAAAGTCTCTCTCAGAGGGAAATGGTTACTACAGAATAATGGCAGAATTAGACCAGTTTATATAATCGCAAACCCAGAAAATAGTCTTGGGAAGGATTTGTAGTGTGGAACACCAGAGAGAACTGTCTACAGCAATGGGGCAGACTGAATTTATTGACATGGTTGCTTAGTTAGCTGACTGAAACCTAAGCTCAGCGATATTGACATACTCAAACACCATGGGTGTGATATAGTCTAGAAGAAAAGGTAAAACTGCACGGGAAAATAACATTGTTGTGACAGGTTTACCATGTACAAATTCCACACTGAGTCCCAGCAACCCCACCTAGAAAGTTATAGTTGCACTCCCTATCTTAAGAAGAGAGTTAGTGTGAATAGCACCAGGAATCGTAAACGGGCTCTGATGTAACCACCCAGGGACCTGGAGATGTTCCCACTCTGGAGTGTTCTTAGTTGGAATGGAGTTGACAGAGTTCTGAAGTAACTGAAGACAGCATCAGAACAAACTTCTAGGATAAGGTGACCATAACTACCACAATGAGCAACATAAATAAAAGAGTCATCTTTGGTTAATCTTGGACAATGCCTTCTGGACCATAGACAAGAACAAGATACACAATCTATTAAAATATTGTTTAATTTATATAAGGGGGAAAGCTAGAGTCCAGTAGTCAGAGACCCAGATTGAGATTCCAAACCGGGAATTCCTGATCCAGGTTTGGAGGAAAATTCTAGTTCACAGGCCCAGAGCCTTTGGGTACTGCTGAGGTCAGTTCCCCAGATCAGAAATAACATCAGCTATTTCTTTATCTCTTCTTCACAGGAGAAGGTGGTACCCAGAGTGTTCAAGAATTGCTAGATACTGGCCCTGAGTTACATTATTCATTTCAGATCCAAACACCACAGTAGTCTACTGGCAAAGCGAATTCTTATGAAGATTTGAAGATAAATTAGGCCCAGTGCAGCTCACAGTAATCCCACTGGGTTTATTGATCCTCATTATGCTTATTTGCAAGTTCTTTAATGCATAATTAGAACAGACTACTCAGCAACTAATAGAACAACCACATTTGTTCCTGGAGCTAAGAATTAAGGGTTTAGTGTCAGAAAGCCTTAATAGAGGCTTCTAGAACTTATTTTCCTTTATGAACTAATAATCTAAAAGCAAGACCACATCTTAGAAGAAACTACAGAGATTAAAGGCTTGAACTGTACAAGGCGGGTGGTCTGCCTACATCCCATTTGAAATTGTTTGTTGGTTTGTACAGACGGTAAATGGACAGATCTTGGAGAATGACTGCAAAATTCCATAAACTTAATCAGATGCTCACACCCACAGCAGCTGTTGTTTCAGTAGTGAAATCTCGCAAGATGAAAATCAGCATCACCCATGGAAACTGTTAACTATTGTGTAAGACTTTGTCACTAAACTAAGGGCCATAAGAAGTGGTTCCCTTTCACCTGACAGGGTCTGTAGTGCACTTTCATTGATGCCTGCCCTTTGCAGAGCTATCAGTTCTAGAAAACAATGCACCAGACACGAACTGCTGTTTTTAAAGTGCCAGATGTCTTAGAAGTTTTGAGATACACTAGTGCCCAAGCATTGGAGATGCATCCTATAACATCTTGGAAACTTGTTGCCTGGGTGGCATGTTTAGGATGCCTATGATCTAGAGCCCAGGAAACCCTGTGGAGTTGTATAATTGAGTGTGTGTGTGTGTGTGTGTGTGTGTGTGTGTGTGTGTGTTTGTTGGGGGGGTGATAATTAGACTTTTGGCAGAAGTAAAAAAATTTATGAGCACTCAACAAACAAAACTTAATTCAAAATCAACGTCCACTGAATCTGTAGTGTGTCTAGCTGTGCTTATCCATGTGGCACTATAGGACTCCACTGCAGCCTTGGCTCTGAATACACAACATGTGCACTTTGCACTGGGCATATGTCAGACCAGTAATTTTTGCCTAAAACACTCAGCTCAAATTTAGGACTATTGTATGGTATGAAATCTTGTGATTTTATTGTACATGCCATTTTTTTTACTATTACAGAAACATAGTGGTTTGAGTGTGGAAAACAAAGGCTTCTAATATTTTCCTACTATCATTCCTCAGCATGTAAGTGTTAGATTTGTAAGTCTTTGGATTAAATTGGGTTAAGAAGTTTGAGCTTAAAAATACTGCTGAGTTGTTAGCTCAAGTTTCATAAAAAAATAAGATTAAAAATCTTTTGACTGGAGACCATGACAGAATTTCCAACAATTTCAGATGAAATTAGACTGTGAGAGGGGAAAGTTTAAAAAGTCATGACCTACATCATGACTAGGATATGAAATAGGAGATCACATGGGATATGTCCTTCAAAGTGAAACACCATCTCTCACTATGAAGATGAGACATTTCTGGAGCTGCCTTAAATTCAAGATATAGCATATAGTGTGTGGAGAGTAGTGTGAATGGAACTTAGAGAAAGAGAAGCCCTTGTTGGCTCATCAGCTTCTGCCCAAGCTCCTCTAGACTTACTTCCTGTGACTATAGGTCCAGCATCATGAATGTTCGTGTACCTTTTGTAAGCCTGTGTATGTATCTTCCAGTAAGTTGCACAGTGGGGAGACTTGGGATTCTGGAAGAAAACTCGTTTCTCTTCTACAAATAACTTTTCTCTTGTTATTTGTACCAAGTACTGTTAAGGTGACACTTGATTTGAGATGCTCATCATCAATCAGTATGTGGGAACCATTGAAGAAAGTCATAAGGTTCTGTATGTATCGGAGCTGATTATGTCAACACCCACAGGAAGAAGAATGCTATAATTTTACTGTCTTGCAAGTTTATCACTGTTTGTCAAATATTCTAGATCTTGTCTCTACAATTGCCTTTCATGTCTGAAAGTGGACAAGCTTTTCTCCTTTAGTTATTTTCCCCTCACCTTCAATAGTTGGCTCATAGTATCCCACAGTTGCAAAATAGCTGATGAATGATAGAACATTATCCATAGTCAATGCAAGTAGAGATGATAAAGAAAATTTCAGCCAGCATTCCTATCCATCACAAAACAGACTTCTAAAAAACATCTGCTTAAACCCCATTGGCTATAACCATAGACTGACAATCTCTAGCTGCAATGGAAGATGGGAGACTACTTAATTCCTTTTCTGTAGTAAAAAGTAGCCCGAGAGAGAGAGAGAGAGAGAGAGAGAGAGAGAGAGAGAGAGAGAGAGAGAGAGAGAGAGAGATTGAGAGTTGAGATGGCTGTTTGGTCCACCAACCCCAGAATCTGACACAGGCATAGCTAGTGATTCCCAGTTCTTGGAGAAAGAAATTGCCTTGTGAAACCACATCTGGGCATACTATATCATCATCAGATAGTAGATGCTGGCCATCTTTTTCTGTTCCAGCCCACAAATACAGATTCACATCATCTAAAACTATCAGGAAAGGTCTAGGGCATTGAGACATTGTGTGTGTGGTGATTTTGTGAGTAAAAAAGGCATTCCTTGCAGTCTGTTTTTTTTTTTTTTGCATTTAAAGGTCTTTGAAAGAGAGTTGGGTCAATACTAGGGTTGTACTATTTGGACCAGGTTGATTTCTGTCTTTGGTATAAACAGTTGATGACAAGATCAATACATGCCTTCGTGTCTGAGTCCTGGGTTATCTTATCTTGCAGTTTTCAATTAGGGATAATGGAATTCATATGGTACTTGCTTAGACTGAGGTGCCTAAGCCTGCAGCTTACCAAAAATAAAGTTGGAATCAACTATGAAGTTTTATTCAATGAGATGATGGGCCTAAATTCTGGGGAAGGAAGAGATTAACTTCTTGAAGTTCATGAGGTATACTGGGGTAGAGGACATATTTGTCTAATTACATGGGGAAAACATTTTGCAAGGACTTAAGCCTGTAACCAAATGCATATTTAAAGAAATGCCAGAGCTGGAATCCATCTCAAAAAGCTCTGCTGGCTTCAGGCAATGAGATAGAGTGTCATTGGGGTGGGGATGGGAATTGACACTGTCTTCAATCTGTCATGGAATAGTATTGGATTGTCAAGTCTCACATAGGCATCCTAAATTACCACTATTTTGGAGGGCTTGCCATAAACCACCCTTTGTATGTATTTGTGGCAATATTTTAGTAGAAGTTTTAAAACTGAAACATAAAATCCACATGTAGCAGAGCACAAATCATAAATGCCTCATGATTTAGACACACTGATGTCACCTCTGCCATGATAAAACGCAGAATATTAGTAGTGTCTCAGAAGCCACCCTTCACATTCTTTGTCAATACTCTTCCCTCCAGGGTGACCATTATCCTGATTTTTAATAGGGTAGCTATAATTCTCTTGCTTTCAAAATTCATATGAATGGAATTACAGAGCATGTAGTGTAGCCCTTTGTACTTGGCTTCTTTCACTCTGTACTGTAGTGATGGGATTTGTCCATGTCTAGCACATAGTGTATCTATTATTCTCATTGATGAACAATATCTCATTGTATGAATACATCATGGTTACTTTATTCCTTCCTCTGCCATGGTCATCTGAGTATTGTCAATTTCATACCATCATGCACAGCATCACTATGAACAGTCTTTCTTTGTAAATTTTTATTGAAAATAAAATACAGCCTGACCCAGTTTCCCCTCCCTCTACTTCTCCCGGATCCTCTCCCCCAAACCTCTCCTTTCCTGCAGGACCACTCCCCCCCACCCCGTTTCCTCTTCAGAAAAGATCAGGCCTCTAAGAGAGGACAGCCAAACAGAACAAAGCAATACAATAAGTCAAGACAAAAGCTCTCCCATAGGGGTTGGACAAAGCAACCCAATAGGAGAAAGCAAGTCGCAAGAGCAGACAAGAGTCAGAAACATATCTGCTCCTACTATTAGAAGTCCTACAGAGACACCAAGTTAACAGAGATAATGTACACACAGAGACCCATGTAGCCCCCATGCTTGCTGCCTCAGTCTCTGTGAGCCCTGCTTCAATGATTTGGCAGGCCATGTTCTTCTTGGGTCCATCCCCTCTGACTTCTACAATCTTTCCTCTCCCTCTTCAAGGAAGATCTCTGATCTCCAAGGAGAAGGATCAGATGAAGACCTCAAATTTAAATTATCTCTCTGCATAGTGACCAGATGCGGGTCTCTGCATCTATTCCCATCTGCTGCTGGAGGAAGTCTCTCTAATGATGAGCAAGCAAGACACCAATCAATGAGTATAGCAGAATACTTTCCCCCCCTCTCTCTCTCTCTCTCTCTCTCTCTCTCTCTCTCTCTCTCTCTTTTGACAGTCATGTTTGGTTTTACCCTGGGTGTCTGGGGGTATCCCAGTCTTTGTTCCCTGTACATCCAGGCAGTGTAGGACAGAGGCTAACTCTTGTGATTTAATTCAAGTTAAATCAAACACTGGTTACTCTCACAAATTGTATGCCAACAGTTCCCTAGAACATTTTGCAGGACAAATTGTAGGTCGGGGGTTTTGAGGCTGGGTTGGTGTCCAAACTTCTCTTTCCATAGCCTGAAGAGTACCTTCTTTCACAAAGGAGACTAGAATATAGGGGTGAAGGCAATGTTTAGGTACTAGCTTGAACTCTCTTTTCAATAAGCTGTGTGGCTATTGTCCTTAGCAATGGAAACTCACTTTCAGTTTTCAGAGCTACCTTCTGTCCTAGCATCAGCCTGGAATATTTAGGGATTTCCATGGGACCCTACCCCTAACTTCCTCCAACAACAACTCAACCAAATGTAACCTAGTCCCACCACTGGAATGGCTGGCTACAAAACATGACCGTTCAGATTCTGTATCCTCCATTACTAGGAGTCTTTTCTAAGGTCACCTTCATATATTTCAGGAAGTTTCCACTGCACAATTTCCATTCACAGTAAAACTGCACTAGTTCAGGGGTGTGGGAGGGTTCTCTCTCCCCACGCACCCCATTTCCAGCTGTCTCTCTCTGACATATTTTCCTCTGTCTCTCCCCCAACAACATGATCCTTCCTGCTCCTATCCCTATTTGCCCCTAGTCCACTCACAAATTTATTCTATTTCCCCCTCCAGGGAGGTCCATGCGCTCCCCCAGATCCCTCCACTTTATTTAACTTCTCTGGGTCAATGCATTGTAGCTTGATTATCATTTACTTAACAGCTAATATCCATTTATAAATGAATACATACCATATTTGTCTTTCTGGGTCTGAGTTTCCTCACTTAAGATGACTATTTTGTTGTTGTATCCACTTGCCTACAAATTTAATGATGAATTTTTTTTAACAGCTGAATGATACTTTATTGTTTAAAGGTACCACATTTTATTTACCCATTCTTTGGCTGGGGGGGCATTTTGGTTGCTTGCAGTTTCTGGCTATTATGAATAAAACTGCAATGAACACAGCTGAGCAAGCAAGTGCTCTTGTGGTAGCTTGGAGTGTCCATTGGGTATATGTCCAAGAGTGGTTGGTGTTTTAGTTAGGGTTTCTATTGCTGTGAGATACCATGATCATGGCAACTCTTGCAAAGGAAAACATTTAACTGGGGCTGGCTTATAGTTTCAAAGGTTTAGTCTATAATCTTCATGATGCATTGCATGCAGAAAGATGTGGTGTTGGAGAAAGAGCTGAGAGTTCTGCATCTTGATCTTCAGGCAGCAGGAAGTGAACTGACCAACAATGTCACACCCATTCCAACAATACCTCATAGTAATACCGCCCACTATGGGCCAAGCGTATGAGTCCATGAGTCCATTCCTATTCAAACCACCACAAGTGATATAGCTGAGTCTTGAGGTAGATTGATTGTCAGGTTTCTGAGAAACTGCCGTATTAATTTCCATAGTGGCTGTGAGAGTTTGCTTTCCCACCAGCAACGGAGGAGTGTCCCCTTTGTTCCACATCCATGTCAACGTGAGCTGTCACGGAGCCATGTCACATGAGCCATTCTGACAGGAGTAGAACAGAATCTCTAAGTTGTTTTGATTTGTATTGTCCTGATGGCTAAGGATGCTGAGGACATTTCTGAGCCATTTGAGATTTCTCTGTTGAGAACTCTCTGTTTTGATCTATTCTCCATTTTTAATGTTTTTTGGGGGGGCATTGATATCCAATTTCTTGTGTTCTTAATATATTTTGGGTATTACACCCCTCTCAGGCTGCCTGTTTGTCTGACCCACTATGTCCTTTGCCTTACAGAAGCATTTTAGTTTCATAAGAGCCCATTTATTAATTGTTGATCTTAGTGCCTGTACCACCAGTGTTCTCTTCAGAAAAGTGTCTCCTCTGCCCCAATATGTTTAAAGCCATCCCTCATTTTCTCTTTTGTCAGGTTCAGTGGGTCTGGGTTTTGTTGAGGTCTTTTCTATACATGATTTTTGGTAGAGGTTGGCCACATTTCTATAGAATTGCTTATATATTTATGCACATATGCTGTCCCACTGAATTTTTGTTAGATTGACACAAACTAGAGTCATCAGGGAAGAGAAACCTCGACTGAGAAAACGCCTCCATCATATTGCCTGTAGGCAAGTCTATGGGGAATTTTCTTGATTAATTTTTGATGTGTGAGTGCTAGCCAATAAGGTGTGGTGCCACCCCTGGGCATGAAAAAACGGGCCAGTAAGCAGCATTCCTTCATGACCTCTACTTCAGTCCCTGCCTCCTGGTTCCTGCTCTGAGTTCTTGCTTTGCAACTTCTCTCAGTAAAGGACTATAAACTGTAAGTTGAACTAAGCCCTTTCCACCCCAAGTTGCTTCTGGCTGTGATGTTTTGCCACAGCAATAGGAAACAAGCTAGAACACATGCATGCATTGCCATCTCTTATTCAGAATTAGTAACGATTGTCTCTAGGGAACTTGGAGTTGGGTCATCCTCTAGAAGTGTTTGGAACTCTTGACATTTGCTGGGAAAGAAGAGGTCTGGTTAAAAGAAGAAGGCATTCATGGAATCCTAAGGGCTTCTTTACTAGTCCATGTTGCTTTTCTTCCTATCTGGCTCTTACTTCTAGATGTGTCCTAGAAATTCTCATTTAACTCCTTTAGCTGTTTGTAAACATAGTCAGACTCCCACTATGTGCTGGACGCTGTTAGCTCTTTACTCTATTTTTCTCAATTAAAATTCTACAGGGCCATGAGAAGGTTTGTCTCATGTACAGCTGGGAAAACCTTCGCTTAGAAAGTGAAGCTACAATGCAAGTCCTGATCCTCAAGCCATTCTGCTTGTTTCTTTCAGTCGTGCAATTGCTTCCCAGCTTACTCCTACACCTGGCTTTGACAAATTTAGACTTCACTAAAGGTGGAACAATGCATTGACACTCTTCCTCCACCTTGCTCTTCTCAAGCACCAGAGGCAGTGTGGGGAGGAAGACTTGGTAACACTTCTCAGTGAAAGCTAAAGCTTTGAGACTATTAGAAAATCTATAAAGCAGCATCAGGGAACAATCCAAATGAGGCAGGTATAAAGCAGGTGACGTGGATGGAGCTTTATTGAGAAGCAAGTCCGTGCTCCTGAGGTGCTCTGGACCTAGTGTTGATCAGATGCTGTCCTGAGCACACAGGACAGCCATTTGCTCAGTAAGTGCTGCGAATGATTTTCACATCAAGATGCCAAGCCCTCGAGATGCAGAGGGGTGAACAACGTGGTCTCTTCCCTGGAGGATCTTGTAATCTACTGGAGAAGGCAGTTGGCTAAACAAGTAATTACCAAGGTGCCTTGACAGAAATATGGGATGGACCTGGCACAAAAATGTGGACAATCCTCTTGGGGAAAGGGGCTGAGAACAGAGTTAAGAGGACTCTAAGGAGGATGCTTCTAAAGACATAAACAATGGAAGGCACAGACATCGGGTACAAAGGAACAGCGCCACTGGATGATAGAGATGAGATGAGGGACCCCGCCCTTGTGTGAAGACAGGTGGACATTAGTGAGTTCCTGGAGAGGGTCCTAACTATTGCTAGTCAGCACTATTTCCACCAATTACTGGTAACCCTGGTGAAAGGACTGCATTAGTGTGGAGAGCAGACCTTGCTCTTCGGTAAGATGGCTATTTGAGCACAATGAAGTAGAAGTGATATCCATCCCCAACCCCAGGGATCTCTGGAAACCCTGGACTTCAAGGTATAGACTGCTTCCTCGGGCTGTCAGGCAGCTTTTCTAAAACTCCTGCAGCTGAGCAATGGGAGCCTTCTAAGTATCTGTCCTCCAAAGCATAGTGCTCCTCGGGGACCAGTTTTTCCCGAGCTGTGTCTGAGGGGCTGCACATTGTCAGTGCGGCGAGTGTTCACACTTCCAGCTAGGAGGAAATGTGACACTATCAGAGAACTAAAAAAAATGCTCAGTCCTCCCCAGGGAGGTTCTGTAGGCAAAGTGCAGAAAGGGTTCCCTGGGTGAAGCCTCCCTCTTGCCAAGTGTTTATCCAGAGCTGGGTTCATTCTTCCCAGTGGAAAACAGAGGATGGAAGTGTTCCATCCAAATATCTCCCAGTGTGGGTAGAAAGCAGAGGTCCTGAAGTTCTGCCACACTTCGGGGGTCGGGGAGGTCCTCGTCCCTGCTTCCTGGCTCCAGCAATGCCTGAGAACTCTGCTGTGGAAGTGATAACAGGAGATCTGAATGCTCACAAAAAGTAGTGTATAGAGGAATTCCTGCTGGTCATGGCCACACCTAGTGGCCCAAGAGTCCCTGCGACTACAGTCGTAGAGCTGCAAACTTCTCCTCTAGACCAAGGGTTTACCTGTTACTGGGCAGATATGTCCCCCACTCTCCCCTATCATGGACATGATAGAAAGATGTCTCAGGAGGAAGGAAAGTTGGGCTCAGTGTAGTGGTGGTGGGTTTTCTATACAGACACCTCTTCTCGAAGTGGACACATGGCCCATGCTAGACCCATCACATACACTGGCCTGAGAACTGTCCTGCTGGCGAAAGAGACAGGAAAAGATTGACGTGTCATCTGAGAAGGCGACACGGCTGCCATGGATACAAAAGCCTCATCCCTAAGAGTTCTAAGACAAGCCTCTCTGGCCTCAATTCTGTGAGCTTCCTCAGGAGCCTCTGATTAATTACATAGACTCTCCCTCCCTGGGGATTTGATATTTCTCTCCCCCCCCCTTAAAGTCAGCCCGGAAATGGTTTCTGTTGTTGCAGCAGAATCTCAGCTGATATAGAAATTGGTTCTAGAAATTAGTTGTAGGCAGCAGGCCCTCGGGGTATGTGGAATTGGTCATGTCCCAGATGGAATGTGTAAGCACAGGGACGCAGAGCAGATACAGCAATTCCGTGTTGTAGTTACCTGAGATGACACTAACTCAGTGAAGGGACAGCCCTGAAACTGCAGAAACAACGCGGAGAGGGAGAAGGGGGGGGCATCTGATACCCTAAAGCAAGTGGCCAACAAATATCTCTCTATAACATACATAAACTTTCATTGCTTGGGAGTGGCCATGGAAATTGATTTACAGCTTTATCCACCATAGACATGAATGGGTGGGACTTGTGACACTGCCATAGGGTATCTGTGAGCACGGGTACCTCTCCAAACCCTTCCCTCATCTCTGTTGTAGAGAAGCGATGCTGACTCTGTTCCCAGCTCATTGCTTGTTTCCCAAATAAGCCAGATTTGAACTCTCCACGGCCCGAGGGGAGTAAAATGAATAATCAGGATATGGATGTGCAAAAGTTACCCTGGAAATAATTGCAGGTCCATTGTCTGTGGAAATGTAGGGAACATCATTTTTGAGAAATAATGAGGGCACAATATAACCTTAAATGAGTCAGAGTTATTTGGACACAGAGCCTACTTGGACCTGAACTCTGCCACTTGTGTGAATAAGAATCTCTGCTGAACTGGCCCATTGCTATATGGCACCAGAAAGATGGAGGGGCTTAAGAAATGAGGAAAAGATTCAAAGGCCAGCATTCTTGCTATTACCATTGAAAAGCCTCAAAAAGATTCTGATTCCCATCGCCTTGAGGATAGTAAAGAAAATGCCAGAAGCTTGAAAATGCTCTGCTGGCAGCCCCCTCTGGGTCAAGATCATTGTGTGTAGATGACTCTGAGCCAAAATATAACATGTTGTCCTTGGGGATGAAGGAATGCAGGGGTGACAGATACAGGGCACACCTTGAAGTGAAGCCACTTTGGATGTTCTGATAGTCAGTAAGGGAGTGTGGCAGCCAGTTCTCTGTGGATGGCCTTCCTTGTGGCCACTGCTAGCTGTGGTTAATCCACCGCATTCCCTCCACACGTCCTGACCACCTCAACCTCTGTATTGCCAAACGGAGGACATACTGCAGTCAGGACTCCAGTGATCTCTGTGGCCTGAAATAACAAGGATTTAAGTCTCACCCAGCCAACACTGTTTTCTTTACCAAGAGTCAGTTAGGGAAGAGGCTGACAGAAAGGACAATAGTCATCACCATGACTTGGGAACAGTGGCTTATAAATAATACCTACTGTTATGCTACCAGGACAAGCCCATATCTAAAAGAACCTGCATGTTGGCAGCAAAGATTAAAATCCTCTTGCTGGACACATCCCCTTAGCTAATGGGAGTAAGAGGATACTCATTTTGGTGGTTTCTTTTCTTCATTCATTTATTAATTCACTCATCCTTCCCTTCATCACCCAATCACCTTCTTCATCAGTACTAAACTGCCACTCTACTTAGGTGACCATGAGGTAGATCCTCCAGAGCCAAACTCCTTGGATTGGAGCAGCAAGGGCCAGTTCCTGGGGGAGCTGCTTATGGGAATGGGACCATGACCAATTCGAGCCCACAGACTGTGTTCCTCAGGAATTTGTTGCTTCTTGGTCGGTTGGGTTGCAATTAGCCCAAAGCCAGACAGGGAAAGGGCAGCTTCAATACCGGTGCTGATGTGTAGGCTTCCAGCTTCCTGACAAGGGTATGGGAAGCTATGAGAATGCCAGACCTTGAGGATCAAGTCCTGGGTTGTTCACTCTTGGCAGTAGGGCAAGCATCCCTAAACCTGGTAAGGCTATTTATATGGCTTAGGTTGGCCTATGGTTTTGTGGAGGGGTTCCATTGCTGCCAGGCCATGTATATCCCTCAAATCTGCTCCAGTTAAGTGGAAAGAATCTGTTACAAAGAGTGTAGAATCCCAGGTTGATGGTTAGAAGGTCATTACATTGTGGCATGTGCTATCAGGAAGCTCCTGAGTGGCACCACTCAGGCAGGAAGAAGAGACAGCTGGCCCAGGTCAATTGGAGATTGATTTACTTGACATGCTATGTTCTATGTCTATTGAATTTCCACAGATGGCTGATCTTCAGTTGATATCATAGCAGACAGAAAGAGAGTGGTAGGATGGGCTGCCTTCTTGAATCCTGGATCTCTCACCTGATCCCTATAGATGGACTTATGGACAGGCACAGCCTGGCCAACCTTGAGGACAGAGACAGTTCTAAGTAGCAGCTTTGTAAGGAGCTGGGATCTGCGGCTTGTTGGCCTAGAGTTAACAACTTAGAGTTTCATCTTACGTGTCCTGAATTGAAATCTGAGGCACTCCCCTTTTACAGCCCATGGTTCTCTTATAATCATCTTGACCTTGGTCATTACCCTCATCCTGTGTTGAAACCCTAAGTTTGAGTTCCTGTATGTATCTGAGCTATGGCAGGCCTGGCTTACATCAAGTCCCTCAGGTATTTATCCTGTCCTTGTCTGTGTCTGAGGTCCTGACATGGCTCATATTTCTATCTTGATCTCAGTGTTTGTTCCCTGCTAACCTGCAATTTCATGCTCTATCCCATCCCAGGACCCAGCCTTCGTTACCCCCAATTTCAGTATCAGCTGCCAGAGCCCTCTCTGCTTCAGACAGGAAGTCTCATGCCACATCCTCACTGCGGATGTCTGTCTGTCTATATCTTGGCATGCCATACACACTGGTCATCTCCCCTGCCCTCAAGATTTTAATATCCCAGCAATTGGAGTCATTCCTGCTTCCTTGCATCTTCCCACTGTCCCACCTGCTAAGACAAATTGTCAAGAACTCCTTCTACATCTTGTTGCCTGTACCAACTCGGTGACTTAAAGGGTTTGGGCTGTGCCTTGTGCTGGATGTTGGGCCTGTCTCTTATGAAGAGGAAAGCTCTGTCCTCTGGTAGTCACCTAGATATAAACTTCATATAGACCAGAAAGAGAGGGGACATTTGCCTGTCTGGAGGACAGGAACCGTATTTTATGCTAAAAGGCCTAATTACATGCTTCTAGGTTATAAGGGGGCACGTTGACAGGAAGCTGCCAGAGGTTTCCCAATAGCTAACAGGAAGGGCTAAGCTGAGTCTCAGATATTGACTCTGTCTTGCAATCGAGTACCTAGTATCACGTGATAAACATTTTAAGGCACACACAGAATTAAAGGCAAACAAGGCAATCATAACTGTAGAGCAGGGTGTAATGGAATGAATGCTGAGTGCCAAATAGTCTGTTTCAGCCCTGTGCCTGGTTAGAGACATAAGAGTTACATTTGTGGATACTGACTGGACCTCTCAGTGGAAGAGGTCACATATGGCCACCAGGAAGAGGTGGCAGGGCCATTACCAAGCTCCTGATGGAGACAGTGTCTTGGGAGGTGGGGTGGATCTGAATGGACTTGCTCCGTTATTTTTCTGTGCTTAGACATCCATGTTCCCTCCGAGGCTTCTTGTGACAGTGTAGTTATGAGCAAGGGCTGGTCTGTGGTGCTGAGGTCTGGACCAGGTGTTTCCAGATTCTTGACCTCTTAACCAAAGGGATGACGTTAAAGGCTCACAGATTTGTAAAAGAAGCAAGGTAGTTTTATTTGGAGTGAAGTGATAGTGCATCTGGAAAGGGAAACAAAGTCAAGACTGGCTCTGGCCACATGAATGAGAATATACAGGTTCACTGATTATTGTTTGGGAGTTCCTTTGATGGAACTAAAGAGAAAGAGGAACTGATTATTAAAGGGTGTATTCATGTATTCAGTTGGTTCTCATTTTAATTGATTAATCAGGTCAGCATTAACTTTTCCTACTGCATGCCCCTTTGACAATGCATATGGTTTTAGTCACATGCACACCAATATACATGGGTATAAGATGATAAATAGGGGATTCTCCATAAACGTTTTCTAGAGAACACAGTCGTGCCTTACGGAATGTGCATGCTAAGCCAGGCATCTCCAGGCTGGAGATGCCCTTCTATTCTTTACACCCAGATATATTGAGAATACACCTGAGTAGAAACTGTCTGCATTTGACTTTTTCTATGGTCAGGGAAACTTACACTATTGTTCAGAAACTGGAATATGTAGAGATGAATGCTAGTGGGCGTCCAGGCCTTGCTGAGGTTGTTAGCTGCATAGGGGAGTGTGTAGTATATGCAAGTGAGGAAATTATTGACCAAATGCATTACTATAAGAAGAGTATGCACACCCCCAAACAACCGAGCCCTGTGTCTGCCTGCCTCAGCCTTGGAAAAGACAGACTTAGGCTATAAAGATCCTTCATTTCTGTCCCTTAGTTTCCTCAGGTAAGAGATGGAGACTCCAACACTTACATCAGAGGACTGTTAGGCAATTACTTGAGATGATGTACATAAAGCACTTAGCATGGTAGCTTGGAGCACAATAAATTGTCAACAGATGATATCCTTTCACTTAATTCATTGCAAATTTTGGTGCCCAGATTTTATGTTCATTAAGAATGAAGGCAGTGTCCTTTTCACTTATCATTTTCAATTGCCTGATGTTTGGTTCTGAAAGGATCTTTTTCCTATAGCCTTGGGAATGGTTCATCTCCTTGACAAGCCATTGTCCAGCCTCACCCTTCACCCACTCACACCTTTCAGAAGGTGCCACAAACCAAGTCAGACATGCTGTGTGGGAGAATTTGCCTTTCATGATCTGTAATCCTTAAGGACATCTGATAGTGCATTTAAACCTCTCATAAGAGGCGGTGCAACCTTTCTGTTAAGGAGAACAGGAATGCAGAGAGAGCCTGTGTACAAGGGTGTGTAAGGACATTCAATAAAACACAAATCTAAACAGAGGAAAGAAGGATCAAGCTCACACTTTTTAACCAGAGTTCAGCATGGAATATTAGCTTTTTAAAAATAATTTATTTAAATTCATTTTATGTTCATTGGTGTGAGGATGTCAGATCCCGTGGGACTGGAGTTAGACAGTTGTGAGCTGCCATGTTGGTGCTGAGACTTAAACCCAGATCCTCTGGAAGAGCAGCTAGTGCTCTTAACTGCTGAGCAATCTCTCCAACCCCAGAATATTTGCTTTATTCTCTTTCAGAAACTGAGTAGAACTTTATGTGGTCTATCCCCCTCAAAACTATTAAACATGCATGTGAACCATACTCTCTTTTTTATCCAAATTAAGAAATAAATTGTCTAATAAGAATATTTGTAAGATCATCAAAAGGGGACCAGGCAGAACTATAGGAGGAATGAAGCATCCAAAAAGAGGGGTTAGGAAGTGAGATGATGGCATGCCCTCTCCTTACCCTACCATCAGTGACCCATGTATAACCACCAAGCAGACCCAGGATAGAGTCCCACCCGCCAGCAGGCATCATGTTCCATACATGAGCTAAGCTTAGTATCCTGCCAGGCTGGGTAATTAGATGTCAGCTGGGGATCATTGTCCTTCATCTTTTTTTCTTCACATCTTTCTCCTTCTCCTGGTAAGGATGAATGGAAGGGGAGGTTTTCATGTTATTCTCTTACATTTCTCCTTCATTCATCAAACAGTTTTCATCCCTCACTGTCAAGGTGCGTGGCTTTGAGCTTAGGTTAGAGAACTATTGACCATATCAGCATAGCTGGAAGATGACACCTCCCACTGACTTGCTTTGCCTTTGTCTTTGCACACTGCCTCATGCTTTGATACTGAAGAGGACAGATAATCGTATTCACAATGAAAATAAAACCCCCACCCCATAAAGCCAGTTTATAGTCACAAAGAATGGCTGGTCTTTACTGTCTGCCAGAGTGATGCCAGGTACCAGTCACTAGGGATACAAGACAAACAGGACAACATCTTCTCAGTGTCCTCACTACCAGGTAAGCATCATGTGACAGAGAGACCACTAAAATCATCCAAGGCAGAGTGATGTAGGGCTCTCCCTGCCTTTTTTCCTGTTCTTCACATGAGTATCTATGAACCAGTTAGTGTGGCCTTTGCACACTCCTCTAGTACTGCCTGTCTTTTTATTATAGTCCCTTAGATAACCCACATGACCTGAGTCACAAGTTCTAATTCCGAAAAACCTCACTGGCCTTTGTTGATACAACCATAAATAAATATTATATGTCTGTTGCATTTCCTGATATTCAGCTCCTAAACGTCTTACAATCTTTTTTTTTTTTTTTAATGTATTCTACATGTTGAGATGACTGGGGCTGGGAGACCCTAGACAGTTCTAGAATGGGCCTAATTATCAGAGAGACCAAGAAGGGTTTGGAGATTGACTTGATGGCCACTGGCCAATGATTTAATTATCTTGTGGCCTTAAACCCCCCAGAACCATGGTTTTTGGAGAGTTGTCATGTTGGTGCACATACTAGGGTGTTAGAAAGATGATGTCCCTACAAAGGGCATGGACGTTCCATACCATCTCCCATACCTTACCCTGAACATGTGTCTCACTTGGCCATCCCTGAGTTGTAACAGTGTATTCCTGAGTACTGTGAGTCACTCCAGTAAACCACTGAAACTGTATAGGAAGTTTGAACTCTTGAAATTTATAGCCAGAAGAACAGGTGGTAATCTGGGATTGGCAACTGGCTTTGGAAGTGAGAGGGTTTTGTGAGACCAAGTCCTTCATCTGTGCGATCTGTGCAAACTGTGGGTAGCAAGAAGGAGGAATGGATTGAATTATAGGGCGCTCTGATAGTGCCCTCAAATGGAGACTGGACTCTGTGACAAGCTCAGTGCCTACATTTTGAGTCAGCACTATTTTTAATGACATCTGTTCAATCTTGTTCTTACTTTCCTTTGTAGCAAGAAAACCAAAACAAAAGAAAAAGACACTGGAGAAAGCTGGTCCTGGTAGGTTTTGTCTTGGGTTTAGAACTAGGGATGGTTCTGGAGTTGGTGTAAGGACATGACTGGTCTTGCTGCAGGCAACTCTAGCCAGCAGTTCACTCCTTTGACCAAGCACAGATACTCTGGTGCTCATAATGCCTTCTTGCCTGCTGCTTTTACAAGTAGTAGCCCACCAAAAGCCAATGTTACCCACGATGCTCACCTGTATCCCCTAGTGTGCCTTCCTTCTTTTCTTTGCCCTTCAGCAGCCACCTAAGGTCCCTGGTGCCACACAGTTTCCAAGCAAAACTGGGACAGGAAATCAGCACTCTTCCTTTCCCACAGATCCACAGCTGTTCCTGCTCCACGGGTGGAGAGCCAGGCCCGCCATTTCAGGAGAGGAACAAACTTAGGTGCCACTGATTTCTGCCAGCAGGAGGATAGGATGTCTACATCCCATTGAAGGACATGCCCAGATCTTTCCTGGCCACGTGGTGAGCAAAAATCTGTCAGTGAAGTCTGCTGCCTTGGCAGTCAACATGCTGCAAGTTCATCGAGAGCCCAAGAGCCAAGAAGCTGGAGTTAGAAAGCAGTGTGGCTGCAGACAGACTGTGAGAGTCTGGCACTGCAAAGAACTCATGGGCAGCACGGTCAGGCACCAGACACGGTCTCACCGTACCTTCTAAGTGAAGAACACCCAATTAGAGCCAGGATGGGCGTGAAGAATACCAAGAGACCTCAGGGCTTCTTGACAACATTCAGATGGCTGTTTCCTCCCGATGCACTTTCGTAGAGAATTCCCTTCAAGCTACCTCTATATGTTGGGGACATTTAATTGCCCATTCCCTTTGCCTTGCTAAAAGGGGCTAACTCTGTGCTGTGGTGACTGTTCAAACCAGCAGTGCTAGCTCACAGGGTGGAAACTAACAACAGGACCTATGAGAAAATTTTCCTTGTATGGAGAGAACTTTCACTTTCCCAGAGTGTCTGCTTATTAGCCTGAGTTTTGAAGTTCTCAGGAATCAGGCTTAACGTGACAGCGTTCCAACAATCTGAGAGTATTAAGAGATGCAGTATCTCCCCTTGGCTTGGGAAATCACACACTTCTCCGGTGAGTGTTCCTAAGGACCTCTCAATTCTTTTATTCAGCAGATGTTTGTATCTCATTCCTTGAAGTGTGGTGAACAGCCTGTGGCATAGCATCATCTGGTGCCTTCTAGAATACAGGGTCTTAGCTACCATGTAGGCCTCCTGAACTGGAACACTCATTCTATTAGGACCCGTGGGTGACTTCACACATATTAAATCCCAGGAAGCAGTGTTTTAAGCACACTTTATGGTAACTCACAGACACAGTTAGGTTTGAGTATTCAGAACTCCTTGAAGGTCTGTGTGTTAGTTGTTTATTCCTCAGCTTGTGGTGCTATTGGGGGAGGTGGTGGATACTTTGGGAGGTGACTAAGGACAAGAACATATTTCCTAGCATATACACCTGGTCTTTAATTCCTTCCTCTGCCCTCCTTCCTGTGAGCCACGGGGTGAACAGCCCCCCACTGTCATAATGGCCCATGTCAAAATGCATCCAGAAACATTGAAGCCAAGAAACCATGGACCTGGACTCCTGAAACAGTCAGATAAATACAGCTATAAGTTATGTATTTTCTCATAACATTAGAAAACTAACTATCACAACACAGAGACAAAGTAAGAGAGTTGACAGAGACAGTAGACAACCTTTATGCCAAATAGCAGGTGAATGATTTGCTAAGTTGTGATAGATTAATATTACAAGACATAATGCATTATCACAAGAATGATAAACTACATAGATACCTGGGGATGTGATAGTAGCAACCTGAATGTTAGTTTGCTAATAACTAACGTTTACAGAGAGCACTAACTACACCCTGGACTCCACTCAAGGCATAGTCACGATCCCCTCTTCGAGTCACCACAATAGTCCCACAAAGTGGGACTGCCATTTCGATAGTGGTGAATTGGGCTAAGGGGAGGCAAGTAATTTCGTGTGATCATAGAGCTAGAGCCTAAATAATTTAATTCAGAGCCTATGAGCCTAAGCACTGCTTTAGTCCAAAGATAAAGCCAGTCACAGAACTGTGTCTTATGCTGTGACTTCACCACTGAAGACACATTTTGAACATTCTGTGATGTTGTCATATTGTGTTTTTGTAATAAAAATAATAAAACAGCACACCTCAAACTGATGACAGTTTGATCCAGCCCCAGCAGCATTCCTATATTTCTATCATCTTGCTTACAATGCTTATAATGTAAAAATGATACAGACTCATGATAAAAAATCAGATATATAAAAAGACATAATGAAAACTAGAGGAAACCCTCCCCACCCCCACTTTCCACTTCTGATGTAACCACTCTTAGCAGCTTCTTGCACATCTCTCCAAAAAATATGTTCTGCATCTAAAATAAGGAACACATAGAGGTACTAGTATAACATAATATACTATAATATAATACACGTTGCCGGCTTAGCTCAGATATAGCTGTGAAAGCGGTCTTGTGATTGGCTTCTGTTTTATTTATGATCAGTTGGAACACCCAGATTTTCTCACATGAAGTGTTATTAAGTTTTCATCTTTCCATCTTGTGCAGTTTTTTTTTCTCACGTAAATGTAGGATTATTTTATGTCTTCATATTGAATTTCTTGTAGCCAGTTGCGATCTTACATTCCTTTGAATTGAGTCTTTTTTATTTTTAACTTCTGATTCAAAAGTGCAGAAATCCTTCTCTCAAGTCTAATAAACATGCCTTGGATTTCTTGTCTTGGAGGGAATGACAACTTTAGGCTGGGGGCAGAGGTGGCTCCTGGGCGTTGGTGGTTGGGGGTGTCAGTGTAAGTGAAGCAAAAGAATATTTCACAGAATGTAACCTGGAGATTCATTCTTACATTTTGTTTCTCTTTATCTTCCAAATATTTGACAATGGGCATGAGTTAATTCTGTTTCTTAAAAAAAGAAAGACTAAAACGGGAATGTTACAGATTTGGTGTTGTTTCTTTTTTACTCCCTGCCTGGACAAGACTCTAGCTACACACTCCTGTTTCTGCACAGCTGGAATATCTCTCATACACTTGTGCTGCATGAATACTCACGGAGGCGGTCTGCTCAGGCCCATGAAGAGCTGGGCTTTGGGATGTGAGCAGAGGAGGCGCTTCAGTTATGATGTTTCTCCAGCGGACCACTAACGGTATGAAAAGCGCACCCTAGGCAGTGCATGGTCCAGAACACAGAGCCCTTGGAGTACATGGGAACTCAGTCTGACAAGAGGCTGCTTCCAGAATCAACTGACAAACCCTTGAGTGGGGAAAGTAAATGTAAAATTAGGAGGATTTTATACTGTACTGATATGTTCAGAACTGAGGGAAAGGAGAGGCCAACGGCAGCCGCCTCCCTTCCTCCAGTTGCTTGGAACCCTGTCTCTTTGCTAGAGACACCATCATTGCTGCTTCAGCTGTGCTGCAGTCTGCTTCCACCCTTTGATCACCCGCCTGATACCACTTTCTACATCACCCGCCTGATACCACTTTCTACAGGGCGGGTCATAAGGTGGAAGCCATTCTCTCCGACGGGCCCCACTATTCTTTCCCTCAAAAGCCCATAGTAGAGAAGAAGATTCGGCTTAATCGTGAATGATTTATGTTCCCTCAACTTCTTGTGTGGCAAGTCCCAACCCCTGGTAACTCTGAATGGGTTCTTATTAAGGAACACGGCTTCTGCAGGGATAGTCAAGATCCTAGAAGAGTAGAGCAGGCTCCTAACCCACAATGAGGGAAATCATTATGAAGTGGGGAGGCTGGGACACAGAGACAAGCCTAGGGTGACACAGTGGGAACATGAAGGCAGAGATCAGGGAGAGGCTAAGAGACAAAGACCACAAAGGGCCGCTAGAGCCCTGGGGGCCCCAATTGCTCTTGGAGTGCTCTGTCCCCCTCAACAGCCTCAGAAGAAGGGACCAGTCACACTTCCACTTTACTGGCTGGGCCTCTAGAGACACAAGAGACTAAATTCCTGTTCCACACATTCCACAGGTTGTGGTACTCTGCTTCAAGGGTCCCAGAAGCTAATATCTCAGCCATTGGGCAGAAGACCAAAGCTTCTTTGCTTAGCATCCCTGCTGGGGCAGTTCTGGCTCTAGGAATCCCTTCCCTCAGAAGCTGGGCCCTGTATCTCTTCAGGTTGAATGAACAGGTGAGGTGTTCTCTTCCAAATGTTCCCATGCAGGATGAGACATTTATCTCTTGAAGAAAGGCACTGCATCTACCCCTGCTCATGCCTGCCAATCAAATAATCCAGTTCTAGGCCCTGGGTCCATTTCCACAACTACTTTCCTTTGTACTTTGTAACGAGTAGTTTTTCCCCCGCCGCCGGTCAGGTCCCAATTCTGCGCCAGCCCCCAATAACATACTGAGACACTGTATTTTATATTAATGCTGTTGGCCAAGTACTTGTTTCTTATCAGCTAGCTCCATCTTAAGTATTAACCTGTTTCTATTAATCTAAGTATTTCCTCATGGTCTCATCTTACCAGAGAGAGAGGCCACCGGCATTCTGCTTTCTCCGTCTCTCCATCTTGATTCCTCCTTCCTACTTCCTCTAATCCTCCTTGTCTCTTAGTCCAGCCTATCTTGCTTTCCTATTGGCAAACAGTGCTTTATTCATTAACCAGCATGAGAAACATATTTACAGAGTGACCTCTCCCATCAGTACCTCCTGTGACTGACTTCCTTCAATACTAATAGTGTGAGTCCTCAGTCCTTTCTGCAATCACTAGTGAGAGTGTCGTGCTGCACTGTCTTCCATTACACGCTAAGTCCATTCCTTATCCATCAGAAATGAGCATTCCCCAGGAAGCAGACTTATGTCCCAGTATACCAAGCCACATCTTGACACACAGGCAATCCTGGAAGGGCAACATGTGCAAATGCCTTCATAACACAAAACCATAGAGGCCTATGGGGCACAGTTCATTTACTTGGATAGAAATTTCATCAAAATATGAAATAAAGGAAATCCAAATCAGTATATTAGACAGATGGAGCTAAGTTCTTAAAGATTACCTAGTTCTGTCTAGTTCAGCGGTAGAGTGCTATCCAAGCTTATACTAAACCCTAGGTTTGATCCCCTGATACTACTGGGTGTGGTGGCACATAGCACTTGGGAGGTGGAGGCAGGAGATCAGAAATGAAGGTTATCCTGGGCTACACTGGGAATTCAAAGCCAGCCTGGATACATGAGTCCCTATCTCAAAACAACAACAAAGCAAATAGTCCAGCTTAGGCCCCCCTTTTACTTTTACTTGAGGTCAGAGAGAAAATGTCTTGGCCAAACAGAAAAGTTGTCAAGACCAAGAGCAGGGTTCAGGGTTTCCATATCAGTTTTGGATGACATTGACCATGTATCTTTAGGTGTAGGGGTCTGGTGAGAGTTTATAACAACCCTAAATTATCTAATCATAGCTTTACTTTCTAATCTCTCCTATATATATATATATATATATATATATATATGTATGTATGTATATGAATAACCCTATATATAGTGTTAATATTGTGTTATTACATAAATTACATTATTAGAAAATTTCATTGTGTAGTAGAGAAATTACAGAGGGTGACATCTGAATCGGTTAAGACACTCATTGCTCTCTTGCCTTTAGCATTTCCAATGGTACCACAATGCTAGACAATTTTATTTTTTATGTCCCAATCAGATGGTACTAGTTTTAGTCTAAAAATCTTGCCTTTTATAACATAATCGAATGTCTGTCTTATTACTCTCAACTGTAGGCATTAACTACTCCCATTAATATAGAGGGTAGGAATGAGTCTTTCTTTCATTTTTTGCACATTCAAATTGTATAACATTTATTTTTAGCCTGTACCTATAATTTCTGTTACCAATTATTCATGTGTTGATTCAAAAATAAGTGGCTAGCATTCAATATATTATGAATATGTAAATAATGAAAATTGGAGATACCAATACTGTAGGGTTTTTGTTGTTGTTCACCTCAAAAACTATACCTTCCGCTTTGTCGTTCAGAAGGACAACTTAGGAAAAAAAAATGTATCATATTCCTTATCTTCACTGCTCTCCCTTCAACTCTCCTCTTCCAGGTTGTTACATGCCTCATTTCTAATTTGCTTTTAATGATAGGACCATGTTTTTCTTGGGCAGTGTTCCATTCTTCTGAGCTATCCCCAGCTCCTTTTCCATCTGACTAATAGATAGCCATTAAGTACCCTGCTCAGGCTGTTGACTGAATGAACAGCCTACCTCTCTGTGAGGAGCTGGAAATGTGGAAATGTGCTGTCCTATTTTCCTGTGACTATACTCTAGTATGACTTTCCAGCAGTACCCTTGTCTTGAGAGTCTGTGTTTTCTTCCTTATTTTGTTCAGGGGGAGACAAGGAATTTGGGGACACATTCTCAAGCATTCTCTGGGTTGTCTAATCCATTGGTGAACTTGAGACATCTGGGCTCAGTCGATGCATGTCCTTTTTCCCTGGGACGTTTAGGATTTTCTCTTCCTCCTTGGAGTTCAAAAACTTCACTAAGTATTCTCTCAGTGAGAACTGTTGCCTTCCATCCCTCAGCAGAGCCTGTTCATCAACATTCCTACTCCAGTGCTGGGTAATTTCTTCTCCTTTCCTTTGTGGTTTTCCATTCTCTCTCCATTTGCCTTTACCAGCTTTTCTTTTAACTCTCTTGTATATAGATGTCAGACCCTCTACAACTTCCTTTTGAATCTTTAACTTTCAATTACAGTTTAATTTTGCTTTATATTCAGAAACAATATTATCTGAGGCCGGCTCTGGCTTCAGCCATGTTCTTGTTATTCAAAATACACTATTGTTTTGCATTTCTGTAATTGTACTTGATTACTAAGAACACCTTTTGTATTCTGATTGTGCTTTCTAAATTATCCAGTTCTTCTAGGGATACAATTTCCTGTTCAATTGTTGTGTGTACTAAGAATTATTATTATTAAGTACACAATATTCTGAACTTGTCTTTTGCTCATTTTTGGATGACATCCTGACTTGACAATGATTGAATCAGAACCCTGGAGTCACCCTAATTACTTGTAATAGTTATATTGTATTTTTCTTTCTATTTCCCATATGTGCCATTTTTAACAATATCCTGCATAAAAGATAGATTTTTAAAAATAATTGGATATTATAGGAATAATACTGCAATGATTCTCTCTGTAGGGATATCTTTGTACATTTACATTAGTATTTAATAACTGTATTTTCAGATATACAGATTACTAGTCTAATAGTGTCTCAGCTAGGGATTCTATTGTTGGGATAAAACATCATATCAAAAAGCAATTTGGGTAAAAAGAGTTTATTTCCTCATCCAGGCAAATCAGGATAGGAGCTTGAGGCAGAAATCTAGAGGTACTCTGCTGGAGCAGAGTCCATAAGAGAGTGCTGCTTACTGACTTGCTCCTCATGGCTTGCTTAATCTGCTTTCTTACACCAGCCCAGATGGACAACCAGCCTAGGGGCAGCATGGCCTACAATAATCTGGGTCCTCCTACATCAATCATAGTCAAGAAAACTCACCACAGGGATGCCTACAGGCCAATCAAATGGGGAAATTTTCTCAACTGAGGTTCCCTCTTTCAAAAAGAACCTAGCTTGTGTTAAGCTGACATAAAACTAGCCAGCACAGAAGGTGTGTGTGTGTGTGTGTGTGTGTGTGTGTGTGTGTGTGTGTGTGTGTTGGTTACCCATTTGGATATGTATGCTTAATTCTCCATCCACTGAATTTGTATCTATTTTTGTGCCCCAAAGAAAGAAAAGAGTTCTGTGCCTTTCCTAATCCCCCACAAAGTAGACTATTGGACTCAAATAACACGACCAATGAAAAATGGTTTTACAGGGTAGACCAATTTACATTTTTTATTATGAGTAATATCGATCAAAACTTTTATATTTTCAAAAGTTCTTTGCAATTTAAACTTATGTTAACTAGTGACTTCTGAACTCCATTTCTATCAAGTTATTGATGTTTTCATGGAAGTTCTTTTAGTGTTAAAGAAATTAATCTTTATTTTTAGGGAGTTAAAAGCACTTATTTTCAGTGCTTATGAAGTTTACCATCCCAGATTCTCAATAGACTTTTCAAATGGGAATAGATTTAAATTTCAAGGAAAAATGAATGGAGCACCAAGTCCCTACATCTGCCCACCCTAGTTTTCCCTACTATTAATATCTTACTTTAATTTAGCTTTGTTGATGGCTAAATTGTGATATATAATTATTAACTATAGTCAATGTATGTAGCTTTCACTTATTTCTACCCATTAACTGGTATGTTCCATGATCTTTGCACATTACATTCAGTCATGCCTCCATAGTCTATTCTTGATGTCACATGCTCCTAGACTTTCTTCTTTTATGACCTGGGCAATTTCAGTAAAAATGTTGTGATGTTTTATACAATATCCTTCTAGAGGAGGCTTGTCTGATATATTTCTGGTCATTAGACTTAGAAGCATACACACTGTAAATGTGAGTTATTATTATTGCTAATGTTGCCTTTGGGTAGCTAGTAGAGGTGTTCAGGTGCTTCAGCCAAGCAATGACTCTGCTTCCCTCTTACTTAACAATTTGGAAGGAATCATTGCCTGTAGTTCACACCTAGGAATTTGATTTTTAGAACCTCTGTTTGTAGATAGAGGATCTTTGTGAATTATTGGGAAATCACCTACATCTACATACTCAGAGAATCTTTGTGAATTATTGGGAGTTCTCCTACATTCTCAACTTGTCTGTTCTCCCCATGTGCAAGTAAATGTTAGTTTATTCAATCATTTGTTTATGTCAGTGTGGACTCTTGAATATTTGTGTTATACTTTTGCTTATAATTATATACTATTTTACTTATTTTGCTGTTCTAGCTAATCAAGTCCTCTACTAGAGGAGAATTTTAGTGTGGTTGTATATACTGGGCCTTTGGGAACTCTTTCTGTTGGTTCTGTATTCCTTTTGTATATCCCTGACAGTGCACATTTGCTTGTTTTATAAGCATTTCTTCATTTTTTACTATATCAGGATGCTCTAGCCTAATATCTTCTATTTATCATAACTCAGTCCTAAGTTCAATTATTTATTTTCAAGGATCCCTCTTTTCTCATTGGAAAAACCAAGGTCTAGTTTCAAAGTATGTTCATTGCTATTAGAGCATCATTTCTTCCAGGACCTTTTCAACTGATTAAACAAGGGTGTGTGTGTGAGAATGTGTGTGTGTGTGTGTGTGTGTGTGTGTGTGTGCGCGCGCGCGCACGCACACATGTGCAATCATTGGTTCTATCTATAGTTTTTCCATGTGCAGAAGGCCCTGTAAGTGAAGTCATATGATATGTACTATTTTTTGAAGATCACTAAGAAGTGTATACTTAAGATCCATCTGCATCATTGTGTGGCTTACTAGTTCTTTTCTTTTTATTATTGTATAATTACGCAATATATGTACACCTGTCTATTCATTTATTGAAGGAAAGTTTAATCACTCTGGTTAAGAGTAAATAGGAATAAAATGGTACTAAGTCTTTGTGTGGAAATGGTTGTGCGTGCATAAATAGGCTTTTAAATCAAGTTGGAAGATACCAAGAAGAATGTTTGTTGGGTTGCATAGTAAGAGTGTGTTTGACTTGATAAGAAATTGCCAATCTCCCTTTTAAAGTTTCCACACAATTTTACATTGCCATCACAATTATTGAGTGCTCAAACATAAATGGAGCTTTTTTATTAGCCTCTCCAAGGCCCCCAAAGCATTGCTGAAGAAGAGACAGAAAGAATGGATGCTGGAAGATGAGGAGGGGTGCTGTGAAATATCGCCATTCATACATGGCACAGAAGCAAAGCCTTTGAAATCTTGAACACCCAGAAGCTATGCATACATGTGCCACGTATGTTCAAGGTTGGAACCTCTGACACCCTATCATGCATGGGGGGATACATCCGTGAGGTCTCAGTCCTTCCAGAGGAGCTATTGACAGTGGGGGGAGAGGGTGACATTTTTTCCCAGTGAAGTAGACACTGGTGAGTTACCTCTCGCAAATAGGTTCCATCCATGCCAATGCAAGTGATCCTAACTAAACTCACAGGATCAAAAACAGGCAGAAATATTTTTTATTTTAATAAACTCAAATGTACCAATATTATTAAGGATTATATTTTTATATGTTCATCAGAAAACCTATAGCATATAGGCTTTATCTTTTTGAGAAGTTTCATAATTTCATATTTTATACTTAAACCTTAAACCAGGCCCATTTCCTGGTTAATTTTTATAAAAAGAGAAGGTGTTTCTTTTAAGCCTGTAGAGGTATAATTCTCTAGCCCCATGTGCTATTGTGCATCAAGTGCCTAGTGCTTTTGTACCATTTTTCAAAGATCAGATGACTGTAACTAAAGTCTATTTTTTATGTCTCCAAAACTGTCAATTCTGCTTAAAACTTTTGATTATGTGTTCTGTATATAAAAGTCTAAAGTTGTTAAGGCTATTTAAAAATGTATCATGTCTTTGATTGGTATTTTAGACATATACAATTTTATCTTAATTTGATCTCTTCAGTATTGAATAAAGAAAATAGTTAATGAACTTTCATCTGGGAGTTTCAGAGTCGCCTGAACACTGCGTGTCTTAAACTCCATCATTTCTACACTGACACCAAATGCCATCCTTCTCATATATACAGTGTGGGATGAAGACAGACTGGCTCCATTTCTCCCTTACTTCTTTCCCTCCACTGATACGTTTCCCTGTTAGATGTCAACAGCACACTCTGTAGATTAATATTCATCTATAGTAAGTCTTAATATTTATTAGACTACTTTCCCTTTACTATTGTTACTTTTCAAATTTTGTTAGATATTTCTTTTTTTTAAGTGAGAAGTTTTGTTAGAAAGGGGAGGGAGGGAGAAGGAAATAGAAAAGAGGTAAACCAACAGAGAGAGAACAGAAGAGAAGAGGGAGGCAGGAAAAGTTCTGTCTGCCCAAACAGAACAGTGGGAAGCTTGTTAGATACTTCAAAGTGGTTATTTTTCCATATCATATTACTTTTCTGTAATCAACATATATTCTTAAAATATGAAAAAGTCCACTCCAGTTTATCTATTTCAAAATAATGGTTTCGTTTTCTAAGGTCCAAATTGATATTAAACTAAGAATAACTGTCTTCCATCTAATATTGAATTTTCCAGTCCAATAATACAATAGCCTGTGCATTATTAAAAACTTAATTTTGGTCTCCCAATAGTACTTTAAAGTTATTTTCACAAAAATGCTATCCAGTAAGTATATTAAGTGAAAATGATCTAATCATACCCATCACAAAGCCAAATTGTCAGTCTGGATAAAAAAATAAATAAAACCTCCATTTGCTGCCAACAGGAAATACTTTAAACATATATATTCTTACTATATCTATATATTAAGAATAAAAGCAAGGAAATGATGCAGAATGTTGTCATTGATCAAGGCGAAGAGGCAATTCCATGTGACAAAGATATTAACACATCAGGAGAACATAGTTCCAATATTTATTCCACAGCAACAGCATTGAGAAACCTGATGGGACTATAAAAATATGCAAGTGAATCCATGCTTACCTGTGTTGGTAATTTCATATCTCCCCTTCTAATAATTGATATAAAATTATTAAAGAGACAGAAGACTTGCACATCACCATAAGCCACAGGAAAACCACAAAGGCCTCTTTGATGAGGGATATCCTTCTGTATATATGTTTCTCGTATTGGTTAATAAATAAAACACTGTCTGGCCAATGAGGCAGGAAAATAGGTGGGACTAGGATGAGAATTCTGGGAAAGGTAGGCAGAGGGAGCCCATAAAGTCAATTGCCATGTAAGGATGGGGAAGAAAGGACACAGCAGGCATTCTCCAGTAAGATAAGATCATGTTGCAATACATAGGTTAATAGAAATGGATTAATAATTAAGTCAGAGCAAGCCCATAAGAAGCCCTAGTCATCAGCCAAGTGATTTATAACTAATATAGTTATAAAGACAAGAACCTCTGCAACACCTCTTGGCATCCATAGGGAATTCCCCCAATTGTTCAAAGAAGCAAGTCTGCAGGATGCGTTCCTAGCTAGGAGCTAGGAGTAGAGAGAAGGAATGCTGGTTATTTTTCCTTTAGGATCGGGGCAAAGCAGTCAAGGCACACCCACACTTATTCCCAAATTCCTTGATAACTTCTCACTGGAGGTCCTAATCCAGAGAAATTATAGTGAAAGGAGAGGAGAGAAGGAGAAGGAGATGGGGAGGGTAAGAGAGAGGAAAAGGAAGAAGGGGATGGAGAGAGGGGGCAGAGAGGGGATGTCCAAAGTAGAAAAGAAAGAAGGAAAATATTGAGTTAGCACACAAGTGTCCATGTAGAAACCCCAAAGGGTGTACACAAAGCTACTAGAATTATATAAATGATCTTAGAAAATTAACTTAAAAATAGTATTTCTATCTACTATAGATGAACACTTGGAAATATAAATTAAACAGTTCCACTTACTACAGCATCATAAACATGACTCGCTAAGAAAATACTTCTCAAGATTTGTATGCTGCAACGATAAAACATTAATGAAAGCTATCAAGAAGGCTCTAAATAAATGTGGAGATATGTCTACAGATCTATAAATTCAATGTAACCCTATTGAAAATTCTAGCATGTCTTTTAGAGATCAGAAAGCTGATTACAAAATCTATATGGAAAAGTAAAGGAATTAGTACAGCTTGGGCATCCTTACAAGCACACAAAGGGCAACTGATCCCTTGTTTTGAAACTCTAAAACTACACCAATTAAAGCAACATAATATTTGGAATGATGAGACATTCTGATGAATAGAACACAAGAGAAATAGCACGGATAGATCCAAACATTTATGATCAATCACTTTTCAGTGCCAGATCCACACAGTTTGATAGATAAAGGATAGACTTCTTGGGAAATGTTGATAGACCAGCTGTATAACTACATGAAAAGCAAACAAACAATAAAAAAAGCAGAGTCTCAGCCATTATCTTATAGATAATAACTGTGTATAGGATCTCTAATAACTATTATCCTTGTTCATCAACATATAATGTATGCTATGTATTAACAATAATGTGAATCACAGGACTAAATAAAAAAAACCAAGGCTAGAGATAATTTTACCTTTGTTTAGAAAATGATATTTTTTAGAGAAGACAAAAGACATCACAAGCTAAAAATTTTTAGAAATAAGTTAAATTTAATCAAAATGAAAATTTTCACATTTGAACCTTAAGAAAATAAAAAGGGAAATCATCACAGATAAATGTCTGCCAAGAACAACAGAGGGAAGACATTTCTCCAGAATGCCTAGGAATGTGTCTTTGCTCTTAAATGCCTTAGGTTTGATGTGGTATTACATGCTTGGTTTTGTCTCTGCTCACTCTGGCTTTAGTGAGATAATCAAAATGCTTACTAAGGCATTTATGGTCTCAAGTTTTGTGCTTAGGTCTTTTATATAATTGTATTGATTTTGGTGTATGATGTGAAAATCTAATTTTTCCACATGGATTTACAGTTTTCCTTGTGTTTTCTCCATTGTAGCCTTGTAAAATATTAATTGGTAGTCTATGCTCTCCTTTGGCCTACATATCTGTCTTCAATAACATACTGTTTTTGTTACTATATCTTTGTAACATGTTTTGAAAACATAATGTATACATTTACAGTTTGTTTTGATTTGCTGAAGACTATTTTGTTGACCCCTGATCCTTTTTATGATACTATGTAAATTTTAGAATTAGTATTTCTGTTTTTATGAAAACTAGAAGAATTTTGATAGATATTATGCCAAGTGCTTATATTGCTCAAAGTAGTGTGGACATCTTAGTGGTGTTAATTCCTCTAGTCCATGAGCATATGACACTTCCTACTTCATTTATGTATTCCTCTATTCTTTTTAGAGTGGACTATAGTTTTGAGTGTTGAGGTCTTTTGCTTCCTTGATTAAATGTATTCCTAAGCTAATGTTACTATAAGTTGAATTGTTTTCTTTATTTCTCTTTGTGATAAATTGCTATGACTTTGATAACAATAAGTATAATCCTCCTGTGAAGAGACCTTAAATCCGATCAAAGAGTGACTGGTTACCCTATTGGGCATATCTTGTCCCACAAGTTGTTGTCTATTATTGTAGCTCTCAGAATTCAAAGCAGGGAAGATTGTTAATAACTTTACTCCCTTACTGGGTCAGTATCAACTTGATTTATCATATCCCATGACCAAAGTGTATAGAGCCTTACCATCAAGTTCTTATGGGCAATTAAGAATAATGATAATACCCTGTACATTTTTAGGAGTCTCAGATGCCCCTGACCAATAACTCCAAGGAAGATTCTGGGAAGAGCAACACACACACACACACACACACACACACACGGAGTGGAAAGAGAGAGAGGAAAAGAGAGTTATACAATGGTAGGTTCCCATATGACATTTTCAAACATCCTTAGTTTTAGTTATCTTTCTTCCCTGAACTGATCTCTGCCCTACCTTCCCATCCTTAAATTTCCACCCCTTTACCCATTCATACCATCTATGTTCAACTATCCCCAATCCTTAACATCTTTTTGAGCATTCAGAGTTTGGTCGCTTTCAGCAATGACAACAAATAATGACAGAGATGGTATTTTTCTGGAAGAAAAGGATGACCACCTCATCAGCTGGTTGATGTGATTTAAGGAAAGCAACATAGTAACCAAAATGTATGTTCAACCAGGCAATAAACTGGCCTCCACCTTGCTGTCCATCAGTGATAAGGCACTGGGAAGGCGGTTACAGGTCACACACTAGGAAATAGGTTCAACCACAGCTGCTTCTATAATATAATCTTAGGCTGTTATAACTCCTTAGCTGTGGGGATTTCATTACAGATACTGTGGTTAGCTTTATCAAGGTCACCCCATTGTGGTGCAAAAATAAAGATATTTTCCTGGGATCAAAGGCCTAAGAGATCTTTCTTTTCAAATAACTTTCACTAAAACCCACCCACATTCCCCAGTTGGCACGAAAAATATGGAGGTTTGTAATCAAAATGTACAGAAAGAAGGAGGGCTGACAGACCTTTAGCTGGTTGACTGGAGACCTGGAGACCTGGGTTATCTCAATCCAGTTGAAGAAAATCTGGAAGGGCTCTCTCTTCCTGGTGAGCCCTCCTGCTATCCCTGTGAGAGGACTGGAGCAGGTTCCAGTTCCATTTTGGTCATGCCTGTTGTTTACAGTAGGCACTGACTGGTATAAGAAACATTTCGCTAAGCCAGAAAAACTCCATTGGATAACCATAAATGAATTAGTACTCAGTGTTTTACAGGCCTGCATTGTATTCCCAATGATGATGAACGTGACCCACTGCAGAATAAAAAATGGGCCATGGAAATCTAGACAAATGTTAGCTGTCAGCTCTGCCACCTTGGAAATTTCCCTCAGTTTGTATGTGCAAATCAGATGAAGATGTAGAAAGTGTTATGGTCTTAAATGAGGAAAGATTCTTCAGGTCAGTGCAGACTCCTCAAAGGAGGCTAGCGCATCAAGCCCAAGCCAGCCAATAGTCACAGACATTAAGGTCCTGTAATTGTGGCTGCTGAATCACACAGTTCCAACCCAATATGATGTCAGGTTTGCTGAAAGCAATTTGAGTTCATTTGCCAGTGTTGAGAGCAATCGTTGTACTGTTCCCAATGGAAAGTGGCTGTACCTCATCTATTGGTGTGGGGCAGCTTTCCCTAATCCCCCTGATTCTTCTACTCCCACTTCCCAACCTCAGCTACTTTAACATAGAGATGATTTGGGATGGGCTCAAGGACTACCTCATGTCTAATAAGCACCAACAGCCACCTGTCTGAGCATGCTAGAGAAGGCAGTGTTGGGAGCAGGTGCCCCATTACCCATCCTATACGTTGCCTGGATTCGGCTTCTAGAGCATGAGCAAGGATAGGAACAATGTGGGAAATTAACATATTCTTGGGGTGGAATATTTTTAGGTCAATCAATGTCCTGTTGCTGTGGCTTGCACTGCTGACTGTGTAAATGAAACAGAAGCGCTCCTCATTTAATCATGTATGTCTCCAAACTCCCAGGGGACATCTTATGGTCGTGGTGTACACAACTGAACACTGTGTTTCTTCCTAACATGCATACTTAGGATATTTGCGAGTTATTTGAATTTCTTCTTTGGAAGCTTATCTATTAAGATCTTGTGCTCATCTTTAATTGTACTATCTTGTTGAGTTTCTTTAGTCTCTTATGCATTTTCGATAATAAGCATTTGTCAGATGTTTTCTTTCATATCATAAATTCTTTCTTTGTTCTATTATTTACTTTGCTGATCAGAAACTTTTCCACTTATTATAATTTGACTTACCTACTGTAAGTATGGAAAAATGTAGCCTAATTTTCCCTAGACTCTGCCCCCTAGCAGTGAGTAGGCAAAAGGTCATTCTTGACTGTTTACGACAGGGCGGTTTACAGACAGCACCTATGAGTGCATGAGAACAGGAAATGAGCCAAGCCACACTACCCAGGAGTCCTATTGAAAGCAGACTTCCTGGGCTAAGCGCGGGCTTGGATAGTTCAAATTGATTGGTCCACTATTGCGGTAAATAAGGATCAGGATAAACAAATAGGCTCCACCCCCCAATGGGCGTGGTCAGTGCTACAGAAGGACTACCTCACTACAGTCCACACTGGATGCTATGAGATGATTGGTTTGTAATGCATGGGCTTTGTTGTAACCCTATAAAAGGTACCTGAACCCTGTACCCAGGGTTCCAAGTCCTCTACCCCACGTGGAATATGGCTGCGGACCCCAGTGCACTGGAATATAAAAGACCTCATGCTTTTGACCGCTTCTGGTGAGTGATTGGGGGGGGGGGCACCTTTCCTGAGTCGGGGCATGAGGGTCCATGCCCTCTGCGGGTCTTTCACTACTTTTGCCTATATTGCTCCTATTGTGGGATCTCATTCAAAAGAAACATTGTCACTACTGTAATCTGGGTAGAAATGAAAATGTTCTAAGAGACACTTGTGTCTCTCCATCTGACTTTCAGATTATTGAAACAATGAACCCCAAGGAAATGTGGGTTTCTCCAGCGATCTCATGCTTAGAGAAGGCGAGGGATCTAGCCAGAAGGAAGCTTGTCTTTTGAAAAGAGATTCCACACAGCTGGAACAACATCTCAGACCCCTTCCATAATGAAACTGAAACCCAGATAATGCTGGGTCAGTGGTGGCTGTGGCCTCACCTAACCTGGACTCTTTAGCTCTGGGAATCTTTGGCCTGTTTCTTTTGTCTGTTTGTTTGCATTTTGCCATTTTGTTTTTGACTTTGACCTTACTCCAGGACTTGAGGGATTTGCTGATCTTTATTGTCCCTCTTATCAATGTGACCACATTGAATGCATCTCCTTTTTGGGCTTTGCATATGTACTTTAGCTCTTTTGTTGGCTTATTTAATGGCCAGATCTGACATGGGCACAGGCTGTGGTCCCCAAATCTGATAACAATACCAATGTCATAAAGTGTTTCTATTATGTTTTCTTTAGGTACTTTTATAATCATGGTCTTACATTTTAAGTCTTTAAAGCATTTTTTGCACTAATTATTGCCTAGGCTAAGAGACAGGGGTCAATCTTCTGCTTAGGAATTTCCAGTTTCTCCAAGATCATTTAAGGAGAAGACTCTTCCAATTGTAGGATTTGGTGACTTTTAAAATAAATCGGTTGGTTCCCAGCATATGGATTCCTTCCTGGGATCTCAATTCCATGTCACTAGTTTATGCATTAGTTAACTATAGTCTTAGTAGTTTTTCTTTCATATGAGCTAGATTTTGACATCTTCTGTCCAAAGCCTTTACTACATTGACGATGATGTTACAAGGCTGAATCTCAATGACTCTGGTTGTAGTGTGGTCGCACTACTGCTAGAAGAGGGCATTAGATAAACCACAATGAAGCTTAATCCCTCTTCTTCTAAGGAAGACTTCGTTGGGCTTTTCCAGCAGATTCTTCATTCTCAGGTGGATCTTTAAAAGCACCAAGGCTGCACTTGTCCAAAGTGTGTGACTGATCTGAGAAGTCTTGTTACATCCTGGGACTTATGACCTCATTCTGTTGGAAAGTGGTCACCAAGCATCAGTAGTCAAATGAAAATACCATTGTTAAAGGCTTAGCCAGGATGGCTCCAGCAGCATATTGAATGCAGATGGGTAATTGGCAGTTGTCCTCCCTCCAGGATAAAGTTTGCCTATCACTGCACCACTTTGGAAGAGTATTGTAAAGCACCTGTTAAAGCAGTGTCACAGATATGCCATGATGCAGCAATTTCACCTTTAGATGGAAATAAAAATGTATACATGCATGAACAAAAAAATAATACATATATACATCAAATGATACCGGTAACAATATTCATTTTACAATTATTCACTGTAATCAAAAACTGGGAATAGCATAAACGTACCCTAACAATAGAGAAAATAAAAAAATCTCAGCATATTTATGTGACAGAATATTATATGTTATTAAATAAGTAGATTACTGTTATAAGACTATCAATGGATTTTGGAAATATGATTTGAGCAAAAAAAAATCAATCACAGAATAATGTGTACTGTATTATTCCATTGAACTGAAATTCAAAAGAATTCAAAACAATCCGGGGGCGTAAAGATGGGGAGGAGAGGCTCGATGCCAGTGGCTTTCTGACTTCCTAATCTGGTGGCAGCTGCGTGTGTGACTTTGCTTTATAAAAATTCATCAAGCTGTCGAAGCAGCATTTGGATAAATTTCCCTGTATCTATTACACTTTAATCAAAAGTGCTATGAAAAAAATTAGAGCTGTTGCTAATAAAATGTGATGGAGACTGGGGCAGATCCACAAACAGGAAAGTGATACACTAGCCCTGGGTGGTAAGGAAGCATGAATCCAATGTCAGTTTCTAACATATTAAACTCCTTTCTAAATCAAAAGTGAGACATGCCATGATTTCTGGAATTCAAATTTGATTTCATGGATTATCCTTTCTATAAAAGTTTGGAAAAGTGGAGAATCCATTTACATTTATAATTCCGGGTAAAACAGACAGACATTCCTTTGTCTAAAACCTACATTATGGCAGCAGCCAATATTACTGTCTATTATCAAGCAATAAAGATACATTTGCATTAACAGTATAATCATCTGCAAACACTAGCATTGAATTTTTTCAAGACGTTCTAGAAAGCACAATGAGGAAGGAAAATTAAATAAAAATTAACAACTTGAAGTTAATACTCTCTGTTAAGATTGCCATGATGGTGCACATCTTTATTCCCAGCACTCAGGAAGCAGAGGCAATGAGTTCAAGGCCAGCCTGGTCTACCAGACCTACATAATGAAATTCTGTCTCAATAATGATTGTGATTGATGATGATGATGATGATGACAATGAAATAATAATCTCTGTTAAAGTAAGATGTACCATATGCCTAAAATATAAAATAATGAACTCATTAAAGAACTATTTAGTAATATTACCTTTCAACAAATTGAATAATTAAAAAGACATGTATTTAAAAGTAATTCAAAGAATACCAAAGAAGAGGGTTGGAGAGATGGCTCAGTAGTTAAGAATATGTACTGGGCTTGCAGAGGACCTGAGTTCATTTCCCAGCATACACATCTGGTGGCTCACAACCACCAGGAACATCATCTCTGCAGATCTGATACCTCTGGCCTCCACAAACACCTATACTTACATGCATATATAACCCCCCATGAAACACATACACACATAATTTAAAATAAAAATTGAAATATAACTTTCATGGAGATTCAGTAAAAAATGAAAGGCATTTGTAATAAATGTCCAACAAGGTGTATAAGATTAAGATACGATTTCTAACTAGAAAATGGGTCTTCTGTAGATGTTCTTTTTCTACTATACAAATTTAATGCTTATAGTTTTACCAATAAACACACCTGAATCTGGGAATTTCACAATTTTATCCCATAACGTGCCTGGAAAAATATGCAGGTGAAAATCATTATGAGAATTATGAAAAGTGAATAAGGATGGATGACTCATGGTACACCTATTAAAATGTGCAATGAGGCTGCAATAATTAAGATAGTGCTGTGTTAGAATAAGAGCTGGCAGATTAATGAAGCCACTATGATGTCCACAAACATCATGTGTGTGTGTGTGTGAGAGAGAGAGAGAGAGAGAGAGAGAGAGAGAGAGAGAGAGACTGCCTCAAAAGATCTGCTTCAAAGATAGCAAATGAAATTAAGGTAAGTTACCCAAATCCTCCCCAACCATAAACATCATTCTACTGTGTTCAACATGGACATCTCGCTTACATGTGGTCTTGTAAAATGGTCATATTCTACGCACACTTCACTTCTCTTACTTTACTCACTCAACCTTTGACATGAAAATCTATTCAGGTTTCCATATGGAAATTTAGTCTTCTCTTGTCTGGAGCACATGGCACTCTTTGGCATAGATATACAACATTTTGCCTATTGCATCCTCTGTATACAGAACTGGGCACCCAGACTGTCCCAGTTTCTCATCAGACATCCTCTGGGCCAGGAGATTTGCAAGTATATGAGATGCCTTCTTCCTCCTGATTCTTCTGTTTTTGTCTGGAACTTACACCTTCTCTTGGACATGAGTTTTTACCTCTTCAGGATGAGTTCTTTCCCCTTGGCAGTGATACACCCTTCCATCTCATCTGGGGCTAGAACTACATAGCCTGGTACATACTGGCTGTGACATCTCCCTTGTCTCTCTGGTGAGTCTAGATTAGCACCATCAAAGGAATCAAGAGGTGTGGTGAAATATAAATACTATAGTAAATATATTGCGAAATATAAATTACAGAAAATTTTCACACTGAGAGGCAAGGTATGCTTCAGAAAACAGTATTTTAAGATCTATTTCATCAAGATTAGAATTAGAATTTTGCAACCCACATTTCTAAACCTCAGCTTTCTTGCTTGGGCAATGTTAATATTGGTACCTAGTGCATCACAGAGGGTTAAGGCTTCAATGAGATGGTTCATCGAAATATATTACTTCTGGGCATTGGTGGCACATGCCTTTAATCCCAGCACTTGAGAGGCAAAGGCAAGTTGATCTCTGTGAGTTCAAGGCAAGCCTGGTCTGCAGAGATAGTTCAAGGACAGGCTCCAAAACAATACAGAGAAACCTGTCTCAAAAAACAAAACAAATATATATATATATATATATATATATATATATATATGTATGTATGTATATGTATATATGTATGTATATATATATGTACATATATATATATATATATATATATATAGAGAGAGAGAGAGAGAGAGAGAGAGAGAGAATGTATATTACTGATCTGTAAATATATAGGGCCAAGTTTTCAAATATACAAAACCAGAGGTCCAGTGGATTTTGCCTAAAAGTCCTGCATCCTGGCCAGTTAGTCCCTTGTAGGTTTCTATCCTATTTACCTTTTAATTAAAGTTCCAAGCCACTTCCTTTCTATTCTCTAACTTTTCTTTTTTCCATAGGACTTTTTACTTTCAAAGAAGTTTGATAATTTGGGCATTTGTTCACTGCTAGTTGTCTGTATTTCCTTCACAGATCCTATTGAGAGCATGGACCTATTATTTCCTTGCTGGTAGATTGTGAGTTCCTGAAAGTAGCAACTAGGCTGGATTTAATGACAATTTGTGTGTGTGTTAACTTTGATCATGGGAGAGCTATTATGCCGATTAGTTTTATTTCACCTTGGTACAAGCTAGAGTCATTGGAGAGGAGAAAGCCTCCATTGAGAAAATGCCTCCATAAGATCATGTAGGCAAGCCCATGGAGCACTTTCCTAACGAGGGATTGATGTGGGAGGGGCCAACCCACTGTGAGTGGGGCCACCCCAAACAGGTGGTTCTGGATTCTGTAAGAAAGCAGGCTGAACAAGCCATAATTGATAAGCCGGTAAACAGCACCCCTCCATGGCTTCTCCCCTCCATGGCTTCTGCATCCGCTCCTTCCTCCAGATCCATTCCCTGCTTGATTTTCTGCTTTGGCTTCCCTAGGTGGACTATTATTTAGGCTGTGTAAGCTAAATGAATCCTTTTCTCCCCCCAAGTTGCTCTGGTCCTGGTGGTGTTTCATCACGCGGCAGTCAAAACCCTCACCAGGAGAGCTGTTCTTTAGATACCTAGAGCTCCATGATAAACTCACAAGTTCTGGAAGATGCTCAGAAGAGTTGGTCATGCAGGGGTCAGATCTGCCCAGAAACCTACCTGTTGTTAAGGAGAGGCTTCAGATGCTGGTGTTTATGGGTCTATGGAAGAGATGCCCAAGAGCTGACCATCTGAAAAGAACACAAGTACATATGAGGGGCAGGAATCTGATCCCATGTCTCACCTCCACTTTTCTCTTCTCCCTTGGCCTCCCCCTTTCTTCATCTTCTCTGCCCTCCTCTCTCTTCCCATGCATTGCTTCCTCTGCTTTGGGATGTCAGGGTCTCCACACATTTGTGAGCATCTTCACGATCAGCAAAGCTTATGAAAACCCAGTTGTTAGCTCTTCCCTGAGTTGTTGGTTCAATACATCGGGAAGGGGCCTGGAGAGTGTGCATTCCTGTTTCCTTTAAAAACAAAATGAAACAAGAACCCTTGTTTGCTTGTCACTGAGACAAGGTCTAACTCTGTATCGCAAGCTAGCCTAGAACTTGTGATCCTTTTGCTCCAACCCATCCAGTGTCAGTATGGCAGGTGTAAACAATCATGCTTAGTGAGAGGATTCCTTTCTAGCTCTCTTAGGTGCTGCTGCTGCTGCTGTGGTGGCCCTGGACCACTTCTTGAGAATCACTTCTTAATAGACAGCTCATCCTCCCCAGTCAACCTCTTACTGTATTCCCCTGCCTGCTTCTCTGTGATCCTTCTCTTTCATTGTCCCACCCCTCTATGCACAAATGATGCATGCATACATACAAATACATGTGTGCTCATATGCACACATCATATATATTACATTATAGAAGTATATATAAAGTGTGTGTGTGTGTACAAATATATGTATATTTTCTGTCTTCCATTATTGTGAGGTCAGTAATTTTCCTTTTGTGTAACTTGTAACTGGAGCAGATCAGAGAAGGAAACCCCAGGTCCCATTGGCTGCTATACTATATCCCAGGCAGAAATTCTCTTCTCTCCAATGCACTTCTGAAGCCCTTGTGCCACCTCCCTGCTGCTGAGTGTGATGCACTTATAGTTAAGGTGGGAGCTGGAGCCCCAGGTCCCTCCACAGGACAGGACAGGCCTCTGCTCCTCCCCACAGAGAATGCCTACAAATCTTCAAAGACCACAAAGGTAGGGGGAGCAATGATAGAAAGTGAATCCATTACGGGGCGTATAAGCTGACAGCTTCAAAAATAATGATCTGGCTTTCCTCTTATTTAAAACCATCCAGCTGCCCTGCTGCTTTTCATAGCTTCTGCAACTGACACTCACTAACGTTTGGAATTAAAAATACATAAGTGTTCGCTGAAAAGCTGCTAATTTGAAGGTCATTAGCAGCCCCAAACATATTTCTTTTATTTATAAAAACTGCACGTAATAAGGCTATTCAAATTTACCCTCATCCCTGGCTCTTCCCTCCAGGGCAAAGCTGCCTGCCTCACCTTGGCCCTGACAGTATGCCCTCCTCTTGGCCTTCACTTCCCTGCACCTGCCCTGTGCCTGACACCTGCCCGGCAGCCTGTGGTACCCAGAGGAGCCTCTGATTGGGATGATGTACATGTCCATTAGAGCTGGTGAAATGGTAGTCCCGTCTTCCCAGGAAAGGGCAATCCCAGCAGTTAAGCAAGGATAGGTTCAGAAGCACTTGCCATAGTAATGGGGATACTTGGGGAAATTTCCCCCGTGGCTGCAGCTTTGTGTCCTCAGTGCTTAGGTCTGTGTCCCTGCAGCCTGGGAGGCACACCTCTCCCTGGAGCTTGTCATGCTCCCACCCTTGCAAATTCCCTGCTGCGTCACTGTGATGGCCACCAGTCAATGCTCACAGTTGGCCGGCCCTCTCTGTGTGCTTTCCACACCTCCATCATCTCTGCATGCCCTGGAGATTTGGCTTTGCAGGGCTGCCAACAGCTGCACCCTAGGGCCTATTCTTAATGTGTGCATAAAACTGCTCTTACTTAACTCTCTGTCCCCCTGGTGGCTTCCCTCTCAGCCCAGTCCTCTGTATGGCCTCAGCTGCCTCCTTTCAGCTGTTGGTTTCATGAGGGAAATTACCAGGAGCCCAGCCTGTCAACAGCCTTCTTGCAAATCCTACTAGGGGGATGGGGAGAAGGCAGGGAGGCTGGGGGTTGCGGTTGCCATAGAAATCTAGAAATGGGACTGACAGTTGAAAAGCATCTCAGGGAGCAAAGAAGAGGAGAAGGAAAGGGGTGAGTCTGTGTGAGTGGGAGCTGACCAATGGGAAGTCACACTGAGAACATTTGGGAGAGGGGCATGTGGACCTATTTGTTCTAGCTCAGGGTTTTGAATTCTGCCAGTAGGAGCAAGACTGAGCAAAGAATGGAAATGAGGGATGACCCAGAGTCTACAGAAATGTACCAGGGCCTGGGGCAGTCACTATGCCCCAATTCATGGGATGCCACCAGCTCTCTGGCCTGGAGACAGGAATAGCCCTGTGTATGAGGTGTCCTTGAGTCCCTTCAAGAATTGGGCTGGGCAGAAAAGGGAACACAGTGTGTTCTTCAAGATTTTACACACACACACACACACACACACACACACATTCATTTGAGCTTTCTTAACTGATTCTTTTCCTGTTATTGCTTCTTCTAATTGCATGCGCACAGCTTCCTTTTGCTCTCACTTCTTAGTTTGGACGGGAAAAGGGACAACTTCCCCATTGTGGGTGAAGTAGAGCAGTCCTTAGCCCAGGCCAGATGAATGGCTCAGTGAGAGGGGGTGATAACATTCCCAGCAAGGCCAACAGAGAGGTGATGGTGAGGTGGGGTGCTGGCATGATGCCAAGCCCTGGAGATAATTCCTCCATGGTCAAAACCAGTATTCCCACATGTAGGAGTGGATGCTGTCTGAAAATAACACTGCACTTGCCCGTCAGCTCCCTAGCCAGGAGGCCCAATCTTTAAAACCAGTCTCTGGGCCTTTGTTCAGTGGCCCTTCTCACACCATTTGTGGGGTGTAGAGATGTTGGTACAAGATCTTGGGTCAGGCTAGCCTCAAACTCATTATGTATCTGAGGTTGTCCTTTATTGCCTGATCTTCCCAGGTCTCCTTTCCAAGGGATTATAATAGACAATGTTACCACACCTGTGTAACACAAATTAATAAAAGACCCAAAGACAGATATTGGGGCTCAAATTTCAACTTGAGTGTCAGAAAAGAAAAACAGCTGGCTACAAGATTTTTTTACTTCTACCTCAGGCTGAATGGGCTGATCCTGTCTCCATGAGCTCTCACTAAGCCTCAGACTCTAATTTCTCCTCAGTGTGGCTGTATGAATAGCTCCTACTGACTTTTATACCTATAGTGCTGGGATTAAAGGTGTGAGCTATAATTCTCTTTTAGAATGATTCAATCCGGGTGGCCTTGGACTCACAGAGATCCATCTACCTCTTAATCCTGAGCCCCAGGATTAAAGGTGTGTGCTACCACCTCCTAGCTTCTGGCTACTGGCATTAAAGGTGAGTGTCACCACTGACTGATCTTTACAGCTTGAGGCTTGCTTTGCTTTTTGAATCCTCAGGCATGCTTTAATAAATCATACGTGACATATCACTACGTATTTGGCCATCTCCATTTTCAACTTATTAATTTACTGTCTTTGGTGGTTTGAATGAAAATGACCCAGTGAGCATCAGGGAGTGACATTATTAGGAGGTATGGCCTTGTGGGGGGAAGTGTGTCACTGAGAGTGGGCTTTGAGGTTTCAGAAACTCAGGCCAGGCTCAGTGTTGCTCTTTCTTAGATTGTGGGCTCTATTAGAGAAAGATGGCTGAGAAGTCACAGGGATTTGGCACTTACTTACTACAATGAGTGAATGAAGAGAAGAATAAATACTTGGACTTCCTTGATGGGAGATGTCATTCTGTAAATGTGTTTCTCATAGTGGTTAATGAATAAAGCACTGTTGGCCAATAGGAAAGCAAGATAGGCAGGACTAGGAGACAAGGAGAATTCGGGAAGAGGTAGGAGGAGATTCAACATGTAGGACCAAGAGAGCAGATCCTCTCTCCAGTAAGATAAGACCATGTGGAAGTACTTAGATCGATAGAAATGGATTAATATTTAAGACAGAGCTAGCCAATAAGAAATGCTAGTAACAGGTCAATATCTTCATGTCTAATACAATGACCCTGTATGTTATTTGGGGCTGTTAAGGCTGTGGGAACAGGCTGGTGGGAAAACAACTCGTAACACTTCCTTTAACATTCTTCTCAAATGGCCCAGCTCTTGCTGCTTCTCCAGAGACAGGAGCATTTTCACAGTGATGGATTCCTTGGTACTGACTATTTCTTTTCCTGGTGCCTAGTCCAGGGCCACTGTGCTTTTAACACTGTTCATAGCCCTACTGCTTTTCCAATGCTCAAGAGTGGATGATACAGGCTTCCTTATTTCTACCTCTTTATGAGAAAAAGGAGTGTTTGAGTATGGTGCAAGCATCTAAAACTCACAAATGAGGATTATGTGACAACAGTAGTTAGAACCAGGATCCAGATTTACTTGATGAGATTTTTAGCAATATTTTCACTTCCTATTTTTGCCACCTCTCTGACCCCAAGCATGGCCCCTTTAGGCAAGCAACTATATGTAGATCGTCTCTGAGATGAGCAAGAGCTCTTACCAAGAGGTCTTACCAAGACCACTATCCATATAACACAAGAAATCCTGTTTTTGTAAATAAAATTTTATTGAAATATGGCCATACCCATTAATCCAAATACTGTCTGTGAATATTTTCACAGTACAATAGAGAGAGAGCTTAATTGTTGCAACAGAGATCACATGATCTAAAATATTTACCATCTGCTTTTAGACAGAAAAGAAAATAATTTGTCATCCCCTACGACACTGAATCTATAAGAGAAGCTCGATTTTGTAGTTCTTTTCCATGCTGAGTTTCCTGCTCAGAACCTCAAATGGTTAACTAACTCTCAGCACCATATGACAGTTTACAAATAAGACCAAAGGAATGATGTTCACTCAAATGAAATCAGCTGTACAGTAATGCCCCCTGGGCCAGACAAGTTAATGCTTGGCAAACTGCCCCTGTCTATGAAACATCCCAGCAGGAGCTAAACCCCATGGTGGGGATAAAAACAATAAAAAAGAAGAAAAATCTTGTTAATTGTTAAATTGGATGTCAGAGAGAATATCTTTCAAAGCTGCAGTAGACACTGCATTTGGAAAACATCATATTTGAGTGAGACTGGAGGTCACAATGAGGCAGGGGACCCTGCTCCCACTGGGAAAAGTGAATGCGGAGTTGGTGCCATCTGCCACATCCTTCAGAGAAACCTACTACAGGTGCCCTGTTCAGCTGCAGCACGCTCATCTATTGAGAGCACAGATGAGACCATGTGTGTGAGCTGGCATGCACAGAGGCCTGAAGAGCTGTAGTAAGCACGGCTCAGTCCTGAGCTTGGGAGAAGTGGCATCACATAGAGGGAAGGGGAATGTAAGTCCACAGTAGAACGCTTGCCTAGCATGCACAACAAAGAAGTACAAACAAAAAGATAATGAAAACCAGTGGATAGGAGTGGTTCTTTGTTTCTTAGGTGGGCAGAAAATGATGGCAAAAAGACCTGGGTTAGATTATTAAATTAAGTAGAGAATTCTTGGATTCTTATGCATGTAACTGAGAGTCTAAAGCTGGCCAAAGAGAAGACAAGACACGGTTTTACTTGAATAACTTCTTTCAAAAGAATGCTTCATAATTTCTGCTAGATAGTGCATAGTTTTTATATTAGACATATTTTTCTTAAGTATACATTACAATAAACATGTAACAATTGTAAAGAGTTTGGACACTTACATCCTAAAAATACTCTGCCATTTGATGGTTCACTCGGCACATCATGGAAGCCCAGCAGGTTGACCCCTGAGGATGTCTTTGCAGTCAGAGAAAATCTGTGGACAGTTATTTAGCTGAAGAAAACTCTCCTTGTTGACTGACAGGCCCAGAAATTGGGCTTTAATGAAAAGATTTCATTTACTACCAGGAAGAAAGGGCACTGGCCTGTTTGAATGAGCAAGCCATGTGCCCATGCAACACAGTGAAGAAAAATGTCTTGAATTCATCCATTGGTCCATCTGAAAGGCAGCCTGGGGATCCACCCAGGAACAAGAGGAGGCTTGAACCAGTCTTGGTACACATGCAAAGTAAGGGGCAGAAATTATTCTGATGATACATACACGCAACTGTGAAGTTCACAAAGCCCCCAATCCTGCAGAGATTCAGGAATGACCTTTATCAGAAGGTGAGGAGACATTTACTACAAACCCAAGGCCTGATTCATTTTCTATTTTTTGGCCATATTCCCAAATCCTTAGATAGAATAAACTAACTCACAATGGGATCAGGTTTTGACTATGCTCCAGAAAAACAAGAGCTGAGTTATGTGCCTTTATGTTGTTAATTTGTGGTTTATATGTAACCCTTCATTTCACCCTGGCAGATAATACCACCTCCAATTACAGACATATCATCTCAGAGTGTGCATAAATCATGTGTGCTTCATGATAGACACCACAGATACTCGCAGTGTGTAGGGTATTCTTAGAAGGCATCTATAACTTGGGTAGTGGAATTACTGGATGATTTAAAGACCACACTTCAGACAAATAATCTGAGTTCAAATCCATCTCTTCATCATGGTCTAGATTTGACCAAACTGCCTGGACATCTCTGAGCTGTTTAGTGAATTAATTCCACAAATGAGTATCACAAAGTTATCAGTTTGGCTTGACTTTGTAGTAAGCATACAAAAAAAAATTGCAATTGCTGTCATCAAGTCTGTCATTGAATTTGCGATTATTATTTTTGAGAACTTTTAAAGTGGTTGCAATTTCAGTCTCTACCCCAAGAGTACCTCCCCTAATGAGCTGCTGGAAAGACTTACTTTAAATTCTAAGTATAGAACACTTGCAGTCGACACTTTCACACCTAAACCTGATATGGGATTCCTAGTCAGCACATTCTCCAAACAGCTCTTGACTATGGTCAGAGATCCCTGAGATGTTTGTGATCAAGTAGGAAAGTACCAGCTGGCTGGGAAACCCTCCGGGGCTTTAGAGCTTGGTACTTGAATACTCAGCTTCCTGTATTCAGATATTTCCTACTCCATGTGGGGAAAGAGGCAACTGCTTGATCATGGGGTGGGCATGCTATCTTTGGGAGTCAATATAGGATCTCAGCAATTCAGCAATAGGTGAACTCCCTTCCTACATTCTCAAGTCCTGTCTGTCTGTACAGTTAGACTCAGGACAGTGTCTAAGGCGGCCTTCATTTGGTTTGGAGGCCCCTGATGTGAGCAGGTAAGTCTCAATTTGAGTTTCATATACCTGTTTAACCTGAGCATTCACCAGACTCCTCAGTATCCTAGGTAGGTTGTGGCACCCACCTGAGCAAACAACCCAGTGTCCCAACTACATCTGGTTGAGCTCTTTCTTCTGTGAGTGCTGAGAAGACAGTTTCAAGGATATTGGTAACCAATAAATCCCACACTTGCGCAGAAAAAACAACTTCTCTCTGTTTTCCTAAGCTACCCGTTAGTGGGCCATGCTGCCTCCTCATCCCTTTTCTCTTTGACATACCACAGTCAGAGCCCAGCTGGCTGGTTCTCCATCCCAAGGCTGAATAGACTGTCTCCACGCAGGCTTAGATTTGCTCTACCAGGCTGAGACTTTGTTAGGAGGGCAACACTGACTCAATGCTATGCCTTTATAGTTTATACCTGACAATGTACAAACCCTTAGCGTTCAGAATCCACCCTGTGAATGTTTGTCCTTCATGAAGTTGAAGCCCTGATTTGTTCAACTTTCTATCATCATCCCCAACTTCCTGGGACTCTAGGGGCTAAGGCCAGGTTCTGCATGAAGGCTAAGACCCCAATTCTGATAAATAGATGTCCCAATCCCACAGGCCCTATTGTTCTTCCTATTGTCAGGCTCTTGTTTCCATTAGAATGTCTCTAAATGCCCCCTTTATTGTCAAATAACGTTCATTGTACATACCTAGGGCTTTCTCTCTCTCTCTCTCTCTCTCTCTCTCTCTCTCTCTCTCTCTATCTCTCTCTCTCTGTCCAGACCCCAGTCCCAGAAGACTGTAAATAATCTAAGTCACTGTGTCCTTTGGGACTGAGTCCTTCTTGACCTGATTATGCCATCCCTACCATAAACATTTCTGTGCTTGGTGCAGAAGGTTTAAAAAGTGAATTATGGTCCTATCTCCTCTGTCCAGGAGCTCACTGGGTAGGTGAGCCAGCTAAGTTGAGTATAAAGGAAGAAAGGACTATTATGTAGAAAGCAGAGACAATGACAGGGCCACCTTCACAAGACATACTGGAGCTGGCCCTATGCCCTCTTAGGCTGGGGAATGGAGGGAATTCTAGCTGTAGAAAATGTCTTGAGACAATAGTCACAGGGATAGAAAAGGACCAACCATGGTCAGGCAGCAGACTTGCCTTGTTAGTAACCTTGCTGGAAAAATAGGTTTGGCTCTCCAGGGCATGGTAAAGAACTTGGGCTTTGTCCCATCAGTAATGTGCATCCATTGTGGGGCTCTACCCAGGACAGGGGTCTATGATGCCATCTCACTCTTTCCTCAATGGCTCTTTTTCCTCTGCCCACTTACCTATTTCATCAAAAGCAGTATCCCTGCCTTGTCGTTCCAGCAGGGCCTCAGCGAAACCTGTGAGTTCAATCACGGTGCTTCCACACAGGAGGCCGCAGGAGCTAAGTGATTAGATTGTGAGGCAATTGGAAGGTGAGCTTGAGTTCTGCTAGGAACTCATGGCGGTCCTTATTTCATTCATCTTCCAGACCAAGTTTGAATTGCTTCACTTGGAGCCAGGCACCCTTCCACCTGCACTCCCTGCCTTCTTGGGGCCTGACCCTCTCAATTACCTTCCTTCTCCGCTGCTCCCCACACCCATCTCTTTCATTAGCTTTTAAACATGCCCAAGTCCTTCCCATTAAGGAGTAGCAAAATAGCAACAAGCAAAAGAAGCCCCCTCCAGCTGTGTTTGTGTATTTCTTCACCACTCACAATCAAAGAGTAGGGTGTTCTTTTTCCCTCTCTTGATTCAACCATCATCTTCTGCTACTACCTCTCTGGTGAACTTGCCCTTAATAAGGTCAGCCATGCCTTCCTGTAGATAAACTCCTGGGCATTCCCTCTGCCTCTCTCTTGGATAGGGTCCCTACGTCGTCCAAGGTGGCACAGAATTCATATCAAGCCTCCTGCCTCAGATTTCTATATGTTGGGGTTCCAGACATGTGCCACTACAGCTATTCCCATGAGTACTGGTTACTTGTTTTGTTTAGGGGCATGGTCTCCGTAGTGATCCCAAGTTTGCTATGTAGCTAAGGATGGCCCTGAACTCATCCTCCTGCCTCTATCTCCCTAGCCCTGGGATCACAGGTGTGCGCCAACATGCCTGTCTCTGTTGGGTCTTTTTCAAAACTCACTTCATACTGGCCTTCTTGGAAGCATTGGGCCTTGGGATGGCTTTTCCTTCCCTGAAATGTGTTCTTGCGCCTGCATGGACATCACAAGCTCCTTATTTCCCATTGCCTCTGCGGAGGCTCTGTTCATGCTCCTCTGCGAACCTTCATTTGTTAAGATGGCTGTTAAATAGGCTGTGTATCAAAACTGCATGAAAGCTCTCTTCTTTTTCTACCTTCCCACCCCAATGCAATAGTATCTTCTGCTTCCATGGCTTGACTTACTGTCCAGGAAAAGGATGCCTCCAAGAGGTATTATTACCAGCCCGGATTTCTTAGCCAGAGTGTAGACCTTTGTGTCCTGAGCAGTTCAGATACTGTCCTCCTTCCTTGGGTTGCTTCCTGCCTGTACATTCCCTATCTCAATTGATGTATCAAACCCCATCCACACACCTAAACAAGATACGAAGACTGCCATTTTAGCCCTCCCCTCACTAACTCCTAGCAGCTAACCCTCTTCTGCTGACCTTGCCTGCTTTGTGTTTCTTGGGTGGATCTGTTTCTTTACACTTCCTGCTACTTCTACACCCCCCAAGACATCTGTGGTCTTTGGCCTTGATCATCAGCCTCTGGACTAACCTCTCCAAATTGGGTTCAGTATCTGCCTTTATATTTTCTATCTGCTGGCCAGTGGCTTATATAAAAAAAATGGATGTTTCTTGCTTTAATCCACTTTCTAGCCCCTGCTTCAGAGTAAAACCCAGGTCCTTTATCCTCTTATATTATAAGGCCAATCATGGTGTAGGCCCTGCCCAACCCTCCAGCTACCCACAGTCAGCCCTTCATTCTTGAGCCTCAAAGAACAACCTATGACCGCACAAACATGACATTTGACTTCTGAAACTCGAACAAACACAAGTTGTTCCCTCCACTGCTCATCCAGACCCCAGCTTGGTGACTCCTTCCACTCCAGTTCCAGCTAAGCAGAGCCTATGGGATCACCTTCTTTGACTGCTCTGGACAAGGATGCTTCTCCCATGACTCTGTCCATTTACCCATCAAGTCATTTACATAGTTGCATTCTGCTGTGAAGTCAATGCCTGGAACTTGGAACTGCATTCATGGTCAAAGGCCATTTCTAGCGCTACAACCTTTGCTCACATGCAGGCAACTATGACTTCAAGAAGACCAGAAAAGGCAACTTAAATATTCTTGAGGAGATGGCAGCTCCTCTTCCAAGAGAACAGAATGGTATGGGTGTAGGAGCTTAGTGGAAGTTTGTTTGACTATACATTTGTTTTGTTTGAGTGTTTTAATTTTTATTCCTTCTGCTGAACAGGAGGCTGCAGAATTTTGAGTGAGGGTGTCTTCTGGAAGATTAAATAAATCTTGGAAGAAAGAAATTGTTAGTGTAGAAGGGCTGTTAAAAGACATAGTTCTGGTAGTATGGCTCAGTAGAGAGAGAGAGCTTGCCTAGCATGCGTGAAGTCCTGAGTTTGATTCTCAAGAAGACATACACTGATCATGGTTATATCTGTAACCCAAATTCTTGGGCGGTAGAGACAAGGGATCATGTGATGAAGGTATCCTAGACTTATAGCAAATTGGAGGCTAGCCTGGGCTGCATAAAGTTCTGCCTCCAGCTCCCCAAAGAGAAAACAAAATGCACCAGCCAAGTATTCTTGGTCAGAGGAGCACTGGCAGTCCCCATGGTCTCACCACAAGTTACCCTGGCAGCAGTCCCCATGGTCTAACTACAAGTTACCCTGGCAGCAGCACACAATCCCCAGGTTCAGGAGTTCAGGACACAATCAGGATTGGCTGTCCTCTGCCTCTGCTTCCCCCTGCACTTTGGATTTGCTTCTGCCATACCAGGAACAAGGCAAGTTAGTTTCTGTCTCTTGGAGCCTTTGTGCAGTGACTAACACTCAGGAAAATTGCTGCATCCCTGGCTGGAGCTCTGTGGAAGACTCTGACATCGTGTTAAAGATTCAGGCAGGGTTGAAAGGGAGTGTTTTAAACATCACAAAACTAAAATTAGGGTAGACTGGGACTGATAGCAGTTAAAAGTAATAGAGGAAGATCCAAATGAAATACCTGGGGATTAACTTATTTTAAAGCATGCTGTCTAAGGTCATGGATGTCTAGAGGTGAAGTGACGACTTACTAAACTTCTTCAGTTTGAACTTATTTCAGGCACCAAAAATCCTAGTACCTTTTATAAGCCATGTGGCATGCTAACAGAGAGCACCAAAGCAAGAACAACCCGTCCTGTGTCCTCTTTCACTGGGAATTGCCAGTAATTGTGATGGTCTAAGTTGTGACTCTCAATAAGTTGGGACCACTCCAGGCCCCTTGATAACAAGGCAAGCAGAGAGAGCTGTAGGGTAGTGAGGGGTTCTTTCCAAGGTGGGCAGTGGATGCCCATGCCCCATTATTCATCCCCATCACCCTTGCTCTGAGGCCTGAGCTCTACCAGTGCCTAGCTTTGTCCTCAGATCTCTTCCTGGTCTCTCAAGACTTGGTAGTGGTGAACGCAAATGCCACTGATCTCAAACCTTGCATGATCTTCCAGTATGACCCACACATCATTTTCACCATTTGGCCCCCTCTCTCTGACCCTGGGGATTCTACTCTAACACTGCCTGCAACCTCACTGGTATCTGGGAAGACACAAACCTGTCTGCTTTTGAAAATATCCCCATGACTTCTAGGGATAGGGTTTGGCACCATCTTCTGTGAACCTTCTGATCTCTTTGGGTATTGGGTCCTTGAGAATTCTGGATGTCTGTGGGCTGCTGGGCTGCTGGGCTGCATTGTAGCCTTCACTTTACTCCATTTGCATGGGGCTTAGCCAGTTGATGACAGAGCTATTATTTTGAAATGATGATGAAACTCCTAGGTTACTCCACAAGTAGCCTCTTAGAACAGACAGAGCTACCAGGAGCTTGCATTTCTTATTAACACTACAGTTTTTCCCTCTTGAGCTCTGCCTCACTGACCCTCACCCTACTATTCCTAGAATTTTATGTCTCCATAGATGCTGCTTTCTCTGCCCTCTTCAGGAGTCTTCAATCCTCCTCTGAATGCCTGAGTAGGAATGAGAAGGAGAGAGGAAGGAAAAGAGAGAGGGAGGGAGGGAGAGAGGGAGGAGGAGGTGAGTGTATCTAAGGCTTCCCCACATAAGCCACCTCCATTTCTGTAGTCCCTGGCCCACCTGCCATTGATGGACCACACCTGCTGACTCTTGGTGGTCTCCTTCATTTGATCCACACCCTAGACTACTCTGCAAGGTTGCAGATTGCATCCTGTCAATTTGGCTTTGCAGCTCACAAATCACTCCTTATGGTTTAAGATCTGGATGTGTCATGGGATGCACTCATGAACTCAGCAGCTATGGCTGCCTGCACAAGATCGAGCCAGTCAACATCCCAGCACAAACCCTCACCCATAGCTGAGGAGACATTAGCAATTGACGGCTGCTGGAAGAGAGTCATTTTTCTTCAAGGATATGACCGCTGGTAGGTTGCCTAAGGACCAGAGGGTGGCCCTATATCTATGTACTTATAAGAAATATCGCCTAGGTTCAGTGGGTTGTAAAAATAAAGAGAACAAAAATATTGGAAGGGGGCTGTAACAGATCTCAAGAGGACTTGGAGGAGAATGTGAGATATAGCTAGATTCACAAAATATATTACATACATATATGAAGTTCTCAGTTAATAAATTAAAATATAATATTAAGAGTAGTGCTTTGAGCCAAGAATGTGGTTCAGTCGATACAGTGCTTATCCTGAGTTCTATTACCAGCAGTCCCACCCTCCCCCCCCCACACACACACAAATGTCTCAGTTGGATGATGTTGAGGCAGCACAAGCAACTGAAATCTAGAAGGATAGATTCTCACTGCCAGTAAGTATCCTTCCTAGGGAATTCTTTGAAAGTTGAGAAGGAAGTCCCCTGAATCCAATGTACAGAGACACCTCTCTGCAGAATGCTCTGCCAGCCAGTCATTTCTATCACTTCATACGCAAGAGTGTGAGGGTTCATGCCTCTCTTCCAGGGAACCTGGAAGAACCCCAGCAACTAATTTCCTGAGCCATGTCTTCACACAGAGCACCTTGAATCCTCGGGGAAGAAGGGTTAATGTACTAAAGAGCTTTCCACAGTGTGATCCCTGGGTCAGCTGCATCAGAACCATTTGTAAGTTGTTCAAGTTCTAGGTTCTACTCCAAGCTGAACATTTATAAACCCAAACTTGAGCTCTGTAACCTGTGATTAAACCCCCAGGGGGTATAGTGTCGAGCCACACTTTGGTATAAGGTCCCACTGGGGCAATGGTGAGGAGTAGGCTCAAATGTCTAAGTTAAATACTGACTCCATTGTCTTTGTTCCTGAGATCTTGAGTCCAACAATGGGAACAAGGCAGCATCTGCTATGACTTTACAACTCTGGGTGAAGAAGAGAATTCAGATATGTAAAGCATGCAAATTAAATGCCTGTCTTGACTGTTTGCTAGTGACACCTCTTAGAACCCTTCCTACTTCTTGCTCTCCGTTGGTTGGGGTGGCACTGGGGAGCTTTGACTCAGACACCAGGTAGGGGTTTCTGCAGAGCAGACCTGAAGTTGTTGACAGTGTGTTCATGTCAGTGACACTGAGAACTGAGCCTCCTTCCTGGGCTCTGCAAATCCCTCCTGTGTGCACTGTGTTCTCTCTGTCCTTTCTGAGACCTCATGCTAACATCAAACCACCTAAAGAGTTTGACACAAACTTCATGTTAACCCTGCTTTGACCACAGGAAGAGGGTAGGCTGGCATTGATAGTGCTAGAGAGACTTTGGGTAAGAGATACTGCCTAAAGAATGTGGTGACAAATGGAAACTCATTCCTCTCAAAACTGAGACTATATTGGTCATATGGCTTAGGCTTGGGAGACACTCAAGGACTGAGGTCTTCGGGGGGTTATTAGTAAACTGTGCATATAATTGTTAGTCGATGAAGCAGAGGAGATTTTGTCTTCCACTGTCCTGGCTGCAGGATGTCCTCTGCAGACCACATGGGAATCTGTTGAAGGGTGCTCTGCTCCCCCCCACCCCACGCCCAGCTTCTTCCATCCTTCAGGGATCAACCTTATAGCAGTGTTTTAAGGTAAGCTCACCTGGGTGGTAGCTACATCTTCAAGCTATGAACCTGTTTGAAGGAGCTTCTTGCTAGTCTGGAGCTGGTAAAGCAAGGCCAGAACTCTCCCTGTGATAGTTTTAATCCTGAACTCTGAGCAACCTAGAACCTCCAGGGATGGGAGTCTCAGTGAGGTTTGCCTAGATCAGTTTGGTTTGTGAACCTGTCTAAGGGGAATTGTCTTAATTATGTTAATTGATTTGGGAAGACTCAGCCCACCATGGGCAACATCACTCCCTGCCTTTGGATCCTGGGACTGTAAAAAGTAGAAAGGACACTAAGCACAAAAGAGCATGCATGCATGCATGCATTTTCTCTTTGCTCTCAACTGTGTATGTGATGTAACGTGACCACCTGCTTTGACTAGCTGCAATAATGGATTATCACATGGAATTGTGAGCCTGATAAACCTTTCTCTCTTGGGCTGCTTTTTTGCCATGATAATTTTATCACAACAACAGAAACTAGGATAATCCCAAGTCAGTTTCATAGGCCTAGAGGAAAAGGCTCGCACAGCCTTAAATATGTATTAAGATTGGGCCCAAGGTTCCTGCTAAGTCCACACACCTTCCTAGCTGTGTGTCTGCAGACACAAGCAATAGCAAGCAGTCTAAAGTTTAGACATCAACTTCTTAGTATAGTGTGTGAACTAAAACCAGGGTCCAGGGATACATACTCCGACAACATCTTACATAAACCCAGACATGCTTCTGCTCTTTTTAATTAGACAGATAAAATTAGCAAGGAGATTAAGGTAAAAGGAGAAATTAAAAATATTTAAATGTTAGGTGGAATTTACAAAAGTGAGCCAAACAATGAATAATGAGGTACAAGAAGGAATGTAAAGAGAACACGGACACGACAGAGACATTCCTCGGATGTCACACGGCTTCAGCCAGTCCACAGGCCAGGCAAGAAAGGATTCTCTCCCTTGCCACCTCTAAAATCGCTGGTTCCAAGGATGTGGAAGAACATTCTCCAGAAATCCTTTCCTTCTCCTTTTCTTCAGATCTTGTCAACAGTAACTCTTCAGTCAGCATCATTCTCCAACGGCCCACACTGCATCCAATTCAAACCACTCACCTGTTTCCTGTCTTAATTTGCAAACTCTTCAGAGACTTTGAAAACTTCCTTTCATTTGACTTCCCTGCCCCCCTCTTTTCTCTTCCCATTGAGCCAAGTGGCCAGTGGGCCAAGCAGAAAGCCAGGCCAACAGCATATTCCAGCCCCCCTGAGGCCTCCCAGGGCCAAAACTTCCCCAATTCTTTTTTCTTGTTTGCATCTGTCACGAACAAGCACAGTCGTTTTATAACGCAGACACACATTTGTGTGCGCTTGCACACGGAAACAGGTTTTTCTATTATTTTTCCAATTTGTGGTTTCTTTTTTTTTTTTTCCTTTTTGCAGAAAATGCAAACAAAAGAAAAACAAGGTTTTCAATTGAAGGTACATCTCTTCTTCAATATGAAGACATTAATTGAATTGGTTGGATCCCCATGCAGTAGTGGTCAGCAAAGTCCTTTGGCAACTGACAGAACGACATCTGGAGACTCAGGAGCTGGGTTTTATTTGAAGAACTTCCCTACACGAGTCATGAGCAAAGGGAAATGGATGTGGGGGAGGGAGGAGGGACTCTCAGGGAAGAGTACAAAAGGAGAAAAGAAAAGAACATCATTGGTGAGGGAGAAGATGGAACAGCCCGAGGCTTGTGTCTCATCCCTCCACCTCCTTCCCTTCTTCCCGAAGGCGGGTAACTCCAGTCCCCCTTGGATAAAAGTTGAGTTCACCTTGGTTCCCAACACATATATTTTCAGCTTCACTTCTGTTAAACATCATCTTTCTCTATCTTTATTATTACGTGTCTGGTTTCCCACAGCATCTACTTGCTTCTGTTGTGGAGAAATGACGATTGCCCATGAGCAATGGGTCCAGTTCATTCTTCACAGATGAAAAGTTGTTTCCCAGCCCAAAAGCTGATCTTTCTTGCACACTCCACAGTGGTCAACCTCTGGTTTCCCTTTGACCCTGGTCCTTTTCCTTTCTCTCCTCCCCTATGAATGCAAGTGTTCTCATGCCATTACCGATGGTGATTGACTCATCTGGACCCTCATTGAATGGATGCTGCTCAGAATCTTCTTCTGATGGCCTGCCAAGGTGACCCCTATTCTCAGGAGGTCTCTAGAATGGCAAAGAAGTCAATGTTAGAGTTAGGACAGCTTTTCACAGCTCAATTTTTTTCACTAAAGGCATGCTTCTGAAAATAGTAGAGTGGCCATAAAAATGTGCTAAAAATCCCAGAATCTTAGGTGAAGTTGGGCCAAATATTTAGCAATAACATGACTACATATTTTCTTTACTTTGTGTATGTGCAAATGTGTATGATTCTCTAGTGGGGGGGTGTATGCACATATATGTACATGTATATGGAGGCCATATTGAGTGTTATTCCTTAGTCGTCATCACCTTGTTTTATTTGTTGTTTTTATGAGATTGTCTCTCACTGACTGACCTGGGGCATGCCAATTATGATAGTGTGGCTGGCCAGTGAGCCTAAGAGATCTTTCTGTCTTTCTCTCTCTCTCCAGTCCTAGGATTCTAAGTGAATAGCACCTTACCCAGCTTCTTTTACAGTGATTTTGGATATAAAACTCAAGTCCTCACGTTTGCCCAGAAAGCACATTACTGACTGAGCTATCCCTCACCCCTACCCCCAGCACCCAGTTATAGTATTACCCTGTTCAAACTCATGGCTTCTGTTCACCCCTCCTGCCCCACAAAATCTGCATGAGCCATGCTATTCCTCACCCATGGACCCAGAAACAGCCACTTCATGGAGGCCATGACCCTCAAGTGGACTGGAATTTTCCTCTATTCGCTGTCTGACTCTCCAAGTACACACTCTATGGGGCTTTGGTTATTTTGTGGAGCTTTCTGCCTAAATTAGTGAACACCCACTGAGACTGAAAAGCTATGGGGCTTGCCTGGCCTTCTGATGTTTCCCCCTGAGCTTCCAATCTCTGACTCGGTTTGAATTTTAATGCCATGCATTTTTAAGAAGGGTGATCTTAAAATAACTTTAAAATATCTGCCCAAGTAGGAATCCAAAGAATATGTCTTGGGATAGAGGTTCAGACTGGATTCTTGTGCATGCTGTGAGAATGAACACAAACAAGTTCATGGCTTAAATTTGACCTCAAGGAGACCTATGCATCTTTTCTTAGCTGATAATAATGTAGAGTGCTACTATATATTATCCTATCCAAACCTGCAGGAATGCATTTCTTGGTCATTGAGAAACTGTAGTCCCAGATAGTAAATTTAACAACAACCAGGTTTTCTGAGCAGACGATGGGCCTAACGCATGCTTGTTAGTGCATGCTATTCCATTTGTCTCTCTACAAACCAATGACATGGGCACTATTCTTACATGTGCATTTACACACCAGACAATGTCACTCAAAGAAGTAAAGCCCTGAATATCACACAGCAGGTAAGCAGGGAGAAAAGTACAATTCAAATATAACAGCCTGTGGCTCCTCGCCTCCCTAACAGGCTTTTCAAACTCTTCTATGGCACTGATTATTTCTTCCAAGCTCCCCAACCCTAGCACCTGCAGGCGTTTTTGTACACTGCACTTCCTGGCAGACCCTGGGCTGGATCTGTATCCACAATGCCTTCGTCCTAGCCTCCCCTCCCCTCCCCTGCCCACTGCCATCCCATGTTAGCTGTAGTCCATCTCTGAGGAGTCTGCAGCTGCTTGAGATAGGCAAATTGCCTGTGTCTTTTGTAGCAAATACTTCAGGAAAGCATGCTTGAATTTTGAATCCACAAATTGCCCCACCACCACCTATTTTATCAAGCTGCTCATTCTCTTTTCTTTTCTTTTCTTTTTTTTTTTTTTTTTCTCTCCATCTTTCATCTCTCAAGAAACAAACTGAATTGCTCCAATACTGTGTGGCTGTTTTTACTTTGAACTAAATCCCTTAATTTTCAGTTTGACTTTCCTTTTAATCCTCATCTTGTTCCTTTTTTTTCTGTGACTTTCCCCAGACTGAAGGGACAGCTTTATTTGACTCATTCAGTTATGGAGGGGAGAAGGGAAAACATGTCCCCCCCCAAAAAAAAAAAAAACCTTAGGCAGACGAGAGTGAGCAGAGCTGAGTGGCCCTGATTCTATGAACACCTACACCTAGGCCCTCTGATCACCCAGAAACATCCCTCTATGCTCTGCAGGATGAGAAGGCTGGTTCTTTTTAACTATATTTCTTTTTGTTCTATGCTGCCAAATTGGCAATCACTCAAAATGAGCAGGTCTGTCTCTTTTAGGGGTCACCTGGAAATGAACCTTTATCAAACATATACTACTATTTAGTGGATTCAGATGAAGATAGACATTCAATCCACCCCCTGCAGAAAACCTAAGTTCCATCACTTATGATCAAAATAAACCTCACAGTGATAAAGCCTGACAACAGATAGGGGCTGCAAGCAGTCAGTGTTAGAATCTGTCCATCTACACTGGAGTACAAAGCTAGGAGTGGATCTCCACTCTTCTTCCGGGATGCCACAACTGGCCTGGTCGTAAGAAAGCCCTAATGGCCAGCACTGTGCCTCAGATATAACAGTTGGCTAGTTAACATGTGTAAGCTGCCTGCTGGCCTGGTGTGTCCTCTGCCAGAGGAGATGTGTATCCCAGGCCTCAAGAATCCACTGTGATGTTGTTAGTATGTCCTGTAGCTTGGGTGTGTGTGTGTATGTTTAAGAACTGATTTCCTGGCTTGGATTATTTGAGTACAGAAGGCAAAAGCAAAATCTGGCCCTGGTCCTTCCGCGTTTCCTAACCTTTTGTCACAACCAGAATCCACCTGGGGAGCGCTGAGTCTCCTGAGCCCTGATCTCATCACATAGCAATTAATCAGGAGCCTGCAGGTGGCACCAGGACTTTGGTCTTGTGTAGACCAGGCTGGCCTTGAACTTGGTATGGTAACTGAAGATAACCTTGAATTCACGATCCCCTTGTCTCTCTCTACCTCCCAAGTGCTGGGATTATAGACATGCACCACCACCCCCAGTTCACACCATGCTGCTGGTTGAGCCCAGGGCTTCATGAATGTTAGGCAAGCGCTCTATTGGCTGAGCCTCATCTCCAGGCTTAGGCTTCTGTACTTCTTAAAGATTCCCAGACTACTCCAGTGAGTGGCGAAAGCTGAGACCTCTTTTAGCCCTTGGTGGTTGGCGGTAGGGGGGAGAGTGGTAGATGTATATTGAGCTAGCAGTCTGAAAAGCAGCCTTGTGTCCAAACTTGCCTCATGTGTCACACTACTTCAAAATCTGATGAATGAAAAGATTGGAGCTAGATAAATATTTCCCAAACTGCAGTTCCATAAAAACCTGTCCCTCAAAACTATGGTTCTAGGGTATTTAATAATTTGAAATGGGCTTCTTTATTTCAGGGTTTCTCATAGCCTTTATAATGCTAATATGAGCAGTGAATCTCCACGAGGATGATAAAGTGTGTAGTAGTTCCCAAATTTATTTGACCATGGGACCTTTTTTCCAAGGAGAACCCATTAACATTTCCCACAGCTGGTGCTGCTTGCAACATTGTGGGGAAAAAGATGGGCCACATGGATCTTTAAGAACCTGTCTAGCTCTCATCTTATTTGAATAATTTTATTTTGTATATTCCTCCACACCCCTGTGGGAGCGGCAGATTGGTAAGTAATGAGAGGGGGATGGAAATGTGCTTGTGTATACAAAGGTTGTCAAAGTGTGAGGATGATGCCATCTAACTCTGTCTCAAGGGCTGGCTGCTGTGTTCTTCCCTTCCATCGGGATGCTCTCTTTGGTGGGCTGAATTTATAAACTTGAATGGGAAGAGACCTGATGATTAGGCCATGATTATGAAGAACTCTCACCCAGGACCCAGAATACATCTCTAGCAGCACCCTCAGACCCCTTCCATCTCCCACCTCCATCTTACCAAAGTACAGCCGCACAAGGCTGGTTCTACACATGGATGGGGCTTTGACCCATGTCATCTTCAATAGTAGGGAAGGGGCCTGAACACCTAGATCTGGGCTGGACAAAGGAGGGTCCCTTCACTTACTCTGATGTCATCTGGGTGACCAGTTGGAGGGAGGTGAAGCCAGCGGTGAGGAAGCTGTCCCTGTACTGGACCATTTTGATGGCACTCAGCCAGTCATCCACGGTGGTAAAGGCCGTGAAGTCTGGGATAGAGCGGTCAAGCAGGGGTTGGGAAGGCCTGGTGAGACAGAGAAGAACAGGTGACCTCACCAGTGAATAGAGGTGGTACTCCATGCCAACCCTTTCTCCTGCCACCACCTCCAAAGCTAATGGGCCAGTATCACAGGCCAGTCAACAACGCAGCTTGGCACAGTATTCAGTTGAAGGGAGGCAAAGACTGCCCTTCATCCAAAGACGTGAGCCTGTAAAAGATGTGTATAGCCTCGCCAAATCTGCGGCAACTGTTTTGTTCTTCCTGCTATCTGGAAAGCATGGTGTGGAACAGCCTGATCACAACTGCCCTTTTCTGAACAGAGTCAAGGCAGACACACAGGGAACTGAACCAGCCATCTTGATGTCGGCTATCACTCCAGTTTCACATCCAATTTCCCTCTAGGCCACAAGAGTTTACTTCCCCTATCTCCACACAGCATTACCCTCTTTAAGATGCTCTCTTGAGCTCTTCTTTACAAGGTTCACACTGCAGCCAGATACGCTTTTCAAAATATAGAAATGATCACATCAAAGCTCTCTCCTTGACTGTAATACATGCTAAACCCTTCAATGGGTGTTCATTGTTCTGAAATTGAAGGTAATGCCCAGTACACCCTGAGGGTGCATTTATTTCTGCCTGCCTTGCCAGCTTCTTAAACTTCATGTTTAGCAACTAGCCCTGAGCTTCTGACTCTCCTCTCAGGCTGAGAACTTGCTCTTTGGTCCCATCTCCATGCTCATCTAGTCAATGCACTCTGGCCCTTCACATATCATCTGTAATAGCATCACTAGATAACCTCTCACTGCAACTGGAGGTGTGAGCTCTTGGTGTTCTGCATACAACCCTGCCACTAAGATCTCAATGCCACTCTTATTTTATGGGCATTGGATTGATGTCTGCTGTTCCTACATTATTTAAAACTCTACAATGGCAAGACTACATTCTACTTTTCGTGTAGAACCAGAGCTAGGTACAAAGACTGGCCTGTAGCCACCTGCTACATTTTGGTTGAAAAGAGAAATTAACAGATGAGTTCATGCAAATATATCTAAGTGAATGACAGTAGACACTGTAGCTGACAGCTGTTTTGTGCATTCATATCAAATGGATCTGCCTTGTGTTTCTTTTCCTTCTTTTGGTCCTACAGCAATTGAGCCTTTACTTATCTAACTGTTGGCAAAACTTCAAGCCTATAGCTACACTGGCCTAGACAATTGGTGCAGTTAAAACAAAGGTGTCTCCTGCAAACAAGATCATCTAGAAATGTTCAGAGCCCAGTACTCAGTCCCCTGGAGGCAACAGATGGTAGAAACCTGACCAGGTCTCAGAATACCTGCTCACAATGCACACATGGAATATATTTTAGAGGGAGGGAGGATAAAAACAAGGCAAAATTATGGAAATGACTTCCATTAGTGGACAATCTGTACCACTCTGAATTTGCTCCCAATAGAACAAAGGCTGCCAGCCATGCCCCTGGTAGTGAGAACAATCTCATCTAGGCATCACCCTCTTCGACTAGGACTCACACAGCGGTGATGGTTGCCACAGTCTTGAGACTAGCTGGGTTCCGGATCATCTTATCTAGGGTGTTGACAATCTCTGCAAAACGGGGCCGGCTATTGCGGTCCTTCTGCCAACAGTCCAGCATGAGCTGATGCAGGGCAGCTGGGCAGTCCATAGGAGGGGGCAGCCGGTAGTCCTGCTCAATGGCATTGATGACCTGTAGTGGCAAACAAGAATCAATGTCACTAGGGAAGGTGTTACCAGCTAGTCATTAGAAAAGATAGAGTCTCCTCCAGCCAGGTTGGCATAGGTGCCTTCATTGGCACCACACATCTCCCACTATGTGATTTGTTGTGATCTTGGTTTCCCTATCTAGGAAGCAGGCACCAGATCTTGTCCCTTTGTGTCCCCTGCCCCTGGTACAGGGCCTGGTACAATTGAGTCTCTGTAAATGTTTGTTTAAGAACAAGAGGCTCAGTGGGCTAGAAGGATGGCTTTTTGGTTAAGAACACTTGCTGCTCTTGCAGGAGACCCAGGTTTGGTCGCCAGTGTCCATTATCAGGCAGCTCTCAACCATTTCTAACCCCAGTCCCATGGGATAATGATCCCGCTTCCTAGATTCTTTAGTTACTGCCTGTCTATGGTGCACCTACAGACAGAAAAACATATGCAAATACAAATAAATAGGTTTTGAATGGGTTTTGAGACTAGAAGGTGGCATGGGAAAGATGGCTCCAGTGTGCACTACTCTTGCGGAGGAATGGGTCTGATTCCCAGCACCTACAATGGGCAGCTCACAATGGCCTGTAGCCCCAGAATTCCAGCTCCAGGGAGATCCAATGTTTCTGGCCTCTGAGGGGACTAGCACTGCCATGTGAGCACACTTGTATGTGCACATGTGAACACACACAACACACACACATAGAAAAGGCATAGGAGCTATGCACGGTGGGGCACACTTCTGTAAATCCAGCAATTTAAAGGCCGAGGAAGATTCTGAGTTCTGGGCTAACCTGGGCTATATAAGAAGACTTTATCTACAAAACAAAGAAAACAAAAGGTATGGGGCTCAAATCTTCCTTCCTGAAAGCAGGTACTAAACAGCAGTGACAGACGTTTTGCAGAAACTTGGTGAACAGGTTATTTATAAATATGGTTCAAGAGCCTGAGATGACCCCCATTCTTTCAGTCCTGAGGGAAGGGAAGGGAGGAGATGAATCAGCATTGCAGGTCCCTCTCCATGCCTGGTCTCCTCAGATGCTTTCAGGGCAAGGCTGCCCTAAACCTCCTGAGACAGCGACATGGAAAGGACTGGAGGTTGAAGCAAACAAACTCTTCAGTGCGGTGACAACAGCCTCCAAAGCAAGGTGACTTCACAACGCCAGTGAAAACCACTAATCCAGTGTGGGTGGTTCCCATCCCTTCCAGTGAAAAAATAAATATTTGTAAAACTTTTGGGACCTTTCAGTGCTGTATCCTTCAGTTTTGCCTGTGTTTTCACATTGTATTTTTTAATTCTCAACTCATGCAAGTCAGTTTTGCCTGCTATGTACTTTTTGAATTGGGAAAAGGATGACCCAAGTTCTAACTGTATGATTGGACGAGGGCATACTTACAAAACAACAGAAAGTGAGGCATCTAACTAGCCTTTAAAGTGATATGGCTGTTGAAATGTAAGTCAGCTCACAGTACCATATCAGGCAAAAGGGTGGGAAGTCTACCTGTGCAATGTAGGCTTGCGTTCATAAAAAATAAAAAGTTATAACAAAACAGAGCCCAGCAACTGCATGGTGACCTTGGTCGGATATACTGTGGGGTAAATTGCAATCACCTCTGCTTGTTTGTATTTAATTGTCTATAATAATTATGCATTGATTTTATATTAAACAGGTGAAGTACCTTAAACCGCAAAGGAAATTATTTGGAGTTCGATGATTTTCTGGTATTTTTACCTCAATTAAAAAAAAATTAGATTATTGTCAACTGATTGTTCATTTCTTTCTGACCTTGTAAATTGGTCAAACAGTGAAATTCTTAATTAGCTTATATTTGTACAGTTTGTATGGGTGGTACATACAGCATGAAAAAGTATTACCTGAGGTTATTAGAGATAATCACTGTATTATTTTTTCCTTTTAACATGATGAAAAAGAACATATAATTCACATTAGTGTTACTACTATGTAAAATGATGAGTGACTGGGAACATTGTCTTTTGAAGAACATATTGTGCTGACTAATTTTTATCTCCTCCAAGCTGTTGTCAGTCAAATTCCTTTCTATCCTCTTTGGAGGACATTATGGCCCTTTTTTCCCCATGAAGAAATGGAGAAATAAGTAATTAAGCAATGTGCCTGAGACATGTGGTGAGTAATTGGCTGCAGCTAACACACACAGGATACCTAGATATAAGGTGTATGCAATCTAAGCCTAGGGACCACAGCACTCTGCTGGAACCTTTGGGGTATCCATGGGCTGAAACACAATAGAGCTAAGGGATCCATGAGAACCAGAGACTGACTGGGCATTGTTCCCATTAACCTGGCTCACAGATAATATGCTCTTTTCTAACTCCTTCCAAACAGCCAGACTGGGGGGCATGGAGTCTCCATTCATTGTGGACACAAGTGGAATTGTTCAGTGAGTGCACACAATTGCTTTCTCTGGGTCACCTAAGGTCAAGCTAGGTGTGGCCAGTAGGAGGGGCTAGAGTCCAATTTCTAAGTCCCATGGAGTTTAGGGACTCCAAAGTCTTATGCAAGATAGTGGAAGGCATTAGTGTTACTCTACACTCCTGGCACTACTTACCAACCAATTTTCCCAATAGGCAAGTCAACTCCTCTCAGAGGAACAGTGCTGAAGAGCACTGCCAAGGAGCACTCCACTGTGTGGCACTGTGGATCCGAGCACTCCAGACAGGGTATCAAGAGGTGGGGTCCATGGATGTGACAAATTTTCTGCCCATGAGCTTTAGACCATATCTCATCTCTTACCATAGGAACTTTCTTTCCATATTCTTGCTTACAAAGTGGAATTCCACTCCATCAGCTTTTTCTTCTAAATGATTCTGTTGCTATTACCCAAGTTGATACCCAAGCACTTATGCATCTAAAGTCTTCATACTTTGTACTAGCTACATTTCTCATGGCTAAGAGTGGGTAGGAGGAACTATTTTGGCTCACAGGTTTATGGAGTTAGGGTCTACTGTAGCAGGAAAGTCATGACAGAGGGGAAAGTCAGTTGCCGATTGCTACATTGTACCACCCAGGAAGCAGAAAGCTTGGGCCAGAAGTGAGGTTGCTTATGGCCTTCAAGGCCTGTTTCCTATTGAGTTATTTCCTTTAGCTAGACCTCAGCTCCTGAAGATTCCATATTATCTGAAAAACAGCACCACTATCTGGAAGCCAAGTGTGAAAACACATGAACCTATGCAGGGCATTTCACATTCAAACTGCAACACTTGTCTTATGATATCTGGAATGGCCATGTCTTCAAGGCTTGTTCAGTAGCCTATGATGCTAGAAGGAGGTGGTATACCCTTCTGGAAATGTCACATAGCTAGGGAAAGAGTACATCACTGAAGACATGCCCTTCAATGAAATATTGGCAACCTGCCTTACTTCCCCCTTTCTTTTTTGTTTCCTGACTCTGCTAGTTGCTGAACACTTTCCTCTGCCACATGTCACACCACCCTGATGTTCCATCCCACAGTTCTGAAAGCCATGAAGTCAGACAACTGTGAATGACATGTCTACAATTTTTTAAAAATGAAATAAAATAGACTTTTTTTTCTCTTTTAGAATCATTTCTCCTGGGTATTTTGTTAAAGAAATGAAAAGCTGACTAACGCAATATTCAACTTCAAAGGGAAAAATGCCTTGGTCCTCCTCCACCAGTGTTTGGGCAGCATTCGCCTGCTGGTCCTCATCTTTGAGATGATTTCACTTGAGAGATTTTTTTTATTCTCTTTTTAAGGATCTAGAGTTTTTTTTTTTTTAATGTTTGGAGTACATATAACTCATAGTGATTATTAAAGTATCATTAGATCAAAGACATTGCTAGACCTCTATTAGAACTAGGGGATGATTCTCTGTCACCCTGCCTCACTTATAGATGGGAGAGTCGTGCGGAGAAACACTCATATCTAACTATGACAAATACCAGTGGCCACATTTGGATTACATTGGAAGACTTGACCTAAGGCCAGAACCCAGAGTATCTTGCCTAACAGGAATGAAAATCAACTGGGAGGAATTCTAAGTCCCTTCCTTGGCTCAGAGTAGAATAAGATCATTAATATTAAGATGAGTGGAGTGGCCAGCCTGGTCTACAGAGAGTGTTCCAGGACAGCCAGAGCTACACAGAGAAACCCTGTCTCAAAAGAGTGAATATTAGAGTAAGATCAAACAGCATTTCAAGGGGAAAGAAAGAGGGAGGTGTTGGAGTGGGTATGAGAAACAGTCTGGGCAACTTAATTTGAGCTTGCTGCATGGTCTGCTATAACTCTTGAACACTCCCTCCAAAAAATTTAGTGTAATTAAACATCCTAAGGCCTAACCAACATGCTGAGCTAGGAGAGAGATTCCCTATGTTCACATTACCCGAAAGATAGGGGGCTTGAGGTTGGATTAGATCCGGGAAGCTGCAGAAAGTCCCAAGTGTTTTCAGGGATTATTGGAAGTGACTATAGCCTCTCTGGCAAGTGAGCAAAGTCCCTCCCTCAAATTCTGGGTTGAGTTCTTGGCTGTCACAAATTCCTGTTCCCTGTGAGTGAGCTGGAGGGAGGCGGTACCTACTAGGCCCTGAACTGGGAAGAGTGATGCTGGGCAGCGCAGAGCAGTGGAGGAAGCAGGGCAGAGTGGGTTAAGTTGAGCTCTGATGTTTCAATGAAACCGCAGCTCCTCTCCACAGACACTGCCACTCTCGTTATCTCTGTCAATCAGATCCAAGCAGCAGAAGTTCCAAGTTGCTCTCTCTGGCTGACAAACTCTCTGTACATGTTCAAAGACCTTCCTCGGCTCCAGAAGCCCAATTACCAGCACTCTGACTTGCCTCTGCAATTCTCTTCCTTAAAGCCTTTTCAATTGTCATCTGTAAAATCCTTCACCGCCGCCACCTCTATGCTTTCTGATGAGTGTGAGTGCAGCCCAGCCGCCGGGAGCCCCTCCTGCCTCCCCCCAGGCCAGGTCCCAGGGGCCCTCTGAATGAGCATGATGTCACCTCCTGTTTCCATTAGGAGCAGAATTGCACTTGGTTCATGGCTTGGGGCTTTGTTTTAGAAAAATACAACAAAATGAGAGTTATTGACTAGTTTGAGGGTGTTCACTTACCCTCTGAGTCTCTACTCAAATATTAAATATCCAGGAGGCTTCCTCCTCCTCCTAAATGCTCCCCAAACTCTCAGTACATGCCACTGGACTGCGAACCCCTCAAGAGTAGAATCAGCAAGTGCAATGCTTTAGTCACTATTAGCATGAGTTGACTGTGTTGAATGATTGGGGAATTCTTGAAACCCAATGTCAGAAACTCTATTTGTTTTCAGCAAAGGTGAATGCATTGCCTGAGAATATCTCAAGTGTCAAATCTCCAGTGTTGGTTTTGTAATCCATTCTATGTGAGCTGAATTGTTCTTTATCGGATTACGGTCTCTGGGTGGGGACAAGATGGGTCTGCTTTGTCTGGCTAGCATTTTCCACTTAGACAGTATAGATAGAAGCTGTGTGCAGCCAATTTTATAAAAGCAGCCCAGTTGCTGTCAGCTCCAGCACTTACTGATTGGACACACTACAGGAGCGGAGGTGAGGTGTGGCTAATCACAGATAATAGAGGACCTAGACGCCACATGGTTGGCATCAGGACCTGGTTAAGGACACAGTCATTTCATCGGCTCTGAACTGAAGCACTCCACACACGCCCATGCCCAGGACTGTCCCACAATCACCCGAGGTCCTCTTCTTATAATTTTGCTGGAAAATTACCACCTTTCTCAGTGTTCTGAGAAAATCCATAGACTGTCTGGTGTGGGGGGGGCAGTTTTTACAAGTCGAGGAGTGCCTTGGAGGCCACCCTGGTGTGGATGCACTTATATTGTGACTGTAGGAGCTGAATGAATTGGATCTATGCTGGGAACAGCTCTGTCTCTTCCAGACTATAACCTTGGAAAGAAAAGAACTGTTCCCATGAAGGTGGGGATGAGAAACAGGAGACACACATGAGCAGGCTTTGCAAGTCGCAAGCCTCTGGGTACCAAGGGGAGAGTGGGCATTCAGAACACAGAGGAGGACGAGTTAGGGAGGATAGCCTTGGTCAAAGATGGTATTGAAATCCAGGCAAGACTTTTGATTGAAATCTTATTAGACCCAATCACCCTCAAATCCTTCATCACTCTTTACAATGAAGCAAATTTCCCTCCTAGAAAGAACATCACCCAAATGCCTCTATTTATAGCATCTTTGGTGACTTCTACCTTCCATTCTCACCCTCTCCATGGAGGGCAGCCTGGAGGGAGATGGATGACCTCCCCATAGATGGGCCCTACTCCTGCAGCATGCCTGAAGTTGACCATTTTGGGAAGCTTTCTCACTGTCTTCTTTGCTGATATTAATGCTGGCTCGCCAAGACTGGGCCTTACACTGTCTCTCTTTAAGCTGATGCCAAAAGTTTCAGAAAGGCAGTGCAGGATGGGGACCCAGTCCATGACTTTTAGACTAGCCCCTCCTTCTGATCCCCATCACATAAGTGGAAGCCTTGGTACTCACAGCATGAACTCTACTTGGATAAGTCTTTACAGCAATTAGATGTGGCTGATACTTACATCTTGATTGGACATATCCCAGTAGGGTCTCTCTCCAAATGACATGACTTCCCACATGACAATCCCATAGCTCCAGACATCGCTGGCTGACGTAAACTTGCGATAGGCGATGGCCTCTGGAGCTGTCCATCTCACAGGGATCTTTCCTCCCTAGAAGAAGGAGAAACCAAACTGTTTCAAAAAGTAAAAAGAAACAAGACACAAATACTCCACACCATGCCCTGCACTGCCCCAGCTTGTGAATCAGGAGAGCCAAGAAACTCCTTGACCAGTAAGCAAGAAATATTGAGGGAGGTCTACTTAGAGGAGCTTCAGGGGACCAGTAAGGCCTATACTAGCCCCATGGACATTCCACACGGGAAGGGCATGGCAGCCCCACCCTGATACCCAGCCCTGATTCCATTATTAGTGCTGGTATGGTGGTGTGAGAAGAGAGTACAAGCATTCTAAACTCACTAGAATCACATCAGATTGGCTACCCGGGGTGCAAGTTATGGTTGTCACTGTCTCAGGTCAATGGAAACACCACAGTTTTGGATCAAGAGGAAATACAATGAACCCAAAGGTGTGCTGGGGCATAATATCCAAGGACGCCCCCTACTGAAAAGTCACAGCAGCTGCACCTCTGCCCATTCATATGGTGCTCCATCTCAGAGGGAAAGTTTGCCTAGCTCCACATCCTGCTTATAGACCTGGTTGCAATGAGTATGAAGGGCCCTGGCCTGTTTGTATGATGGTCACCCCAACTGTCCTTCAGCAGAAGTCAGGATCTGGGAGATCCTGTTTCCAAAGGGCTGATTTGGTTTCCCCCCTCTTTCTTGTCCTGAGTTCCATGCTGGATGTGTCTAACTCCATTTTCTATTTAGCTCTTAGCTTGCCTCTAGACCTGGTCAGCACCACTAACCTAAAAGCTGAAATCCCTCTTTGCCATCACTTAGCAAATGAGCAAAAAGCAAATGCTCTTTCTGGGACCTCTTCGAGAAAGATCTAGGGTCTCAGGGAAGTGCTGCCCAGAGAGGATACAAGCTGCTATGAAGATACATGCATAGTGGGAAGGCAGATCAGAAGATAGAAACCAAAGATGTAGTTAATGCAATTGAAAAGTGAGGAGAGCCGGGGCGGAGGTTAGCTGTGGGGGCTCTGAAACCTGGGATACCAGTTTGGACACCAATACTAGCCTTTTCTGCCTGTGTGACCAGGGCAAGTACTCACCCTCTCTGGACTCCTGATCATGAGCACCTGTACAGTCTGGTCATCACATGTCATATGTGGCTCCTCTTCATACAGGTCTGATGCCACAGTGCCTGTGCGTTAACTACTGTTTTTTACTAGAGAGCAAGTCACTGACCAGACAAACTCACTGCAGAAGGGAAATCCAGACTGAGAGTATGAAAAGGCTCAAGCAGTCTAGCCTCAGAAGGAAACAGAGGGTGGTGAGGGCAAGGCACCGTTTGGTCTGCCCTAAACTCACACCGACATAGACTCTATATGTTAATGTGATCTGTGTCAAAGCTGTCACTCAAACAGATCATTCCCTGGGACACATGTGACCTTTCTTTTGGCTCATCATTCCAGAAACCAGCCATTTCACATCACAGCACTGTTCTGTGTATGGGCAGTGAATCACTCCATAATCCCTGAAACTAAGACACTCAAGCAATGGAGACTACACCAGGGGCAACGGACCCCATTTTCTTTCCTCCCAGGACTCTTGCTACAGCTGTGAGAGGCTAACGTTTATACTGAGCACTCTTACAATCCATTCAAATCACCAAAATCTATGATGGAGTGTAGCAGAAATGCCTCAAAAAATATTTAAATGGTTAATCTACAGGATGGAGCAGGGGAAGCAGCAGTAAGCATTAAAATGCATTTTTATCTGGCTTCCTCTCCAGGGCTGGAAGGAATAAAGGCCACCTGGCCTGGACCTCCCCATCGGCACATGTCCAACTTTCTGCAAGAAAGAAGTCCTGATTTCCCCTGGGTATTCCAGGAGGCTTTTGTGGTGGGAGATGTTCTCAGCTCAAATACCAGGAGCATGGCAAACGCCTGGAGGATGGGCTTAGGCTGCCCTGCAAGGGATGTTCTGTTCTCACCATTCCCAAAACATGACGATATTTACTGGCTTTGGCAATATGGTACCCATGATTGGGAAGAGAGGTAGAAAATTCATCTGATGAGCCATTAACTGCCAAACCCATAAATGTCAGTAAGTGGAAGCTCAGAGACCCTTGTTCTATGTTGCCCTTGAGGGAAGGGTATTGCAACATCATGAGATAGCCTGGGCTTCTCCAAATGCAAAGGGGGTTTGCATTTTTAAAAATACTTGGGTTGGGCCAGGGCATTAGATCAGGATCAGGCAGTAAAGTGCTTGCCTTGAAACCATGAGGACCCAAGTCTGATCAGCAGAACCAATATAAAAAGGCCAGATGTGGTGGCATGTGCTTGTAAAACCAATACTGGAGTCAGGCATCTGCCTGGGGCTCATGGCTGGCCAGCCTAGCCTACTTGGTGACCTCTAGGCTAGTAACATACACTGCCTGAAAACACAATGTAGACAACACCCAAGTTAACTGAGGCAAGAGAGAGTAGAAAGTGTGTGTGTGTGTGTGTGTGTGTGTGTGTGTGTGTGCGTGTGTATGAGAGAGAGAGAGAGAGAGAGAGAGAGAGAGAGAGAGAGAGAGAGAGAAATTCAAGGAGTGGAAACTTATCAGTATGTGTGTTCAAGACTGAGAGAGAAGGAGGTCTAGGTAGAGAAAGCCCATAAGTAAACAGGACTTTGGGCTTGCTTATCTTTTGTGTGTGTTTATGGGGAGGCATGAGGGATGAAAGTGTAGTTCTGAATTTCAAAGAGATGATTTGGGAGTCTGGAAGTGTCCTCCTCTGCCAAATCTGGAGCAGACCCCAGGGGCTGTCAGCGACAGCTGTTGAGCTGCTCCCTCTTGCATGCAAAGCAGCGCGCCAGGCCCACTAGCCGGGAGCCTGGAGCCCTCCTGCCACCTCGCACTGTTGGGCCTCACTGAACATGGAGCTTGGCCTGTCACCCCCACTCCCTCCATCTCAGCAGGTGGCCAGGTCTTCCAGAAGATCTACTCTGGACAAGGAAATGATGGCCTGTCATGGTCAGCTCTTCACCCTGGCTGAGAAACCAGGGTGCACTGACCTCTGAGGCAGAACAAAGGGAAATACGAAGTCAGGGAAGCATGGGGTGGGTGCCTTCCCTCCTGAGAACCTCACATTTCCTTTCTGTTTTTTTAAACACCATACAGGCGACATTGCCTTCTGATGCTCATCGGTAATTACAGTAATAGTTATGATTACTTAACTTGTCTTCAATTATGTGACAGGAAATCTATTAGGTTAGAGGATGCTGACCAGCCCCATGAGGGGCCAAAGAAAAGGAAGAGGATGACACTAGCAGGCCGGGTGCCCGCAGCCAGGAAGGTCTTGCTGCTAGAAGAGGAAATCTGGACCAGAAGCCAAGACCAGTGCATCCTCATGTCTGCAAAATGTTCATTAGGAAGGCATCAGCATCCTTGTGGACAGAGAAAGATTGAGGAGACTCTAGATTCTGGACCAGGCTTTGCACAGTACCCTGTCTCACTTCCCCCAGGGATGCTGAGGGCACAGGTATACACTTGATAGGCAATGACATATTAGTCCTATTAATCTTTGTTTGCTGTGACCAAATGCATGAGAGAAACAAGCTTTCTCTGGCTCACAGCTTCAGAGATGTTACTATCTGATGGTGGGGAGAACAGCTTAACAGTCACTTCATGGCGGGTAGGAAACAAAGCAGGAGGCACACAGGAAGGGGGAAGGGTAAGGAACAACTTCCAGAGACCAACTTCCTTCAAGTAGGTCCCACAGAACAGACATCTATGCAGTATCAGACTCTGTCTCCAGCAGGATACTGGGGACATAGTAGTTGTGAGACTCAACTCCTACCTCAAGAGGCCAAGTTTATCCCTGCTACCAGTCAATACATTGTCTTGTCACAGTAAGCACAGGTACAGTACACATCCTCTGATACTCAATTTAGAGAAGTTTCTGGGTGACAGGCAGGGTCATGTTCTCTCTCTCCACCATATTCCATGAAACAAAGTCTCTTTACTAGTTACTAGTGATTTCTGTCCATGGTGATCATAGACTTCTTTACAAAATACAGGAATCATGGTGCAGGCATCTCTTATAGCTTGGAAATGATAGGTTTATGACAAGAATGTCACACACTGGATCTGAATTTCATACACTCACTGCTCTAAAATATGTTGGAATTTTAATGGACCAAGTATAAAACCAAGAATCATGTTATTGTTATCATTAATTAAGGACCTACTAAGAGTTATGAGATGGACTACATCACCAACAAGAAGATATGTCCATCTACTAACCTGTCATTGTGACATTTGGGTTCTGGAGGATATAGTCAAGTTAAGATGAGGTCATCCTGCATTAGAACTGGCCCTAAGTGCAATGCTGGATTCTTTATAGGAAGCTCATGTTCACTCATGGCAGCGAGGGCTGAAAACCCTGTGAAGATGGAGGCAGAGATGTGGATGGTGTATCTATAAACTAAGTCACATGAGGGACAGGTAGCATCTAGGAATGAGACACAGAAGAGATTCCCCTCTATGGCCTTCAGATGGAGCGTAGCCCTGACTAAATGGGGACCTTGGCCTTCCAGACTGCAGAATTGAGAAACTGAATTCCTGTTATATGAAGTCAGGTTATTCTTCTTTCTTATGGCAACTGCAGAGAGCTACTGCATGGACTACACCCATGTGTGTGACACAGCTGTTTAAAGACACTGCTCCAATCTCATAGGTGGCAAACTCTTAAAAGATACCGCGATTAGAGAGTGGTAGGACTTGGAGATGAGGGGTACCGCCAACACTTTATATCAAAGCCTCTCAATTAATCTTGGGCCCCTTGTAATATATATTCAGTTTTGTTTATCAGACCCAGCCACGGTCCACACCATGGAGGGCTCTTCCTTAGCATGTAGCAGAGACCCAAAACCTAGGTGTCAACTTCAGCCAAGAGAGGCACACTAAACATACCTGACACTGAAGGCAAAGCCAACGCTTTTCTCCATACCCAGGTGGCCTAGCCTAGTAGTGCTCAAGCTTGTCTGCCCACTGCAATCACTCAGGGGCAGTCTTTATTGCCTTTATAACCTGGGGACAGTTAATCCCAGGTACCTTCACTTGTGTAGATGAAATGATGTCCCCACTCTACCTTTACTTGTGCAGATGAAGTAATTCTGGGAACGATGTCCAAGAATTGGTAGGTTTAACAGGAATCTGAATTAGAATAGAGTCACTGTGGGTGGTTCGAATACGTAGACATGAGTTGCCTCTGGGACCACAGAAGGGGGTGTCAGCCTTGGCTAGCAATGTCTACAGTGGGGGTGTGAGCAGGTGGCAATGTGTGCATTAGATCTCACTAGATCTCAAAATGCTAAAAAAGGAACAGAGGGCAAATTTGTCTTGCATGTCAAGTAGGCAGATTGGACACACCCCTTGGGGCAGTGACCATCCTGGCTGTAGCTGACCAGCCTGGGTGAGGCAGCCACCCATGAAAGCAGTCCTCGCAGTCCTGTGTAGATAAGTTGGGGCGCAGATGGGCCCTGTCTTCCGAGCACATCTACGTGACAGGGCCCCCTCCTGTTCCTCAGTCACTGTCTGCTACTTTGGGCCAAAATGTCTGAAGTGAGACTAAGTGCCAAATGAGAAGAGTATTTTAAAGCAAATGGCCGGTTTCAAGGTACTGGCAAGCACACCGACCCCTTTTTCCTCAGCCTAACAAGTCAAGTGATTGTTTTCCCCCTTTAGATACAGACAAGAAAGTTTCTGCTTAAAGGTCCTTTACGCCCACCCTGCTCTGAACAGCCAGTGGAAACAGCGCCTCCTGGCTGTTGAATTGCAACTGAACCTATGTAACAAAGAGGCGCTCCCTAGGAATGCCAGGAATTTGCAGGTCTCTCCACCTTTGGAAAGAGTCCATCCAGCCCCTCTGCTACCTTCATTCTAGAAGCCAAGCTCTCTTGAGAGATGCTGCAGTTTGTTTCCCTGCTAAGGATTATGAGAAGGAGGACTCCACGAGCAGTGGGCTGGCTGCTGGGACGGGTCAGTTTCTGGGAGAGTGTTCTCATCTGTCTTCCTAATAACACAGACAAGCAGCCCAGGAGAAGGCTGGGAGAAAAGACAACCCAGAAAAAGACACCCTGCCTTGGTGACTGCAGAAGAAATTGTTTCTAAACAGAATGCTTTTCAAAGCTTTTCTTGAAGCATTAGCTGCGCCTGCAAAATGAATGACACAATGTATTTCGTACAAGTAATAAAATATGTGATTTGAATAACTACAAATGAAAAGATTTACAGTCGGTGGGCTTCTGGCTGCCTCTCCCCTGAGCTTTGTGTGTGCTGAAACCCTTCTGCAAGATGCTGCAAAAGGTAATTGCAGCCCAAACATCATTTCCCAGCAGCTAGAGAAAGGCCTATTTGGACATAAATTAACTAAAAATATGCGGGTGATAGTGTGTATTTCATGTGTGAAGAACAGAAAGGCCACTTGGTGACGTTTCCGACTGGGGGGAAAAAAATCCCAGTTCTGAACCAAACAGATGAAACAGAAGTCGTTTCTCTGCAACACAGTGACAGGAAAACAGCTGGCTTTTATTACCCACCCCCAAACAGCCCGGGCTGCACCATCATTATTATCTTTCATCATTCAGCACTTCTTGAGTTTACAATTAAAAAGAAAGAATGGAGGGATGAGGGGTGAACGGTTCCTAAGCTGCCTTCATTCATTTGACTAGTACATAGGTGGTACCCTTCCTTCCGGCTGGCCTGGATCAGCAGAGCAGGAGGAAGAGGGCACTGTGCAGCGAAGCTGGCAGTATGGGTTTAGTGATGGTGGCACGAGCAATGCTCTCCTGCATGGGACCCTACAGCTGGGCCTGCTACCAGAGCTTCTGAAGAGCCATCTTGGATGAAAAGGATCTAGAGTCTCTGCATTTTGCCTTCACAGATGGACTGCTTGCTGATAACCTAGGGCGGGGGGACCTAGACATCCATCTATTAGGGGTCTAGTGAACAGGGCCGGACTTCCTCGCTATGGAAACACAATGCCCTCATTTAGTGGTTGGGGACCACGAGCCTCTAGGCCCTTTCAATGGCAGGTGGGCATGGAGGATCAGGGAGCAGGGAAGAGGTGAGGTTGAAAACAGGCTCCCTGTTCACCCGGATGTCGTAGCCACTGGGTCACCTGCTGCTTCTCAGAACCTGCAGGGACCGCGCTTCCTCCTGGGGCTCATCTAACCCCTTTGCTTCCTGCTGCCCTCTCAGCTCCAGGCCCCTCTAAGTATCCGTACCATCTGCAGACAGTCCATTTGCTGGACCTCCATATCTCACGTGTCCACACCAACTTGGGAGCACTCGCCTCCATCCTCCTGTCTCCGTATCTGTGTTTCCAGCAATAACACCCATCACCCCCACCATTCTATTCCATTTCTATTTCTGTGCATGGAGGACACTGGATCTTTCTGCTGTCTATCACTGGAGTGCCCCCTCCTACAGCTGTGCACCCCACAGGGCTTCTTTCTGACAGTGGGAAGAAGATGGGGAGGCTTCTCTGCCTCTAATTAGTGTTTCTCAACCTGTGTGTGGGGGTCATGACCCCCTGGGGGTCTCATATCAGATATTTACATTATAATTCATAACAAAGTCAAAATTACAGTTATGAAGTTGCAGCAAAATAATTTTATGGTTGGGGTTCACCACAACATGTATTAAACTTTAACTGTATTAAAGGGTCACGACATTAGGAAGGTTGAGAAACACTGCTCTACATAAAGCAAGGGATCTGAGACACAGACTGGTTTCTGCCCTGTCATCTTGGAAACTTCTGCCCAGCCATGCATAAACTGTGGAGTTTGATCTTTTGGCCTTACCAAGTTACTATGGCCTCTAGTATTTTCCCTCCTGTTTGTAGAATATAAGCACCCGAGGGATGTTGATTACATAAATAGGAAAAGTAGGTCTATTCTTACTCATATTGTATTTTCTGATGCCTTACCAATGCCTGCTAACCATGCCTAGAATCTCCATTCTTATTCCTATCCCTAAAAGCCAATTTGAAATGATCGCTCACATTAAACAGCTTATTTTGGCCTCCTGAACAGCAGCGCCTTCTTGGCATGGCTTCTCCCTCAAACAAACCCAGCAGTTATAACCAAGTCACTTAACCACTCTATCTTACTGTCTCCACCTGCCAGTGGGGATAATAATGCTTAATTATCTCCGAGGGGTGCATGAGGAGCTGTTAGCTAATGCTGGCTGAGTATACAAGTGCATGACTGAGGCTGCTCCACCTGCCTCCCAGCAGGACCCCTGTTCCCTAGTCTCCTGTCTTCCTTGAGAGGCAAGGAGCAATGGCTGGGGAGGATGGGGTGGAGTCATGCCCAAAGGCTACCTAGGGAGGCCGGCTTCTTCCTAGATGTCTTCCACACCAGAGGTGTGAACTGAATGAGATATTTTAAATCTTGATTTACAGACCCTGGGAAGGAAGGTACCCAGAGTACATACCTGATGAAAAGTGGTGGTGGTGGGGGGGGTCCTGAAATCTCCGCTCCTACACGCCTTCCCTTTTGATTGGATAATGGGAAAGAAGGGAAGATAAAGGGAGACGTGTGTTCCTGTGTGTGGACTGTGGAGGGAAAGCAGCATTTTCTTTTTAATCCAAGGGAAGAAACGGGATGGGCTCTGCATTACATTCTCAGACTGCACAGCTCCAACTCTCCCCAAATATCACTGTTGTCTCTCACCCTCTCGTCTCTCCCCTCCCTCATAAAGCATTAGCAAGCTCCAAGTGCAGATTGGGAGTAAGTAAAGGGCATCAATGGTGTCCTAGGCGAGGAAGGGAGTCGGAAATGGCCTTATCTCAACCATGGCAAAGGGATTTGGGAAAGGAACAACCTAGATTTCAAATCTACAAATTCATAGCATTGCCCCTAGGTACAGATGTAACACCCTGAGAGGAACACACTATCATGTGCACACTGTACAATGAATAACCTGGATCCTTCATGCAAAGAAATAGAGCAAACCTGAACCAGGGAGATTTCACTACAAATATACAAATGAGGGCCAAGGAGATGGCTCAGAGGGAAAAAGCACTCACTGCCAAAGTCAAGGAGTCAGTTCAGTTCTGGGACTGAACAGATTCCCTAAAATTGTCCTCTGACTGCCACACATATTCCATGGCATCCATATACACAGAGCATTAAATAAACGAAATAAAATATATGAATGATATTCTTTAAAATAGCATTAAAACATCAGTAGCATTAAAAGAAATAGTATTAAAACGTTCCTGATTGAAGGAGAAGTCAACATGAACTAAGGACATATCTGATCCCAGTACTGCAGGGAAAAGAAATGCTTAGGAAGATATTGGAGGCGTAAGCTAAAATAAAAATACAGATAGTGGATTAGATAAGGGTATTTTACTTGTGATAAATTATTAAGCAGGGAAGAATGTCAGAGGGAAACATGAATATATCCTTAATATGGGAATAATATATAGGGAACTGTCCAAGAGTAAAGAGTTATAATGTACTTAACACATCGCCTAAGAGTTCAGAAAAGGGTTTGGATCAAGGGACAACACTTGCCTAGGATGTACTGAATGTCAGAGACCCTGGGTTCCATGCCCAGTACTAAAAAAAAAGAAAGAAAGAAATTAACAATGGAGGGGAAAGTATTTTACAAAATAAGAATGTGAGTGAAAATAAAAAAAGAGAAGCAATAACATCCCAAGTTGAAGACCAACCTGGGGAACTTAGAGATTCAGTTCAAAGCAAGCAAACAAACAAAAGACCTGATTGGAGAGTGTGCCTGGGATATAGCTCAGTGGAGTTGGTATCATGTATTATGTGAGGTCTGAGATTCTCATCAACACACACACACACACACACACACACACACACACACATCCTGTCTGTGGACCTGAAATAGCAGCCACACACCTTTGGGTGTGGCTCCAGGCAGATGGAAGCAGAAAGAGAAAAGCTTGAGGCATGGCTTTCCTTTATACGCTCTTTCTGTTGGGTCAGTGGATCCCGTAGGGAGAGCATGGAAATGCTCTGGCGGTTCTTGGTATTTTTCTGTGTAATGATTCCTCAATAAAACCCATATTCTCTCTCTCTCTCAGACACACACACACACACACACACACACACACACACACACACACACACACACACACACTCCAGGAAGAGACACAGCATCTTTAAGACTTTTGGTTCCTTTCTTCACAGAGACTTGTATTCCAAATTGGACAACTAAGCCTCCTTTTTCTACAACTTCTGGGATTACTTTCTTCTTAGATGTGTGACAGGGAGTATGTGGGTTTTGTTATCAAAGATCTGATGGAAGGGGCTGGTTATAACAGCCATCTGAGATGGAAAACAGAAATACAGTGTTTCTTCCATTGTGAAATACCCAGAAGCCTTTGGGACAGCCATATTGCACCTAGGGTTCATAGGTTTCTGCATCATTCCACACTAACTATTCTACTTAGCTTCTCAAATATCCAATGATGTTTGCCACACTTTAATTTCTTAGTTAATTCCATAGACATTTACTGAGCCAAACACAAAAATTAAAGGATATTGTGTTAGAAGAGGAAGCCACAACAACTTCTGGGAGAAAAGAAGGCAGTGTCTGGTCAAGAACTCCAAGAGACAGGCCATGGCTTTTTTGAGCCCCTGGATAGGTTGGGGAAGAGGACAGATTTTAAGTGCAGTACTGAGGGCACAGGGGGGCAGGCCTGGGTCTCCAAGGCTGTCTTACTATGTTTATCTGCCCAGTACCACTCACACTGATAGTATTTCTTGAGCAAAGGTCTTTCCAAAACTTCCCAAGCAAAAAGACTATGACCTTCAGAATATTGTTAGGTTGAATTTCCAAAGAGAAAGGTGGAGAATTTGTTTGATATACTGAACTATCTAAATATTTCCTTGTAAGTGGTAAGTACTGACTGGTTATATAGTGGCTTTTAAAACATAATAATGCTCAGTCAATACTAAAATTGAGTCTAATGGGATTTATCAATGGATTCTAAAATTGGGGGAATATTTTTTGATGAGAAGTAGGATACCAGTGTGACTTAACAATATCTTCTCACATGGAAAAATACAGTATGGACAGTATATAACAAAGCAAAGTTGAATTGGACAGAACCTTGAACAGATGATCGAAATTAAAACATCGATGAAAAGCAGATGAATGTCACATTTCTACAGATACAGCAATAGAAGGAGGACACAACATTTTTGGAATAGAATGATGGCCAAGAACATAGAATCTGAATGGAATCATGAGAGGTGTCAGAAAAACCACAAGAACAAAAAGTGAGTGTATACTTTTTAAAAAAAAAGTCAACATCATAAAAGAAAAAGAAACACAAAGAAATATTCCAGATTAGAAGAGGCAAAAGAGACATGAAAATTAAAACTAACCCCTAATCCCTGCAGATTTAGAGGCTACTTACTAGTAGTAGAGGGTGGTCCCAACAAAATTAAAATCCTGTCCATAATGCAGACTTCTTAGTCATTAAAAAAAAAAAAAAAGATTCAAACAAAAAGTTTTCTGAAAATTTCCTTGCCAACTGATGATTTATCTTAAGAAATTATTTCACCAAACAGTGACATTCTCTTTTGAGTTGTATTTGTCAATAAGCCAATGAGAAGATCCCCAAGACAATTCTATGGCATCAAATAAATAAAATGTAATGTGTACCATCTTCTTTGAAGCACCTAAAGTTGATGGGGAAAATGTTCTGGGAATCAGCTTTTAAAACAAACTAACACTGAACACAGTCTGAGGAGTCTTCAAAGCCCAGTGGAAGTATGACAGGGGACAGAAATACTATCCTTGGAAACTGACTCATGACAGCAGCAAAAGCCTTGCTTGGAAGACACCTTCCATGAAGACACACTGCCAACAGCAGGTGTGTGTTGGGGGTGGGGAGGTGCTGTTACTCAGGTTAGGGATCTGGGTCCTGGCAGAGCTTTGCACAACCAGTGCTGCTCAGTCCCATTCTGTAAAATGCTAACACATGGAGAGAACACTGGCCACATCTCAAAGATGGACAGACACAAATATGGGGGAGAGTCCACAGTTCCTGTAGTTTTTATGCAGGTAGACGTTTGAACATGATCATTTTGTTTCAATCTTACTGAAAACTAAAATTTTCCTCCTTTATATGGCCATTTTTATGGTGTGACTATATATGCTGAGATCAAGTGCAAGCTTTCTGGAGGTGACTGATCAGGCTCTAATTTCCTAACATGTGGGCTTCTGCTAGGTGGTCATATGCACATTTCACATAAACCTCATTTTCTGCAAAAATGTACAATGGAAATAATGGAAGCTATGGGGAGAAAGCACATTTGGGAGAGAACACTCAAGGTCTAATGAAGACTCACGATCTAATAGCAGCATGGGGAGGAAATTATAAGCTTCCTGTGCCCCTCACAGGTCAGTCCAGAGAGTCTTTGTAACCTTATGCCCCTTGGGTCTTGTGCCTCTCTTTGGAAATCTAGGTCCCAGGGGTCCAAACTAAAAATTGAACCCAGGTTATAGGCTCTTTAAGTAACATAACAAATATGTGTTCAGCATCCTTTGCTTCACCAGATAACAGAATGGACAGTGAGATGACTCTGGGACCCACTAACTTGTCACTCTTAGCCCTAAATAAAGGCCTTTCAATCGGTGCCTCGTTCTTTCCTTTAGGTCTTCTCATTATGTGAAAGCTTCTTCTTCGATGGTAAGAAAGCGTGGGTCTATGTGCTTTAGGAACAAACACTGGTAAAAACCCCATGAAAACCTGACACTGTCCTGGTACCCTGTGTTCATTTATTAATCCCTGGCGAGTAAATCTGCACTGAGGTCATGCCCTGGAGACTGACTGTATCTTCCATCAGTGGATAAGGCGCACCAGAGGAGGTGGGTGCTAACAAAGAGACCCAGTATCTACCACGCACCAACTTCTCTGCTGGGTATGTTACATACTTAATATCCATATTTCACACAGCCATATACTTTTCACAGTAATAAATGTTTTTCCCCTCTATGACAGGGTTTCTCTGAATACCTCTTATTGTCCTGGAACTTGTTCTGTCTCAAACTCAAAGAGATATGTTTGCCTCTGCCTCCCAAGTGCTGCGATTTAAAGGTATTCACCACTACTGCCCCATGAATAAATGGGTTCTGTTACCACTTTACAGATTAGAAAACTGAGGCTCAAGGAGTAGGTATCCTACCTGGCCTATCACAGTATGTTAGTAGCAGTTGGGGTTTATGGTCTGAGAGAATTTGTATGTGAACCTTCACACTTATATGCTTAGCTGAAAGGAAACAAACGGGTATGCTGATAATTGTATTTATTTAGCATGTCTAATATTGTTGAGTTGATTTTCCCCAAAATCGGGTGAAAGTTTGTAACTAAGATCAGAAATCCTTTACTAATGATCCTGTTTCATCAGCTTTTATAATAACTTCTTAAAGCATTTCAAAGGACCTTAGGGGACCATGAAAGCATACAACCCTGCATCTCCTATGACTTTTACAATGGCTGTGTGATATAGACCAGACATGATATATCTTTCCTTTTGACAGATAATGGAGTAGAATCTCAGACACTTAGTGTAAGTCCACTCATGTTACTAGTGAGAGGCCTGGTGTTCACACCATGTTTTCTGGCTCAGTCTCCACCTTTGTTATTAGAACTTCTGAGGGAATCCCACACCACTTTCAGAGCTACCTACTCTTAGATCTACAGTGAATTGTCTCGTTAGTTTGGGATTTGTTACATCACATGCTATGAAAATATAAAATGAAAAAAAAATGAGCTTAGTCTTCATTACTGAAGATAATGATGAGGGTATTGAGTATCAGAAGTTAGCACATATAGATAACCCAGCAAAGACCAAGATTGAGTGATGTGTTTTACATGACTGAACCTACTCTCTTACTAAAATAATTTTGAATAGTATTAATTATTATAGGCTAAGAACATCATAAGTAACTATTATTTTAATTTAAAGGTAATAGAATTGTAGTATGTGAAACGGCCCAAACCAGTCCCCCTGGGAAAAAAATCTTCGAAAGTGGTGAGGCCCATAGTCAGGACTCTAGGACCATTCCTGGCTATGGTGTGAGCCAGAACCCCATGTTTTATGACCCAAACACACACCTCTCCTAGACAGGAAAATCTGTGAGGACGAATGCAGCTATTCCCATCCTTTTCTTCTTGGAACAACAATGAGAGTCTGCTGGGGTCACCTGGGGTCGGCTTGAGACATCTGAGGATGTTGGCTTTGAATTTTATTAGAAAACTCTCAGTGAGTTCATGACTAGGAGGTCACCTTGGCCCTTGTCACTTGGACTCCCTCCCTTCCTTTTTCTATACTCTTTGGCTCCTTGGCCACAAGAGAATAAAATGACTTTACAGAGAACTTTGAAAAAATAGTTGTGGCTGTGTAAAAAGCTGGGGCCGGGGGAGGGTTGCCGCCAACAAAGATGAGAGCTGAAGTGAGAAGTGGTGAGCAGCTTGCCCTGGCACGTGGAGCCCATGGCTTTGAACCCGAACTTCTCTCTATACCTTGTTTGTTCCCTTTTTATTAAATACACAGATGGCAGGTCTTCTCTAACTGAGCAGGATTAGTAGAAGTCTATGTGGATGCTCTCACTGGAGTCCCCTTTTCTGCTTTACCCTCCTCTCACAGGAAATGGTTTACCCGGGTGCTCTGTGGGAGGGTTGCAATGAAGTCTTCATGTCTAAAACCCTGCATGCCCCAATGCAGCAGGAGCAATGATTGCAGCAGAGCCTTTGATCAGCGCTCCAGGTTTCCTTCCCTCCCTCCCTCCCTCCTTCTCTCCCTCCCTTCCAGTCTCCCTCTTCCACCTCAGCCTTGGTGAACCTGCTGGCTGAGAGTACCTACTCTGTCATCAGATATTTGAATTTTGATTTCCCAGAGGAAGGGAATTCTGCTCAGCCTTGATAGTACTGGTTTTGAACTACCAAGCTCTTTAGAAAACAACAGCAACAACAAAAACCCAAAACAAAACAGTCTTGCCTCTGCATTCTCAAAATACTCAGCTATCCAAGGACCAAGTTTCCTTTTCTTGGATAAACACTGTGCCTGAAAGACCCACAGACTTTCTTGGTGAAGGCTCTCTGTGCTGGAAAGGTCCATAGGCCAAGCTCTGATGGTCTTGGAGTCCCTTCTTAGGCTTGATGCTTAGGACAAGGAGCCTGTTTTCTTTTGTATCCATATTAATAGCAATGCTCATGACTGCTGTAGAGCCAGACAGGATTATAAAGATGGGCAGGGCTTTCCAAATGTGAGACGCCCCCTAATTTTTACCATACTGGGACATAGCTAGGATGCCTTTACACACACACACACACACACACACACACACACACACACACACACACACACACCTCTTTAAATCTGAAGTCATAATTCTTATGCTCAGTATTCAGTGCCCCTCCACACTGTTTAGCTTAAATGGACAACTTGACATAACCTAGAATGACCTGGAAAGACAGTCTCCAGAGGAATTACCTACACTGGGTTGTCTGCAGGCATGTCTGAGGGGCATTGTCTTAATTAAGTTAACTGATATGGTCAGAGTCAGTCCACCACGAGTCACACCAATCCCTAGGCAGAGAATGGGCTGAGCTTTTGTTTAAGAGTGGAGAAAGTTAGCGGAGAACAGTTAAGCAACTAGGCATGAACGTATACATTTCTCCTAGCTCTTGACTATGGTATGATGTGACGAGCTATCTGAAGTGCTTGCCTTGACTTCCCCACAACAATGGGCTGTTACCTGTAATTGAAAGCTGCAATAAACTCTGTTTTCTCCTAAGTTGCTTTTTTCTAGGGTGTTTTATCACAGCAACAGAAAGGAAACTAGGAAAGCTCATACCTCACTTCTCCTAGATAAATTCCAGATGGGCTTCTCAGAACCCCCACATAGAGTATTCCATCCCCATCCTTTGTGGCCTGACCACTCTCTCATTGTACACCTGTCTGAGAATGGAGTTCCTCTCTCTTAGGATCTGTATTGATTTAACCCAGCTGTTGTAACACAGTTCTCCCAACTGTGTGGCTCAAAACAGTAGAATTTATTGCCTCATGGTTCTGAAAGCTGGAAGTCTGAAATTAAAGTGTCAGTTGGGTCTTGCTCATTCTGAAATGGTGCCTTTCCCTAGTTTCCAGTATTTACTGGCAATGCATGACACTCCTTGGCTCATGGACATGTGTCACTCTACTCTGTGTCTTTATCACACAGCCACCCTCTCCCTGTATGTCTCTAAGTGTCTTTTTTCCCCTATCAGATCCAGGAGCCACTGTCCCAATTTGATTTTACCATCACTTGATCCATTTTCATAAAGATCCAGCTTCTAAATAAGGGTGGGTGCATTGTAGGTATGTGGGTGGGCGGGGGTAAGGACTCTCGTATTTCTTTTGGAAGGGACACAGTTCTGATAAAGGGTTCCCTAGCTGAGAGGGCGAACCCATCTGCACTCATACTCCCCAACTTTAGCTGAACTTGCCAATGAACACATGGCTGCTTTCTGTCTTTTTCTGACCAGAACATCTTCCCTTTCTACAAAATCTCCAGTCCCTGAACCATTATCAACTTGCCCACATTCCTATCCATCCACTCCAGCATCTGAAAAATGTCTTTTGTGGTTCATTTTTGTTTTTTCACTTACCCTTCTGCCTACCTCTTTCCAGCCCCTTTCCCTCAAATAACCCTTTATTTTACTTTAATGTCACATATATTATCTCCTTTCCCTCTCCTTTTCTCCCAGCATCCATCCATCCCCCCTCCCTCTTTCCCTCCCTCCCTCCCTCTCTTAGGCCAGACAAGAGCACCAAATCTCATTATAGATGTTTGTGAGCCACCATGTGCTTGCTGGGACTTGAACTCAGTACCTCTGGAAGAGGAGCCAGTGATACCTCCTGAGCTATCTCTCCAGTCAGTGTTCATTTCTCTCTACAATCTACTTTGTGATTCTCTTTTCACAGCTAAATGTGATGTGTTCAGTCCTCAGGGCTCCCAACTCCCACTAAACATCTAACTGGGAAAAGAAATGATAGCCACATACTATTGCCAAGCAACATGCCAAATGTAATATTTAAATATCTTCTCCAGTAAAGGTCTTTTCTTATTACAAAAAAATCAGTGATCCTTGATTGACTGTTTCATTGATTTACTGACTAACTCTCTGTGGGACCTCAGCTGAGATGAAATCATCCCTCTGGGAGTTACATAGCTCATCCTCTAGTTATCTACACTCCCGCCCAAGACCAGTCCCTTCAGACTAGCTCTTGAGTTCTATGTCTAGTCTTTTATATCTTTGATGACTCCAGAGTCCAATGGCTGGGGCTAAACCACTATGGCCTTCTTTGGACCATTCACACAGTGTTCCCACATCCATATTGATTCATCTCTGCATCCATTTCTCCCAGTGAATCCCTTGGCTCTTTCTGCAGGACAGCTGTTTCTTCCCATTGGTATTTGCACAGAGGCTACTCACATCCTTACTTCCACATACTCTGCCCTTGGTGAAGAAGATGTGTCTTGACCTATAAACGGTACCCAAGCTAACTCCTTCTCATCTTTGGGTCTTAGCCCAGGGATTCCTCTCTTGCGATTCACTGATACATGCTTGATATTCTCCATGATCATACCAAAAAGTTATAATTACATCATATAATCACTTAATGCCCATTTTTTGTATGTGTGTGAGTAAGTATGAATGTATGTATGCATTTGTGCTGGTTCACATGTACTAGTGTATGTGCCTGCCCTGAGAACAGCCTTGAGTATCATTGCCAGGAACATTGTCATCTATTTTGACACCAATTGGGCTAGAATGGCTGGAAATTGAGCCCCAGAGATCCTCTTGTCCCTTCCTCCCCAACACTGGTATTAAAGATGTGTGCCAACATGCATGGCCTTTTTAGACTGGCTCTGGGAATCAAACTCAGGACCTCATATTTGGGAGACAAGCACTCTCTGCCTGACCACCCTCCCCCTGTTCCTCCTTTGACTTGGAATGGAAGTTGAGGATCCTTGTCAGAAACTGTGCCTTTTAGGCTTTGCATATGTAAGGTGATGCACCTTACATATGTGTCAGCTGTAATGTGACTAGGAGAGTCTGCACTCCCATGTGACCACATGTATATGATGTCCTGGCTCAGCATACTAGCTTGTGCACACTGCATACCCACTGGACCAGAGCAGAGAGGGGCACTGGATGAGAACCCTGACCAGCCCGTAGGTAGTAGTTGGCTCAGGCTCTGAAATTCCATACTGATCCCACCCCAGCTAATAATATACAGGTCCTGCTAAGAATAATTATGCTGAGCTTTTCTCAAAAGGGCACTCCAGTCAGGTCCTGCTGTCCCTATATGTGCATTTGCTGACAGAGTGACCCAGGGAGGGATCAGAAGGAGGAGGAGGGAAACCCCCCAGGGTAAGAATTATTTGAGTGGCAGAGCATGGGGCAGAATGACATTTGAATTATTCTTCCCTCTGATTAATTAATGCCAGAGAAGAATTTCCAGGGGGCCAGGACTCAGGTTAACCCTGCCTGCAATTAAAGGATCTCCCCATCTTTTCTTCGCTTGCCTTTGTTCCTCTCCATTTTCCCACCTACTCAGGACATGGAGTTGATTCCCAAGCCAAGTGACTGAAAAAAAGAGCTAGAAACCACTCTGAAAGTGGCCTCATGAGGGAGGCCACATCAGAAAAGAAAAAGGAGGATCCAGATGTAAAACCACCAGGAACAGGGAGGAGAAAAAGCTGGGCCAGGACCACTGGACACAAAGACATAGACATTGCTCTTTCTGAAGGATGTAGGTCATTGCCAATGTTCTATAATTTTTCTCTGTAACCCAGGTTGGCCTTGAACATGTACTCTGTCTGCCTCAGTCTCTTCTCTGCTCCCAGTGTTGGGATTACAGGTATATGCCACCATACTAGGCTAGAAACAACTTCTTTAAGAGCCACAACAAAGAGCAGTCACATGGAGATTTCTCCTGAAAAGTTTGCAGGAACGATTATCTTTGAGATAACTTTCTGCTTTCTCTGTGTCTTTTAAGTATTAAATATATTATGAGGGGAAAAACCATCTAAAACTAACTGCTAAAATAAGCAAACTCACTTTTTATAAGTCATGAAAGAAAAAATAGGTTTTAGCTTTTTGCTAAGAGCTACTTGAGATGTGTGGATGGTGGTGGTGTATGTTTCTGGGCAACCCTGGGTATAAATATGTGTTCCTCTGCATTGAATACAAACCTATGCATCACACACTTCTTCAGTGAAATCATGTATATGTGCATGTATATGTTTGTATGGATATACATATGTCCTATGTATATAGTACTGATGGAGAGCCACTCAGCTCAGATTTTGGAGAACGTTTATAGACCTTTATATCTGAATCTTAGCCATTTTTGCCTGAGAACCATGCATAGCATAATTGGCCTTTGGAGAAACACCAAAGTCTGGACAGCCTGGAAAAGGAAAGGCCTGTGCCTAGCACTGCCCCCTGCTGTTTTCCAGTGAATGGTGATAGCAGTTTATTTAGACGGAGACCTTAGGGGAAGAAGATGAATATCCCCAAGGCTAAGGCTTTGGTACCTATTGACTTCCTTTCTTTGAGTTCCTTCTCTTAAAGACCCCCCCAAGCAATTTCTGTGGACAGAGAATAACTTTCTGTCACAGACAGGTGTCCAGAATTACCAATTTTAGAATTAGCCAATTTTCCCTGACTGAGAAAAAATACTGGAGATAATTTCAGAGCGGGAAAGGTTTGTTTGGGTTCATGGTTTCAAGGGTTCTTAAATCCATAGCCATTTGGACCTGTTGCTTCCTGCCTGTGGTAAGGTCAAACATCATAGTAGAGACTACACATTAGCTTAGAAGTAAAGGCAAGAGAAAGAGGCCAGGGTCCCAGCATCCCTTTTCAAGACACACCCAATGACACAATGCCCTTCAACCAGGTCCTATCTCCTAAAATTTCCACCAGCCCCAAATGGCTTCAGTATCTGGGGACCAAGCCTTTAGCACAACAGCTTTTGGGGACATTAAAGACCCAAGTCATAAAAGCCACATTCTTTCCTTAAAGATCAATTAACGAAATTATAAGGTCAACTAAATGCCATACAAAAGAATTCCTTAAGTTCAGGTCCAAAGGATTGGGAAGATGAGGGAACTTTTTTCTCATGAATACATGACAATGAAAATGATGGAAACATATTTTATCTATTTTTTGATGCTATGGTATAGATTGCTCTCAAGAATAGAAATGACTGTTATTGGTCTGTTTCTGAAGTTATATATCTCCATGGACCAAAGCCTGATTTAATGAATGTTGCTTCTGTGTTTTTCTGAAGAGGTTTTGGTTGGGCAAGGATTCAGATATTGGGTAGGAAAATGTTATAGGATCAGAATAAGTTCCATGATTAGAAGCTGATATTAATTAGGGGGTCTGTGATGTGTCTTCACTGTCTCCTCAGACAGCAGTTATAATAGCTGGTGACTGGTGGGGAAGTTGTACAACTGATACAAATGTTCCTAACTCTGAAAAGACAGAGGAGTCCCAAGTAACCGTGGTCTTGAGGCAGTAAAGTACAAAGATGGTTGAAATTGTAATTTCTTTCCCTAGTAATAACTGGTACAATATTTACTTTGTATTTGTTAAAGTAAGGTGTGCTCGATAGTTTTATGTCAACTTGGCACAAGCTTGAGTAATATGAGAGAATGGAACCTCAATTGAGAAAATGCTTCATAAGATTGAATTGCAGGCAAGCCTGTAGAGAATTTTCTAGATTAGTGATTAATGGGAAAGGGCCCAGTCCATTGTGGGTGGTATTATCCCTGAGTTGGTGGTCCTGGGTTCTATAAGAAAGCAGCACTCCTCCATGGACTCTGTATCATCTCCTGCCTCCAGGTTCCTGCCCTGCTTGAGTGCCTGCCTTCACTGCTTTTGATAGTGAACTATTATTATATGGGACTGAATGAAATAAACTCTTTATTCCCCAAGTTACTTTTGGCATCATATTTCATCACATCAATAGTAGCCCTAACTAAGAAAGGTTGGTACCAGGAGTGGGGTATTGATGTGACAGAAGGGGAAAGTTGTAGAAGGGCTCTGGAACTTTGGGCTAGAAAAGACATTGTGTGTCCAAAGCTTGATGAGCTGGTTCATGAAATGTTGGAAGATAAATGTGTTGATTAAACCATAGATAATGAAGGCCGGGATTGTGAAAATTCAGAGGGAAGCAAAAACTCTACTGGGCCCATTTGTATGAAGAATTTGTAGTGGCTGGTCAACTGGAGCTGAATAATCAGCTGTGACTAGCAAGAGACTAGAACCGTTGAACCTTTGTTTTACTGGGATATTTGATGCTGGCTATCTGGAGCTGGGCAATTAATGGTGATTAAGAAGAAAGCTGCATCAATGAGATGAAATTTCCTGGAAGTGTTTCCTGAAAGTCAGAACACACAAGCTGTGTTCCAGAGGCAGCCAAGGTTGTACCTCACCCTGGCAGCCAAACTTGGTGGTGTAAAAGTCAAGCGGGTGATACTGGTTTGGAAGGCATGAAGGAATCATGTAGGGACTGAAGGGATCATGTAGAGAAGCTGAGACTTGGCACCACAAAGAGTCTAGGAGAAACTATTGGTGCAGCCCACTTGCAGCAAAAGACTCCAGAATTTTGGACACACCACCAAGAACATCAGTAGTGGTAGAGAAGAGACTGCTCAACCTTAGATGACAAGCTCTGTGTGTGTGTGTGCGTGTGTGTGTGTGTGTGTGTGTGTGTGTGTGTGTGTGTGTGTGTGTGTGTTGTAGAGGACAGAGCTGGATAAGTAACCAAACTCTTTGAAGGATCCTGGAAGATTGTGAGTGAATCTCAAACAGTGAGCATTGAGTTATATCTACTGTTGGAAGTTGCTTTTGCTTTGTTTAGATTGTGAATGTGCCCTGGTTCTTCCCTCTTGAAGTGAGAAGATATTTAATTTGGGATTGATTTTTACAGGAGCCCATAGCTGAAAACTTTGAACTTTTAAAAGAGATTTAAGATTTTTTTTTTTAAAAAAAAAGAGATTGAAGTTTGAATATGTTTGAATTTGTTTTTTCATTGTGCTATTTATGTTTTATACTGTGATATTAATATTAAAGTGTTATCTTTAGGATAAATGTGAAAGGAAAGGTTCTAATGGAAAAGTTTTATGTTTTTGTGTCAAGTTGACAAAGGGTCAGTTGTGCTGGATATTTTTATGTCAACTTGACACAAGCTAGAGTCATCTGAGAAAATGGAATCTCGATTGAAAAAAAAAAACAGATCCATAAGATTGGGCTGAAGGCAAGAATGTACAGCATTTTCTTAACTAGTAATTGATGAGAGGAGTCCCAGCCCATCCCTGAGCTTGTGGTCCTGTGACCTATAAAAAAAGCAGGATGAATAAGCCATGGAAAGCAAGGCAGTAAGCAGTACCCTTCCAGGCCTCTGCCTCAGGTCCTACCTTCAGGTTCCTGCCCTACTTAAGTTCCTGATGTCACCACTTTTCATAATGAACTATTATATGGAATTGTGGGCAAAATAAAGCCTTTCTTTCTTTACTGAATTTGGTCAGTATTTCATCACCGCACTAGTAACACTAACAAGGTATAAGGTTGTTGACAATTCTTGTGAAGTAAGATCTTAGCTAAAATATATTTAATATCCAAGCCATCAGAGTTAGAATTAAATGGGATCTAAGTGAAATGCAAAGTCTGGTTCCCCCACAGACATAAAAGCAATATCTCTGACATAGAGACACAGAAACCTGTCTGAGAAACCCTCTTGGGGACTGTAGTGCATTGCAAACGTGAGACCCATCAGTGCCTGCTGACACAAACTGGTCACCTTCTCCATGTTATCTTCTGAGGAATGGTCTTCAAAATCCTCCCTACTGATCCCATCACAGGGGCCTTCAACTTTTTTCCCTTGTTAATATGTTTGTGGGGGTGGGGGATGGGTGAGGAAACACTCCTGGTGGCTTGCCTAGCAACAATTATAAGCTGTGGTCAGAGCTGATTTGCCAGATTACCACACAATTTCTTAGAAATTAGAAATCTCACAAAATCCTTAGAATTCGAGGAGTGTGGGGATAAAAACCAGGTTCACAGAATAGAGCACAGGCCAAATCTGGCATTCTTTCTATTGTCTCCGTGATTTCTCCAACTAGATTTAGAGAGGTAGCTCCAGAAAGATTCTTTTATACCCCCCAAAGTCCACACAGACTCAACTGGGGAGGGCAATATTATATATTAACACTGTGAAATGAAGACATCTAGATCTAGTATGGAATCAGTTGTGGCTGGCTGGGTGATTCCCTGTAAATGTTACAGATTGGATTTTAAATGCCCCCCCAAAGACCATGTTTCTTCTTTCCATGCAGTGTTCAGACACCAGGGCTATGGGAAGTGACAGGATCATCAGGATCATGAGGGCTCTGATTTTATTAATAGACAAATTCCATTATACATTCAGTGCTTAATGGGCTCTGGAGGAAGATTATGTTATATAAATACTCTCTCTTCCTCTTTGTTTCCCTGATGCCATGAGGTAAGTTGTTTGTTTTACCCACAGTGACACTTGGCCTAATCCCAGACCCATGGTGATGGGACCAAAAGACCGTGGACTGGAGTCCTTGAATCTATGAGCCAAACAAAGCTTTCCACTTTAGAAGGACATTGTCTCAGTTATTTTTAACTTTTATGATGTTTATTTGTTTAGTGTCTTGTGTGTGTGTGTGTGTGTGTGTGTGTGTGTGTAGGCAGAAATCAGAGCAGAACTTGTAGAATCTAGTTCCTTCTTTCTACCATGTGGACTCCAGGGATTGGATTCATGTCTTCGGTGATTATCCACTGAGCCATCTTATCAGCCAGTATTTCAGTTACTTTGACACAACAATTACCACAGCTGTGAAGATGAAGGCTGAAGCTACGACAATAACAATTCACAGGGATAATGGGCAATGTGAGGGCAATGGTGAGATGATGCTGTTGACCACACTGTAACTGGATGACTAATTCATCCCAGGGGAGCCATGGCATCTGCAGAGCACATGAAGGGTGTGCCATGAGAGCACGTGTCCCTGGTTCCATGGGGGAAGATAGACTCTTATACTCCATGCCAGCCAGTTCAGGGGATGATTGTGACACATATGGGCCTACTCTGGAGCAGGTGTAACATGTGCACTGTCCAGGCAGTCAGTCAGTGTAGAAAAAGAAAGGCAGTCACAGGGCAAGATGGTACCTGAGAAATCACAAAAAGAAGGACAAGGATCGTGGAAGTATAAGAGCAGTGGGAAGACAGCTTCTGTCTCCCACTCAGAGGAACAGATGCCCTGGGAACAAGCTCCTCTTGACATTCACAGATGGGGACAGAGGCAGGGCAGACATCAGATATCAGACATGAGAAGTCAAGGAGCCAGAAGGATGGGACAGGCTTCGAAGGAGGCAAGCTTTAGATGTGGCAGAAACACAGTATGGGAGGAGCATCTGCTCAAGGCCAGAGGACGGACAGCAAAGGGGAAGGGCAGAGACAGCTTGGAAGTGCTTTGAAGACTTGGCACAAGTCAGGATGAAATAGAGAAGCCGTGAGGGAGCAGGACCTGTGGAAGGCAGGATCGTGGCTAGAGACTTCTCAGAGAGGCAGCCCAGGAGTGATGCTATAGGACAGGAACATTGACACTACTTCAGCAGAAAAAAACCATCTGAATACTAAGGAGGAAGACTGTGGTCACTATGGGGACAGGCGGGGCCTCTTTCCCTTCATCAAAAGAGAAGAAATCCTGCTGGATGGGGCAGAACTTTTTGTTCCCTCAGCAAAAAGACCCCATCCAGAAGTCTTCAGGATCTTCTTGGAATTCTTTACATCAATATCAAATGCTAAAGGCTGGAGATCAGATTTGGGAAAATGTACGATAATCAAAATAAAAGACATTTGTTACAGGTGTGGCGTCTTTCCTGAGATGTGTGCTCTAAGTTGGTAACACTAGCCAGAACCAAGTACCTTGAGAGTATGATCTGAGGTCGAACATCCAGAACTGGTTTTTAACAGTGTATAGGAGTGTTTGCCGAGATGCACAGCACAGAATGCAGACATATATCTGCCAAGAAATACATTTGTAGACAGCACAGGCATTCAGAGCCCAGCCCATCTCATTTTTCTGTATTAGTAGCCGCTCAGAACTCTTTCCTAGGTTCGTGAATTTATTGCAATCATAAGGAAGCACAAAGGAACAAATTTTATCTGTTCATTATTGTGGGAGCCTGTTGGGAAGGAAACGCTCCTGGGGCTAGAAATAGCAATTTAAAATGGAGAACAAACACCCAGAGAAAAGAAGTAGGGTGGAGAAGGATGTCAGAGTGCCAGATAGATGAAGGATGAGGGCCTAGGAGGAAAGACTAGAAAACTCTAATAGCTATTAATGAGGTCCTCACTTACAAAGAAACACCAGGTGAATTAGAAGATGCTGCTGCTGAAGGAGCCTTGAAGGAGCTGCATGAAAGAGAATTAAGGTAGAGAAGATTGTCTCATAGAACTGAAATTAAGGGCATGAAGCTGCAAGCTCCACTTTTGATATGGGAGTGGATATGCTTCTAATAAACAAAGCCTCCAAGAAATAATAACGAGTATAATTGAAGACAGAAAGTAAAGAAGAGGGGAGAAGGAGAGGGAAGGGAGGGAACATTCCCCAAACTTTCTGCAAACTGAACAGAACAAAGCTATACCTTTCGCAGTTTTGCCTATGGGCAACCTAAGTCTCTACCGTCTGCTCATGCAAGAACACCGGGGGGGGGGGGGGGGGGGGATCACTAGTTTTCCGGGTGGGAGAACCAAGAGAGAGCAACCAGAGTAGTGGCCATCAGAACTGTTGGAGAGGAAGGGACCTGACTGCTAGCTGACCCTCGGGGATGGATGTGCAAAACAGGCTAAAACTCACAGGAGCTAAGAGCTAAGATAGAAATACAGTTTGCTGTTCCAATACAACCAAGTTTCTTTCCTGCTAAATTAAGTGTGCTGACATTCTGCTTCCATGTAACAGAAACTACTCTCAACAGCATAAGAGTCACTGTTTTTAGTCCCAAATTTCTAGATGTACAGAGAGCCAAGGATATGGGAAAGACAGTGAAAGGTACCAATCCAGGGACAGATTACAGAATCAGAAAACTCTGGCCCTAGGAGGAGAAAAAGGAGATAAAAGATAAATTTGCAGAAATATTGTTGAAAACTTCCTGAATGTGTAAAAAGCACAAATAATCAGATTTAAGAAACTTAGAAAACCTTAATTGGGACAAATTTTGGAGAGAGTACACATTCCTAGGTACATCTTAGTGAGGGTAAAGAAACCAAATATTGTGAGGAGAACTTGAACACAACCAGAGAAATACATGACTCTGTGTGTGTGTGTGTGTGTGTGTGTGTGTGTGTGTGTGTGAAGATCACAGACCACTTCATAAATAATAACTATCCCAATTTTAGTCTGATGTTTCCTTCTGATGTAACTCAAAGTACACATCTTACCTTCAAATATCAGTTAGATGATTCCCAACCTTCTCTGCAATGTTACTTTGCTACTTTTTTATTAAATAAGTATGGTGGTACCCTATGTGTGTGAGGTGGGGGGGTGTCTACTCGAGCATGTACACACAAGATGTGAGGTCAAAGACTGTCAGCCAATGTCTTCTTCAGTCACTCTCTACTTTTCCTTTTCTTCTCTAACAAAGACTCCGTTTCTGCTAGGCTGGATGGTCAAAATGCCCCAGGGATCTGCCTGTTCCTTCCTTCCCAGCACTGGGGTGAGAGTGTCTGCAGCCACACCCAGCTTTTACATGGGTGCTGGTGAGCAAACCTGGGTCCTTCTGCCCGCGCAGCAAGTCCTTTAGCAACAGGTCCATCTCCCCAGCCCCCAAGTCAGCATTTGGAAAGAGACAACTGGAAGCTATGTAAAATGTCTGCCCCTTCCCCCAGATTCTCCTGGGGTTTTAGTATCCACTTATGTTTTCTCATCAAAAATAACCATGGATTGATAGTTGCCAGCTAGTAGCTTTTTAATAATATTTTAATAATGTTCTTTCTGGTATAAGGTAGCACTCTCTTGTCCTATTAGCATACCCTTATATTATTTCTTATTAGACCAGTTATAATCTGTTACTGTCATCTTGTGTTTTATATTTTAAGATTCAAATTATCACAGTTTAGACATTAGAATATGCTTCAAGCTGGAGATTTTGAATTTGGGCACATGTCTTCATCATTATTTGAATGTTTTCTCACTTTTACACACACACACACACACACACACACGCGCGCGGTGTGCTGAATCATCTCATTTTCTCTTCTGAGCCTCTGGAAGGTGCCATGTCTCTAATAACTCCCGGTTGCTTGAAGTGGGGTAGATAAAAATAATCAAGACCTGAGAGCCAGGTGTACTCTCGCTACACGGATGTCAGTGCTCCCAGGCATCTCCAACCCTATTTATTTGCCTGCCTCACAAAACATCTGCTCAGGCTTAACACTGCACAAACCATTCTAGCTCTCATACCTCCCATGTGTGCGCCCCTCTCCCAGGAGTTCTTACACCCAGCATACTTTTAATTACTTACGGTGGTGGTGGTGGTGCCTTCACACGTGGGTGTTAGTTGTCACTAGTTTATGATGGCTACATTTGTTGGTCCTGGCAAGGAGTGTTTTAGTGAAAGGACGGAAAGATAAAACCAAGGAATGCTAGATTTTTTTTTAAATATATGAAATTAGAGGAATGGAAGAAATTCAAAGGAAAAGGAAGTAGGGGAGGGTAAGCCAAGTTATATTTCACAAAGGCAAATCTATCACCTTTGGACAGTGTGTACAGTTCTATATGCACAGCAAGTGTGCACGCATGCATGCATGCACACACACACACACACCTCACCACACACAATGCACACAACACACACACACACACACACACACACACACACACACCACCACCACCACCACCACTACACCTCTATTCTTTGAATGATTTTCCATCATCCCAAGACTATAAATTCTATCAAAAGTGTCTGAGAGAGCCTACTGCTGTTGATCTCAGGCATTTTCTCATTCTCCAGTTACCAGGAATGGTGGCCTCTAACATACTTGTCCCTCTTGCCACAGGACCTTTAGAAACACTGCTTCTCTACCTGTGTAGCCTAAACTGGCATGCTCCTTTGAGGAAAAGAACGCTATACTCTATTTGTATGATTCCAAAGTAAGATGTTGAAGCCCAGTCTCTAGTGGGATGATATTTGCAGGCAGGCTTTTAGGAGATAAATGTGGTTAGAATTAGACCATGAAGATGTGATCCCATGATGGATTAATGCCCTTATGTCTATAAGGACATTTCATTTTGATACTCAGTTTTGAGTAGAGGTGTGAGCACTCTCTGTCTCTTTTAATTCACACACCAAAGTATTCAAGGACATGATTAAGAGGAGGGTCCCTACCAAGAGCTTGTCCAGACTGTTATCTTCACTTCAGACACTCTGGCTTCTAGAACCTGGAGGAATGAATGTTTGCTATTTAAGTGATCCAGCTAGAGGCCTTGCATTTCAGCAGCCAAGTTGACCAAGGCTGACCTATTTTCAGACCTGTTGGGACAGCATAATCTCCTTCTCTGGAGGTCCTCCTTAATCCCCCTAGACACTGTCGAGACACTGTGTTGGTGACTGTTTTCTTAATGCTCTAGAAGCAGATAGCTGTACTGTCATTGAGTGTATGTCTGATGAATGCCTGCGCCACCTCGAACCTCTATGCATCATGAAGCAGGAGAACCTCTTTTGATTCTGATCATATGCTTATGTAATATAGTACTGATACATACAAGGCATTCAATAATGTTTGTCCTTTGAATAAATTGTATTTTCAAAGCATAATCTATTTAATCATCAAATATGTTCATTGTTTCTATTTCTAGAAAAAGACAAACAGAAGACTTGGCATGGAAAATATGATGAGTCAAGTGGACATATGACCAATGCTCCTGAAGATTCTGAGGTTCAGAGTCAACAGACCTTGTCATATAGAGGAAGCATTTGTTAAAAAACATCCCTGCATATAATCTAAGCAATGTTTATAGTGAAATTGTGTGGCAAGTTTTCACTAAAAAACTTTTACTGTAAGCTACATGGTACTGTAAGGTAGATGTAAGTCTTATATTTGACTCCATCATTACTTAAGTGATCCAGAAGCATTAAAGTGTCCATTCTTCCAAAGACAGACTAAGCTCCACTCAAAGTCCAGCTGTGAGTACAAATGCGTGTGTGTGTGTGTGTGTGTGTGTGTGTGTGTGTGTGTGTGTGTGTGTTTGTTTGGACCTAGACCAAGGGATTTTAATTTTCATTTAAAAGAAAAGAAATTTAAGACTAGTCAAAAATGTTTTTAAGAGAAGGATGGAAGAATTGGTTTCTTTCAAATAGTAAGACTTTCATTACAATTTTGTTGTGTGATATTTGCTCAAATCATTATGACCACACCAATAGGAAGAGACAATAGATAAACAGATCAACAGAATCAACAGTTGACAGAAAGAAAATAATGTCAAGGATGACATATAATGTTTTGGAAATAAAGTATATATTGAATGAGGTGACATAATTGTTCACCTTGGCAAAGCTAAGTAAGCAGTGACTTGCCAATCCATTCCAGAATATTCTTGGTATTTGTCAACAAGATAGTATGGAAATAAACAATAAATTCAATAAGAATAAACTCTTACTGCACATAGCAAGAAGAGTGACTCTCTAAACATGATACAGAGAGAAAACAGACATCCAGGAGTGTGTCCTATATGGTTCAATTTCTATGAAGATCTAGATTGATCAGGAAGTTTTGAGTGTGTTTGTCAGGTGGGTGACCCATGGAAGAGACTCCTGTGGTAATAGATTCTTTATCTTGCTGGAGGTTTGAGTTATACAGCTCTATACACTTTTTAAATCCCAAATTTGTACTTAAAATGTGCACACAATTGTATGCAGAGACAAAAGGTGAGTGTCAACAAAAATGATATGCAGACAGAGGTATGGGCCAGAGTTAGATGGCGAAGTACACATAGCAAGATACTCCTTCTGGGATCCACAAGGAGTATATTCTAGGTCAAATTGTTTAAAGTTCTATGTATGTCTGAAAATTTTCTGAAACAAATGTGGTAAAATAATTTCATGTGTGCTAAGTATTTACATATAGCACAAACATCAACACAAAGCAAATTTACTGAAAACTTTGAGAAATGTTTCATAATTTTGTGTGAGGAGAACTTTAAAAGCAAACCATAATATAGAAGAAAAGATAGAAAAGATTGATATTTTTGACTATCTGAATCCCAGTGACTTTGCAAACCAGCAATACCTCGCGCAATTAGAAGAACAACAGGTGGACATCTAACTGTGTCATTTACCACCAAGGGGTAACATTCCCAACATAAACACCAGCAAGAACCTGGTGGAAAACATTAGGTGGAGACACTCAGAAAATGAGTTCTGGCAATTGAATAAAAATGCAAATTAAAACACAATGAGGTGGCCATATTATGCTATCGAATTAGCATAGTTTTAAAGATTGGTACCTTCCAGTGCCACTCAGAATGTCAGGCGATCAACACACTCTCTCTCTCAGGAGAGAATGGATATTCACTAAGACTTGGAAAGTCAGTCTGGAAGTTAAAAACAAAACAAAACAAAACAAAAAAATCCCATGGAATGCACAAGAATTCAGAAAAAGTAAGTATAGTGTGATCATAGAAAACTGTGGAAGGAAACACATCTAACTTAGTAACTTAGAAATGACATTTCCAGGAAGAGATTGGAACACTTTGGCCTCATGCTTATAGTTCAGAATGATGTTTATCATTTCTCCAATGGTCACACTACAAATAGTTATATAATTCTTTACACAATTCTCCATTTTGCCTCTTGACCATCAGAGCCAGGTGGCTCTTTAAGGAAAACTTTATGGACTCCTATCATGAGGAAGGAGTCATCATTCACTAATTTTTTTTTTTTGTACTTTGCATTTTGTTCTCTGCATTATTTTAACTTGTGCATTTCATTTTGGAGATATAAAGCAGATAGAAAGGGAGGCAGGGAAAGATATTGCTGGCAGTGAATATAAGTAGAAAACAAAGATACTAGCTAGACACCCACTGTAGCAGTCTAGCCCAAAGAGAGAGGACTCGTACAAGATCAGAGAGCAATGGAGGGAAGAGTGGGGATAATTTCCTAGGAGTAACTGAGGAGAAGGCCAGAATATTGAGGCATGGGAAGAAACCATTGGCGACTCTTCCGTTTCAGTCTCTAGTTAAATAGAGCCAGCTATGGAGATGGAGAGATGGAAAGGATACACTGGAGAGTAAAGCCAAACTCTATTTTGAATCTATTATGGTTCCAAAAGGAACTGTGTGAAGGAGGCAGTGGGATAGAGATTAGAGCTACTCAGGATGTGCAGGGGGAGACTGAGAGGAGATCAGATTTCAGCATTGCAGCACTAAGTATGGAGCTGGTACTTAAAGCCCCCTGCATGCCAGATAGGAAACTGAACCCAATTCTGATGACGCAATGCAACACCCAACTCAACTGGGAACTAACAGCCCCAACTTTGCCTAGAGCTGCTTCCTGTTGAAAGATGTTTCTGATGCCATACTCCCTTACCTGGATTCTCTAAATTCATCTGCTCCAAACTGCTCTTCCCACGAGCTAAGGAACACTGTGGTTTCCATGTACACACCAGAACTTTCTGGAAAACTTAGTCAAATTTTTGCCCAGACACTGGCTGCTGTTATTTCTATTGGATGGATGGGGTGCCCAATGTCTGTCTCCCTAATCAGTAAAACAGCCCAGCCACAGGTCCTGAGATACCTTCAGCAATCACTGACTCATACCATATTTCTCTGAGTGGACTAAAGACTCACCAAGGAGCTGGTGTAGGTGGGATCTGAGGTGTCATCCTGGAGGTAGCGAGAGAGGCCAAAGTCAGACACTTTGCACACCAGGTTGCTGTTGACCAGAATGTTCCTAGCAGCCAGGTCTCTGTGCACATAATTCATCTCAGATAGGTACTTCATGCCAGCAGCGATGCCCCTCAGCATCCCGACAAGCTGGATCACAGTGAACTGTCCATCATTTTGCTGTGATAAGACAAAAAAGAGATCAGAATCAAGATGGGCTTCAGCGGCTAAACAGGAGCCCAGACAGCATGGCCGATGGCTTGTCAGCCTTCTGTCAGCACCCAAATTCAGTTCACCACTGCTTCTTCCAGCTCCTCCCTCCTCCTCATCACTTTCCTTGAACGCTCTGCTCTCTTCTTGCCAAGCCCTGTCGATTTCATCTCCAAATTACATCTCAAACCATCCACTCCTCTCTCTTTCCACTGCCACCATTCCCAACAAGTCGTTGCCATCCATCACCTGTAACAGCCTCCTGCACCTGCCCCCCTACAATCCATTCTCTCCATGGCAGCCAGGGCCATCTTTTCAAGACATAAATCAGTCCTTGTCACTCTCTGGCTTAAACTCTCTAACAGTTTCCCATTGCATTAAGGAAAATCTCCCAATGCCATAGTACAGCTTAGGAGACCCTAGGGACCAGCTAATGCTTGGCCTTAGGCTCTAGACTAACACACTCATGCTGCACAAAGCCACAAGGACTGGAGAACTTTAGATTCTTTCCAAGGCAAGTCCTACTTGCCCTGGACTTCATAAATACCATTCCTTCTATTTCTTTCTCTCTAATCCCATCCCTAGGTGCCCTTTGTTTTCTGCTTAACTGTCCCTCCTTAAATATGATGTCCTTATAATTCCCTCTTCTCCAAATGTAATTAGCATCCTCTGAACATATTTTTCAAATGTATTACTATATTTTCTTTTATTTCACAAGTTTGAACTTTGTGAATGTATTGTAATCTTCTGGTCTTTGCTGTTTGAGTCTTAACTCTGAGCAAAAGAACTCCCATCTCTTGAGGTCCCCACAGTATTTTCAATGCTGAAAACTAACAGGAAAAGAAGGAGGAGGAGAAGACTCTACACCTTAAAAAATATAAATAGTTGAGTGACCAGCATCTCTTGTTATTTCCCAAACTCAAAAGCCTCATGCACTTTCTTTGAATCTTTTGAGCTAGAAAAGTCTACTTTGTTTAACCAAGCTCACCTCACAGGGATCAGTGAGGCTGAAGCTCACACACTGTGTCTGGTACTTGGAACCCTGCTCGTGTCCCGCACCATGTTAGGTTATACTATTTGCTTTCTACCATTACTGGCAAACTCACAGTTTCAAGCACGAATGCCCTGCAATTATACAGATTTTCCAACAAATAGAATGTATATTCTTCTTACTGTACATATACTCCTGGGTCTTGTCTCTGCAGACAGTGATTGAATCAGTGGGCCCTGAGCCTTGCCACCAAGAATTTCCCTTCTTATTTAGCATAGCCTCAGTTTCTCTCCAAAGGGTAGTAAGCCACACTTTCTGCCTCTGAAGTCCATATGTGAAGACCACAAAGCATAAAGACTGTGAGGAACCCCTTTGTATTGAATATCTACTGGATACATTATACAACACACCCACATCTATTATCTTATTTCAACATGGGTGGGCATGCCAATTTTTGCATATACTACAATGACCATCCCTTCTTCAGAATCCATCAGTTGCCAGTGATTACATGGGGAAGGTGTACTGGTTGGTTTTATCAACTTTATACAAACCTGGACATCAGAGGGGATTGCTTCCATCAGATTGATCTGTGGACATGACTGGGCAAATATTTTCCTGATTGATTATTAATGTGGGACTATGTCTGACTATGGCCTGTGTCACCACTGGACAGGTGGTCCTGGGTAATGTAAGAAAGAAGGTTAAACAAGCCATGGGGAGCAAGGCAGCAAGCAGCTTTTCTCCATGGTTCCGCTACTGCTCTTGCTTGGATTCCTGCCTGGGTTCCCACTGTGAAGGACTGTGGCCTTTTAGATGAAGCAAACCCTCTCCTCCCCTACTTTTGGTCAGTGTTTTAGCACAGCAACAGAGAAGCAAACTAGGACACACCCCATGGGCCAGGCTGCTCCCGACTCAATTCCTAACCACCTCCCAAACTGCCCAGAATGCCTTTTCTATGACATTGTCTTCCTAGGACCGAAAATCAAAGTGCAGTTTTGCTTTGTGGAAAGTCTGACTGATTTGCCCATCTGTGAAGGATGGCTGTACCAGGGATGGTTCAACACCTCCTCCTAAGTGAACTCCCATCAGCACCTTCTCCAGAAGCCAGCTGCCCTTTCAGGAGCTCCTCGCATTTCCCCTAAACAAATCTCTGCGAGATTTGCCTCCTCAGAAAGTACCCATGCAACTTCTGTAGAGTATAAAAAGCTTCCCAGCTTCAAGTCACGCGGGCTGGATTTTTTTTTTAATTCCATTTTTAATTTCTTCTTCTTAAGTGTAGGTGACTTTCTAGTGAAAATTGGTGTCTTGCTAAAGATTTCATCTGGAGAGGGCCAGTGATGCTCACACACATGAGAAGGCAGCTCACAAGCATATATGGCGAGTGTCTGTACGTCCACTGTAATTCAGTATAGTCTTTCTGAGTTTACCATGCCTTTAAAATTTAGACCAGACATCACTACAGTTTCCAGGGTGAACATGGACCAGAAGTAGTTAAAAGTTGAATGTCTGGTTAGATACATTTTGGATCCCAGCTCTGCCATTCACTGGCCTAAGCAAGTGCTTTAGCCTCCAGAGTGGTGACCCCCACACCTGAAACTTAAGGGCACAGTGTCCTCTCTTTCTGGACTCTGTGGGGCTTAAATGAGATCACAAGTCAGAAGTTTTCATTTGGGACTCTGTGATGCTCTGATGACAGCAATAGTCACTGGACCCAGGGGCCAGGCCGTCCTTTCCTCCTAGTTGCCTGCCTCCTCCATGGACTTCAAGTGTTCCCATTGAGGGATACCAGGGTCCAGTTCAAGGTTCCTCATGTTTTCCTGAGTGTGGGAGAGACACCCTAGGGTCATTACTCTTAGCGAGCCCAATGGGCATTCTGAGCTCAACATACAAAGGGTCAATGTTGGTAACATACCCTGATGCATACCTAGTGGTAATAGTGGATGATGGAGACTTAATGACACACACTTTAAATCTGGATGAATTTGAAAATACCAGTTTCCTCCATTACTTGTTTTAGAAATGGCAAATCATACTTCTCAGAATATGATCAGAGCCTTCAAACAGGCCCTGGGCAGAAGAAAAGGCAGGCAATATTGTATTGTTTTCATGTAGAAGATAAAGGAAGTCTAGAGGACCTACGTGATCAGACTTAAATCACTCTGTGTGGGTTTGAGTTATAACACAAGTCTAAATCCGGAGTGGCAAATTACTTCTGTGCTGACATTACATCTCTGATCCTCTGGTAATGGCTGCCTTCCGAGGTGTATGGAAGGAAAGGCTGCAGAAGCTTCATGGGGAGAAAAGCTACCTGTGACTAATGATGCTGCTGTTATCCGGTCTTTGAGCTCCCATCCTGTGCCTCGTCCCCTGGAATATGCTGAGTCTGCAATAGGCAACATGTTTTCCTTAGGCACCGTGGGGTGAACACAGCTCTACGAAAGGGTCATGGCCATTGAGTTTACTCTCTTGGTGAAACCTAAGGTTATAAACATGCTATGTTTCCCCTGATGTGTTCAACCACTTTTTGCTTGATTTATTGGAACGGTGCATGTGTGGAGGTCAAAGGACAACTTGGTTCTCTCCAACAGATGGCCTCTGGGGCTTAAACTCAGGTGATTAAGCTGGTGGCAAGCTCCTTTACCCACTGAGCCATCTCATGGTCCCTGGGAAATTGTTTTGAGAGACAAGTATTATCCCTTAAATTACACAGCATGGTTGTCCACGGGCTTTGTAATTGTGGAGATAAGAGCACCAGCATAGAAAATAAGTGAAGCAGAACAGCCACCACCTGGATTCTGGGAGACTTTGGGAAGCAAAGGGCTCCATGCTGAGCCCATGGGAACAAGCATGATACAGTGAGGAGATGCAGGCCCGGGTGGAGTGGTTTCAACTTTCTTCTCATACTGAAGTGCTTTCTACTGAAATTGCTTTCCTGCAAATGTGCGGAGCCACTTGCCGGTCCTCATATCAGACAGGGAGGATTTAGGTATTTCCACTTTCATTGACAAATCCACTTCAGGAAATGAAACCCTTATTTGATTTGTTTGAAGAGAATGAATCATAGATTTTTTTTTTAACTAAAAGAGAACTTTCCAGCTCATCCAGCTCAATGCCTTTAGTTTATAGATTGGAAAATTGAGTTAACGGACTCGCTCCAGGCCACAGGGTGACTCATAGCAGAAGCCGAGGCAGGGGCCTCAGTCTCAGGGCTTCTAATCTGATATCCTCTCCCAAGTTGCCTCCTTCTAGCTTCAGTCCATGGATGCACTTCTTTGAGGAAAAATATCCTCAGTGACCACCAAGAGTCTTACAGATGTGACCACCTATGAATGAACCAACAGTGACCACAAGGCTCTACTTGGGAGCTCTTGATCAGACATGGATCTGAGCTTCGGGGATGTACTGAAGGGAAGAGTCACCAAGTGGGTGCCATTAGATATGGGTACCAAGAAGAAACTCTTTCCTTTATTTAAAACAATTAGCAATGGGATCCACCTCTTGGGTGTTCCTAATCTTTCTAGAAGATGGGAATTCCAAAGTTCTGCAAAGACAGTGATGGAGAATGGGTAAAGATGAGATGTGTATCTCTGAAGCTCTGACCCAAGACCAGTGTGGGAACCCTCTCAAAGCTGCCAAGTCCAGGACTGGGGGAAAGGAAACAGCTGTATGATTTAAGGACTCTTTTTCTCTCTTCTTTGAATGGTGGTCCTAAAATTATCCTCCTTCCCAGAAGATGGACCCTGTAGAACTGAACTGATGACCTATTTTTTCAATTTTATCAAGTAGCAGATACATCAATTAATGTTGCTATGCTCCGGGGTTCAGTAGTGAGGCTGAAATTAGATTTATAGATTACCTGCCTCCATGAGGTGCCAACAGTCAGAAACGCTTCATTTCCCTGATGCTCTTGGCACTGCCTGCTCTTGCCACCCTTTCCTGGTTGTGCCCTCGCCTCTGTCTTTCTGTGTTCCCCTAGGTGTCCTCCCACTGCTCATATGGCTTCATTATCATGATAACCCCCAGTACCCAGCAAGTCTTTGTGTCCTGGGCCCCAGGTGGAAAATCCTCTGTCTTGGGGGAGGGGGACTGGGGAGTGTAAGAAGATGAGCTTTGATTCTCACAGGCTTCTAAGGATGACTCCTCCTGTCCTATAAGCGACCTCGGGAGGAGCTCTAAGTCTTTCAACCACATGGTGGTGGCTTTCTCTAAAGTAGAATCAAGTGACACTAAGGAAACACATGGCTCTGGAGAGGGTTTTGAGGCTGGTCCAGAACATTCTTGCCTTTCTATCCATGTTCATTTCACTGTCTCCACGAGATCTCTGATCATAAATGATTGTCCCTGGAAAAGCATGGAGCAGATTGGGCCTTGTTCTCAAATGTCTACAAGGACAGAGAATGAGATGCCATAGGCACACAGCACTTTTAGAACTCTCTTCCATTCCCTACAAATAATGATGCATGGTTTTCATCCAGACAACATTTACCATGGCTCATTGTACCAGGTACTAGAGTTTTCAAAACAGAGATCCAACCCTTCCCTCAAGGAAGCATGTGATTAAACCGCCAATGTACTGCAATTTATCCATTCCCATTTCTTCAACTCCTTCAACCCCTCCCCCAACTACATAGCTTAGGTAACAAGTGTGTACTGCCCTAAAAAGGCAGCTTCAGTAATGGGAAAGTGCAGCTTCCAATCCAGTCCCATTGCTAAGCCCAGTCTGTTCCTGGGAGTGGGAACAACCTTGCAACTGCTGTAGACTGTGAACTAGCCAGTGCTTAGTATACCTTCTGAGCATGCCAAGCTGTGCCACAGCTCACCATCCACATCCCCACAGATCTGCCAGACTCCCCGTGCCCTGGTCTCTGAGAAGTTTTCCCTCCCTTTGATACCTACCTCCCTTGACATCCCCAGGAAGACTCATGTTTAACTCTGTGACATCTCTGCCCTTCATTCATAGAAATAAAGTGTTAGGCAGGTAACAACTGGCAGCTTTGAACATGCAGGTTCGAGGCAGAGACTATAGCTGTGGTGGGTTGTAGTCTGTACAATGGTACTGGGTATAGCAAGAGCCCCCTTCACACCACCCCCCCGTGTGTGTGTGTGTGTGTGTGTGTGTGTGTGTGCCTGTGTGTGTGTGTGTGCGTGTGTGTGTGTGCCTGTGTGCCTGTGTGTGTGTGTGTGTGCCTGTGTGTGTGTGCGTGTATGTGTGCCTGTGTGTGTGTGCCTGTGTGTGTGTGTGTGACTGTGTGTGTGTGCCTGTGTGTGTGCCTGTGTGTGTGTGCGTGTGTGTGCCTGTGTGCCTGTGTGTGTGTGTGCCTGTGTGTGTGTGTGCCTTTGTGTGTGTGTGTGTGCCTGTGTGTGTGTGTGTGTGTGCCTGTGTGTGTGTGTGTGTGTGCCTGTGTGTGTGTGTGTGCCTGTGTGTGTGTGCCTGTGTGCGTGTGTGTGTGCCTTTGTGTGTGTGTGTGCCTGTGTGTGTGTGTGCCTGTGTGCGTGTGTGTGTGCCTTTGTGTGTGTGTGTGCCTGTGTGTGTGTGCCTGTGTGTGTGTGTGTGCCTGTGTGTGTGTGTGCCTGTGTGTGTGTGTGTGCGTGTGTGCCTCTGTGTGTATGTGTGTGCCTGTGTGTGTGTGCGTGTGTGTGTGTGCCTGTGTGTGTGTGTGCCTGTGTGTGTGTGTGTGTGTGCCTGTGTATGTGTGTGCCTGTGTGTGTGTGTGTGTGTGTGCCTGTGTGTGTGTGTGTGTGTGTGTGTGTGTGTGTGCGCCTGTGTGTGTGTACCTGTGGGAGGCAGAAGTCAGCACTGAGTACCTCCTACAATTGCTTCCCATCTTGGTAAGACGAGGTTTGTCATTGAGTTCGAAGTTTCAGTTAGGCTATCTAGCCAATCAGAGAGCCCTTAGGATCCACATGTCTCCTTTCACCACCCCAAGCCTAGTACTGTTGTTACATATATGTGCCGATGCATCTCTTTGTGTGGTCACTAGGAATCTGAACTCAGGTCCTCGTCCTTATGCAAACATGCACTTCACAGACTCAGCCATTTCCCTAGCCAGCTGAGATTGAAGATACTGGGTCATTGTTCTCCCTAAAACACAGGGACTGCTCTCTTTCTTTGGATCTTGGTGGGCCTGTCACTGTGATAAAAGTGACACTATATGATTTCCAGGATATACAAATGGTACAGCATTCACTGTCTCCTTGAAGGATGCTTGTTTTTGGACCCAGCTTGTTTCAAAGATATTCAAGCAGGCTATCAGGAAAGGTAAGGCTGATACCAAATTTAACCTCCATGTTAGTACAAGAGCGAAGGAGACCAGACAATTTCATATGTCTCCACAAGAAACTAGATGCTCAGTCCCACACTCTTGTCTCAGTTGCAGGTTCATGCGTGTCATAAATCATGTTGCTGTGCTAAGTCACGTGGGTCTTGGATGATTAGTTATAATGCATCAGAGCTGTATTCTTCTATTCTAAAGGCCCAGCCTGCAGTGTAGGTGTAGCCAGAGCACTCAACCAATCAATGCTACAGTATGAACCAGTGGTCCTTTGTGGTGCTTTGATCAGCATCCACAGCTGCTGACTGGATATAGGGACATGCATACTCCATTCACCCAAAGTCCTCACTGAAAAGGCTCTGGCCATTCTTTCATACTGTTCCCAGATCCTCTTCTCCCAGACTTGCTAGATGTTTCTCCATAGCCACGTGGTCAGGTCTGATTCCCATCTAGGCTTAGTTACCCCACTCTCCATATACCTCTGTAATATCTTGCAAGAAAATGGCTCCACTGTGAGCACAGGCTCTCGAGCACGTGTCCTGACACACATTCTTTATAGATCTCTCAACCAGGTTGCATCCAGGTACCTCCGCTTTCGCTGCAGGTTGGACTGGGGTCACACAGTTCTGTATAGATGCCAAGAAAGATTTCTGGGTGCCTGTGGCAGCCTTTCAGATGCCTCTTTGGATGGCAGGAGGCTCAGGGATTTTTCTAGAAGATGGCAACCTGTTTTCTTTCTGACTAGTCAACTGAAGAGGGCTGGGAGGTTGGCTACGCTGGGGAGAGGCAACAGCAGCCATTGGCATCTGTATGAGTCACACTGGGCCATGGAAGCCACTGAGAGTCTCTTCAGTCTCGGTAATGCATAAAGATACCTTTCTTTACTTCCACCATCTTGCTCAAACTATAAACATTCACTGAGACCCTCCCCCACATCATCCTCCCTCTGAGAAGACCTCACACTCTGCTTTGTTCTTCTCTCTCTCTTTTAAAAATATATTTTAGAATACACCCTAATTAGAATACGATGACTCCACTCCCCTCATTCACTCCTCTCCAGCTTCTGCATCTATGGCACAGGGAGCATCATGGAAGACTTGATGGACAGAGAGATTGTATGAGCCAGAATACTACCAGCAAGTCTGTTCTGAGGTTGCCCCTTACAAATACGACTGCATAAACAGGACCCAAACTACAATAATACTGGGACATGCTAACGAGGGACAGGGAAACCCTCATGGTGGGAAGTACCACCCCTACACCAAGAACTATAGACAACTAATGACAGCTGAGAGAGAGAGAGTTAGCCTTTCTCAGGTGGGAGACCCCGATTGGTTACCCAGTACAAAGTCATTCTTTCCTTTCATCAACAAATCTTTGCTAACCTTGCCAAGGTTAAACCTGCCCACAGGTGACCAGCCAGTCCTGAAGGTAGGTCATCCCCACAGGACACTTCTCCCCAGCACCTATGAGTCACCCATGCCCTGCAGTCTTACCCTGAGGAAAGAATCCAAAGCACCGTTCTCCATGAACTCCGTAATGATCATGACAGGCCGACTCTTGGTGACGACACCCTCCAGGCGGATGATGTTGGGATGGTCAAACTGGCCCATGATGCTCGCCTCGCTCAAGAAATCCCGGCGTTGTTTCTCTGAGTACCCAGCCTTCAGGGTCTTGATGGCAACATAGATTTCCCTCTTGCCTGGCAGTTTCAAACGGCCTTTGTACACCTCTCCAAACTCCCCTGAAACAACAAACACACAATTAGGCTCCTCCTCATCCTTCTCAGTCTGTGGAGCCACAAGGGGAGGCATCTTATCAAGAACAATGGTGCTCCAGGTAGGATTGTGATTGGAGTGAAGGCATGGAGATTGAATTCTTCCTATGCAATGGTGATGTCTAGGCTGTAATTAGTTCATAGGAAGCATGGAAGGAATACTAAAGTACAACCCTTACATCAGTTCTTAGAAATGGTTTGAGTAGAATTTTAGAACATATCCAAGTTTGGATTTTGTCCCACACTTAATAGTGTGTGTGTGTGTCAGAGAGAGAGGGAGAGAGAGAGAGAGAGAGAGAGAGAGAGAGAGAGAGAGAGGAACCCAGCTGAATAATGAAAGAAAAATGGTTTTGGCAGGGTCATGGTTCATTTTTAGCAGAGCCAGCCGGGTGCACAAATGTCTGGGGGATAGAGGCTCTGTGGCTACTTTAGCTGATTCTCCTACATTAAACATTGAACACATGGGTGGCTATTGTGTCCTCTGGAAAACAGGCCCTGAAAAGTTAGGAAATGAGTGAGTATATCTGTGAAAGATGAAAGGGAAGGAAGCAGGATTGGGCACGGACAGCCCCAGATCACAGCAATACAGGTCCCAAGCAGACCTGACAGTCTCAGCCAGTCAAACAGGCAATAATGAGTTCCTGTTCCCAAAATAGCCACCGCTGATATCTCCACCAGGCTCAGCCACTGGCTGGAGGCTGCCTGGAGGAGCTAGGCCTCTGCAGGAAAGCAGAGGCAGACCCAGTGAGTGCAGCAGCTCGGAGCCTGCCCGCTGAACAGTTAGCTATTTCTCCAAGTAGGCACAAGCTGAATACCTCCATGAGTGTGCCATAGGATTTCAAGTTTTGTTTTTGGTTTTTTATTTTTTATTTTTTTTCTTCAGTAAAATCGCTTTGAGTAAAAACAATTTTGATGACACCATTTCATAGCTGTCTAAAAGGAAATAAAAAAAAGTCTGTTGAATCCTGCTTAATGTGCTTTCAAAAGTTATTTGGAGATTTCACTTGGTTTTGTGACTTCTACTTCTTTCCTGGAAAGTAGTTAAGTGCCTCCTTGGAAGAAGGCTCCACTGAAATGCATGCCAAGGGTCTGTCAGGAGAAATGGGGGCTTCTGTTGGGCAAACTTTCCTTTTCACTTTGAGTTTCTGAGAGAAAATGATAGGGCAAACCGTGAACAATCAGATAAACTACTGGCCACGCTGAAGAAACATGTTAGAAAAGACATGTTGACATGCTTCTTCATGTTAGTCCGGCTCCCTTTGCTTTCTGTGACAGAAAACACTGAAGAAAGCTATGCAAAAGGACTTTTATGCAAAACTGCCCTGAATTCTATGGAACATGACAAAATGCGTGGCTGGAGGAGAAGCTGGCTTAAGCGCTATTAGGAAGATTTCCTCCCAGAGCTAATACTCAGATAGCTATCATTTGTAGCATTTGGCTTTGACTTTGAATCATATGCTGCTTTGGTGGGTTGCCTGGGGTCGGACTGAAGCTCACATTTAGAGCCTGCACACCCGCTGGAATTCCTGTTTCGTGCCTGGCATGCCAATAAAATGTCATTGTGTCATATGTATTGTTATTTATTTGGCCTTTGCCTTGCCCACACTCTGACCACAAACTATTGGGATTTTATCACTGCATCATCTAGAAGAAGCGTAGGTATTGGTGCTTAGCATTGTATGTAAAGGAATGCTTATAGGGGCTGGCAGGACAGCTCAGTTGGGAAAGTGAGTGTGGTTCAAGAGAAGGATCTGAGCTCAGATTACTGGCACTTAGATTAAAAAAAAAAAAAAGCAAGCAAGCAAGCCTGCCATGGTGGCGCACGCCTGCTGGAATGCTGAGGACAGGGGGATTCCCTAGAAATCCCTGGCCAACTAGTGATGTGGGACATCCTTCTGTATGCTGTGAATATGTGCTGCTTTTATTGGTTGATAAATAAGGTTGATTTGGCCAATGGCCATGGAGAATATAGCTAGGCAGGAAATCCAAACAAAGATACAGGGAAAAAGTAGGTGGAGACAGGGAGTAGCCATGCAGCTGCCAAAGGAATAGCATGCCACAGCATTACCAGTAAGCCACAGCCTAGTGGCAATACACAGATTAATAGAAATGGGTTAGTTAAAAGAGAGAGCTAGCCACTAATATGTCTGAGCCACTGGCCAAACAACTATATTTACTATTAAGCCTCAGAGTGTTATTTCATAAGCAGCTGCAAGAACTGATGGGCAGGACAGATAGAATCTGTCTTGTTGAACTGGTTGAGTGCCAGGTTCACAGAGACCTTGCCTCAAAATGTAAGGGATAGCAACCAAGGAAGACACCCAGCATCCACCTCTGGTCTCCATACACATACACATAGGTGAACATAGGTGATGAATACTGAATGCCTGTGTCGAGGAATGCTGGTTGGAAAACACTAAACCCATCTCAGGGAATGCCTATAAATACTGAAAGTAAAAAAAAAAATGAGTGATATATGTTGACTTTGAAAGGTGTTCACATTGCATTAAGTGAAGGAGAGAAGGGAAGCAAGTTACAGAACTTCATTTGCTCTGTGTGCCCACGTGGGAAGCATGCCATATATAAAAGGATAATTATGAAAAGTACATATCAAATATATTTTTAACATCAAATTACTTTTAAAATGGTTATACGAACAAGATGGAAATAAGATATGGGAGTAGAGATTAGTAAACTTGGTTTAGTTAATTTTATGTTGATTTGCTATAATAAGCATAACTTGAGTAGTTAAAATGCAAAAAACATTTTAAAGTCAAATATTAAACAGGCACCTGTCACATATATGTGTTTTACATATGTATGTGTCTACATATATATGCATATGTATATAAGATGCATATATAATAGAATTCATCCTTCCGATAACCTAATATTTAGTAACTATGAGTAAGCTAATTGATTAATGTATTTCTTATTGTCATAATGAGTTCTAGTCTCCTCTAGGAGAAAGGTATACCTAAGAGTTTGGGGAGAGGGATATATTACTATTTCTACTGGGTGGAGAGAGCCCACAAATATCAATCTATTGGTCAGCTGCTATGGCACACTTTATTCTGTCCAATCACCATGACATTGCTGCAAATAAAATGTTCATTTTACTAGTAAGCAAATTAGCAAGGAAATACCAAAAGCCTGTCCCCAAACCAGACAGCTGAAAGTCAGAGTCAGGACTCTGGCCATGCCCACTTCATTTCTTACCACTTGTCACTGGATAAAAAGTTACAATTCTGAGAGCATCCTGCTTGCTTACAGCTTCACGCAGTGACTACCCTACCAAGTCAGTCTCCAGGCCCCCTTTCCGGCCTACCCTCACTGTCTTCCTTACTGAGACGTGGTCTGAAGTCCAGGCCATCCTTAAACTGGCATTAATCCTTCTGTCTTGGCCTCCTGAGTGCTGGGATTACAGGCATGTGCACCCATCTCAGAATAATTCCATAAGTGGATGCCATTCTTCCAAGACTCTTGCTTTGGAGTTGAGCAGAATCAGAATATTTATCAGTCTGTGGGTAGTTTGGGGAAAATGCACCAGATAAACCTGATGTGACCCCAACCATATGCATTAACACCCCAGTGGAGAAACTGCTATATGTCAGTTGTCTCTGATTAGAGTGCAAAGACTTGGGTTTCATCTGGAGATTCTGGGTAACTGATCTGGATTCAGCCTGGGGAATTATATATTTACAAGTTGCCTATAGGATTGCCTATTTAATTCTAGTTCCTGGAAGAAAATAAAATTATAGGACTCTGCTCAAAAATTATGAAGGATTTCAAAATGGAGAAAGAAGAGCATAAATCTGAACCTTTCTGAACATGGGTCCCTGCATAACTGCACTGTCCACATCCCTCGCTGCCCAGGTGCTCCTGGGGTGTGGCCAAGGCTGAGAACTGGGAGTTAAAACCCCCAGTCTCCAGCAAACAGATTAGTGTACTGCACAAAGCCCCCTAGTCTGGGACTTACATTGACTATGTTGAGTTTACATGCTGGCTGCCTCACAGCTCATGGCCAGGAACAGGAACACAGTGTAGGCTTCATTGATATGAGTGGAGAAGAAGAGGAGGGAAGAAAACAAACTAGGAAAGCCTACTGTTGAGAAGTTGTCTCCCCTTCCTTAGGACATTAAAGAGGATTGATAAATGTTACTTTGCTGCTTGTTCTTTAGGGCTAATCTGTCTTCAAGTTGGTGATTGTAAGAATAGAACTTCCCATTATGTCTTCTATGGGGGTCTCATCTCATTCTTTGAAAGTAAGAAAATAAAAGCATGTCCTCTTTGGGTAAGGTGAGGTGGGTATAGTCCCTGGTGACTTCAGTGCTCAGAAATCTATTCTTCAGTAGCATAAAGAGAGAAGAGTCTGAACCAGGCTGTGCTGGGCACACCTTTAACTCCATCACTTGGGAGGCAGAGGCAGGCAGATCTCAACAAGTTCCAGGCCAGCCTGGTTTACAAAGCTAGTTCGGAACAGCCAGGACTGTTACATAGAGAAATCCTGTCTCAAAAACACCAAAGAGAGACAGGCAGGCAGACAGGCAGGCAGGCAGGCAGGCAGGCAGGCAGGCAGGCAGGCAGGCAGGCAGGCAGGCAGGCAGGCAGACAGAAACCTAATAGTTTCTAAGCCAGAAGGCTTCAAAGCACCAACTGCAAACTAAGTCACTCAGTATCAAGGCCTCCCTCAGAGATTCCCATAACTAAGTGGCCCCCTCAGTGCAATGGGGCAGTCAGGGGAGGAAGCTTCATGTCTTCTCCAGCCTGTAAGCTGGTCAGTGGGCCTTGGCTTGGCCCATACATCTCTGGAACTCAATGTTCTCATCACTACATAACGGGAAGAAGCAGAAGGCTACCTCCCATTCCACTTGGGAGTCGAGAGAAGGGTCTCTAAACATCAAACAGTTAAGGATGCATATGGGTGGTGAGTGAAAACCAAAGAAAGAGGAATGATGATAGAGGGTGTCTGAGGGACATTATGGGTAACAAAAGCAGGGAGACATAGGTCTCTTTAGCCTTGCAAGACAACAGGTTCTAACAGCTGTGGAAAGTCCTTTGCCAAGAACCCTAGCATGGAGGATATCTCCAACCAAGCCTAGTATGGTGAAATCTGGGGTCTCTGGCAATTAAGCCTTTCTACAGGCTCACAGGTAGGTGGGGGCCCATAGCCATACTGATATTATTAATGACAAGGAAAACACAGGACTTGTGTCATTCCTGATCTAAGAAAGTGTTATTCATGTGTATTCTTTAACTTCTGACTAACTTTAGTTCAGGTACTAACTTCAGAAACTGCCCTTGTCTGGGTGTCGTGGTATGCAGAAGACAGTGGAACATGGTTTGTGAACATCCTGGACTGTACAGTGAGACCCAGTCACAAAAATAAACAAGCGAGCAAGCAGACCAATCAACAAATTACACTCATCCTTATTTCTGCTTTCTGATAATTCCTGCAATTAGAACAGAACTTGGTGGTGCTTATTGTGTGAAGATCTGAAATCTTGAGGATTCCCCTGTTGTATGTGCTCCACATCTGGATCACACTTTCATTTCTTAATAAAATATTTCAACACATCAAGGTGCCCATAGGAACTGGTTCGGTTGGAGAGTGTTGGCAGTCAGTTATTTGGTGAAGATTCTTACCTACAGTAGGTACAGTCAGCCTAATTTTGATCAACACGAATCTCTGCAACTGACCTGGGTCCTTTCCCATCACCTCCCATCTATTAGCCCAGGGCTCAGTTCCAGCATGCAGCAAGTATGGAGACCAAGGGCACTCAGTGGCTCTTAGTGTGTCTTATATCTGGAACTTGTTAGGAAATACAAATTCCCTGAGTCCCACCAGATCTTCTAGAACAGAGGCGTGGTGGGTGTGACCCTGGAATCTGGATGTTAGCTTATTTTCAAGTGATTCTGATGTCTGGCTCTCCTCTGAGAAGCACTTTCCTCGAGGCTGTCAGTGAGTGCCTTCTAGCTGGTTCATCTGATACTCCTCTCTGACAGCTGTGGAAACTATTCCTTACAAGCTGCAGCCTTGCCAATGCCTTTTCCTACCTTCCTTGACAAAATGAGGAAGAGAGAAACAGTGTTTCGGTACCATTAAATACCTCAACTATTATATATAAAATCAGAAGGGAAGAATTTTCAATTTTTGGAAATGAAACATCCAACCTGCCAGCAGGTACTTCACGCATCAGCTATTGGCTGTATGCAGCAGAAATCTACACCCATAATTGCACCCCCATTTTTTAGCAGCATTTTGAAGTCTCAAACTGCCTTGGGGGGGAAAATGGAAAGCAGGAATCCTAGTTACTAATTCAGGCATACCTTCAATATGGAACTTTTAAAGAATAAATTTAAGCTAGGTTAGAAAGAATGGTTTCAAGCAAGTTTCAACACAGTAGCCTGTGCAAGATAAGTAGGTTATGACTAAGCACCAGAGTGATAAGGACTGTGGCATGCTTCTCATCATCTCCTGGCCAGGCACAGAGGACAGACATTACTAATTGAGCACAGTCATGTTCACCCTTTTGGCACAGTTCCTCGGATGTCCATTATCCAGGCGCTATAGTAAGGGCGTGAGATGGACAGGCTTCATGGTCACAGAAAGTAAAGAGATGGTGGGGGCCAAACGAACTTCCCTTTTCCCATAATTCTTTGTGGTTGTTAGACAACAGCATGCTTTTGTATCACATATGTTTATATATGCATACATGCATGGGATTACATATGTATATATAATGGTCTTATTTTCACAATTAAGCATATGTAAGTATAATTTTAAAAAAATGTTTGTTTGGGGCCTTATTGACCTTCTTAGGACATGCTTAGAATGAGAACAGAGACAAGGCGCATGTGGAGTGTGTTCTATGAAGGATATGCTTTTTCCAGGGACCTCAGGACTATAGGACTATATGGAATAATGAACTGGAAGGCAGTATTGTAATTCCTAGCAAAAAGGCCAGGGTACTCCAAGTGCTAGGCAGAGTTTACCATCAGAAGCAATGACTGAGTGTTTAGCTGCTCTTTTCCACAGCAACGGAAGTGGCAGTGAGTGCAGGGGTTTCATTTACCAGCTCTGGATCAGCTGCATCTGGGTTTCAATTGTAGCTGCATCATTAACTCAAGGGCAGCGCAGCCTGCAGCAAGCCATCCTCTGCATGTTGATGTCCTCACCCGTCTAGAAGGCCCATACACACATAAACATCAACCCTGACTCACAGGCTATTACCAGGATTAAATGCACAGCACTTGTGAAGTATACAGGGTAGTGCCAGGCACACGGCACAGGCTGAGAATGTACTGCACACTTTATAGTTCCTGGAAACATCTCCTTGGCCTCAGTTCCTCTTCTAGATCCCTTCCTGCTACCCTCAATGTTGCCCATCTTCACTCTAAATGATGCCGAGAGTATTGGGATACCAAGGAACCTTTCTCTGCAGAAATCCATTCAAAGATACCAGCCCCACACAGTGAGCATACATCCACCTGTATACATGACCTCTTCCCTTACACAGTCCTCCTCTGCAAGCAGCCTTCTTGTACGTAATCATCCATGGTGGAAGGACTGTACCCATAGCTACTGGAGATGGGCATTTATTCACTATAATACAGTCAGCATGTCCTTCCCTGGACAATACCTCTCATGGCATTCCTACCTACGATTTCATGCACTTAACAGCCATATATATGCTCAGGCTCCTGAATAGTGGCACAGGTTGCAAACTGAACACAGGAGTGCTTTTCATTCTGTAAGAACATATGTGGCAGCCCTGACTGATTCTCTAGGTAAGTCCAACTGATCAAAATTAACCGAAGAGCTGAAAGTGACCAGGAATGTGACTCCTATTAGTCTCACCCTTAGTAAGCATAAGCTGATAGTCTCCATCAAGACTAGAGTGGTGTGTTGCCTCCTCTACAGAGACTTGCGTTGATCCCATTGTCCATATGGGGAAGGGAATGGATTGGTTGTCCTTCACTCCAGTGAGCCACCTTCAGAGTGTCAAGTATTCACTGACCTTATTCCATCTCTCTAGTCTCTCTCTTTATTCCCTCCAGCTCTGTCTAGCTTTCAAGTTTTTTACCCCTGCCACATGTTTTTCTCCAAGTACCCTCTGTCATTGGCACATCTGACCAACATTTAGTTGAACAACGAAGTTGCACACACTGAATCAAGTCCCAGATTAATGAAAGCACGTGTTCGCTCTCTCTCTCTCTCTCTCTCTCTCTCTCTCTCTCTCTCTCTCTCTCTCTCTCTCTCACTCTCTAATGTAACTGTGAGCCCTATGAGGAAAGGTGGACATAAAACAAGTAGCTACATATTAATGACACATTAATCTTCTTGAGTGGTGTCACACCAGGCTCTTCAATGATTACTTTTCATTCTTTTGTTCAACATCCTAAACAACTTTTGAAGTAAAGGCAATTTGTCTATCTCATGGTTTCCAGATTCTACTTCACTGACCTTCACTCACAAGCATAACCAACACTTCCACACCCTAGGAGCCAGGCAGCCTCACTCTGCCTTCTTGGGACTTAATCTGGTGGTCCTATTTCTGGGCCCAGCCTCCATGCCAACTGCCCCACAGCTCCAGTAGCTAAACCTCACAGTAGATCCGTTTACTATACCACTTCAGCTTGGGTTGCATCAATGCCATCTCCCATCCCACCCTTCATCCCAGAATCAGCTCTCTCGGGACCTCTTCTCTCATCTAGACAGTCAGGTAACTGGTCTCCAGGTTTCAGGAGAACCCTTTCCCCACCATCTTCTCCTCACAGACCTACAGCAGTTCCCATGGTCCACTCTCTGAACACCATCCTATTGCTCAACCTGCTCAGGATCCCGCTTTTCCCTTGGGGGAAAATCTGTATTATAATTCTTTCATCTCTAGGCCAGCTTGATTCTCCAAACTAACCTGCAAGAAATGCTTTCTAGTAGCTCTGTCTCATCTGTTCTTACTCCATCTAAGCTAAATTGTCCTCAGTGGTCACCCAGGTCTCTCTTCCCCAAGTCCTCCCTGCCAGAAAGCCCCTCCTCCTATCTCCAGGACTATACCCTCCCTGTGGTGTTCCCCTCATCCCTCAACCTCTTCTTTCCTTTCTTGGAGCATGGTAGTGTATTCTGTGCTGGACAACAATCTCCCATGGCAGAGAGTGTTAATCATTGAATACATTTCCCAGCATCTACTACAGTTGCTGGCTTAATGAATGAAGGTTTTTTTGAACACTAAAATTAACCTCTTCTATAACAAGCATACATCTCTTCTCTGTACCCATATATTGTAGGCAAAGGCCTACCTTTAAAATAACCTTGAGCAGTCTATGGGGCAGCATCCCTTGTATACTCTAAACATGTGTGTGTCTTAGTTAGGGTTTTCACAGTTGTGAAGAGGCACCATGACCATGACATCTCTTACAAAGAGAACATTTAATTGGGGTGTCTTGTTTACAGTTTCAGAGGTTAAGTGAATTATCATCATGATCCGGACCTTGGCGGTGTGCAGGTAGATGTGGTGCTAGAACTGACAGGGCTACATCTTGCAGGCAATAGGAAGTCAACTGACTCACTGGGCTGTATCCTGAGCATAGGAACCCTCAAAGCCCACCCCCACAGTGACACACTTCCTCCACCAAGGCCACACCCACTATAATAAAACCATACCTCCTAATAATGCTACTCCCCATAGGATTATGGTGGCCATTTACATTAGATTGTGCAACCACTAGCTCTCTCAAAAACCAAGCAACAGGGAGAAACAAGAGCTCATGGCTAACAGTGTTTGCCAATTCCCGTAGTGTAACTATACCTACAGTGGCCAATGGTGAACATCAATGGTACTGCACATGGGCTGAAAAGACTGCAGGCTGACTCCAGCATGCCCAAACTGGAACATAATGTTCATTTTCCTCCTTGAATCACGTGACATTCCTTTTCCGTCACTGTCTCTCTCTAGTGCAGTGGTTCTAACCTTCCTAATGTTGTGTCCTTTTAATATAGTTCCCTCATGTTGTGTTGACCCAATCATAAAATTATTTCTGTTGCTACTTCATAACTGTAACACTGATACTGTTCTGAATCATAATGTAAACATCTGTGTTTTGGAGTGGTATTATGTGACTCCTGACCCCTCTCACTCCCAAGGGGGTAGAGACCCACAGGTTGAGAATCACTGCTCTAAAGTGTTCTACAAAGCCTTACTTTTTCTTTAAAACTAGTTTTCAGCCTTGAAGGCTATTTCTTTTGTGGCGTTGTTGTGGTTTGAATGTAAACTACCCCCATAGGTTCATTTATTTGAATACTTGATCCTGTCAGGCCTGCTACTTTAAGAGGTAGGGGATGAGGGGCTGGAGAGATGGCCTAATGGTTAAGAGCACTTGTTGCCCCTACAGAGGACCCAAGTGCAGGTCCCATCACCCATAAGGTAGTTCATAGTCATCCATAACTCAATTTCCAGGACATCTGATATAGTCTTCTGACTTCTGTGGACACTAAGCAGGTCCATGGTACCCACACATTCTTTAAGAGGTGGAGCCTTGCTGGAGGGGTAGATCTCTAGGAGCAGGCTCTGACGTTTGCTTCCTGGCTGCTTTTTTCATCTGACCAGGTGCTTCAGGCACCTACTGCCAACCCTCCATAATGTCCTGTATCCCATTTTAAACCATAAGCCAAAACAAACCCTTCCAATCTTAAGTGCGTCTTGTCAAGTATCTGCTCACAAGAAGAAAAGTGAGGAATACAGGAGCCCTCTTGATCCACCAGGACCCCTAGCCCACAGCACCAAGCACATCCCCCACAAGGCCTGGGGTGGGGCTTTTCTGTGCCTGCACTGTTATGGTGTGAAAAAGCCAACTGTGACCACTCCCTTACTGCTCACGAAGTCTGTAAGCCTTTAGGGCAGAGGAGCCATTTAGTCTTAGGAAATCCACTTCAGTGTACAGAAAGTGTCCATTGAAAGCTTTTTGATGGGAGCAGACAAGAGAAGGGAGAAGGGGAGGGGAGGGAGGAGGGAGGAGGGGAAGGAGGGAGGAGAAAGGGAGAAGGGAAGGAGGGAGGGGAGAAGGGACCATAGAGGGAAGATTGGTCGGCTATTGATTCTTCCTTTGTGGCTTTTGCTTTTGGGTTTTTTTTTTTTTTTTTTTTTTTTTTTTTTTTTCATATTACAAACCAGTGTTATCTTTCTGCACCAATTCTTCTGGGTGACTAAGAGAAACACTGCCAATTATATTGTGTAATTGTTACTTGTGCTTTTTGTTTGGCTACCAAACTCTTTATTAGCAAAAAGGGGAATCCAGTCTCAGTGAGGCAGAATATGGGGGAAAAGAATGTGTTGGCAGAGTGTCTTGTGTTAAAATTGCATCCTGTTGTGAACAGTGAGTTAATACCCACAGGGATCAGCCCTGGGATGGCTCTAAATCACAAGGAGATGAGCTTTGGTCGAGGCTGGTCAGCAGGGACCAGACCCAGTTCTTAATGCCATGCCGCTGAGCATCACGTAATTTGTTAAATGCATCCCTCTCAATACCCTGCAAGCCACACCAAAACACTGAGCCTCCTCTGGGCAGAATGCACAGACACAGCAACACTGGCAAATGCTATACACAATGGAAGCTGAAGGATAGAGTGAGACCATCAATTGTCCCTTTATGGGCATCCAGCAGTTGGTGAGCTCACCCCAAATTGTAGCTCCCTGGCAGGATCATAAATGAGAAGGCTCTTTACTCGTCCCCTGACAAAGGCAGGAAGGGTGTTGATGTGTGCTGTCTGGGATGAAATGCAGTCCAGAACACATCACTCTAAGCACATGACATAAATAACAACATTAAAATCACTAGCACCATTACCGCGAGCCATAACAACAATTAATAACACGGGCAAACAGAGAGCAAGACAGCAGGCCCGCCTCCTCAACACTCTTAAGTTTCCTGGAGAAATCAGAGTCTGTAAGAGCAATCCAATTTATCTAGTGCCCAACTTTCCAATGCACGATCCTTAAATATGTCAGTGTCTAAAGAGGAAGGGAAAATTATTGACACAGAAGTGGAAAGTCGTGGTTCAGTGAAATATTTAATGACAGTCGATGGGAAATATGTAGAGACCCTGGTAGATAAGATTCTAGTTGGCCAGTTGGAACTCCTGAAGGGTTGGTGGGTGTGGTGCAGGGAGAGTTCCAGGGTCTTCCACGGTGAGGCTGGAGGAGGCACACGGATGCAGCACTTAAGCAGATGGTGTCCTACTGGGGTATGCGTCCCAATGTGACTCCCAATTCCATGAGTGGTTCTTTGTTGTTGTTTTGTTTGGGGGATTTTTGTTGGTTTGGTTTTTGTTTTGACTCTTCAGTACATTGAGAGAATGAATGAGTGAAAGGATTATGAAATTTTCTCTAAAGGCAATGTATAATGTGGCTGTCTGAAGGATGTCACTTAAACATGCTTTGTTGAGTTAAAATGTTATTGGGAGGTGTCACTCCGTGGCTTTCCAGTGACAGGAATCAAGTACTTGAGTGCCAGGAGCAATGAAGAGGACAGCTTGAGCAATGGCTAGTTAGAATAGAAGAAGCAAAGACAAGGAATGCCCTAAAAGGAAATAAAGTTGGGAAGGAGACCCAAATCAAAGAAGTAAAGAGATTACTTATGAATAAATGATGTCTGGAATGTTTTTATCTCACAATAAGACATCTTACCTACCCTACATTAATTAGGCTGGGTCTATAGAAAACTTGGCTGTACAATCTGCTTTTTTTTTTTTTTTTTTTTTTTTTTTTTTTTTAAGAAAAGTGGGTTTTCTAGATGAGTCTTTTGGTGTGATTTCTCAGGAGCACCTCAGTGGTTAGTTCTAGTTTAGGCTGGGATGCCTTTCTGATGCCTGGGCTGAATGAGAGTGTGTGAGCATAGGAAAAGGAGAACTCAAAGTGGGGGGAGAATTCTTGGCCCAAAGTCACTGAGATGCCATTTTCAGCGAGTAGGATACTAGATCAGCTTTTTAAATATTTTATTTCTATCCTCATGACTAAGTACTCTACATCTCTCTCTTCATCTAGGTTTCCTGCTGTTTCCAGAGCTACTCCTGAACTTTGAAAACTACAGCCAACTTCCATGCTTTCCCAAACCTCCTTAGCCACTGTGATCAAGATCCCAAAAGATTCTGAGCAAAGTTCTTGCAAGTTCTAGTGGTCCGGATCCATCTTCTGAAGAGAATGACAGACATCTATAATGTTAGGGAGATGATGTTTGGACAACAAGATGACAGAAGGGGAGGGAAGAGCCATACCTGCTCCGATGACCTCTTCAATTTTCACAAAAGATACATCAATCTCCTTGGCAAACTCCCGGACAGCTTCATTGGGGTCCTCATATGTGAAGGGATCAATGTAGATCTTCATCCCTGGGGAGCCTTATTGGATGAGATAAGCAGGTTAACATTCCAGACAGGATACAAGTCACTGCTACTACTGATGTCCCCACCACCAGGGGCATCCCTGGAAAAGACCGGCCTCTTAATTAGATTTCGGTAAACTTCCTCTGTCCCATCTCTTTTTCCTGGGCCTCCCCAGACCCGTTCTCCCTAGACCACTCTGGTTCTCTGCCCTCTACTTCTCCTCCATAGTTTTTCTCTTTCTATGCTCCTGATGAAATGTGGGACAAATTACTTATAAGTGACAGATCGGGACCAGTTTCCACACCAGGCACTCACAGAAGGCAAAGAAGCTGATTGATGCCAACCAAATGCATTAGCAGAAAAGTGGTGGTAAAATGGTAGGGTAGATATCAATATTTATCAACTTGACAACTTTCCTGAGTGGAGGCCACTGTTAAGGTTATAACTGACAGCTGTGGTCCATGGCCACAAGAGGGATGAGGATGGATATTTTTAAAAAGGAAGAAATCACTATTAGAAACCCCTCAAGACAGAAGTGCCAACACCATATACCAGAAGAGAAAATGCAAGCAGAAATCTTGGAAATACTAATGTAGGAACGAGCAACGTCTACATAGAAAAAATGGGGTGGAATGAAAGAAAAATGGTAATTGAACCCCCCATGCCTTCAGACACACTGAAGTATGAAAAACGAATAAAATGGTAGATGAGAAATACATAAAGGAATATAGGCCTTGTCACTGATGTATACAATGGCAAGATAGATAGGTGTGCTTGAGGACAAAATAGAGAATTGTCATTGCAGAAAAAAAAAATACTTTCAAAAAGTAGAGGACAGGGGACTAAAATAGCAAATGGAACAAAAAACAAAAACAAATGGATTCGTTTGAAATGTAATTTTTCACCTTGCTTGATGTGTCATTAAGTGGAGTATAGAAACTGTCTCCACAGTGCCCGGATAGTGAAAGCTGGGGCCTCCAAAAGATAGGCTGTATGTATGATCTACTGCCACACCCCTGCTGCCTGCTGTGTCCTACTCATGGAGGTGACAGATCAGCCAGGGCAGGTCAGCTGGGTCTCCACGTGTGGTGGGGATCCAGGCCGAGGCTGCTGGGCTTCAGGTTCCAGAAACCTTTCCTCTGCAGCTCACCCACACCTTATTCCCCACTGCTTCCCAGCCTTCCACCCATGCTCCAGTTCTGTCATTTTCCATCAGAAAAACATCGGATGCCTCTCTGGATGTCTTGATCACCTCCTTATCCAGGAAAGGATTAAAATCCTAGGACACAATCCAAAGAAGGAAGGAAGGAAGATTCACTGAAGAACAGGGGAGATTTATGTTTTTAAGCCAAAGGAAGCCAAATGCCCTGACATGAGGAACAGATTTTCCTAAAAGATCGATTCCTTTGTCCTTAAGCAACTACTAATATTCTGGGCTGCTTGTTTGAAAGTAGTCCAGCACATTCTAGAAAGCTTCTAGTGGTGGGATTCAGAAGTTAGGGAGATAGTTCAGCTAGGAAAGTGCTTAGGCTGCAAGTGTGAGGACCTGAGTTTGGCCCTAACATCCATGTAAAATTCTGGGTGTATTGGATTGTAACTCCAGTGCTGGGGTAGAGATAAATGACTCCCCAGGGCTTGCTACCCAGCCAGCATGGCCTAAAATAGCAAAGTTCCAAAGAGAGATTATAAAAAGAAAGAAAAAAGGGGAAAGAATGAAGTTGGACAACACTTGCGGAACAACAAACAAGGCTGACCTTGACTGCTGTCCATCCAACAAATGGGCACACACACGCTCATGGAGTGTGCTTGCACCCCGCCATCCCCCACCCCCTGCATACCTATGCATACATGAAAAACTCTACAAAACCTGATGTCATCTTTGACTGTGGAAATGGACTAACTAAAATTTGGACAAAGCAAACAGACATCCTAACCTCTGTCTATGTCCAGTCAACACACTTCACGCTCGAAAACCATGCAATCAAGCTAAAGAAAAAACAAAAAACAAACAAACAAAAAAAAAAAAACAACCACACAAAAAGTCATAATGATTTAAGTAAGCTATGACTGCCTTGGGCCACATTCAAAGCGACTCTTGGCTGCAGGAGGCTTGTTGCACACCTGAAACATTTTATGTTCCAGGGGATAGCAGTATGTGTGCACATGTGTACGAATAAGAAAGCTCTTCAGTAGCGATGGATGAAGGGCAGAGCAGAGAGGAGGCATCATTGATTTCCCACCTGCTGTGCACAACAGGTGAAGAGCAAATGCAACTGGCCAGACTTGGAGCTGGTGAGAAGCTCAGAGCAGCATCTCCAGGCTGTCACAACCCTGCTTAGGGGGTCTCCTACAAATGTGCTAAAGGCCAAGCTAAGAAAGCAAATGGCTTATCTGGGGGATGCCAAGAAGTGCAGGAAAGGAAAAAGGAAATCAAATAGGAAACAAAAGGCAGTAGATAGGTGTGTCCTGAAGCCACTGACTATTGTAGATTATTATAACTGGCTTTATCTCCTCAAGGACACTCTGTGAACTTGGATGGCTGTCCACAAGGGAGCTGAGCTAGTTCCATAGCGATTGTCATAGTCAAAATGTAGGCACTGGATGACTAGTAGCACGGGCAAGAGGAAGACTCTGTGGCCGGAGAAAGATTGAGGCACAGAAATACAGATGTTGACAGGGGAGGTTAGCCAGCGTGCATAGAAGGATGAAAGAGGCAGACAATACAAAAACAAATTGCATAAAAGAAAACAGGGCTTAAAAAAGGAAACCAGGGTAGTGTCAGCAAGCTGCAACTTCCCCTCCTAATTCTCAACCTCTGAGATCTGCAGGTAACATTAAACCCCCAAAGTACTTTATTAATCCTGCATAGTACAGCAAGTTCAGACTTATCTCTTACAACAGCTTCTTCACCAATAGGGGAAATGAGACTTCCCTTCCAGCTTGCCTGTGAGAATAAAGACCCTATGACAAGTGTCAGGCCCAGCACAGCGCCCCATGTACGGGAAGACTCCCTGACTAATAGACTCATTTTTTTCTCGGAAGTGTGTGGGGAGGTAAAAAAGGAAGTGAGGTGTGGTGGACAGTGGGGGGATGTAAGCCACTTAGGGTTATATTAGTTACTTTCAAAATAACTACCTTGTTATTTTAGATCAAGGGCTTTTAAAGATGTATGCTAAGCTGTCCTGAAGGAGTTCTTGCATGGAAACTAATTAAACATTCTAGAATGGGCTGTAATGAATGTTTTGCAAGTAAAGACATATATGAGGATGAATGGGAAAGGATTCTGAGCTAATGAGCTTTAGAGATATTGGCCCCAGCCAGTTTGGGGAAGAAGCCATTCCCAGAAGGGAGACAGCTCATCTCTTGATGGAGCCTCTATTCTTTAGGCCAGTAATGAGCCACAAAGTGCACTTGATGGGAAAATGTCTACCCTGTGACATTTCATGCACTTAACTCCCCATGAGAAGTCTGAGGAATTGGAAAGTGTGAACGCATATGTGCATGCATTTGCACTCACCTGTACATACATGTAACATACTTGCTATGCTGTGTCTGAAGGATTTGGCTGTCACTGAGGCACTTCCTCAGAAGCCAAGAAGGCTACTTAAAGCCCAGGACTATAATCTGTTGAGATGCCCAACAAAAAGGAATGCCCTAAATCCTACATCTAATGTGTCATTAACAATCACTTCCCATTTTCCTCTACATTGGGTAAAAGCATTATGATGTGGAGGAAGGGAACTGGTAAAGTTCAATCAAGGTCTAAGAAATGGCTCAAACTTGGTGCCTTTCTGCTAGCCACAGCCACTTAAGAGTCCAGTAAGGCAGGAGGAAAAGATGGCCCTGGCCCAGGTCCTCAGGATGCAGGCAGGGAGGGATCATTGTATTCCAAATTAGCAGAGAGATTTGGCTAAGCCTATGAATACAATGGACCCCCTTGCAAATACCTTCTCAGAAGATGTCAGATCTCCCTAGACCATGCTCCCAAGCCCTAGCCCGCCTTTCTCAAATCCCAGAAGATGAGGAGGGAAAATAAATGCCTTTTGCTAGGCTGAACAGGTCATTTGTCTTTTGGCTCATTTTGTGTTTCTGCATAAATCCCACATCAGCCTGTTCCTGCTCCCACTTGCCAGTGAGCAGGTTTTAATTATCAGGAAAATGGTATTTAGTGCAATGAATCACCAGACAGTGAACAAGGAATCAAGTCAGCAACAGAGTAAGGCACAGACACTGGGAGACTGGGAGCAGAAGATGTTCTCGGGTTGTGAATGCTGAGGAAATTCTGTTAGAGGAGATGATGAGGATCAGAGGTAACAGACCCCTATAATACAGGGCACTTTATAGTGACTGATGTGCCCTTCACACCACTGTTAGTAACAGAAATACCGTTAAAGTGTTAGCCACATTTGAGTTTCCATTTTTATTTTAAATCAATGATTGCATATCTTTGGCCTAAAAGGGGCATGTGTGGACTTAAACTTCTGATCGCAAATGTCTCCATTGTTAGCGCTTTGTTAGTAAGTACACCCCCAGCTTTCCCATCCCCTAGTTTACAAATCTCCAATAAAGATCTAATTTGTTCACATGTTCATGGGGAGCATGGCTCCACTGCTGCCTGGTACCTTCTTTCATGGCATCCAATAGTTCTGGAAGCAGAAGAAATCCTTCTCTACTGTCAGAGACCTTGAATCAGAGGATCAACAGAAGTGGCTGAGATGAGCTCTGGGGATGCTGGAAGTCTTCATGGGGAAGTTTCAAAGGTTATGGAGACATTTACAAGTGCCAGTGGTGCAGGGAAAAACAGAGACCTGGCTGCTGTAAACAGCAGGTGACATGCATGGACTCAGAGCTAGGGGAGAAGACCCACTGACCTTGTGCAATCTTGGTGTGCATTCTGAATGCGGAACTAGTGGCAAGGACATCTGCAGGCTAGCCATGACAACTGATCCTAGGGCTTCACAGGTTCTAGCAAAAGCCAGCTGGCCTCTAGTTGAGGGAGGATTGCTAGAACCAACAGGGTTGTGCCAGAGAATGAGTGAGTTGGGTTGCTTCCAGTCATTAATATTCTTGTGTCCCAGCAGGTTTTGATGGGGTCATAAGGGGATGATGCCTGCCTGTACCTCATTCTGAATCCAAGAGCTTTGTCATCTTGTGACTCATGCAGTTTTGTCCAGGTACTTTAGCATGAGAGGGGAGCTATTTAGAAACATGTGCAGTCCTTAAGGGACCATCTCTGATACTCTGCCTCAGGGCATCAAGCCTCCCTCCTTTTCCTCACCACTGCTAGACATCCAACCCACACTGTGGCATCTACAGGAAAGCCAAGGCCTCAGGGTGCTTCATGTGACTGAGACATGAAATAGGACATGAAAGGGCACAATGCTGTGCGGTGCTGAATCAAGAGAACATGCCTGGTAACAGGTTGTAAACAATACAGAGACCGGAGAAAGCAGGAGGCCATGGACGCCACTCTTCAAAGTCAGACTCCTAGAAGCTCCAGCATTGGAATACATGTGGAAGGACAACAGCATGTTACAACAAAGGAGAAATTTGGAATCCTCAGAGAGAGGCTTATTGCTGAGGGTGGAGGAAGAGGGAGACCAGCTTGAAGCAAAGGCAGCAATGTTGATAGACAAGCACTGGGGACCCAGTTACCAAACATAGGTGTGACTACTGATGCACTGGGCACACAGAGCTGACAACTGTTTTATTGGCAGTGGGGGTATTCTGAGAGCAGGTCATTGGGAGCTTATTTTGCAGAGGAAAGGACGGTGGGCTGGGGAAATGGTTGTGAAGTGGCCTTAGCAATTACTTAAGGTGTAAGATGGCAGCGTCTGCAACCAAAGTCCTGGAAGGAAGCCAAAAAAAAAAAAAAAAAAAAAAAAAAAAGAGGAAAGAGCAAATACTCCTAGAAAATTGCTTAACCTCCATGCCTTGTGGGTACATATGGCCAGAATAGACATGTTCTTCCATGCAAGGATCTCTGGTGCTGGGCTGCTGAAGTCCTACTGGGACCCCAAAGGCAATAGATAATGGTCTTGAAACTACTGAAAGGTAGTAATCACCCATACATATGGGTGAATCTAGATCTTTCCATGTATTTGACATTTAATAAACAGTGACTCTAAACTCAGCTTCCTTTTGTACCAAGGAGCCTTTCCTTATATATCTACAGGCCTTCACTTATGTAAGATCTACTCTTTGTTTGTTTGTTTGTTTTTGTTTTTCAAGACAGGGTTTCTCTGTGTTGCAGCCCTAGCTGTCCTGGAACTAGCTCTGTAGGCCAGGCTGGCCTCAAACCCACAGAGATCAGCCTCCCAAGTACTGGGATTCAAGGCATGTGCCACCATTGCCCAGCATTGATGATCTTCTCTTTTCCTTCCAGAGTCCTCCTGTCCTGCTTATCCAGCAGGGTGCTATCTTTGAAGTCCAGAATGCATCAACCACCCAGAATGCAGTAACTCAGACATGCATCTGGGTGTGACTTCATTCCATCTTTCACCTAAGACAGGAATCTTTTTAATAGCATCTATTACTAAAAGTTCTCCAGCTCTAGCCCCATTTTAGAGGAACCTCTTTGATGGACAACCCCTGTGAATCTGGCAACACACTGCCACTGAGTCAGACACTTGCCACACCCGACACAGGCAGGCTGCTCTCCTCTGGACAGGTGCTTTGTAGAATGTGTCCTTCTTGAAACCAGGTCTCTAGGACAGAGTCCATGATTCTGAGTGGGTTCTTAACAGCACAAAGAGTAAATGCAAACATTTAATACAGCAAATGCCCAAAATGGGTGTTATTAGTATTGTTCTCAGGAGTGCCACTGAGAGTAAGCATGTGATCAGCTAGGCTTTTTTTTTTTTTTTTTCCTTTTTTTCACACAAATAAATAGTAAGTGGAACCATTCCCTATTTGTGCTGCTTTAGTTTTGTTTTAACCTAAACACTAGGTTCCAGATTTATCCTGCTAACATTTTGTCTTGCAGATTTCAAATTAGCATTCAAAGCTGTTGGGTAGCTCTGAATTTTGATTCCGTCTTTTATGGTGTTAGTTCTGCTTCCCAACTGTTACCTACAAACTCGATCAGCATCCCCACGCTTGCATCTGAAGTTAAAAAAGCAATCAAGCAAACATGGATTGGATTGGGCAAGAACTAGAATAACATCAGGGACCTTCCTCCTGAGTGACAGTCACTAACTCACTTTCTCTCCTTATGAAGACAATGTCTGTATCTACTTAACAATGTCTTCCATTATACTGTAAGTGCTACCCATGATTCTTGAATTTACTAAATATATGGTCTAATTAAAAGAGACAAGGTCCCATATTTTTTTTTCTTAATTACCTCTCGTCTATTCCTAATGGTGACAGAATTCAAGTTCATATTCTCAGATGCATGTGTTTCACAGTGTCTTGGGACATTTGTCTGGGCCTGAACTCACAACTATGTGTCTTCCTTCTGCTTTGTCTGAAGATTATCGTGTTTTCCAATCTCAAGTATTATGGTTGGTTTTAATGTCTATTTGCCATATGTCAGAATCATCTGATGAGGGAGCCTAACCTGGAAAAGTGTGTTGATTTCTTTGATTGATATGGGAAGGCCCACTCCAATTGCAGGTGGTACCTTTTGGTATCAGTGCAGCTAAAAAGGGCATGGCAGAAGAAAAATCATCTCACCTACCTTTTGCTTGCCTGACCTCCCTCTTAGCCCCTGAGTTAATCTGTCCCATTATTGCATCTGCTGCTGCTGCTGATGATGATGATGATGGTTTCTATACTAATATCAGAACCAGCATGCCAAGCTTTCTTTGGGACTAGGGACCAGCAGTTCTCCAGGAACCTTCGGAACTTCTGGTGCCAGATTGAGACAGCTGAGGGCCCCAGCTTCAATAGCTGGTGTGGTGTGGTGTGGGGTGTGTGTGTATGTGTGTGTGTGTATGAGAGAGAGAGAGAGAGAGATTATTCATCCCATGGGTTTCGTTCCTCTAGAGAAACCTGACAAATACAGGTCCTTACCTCATTTATGCTTTTTTCAAAACATTCTGGCAGACATTGTAATTTATATCTTCCACTCAGAGACAGTTTTCTTGGAACTGATCTCTTAGCCCTTAACCCTTTCACAAGCACCAGTATCCTTTCATCTCCAACCTCATGGAACCCACTCAGCTCAGAAAGCAGGAGTGGTCTACATCCCCTGAACACCTGTTGGCATTTTCCCAAAATAGAATGAGCCATAACTTCCTAAAGTTAGGTTCCTAAGCCTCCCCACCCTACCTGGATGATCCTCTCCAGGTCATCTGTAATTAGCCAACAGTTTGTAAAAACTGGACCAAGAAACCACAATAACACACTGTCTACCCATTCCTGAGCATGAGAAGCCCATGTCCCTTTCCACCCTTGAACATGAACCCCTTTATCAGTCTAACTGACGCCACATCCAGAATATTCTCTTTGTATCTCACACTTCAGGAAGTGTCTTTCCACCAATTCAAATTCCCCTTTACATATCTCTGTTCACCAAGTTCTAGGGCAGTAGTTCTCAACCTGTGGATCAAGACATCCACGGGGCTGCATATCATAGATTTACATTATGATTCATAATAGTAACAAAATTATAGCTATGAAGTAGCAACAAAAATAATGTTATGGTTGAGGGTGACTAACCACAACATGAGGAACTGAATTAAAGGGTTATAGCATTAGGAAGGTTGAAAAATCACTGTACTAGGGTCAGGGGTGAAATTTGAGTCAGTTTCTGAATACAACATCATGTTTCCAATACCCAAATCTGCCATGCGTTTACATGTTAGGGAAGATGAGAGTGTTGCAAATGTTTCTTTTCTGTCTCTTTCAACCTCTGCATTACTTTAAAAGGGTGAGTCTGGCAGACAAGAACCACAATCTTCTCCATAGTGCCCCCTGGAGGAGCCAGGGGAGTTAGGGTTCCCAGGCAATGGTGAACAGAGCTGAACAGATGTTCTTTGGCTCCCAGACCAGGAAGCCTTCAGTGCTTCCAAAGCTGTCCACACTCCACTCCATGGAGGACATTCAAATGGGGGTCCAGGCACAGGTTATGTATCTGCATTTACAACTGGGCACATTTGAGCCCTTTGACTCTTGGGATGGCGCCCAGAGGTGGGGACTCACAAATCACCAACTGGGGTGTGAGATATTCCTTTATACTTTGTAAATATATGTCACAGTGATTGGTTTAAAAGAAAAAATAAACTGATTGGCCAGTAACTAGGCAGGATTTTCAGGGCAAAGAGAATTCTGGAAAGAAGAAGGGCAGAATCAGAGGAGTTGCCAGCCAGACATGCAAAGGAAACAGGAGACACAAGATGAAAGAGAGGTAATGTCACGTGGCAGAATGTAAATTAATATAAATGGGTTGATTTAAGTTGTAAGAGTTGGCTCACACCAAGCCTCAGCTGTTGGCTGAGCATTTATAATTAATATTAAGCCTCTCTGTGGTTATTTGAAAGTGGCTGCTAGGACACAGAAAACTCCACCTACAGTAGGGCATCTGGGATTAGACATAGAGCTGCACCCAAGATTAGGCGTATTGAGCCTCTGCAATATGGGGATACCATGAGGTATGCATCCAGACTCAGAGGGTACACAATCCACCTCTCTCAACCCTCAAGCTTTGTCACTGGAGAAAGTCACTGTTCTTCCAGGATTACCACCAATCCCCTTGAGTGGTTGTGGAGACAATGGGAGTCGGAATCAAGGCAAGCTACTAGATTAAAGTTCCCAGTGTAGGTAATGATGACACCTGCCACAGCCATCCTTTCCACCTCTATCTGTCTGCCTCTCCCTCCCAGACAGGCATGTCCTTCACCAGAGCTTAAGTTTCCCTTCTGCTCTTTGTTTGCTGGGCCTTCCTCTAGCTGCATGGTCCTTTGATCATGATTCTCCAGTAACAATGGTTTCAACCAAAGAGATGGGTGTTCACAGGAGAAAAGTACAAAAAAATGTAACTGGGTGCACAAGGGTGTGGGCTTAGAGAACCCAGTTGTGTGGAGGGGGGGCAGGAGTCAGAGCTCAGGTGTGTGGAGAAAGGCAGGTGTCAGGGGTTAATTAAAAGAGAATACTTGTGCACAGAGGAGAAGGACATTTAGAAATGGTTCATACATCTAAGGTAGCCTAAGAAGTAAACTGAGCCTCACCACAAGAAACTCTACATCCACCTAGCAATAATAGGTGAAACTCACTGAGCAACTCCAGCCATGCTCACTGATGGTAGCAAGGACCCTATGGCTGCAGACTGGGGGGTAGTTCTTCTACAGAGTCTAGGACCCAGAGATACCTCTCTCTGTGGCTATTGAGGTGATGGAGTCCCTCATTCTCCCACACAGGGAGCCATGAGCATTTTAGAAACACATCTTTGTATACCAAGTAGCCTGGTAGAAGCACGATTCAAGAGAAGAGTGGTCAAATGTGAGGCTGAAGTTGTCAAAAGAGCATTATCACTGTACCCAGGATGCCTGGGGATCCTCTGTGCCCCCACTGGAAGGATGGCATACCTTTAGAAAGACAGTTCTTGGCTGAGTCACCCTGGAGCACTGTTAGAAGTCTCTAGACTTCTAAACAAAATTGCAATTTTTGAACCCAATCATGTATTCTTGTGGTCCTGGTTGCTTTCAGGCCATCAGGACCATCTATAAAAGTTTTATCCAAAGAGGTCAGGAACCAGACCTGAAATAGACATCTAGTGGCTCATCACAGGAAGAAGTTGGCCCAGAGCAGACAAGGAGGCAATGCCAGAAGCCAGAGCTAGAGGAGGGAAGCAGAGAGAGGGCTTTGGGACAATTCTAAGGCATCAGAGTGGTACCTGTCTTCTGAGAGTCCGATACCAAAGTCTCGCTTCAAGAGATGGCCTGGGGGTTTCTGATGCATTATGGTGCCATCTCCTTGTGATGCCTACCCTGCACACACCCTGGTCATGAAAGGCTTGACCTTGTATAAATCTTCAGCCGTATCTTGGTTGGAAAGCCATTTCTAGGGAACGCCTTCCTTTTGAGCAGCTCAGGCTCCTACCCTCCACATTAGAACATGTGCTCTTTCATAGCAGCACGGTTGCAGCTGTGAACATTGCATTCCTTCTTGTCTCAGGTGATCTTGGAGAAGGAAAGTCATCTGATCCATAAGAATTTTAGTCTTGGAAGCCGTTTTTACTTATGAAAGAACCAATCCAGAGAACGTGAACTGGAGCTTCAGGTTACATGTGCCTATGGGATCTGCTCACTGCTGAGTGCTCAGGATAAAAGAGGTCTAGGCAAAAAGGAGGACTGGAATATGATGTGGCTTATCGGGGAGAGCCCAGTGTGCTGGGGCAGATTCCTCGGACCTATGTAGAATCCGGAAAGGGTCCTTTAGAAACAGTGCCTATGTAAAGCTCTAAGGATTTGTTTCTAGAAGCAGGGAGGTGGCCCACCTATCCTCCTGGGGACTGGTTTAGACTGCAGTTCTGAAATCATTCAGGGGAAGGAGCAGCAATTTTGATATAGAATTATATGTATGATGGTGAAAGCAATCTGAGTTAAAGAGAGAAAAGCAGGGGGAAGATAATGAATGAGGGAAAACTTTTGAAGGTACCGTTTAAAAGAAAAACACGCTTGGGAGCTACCCCAGCACTTCAGCCTCCTGGGCTCTGTTATCTTTTTAATTCCCTGCATTCATGTTCTATGGCTTATCTGTGAATTTGGTTAACACATTCCCCAGCCGCTCAACTGGATAAGATAAGGTAGAAGATGTTAATAGAGAACCTTCCATCTTTCCCCACTGAGTGTGATTTCAGGATTCATTGACTTGCTAAACCCTGTCTTCCCCTGTCTCGAATATGGCTTATCAGTGCAGAAAGTCATCTCCCACCAGGAGTCCAGTGACTGCCCAGAAAGGGCGTGCAGTGGACAGCCTGTGGTCTCCAGGGACTTGCAGAGAGGGGCCACTTGGGCACCGAGGGCTTGTCAGACATTTGCTGTTGTACCTGATCATCACTAGAATGGCTCTAAGGACCACTTTACCTGCCAACAGGCTTGATTCACTGGATGAGTCTATGGGTGTGTGCTCTCTACTCACCTCGGCCTGTGCTGTAATGCTGGAGTTTATCACTGTACACAGCCTCTTTGCTGTAAGCTCGTTTCCTGCAGATAGAGAAGAGGTGCTTTCTTAGCAGGGTCACACCCAGGCCTCATGCCCAAACATAGGGCTCAGCTTGGGTGTCTCCTGCCATTTGAAACTGGGGACCTCTCACTGGAAGGTTTTGGTTTTGCCTTGGCTTACATTCTAGTTGACCAACACACATTCCCTTGGGCAGAGGTTTCAGCTTTCAAGTCAAAAGCTTGCAGGTACCAGGAAAGACTATGGGCATCTGCCAAGAGAGCAGTGGTGATGAGGGCTCCCATCAGTACCAGTGAACTGCAGAACTGCGTGGTGGGAGCCGACTACGAACTTTGCAGGCAATATCTGGGATAACCACCCAAGGCAGCTGCAAACAGTATTAAAAATTCACAAGGCCTTCAGGCCAGAGCTCAGCAGAGCTCAGCTCACAGCATCTCCTTACCCCCTCTTCTGCCCGCTTGCCTTTTGCCTGCTGCCCAGAGCCTGCGCTCTGTAAGCCACAAGACTGCTAGCACACAGCTGTGATGCTCCAGTGGGTCAAATGCAATTTTGTAACTGTCACTCTGAAAAGTCCTTGTGCATGAGGGGCTAAAAGTCTTGGCTAAAATGAGGTTGGAAGATGGATGCTGTTTACTTATAGTCTTGCCCAGTTCCCATAGCAGGGTTTTATCCAAGGCACAATGGAAATAAATCCTCTTGAGATTTCTAGGCTGATGGTTGGAGAACTTACCCAGGCTGCCCAACTGGGGAAAGGCCAACATGGGAGAAGGGTACATAGAGAGGGGCTTCCTGGGTTCAGGGAGGGTTGAGTGGAGGACCTACCTGCTGCACACGATGGAGATAGCCACCAGAGACACAACAAATACAACCCCGGCAGCTGCGGAGCCAGCAATCAGGGGTAGTTGCTCTCTCAGCTCTGACTTGTAATCATCTAGGAAAGAAAGAAAGGGATTAGAGTCTGTAAGGAGTAAGGTTCCCCCACCCCTACCCTGCCGCCGGTTTGGTCCCGCTGCCACACCCGCCCCAATTAAGACACAGAGACTCTGTATCTGATATAATGCTGTTGGCCAGGTCCTCTCTATGAACCCCACTCACATAGCTGACCAGGGTGTGTGATACAAAACTCACCAGATAAATGTATGGGTATGCACATACCTGGCCTGGGTGTCAGATATATTGGTACACCTGGGCCCTAGTTTCTAATGCTTCAGTAATAAAAAAGCAAAACAGTAGGGACAACTCTGGTAACTCAGGGCTGATGACAACTCTCTCCTAAGAGGTGACTCTTAGGAGCCTTCACTGCCTGGCTCCAAAGGTTTCTCCAAGTCCTCTTGGCTGTGTTAAGATTAAGACCAATGGAGGGGGATTGAAAGCCATGCTGAAACAGCTGTTGAAATGCAACTTGTCAACAGATTCATTGAGCAGATTTTTACAGTTTATCTGTAGTCAGCCAGCGCTGCAGCAGGAGCTATGGAGGGTGATGAGACACCAGAGAAATTGCCCAGCACTCTGAGCTCCCACTCCACAAGAAAAGGATTGAAGTTTCTGCCAAGTGCTAAAACAATGCTGCAATACGGGTAGAGTAGAACATCTCAGGGTCATAGAAGTGGGCAGAAATGGTTCAAAGCCTGGTTTTGCTTGTGCATTCTTTGTAGTCTTGGCGGGGGGATTATTTTACCCTTTATGATTCTCGTGTCTCTTGACAGTTGATAAAATGTCAAACCATATAACTGGTTCATAGTATCTGACCTATGTCACAGATGTACCCAAATTCTACTTCTCTTTTTTTTTAAATCCACACCAGCTGCCCTAATCAGCTTGTTACCCTTATTGTGCTGATGGCCTTTGTCAATGGATGCTGCTAAAACTCACGCATAGGGAAGGTCAAACTGTGGATATTTTATTATGATTAGGGTTGTCAGATACAAGCAAACTAAAGCAAACCTACACTCCAAATAAATAATGAATGATATTTTAGTATAAATGTGCACCAAATATTGCATGGCAGATATTTGTCCTCACACGCTATTGATCTGGAATTCAAATTAAACTTATCTCCTTATATTTGATCTGGCAACTTCAATGATAAACCTCACTACAATGAGGGTCCCCATAAAACCATACCAGGACCTTTGTGAGCAGAGGTGTTGAACACCACTATTTCTGAGCCTGTCCTCAAATCTATTGGTGAAGATCAGGATGTCTGCATGTTTCACTGGTACCTCAGCAAGGTCTTATGCTTATGCCCAGTTCGTCTCTCTGGGCAAAAAAGTAACTTCTAGAGGCAGTGCTGTGGGCTTGTAGTGTGTATGCATATGCATATACATGGTGTTGAGACCAAAAGACAACTTTGGATATCATTTCTCAGGAGCCATCCTCCTTAGTTTGATGTGTGTGTGTGTGTGTGTGTGTGTGTGTATGTGTGTGTGACACACACATGCTGTGAAGGTGTTCAAAGATGAGAGGTCAGATAAACTCTTCAATGATGTCTCCATTTATTTTAAAGACACAGTCATCACAGAACTTGAAGGTTAAATATTCAGATGGACTCTCTGGCCATCAAGCCCTAAGATCCCTGTCTCTCCAGCCCTGGAATTACTGATACAACTGTTCTACCTGGCTTTTTATGTCGGTGCTAGGGATTTGAACTCAGATCCTCACATTTAGACAGTGTTATACTTGAGCTATCCACTTAGTCTGCTGTTGGCTCTTAAAACACTTCATTCTATAAAGTACAGAAAGTAAAAAGACCGAAGGTGGAATTTTGGTTTCCTCAGCTGAGAGCCTTGTTTATGAATTTGTATTATGTATATCGAAGTACGGTTTTGCACAATGTGAGTGCAGGGGCCCATGGGAATCAGAGAGGGCATCAGATCCTCTGGAGCTGGAGTCACAGGTGATTGTAATTGTAAGTCCACTCCTGAAGTGAACGCTGGGAACTGAACTTGGGAAGGACAGTACACATTCTGAACAACTGAGCCATCTCTTCAGAAATAAAAAGCAGAGGACCACAATGATGAATCTTTGACAGTCTTCATTAATCAAATCTTCACAGAACAGTATGAAACCCAAAGGTAATGATCATGAGAATAATAATGGTTATAAATAACAGGGGGAAAAAACTAAGTCAAAGGTTAGCTCACAGTTGTTAAAAGTGGCTAGGGCACCATGTGGCAGTCACCTGCCCAGCATGGACACTAATTTAGAAGGGTCCCATGGGTCTTCCTGCCTCGATCGACAGCCATCCCACTGACCAATCTTCAACATCCCTCTCTGTTGCGGACACGCCTGCAGCTTCCTCGAGTGTCATCGCCAATAAAGAAGCCCCATCATTAAGATAAATTCTCTCAAATTTGGCCACTTACCAGAACTCTCTTATATCTCCCCTCTCTTGGGTCTGCAAAACTTAACTGCCAAGTATAAAACGAATAGCCTTCTTGGGGGAAATTTGTTACTTCTTGATTTGTCTAGCAGAATTGCCAAGAGACCGGTGCTCAGAACATTTGGAGTTTGGGGCTTTTAATCCTGTGTACCTCCTGATGCCAAAGTGCCTATAAATCTAGATGGTGAGTGAGGTGCAGAATGGGGGGGGCAGAGTCCTTATGGGAGAAGCAGATGGCCCGTGTTCCTCTCACCCCAGCAGTGTTATTAATCTCAATGAATGGGCTCACCTTTCCACCCCATCTCACCAGCCTCGAAACACGAGAGAAAATTCACCTGGCGTAAACTCAACAGGCTGCACTCTCTAGTCTCATGGTGGCCAGACAGCACATGCAAAGCATCCAGCTGTGTTGCTTCAAAGTGGGGGGGGCACCATCTGGGGTAACTGTTGCTCTCCTTAACCTCTCTCCTCATACCAGAGCACCCAGCCCTGGTTTCCATAATTTTTTTTCCCAAGAAATTTTTAGAAAAAATAATTTGATTTTTAAACATTTCTAATTAATGTAGAGACCTCAAGTCTTATCAAACACCCAGTCTAAGAGCACCGGTCTAAAATAGACTGCTTTGGGGGGAAGACATTTCAAATACATGGTAGCTAGCAAAGAAAACATGAGGGCTTCTAATTGGTGGGTTGTAGAATAGATTGATATTTAGAAAGTTATATGAAAATGGATCTCAAATGAGTCAATATAGACAGGTAGGTAATCAGAAAGATACAGGAATGCACAAACTCTGATAGGTGGCTAGCTAAGGAAAAGAGGTGGATAGTGAGTCTGCCAAGGCTGTGCACAAATCTAAGGTTGCAGAGAAATCAGATCCACTGAACTAATGATGGAGGTGCTCTCAGAGGATTAGGATGCAAAGTTAAAACAGGGGACAAATAAGTTCCCAAAGAAAAGTATTCTTTGGGTGTGTGTACAATAGTTCATATAACTGGCAACCTGGAAGGATCTAGAATGTCCCAAGAGACAAACATCTGGGCATATCTATGAAAGAGTTTCTAGCCTGGGTTGATTGAGATGGGAAGATGAACCCTAAATATAAATGACAGCAGGCAATGGGCTGGAGGCCTGGACTGGATCATAAAGAGAAAGGGGCTGGGTACTACCATCCATCTCTTCCTGTCTCCTGACTGTGGCTACTGTGTATGCAGCTGCCTCGGGTCCTGCAACCATGACTTCCCACTGTATGTCACCCAACTGTGCACCAAGATGGAACTCTTCTTCTGTTATTTCTGTCAGGTATTTTGTCACAGTGAGAGAAGTTGTTCAGGAGGATGGACTGAAAACAGAGAGAGAATCTCTCTCTCTCCCTCCCTCCCTCCTTCTCTTCCTCTCTCCTTCCCTTCCTCCCTCCCTCTCCCCCCCTCACTGAAAATACCTGAGCAGGTCCTGAGTGACAGTGACCACAATATTCTGAGATCCTGAACACATGGCCCAAACATTTGTCTCCTCTTTTTTTTTTTTTTTTTTTTTTTTTTTTGTCTCCTGCTGGAGACAGTGAGCTCGGTTCCAGAGTCCAAGCATAGAGGATATAAAGGTGAGAAGGAGGCAGTACAGGCCCCTGGACCCTCTGTGAAACATATGGTATCTCACTATTGGGAAGATGCAGAAACACAGTGTGTAGATCCACATGGGGTACCCTTCCAAGGCATCCATTCACGTGCTGAGAGACACAGAGACCAGACCACAGAGTTGGCATGTACCAAAACGGTCTACATGGCCCTCCTGGGAGGCAAGTCCTACTAAAGGAACACACATCACTACTCTAGTGGGACAAGTATCACACAAGTTTCTATGGAGTTGCTTTTCTTTTTCCCACCATTGCCTGCCATGTGCCTTTGCCATTTTCACTCCCAACACGCCCCCCCCACACACACACACACCTGCCTTACCATCTGTCAGGGTCTGGAAGCACATCTTGCCACTGAACTTGCCATAGCCAGCCACAGTTCGGGCGCGCACCTGGACCACATACACCATGCCGGGTCGTAGCCCATCAATTCGGGCCGTGTTGGTCTGGCTCCTGGCCATGGAAGAGTTGAACTCATTGTGCTCCTAAAGGAGAGACAAGGGAAGGGAAAAGGGTCACCAGGCAGCTCTGTGAGGGCACTCGGTCCTATCAGTTCTGGGTCTTAAACCTTCTGCAGAAGTGTCTTTCTCTGAATGAGGACAGCCTGCCCAGGCCAAGGGAATGAAGAGTCAGCTTTAGCCATGGGTGGGGACACATTGAAGAAAGAAATCTGAGGAAAGAGTTGAGCTCCCTCTGCCTGATCGGGAGGGAGTTCATAGAGATTTTCTGCCTATGCCCCAGCCCTCCCTCTGGGTTCACATGTAAAATAACAGCTCCTTTCAGCTTTGCAAATTCCATCACATCTCTGACCTCAACAATGGCAAGCTTTGCAGCCTCCGCGTGCCGATTGCCTGCCTCTGTTTCTGCTGAGGTGCAGTGCATTCTCTCCCTGCTACAGATCTACTGGCTATTCTGTACAATTACTGTTCTAGATGACTCCTCAGGTTCCTCCAAGTGTTCAGTAAAGGGCTTTGTCTCCATTCTGCTGAAGTAGCTGGGGTCATTCTAGATTGTCTCTCACACCTGCTTCTGCCTTCTCTTGGCCTTATCTGAATATCCATGTTCTAACTCCCTACCATCAGTCAGCACCAAGGACAACATGTCCCTTCACCCTGGGTCCTCATCCCTTCCACCAATACCAGGGATCAAGCTATCCTCCTGCCTGTCTCTCTCTAATACCTGATCCCTGTTCTCCACAGTCTCATCTGCCAGATCCATGTCTCTAGTGTGCAGAGACTTGTGTGCATTGTTTTTCCCTCTGGCTCTTCCAACCATGGGTACCTTTAAAGCATCACTTCATCTTCTAGCTGCTGATCGTGTTTAACAACACACTGGGGACTGGACTTTAGTAGTCTCCCATCCCTTCTGATGCTTCCCACCCACGTGACATTTGTCCAATGTCAAGGTTCTTGTCTTAAAGGGCCCCTGCTTTAATTGTCATCAGATGGAAAGGAAACTTCTAGACTTGGACAACCATGCCCTTCAGGATGAAACCAGCTCTAATCACTCATGTTCCCTTAAAGCCTTGGTCTTAATATTCCTCTGGGAACCACACCCCCAAGGAACCAGCATTTTGCTAGAGGTTATTTCTGCAGTCTGAAATGATCCTGTTTCCTGCAGGTTATTTAAGCTCACCCCCCCCCCAGCATCTCCTCCCTAGGGAGTCCTATTTCACTTCCCCTGCACACAGGCTCTTTATTACTGTCCTTGCTGTTTACAGCTCACCCTTAGCACCCTATACATCAGCCTGGTCTCTATTTCCAAATGTGAGCATATCTTTTCTTTGCAAGGATGCTGAGCTACTGCTTGGTGTGCAAGAACAAAAGCTTAGAGTTTGGCCCTTCTGTATGCACAGTGAATCTTGGGGCATGATGACTTCATTGAAAATGAAGAGGCTGGGATCACTGAAAACAGAGCAACCCCCAACCTCCTGTTCAGATCTGGGAACTGAGTGGTTCAAGAGGCAAGGACACAAATGAGAGAAAGGCGCACATGGTGATTCTACAACCCACATGCTCAGCCAAATCCCAGGGGGGAAACATGGGGAAGTAAACTAGCACAAAAGAAGAAACTCCCATTTTCCTAAACTATGTAGAACTGTGCTTTGTAAAAGCAAATCCCCCCCCCCCACTGGATTCTCTCATCTGGCCAGCCCATCAGGATGTTGTATAGATGGGTGTGTATGAGCTATGGGTCCAAAGAGTGGTTGGTCTCTTCTGTGGAGACACTCTGTGGAATGGATTGGAAGACACACAGATGACAGCAGTGTTAACTGTGTGTTGTGGCAGATGGAAACTGGCCGTGGGAGAGGGGCTGTGGGGATGTTTCAAAAGTAACCAAGCCCAGATTTGGGTGAGAGAGCTATTGAGAAGCAATCAGGAAAGAGTAGCATAGGTACCATCATACAGACGAAAGAGATCAACCATATTGCATTGGTAACTGGAGATCAAGAACAGAATAAAACAGACTAAAAGAAGGTCCGAAAGGGCTGAGGCGCATGAGAAGTGTATTGCCTAGTTTTGTGTCAACTTGACATTAGCTAAAGTCATCTGAGAGGAGGTAGACTCAATTAAGAAAAGGCTTCCATTAGATCAGGGTTGAAGGCAAGCCTATGGAGCATTTCCTTAATTAGTGATTGATGGGGAGGGCCCAGCGCATTGTAGGTGAGGCCACCCCTGGGCAGGTGGTCTCAAGTTTTATAAGAAAGCAAGCTGAGCAAGCCATGAAGAACAACTCAGTAAGCAGCACCACTCCATGTCCTCTGCATCAGCCCCTGCTTCCAGGAAGTTACACAAAGGCCCTAATGAAGGGGCTGGCCACTGAATCCTGGGGAAACATTGTCTGGAAAGGAACTTCTCGCTGGCCTTTGCATCTACTTGGACAGCAGGGGCTGAAGAGGATTCCCCTGAGGAACTGAGCAGCAGATGGAAGGCTGTTCACTGTAGAAGGGATGCCATCTAGAACTTGCTAATTACTGTTTTGACTCACTGAAGACAAGAGATCAGAAACTATGAGCATCACCTCATCGAGTTGTGAATAAGAAGAAAACACCATTGCTACAAATGCAGGCAGCTGCCTGACTTCTCCACTTGAGCTGGAATCAGATGGGACCACGCACTGCTTGAGATGAGTAATGCATTGATTGGGTGGCGCTTGCTGGGGGGAAGAGTGTTTTGATATATTGGCATTTGGATGGTGAGGACCAAATGTTAGCCCATAATCGTTTTCCAGTCCACACACTCTTGAAGCGGTTCAGTGATTAAAATGGGCATCGGTTCTTGTTCTTTGCCAAGTCATTAATCAATTCCAGACAAATGAGTGAGAGCGATGAGCAAGGTTGCTTATGACTGGTTTGATTATAAGTATGTGAAGATGGAGGGCACAGTTACTGAGGGCAGTGGTTATGTCTCCATTATCTCTCTACCCCACCCCCAGCATGCCAGCTCCTCACTGTCTGGGGGTCGCCAGTGCTAAGGGAATGAGCAAATGGCACACTTACCATCAGCTGAGTACAAGGCATTGCTTAGGTCTAGAAGCATTTCTGTAAGATCTTGAAATCTGAAGAGTAGAAATGCTCCCAACCTAAACCAACTGGCCCTAGCTCAGACAGTTGTTTTGAAGTGCTGGAGAGATCCAAACACTTAATCATAAAGACAGCTGAGGGCAGACGTAGATGCTGCCCCCCCATGGTTTGCCTACATGCACTAACAGGAGTGAAAAGTGCTACAAGACAGTCAACAAGAGAGAATGATGAATGGGAATATACTGAGATGGAGAAATAGATGAACATGGGAGAGGCATAGGGTGTGTCCTTAGTCCTCTGATCTGAGCTCTCTATTAATGAACTGCTGGGGGAATGCAGAGCCTCACTGGTTCGATACACAAAACTGAAGTGGAAAAGTGTTCCCAGCACAGGCTGAGAGTCATATTGGGCAGGAGACCCACAGGGGAGCTGTCAGAGGTTGCAAAACTACCTCCAATGCGCCAGCCACTTGCCTTATAAATAAAGTGCTATTGTACACAGCCACACCCATCTCCTGCTATGCTGCTTGTGGCTGCTTTCCTGATATTATGACTCCTGGTTCAGATGAAGGGAATGGGACATCCACAGGGAGAGGAGGTGGCTCAGGATGGGGGAATAGGGCATTTTATTTCTTTGGATTGGATCCAAGACATCTACTGGGCTGGATTCTATTTGTGTTGGTGAACCAGACATGACAATCATCCATTTTCCTTAGATGCCTTTGTGTTTAATATTACAACCCAGTATTATATTTCAGGAGTTACTCTGATACAGAAATCCTGAGCATAGATGATGAATTCATATAATCCCAGAAGTTTTCAGCATTGAAATATAATAAAAATGTCTGTAATTTGGTTGTGTGACTCCCTATATGTGACCTGTGTGGTCATTGCTGTCATTTAGCCTTTATGTGATTTAGTTCCATCATCTATAACTGATTATAAGTGGCTTATGAGTGTATTTCTTTTAAGGATCAGAACTAATATATCTGTGTGTATTTGGAATATAATAGGTACTCAATATATGATGAATTACCATTTTGGTTATTATTTCAAAAAGCCTTTACAGGCTAATGTCTTTTTCTTAGTCATACTGGAAACGGTCAAGGCAATGCAATGGATTTTGCAGTTCAACCCTTTGTAAGTAAAGAAGAGGTCTATTCTCATATGCTCAAGGGTGGTCAATGACTAGGCAAAGAATCCTCTGTGTTCCCAAGAAAAGCATCCCATCCTCTGGAGGAAGGACAATAACATGCTCCACTGAGGTGTGCAAACTGCCTCAGGCACTGAGTGTTATGCGTATGTGTGTGTTAATAATTAGTATGAATTAATGAGAAGCAAGGGGAAGGCCTAAAGGGGAGACTAATGTCCTTCATAGCCTAAGAAGCTGAGGTTAATTACAGTACTGCAAGGGGAGGAGATTTGAATGGAAATGCAGTCAGTGGCAGAGGCTGAGCTGGGCTGAGCTGGAGAATAGGATGCCAAGGCACAGAGGCATGAGCCACATAGATGTGATCCCAGGTTATGTCGAGCACTTGACCTCATCACAGCAGCCCACCAAAGTGTCTGCCCTGTCCATAGGAGGTAAGGGAGAGGCAGAGCGGTTGGCACCTGGAATGAGATATCCACCCCGCCCTCACTTGTTGCATTGATGCTCTCTGTCTCCGATCAGGAAGCAAGAGAGCAAACTGGGGTCCTGGACCCCAGACCTAGTCCCCCCAGGTCACCCCCATATCTGTCCCCACACCCCAATGGGCGTGGTCACTACAACAGGTGCAGGTGGGCTGGATATCTCAGTACAGGCACCAAAACACTCAGCCCCTTGCCAACACCGCCACCTGCTTTGCTGTATGATTGACCTATGGGAGTGTTTTTGCTTATTTTTATTCTCTTTATGTATACTTCTTTGTCCAAAGCAGTCATATAATGGTACTGAACACACTAGAATATGAAAAAAGTGTCAAGTCTTAATAAATAAGCCCAGGCACCAAATGGGCACATCTTAGGGAAATTCTTCTTCTCAGATGAAGTATAATTTCAACAGGGCTTCAAGATCACATGTAGTGTAAAAGGTGTTGAATATGGAAATGCATACACTGCACAGTAAACTGATAAGTGTAATTTGGTGGAACTTCTGGTCAACTTTGCTACAGGATGAAATCAGTGTCCAAACTCCTTGGAAGATTGATTCTTGCCTTATTATCTCCCCCTCCTCATTTTTTGTTTTTTGTACAAATAGATCCCTAACTTTGAATTAAATTGGGTATAATGTTGTCCTGGCTAGTTTTATGTCAACTTAACACAAGATAGAGTCATCTGAAAGGAGAGAACCTCGATAAGAAAATGCTTCCATAAGATCTAGTTATAAAGCATTTTCTTAATTAGTGATTAATGGGGAGGGCTCAGCCCATTGTGGATTGGGACACCCCTGGGCTGGTGGTCCTGTGTTCTCTAAAAAATTGGGCTGAGCAAGCCATAATGAGCAAGCCAGTAAGCAGCACTCCTCCATGGCCCCTGCATCAGCTCCTGCCTTCAGGTTCTAGCCCTGAGTGAGTTCCTGTCCTGACTTCCTTCAGTGACTGACTGTGATGTGGAAGTATAAGCCAAATAAACCCTTTCCTCCCCACGTTGCTTTTGATCATGGCATTTCATGATTCAGCAATGATTACCATAACTAAGACAAATGAGTTAAAATTACCCCCAGTTCATTGAATGTTCTGAATCAACTGTCTATGAAGGCCAGTGTTCTCTAAACACAACTGAATGTTATCTCATTAGCCTTACTGGCAGTTGCAGTTGTTACCATGATGTCAAGGAGCACACCTCCCCATAGGTAAGACTGGTGACCTACACTGGGCTGCACTCTATTTTCAGGGATGTAAAACTGCTACCATTTCACAAAAGCTGTGCCCTGCAATGGTTAAATCACAGGACCACAGTGGCTTGTCAGGGTGCTGGAAATCAGGCCTTTGCTTGTAATATGGTGCTGTTTTGCCGTTCATCTTTCCTCTCTGCAGGGCTGTGAGGTCTTCATCCCTGATTCTCTCTATATCCAACTACCCAGTGGATGACCTCACCTAGACAAAGGGTTTTAATACCATGTACATCCTATTCCCTCTCATGATTCCAAATTAAGAGTTATCTTCTGCATCGGGTCACCAGTTTCCTATTCTACGCCTCTACCTGGCTTTCTTACAGGCATTTTAGCCACAGAGCTGAACTTCTGCTCTTCTTTCATCCCAATATCCACTACTTACAGAGGTCTCCTCCTCAGTCGACGTTGCCTGCATCGTTCTCAAAGGCCTCTCTCAACCCATCCAACTTAGAATCCCGTTAACTCTTCCTACAGTGTATACAGTATATCTAGGAGCCAGCTAATTTCAACAGCTCGTGGTTGATGCTCCATTTCAAATATCTATCTTCCTGACAGATGATTATGGATCTAGCAGGGCCTATTTACAGCTTGAACGATGTTCAGAATATCAGTCACATCCTGTCCCTCCTCTGCTCTTAAACCTTCAGTGGCTTCCTGCCTTACTCAGTAGTAAAGCTTGATTCATTACAGCTTAACATGTTGGCTTCCCTCGTAATAAGCTCTCTACTAGTTCCAACTGCTCATATCATTCCAGGTGTTCTCATCTGCTTCTACTCCTGGAGTCACAGCTGTGATGGCATTTTAGACTCTACCATTCTTCCCTCACTGAGATAACTGCTTCATAACTTTACTTTCTCAGATACTGAAAGAGGTCTCGTCTTCTCCAAGAGGCTATGAGCACTTTACTTATCCCTGCCTGGCCTTTACTAAGCCATTCATCTGCTCTGTCCCCCTGCCCCTTTTAACTTTTAAAAGTTTATTATTTTGGTGTGTCTCTGTGTGAATGTGATGTGGGGGTGTATATGTGCCACTGTATGTGTGTAGAGGCCAGAGGGCAACTTACAGGAGTTGGTTTTCTCTTTCAACCTTTATTTGGATTCTAGATATCAAACTCAGGATATCAGGCTTGTTCACAAAATACCTCTTCCTTTCCAGGATCTTTCCAGATCATCTATATTTTTTATGCTACTATTTTTAATATGCTAATCATTTCCATATTTTGTATGTTTATTGTTTAGTCTGTCTCCCTGTTTTGGGAAGCATGACTCCTGATGGCAGAAATCACTAACATATCCTAGAATAGGACCTACCAAATAGTATCGAGATCAAACTCTTCAACAAATAAACAAATGCATCTGCTGTTTTTCTAAACATTGTGTTGGGTTAGTTAGGAAGTGCTGTATTTTCAGAGGGTTTTTATAAATGCTGCAGTTCACTATCATGAGTTTAAAGGCTCTCTCCCAGGTCAGTGCAGAGAGAGCCTAGGCAAGCAGGCCTGGTTTTCTCCTTAGGGAATCCCTGCCCTCCAGCACCCAATTCTTCCTCCCTATGGGTTTCCTCCTGCCTGTCTCCTTTTGCCTTCCCCTGGCCACACCCATGGAACAATGTTGGCTTGGCCTTAGAAGCCTGAGGTTAAAGCTTGCTCACCTTCTCATAGTACCGGATCTCATAGTCCAGGATGATTCCATTGGGCTGCTCCGGCTGAGGCCATGACAAAGTGATGCTCCTCATGGTGGCACTGACCTGGTGCATGATGGGGACAGTGGAGGGGGCTGTGGAGAGAAGAAGAGATGGGGTAGCCAAAGAGATACTCAATATGGGAGAAGTACTTATCTTTGGGAGATGAATAGAAAGAGGTGATTGGGTTTGATGCCTGTGCTTTCTCATTAGCAGAACTGGATGCACCTGCAGAAGATGATAATTTAGCAGAGGAAACCACATGTGAGCAGGGCTGGAGTGGATGTAGTATATCTATGGTACAGAAGAAAAAAGAATGTATACAAGGGCGAGCGATACAGCTTAGTGGGTATAGGCGCTTGCTGTGAAAGCCTGACAACTTGAGTTCAATCCCCAAATCTGGCATAAAAGTGGGATGAGAGAACTAACCCCATGAACTTGTCCTTTGACCTTCATGTGTGTACTGTGGCATATATGTCAACACACACACTTTAAAATCAGTCCAAAATAAGAGAGAATGGGTAGAATAGGAGGAAGAGACAGGAAAGCACAAGGTGCTGGAGTGCCCTCAGTGATGCAGTAATGGGCTAAGCTACTGCAGGGCAGAGAACCTGGGGTAAGAGAAAACAGCAAGAGAACTGATTAGTGCAAAGTAATTGTACAATAGAAAGGGACATTCCAGCAAATATTTCTTTCTGGTACTGCATGTGAGATTTTAGTGTACTTCAAAAAGAAAGGAGGTAGCATCCCTCATGAAGACAGGAACACAGAGCTGCAACATAGCCGCTGTCAGAACCCTCCAAATGAGAACATTTGCAGTGAAGAACTCACAGATGCAAACGAAGAAATGATACACAAAGCAAATGTTTAGGAACAGGCTAATAATTCCAAGATCAGCAGAGGTGATTATGAAATTTCTGTTAGGAAATAATATTTATGTCCCGATTCAACATTTTTCACACGGTGTAAGTAAAATGAAAACAGTCTGGAAATAATAAATGAGGGCTGTCTTCCTAAGGGAAGACGGGGGTAATGGATGAGGCTCAGTCTGCACTCTGCTCAGGGGCTGTTTTGTTTAGTCCTGCCACTTCTGCTGTGATGAAGGTCATTTCCTCACTCGAACTCCACTTTACAAGGGTTTCTCTGGGGACCACGGCTGAGTGACATTTACTATCCTCAATTTAAGTTAATAGATTCCCTCCAAGACCTGGAATTACAGAGCAGAGCTAGCAGATCACGCAAGGGGGAAGGCATGGACTTCCCCACAGTTCATCGGACTCTAGCACTGACTAAAGTCAGTCTGTGCCAAGGAAGGGGAAGCAGAGCATCATTCTAAAGTTGCTCCCAGCTGTGTGAAGCATACAGAATTAGAATTGTGGGAAATGCTACCACGAGTCCTTAGCATCAGAGTGTCCTCTGGGACTTTGGAGGTCAGTTTGCACAAAGCCTATTAGACACCATGTGTTAGCTGTAACAATGCACCTCTCTAAGCTCCTACTCCTAGAGTTGTAACTAACTAAGGCCCTCAGATGTGGGTGCCACTGTGTTTACACAGAGGCTTGCTTCCATCAGAGTCCCAGCTAATCACCAAGTAGCTGGCCCATCCCTGCAAAATGTGGGTTCCCCTAATAGGTACTCCTAATCAAAGATTCCACAACAATCTTTCCAAGGCTTCATGATAATAGGACAGGTGTGCCAAATTCCTCCTGCCCAGTCTTCCCTCTCTCCTTCCTTCTTCCCTCCCTCCCTTCCTTCCTTCCCTCTTTCACTAGAATTGGATGATCATTGTGGTCTGATGGCTCCCCTTAAAATGTCCCTACCAAATACTTGCTGCTAAGTGTCCTGCTGGGACACCCTGCTCTGTGCTTCTGTAACTGTCATTATTTATGTATCTTATTTATCCATATCTCAAATCTGTCTTCTTTTCCTTGGTCTCACCTCTCCAAACTAAAGTAGTCTAGATCATTCCTTGTTGCACATGTCAAATATCTAAAGAACAAGTCAGATTATACTTGAGTGTTCCCTGCTATAAAGAATGGTCAGCTGCTACAAATATTTCTGCCATAGCAAGACATGCTGCTACCTGCAATAGCTCTTACCATGTTACCTAAGCCCCTGTAGACATGAGATAGAGGCGTCAGTCCAATTCTCTCCCATTGTCTGCACTACAAGTTCAGTTTAAACTTAATATCTACCACATTTTGTGCATTCTATTAATTTAACTATTAGCCTTTGGGGCAAAACATGTCTGTATTGTTCAGTCCTGAAGTTAGAGTCACCTATAATCTCTAGATTTCCCTGAGGTATGTTCTCTCTTACCATGTCTGTAGACTTGGGTTTCTGTTGTGGAGATGTATAATCCTTCTTTGCTTTTTATGGTATTTTTTTATGTTGTTAAATTTGATCTACTTATCTAACAAGTTAAAAGAACTTTTTATCCTCATCTCAACTGAAATGCATTTTCTCTCCTCCCTTGGTATTATAGCCCAGCTTTGTTAAATAGTTACCATTTAATTGTATCTGCTGAGTAGTTGCTCATTTAGGTTCTAGACATACATTCATGAACAAAGAAAAATTCCTTTCCCTACTCTCTAACTGGAGGGATTCAGAGTCTAGACATAACAAACAAACAAGGAAATACATAAAAGATATTAAGTGGGAAAATGAAGTCGGGGAAGAAGAGGTGGGAGAAGAGGGTAGGAATTTGTGAAGAAACAGCTAAAGTGTCTGACATGAAGGCATCATGGCCAAGGGGAAGGGCCTTTGGCTTCTATTCAAAGTGACTTGTGTGACAACAGTATCATCTTCTGTGGTTCAAACAGAAGGTGTGGGCCAGACAAAAGCACAAATACCTATCATAAAGCCACTGTTGTGAGATCAGACTCCAACAACAGAGTGGCCAGAGCTTATACAGAAACAGCCCCCAACTTAATGATGCCTTGACTTTGCTTCCTCAACTCTACCATGTTGAAAAAAGTGATTCTTATTTAGCAGTTCTGATTTTGAACCTTTCCCAACCTAGAAACAGCAGCTACAATACTCTGTTGATGCTGGGCAGCAACAATGAGCCACATCCATGTAAACACACAGTGACTAGTCCATCATCCACAGTTATCAGATCACCTTGAGAGAGAGAGATAGAGAGAGAGAGAGAGGGAGAGAGAGAGAGAATGCTATGTTTGGTTTGGGACAGAGCTGTTTCATCAATTTATTAAGCTATATGAGATGTTTGATATATTGCTATAAACTAGGTTCTACATTAGATAACTCTTCCCAACTATAGGCTACTGTTTTGAGCACATTTCAGTTAGGTTGGCCTAAACTTGGTGTTAGCTGAAATAAATGTTGTGACGTAGCTATATTGTACCAGGAAACCATTCCTTCCTGGAGAGAGGCGGGAGCCTCATAAGATGTGGAAAGCTCATAAAACATAGAAGCCCCAGGAAGCTTAGAAAATGACAAGACTCACAAGGCCATTTCCCAAGTTTATACAAGTAATAACAATTTCTGGAGAGATGAGACTCTGTCTGGCGGAGCTGCCTGCAAGTCGTTCAGGGAGCTCCAGGGACTGTAGTTTCATCAGTTGTCACCCATGCCAGGGTTGGCTTTTCTGTGGTGCAGCTGCCTTTGACGCACCATGTTCCTTGGTAACCCCAAATGAAGTCACTGATGCACTGAACTAGTGTTGAGTGGGGTTACCCCTTTGGTCTATTATATATAGCCTCTCTAGAGTGATCAGAGATTTGTCTCTCCTGGAAAAATCATGCACAATGTAATTTTGATTTATTGTACCTCCAACTCAGTGGCAATGTCATGGGGATGTAGTCCCCTCCCAAGTTGAGGAATACTGGCATTGGGAATGTCTCCATAGATGCTGGATATAGAAGAAAGAGAATTAGAAATGACTGCAAGGTTTTTGTTTGGAACAGCCAGGGGCAAGGCTGCCATCAACTGAGATGAAGGCGACATCAATAGAAGGCCTGTGGGAGGACAGACCAGGTGTTCCACTTCGAACACATTACTTTTCAGGCGTCTAAGATGTCCCGTGTAGACACCAGGCAGGGGAGATATGTGGGTAAAGTTGGTGCTATTAGTATTTCAATAAATCAGAAAGGAGTTGAAGTGACAGATCCTGAACATAACTAGTGGAGTGGATGTGTTAAGATGTAGGGAATGAGGAGAAAAGAGCAAAGGGCCCTGCGCAAGTAAAGCCAATGGAGGAGAAGGAAAGCCCGAAAAGTGTGATTACCCTGGAAACCAAGCAGAAGGAAGCATACTGGGGTACCAAATATGTTAACTCTTACTGCTAAGTCGGGTACAATGAAACTGGAACGGAACCCATGATTTAGCCTCTGTGGTTAACCATTTGGATGGCACACATTCACCTTGCTCAAGATCCTGCCATCCTTCGCAGAACTATGTGAGGTGGTAAAGGTAGTTCAGAAAGTGGCACAGTCTCTCAGAGTTGCTCCAAGTTTCAGTGGGTCCCAGTGTGACCCCAGACAGGGACAGCTGAAGGGCTGCTGTTAACAGCTACCACAACTAGACATTCATACTCCCTTTGCAGACCGTGCGGAAACACAGTCTACACAGTGTTGGTTTCAGGAATTGACAGGTTTTTAGGATCCCTGTCTCTCCAGAGATAAAATATCATCTATTAATACTAGAAGACTCAGAGCTGGGAATATAGGTCAGTTGGTAGAGTGCTCCCTGGATACGCACCAAGCTCTGGGGTCAATCTCTAGCACTGCGGAAAAATAAGTATGATGCTACACATCTACAATGCCACTTTTTGGGATCGTAGGGGCCAAAGGATCAAAAGTTCAAGGTCATCCTTGGCTACATAATGAGTTCAAGACCAGCCTGTGATATATGAGATTGTTTCAAAAAAAAAAAAAAAAAAAAAAAAAAGATGGATGACTGCAAGATGGCAGATTGGAAGCACAGAGTGATGGTCATCCTCTCTGGGAATAGAATCAAACGCAGAAGAGCAGCTACTTCTTGAGGTGGGTGGTGACAAAAAGACACTAATGTTTTTCTGTAAGTAGACTTTAAAAATCTCAGAGGCTTTGGAAGGCAAAACAGAGGGTAAGAAAGAGCATCCCAGGACTGAGCTCAGTGGCTATTTGCAGAAGGCAGAGATGGGAGGAAGAAAATACAGTAGGCCTAGGCACCATGCAGAGACCCTGCTGAGCGGGGGTGGGGTGGGGGGGGTGGGGGTGGTGGTGGTGGTGGTGGTGGTGGTGGTGTAAGAATCAGAACCTGCATAGAAGACAGGCATGCAGGGAGCTCTCTTAGCATCACAATGTGTAGTTGTTGGAAAGTCATCTTGATCAGGTCTTGCTTGGGCTCACTGTTGGAAGAATCAAAGGTTCCATTATTTTCCTGTGTCTGGGAACAAAGTCATGACCAAGTGCAGGCCAGAGAGCCAGTCTGGCAACCTTAAAATGACAGAGCCACCTGAAATCCCAACCCTCAAGGGACTGAGCAGGAGGATTGATGCAAGTTCTAGGCCGCTTGGGCCTACATAGTGAGTTTCAGATCAGTCAGGATCTTGCAATGAAACCTTCAAAAATTAAATAATCATAATTAAATAACAACAACAATAATGATGAAAAAAAGTAAGAGTTCCACGAAGTGGAAAGCCATACCAAGCTGAGTCAAATAGAAGGGAACAAAGGTTCAGGCCAGTTTAGACAATCAATTTGCAAGGGAAGGTGCAGGCAGCAGTCTGTCCCTTCAAGTAACTGCCTCCAGGAGCTAAGTTTCTGAACAGACCTGAGGAGAGGGTCACGAGATCTGTGCTGCTTAGGTTATGACAACTTGACACAAAATAAGGTGACCTAGGGATAAAGACTCTCAACTGTGGGATTCTATTGGATTGGCCCATGGGCATGTCTATGGGGCATTTTATTTATAGGTGATTGGTGTGGGAGAGGCCAGTCTACTGTGAGTGGCTCCACCCTTGGACTGGTGGTCCTGAGTTACACAAAGGAGCGAGCTAAGAAGCCATGGAGAGCAAGCCAGTAAGCAGCATTCCCCATGTCTTTCCTTTAGTTCCTGTCTCCAGCTTCCTGCCTTGAGCTTCTGCTCTGAGTTCTCTCTGTGAGGAAACGTTTACCTGGAAGTGCAAGTGTAAATGAACCATTTTTTCCCCCAAGTTGGTTTGGTCAGTATTTTATCAGAGCATTGGAAACCAGACTTTAGGACAGAATCTCTTGCTATCCATGCTTCAGAGTTGATGGTTGCAACTCCATACTGTTTTCCCCGCCATTCAAACATACACAGAGTCCTGTGTAACAGCAGCCAGTGACAGGGCAGCCATCCAAATGTACATGGTACATGAACCCTGTGTGGATCTGGCTGATTGACAGATGGCACCTCCCTGTGACCAGGAGTTACAAATGGTTCTGTCGACATACCCAGTTGGTGGGTGAACAAAAGGGAAGCAGAGAAAAACAGACCATGCAGAATCCGTGCTTTTTCCAAAGCATGCACAGAACTGCCCTTTCTGCCTTCACACGGCACAGTTCACATGGCACAATTCACATGGCAGAAGGAAACTTACAGGGTTTTTTTGTTTTGTTTTTTGTTTTGATTAAAACTTTTTGTCATGCCTGCTTAGATTGAAATGTGTATCTGTTTTTCACCCCCCACCCCACCCCCTGCTTTTAAATATTTAATCCTTAGGCTATAGCTGTATCTCAGTTGGTAGAATGCTCTCTTACCATAAGAATATATAGGTTCATTCTCCAGCACCACATAAAACTGGATATGATGGTACAACACTATAATTCTGACCCAGGAGTAAGAGGCAGAAAGTGTTAGTATTCTGGCATTTGTACTGGCCTGCCTTTGGAGTTCTGCCAGGATATACCCTCAGCTGTTGCCACCAAGAGTACCGCCTGTGCACATTCACTATATTCCCTTTTAAAAGGGCCCTGCCCACCTCCCATCCCCCTATCTCTCTTTCTTTCTCTCCCTCTCTTTCTTCTCTCTCACTGCTCCTGTCCCCAGAGGCTGGTCTTCCCCTTCCCTTTTCCCCATTGTATGGTCCTTTGCCCCTAATAAGAAACCCCTCTGCTTGAACTCTGTTGCATGGTGTCTTTCTCTCTCAAGCTGCTTTTTAGAAATTACAACAGAAAGGCAAAGAGTTTAAGGCCATCTCAGTCATCTTTCCCTATTTAGTGAGTTCAAGGCCAATCTGAGCCATAGACTCTGCCTCTAAAGAAAGAAGGAAAAGAAAAAGGAAGGAAGGAAGAGAGAAGAGAAAAGAAAAGGGGTGAAATAAAGAGAAAAATCTTAATCTTTTTCCAATTCCTTCTCTAAATTCTTTCACTAGGTTATTTTCTTTTTTCATTCTCATCTTTGCTATTTACATTCTAAAACCTTTTATTTGATTTTCTTCTCCTTTTTGTTTTCCCTCTTTTTAATACTTCCTCCTTTTTAGCATTCAGGACAGAAGGAGAAATAAAGACCTTCTAGATGAACAGGGACTAAAGCAATTCATGACACTAAGTCAGCATTACAGGAGATATTTAGAAGTCCACCTCACAGTAAAAGAAGATGAGCAGAGCTCAGAGGACACAAGAAAGAATAAGAATCCTAATACCAGATGAGAAAATAGGAGTTGAGATGGAATCAAATCTTACAGAAAACAATAGGAAATAGAACATTCTTTTTGATAGTACTCCTGAATATAAACAGTTTTAATTCTCCAGTTAGACAAAGAAGAGTGGCCTATTAGTTGACAAAACAAGACCCAACTACTTACCACCTGCAAGAAACTCACCACATTGCCAAAGAAATACACAAACTGAAAGTAAATGGATAAAATGTTATATACCCAGCACATAGAATGTGAATGCAAGCAGAAGTGGTTATTCCTATATCCAACAAAGCAGACCTCAACCTGAAACTAGAAAAGACAAATGACATATATATTGATAAAGGACACATTATACTAAGAAGATATAATGGTGTAAATATATACACATTGATATTCATATCTTGTCCATAAATATACAAATGGGGATCAATACAATAATAATGGGTGTTGTGGTTTGTCTACTAAATTTCCCTTGAAGGGTCATGCACTTAAAGGTTTGCCACTAGCTGGGTAATGCTACTGAGATGTGAGTAAACCAGCAAGCCTCTGACCTACTCAACAGATTAGCCCACTGGTGGAGTAATAACCTGATGGCATTATTGGCATGTGGGCCTGGTCAGAGAAGATCACTAGGATATATCTTAGAAGGGAATATATTGTCTGTGGCCCCTTCCTGTCTCTCTGCGTCTTGGTTATCAGGAAGTGAGCAGCTTTCTTCTACCATGCCTTCCTGTTGCCTTGGTATCTTGTTTCACCACAGGCTCACAGCAGGGAAGCAAATAAAACATGGATTGAAGCCTGTTAAAGGATAAGTAGGAAGAAGCATTTTCTCCTTAAAGTGATCTTCCTAAGACATTTTTGCAGTGACAAAAATGGCTGACACAGCAGGTGACTTTGGTATTCTATTCTCTCCAATAGATGGCTATCTAAAGCAAAAATCAACAAAGAAACAGGAAAGATAACCACACTGAGGATCAAATGGAATCAGCATACATCTACAGAATACTATGCCCCAAAAATGCAAAACACACTCTTCTTGGAAGCTTGTGGAACTTTCCCCCAAAGGGGTTATTTCAAAGACTCATAGCAAGGTACAACAAACACAAACATACTGAAATATTTGTTTCAAACTTTGCAGTTCTCAATGGGGAAAAAACTAGAAATTACTGGCAGGAGGAATTATAGGTATTTCACAAATATGCAGTGATGGAAAAATATACTTTTAAAACACCAGTAAGCCATTGAAGAAATTAGGGGAGAAATTAGAAAAGAAGAAGTCAAATTATCTGAAAGACTCCACAATAAGATTATAAATTTAATTTAAAAATTTAGTTGAGTGACAGAATACAAAATCTGCATACAAAAATCAGTAGATTCTCTAAATACCAGTATGAATTCACTAAAAAAGAAATCAGGAAAACAACTGGATTAACAATAAACACAACAAAAAAATCTAGAAATAAACCTAAACCTAACCCAGGAGACTTTTGTAATGAAAACTCTGAGACACCAAAAAAAAAAAAAAAAAAAAAAAAGAAAGAAAGAAAGAAAGAAAGAAAAAGAAAGAAATAGAAGACACCAGAGGATGGAAAGATGTCCCCAAGTACCCATGAGTCAGCAGAATTGATTTGTAATGGAAAACAGCCATATTGCTGAAAGTGTTTCATAGGTTAAGTATAATCCTTACCAAAATTCCAGTGATGTTCTTCATAGAACTAGGGGGAAATAGCCAAACCCTAAAGCTCACAAGGAAGTAAAAATTTCCAGATAGCCAAAGCCATCCTGAGCAAGAAATGCTAGAAGCATGGAAACACTCCATTTCATATTATACTACAGAGCCATATGAATAAAACAGCATGGAATAGGCATTAAAATTGACCTGTAAAGCAATGAGGTAGAAGAAATAACCAGCAATAAACCCACACAGCTACAGAAGCAGATTTTGACAGAGATGGGAAAAATATAAATGTTAAAGAAAAGGCAGTCTTTAATGGCGTTGGGAAAATGGTACATCCTCAAGTAGATGGCTGAAATTTGAGCCCCACCTCTCACTCTACCCAAAATTCATTTCCAAACTGTATGAATTTAAGACCTGAAATTTGAAACTTCTAGAGGAAAATGTAGCAGAAACCTTGAAGATACAAGCATAGGCAACAGCTTCCAGGATAGAACTTCCATAGCTAAAAGAGAATAGCAATGGTTGACAAATTGGATTCATCCAATTGCAAAGTTTCTGTACATCAATAGAAACAACAGCAAAATGAAGAAGCAGCCCACACAAAGGTAGAAAATCTTTGCCAGCTATTCACCTGATGGTGATACTGAGTATACAGAGCCAAATGAACAAATAATCTAATCAATAGATAGACAACTGAACTCAGCAGATACTTTTAAAAAGACAACATAGCCTATAGATGGTGGATAAATACATGAAAACTACTTGACATCCTAGGCTATGGGGGAAATGCAAATCAAATGCACATTGAAATTACCATTCACCCTAGTCAGAATGACAATAGTGGGCAACAAAAGCAACAGAAGCTAGCAAGGATGAGGTGGGGGAAGCCTCATACACTGTTGGTGGGAATGTACAATAGTATAGCTGCTTTTCAAATTATTCAAGAAACTAAAATAAAAAAACATACAACCCAGATTGCCACTTCACTTCTGTGTATATATCAGAAGCAGTCAGTCAGTAGTAGATAATGTGCATGTGTACATACCACACACACACACACACACACAGACACACACACACACACACACACACACACACACACACACACACACAAACACTAATGGACAGGGGGACACTATTCAGCCACAAAGAACAGAATCATATCATTTTCAGGACAATAGATTGAATTGGCAATCATTGTACTAAGAAAACCAGGCCACATTTAGAAAGACAGAATTCACAGAGTGAATCTCATATGTGATGCTGTGATCAGGGTAATGCAAGCAAACAAGAGTGAAGAACTTTGGAAGAAGAACAGGACCAGTGTAAAAAGGGAAAGAAGAAATGAGAGGGATAAACAGGGAATAAATGTTATCAAAGTATCTTAGGTACATGAACAAATATGTAACAATAAATGCCATTACTTTGTATATTCTTGTGTACTGAAGTTTTGAAAGATTAATCCCAATAGTCTGACACCAAACCTGGGCTTGATTCTTCTCTATGTCTCTAATCTTCAGAAAAACCTTCATTCCAAACTCCACATACTTGTTAAACACTATGACATGCCTGCTCTGATCACTGGGGTCAGAATAAAGAGATCAAACCTAGTTCTGGAGATTCTTGGAGTTTAGGAGGGGTGGGGTGGGTCAAACTGTAAAGACAACCACAGGGCATGGCAGAGAAACAACCAATATCCCAAATCATGATTGCCCTTGTTTCTAAAGATGGCACAGGCCACCCCAGCAATCACCTACCAACTTCAAGGCCCGGAAGAAGGGGGTTGTGGTCATCCCTGTCAACATTTCTTGGACTCATAGTGATGACTTGATGGCCATAAGTACTTTGGAAAACTGTGTGTCCCATACAAGGAACTCTAAATGTCTTATGTTTCAATTATGCTGGGACTTAGCATGTTGGAGAAAGCAACAGAGAATTTCTTTATCCCCCTGCATTAAAGTTAGGGGCAGCTTATAGCCTGTCTCTGCCATCAGCAGTACCTATACTATGGACTTGGTTTACCTTTTCTAAGGGCAAACATCACCCTTAAATCTGATTTTTTTTTATGAGCTATGAAACCGTCAGGCAAGTAGAAAATAAAAATAAGCTCAGGTATTCATTCATCCAAACACCAGCTTCTAGAAAAACTAAGGCAGATGAGAAGATTAATTCTAGCAGGCAACCCCTGTGACCCTCCCACCCCCAAACATTGATTTCAACAGTCAGTCCAGGGTAGTCTTTTCTACATAATCCTCAGAGGAATGAATGGTTTTACTGAATGCTGGAAAGAATCTCTTTTGCAAGAACACACAAAGCTTTTGAGTAAATTAAACATTCTACCAAGAGACAGGAGTAATGAAAATGAAGAGTTCACAAGATTATTCAAATTTTTAAAAAAAAGAGCCATTTAAAAAAAAAAAGAAAGAAAAGATAAGAAGAAAGAATTAGTTTGGGGACTATTTAGAAAGAAAGTACTGAAGTCTCAGTAAAGATATTTGGCCTTAAAAAGAGGTTCTCAGAAAAATCTAAACAGAAACAAAACTTCCCTGCAGTTCTTCTTAGAAAAATACAGAGGTTAGATCTGCAGGGTTCCCTATCCACCAGGAGAGCCTGCAACCCATACCCAGAGTGCTTATAAGGATGCAAGAATCGGAAAAGACTGTAAAAGCAGTTGTCGAGTGGCTCTGGGATGGAGAAGAATCAAGGGCAAGTCAATCGAGAGAAGACCTTTGTCTCTGTTTTTGCTACTGAAGACTTTGGGAGATCTTACTCCCCAGTTGCCTTAGTAGCAGGCAGATCCAAGAGAGGGCATCTTATACAATATAGCAAGTACACAGGATGTTCTTGCCTGTTCTGACAAGTGGGATGTAGATAAATTGCAGATAAGGTAGCCCCAAGGCAAGTTGGAAAGGATCAGAGTCACAGCACAGGAAAAGTGCCAGTCCAATATTGGTCACTGTCAACAGTACTAGAGATGGGTGTCAAGCATCGCAATGACCAGGCTTCCATTTCTGCAAACAGTTCCAATGTTGACAGTGAGGCTTATGACTCTATGGCATCTGAGATGATGCCATGGATCTACTTCAAAAGCTCATCATTCCATATAAAGACCCTAGAGACCAGATGTGTGGAAGCCTTGATAGTGCCACCTGAATGGTTTGTGCTCGACCCCATAATTTAACAACAGATTCAACCACATTCAAGGTTTGCTTCTTACTTATTTTGGTTCCCTTATTCAATACTGCTATTTCCCAACAGACAGTCATTTCCAATTGCAAAATATAAGAATAAGTAAATGTGCTTTGCTTCTATGATAATTACTAAGTTCTGATGCATTATCTTTGCTTATTAGAAATTACTTCATAATCTCTTAATTGATTTTGGGTCAAAATAATTCCTTCAAGAGGTTTATCCATAATCCACTTTGGGATCTAACAAATGATACAAGTTTACTGTGTTAATGCACTTTCAAGACATTAAACTATTTACATGTAATTTTAAAGTACATTCACAAGCAAACTGCAAATCCACTCAAAATTAAGTTGTTCTGTTGAAGCATAATGTTTGAAGAAGTTATGCAAATAAGACATTGGAACTTTTTGAAGGTCACCAAATCTTTTCTAAAAAGAAAACAGTGTTGCTCAAATGGCTGCGAGCCCTGCCAGGGCTGGTCAGTTTCCAGGCTATCTCTCCTAGCTCAGTATGCTGTTGAGTTTCCTCTAACTTACTCAGTTTAAGAGAAAGGTTTCAAAGTCTCCAAAGGGAGAATGGTCTGTTGAGTCTAAAGGACTTCATATCTGGGTTTTCTCAGAAAACACATAAAAAAGGGATCCTAGCCTCACAATAACCCATTGTGGGCATGGTAGCATCATTTTTCTTGATTGTCCCATAGGAGGTGATCCTCACCATGGCCATTTTTCCCCAGAGAGGTATGGCTGTCTCAGCCTGAACTATGTAAACCCAAGACCTACTAACCACTTTTAACTGAAGCACTCCCTTTTGAGCTGTTTCTACCTTGGGGCTGTTAAGATAATACTGGCACTGAGCTGTCAGCATCCTTCCTGATGGCCAGAGTTCATGGTGCCAGAAGGTGTTATGCAGGTAATGCAGGCTTTCCCAGCTGTGGACTCTGTGCTGTAGTTCTGACTAGACAGGCAAGATGAATACACTGGTACAATAGTGACAAGAATGTTTTGTAGGTAACCAAACAGTTTTCAATTAAATTTGAGGGTCACTCTACAGATGGGAACACAACGACTGTCTGTTGTTGTAAAGTAGGTCAAAAGCCTACATATGGGAGGCCACAGATCACTGGAAGAATGTACTACTGATGTTTTGTGTAGCTGAACTGACTTCTGAGTGTATGTTTATACCCATAGACTGACCCTGATCTCAGCCTAGGTCATGCAAGATTATGTTTTGTATTGGGCAACAGTTAATTCAAAGACTCACAATGGGTCAAAATACTGAAAAAAAAAATGACCTTTCAATGCTCATCTCTAAATGGGACTATACCACCCTCCCCCCCCCCCCAAGGCCCAGAGAGCACGTGGATGAAGGCCAGAAAAATTTAAAGAGCTCAAGGTTGGAGAACAATGCTATGAAATGTGGCATTTGGATGAGGAATGGCCACAGATACAGAATATGCAGGAGGTATAGCTACCTGCAAAAGACTTCCACCCACCCACCCACCCACACACATATACAACATGGGGAGGTATGAAAGGGACCCATTGGGAAGAAGGAAAAGGAAGTTAACAGGAGAGTAGAAAGAAAAGGGAATAATGGAGCGTGAATATGATCATAATATATCCTATACATATATAAAAGTTTTTTTTTTTAATCATAAAAAAGAGTAATTCAGGGTCAGGGAAAATGGCTCTGTTATTCAAGTGGTTGCCTTATAAGCATGAGGAGCTGAGTTTAACCAGAACCACCTCCCCAGCAAAACTCCAGGTGTGCTGGTATACATTTACAACCCCAGTGCGGGGAGGGCAGAGACAGATAAACACCTAGAACTTTCTAGGTCCTACCTGGCCTATCTGACAAGTTCCAGGCCAGAAAGAGACTCTGTCTCAAAAAACAAATTGGAAAAACCCTGAGGAATGACACCTGAGGTTGTCTTCTGGCCTCCACAAAACCTACAATCCACATATGCACCTATACACATATTCACACACACACGCACACACACACACAGAGAGAAAGAGAGAGAGAGGGAGAGAGAGAGAGACAGACAGACAGACACACACACACAGACATACACACTCAGAAAGACAGACATACACACACGCTCACACACAGAGAGAGAGACAGATAGTCAGACAGAGACAGACAGACAGACAGACAGACAGACAGACACACACACACACACACAAATAATGCTTCTTCAAGCATTCATGTACCAGTTTTCTGTGTGGCATATGCTAGCCTTTCTCTAGAGGGTAAACCTAGGATTGGATTGCTGGAGCATATGGAAATAACAGCCTCCTGTACTCTGTCTAGAATAGCATTTCCCAGCCCAGTCGTTCTTGGACTCAACTTGCCTTCTTCTCCATAGACCACAGCTGTGAAAAAAGGTGGGATAAGGAATAATAAGCAGCCCAGGGACCCAGCCCAGTACAGCAAGAACGAGCAGGAATGGAGGAGGGCGGTATCCTGAGCCCTGCAATGATGCCGAGAGACAGGTCCCTCCCTATTCTAACGTGGCCTCTGCTTATTCTATGGTCTTGAGCTAACCGGAGGCCTCAATGTCTTTGAAGTTTGTATTTTTCAGCCACATATCAGGAATCTTAATCCTCACATTATGAATTTTCCGAATGTTCTGAGGCTGGGCCATGTGTGGTCTACCACTTGTGTCAGGCTGGGTACTTGGCATCCACCTGCAACTCCTCTTCTGCAACCAGAGCTGCTCACACATGCAAATCAATTCCTGGCCACAGCTCCTCCACAAGATAAGTGTGAGAAGCATGAGCCAATCCAGTGGTGGCCTCGGGTATTTATTTTATAAATACCTTTGAGGCAATAAATATACATGCCAGCCAAGTCAGGGTAGAGGTGCTAGGCAAGAACAGGTTTGGAGACAGGGAAGGCAAACAAAATTGGGCTACAGGTGGGAGACAGACAGAGAGAGAGAGAGAGAGAGAGAGAGAGAGAGAGAGAGAGAGAGAGAGAGAGAGAGAGAGAGAGATTCCAGAAGAGAAATGACTTTTCTGAAATGTGAAACTTGTTGTCAGCCTGTTTTTTTTTATCCAGGAAGTAATTTAGGAAGAAACAAGTGCTAGTTCCTGAGAATAAGACAACCTGTGACTTTGGGAAGGGAGGGAGGGAGGGAGGGAGGGAGGGAGGGAGGGAGGGAGGGAGGGAGGGAGGGAGGGAGGGAGGCAGGGAGCCATACCCTTTTCACCCAGTGGCCTGATCTCAGTATCCCTGAGGCTCCACCACAGCCCTTTCACAGACCTTGTTACTCTCCATGTGCCTCACCCTACTGTCCTAGAACTCACATCATATCCCACCTATAGAGCTCTTCACTTCCAACCCCTCGACCAGTCTTCCTGAAGCTTCATATTACCACGTTACCCTGGCTCCTCATTGGGAAAAGTTCCAACGGTCTGCTTAACATTTACAGGCATGGTAGGCCTTAATCGCTGCAGGCTCAGGAACCTGCTTCTCATGTCTAGCTGTGACCTGCCTTTGTGTACTGCTATCTTTTAAAAGCACTGCTCTGGGTGGCTTTGCCCAACTCAAAGCCCTCGCTGTTGATGACATCACAGGGGAATGTGCTTGGCTTGGGGTTCGGCATGCTATTACCTAACTTCCCAAACACTCCGTTCTCCATCGTTGGAGTAAGGCCTTTGGGGAAAGAGGTACTGTTTTAGCCACTTCACATTTAACCAATATCATTAACCATATTTTAGATGCCTAACAATACTTAGCTCCGACTCCAATGGCTGGAGATACCCTCCAAAGTTCCCAGAAGAGAGGGGCAAGAGTGGAAAATGGCTTAGTTCTACCAAACATAGATATTAGCATTTATGAGGGCGGGAGAAGGAAAACGGAGCTATGAATCCTGGGATAGAGGCAGAGAACAACTATAGGAATGGGAGTTCTGTATTGTATACATGATGAAGCCCAGGATGCTGAATTATTCCTCATCTCAGTGAGACACCTAGCTCCTAGAAAGCTCTGAAAGTCCCCCTGGAGCCTTGGGGTTAAATTGTGTGAGTTCCTAGAAAGCGGTGAATGACAGTTGGGAGAGGCGCATTGGGAGTGGCTGGCTATCTTTTCCCTCATGGAAAACACATCCACAGGGAAACAGAAAAAGCCCAAACCCTGTGTAGAAATGTCAGCCAAAGAGTCCAGGCCCACTGGTACTGGTAGCAAAGAATTTGCACATTGATGACTTGAGTTTCTGGTGGCATTACCATTCTAGAAAGAAACTCATCTAAGATGGCCCTGCCTTGAGAATTGGCTCTCCCTCTGTTGATGAAAACACATCCCACTGCACAAATATACTTGAATTTTACATTAGGAAGCCTGACTCATTAAGTACTTTTGGTGCAGTAACACTTCTGGTCAAAGTAGATTAAACAAATAAGCAATTAGTTTGGAGCCTGGATATGAATACAAAAGCGGAATTAATTATTTCTCTCATTGTTTTCTCCTATTGTGAACATTGGCTTCATGTTTTATTCTGGGAGTTGACCCTGGCACTTTCTTTCATTTCCTTCCCTAACCTGGAATTACCTGGGGTCAGAAAATGCCTTGGGTATTTAGCCTTACTTTCTTATTGCGTGGGATACTAGCTGAGTCAGAGGGTAGGACTCCATGAAAGAAAGTGAGGGCTGAGCTCAGTGATCTTCATACCCACAGGCGAAGAGTCATAGGCTCTTCCTTCATTAGGGTTTGGTTCCAAGCCAAAGGGATCTGTGGATGGCATCTTTTCTGAAAATACGGGTTTACTGCAGGAACCACATTTCTTCTATTGTGTCTCATGTATGTAGGAGGCCACCTATGTAACTGTGTGAGTTCTCAGAATGCGGTCCCAGATCAGCATCACCAGGGACCTGGTAATAATGCCAATGTTTGATTCCCACCCCTGCCTGAGCCAGGACCTGGGAGAAGTGGCCCCAGGAATCCAGGCTTAAGGACCCTTCCAGACCTTCACAGGAGTCTGATTCATGGTCAGGTTTGGAAAGTACTTATCTACAAATCTGGAAATCCCAAATGTTAAGCTCTGAGAGGACATACAGGTCATTCAATTTTCTGTCAACTCTTCGAATTTACAGATTAGAGTGCTGAAGGCAAGAGAGGGAAAGTGACTTCCTTAAGTCCCCAGCAAGTTGATGCAGAGCCAGAAATAGCCTGGCCTCCTTTCCAGGACTGATGCTAGCTGGCCCTCTGTACTGCCCCTCCACTGAGGAGCTCAGCAATCCCAGGGTCCCTTGAGGATGCCTTGCACCAGGGTGGGAGGCATTTAGCTCCTATCACTCACTGTCTTCAGGAACCCTTATGTTCTCAGAGAGACCAGGGGCAACCCCTCCATCCAAATGTGGAGAACATTGCTCCTGAAGGCAGAGACCATGCAATGCTGCTTATGGAATTTCTCCACAGCATCTTCTCCCTATTAAGGGGACCAGAAAGGTGACTTAGAAAATGAGGATTTACTAGAGAAAATGACATCAAATCTGAGCTGTGGGGCCCTGTGGAGTTGTGTGTGTCGGGGTGAGGGAGTTACTCGGCAGGAGAGACTGTCCTCTGCAGGTGTCCAGGATCAGGCTCCTGAGGATAGGGTGCTCAGAACTATAGCTCAGTTGACTTGCTCTGTTCAGCTGCCTCCTGTGGGCCTATCTGCCTTTCCTTCTGTAAGATGAGTATGGGTGCCTTTGGTCTGGCAACTGCTCACAGGAAGTTTCACCAGAAAGTTCCACAACCCACCACCCCCATGTTTGCTTAGTCCACAGTGTGCACTGGACGTTTCCTCACCAAGAGTTACTCCACTTTCAAAATTATACACTAAGTATTGTACTTCCTCAACACCATCTTGGATGATCCCTTATAACTCCTCCCAGCTAGATCTGCCCTTGTTGGTCCCATTTCCACCCGTGAAGTCAGCCCCCTCTGATTTATATTGCTGGTTATCCCACTTAGGTTCTGTCTTTCCAGTAATGTAATTCAAAGCATCCATGCCCTCAGGTATGCGTGTCTTCCTCCTTCTACACCATACAACTGTCAAAACTCAACAAGTTATAGATACATGGCCCCCTGTCGGGTCTGATCTCCAGGAGGTACACTGCTGGAAAGGTGACACAAAAGGGGAAGGCATGCATTCTGGGGGTAGAGGGTGTCTTTGTAAACACGTGGTTATCGGTTTCAAACGAACTCTCAACACGTTCTAGAAACCCAGAGTTCTCTGGTAATTCCATCTCCGATCCTCTAATTGTTCATCAGATTTTTGTCTACTCCCCTCAACTCTTCAGTCCCAATACTGTCCCCTTCGCTCTTGGCAAGCAAGCTTATTTCCCACTTCACAGAGAAAATTGAACCCTGAATATCCAACTGCATAAACAACACTTTGAATAGGCACTCAGATCCTCCACAGTTCGCTCCATGTAGGACCGAAGCGATCTTCTAGATGCTGTTCGCAAAGACTTCTACCAGCTCCTGGGATATCTCCTGGGTGGTTTCTAGCCATTGTCTCAGTCCCTTGCTCTGCTTTCTTTGTTCTCAATGTCAGCTGCCTGCAAGACCCCTCAAGGAAAGCTGCTCATTAAGTCAGATTACATTCTCCTCTCAAGGACCTGCAGCCCCATGAGTACACAGTTTCCGGGGCTTCTTCAGCTTCTTCAGGCAACGCTGGGCTTGCTGTAACCCCTGAGAGCTCCCCTCTCCCTATTAACTGAGACATCACGTCACAAAGCCTCAAGCCCGCCTCAGACCTCACAGCAGGCTTCACACAGAGACCTTTTCCTTGCTGTCCCCATCCTTAGTCTCAGCACTCATATCACCTGCCCCACGAGGAAACAAACAGACGCCAAGAGAACCTTACTGCCCCATCTCCACCTAGCTTCCCGCATGCCTGCTTCTTTACAGGCATCCGTCCCTTGATACAAACCCCACCCTGCCAAGGATGGAACCATCGGCTTATGAGGCAATGTCTGTGGATATGATCTTGGGCCACTGAGGAGGCTGTAGCAGAAGACACAGTGCTGAGGTACAAGAGTTGCATGGAGGAATGACATCAGTCCTATTCCTTCAGGACCCAGGAGAAACATGACCTTAATGCATGTGTGAGTACATCCTCCCTCCCTCCCTCCCTCCCTCCCTCCCTCCCTCCCTCCCTCCCTCCCTCCCTCCCTCTCTCTCTCTCTCTCTCTCTCTCTCTCTCTCACACACACACACACACACACACACACACCTTATTGCCCACCCAAGGACTCATTGCATCATCCGTGTGGCTAGCATTGTTTAAGGAAAGATAAACCCACACTAGGATTTTTCTATGGGGCAGACACATCACAGGAAGCCTAGCTGGGCCCTTGCTCTGTCCTTATGTCCTGGAAGAGGAGAAAGAAGAACAAAAATAGAAAGAAAGAAATGCATGGTTTAAAATCTTAGGGTTCAATGCTATGGCTACCACCCTACAGTTAAGCAGACACTGATTCCAAGCCCTGGGGTGCTGGCAGGGTCAGTCCCCTCTCCCCTGCAAAATATTTGTGGTCCAGCATTGCCTTTATTTACCCAGACATTTGCTGTGCCTTTCCCCCCCATCTTTCACATCCGCTCTGAGAAGATGCTAATTTTCTGAAATTAAACACTTAGCTTGATTACTGTTTTGTTAATTGCTGCATTCAAAAAACCCTCATGCTCCTGCCTGTTTAACATGGATGGTGCTGTGAAAATGACAGGCAGGGAGCTGGGATGCAGGTGGACAGACAAGGCACTGGAATGCCATCCCAGCCAGCCACCACTGTGCCCGCCTGCCAGTGGGGAGTGAGGAGAGCAGGCCAGGTCATAGTAAAGTGGCTCCCACAGGGCCACTCTGAGGTGACGCAGTACATAAGAAGTCCCGTGCCTCATGAGTACGCAGAGTGGTTATGGGCTTAACCCCATTTCATTCTAGTCCCAGAATGAAATGCCTGATGGAGACACCACTGAGAAAGCTGAAGCTAAATCCTTTGTTGGTGCTGGGAACTGACTGCAGGAGACGGAGACATTCGTTATTAATTTACTAACATTTGTAGAATGCTTCCTGTGGGTTAAGCATCTGGATAGACACAGGCTTCAAGAGTCAATATGACAGTTTCAGGGTGTACTCTCCTGCCAGGTGGCTCCTGGAGGGGGCTTGCCACTGGAATGTTGCAATGACTTGAATGCACATGCCCCCCATATTTGAATCCTTGGTCCCTGGTTGGTGAAACTGTTGAGAAGGATGAGGAGGTTTGGCCTAGTTGGAGGGGTGTGTCACTGGGGGTGGGCTTTGAGGTTTCAAACGCCCACACCATTCCCAGTTAGTTCTCTCTGCCTCATGAATGTAGACCAGGATGTATGCTCTTAGTATTCTTCCAGTGCCATTTCTGCCTGCCTGCCTGCCTGCTGCCATGTTCCCTGCCATGATTGTCATGGACTCCAACCTTCTGGAACTCTAAGCTCCCAATAAAGTCTTCTATAAGTTGCATTGGTCATGGTATCCCTTCACAGCAATAGAAAAGTAGGGCAGAAGTTAAGTGGACAGAAGTTAAGTACACAGCCATCAGAATACCTCTCCACCTCTCTACTCTTTGCAAGTCCACAGTGCCAATGAGAGTTATTTAATGATGTAACTTAAGTTTCGTCTGCTGCTGAGGGTTTTAACAGCCTCATGTGGACAGAATGGAAGCTCCCTACTGTCTCATTTTCAGCAGCCCCATTGCCACAGACTCGCAGTACTTGATCCAAGATGGAGTGCCATAAACAAAAAAGTCTCCAGTTTCCTGGTGACGCTCTTGTCATTTTAGTAGTGATGCAGGGGAGAGACATTCTCAGGTCTCAGCATCACTAGCTATAACTCAGTATCAGAAATAAAGAATCCCGAAACCCAATCTTTGTGTAGCCTGAACATATGAAGATCAAGCTAGGCCATTTTTTAAAAAAATAACAAACTATCACATATAACACAGTCACTAGAGAGCAACTGACACTAGAAGATGCCTGGTCATCTGGCTGATCTGAAAGGTCTTCAGATGTCACCTGTAGACTTCCAAGACACATTCTAATTGCCCCACTGCAGTCAAACACATGCATTAATTGCTATCTGAGGGAATAAATCTCTCCAGCACATATCTTAAAGGGACTCTGTAGCTCTTTCTCAAGGAAGCCGATGGTAGATGAGAAAGCCAAGTTTCCCCCGGAACTCTCCATGCAGAGGAAAACAAAACCCCAAAGCTGCAGAGGGCAGACACCCACAACCTGGGACCTCAACCTCACTGACAATACATCTGTGCCTGCCCATAGCATTTCTAAGTCAAGACCTTTCTAAGGGCACCTGCAAGCTTCTTCTCAATGGCAGGACTTAAGAAACAATCTGAACCTGCCTGGAGTCAGCAACGAGAAAACAGCAATGAAATGAACTATGAAATTGAATTAAGAACAGTGAAAATTTCATTTCCTTAAGTTTTTATTTTAAACAAATTTTCTTTATTTACTTCTTTCAAGGTTTTCTTTAAAGTCATTCCAGTCTTTTTAAAGCCCCGACTCCATCTTTTCCCCACTCTAGAGCAATTCTCATCCACTCTTTTCCAATGAGACCAGCCTTTGAAAATGAACTGGCTCCAGCATATGGAATCTTAACGTGCTACATTTTTACAGGCGGCGTGTAATATTGTTTTAATATTTAATTTTGAGATTTACATAATATCTTTCCTCCAAAGAGCTCAATATATTGCAATATCATAAATTCCTTTTCATATTCAAAGATTATTCTTTATGCATGCAAATACTATATTTAACCAAAGAATAATGCAAATTAGGTGATGGATTCAGAGGCATTGATGTTCTAGGTAATTCTTTTGTAGGAAAAGCGGTGCTTCTGAGTGACTTTAATTGCCTAAGAACTTCAGAAATGCCTTAAAAATGGACAAACTGTAGGAGCTTATGACTATTAACTGAAACAGCATAGTTGTTTTAGACAGCACTAAGTAATAGATCGTGTCTGTGTTGTGGACATGATGGATGGAATTGCACATGCAGGGGCCCAGCAGGCCATACACGAACTGTATGTAATAGAAATGTCACCCGTAAACCCAGCTAATGGAATCATCCAAGAAAAGGAGGCAGTGGTAGTATTCCACATACGGTTTTAAAAAAAAAAAGGCAGAGTGTGCCTCTGAGAGGAGGGCCTCCCTGAGCCAGGAAATGGGTACCACTGAGTCCTACCCTCATCATTATCTCATTAATGCAGACTTGGACCCCCTCCTTTCTCATGCTGATTCCAATCAACACAGTGTGGGCAGATGGGTATAGAAAGCATCAATCCTAAACAACAAAACTCAGGAGCCTTAGAAGAAAACATCTGAGGAAGGAAAGTCCTACAATTTTCTCAGGACACATTCCCAGAGATGATGTTAATCTCCCAGCCCATACCAGGATGTAGAGTGACTTTTCTATCTTTTGTCTCATTTGCTTGTCGCTATAATACCAGGAAACAGGCTATCATGGTTTTCATTTCACAGGTGAGAAATGAGGGATGTTGACAGTTATATGAATTTTGGAGAATCTTGTGAGAAGCAGAGAGGGGACCCAACCCAGGACTCTCAGTGTGCATCTAGGAGGTGAGGAAGATGCCTGCCCCAGGCAAAATGAGGCTCAACAGCACAGCAGCTCATGTTAAGGCTTGGGTAAATCAGATTTGCCCTTGGAATGAGAGGCTAGCAGCCATAGCCAACAGGCCAAATCCAGAATTGGATTTGTTTGGCTCTCAAGTACTTAAATTTTTCTAATCAGTTGTCAACGTTTTAAAGCCACATTTCTGGCTAATAAAACCAGGCAGTGCTGGGCATAGCAATACTTGCTGGAACAGTGTGGTGGCTGTATGTATGTCCTGCAGTTCTCTGCAGTCCCCACTGCCTTTCACCTAACCCAGCTGGTTTCTCTCCATTATTAGCTGGCTTCTGGCCTTTGAGTTTATTCTTTTTGGCTTGGATAATCATCCCAAATCAGGCCTTGGTGTGAGTCACACCCCCCCCCCATTCCAAAGATCTTCAGAACTGCTTGCCCTGATTCTGATGCTCTGGGGCGAGTCAGCAGATAGAGACGTGAGGTTTGTCATTCATTTAATTCTCTTTGATGGTTAGATGATCCAGCCATCAGAATAAATTGAGGCCAGGTGACAGATAATGACTGTGGGAGTTCATGGTGATAAGAGCCTCACTGCAGATGGGTTGGCCACAGTAACAGGCAAAGTTTTGCCTGGCCCAGCCTGATGTAAACCCACAGCAGCTGTATTCAGTGTGAGGATACTTCCCTCCAGCTCTCAGGTAAATCTGAGCTTGCATAATTGGTGATGAATCCTGATCAAAGATGATGGACAGTCTTTTGACACCTAAAATGATCTAGCTACATGGCAATAACTTAGAGAGTGTTTATAGGTTATATGCCCCCCCACCATAATGTGATTTTTGATAGGTTTGAGGATAAAATGGTGTCACAAACTTGAGTCTGAAATTTGGGAACACTATCTTCTGGTGGTTAGATGGTTCAAAAACATGCTAAACCTCTCTGCAAAGAGCTTGCTGGAGTGGACACACTGGAGGTGCTCAGTCAGGGTCTTTGGCCCTGACTGCATCCTGGGTTATGGTCCTCTCATGAGATTAGTCAAGGGAACCAAGGTCCTGGAATATCATGATTAGGACTGTGATGGAAGACAGAGGCTTTGAATCACAGGTGGCCCCAATTTATGATCAACTATGAGTGAAGAACTATGGACCCCGTACCCAATGGCATATAAGAGGATTGCAGAATTCCATCCCTTGGGAAACAGAAAGCTATTAAGTGGGAAAAACAGAGGAACCATGTATTTGTTAGGACAGGATGTAGGAAGGCTGAAACCAGGGTGTGAGATCATGGTAACTCTCTACACATTCTTCCATCTTAAGTCCTCCAAATCCCTGCAAGGCCCTGCTTCCTTATCAGAAAGATGGGTAATTAATTATTGAGTAGTTGTGAGGATCAAATGAGGCTACACATTCCATAATTCTTTGTGAATGTAAAAGAAATACACACATGAGGTATCCATGGTAACCTTTACTGTTTCTCCGTGAGGACCCACCCATTAGTGCCCAGACAGTTCACAGCTCAAGTTGTTCCTCAAGTAATTCTTACAGGATTTCAGGACTTACATTGGTCAGATTTTTGGCCTGCCATTTACTTTAAGACAGTGGTGGCCACAGACACTTACATGGATCACACTGTAATGTCGGGGGTGGGGGAATTGGGGAAAGGCTAATATGCCCATCTCAAACACTGAGTGAGCTCAATGGTACCCTGAGAAGGTTAGACATGTCATGACTTAAGGTTACACACAGGTACACCCACCTCATTTCTGACACTGAGTTTTCAGAATGCCTATTTCCTAACTATGGTAAGATTCATAGCTTTTGTTCACATTTCTAAATTGTGCTTGCAAAGGCATGGGATCAAGTGTTCATTTTGGTCATTCCTACCTTTAAAAAGAAAATGAAGTTGGCAGAAGATGACTTACCCTCATGTACAGAGTCACCAAATAGATACTCTTCCTTAATGTTACACAGCACACGGACTAGGAGCCACTAGCCAACTTGATATTTGCATTATAGGAATCACATACTACCGAGAAACTATTGCACCATTCTCTTGCCAATTATAAAGTTTGTGGTTTCAAAGTTTCACAATTATCCAAGAGTAATTCCGTATTGGAAGGTTATAATGAAGACTAACACAGGGGAAGGTTAGGAATAAAGGATCTGTTGGAGAATAAAGGGCATGAAAAGTGCGTTTGTACAGACACAACTGAGTGATATAGATAAAAAATAAATATTTTGAATGCTGGGAATGCAGAGCCCCTTTTAGGAGCCCTGGTCCCTCTGCTCCACTGAAGCCCAGGAAGGTGCAGATGGCAAGACAAGCAGATGGGCAGGTTCTGGAATAGCAGGGTAAGGGAAGGGAGGGGAAGAAATAAAAGCAAAGTGATGTAAATGGCAGGTTTATTCACACATGCTTAGAGAGAGAGAAAAGACAGCCAAGCCCAGAGTAACATGACAGCCTGGCGGAATTGTTATTCCCAGAAGCTGGGACACAAAAATATTTCAGCCAGTTTCCTGCCTTAACTCTCCAAGGGAAATACTTGCTAACAAAGACTGCCCATGTTACATGCTCAACATAATACAGAAAATGCCATTCCATTTTCTTGGATAAGGCAGGCTGTCACAACCTTTGTCTCCATGGCACCAGGCTGTGGTCACCAGCTGGAGGCTTCTCCACGTCCACTCATATTTTCTCACCATTCACCTATGCATCCAAACACGTGACCACACACATACATACAAACACACCCATGAACACACCACACCGCACCCGTACACACACACACACACACACACACACACACACACACACACACACACACCAGCACAGCCATCTGGACAGCTATGCTTTCCCATAACACTTTTTTTTTCCTTCTCAGTTCTGACAGCGTTAACCCAAGAATCATCTGCCATCAAAAATCCCTGATACTAAAAGGGGTGGGACAAGTTTGAGGATAGGATGCTTAAATGTAGGAAAGGATGGAGTAAAAAGAAAGAGGTCAAGAAGAGGGATATGGAATAGAAAAGAAAGCAAAGACAGATGCTTGGTTTCTGCTATTCTGTTAACAAGTTATCTTTATATAACATTTATTAAAAATCTGTATTTACAAATAAGATCATAGTCCACTGTTGATGACCCCGAACACCTATAGATGTGATATTCACTTGCCCTCTGAGTCTTGCTCCCTCACACAGAGGACAGCATTTCTCTCTCTTTAATTACGTATTACTTATTATGATGATTATTATTTACTGGCAGTGTGTAGCACACTATGCTTACAACACAGCACCTTACAACTCTGTGCATCGTCATGTCAGCATCTTGTAAATTCTTCCATTAATGAGTTTCATGGGATGAACAATTGCATCTAAGTATCACTGATTCTGTCTTGGCATCCAGTCCACAGCATGGCATAGAGTGGGTGCTAAATAACTATCTCTTAATAATGAATGGGTAAATAAATGAGTTAGCGCATGAATGGACTTGCTAAACAGACTTAAAAGGAAATGCATTGCTCTAAGAGTTGTAAAAAGCAATAATGGAGAAAGATGGGAAGGGTAAGAAATAAACACAGAGACAGAAAGATGTGTTCTGATCTATGCACACTGCAGAGCTACTCAGCGTCCTAGGCATCTTCCATTATTGTTTATCCTAGGACTCTGTAGCACTGTAGCATGCCTCTGGGAGGGCTGCACCCTGAAGAAACAAGAGTCTAACTGAAAATGAAGTTTGTTTCATTGGGCTTTCTATGAAACCACCATTGGTGTTCCAATTCTCTCTCCAAGATTCATAATGTTCCCATCATTCATTCCTCTATCTAATGACCCACCCATCTTTCTATCTGCACATGCATCTGACTCACCCATCATTCCACGCATCCATCTATATAACCATTGTCCCTCCATCCACTTGTCCAGTAGCACTTATTGAGACCTGGCTGGATGTAGAGTACCAGGCACTGCTCCAGCTTAGATACACATATTTGTTTTGATTCTGGACTCAAGAAAATTTCCTACTCTCCAGTTCACTCTTGAGGTTGAAAGATGATACCAATTTCATCCACAGTCACAAGCATAGGTCATCTGACACCTTTCCTCCTATGAGGAGTCCTGAAGGCAGGTTGCCAGGATGGGCATGGCTTTGGCTATGATGCTACATAGACATGGTGAGTGAAAAGCCAGCCACACAGACAAACATATACACAAAAACCTCCAGACTCACCAGCCTGGTTTGTGGTGATGTTGACGGAGACATGCTGTGGGGGGAAGGGACTCTTGCTAGAGACTCCATTGATGGCCTGGATGTCAAAGGTGTAGGGGGTGTGGGCCCATAGGCTACTGATGGAGACACGACACTCAGTCAGGCCCAGCTGCCTGGGTACAAACTCCACATTGTCATCACAGCGGGAGCAGCTCCGGCGGTCTGCTCGGCACTTCTTGCAGATGATGTTGTAGGTGACATCATCCCGCCCACCGGTCTCTCTTGGAGGGTGCCACTCCAGAATGATAGATGTCTCATTGACTATGGAGATGACATTTCGGGGACCTGATGGAACACCTGCAGGGAGACAAAGATAGGTCCAGTGAGGTTGAGAAGACGTCTCCTTGCTCAGCAACTCTCTAGGCTGCCTTTGGTGCCTGCCTATCCTCAACCCCATCCTATGCTCTCTACTCCTCAACCCCAAAGCTTCATGTTTAAATCCATCATAGAGGTAAAATACGGCAGACAAAGATGACAAGCTGTTCCCTTCCCATTATCCCTACTCTGACTTGCTTTCTTTTGATCAGGTGTGCCAATGGAGAGAAAACTTTAGAGATGTGAGTTCACATATTTTTATTTTTAGGACCAAACCCCATCCTCCATGAATGTTTATAGTTAATATGCATGTATCTAAGGCAGTTACTGCATTTCTTACCTTTTCTTCTTTGGAATATAGCTCAATGATATATGAGCAGACCCTCCCAAGCCCCTGCAGATCCTGGAATCCTACCCAAGATTCCATACGTCTTAGTAATCTTGCACATGTGCATGGTTCAGGGCTGTGTCGCTATAGGGCAGGCTGTTAGAAGAACTAGAGGAATGAGTAGTCACACTGTACCAGATTGATAACTGCAGACAAGAGGCAGCACTGGGGTCAGGGAGTCATTCACCCACCATCTTTGACCCACTGACACAAGGAAAGCATAAGCATGTGTTTTAGAGCAGCCAGCTAGCTATTTTATATGCATGACTTATTTAGCTGCCCCTCCCTCCAAGGAATCCAACCAGTAAGATACAGCAATCACGTCAAATGTTTAGGGAGACTGAAGCTAACAAAAGATCCTGGCTATTGGCCACAGGAATCAAAGTCAGAGTGCTTGTCCAGACCTGCCTATCTCCAAAGCTCACATTCCTAAGTGCAGACCTGCTCTTAGCACCTGCTTCCCCCAAACCAAGCAGTCTCACTGGGATGCTCATGGCTATTCGAGATTCAAAAAGTGGAAATGCCTTGCTACATAACTCTGCAAAACTTGTGCCCTGTAGGAAAGCAAAATGTTGCTGAATTAATGGCTACAATGTCAACATTTTCAGATTATGTTAGAGAACCTCCTTCCTCCCGAACAGGATTGATCATAGCTTCAAGTTTCCAAGCCTGAGCCTTGCATAGTGTCAATGTTCAACGGATGGAAATGAATCCTGCCCGGAAGCCCCCCTTCTGAACAGCAGGTCGGCTGGAGCAGCCGTTCCCGGTAGTAATGCATTCAGAATCCACACACGTGACCGTCACCAGCTGAACGAAGACATGTGTAAAGTGGTTCATGCTGGAGACAGGAATCAATTGCCAACACACAAAATGAGGGAATAACAACAAGGTCGGAGGGCACCAGGGAAGGATTCTGTGTTGAATCAGTCAACAGCAAGCAGCTAGAGCAGAAAGCAAATATTAAACCAGATTCTATTAAAACATGAAAGAAAATCAGTACTGTACTATATAAAGCCCATTAGGCTTGAGCTAAAGCATGGCATTCATGCACACTTGTGACAGGGCTGAATTCATGAAGCTTTTCTACTGAAGCCTTGAAAATAGTGTTCAGGAATTCTCCACCCATCTCTCCAGGGATACACATCTATTCTCTTTAAGCCAGCACAGAGCTAGCATGGGGAGAGTAGCCTGCCCTGTCGCAGATGTGCCTTACTGAGTCAGGACAGCCTTGCTGCACTGTGCAGTCTGGGAAAGCCCATTTTGGTCCATGCATGTCTTGAACATCTTTGTTTGCTTCAGGCCAGCGAGACTCAGCCCTCAAGCTCCTATTGATCAATGCCACTAGCTATTGCTTTGCCCTGCTTTTATAGCAGACAGACTTGCCTCAGCTACAAGCCTCTCCTGCACTCTCAATAAATACATCCTCTGAGTGGGTGCTCTGTGCTAGGTATGGAGTAAATCTCTTAAAAAGATGTTCCATCGGAGCATCCCATGGGATTCCGAGGCTATCATCAGGAAGCAGCCTTGGCTAAAAAGGCTGAGGCTTCATCAAGAGAGTAATGGTCTAGCCCTTGCACTTTTTAGACCTTCACTTCTCTGGAGCTCTCTTCTGTGTAAATGTCAACTTCATCCTGTCCTCTGACCGCAGGTTCCAACTGTCAACTTGCAGAAGTTTTCATTTTTGCAAGCCAAACACTATACCAGCATCACTGCACCTTGCTCTAGCTAAGCTTTTCCAGAGTAACTGTTCCTCCTTTCTCTGTCCTCAGCCACCTGATAGAGCTGCTTCCCTACTCCTTCTGTAACTGTGGTCCCTTTCTCCTTCACTTGACAAATTCAGGGGCTACATCTCAGACCACGACTACAAAACAACTCAGTCCCTGTGTTCCTCAACACTTGCATCCTTCAACACATGTGCCCTGTTTGTGACCTATCAGGGTCACATCCTTATCTCCCTTTCTCTATCTCCCAACAACTTCAGAGTAGCATAGGCCTTACTGATTCGCCTGCCTCACTGAAGGGCCTCTCAGTTCTCCTGTATTTCTTCTGCACACCTCTCTCATCCACTCTTTCTACCAGAGTGTAAAATCTAAAATGCACACAGGACCATCATGTTCCTCTCTTCAAAACACTGTGCCTTCCAGTTACCCAGCATTGCCACACTGCTTTCCAGTCACTTCGCTAGGGTCTTCTTCTAAGGACTCCATCTCCTTAGACTATTTACCCTTGTCTCTCATGGTGCAGCCTTTTGGAATGTTGCTACAATTTCCTGTGTGCCCTATGTTATTTGCCCTCCTGAGACCATACACAATGTTCTTTGTTCTTCCTCTAGTTCTTTCTCCTCCAACCTACTTCATGAACTCCAGCACATCCTTAGAGACCCAGGGTCTCTTCCTTGAGGAACTGTCCCCCAATGTCTGTCAGTCATGCAGTCTCTTCCTGATCTCCCATTGACTCATTTTTAGACACCTAACCCAGTTTTTACCATTGCCCAGTGAAGGTGTCTCTGTGTCATCCTCACCATACTATGGCCTCCTGATGAGGAGGTACCTGGCTTGTCTGAAATAGCCAAGACTGCATAGCTCTTTGCCCATCCTTTGCCAGTACCCAGTAGTCAATCACTGTCTTCTCATCTGGCTTTCCTTTTTGCTTTCTATGTGCATGACTAAAGGTCTCATATGCCCATCCTTACTAGTGAGTGCTTTCTGTGGGCAGATGAAAGGACCTCAGGTAGAACTTAGCATCAGTAGCAGTCAAGACCTCCTGAAGTGGCCATAAGTAGCAGAGGCTTTGATGAGATGAAGTAGGGAATGAAGAGCTGGCTCTGATAGTCCCCCCTCATCTGCAATCTGGGACAGCTTGGAAGACCTACCTTAGTACATGCTAATCTCCATTGTTCTGAGCAGCACAGAAAGGATGTCCTCAAGAAGGGACTTTCTCCCACATTTATTAGGAACAATTTTCATGTGACAAATGACTTATCTGTGTGTGCTTTGCACAGTGGTCATCTCCACAAGGCATGGCAAGGAGGGCAGGAGGTAGGCATGGTTGTTGAGTCCAATGGTGAATAAATCTTACTATTTTCTTCTAAGCAACCTTTACCAGACACCAGAGAATGGAGCACAGAGATCTAGGAGAAGGCAGCAGCATGCCTGATATAAAGCCTCCCCCAGCTTCCACTGGTGGGGCATGTCTTGTTTATTTCACAGAGTGGGTACTGGTGTATTCTTATGGAGATGACTCAAGTCCTGGCCATAAGAGTGACTGAGAATCCATTCCTTAATCGTTTACTCATTCATTCTTTCATTATTATAACAAAAAGTCTCTGGACTTTTCCAGCCACTTACGAGGCAAAGAGGAGTAAGAAACAAAGAAGGCAGACTTTTTCTCTGATGGAGCTGGTACTTAGTTCTGGAGATGGAAATTGGACAGAATAGAAGTAAACCTGAGAATAAATGGGATGCTTTCAGATAAGAATAAGTGCTGTGAGATAAAACAGCCCTGGAGCTCAGATCCCCAGGACAATGTTGAGCTCTGTCCCTTATTCCCAGGAGGTCTGCTCTGGGCCAGGAAAGCTAGTGCTTCATGGTTTGGGGTAAAAGAATAATCCCAGGTGTCTGGGCTCCTACATCTTAATGAGACATGCACATTCCTGAAGCAGTTTTCCAAGGCTGTCATGCTAGATGAAGAGATCATCCAGAGCAGGTCAAGACCCATGCATAAGTCTAGGGGCTAGGACCAATTTCTAACCATTTAGGTGTTTTTCCTGAATTGGGGACCTATGCTATTCCAGGACAATTCATTCATAATGTAAGCTTCCAGCAACATTCCCAAGGAGGAGACCTAAATGTTGTAAGGGGGAACAGAGATGGAGGTCAAATGATAGGAAGAAAATCTGCTACCCCTACCAGCAGAAGTCCCCCATCAAATGCCCGGCCAGGCTCAGCAACACAGTCTCCTTGTGTGAGCTTCCTGATCTCATGACTGCTTCCCCATTTTTCTTAATTATATACAGACAGACTTGAAGCCTGTCAGATCTGTTGCCACGGTTACTACTGATGAACATATTCTGTTTAAAAGGCTAGGGAAATTCAATCATTTGAAAGAATGGAAAAAGTGTTGAACTATGATTTTTCTGCTTAGATGAGGAGGGAACATAGTGGGTCCAGAGTTGTGAATATGGGTCTTCAATGTCTTGAAGTATGTGCCCAAGGGACTGACACAGTCACATGGAACTTGGATGTCATGGGGGCCTCAAGGTGTTAAACAGGATCCCTCTAGAGCCACAGTGTCAGCTCAAGTGTTATAATCTTGGGATAGGATCTCCCTGCTTCTTAATGTGATTTTGGTCAGGTGACTTTATTTAAGAGTGGAAAGACAAGGTGGGTGGCAGAAAGCAAGGAAGTTTATTTGTAGGTATCAAGCTGGAAATAAGAGTTCACTTAAGTCATCAGCCTGTATTGATGACAGGTAAGCTCTGAAAGCCAGTCCCTTTATCAGGAATCTTAATAAAGCCAACCCCTTGGTCTCAGAACTTCAAAATGAGTTCCAGACCCATCTAAGGAACAGAGAAGCCAGATCCTGCTAATCTGCACTGCTGCCACCAGGTCTGAATCCTTAGACATCTCCCTACATGCATCCCTAAGGATGCCAGCAGTGAGATGACGCTATCTTAGAGATTCCACATGCCACCGGACATGGTCTTCATGGTATTTGGCTGGAAAGGGTCCCTCCTACCCTGTGCATGCCTGATGAGAGAATCTGCTAAAGCAATCAGGTTTTTCTCAAAAAAATAAATAAATAAATAAATAAAAAAGTGAACATGTGCTCAATGCATGACTGTTCACACAGTGGGTGGGCTCACAGCCTTCTTAAGCCAACCATGAACCCCCTGAATGTTTATACCAATCAGTTTGGACATCTATGAGAAAACGAACTTGTACATCTTGATTTCCTCATCTTAAAAAAAACGAGACTGCAGCACAGTGGCTGGTACCTGGAAGAACTAAGTATGTTAGTGGCTACAATTGTCATCATTGCCATTGTTGGATTATCAGAAAACGCCATCCACTCATCTAAGACTTCTCTTGTACAACTATTCTCTCTAGGCACAGACACGACTTCCAGGATTATGCTGAGCACTGTACAAGTCATAAAGATATGGAGTGATATTGGGGAACTCAAATGCAAAACCCCACATCTGGGAATTGAGGATCCACATAGTTAAAAGTAAAGGAAGTGGGATGAAGAGTATTGCAAATGACAAGTTAGATCCACATTTTCAGATATTATCTAGATGTTCCATCTTCAAGCTTGGATCTAAACTTGGGAGAAACACTTTGGAGATTGCTTCTTCTAATTCTGTATATTCCAGGCTACTTAACTCCAGAAAGTGTACCCAGGAAGGACTACTCTTAAACATGGGCCTGTGTATCCAGAAAAGTCTAAATCTTGACACTTTCCGAACTTGTGGCCTCTGTATATACTTGTACCTGTGCTTTCTGATCTCCTGAAAGGTGGTATTCATAGTCTTCCTTGACATGCAGGCAAAGATGTCCCCTCTTTATTCATGCAGGATGTTTTATCTTCTCCTTTGTCCCTCTTTAGAAGAAAGGGTTGAGGTAGGGCTTGGGAATGAGCCTTGACTATTTTCAACCAAGAAAATCCAAACTTCATTTTTTTTTTCATGACTGAAAAGAGTTGAGACTGTAATTTGAATAAGATGACTACATGCTTAAATATAGACTGAAGGGCTGGAGGCATTAGAGGGTGAGAAAATGACATTAGGGTTAGGATGATGGGAGAGAGTGAGGTGTAAGTGCCCAGGAACATGTTGGGTGGTGTGCTCAGTGTAGACCCAACATTAGTTCTTCAAAATGAGGATCTGTCAGAGTATCTCTTTCCTCATTGCTCACTGTGGCAGAGCTAATTAAAGAAACTGCAACTGAGTGATTGGAAGGCTTCCTAGAGAAGGTGGAAAAGTCCTTGAGAGTCTGTAGAGAAATAGATGCGATCCAGGGGGCAGAGGCAGATGGGGGAAATACAGGATGTAGACGTTTTCTATGGGTGCACAGTATGTAGAAAATTTAATCAGTTTTATTGTTATGCCTTGCATTAAATATGTCTCACAGGGATGAAAGCAAGCTTGCTAGAAGGTGACATAACCTGGCAGAGGACATGCCCACAACTGTCAGAGATGTATGACAGTAATCAAATAGACATGAACACATTTCACATTCCCTTGCCTTTTCTCCTTTGGTAACTGATTATTTGAGAGCAACATCAAAACAAAACAAAACAATGCTTTCTTTATCCTTTCTAGCTGCCATGTGTAGCTATGACACTTTCCAACTGAGTTCAGCTCTCTTACTGTCCCCCACCCTCCTCACGAAGATGCCTCTGATTCATCTCCTATCTTGATCACACTAGGCACAGAAGCCCAAGAAGAGGTCAGACAGGGAGCATCAGTGGCTTTCAAGAGAGCCTGATGAGCTACAACGTGTTGCTTCAGGACCTTGGAGAGGGAATTGAGCCCTCTTCTAGGGAGTCTGCATTGGGCACCATAATAACAGGAGCCATTGGCAGCAGAGGTTATCAGATTTTGTAATAGGGTGAAAGGGACTGTTGAAGCCTTATTGGGAAGTTGAGAATAAGGTATTGAACACATGGTGAGAAGAGGTGAAACAAAACAGACAGAAAGGGGAGTCATTATAGGATGCCAGACATCTTCCTGCCAACAACAGACACTTGGAAGATCTCAGGATTTCTGGGGAATAAACAGACCAAGGATGTCTGCAATCTGTGGGTGATGAGCACTGAGTGTTCTGTCAATGTAGAGGAAGTCCTGGAGTGACCTTCCAGAGGTGGAGTTGTACCAAAAGTCTGCCTCCGAGACTGAGTAGAGCTTATCCCTTTTGCCATATTTGTCATCTTTTGAGAATCTTTCCCCGGGGGAAAGGAAGAGAGGGCATTGTGACCTAGGAATAACATATAGGACCCTAACAGTCCTGTGAACACACCCCTCCCAGGGAAAATTTCATGCCTTTTAGGAGACCACTTCAAATGAAGCCCAGGATCAACTCACTAGCAATGGGAGGTCTGGCTTCTTCACGTTAGGATGAGCCAAATCCTGCACATTTTCAGTAAAACCAAAATATTATAATTGCTCAGAAGAATTAAACAGGACTTCAGTAAGTGAAGGATTAAGATGGCACCTGCCAGTTACAACAGCTTCTTTCCTGCTTTGTTTTCTATTGCTGTGATAGAGACCATGACCAAAGGCAACTCAGAGACAAAGGGTTTACTTGGCTTATATAGCATGGCATAGCAGAAACTAAGGAGGAGCTCAAGGAGGACAGAAACTTGGAGATAGGAAGTAAAGCAGAGGCTGTGGAGGAGCACGGCTCATAATTTGCTCTTCATATTCAGTTATCATTTTTACTCCAGAACTACCTGACCAGGGATGGTGCCACCCACAGGATGGGCCCTCTCACACCCAACATTAATCAAGAAAGTGTCCCACACATTTACCTACAGGCCAATATGATTAAGGCTTTCCCACTCCCCAGATGACTCTAGCTTGTACTGGGCTGACAAGCTACCAAACATAGCTTCTGTAATGACAGCTATCCATTTTATTCATTATGTTGACATGATTATTTCAAATGTAACAACACAAGCAGAACTCTGCTCTCATGGAGTTTATATTTTGGTGGAGAAGTCAGATAAATGGTAGCTAGATGGTGTCTATCCCTTCAAAGGGTACATAAATGTGTGATGTAATTTCTGTCAAGGCTCTAGTAATAAAGGACAAGAGGAAGGAAGGAGATGTGCCTAGTGGGCACGTGAGCCTTCTCGTAGATGAGGTATTTTGGACAGACACTAACTACACTGCGGTGAATCAAGAACCAATAACAAGACTGTAGAGGGAATGTTCCTCTGGCCAGAGGAACCTATAGGCCAGAGTACCTATAATAATCCTGAGGAGCAAATTTGATGGGCTGGTTAAGGAAAATTGATGGGGATGCAGCTCTAAGAAGCTCCCTGGATGGGGGAGATGGGAGAAAGAATGGAGAGAGTAAGGTACCAGTAGAGGTAGATTATCAGATTCTCCAAATCCTGGGTATAGCTTGCAGGGATTTTATCCAGAGTGTCTCTCTCTCTCTCTCTCTCTCTCTCTCTCTCTCTCTCTCTCTCTCTGTGTGTGTGTGTGTGTGTGTGTGTTCATGCATCCATGCACAGAGGCCAGAGGAATAAGCCTGATGTCTGCTGGAATACTTTCCACCTTTTTGTTTTATACCAGCTATCTTATTGAATTTTGAACCAAGTTAGTTGCTAGCAAACAATTAAAACAATTAGTAATTTACCTGTCTCTCTTTTCCCAAGTGCTAGGATTATAGGTATGTACAGCCATCCTGGCTTTTTAACATGAGTGCTGGAATCTGAACTCAGGTTCTCATGCCTACATAGTAAGTTCTCTTACCCCCTGAACCTTCTCCTCAGCCCCACAGTCAGACTTTCTAAGTACCATTTAGTTGTGAAAGCAAGATAAAAGGCTATAAAAGCAGAAGCAGGCAGACCAGCCAGGAGACCGCAGTAACTATCCAGATGAAGGACAGCAGTGATTTAGATCAGGATAAAGGAAAAACAAAGGAAGGGCCTCAAATGTTTTTTAAATATTCTTTCTATAGACAATATCACCATGTTATTCCACAACTGGTGGACATTGTTGACCAAAAGAAGTCTTTGTTCACAAGTTCCTCCTTGGCCTGCCTCTGATTTGGTAGAAAACTAATATTGTTTGTTCCCTAGATCAGATTTCTATAGACATTGGTTAAAAGAAAAAAGAGATGGTATTGGTCAACATTCAGTAGAGTTCTGTATTGAACTCAGAATTATCTCTTAATAAACACTATGTATAAAGCATGTATTTGGCATTTTTGCATAACTTAGTGAAACTGATCTTCCTGATACTTGGAAAGTAGGAACTATTATCTGTGGCATAAAAACAAAGAATAAAATCACTTGGACCAACTTATGGAGTTAGTTGAGAGGAACTGGTGTATACAATTGCCTGCAGTCCTGTTCCCTAAGTGTTCAAAGCACAGGCAGAATACAATAGCACCTGGGATACAGGAAACTCACAAGCTGGTAGGAAGCTCCTATCACAATCATCTCAGGCCTTCCCCTTTAGGGACAGGAGAACCACTGTAGTCCCAGAGCTATGTCAGAAAATATGCACACATTCACTAGGGTCTCTGACATAGGCAATTCTACTAATCATAACAGTCCGTAACAGAAAAGAAATGATTAGTTGAAACAAGGAGGGACCCTGCTGCAAGGGATTTCAGGGGCATGGTGTCATGTATCTCACCACACCACATGCCAGTGTCTGTGTAGAGAACTTCTTGTTTCCCTTCTTTAATGGAGCTAATTGTCTGAGACAGAGAGATGGGTTCCACTTCCCAGGAAAAGAGACAGTTCCTCTCTCGAGTTGTATTGTTGCTGGGAGACCAGGTTTCTTGACTGATGAAGGTTTGCAGCCTTGGGGTTAACAGGCCTCCATGGCCAGTCTTGGGTCACTGTCCATTCAGGGGAAGCAGAGAAAGCTCAGATGAGGTTGAAGAGGGGGTAAACATTGATGGCATACCACTCAAAGAGTCCCTGAAGACATTCCAAACCAAAGGGAGATATATATCAGGTCATTTTAAAGACAGAAGTCCTGCCCTGGAAGCCTTTAAAACTGATGCAGGATATGGTTAAGACATTCCAGGTCCAATTCATGTCAGAGGACATTTTCCCTATGGTTTTCTGTTTAGTTGACAATATTCTAAACCATGCTCTGCCAAGGCAGCCTCCAATGTGCTTTCTGTGTCTGAGTCACACAATGTCAAAGGACATTGTGAAACACTTCATTCTGCTACTACAGGAAGACAGATATTACTTGGGCAAGGTCTCTATGGAGCTCCTCCTTCTGGCCTGTCATTCCAAACTGATACACTTGGGGCCTAAACCACCTGGAATTACTCAATTGCTTTAAAACAAGCTGGCGCAATCCAGAGCTTAGTGGCTGTCACTATGCAGGTGCCAATGTAAAGACCAAGGTCTGTTCAGGAAGCCAGGTCAAGGACAATGATACCATGAACCTCAAGACTCAACAGCTATAAACCAAGTCATTACAGGGACAAAGATCACAAATTGTGGAAAGGCACCTTGGCTCCTCTAGGAACATTTTTCAAGTGTGCAGCACCCATTAGAGTGAACTCTCAGGAATAGGACACCAATGATGGGAGAATATAGACTAATGAAAGTATATGTTTTAGGCCAGTCTATTATAGTCTAGTCTAGTCTATTTTTTGAGACAAGGTCTGATGTAGTCCAGGCTGGCCTGAGACTACATAAATAAGAATGATCTGAACTTCTGATCCCCTAGCCTGAGGTGACAGGCTTGAACCAAAACAACCTGTTTTATACAACATCAGGGATCAAACCCAGAACTCTGTATGTGCTAGATAAGTATTCTACCAACTGAGCTCACCTTCTAGAGCACCTCCTTTTAAAAGAAATTATCCAGGGCTAAGGAAGGGTACATTTCAATTGGCAAAGTGCTTGTTGCAATGCATGAGGACCTGGGTTTGGATCCTCAGCACCCACTGAAACATCAAATGTGTCAGAACATGTCTGTAATCCTAGGACTGGAAAATCAGAGACAGGAAGATACCTAGAGCATCCTTACAACTCAGCATCCAGCTATCCTAAGCAAATCAGTGAAATTCCTGTTTAGTGAGATACTGTTTCCCAAAAACAAGACATTCAACATAGTTGACCTCTGGCCTATACATGCACAAAAATCACACACAAAATCACACACACACACACACACACACACACACACACACACAGAGAGAGAGAGAGAGAGAGAGAGAGAGAGAGAGAGAGAGAGAGAGAGAGAAAATGGGGTGGTGGTGATAGCCAGATAAGCATCTGGGAAAGACTGGATAAGTCTCTGCTGCATAAATAAGGACAGTTTGTAGTAAGTAGAAATTAGACCTCAGGGCAGCTGCATGGTCAGGAACTCTTCTTATCATCTTCAGAGAATGTGGTACCCAGAGAAGAATTCTACACTTCGAAGTTCATCATAAATTACCAAGAGCCTCAACCAGGGACAGCAGATGCTTTTCTAGTTGTCTCTCATCTTTTGTTAAATGACTGTGATACCATAACAGTTGAAAAGGGGCTAGGGCTAAATAGCCATGGATGAGGCACAGAAGACTCTTCTAGACTATTTCATGAGTTCTAAGAGATGCACAGGCTGCCTCTCTACTGGCTCACAGGAAATATCTGTTTCTAAAGACAATTTAAGGTCAGGGAACAAAACAACAACAAATGAAGCTGAAAAGGGTAGAGTACTCTCAGGGAGTCATAGGTCACTCAAGATCAAGTCCAGATTCTGACATTTCCTACATTCACTGGTTCCTGGAATGTAAAGTAATCATGGATGTCCACATGTCCCAAGTGGCAATGCCCCTCATCCCAGTAGTCAACCTTTGTTGGATTCTGCCAGTGGAGAGAGGCTCACTACTTTTCTGGTTATGGACTCATCTATTACTTGTGAGAGTCTATTTTAAAAGAGAATGAGAAAAAAGTATCTCTTCACAGTAAGTCACAAAACCAATAAAATACCTAGGATCAAATCTCACAAAGCCATTGTAACACTTGTATGAAGACAACTGCAAAGCCTTACTGAAGGACATAAAAGAAAACCTGGCTGCGATGTCTTCAGATGACAAGCCTCAACACCATAGAAAAGACAGCAACCTCCAAAGTAATCCGTATATCCAATGCCATCCAATCCCCATTAAATAGGATTGCTTAATGAAATGTGCCCAGCTAGCTCTAAGGGCTGTCTTCAAAGAAATGGGTTTTTAGTAAATGACAAGATGATTTTGAGAAATTAATATTATCCAGAGGATTGGTTCATCAGCCATTGAGATATGTCATAAGGCTACCATCAAAAAACAGACCAGACCATCAAAGAATACAGACAACGAGGTGCAGGTGTTTAGTCAATAAAGAAAGAATTACCTCACTAAGATGTGTACAGTTCGGGTGGAGCAGATGGCATGCTGTCTTTTAATACTAGGGACAGAAATGTCAATATTGCATTCCACATAAAGATAAATTCCAGATACATGAATGAGTTAAACACAAACACTTTTCCAGAGAGTGAAATTGCAAGAACGTGTTTTTATACTCTCCTGATAATGGCAAGCATGAGACCCAGACAAAAGCTAGCACACAAGACCCCAATGTCAGAAAGAAATAGATGGTCAGATTTGAGTTCAAAAATTAAAACAGTTAGATATGAAAGAAAATTACCCACAATAGAGACACAGATAAGGGGGAGCCTAGAGGGCAGGATGCCACAGGTAATTAATGGTTTTCTAAAAGTCAGCTTAAAATAGAAAAGGCAAGGGTTATTCACAGCAAGTCCCTGAAGACAGAACAAACCAGCCAACAAACATATTAAACAATACCCACTCTTACATATGCAGGGACATACCATTCAAAATGAGTAGGAGGTCGGTTAAATTGGCACAGATTAAAAGTCTCACTAACATCCTGGGCCACATGGGGAAATGGGATGCAAACTAAATGGCTATAAATTCGTCAAGTCCTTTGGGAAAGCATTCTGGGAGTATCCACTGACTTGCTAGGTACATATAATTCAGCAATTCTACCTTGAGGTGCATATGTGTTCCCCAAGGTATGCTTGCACATTTGTATGGCAGAGTTATTGTTTATATTAACAAAACATTAGAATGAACCTGTGCCCACTCACAAGGGAATGATGGAATGGGGGTACATTGATTATAGAGGATGGTAAGACTGCAAATTCACATGTTAGGACAGACTCTGAGAAGAGTGCTAATTACAGCTTGAGGTTGAGACACAGCTCCAACCAGTAATGGGGTTAAGGATAGATTCTAAACCTGAGTCCCTAGCAGGGTCAATGGTCAACAACAGGAGGTACATTGAGTTGATACCAGTCTGACTGGCATAGTGACCAGAAAAGTTCCCAGCAGTAGACACAGCTCTGAGGCCCAGAAGTAGCTCAGTCTCACATTTCACTCCTAAACTTGGGTTTAGTGTTTAGCTGACTTGGTCCAGAATTGTATGTTGAGCCAACCTGGATGATGAGCCAGAAAGTCAGCTGGGACCCACTTAAGGAGCTGGGGGTCAAGACGGTTGTCCAGGCAGATTCAGAAGGGCAAGACAACATCAGCCTTTGTCAAGTTAGAAGGGCTCTCCAGAATCGTTTGATCTAAAATGCCTAGTAGCTTCCATTTACTTATTGTTGTCTTGGCTTCTACTGCCATTAACTCCCAGCATTCATCAGTCATCTATCCATCCTTCCAAGGACCAGAACCTGTACACATGACATCGGGGGCACTTCCCAAGACTGCAGAGGAGCATTCATGTCAAGAAAGGACCCACAAATCATAGGAATGACAGTTTTAAGCTTATTTTTAAAACATAGATAAAAAGGAAATTAAGTAGATAAGTTTACACCAATCCCTTCCTATCTCCGGAATCAGTACCTGAATTCACACCTGAATCAGTACCCGGGTCTCAAAGAAAGAGTAAGGACAGGAAGTATAAGTCAGGCTGGCCAGCACCATTTGTCCTTCTAAAAGTACAATGGCCTACAAAAAAGTCATAATCACTAAATAGATTTTCACAGGGGTAACTACAAAAGGGACACCAATAGGCAGGTACTGAATAGTGCAGAGTGCTAATTCCATTGGTAAGAGTCTTGTTGTGTAACCATAACCACGTAGATTTGAATTACCAGCACCCACATAAAAAGCTAAGCATGGTTGTCCATGCCTACAAATAAGCATTTAGGAGCAGAGGCAGAGACAAGTGGATCCTAACATTTCACTAGCTAGGCAGCCTGGCTGGAAAGCTGAGGGTTCCCTGTCTCAAGGCAATAAAGCAGAGAGTGATGGAGGATGACACCCAGTGTCCTTCTCTATGTAGAGGCACACACACAGAGAGAGAGAGAGAGAGAGAGAGAGAGAGAGAGAGAGAGAGAAGTGGGAAGTGATAGAAGGAGGCTGAAGTCATCCTCTGACCTCCACACAGCACACAATAGTGACTGAACCTGTACACACAGAAACAAGAAAAGAACTAGCTTTTAGAAGAGTGGCAGTGACCTGAGGATTGCGGGAAATGCTATGCTAGATTACAATAATATTTAGCTAACAAAGGAAATTATGGGAAAACAAAACGGTTTTCTTTAAGCGTGGGATTCACTGAGCATTGGTCCGCAAAGATCAACCGAAGGGCAGCACAATGGCAAATGTGCGAGGAGGTCCCAACATAAGGCCTGGCAGGTGATGGGGCTTGCAATAGAAAAAGGCCGTCTAGCACCATGTCTGAACTGTCCATCAACACAAGTATTAATGATTTTAAAAAGGAATAAAGCTTTCTCAGGTTGCCATAGAAAGAAAACAGGTGTAGGCAAGTTGGGGAAGCAAGCCCTATGGGTGCTGGCCTAGACGTTAGCAGTCTGCTACCCCATGTGCTCTTACCGCAAAACACTGAAACATAGTCACCGAGTGTGCTTGGCTATTAGCTTAAAAGTTCAAGCTAGACAAGGCCTCATAAGAGTTAGACCCACTTGGGTCAAACAACTGTGAAAAGAAATTTCAGATTACAGAAGTGTAAAAGCATTTACACAGGCAGTGCTGACCCTTCTCAAAACAGGAGTGACAGTTATGAATAGCTTGCATCTTGCAGCCACACTCCTTCTACTCTGCATCCACATGTACAAACCATCTACTTGGCTGGCACAGGGTGTGGTCCAAGACCCCTGCAGAATGCAGGGAACATCTTAACCTGGCTCTTATTGGTGTACAACCTTTGCTTAGATATTCTTCAAGAAAAAACAAAAACCAGAATATCTGCTCCTCAAAACTCACAAATGGGGGCTAGAGAGATGGCTCAGGAGGTAAAGGGTTTGTTTTGCAAGCAAAAGGAGCTGAGTTCGATTCCCCAGCATGCATGTAAAATCAGGCACAGTGGTGCATACCTGTACCATGAGCACTAAGTAGAAGCTAGAGGATCCCCAGCCAGACAGTCTGATAGAATTGATGAGCTTCAGGTTCTCCAAGAGATCCTATTCAAAAATGAAGGTAAAAGATGCTGATGCTGACCTCTGGCCTCCACGTGAACACACATACATAGGTATACACACCTGAACCCCCACACACAAAAATTATGAAACTGGAAAGCAAATTGTTTCTGAATGTGCAATGCAGATGAACTAACCAGTGTGACATCTGTATAGCGAGGCACACAGAGCATCCTTCAATAAAGCCCTGGTCAGCAAAAATTGAGCTAATTTTGAGGAAACAGCTTTCTCTGGGTGTGCTGTCAACCTAGCTTAACAGACAAATGATTAAGCAAAAGACTGACTTTGAAAAGTATCTAAAAGCATCTCCAATGCACAGCATCCAACAAGCAGGCATTTCCCAGTAGGTAACGCTGGCTTCCTGACCTAGGTGAAGAGTCTGCTGCCACAGGAGACTTTCCTGTGGGCTGGGGGTCTGAGGAGTGAAGCCCATCACCACCCTCTGATCTTCATTTAAGCTCTCAGCTCTCTTGGCCCATCTTACTCTCACCCCATCAATACTGTACATGGGTCTGCACACTGTTCTGACCATCTGAGTAAGAACTGTAGGAAGACATGCCAGAGCAGGTTTGGTTATTCTGAGCATCAGTGACAGCTTTCCTGGGACCACCCCAGCATGCAGATCCAGCCGCACACTCACCCACACTCTAATTCATTGCCACTCACACACAGACACTCATAGCTACACACTGGTACACTCACCACTCACGCACTCACACTGGTCTCCTGTGTGACTCAACACAATACCTCTTTCACATGCCCATGTATTCACACACTCGCACAGGCACACTTACACACCCACATTCTTCCCAAACACACCGTGCTCTCACATAGGCACATATACTCACAATTCCACCACTCTGCACAGTCACACAATCTCATCCACACACATCTGCACTTACATGTAGTTATACACACAGGCAATTGCACACATTTGCAGACACGCAGAGGGCTCTCATGCACACTCATGCATTCACACAGGAACACTCACACAGGCACATTCACACAACCAAACTTGCGTACAGACAAATACACACAGGTTTACTTTCATGCACACACACACACACACACATTCACTCAGGCACACTCATGGCATAAATATACACATGTATACATTCCTGCACATTCATCCACAATCACACACATATATACTCACATAGACACACTTATACATAAATACACACAGGTACACTTTCATGCACACTTATACACAGGTGCACACACAATGTATATCCACACACTCATATAGGCATACTCACACAGGAGCACACACTCGCATAAGTTAGAGTCCCTTGCACATGCATGCCCATTACATAATCAGGCACACTCACATAAACATATCCACATGTGTGTACTCACACAAACAGATACAAGTGTGCACACTCACAGGCACATAAAAAGCACACACACATAGAAGCCTACTTACATGCATACATCTCCCAGCAATCGTGCACACAGTCACACTCAGGCATGCACACACAAAGTCTAGCTCTTAGGCTGAGCGAAAGGGCTCTTGACTCTTCAGCAGTAGACTGCCGCCACCCTCCTCACGAGCCTCCCCAGCTCTGTTCTCAGAGGCCCCCATCTCTCTGCTCTCTTTGAAAGGGTGGCATTGGCTAAGGGAGGCCTGGCTTTTCACCCTGTGGTGTAGATTCCATCTTAGCTCATTTTTTTTTCCCAATGTGGAAGCACCATGTCTCAAAGAGGTACAGAAACTATCCCAGGTCACAGCACTAGCGCCAGGCTCATAGCCCCAACTGCTGCCACTCAGCTTCCCTTCCTCTCTATGGGTCAGAGGTAGAACAAGGACAGCTTCCAGGGAGGCTGACAGGGTGGGCCGCCATTGTACCTTCTCTTCTGAGCCCCTCATTCATCCTATTTCTCCACCCAAAGCTGCCAAGGGACACCTCGATGCATTTGAAGAAGGAATAAAAGAAACCGGACAAGCTCCAGCTTGCCTCTGTGATCCATCAAAATTTCTCCCATGTGGGTGACAGAAAAAAAAAGGGGGGTGTTTGCGGTCAGAAATGTAACAAGGTAATTATTTTCACACCAGTCCTTCTGCATGGTTTTTCACAGACAGCAATTTTATAAGGCATAATTATCTATTTTCGTTTGCTTCATAAATTCCTCCTTTCCATTTCGTCCCCCAGTAAACTAGAAATTATTTAAAATGAAGCCGTGCAACTGGATGCTTGGTCTCACTCGGCTGTGCAATTCTGCCTGTCTTCCCGCCTGCTCCCTCTGGCTGTCCCTGCCAAGGCACCCTTACCATCTGACCTTCCGCTGTCATTTGAAGGAGACAGTGAGTCTCGCTCCCTCAGAGCTGAAGGTTGAGCCAGGTGAGGTGGTACACACCTGCTGTTTCAGCAACTGAGAGCAGTAGCGATACGATCGGGAATTCAAGGCCAGCCTCGGTAGGTACATGAGACCCCAACCTTAGAAAAGAACTGAAGTCCAGTTTTGTGGGCCATTGCTCCCAAACCTGTTGGGGTTCTGGCTCCAAAGGCTCTCCAGTCCCTCACCTATGCCTTTTCCTCTCTCCTGCAGCACAGGAGGGCAACTGCTCATGTATTTTCACCGTGTGGTTTGTGGGCAGCCAACAGGTTCTGCTCAGGAATGAAGCAAAACTTGCCACCCCACCCCCGACTGCAAACACTTCACTTTTACTTTCAGATCTCCAGCATCCTCTTCAGCTGGAAGCCTCACTGTCTTCTGCACACTTCACACTTTCCAGGGATATAACCAAAGCAAGTTCTAACATCGATTGAGAGTTTACTATGAACCAGGCACTGGGCCAAGGATGCTATAATGCGATTTTGCTTAATCCCCGCAACAACTCTGAAAGGCACACAACAGCATGAGAGTGTGGGAATGAAAGAGGGTGGAGGAAAGGGAGGAAATGAGGACAAGGTCACTGAGGAGACAAGAGAGTTGAGATGTGAGGGAGTACCAAGCCCCTCTTCCAACCACTGTGTGTACATGCTGAGTCTCTATGCTTCTTCAAGACCTCTTCAAGATCATGGCGTCTTAGCTACTCCAGGACCCAAGGTTCTGGGGACTCTAGGCAGTGCACCAGGTGGGCAGCAGGAGGAAACTGGGATGCTGTGAAGATGTGTTTACTCTTTGTTCTCTTCCTCTTTCCTAGTGTACAGGCTGCAAAATCCTTAGCATCTCCCCAGAAATCAGGCAACTAAATGCAAGAAATTTCAGGATGTGGACTGGTCACTGAGGCAGGATTAGGAGTATAGGGCTGTCTAAGCCCCCAGACTTGAAGAGAGAGGGGATGAAGAAATAAACAATCAGAGATATATAATGAAGTTCCATAAAAACACTGGGTTCGAAGAGCTTCTGGGCAGCTCTGTGTGCTTCTTGGATGTGGCAACTCCAGGGTGCCTCATGCACTCATGTAACCCCCTTTCTAATAGTCTTTATGATGAGCTGGGAATCCCTGTTAAGTTGGGAGGATGAAGTCACTTGGGAGAGTATGGTGAAGTACTGAGCCAGGGTGGGGTAAGGGGCCATCAGCCGGGCGTTCTAATGCCATAGTTAGAACTATGTAGCCCTAGAAAGAAGAGGAGGGAAAAAATGGAGGAAGGAAGGGAGGGAAGGAGAGAGGATAGGAGGGATGGAGAGACAGATGGACGGATGAACCTATGGACAAAAGAACAAAGGAGGAATTCAGTGTCTGCAGGCCAGCAGCAGTCATATGAATTCAGACTCTGCAGAAATGAACAGCCCACTCTGCCTTTGCCTTTGTCCCTGAGGTCACTAGAGTCCATACTGCCCCGTTAGTCCTGCCTTGGGGTCCACCCCTCCTGACTTCATTGATGAGGCTCAAAGGCAGGCTTCACGGCAAGGCCGGGACCTCTCAGACATCAAAGGAATTTCTAGCTCTTCTAGTATATTAAAAAGAAAATACAGAAATACCCAGACAAGACTACAGAATTTCTCACTGTCAACTTTTAGATGGGATAAATGAAAAGTTTATGTGCCTATGTTCATTAGAAAGGGGGGGGGCAAAAACTCACCAATTTGATTAGGCTGACTGGCCACTGAGTTCTGGCTCTGCTCCCCTGCCTGCCCACCCTCCATCATGGCATCATGGGACTGTGAGCATGCAGAACTAGTCCAGTTTCATTCTGTAAGTTCTAGGATTGAACTCAGGTCATCAGTGTTTTACCAACTGAGCTCTCATTCCCACCCTATAGAAACATTTTAATATTACAAAAACATGTGATAGCCCAAAATATTTACACACACACACACACTCACACACACACACACTCACACACACACACACACACACACACACACACACACACACACACACACAGAGCCAAACCCAATGGTGTTGGCCTGTAATCCTCACTATTAAAAAGGCTGAGGCAAGAGGTTACCACAGGCTTGCTTTGGCAGCTTAATGAGACTCAAGTTAAAAAAAAAAAAAAAAAAAAAAAAAAAAAAAAAAGCAGATCAGAGAGTAGGGATAAAAACATTACTCAGAGGCAGCATGTTTGTCTAGCAAGAAGGAGGCCATAGGTTCAGTCCTTGGAATTGAAAGTACAATTATAATCCTTAGTGCAGTATAGGTGTTGTGACCTTGCAAGGAACATATTTTACATTTATGATTTTTTATAAATACACTTGTAAAATGTTTGATAGGAAGGAGTGGGCTGCTGATATAATGTCACTTCAAAACAATGGCCATGAGCTAGACCTGAGGTCCTTCAACACTGGAGGCCTTGGGCAGCTCTTGGACTCTCCTGTCTGCTGAGTTCTCTGGATCACAACACCAGGACATGGCAGGTGCTCCCTGTCTCTTACATTTATAAAGACAGATCTTTATCTTTAGTGCCCAGGCAGGTTCCAGTTGCTTCCCGCTAGGACAGATGAAGCCTCGATTTTCCAAGGGGAACCAGCTCTCCCAGCCTCAAGCTTCCAGCAGCCAGGTTCAGGCTCCTGCATGTCTCACTAGACCTGCCAGGCTAGCTAGGAGCCCTAAGGGCACAGTTCAGGGCTGTGCCTTTCTTCAACAGCTCTAGATATTCTCCTTGTATCTGAAAAATTATTTACTGTGGTGATGTGCTGTGCCTTTTTAAGAGAACAGATGGCACCTCCAATTAGAATGCTTTTAAAGGAAACCCTAATGAGAATATAAAAGCCAACAAATTGACTTTTTCATACAGTACTTCCCTGGCACACAATAAATCAAATATATAATGAGGCTCGGGGAAACTGTAGTTTTATTTATACATGTTTTGCCTAGCATTGTGTTGTACCCATGTTCTGTCCCCTGAGTCTCCTCACCAAATGCCTGCCCCTCCAGAATGAGGGCGACATGTCCAGGAGCTGTTCCTCGCCCTGCCTGCCATAGTCATGTGCGCTTTGATTTAGAAGTTTCTAGTCTGAGCCTTCCCTGTGTCTGAAGGCACAAGAAAAGGGGGGGGTATGCAAAGGTGCAATAGTCAGGGTGGCATGCTCTCTCCCCATCTAAAAAAGCAGAGGAGAGTATAGGGAAACCCCACTGGTGAATATTCCAGAGCTGGCTGGACCAGAGGCAGGAGGGAAAAGTCTGTGTGGTCTAACTTAAAGACAGTCTTGGAATATCGGTAGTGTGGACTAAGAAGCTTCTGTGGTCAAACTGGAGGAATTGGAATGTTCATACTTCTCCCAATAACTGATCCAATTTACCCATGCTCATCAGGAATGGGAGCTGAAAGATAAATCTTGGTAAATAAGTGGGTGAAGATGGAAATATGTTGACACACTGAGCTCCTGGTCATTGTCTTGACTTCTTCCAGATAACCTTATCACGAAGTTGGCAGGTTGGCAGTTTGTCTCCTCAAGCTAAGGACCCATATGGATGAGTTGATCTGTGGAGGAAGCCTGGCCAGGGGGAGGAGCTACAAGCAGAAGCCATGGCAGAGCTTCTAGGACAGAGGCTGCCAGAGGCTGGGTGGATGCCTTAGCTGCTGTGTGAACTGGTGTTAGGTCTGACCACCCAGGTAGTGGCACTCCACCTTAGCATCCTTAGTGGAATGCAAAGAAGAATGCCAAATATTGCTTTTTGGGCCCATGGAAGACTTCTCTCTGGGTTGGGGTGGGGGGCTCTTAGAAATGAGAGATGGAAACACCACCACAGAAAGACGGGGACTCGGGGCAGCAGGAAAGGAATGACTTCTGTTCATCTCCACCCACCTGAGAAGGAAGGCAGGGAAAATCAGTTTAGAAGACAACAAGCTTTTCCTCAGCTCAAATCTATAAGCATCGATTGAGCTCAGGACCTTGATCTAGAAGACGCTTTCATTTCTGCTCCGCATCCAGCAAAGGTTACATATGTTACAAGGCAAGGATTGAGAAATTCTTCTACCCAGTCCAGTTCATATTTTTTTTTCTGTCCATCAAACTAAAAGTGTGTGTGTGTATGGAATATACCTCTGTGGACCTCTTCACTGGCATTAGAGGGAACCAGTTTAAGGGATATAAGGGGAGGTGCCTGCTCACAGTGAGCCACACCAAAGCACCTAGTGCAGAAGAAAATTCTAGTCTGATTATAGGATAACCTGCAGTATTGATCCCAGAATGCAAAGGGAATACTGAGAGGCGATATCATCCCTGCTTCAGGGCTTTAACACTCAGAGAAGGAAAAGTTGCATAAAGTGCTGCTCAGGGAGATCATGTACCTTGCCTTCCATGCTTGTGGGAGAGAGGACCAGAGGGAAATTATCCTCTCCCTGCCCGGAAAGTGCAGCTGTTCCTCTGCTTTTAGAAAAATGGCTACTTTTTCTTTCCACCAGAGATAATGGGAGAGTGGATATAGCTGACGCATTAACCCCCAGTTTCTAGAATTTAGTGTACTGAGATGGACACTGTAGTCAGGCTTCTGGTCTTCTCATTTGTAAGAAGCTCATATGTTAGACACTACAAGGGACAAAGAGGATGTATATTTAGACCTGATACTCAAGGACTTTCCGTTGGTAGCTAAGGCAATTACAAAGCAAATGGACAGTTAATAAAGCTATGAGAACTTTCAGGGAAGCAGACACAGAGAAGTCACACTGAAGAGTGGCTTTTCAACCGCAGGGACCAGGCGTGAGTGGCATCTTGGAGGAGGCAACTGTAAGAATTACAAGTTATTTCAGTATATGAGTAGATCTTGATTTCACACACACAAAGAACCCTAGATGGTCAGTCTTAATTTTTTTTTTTGTGGGAAGAAGTTGTCCTAGAGGCATGTAAAAGGAAGGTCCTCACATCTGGAAAGAAGAGCTTGAAAGAGTTCAATCTTAACCAAAGGAATGCTGTTGGAAAAAAAAAAAAAAAAAAAAAAGAGAGAGCCCCCGTTTCAGCACCACGGCCAGCACCCTGCTTAGCGTTTCCTGGAAGGATGACCTACCTGCTCTCTTCCCTGCTCCAGGTCCACCATTTGTAATCAGACTCCCCAGCCCACAGCCCTTACTAGACACTTACTAGTGCACGCCACTTCTGGGGGATCAAAGTCTGCTCGGTAATAGCCAGTCCGGCAGGTGCAGATGGGAGATGCCTCTGAAGGGGAGCGGCTGTTGGACGGGCAGTGTGAGCAGCCTTCAGCTTCCTGGCTGGCCTTGAAGGTCCCCGCAGGACAGGCTACAACACAAAGATCATGTATGAGTTAATGGAAGAATGGCAACCAAATGCCCCTCTCTGTAAATGAAAATGGAGGTTAGGCCATCTGGGAAAAAAAAAAATGTTGCTGAGTTACTGCCTCACACCAAGATGCACGAAGTGAGCATATCAGATGGGCAAACCCCTGCTTAATAGTTCTCCAAACATCTTGACAGTAGCCCTTCTCGGCGATTTTCTCCTCTCAGGTGTGTCAACAGATTTTATTGGTAAAGTGAGTCTAATGTGTAGTTGGGTGTCTGGTACACAAATGTCTACTCCTTCCTTAACAGTTAGAGCATCTCCCTGAGCACTTGATGAAGGAATGTAGCTTCATAGTCTCAGATAGAAAGGGGTCTTGTTGGCGATGACCAGACTTCTGATTTTTAAATGTCATATTGAGACAAACACAAGAGGCACTGAGATGTGTTCATTAGCATTTGCTATGAATGACAGTTAAAAGACTAGAATGCACAAGCAATTCTTTAAAGAAAAAAATTAAAGTGACTTGAAGGTCACTGCCTTAACAGCATCATTCTACCTTAATTGCATTTTTATATGCTTTCTATGATAGGGCAAGTAAAAGAGAGGGCTTTGCATGTAGCTGTGTCATGTGCTTGGAGTCACCTTTTATAATGCAGCAATAGGAAATATTGGGGACAAATGACATAACTTGGTGCTTACTTAGGATGTCCCCATTTATGGGTACCTCTTCTAGCTTCTTAGAGAGCCAGGCTGTCAAGAGTCATGGCATGCAACGCTTGTCTCCATACTGCCCCACAAACTGTGGCTATGTCACATTGACTGAGACCTGGGACATGTGGCCTTATCCTTGCTGATTCCCCCCAAATTAGAACCCTATTGTCCCTATTTCCCCAAGGACTGCTTTTACCACTTCATTCATGACTTCTCCTTGTATCTCTAAAGCCAGCTATGATTAATCCTTCCTTAAGACTGGGTAAAACTTACTGCCCAGTCAACTTGTTTGGATTTCCAGCAAACCTCACTAATCCATTCAACAAATAGTCACTGTGCACCTTCCAAGACCCTGCCACAGGGGCCACAAGTTTCCTTCTAGGAGTTTTGGACCCACCATGGCCACACTATTTGACTTAGTTAAGGCTACTATTGCTGTGATGGAACACCATGACCAGAAGCAACTTGGGGAGGAAAGAGTTCATATCATTCACAGTCATATATAATAGCTCATCATCAAAAGCAGTGAGGGCAGGAACTCACCCAGGGCAGGAACCTGGAGGCAAGAGCTGGTATAGAAGCCATGGAAGGGTGGCCACTTACTGGCTTGCTCTCCATGACTTGCTCAGCCTGCTTTCTTATGGAATCCAGGACCACCTGCCCAGAGAGAGCACCACCCACAATGGGCTGGGCTTTCCCCTATCAATCATTAAGAAAATACCTCACAGGCTTGCATACAGCCCCATCTTATGGAGATATTTTTTTTTTAGACTCCCTCCTCTCTGATGACTCTAGCTTATGTCAAGTTGACATAAAACTAGCCAGGACACTATTATAGTGCGATATGATTGTCGCCTGAACAGAGCTCTTGTAAAGGTTCCACTTAGACCAAGCTCATCTTCTCAAATATATTGTTCCCTCCTGAAAAGTGCGGAGGATTCTTTAATAATAGCAGTAGCCACCATCTGTTAGTTCGCCTTGTTAAGTGTTTTACGTACATTACTCTATGGGGTGGCTATTATTATATCCATTTTGCTAATGAGGAAATTGGGACATGGAGAGGTTAAAAACATTCACAGGATCACTCAGCGGGAGGAAATGATGGTGATGGTACTCATGTAAGCTAGTTCCAAAACATCTACCACTTTCCTGCCAAGACAAGAAGAAAGCATAGTCTCCTATGTGGGGATTTCTCCATCAGCTGCTCACTTGAAGTGAGGAGACAGTCTCAAGTTATGCTGGATGTGCACTGGATGGGAGCCCACTGCAGATTGGAGGGAACCACTGTGAAATGGAATATTCTTGAATGGCATGAACCATTCCATGGAATACAAGTTCTTTGTGCTTTCAATGCCTATTACTTACAGAAAATATGGATCAAAAATATAGAGTAAAGTTAATTGTTTACTGCAGAATATCTCAGAACTTCAAAAAAGTAAGTTCTTAAATGCTAGGCTTCTCTTTTTCTTTCTTTTTTTCCCAAGAGGGCTCCTCTGTAGTACATCCCCTAGGACTCACATTCCCTAGAACACACTAGAATACACTGCTGTTTCACAACTGATGGGCAAACAATAATTACCGTTGTAATCCACATCAGAAATAGGCCACTCACTGACCCATGTTAACACATTCAAAAGGAAATCTCTGTACAAGATAAAGAGTAAGTTTGAATTTTCAAACAAAAGAATCAATCAATAAAACCCCAAGCAAAAAGCATCAGCTACCATACTTGGGACAGCCAAAAGATGACTCACTAATCGCCTTTTTCAGCCCACTCCCTGGGGCCTCTTCCCCTCTGCCTTGCCCTCTTCTCTCTCCCCATCATTCACCTCTCCCAGATAAGTGTGCACCCTTTTACATGGAGTCTATAGTGTGCCTACCCTGCCCAGTTCTGCAGCCACGGCTGCTTCCATGCAGCAGGATGCCTTCCTGGAAAGGGGAGGGGAGCTGGTGACTACTCATGCATTCATATTCAGTCCCTGCCACACTGTAATTTTCTTAATGTACTGGTCCAAGAAGAACAAAGTGTTTTCACTTTCTTCACAGCACTTAAAAGCCACCTTGCGTTACATTTAATAAGTTAACAGCATAAACAGTCATCCTAATATCCACAAGTGGAAGGGGGATTTGGAAATGCCTTTCTCTGTGATTTCTGATGAAGGAATGGGAGGCCTCTGCTCTGTGCGACTGGGTCTCTGAATTCGAAGGATGTCCCAAGAAGAGCAGCTAGAGGGGAGAGGGTACAATCTGAACTAGTTATTTATTTATCGCGTGTGAGGTAATATGTACCCCCTTCTTCTTTGTGTGCGTGTGGGGGGCATGCAGGTGTAAGTGCAATATTTGTACATTATTGTGTACACATGTACCTGTGGAGATAAGGGATGGAAATTAGGTATAGTCCTCAGTCAGTGTCCACCTTATTTTTTGACACAGGGTCTCTTGCTGAAAACGGAACTCGCCAAGTCTGATAAGCTGGCCAGCCTACGAGTTTCAGGGATCCTTCTGTCTCTACCTCTGTCCCCATCAGACATGTGCCACTGTACCCTGCTTTTTATTATGTGGGTTCTAGGGACGTAAACTAGGTCCTTGTGCTTATACAGCAATCAGTTTTCTTACTAAGATATCTCCCCAGAACCCCACAAGATGGACCATAGAGGTCCAGAAACAGTTGGAAGAAAGGTCTTAGAGAGATCTGACTCTATAGCCCCCAAAGACTTGAGAGCTGAGCCATGGCGGCAGTATTTTAGCTGTGCCTCCTAGATTTGCTGATTCTACCAAGGTGAACATCTATGAGTTAGATCACTCCTCAGAGCCTCTATTTGTCCATCTATATACAATCTATACTGCTCACAACTCGCATGCCAGCAGCATTTAGTAAACTCAAATATGTGATAGAATTGATACCCACATGTACCATATCAGGATAGCTCCTCTCAACCCAGTTTACACAAACCCATTTGAATGTCAAGTTTTCTTTGAAATAATTTTACAATTCAAAGTCAGAATAGACATTTGTGCCCTGATGAAGGCATTAAATCTTAGAAACAAATGAAAAAGCTGTGTCTCCGCCTAGATTGTTTATGTCTAGATGATTAATGAATCATTATATATAAATGTGTGTGTGATACATTTTACCTATAATTTCAAAATATTCACATTTCAAGTGTTAATATTTTATTGAAATCTGTGAACAGTCTGTTTCTAACTTGTAAAGACAGTCCTTCTAAAGTCCATGCACTGAACTTTAGGATTGTAACTTGCAATTCTGCTGGCACAATATTTTCTCATATAATTTATGCTTTAAATAACAGTTAATGTGGCAGGCAAGTCTGCAAACCCGTTTAAACTCATTTTGTATCAGATGCCACTAATCAGAAAGAGATGTCAACACCATTGTTTTTTACTAAGAAAAATAAGAAAAGTGGACTTCCCTTGAGAAAAGGCAGCTTTAATTAGAAGTGATAAGTGGAACATTTGCGTCAATTCTGGCAAAGACTATATAGACACATAGACCAAAGAAATTAATGTGAAGGGCCATTCAGGCTGGGTAAGCATGGCTCAGTAGACAAAGGCTCACTGTGCAAATGTGAGGCCCTCAGTTTGATCCCAGAACACAATCCCAGTACTCATATAATGGGATGAGAGGTAGAGTGAGGAACATTTCTAGGACCTCACAGAGGGAAAACAGAAAGAAACTCTGCCACAGACAAAGTAGAAGCTGAGGACCAACATTCCAGGTTATGCTCCTACCCTGTGACTTACACTTGAGCACCATAGCATGTGTGTGCCCCCTACACGAACATGTACACACACACACACACACACACACACACACACACACACACACACGTGTAAAGTAAGAAAGAGAAGGAAAGAAAGATGACTGACTTATAAAAAAGAGTAAGAGTGAAATACTGTTAGCCCCGTGTGAACACTTTTGAGGTAGATAACAGGTCTTTGACTTGATAATTAAATCTAGTTTTCTTCCTCCATAGAGATCTTGATCCAGTCATCACTATGATGAAGAGCATCGCCACTTGGCCACTGTTTGCTGACTTGTTGGAAGCCAGGAACCAGGAAGTCAAGAGGAAAAGGAATAGGGCTGCCCATGCAAATGGAGTTTTGGACTTTAGGGGCCTCCCTTTCTGATGGGGTGAAGTTGGCAATAGAACACTGCTTCTAAAGCAGATCTATGCTTGTGTGTACATTAGAGACCAGTCATCCAGGAAACACACCCATTTTGGGGATCCAGAAGGCAAGATTCAGAAAGGGAGGAAAAGGGATGAGACTCTGTTGCTAAGGTACTTGCATAAAGCTGTTGGTGTGATACCCAGCCCTGAGAAAACCAGACAGGGTGGTGTATGCCTGCAATTTCAACATTTGGGATGTGGAGGCTTGAGGGTCAGAAGTCCAAAATCATCCTCAGCTATATAGCTAGTTCAGGGACAGCCTTAGGCACAGGAGACTGTCTCCAACAACAATAAAAGATTCAGAAGGAGAGATGATGAAGACAGAGAGAGAAGAACTGGGGAGGTCAAAGAAGATCTGGGCAAGGAGCATTTGATTGCCATTATAAGAATGAAGGGGAAGTCAAAAGCCACTTATTTGCACTTCCCTGTGTATTACTGGAAGATAGCAAGATGACATCACATAGGACTATATTTCTGACACAGAAGGGGACGGACCACAATTGTCTTATTTCTTTAAAAAGGGGGGAGGTTACTTCCCTTCATTGTAAGCAAGCAGGTTCAGACAGAGGCTAAGCTGGCAGAGCAGAGTTGGGGGCAGGCATACACTCTGCATCCTCTCTCCCTATTCCTGGCTTCAGCAGAGGGAGGGGCTGTGACCTGAGTGCTTTACCCCTAAACCCATACATACTTTCCATCCTCCAAGCAAAACACATATTTCCCTCTCCCTTTAAGCAATACGGGGAGGCCTGCACGTGTCATCTCTAGCAGAAGGTCACCTTGGAATGCCCCCCCCCACCTGCAACTTCTCAGTGCTTCAAAGCTGTAACAAATTGCCCGCTGCTTACAATGCTCTTGAGAACGCCCCTCCCCTCCCGTCCCTGCACGAAGCTTTCCAGTGACATGGAATCCATCACCTACAGTACTATTACTTTATAAAGAAACAGATTAAGTGTCTCATAAACAGTGCAGTGATTGAGATAATGGAAAGCGCCTCTCGTCCCCGTCTGCAGCATCAGGTTATGAAGCTTCTCCAAGCAGCCAGGAAGAGGAAATTAATAGAAGCAAGAGGGAATAACCACTTTTATGCAATTTCCTCAGGAGATAGTGGACCATCTAATCTTTATTGGAGCCCTTTAACCTGTCACTCACCACTCACCAGAGCCTCTTTAGCTCTCACAATTTTTCCTGATATCTAAGCAAGATAAGACGGAAACCTCAAAATATTATTTGATAATTTTTCAAAGGTGGAGGGTGCCCCCTGCCTCCATCACCTCCCTTCTCAATGGAGGACTCAGAAAGCATTTTTATGCAGCAGAAATGGAGGAGAGCTTAACTATTCTTCGTGCATAGTCCAGGAGGTCAGCACTGCTCCGCAGGAAGAGACTCTCTCTTTGCATTTTAAATGTGGTTTTCCTCTCCACCACTGCCTTCTGTCCTTGCACTCTCTTTTTAATAATCTGATTACTTCTCTTGATCTAATTTTTTTCCCCAAATGAGTTTGCAAAGGTTCATGCCAATGAATATTCATCCCCTGCTTAAGATCCAGGGCTTCTGTCTCAAGGCAGGTGTAACTGAGCAGCTGGTTCAGGGAGGTCTGCCTGCCTCATGGGCTGACAGCGAAGTGGCTGAGCACATCCCTGCTTAGAAAGAGAGAGGTTCACAGAGCATAGCCCTGCCCCACCCTCATTACCTCCAGGGCTTGTTCCCACTCTGCAAATGTGTCTCTTTGCAGCTGCTTAGAACTACAAGCTAGTTGTGATGTTGAGGGACCATGCACAGGGCTCGCATGGCTCCTCCCTTAACTCTTGTGGCTAGTGTCTCCCAGGGGTCTTACACCATGAATTATAACTATAACCATCCATCCATCCACCACCTGCCCACCCATTTTTTCAACAATCACTCCACTCATTCATACATACATCAATGTAGCTCACTCATATATCAGTCCTTCCATCTATCCATCTATCCATCCATCCATCCATGCATCCATCCATCCATCCATTCCCCTACCCATCTATTAATTGCTCTGCCTACCCATCTATACATCCATTCATCCATCTACCCACCCACCCATCCATTTATCTATCCACCTGCCAATCTAAGTAAATATGGAACATTAATATAGTGAAATATAATATAGTCATTAACATTGTATCCTAGAAAAATGTTTTAGAAGTGAATTCTGAAGCTATATAAAGATGCAGAGATGGGAGGATGGGGCAGAGGGTAAAGACTGCACCAGAATTCACAAAGAAAGGGCCCACTTGCCTGGGAAAGCTGGGAGCATCTGTAGAAGTGGCCAGTTCTACAGGATAGTTATGGGGGCTGTGGAGGAAATGGGACAGGGGGCAGTCAATTCTACATCACCCATGGCATGTGAAGTCAAACAGGTCTTCCGGTCTTTCCTCCCTGGGCCCAGTGCCAAGTGTAATGGCCTGTGCAGTTGGGACACTTAGTTGTGTCATACGTTCGTGTCACTCATGATGACACTTGCTGAAATTGATGCATTCTACAGGCATCTTGACACAGACTGTAAGTCACAGTGCCATTAAGCTACTAACACAGCAGCAGTGGTAGCAGGTCAGGAATTCATTAGCATGGAAGATGCTGAAGAGGTGGGTTTGATATGAGGTGGGGGTGGAAAGCTTTGCCTCAATGCAGTGGAGCAACCACAAGACAGGGCCAAAAGGTAATAACAGAAGAATAAGGTCCCATGATGGAGGAGCAGGCTCTTCGGTTTCTCAGGGGCTGGCCAAGCACATTAAATTCTCTCAGAAGCTAGTGCAGGGTTTACCTGAAACCCTGGGCCAAGAGGTGCTTTCTAATGGTCTATCTAATGGTCTATGCTAATGCAACAGAATGCATATTTGTGTCCCCTAAAATCAGCTGCCATTTAGAACTGAAGCCTCTGGGGGTGATTAGATCTTGGTGGGTGAAGCCTCTGGATGCCCTTACAAGAAAAGGGGGGGTCAGCTTGATTTCTCTGTTCTCAGCACCATCTGCAAAGCAGGAAGCAGGCCCTCACCAGATGCTGCACACAGGCAACTTGATCTTGGACAGCCAAGCTTCCAGAACAGTGAGAAATAAATGTCTGCTGCTCAGGCAGCCCACTCTATACAATGTGCAATAGAGCAGAGCTGACCAAGATGAGAATCACCAGCATCTGGGATTGCAGACACAAGCAGTCTTGGACCTTGATTAAGACCAGCCACCTCAGGGGTTCACACCATGTCCTCCAGCCCATGTTGCAGTAGTTATGTGGGTCTGAAAAGCTTCTGGTTGCTGGAGTGTGCACATAAGCAGGCCATTTCACACCTCCAAACCCTAGAACCTCTCTCTGCAACAAAGGGCAAAGAATCATCCCTCTGTCAAGCTGGTGTAGAGATTTGTGTGAGGTTTAAAACTTCACATAGTGTTGCCTTAAAAAATGGCAGCAAGCTGCCCTCTGCAAAGGAGCTAGGATGAATGCTTTCACCAGTTGGCTATTGGAGACACTTACTGACCACTTGCCACAGACTTGGAGATGGGCAGGGCACTGGGAGACATCAGCACACGAAACTAGGAGCTGTTTTTCTGGGCCACAGATAATCTATAGAAAGCTACTAGTAATAGACTACCTGTGATGTTGACAGGGACAGAGGTCAATGCAGGAAAGGACCCAGAACAGAGAAGTTAGGGCAGGACTCACGTGGAGACTAAGACAGAACTGAATCATCTTGTGTGTGACCGTGTATTCACCCTAGACCTGTCCCCTACCCAGCAGACAGAACTAGGAGGGGTAGTCTTCAGACTCATACATCCTCAAGGGGAACTTCAGGACTCTAGGATGTCACCGGGGAAAGAACGCTGTCCTTGTACATGCAGCATTTGCAACCAGCAGACCTACCTTACAGCCTCTCAAGGGACAGATTGACTTTATCCCAACACAGGCCATGAGGGGTGGGGCTGGAGGCAGATGAGAGGGCATTCAGGAAGACAGTTACAGTTGGGAAAGAAAAGGACAAGGAATTGGAAGGGCTGAGCTAAGAATGACTGAAGACTCTGACAGAGGGGAACTGAGACCGTTCTCAGGCTAGTCAGTGAGTGGAATTTCATTGGGATTACTCATTGCCTCAGCCTGCCTCTGGATAGAAGGGAAAGGTGGAAGGTGCAGCAAGAATTACTGGGGGACAGCTGGCAGGCCCTTCATGTGCCCAGATCAGGTCTCAGAGAAGCAGTATAAGCATACCACCTGGATCTCATGGAAACATCCTGGAATCTGCACACAGAACACAAGTACCCATGCATGGGGCAGGAGACAATAACAGTCAGCACAGGAGTGGCTACCAGGCAAATGCTGGGCAGATACAGAGCCTGGTCCTACACTCTCCTGGGGCCCTACAACCTTGAAAATGTCAGCAGGAAATAGAGACAGAGCAGGGTCCTAGCAAGACTCAAGCCAGGCTAATGAGTGAGGGTCTGCTCACTCCCAGGGCCTTAAAGGGCTCATCAGTGTGGGAAGGTGAGACCAAGAGAGGCAAATAGTCTAAAGATTGTTTATGATCCTCTTTCTACAGAATTCATCCTACAGAGATAATCACATGTGATTCAAAACTATGGGGTTTTCATGACAGTTTATAACATGGAAAAGAGACAACCTAAAAACCATAAGTGGGAACATCATAATTTAACTTACTTTCTATTAGGAGGCTTAGTGACCTGTAAAAATATTGGTTATTTATTAGTGACTGAAAAAAAATCCACAAATAATAGAAAAAGACAGTATTCCTCTGTACTAGTAATAATGGTTTTTATAACTTTTTAAATATATAGTATTGAGATGAGAGTGGTATTTCTCATGTTTTCTGATTTATGTATTTTCTATTTTATGAAGTAAAATTATATTGCTTTTTTATATAGACAAGTATTTTCCTCAAATAGCAGAATGTCAGAGAGCTACTCTAATCAGGGGCAGTGTGGACAGGACAAGGCAGATTTGAAGGTGGGGTATGTAAGTCCCAGTCCCCCAAGGACCTCTAACTGCCAGGTTCCACTCTGGAACTGCTGGAGCCTGTCCCTACCATATAGAGAAAAAAGCCCAATCACCCTGGAAATCTCCACCTTGCAAAATTCCACCCTCTTCCCTAGAAACTTTATACAAGCCCTGTGGCCTATTCAATTTGCCATTATTTCTCAACTGAGCAGAGGCAGCCACCTCCTGTTTTTCCCCCTCCCAATAAATCTCTTGTGTGAGGTTTGTTGTGCGGTATGATTTTGTGGTACTCCTTGGCTCCCGAATGCCAGGATACTTTTCCATCTGAGCTGTAATGCTTACAGAGTATGAAGTGGGAAGCAGGTCATGAGGGGGGAGTGGGATACCGGTGGCCTAAAGACTGGCACAGAACACCCTCACTTAACTTAGTTCTCCCATGTACCCCTGCATCTCCATGTACTCAACTCTACCTCTTCGGCTGCTGTCCATGTCCCCCAGATCAGTGCCATTTATTTGGTGCATATCTGAGACCTCTTCCTTATGTCATCATCACCTTCACACTGGCTACGAAGCTGCTGTGCACAGAAAGCCTGCTGCATGGGACGCCTGGTGGAGCTTAACTCTCAGAAGTTTAACTCCCAAGTGTGGGCTTCAGCACAGGATCAAGGTCTCTTTGATGGCTAGTGACAAGGCTCCATAGATAAAAAGCACTTGTCATGAAAGCATGAGGTCCACAGGTCAGGTCCCTAGAACCCACACCAAGATGGACATGGTAATGTGTGACAAACAAGAGACTTTGTTGTTAAGACAAAGAGGAAGGTGAAGGCCCACCTTGGCACACGTGTACCTGCACACACAAGAGCACCACACACACACACACACACACACACACACACACACACACACACACACGAGTGGCAAGTAGTTGAGAAGGTGAAGCCACAGCCAGGCAGGCAAGTACAGAATGAAGGGAATGAGGAGAATGGTCGAGGGGGCATGGAGGGAGGAACTGATGCTCTCTAGATAGATGTCTCTTTCAAGGAGGCAGCATCCTCTTCCTGCTTCCCCATCAGCCACCAGTGAGCTGCTTCACTGGGTCCCTACTATTCAAAGCAGAGGAACATGAGGGCCAGACCAGTTCAGGCACCCTGATGAGCCCCAGGTTGTCTGTCCTCATAGGAGCCCCCCAGGAGCTGTCCTAGACACCCATTGTATTAGCAAGGGCAGGGGAATCCCTGGCCATCCTCTCCTCAGTCCTGTGTACCCCAGGCCCCTCCCCAGCAGAGCCCAGCTGTCAATGTTCTAAAAATGCCATCAGTCTGGTGGCTCTGTGCCCACTGTGGACAAGTAGGACATATGCTGGCCATCAGGCAGCTTCCTATGTTTTCAAACTGCAGTGTTTACCCTCAGAGAAAAGCCTTGTTTTTAAGCACTTCCCCCAACAAACACCTTGATGGATTCAAATAACTTCAAACAAGTTCTTCAGATAAACAATGGTAAGTGCTCACTCGGTCTCTAAGGGTTGGACAGGGCTGCTTGCTCATGCCCAGGCCTCGAGCACAAGCAGGTCAGCCTGTGGTGAGTCTTCTCAGGAATGACACCACCTTTCCCAGCCTCTTTTGCTTTCTCAGAGTAAGCTCAAAAACAAAACCAGAATGCACATGCGGACACATGCACACAGAGAGGCATGCACACATGCACGCACATACACACAAGCACACAGGAATGCACACCAGAGACTACACCAAGAGAAAAGAAAGAGAAGAGAAAAGAGAAAAAGCAGCTAAGTTTGGGTGTATGATACAAATCTCATCTCCCCTCCAAATCTGACTAGGCAAACAGGGCGTTCTTTTAGGAAGGTTGTTGTGAGCCTTCCTTTTCCAGGCCTTTCCCTCCGATATTTTGGTGAGCTCACAAATCACAGGCAGACAGTGTGAAAAAAGATCTCTGAAACAGATTACACTAGCCAACATGCAGGACAGTCCACTGCTCCTAACTGCTGCGGCAGACATCACTAATCAATCATTGCAATCATTCCTGACCAATGTCCTGTAGAACTCAGGATTTCTATTTCGTTCTTTATTTTACTTATTTTTGAGGCAGGGTCTCACTATGTAGACTAGGCTGGCCTTGAACTCACAGAGTTGTTGGGATTAAAGGCATATACCACCATGCCGGCCAAGCTCTGGATCTTTAATACAGTGCTGAGGTAGCCACTATATCTCAAAGACGTCTGCTGCATTTCAGACCTAGAATGAGGAAAAGAAGGAAGACGGTGGGTTGTCCTGAGGTAGGCAGTCAGGGGAACACCCACTCCTGCTCTACCTGCCTCCAGGACTCGGTCATTGGGGTGAGTCTAACCCAGCTCCCAGGGGCTCACCTTTGCCTCCACACCACCTCCCTCCACTTTTCCTTTCTCTCCCCTTGGAGGTCATCCCCATCACACAGCCTCCTTGCCAAGCGGGAAGCCAGGGGCCTAATTATGCTCTCGGTGTGCGTTGGTGAGAGCGGAATAATGGAGAAGTAAGTGTGCTACGAGGAGCCGTATCTCCAGAGAAGGTCGAGTGCTGCATAAGTAAAATGTAAGATTAAGATTCCCCCCTTCTGTGGTGTACTTGATAAAATAATTTCCCTGTGACCTTTACAGAAACCCAGGAGTAAAAAACAGGCACCACAGAGTCTGCAGCTTTCCCCCAGGTCACCAAGCCACAAACACATAAATCTGCCAGCGATATTATTCAGCATTCAAGGGGGACCAGAAGACCAAATAAATGACTTTTACTTTGTGGTAATGGTAAAGCAAACGCTTCGGGGCTGAGATATTCGTGTTGAATCACCAAAGCTGTCTGGACAGATAAGGGACAGGGGACCTGCCCGCCTGTGTAGCATTGACCTTGCTTGTGTGGCAGTACAGACATGGCAGTGGACCCACTTAGCAGAAGGCCAGAGGAGAAGAGCTTGGCAGGACAAGCAGGCAAGAGTGGCCAGGCGTTGAAGTCCAGTCCAGCTGGCTCATCATCAAACACCTCAGGAGGGTGTATATTAGACAGGGTCTTGGATCCTCCAACACAGGGATGGGGAATGGAGTCACTGGAGGTCTCAAAGTCACTCCTGAGAAAGTGGAATAACCCATGAGCCATGATGGGTGCTGGGATAATGAGTCTATGTGCACCCAAGTACAATAGCATCCAATTTCAATGGTGGAGAACAACCCACATTTGCTTGAGATTTGTACAGAGGCTGAAGGCAGGGGATTTGGCCAATGCCGTTTTCCTGATCTGTGAGTTTTACTCTAAACCTTGCCAACCCCAAAGGTATCTATGAGCAAATGAAATGAGACTTGCAGGTGTTGCGTAGGGAAGGTACCCCATTCTGAGCAGTGCTGAGAAGCCAACACTTAGCTTAGCCCAGAGGCTATAAAAGAACAATGATAGACATCTCAGACCACAGCAGCCTAGGTAGCTTGAACAAGATGGGAGAGGCTGGGTAGCTAGGTTCTCAGACTGACCATTCATCCCCAGGGGTTGAGAGGTAGTCTCTAGTGAGCCCATGTCCTTCCTGACTGCAGCCTCCTGGATTGACATTGTCGCCTTCAGGGGTACCAGTTACGAGTTACTAAGGGAGGCAGCTACAGAAAAGGTCAGGTGTGGTAAGGGTGCATTGCACACTTAGAATCTGAGTGTGCACTTAGGGGATCAAAAGCCATTCAGCTCCTTAGGGCCTGCACAGGGAGGCTGAGAAGGAGCAGAGGGACAGACTGAGTACAGGGCCTTCAGGAGTGGGAGATGGAGAGTGGGCCCTGAGCATCTATGAATTCAGAAAGGACATACCGGAAGCAAATAGAGATCAAAGGACTTAAGCTAAAAGAGTGACCTGTACCCTCAGTCAGAGGATGGAGAGGGAGTGGGAGAGGCGGGTGCTCTGCTTGCTCCCCCCCCCTCTCTTGTCTAGTCTGTTCCCCCTAGTCTATGTGATGGTACCACCTGCGTCCAGGGTCTGTCTTCCCACCTCAGTCATACCTTCCTAGAGATAGCCCCACAGGCATGTTCAGAGGTGGCTCTCCCAGGTGACTCTCAACCTAGTAAATTAATTGACAAGATTATCCATCAGATGATGGGAATTCAAAGCCAGCGCCAGCTCTGCCTGGCCCACAAACTCAGGCCCTTCCAGTTATTTACTGTGAAATGTCTGTGGAGGCTGTGGGTTTTCTTTATTCATGTATATGTGGATAAAGACTGGGAAATGCCCAGGTTCACATGCAATTGAGTCCACGTGAGAGGCTTGGGCACAGATGCATCTCTTTCTCTTTCTGATCACCAAGGGCATTCTGCCCTACTTTCTATGCCTCCAGGAGGAAAAAAATCACACACACACACACACACACACACACACACACGCAGAGGCCCATGACCTATGTCATATGTTGCTCCTGCTCCCCTCTGAGGCCTGTTGGCCTGGATTCCTGACCAGGTATAAAATCATGATGTATGGATGTGGTCACCGGGAAATCTGCAGAGGCCTGCTCTGGAATGGAAATTCATCTTTCCAGCGGCTTCTGGAGCAAAGGAAGGAAGGAAGCACACGAGGTACACATAAAGAAGGGAACTGTGTCTTCCAGTGGATGCTTGCACAGCCAGGGAGAGGCTGAATCGTTCACAGAAGCAGCTGTGCCTACCTCAAATGAGTAGCAGCTGAAGCTTCAAGAAAAGGAGACATTGGCTGCTGGTGTAATGGGACACGTACAGTTCCCATTCTCTGACACCCCCGTCCAGGTCCCCAGATGGAACTAAGTCTCTTTATGCCTGCCTCCCAGATAACTTCAGGATAGGTGGGAGCTACAGAAGTAGCTGCCCTGCTGTCTGTCCTTGTGAGGGTACAGAACAGAGAAGGCCAAGTAAGCTCTGTGCCTTTGAACACAGATGTCACCACAGGCAGACTAATGATCGTTATAACTCTGTGAAGTGCCGGGACCGAAGCCCCTCCTCCCCTTTCTACATACAATGCTCATTTGCTAATGACCAGGATAAAGGGCCATGAAACAATATTGCTCCTGTGTAACAGGGCTGTATCTCCATTCTCAATACGAATCCAGAATTTCATCAGGGGAACAAAGGCGACTCACCAAGACATGTCAATTATTTCATAATGACAGCTATTCAGCTCCTGAATTCATCAGTGGGGGTTTGAAAGGCATCGGTTCATCAAGCACGCATCTGAGCAGCCTCTCACCATTTGGGAATCGGGCCATAATTGCAATACCAACACTCTGACTTTCCATGGAATTTCTCAAGGAGACAAAGGGTTTTGACACATCCTTTCCCCATCCAGTTCTGAGCCTCATCGCAGGTTCGGAAATAACGAAAGCACTGCCCACCCCCACCCCACTCCCAGACTCCAGGGGCAGAGATGGGAGACTGAGGAGCTCAAGGCCAACTTGGGTCGTTTAGGTTCTAGTAGAAGAACCAACTAAAAGCTGCCAGAAGCTATAAGATGACTGACAGCTTCGAGAAGCCCATATGGGGTTGAGAGGTGAGAGGAGGGCTTCCTGGAGGAGGTGACAGGTAATGTAAATTGTGAAGCATGAACAGTGATTTACTTGGCAAACAAAAGAAAGAAATATATTCCAGGCAGAGGGAACATGGGCAATGTGAGAAGGTGGTAAAAGGGCTCACAGATGTCTGTCAGCTGGCTAGTGCTCTCCATGATGACCCATTATTGACCTAGTAAGGATTCTGATGTTGTCCTGTGGACTGACACCTGGTGTCCCAAATAGGCTGGAAAGTCTTGAACAGGAGAACTGCTGGGCGGAGCCTGAAAATGAGCATGACCCAGGAGTGCCAGACACCCTCATGCTATCTTCTGGCTGCCTGGCACTCCCACACCCTGGGCTGTGCAACATAACCCTTCCTACTCTCCTGCTTCCTCCTGCATGGATGTCATTCAAAGACCCTGTGGGGCTATTTGGCTATAGACGTACTGGAGGTTAGGCCTGGCTTGGGCTTCCCAGCCTTCCTAGTCCTGAGTCTGGGCCTCTGCCTCAGCTCCTGCAGACTCTGCACCTCCTTAGTCCAGAGCAGAACCAGCCAAATGCAAGGGGACCAACCTGCAGGTATCACCTCCCTTATGCTAAGAAGGCCAAGGAGCTCCTTCCTCTCTGAGGCTGGCCTTCCCTCTGCTCAGGAGATGCCTCTTCCTGGAGAGAGTGGCTCTCTGCTCTCAATCGGGACTCTACTTCAGACCTTCATGGGCCCCACTGTGGATTTATGATTTAATTTGTGTGTATGGCTCTAAGAAATGATTTCAGGGCTGGTCACTTAAGAAATGATTAAAGACCATCATTTCCAACCAACAGCACTCCCTGGGGAAAGGGAAGTGGTTTGAGACAGAGGGAGGTGTTAATAATACGCTGAGATGGATGCATAGCCAGAGACAGCCAGTCACCTGGGAAGAGAGGTGTGGCGAGGATGGGCCGGATGTGAGGCTGAGGGCTATGTGAGTGCCCAGCCACACCTGACAACGCTGACACACTAGATCTCAGAGGAGCCACCCACATCCGACCTTCCTGATGCTATCTTTGCCTAAGCTGGCAGATTTCATCAGATGCAGGCCCAGTGAGCAAGCAGCCCAGCCTCCTGCCCTGGCATCTTTGCATCTCAGAGCAGTCAACGCAGGACCTGAATGTGGGTGATCGCAATGAGGAGGAAGGAGATGGCTCATAAAGGCACCCTCCTACCAGTAACTATCCACGTGTTAACACAGACCGGAAATCCACACGCAGGACTTCTAAATCACCCCTGGCATCTCCTCAGTGCACAGCCAAATGTCACACTGTCCCAATTTATGAGGTGTGGTTATAAAGTTCCAAGGCCAGTAATGAGCTCGCACAGATGAACTCAGCCTCCCTCCAGGAATTCCTCAATGTCGGTGCTGTTCTCGATACCTCCTAATGTTCATCAACTGACTCCTCCAGGCGAGGGCACATAGGGGCCAGGACCAAGCCTGCCTGTGTCCGTGCAGATGAAGGCAGGCCACGTGAAAGCAGGAAGCCTCAGAATGTCACAGGAGGCAACTGTGAGGCCACTGAATTCATCCTCAGAGTCACCTCTGGAGGCCTGGTGCATTGGTGAGGCTGTTGCTAAGCCCTTGCAATCAGGGAGATTTTGATGCGGCCAAACTGAACCTCAGGATTGTCTGGGAAATGGGGCGAAGGAGGGCAAGGAGAGCTTTCCAGTTTTCTGTGTCCTGTAAGCTGGTACAAAGCATGATACTGGTGTTAATTACAGCTCCCAAGGCCCCTCCAACATCCATCATCATAAAGATGCTGATATCCTTTCCCAAGGCTTTCTTGTAAATAGCAAGAATGCACATTCTCAAGTATGTTCTCTAACACCTCTCAAGAAAGGCTCGAGAGAAGTCCCTGGAAGTCACAGGGCAGAACCACAGGTGGGCACTGCAGCATCCAGTGTGATCTGCCCTCCCTAGGCTACCCTTGTTTCTAAGGTGCTGTGAGTGCTTAGCCTAGGCTCAGGTTTGATGCTCCTTGATCATATGCCTGCTTTCTGTCAATCACCTATCCTGCAGTTAACACCACAGAGGACAGCTAATGCAGTTCCTACCACTGTGACTGTAATTGAGATGTGACCACCCTCCTCTCCAGACTAGGTGAGCTCAGGCACCCAGGAAGCCAAGGGTAGGCCCAACCCCGCACAGCAGAGGCAATGCAGAGACTAGGCTCGTCATCCGAAGTCAGGCCTCCCAAAGAGATTTTCCCATTAGTCTGCAGGGCTTCTCCATCAATAATGAGACCAAGCATAATGAAGATAAATATTTTGCAATGAACGGTCGCTTTTTCACATGGGAAAAAGCCATTCAAATTAAAGACACTTTGGTCTCTCTCTTTCTCTTTACATTTATTTCATTTTCTTGGCAAATCTCTGAGCTGAAAGAAAAATCCTTCCTTTAAAAAAAAAAAAAAGAATCAGGCAGAGGGAGGAATATAGGAATATAGCCAGTAGTGAGGGCAGCTTGCTGGAATTGCTAGAATGCTGCCACAAGCACCACACCCAAGGTGCTCCCTGGGCACCTGCTCTCGGAAAGGAAGGTCAGTCCCAGGACAGATCGGCCATGGTCTCTGTGTGCATCAGTGGACAGAGTAGGAGAGGCTTGGCCGGCACTCAAGGGATTCATCTCCTCGCATTATTATTGTTTTTAATGTGTAGGATTTTAATGAACTTGACACTAACTCTTGCCTACTACTACACACCTAATTAATTCCCTAGTTGGAGGTGTGTGAGAGCAGCATGTGGGAGCACCATTGCCTCCATCTGTCCCCAGCCAAGGAAGAGGTGCTCCTCCTGATGGGACTGACTCTCTGCCCTACTGCCTAGTGTTCCTGTCCTAACGGTTCAATCTCCTTATCTTGTAGGGTTTTCCTTTTCTTTCCTTCCCTTTTCCTCTCCTTTCTTTTCCTGATTTTTGAACAGGGTTTCAAGTTATTCAGACTGGCCTCTAACTCCCTATGCAGCCAAGCATAGCCTTGAACTCCTGACTCTCCAGACACTACCTCCTGAATGCTGGGACCGTGGGCATTCAGCACCACATCAGGCTCTGCTGTGTTTTCAGCCTCTGTCCTCTGGATGGCTCACAACCCCTGCCCCAAAGCCCACAGCCTCCCTAAACCTCTCTTCTCCCAATCCAGCTATCATCACACCCTGCCCTCTTACCTTCTGGGCTACAGTCCAATTCCCTCACTTTCTGCCCCAGCCTTTGTCAGAAACCATCTATTCATTAGTTCTCTAGTTTTCCCAGTTGTAGCTTAGCAGTCTATTCCTGCCAGAGTGATCCCACACCATGGCCCTCTCCTGTCTAAACACCTTTATGGCTCCTCGCAACAAGTAGAGCCCAGAGCCCTGAATTTTCACTGTCCCTTGACATGGAGAAAGCGCCCAGTTTGCTTTTGCAGGTCCTCGATCTCCTCGTTTCCCCCAGAACTGCCAAAAGTTCACAGTAAAGGGGGGGGGGCCTGAATCCCTGGGAACATGTCTGGACAAGGCTTTCTGCTTCCTCTGCCCACACATCGGGTTACCTAAGGAGCTGAAACTCCTCAGGGCCCTCTTCCTTGAAAGCCATTCTGCTTCATGCCAGCCACAGGCATCTGCGTGCCTTAACCACAGAGTACCCTGCCCTAGGTATGGGTATCACTGCCTGCTTCCCTTCCCTCCATCACCCTGATGAGAGTACATGTGCGTCCTTGCCTGTCAATCCTAAGCAATGTTTGTGTGGACTACTGTAGAATGAAAAAACAACTGGGTATATTCAGCATGTTAAGAGCTGACATGTTTTTTTGTTTTGCTTTTAATTTTCCCTGCTATATGACTCTTAAGATCTAAGACAATTTTTTTCACGCACAGCCCACTATCTAGAGCACCTTCACTACCAATGATAACCCTGAAATGTACCCTACTCCCTACAGCTTCCCCCCAATCACGCCTTTTCCATGAATATATCCCCATCCCCCAACTGACAAGAACATCTTCCAGAACATTCCCTCAGAGACGGTGTGGAGTTGGAGGGAATGGGGAATATCTGTGTGTACGTCCTTAACCTTTGAAAGCCTCAGGTTCCCCATCTATAAATTCCAAATAATAACAGGGCCAACCAACTTCATACAGCTGCTGAAGATGGACTGTGGTAATTCGGGTGATTTGTGTAACCCACGCTAGGGTTTCACCTCCACCACCACCATCATTATTGCCATCATCTCCATCACCACCATTATCACCATCATCTCCATCTTAGTGTTTCTCATTGAACTCCTGTGAGTAAAGGGCTTTACCTAAGTCAACTTTGTACACTGTGCTCAAGGTCCCACCCAATTCAGGTCCTTGTTAGGATTTTGGGTCCTTGTTACCTGTTTGACTGTCCTTTTATCTTTGGTCCTCATGTGTGACCACAATGCCCCTACTGAAGCCACGGGGATTCTGCATTGCTCCTGGCTTCATCTTTTACATTCTCTGTAGGGGTCTTCTGAGGTAAAGAAGGACTTTCTTTAAGTCTCCGAGTCCCTCCTCCTCTGCCAATCACCCATGCTAAGGAGAGCCTGCATTGCTCGCTCCTCTCCAGCCTGGGCCTTCTGCTAGGATCTCCCCACTCCGGCTGCTGTTCCATCTGCCTCATGGAGAGACATGCACAAACCTCCTCTGCTTCCTCTGCCTTGCTCCAGGAGCTGTGCGACTCTAAGCTGCCTGCATGCCATGAAACCATCTCCTCCATCCTGTGTCTCCTACCTCCTGATGCCTCCTTGACTCCACACACACAGTCATTGTCTTGTGAGTCTGAGAAGATTCACACCTTCACCTAAATTGTCTGTTGGAAAGTTAAGCCCTTTTGCAGGTTTGTGGCCCGAAAGCCAAAAACTGCATTTCCCAGAATGCCAGGCTGAAAGGCATGGATTAGAGTGGAGTGCTGTAGCTGGGAAATTCAGAGAGTACCAGGTTTGTATGTGCCGTTGACCTTTCAGTACTAGAGGTGTCCAGGACTGTCACTGGCAGAGGCTGTAGGTTACTGACCCTTGAAAGTGAGTGGCTAACCTTAGAACACCTAGTAGTCTAGCCTGAGCTCTGGCTCCCTGATCTTGCAGTTTTACAAAGAAGCTGGGGATGCAGCTCAATGGTAAGCAACATTGCATTGCCTAGAGAATTTTTAGTTGTTTTTAGTGTGTGTGTATGTGTGTGTGTGTGTGTGTGTGTGTGTGTGGCCGTGTAGCCTGCATGTAATCTGTACTTCCCAGTGTGTGCCAGGTGCCTACAGAACCCAGAAGAGGGCATTGGCTCTCCTGGAACTGGTCTTAAAGACAGTTGTGAGCCACCATGTGGGAACAGAGCCCAGGTCCTCTGGAAGAGCAGTCAGTGCTCTTAACTGCTGAGCCATCCCTCGGACATCTCTCTGGCCCAGCTGCTAGCATGTTTTAACTCTCTGGGTTTGATTCCAGGCACTAGACCTTTTGCAAGCATTTTAATTCTTACACAAAACTCCAATTCAACCCTAGGTAACCTGGAATATTCTTACAAAAATTCCCTTTGCTATCTCCCCCACCCCCAGAGATGTTAACAAACGGGTTTTCTTCTAAAATAGATCTTTAAAAATTTCCCCAGACTTATGCCTTGCTTTCTGAGAGTTCGGAAGCAGCAGGATTACAAAATGTTGCAGACTCCATTGTTCTTGTGAAGATAGGAGGGTATGAGGAACCTCATCTCTCCCTCCCCTCCTTCACAGGTTCAACTCCTTGGTCTCCAGGTGGAGATGGCTGGAGATTTGGAACAAAAGGTACCTGTCTGAACTGGAAGAGGCTGGATAAAGTAACAGTGGGTACCAAATACACAGAGATGGTATGGCGGATGCTGTGTGGAAATCACAAGACTCTGTTTTAAAGACAACACATTGACTTCTGACAGTGAGATAGCAAAGTACTGTCAGTGGCCAGGACTCAGGATGAGGGGCTGTGCTCAGGGCCAGACACACTGTTGTGTATGAGTCTCCTACGAGCCTTTGAGGCAGGTGCTGTCCCAACGCCCTGTGACAGATGTGGAAACCAATGTACAGAGAAGATTAAGTACCCTGACCCTGGCTTAAGCTTCAGGAAAATGTCCTTGAAGCTTCTAACCATGACCCCCACCCTGTCACTGATGTAAATACTAAAGATGCTGAGTGGTCTGCCACCAGCCTATTCTCTGGAGCCTTTTCACACTCTAATCATCCCCATGCTCAGAACCACACTCTCCTGAGACTGTTCTGATAGGAGCCCCTGCATCCACTACCTCTGCCCTGCCCTACCCATTCCCAAAGGTGATATGATTGAAGCAACATGTCCTTGATAGTCAAGCCCACTTAGCTTGCCTCCAGAAGCACTTCCTTTCATGCAAATGCCCCAGGAAGCATTCCCCCTCTCATACAGATCTGATTAACCTAGTAAGCTGCAGGAGTTTGGTTTGATCGGGACAAGGAGGACTTCTCTTTTATCTTCCTGTCTCCTCCACCTTCTCCTGGACGCCCCCTTCTCTTCTGACCCCTGGCTTGAGGCCACTCTGCCTCCTCTTGGAGGCTCTCTTTGCTCACATCACACCTCCAGCAGACAGGATCTCTGTTACAACACTGCCCTTGCTTCAGAGGTGCTTTGCTGTGCTCAGTCTTCCATCTACGGCCACCTCCGTACCTCTATTTGCGTCCTGTGTATGTAAGTGAACTTGGAATGGCTGTTTCTACTCAGGCACCATGGACTGCTCCCACAACCTGCAGAAAGGGCACATCTGGGGTGACAGGCAATAGGACTAGAGGCAAGGCCGCCACAATGAGTGGGCCACATCTCCAGGTCCCACTGCAGTGCGTCAGGGCAGGCACGCAGGAATGGTAATTAGCGTACGCATAGCCACACACACACACACACACACACACACACACACACACACACACACAGATTGCAGAACCATTATTTTGTGATTTCCATAACGAGGCCTTTGGAATAATAATCAAGCTGAGGGAGAGGGAAGAGCATGGCCCTCCCTGAGAAATCGCAGATCTGTGCTGTGGGGTCCCTGGCCCAGCTCTTCATGGCCACATGGGAAAGAACAGCTAGGCTTCAGGAAGCAGAGCACTGACTGAGTGCTCCCCTCCTGCGGGGCTGCTGAACAGAGCCTCTCAGGGACCAGGTGTCAGCAGAGACATGTAAAAGGCTACATGCAACCCCAGTCCCATGAAGACATGATCTCATGGGCTGTGAGTTGGGCTTTTCATTGAATAGAAACGGGAGCCTTTTAGATGGAGCCATGGGTTTTATATGATGGGACCTAGGTCCCATTTGGATGGAGGCACGAGTCATCCTTTGAATACACGCATAGATGCCGTTTAAGTGGAGGCCCAGGTCTGCAGGCTCAGAGCTCTACAGTCAACTTAATGTCCAGCTCCCTGGGCATCCATTCTCTTTGGACCAAGACTCACTGGTGGGCTGCTCACTAGCATTCTCATTTACTTTTACTTAAGTCTCATTCTTAACCCTCACACTGTCTGTGGTTCAGCACCAAGACACTGAGTGTAGAGCAATGCGATGTGTGATTACAAGGGGTTACAAGACCCCTTACCATAAGGGCCTGCTCTGTAGCTGCAGGAACTAGAGAAAAGGAGAGTAAACACAGATAAGGAAGAGAACTCACAAAAATCAACAAGAAAATCTCCATACAAGATCAAACAAGGAGTGCAGGTTAAATGGAATTGGCATTGCATTTCTTTGGTCACACTATACAGCTCTGGCTGGCGCTTAACTTGTTGTCAGCAATCCTCATGCCTCTGTCCCCCAAGTACTGGGATTATAGGTGGGCACTACCTTTGAAGTCACACCAAAAAGGTAAATATCTTCTTCACTGGACCTTTTCATGCCTGGCTCTTGTTATTGCAAGTGCTTTGTCTGTGTGGTCAACTATGCCTGGGGGATGATCCACACCAGCTGCCACCTCTCTCTGCCTTTCTCACATGGGTAGTGCTGGTAAAAACCTTCCTCTGTCCATGTGTCCATAACCACACTGGCCTTAAGGGGACGCCTTTCAAAAGTCCTGCCCTATATGGTTATGGTGGAAGCAGGTATTAGCCTGGCAGAGCTCAGGACAAGAGGGCCCTAAATTTGGACCTGGCTTCTGGCCCCCACTGTCTAGTACTGCAATCACAGACATAAGATTAGGTGTGTAGCAGGTCCTTCTTGCCACACGGGCCAGGGATGCCAAGGCCATCCCGGTTCTATCCTTCTAGAAGACAAACAGCGTGGGCCTCTAGGAACACGGTTGCCATAGAGCATGGTAGTGTCCCTCGCTTTTTCCACCCCCCTATCCCCCACTAATTGGGCACAGTGGCTGAGCTTGTCTTGAAGACTCCAACCTTCTCACACTAAGCCACTCAAATGAACTCTCGGAAGAAACCTGGAAACAGTGAGTGCTTGGGCTTCAATCCAGGCTCTGAGCTAATTGCTTTTTGGGCCCCGGATATCTGACTTTACCCCCTGGGCCTCAGTTCCAGTGTCTGCAAAATGGAGAAACAATAATAGTGCCTACTTCAAAGACTTTGTAAGGATTAAAGGAATTGTTACCACAGTGTGCTTTCCTATAGAGCCTACCACATAAAAGGCTTCTAAATTTGGTCTCAGAATTCTGAGGTACTGGTCAATACTCAGAAGCAAATAACTAAACAGATGGCAAGAATCAGCCTTTGGGAGAAGGCAGCCATGTCTCTAGTCTCAAAATCCATCAAGTGAAATGCAAAAGGTCCCCGCTACTCCCAAGCCTCTTCCTCTAGCCATTGGGTGCAGCACTCAGATGGGCCTCCACAGTCTGCTATGGTTCCTCTTGTAGGGTCCCAGGAATGTGTCACCACCAAAGTCTTTTAGGCTGTCCCGATCTCCCATCCTTCATATTTTCCCTTCATTATACTTAATCTGCCTGTCAGCATCTCCTACCACACCTGCTCTTTGTCTCACCCGGAAGCTATTTCTTAACCAGTCTCAGTTCCCCATCCCATGGCCCAGTGGTGTATATACTGGAAAGCAGGTACGCCCGTCGTAGGAACCAGCTTCTGGAATGATGGAGGAGGACTGACATGAGAGCTGACAAAGGACAGACAGACAGACAGACAGACAGACAGACAGACAGACAGACAGACAGACAGATAGAGACAGAGGACACGACTGCTGGGACAGTGGTGGGCTAAAAGTGGCTGAAGGGGGTGACAGAGCCAGAAGCCTGGGTAAGATGTTCTGAGCCACAGCTGAGACTGACAGGTGAACTTGGGAGATGCCTCTGGTTGACACAGGGTGGCAGGTTGAGACAGGGTGGCAGGTTCCCAGCACCCAGCTCTGTTGCCCCACATTGCAGAGGGGCAATCAATGTTTCCAGGAGGCTGAGACTTGCTCCAAGAGGTTCTGGGGGAATTCTCTCCTTTTCTCTAACTCCAATCTTTCTTCAACAGTTTTGTGGAGGTGTGATGAACATATCATAAAATGTAATGTCAATGTGTAGTGTGGTGGGTTTTCAGTAACTTTTTGGAGTTGTACAACCACTGTAATATCATTTTAGAACACTGCCCATTACAAACATGAGCCCCCGCCTCCCATTTCAGGAATCCATGAACTACTTTCTGTTTCCAAAAATTTACCCTTTCTGGATAATTTGTAAATTCGCTGTATTGTGTGTGTGTGTTTTTTTTTTTTTTTTTTTTTTTTTTTTTTTTTTTACTGTTGTTTCTCTCACATCTCATATACTTAAATTTTATCCATACCATAGTCCCTTTGTAATGTTGTGGGATAGTCCATTGAATGGATATACCACAATCTCCTTATCCATTCATTACTTGGTGAGCATCTATATAAATCCTACTGTGAACATTTGCATGCAAGTATTTCAATCTCTTAAGTAGCAAGAGGGGGTAGAATTGCTGGGTCATGCAGTAAATTTATGTTTAATTTAAGAGGCTATCAAAACTTTCCCAAAGTGGCTATACAGTCCTACATTGATAGCAGGATTGCACAAGACTTTGGATTTTTTTTCGAATTCCAAACTTCTGTGCATTCTAGTGAAGTACTGTGTTGTTGTAGTTTTGATTTGCATCTTCCTGCAGACTAATGATGTTGAACATTTTCCCATGGATATATTAATCATCTCTCATTTCAAGAAATGTCTATTTTGCTCATTTTAAATTGAGTTATTTGACTTCTTGTTCTTGCATTTTAAGTATCTTCATCTATTTTAACCACATGTTCCTTATTAGACATAGAATGGGCAAATAGATTCTATCATGGCTGGGCACTGTCTTCTGATTTTCTTAATGGTGTTTTCTGAAAACCCAAATTTTCATTTTATGGAATCTAATTCATCAAGCTTCTTTGATGTACTGTACTTCTGGATTCATAGCTAAAAAGTTACAATTTCTAAAGTTACATTTTTTCAATAGAACTTTCACATGTTTTATTATTGTTAATATTGTTGTTGGGGGTGGAGAAATGGCTCAGCAGTTAGGAGCATTTATTCCTCTTGTAGAGGACCCAGTTCCAATATGCAGCACCCACATATTGGCTCACAACCACCTGCATATCCAGTTCCAGAGGATCTCACACCCTCTTCTGTCCTTGGGCTTCTGCATACAAATGATACATGAACACACGCACACAGAATGTAAATAAATAGTTAATTGTTTATTATTATTGGTGTGTGTGTCTGTGGGCTGCAGCTTGCTTATATGGGTCAGAGGACAATTTTGTGGACTTTGTTGTTCCCTTCCACCTTTCTGTGTGATTGAGGAACCAAACTCCTGTTGTCAGGCTTGCACTACGGGTGCTCTACCTGCTAAGTCACCTCAGTGGCCCTCACAGGCACTTTGTGCTTTCCTATTTCTGTTTTGCTCTGATCCTTTCTGCATGAATATTTGTGTGTAGGAGGACGAGGTTAGGGTCTCAGGTTCTTTGTTTTGTTTTGGGTATTTTTTGTTGTTGTTTGTTTGTTTTACACATGTATAACCCCTTGACCCATATTCTCCCTTCTAGCACAGAGGCTGTCTCTCTGGATGATCTCCAACCATTGACATGACTGATTGCTTAGGCATCCCCAGCTGACTCAAGCAGGACAGAGGGCTACATCACTAACAGGCTCCAAGGAGAACAATTTGAGGGCTCCCCACCATGTGAGGGGCTGCAGGTCCAGATGATCACCCTCTCTTCCTCCTTCTTCCTCCCTCCCCCTCACTCCACCCCTCCCTCCATACCCCTCAGTGTGGCCTACCCACCATTCATACTCAGCAAGAACTAATAGCTGACAGTGAGACTGGGGGTTGATGGGGAAGAAGTAGGACAGTAGATTACTGCTGGCTGCATCTCTTTTCCAACCTCAGGTCTGAGAGGAGGAGTGGATGTCCTGTAAGCCACCACACCCCATTGTTAGTCAAATCCCTGTGCCTAAGAGAGCAGAGCATGGACTCCCTTGGCTCTAGCCACTGGTAGTAGAGATGTTGTGGTGGGAGAGAGCTCTCCCTCCTCTCAGAACCTCATCAGGTCCATGCAAGCATCAGATAAACGGATTTTCTCCCCAGGGACTGGAGCCACACGCTGACTGAAATGGGGAAATCAGGGCTATGAAACTAGAGGGCAGAGCACAGACAACAGCTCAGTGGCAAACCTGCTCATTAGGAAGCTGTTATCGATTCCCAGGCAATCTAACCCTGGCAGACAAAAGGGAAAATGCCAGCAGATTCTGGCAGTCTAGTTGTCTGAATTCCCCGACGCTGGTGCTGCCAGGGCACTGGCAAAGTGGCCCCAGCTCCAGGGAGGGTAGCAGTGGCAAGTGGAAGGCAGGGGCTACAAAGGTGTTACAGTCCCAAGGGGGAATCCCTGGTTCTATGGAGAGTGGTTGTGAAGCTGTGAGCCCAGACTTCAAACAATTTCCTGTGCCCAATTCCTAGACTTCACTGTTTCAGAAGCTATTAGATACCCCTACAAACCTTTCCTAATGTAATGGGCCACTGAAGTTTCCCCTAAGTGCCAGGAATAGACTAAGGAAAGCCCATAGAGAATTGCAAGTATTTTCACCAGGGCTCCTTTTGAGTAGCTGTCTGGACTGTGTGTAGTGAGTTATCTTGGAAGTACCATTTCACCCTCCTTGTGTACACCTTGCATCTGCCTTGCTTGACCCCTTTAATGTTGTTCGTGAAGCCTTTATAGGTAACTTGTAGTAGGAAGGAGACACAGCACTCCCACTTGTAAAGTTTGGAAAAGACCTGATATGAATTAGTGTAGGACCAAGCCTAGTGAGCATAGTGGCTCACATTTACAGTCCCAGTACTTGGGAGGATGCTGGAGCAAATGCATGAACTTGAAGGCCAGCCTGGGCACACAGAAAGTTCCAACCAGTCTTGGTTATAGCATGAGACTGTCTCAAAAAAACAATTTAAAGACCAGGACTTGAACAATAGTTCAGTTGGTAAAATCCTTGCCACACAAGCTTGAAGACATGAGTTAAGATCCACAGCACTACACAAAAGCCAAGAGCTAGGCATACATCTATAACCCAGCACTGGGAAAGAGCCTATGACAGGAATGTCCCCGGGGCTTCTTGGTCAGCCTGTCTAGTCAAATTAAGTGAGTGAGCTCTGGCTTGAGTGAGAGAGCTTCTCTCAGAAAGTGAAGTAGAGCCTGGTCAAAGAAATCATCCATTGTCTACCTCTGGCCTCGACATATATATATGGCATGTGTATGCCACACCAACTCTGACACAAACAGGCACATACACATACATGAACATATGTACACACACACACACACACATGCACATACACAAGTACACACAAATAAAAATAAGGCCACAGCAGAGGATTCCAGGGCAAGCAGGTTAGCAGGGTGACTCTGGATTGGTGACCAGTGTCTACCCAGGAGAGAAACACATCAGTTGCTTTCAGTAAAGAAATAAGTCAAGATCTAATTGCAACTGTTGTGTTCAGTAGCAGATGGGTAAAAGTATTCCTAACAGCAGGGACTGGGTTCTATTTACTCAATAAAACCCTAGAGTACTAAGGAAATATTTAAGGAATAGAATTAACCCTAAAACAAAATCATGCAAGGGTTTTGCATACAAAAATCTGGAGAACGAAAAGACTAGCAATCTGTGGAAAGTTCTCAAGTTGCATGTGTTCACTTCTCTACTCACTCAACAAGCCCCTACTCGTTGAAGCGCATGGTGTGTGCTTCAATCTGTGGAGTCACAGTGGCTCTTCTTCAGCGCATGGTGTGTGCTTCAATCTGTGGAGTCACAGTGGCTCTTCTTCAAAGAAGGGTCCTCCCTGGTCTAGGGGATGGAGGGTCCAACTCATTATTTTCAAAGTGATCATGTGAAATAATCAGGCATGTACCTGCTTTTCATTTGAACATGACCTCCACGATGGCAAATTCCTTCTGTTAATGGCTGGGGAGATGCCCCAGGGGGCAAAGTATCTGCTAATGCAAGCAACAGGATCTGGCTTGGGCTCTCGGGTACCCATATAAGAAGCTGGGCACAGGAGCATGTTTCTGCAACCCCAGCTTTGCGGAACTAGAGATGATGGGGGAATCCCCAGGCCTTGCTGACCAGTTAGTCTAGAAAAACTGGGAAGCTCTGGATTCAAGGAGACTTTGTCTCCAAAAAATAGCAGTTAAAAAGATAACTGATGTTGATCTCTGACCTCCACACATGCATTTGCAAATGCATACACACAATTATGTGCATAGGCAATAAACACATGAATAAGTACAAAAACAAAGATACTCCAGTTACTACATAAGGGAGGGATGGCAGCAATGGAATGTTCACACTTTGAAAACACTGATGGAATCCTGGATTCTGGGCCAGCCATAAGAATCATGTTCTCAGCATCTCAGACAGACAGACAGACAGACAGACAGACAGACAGACAGACAGACATGCTGTGGCTCCATGCAAGAAAATGAGGATGACATATTGTTTCCAAAGAAACAGCCTGCACCCCATGGAACCTCACACTTCCTCTTTACAGGAGATAGGGAGGCCCAGTGGGCATCACAGCCAATATTGCAGCTTGGCAATCCAGACCAAGACATGCTTTGTGGGACAGACAGCCTGGTTTCTTCAAGGGACAGATTTTAAGAAAATTCAATAGACTCAGAGAAGATATGGATTAAAAGGTACTCAAACGGTACAACAAGTCAATTTCGATTTAAGGACCTCTTTAGGAACCAGATGCAAACAAACAAAAACGAACAAATGAGACACTTGGGGAATTCCAAAGACTCCCTGCATATCTGATGGCAGTCAGGGATGGTTGTAAATTTTCTTAGATATGATAATGGCCTTGTGGTGATTTTCTCTAAAAAGCCCTTATCTTTTAGAGATACACTCTGAAATATTTACTGATAAAATGATATGATATATTGGATTTGCTTCAACTTAAGGGCAAGATAGAAATGGACTGGCCTTGGGTTAATAATTGTGAAGGCTAGATGATGGGAGGGAAGTGGCTTCGCTACTTTTGTGCATGTTTTAAATTTTCCATCCTGACTATACTTAGAAGTTTTTTGAATTATTACTAGATGGAAAGTATAGAGGATGCCATACAAAACCAGACGATGGGAGACAAAGAACTAGCCCTCTCACTGGAGTCTCCACTGCTCCGAAAGGTTGGGAAAAAGAAGATTGTCAATGCCTCAGCAAGAAAGCAAGAAAGTTTCAGACAGTGGTTTCCTCCATTGGAAATCAGACAAAGCTGGGCTGGAGATGGCTCAGTGGGTAAAGGCGCTTATCACCTAGCCAATAACCTGAGTTGAATCCCCGTGACCCATATGAGAGAACCCACCCCCACTATGTGTTCTCTGACCTCCATACACATGCATGACCCCACGCCTGCACACACAAAGAAAATAAAATAGATTCAATAAAACATTCTTTAAAAGAAGGAAAACAGGGCCGACTCAAGTAAGAAAGATGACCAAGGGGCCAGTCCTTTAGACTATAAGGTCAGAGAAAGTCAGAAGCAGTCAAGGGCATGCCTAGGACTGAGGTCCTGGGTCAGTGAGGGAGAGAGCTTGCTGACTAAGCATGAAAACTTGAGTTCAAATCCCTAGAACCTACATGGAATACTAGGTCTGGTCTCCTGAGTCTATAAGTCCAGCACTGTAGGAGAGGGAGGCAGGATGATTGCTGGGGCTTGCTGACCCCCAGCCTAGCTCCAGGTTCAATAAGGAACATTATCTCAAAGAAATAAGATAAAAAGTGACAGAGCAGAGCACCCAGTGTCCTCCTCTGGCTTCCATGCATGAAATACCCATACATGTACACACACACACTAAATAAATAAACAGACAAACAATAAAGGACCTGTCTGGTGGAAGCCGACAAGTGCAAAGGTCCTGAGGTGTGCTTGCTTATGTGAGGTGCCAGGACAGCAGGGAGGCTGGAGTGTCAGTAGGTTAGAGGGCTGGGCATGGGAGGAATCAGCCAGAAAACAGAGGATGGGAGAGCAATTTGGTTTTATCATAAACAGGACTGTTTTAAAGGTCAGTGGTTGGTTCATTGGTTCTCTAAGGCCAGCATCTGATGCCTGTGAGCAGAAGACCTTAGCAGAGACAAGGACAGAAGCAGAGATGCAACACAGTGCAGACTCTGGAGATAGACCCCTGGAATTTGTAGTTGGATTAAAAGCAGGGTGCAAAAGCTGTGGAGGAGTGGAATCAAAACTAACCTAACTTTGCCTAAGCTCAAAACTAGATCTGTGGTACTGCCATGCACTGTGAGGGTGAAAAGCACAGATCAATTAAGAGTAGGGTTGTGGAGGAGAAAGCCCAGAGTTCTGTATGGCCCACACTGTGTGTGAGATGCCTATCAGCCTCACACTCAGGTCCACCACCACATCTCACTCTGGGGCCTGTAGTTTCCCTTTGTGAAGGCGGGAAGAAGCTACACAAATTCTTTCACCCACTCAGCATATTCAAAGCCTATCTTCTTTAAGAGCCATTTTATTCCCAGTAAGCATCCACATGTCTTAACCTAGTCACAAGTGATCTTTCCCTTCTCTGGATTCCTGGATCTGTCTCTCAGCCTCATGTTCCATGGCTCTTCAGCTAATGCTGTGCTTTCCCAGACCTAGTCATCCCCCAAAGACTGCAGATGAAGCTGGCCTCATCTTTGGATCCAGTTGAAGGAAATGAACACTTGGAGGCAAGGCTGCCTTACATTCTGCCAGCAATCCTATTGAATTGTTGAAGACCGTGCCAAAGCCATGAGCCATGGCAAGGCCGAGTCACACCAGTACAGGAAGGCTGACCAAGTGGTCTCCTTGGCTCTTGAGGAGGATGGCATTCAAAAGTGCTCTACTCCTCCCCCCAAAACTTCCAGGCTGGAAAAGAGGCATGCTCCTCTGCCCTGGGATAGCTCCCATTGGTAGCTGTTCTTCAGGAACACTTCTTCCAAAACTCCTTTTCCTTGGCTCTGAGGGACCGCTCACTCTGGCAAGGCAGTCTGAAAGAATGGCAACACTTGGAGCTTGCACAACTAGTGACCTAAAGAAGGGTTTGCTTTGGCCCAAATTGTGAGATCTTTTTCTGCTCTTAATTGAATTGATTACCATTTGAGAGTGCACTATAAAGATTGGTTCATAATGGATGAAAGACCCAAATTTAAAAAGCTAAAACTACAAAATTCTTTGAAGAAAAACAGGCATAAATCTTCATGTCCTTGGACAGGGTAATGAGTTTCTCAGCGACGACACCAAAGCATGGCAACAAAAAGAAATAATAGGTAAATTGGATTTCATCGAAATCAAAAACTTTCATGCTTCAAAGGACACTATCAAGAAAGTGAAAAGACAAACCACAGAATGGGGGAAAATATTTGTAAATTATGTATCTGATAAGGCTGTACCAACCAGGGTGTGTAAAGAACTCTTACAACCCAACAATAAAAAGACAAATAGCTCAGTTTAAAAATGGGTGAAAGTATAGAATAAAAATCTTTGAAGATATCCCAACGGCCCCAATAAACACATGAAAAGACAGTCAACATCATTAAGGAAATGCAAATTAAGGCCTCAATGAGATACTACTTTGCATTAGGACGATGGATCTACTAAGGAAGGAAGACAGACAATAAAAGGACTGAGGGCATTGTTGGTGGGGATGCAATGACACCGAAAAGAAAAGGAGTTATCAGTTCTGGTAGCTAAGAATAGACTTAGAGTGTGACCCAAAACTTCCAGTCCCAGATATATACCCAAGTATCAGCATTATTTGTAGTAGTCAAAAATAGAAATAAATTAAATGTAAGTATCAGCATTATTTGTAGTAGTCAAAATAGCAATAAATTAAATGTCCATTCACTGATAAACAGATAAGATACAGGAGCTGTATACACTGGAATATTATTCAGTTGTGGAGAGGAATGAGGTAGCTATAGTCACAGGGTACCACCTGGATAACTTTAAAATGTGTTAAGTGAACAAAGCCAGTCACAAAAGGCCATGAATATATAGCTTCATTGATACCAAATGTTTGGAGTCACCAAATCCACAGAGATGTACAATAGATCATGGCTGCCAGGGCTTAAGGGTGCTGAAAATGATGAGTGGCAGGTTAATGGGCTTCTTTTCAGGGTGATGAAATGTTTTAAAATAAGATAGTGGAGATGGCTGCATGAGTTTATAAAAACACTTTAAAGGGTTTTTATTTCTTATATGTGACCCAAATCACCACAGAAGACTTGTGACAGGGTGTGAAGAACACTCTGGTACTACCCTCCCCCCCCACACACACACCCCAATGGCTTGCCTCTGGCTCTCTTCACTAATACACAATGCCATCTAGGAGCATAGGGGCACTGCATCTGAGAATCAGTGGTCAGATGGGCTCCTATCTCTTCCACGGGCACACTAATGCCACTGGGACATGATCAGGGTCACATGGTGACAGAGGCAGGCATGCACATAGTCTATATCTTCATATTTCAGAGTGTTGACAGGCGGGTCTAGCTCCTGTAGTCACTTAAGACAGCAGATGCTATTCAATTACTATATTGTCACCACCATCACCAAACCCATTACTAAGTGCATACCTGTCCCACCTAAAGCAGGTGGAGTTGTGCATCTCTATCAACTGGACACCTTGTGACAGGCAGGCTGTGCAGCAATCAGCCTCTAAGTCTCAGCAGGAGTAAGATGCTGTCTGCTTCACTCCCTTCTCTCCTGTCACTGTCACTACCACCCTTTCCTTCCTCTCCCTCCTGCTTTCTCCACTCTGTGTTTCTTGAATTGGTTCAAGCAGGCGGAGTTCACTTCTCGGGTAATGGCTAATTGGGAGACATGCTTGTAATAGTGTGAGCTGCCAGGGAGCAGTTCTGCAGGAGAAAACCGACCCCATGTCACAATATCCCGGGCAATGTGGTACTCAGGCACTCTTAGTGACACCTGAATTCTAAATGTCAGCTTAGCAGCCATGGAGCAGTAAATGATTGTGTTCCACTCAGAGGCTACTCCTTCAGTAATGATATTTCTCCTGCTTGTAATGTAAACCCGCTAGAAAAGCTGGACCTCGGTTGCTTGGTTCCTAGAACAGAATTAGGAGGGGAAAAAAAAAGCCACTGTGCATAGGGGACCAGCCTGATAGACACCATGCACAAGGTGCATAAGAAATGCTGGCTGATGCAACTAGCTTGGAAGGATCCACATGGTTTGATTGTCATGGACTTGAGTGGAGAGGATTGCTACCCCTCACACACCCCTTCTTTCCACTGCATTCTGCTCAGGTGTCACTGGGTATTCTTAAAGAAAAGCTTCCTGTGAGCCAACAAATCCGGGGAAGAATGTTACAGTGAATCATACTGAAAACCAGACTTGCTGGCCACTGTCACCATGCCTCTCCACTAAACTCCTGGAAGGTGAATAGCATACTGGACTACGCATGCTCTGGGGAGTGCTGCAGAGGATACCCACCAGGCATCCTGCATCAGTCTGAACAGAAACTGTCCCTGAAAAACCCATACACCGACCAGGAACCTGAACTCTGTGGAGCTAGGGGTGCTGTGGCAGGGCCCCGGGTGCCAGAGGCAGGTGGACGCATGAGGCGGTGACAGCCAACGCTGAAGAAACATGCTTAGCTTCTTATACTGGAGACTTGTGAGCAGTCCCAGGTGAAATGTTTTTAGAGTCTATGGCTTCACCCGGATTGGTGAGATGGGTAGAATAGATGAAGAAACATTCATAGGGGTAGACAGGTGCCTATTTCAAGAGGATAATATGGGCAAAGTCTAAGAGATGCCCTCCAGATGGCATTAATATCCCGAGGGAGTAGGAGCCCAAGATATTCCCCCAAGATCTGCAATGGTGGTAAAAGAAATAAAAATAAGCTAGCAACAGATCCCGGTGGGACCTGGCCCTCCGGTTCAGGGCCTGAAGATGTTCAGTGACAGCAAGGGAGTGACAGAAGAAAGATGAGAAAGATGGACAGAACCCGGTGTCTGACAGGCAGGCCACCATGCCCAGTCCCAGCACGGCCAGTTAGTAGAGGAGTTAGACATCAGTGTTGGGATGAGGGTGCTTCATTTACCCTCTACCACGTTCCTCAAGTGAAGTTACATGCAGAGAACCGAGGAAGAATGTTGATCCAGACAGAATGCACTAGCCCCACCCAGAAGACTGAGTGGCAGACAGAGCACACCAGCCCCACCCACAGGACTGAGTGGCAGACAGAATGCCCCACCCCAGAAGCTCAGGGCTCCCCTGATCAACACTACCTGGCTTTTCCAGGTTCATTTCTCTGTCTCCCAATCTGTGTGTCCAGCTAACATTTTTCATTTGGCCCAATCCTCTACCCACCCCCCATAGGTCTGGTCTCACTCCAGAGAACCACTGGCTTTGGAGGGGGCACATTGTGGGCAAAATCCAATATTTCGGTATGTGATTACTCTCTACAGCTGATCAAATGTGATTTTCCAGTTGAGAGAGAAAAATAAACTCACTAAAGAAAAAAGAATTAAATAGAAGCCACTCACCTAAAAGTCAAAGGATACCCACTATGGCCTGAGCAGCTGGGAGCTCCGTTGTCTGGAGTGCCCTGTGAAGGGGCACGCTTCTGTATATCTGTGCTACATGTGTAGACATCTACAAGCATGGCAGTGCACACATGCAGCGGATATGACTGTGGCCTTATGTAATGTGGCCACCACACTCATACTGAAGTCCTGGAAAGGCAACACGATGGATGGCTCTGAATAGATGGACAGGGGAGCCAGGCTCCAAGATGGCCTGGTCCTCTGAGGGAGGAAGGAGGCCAGACAGGAGGGAATTAGTCTTCTCCAGAATGGGAAAGAGAAGAGACAAGATGGGGGATTAAATAAAGAGCAGAGGCCAGAGGTGCTGGGGACGTTGCTATGTTAGTAACAAGCTTGAAGAGCCGAGTTTGACTCCTAGAACTCATGTTAAGAATAGGCTGGGCATAGGACATGCAGCTATAATCCCAGCACTGGGGAGGGGGAGACAGGTAGATTCTGTTTCTCTCTCCACTCCCACCCCCTTCCTCTCTCCCTCTCTCTCTCTCTCTCTCTCTCTCTCTCTCTCTCTCTCTCTCTCTCTCTCTCTCACACACACACACACACACACACACACACACACACACACACACACACTGAGGCAGAGAAAGAAACAAAGGAAGAGGGCCACAAGAAAGAAGAAGGGGACAGAACAAGTCAGTGACACAGACATAATGTGGCCCACTCACCACATCTTCTGGGTTCTAAGGAGCACCTGGAACTAGGAGTTAAGGCATTAGGGACCTAGGGACGTGATGACTGGCATTAATTGTTCAGGCACACCAGGAACTTCTTCTCAAAGGAGCAGAGAGTAGAGAGGGGAGAGGGAAAGGACGAAGAAGAAAGGAGATGCCTTGCTGTGCGGTCTCAGTGCTGGATGCTGGAGGCTCCAGGTCACCCTCTACCATGGAGCCCCACCCAGCTTTCATCTGGCCTCCCACTTCTGTTCTTCTTCCTTTAGTCCCTTTCCTATAAACAGTCCTCATGCAGGGTCTTCTGGGGGCACGGACACTCTCTAAAGTTACCCTGAGCAGCACATGGCACCTGGAGCTCCCATCTTTGCACCCATCTAGGAGCCTGCATTGGTCCCGCCCTCTGCCTAGCTCCCTCCTCCTCTGCCCAGGCCACCTGGTGGGGTGGAAACCAGATGTGAGGGCCTGAACACAGGTTCTGCTTTATCAGGGGGGTAACTGAGCAGGTCTAAAGGGGACTTCCAATCCCTCCACTCCCTCAGTCTGCGCAGGTGGGCGCAGAGCAGAGCTGGGAAGGGGCAGGTATCCCTGAATATTAGACACTATTCCAGGAGGCTTCTCCCAGAGCAGGCTCCCATCCTACCCTGCCTCCTCTATACTCAAGGCTCCCTGCTAGCAATTATCCCTGCTTGCACAGCCCAGCCTCCTGCCTTCCATCCACTCCCCCATTGCCCTGCCTGTCTCATCTGTGTCTGAGAGGGCTCCAAGAAACCCCAAGCATCTTTGTGTGGAAAATGCATTAGAAAGCATGAAGTCTATTGGAAATCTAATGAGACCAGAATAGAAAAAGAAAGACAAATTCAACTTCTTTCTCCCAGTGTTGGCTTTGATGCTGCTGCTTAGGGGAGCCTGGGAGTGGGCGGGGCCCTCTGTGCTCAGAAGTGCACTGGATGAAAGTCAGCAGACCTGAGTTCACCTTCATGCCAGCTCTGGTTCTTTGGTTGGGGGGAAGGGGGCGGGTAAAACCTAGCTTTGGGAGTAAAGCAGAGGGCATTTCATCTCCTGCGCCTGTAATGGGTTCTCCCAGATTTCAAAATCTCACTGAGGAGCGTGACTAGCTCCCCTGCTGCGGAGGGAGCCCTACCTTCTTCATGCCCAATAGACAGAGCTAGCCCTTTAGATCTGCCGAGAGGAACTTGATGCTCTTCTGTTTAAGCTTATTGGCCCCACGGTCATAAAACAACCAGCAGCCTGGGATACTTTCTGAGGGTAAGTTGTATGATTGGTGAACTACCAGAGTGGAAATTTTCAAGCCACAGCAGAGGGTGGGGTGGGAAACCCCAGATTGGAAGAGACCCAGAGAAACGCCATGATGTTACCTACACCCCTGTACTCTGGCCTTCAGAAAGGAGTCCAAATAGGGAGATAAGGAAAGAGCCTCCCTAGATGCAGGATGGAAGACAGGCCACTCCTTGGCCTGCCTGCAGTAGATGCCTGTACTAGTCACCCTACCTCAGACCCTGCAGAGGAGGCTCACACACAGCCCCTAAGACAACCACCTGGACAGTAGATGTCTATCTCCACAGTGTGAGGACAGACTTCCTCTATGGGTATGACAGGCTTATGTCAGACCTTTACATACATGACCCTAGTCATCTAACATTCCTGTAGACAAACAAGGATACACTGTGGCTTGCTCAGGACAAGGAATTATCAGGACGACGTTCATGACAGTCTCTATCAGAAGCCACGGAAGGTACCCTGGCCTTCTGCCAGCAGAGTGGATGGCTAGGTTGGCAACAGAATGGCTCTACTCAAGGTGGACCACTCACTCACAGGGTGGCTTTAGTGGACTGGTCACTAATCTGCACCTCAGTGTTCTCATCAGAAAAATGGAATGAGAGTTAAGGGACCAACTCCATGAGGTCACAGCTGGAAGCAAGCATGCAATTGCAGGGAAAGGACTGAGCCCCTAGAGAGTACTTGGGAGGAGTGAGCCAGCATTGTGGTTGAGAGGATCCCCAAATATATAACTCAAAGGCAGGCTGAGATTTAGGTCCAATATGTTCTTTGAAGTGTTGTGCACAATCATTTTTGGAAAAACAGATACAAACCAAATGTCCAATGTTAGAGAAATTGTTCAGCAAATGGTATAATAATACCCAAAGGTAGGCAGCCAAATGGGCAGCCAATAAAAAGAAGGTCCTGGATTCTGTTTTCCATATCAACATGCCTAGAAAAGACTGTTGCGTCCAAAATATCATCAACTAGATAAAGAAACTACAAGGGAAAGCAAACACACCAAAATACCAACAGAATTGTGTGCGTTCTGTTGCCCACTTCTTTATTTTATTTAACGTCTCAGATTTTTGGACAGGAGACATCTGTTAATTCCAGACTAACATTTTAACTTACTTAACCTGAAATAAAAGCAAAAGCAGGTTAAGGGGAGAGGAAAGCATAAAGATAAATACTGGCCTTTGGAAGAAGCGCCTCCACCAAGGGGAAACACACGGATGGGATGAATCCCATGCAGAAAGGGAAATCGAGACCTGCGATAAATCTGAGTTTATGAGGAATGAATATGCAGTGTTGGTGAAAATTGTGTTGTGTCTGGAAATACGATAAATGTGTATATGATGTGAATCTCATAATACATCTGCAAGCTCACACCAAGAGGTCTCTATGAGCTGTCTCCAGGTGAGCTGGGCCATCCAGCAATGAAGGGGTTGCGCCTGCGCTTGAGGCAGCTGCCCTCCTCATCCACTGGGGTGCAATGCCTTTTGAGGGCCAGGCAGGCACAGTGAAGCCAGGCACTCAGCATGCAGAACCCCTTCCTGGCATGTATCAGAGCACTCTCAATTTCTCCTCTCTCTACCTGGTTTTCCAGCTCCCTAGGAAGCTGCATCTCATTTTTGTTCTGCCCCGTTCTGCTTCAGCTCCATGTCAGGCCCCATTCCTCTGCCACAGACCCAGAATTAAGCCCCAGGATTAGGGCTCAAACAAGAAAAGAAATGGTCACTGACTAGGAACAAATTGCATGCAGCGCCTTGTTCAGGGACCTGGGACCCAGCACTGACACTTGCCTCCTTGGACACAAGGAACCACGTATTTGGTCATAGACAGCGTAGAAGCACCGTGTCTTGAATGATGAGTAGCGTGACTGGAAAATTATTTTATAGAACTGAACTGGTCAAAGCAGAGTTTTAGGGAAACAGAACATCCCATCCTCCCTTCTCCCTCTTCTTACTCTTCTCTCCATCCCCACCGCATGCACTGTGGTCCGTGGCTATTTCAAAAGATATTAGGGGCCCTGCAAGAAGACTTTAGAAAGAGAGGAAGCTAAAGAAAGTCACTGTTGGCACAGTCCTTTTGTCTTTGTGAGGAATCGGCCATGTGTACAACCTCAGGTGCCGTTCCTCAAGATGCTGGTTTTTCTTCACCTTGCCTTTTGATACAGGCTGTCTTTCATTGGCCTTGAACTTGCCAGTTCAGCAAGGCTGGCTGTAGTAATCCCAGGGATCTACCTGTCTTTGCGGCACTCTCTATGTACCACCATGACCAGTTATTTTGTGGGTAGATGTGCAAGTCAAGTCCTCACGCTCACATGGTGATCGCTCCATCACTGAGTCACCTCCCCAGCCCAGTTTTCTTCTTTTGTAAAATCAATACTTTCAACTGACTAAGCCCCACCCACATTGTGTAAGGTCATTTGTTTCAGTCAAAGTCTATTGATTTACACGTGGGTCTCACATAAAATATGCTTTCATGGAAACATCTAGAGTAGTGTTTGACCAAATATATGATACTGTATCTTGCCACATTGACACAGGAAGTTAGCCACCACCCCACTATTATATTTTTATGAGATAGAAAGATAATCTTTGGCAATACCCTGCTTTGGCCTAGAACTGGCAAAGCCTACACTCAAATTCAAACCCTGTGAGCAAATGCCATCTTCTTTTCACTCTTCTCCCTTTAATCAGAAGTAAGCAGATGCCGCTCCTGGTTTCCATTTCTCTGACTTGCCTTTTACTCTGCTCCAGAGGTTTCCAGAGCATAGCTCAACTCACAGGCCATCTTGAAAAAGACATCCATCATGATGACCAACTCTGAAGCATTCCTAAAATTACTCTCCCCACACACACCATGGAACCAGGGACTATCCCAGTACATGCACTCAGTGCCCCATTTAATACTCTGACCTTTCACAGAACAACATTATGATGACGTCCTTTGTGACTGGGTCTGACTATTGTTCGGCTCTCTCCACAAGAGTCTGAGGCTTTCCTTCCAAATACCTAAATAGAACCAATCCTTGCCTCCCTGAGACAGATTAACACTGCCTTGGCAGACGGCATGTGCTCAGCCCTGAGGTTGGCCCATTAGTATATAACCTATAGAAACAGCATAACCATATGGTTAAAGGAAAAAAAACAGTCATCTCTTCCTGATAAGACCTCACTTTTCCTGTTCTATCCTCCACCAGAGGATGGGAGTGAAAGATGGTCTTATTATAAACATTCAGAAGTGATTTGAGAAGTGACAGAATCTTTTAGAGCAATGAGGTGATGCATCCAGGCGCCTTCTCTGCTGTTTAACTTCCTGACAGGAGGCCCAGAACGTGTGGAAATTGATTGTCCTGTACAAAGTCAAGTAAATAAATAGCAATGCTTAATGCAATCATTTTCCATATTGCCTCATCAAAGCCCACACAGTCAAAGCCATTTATGAATTCCATAGGTCCCTCCTGTAGTCACCTTTTCAGCATGCCGCCACTCTCAAAGATGCCTTGAGGTGGGGAGAAATAGGAGAAGAGGTGCTAATCAATCTTGAAGCTATGATCGGAGACGATTTGGAAGGAAGACAGCTCGTTGGAGCCATTCCTAAATTCAGGTAGGAAACCTCCCAGGCACTGAGTCGTTAAGAGAATCATAGGAAGAAAGATGGGAAATTTATCATTAGGAAATAGCATTTCTGGATCCTTTATGTTGCTTTATTTTTTTAAAAAAATGAAAAACAAAACAAAACAAAGAAAAGAAAACAACCAACGTTGGAAGGTGGTTAGGACCCTAACTCAGGGTAAGGGTAAGCTGAACTGTCCCTGCCAGTAGAGCTTGTTGGGTCTCTTATTTCCCTTCCTTTCAGCCATTCTCGAAATGAAGATTACAGAGTGCTGGAAAATTAAGGATAGATACATTCTTAGCTGGGGCAGAAGGATAGACATCTGAATTGTTCTAGAACATGAAAAATGTAGGCAGTGGAGGTGGCTCAGGGGTAAGGTGTTGGACACACAAGTGTGGGGACCTGAGGTCAGATTTTGAGAATCCACATGAGGCCTGGTCCACTAGTGCATGTCTATGATCCCAGTGCCTCTACCATGAAATGGGAGACAAACACAGAATCTCAGAAGTCACAGGCTGGCTAGCCTGGTGGAGGCTGAAGTTTCTTGTGTCAGAGCTGCTCGGTCCCAAATACTCAGCATCCGCTTCCCAAATTACCACACAGAGGCTTCCAAATTGCTTCCAAATGCTTGACCAATGGTTCAGGCTTATTAACTAGCTCTTACATTTTAAGTTAACCTATATTCCTTATTTACTCTCTGCCATGTGGCCGTTCCCTTTCTCAGTACTGTATGCCCATCTTGCTCTCTCCATGTCTGGTTATCGACTCCTGACTCCGCCCTTCTCCTTCCCATCATCCTTAGTTTGGTTGCCCCACCTATACTTCCTGTCTGGCTACTGGCCAATCAGCATTTTACTAAACCAATTCCAGTGACAAATCTTTGCAGTGTAAGAGGATTATTCCACCACAGCCTGATGTATGTACTTATACCAATAGCAAGAGACCCTGTTTCAAATATGATAGACCTTGAAAAGCAACATGTAAGATTGTCCTTTAGTTACTCATGTAAAAAAAAAATACACACATACATACATTATAAACATATTCACAAAGATGAAAATACTGAAAATATAATATGGCAAAATAAATGTATTGGTATTTTCAGTATTCTCACAAATAAATGAGTCACACTTAATTTCAAGGTCAGCTCTCAAATCAGTCAGTATATAAAACAAAAGCACATAAGGGAAGCTCTCCACCATCCATCCATAATAGATTGCTTTTACCTCTTTATTCTCTCTGAAGTTATACTTCAAGTTCAGAGAAAAGCAATATCATGGACTAAGGGGCAAGCCAGACGTTGCCCTTTGTCAAGTTACTTAGCAGTAGCAGAAACATAAGATTCAAAGACAGAAGTTAGTTCATGAACCATGATTTCCTCATGGGCAGAAAGCTAGGCTTAGTCACCTCTGTTCTCAAGTAGAACCTGAGTCAAAGTCTGTGCTCAGGACAATCTGATGGACAGACAGATACTCATTCCTTTATGAGCATACTTTAGTGTATAGGGGTTCTAAGTCATGGCTCCCCAAGTACCTGGTGTTCCTCTAATGTAGAAATGGAGTCTAGGCCTTCCCTAGCATTTAGACACTGAGGGTGTTGGAAAAAATTTATATGATAGCCTCTATATTGTGATCTTTACTGAGCAAGGCCTCCAGAAACTATGTGCTTTCAATTTCTGTCTCTTGAGATCCAGCCACCATGGTATAGAAGGAAAGGATAGGCATGGTTGTTCTAACACAGCCCCAGTTGACTTCTTAGCTAACAGCCAGCAACACCCCCAGAACTGTGAGGGAAGACGCCCTCATGATTACCTCAGATCAAGCAATCAACTGAAGGAAGTTGTCCGAGGGCTAGTGAACAAGAAGTGTTGAGCTGAGCCCAGCAACCTCCCAGAGGCATGGCAAAGAATCATGGTACTACTATTCTTCCCACTAATGCCCGTGTTTCATAACATATCATAGAAACAGACTAAATGACTAAAACTGTACTAGGAATCAAAGATTTAGACAAGGCAATTCTTTTCATAACAGCAAAAATAAGATCTAATCAGATTTCCATCTAACTTCACTGCTGAACCTGAGAGCTGCCTACTGGTGGGCAAGAGGAAGCATAGACAGTTATACTAAATGGTGTACTACTACATCTAGACCCCAAAGATCCCAGGACATGGTGATCAGAAGTGCCTTCTGTAGACTCATAGTAGATAGCTGGCGTCAGTATCCCCAAGGAAGCAAAGGGCTATAATGCTGAGCTCCTTTGGTTTCCATGGCTGCTAAAAATGTGTGCTTGGTAATAAAGTTTACATTGAAAGCAAGTAAACATGAACCAAGTAATGGCTGGGCACATGAGCTGTTCCTGTGACGTACAATATGATGAGAAGGTACAAAGTTGGAAGAAGCAGAAGCCTCTGGGATCCACGACAGTGTGACACTTCATGGCACACAGGACTGAATCCCCACATATTAGAACAGAGTGGTGAATGTGGTAGCAAGTTGTCCATTTTGCCCCTTCTACTCCACAACATCTGCTCCAAGAGAATTATCAATCTGCCACTGTTGTCATTTGGAGCTGAATGCCTTGTTTTGGGGGAGGGGATATCCTTGCTTTGTGGAGTGATGAACAATATTGTATCTTCCTATGATTATCCAATATACCTTCTTGTTATTATGTGTGTCTGGGGCAGGGCATGCATGTGTGTGGAGATCAGAGATGAACATTATCTTCCTTGATCACTCTCTACCTTGTTTCTTGAGACAGGGTCTTTCTCTCTCTCTCTCTCTCTCTCTCTCTCTCTCTCTCTCTCTTTCTCTCTCTCTTTCTCTCTCTCTGAACCTAGAGCTCACTGATTTGGTTAGATTGCCTGGCCAGTAAACACCATAGATACTCTTCTACTTCTTCAGACCTAGGATTACAGACTTGTGCTTCCATACACAGCCTTTTCACTTGGCTACTGAGACTCAAACTCAGGCCCTTATGCTTGTGCGACAGGCATTTTACTGGTTAAGCTATTTCCCAACCTCCAACCTTCCAGTTTTGAACATCAACATATTTCCAAAAATAAATGTTTGCTAAGGGAAGATGAAAAGGTGAAGGAATGAATGAGTGGATGAATGAATGATAGCACTGGAGGCATGTATCAGGCCCCTGAGTTCTGGGGGCTTAGTGCTGGAGGAAGCACTTAACTGGTCAGCCAGTCCTACAAAGGTTCTGAATCCCCAATGGCTCTTGCTGGCTGTGCAGTTTGATGCTTTTCCAATTAGCAAAAGGACTTGCCGATGCCAGTGGACCTTGAATAGGGTCACAGGAATGGGTCCGCTGATAAGCCAGGCCTGTGAGTGTGACACCAGGAAGTTCATGCACCTGTCTGCCAAGGCGCTGATTCAGTCTCTTTGTCAAAGTCTCGATTTGGAATGACAGGCTCTCACCTTCTGTCTCCCCAGCTGCCATCTGCAAAGGTCACTTGCTCTAATTTGCTTGGCAGTCCTCCTCTTTTGACCCTTCTCAAAACTGTCACTCCTCTTCTTCTTATTCCAACCCCATCAAGGCCTCTCTTATTTTTTGTGGGGGGGTCACTAGTCTGTTGTGAACTGTTCCACACTAGGGTGGGTTCAGTGAGGCTTTGAAAATAAAGGTCAACAGATTTTCACGAAGGAGGGGAGAGGAAAAGAGGAACCTTGGGAACCTGGCTCACACTGTCCTTCCACGGATTTGTGTGTCTACCCCCTCTGACTCAGCCACACTCACTATCCTGAGCTTAAAGCCACCAAATGTGGGCTAGGGTTATGCCTGCAGGCAAAGAGAGAGTTAGGTAAGACAAGCAAACACCACATAACCTAATCTTCCTCCTTTTAGAATAAGGGACACACTACTTTCTAAGTGTTTAGGCCTCTTTGTTAAGCACTGGACAGTGGCCTCACATGACCTGTCAGCAGCCCATGGAGTCAGCGTAACAGTCTCCAGGACTGAGGAGAATAAAAGACACTTCAAGGTCCTTGAACTTTGGGGACTCAAGGGTCTTCTGGGGGGCTTGCAGAGTTACAGATTGTCTGCCCCTGATGTTTCAAACTTAGGAGGTCTAGTCTGGTGTCAGGAAATCAACACTCCTCATCCAGATTATTAGTACCTTAGAATAGAAAGCCACCAGTTCACTAGATCAATACCAAGAGGCAAGCCTGGGCAGAAACTACACACCTCTGGTATCAGAACCTAGGGTCTTAACTTGGTGTTTTAGGTAACCCTGTAAGCCAGAAGATCTCAATCTTCACAGACAGAAAAATGATCTAACATCTCACTCATTAAATATTTGTCAAGCATGGCCCACTTGCCCAGCCACATCCTTGTTATGATGACACCAACTAAACTGAGAAGTCATCTTTAAGGAGCACTATGGCCAGCTAAAGACAAAGCACCTACAATACTGTGATAATGATGGCAATGAAGTACCAGCACATCCATAGTTTAGACAGAATGGCAGTCTGTTCTTTGAGGAGTCCTCAAACTCCTTTTGTTTTCAGGGCAACTTTTGACACTTGAAATTTTTTGAGGATGCTAATAATTGATTTGTTGCATAGTAACACACACAAAAAAAGTTTTAATGAGCATAGTTTCATCTTCAAAAATAGCCTGTAGCGTGTTATGCCCGTGTCAGCCGAAGAAGCTGGGTCTCCGTTGCTTCAGCACTCAACCTGATGCTATGTTACCTTGATTGAATTAAATGAGGGAAAGTTACCTGACAGACGTGCAGTGATGTCACACAACTTGGTGAGTTAAGGTAAAATATGGGATCTTATATTTAACAGATGAAATATTTGCATTGTTACATTTTTAAAACCATCCATTCATTTTGAACTTTGATAGATTTTTTTCTGCATAATTCAGTTCTAGGTCATGTCATAAATACCACAACTGAATTATGCAGCTCTTCTGAATGCTGACACATGAAATCATAAAACTATAGGGCTGGGCTGTGGCTTAGTTGGCAAAGTGCTAGCCTGTGCCTGGCACAGGTCAGGTAGCATGTTTGATTCTCAGCCCTGCATAAACTGGGTACAGTGGATCGCAACTCTAACTCCAGCACTTGGGAGATAGAACCATGAGGATCAGAAATTCAAGGTCATGCTTGACTATATAGAGAGTTCAAGCTCAGTATGGGCTACATAAGACCCTGTCACAAAAACAAAATTATATTTGTCAGAATGACCCATTAAATAACAGGTACTTATTAAGTTGACTGAAATAAAAACTTTTATTTTAAATCTCAAATTCAATCATTGTCAGCTCTCATAATGAGGAGCCCTTATTTTTATTCCCAAGAAGTGATCTGCAAATTGGAATAGTGTGTGTTTTATTGTTCCTTCAAGTAGAAATAATATCCCAGTGCTAGGGAAACAGCTCCAGTAGTTATGAGCTCTTGTACAAACAGGAAGACCCGAGTTCAGACCCCCAGGACCCATGAAGAGGGCAGGTGTGGTCACATGGCTACCTATAATCCCAGAGCTGTAGGGGCAGAGACAGGGCATTCATTGCGGCTTCCTTCCACCAGCACAGCTCCGGGTTCAGAGAGAGACCCTGTCTCAAAGGAGTAAGTTAGAAAATGATAGAGCTAGCTAGACACCAGACATTCTCCTCTGGCTTCCACACATGCATGTGCAGGTGTTGGCAGGCACACACACACACACGCACACGCACACACACACACAGAGAGAGAGAGAGAGAGAGAGAGAGAGAGAGAGAGAGAGCAAGAGGGAAAGAGGGAGAAAGAGGAAGAGGGAGAGAGAGAGTGTGTGTCAGAGAGACTGGTTCAGTTGCAACTCAAGTGCTCTGCTGAGACAGCCAGGGTACTCCAATATGCAGCCGTGGCCCTTTATCAGCACTTAGCATTTCATCATATAGAAAAATAAAAGCTCCAGGGTGAAGATTTTATAAAAATTACCAACTTTGACCCGTTCATCGAGGAAATTCTTACATGAGAGAGCCTTTTATTATATCTTATTTTATTTTATCTGAGTGGCAGGAGGCAGAGGACATGACGACCACCAGGACACTTGGGTGCCACTAGAGACTGGAACCCAGTTACCCAGCAGCCAATTTCTTGCACTATCCACACAAATACAAGCACAGTGTCCTCAGGACCTCCCGAAGGCTCTCTGGGCCTGCTGTGGAGCCCTCTTTCATAACCACAATGCTTTAGAAGCATTAAATTCCTTTGCATTCCTCAGGCATGCCCCGGACAAACACTTAGCTTGTTTAATGCCTCAAAATATTAAAAGCACAAAGGTCAAAGTGGGGGAGAGAAATACATTTAGGGAAAACCCATTTCTATACTGTAATGCACGAGCTAAGAATATAGTCAAATTAAGCAGGGTCTTAATTTAGCTTAAATGGCATTACTTTAAAAACAGCCAAATGTGTTCAGACATTACAGACCTAATTAATATGTTTTCTGGTAATAATCAGTACCATTTATCAAACACTCATGAAGGGCTAGGCATTGTGCAGAAGACCTTTGCCTACATTATCTTGTTTGATCTTTTCAACAACCCTAGGAAACAAGCACAATTACCTGAATTTCCCAACTCAGGGGTGGGGGAGTGAAGGGAAGTACCCCATACTAATCAGGATTGATACAGTAGCAGATCTGGGACTGAAACCTTTAGTTCTGTTGGATCTGAAAGCTGTGTGTGTGTGTGTGTGTGTGTGTGTGTGTGTGTGTGTGTGTGTGTATTTCTATGCATATGTGTATATACATGCATGTGCATGTACATGCATGTGCACCTGCATTTACATGTACACAAGGGTGTTCATATGTGTTGAGGCCAGAGGAAAACCTATGGTGTCATTCGTTACCAGCTGTGGTGATTTGAATGAGAATGCCCCCCCATAGGCACACATATTTGAATGCCTTTTCTGTAGTCGGTAGAACAATTTAGGGAGAATTAAGAAGTGTGGCCTTAAAAAAGGCTGAAAGGCACTTAAGGAAGTGCTCAACATCCTTAGTTATCAGAGAAATGCAAATCAAAACAACTTTGAGATACCATCTTTCTCCTGCCAGAATGGCTAAAATTAGAAACACCAATGACAACTAATGCTGGAGAGGATGTGGAGAAAGGGGAACACTCCTCCACTGCTGGTGGGAGTGCAAAATCGTACAGCCATTTTGGAGATCAGTATGGTGGTTTCTCAGGAAAAAGGGAATTAGTTTACCACAGGTCCTGGCAATTCCCCCCTTAGGAATATACTCAAATGATCCACATCCATGCAACAAAGACATATCTGTTCAACTATGTTCATAGCAGCACTATTTGTAATAGCAAGAACCTGGAAGCAACCTAGATGCCCCTCAATTGCAGAATGGATAATGAAGATGTGGCACATCTACACAATGGAATACTATTCTGCAGAAAAAAATAATGGTATCTTGAAATTCGCAGGCAAGTGGATGGCACTTTAAGAAACCATCTTGAATGAGGTAACCCAGTCACAAAAAGAGGAACATAGTATGTACTCACTCATATATGGATTTTAGACCTAGAGCAAATGATCACCAGCCTATAATTCACACCACCAGAGGAACTAGGATACATGGTGTATTCTAAGAGATTCATATAAAGTCCCTCACAGAAGCGGGAAGGGACAAGTCCCCCAGAGCACAGGGGAAGTGGGGGGGCAGTGAATGGAGAGAGAAGTAGGAAAAAATGAGAGGGAGGAAAGGAAAACACGTGCAACCAGGAAGATTGAGCCTGGTTAGGAATAGAAGACAGGAGAGAGAGGGGAGAGACAGACAGAGATAGAGATAGAGATAGATAGATAGATAGAGAGAGAGAGAGAGAGAGAGAGAGAGAGAGAGAGAGAACATAAAATAGGTAGCCAATATTGGTTTGAAGAGAAAATTGAACCCAAAGAAAGGTCTAGAGAACTACAAGACTGCTGCCAACTAACAATTTGAGCAACCGAGGAAAGGCTACCATAAATGCCCTTCCCAGATAGTGAGATCAACAATTAACTTATCCATGGAGCCCTCATCTAATACCTGTTGGAAACAGGAGCAAACACCTATACATAAACACTGAGTAGAACTAGAACCCAGATGCAGACGGAGAGGACAAAACCAGGTGGCAGAAACACATAGAGACAGCAGACCTGAACAAAGAGGAGCTAACAGGCCCCCAGACTGATAGCTGGGAAGCCAGCATGGGACTGACTCAGGCCCCGCTGAATATGGGTCTCAGCCAGAAGGACTGAGCAGTCTAAGGGACCTCAGACAGTGGAACCAGGATGTATCCCTGGTGCACAAAAGGACCTTGTGAACATATCCCCCATGGAGGGATAACTGCCTTAACCTAGAGACAGGAGAGAAGCCCTAGTCCCTACTTCACATGACATGTCAGATCTACACGATCCCCACCTGGATGGCATTCCCCTACATGTGGAATTGGGGTGGGGGGATGGGAGGGGAGGGTGGTCAGGGTGCATGTGAGGGGGCAGAGAGGGTAAAAGTGAGTGAGTGAGGATGGAAGGATGGAGGGAGAACTGGGATCGACATGTAAAATAATAAATTAAATTTAAAAAAAAAGAAGTGCGGCCTTGTGGGAACCGGCTGTAAGATTTCAAAAGCCCATACCACTTCCAGCTAGTGCCTCCCTCACCGCCACTCTCTGTCTGTGCTTGTTGGTTAGATATAAGCTCTAAGTTACTGCTCCAGTGCATGTCTGCCAGTCTGGTGCCCTGCTCCCCACCATAAGGATCATGAACAGCATGCTCTAAAATCGCAAGCCCCAAACGAAATGCTTTCTTTTATAAATGTCCTTGGTTGTGCCTGCCTACCTGCTGTCATGCTGTTCATGGTCTTGTCCCCTGAAACTAGGAGCGAGCCACCAATTAAATGCTCTTTTCTTGTAACTTGTTTCAGTCATAGCATTTCTTCACAGCAATAGAAAAGTAAATACACTTTCAGTTTGGTTTCTATTGCTGGGATAAGACACCATGACCAAAAGCAACTTGGAGAAGAAATGGTTTATTTCAGCTTACCGTTGTAGCCCTTCATGAATGGAAATCTGGGCAGTAAACTCAAAGGCAGAAACCTGGAGGAAGAGGTAGGAACTGAAGCAGAGGCCATGGAGAAAGGCTGTCTACTGGTTCAGTCCTCCTAGCTTGCTCAGTTTGCTTTCTCCTGAACCACCTGCCCAGAGGACAGCACTGTCCATAGTGGGCAGAGTCTTCCCGTGTCACTAATTAATGAAATGCACTACAGGCATGCCCATAGGCCAGTCTGCCAGAGGCATTTTCTCACCTGAGGTTCTTCTTCTCAGATGACTCCAGCTTGTGTCAAGCTAACAAACAAACAAACAAAACTAGCTAACACACCTTGTCTCTCACTGGCCTGGAACTCCCAAGTAGGCTCGGCTGGCTGGCCAGCAGGCCCTGGAGATCTGCCTGTCTCCACCTCCTCAGCTTGGGAATTGTATGCACACCACTATGAAGGAATTTTGGGGGTGTAGGCTCTGTGGATTGAATTCAGATCCTGGTACAAGGACTGTACCAACTGACAATTGCAGTAGCCCTGAAGCTATGTTCTTAACCTCTGCTCTGCTGCACACTGAATCCTGCTAACCCCACAGTTCATGCTGAGACAGCTCTGTGTGCAGAGGCTAGATACTGTCATTATCCACAGGGACTGGTCCCTTGGTGGATGCAAGGAGGGCTGCTCATCTCCAGGAAAGCACAGCTTGGTCACACTTGCACACCATTCAGGAGATGTTTGTTTGTTACAGTGACGATGGTATCACAGGCTCCCCACAAACCATCCTGCTTGTGACATAAACAGAAATCCCTGCGCCTTAACATCATGGGAAGGTATAGCAAATATTGGTGGCTCTCTCTCTCTCTCTCTCTCTCTCTCTCTCTCTCTCTCTCTCTCTCCCTCCCTCCATCCCTTCCTCTCTCCCTCCCTCTCTACTCATTCCCTCTAGTCATCTGAAAGTGAGCCAAATTCCATTTTAATTAGAATCAATTTCTTGATGAATTCACTGCTTGGACATGCATTATACAAACTCTACCTGTCAATCAGCTACTACCCTACTTGCACTCAGGAGCCCTGCCTTGGTAGTTAAACCACGGACGAGTGAGGAGCTCAGAAGATACCATGAGAGGGCGTGGGATGGAAGTCACAGGAAGCCAGCACTGCTTGGCCTGGAGCCTCTCCTGTACTGACTGTTTACATCCAGCACCAGGGAATAGTCACATCAGCCACTTCCTGCTTCTTCATCCCCAAGCACTAACTCAAGAAAGGACTTGTGAGTGATCTAAGGCATGACAGTCTGGCTAGCATGAAGATATGTTCCAGCCAGAGGAGGATAAAGTTCTTTGGAAACAAAAGACTTCCATCAAAAGAAGCCATGCCGAGAATGCCTATATGAATGATGGAACAGGACTTTCTAAGGGGGAAGCGAGGGGCCGTTGGAACAAAGTCCTCAGGCCATCCACAAACCAGATATAGAGACAGGTGCCTCCCCAGCCAGGGTGATCAGGAAGGGCCTCTATAAGAGGCCAGATCAGGAGAGATTATGTGAGAGCCTAGGGAAGGAGGAGAGCCTAAACTGGCGGGTCCTCAGTAATGCCTCATTCTCAGAAGGCACCATGCATCCTGGAGGGGATGTCTCGCTCTAAGAGAGACCACTGATATTATGGAGAGCTCCATTCTGGCCTCAGCTTACTCTTAATTACTAACTCTCTGTTGTGGGATCTCATTCTGCCTATAGACTTGGGTTACCAGCCCTAGGGTGTGTTCTTGAATTTATTAAGGTGTGACATAAAAAGACAAACTCAGAGAGAGAGAGAGAGAGAGAGCGCAAAGCAGACACTGATCCCTTTGCCTTCACCCAGCTGTTCTGCTCAGGAGCACCAACCCTGCCACCTCTCTGCTGCTTGGATGGACTCTGACCACTCCAAGCTCCAGTGAGAGCAAGGGAGTGAGAGAGCCCTTCCCCTCCAGTTTATCAGCTGTCACATAGCAGGCAAGATCATGCCTAAGGCTGGTACCTCAAGGCTACAGGCAGAATGAGCTCCCACAACAACTTTCAAAAGACAAGGGAGAAAATTATCAAACTCTAATTAGGGGCTCAAATACCCTCTTCTCCTTTTGCTATAAATATAGGACCTAAGCAAGGGGACAAAAATCCTGCAGGTAGACAGTGGGCTCTCACAAGTGTAATGTAGAAGGTCTAACATTTGCTTGCTGTGGGAAGTTGTCCAAACCATTAAAGAAGAAACGTTTGGGGATGGATGGGTCAGAAGGCTTCTCTCCATCATAGGGAGGGCACACTTGCTGTTTGGGTGAAGAAGCATAGAGCAATGGGGCACGTTGCCCACTTCAAAGCAGACGAATTGCACCCCAGGGATGTGTTCCTTGCAAACTCAGTAAACACAGCTCACTGAGCAAGACCCTGTCCCCCCATGGCAGATGGGAAGCCCTCATCAGCAAGGATGTGGGTTATACCAAGGACATCTAGCTCAATGGGAATTTCAGACAAACCACAGAGAGCCTTTTTAGTGTGTGTACTCCAAATATTGCATGGGACATGCACTAAAGATTTATTCCTTGTGAGAAATCCACTTGGCACTTACATGGTTTGACTGCACCCCCAAATCCTGTGCTGGGAACTTAATCCCTAATGCAATTGTCTGGAGCAGCGTCATGGGAGGGAGGCGATTAGGCCATGAGGAACTCTGTCCTCAGGACAGATTTATGTGTTTTTGTGGGAGTTGGATTTTTTAAAAGGAACCATTGACATACACTCCTCTCCCTGCCTCCATCTCTCCTCCTCCCTCCCTCCCACTAAGTCTGTAAACACAGCAAGAAGGTCCTGGACAGATGTAGCAAGCCCCTCTATCCAAGATGCCCTAGCTTCTAGATCTGCAAGCCAGTACACTTCCACTCACCCAGCCTCTGCTCTTCTGCCGGGGCAGCAAGAAGCAGGGACAGAGAGTCTGAAATGTCAGTGTAACTAGACATCCTGGATTTTATCTGAAAACCTCTCTCGGCATCTCAAATCTGATGCTTCAAGTCTTTGGCTTCCTGCCTGCAGAACTTGACAGTCTGGACCTTCTGCTCACTCTTCATAGAGGATAGCCTGCTCAGGGCTAGCAGGGGAGGGTAACACCTTGAGGAACTTTATAAGAGTCACAGAAGATATTTGCCTCTGAGGAGCTTCATCCCAGGAATTAGCTTAAGTGAAGGCCAGGAAACCCAGTACCACAACTCATTTTCCCACTGGCCATACAAGCACTACACCCTACGGAGTGACTGCATCCTTCCCCTTCCTGTTTGCCAGAAGCCCCAGGAAGGGAAATCAAGCCTCAAGCAGTGGAATCATCTCTGACCAGCAGCGATACACACACACACACACACACACACACGTATATGTATACGTATACGTATACGTATATGTCACAAAAGAAAATCCCCTCTAAAGGTATTCATTAAGTAAAGTCCCAGCTGAGCCTACCCTAAGGGGCTCTGGGCATTCTGCAGTGGCCACCACTAATCCCCATCAAATTCCAATGCTGTAGGAAGAGGAAGGAATTATAGATGTAAAATTGTTATCGTGAGGATTCAGGCGGATTTCTCCTCGTCACGCTACTAAGAAGAATGCCTTTCGAATATAGTTTGCCTCATGGTCTAGAAAGAGCTCTCCTTTGCATTATCTTTTGGGGCTGGGCAGAGCAGTGACTGGCCTGCTAGGGCAGTGATACTATTCTCTGAGCCCTTGCAGCTCCTGCCTCAGGACTCCTCATCACCATGGCGTGGCAGGGCTATGTCCCCAAAGTGGACCTAGTTGCTAACGTTGTAAATGATTAACTCAGCCCTCATACTTTATTTCAGGGAAGATCATAAAAGGAGCAGGACTGTAGGAGGGAACAAGCCCAAACAAAAAGTATGACTTAAGGGGGAGGGGGGTGATGCCTAACTAGGAGAACATGAAAGTTTTATTCTAAACCTAACTTCAGAATTCCTGAGACCGGGAGCTAGGGAGGGGATTCAGGCAGTAAAGTGCTTGCTGTACAAGTATGAGGGTCTCAGTTTGGACTCCCAGGGCCTTCACAGAATCTGGGGACAGCCAAACATGTCTGTCGTCTGAGTACCGGAGGTGTGGAGACAGGAGGAACCCCTGCAGATAGTTGGTCATCAAAGAGTGAGCTCAAAGTTCAATGAGACGTCTTGTTTCAAACATAAAGTGAAGAGTGACTGAAGAAGATGCTGGATGTTGACCCTTGACCTCTACAAATGCATGTGTACACATAGGAACACATACCATAGGAACACATACATTCACTTTCTCTCTCTCACACACACACGCACACGCACACGCACACGCACACACGCACACACACGCACACACGCGCACACACGCACACACACGCACACACACACACACACACACAGAGAGAGAGAGAGAGAGAGAGAGAGAGAGAGAGAGAGAGAGAGAATGGAATCCCTATTTTAAGTGTGTACCTCATGGCTTGTTCAATGACACTGTACCACAGACACAAAACTGCATTCTGACTTGCTCAACCTCTCCTTTTCTACCAAGTTTACTGAACACCCAACTAAACAGAAAAATCTAGATGGTAAAGGAGTGGATGAAGACTGACCACCTACATTGTCTGAACCTCAGTTTCCCCATTAGTAAAAAGTCTGGGTCTACATGACTTCTAAATCTCTTCTGACATTTTATCCTGGAAAGTAACAACAATGACCTTTAAAAGCCAGATTCATGCAAAAGCAGTCATTTTCTCCCTTACATACTTGATGAGAGTGACCCCCCCTTTTTTCCCCACAAAACATCTATCCTTGAGGGACAGTTCCCTGCTGGCTGAAACCTTTTCCAAGTTTTGAGGCCAAGACCATGGAGAATTGCATGAAATCCTCCCCAGAGGCCAGAGTCTGATCCCAGCATCCCTCCTGCCTGGTGGAGATTTGAAACACGAGTAGATGTCTCATTTCCCTGTGCTTCTGGAATAAGGAGATTGAGTCTCAGAGCAATTCACCCTGCTGAAACACTCTGTGTTGCTTCCAGGTCTGGGCTCTTACTCTAGTCCCACTGCATGTACTAATTTTCTTATTGCTAAGCCTGGCCCGAGGGTGGTTACATCCTATGATGGGATGCCCCCACTCCTCACTTCTCCCCATCTTGAAAAGGTCTGATTACAGAATATCAAACCATCATATTGTCCCCTCAGCTCTGTTCTTTCCCAGTTGGTCTGGATACATCTGTCTGATCAATCAGTCAGGGGAACAGAAAGCTACCATAATGGCCATGTGATGACTGCTCATTCAAGCCCCACAGGCCACCTTCATCAGCCTGTATCCCCAACATCCTTCCTCTGGCTTCACAGTTGGATATCTCAATCTGGTTGCATGATGCCAGTTCAGCCTGCAATTCTGTAGTTTTCCTAAGTAAGCACAGAACTCAAGGGAACCTACCCAATGTCTAAGCAGCAATTCCAAGGAAGAGAGAGACCAGGATATCAACTGCTGTATGAGCTGAGGCAGGAGAACCTTCTACATGTGTGATGACCAAGGTAGGGAAGCAGCAGCATCTGAACTATGCAAGTCTGAAGATACCCATCTAACTCCATCACAGGGCACAATAACCTGCAAAGTATAGAACATTCACAAACTGTTGGAGATAGTGCCAAACAGCAGAAATAGCCACACAGGCCAGCAAGAACTGTCCCCTGACCCTGACCCTGACCATTTTGGACAAATAAGTACCAGTTCCTCCATTTCCTCAATCAAGTATCCTTATGTCAAGTTCAGCTGAGGTTGAATGATAGATAAGTGCCCCGAGACTGTTTCCCAGCCTGCAATGTTACAGTGATTCTCTTGTCCTTCTCCAGCTCTTCTTAGCAGCTTGGTGGCATTGGCCTGTTCTGCCTGATGTCATTCACCATCCATTAGCTACAGTATAAACGGGACACTCCAGGCCTCCTAAGAGACTGCTCCATCAGCTTTACCATGCCACCCATGCCAATGACCTCCATTGCCATCTTCACCCAAGGATGTTCTTCTCCTTGGGTATCAGGAGCAGCTTCCCAGATATGTCTTCAGTCTTTAGCCTAAAGCCAAGTGGCCATTAGGAAGCACTTGGAAGATATCTAGGGAACCAATGAATGGATGGAAAGATAGATGGAAGGAGGGAGGGAGAATTGTGATAGAAATAAAATACACTTTTAGTGCACAGAGGAATTGTACACACAGACACATTATTTTCCTCTGAGTTATCAATCTAGCCAGACTAGATACTCCAGTAAGCCACATGAGCCAGCTTCCTCTGCTGCCAGATTACTCCTCTGAGTGGCCAAGCAAACTGCTGTTCTCTTATCCATAGAGCCCCCCCATGGGCTGGTGGCCTGGCCCCTGCATAGGTTCAGAGGCTTTGGGATGGCTGATGACTACCCATTATGGAAGGACATCTATGGTGCCAGGAAATACAGATCAGTGGACAGCAAGTCTCCAAACGCTGGCCTTTCCCAGCAGTAGGATCCAGGTCCCTTAAGAATGAACGTGAGAGGGGTTACACTGGTGAGCATAGACCCTACTTGGGCTCCAGGCCTAAGCACATGGAACACTGGATTTCAGCTTCCTTCTCTAATTAGTCAAAGATGCACTCCCTGGGGTATACTTTAAGAATAAAGGACCCCCTGATTAAAGGTAATTCACTTTTCCCAATTCCATTTACCATCACATGTAATTATTGTAAATACTGGCTTAGAATAAGGAGCAGTTTCTTCTTTTCCTATACAAGCCTGGCTTCCCTTTCTATGGCACTAGGCAGTGAAATCTCAGCTCTGCAGGTGAAAAGCCAGTTCCTCTTAAAGGAAAGGGACAGCAGACAAAGCCCTGTGGACAAAAGACACCCTAAAGCACGAAGCAGGGATGATGGCGGGTTGCCACAGCCTCTCTGGGAAGAGAAGAACACAGAAGGCAGAGAGATTGTTCGGAACAACCTGTTCCTGCTCCTGGTGGGTTGCATGACCCACCCCTGATGCCCAGGACAAAGCCATGTGACTCTAAACTATATTGGGGTGAGAAGAATGAACTCAGAATGTGGGAGTGGAGACTTGGGGTCTAGAGCTGGCTCTGGGAATGGACGCATTAGCCAACAGCATGGACAGGGTACACTCAGAGGGAAATCACTCCATTGGGAGTCACTTCTGAGCACTGAGACTGTTTCTCAAGGTGGGGTGTCACAGGTTAACTACTCTGCTCAGTGACCTATCATCTGCCCTCCTTTCTTCAGGCCAAAAGTCCCACTCAAGCCTACAGTCAGGGGCCCAGCCCAAGGGAGATTCCACAGAGCCCCCCAGGTGACACACTGTCAAACCAGCAAGTCAGCTACAGGGACTGGGGCCTTCACCTGCTCCCATATTCACACCCCCCCCCCCATCTTGGGGCCTCAGAAAGCACCTGCTGTCCAGAGTCATGACAGCTGCTTTGGCAGAGCCTGTCCAGGGTCCCTGTGGCTACTGCAACTTGAGATCTTGTCTAGTCAGTAAAGCACAAGATGACTTGACTATCAATTCCCCAAGGATCCATCTGCCCCGGTTGCTGTGTGAGTATTCAATCTCCAATCTCTCCATACCTCCCGGCTGACAGCACCTGTCTCTCACAGTATTCAGAAATTGTTTATATAGACTCACAGTCAAGAGCTTGCAGTCCCCCACAGCAGCAGCCTGAGCCAGTCTCGGTAGCACATAGGCACGTCCCCTCTGAGAGCTTCTTGGTAGACCTGGCTAGACTTCTAAGCCTGTTGCCCCTTGCCCTCCACAGATGGGGGTGTATATTTTGTGTCCGGTGGAGCATGAACGTCTGAAGGAGGCAGGGTGATTTATCAGAGATATAAACACACAGTTGAAATTGTGTCAATATTTCTCCGCATAGTGGATTCTGAGAGATGCCCCCTGTTTCTCTGGTAAATCATATACATTTTAAGTCCCCAAATGCCTAAATATATATTCATCCAGTAAATCAGCTCAGCTTTGAAGTGGCTCATTTCTTCCCCGCAGAAATCGAGGAATACAGGATACAGTTGCTAACCCTGTTTTTCTTCCTCTCGTTAAAGAGAGAGAGGGAGAGAGGGAGGAGAAAAATGAAGTTCTGAATAATGAATGTTTAAATATTGACGAAGGTGTGACACTAATGGTGTGAAGGAGTCTGTTTAGCACAGTAGCACCTCTGCAGCAGGATGTGTGCAGGGGGAGAGGCGCTGAGCTAGACCCTCTCGAGTCCTTTCCAGCAACAACGCTCCCTGAATCTGTGGCACATAGTTGTTTGGGGAGCTGGGGCAGACAAGCACCGGACTTGGATGGAGTCCTCTGGATGCCACAGGAAATCGCTGATTTATTGGTCTTCATTTCCTGATTCCTCCTCTCAACCCATTTGCAAACAGTGTATTCAGAAACTACAATTTCTCATTTTCTTAGAGTATATTTCCCCAGACATCCTCAAGGATGGCTCACCGCCTCCATCTTCCTAGGAGGATATTAAAACCCACAGTGAAGGATGGACTTGGGCAGCATGCTGAATGCTGTGCTTGGTGCACAGTAGGTTCTCAGGCAATAATGATTCCTTTCCTAAAGCCTCCCGAAACTTATGCCCATTGTCTTTCACAGCCACGTCCCAGGAGGCTGGAAACTTTGTCTATAGAGTCAGGAGGATGAGAGTTGGTGAATGAACATGAACTTGAACAGCTGCCTGGTATGACTCCTTCAGGGTTGCACTGACAGGCAATTTGGGAGGCTCCAGTGGCTCTGAGAATGGAAGACATGGGTTCCCAAGGAAAGGTGACCTTTCTCAGGGGCATATGTTATCCTGTCTTCAGGGTGACCTTGGCTTTGAGTTCATTGTCTGTTGCTCTGCCTTTAAGTCAAACCCAGGGTAAACGATCCTGACTGTCACTTTAGCAGAAAAGACATCTTATTCCCAGCTTGTCAGCTTTCCTCCTTTTTGTGTAGTTGGGGAAGGATCCCCTTCCCTGCCTCACTGAGAACCTCAGTCTTGAATAAGATGAAAATTATCCATTAGTGTCATCTACATCTAAATCTCCAATCCAAACACACTCCCTGTTGCTAGACCCTCACAGAATTGACAGTGTAGAATTGAAAAGGTTTAAATTCTTCCTGGGCAAAAATAAGGAGTAGGAGACTTAGCACATGAAGAGCAGGGTGGACACCATCTCAGAGGAATGGCCACAGCGCCCTGTGCTTCTGAGGGGCTTGGGGTGTTCCACCACTAAAAGGCAACACACAAAATGTCAGGTGACTGGAGAAAGCAGAGAAGTCTAGGAAAAATCTCTAGACTGTCCAACTGACCCAGTGAACAGGTCACGGGTCATCTTGCTGCCACACCACCCGGCAGTGGCAATCGTCCATCAATAGGCTCCAGCCCCCCCCCCACAAAGACCTTTGATCACCTTGCGCTGCCTCCTGTTACAATCTGCAGTGGGGCTGCTCAGATACGTTTGCTTAAGCTTGCCATCTGGGCAACTCTGTAAGTGTGAAGGAGATCTAGGTGAAAAATAACAAAGCAGATAATGGAAGGAAATACCTAAAATGAAGATAACTATCCCCTGAGAGGCAGGGAGATATTACACTCATGAAAAAGAACGGAGTTCTATGAAAAGAGACATAGACAGGGAGGCAATAGCCAGCTCAAAGCATAGCAGTCCAGTGGTTGTATGGCAGAGTGGAGGATGGGCAAACAGTCTATAAATCACGACAGGGCTGTGTGAGGTGGTACATGCCGGTACCCTCTGAGATAAGGGCAAGTAATCAGAAGTTCATAGTAATTCTCAGATGGCTACATGGTAAATCCAAAGCCTGGATTATATAAGATCCCGTCTCAAAATTAATAACAAAAACAAATTGAAACAATAAAAACTCAGAGATGTTTAAAATTAGTCTATATAAGTACTTTCATACCTGTTTAAGAAATAGGAGAGAGAACTGATAAAATGGATCAAGTTTCCCCAAAAGTACCACAATAAATTTTATCACAATAAAAGAAATTAGATACCAGACAAAAATACCCACACAGCACTCAGGTAAGCTGTCATAGATAAAAGAAAACTAAAAACTTCAGAGGAAGAAAGTCAGGCCCAAATGAAGACAAAGTCAGGAAAATCAGATGATTGCTGGACATGCCAACAGCAGCTCCAACAGGTGGATGAGGCCACAGCAGTGCCTTCAATCTCCAGAGGAGTATGGTTTTCAGCTGAGAATTCATTCCAAGACATTTGAAGTACAGGAGCAGAATGAGCAGAATGATGGTCTCTTCAGACAGGTGAACATACAGACTGTACCTTCCAAGCACACTTAGGAATAAAACATCTCCCAAGGATGCACTCAAGTTAAAAGAGAAACGGGCCAATAAAGATGAAGGCATGGACTCAGGAGAAAAGGGGAAGCAGTTATGACAGTGAAGCCCCTCCAATCAGAAGTGTAACATGGCCAGGGGCGGGTCATCTGGAGTGGGGGTGGGTCTTCTGGGGCAGGGGAGGGTCATATGGGGTGGGGGTGGGTCATATGGAGTGGGGGTGGGTCTTCTGAACATCCAGGCACTTGGAAGATAATGTTGGTTATCTCTGAACTGATGAAGTTGAGTTTATAAAAAAATAAAATAAAGTCATTATCATAGGTAGAAAATTAAAAGAATTTTTAAAAGGGAATAAATGATCAACCCAATTTTTATGGAAGTGTATATATAAAAGCAAATAACCATATAATTCTACATGGCTCAATAATGAAAAACAGTTGCACAAATATGGTAATCTAAAGATGATCATGGATTTAAGCACAAAGTTACTTAAGTATATCTATAAATATATATTTCTATATAATTGACAAAATGAATATACATTCTACATTACATATATACAAGTGTCAAAAATTCACATGGAAAACTGACACTATTACAGATAAGTAACAGAACAAATAAAAATAATAGATGAAAGGATAAATAAAAGGTGAAGGTAAAGAACATGGAAGGACACAATAAAAGAATTAAGTCCTCCTCAGCAGTCCACAAGGAAGTCAAGAGCTCCCAATGCTTAAACTGATGCCAATTTTGTGTACACAATTTAACCCTGAAACGCAAAAGAAGCAGATTCAAAGGGTTAAGAAACAGGATGGGAAGGAAAAGGCAGTGAGAAGCTTTTTTGTTTTTCATTAAAAATGATCTTCTCAATGAATTCTTTTAATCCATTACTTGGACAAGCATAAAACTTAATTTAACAAATACAAAGCTCCTATTCCTACAAGTAGGCCTACTGCAACACGAAAGAAGAGAGAGAGTGCCAGACAACCCCTGGCATGGGGTAGAGGGTCAAAGTGGGCCCCAAAAACCTGCTTCACTCTGGATGGGTCCCAACATCTGTAATAAGTGTCTGCATCTGTTTTCTAAAGAATGGAGCTGATGAGGTAATGGAGATGGCATTTTAGTGGATTGATTAGAATGTCTCTCTTTGGGGGTAAAACAGAATAAAAGGTAGCACAACCACAGCCATGTTCTTATAAACCTACACAGCCCTGAAAGGAACTGTTCTAGTGTTTTCCTCAAGTCTCTCAAAAGAGTTTGGACAAGGTGACCATTGCAGTCAAAGGGTCTTCCTACAGTGACTGACATTCCAAGAAAATCTATTTCACAGTTTGCATTTACAGAGGATTTCCAGGTAGGTTCTGGGATGGACTAGGTGCAGACAAGAACCACGTGGCTCAGCTCACCTTCATGCATGCTACGAGCATGTGTCTGACATGCCTTGGCAACCAGAAGTGCAGACCGTATGGACTTAAGGCTATAGAAAGACCCTTCTGCAAGGCAGCCCGCAATAAATCACTTCATTGGGTATTTTCTGAGTCATGGCCTGAGGCTGGGAGAATCATCAAAAGCACCAACATTGAAAAACAGTTCTCCAAAGAAACAGTAATTGTTGTTTAAAGACCAAGTATACAATTGCAGAGGGTGAGAAAATTCACAACTGATGGGAGATGTCATTCTGTAAATGTTTCTCATGCTGGTTAATGAATAAAGCACTGTTGGCCAATAGGAAAGGAAGATAGGAGGGGCTAGGAGATAAGGAGGAAATAGGAAGTAGTAAGGAGGGGTCAAGATGGAGAATCTGGAGAGAATAGAACCGCCAGCCGCCTCTCACTGGTAAGACCACGTGGAAATACATAGAAATGGGTTAATATTTAAGACAGAGCTAGCCTATAAGAAACAAGTAACTGGCCAACAGAATTGTATCAAATACAGAGACTCAGTGTGTTAATTGGGGCTGGCGCAGTGGCGGGACCAGACCAGCGGCGGGAGGAAAAACCGTACTCCTTACACACAACAGAGGAGAATGATAGGAAAGGGTGGCTATCCAGCAATGCCCAGTGCTGTGTCTCCCAGATCCCAACTACAACATCAGTAAAACTAGAAATAAAAACTCAAAAACTCCTATAAAGACTACAACTTGACACACCGAACCCTTGCAGGATTTTGCTGACTATAAAGCCACAGGAGTGGAACCCCAAAACAGAGGCTTCCATAGTTTCATAGTTTCCTCCTCTTCCTCCTCCTCCTCCTCTCATTTCTCTATTTTCTTTCTTATTTTTCCTTGGCTCAAAATATAAAGTAAAGCAGGAAAGATTTGGTGGCTGTATCTTTGTTGTTGATATAAAAGGCTTCCTTAGACCTTGTTCCCATTGTTGGGTTTCAAAAAGAGATGATGTGGGTATAACTTCTCTACCCCCAGGCCACCTCATCTTGGAAACACTTGACAATGGATGTCTGGAGAAGTTTTGGTTCTTACCTGAGGGCAGCAATGTTAGTGGCATCTAGTGGATAGAGGTTAGGGACACTGTTAAACATCTTAAGATGTGCAGAGCAGTATCTACAACAGACTTTTCCAGACCTAAACCCAGGTGCGCTGAAGAGGAGGAAATCACTCTCCTGTACAGGACCTGGTTTCTGTTTTAGACCACAAGAATGTGTTTCTTCATCAACTTGCATAATCAAATATACCAGTATCTCTCTTTCTGTCTGTCTGTCTCTCTCTCGCTCTCGCTCTCTCTTTCTCTCTCTCTTTCTCTCCCTCTCTCTCTCTCTCTCTCTCTCTCTCTCACACACACACACACACACACGGGGGGGGGGACAAAGAAACAAAATTTAATACACTAGGTTTGAACACTAATATTGTTTCATTTTAAGGATGTAAAAATCACTAAGTAGATAAGAGGGGAAAGTAAAAGGAGGGGATGGGAAGATGGCTCAGTAGGTAGAGCACTTGTTATAGGAGCCTAAGAATCTTAGTGTAAAGCCCTAGGACCCATGTTAAAATAGAGGCAGGAGGATCTTGCCCTGGTCTAACCAAATCCATACCAGATTGAGAGAGAGAGAGAGAGAGAGAGAGAGAGAGAGAGAGAGAGAGAGAGAGAGATTGCTCAAAACTTTTGTTTCGATTTGGTATTTTTTGTCTGTTATTGTTGTTGTTATTGTTATTATTATTATCATTGTTTTCATGTTTTGGTTTGACTTGTCATAGGGAGAGAACATAAGCAACCAGAGAAGTTTTGCCTTCACATCATGGATGCAAGACAAACGTGAGAAGGGCAGAGTCCGGTCAGTGTCTCCTGGGCATGTAGACTAGTGTGCCCAAACATTTATGCTCAACCAACCCACTGTCAAGTGTGGAGCAACAACGATCAAGAGATGCATGGACCCTGACGCTCCCACAGGCAGCACTGGAAAGAACTCTTAACCTCGCACCCCAATGGACTTGCAGAAGGAAACTGAGCGTGGACAAGCAGGGGTGAGTGGTAACACCCATCCAAATGCAATGTTCTCTACATTATTACTGTAAACACGAGAAGAAAGGACTAGCTGACAAGAAAGGGAAGGCAACTAGAAACAGTATTTCTCCTCTGAGGTTTAAAGACATCTCTGTATAGCCTGTGCTAATAATGGGAACACCTCAACCAGTTTTCTGGATTAATGAAAAATGTCAAAGTGTGACAGGAAAAATGAAAACCTGAAGAGGTCATTTATGAATGAAACAAGACCTACTAAACTATACATCAGAAAACCAGCTCAAGGCTGATGAGCTGCATGGGTGGGATTTTTCAAATATTTAAGAAACAGATAACTCCATATATTAACTGTTGTTTACATTAAAGAATATAAGTTTTCTTCTAGTTCATTTCCTAGATAGTATATAATCTTATACAAAAATGTGTCAACATGAATAAAGAAGTAGAAATGTTTGCAGATGAGTAAATACATGTAAAAGCTCAATGGGCCAAACACAATGCCCAAAGTGATCAAATCTAATGAGCTAAACTTGAAGTAATAGTTCCACGATTATACATACATGTATTCATGTGCATTGGTCAACAAGAAAACAATGGGTTTACCTTAAAACCCATGTAATGTGCTGTTCTTCACTATGTGTTCAAGCAATATATATATACATAGTTCCCCCAGCTTTCTTTTGTAAACATATACCATTATAAATGGAGGGATGACAAAAGACAGTTTCATTAAAATCAGGGAGAAATGAGCTTTGTCCCTCTCCCTGATGTCTGTCCCTCATTGGTAAGATCAGACCAAGGCGATTCAAAATGAAAACAGAAATGAGAGCTGGAATCATTAGAAAGGAAGTAAGGACTAGTCATCACTTCAGACGATATGATTAGAGACACAGAAACTGCAAGGAAGCAGCCCGAAAATATCTTACAGTTAGAAACAGATTTCATAAAAGTGAACCATTATAGGGGAGAGGGGATTTTCTGCAAAACCAAAAATAATTAGTTTTAAGAATCCACTCACAATAGCACTAAAAGACATCGGGAACAATCAAAGGCATAGCGTCACACTACACCGTGGTGCAGAAATGAAGAAAAGCTAAGAACGTAATAAAACACGGAAAATGAGGTTTGGCAAAATGAGACATGTTTACTGGAAGACGGCATGAAATCAACTCTCCAATGAGCATGCAATGCTAAAGCAAACAGTGAAACTACTATCAGCTACTTGGTGCTAATGTGAAGGAGCTTTCTGAAAAGCAAAGGGGGAGAGAAGGCAAGTGAACCCCAAGAACAGGTAAAATAATGGTAGAGGGAGCTGAAAAGACTGGAAAGGAGGAGGGGAGGGACTTTTCTAGGCAGAGCCCTGCTTTCCTACTTTACAGCTGTTACAATTCACAGCTTGGCCCTTTCCGATCTGGCTGATAACAAAGTACTGTAACAGAAGTCTCCGAATGGACCCAGACACATTGAAGAACTTAATAAATTACAAAGAAGGCAGTAGAAGCAAATGCACTACGACAATTGGCTCTGGGGAATAAATAGAATTAGGTTCTCACCCTACTACTGTTTACTAAAACACAGGTGGACAGGGGAGTTAACACAAACGCTAAAGCCATTTGAAATAGGACTATATCCATGCATGGCTTTGTGATTTAATTATTCTAATGTTTTAACAAAGCATTAGGCTTTTCTTTTATAGCACAGCAGAAAATTGAGTTGTAAATTTAACCAATGGACACACTAAGCATTAAAATCCCAGGGAGGGGATAGATTACAAGAAGAAGGCTCAAAACAGCCAGGACTGAAAACTTAGGCTATTAATAATCCCAGCAGGGACTATGAGATGGCTCAGTGGGTAAAGAACTTGTCTTGCCAGTATAACATCCTGAGTTCAAATCTCCAGAACCCACCCAAAAGGTGGATGAAGGAATGCATGGGTCTGTAGTCTGAGCATGCCTGCAGGAGATGGGATGAGACAGGAGAATCTATGGAAGCTTCCAGGCCAGTTCTGCAGCAGCCACAGAATGATCCTGTCTCAAAGAAGGTAGAAGAACCCAATACCCCATGTTATTTTCTGATTTCCACAGGCCCACAATGGCATACATTTTGCCAAATTCACATATACATGTACACACACACACACACACACACACACACACACACACACACACACACCACAGAAAATATTAATGGTAGATCAATGTTCTGGGATGTGGGATAGCTTGAAAACACTCAGTAAATAAAATAGACTAGTTACAAAAGAGTCTACATTGCCTGATTTCATTTATATGAAATGCCTAGAGTAGGCAAATCCATAGAGACAGAAAGGTGGATTGGCAGTTGCTTAGTGATATGGGTGGGGGTGGGTGGGAGTGGGGTTCAAGTGGAATGGGGAGTGACTGTTAATGAGTATGGGTTCATTCTGGGTACGATTAAAGTGCTTTAAAGTACAGTGTAATGATGATTGTACAACCAAGTGCATATATTAAACAGCACTGAATTGTATACTTTGATGGGTGAATTATATGCTATATGAATTATTTCTCAATAAAGTTGTTATAAAAAATTTAATGGCAAATGACCAACTGGGAGAAATGCTGATACCTCATTGGACCTTTAGGCAAAAATCAATGAACAGACTATAAATGACCAGCAAGCTGGCTAGCAGGGTTCGTTCTACTAAGGTAGCAGAGGTTTAAGACAGTATTCTCAACACAGGTGTGGAGACAGGAACAGTCTCATCTCCTGTAACAACAAAGCCTTCATTTGTGCACCCTGGAAACCAACTTGGGAGTGGGCACTGAACCTGTTCTCAAATACTTTCTCTTCAATTCACGTCTAGGAATCAGAGTCCTAGAAAGGTGAGAACAGACCTATTAGGATGTTCATAGCATCATTATTTCTGGGTATCTGTAATATCCACAAATCAGAAAGAAATGAAATTCTCAAAAAGGGAGAAATGACTAAATAAATTATGGATCAGCCACAAGACTGAATATTATGCATCCATTAAAAATGATGTTTTCAAATAAATTTAACGACAGGGAAAACTATCACAATGTAATGTTCAGCGAATGAGGGATGTAAAATTGCTTACAATATGATCCCACACACGCACAGTGCTGAATAAAATATACCAAGGGGCTGGCAGACATTATTCAGATGGTGGTACTTCTGGGTAGTTTTCATCTTTATATTTCCCATGTCTTCCATGTTTCTTACAACAGGGTTGCTTTATTTCAATAATAGAAAAAAATAGTATTTTCTTCAAATATTCATCTACAGAGAAGCCTTTGGCCAGAAAAGATGAAAAACTACAAAGCAGTTCCTTGAAAGGCTGGTATCTTCCTTCCCCCCAACCCAATGTCTTTATTTGGAGGCATTTTCAAAGGCCTCCAGTTCCTGTGGACACCTCTCTCTAGTTACAAGCCCTACCAAAGGCTTTTGTAGTGACCTTTCTATTGTTGTGCTAAGGTATCCTCCATGATCAAGGCAGCTTACAGAAGTAAGGGTTTATTGGGCTTACAGTTTCAGATGGTGAGTCATGGTGGGGATCATGCCAGGAGGTACACAGGTATGGTGCAGGAGCAGTAGCTGAGAATTTACATGTTGAGACAACAACAGAGAGACAGACAGACAGACAGACAGACAGACAGACAGAGCCAGAGACAGAGAGAGCCTAGCATGGGCTTTCGAAACCTCAAGATGACACACCTTCTTCAACAACGCCATTCCTCTTAATCCTACCCAAAAGGTTCCACCATAGGGATCATTTTCATTCAAGCATCCACAGTTGCCTAAATGCTACAGCTTATTTAAGGATTCTCATGCCTAGACGGCTAAGTCCCTTTTTGTACCATTTGGTGATTATATTAACAAGGGACACCTTGAAGATTAAAGATTATATTAACAAGGAACACATTGAAGACTAAAGACTGTCTACCTGCTGCCATGCCTCCAACCATGATAGCCGTGGACTCTTACCCTCTGAAACTGTAAACCCAATAAACTCTTCTTTTATAAGCTGCCTTAAACCCAAGAGGGGGGATGATTGGTGTGACTTCATGTCTCCAGAGATCACACCCAGTCTCCCTCCTACATGGGATACCTTTTTATGCTGGAGCCCACTTAATGGCTGTGATGGTGAAGCCACTGTCAGGGAGATCACTGTGAACACACACTGTTTGCATATAGACCTTCCACTGTTGTCTCCATCTTTCTACTTCTTCTGCCTGCAGCCTCTCTTCAGCCTGTAATTCCTGTCTCTGTATCCCCATCATCTGCCAGGACCCATTCCCACCCAGCCATGAGGACCAGATGAGATCACCACAGACAGGTTGTGGTCAGTCCTGTCACAAAGATCAGTAAACTGGTTACAAAGCCAGGCTGCATGTTATCAAGAGAATAGGATGTTGGGCATATCCCATGAAGCTTGTGGATTGAAAAGGATATGTAAAGAATGGGCAGTAACAGTCACAGGTGTAAAAAGAGAGGTCAGAGTCTGCTGAATATGCACCAAGAAGTCTGAAGTTTTTTGAACCTGGGAAGGCACCATGGGAGTCAGAGGTCCTTTAAGGGCTGGAACTACGTGTAGTGGGGTGTGCTTTGCAATCCTAGCACCCAGGAGGCAGAGAAAAAAGCATCATCACAATTTCAAGGCTAACCTAGTCTATACGGTAACTTTTAGGTCAATTGATGATACAGAGGGAGACCCTGTCTCAAACATAAACAACAAAGGAGAATGGAATTGTAGTGGGCCCAGAAGAGGAGGATAGTACTGTGAGAGCTTGCTCTTGAAAGGAGGGCAAAGATGGAGGAAAGGCCGAAACTGAAGGAAGTTTTGTAGCAGCAAGATCCCAGAGCAGGAGGAGCATCGAGGAGGTCACCCTAGGCATTCTGTCCAGGAAACCTCCTAGGGGTCAGCTCTTACTCTATTTCCCCACTACGGTAGCCAAGAGGCCTCACTGGACACTCGACAGATGCGGACTAGCAATGGCTGTGGCCCTGTGAGTATATGTGAGCCAGATAGCCACTTATCCTACAATCTAAGCCCCCGGGAACCTGTGTAAGAGGTGGGCATTCTCCCTTACATCAAGGAACTGGCCACCTTCACCGCTCAGACTGAGCATTAGCTCCCACCTGAAAGACAAGGCACAGAACGCGAACCTGTGTCCTTGACATTAACATCAATGCCAGTGACAGAGCCCAATAAAAGTACCTTAATGCAAATGAATATATAAGGGTCCCCATTGGGCCCCTCTCCCATCTTCCTGTCTTTATTCCCTCTATCATTTCATCTAACAAACACTGATTAAGTGACACAATAGACAAGACTCTGTGGCAAACATTTGGAAATGTCACAATGAGAATACTACTGTCCTTGGCCTCAATATAGTCAGCTTCTAATCAATGAGACAGAAAACAAAGACTCATGTTCAGGTGGCAGGAGCTTTTCCCAGGTCCCTGAGACCATGCTGGGATAGAGGTGTTCTGCAGGAAGGAGACAGCAGACAGAAAAGGATGTGGGATTCTAGCAGTCACATCAGCGAGGGGTCTCCCCTGGGCCCCTATCCTCAGCACTCAAGTGTCGAGCCTCCAAAACAGGTGCTAAGCTGAGAGCACCAGGGCCAGCCAACCCAGCCAGAAAAAGCTCCATTTGGTTCCCCTGCCTACTCTGCCTCATTGGCACCTGAATTTAAGATTCATCAGAGGGCTCTGACTGCCTGGGAAATAATGATTTATTCTCTTACGCTACACACATGCTCGCTCTCTCTCTCTCTCTCTCTCTCTCTCTCTCTCTCTCTCTCTCTCTCTCTCTCTCTCTCTCTCTCTCTCTCCCTCTCTCTCTCTCACACTCACACACACACACACTTTGTAATCTTTTGTTCTTGGTTTCTTACACATTTAATTACTTTAGTATAAATCTGATTTGCCTCTTGGAAAAAAATCCCTCTTTTGTTTCCCTTTAATTTCCCGTTCTTTCACATCACATTTGACAAAGTTGGGAAGAGACAAGGAAGACAGATGAACACAGACAGGAAGTAGGGAAGCTGCCTGGCCAGCGAGCGCAGGCGGGCATGATGACGCAGGCCTTCAGCACCCACACTGTGTTATAAATTAGGAGAAGTGCCCTGGACTTATATTTAATTCAATAACAAATACTGACTCGAATAAAAATAGCTTGTTTTCATTCTGGGAGGGTGAGGCCTAAATTTAAGCAATCTTTTCCCATTCTGCCTGAGGAAGGAGACTGCCAATTCTGCCTCCTCCTCTCCTGGTAAGTTCCAGCCGATGCTTGGAAACAGAAAGGATGTTGTTTTGGGGAGGGGAGGGAGGGCAGTATGGAAATCTCTGGAGAAGAGAACCCCCTTGGCCGGGACCCTAAGGAATGAGTCGTGGGGTATCTGTAAGGGAGGCATCCAACCTGCCAATGGACTGAAAGGCATATTTTGATCTTGAAGGAAGAGCAATACAATCTTCTTGAGAAGAGGGAGGCTGTGAGGCTTGGATCTCAGTAGCTATGACAATGCATCAGTTTGGCTGAGCTGCCCTATGCCATAGGCAAGGCAACCTGCTGGTGGCTCTTCTCAGCCTTGGCCTCCTCCCAGCTGAGTCCACTATCACTTGTGCTTAGCGCCCACTGGTCGGAGCAGTGGTGGGTGTTATCACGTGAGCCACTACTTCACTTAAGCCGCCAATGCCCTGATCCATGACTAAACCTCAGCCCAAACTGAGTTTTTACAGTCAAATCAGCTTGGGTGTGTCAAGTCTCCTCTGATCTTGGAAGCTATGCAGGGTCGGGCATGGTTAGTACTTGGGTGGGCGTCCTGTTTATTTTGTAGGACATCATGCAGAGGACAAAGTCTGGGCCCACCACACCCACTGCCCCATCCTGAGTCCATGCTTTTATTCTGTGTAGCTGTGCCTCGTTGAAAATGCACTTTTAGCCAAGAGTATTTCAAAGTGAACAGGTAGGTATCACCTCTTCAGAAAGTCCTTCCCTGATTGTTATCTAAAGCACCTATGGTCCATAGCATTCTTGTTGCTGTCACTCTTTAGAGGACAGAGGTAGGGAGGAAAAGGCAAAGGGGGTGATTATGGTCAAGGTATATGATATACTTGTATGAAAATGTCATTATGAAGCCAGACTCTTCGAAAAAAAATCAATATATGCTAATAAAATATAAATGCCCCCGGCTATTTCCAAGTTCATTCAAGCTGAAAGATTACAACTTTGGAAATATGCTCCACATTCCCATGATTGCTGGCTGCCTTTTAGGATAGATGTCAAAAGCCACTGGGTCAGCAGTGAACCCCAAGGAGTCTGGGGGTGCGCAAGGACCAAGTGACATGAAGGATGGTCCAGCAGGCACCTGGCCACGTGAAGCTTAGCAAGAAACTGGAAGCCAGAGCTGCTGTCTGTCTACAGAAGGATGCAGAACCCACTGGGTTCCATAAGCAAAATGCAAAGGGGCAGGCATGGATGACCACGTACAAAAGGAACGCAGTTGGAGTTGGGAACTCCTAGTGCACTCTATACCCACTCCCACACATCCCCAAGCAACCCAGGTCCTTTGGCCCCTGAAGACAGAGGTGTAAACCTGTGATTGACTGTGACCAGCAAATGTTTCCCTCCTGAGGTCTATTAAATAAAAAAGAAAGGAAAATAAAACCAGAAAGCAAAACCTGGAAGAAACAGTTATAACAACCCATAACAGCATGGGTGATTTATACCTACGTGAAAGCTGGGCCCTAGGTGGGCTGTCACCGTGGACTGTGCCAGGACTTTGCTTCAAGTGACATCCCACAAAGTCCTGTGGGTACCTGCCTTGTGAACAATACATATCCCCACAAAGCAGGCAGGTTTCAAATTGCAGAACATCCAGAAGAGCCAGAAGCTGGACAGGCATGTTACCTCTCCCAGTGCCCGCTGTGCTATAGCGGATGTTCTAAATTATGAGTGGGCAAGTCTCAGTCCACCCAGGGCATGAGGCCTTCTTACCAGAAGCAGCTTTTTCCCTCACATATCCTGAGCTCAGGAAAAGATCAGTCCCTTCCTAGTATCTGCCAGCATCCCTGGCTGCCATAAAGACAGAACAGGAAGGCTGGCCTCATAGCTCTCCAAATCAAGGCAGGCTGGGCTGCAAACCCTAAGCTATAACCCGAGGCCCTGTGTACTGTGCAGCCCCAGTGGCCGCTTTGCAGATGCCCCTTTGCCTCTGGGCATACCGTTGTGACCCATGCCACCATGTGTCTCACCCCTCCCCAAACCTTCGGGGTTAAGCAGGTGAGCAGGTGTCTCCAGATAGTGGAACTGAGATCAGAGCCCAGGCCCAAGCTCTGCAGAAGAGAGAGGACTATCTCCAAATCTTCCCATTTCTCCCCTAGGGTGGGTATGCACTCCTTTACCCTACCTCCACCTCCCTCTCTGACCTCCATCCTCAAGCAGGAAAGGGTACCCAGGTACCAGGTAGCTCTCTTCTACCCACTGGACATTTGTCCCAGAAATAGCATGTCATTTTCAACTCCCAGAATAGTCTTAACCATCACATCACTAAAAAAGTACCTGGAGAGAGAGTTCAGTGGTTAAGAGTACTTGTTGTGCAAGCATGAGGACCTGAGTTCAAATCCCCAGCATGGTGTAAAAAGCCAGGCATGGCCATATATGTGCCTGACTCCTAGCACTGTGAAGGGTAGATGTAGGAGGATCTCTGGGTCTTGCTTGCCACCAACCTAGCTCCAGGTTCAGTGAGAGATGCTGTTTCAAAGAAGTATGGCTAAGAGTGACAAAGAGGGACACTCAAAGCCCTCCTCTACCTTCCGTGCAGATTCACAGGTGCACAAACATATATGCACACCACACACACACTCGTGTGGGGGCAGGAATAAGCTCTCCTGCCTGATAGGCTGTTGAGTCAGTGTTAAATTCTAGTGTTTACAATGTGCTAAATCCACACCCAAGAAGAAATACTGCTGCCAACATGGGTTTAGCTCCTGGTTACTGGGGAAGCTGGAGGCAGTTTCTAGGGAGAGGGGCATGTTTGAAAATAAGATAAGCATCCTTCCAAAGCTAGATGCCTCTGAACCATGTAGCTAATTGTGGGGGAGTTAGAGGAAAAATAAGTTCTTCGGCAGCTCGCTGTCTCCTCCCACACAGGTAGGGCTAAATATGCACAGAAAACACAGTATGCTGCTTATTTTACTGAGGGAGATATGTCTATTAACTTTCTAGAAGAAAGCGGCCAATGGAGAGTGTCCCAAGGGCCCACATACAAGCTAGCCCTGGGTGGAAACCACTTCATTCAATGTATGCCATGTTGTACTACACGCCTGGTGCCAGCCAGCATGGCTGACTGGGCACACTCCTGGCAGCAGGCAGGCAAAACCAGGCAATCCACACCAATATTAACTTTGTGATGACACCTCAGAAAGGGGCTTCCTGTGGCCTGAGCCAAGGGCTAGGCCTTGGAGAAGTTATGACACCTGGTGTTCAGTGATTCTCTCAAGGGACTGAACTTGAACAGTGTTGCCCCTTCATCATTGACTGCTCCGGTTAAGGAACACTCCATTGAAATGGCCACCAAGTAGAGATGGCCCCCATAAAGTACATAGGAGATGCTTAATGGCTGCTTCCTTGCAAGAAATAACATAACCGGGAACGGTAATACTCAAACCAAGTGTAGTTCATATTGCTTTATCCACTTGAAAATGTTTGCAACCCACTGTGAGAGTGCAGCAGTGGTGGTCACTACAAAGCACGTATTAGAAAATGTAGTGGATTATGGGCACGCATTGAATGATTTTACAGCATTGATGCTATAAACCTCCTTAGACCCTGAAAAAGGCTGCATTTCTTGTATTCTGGATTTCTTGTAGAGAAGAACGTGGCCTCCAGAGAGTACAGAGGAAAGGCTAGACTCTGTGGGACATTCAGAGGGAATTCTAGTTCTGGTTCTGGCCCAAGTTCCCTCATAACTGAATGAAAAGTCAAGAAAAGATGCAAAGGTCTTAGTGGGTGATGACTCATGGGATAATCAACATTTGGCAGACTCCAGTGCGGGACACACGCATATGTCATTAGTATGTGGAGAAGAGACCACCCAAAACATACATGAGCCTTGAGAGGCAAATGGAAGAAGGCTTTGCTGATGCCAGGGCTTGAAAATGCCCCCACAGAAAAATCAGACTACAACTTCAGACATCCTGGAGAAATTACTAAACATCGGGGTAAAGGAGTTCCAGGGACATCCAGAAGGAAAAAGGCAAAGGAGGTCAAAGCAAAGCTTTCTACAAACGAACCAGAGCAACAATTGATGGCCTGTGCTCAGTGCCCTGGAGGGTCACCAAAGCCATGTCCACAGATTCTGAGCAAAGGCACTGGTGTGACCTGTGTCTGTGTGTGTCTGTGCTAAATTTACCCAAGCAGGGATCCACCTCACCAAGGAAATCCAAAACCTGAAATGTCAGAGACTCAGTACAGAAAAGCTGTAGGGAAGCAGAGAGGAGGGAGCAAAGAATGACTGGCTTAGCTTGCTTCCTCTTGCTGTAACAAACACTATGGCCAAGATCAACTTGGGGAGTAAGGGTTTATTTCAGTTCATTACCCATCATCCAGAGAGGACAGAATGAAAACTCAAGGCAGGAACCTGGAGGCAGGAACTGAAGCAGAGGCTTGCTCTCCAAGGCTTGCTCAGCCCATTTTCACGACCCCAGCGGGGTGGAACTGGCTGTAGTTGGGTGGACCATGGCCCTCCCACATCAATCCTTCATCAAAAAAATAGCCCTACAAACATGCTTACAGTCAATGTGATGGAATCATTTCTTCAATTGAGATTCCTTCCCGCAGATGACTTTAGCATGTGCCAAACTGATCAAAAGCTAACCAGAACAATGACAGATGGAACCTGATGAACTGGGTACAGGAAACACAACCTGTTTGCAATTCTCCATCCAACAGCAGAGGCACTGACGTCATAAGGGGGCCTTTCTAGAACCCAGACCCTTGGGCTCCACTTCACACCCAATGTACCAGAATCCTCACTTCAAGAAGACACCTGGTGGACACTCACACTTTAAGCTCTGAACAGAATGGCTCTCTGGAATGATAAAGCACAGAGGAAGGGCAGCCAATGGTCACCCAGTGGACAGAGCAACGGCTCCAGGACATTGAGGCAGGAAATGTAAGATAATAGCGCACACACTGTTAAACCCGAACCCTAACAAGATATGCGGGGGGGGGGGGCAGCTGGGGCTCAAGAAGATGAGAAATTTAAAACTGAGACTGAGTTTGAGGTTCTGTCCTTCAAAGAAGAAACTTGGCAGGATTTTCTTGGTGTGGGGAGGGGCAACCTCTAATCATGGAAGACATTTCTGGAATTCAGCAATTTTTGTAGCATTGTTTTAATTCTTGCCTATTAAAATCTAATCAAACTAAACATACTACTTTCAATTTAAAATGTATATGGTATGATTCAATTTTTGCCAGACTGTTTGAATTGATCTAATTAGCTATCATTCTATCAGAGAGCTATGGACCAAGTGTTAATGATTTCTTCTGGATGGCAGGAAGTAATTTGGTCGTGTGTGTGTGTGTGTGTGTGTGTGTGTGTGTGTGTGTGTGTGTGTGTGTGTACACGTGCGCTCTTGTCTATTACTTAGTTTTCAGATAACAAATAACAGCATATATTATCTTCACAAAAATCTTAAGTGCATAATCAGAAAGGCCCATTTCTAATAACAGGTTTAAATAATGTTCTAAATAGTACTCAAATCCATAAATCTCAAAAAATACTATTTAAATGAAGTTAAACTAAATTAAGTGATAGACGGGAAACAAGAATGTAATCATTCTCACCACTAAACACTGTTTTCAACAGGATGTGAGGTGGGTCTAGCAATGCTTCTCAGCTTTTTCCATTAGAAGCTTCTCTGGGGCATAGGGGATAGCTCAGTCTGCAGAGTGCTTGCTATGCATGCATGATAACCTGAGTTCAGGCCTCAGAACCCATGTCATAATACTGAGCATGGTGGCTTGCATTTCCAGTTCCAGCACTTGGGAGGCTGAGACAGGCAGATCCTGGGGCTTGCCAGCAAGCCATCCTACCTAAATTAGTGAGCTTCAAGCCAATGAGAAACATTGTCTCAAAGGAGGCAGACGGTGTTCATTAAAATGAAATCCAAGGTTGTCCTCTGGCCTCCCAGTGTGTACACATATAGGCAGGTGGGGTACACACACGTACGTGTGCACACTCATACACACACACACCACACACACACACACACACACAAAATGAAATAAAAAGTTTCTCTGCAGGTGCAAACCCTTTTATCTCCAGAGCAAAGGTTCCCAAGCTCACTGCCTGTGACCCTAGCTATGGCAATCCTCAGAATTGCCTAGAGCCACCAAGGCTTGCCTATATAGTTCTCATCACCTCAAATAACCCAACCAGAAAAGCCCTCAAATTTTACCACTTTCACTATACAACAAAGCACCTAGGTTCTTTAACAAAGCCCCCCCCCCCCAGAGCCAAGCTCCACACAACTGGTTCAAACTGCTTGTTTCCAGATGTATCTCTAGGGAGGTTGATAAGACATGAGAGCCCAATCTCTGGGCTCTCGATGCTCTGGGTGGACCCTGTGCTCTTCAGCAGCTCTTGGTCGATTCTGAGGAAATTGAATCAGACTCTGGACTTGAACCAAGTGTCGGCAGAGGACCAGGTGATGCTAATTGCAGCTACAGAGCCACAGGCTCCTCCTCTCCTACCTGCTCCTGGACCCAAGCTCTTGAGCCAAGGAAGGGTATGGTTACGCTGTCCCTCTCCCTGAAGGCAGCCCACACTCTGACTGTGCAGCAGAGTAAAATGGGAGAAACCAGCCATGGCAACATGACCCACAGGCATGGGGTGCACTTACCATGCTATCACCTAAATAGACCCATCTCAAGGGACACTGAGCATTTCCAGCAAAATCTCTCCACTCAAGCTGCTTTTAAATTGGGCTCCTCCTTTCACAAAAAAAAAAAAAAAAAAAAAAAAAAAAAAAAAAAAACAACCGAGCAGCACTAGGCCAGGTGGTGACCTGTATCTTCCTAGACCACATTCTCCTTCTGCTGGTCCCTGTGTCATTCCCACTTCTATGGGAAATGTCATGCAAGTGTTCAGAATAGCATAGGACATATTTCCAGGTGAATTCTTCAACAACTTCTCATAGCAGTGACTGACTTCCACCGCTCCCACTCTGCTGAGAGGAAATTGCTTGGGCTGACTGGTCCTGGAGAGATTGCTATGGGCTCTTGGATCCCTGGCATTTTCCACCTCCATTTCAGAGAGAAGCACATTCCAGCCGTGTGTAGCAGATGAGTCTTTGGAAACTGCTTACCAATATGATGGATGCTGACTTGAGCTCTCCAAAGCCACTGAGTGAAGTGGTCAAGAGCATGCATTGCAGGCTGGGAATGTGACAGAGTACTTGCCTGCCATCCTCCAGCTGCTGTCTTGGATGCCTGCACTGGGGCAGTGCAGGGGAAAGCACCCAATCTGGAGACCTAGCTGACCGAGCCTAAGCTCAGGTGGTACAGCCCCAGGAAAATTACTTCGCCTCTCCCTTGACTTGTTTCCATCATCATGGCTGCCTCACTGTAATCCACAGGATCTAAAAGGAGTTTATACCACAGGTGTTCAGAGGACAATGGGCAGTATCTAACACAGACACCATGTGTGTTGATAGTCTCAAATTTTAGCACCTGTTTGAATGCATCTAGCGTCTCTTCTCTTTCAGTTCAAGACCCTTAGTTCACAGGTTGCCCCATAGGCTCCCTATTGCCCATTGCCACCTGGTTCTTCCTTGTAGTTTGCACTCAGATTAACCCTTACTTCCCTGTTTTGTCCTCCAACTCACCCACAGTACCTGTCCCCCACCGCCCCATCTCAACAGAGCCTCTGAATCCCTGACGGTTTTGTCATGGATATGAGGGCCGGCTGAAGCTCCAGCCTTCCCATTAGTAATAATTCCCTTAAATAACTATGCTGTCGCTTTGAGAAATGGGGTGGTATCACCTGGCACTGCCCTTAGTCCTGACCCGATCAACTTTTTAATCCATAAAATGGAGGTGAAATACTTAACGGGATGTATATCAAATCTGGATGTGACAGAAAGCTGGAAGAAATGATCAAAATGCCAGTGAGTGAGTTCACATTCAGACCGATCTCTGGGGACTGGAATTCTGGCCTGAGGCCAAGGGAAGGTGTTCTTTATACAGGTCAGGCATAAATCTCAAATGTGGGAGGGCAGCACTGGCTTTGTAGCCTACCACAGGGAGGGGGTGAGGCATGAAGGTGACCTTAAGTTTCTGGAATTCATCCATGGCAGGGCTGCGTCCCAGAAGGACCCACCCACTGCACTCTGAATTTAGAAGGAATCCCTTCTACAGAGTTTGGGTTCTTTTCTCTTTTCATAAATCCATGGATTTTGGCCATTTTTACTCCCTCATCCCTTTCTCACTCCTGTTGAACCCTTTCTTTCCAACAAGCCCCCCCCCATCTTCATGCCTTTTGTTTGTCTTGCTTCTTGCTTTGTTAGCCACTGAGCTGAATTAGGCTTGTTTGCATAAGTATACGTGAATGAGAAATAAAAAGGAAGAACATGACTGCTTCTAGGTATGGTGGAGAAGGCTTATTGTTGATAAGAGGGAGAGCATGGCCAGAGGCAGACACATCTGGGACAATACAATGTAAACATGACCCTGAGCTGGGTCTGAGGGGAGAGGGCAGAGCCAGGAGTCCAGGAGAGCAAAGGGTAGCCAAAAGGTGCCAGGTAACCAAAATGGCTCGGTTATATAAGGAAGAGCAGCTGAGGAATGGACAGCCCGGCCTCTGGGTTGCAGAAGCTTTTGGGGGGCTGGGGGGGATGCAGGGCATGCCAGCCATATCTTCTAACAAGTAGGGACTGAAGGATGCTGGGAAAACCTGAAGACCAAGTCCACTTTGATATGTGCAATAGGCACCTAAGTTAGACCTTTTCCTGGTGATTGAGACCTAACAATAGGTGAGAGGTTATTTACAGGAGCAAGAGCGGCTTACCAATGACTACATTACTTAAGAAAATGATTCTCCTCTCCCAGCACATGTTAACTGCCAAAAGCTCTTTAAGGAGGCGTAGGGCCTCATGAGTCCCTTCCCTATCCATTATGGGATGTTGATGCTCCCTCCCCCCATCTTCTGCAGGTAACCACAGCTGCTTTGAGATCGTAAGTGCCAAGGTCAAATCCCATCTAGAAGACATGTCTGTGCACTCCTGCATCCTCCAGCTCTTAACTTCCCAAGAGAACCTTCTCTGGGTAATAAGAATGTCGGGGATTAGCATGAACAGGACTTCACTTCATTCATTGGCTCATGGACCCACTTACCATTTATTTCAAGTATTATCTTTGCAAGCAGCTGGCCTAAGAACTGCTGTGAGAAGGACTACATTTTCTCTGGTTATTCAGAATGTTTCAAATGAGGGACTAGACTCCACCAAGAGGGTAAATTAACAGAGCACACCCTTTGCAGGGAAACAGGATAGGGTGGGCTCCTGTCATTAGCTCAGGCTGAAATGTGTATGGTTCTCAGTAGCTGGACCTCTGAGGGCCGCTTTCAAGCAGCATTCTGATGCCCATGATGAGTTGGGCAACAGGTGTAGATCCTTTCAAGTCCCAGCCAGCCAGCCAGCATCCCTTTTACCTCTACACTGCTTCTTAGTTGCTTCTGCCTTGACTTGGTACCAAAGTAACTCTGGCCTATAGAGTCTCAGCCCAAATGCATACAGCATAAGCACATAAAGACTTGTAGATTGAACCTATGACCACATCATGTTCTAGTTTTCAAGATGGTAAACATAAATGTTTGGGGTCTGGGATGATGCCTGAGGTCTGTAAAATCCTGCTGTGCAAACATGAGAGCCTAAGCTCATGCTCTCCAGTCCCTACATAAAAGCTTGGTACACTGTAGCCCACCTGTGATGCCAGAACTGTGAATGAATGAAGGCAGAGACACAGGAAAGTCCCTGAAGCTCATGGCCAGCCTCCTAAAATGGTCCAGGGTCAATGAGAAACCACAGCTCGAATAATGAGATGGAGAAACAGGGGAGGAAGACACGATGGCTCCTAGGATCTCCATACCCACATGTGCACATGCACACTCAACATGAACATATGCACACACACACACACACACACACACACTTGATATGTCCTCATGGATCACAGCTGTATGCAGCACAAACACTGGGGAGGGGATTCAGTGACTATATCAAAAAGGCACAGTGCACATCCTCTCCAAACCATATCCCTATTTCTGAAGTGCCTTATCCAAGATATACTTGCAACCCTGCAGGATGTTTTATTGAACTGCACCATACATTTTACTTTGTGCTTCAGCAGTATATTCCTATCCTTTATTGTCATTTTGGAATAGTAAAATGTACATAACATAATATTCCTCATTTTAACTACTTGTAAGTGTGCATTTCATGTCATAAAATCTATTCATACAGTGGCACAGTTATCACCATTATCTATATACTTGAATACTTTTATCAGCCCCAATACAAAAATCCATTCCTATAAACAACAACTCCCCATGTCTCTCTCCCCTTTACTCTTGGTAGTATGTAGTCTGCTGTCACACTGAATTTACTTGTTCTAGGGACCTCATGAAAGTTGGATCACACAATATTTTCCTTCCATGATTGGCTTATTTTTACTCAGCATTGTGTTTTCAAGTGCTGCTTCTGTGCAGAATACAGCAGTAGTTCATTCTTTTTTATGACTGAGTAATTTTCCATTGGATTTGCATACCACATTTTGTTTATGTGTTCCTCTCTTGATGGGACTTGGCAGGATTCCTTTTGGCTTGTTATGAATAAGGCTGCTTTGATCACTAATACCAATATCTGAATCTCTGCTCTGAATTCTTTTGTGAAGATTTCTTTTGATGGCAAAAGATTAGATACAACCACACTAACCATTGGCAGTAAGTAACTAGTTAAATAAGTCACTGTATTCACACATTAAAATAGCACATCTCACTTTACCATGAGCTCCTCTTGGAGTCTTGGTATGGGACCATTTATAAGTCATAGTATCATGAAAGGAGTAACAAGAAGAAGAGAGGTAATGGAGGCTGCAGCCTGGGGAGGAAGTACGTGCATGTCTAATGCACATACTATCTGTGGAAGGCTCCACCAGAGCCACTGAATGTGGTACCCTAGGAGGTCACTGGGTGTGGTTTCAGCAATGATGGGAGCTTTGCTATATGCCTTTTGTACTGATGGAAATATTCAAATGAACTGAACACTTTGCCCTCTTAAAATTAATAAATACTTTAAGTGGGGAGTGACTTTTCAAGATGCTGAGTGTAGAGTCTGGGGACATATCAAAATTGGTCAAGTGATTGCTACACAAGCATGAAGACCTGAGTTCAATCACCAGCAACCACTTTGTATGGTGGTGCATGTTTAATCCTGCTGATGGGGAAGCAGGGGTCACAGGTTGCACTGAAAAACCTTGTCTCAATAAATAAATAAACACATATATAAACACACACACACACACACACACACACACACACACACACACACACACACACACACGGTAGACAGCTCCTAGGAATTAACACCAAAAGTTGACCTCTGGTCTCTACACTCACATGCATAACACATGTACTTGTATGGGAAAGCACACAAAAACTGACAATGTGTCATGACTTCAGCAGAAGATGGGGGACAGCAGCCTTGGGAAGTGGAGGCAAAAGACATTTGTCACTACAAGCCCTAAAATGTAACCAGTGGCATCTTCAAGAACAGCTCCTTGATGCCACCAAGTTTTTCTACCTCCATCCACACTTCTCCTCTTCTTCCTCTGGTAACTGGAAAAGCCATGTGGAGATCTGGGAAGCGAAGGGAGTGTGAGAACCCAGTCTATTGGTACCTAGCCAGAAGGAGAGAAAAGTCATGTGTAGGGCTTCAAAGTCACAGAGATACCCTGGCCTGCTGGAGGTCAGCACTCTACCTCAGGAGCAGCCTTGCTGTCTGTCCCCTTCCGGGATGGATATGTCCAAACAGTGTCTGCTAGGAACCAAGTGCACAGACATCACAGGATGATAATCGAATCATATGTGAAAATGAGCTGACGAGGGGAGACACAATAAAAGCCAGAGGAAAGAGAATGAAGGTGCAAGTTGCTGAAATAGTTGCTCCATATTCCAAGGCTTTCCTGGCTCCTAACAGAGTTGGAGATTAGTGTTGATAATAGCTTCACCATAGGACCACAAAAAAGTCAATGGAGCTGGGACCAAGGCAGGATCCATTTATCTTCTTGGGGTGAAATAGAAGGTGTGATTTTAAAGAGACAAATTATACCAGATGCAGGTAATTGACGGGCATACACAGAGCCATGTGAGGAGGGCCGGCTCACACAATTGCACAGTACCCAGCCTTACTCTCATCAAAAGCTTCTTGTAACAATGCCAACCCCAGGGCGCAGTTCAAGTGCCCTAGAGAGTAGTAACACGAATCGAGTTCTAGAATATGCTGCATTAATTTTGCATGGTTAATTATTTGTGTGAAAAGGCAATAAAGAATACTGAAAAGAAAAGGCAATGCATAGATCTTGCTTTCTCGCAAAAGTGCTTGCCCGGGACAGGGTTCCAGAGGTCACTTAATCTATCCCTCTGCCTCTTGTTTTAATGGACTGCTAGCCCGTTGAATAAAACTTTTCTTCCTTAAAGGACTTCACGTGAGCTCCCTCATCGACCGACACATACACTTCTCATCAGCCAGGATGATCCCATCACCTCAACAGTGTCAATATCTGACACCTCGGAGGCTCACTAAAGGTGCTGTATTGATTCATTGATGAATTTGTTAATTAAGTGAGGCTGCGTGCTCAAGCATGAGATGCACATCATAAGCAGAAGCTGGAGTTCCCACACTCAGCTCTCAGCCAGTTCCAGCTGTCAGCTACATGGGAGGGTTCGGGTGGGTCCCCAAATAATTCTAGTGAGAGGTGGATGTAGACTCCAAATGCAGGGAGAGAGACGCTGTGAAATTCCTAGAAAGTGCCCATCTAGGGACAAGGGACCCAGGACAAGGGCAATTTTCACAGTTTATTGTGCATCAGCAGCCTGGGCACTTGCCATCTGGAGACAGAAGCAACCCTTGACCAGAAAGGTAAGGAAGATCGGACTTTGCTCTGTGGGAGAACTTCACTCAGGGTCTTATCAGGGCCATTTAGGAAAAAAAAACCCTATCTATCTATCTATCATCTATCTATCATGTGTGTATGTGTGGAGTAGTATTATAGTATTATATTTGTGCTTGTGTGTATGTATGTAGTATATACATGCTTTCATATGTATGTGTGTGATATGTGGTGGGTGTGCATGTGTGAATTCGTGTGTGTGTGTGTGTGTGTGTTTGTGTGTGTGTGTATGCAGGTACCCACATCCATGTATGCCTTGAGGCCACAGAAGAAGGTCAGGTGTCCTGCTTCATTACTCAATCGCTCACCACCTTCTTCCCTTGAGACAGGGTCACTCACAGAACCTGGAGCAAGGTTGATGGCCAGCCAGCATCAGTGTCCCTCCTATCACCACAACCCTCCCCACCCCCAGCATTTAGGTCACACTTAGGTCATACCTGCATTTGACCATGTTGCCTTTATGTCTGTTCTTGGCATTTGAATCCAGACCTTTATGTCTCTACAGGAAGCTGTCATCTGCTGTGCCATCTCCCCAGCCCAGGGCCACTCTCCCTTGTCCCCTGGAAAGGCACTCACTGCAGGCCAGCTGAATCAAAGCGCTTTGGTGGAGCTCCCCAGTGCCATGTCTAGAAACTTCTTATACCCTAGGCTGGTTTGGACAGCACCAGGATCGTCCCTTCATCCCTCCCTTACCTGTTTCAGACTTGGCCATGCTTTGGCATCCCCTCACCTCATCTGGGTCTACCTCTTCCACTTCAACAAAGCCCCAGGCCCAGAAAATGGCACATCTCAGCATCTCCAGATACTTTTCTACAAGCAGCTTCCTCCCCCACCTCCACCCAGCACTCTGCTTCCCCTCCACTGTCTGAGTGATTCCCATCCATCTCCCTCCCTTCCTTCTTGAGTCCACACCCCCTCTATTTGCCCTTCTTCAGCCTGCTGGCCCTGCTAACTCAAGAGGGGATTTTCTCAACTACGCTTCTAAAACAAGGGTCAGCAGAGATGAATCTGGGATCATTGAATTGACTCTTTACCTTCTCAGCCAGATCTCTCTCACCTTGTGGGACTAGACCGCTTCATCCACCAACCCTCAAACTTTCTGCTGTGGTCTCCTGCCCGTATCTACCTCACTGGCTCACATTTCTCTATTTCTCTTTATGCTGTTGCCATGTCCCTCAGAGTCCAAGAGGTGCTCTCTCTCTCTCTCTCTCTCTCTCTCTATATATATCTATCTATCTATCTATCTATCTCTCTCTCCCTCCCTCCATCTCTTCTTCTCTCCTTCCTTTCCTCTCGACAATAACATACCAATTCAAAAATTTTTTTAAATAATGCATGTTAAGCACCGTGACTGTGTTAGATGCTGTTGGTGCAATGGCTAATAGCAGCCCTTTCCAAATGCTCAAAGATAAATGAGGGAGAAGAGAGACAGATGCAGGATTTAACACTTTATATGGGGGAAATGTGGGCCCAATATAGGGATCACAAGGCCCAATGTTCTCACAATCTTTCAGCAAAATTATTATGATGTCAGAAAGATGTCAAGCCTTTACAATCACCTCCTTTAAACCAATCCTGACAAGCCACCCAGTGACAGGATGGGGTAAGAGGATTGTCACATCACAGATGAGTTGAGCAAATGCAGTCAGGTGATAAGACGCATGCACCCCTATGATTCTATGCCAAACACAGAAACTTAATGAACGAGAGAGAAGACAACAAATGTCCATGGGCTATTATTGTGTCCTTGTCCCCTAGGACCCAGGGCTCCTACTAAAGGGGACGTTGGCAATAGAGTGAGTTCAGAAAGTATCCATGCTACCCTTATGCTTACCTGCCCTCTCAGAAATGACCAGACCAAGCACGGATACCACATAATGGGGAGGAGAGTGATGTGTTCTGACAGCCTCTATTCTCCAGGGCCCATCACCATGGGAATAAAGAGAACAGCACTGAGGAAGTGGCTTGTGCCAGGTGCTGTATTTCTCACACCTTGCACTGAGCTGGAGAATCTGAAGAAGCAGATGCCGTGGGTCAAAGGAATATGTGCCCTGAGCAGAGCAGAGATACAGAGATACATCAAGTGAAAAGCCAGCCAGATATGAGAAATCGGCCTAGCACATGGACACATCCATCTCCATAGTGGGCTAAAAAAGAAAAAGGAAAAGAAAAAAAGTGAAAGAATTAAAGTGTTCTAGGAGTAGGCAGAAATAGAGTCCTAGGGCAAGCTGCTCACCTCTGTGAGTCCCAGCCAAGCAAACCCTGCTCAGAGCAAAGGGGAAGATGCCATCTATAACAGGATTGGGGTCATCTCTAAAAATGAGATACTGTAGAATTGAGGGGAAAAAAACAAGCCGCTGTTTACTAGTTTAGAAGTATATGGGAACATCATGGCCTCCGAGGCAGAGAAGCAAAAGAGTAACAGGGAAGGGAGATCAACAGGCTGAGATGAGAGGGAAGACAGATTCAAAATGGATAGGCTGCAAGGAAACTCATAGTAAACACAGAAACAAAGCCGCTCCACCGGCAGGAGAGAACCAACCCGAAGTTCAGAGCTGCAAGCAGCAATGTAGAAAGCAAACGCGGAAGTGAAGGCTATGAGGCAAAGGGTGGGAGATCTGAAGCTAGAGGGTGGGAAGCCGCGGGGAGATAATGAGAGCTCCTAAAATATCAGCCACAAATGAAGCAGAAGAGAAACGGAAGGCGGAATATAATAAGACACTACGGAGCTGAAGATGGAGACTCTGTGCAGGCAGATGGGCTCCCCAGGCAGTCGGGCAAAGGAGACCCAAGACAAGATGTACACTGGAAAATAAGAGATAATGTCAGAAAGGGGGAGAAAGTGGGGGGAGAGTGGAGGGAGGGAGAAAGAGAGAGACACAGAGAGAGAGCGAGACAGAGAGATTGTTTGGAAGTGAGAAAAGGCTTTGGATGTCGCAGTGACGGTCAGCTGAGGACTGATGGAACCAGAGATGCTGAAGGCAGGACCTCCCCAGGGAGGGCGAGAGGGAGCTGTGCTCATGAAGGAGACAGTGACACAACTTTGCTCTTGAAGAGTAAGCAGAACCCTTATTCCTTACTAAATCTCCAAGTGAAATCGTTGCCTCCCTGCCGTGGAAGACCGTGCCTTGGATGACAAACACCTGGAAGTATTTATGTAGCTTTAGAAAGTAAAGAACCTTAAGAGAAGGGACCATAATAAAAAGCACACAAATTGAAAGAGACTAGAGGATTAGAATACACAGCAATGTTAAAATGTTACTCTATATGTTTCAAGCTAGAAGATTTTAAATCAATACGACAGTAGTATAAAACTCTGAAATCAGTAGCAAAATACATAATAATATACCTCTAAGAATGGAACAAATGTAAATAGGCATTCACAATAGAATAAACTCACGAAAACTTTCTTAGTCCAACTTTCCTAAGTTTGGGGGAGGTGAGATGGCTCAGTGATTACAAGAACTTGCCAAAAAGCCTGAGGATCCCAGTTTGGTCCCTGGATTCTGTATGGTAAAAGGAAAGAAGAATAATTCCTGCGAGTTATCTTCTGACCTCTACAGTCTACAGTGGAAACACACACCCCACCCCATCACTACCTCACATGCACAAAACCACACACACAGTAAAATAAATATAGTAAAAGTTTAGAACATTTAATAACAGTGATTGGGGATGAGAAGGCAGGCCAGATGGTCAACACTTGTCCTGCAAATATGAGGACCTGAGTTCAATCCTCAGACTCTGTTTTTGACTGTTAGGTGTGATGACATATGTTGATGGCTTTTATATTACTCTTTACTCTTTTCTCTTTGGGGGCTTGCCGGCTCCCAAATAAATGCATGGAGACTTATTTTTACTTATAAATGAATGTCCTGCCTTAACACGGCTGTCTACCTTTTGCCTCTGGGCTTTTACCTTTCTCTATTCTATATCTCTTTATTTCTTACTCTAGTGCTGGCTGTACAACTGAGTGACTGGCCCTTCTCCTTCTTTCATTCCTCCCTCTTCTTCTCTTCTCTCCTGTTTATTCTCTCTCTGCCAGCCCTGCCTATCCCTCTCCTGACTGGCTATTGGCCATTCGGCTCTTTATTAGACCAATCAGGTATTTTAGATGGGCAAAGTAACACAGCTTCACAGAGTTAAACAAGTACAACATAAAAGAATGCAACACATATTTACATTATTAAACAAATGTTCCATGGCATAAAAGAATGTAACACATCTTTAACTAATATTCCACAACACACACACACACACACACACACACACACACACACACACACACACGAAATGTCAGTGCTAGGGAGGTAGAGACAGGTGGATCCCTGGAGCTTGCAAGCCAGCCAGCTTAAATAATCCAGTAAGTTCCTGACCAATGACAGACCCTGTCTCAAAAACCAAAGGAGACAACACCTGAGAAAGAGCACTGGAGGTTTCCCTCTGCCCTCTTCACAGATGCACACACACGGACATGAATATACAAACACACAGATAATGACATATTCACAGCATTTTAAATAAATAACTTAGCATTTTCAACTATTAGACTAAGAAATAATCAGCACAATCACAGTGACTAGAGTTGTAAACACTAGGGGACAATAGCTTGTCACTCTCATGGGTATCTGAGATACAATTGAGGTGGCATCAATACATCACTTCTGAATGGCATGTCATCATATTTTTAATCAAGAAGCCAAAAATAGAGGAAACTTTAAGCCTTAAGTCAAACCTCTTAGATTTATCTTGAGGTTATCATGAGAAAATACATGAGCACCTCATTCAATATGGTTTATAACAACGCATGCAAATTGAAATGGTATATATGACTGGCTGGCACTAATCAACAATGGGTAGGTGAGAGGCAACATGTTTCTTAGGAATGCATCAAGTTTATGGTATTGTTTCTGGTAAAAAAGACTCGAGTGCCAACTAAGGCATAAACTCACTTATTGTGTGTGTGTGTGTGTGTGTGTGTGTGTGTGTGTGTGTGAGTTCATGTGTTGATAACTCTTGGGAGTCAGTTCTTTCTATCCTTCTGTGTCCCAGGGATCACACTCAGGTTGTCTGACTTGATGACAAGGACCTTTACCCACTGAGCCATCTCCCTGGTCCATGGTTGAGCATTTAAAGTATAATTTAAATACCTAATAGTGCAATTGATGAGTTATAGGACAGGCAGGTCAGCTGTGTGAGCCACTGGAATGCCCTGATACAGAGAGGCTGCCCTGCTGTCTCTCACTCCCATCAGCACTCGGTTTCTCTCCACCCCTAACCAGAATTTGTCATCATTTTCTTTTATTTCACCCATTCTCAACAGGATACTGATCCCTCATTTGTCTCCTAATCTGCATTTTTCCTGATGACTGATGATGTTGGACATCTTTCCCCATGCTTATTGGTTATATAACAAAAGTGAAAACATATTCATACAAAAATGTATACATAAATATCCTCAGTACTTTATTTATAAATCCCCTAAAAGTATAAAAAAGTCAAATGTCCTTAATAGGTAAATGGATGGTTAAACAAATTTTAGTACATCCATATAGTGGGATATCACTCATTAATAAAAAGGAATAAACTATTAATGCACACAGAATATACCCACTGCTGTAGGGAAAAATATTGAGTGAAAGAAAAGGAATAAATCAATTCCTAAAAGCTATATTCTTTCTGATTCTATTCACATAGCATCTTTAAATGACGCAGTTTTGAGCAACAAATTGGCTGCTGGGCTAGGGAGAAGAAAGAAGAATAGAGTATGGCATGGTTATGTAAAACACATCACTGGGGATGCCTAAGGTTCTGGTCTGTGGTGATCATTTAGTTCTACACAACTGACAGGATCTGGGGCCGGGGGAGTGGCATAAGTGTGAGGACCTGAGTTTGAAGCCCAGAAGCCACATTAAAAAAAGAAAAAGCCAGGTGTAGTGGCACATGCTTGTGATCCCAGCACTTCAGAAAGGGGTAAAGGCAGGTCCTTCAGGCTCACTGACCAGCCGGCCTAGCATAATCATTGAGCCCTAGACCAGCGAGAAACCCCATCTCATAAAACAAGATGAGCACCTTCAGGAGATGTAGGACCAAGGTAGATCTCTGATCTCCACATCTGTGTATACACATATGTATATGAACATACACCAACACATGGACACATACAGGGAAGCGATCTACACACACACACACACAGACAGACAGACACATCCACATACTGATATCTGATGACAGTTGTATCAATGTCATTTACCAAGCATGAAATTATGCTTGATAGTACCACTGGTACAACTCATATAAAGAGTGCATAAGTCTGTATTAGCTCTCTACAAAAATTATTTATTTTAATTAAGCAACTAGGTGTGACAAGGTATGTGCACAGGATCACTGGAGTTGCAGGCAGTCATGAGCTGCCCCATGTGGGTTCTGGGGACAGAACTTGGTCCTCTGGAGGAACACTATGTATTCTTAACCACAGAGCTGCCTCTCCAGCAGCTTCAAATGACTATACCTCAAAAGAAAGTTTTAAAATGCAAGCGGATACAGAAATTAAGCAAAGATGAACTAAGGGAAGTGCTGAGATCCAGGTGTCTGCACATTTGAGGACAGGGACTGCGTAGGGCCTCCTACTTGAGGAACAGGTAAGGATAGGAGATAAGGGTGCCGCCCGAGACCCAGACTGCTCAGAAGGGGTGAGAAGCGATACAGTGGGAAGACTCGGCTCCCCCCCTCACTGTGTCATTTATTTATCCTATCATTTATTCATTCATTCACTTCTACATTGAACAAGAAACACTGCAGCACAGCCCTCAGGATAACAAGATAAAAGGCAAGCTTTCCTACTCCAACCAGGAAGAGGCTTCAAGGCAACAGGAATCAAGAGCTTACCAAGAAGCCAGAGGCAAGAATGGGCATTATGGTCCAAGAATCCCAGGACTTTTAACACAGTTGAACCATAGTGTCAGAAAATGAGTGAGTGTGCGTGTGTGTGAGTGGGGTGTTAATCCAACCTAGGATCCCACAAGCCCTGAGCACACTAAGGAAACTAGGCAATTCTGCTGGTGAGCCTTCAAAGTCATCTTGCAAGGGGGAAAAAAAAAATTCAAAAGCTGCTACAGGCAAATCACAGGGAGGGTAGTGAGGGCTGTGAATTGGGGAGGAGCAGGAAGTCCCACTCCACTGTACTGTATAGGCCCAGGCTGCACAGCCCTCAAACCCTTAAGTTTCCTGGGCATCCGTAGGAACCAGTCCTTGGACACAGAGCTGTGATGGTTTATGGAGTGCTGAGCTTCTGGACCAAACTCCCGCCCATCCCTGATCAATTGCTCCCTGTTGCAAGCTGATCTGGTTCCAGGTCTTTATTTTCTGGACCATAAATTTGTCCTCTGCATGACTTAGGAGGCTCTCCTGTGCCAGGCATTTATAACATACAGGTACCTCTGCAGCCTGCAGACCCCATTAGTGTGTTGCCTGCCCATTTAGCTGTCCCCTCTAAGGCACCTGAGGTCTGTTTCCCTAGACCTCGCTGGCAGGGCATCTGAATAAGGCTGAGCATTTCCAGGGCTGTGCTGCTGCAGTGGTAAAGAGGGTGGGGAAGGGAACCTCTTCAGCTTGGCAGGACAGCATCTTGCATGGTGGGGAACAATCCCATAAGATAGCTCTCCCATCCAAAATCACCCAGGACCATAGGAAGGAGCCTGGCGTCTACCAGTCAGCCCCAAACACAACTGGAAATGTGAAAAGATCTACAACACACCCCTTCATTACAGGCCTGGGGACCACTGTGGCAGAACCAGTGTAGCCTGGGCCATGAGAAGACATTAAAGCACTCCTGGGGAACAGATTTGATTTTAAAACAGAGATCTGGGCTTTGTCCCTAGCTTGTCTCACTGTGCTTGTCCTTCTGTGCCATACTCTGACTCAGTTTCCCACAGGAAGCTACTATTGCAGTAGCAGCCTCAGGGGAACTTGAGGGCAAAGCCCTAGGACAGATCCTTCCACAGTAGAGGGGCTGTTTTGTGATGTGTGAATGCTCAGGGCAGCCCCTGGCATGTTCAGGCTGCTCTGTGGATATCTATGGAATCATGTCTTGTTTTCACATGAAATAAGTGCCCAAGCAAGTTTCTTCACCACACTGACTGCAGGTTTGGTAACACTGTCCCAGAGCCAGGGGGAAACTCAGCATCCACTCTTTGCCCTCAGAGAGTTACAACAACAGAAGCAAGCAGCAAGGCCAACTTTCCACAGTACACAGCTTGATAATGTGACATCCTGGAAGAGGCAGTCCCTAAAAACAGATTCCAGCCCTACCTTCTTCACCCACAGAGGTCCTGAGCACCCTCCTCCCATGTTTGAACAATGTCCTGAAAGGGGGGGGGCAAATAGCATCACTTCTATGGTCCTATGCTATTTGTTAGATTGCAACATCAAACTCATTTACAGCGTGACCTTTAGAAAAGTAAAATGGGAAAGCCAGTTTGTCCTCACAGGTGGCCTGAGATTAAAGTTTCTAAAATGCAGCTAGAAAAGATGGAGGCTGAGTCAGAGGAGATCCCTGAAGCAAGCAGCCCTGGAAATGGACAGCTTGTTAGCTTAGCCACTCCCCTTGGGAGGTCCTGAAAAGTGGGAGAGAAAGACACAGGCGCAGAGCAGTGCACAGCAAATAACAATACAGGGTCTGCCCAAGTTAGAGAGGTCAGCGATACTCCCCCAGGACCTGGCATTTGAGCTGAGATCTGCCTTGGGGAGGGCTGGAAAGGAAGGAGGAAGGACCTGGGCAGGGAGATCAATACTCTAAAGGCCTCAAGTTAAGGAAGGGGGTGAGGCAGGCAAGGAGCACAAAGTGGGTGGGCAGGAGGGCTGGGGGATGGGTACTGTTCAGATCTAAGGGCACTAGCAGAACAGGTGAGTCAGGGTCCTGAGAGTGAGGACCCTCTCATTTGCAGGTCTCCAGGTGGCACTAGGAAAGCCATCCAAATAGACAGTCTTCATCCCAGCCCAGCCCAAACTGTAGAAGACCCACCCTGGTAAGGAGCATTTTAAAACAGAGACAGACAGATACAGACAGACAGAGACAGAGAGAGCATGTGTGGAGTGACAGAGAGAGAGACAGAGACAGAGAGAGAGAGAAGTCCATAGCATCAAAGGCTGTGCATATCACCTTAGCTTCCTGGACCCCCTTCCCAGATAGAGAACGGTGTGTGTCTGGGTAATTGAGCTGTGGCTGAGGTGTGAAGACACACGTGGGCCCCAGGTAACATGGGTAGAAAGCTAAGGAGAATGGCCCTGCTCTGCAGCAGAGCCCACAGGAGTCTGCACAGTCTGCCTTGCTAAGTGTGCACAGTAGGAAAAAATAATGGCAGGGCAATGAGACCAGCTCATTATTGGATGCATAAAAGTAAGAGAGAAATATGAAAATGTAGCATGGAAGAGACAGAAAACTACCGCAGGCTAGAAGAAAATATAGCACCCAAAATAGAAAAAAAAAATTATCCATAAGGGCTTATTTTCAGAATTCAATAATACAAAAGCTCAAAAACTAGACAATAAAACAACAGAATAAAATTTAAAAGAGAGATTTCAGAGTTAAGGAAACAAATTATAGATCAAAATGGCAATATTATAAAACTAATAAGGTAAAAATGACTATAGAATTGAATTATTGACATAGAAGAAATAGGTGAAAAGTGAGTCACCAGCAAAGGAAATAGTGTGTGGAGGCCAACTGTTGTCCCTGGAGGAGAGGCCGAGCCAGAGCAAGCTAAGAGGGGAAGGCTTTGAGAGAGTCAGTTAGTAAAGTACCTTTCACACAAGTGTGAGTCCAATCCCCAGACCCTGTGTGGAAAGCCAGGTGAGGGTACTTCCTGTAATCCCAGCTCTGGGGAGGAGAAGACAAGAGGACCCATAAGGACACAATGCTTGGGACAGTGGGGAAGGGTGTTCAGGTTCAGTGAGGTACTCTGTTTCAAAAAATAAGGTGGAGAGTGATTGAGGATGCCTGATGTCTATGTCAACCTCTGGCCCCTCCACAAGCACACACATGAGAAACAAAGAAGGAAGGGAAGGAGGGAGCCAGGGAGGGAGGGAGGAAGAGGGGAGAAAGGAAGGAGGGAGGAAGGGAGGGAGGGAGAGAGGGAGGAAGAAAGGGAGAGAGGCAGGCAGGGAGGGAGGGAGAGAGGGAGGGAGGAAGGGAGAGAGGGAGAAAGGGAGGGAGGGAGGGAAGGAAGAAGGGAAGAAGGAAGGAATGAATGAACATGAAATGAAAAAAAAGAAAGAAGAAGAAGAAGGAAGAGTCAGGATCCCAGGCAAAGCCTTGTCAACAATTGAGCTTTAATTATGAATTATTCAGCCAGCAAAGAGGGCAAGAGTCACCTTTTCAGGAATACACAGGCTAGCTGTGGGTTTCCCTTTAGCCAAGTTCCTAGGCAGGTCCTCTTGTGAATACTGAAGGAACTCAGGTAGCCAAGTGATTGGGGGTGGTTTATTTATTTTAGGCGTGAGTGAAGGGGATCCGATAAGGATGAAATTCAGTCAATTAAGAGAAAGTCAAATTAATGAGTCTTCTATAGAAAAGTCTGGTAAAGCAACAGGAAGTAATCACATTATTTTAGTCACAGAAATAAAACTAAACACATCAAAGTTGGTAGAAACATATATATATATATTTAATTATAATTAATAATATAGTTATATATATATATAATTTCTTTAAATTATAAAGGACTGGGAGGGCGAAGCAAAGAAATAGAATAGAGGTTTAGCAATGTTCTCAACTTTCCTAGCTGGGATTTAATTGGTATTTGTAGTGGGATATTCACTTTTTTTCCTTCTGTGGCACTGATCACACCCATTGGGGGGTGGAGCCAGGGGCGGAAGTGACCTGGGGAACTAAGTCCGGAGGAAGTGTGGGAGAGCCATTCTTGCAAGCCTCATGCAAGGGGACAGGAGTACTTCCAGAGGAATTCTTGGAAGCAGGAACCTGTTGGTGTTCACCTGTCTACGTTGTGAGTTATTTCTCCCTGTTCGGCCTAATTGTTTATCCTGATCCTTATTAAACCGCGATAGGTATTACTGAATATGAAGCTTAGGCTAAGCATGGTGATACAGCATGTCACCCCAGTACTCCAGAAATGGGGGAAGAAAGCGCTGAAGTTCAAAACCAGCTTGAGCTACTGAGAGACACCTTGGGGAAGCAGGAAAAAACGATATAAGAATGGAGGGAAGAAGGGAGGGAGAAAGCTATTACAAAATGGCAGTCTCGATGCTTTCAGAACATTCTTGAAGTAGTGCATCTATGAGAACACACACTTGAATTCCCAGCATTTAGGCAGCAGACACAAGAAGACAGGAAGATTATGACTTTGAACCTAATCTGGGCTCCCTGGGATGATGCCCATTGCAAAATAAAAAAAAAAAAAGAAAGAAAACATCAGTGTGAATGTGTACACACATAAGTGTGTGCACACATGTACCAAACTTACACACATATAGAGAAAACTATCAAACTCTAAAGTTAGTTATGATTTTCTATTTTTTTTCTAACTATAATACTGATAGATTATAGATAAATATCTAAATTGATGTTGACTCAAATTCCAACATTGGAAAATTCTGTATTATCATGCATCATTTTTTAAAAATTTCCATTTTACACATATTATATACACACATATTACCATTTCTGAAATGTTGATAGATGTGTCTAACTTTAATAAAAATAAAATTCATTATTCTAAAATAGGAATGTCACATATGAAGAACATCAATAGTATTTTGAATATGTTAATATTATAATTATGATCTCCATGTTAGTGATTTCTACCTGCTAGTCTCTCTTTGTTAACATGTTTTCAGAATCTCCCTCTCAATGAGTTCATTAGGCATTTATAATTTTCCTCTGGTGTAGTCAATGGTCACACAAATTCATCTTTTCCTCCAATCAAATCTTCATAGCCTTTCCGACATCGCCTACACAAGACCATACATACCTCTTTGCTTCTTTCCACCATGATGCCAGGGACACATCATAATTTGGAGCGTTGATGCCTTGCTAGGATTGTTAAGTATCTTAGAAGAGTTATGTGGGTATCTAAGTCCTCAGTCCCCGTAGAACATAATAGAGCCTGTTCTTGGACTTTGATAGCAGACTACACACATCTCATCTCCCTTTCTACAATAGGCACAGACACAAGAAGGCACTCCCGGGTCTTCCTCCGAGTCTGCTTATGAAACATCTGCCTTCCCCACCCTCTTCTTGCTCCTACTACCCATCAGTCTCTCTATTTCTAAATTATCCCCCAAAGCAGGGATTCCAGACCTGAATGTCTTGAAACAGAAATTTCCCCAAGCATACAGAAATAAGTCAAAAAATACCAAAATTTCATTTAAAAAAAAATTGTGGTTGGGAGGGATTATTGTACCACAAATCAGTGACAGGATGATATAAGTAAACACCACATTGATATGATACCCAAAGACTTGCACCATGTATCACCATGGCTACCCAGCTATAATAAACAGGGAGAAAGAAGAATGGGTATCTTCTGGTACTGGTGGCCCTGCTTCAATCTAATGGCACATCATTTACTGTGAGTGCTCTTATTAGAGTGGTTAACACTTCAAGACACGATTTATAGGCAGAACAAAGATTAGTCCTGCCCATGTTTTCTCATTTGATTAGTGTAAGTGCTAGTCTTTTGAAAACATGAGTTAGAGTGTACCATAACTACAGATGATGGTGAACATAGTGATGCCAAAGCCAATACTATACATTGATTTGTTCAGCTGGTTTCATTTGCATCACTCCAGCCCTCTTCTAGCTCATGTCCAGCCCACAGTCCAACACAGTATATTCACTGTCCATCCTACAGCCCCACTGGGCTGGTAGGAATCTCACAAGACACAGCCATGTACAGTGGCTCAGAGAAATGGAGCTACTAGCTCTAACTGAAGGGCAAGGCCTTAGACATTTCTTTCCTCTTAGTTGAGGATCACCAAGACTATGGAATATAGCTAAGCTCTGCAATTTCTATTTGACCTTAGATAAGCTAGTAACAGCTCTGCGATTCAAGGTCTTCTGGCAAAACAGGGCTGATGAAGGTACATACTCTATTAAGTTGTATTAGTTTGCTCAGGTTGCTTTAACAAAACACCATATGTAAGTAGCTAAACCAAAAGAAACTTATTCTCCCCCACTGATGGAGATTGTAAACCTAAATCAACATAACAGCAGGGATGGTTTCTGCGGAGACTAACTCTCATGGCTTATAGGTGCCATCTTCTTGCTTTGACCTCACAACATCTTATGTCTATGTGACTTCAGAGTACAAGCTCTAATGACTTTTTGTAAAAAGATAACAACCCATTGGCTGAGGATCTGACCAGGTTGACCTAATTTAATCTTTATCTCCTTCAAAGTCCTATCTCCAAATACCATCACATTGGGGGTTACAACCTCAACAACAACCTTATAGAAACATAAGTCAGCCCATGACACCTGCTATGGTTAGATAAACTAATGTGTATAGTGTCCTTAAGACAGTGTCTATCTATTGCATGTTCAATAAATGTGTTTACAGCTATTGTCACACTCACCTAGTCCAGACAAGCTACCACTATAGAATAGTGAGTGTTCAGTATCTCATGCCTGAAGTACAGGGATAGATATGTATCTCAATGAATTTCTGGGGAAGAATGGAAAAGACCTTCATCCTAAGGTTAGTTCCACAAATAGAACTACTGAGGTGAAATGGCCATGTGTACACAAGAGTTAAATGTAATGCAGGAGATCTTCAGAACAATTAAACTCTCATAGACTCTCACAAAGATTACATTTTGAAATGTTTGTATTCTGAGATGATACTGCTCTTTCTATCTCTCTGTTTCTTTGTCTCTGTGTGTGTGTGTGCATGCATGTGTGCTAAATTGATTTCCCTTTAAGACATGATGAATATATGATAGAAAGTAGATCTCTTGTGTGTGTGTGTGTGTGTGTGTGTGTGTGTGTGTGTGCGCGTGCGCGTGCGCATGCATGTATGTTACTATTCTTAAGTGGAAACTTGCAGTACCACAGTGATATTAGGGACCAATTTGAGTCTAAAAGACTGGGCTGGACTGAATTCTAAAATGATTTGGAACATTCAGGTTTTCTACTGAACCTCCACTGGTGTTTCCAAGTGCACTGATTGTTGTTGAACATAGTCTGCCCTCAGACAAGCATAGGAACCCTCCTCCTCCACAATACTGGGGTGCTCACTGTCGCACACATATATAACACATATATAGATGCACATGTTTGCTTGAGAGGACAGGCAATTAAAGCATCCTCATTTATGCTGTATTCCACTTGACAAGGATGACTTAGGAGGTACCATCTAAGAGATAAGACACAGAACTGGCCCACTGTTGATAGATTTACTGCATATACTTTGATGCTTCCCAAGTAAAAAGAATGGTTTCATGGGATAATCATGAGACATCCTCCTAGCATTCAGAGTGTCTAAGAGTCTAGAGGACAGTCTCTCCTTGTGACTGTGGAATAAGGCTGATGAGATGGCGTGTGAATTATCACACCCTGACCCATGGTGTTAACCCTGAATTTATACCTTAAGACAATGGATGACACGCACACCTCATGTATTTTATCACTAAATTGTTAGCATTTGAATGTGGCTGATGGCCATTCTCTAACATGATTTCTGCTGGGCTGGGACCATGTGTGACTCCTGGGCAGCAGCTTCCTGGAAAGCCTCAAAGTCATTTGTTGCCACGAACAGGCCAGTGGTCCAGGTTTGCACTGCACTTATCTGAGCATTATGGTCCTTGTAGACCAGCACTTGAGGTAACACTGAACACAGAGCAAGTCAGCCTGCATAAAAGACAGGTGCTTGTGAGAGAAACACACTTCAGTAAACTAAAAATTAGAGGAAAAATCCAAAGTCAGACACAGTGGGGTATGCCTGAAGTCACAGCACTGGGGAGGCTGAGGGTAGGGTCTACCAGCCTGGGCCACATAGAAAGACCTTGCTTCAAAAAAATACTAATAACAAACAGTGATAAAAACACATGAACCACTCACTTGACTAAATACTTAGCGAGGGTTCCCTCTGTCTCAGCCGATGCATGAGAGGTTATACTCCTATTTGCCCTTGCTAAAGCCATGGAATGGGATGGAATGGAATTCTGCGTAAGAAATCTGAGGCATGAGGAGCCAGAGATGGAATAGATATGGGAATGGCTTCTTCATCTTTACAAAGAATCTATGGTGAAGTGATGCATACAGGCCAGCTCACCATGATACTAACAGAAAACACACACACACACACACACACACACATATCAAGGAACAGACAAAAGACTTAGGAAAAAGCCAAATGTTATAGGACTGACTAACAATCAAAGGGGGCACAGAGAAGGAGCTCAAGAGTTAAAACCAAGGAAGCCAGGTTCGATATTGTAACAAGCATGGATTGACCAAAAATGTTTCACCAGTGCGGTAGTTCCCATTGACCCAACATCTGCCCATCCACACTTCCCTGCTGAGGACACTAATGACACGCGCAAACTCTAGCCATGGGGTGCAGTATAATGCAAGCTCTGCTACATCAGCGCTCTCTTTACCTCCAAGGCCCCACACTCATTTCCTTTGTGGCCAACTTAGCATCTTTTCCCCTTATACTTACTCCTCCCACTCAGTATGAGAAGCCATCTCTCTTGAAGTTTTTCTCCCAATCCCACTTCTCCTCCATCCTCCATTCCCTAGAAGTATGTGCTTAGATCTACACTCATCTTCAATGTGACTAGCACAGCCCATGGCAAGCTGGGAGCTCTGAGCACTAAGTGAGTGAGGTCCCTTCCCTTTCTGGGACCTAGAAGTTCCTTAGCTCCTCTGAAGAGGCTTCGTGGAATATATGACATTTTACTTCATTGCCTGCTCACCATACATTGTCCCAACCCTGTGCACTGACCTTCATTCTTCCTTCAGATCCTACCCTAAATCTACTTCTCCTTCCCTGAGGCCCATATCATCAAAGCATAGCTGTGGCTAAGGCTCCTGAAAAGCTCCTGTCAGGGTCACGTTCATACGGTTTACCTGGATGTGGTGACTTCGTAGGAGGAAAAGAGAACCATGCTAGAAGGGAAATCACCTCTGGGGACCATAGCTCAGGTGGGGGAAGAAATGTTCAGGGTCAAGAGTCACTCCCTTGGTTATTTTCCAACCTTTGGATTTCTTTGGTAATTTCAAGAGTATGCCAAGAAACTCTCTACAGTCACCGAAGAGTCACTCTGCTTGCTTGCAGGACATGGCATTTGTTTGATCTTCTCCAGGCAAATCCCCAACTGAAATCACATCTACCTAGCCCTCAGGGAAACCAGGGAGTCCTGTGTGAGAAGTGGGGGAGGGTCTACCCTCCACACTCACGTACCCAACATATACTTTGCAGATAAATTGCTAAAATGGAAGATACAGAATTCACATAATGGGTGTGGCTGTGTCGCCCACTTGATGACGATACCCACGCGATGACAATACTGCAGAGGGAATCCAAGCTTCCTGAATACTTGTCCATGCGTCTGGCAAAGCAGCTCTGTCTATGAGATTTTGAGTCACTATTGAAATAGTCCTGGGACAGGGGCCTATGGCAGAATTTTCAGCAAGAAAAGGCCCCATTAGAGGCATCCCATGAGATGTCAGGCTCTGGTGAGATGTTGCACAGCTCAAAGATCTAGCCAGTGTTCTGCCTTGTGTGGCAGCCTGGAGGGGATAAACTTCCCCAGCTAAGCTTCAGGCCTCCTGCAGACTCTCCAACAAAGCCTTGCTCCCTTCACTTCTGGTTCCCCATTTGACTTGAAAGAGTATATCTCTGCCCCCACCTCATGATTGCTCTCCTGAGAAGAGACTCTGGGCATGGATGAGTATAACCACAGATGGTACAGGAGAATTAGCATTGAGCCCCACCGAGCCATGAAGGGAACTGAAGAGGTGACTATTTTACACCTGCAATTAGTCACACATGCAGAACTGTGCTCACAACCAGTTGCACCTGCAAGTGCTTAATTACTAAATAGCAAATGCAATTAGGTACTTACACATGATCTCCAGGACCAAAGTTGCCAACCCAAGAGTCATCAGGGAACACATGGCCATGCGTGCATGCATTCACACACTTACACAGAGAACATACACATGCTTACTGACGAAGTGCTGAACACAGAACAAAGCCACCTGACCCCCATGGTTACAGACTGGAGATGCTGAGGCCGTAGGGGCCCTCCTTGTTAAAACTGAGAAGCCACATTACAAAAATCTAGGTTACACTAAGCCTTATGTCAATATATAGGACAACTTCTAAGGTGCCAGCACAGATAAGAAGATCACAAGATTGCAGATAGTCCTTTTGATAAAGCCTAAGCAATAGCAGGAAACAAATTGGCCCTGGGCACACAAGGCTAGGCTGTAGAAAAGGTCCACACTTTCAGGTCTTTCCTGTTGTTGATCCTGTTGTAAACCATTATTCAGCCACACAGGACAGAGGCTCTCGGTAATTGTTATGTTCACAGTTTATTTTTTAATCTCAAACACTGCTTTGGAAAGTCACACACAAAATCAGAGAGTGACCTTTAAGAATTCTCTCCAGCCCCTCCTTTGTAGGCCTTTCTTCTTCCCTCCAGCTCCTTTGAGCTGTGATACTGAGTTGTCGTGTTTTTCAAAAATATTTCCTTAGCAGCAGCCGAGTGAGGAGGAATGCATCTGTGTGTTTAATTGTAGTCGCTTCCAACGTGGTAGACTGAAAAGCCTCTTTGGTGGTAATGACACCTGTTGAGGCACACGCTGGTAGATGAGGAAGGACTGGTAAGTGGTTAGAGCAACCCGGGGCCCTGCAGACACCCTACTTAGGAGGTGAGCTTGCCTGCCTCCTCTCAAGAACCACACCACCCAACTGTGACACGTCCCTTCCTAGGTAAGAGACTCACAACACACCCTTCATTCCTTTCTTTCCTCTTCTTTCCTCCCTCCTTCTTCATCCCTCCCCTTCATTCATTAAAAAGAATGGAACTCTGTAGGTTGCCTGTGAACACCAGGAACCTGTGTCTGCTTCCCCAGAGCTGGGACTGCACTGTGCCTCACCCTGTATCTTTCAAAGTGGGTTCCAGGGATGAAATGTATGTTTTCGTGCTTGCAAGGCAAACACTTCACCAGCCGAGTCATAGCTCATTCTCTATGGTTTGGGATTTTAAATGTTCCCTAAAGGGCACATGCTAAAGACTTGGTCCCCAGGCTGTGGCTGTGTAGGGAGGTGGTAGAACTTTTAAGAGGTGGGACTTAATGGAAGATACATTGTTAAGGGCATACCCTTAAAGGGGATATAAAAATCATGGTCCTGCCCCCTCTCTCTTGTTGCTTCCTGGCCACAGATGAGAAAGATAAACAACTTTGTTCCACCATATACCTCACTGTGATATACTGCCACAAGCCTCCTTCTATCATATACCCTCACTGTGATATACCACCGCAAGCCCCAGAGCACCAAGACCAAAGTCACAGACTGAAACTTTGAAACGGTGAGCTAGAATAAACGTTTCCTTCTTTTAAACTATCTTTGAGATTTTGTCACAGCCACCAAATGTTAACTGATAACAGATATAACAAAAGCAATATATATCACTTAGAACAAGTGCATGTAATTGTGAATGCAACACCCATCAGGACCTCCTTCTCCCTCTGCCAGAGGACTAGCAACAGCAAACTGACTCTGAGAATACAAGAAAAGGGGGAAACAAACCTATTCTGTTTTAAGGCAGTATAATCCGAAAGAATGTTTGTTACTGCAGCAAATCCTCACCTATGCTGACTGATAGAAGTACAATAGCTTCTTAAAACCTAATAAAAAAAATCTAGCATGTGTTTGAGTTGTGGTGAGAGAAGTACTATGTCGGAAAGGAAATTGGAAAGGTCAGTTAGTGGGGGCATTTGATTGTTCAAGAAGGGTGCGGCTGTCAGCATATGTTTCAGGAGATTCAAGCACATTGGCAATAGCATGGTACAAGAAGGAAGACCTACACAGTCTAATACACTACTTGGCCTATGCTCATCTCCCTAGTGTAGCCTTCAACTCTTAGAGCTTTAGAATAGTGATTTAAAGCCCCAGGAACCAGGCCCAATGGCTCATCTAGAGATTCTCATGTCAGGGTCATGTGAGATGGTCCTACAGTGTTATGGCTTATATGCATCAGGCAGAGAGACTCCTCAAACCATATGAGCCATAGAAGTCATGTAAACTTCTGCCTTTGCCACTGGAGCATTCTCTTTTGCAACCCTGACATGCCAAATTGGAATTCAATTGCCAAAAAGCCACCAAGTTACACAGAAACCCATACCACCTGGGCTGGGGCAAGGATTATAGCCCATTGATTCTGTTAGCTATTGCTTTCGGACCTTCCCTTATAAGAAACATCTGGAAGAGTCTATCTCCTGGCTAGTCCAAGCTCACAAATAAAGTCTCAGTCAGTGGAGCAGAAACAATGCCTGGTTACACTTGTCCAACATCCTGATGCAGAGAAACTTGTGCATACAAAGGCAACTGTTGTCTTGTGCAACCACTGAGGCTGTTACTATTGAAGCAACAGGTAACCGAAGCCCACCCCTACCGGGTAAGGTCTCCAGCAGGGCAACATGGCAGTAACCCAAAGCACTCTCACTGGAGCCTCAAGAAGTCAATGTATAACAGAAGGATTAACTGCCACTTGGCAGCCAGAGGGTCTTGTGTTCATTTGCCACTCTATGTGTTTCCATTTTTTCCTCCCAAAGAGCAAGGATACAAACCTCCACAATAGCAATTCCTTCCGAAGATTATTGTGAGTAAATGGGAATGTGTGGTTTGCTAAGTCCTGTGTTGGTACTGTCAGTACAGTGAAAGCAACCCCATCCAGATGCTTTCAGGAAGAGCATGAGTTATTTATGAAGAATGGAGTAAACCACACATGCACACATGAACACATGTACACACACACATACACACACACATGCATGCACACAGACACCCACACATGTGCACAAACACACACGCACTGGCACACAAACTCACAGTTACCCCTTCATGAAGACAAAGGAATTATCTGGAACAAAAGTCTAAAGTTGCAAGAACTGAAACATATCAATCTGGTTGGCTTTTTCCCCCTTTTTTCTCTTTTTAAACACATTCTTTTACCAGAGTTATAACATTGCACACAATAGCTTCCAAAAGATCTAATCACTAGATTTCTTCTTAAGATTTCTAGGGTAAAAATAGCTTAAATATAGTTCTCCTGTCAGTCAAATCACAGGGTAGAAGACACCGTATACCATTCTAAATATAAGTTGAGGATATATCTTTTCCCCAAAGAAAAATACTCCAAGATAATGATTTTTTATTTATTTTCCCTGCATATCACAAGAAAAAAAATCACTGACTTCTAGATGCTGGGACCAAAGCCACAGAGCCACCCTCTGTGAGAACACCATGAAAAAGGACATGGAGGAGAGCAGGTCTGTTTTACTCTTCTGAGACCACATAGCAGCAGGGTGGCCTCTTTTCTCCTTATTGGATATCTTCCCACATTGATCCTTTCTTCCATACTTCATTCATTCATTCATTCAACGCACCTGTTTCTCATGCTTGGTAATACCTCCACTGTACCTAGCACAGGAGTTATCTGCCACCATTTTGACACCATGGACCTGAGGTGGTAAGGTTGAAGGAAAAGATGCAGGAAATGCAGGAGTTGGTACCTATGAGACATGGAGGTATAAGAGGCCAGATGTGGTTCTGAGATTCCTTTAGCACTGTGTAACAATAAGGTAGGGTGTTCAGACATGATCATGAGTGGGACAGGAGCCCCAAAGAAGACTCTCCCACAGATGGGCAGGGCCAGATGTGCTTGAGTGGAATATCCTTGGAGTGGTTGTGGAAAGAGAGCATCCTGGGACCAGGACAGGAGCCAATGAGACCAGAGATGCCTTAGAGTAACCAAGGGAGAGAAGCGCAAGGCACCAAGGTTCTTCACGGTGGAACTGGCAGACTTGTTACACTGATGGATAGGGAAGAGGGCAGGTTCTTCAAAGGGGGTAAGGAAGCCTTGTGAACACCCCATCCTAGGCTTTGAAGCTCCATGCATGGTACATGTCTCCCTCTGTGAGGTGATCCAGCCAGAGGCTGGTCAGCTTGTTGAAAAATGCTAAGTCACCTGGACTCCTTCAAATGCATCCAGACACAGGGAAAAGGGACAAGACAAGAGAGGCTATGGGTAAAGGTGGTTTGCACAGGTAGAGGCAGGACCACACTAGTGGGAGACTGTCTCTATCCCTGAGGGAAGGAGTGAGGTGGTTTCTAATGTTCAGTGGGTTCTGGTCATGTGTGTGTGTGTGTGTGTGTGTGTGTGTGTGTGTGTGTGTGTGTGTTCATGTGGAAAGGTGCATGTGGACATGTATAGAGGCTAGGGGACAATCTCTGTTGCTCCTTAGGTCTCTTATCTTGTTTTGGGGAGAGGCTCTCATTGGCCTGGAACTCACCAAGAAAGGTAGGGATCTGCCTCTCCGGAGCTGGGATTACAAGTATTTACCACTGTGAACATTTTAGTTTTGTTTGGTTTTTCACATGGGCTCTGGGAGCCAAGCACACACATTTATGCTTACAAGGCATGCGCTTCAGCAACTGACATATCTCCCCAGCCCCCAGTCTCTATCCCTATGTGTACATCTCTGGACAACTGGTCTACCCATCTGATGGTAAGGGGAGAAAGAAGGCAGAGAGGGAAACACCTAGGGAAAGTACAGAGAATGAATCTGCCCACAGGCACCACACACTAATGGAATCCCAAACCAGGGCATTTCTCCTCTGGGAATAAAATGGCACTGCAGGATAGACCATGACTCTGAGAAGAAAGGACTGAAATGCTGTCAAGATGGAAGGAAGATGGGGAGGTAAAGTGGAGGGGAAGGAACTAAAGAGGGCCTCTTTTTCTGTCACTGGGGGTGCTCTGCAAGCAATGCTCTGTGTCTTGCCTTGTCTAGAAACAAGAAAACGAAAGAATGGATATTTGGAACTCTGCCGAAGAAGAGGCCAGGACGGAGCGGTTTGGAACGCAGGATGGGAGTCCACACTTTCCTTCCTTAACATCCACCCATTTGCAGGAAGAACCAGGCCGGGAGCTGGCATTTTTCTGAAGCACCCTTCTCTGTTGCATCCCAACCCACTAGCTGCTTTAGCAACAGCCACCAGGACTGATTAAGCATGAAGCAGAAGCTGACATTCTGCCCAGCGGCCTCTTCCAGTGTAAACTGTAGCCGGGATAGCAGCTTCAAGGACTTTTATCTCCCTCTCTGATGAGCTACAAAGGTAGGAATGCAGATGAAGAAGCTACAGTGACAACCTTCCCAGTGTCAAAACACTTGCAAGGAAGCCCGGTTTTACTGCAGTACATAGACAAGTTTAAATGGTCATATTTTGAACTTTGATAAAAACAAATCTCCACTAGATATAAATGACCTTTAGGTACATGTTTCTGTGGAGAACGCAGCACACAGGAATCAAAGTCACAAGACTGACCAGAAGTGTAGGTAAATGGTAAAAAAAAAAAGAGGTTTCTCCATCTGGGCTGCCATTTGCATTAGGATCTTGTTGCTGTTGGGCTTTGGTTACAAAACCAGGCAGGTGCTGAATGACAAGCCTTGCCTCCACCCGCACCCAGTGCCGTTATCCTAGAGTGGCATCTTATAAAGAGCTGTTTAGGGAAACGTGTGGTGTTTCTGGAAGAAATGTCTGGACCATGATGGGTGTTACAAAAGCACAGATGGTATGGGGTGACTTCTGGGGAAGTGAACCCTGAGATTCCCCCCAAATGAAAACTAGCCACCTGAAAAACAAGACACATTTAAGCCACACAAGACAAACTGTTCTGCAGCAATTCAGATTTATCTATGAGCAGGTTAGAAAGTTGGCAAGCTGGCCAAAGTTCCCTGTCATCTCAGATTTGATTGCCTTTTGCCTTTCTGATGAATGGGTCCATCCCAGAGCTGCCTTTATTGGGCCAGGAGAGGAGTTGATCTCCCACAAAGCTGGAGACTGCCAGGCTGCAGTGCCCAGGGGAGTCTCAGTCCAGCTGCCTGTGCTCCTGACTCTTTCCCTCTGCTCTTGCCCAGGAGCCAGAGTCAGAGAAACCCTGGGGTTGTTGTTCCCCTACCTAACCCCTGGATCTTTGAACTCATGGAAGGAATGAGCTGGTCCCAGTTTGTGGCCATAGTTCCCACAGATGGGGACATCAGAGCAGAGCAGACTTGTTGACAGCCACTAGGGCCACATGATGTCAGTACTTTCTGCCATACATCATCTTTTTCTCTGCCTTGTTTTCCCCCTTCTTCCAATAGCCCTTTCTAGTCACATGATCCTATTTGTGCATGCTCAGACTCATATACAGAAGATTTAATGCAGGCTGCATGCAGGCACACAGGTATACCTCCCACTAGGCAAAGTCTTTTGTTCACATTGTTCGATTGGGTTTTTCTGGTATTTTCTCATTACTAATAGTCCTTCTTTTAAAAAGGGTGTTCTTTACTAACTTTGTCTCCATGGTGTCTTCACCCACAGTTATCTGCCTCCTGGGTTTATTGGGACAATTAAATGAGATCAAGGAGACAGTATTCTGCCCAGGCCAGGAATACACAGCAGGTATTGGGCTGGTAAGTGCTACATGGGAAAACACAGGAGATATTTCCCACCCATTCTCCTGCCAAGGCCGACCACTCACTCCTATGAAGCTTGTGCTCACTCTCTGTGCATGCTCTCCTGAGCCCTGTCCTCAAATCCAGCCTGTAGGACAAGCTCTCCTCCTGCCAAAGATGCTCTGCTACCAGATTCAGGACTGCAAAATGGAGGACTATCCTGACCCCCAGCTCATTAGATATGGCATCTGAGGTCCCTGAGCTCTCCAAGTCTCCAGAAAAGAGTTTCCAGCATCGACTCCCTAACTCAATAGAAAAAGTCAACAGCGTTTGAAATGGCTTTCTTCCTACATTTAAAAATAAGATCATGAAAAGTCCCCTAGAAAAATCAATGCTGGCTTTTTTTAAAACTCCAAATCAATATGATGTGTGAAAGTTCTCATTAAGACAGAGGTGGGGGAGGTCAAAGAAACAAGGAGAATCTAAAAGGAAGAGGTGGAGAGAGGGGAGGAGACAGTAGGGGACCTAGAACTGTGCTGGCCAGGCCAAGAGGTGAGAAGGGGGGAGCAGGCAGGAAGGTTAAGATGCCAGATGCAGAGCACAGGGTTGGTGACTACTATGGAAGGGCTCCTTTCAGGACAAAGGGACGTGCTGAGTGGATCCAAGAAGCCTTGGGATTGGCCACTCCCTCCAGAAGCCATTCCCCAGCCTTAGGAATTTGGGGACAAAAGGACAAAGAGGGTATGGGAAGACAGATAAGGCGCTATATTGGGAGGCAGACTCTAACAGAAAACTCAATTATTATGTCCAGCTGGTATTGGAAAAATAATCAAAAGTCATTTTTTGAAAACAAAATTGTGGGGTAAAGGGATGACAGGTTTCCAAGTATCTTAGCCTGACCTCTAAATCTTTGTGTAGCTGGAAATGACTTTGTACCCCTGGTCCTTCTGTCCCCACACCCTTAAAAATTCTCTATAAAAGATGTCTAAGGAGCTGGACAGTGGTGGTGCGCACTTTTAATCCCAGTTTAGGAGGCAGAGGCAGGTGGATCTTTGTGAGTTTGAGGCCAGCCTGGTCTACAAAATGAGTTCCAGGACAGCCAAAACTATTACACAGAGAAACCCTGTCTCAAAAACACAAACAAACAAACAAAAATGTCTAAGGGTTAAGGTAGGCCTTGAAGGGTTGCTAAGATTTAAAATGTAGACTTGTTGCTGCAGGAGTGGGGAGGGGATTTGGGATGAGAAGGTAGCATGGCCTGTATAAAAGCTGTCAATCAGAGCTGAATGGCTGCATGGTGAACAGTCTTTGGGGGCCAGCAGTGCACAAAGACTTCGCAAGCATTCATTACTATCATTCCCTACTATGCTGAGAAACAGACTACCATTATGCACATTTTATAGTTGGAGAAAACAAGGCACAGATAGGGGATGTAACCTACTGGGGGTCATACAGCTAGTACTGGGTTTGGGGCCTGTGATAGGCATGTGCATTCTTTGTGTGTGTGTGTGTGTGTGTGTGTGTGTATGAGTGTGTGTATGAGTGTGTGTATGAGTGTGTGTATGTGAAGAATTTGGAAAGATTTGTTCATAGGGGGTGATTGGCCTATTCTGGGACTTGGGAAGATAAATCTGGAGACGGACATGGGTTTGGTTAGAGGCCACAGTGACTAGCAGCAGGATGACACATGTCCCTGGGATCAGGGGCAAATTTAAAGCACCACATAGCACTCTCTGAAGGCTCTCCCTCCAGCAGAGTCACTGGCTCCACTGACCTTTGGACCATCCTTTCCTAAGACAGGCTCCCTCCTTGTGGTGGGTCAGAGCAGATGTCTCAGTGTCTCTCTGAAGTGATAAGGTGCTGTCCCAGCTCAGGCCTCTGAGCCTGGAGCTGCCATTGCCCCCACGTTTGAATAGTCTCTACATTGTTTCCTATCCAGGCTCTCTGAAAACTCCCAGTTGATCCTGCCCCTGCCACCCCTGGGTTTTAATTCTACTCAGATGACTTTTTTGAAAGCGCTGAATACAGACAAGGAAGGCTTCTACTCCTTCGTTCTCCCATCCTCCCACCGCCAAGCCTACAGTTGGCTCCTCAATCATACAGAAGCAAAGAGCCTTTTAACAAATCATTGAAAGTGCCAGGGACAGAGCCCAAGGCTCTGGCAAAAGCCCTGGCCCCGTGCCACACCTCAACTGTTAGGGGAAAAAAATTTCCAGGATGATCCAGGAATCCACTTTAGGCTTTTCCCCTTCATCATCAAGGTCCCCCTGCTAAATCACTCCTAGGAAGGCAATAAAAAAATGGTCCTTCTGGTATCTGGACACGCAAATGTCCTCTTAGACCACAGAACTACTAAGGCTGGGGCTCTGATAGAAGGATATTTGTCAGACCAAAGAAGAAAAATAGCTACCAACATTCAGCTCAATGAGTATCAGATTTATTGATTATTTGTCAATAGTACTGGGCTATGCAGGTGCACCAGGGCCCACAACAGTAGGATTCAAAGGCCAAGCAAAGCTATCACAGACAATGTTAGAAGGAACATTTCACACCCAAGAGAATCCCCTCCCAGTCAAACAACTGCACCCTGTGTCCCATTATCCACCTAGATAACAAAAGCATTTAATTAATCCCTCAAGCCCCTTCTTGTGACATAATATAGAAAACTGCAATTGTTATGTTAAAAACATATGTTTGCTGAATGCAACCCCTCAAAACATGGTGTAATTTCTGTGACCCCATTTTGATATTATCTCTTAAAATTCTTATGCATCATCTCAGAAGGAGACCCAAAGATGCAGACACTCTCTGTTCAGCCAGGAAGCCTGTGTACAGGGCTGGTACAGAGCAAGGATGCAGGGCTGATGCAGAGTAAGGATGCAGGGCAGGTGCAGAGCAAGGATGCTCTAAAAGAGAATGAGAGAGAAGAGAGAGAACCTGGTAGGTGAAAAGAGGCGGCTTTCCCTAGGCAGATCCTGCTTCAGGAACAAGCATGCCAACCAGTTCTGGTCCACACCAGGGCAAGGCCATGCTCAGACTGCAGATTCCTATTTCCGATTTGTATTTAAAAGACCTCTGTTTAAGTGGTCACATCTTTTAGCAACCCATAGAGGAGGACATTTTAACAGCTTAGCTTACATTTCTTTCTTGAGGGGCAGGGGGTGGGGTGGAGTGGTGGTTATTTCAAACAGTGGTGTATGAAGTCCACGGAAATATAATGTAAGAACTATTACAGAGTTGAATTCACCTCTTCTCTGTGGGTCTCAGCTGCTCCTCCCACTGAACTGAAACACAGTCATAAAAAAGAAAACTAGCCCACGTGGTCCATATAATGGTGGGAGAAGACAGACGTGGGAATATGATGCAGTTTGCTTTTCTGTAGAGAAACAGAGCAGACGCCTTGCCAGTTTGGAGGTAGACAAAGTAAAGGGCCGTTTGTGGGAACCCATTAGATTTATAAAGCAGTACTTTGGGTGAGAATGGAGAGAAGTTCTCTTCGATCAGAAGGCCTGCTGGCCACTTCTCACTAGCCAGCACCTCCTAACCAGGGCAGCAGTTCTGCTCCATCCCCTGCCCTCTCCGTGAACCTATCCATTTAAGAACACTGGGCTTGTTGCACAAACACACCATGCCAGTGGCCTGCCAGGCCCATCTCCACCCAGGCAGACAGACAAGTGCCCCAGTCCTGTACAGAAATTCGAGAGCAGACCCCAGGGGGACAGTGTCAGCATCAGGCATCTGCTCCACCTGCTGAGGAAAATGCTCAGGGCAGGGCGATGTCAGCTATGAGAAAAGTTAAAGGAAGGGTCAGAGTGCAGAGAAGCCCCTCCCTCCACTCCCACCCCCTCCAGAGCAAGAAGCAGGAAGCAACTAAGCTCCCACTCCAGGTTACTTAATCAGTCCTGTTTCCTCCCTTTTCAGTTTGCTTCTCAGATTGCCTGGGCCTCGCCCTGATAAGTTAAGCCTTCTCCCTGGCACCAAAGCACTATTGGGCCCCATTGAAAGCTTCCTTTCTAGCTGGCTTTGGCTCCTGAGCAGCTGTTCCCCTTGGCCTTGCTGCTGTCCTGTCTACAACAGCATCTCCAAAGTCCTCTACTGTGCGGGACAGAGGGCCGATTAGAACTCGAGATAATTTTCCCAAGGCATTACAGCACTTTCTTTCAAGAGGCATGACAGCGAGAGAGGGATAAAGCTTAAATTTCAAGGAGCAAATACTTTTAAGACTGGAAGGGAAAATGGTTTAATTGCTTAAGTTCTTATTAGCCTCCAACAATATGGTGGGCGGGTGGAAGAGAAAAGAGTTGGGGTGCATTTAGCTTCCACAAACCTGTTTTGCCTGATGAGCTTGTGAGACAGGAGGCCAGACACATCTGATGGCTGCTGCTGGCCTCAGAGAACTCCACCCACTGTTTCTGGGCCTTCTCTAGCTGCAGCCAAGAGGCCTAGGGGATCCCCTCTTTGCTCTACAAAAATTTATTGATCATTCAGGGAACATCAGTTAACAAGCAGAGCTCCTCCCTGCACTCAAGAACACACACACACACACACACACACACACACACACACACACACACACACCGTGCATAGGTCCCTGCCACATGCTACCACCAGAGCTCAGAACACCTAGGCATCAGTGGCATTGCTGTCAGCCATGACTTCCCACAATTCATTGCATGGTACATGCATCTATGGCCTTGGCTTCTGTAATGCCCCAGGGTCTGGGGAGATGTGTGGGAATATTAGAAAGAAGCCAGATTGCTTCTTCTCTGGTGTAGCCATTGCCTTAGAGGAATGAACCAATTATTCTTTTACCTTCCTACTTCCAGTCTTCCTGACTAGTTAGGTCCATCTGTATTGTAGTAAAGTTTCCATGGTCCTCATTTTCATTTCATAACAAATCAGAAACTTATTTCATTTAAGAATATGCTCTGGGCTGAGATGGTGCATGCCTTTAATCCCAAAACTTGGGAGACAGAGGTAGGAGGATCTCTCTGAGTTCCAGGCAAGCCTGCTCTACAGAGTGAGTGCCAGGACAAGCTCCAAAGCTACACAGAGAAACCCTAACATGAAAAACAAAAACATAAACAAAAACAAAAAAAAAATATGCTTAGAGGTTAGAAGGCAACTTGCAGGAATTGGTCCTTTCCTTCTACCATGTGGGTCCTGGGGAGTCAAACTCAGATTGTCAGTCTTGGTAGCGGAAATCTTTACCCTCTAAGCCACCTCTCTGGCCTGTTTCATTTTCTTCAATGCTTAAGGCCCTTACTACAAAAATTTTGATAGTCGAGAGCACCACCCCCACCTCCATATATTTTGTGCTGACAGAAAATGTATCTCACAGATGCCCAGTCACCAGGGACCAACTTCACTGCCTTTTCTAGAGAGGACTCTGCTAAGTTAGTCATTCTGGCTGTCACCAGGCCTGCAGTGTTAGCCCCGTGGACTGGAGCACTACACTGGGGAAGCACTCAGTCCTGCTTGCCGTGAGATGAGTGGGTGAGAGCCAAGCCTGTCCTGATACTGGCTGCTGCTTCCCAGGCCACACACCAGCCAGCACTCCAACACAAGGCAGCCGGTTGCTCTGGGAAAACTTGGTGAGATAGCACAATGGGAGCCCCACCTGGAGCCCATGAGGGCCAGATAGGGCCAGTCAGGGAGTGTGTGTGAAAGAACATCTTGATTTTGTTCAGAGCCATTCCCCAAGCTGAATCTTCCCAGTGTCCAGGCTGCTTCTGTGTCGGGGGTGGGGATGGGGGTGCAGGGCAGTGCAGCCAACCCTGCCTGGGAAGGCAAGGCTCTGACTGCTCACTCTCCAGCAACCAGAACAAAGGTTATCAATAAAAAGATACACTGAAATGTCCACCGTTAACTGGGAGATTGTGACAGTGAAAAGATGAGCTTTGGAGTAGATGGGGGCTGGAGGGGGTGGTCACAAGAAACTGTCACTTCTGGTTTTCTCCCACCTTACAAGGGAAAAGTAAGACAAAGCCCTCTTTGACATTTTGAAGAAGCTTTGCTCTTTATTTTGTCAAAATATCCCTCCCCAGTCCCTCCAGGGCCCTCCCCCGCCCCTTTCTACACTGGCTCTCAAGAACAGACCGATTTGCACGGGGACTGGCCTCTCTTCCAGGCTCACATTCTCTGGCTCTAATTAGCAACTGCTTTTCTTTAATTTTTGTATGTGTGTTCAAAGACCAAGGGAATGAAAGGGGAGAGCAGAGGTCTGTGTGAAAGGGGAGAGCAGACGGCCTCTCCCTCGCCCCTCTGTGTGCCCAGGCGCCCATGTTGGTAAACAGCACACAATGTCTGTCTATAGAGCCTTTTGTGGCCCAGAAGGAGGGACCAGCCCACAGTTACAGGCAGGAAGGCAGACTGGGAGAGGAAGGATTGAGGAGACCTGACACTGGAAAAACAGATGGCTTGGGGACAGCCCTCTCCAGCTCCCTCTCACGGGCCAGGAGGAAATGGGTGGAGGGATGTCCAAGTCAGTGGTCTGGCCTAGGCACAGTTGCTATCAGCCCTCTGTGTGGCAAATCTGCCCCACCCCACCCCCAGGCCTACAGCAAGTCAGAGGCAGGAGTACTGCTCTACTTGGCACTCATTGCTCATTTGTAGATTGTGATGGGCAGGCAAGAAGAGGCATTCTGATGGGAGGGGGTCACTTAAGTCAATTATCCCAGCACTCAGCCCCAGCAGGCTGAGGCAGGAGGGCTGAAAATTTAGCTGCCCTGATCTGCATTGCAGACCTTGTCTTGTGATAAAAAGAATCAGAGGAAACCAGCATACCTTGATGGAAAAAAAAAAATGTGGGGAAAACTGTGAAGGCCAATCACTGAAGACAAAACACTCCCAAATAATTGCTTTCATCAGCGAGAACTCGTAGGCAAGCAGGTAGGCTGGCTGGTGGGCAGCCATGCTATGCGAGAAGGGTACCATCAACCTGCATAGTAGATCAGTGATTCACAACCATGTGCGTCACACCCAGCAACCAACAGATGGGATACTGGTTCTTAACCTGTGGCTGGAATGAAAGATTTGAAAGCAAGAGGAGCGGGATTAAAAGAATTCCTATCAATAAAGACAAATCAAGGCACCAGGGGATTCTAAATTCTATGATTCCAAAGTTAAGATAATTTAATTAATGATATTATTATGAACATGCATAGTTATGTATTAATTATTTTGATGACAAAAACCACTCTTGCAATATTTGCAATTGATTTCAATGATAGTCATTGATTTCCTATATTTTACTATGTAAGGAATTAATTGCGCAAATGGAAATTCAAATCTAAATAGTTTCCCAGAGGGGGTGAATAAAAACAAGGAACGGAGAGAGAAAGTGGCTTATTAAAACTCTGCCCATGAGCAGCTTTTCCCTTTCCTCTCTTTGGAATCAATCTAGAAGGAAGACAGCTGAGAAAACTGAACAAATGAAGGAAATGAAAAGAAAACAGGGCAAACAAATTTGGCTCAAGACATGGAGGGGAAAGGCAAACAGCCAATCAGGGGAGAAGTGCTCCAAGCCGCAGGGGCTCCACACTGGAGTAGTATAGGCATGTGTGTATGACAGACCCGGAAACCAAATGCAAGCCCCCAAACCACCTAGCTCCCAGAACAGGCAAATTTTGCCAAGCTCATGATTTGGCAGCGTTCTTGCATATTCCATACAACTTGCACGAGCCGCTCCATCCGTCTCGCACAGAGAGCAGATTGTCATTTCCCACTTGAAATACACACACTGCACTGACCTTATGTCCTCTGTCAGGCGGAGATGTTATCACCAGCTTCTAGGGAAAGGGTTTCAGAACGGGTGGGCTTTTGGTTGTTCTGCTGGGTTTGTTCTGCGTGTTTGTGCACAACGTGTCGCTGTATTGGACAACAGACAGACAAGGCCTCTACCATGGCTGGTAACTGTCTCCATCTGGTTTTGCCATCTTTGACTTCAAAAGTGCCTGCCTAGAGCCCTGTTCTGGGTTTTTCCAGCACCATGCCCCTCCCTTAGGCTAAGATGCTTTCTTAGATATCCTCTCAATGAATGCCCCCCTCCTCTTCAGCTCACACCCTCCTTTCACATATTTTGCATCAGATGTGTTTTGTTTTGTTTTCACTTGACAGATGGCAAGACATGGCCATTGCCTATTAGAGCTTTCAAGGAGGGGGAGAAATTGTGTGTGGGGGGGGCTTAGGTAAAAGGTAGTTCATTCTGAGTGGTGACTGCGGCCACTCTGTGGACCTCTTGATCCAGTTCTGGCCTAGAGGAAAAGAACATTATCCATGAAATCCCCAAGAGCAGGTCAGAGTCCGGGCACCTCAGTGGAGGCTTCTGTGAAGTCACCTCCCCCAGCAAATTGAAGTGACTCTTAGCTTTTCTCTAGTTAGGAGGGGTAGCAGGCAAAAGAAACAGCAGTCCCATGCCATATGTGGCCTTGGGAAAGCTGCTCGGCTTCTCTGTGCTTCGGTGTCCATGGGGAAACATGGAGGTACGAACTGCATGCCATTCATAGCAGTAAGGATTTAAGAGAATCTGGCAAAGCACCTAGCTGGGTCCATGACACAGCCATGCTACATCATTTCAGCACAAGATAACCCAGAGAAGCATGCTGACGTCAAAGCCACCAGATTCTGGAAATGAAAAGGAAAGCAATGCTAAAGTTTATATAAACACCCTCCTACGTCCTTTCAAACATACGCCATTAATGCATTAACCTTTATTCTAGTCATCGTCATTATGTGCAATGCTGGAGCGTGCATGCCATAGAGCATGTGTGGAGGTCGGAGACAATTTCCTGGAGTCTGTTTCTCTTCTACCATGGGATTAGAGGATTGAACTCAGGTCCTTCAGCGAGTGTTTTTACCTGCTGAGCTTGTATTGGTATTGCTGGCCCCACACTGGAGCATTGATACATCATTTCTCATCTATTGTTTTTATTTAAAACAATGAAAACATTTACTATTTAAAAGTGTGTTGAGAAAGGAAGGAGGAAGGGAGAGGGGGACAATAGCAGCTAGAAGAAAGGGGGGGGGGCAGAGGAAGAAAGATGGAGAGGCAGGGAAGTCCATGGCCCACAGAAAAAGAGATACCGCAGAGCTGGAGGAGAAAAACCAGAAGATGCTGGAGGCAGCACTGAGCAGCATCCCAGGCTGAGGCAGAGGCAAGACCAGGGCTTTGGCACATTGGGAAGATGAATGTCCAGGACACCTGCTCAGAGGTGGAGGTGAGTGTGATTTGAGGCTGCTGGGAAAGGGAAAGGAGTCTCAGGTCTAGAAAGGAGGGGTGGTGAATGGGAGGGAGCCGGAAGAGGTGAGGGCGGAAGGCTGGTTTAAGAAGAGTGTGCCACCAGGATGAGGCACCCTGAGGTCAGTTGAAACCATAAAGAGGAGTGGAGGGGCTGAGCCAGGAGGGCCAGAGCTAGAAGATCCACAGAGAAGAGTAGAGAATCCCAAACTCAGTTCAGAGGCAGGAGGGGAAGAAAAGGAAAAACAAAAATGTTCCCACCAGACTGGGTATTGGCTTTCCTAAAAGTAGACCGCAAGAACGACACAATCCTCCAGCATCAGGCACCTGCCCTGTCTCTTCTACAGACATTCATTGTCTAGGAAATGCCTGAATAGGTGTGTGTAAGGCATGCGTACAATGCAGGGAACACGGGAGATGGGCAGTGAGCATGTGCAGGAGGCCACGCAGAGCAAGAGGGACAGGACAGAGGAACGCAAAGGAGACTGGAGGGAGCAGACTCCATACCGAGTACCATTCAGTACTCCCACATCCATGCTGCTTTCTAGCAAGCCAGGCCTTCGGCAACTTCCAGAGCTTCCCAAGGTTTAACGACTCTCACTGTGAGGTAAATGCAAATTGAAACCGGAATGAGATGCCATTTTTCATCTACCAGATTGGCGATGATAGAAATGATTGATATTTTATTATCTTGGCAGACGTATGGGGAACAAGAACTTATACACTGTTGGTGGGGTGCAAAACAAAGTTTTTGCTAGAATATGCCTTTTTGAGGGAACACAATTTGGGAATATCTATCAAAATTAAAAATGTATAAACTTTGACTCAGCAATTTTACTTCAGAGAATTTGCTGCATTCTTAGCTCCTAGAAAAGTGCTTGGCACAAAGAAAGCCCTCAATAAATATTCATCGAGTAAATTAATTAATGAATTTATCTTGCCGATGTACTCACATATTAGTTCAAAGATTAATACGCAAGGGTATCTATCCCTGTGTTGCTCAGAAATAGCAAGAGATTGGGGGGAGGGAGACTAAATGCATATAAATGAAGAACCAGTAAAATAAATAGATAAGATGCAATGAAATAATAACAATCAGCACAAACTATTTTAACCTTCATTGTGAAGCAGGAAGTGAGGGGGCAAGGCCAGGTACAGAGCTCCTGTCAAGTCCCCATGGGGGTGGGTCAAGGGTTGTTTGTATCCTGAGTGAGCAAATCTCAGGTCTCCTCTGCTAGAGAAAGTTTAAATTGTAATAGTAAGAAAGGCTGCTGTGGCATGGTGGAGAGGTGGTAGTCCAGCATAAAAGGAAATTTACCTACCTGGAGTGTTTTCTAATACTAAAAACAGGCAAACTGGAGATGTAAAGATCTGTGTCAAACTTCTGCCCCAAGAAAGAAAGTCACAAAGATGAATCAGGCTGTCCTGGGGACTGTGAGAGTTCTATCCCTGGAGGGAATGACATGGGTCAGTTGGAGGTGATTCACCCTGGGGCCCAGATGACATGGGTCGGGTGGGGCCCTGGTCTAGCCAAGAAGGGGTCTTCTCTATAGAGTTCTCCAGACCTTCACTCCACTTGTGGTCCAACATCTTCTGGCTATGGAGGCTCTTTCAGGGAGGAAAGCAACATATGCTGGGAATTAAACCTGCTAGATCTGAAAATATAATAAAAATATATGTAGGAAAGGTCCAGCCGCCACCAGTGAGTTTCCAAAAGCAATATGGTCATGAAGATGACCCAACCTACTTGACTTCTAGACTCCAATGAGGAACAGAAAGACCAGAAACATGGAGGCCTGCAGATGATAGAGCAAGATGCAGCTGAAGAGGGTATGGCTCGGCTGTGACCAGGAACACACACTGATGTTGGAAGCCCTGCGTCAGTGATCAGGTTCAACCGGAAACCAGAAGGCTGACTTCCTGTCCACCTTCTAATGAACACCTCAAGACTGAACAGGGTCCCGAATGTCATCCAAAAAAGTTTCCTGAGGTAGTCTGTGGAACCTCCTACCTCCGGAGCCTGTTGCAGGTGACCTGAGTTCTTCCTAACCTCCCTGAACCTGCATGCAGAGAAGAGGCTAGTCCACTTGCAGGTACATGGACACAGCTTTCGGCAAGCTGAGTAAATACTCAGAAGGCAAATGTTCTCTGAAACTAACCCTGGCTGTTACTTTAGCCAACAAAGAGAACACAGGTCACCTAAAGGCCAAGAGCTGTCTCTAGGGAAAGGTCAAGGTTACTTCTTTCAATGTCCCATTCAAAGCCCTGACAGCAAAGGCTTGTGTCCTTTGCCACAGCCCTACTATGGCTTTTCAGTTGTCTCCATCCCACTGTACTGAGGAAGATCCAGGTGCACCAGGGGCTCTGTCAACACTGTCATCAGCCAGTGGCAGCAGGAAGTAAAACCAAGCAGACTAACTGAGCTCCTGGGGCCCAGAACCAAAAGTCACAGGTAGGCTTGGATTTAGAGTGAGTTTCTTCTGACTGACTCACTTCCCTTTGGTTCAAAGAAGTGTGTGTTCAGAACCCGCAGAAAGGGACTCCCCAGCACCAGGGAGCAATGGCATGGAAAGCAGAGGATACTATTCCTTGGAAAATGTCCCTCCCAAACCCAAGAGTTACAAAGCAACAGTATCAAGAGGCGGATCCTTAAAAAGGTAACCTTGGTCCTGCCTCAGAGTAAGGTATCAGAGTTTGTTGACTCCCGTGAGGGGGGGGGGTAGGGGTCGGGGGAGGGAGGCAGTAGCAAGAGGAAGGGAGGGAGTGGGAACTGGGATTGGTATGTAAAATGAGAAACGATTATTTTTTAAAATTAAAAAAATGATAAAAAGAAGAAGAAAAAAAAAGAAAAGAAAAGAAAAGAAGGCAAGGAACAAACCAAGCTAAGGCAGGGCACTTATAACTAAGAAAAAGGGGGGAAAGTAATTATGAGGACCCCTATCCTATGAATGGAGGGCACAGTGGCCCTCCTCTTCAGAAGATGCAATCCTTGCTACTGTAGAACTGAACCTGCCAAAGACTTGGACTTGAACTTCTTTAGCTCCAAACCTGAGGGAAGTGGATTTGAGCCCATTCTGAAGCACCCTATCTGTGACATTCTATTCTAGCAGCACTCACGGACCAGGATGCTTAGTGTGGCTGAGCTAGAACACAGCCTTGAGGAGTCCTTGATGCGGATTAGAAAGTCACATCTGGACACCACTGTATTCTCTCCCCTCTTTCTCTGACACAAACCCTTAGGCCAGGGAGCTGGGGTCACCCTCCAGAACTGGTGCGCTACTTAGATGGTTTGTAAAGTGTTCTCATGCTGTCTGGAAAGAGTGGTTGAGTCCAGTCAGAAGATGACAGCCAACAAAAAAGTCCTGGGCAGATGCATGGTGCAGAATTGTGTAAGGACATCCAGAAACCACATACAAAACCATGGCCAATATTCCTGTAAACATGTTTTAAAGGATGGTTAACTTCAGCCTAGTATAGTCTCAGAACCAGAGGCAGATGACAGTATCTCAAGACCTGAGTTCCAATCCCAGAACTGACAGTATTTGGCTAGTCCTCTCCATGGACAAATTCCACCCATGCCACTCACTCGCTCAGTTCCAGACCTCATAGGTTTTCATGAGCAGATGACAGTACAGTCAACAGCCACCTTCAGGCCCCCCGCTGAACTCCTACCCCAGAGGTATTCCAATACTCACATCATAATGCATATTCATTAAGTCATGGATGGCCAGGCTTAATGCAAAATGCAGACTTCCTCCAAGACAGCCCTTCTGCCTAAAGGGTGTTATCACTCAGTGGTCATGGGCTGACCTGAGATAGTCAAGACTATCTGGTCAACAACAGTGGGGTGAGGGTCTTCTGGGGGGCAGAAGGGGAAGTGCAGAACCTAAGGGGGATTTGGACCCTGACACCTACATCCTATGCTGACTTTAGAGCTCAACATGTTAGTGGCAGTGCAGCTAAGGGGCATCCTTCCAGCTCCTCTCGCTGTCTTTCATGGTGTCACAGACCATTACATCCAGCCAATTACATATGACTCCACTCTGGAGGGCACCGGGCACGGCCACTGTAGGAAGCCAAGGAGACCCCCGGTGGTTTCGTAATGAACTAGCCTATTGGGAAATCCTATGAAGCTCATCTTATAGGGCTGCAGTGTTAATGACCTTGACCTCCCTTGACCCTGAGAATAGATGGTCTCCCTGGGGCTTGAGGGGAGGCCAGCTGGGCTGTGGACTTTCTCTCGCCAGCTGACTACCGGTGTGCCGGGGCATTGGTAGTGTTCCTCAATGCCCTTGAATGTGGCTGCCAGCACAGTGGCCTGATTCATGTGCACATACATGGGAACACATATGCACACGAACATACACTGTTTCCCAGGGCCTCCCCTTTCTCCTGCAGAACCTCAAGAGGAACTGTCAAGGATTCTTAAGTTGAAGCTAATAATCCAAAGGGGTATGGGAACAGGCCCTAGAAACCCCCTTTGAATTAAATTAGACACATTTTTCTCCACCTTTAAATCCTGCAGATTTTTCATTGTAACTCCCTTAGGCTTATAAAGTGGCTCATCTCAGCTGTTCAAGTTGACAAAAGGTATAAAAATTGTTGGAAGGTTCACAGTGTCCCTTGGCTTTCCATGCATGAAGGAATTTACATGTAGGTAGAAAATGACCAAAGAAAAAGGTCCCCACTTGGTGTGTGTGGTGAGGTTAAAGATGCAGCTATTCTAGGGAAGGAGAACCTTTTGGAAATGTCAGGGTAGAGCCTGCACAGGTAGGGCTGCCAAGGACAACACTGCTTCTGCAGGGAGATGGAGAGCTGGAGAACCAGGGAACAATTCAGAACAGAGAACTGTCCTGTTCTCTAGGATGTTCAAAGGCCCTGTCAGCATCCATGGTGGAACTGATCATGGTTGGACTTGAGAATTCCTGGAAAAGCCATGGAGTTTCCCAGCTACGCTCAGCTCCATTGCTAGTTTGAAGTCTGAACAGGAAATAGGAATTTTAAAGGTGGGCTCCTGTCAGCTGCCAGGAGTAGTGCTGTTCCTACTGTTCTTGGGGTCCTGGTACCAAGTAGCTAGTGCTGCCCCTCTGCAGGAATGAATATTCTTTTCAGTAACTTCTGACCAGTCAGCTTCCTGCTCCTCTCTCACCTACTCAAAATTCCTCTGGGGCTCCTGACCAGCTTCAGCACCAGGTCAATTAGCCTCTGGCCTGCATCCTATCTGCTAAGGTCAGAATTCTCTGGGCACCATAGATCACTATCCTCTGCCATAGGTTGAGGCACCTGGGGCAGGCAGGAATGTGGACAAGCAGGGATGACAGACAGGGCTGTGTACCCTATTATTCCCTGAGCCACAGCCCATCACTTCTACCTAATGCCCCATGGCTGAAAAGAAGCTCATGAAGCAGATCCTTCTGGAAGCTTTAAGGGCAAAATCAGCCCTTCAGAGAATACACAAGGCTGGAACATAACACCCCCCCACACCAGGGCCTGCTCTGGAAGCCATGGGCACCCACAAGGTGTGTTGCAGCCTGATGCTTCAGTAGAAAAATGAGTCTGTTCCCAGTAGGCTCCCTATGATTGCTAGTTCCAGCCCTGTGCCAGTTAATTTTTTGTCAACTGGACATAGTTGAGAAGGCAGAATCTCAATGGAAGAACCGCTTCTTCCATGAGACTGGCCTATAGGCAAGTCTGTAGTGGCACTTATTTGACTAATGATTGATGTGCGAGGGCCCAGCTCCATCCAGGCTGTGCTACCCCTGAATAGTAGTCCTGAGTTCTATAAGAAAGCAAGCTGATCAAGTCATGAGGGGAAAGCCAGTAAGTAGTGTTGCTCCTTGGCCTCTGCATCATTCAGTTCTTTTGCCTCCAAGTTCCTGCCCTGTTTGAGTTCCTACCCTGCCTTCCCTCTAACGATGGACTATAATTGGAAGTTATAAGCTTAAATATAAGCCAACATCTCAGTTGTTTTGGCTCATGTTGTATCACAGCACCAGAAACCCTAACTCACAGCCTCACCATCTTCCCTTCAGGCTCACCTTGACCAATATATTTTAAGGTTTGCTCAGCACCAGCGTGTGGTCGGCCTAGCACACAGAGAGCTAGGCTGCATGGGGTCCACACAAAGAACCACTTCACCACCAACTTTAGTGCAAGGAATGTGGCACAAAGCGAGAGAGAAAGCTGTGTTTTTGTGTTAATCTGCCAAGCTATGAGCACAGGACCTGAAGTTGAACTAGATGAGCCAGCTCCCAAGTAATTAATAATTCCATATTGACTGACACAGGATGAGGTCACAGTTGGTGATAGGATCAACATGCCTATAGACTTCTGCCTGGTGAGTCTAGTCCTCTCTCTCTCTCTCTCTCTCTCTCTCTCTGTGTGTGTGTGTGTGTGTGTGTGTGTGTGTGTGTGTGTGTGTGTGTGTGTGTTACAGAAAGGATGAGTCAGAGGCAGGCTTTCAGCCACAGAACCTTCTAGAAAGTATGTGAGCAGCATCCTAACACACATGTTCTACCACCCAGCTTCTGCCTGCTGTCTTCATTGTTCTCTTCTCACATCCTCTCTCCAAAACAGGAAGTGCTCCAGGCCAGAACAGCTCTTGACTGCCTGGGCTGCCTAATTGGTCTCCAGGTGCCTCTGCATAACCTGCTGACTGGTCACCATGAATTTGACAGATACATTGGTTTAAGCAGATGGAAAGTGAAAGCAAGAGAATATGGTTCCTTGCCCATCAGAACAATCACTCCTTAAGCACACACACATACACACACACACACACACACACACACAGAGAGAGAGAGAGAGAGAGAGAGAGAGAGAGAGCAAGCAAAACAAAACAAAAAATGAAGAAGCAGAAAGGATACTGTTTTACAGCCACTCTATAGTTTCTACGTATTCAAAGTCTCAGATGCAAATATCCCAGAGGCTGAGGGTGGGGGATTGGCACGGAGTGAGAACACTCTCGGGCTCCCCACAATGAGATTCAAGCAACAAGAATTCCCAGGCTATGTCAGGACATATGTTGGACCTCCATTGCTTTTCACCTGTCGTCTCTGCCATTCACCATTCTCCAGGACCCTGTTCTCCTGAGGTGGCCACCCCAGAATGGCTCTGAAGGACCAATCCCACTGCCTACCTGGCAACACAATATGCTCATATAATGTGACTGGCAGCCTCCCTTTGAAAACACGGCATACAGACCAACCTCAGTTCTCTCTACACTTTGTCTACCCCAAGGGAACAACATCCTACCAAACTCTCCATCTACACAGGGGTTGGGTCCCCTCATTCCAGCCAATCCTCACCAGAGCAATCTGGCTCAGGCAACCGAGTTCTTATACCAGCAATTGATGAAATGCAAACACCAAGCTCCTGAGACAGGGATGAAGGGCTTCTCTTGCTTTCCAAGGGAAATGGGCTTAGCTAGGCTGTGGAGCTTGAGAAACCGTGCTACTACCCAACTGTCAGTCTACACTCTCAGAAATACCACAAGAATGTAGCTACCTGTGCAATGAGACACATGCTTCCCATCTTTCCTCCACCCACCAATGAGTTTACAGTAAGTGGTTACATGTAAAGTTCAGCTATGTTCACAACAGTCAGAGATTAGAAACATCCAAGCAAGCCCATAAGAGTGGTTTGGGCCAAGAAGGAAGAATGAAAAGAAACAATTTGCATTTACATATTTGTCCCCACAGGCCCTCCCAGAACAACCATGAGAGGTGACTGACAAGTGGTGTGGACAGCAGAGCTCCCCAAAAGAGTAACATTCCAATTAGCCGAAAGAAATGAAAGCCTGTTTCCCAGAGTCCCAATTAAATCACAACCAACAATGCTTGTTCCCATCCCTGCCACTCTGCTTGGGAAATAATGAGAAAAACCGGAGGGACCCGCCAGCAACTTCCGTGTGGCAGCCCTTTGAAGCCAGAGAAATGCACCCCAGCATGGTTTGTAAGCATGCCCAGTAGCTGCTGCACCTGTGCCTTTAAGACAGCCTGGTGTCTTGGTCCCCACTCAGACCCTGAAGAATGCCAAAGAGGGTGCCCTTGCCCCACCCCCAACCTGTGGGACACAGAGGAGCTCTGTGGGACCAGCCCGGGCTGGTTTTAAAACTGTCTGCCTTGATTCATCACTGGGTCTGTCGTGCTCTCCTCTGTTTCCACGCCATCCATCATGGGTCCCAGAACCAAGAAATCCAATAAAGACACAAAGGCACAGCTCTGTGTTCCCAGCAGGCCCCAGAAAGGCTGTGCGAAGGCCCCAGCCCAGGCAATTAGCTGAATCCATGGGATCGCGTGCTGATGGGCTTTCAAAATCCCTTGCCAGGCATTTCACAGGCAGGTGTTTGGGGAAGGAGGGAAGGAAACAGACAAGGGCTGGCCAGCCCCGGGTGCTCCAGCAGCACCAGGGGATGACCTGGTACTTTAAGGAGACCTGTGATGGAGGAGCTAATTTCACTCCCAAACTACAAAAGACAGGCGGCAACCCTTGAGTTACGTTACAATGAAGATGTTCATTCCCAGGCCTTTTTAAACAATCCAAATTTCTGAAGGTCATAAGCATAATGGAACTCATCTCTCTTCCTGGCCCTACATCAACCTACATTTAGCCCCAATGGCATAGACAAGACAAGAGATATAGGATTTCTAGACCCTTCCATTCATTCTGGGACCAAATGGAGCCAGATCAGCATATTTACTACCACATATTGAACAAAGGCAATGTAAGGTTCGGAGATCTACTGTGAGCATGTAATACCTTAAACCTCTAATGTGCACAGTTTGCATCAGTCTGGCTCACTCAGAAGCAAAGGTACCTCTCCATACACAGAACATTCCCATTCCTGTCCCAGTAGCTTCATCTCCTTCCAGGGCCTGGCACTGAGCCCCTGGAGAAAGACAGTCATGCCAGAGGGCTTTGAGTTAATGAGCTACATGGCTTCAGGACCAAGTTCAATACTGTGGGAGCTGGACTGAAATGAAGTAAAATATTTTCCAAATTCAGTCACTTCTCAATTACCCTTGAGTGAACTGTCCATGACAACCCAAATACTCCATGTCCCCTAGAGCTTGAGCCTGAAGAAAGATGCAAAGAGTATTGTGTGTGTGTGTGTGTGTGTGTGTGAAAGAGAGAGAGAGATTGAGATTGTGTGTTCCCAAACCAAATATAAATAGGTGATTATAATTTCCTACTGTTTACAATTTTTCTCATCCCTTCCTCCACACATGCATACAGACAGCTGTTCCCAACTGGGAAACTATCAGGTCCAGCACTAGGGACAGAGGTTCTTCTAAGATTTCTAATAAGCCACTAGACTCTCTCTTTTCCTGAGACCCTGAACCAGAAGCAGGAAAGTAGTGACCTTGGACCTCCCCAGGTGGGATGGAATCAGACATGGAGGAGCCCCAGACTTACCCTTGCAGACCACACTGTTCTCTGGCTCATAGCCAGGCTTACAGGTACATCGTCCAATGGGCACCATCCACTCTCCATCCCCGTTGCAGTAAAGTTTTATGGGCACATCCACTTCTTCTGCATTAGGGATACACGTGCCCCGGGCGATGACCAGAGATGTGCTCTCTGCTCCTGTCATGGTTTCCGGGAACACTGCGAAATTTTGCACAATGCTGGGACACTTTTTGAAGAAGACCCGGACAGAAAGCAGAGACATGCAGGCTCCATAATCCTGGAAAGCGAGGTAAAAACCATTCCGGGTAAGAGGCCCAAAGCTTCTGACTTCTGTGTTGACCTTCATCAGCCTTCCCCCAAAATCCACCTGGGAAAAGCTCTCATCTGCAGCAATGGTGTCCACTTTGAGGTAGGGCGCTTCAGACCAGAAGGCTGACTTCTTGGTGGCAATGACAGAGTCGGTCTCATAATAGTACAAGTTGAAGGTCTCCTTGCAGGAGCCTGGGACATTTGGGAGGCTGCTGCAGTCCCTCACAGTGAAGCGCATCTCCGTGTAGATGCGATGGGCGCCCCGTCTGTTGATAAAAGTGGTGAGCAGCCAGTTGTTCTGGTTGGGTTCAAAGACGTTGCACACTTGGTAAGTACGGATAGTGTTCAGGTTTTCATCGTAGCCACTGACTTCTTCCCACTGTCCCAAGCAGGCCACAGGCACACATGCAAAATCAGAAAGGAGAGAGTGAGAAGACCAAAAGAGGAGGTGCAGAAGAGAATCCCAGGCCTTTGGAGGGGCCATAAGAGCCCACCACTCAAGAGCCCACCAGTCCCACCGCTCCACTTAACTAAAAGAGTTCATACAGGCATATCTGTGTCTTAAAGATTTCCAGAGATTCAGAGGCACAGTTCTCTACAACCCACCTGCAGATACAACAGATTTAATTGCAGAAAGCATTCCCTCATCAAACTTCACCATCTCACTCTGTGCACATCCTTTATTGTCCCTCATTGAGGGCAGGCACCATACTCTTGGCTACCAATAGCCCCTTACTCTATGAATCAGAGATCCAGTTATAAAAGAATTCCACAATGGACATCCCCATCTGTGAACCTAATATCTTTATTGTGGAAAAACTCCTTTATATAACTCTGTAAAGCACATGAGGAAAAACTTTCTTATTTGTTTCTCAACAAACTTAGATTCTCAGAACCGTTCGTTTTAGAAGAGCAATCTCTTTGAAAGAGCTAGACCGTAAAACAATGGAGGCTGCTAAGAGATACTCTTAATGAAGTTAATTAAGCCCCTGTGTGGAATTTTCAAGCTGAGATGTAGTGGAGGAGCAATCTGGGAGGACAGCACTTAGAAAGGAAGGACCATTGCTTACCCCGAGAGAGACAACCATCTTTCATATTGGGAAAGAGAACTCACATTTCAAAATCTTTATGTAGCAGAGGAAGAGTGGGGAATAGCACATTTACTTCCCATCCCCCATGAGTCCCACAATGGTTCAGTTATCTCCAATTCATGGCTAGTAAGACATCTTGCAATTTCTCAGTGGTACGTGGCTATAAGAGACACTGAATAGGAGGGATGGTGCTTTCAATGGCCTAGAAACTTTTAGAAGGGGATTTCTGCAGCAGGTGATGGGAGGAAGTTGATAACTGAAGGAGTCTTTACCCCTGGGGCTACAAAGGAAGACACATGGTGTCAAGGAAGACATCTAGAGAGCTGACCCACATACCCAGGCCTTCGGGGCTCTCTAGGCCCTCCTGCTCCAGAGTCTCTGACGAGCTCCTTCCAGAAACCCTTGGGGACCAAGGGTCCATCTTGATTTGCTGCCTAGATAAAGTCTCAGCTCTCCCATAAAGCAACCAAAATCCCATCTATCACTTGATTTGAGCCCTCCCTCTTTCCCCCTCCCCACCTCCATAGCATAAGCAGATCTTGAATTTGCTATGTAGCTACTACTGTTGCTACCTCTGCAAAGGTATTACAGGCTACTACTACCACAGCTGTTGGTATAGGTAGTGCTGGAGGTTGAACCACAGCTGTCTTTAGGTAGTGCTGGAGGTTGAATTCTAGGCTTTGTGAGCACTAGGCAAGCACTCTGCTAACTGAACTACAACCCCAAGGCTCCTTGCAATCACTCTATGGCCCCCAGCAGCCCTCCTTGCTCAACTTATAACACCAAAATGTTAATGTTGCCAAAGTTGCAAGTGGCTTCCAGCTCCAAGCTCCATCTTTATGTGTTTGAGCTAGGATGCCTTTCTGATCTTGGCTGGAGTAACTGTAAGTCTGAAAAACCTCCTGGCTCCCAGCTCATTTTACCCAGGCTGGACAGCATACCCCATCCAGGCACTTGTTCTACCCTTTCTCCATCCATACAAATGTAGACAAACTGACCCTGAAGCATCCCACCCCACCCCACCAGCGTCTGGTGGGCCCCTAAAGGATCACAGCATATAAGGGGCATTCAGCATCTGGACCCAGCATCAGGACAGATGTTATGCACACATGAGGATATGCCTGGGCAAAAGCTCTGCTCCATAGCTCATGTGGAGTATAAATTCACGCTGTCAAACCTCACCTGGGCTTTGTTTAATTTCTTATTGATCTCTGGATGTAGAGGAGCCACTTTTTTTTTTTCTTTCTTAAAGACTGTGTTATGTTCTATTTAAATGTGTTTGTGGAAGTTTCATTCTGCTTGACTGGGTTTTGGAAACCAGAAAACAAATAGATGGGGGAGAAGTTGCTGACAGAATTTCAGATTGCTCTCAGGCTTCCCTCCCTTCCAGCACCCACTCAGAAACATTTCCCCTGCTGACCTGACATGGCTTTGGAAGGAAGGACGGGCAGCTTTCTTTCAGTGTTCTAGAGTCATTTAAACCCAGCAGGTCTCATGATCCATTGTTCCAGGAGGGTCTCAGCATAAACGCCAGGGCTCTTTGGTTGATGCCCAGATGAAGCCCGTGACTCCAATTGGGGCATAGGTCTAGTCACAGCCAGAGCCTCTGGCCAACCAACACTAATGCAGCTCTGCCTGGGAAAGGAAGTCCTACCTTCCAGGCTCACCTGAGTGCCAAGGTATTACCACTGAATGTCCTGAGATATACAGAATGAGGACTTCACTCTGCAGAGCTGGGATATTGAGAACATTCATCTTCGAAAATGACGCTGATTAGCATTTTAAGACCCAACAGAGGTAATCGTTTCAGACATTAACCTCTCTGGGCCTCAGTTTTCTCATCTGTAAAATGAGGGATCATACTGGGTGACCTCAAGTTGTAAAAATCCTATAGATCTAATTGATTCTGTGACAGCTCCTAAGGGAGTGCTCAAATCAAATTACAGGGGAAGGAGCTGTATATTCAAAAGGAAAGAGAGGAAAGAAACGGAGAATAGCTCCCCGTGGTTTGGGGGAGAAAGGAGACTACAACTACAGCGCTGTGCACTAATTTCTCTCCGGCTTCCATTCTCTCTCCTCCTGTCAGCTGGTGCTGTGGGGGTGGGAGAAGGACGAGGGAAGACAGGGCTAGGGGAGAGATAAGTGCCTCCAGGATAAGTAGCAATTACAATGGGGAGGGCCTTAAAGAAAGAGAAGATTTCAGTTCACGGAGACAGCTAGGATGGGCTGGCACTCCCAGCAGGGAGGGACAAACGCTGTTATTTGTTGATGATACACGGCATCAGCCTCATGGCTTTATTGCGAAACCTCACTCATTCATCAGTGGAAAATGTTTTTGACACGCCAACTTTATGCCAGGCATTCCATTAGCTACTTGGGGATGAGGCAGTGTGAAGCTTAGGACAGAGGGAGAGGGACAGAAATTAGAACATATCAAAGTAACTAAATAATTATAACTATGTAAATTAATGGGAGGTTATGAAGTACCAAGAAAGGGGTGTGTATAAAATGCAGGAAAGTCTTCCAAAAGTGTCTCCAAGTGGATAGGTAGATAGAAAAGGGTTGTCTTGGAGATGTGTGCTCATCCTAGGGGCAGAAATGGGCACAGCATCTCTGCCTTAAGGCACACAAATTACAAAAGCCCTGTGGTGAGGAGAAGCAAGCTGGTGTCATTCATTCAGGGATGAAGTTCACTTGACAGAGTCTTCCAAAGCTGCAAATAGTAAGCATGGTAGGAATAAAACCGAGGGACGCAGGACATGATAGGAACTTTGGACTTCAACCTGAGTATGGAAAACATGGAGGAGTTCTACAGCGGAAACACACAGCTGACCAAAGTCTCATGTTTAGAAGCTATCTCAAGGCAGAAACTCGGCTAGAGGGAGGCCTATGTGCATGGAAGGAACATTTGCAGATCAGTGTCACCCAGCTATGAAAGGTGAAGGGATGGGGGAGGAGACTTGTGGAGATGGGAGAGATATTTTGGGGAGACTCTCCCTGACAGTGAATAGACCAGACCTCAGGGCTCATGTGCCCCATAAACACCTTTTCATACTATCTTTGAGTATCTTAGATACTTAGAAATGCTGGCTTCCCTGTGCCTTTCCTCTAAAAGCCCGAAGTTTCTATGGCTCTTGAATAGTCTGACTGAAGACATATTCAGTTCCCTTTTCAGGACAAGTATTGTTACCATTAATCTGTACTGTCCAAGGGTAGGCAGATTTACAAAACTTCTCTGTTCAGTCGTCATTTCCCAGACTCCGGTTCTAAGCCCCTCTCCCCCACCCCCATGTTTGCCCTGCTGACATCACACAGCAGTAAAATACCATGAGAGGCTTACCAGATTGCCAAGACGTTACAGAGATGAAGTGACAAATTGCCACATCTAGGTTAGGAGGTGACCAAGAAGATGACAGGAAGTGGAAATGGATAGCATTGTTGTTTGTTTGTTTTCTAATTTGATGCAGCTGCTTTTCTCAACATTGAAAAAGTTTACCTAAACTCAAATTGGTGGGCAAGGATAAATCAATTTTTTACCAAATTTTGGATAACTGGGTAACCATCTTGGGAAAACCAGCCACCCATCCTCCATCCATTATTCCAGAATAAATTCCCAATAAATCAGAGAGTTAAACATTAAAAACAAAACCATAAAAATACCAAAAGAAATTGCAGGGACAATTTCTCTGCATTAACCATAACACAAAACTCAAGAGACCACAATTTGACAAATTGAGCTTCACCAATTTTCTTCACTTTTTAAATGGGCATGATGGAAACCCATTTGAAAGCAAAGAGAAAATAAATAGAGAAAAGTTGATAAAGAAACCCCTCAAAACTATTTATAATGTACCATGAATAACACAGTAATTTCCCTTAATACATAGAGAGCTTGTATGTCAGTAATAAAATAGGGGCAAAGAATACCAACAAATGGCTCACTGAGATGCAGACACACCTCTCAGTTATATAACAGGATGTGGCATGTCAGTCAGTCTTGCAAAACATGGTCTAAGCCATGTTTTGACTTTTTTGTTGTTGATGGTGGTGGTTAAAGAATAAAAGCTTGAAGACACTGTATTTAAAAGGATATCGGAGATAAGAGTTATGATACACAGACAGGAGAAATGGCTTGCTCCCTTTCAGAAAACCAGAATTCAAGACCCAGAACCAACATGTCAACTCAAAAACATCCATGCCAGTTCCAGGGGGATCTGGTGCCCTCTTCTGGCCTCCTTGTACACCGACACATGTGTGGTGCACATATATACATGCAGACGCACATTCATACAAATAAACTAAAAATAAATCTTTATAAAAGAATTCTGATACACAGCTGTATGGGAGGAAAATTCATACCACTCCAATCAAAAATTACAGCCACTCACAGCCTTTCACTCAGCAATTCTACTTGAAGGATCATTCCTCAGATAAAATTCCACATATAAAATCAGATATGTACATAGTTATTCTCTCAAGCCTCCACAGGTAGCCATGCCTCTGAGGATCACATTCCATAAGCCTTCCCAGTATCTACTGACTGGTAGCTTTGCACAGTCATGATGGAGTGAAGAGGCAGTCAGTGAAATAGAATTTCTCACCAACCATTATTATAAATCCTATTTGTGGAGTACCTCTCCTATTTCATTGCACATCAATCTCTCTATACCCACCCTTCTTGGATCACTCAATTTAATTCTTTAATGTGACTGAAGAACTTTGTTACTATCCATTAAGTAACAAATGCTTAAACAAAGTATAATGTTTCCTTATGGTGGGATATTATTCGCAATAGAGGGAGTAAATTACTAATGCATATTAAAACGGGGTGAATCCCAAAAACATTGTGTCAAGTGAAGGGAGCTATGTGCCTTGAAAGGCCATGCATTATATGATTCTAGCCACATATAGAGTCAGACAAACCAAATATACATATAGAAAAATAATTTCCCTGGGCCTGGGAAGTCAACTGGGGAATGACTACAAATGGTACAAGTGGATAAGAATCTTCCTTAGGGTTGAAGGGTATATTCTGAGATGGGAGTATGATGATCACAAACCTTTCAAATTTACTGAAATAATTTAATTATATGCCTAAAATAAATATATATATAAAGATATGATAAATACATCACTATAGCCAAAAAATGAACTTTATTCTTTTGGGCAGCTGATACCTCAACTCCCCAACAATGCGGGCTTGGCCTGTGTCATTCACAAATACCACACCACAGAAGCCCACACCTCTGTTCACCCTATACCCTTACCCAGAATGCCCTTCTCACTCCTTTAGCCTTCCATACTTCAGCTTCTTAAACAGTGGGTCACCACCCTATGTGTAATTATATGAATGCATGTGGTGTTCTCTCTCTGTCTGTCTCTGTCTCATCTTTCTCTGTCTTTCTCTTAAACACACAGAAGCTCACATGCATGCACACATACACACACATGCACATGCAAATTAGCAATAATAAAAGGTTTATGAGTATACAAGGACCAAGTATTACACAAATCAACATGTAATGGATCCAAAATACCGCTGGCTTCTGGCAATGCTCAGCACCCTGTGGCACATAGCTTCACTGCTGTTTTCATTCTGTATACACAATGTACACACAATGTACACACGTCATGCCATGCAAGGCCAACAAACTCAAACATCTCAGCTCAGATTTGAGCCAATCATGTGCTCTAACCAGCGTTCTTACTGCACATAAGAGTGTTCTATGCTATATTAATTACACCAAGATGGCTTAATTGCAGAAAACAAAGACCGTATTCTCCTGTCATTACTCCTCAGCATGCATAAAATCAGTACATCTTTGCATTCTATTTTGTTAGGGTGCTTAATTTTTAAAACTATTTGAGTTGCTGACTTGAGTTTCATTTTTTAAAAAAAATCATTAGGTGAACTTGGACTTGGGATTGGAGCAGAATTTCCAACAACTTCTGAAATGACCCTAAACATGCTTTGTTTGGTACTCTGAATTAATATGAACCAGTGTTCTCAGCATTGATGATCATAAATGCAAACTATTGATCCACCTTGTGGTATTGAAGATGCTGATGTCCTGCACTATCAAGTACTTAGCCAAAGAGTTAATCTTCTTAATCTTCATATCTAAAACACGTAAGCATAACCATGCCATCAGTGTGCAAATTTGAATCTGTCTTTAATAAATGCTAAGATTATACAAAATCACAAAAAGCTGTTTTAAAATACATTTCTTTGTGAGTCTGTAAAAGTTTGGTTTGAAAACCTAACTTGTAGGCCCATGTATTCAGGTTTGCATGAACTTTCCTGGGGCAAATGGTGTTGAAGAAAGAAGTTTAAGAAATTCAATTCTAAACCAAGTACCAAATATTCCTTCAGTCTATCTTGTTTCTGGAAGAACAAATGATGCTAAAATGGAGGCAACGACAGCATCTGGAGAGGCAACAGATGGCCAAGGAGACATCTCTGTCACCAGGTCTCGAGACCTAAGTAGTATCTAAAAGTGATCCTTGGCTTCAGAATCCCATGCCAAGATGGGACCCTCACACCAGGGGCCATCAGTCAGTCACCAGGCCAACTGTGTTCAGAAAGTCCAAGCTCAATTTGCCATTCTTGCAGAATACTATTTCTCCTAACTGGCCGTTCTCTTACATTCCCAAAGCCACTGTCCTATGGCATGGGCATACATGGTCTGTCTTGTTTCTGTTTGATTTTGTTGTTGTCATCGTCACCACTGGTGTTTTATCAGAAAACAGTGGCAACACATAAGGCAAGAGATGTCAAGGGCTCAAGCCAAGACCACTTCCTCCCACATGCTATGTCCACTTCTAAGCATGTCCCCTAAAGTTCTGGCAGGATGTAAAACCTTTACCTAATCTGCCTTCCACAAAACCATCTGATCTCCACTACACAAAGCCTAAGAATGACACACCTGGCTAGACACCAGTCAGGAGGGACAAGACCTTTTAACAATTAGAGAGATGGGGGACATTCTGTAAATAGCGGCACACAAGTCAGGTGGCATACACATGCATGGCAGGACTGAGTTCTCTACAGTCCCTCCTTCAAGGGGTACCAGGCCTCACTTCCTCCACGATGACATCCCCAGCTTACCTCTGGATGGAGATTAGTTTTCAGAATGCTTCAAGCATGGGTGAGTTTATTCCAAACAATTTAACAATTGGTAATACACTCTTTCAAACTATTCTTTAATTGCTTTGTGTGTGTGATTTTGGTTTCTGCTACTGAGCTGTGAGTTCCTTGAGGACAGGGAATTTGTGTTTTGACTAATTTATTAGTTCGTGTCAACAAGCAACATCACTCTATGCATGGAGCTTCACACCACTGGTGCCATGTGTCAATGTTTCATTCAGAAATGTCTAGGACCAATGAAATACACTGGTTTTCTGTGTACTCGTCTCATCTTTTTATCCTAGATGCAAGGAGCCAGTTGCCATGGAGTACCTCACCAGTTTCACTGCTCCCCAGTGTTCAGGCTGCCTGCTGGACCTTACCTGCAGATACTTGGAACTCACCTTGTTCTCTGCAACACCGTGCCCACAGGGCCAAACTCTCCATGCCTGGGAATAGCTGTGCTCTTCTTTCTCCACTGGTGTCATTCCTGTTTATCATGGGGGATTAACCAAAATCTTCCTTCTAGTCCCTCCTCCATGGAGCTTCTATCCAGTGCTCTCTTCCTTTACCCTTTCTTCCATTGACTCTTCTCTCCCCTCCCAATGACTCTCCGAGTCACTCTTTTTTATTCTTCCAACCCTATGAATATTCTCCAACACAAATCCATCTCCTCCATGGTCATACCTATGAAGGTTGGGAACAGTGTTGAGGGCCTCACTCTGTTCCTAGCGCGTATCCCTCAAAACAATGCCAGAGTTCATAGTACCAGAACGTGTGGTGAAAGCTACCAAAGCAAGCAACCAATAGTCTACATAGAAAAACCTGTGAACCCTGGCCATGGCCAGCATGGCATGATAACCCTCGGGGTTCAGTAGTGGCATCCATACCTTGGCAGTAATCAACAGCTTTCTTATTGAACTTAAGGCCCTGCTCAGCAAGAGGGAAATCACGCCCAGGGCAAATGAAGTCATAGATCTTGGAGGACAGCCTACACCTACTACTTTACTAAACCAGTATAATCCCTAACTACTTTCTAAATATTTATCTTGCTCACAGATAATGTAGTCTTCACACCTCCTTAAGGAAACAGGAAGACCATTACAGAAAACCACAATTAATCAAAATTCGGGGTTGTGGAGCCCAGTTGCACCTGACATAATTACAACCCAAGTCCCCAAACTCAGGGATCACTGTGGAAGGAGGAGGCAGAAGGACTGTGAGGGCCAGAAGAACAAGAAGCTTCCTTGACACCGTGTCTCCCAAAAATGCCAGAAATTACACCATTGAGTCTCATCAGCGTGTCTGCCTCAACAAGACTTGACCAAAGGCATGAGGCCCCTGCCCTAGACAGAGAACTACAGTCAGCTAAGGCATGCTGAGAGCAGGAGAAATAGTCTTCCCCATGGAAGAGCAGGCCCATAAGTTATCCAATACCAAATGGTCAGTCCTGAAAAAAACGTGTACATACAAGTAACATTATATGGACTGAGCAGATCAACAAAGAAAGAGAGGGGCATGAATTTAAAAGAGAGCGGGGAGGTTAAGTGCACAGGAATCTCAAACAATAAAAGATGTATTTAAAAAGATGCTGGAAGCCAGAGGTAATGAGTGGAAGCTCTACTGTGTTCTGCCTCCTTGGCCACTGGTGCTTCCCTGGGATTTACTACAGTGCTATGTAAGGAAAAGAAACAATCCACCTTGCACATCACACAGACTTGAAACAACCTTTCAAAAGGCACTATTATTGATGCAAATAGCCCATCTGTCCTTGAGATAAGCATAATAAAGAAAACAATGACACCCATTAGAAAATACTTGCTCAGGCTTTCTGACTAGAACTTTGATGAATGGGAATGACACCTTTAGGTGTCTTCAAGCTCTAGGTTTGGAAGTCAGAGCTGCTCTGTTGCAACATGACATCAAAACTCATATATGCATACAGACCTATCTCCTTTCAGGACCACTATCATGAGCTCTTCCCACCAGGTTATCTGCATTGCTTTTTAGAGAACAGCCTCCAGACACTGATACATTCTTTATCTACAAGGGTGGCTTTTAGTTAGAAGCATGCAAAGGTCATTTGTGGTCAGTTTTGATAAATGAGGTTGATGACCAGACTAAGCAGTATGTATTGGCCAAATATGAAAAATCCAGTGAAGTTAAGAGATCTGGGCCATTTCTACATGGTCTCTGAGGACAATTCTAGCCTAAAAAGCATGAGGAGTTCTAGAAAGACCTGATAGTTAGCCCTGGCCTGAAAAATTAAAACACCCTCCCTCCTTCCTTCCTTCCTCTCTCTCTCCCTCCCTCCCTTCCTCCCTCTTTCCCTCCTTCCCAGAATCCTCACTAAACACAAGAATGCTACAACCTAGCAACTTCCACAAACCTGTTTACAAGGCTTTCTGGGCAGGCTCACCTCCTCTGGACACTTTTACTTAAGATAAGGACAGAAACAAATGAAATTTGGACTGGAGGGATGGCTCAGTTCTTAAAGTGCTTGCTGCATGGCCAAGGTACCTGAGTCTGGATCCCCAGATATCATAAAAAAGCCAAGTATGCCTCTACACCCCTGCAACCCAAAGCTAGGGAGGCAAAGGTGGGCAGATCCCTGGACCTCATTTGGCTAGCCAGTCTAGCCCAATGGATGAGTTCCCAAATTCAGTAAGAGACCCTGTCTCAAAACATAAGGTGGCTGGGCATTGAGGAAGACACTTGATATTGGCCACTGGCTTCCACACACCTGTGTGCACACACATACTTGGGCACCTACTATATACTATATTCACATGATCATTTACACACACACACACACACACACACACGCACACGCACAGGCACGCACACACAATTATTAAAATCAGCTTTCCTGCCTCTGTTTAGCCTGACAAGATCCCAGTTATTCTAACCTGTGTCATACCCAGCTCAATGAACTCATGTCTAAAACCAAGAACAGAAAAGACTGAAGAATTTACTCATCCCCCAAACAACGTGTGAGGTATTGGTAACACAAGCAAAAAACAAATTTGCAGCCCCTATAGATCTACTATAGTAACACGGTGAACCAGAGAGTGAACAAACGATACAAATATGAATTCAGCTCTGTGGCTACCTCCTCTAAATTGAAACACTCCTTCCCAGAGGGAGGAGAAAGGCTCGTAAGACCCAGAAGCTTAGACCTCAAGAAGCTCAGAAAGCTACGATACTCCCAAGGGCCCTCCCCACATTATATATGCTGGGGGTAACTCTTGGGTGGAGCTGCCTGCAAGCCGTATGGAGCTCTGGAGGTATAGCTTTGGTGAGTCCTCACCCATGGTGACAGGGGCTTTTAATGACATGGCTGCTATGGAATCACCCACTCTCCTATAACTTTGCATTCATATTCTTGTAAGTAATCTCAATAGATTTATTAGTTCACCATGCTGGAACTGACTGGTGGAATTGGCCTGGGGAGGGGCTGCTTGTTTGTTTGTCTTGGTGGGGGGGGATCTGTTGTTGGTGTCCTGTCTGAGCTGAATAGATTTTTTCCCAAATCTTTCTATGAAAAGTTATGCAACAAGGTTACATAGTGTTACAGGCTGTTAGAGAACATGTGGGAAGATGAGCTGTAGCAGTCAGTGAGGGGGATGTCTAAGAAGGGCTTCTAACATTTGAGTGACACCTACCAGCCAGGCTGGAGGTCCATTCCAGACACAAGAACAAATGCCCAGGACAAGTGGCCTGCTACATGTCAAGAAAAGCAGGACAGCAGTGTGGCTATAAGAACACAGAGTCAAGAAGACAGGAAGGAGATGAGGCGGGGAGCTGGGCCAGGGACAGGTGGCCTCACCTCAGCTAACTATAGTCTTGGGACCACAGACAACTTTCTGACCTTTCAGTTTCTTCACCTGAAAAATACTATTTTCCTTGGAAGGTGTGGTGAGGCCTCACAGGTCACAGAAGTAAGTCTTGAAGAGTCTTCAGCAACTACCACTTAACTGCCTACCAACAATTACTATTCCTAGTGGGACGGCCATCATTACTGTTAAACGCAAGACCGGCCTCTAGCTGAGTCAACCGGGTGTGGAAGCCATCTTGATCCTAGATAAGTCATCCTGCCCTCAGCAGAATGGAAGGACCAGAGACCCAACCTCCTTCTCCACACAGACCCAGGGAGACAACCAACAGCCCTTCTCTTCTCTGACAATTTCCCAAGCTTCCTCTGAGTCTACTTCAGCATTGACCATCTCCTTCCAATCAGGCTTTCAGTGGGTCCCCATCATCTACTATCTCAGATCACAGAAGATAATGCCGGACACAGCTCAGAGGCCCTGGGTCCACTCTGCAGTCTGTAATTGGGCATCACCTGCAGTTAGGGGAAGCTGCTATGTTACTAGAAATTGTTGCCACTGTGCCCTGTGGGAAATAATGGAAATGTGATGGCCTTGCCCAATCAGGGGAGATGGCTGCCTCTCTGAACATGCCTCCAACAGTGTTCAACTTCATCAAGCACAGAGGAGCCCACAGTTTCATTAGGGCAGCAGATGGGCCAGAGGCACCACGGTCCAGCTTCTCACCAATCAGCGTGGACTCCAAGAAGAAAGCTCCAGGATAGACAGTAGGTTAAGCCTGAAAGAGCTAGGAGATTAGACAAGCTAGAGGGCTAATGAAAATGTAAAATGCGGTCCTTGGGGCATAAACTCCTACATGCCCAGAGGGACCTATCATTTAGCACACCAACCAACCAAGGCAACTTTTCCCCAACAGCTCCCCTGCGGGCCTGAGCACCAGCTCACCTCTCAATAGGCTTAATTTAGCTCCCAGATGTGCTGGGCTGGGAGAACAGGAATGGCCCCCTCACACATGCAGTGCCCTGAAAAGAAGGGTGGCTCACGGGGACAGCGTTTCTTTATGGCCAACATCTTGAAAGAACTTCATATTGCCTACCGTGTGACACAAACCAGAACTCTCTCAACCCCAGACTCTCATAGCATAGATTTACTTTCTGGAGTGCACACAGGTTTCAGATGAGTAAAGGGGGCATAATTAGATTATGGAGAGCATGTACATAATGCTACTCAATATAGCCTCTAAATTTTAGTCTAAAAGCAAAACTCCGCAAGATCCATTTGAAGCAGCTGTCCCATCTCTACTCACAGAGGCCTCTGTCTCCTCATGTCCTCTCTAATAGCATCTAATGCTATATGACTTTGCCATATGCTTTCCGAAGGGAACATGAACAAATGTCTCTATTCACTGCTAGTTGGGACACTAACAATGAACCAAATGAATGACTCTACCCGAGTCCAGTAGACTGGGCTACTTACAGGGTTACAAGTGAGGGGTTAAAGGAACATGGATGACTCAGAGGTACCTGTGTCACCCCACTACTGGATGGTGTGGAAATGAGGGGGTGAGAGAGAAGGTCCCAAGTGAGTACATTTGTGCTTAACAGACAAACTTGGTGCAGAGGCACTGCCCAACAGGAAACAAGGGCAAATTCCCCACAGCAAGTACCCAGGATTTACCCAGGAAACCAGGTACCAGCGTGGCTCCAAGGGCAGAGTCAGGAAGACTGGGAGGAGAGGAGGCTTGGAGGAGACCAAGTGAGAATTGCCTCTGCAGTCCAGCCCAACTCAAAATTGGGTCATGGTGTGGTTAGCACCATGGTGTAAGTTCACCAGCTCTGGGCTCAACCAGCCCCAGCTGGTTGACCAGAGGCAAGTCTTGAACCCTCTCCAAACCAGTTTTCTCCTTGCAGCACAGGTAAACTTAAAGTACCTACTCTGTGATATGACTGAGGACTAAACAGGATTTATAGTAGAGATGCTTAAAAACCCAAGTCACCGACTTGGGGAGTTGGTCAGTCTGGACAGCAGACCCCCGGCGAGACTTGCTTGGTGGGCTTAGTGCTCCCTCAGTGGTGTATGATCTGCAGCTCTCTCCTGTCTGCCTGGTGGTCTACCCTTTGTGCTTCTGCTTTCGTGACCATCGTGTGTGTGTGTGTGTGTGTGTGTGTGTGTGTGTGTGTGTGTGTGTGTGAACCTCGGTGCACGTACGGTTGGGAGTGCTGGTCATGGCCCACCCTCACCCCTCTTGGAGGGCAATAAGACTCCCTTTCCCTCTCTGGATTAGAGAGAGCTCAGGGACACCATGATATGAAAGCCACCACATTCCCAGAAGGCTCGAGGTCCAGCTGACAGGCATCTCTATGTAGCCTGACACATTTCGTACCCCAGGATCTTCCAGCACAGTGGGGACAGAACTGACCTATGCCTCAGGGGGAGCGTGTGGGCCACACACACCCCCCACACCACTGGGAGCGGCAGGGTGTACCAGGCCCTGCCTGGACTGGGGTCCCTGGCCATTATGACAGCTGCTGCTGCTGTTGACACTGCAACAGTGACAAATTCATCCTTCTGACAGCATCTTTTTAAATAATTCACAGGGAGCTGGGGATTAAGACACTGTTTCTCTCTGTCTCTGTTGAGATTTAAAATACCTCCAACTGGGGGATTTAAGGAGAATATAATGGCCTGGCCCTCTAGGGTCTACCCTCCCCCTTTCCTCCTCTTTCCCCATTTCCCAAACTCATCCCCCACCCCACCAGCCAGCCCTAAAACAAGAAGGTCCAGAAAACAAGAAAGAAAGAAAGAAAAAAAAAAAAAAAGGGAGGGAGCCAGTGCTTGGCTGGTCACTATGGCAACGGTGGCAGGGTATTCAGCTACTATTATCCCAGTACCTCACACATGTGATTATCTTAAGCTGTCTATTGAATGTGGTTCGCACTGCTGCCCAACACGGCCTTGTTCGACAAGGCCGGGGCGGGAGCAGCAGGCCCCAGGCCCCAGCTGCCTAACAGAGCTTGGCTCAGCCCCTGGTGCCGCTGATGGAGGGCACAGAGTTAGCCCTTGAGAAACCAGTGGCATTTTCCTTCAGCTTAGGGGATCGCTGCTCAGAATGCCTAGCAGACAGCAACCTGAAGCTGGTCCATCGCACTGGGTCATGTGATGAGAAAATGGGCTTCTCATTCTGTGAGCTCATAGCACATGGGCCATGCTGGCTATAGCCAGCTGGAAGTATCCTGGAGAGGAGAGAGCCAGCCAGGGAAGGAAGGAGGGGCTCTTGGCCCCATTCCCATTCTCAAGAGCTAACTAAATCTGGCCTGGGAAGAAGGATGTTTCCCCTCCAGTCTGCTGCCCCCTCCCCCAGCTGGATGGGAATGTGGCCACCTCATACAACCTGCTTTGGAGGACTAATTTTTTCCCGTGGCGGCAGGAACTTCATGCCAGGATACCTGTGGCGGACTCTGATGCCTACTGAGAAAAATTACCGTATTTCTTCACTTCCTAGACCTGGCTTTGGATCATTTCTAGACTAAGGTGCCTTGGTCCTCAAACATTCCTTGAATGACAAGATCACTCATCAATAACCACTGAACACATCCTACCATTTCCAGTGTCTCACTGAAAATTCAGATCCCAGGTGGAGCCCATACTTCAGTTACTCTCAGATTAGCATCAGACAGTGCCTGGTGGCAAAACAGCATCATCCATGGCTCACACTTAGCCCATTCTGAATATCTAAGATCACCCTGGCCTTTCCTCCACCTGCAACTCCATGCAGATATGCCTAGCCATAAACAGATCCCAGAATCCTGAAGATTTCCCAGTGTCTCACCCCGGCTCATTGTCGCATAATGAATGAATTGTCTGTGCCTAAGTGCACACACAATCCATTATCACTGGTCAGGTAGGAGTCAAAGCTCTCAGTCAGCAAGACAAATCCAAACACTCTAACATCACATTGACTGTTCCACCCTTTGAGACACCTAGGCATGGCTGAGACTTCCTTGTCCATCACGATGAATCAGGGCCAAGTGCATGGAGATGAAGATGCACCACACTCACACACACACACACACACACACACACACACACACACACACACACACACAGAGCTCTAATGAAGAAGGAACTCATTCAACAGAACCAACACCAACACCACCAAGGTCCCCTCACAGCCCTCCTTTTGGAGTGTCCTCACTTCTGAGTGATTACCAGGTTTTAGGGGACGGGAACGGGTGTGTGAAAGATTCTGCATCACTGTCTAGATCCTGCCACCTACAGATGCCACCTGTTTCTTCTTAGATTTCTGGTCAGGGCTCACATGATCTGTGAGTGAGGCTTCCCACTTCATGCCCCACCTAGACTTACTATCTTCTGCCCGTAGACTCTCATATCACAAATCACCTGTTCCAGCTCTCCCTCTCAAGTTTGATTAAGGAAAAAAAAAAAGTCTGACTCATTGGGCACTCTCCGTAAGTACCACTCTCAGGGCTGTGGTTGCAGCACATCTCCCGTCTCCCTTTCAGAGTATTAGGAAACACTGGCCTCTGCTCATTGCCTACCTGCCCTCTGGTTCCTCAAGCATCATACTCCTCCACCTACAGTGGAACAAGAGTGAGCTCTGTGGTCAGACAGGCCTGAGGTCAGTCTCGGTGCTGTGACTTTGAGTAATGACTCCGAAATTTCAGGACGCCATTGAAAAATGGAAGAATTATCACCTACCTTCAGGGTCCTGGTAAGAGTCAGTGAGGGGATACATGGGATCCTGGGACCTGGTACGCCAGGCCAGTGTTTAACTGAGGGTAACAGGTAGTGGCAGAAGTTAATGGAAACCCTGCTTTCAATAGCAGGGTGTGTTCTCTGGCCTTTAGTCAAGAAAAAAAAATGCCTGATAGAAATGCTGTAATGTTTATCTTGTTCCCACCCCAGTTGCACCCAAGCTAAGCCTCTCTAAAGAGTCAGGGCTGCCACTGGCACTAGTCAAGGCAAGCAGTATTGCCCTCAGTTTTGTGGTTTACAAAAAAGGCAAACAAAATGAAATCCTTCCTGTGGTTCTGTAAATAAACTCTAATATCGCTCAAGTTACAAATGTAGAATATGGACCCAGAGAAGTTAAAAACCTTAGCAGGAAATGGAAATAACTCCAGAACATCAGCGTCTTCCAAATCCTGGGCTTGCTCCTTTATAAAGACAGTGGGCAAAGCTTCACCAGGGAGCTGCCCCGTTTCTGCAGAGATTCATCCATCCTTCTTAGGGTCTTCACTTTCTTCTGATGACCCTGACATTCCTTCGTCTGTTTCCTCCTGAGCAAATTCTCTGGGCAGGCACACATGCTCTGTGTGTGTGTGTGTGTGTGTGTGTGTGTGTGTGTGTGTGTGTGTGTGTGTGTGTGTGTGTGTTTGAGAGTGCATGTGTGGGGTTTACATATGTATGCATGTTTGTGTGTACCCATGCATATGTAAGTATGTGCATGCGCATATGTGAGGCCAGAGGTTAGTACTGAGTGCCTCCCTCAGTTCTTCTCCATCTGATCTATTAAGACAGGAGTCCTCCCAAAATCTGGAGCTCACTGATATGGTGGGCCAGAAAGCCATGTGGGTATCCCTTGTCTCCACGTCCTCAGCACCAGGATTACAGGTGTATGCATACAAGTCCAATTTTTTGCATGTATGCTACAACATGTATCCAAACTCAAACCTACAAAATTGTATGTTGGGAACTTTGTCAACTGAACCATCTCTCTGACCCCTTCTCTGAAATCCTAATTCTGCCTCTCCTTGCATCTGATGCTCTGCCCTCACTCAGGTTTCCTGAGTAGCTGTGATTTCGGGCTGGAAGAGCTGGTCCACTCTGCTTCATTTTGGTGCCAAATTTCAGGAACCCTGCTTTCTGTCACTGTCCAAAGAGCCCCTTGCCCTTAACTCAGGAAGAGCTGTGAATTGGTCCCCAGGCTAACATGCCATTTGCAGAAGAATTTCAGGGCTGGGATAACTTTTCCATGGGGGGATTGAGAGAAGACATAAGACACCTACCTGCCCCAGTCAACATGGGTTACACCTACTAGGGTGCAAACGAGCCAGATCTGGCCTGGGGAGGGGACACACAGACCCCACCTGCCTATGTGTTCCAACCTGAATTAGAACCTGACATAAGTGAGCTACTTAGGCAATTGCTTCTTTCTGGGCCATGTCTTCTCCAAAAAGGGAGAGGTGGGCCTGGAGTTTTGGGACAGACCTAAGAGGGAGATGAATGAGTCTGTGGGTCATTGCTAAGGGAAAGAAAGGAAATAAGTGTGACATCAACCCCCTCACTCCCACAGCCCCCATATACATACATACATGCACACATATACACACATACATGCACACATATACACACATACCCCCCCACACACACATACACACACACAAACACACCACGACAATCAACCCACCTCCCTCCCTTTGGCTCCCTCCATCTAGTGCCCACCAACCTTTCTGCCTCACCAGGGCCTTCTTCCTTCCCAGAGCAGATTCCAAATCTCTCGGACCACCCTCCATCTCCTGCAGGAAGCCCCACCTCCTGGCTCTAGTCCTGAGCCCCTGTGTCTTTGTCTATCACCGTCTCTGTCAGGCAGGTGATTTTAAACTTCCATTCCTAAAAAACGCGTATTATATAAAAAATGTTTTAAGTGCCTCTGGTGTTTTGCTCCTCGTTGCTTCATAAAAGTGACATTAATAGCCAGGGAAGAGCTCGGCTGAGTGCAATTAGGGAGGATGTTTCAGGTATGAAAGCTGTTTTGAGCCTGCTAATGTTTCCTAATTACAGGCCTTTTGGTAGAGAGAAAAAGATAAAGAGGGGGCGGGAGCCTAGGGTGGGCTCTGCCTTAGCTCAGTGGTTTACCTGAGGAGGGGAGGGGAAGAGGGAGAGATCAGAGGGTCAGAGGCCACCAGCAGGGGGACTGGCCTCTCTTGGCTGAGAAAGGCACACTGATTCCTGGGTAATAGCTGAGGAAAAGATCCCATTCATGACTCATACTGTGAGAAAAAGCAAACCTTTCATGCTCTGTGCCTGAATTCCTAGACCTCATGGGCGACTGGGCTTGAGTGTGCTACAACTCACAACCGCGGTTTGTCCTAAGCAGGCGTCTCGTTCCTTAGTTGTGCCCTAGAGGATCAACGTACCAGGGGTTAAAGGGCAACGGGGATAGTTTTTAGCCGTGTGGTCTAAGGTAATTTATCAGCGGCTCATTTTAGTTTCTTTAGCAGTAAAATGGAGCCTGGGAAAGCCCTGTGGTTGGTTCACTGGGTTAGGCTTGCCGTTTGTTTGTTTGTTTCATTTTTCTTATTTGCCATCTGATAGCCTTTCTGGAACTTACACCCCAGTTGCCCCTGGAGAGCTACATCTGCTTTCCCTGCAGTCCCTGAGCTTCCACTGGGCCTAGCTCAACACAGGGCAGATGCAGGCTGTATGTGAGCAACAAGTACTCTGAGGGTGGATAGGGAATCCAAGCCCAGCCAGGGAGGCACACGAAGAACAAATGCCAGGCTCCTAGGTCCAGCAGCAGGGGTTTCCTCTTTCCTAGCATAAAGGTGGGGCATGCTAAAGGGTAGGAGCTGCTGGCAGATGCATTGTAAGAGAGAGGAGCCACATCAGACCAAGGGAAAGTGTGGGGAGGAGACAGAAAAGGAAGGACAGAACAGGCAGGAGTGGGGTGGGGTGCTGAGGGGTCAGCCCACCCCCAGGACCTAGACCAGCCCAACCTGTAGTCCCACGCCACCTGGACCATCGGGGCTGCTTCCTCCAAGGCTGGTCTGTGCTTTTCTGTCACTGGCCGCCAAAAGTTCTGATAAAGGCAAAGTGCTTGTTGAGGGTAGCCACCAGTACCCAGCCACCAGGCCCCAAGCTCTCAGGCCAGCACACAACAGGAGAAAGCACAGCTGGCCCCGCCCCCTACCCTCCTGCTCCAGGCACGTCTCCAAAGTCAAATAGGGGAAATTCCATTCACAAAAACCCTTTCTCTCACCCACAGTTAAATCTCACTTGGATCAACCCCTAAGTCAGCCCAGGCAGTTCTGTCCTAATTAGCAGGATTGAGTCATCAAAGGAAGTAGGGGGAAAAAATTCAGCCCTCCAGAAGGCTGGTAATAGGCTAGTGCTTCCTAAGTAGGTGCCAAAGAAAACTTATTTACCTACACTGTGTGATGCTATAACTCCACAGAGCAGAGGAGGGGAGGGGTGTAAAGGTCTGGCCCTGGTCACACAGGCAGGGATCAGCCTAGTGGGGATGTGAGCAGGGATCTGATGTCACAGCCTGGGGCCTAGACTGCTGCTCCACAGGCTTGTCACTCACCAGCCCAGAAAAATCCGAATTGATTTTGTCCGGCCTTGGAAGAGACAGACAGTCCCTGGAGTGGCTTTTCTCCCCCAAGTGTACTTTTCCTCACTCCCAGGAGAGCCCACTGGCAAGGAGACCTTGAGGACCTGAGGATGGAGGACACAACCAAGACTGCTGAGTAGCCCAGACAGTCAACACCTGAACAACTAGAAAATCCTACACCTGCCCGTGGTTTGTGCAGAGAGTGAATGGCCAGATAAAGACCTGCAGGTAGGACTTTTCCCTCCTCAGCAGCTGGCTCCGGATGTTTAGCACTCATCAGTTCCATAATCCTCCACACCACAGAACTGCCTAGAAAGGCCTGGGTAAAACTCCTTCAACTTCCTCTGTTCATACACAGACACATATACACACAAGCACTTATGTCTACACAAGCATATACATACACACATAAATAAGCATGTGTATTCTGATACACACACATACTGACACATGTATAGAAATGTAAAGGCATAGGAATGTACATGCATATACAGATAAATATGAGCATATACACAGATATGTACCCAGACACACAAATACATACAAATGTAAACATATATAGGCATATATATACATATAAATTATATACAAAAACACACATATACATGCATATATGTACACACACATATACAAATACACACATAAAATATACATATATGGAAATATACACATATATACATATGTATAATGTGCTGATTACACAGACAGAACACACAGGAGCCCTGTTCACTCAAACCATGAGCTTGCCAGGCTCGGTTCTGAATCCCCTTTCCAATTTCCCTCTATCAAGCCTGGCTGAAGAATGGCTAGCGTTGAAAAAGTCAGCTCCACATGCCTCTGGCTGTGAAGGTGATTCCGAGAGGCACCATAGATGCACATGGAGTCTGGAAGCACACAAAGCAGTCTTTGAAGATGAGAACTTCACAGATATTCACTCTTAGAGACTCACATCATAGACACAGGAACTAACACAAAAGAAGGCCATCCATGGCTCAGGTGCAACAGGAGGTGAGCTCTGCCCAAGCTCTTTAAGAGTAAAGGCACTTTGGGCTTGGATTTCCAACAAGGAAACTGAATACACCTGGCTCTCAGAGGGACCCAGACTTGCCACTAACTCATTACAGTCAGAGCTTGAAAAGAAAGACACCTTCTGGGTGTCCATTCTCCTCCATCGGGCTCATCTCAGAGATTGTGCTATTTGCATTGCTAACTAGCTCTTTAATGACAGTTGGATATTACAAGGCCTAGAACTAACTCTTTGTTGGGCTACAATGAACCTATCCTGGGCATCTCTTAGTGTAGAGCCCTGGGATACAGTTGCAAAGAAGTATCACTTACTCAGCTGTCAGACATTCCTGGTCCCTGCACCCTGCTAGGCTAACACCAGCCACACAGAACTAGAGCAGACTCATCCCTTGGGCCTTGAAAACATGAACAACTTTTTTCTCTTACGGCAGGTTGTGAGAGGTCAATGCTGTGACCTCCGAGCCACAATGGGAGGAGGACTCAGGAGGGTCGCAGAGGGGATAGAACAGAAATGACACATGCAGGGCACAGGGTCAGGGAGGAAGGCAAGGGCAGAAAGGGCCAGGCAGCAGCTAGAAACAGGACTATAGAGGAGCATGCATCCATAAAGGCCACCATTTACAGTGTAGTGATCACCCCAGACTCTCTGAACTCACCCCTGACCACAGGTCCTACACTGTGGAGGGCTGAGCAGACAAGGGTGGACCCAGCCTAGGAGGGAGGGTCCTGGAGAACCTCACTGGGATGTCCTCACATAGGAACTCAGTACCTCCCTGGCTTTGTCCATTTATAATGCAATTTTTACCTTTTACCTTTTTCCTCTGTTTACCAGGTAGTGTGTGATTTTGATTAAACCAAGAGGCTTACATTAAAGGCGAGTGCTTAAATATGTTCTGATTTTGACATGCAATATTATAGTCAGCTTTCTAACAATAGAAGTAAAAACAGCTTGTAGGCTAAGTACGGATGGTTAGCCAAGGCCAGGTCATATTCTGTGGAGCCCAACAAGCCAGCCATGAGCTGTGGGCAGCATCCATCTCAGTGACAGCTTCCTCCCTTTGGTGAGAATGGAGTGATTCCTTCTCAAGGCAGAGCAAACCTAACTCAAAGTTCCCTCCAGGCTCACAAAATGATACCACCCAGGCCCCTTCTCCAGCTTATTGAATCATCTCTTACTATAGAGAGATAATTCAAGGCCTGTGCCCACCATCTTTTCTACTGGGTCCTAAGTAGATATGAACCATCTACTACATCTTTCAAGCTTCTCAAGTGACCTGAGCTCCTCTGGGTCTGAAGTTTATCTTCTGCTCCGGGACCTCTCATCAGCTCTGAGGGCTACGCCTTAAATCCCACCCCTGACATAAAGCCACAGCTTCTGGTCCCACTCTAGTCGTGCCTCCACACCTGTTCTACTGCCTCGCCGGGGTTCCATCTGGTACAGCAGTCAGTTCCTAAGATGCCAACAGCCTCTGGCTATCCTCAGCTCCTCTGCCTTGCAATCTCACCGCCACAGCTGCACAATGTAACTCTGGGTGCATCCACTGCCACATCTCCTCCAGATAGTGTCAGGCAGGTGACAGAGACCCCGTAGACTGGCCCAACACATATGTATGGCTGGCCTTCACTCGTAGCTTGGCCCTAGCCTCAGCTTCATTCCTTCTGAGCTTACCTGGCCTCTCTGCAATGGTGAGTAGCAACTGATATAAATGCTCTCCACCTCTTAAAGTTTCATACCTCAAGATTTCATACCTCAAGACAGCTTCACTGTCTCAAACCTCAATCCCAATCTCGGGCAGAAAGTACGAAGTTAGAACAGATTCTACTTTATGGCTTTCTTCACCAACCTAGAGCATACTCTCCTCTCCAGATACCTTGATCTCTGCCTTTGGACTTTACCAGAATACGAATTGCTTCCCCCAAAGGTAACTGTGTCCCCAGTCTCTTTGGTCCTCTGTGTCCTCTGTCTTCACTCCCCTTCACTGCCACAGTCTCCCTCACTTTACTTCCTTCTGACTTAAACTGTTTAATCACTGCTTCCTGCCTTCTACTCTGGTGCTCTCTGAAACCAGCCATGTAGGTCACCAACAGGCTCATTGGGGCTGGACATAGTTGGTATGTTTCATACCCAGCAGCCTTTGCTTCTCTTGCCTCCTCTTCCTCCTCCACACACCATCTCTTCAACGAAAGGGTCCTCCTGGTTTCCTCCCATTTTCCAGGCCACTCCTGGTGTCATCTTTCTGTGTCTGACCCTCCAGTGGAGTTATACAGCCAGAGTACGCTCCTCCCAGGGACACTGCAGCTACACCTTGGACTCCCATCTCATTGAGCAGAGCCCTTCGAAGAAGGCTACTGCCCGAGGTCAAATGCACATGCCTGTGGGTGCCCCGGGACATTTCAAAGTCAACACATCACAGCTAAGCCTGCTTCTTCCTATGCAGTGTCAAACAGAAGAGATACACCCCGAACTTATCCATGAGCATGGTTGGCTTTCACAGGAGACCATGAGCATCACAGAGCTGTTCATCACAGCTATAGGGTCTGACCAGGTACATGTACACAGGCCAAAAGAATTAAGAATGTGTCTCTAAGGCAAGCTCCAGGTGCAAAACAGCCTCAGCACTTCTAACTACCAGACCCTTCCTCATGCCCTTGGTCTTCCTGCAGACCTGATGGGCACTGCCAATCTCTGATGTGTTACAATGGCATTCGTGTTAATGTCCCCCGGTCTGACAAGTCTATGGTCTGTGTTGCCCAGGAGCTAGTTGTCTAGAAAGACTGGGTCACGAGATGCACTACACCACACATAAGGGAGCAGATCTGAGACCCCCATGGTGTTGCTCTCTGGATAGGTAGTACACCCAGCATTCTCTCTGTGCACTGTTCCCCACATGTATGGCTTTAGGAAAGTCCTACACTTCCCAGTCACCCTATAGACTCAGGACCTCCCTGCAGGACCGAAGGATGCTAATCTGATACTCACCCCAGAGGCAGGATTGGCCGTCCATCCCAGCTCTGCAGTGGCTGTCCTTGTGTCCATCAGTGTTTCTGCAAATCAGAAAGAGAACAGTGCATGAAGCGACACCTGATAGTAGCTGGTGCCAGAAATGGCATTGGCTATCTTCCCACTCAGGCTCCTTTGTGACAACGGAGACACAGTGAGGGGACAGAGTCTGCTGAGACCCGCTGCAGACCTCATGCTCTTTGCACTCAGATCTTTATCCCCCACATCCAGCATCTACCCATATCACCTCACTCTATCCAGGGCTTTCTCAGGACCAAACTACATGCCTTCCTCTAGCCTTACTGGGTCCTCTGTGTGTCATCTTCCTCTGTACCTAACTGTTCTTCTCCAGCCTCACCTCTCTCCCCACTAATTCCCCTGCTTCCTCCCTGTTGATGCCCTTAGTCAATTCCCAGACACCAACTGCTCCCCTAAATCTCTACCTTTGCACAAGTCTCTTTGCCCACCCTCTTCCCCAATAACCTGACAAGGGTTTAGAAATTTTGACAAAGGATAAGTCCAAAACAGGCATATACTATGTTCTAACCCTAGCACCAATGCAGGTAAATATCTCTTTATCCTGTTTGCCTTCTTAACCTCTTGCTTCTAACCCATTCTGTCCCCATCCCTAGGCAATGACTGATCCATTGTCATCATAAATCAAGCCATTGTCTTTACTTTTCTGGAAATTGAATTATATACTATATACAGCTTTTATCTGGCTGCTTTCAGGATAACAGTTTTTTGTTTTGTTTTTTTTTTGTTTTGTTTTTGTTTTTTGTTTTTCTTTGAGTTTCTCTGTACTGTTTTGGAACCTGTCCTGGAACTTGCTCTATAGACCAGGCTGCCCTCAAACTCACAGAGATTCGCCTGCCTCTGCCTCCCGAGTGCTGGGACATGTGCCACCAGTGTCCAGCTGACTCAGGATAACAGTTTTAAGATGTACTCATATTCTGAGAATACTACGATTATTTCCTTTGTTGTTACTCTTGTTGTTATTTGGGTGGGGAAACTTTTTTGAGCTAGGGTCTTGTGATGTTGTCCAAGTTGGCCTTGAACTCATAATTCTTTCCACTCCAGCTCTTGAGTGCCTAGAGAACAAGTATGTATCACCACATTCAGCTTTATTGTTTCTTATTACTAAGTAGAATCTCATTTTATGAATGTACTTAAATTTCTTCATATATTTGCTCTTTTCCAGGTTGGGGATATTGCATGAGAATAGGAATAGTCCTTCCACCAACATTGCATACTATGCCTTCTTCATGGCTCAATAGTATTCTATCCTCTGTGTGTGTGTGTGTGTGTGTGTGTGTGTGTGTGTGTGTGTGAGAGAGAGAGAGAGAGAGAGAGAGAGAGAAAGATATTTTTCAACTCCATCTATCAGTGGTTGTCTTGGCCGATCCTACATTTGACTATTATGAGTGAGTAATGCTGTAACAAACACAGGCATGAGGTTTCTCTTTGACACAATTATTCCATTCTTTTTTGCATACATATTCAGATATGAGGTTGCTAAACATTATGGTAGCTCAGTTTTTTGAGAACCATCCTCACTAGTGGGAGTGAATAAGTTCACCTTTTTTCTCCTCCCTTGAAAATCTTTTTCCTGTGTGTTTGCACTGAACACATGTATGTATGAGTCTTCACACATGCATGGATGCACATGTATGCATGTGTGTGTGTGTGCATGCCAAAGTTTAGCATCATTCTGAGAAGTGGGAATCCAGTTTCATTCTTCTGTACGTATATATCATCCAGCTTAGACAGATCCGTTTGTTGAAGAGACTGTCCTTTCTCCAATATATGGTCCAGAAACATTTGTCAACAGTTAGATGTCTGATACTATGCTGTATTTATTACTATAGTTTTGTTGTATGTTTTGAAGTCATGCATTATGCATTCATTCTTTTTTGTACAACACTGCTTTATGTATCCTGAATCTTGTCTCTCTCCATACGAATTTTGTTATTGTCTTTTCTGGCTCTGTAGAGAATGCTATTGGTATTTTGATGGAAAATACATTGAGTTTGTGGATTGTTTTGAACAGAATGGGTATTTTGACAAATGTATTGTATTCTTCCAATCTCTAAGGAGGAGTTGTCTTTCTGTTTGAAGTTATTCTATGACACCATGAATTCCAACAGTTTTGCATGTCTGGAGACATTTTTTCTTTCCTTCACTTCCAAAGGTAAACATAGCTGGGTATAATATTCTTGATTGGCAGATTGTTTTATCTCTGAACTTTCAATGCACCATATCATTCCCTCTTAGCCTATAAGGTTTCTGCAAAGAAAACTCTGCTGTTTGTCTGCCATGGGTGTGGGAGAGGTCTGGGGAAAGGCTCTTAAATACAATCTGGCAGTTTTCACTGTGTTTAGGATTCTCCGTATTGTAATTTTCATAGTTCAAGTCTAGGCAACATAGAGAAGACATCTGTAGGTCAAATCTATTTGAGAGCTTTTGGGCTCCCTGGACCTGGATGTCTGTATCTCTCCCAAGGCTGAGGACATTTGCTACTATTTTGAACACTTTCCCTGTGCCTTTCCCCATCCCTTCACTTTCTTGATCACTGATAATTGTAAAATAATTTGCACAATGGTGCTCCAATAGTCTTAACATTCAAGCTCCCCAGCCCCCCCCCCCAACCCCACGCTCCTTTTGTATGACCTGGGATGTTTCAAAAGACTCAGCTTCCAGTTCAGTAATCCTTTCTTCTCACAGATGGAGTCTGTCGGTGAGGCTCTTAACTGTTTTACCTTTGATTTCCCGAGTTCTTCAGCTCCAGCCTTTGCTTGATTCCTTCCCACGGCATTCCTCATTCATGTTGTGAGTCATTTTCTTAAAAATTTCACCAACTCGTCTGTTTGTATTCTCCTGATTCTCATTGACTGTCCCCGGAATCATTATTTTGAATTGCACATCAGACATCTCTTCATTTTTTCTTTTCTTTGGGGTCTTTTGCTAGAGTAGTGGACTCCTTTGAAGGCATTGTGTCTCTGTGCTTCTTCATATTTCATGTGTCTATATATCTTGATGTTTGCACATCCCAAAGATTATGTGTCTCCTCCAATTGAAGGGCAGCCTTCATAGGAACATCTTTCAGCTGAAGATGTTTCTTAGTGTGGCTGTCTGGTGAACTAAGTTGGATTTAGTTCCAGGTTAGTGCCACAGTGCAGGCTTTATATAGATTCTTTGACTGGAATCAATATCTTTTAAGATGGTGCATGTGACAGCAGAGCCCATCTGATTTCAGATTGCTTGGGAGCAGGGACATTCTAGAAGCCAAGAGGATGTAGTGATTGGTGCATAGAGCAGTGGTGATAAGGTACCTACTCCCTAGACTCTCGTGATGAGAATAGCAATGCCAGGGATTTAGTACCTGGTTGCTTAGGATCAGTCACTGGTGGTCTTCCATTATAGCAGTGGTGGCACTAGGGGACATGGAGAGCATGGGAGATGTGTCCCTAAGACTCATTGGGGTGAACATTACTGGAAGCAAAAATCCAATGAGAGGCATGCCCTTGGGCCACCCAGTGGTGTACTCTTGAGGCACTAGAGGACAGGGGGACCTCAGGAGCCAGTGATGTTGTATGAGGCAGGAGAAGTAAATGGCAGGGAGGCATTGGGTGGACAGGCCCAGGTCCCAGAAGGCAAGCGCTTTGTTTCTATGGGTCTTAGGGGTTGGACCATACACTGTGCTGAACCACCTGTCCCTATTGTACAGGGCACTACATGGTTCATATACTGAAGTCACAGTTGTACTTCTAGGTCTAGTTGGGTTCAAGAAGCTTTCATGCATTGTGCAAATTTGGGTTGCACAGGGCACCCAGGATGGGATCAGGCAGAAGTTGATGCTTCCATTGGGGAGAGGCATATACATTTCTACGGTAGCTCTATCCACAAGAGGACACAATTTGCATCATTCTAGTACTCAAAGGAAGAGGAGGCAATGTAGGATCCTTCTGAGAAATGCTATGGTGCCGACTCCAGGCAGCAATCTCAACTTAGCCCCAGCCTATCATGGCTATGGAATCCCCTTGTAGCTAGGCTGCGTTTGTCCCCAGAAATGGGGTTCTGCCAGGGATACTCTATTGACCATTCCCCCGTCCCAAATGGTCATCTTCTCAACCAGGGGGTCAGGGTCATGGTTCCTGTTGTTCTTTGCCCCTCTCTGAGCAGCTATCCAAGGTCTCTCTGTCTTCACTCCCCCAGCACCCCCTCAGCCTCTACTCCACTATGGTGGTTCCTGGCTGGGGCAAGCACTGCTCACCTCTATCCAGCCTTCCTGGGGTCTCCTCAGAGTTCTTTGTAAGTTGTGGACTGTAGTCCTTTTTCAGATACACATTTCTGCAAATATTTACTCTCATTCGGGAACTCATCTTTCATTTTCTTAACAGTATCCTTTTAAAAGCCCAAGGTTTTTCGTTTTGACAAAGCCTAATTCATCTAGTTTTTCTTTCATAGTCTACTATCCTGATAGTTCTTTGCCCAGCTCAAAGGTAAAAGTTTTTTTTTAACCCAATACTTTATGATTCATTTTTACTTGATTTTTGATACATCATAGAAGATATAAGCCAATGTGATGCTCATCAAATTGTTCCAGAGGTGCAATTTTCCCCTATGACAGGAAGCCTTGCTCGGTTGCTCAGGCTGACCCAGAACTCCTGAGCTCAGGTGACCCTCATGCCTCAGTCTCCTGAGCAGCTAAATGACAGGTATATGGTCCAGCACCTCACCAGAGTGATGTCTTTGACAAACCCCACACACTCACGGAGATGTTTTACTCATTCAGATTCCCCGGGGTGCAGAGCTATCAGAAGAGTGGTACAGCACATCCCAGATGCCGAGATGCAGAAAACACAGGGTGTGGGTAGATACAGATGATCCTTTTTTTCCCCCTCCCACTACATCTCCTATCCCACGTGAACAGCCATCCCATACTTACTGCTTTAGGAAAGAGATATGAAGACAGAAAGCAGTGTTAAAACCTTTGGACTTGAAGAACACAAGCCTCGAGGCAGGAACTAAAGGTTTAAAGGGAAACTGGAGGTGAAGTGTGGGACTGAAATGAGGAGAGAGTCAATGGTGCCATCGCTGAGATGCTTCAGTGGGTAAAGGGCTTGCCAGGGAAGCATGAGTTCAGATTCTTAGCAGCCATGGAAAAGCAGGGCACATGTCTACCCCAGATTCCAAGCTCCAGACACAGGACCCTGGACATCCACCATCCCAGCAGGTGAAAACACAGCCAGTGGCCTTGCCAGCTAATAGCCACTTGAGGAGGAACCTGAGGGCCAGAGAAAATCTAATGAAGGACTACAAAGAAGGATATGCATGGAGGACAAACAAGGGCCAAGTAGCCACTAGGAGCCTGTGTGGAATGCATGCTACAACCATAGCAAGCTTCTCCCTCACACATGACATTGTGTACCATGCCTGTGGCACAGCTAGCATCTCTGCACCAGGGGGTTAATAGCATGCATCGGAAGCTGCCTGGGAAAAGGAAAAGCTACATCATTTTGCCCTCTCTGGGCTTGGGTTAGGGTTGAGCCCAGTACTATCTCATGAAAAACACCAGAGCAGGGATCCTGTCAGTTTGTTTTCCCACTCCAACTGCCAACAGCTGGGGTCCTTGCAAAGAGCAAGTTTCCCTTCTCTCCTCATCTCCACTTCAGGTACTAATAACGATCATAATGACATACCTCATTTACATAATACACTTCTCAGAAGATACTCCGGGAGCCCCTGTAGAAGCTCATCTCAGTGATCATTAAAACATCTCTGCCAGGTGGGTCTGAAGCAGGAACAAAAGTAGAGGAAACCGAGGCGCAGAGAGGGACGCTGCTTTCTAAAAAGTCACACAGCTTCCCACGCTGCCACAGAAAGCCTCAAATCCCAGCTCAAGTCCCACCAGGCAGATCTGGAAGCTTCCTAATGCTCTGGGATTGAAGAATGGATGAGGGCACTTCCTGTTTGGGTCATGAAGCCATACACGCTCCCAGAATGCAAATCAGCACCAACCATAGAATCTCACTGAGGGGCACTCTGAGTTGGCTGGGGATGATGGCAGCAAATGAAATGGGGTCCAGAATCAAAACTCAGAATGGCATTTCATTTGCAAACCTTCCAGGGACTCCTTTGTTCTGTTAATTCCATAAACACAACCTCAGCCTCCACAACAGCCACAGGCACCAGCTTCAGAATGTAATTGAATCTACTTAAGAATATAGTATTTTCCACACAGTCTACTGGACAGAAGCTGTAGCAAGAGGTATCCATCTCCCTACATCCCATCCAGCATGAAGACAGAGTACCACAGACAGGTGGACCATCCACTCCGTGTGAGTAGTGATTTGGGGAGGTTTACATCTCTCTGGAGAGGAAGCGACCACTCATTTGCATTTATGGAGCATATTGAGAGTTCTGGCAGAAAGTTTTGGTGGAAGCACAATTAAATATTTACCGCCACTTCTGCTCTCAAACAGTGGCACAGGGACCAGACCAGCTGGAAGGGCATGTGTTGCTGTCAGATCCAAAGATGCCTGCAGGGGATAGGGCTCTGGGATTCATGCCTGTCACCTCCTAGGCTCTGCCCCTGTGGGAGCTTGTGTATAATGTGAGGGGGGGGGACAAAATAAAGCAAAACACTGAGTTTGGGAAGACAGATCCAAAATAGGCCCAGGACCCAGCTCTCACGACCCCTGTCTCTTCCGTCTTCATCTGAAGAATGTGGTCTCATAGGGAAGCTAATGGAGAAGGCGGATGCAAAGCCTGTTATCACTGCTGTAGGAACTTGATTACTCCCAGCTTTTGTTCCTGGTCAATGGGGAGAATCTGATGCACTGGTACTTACGGATGCCCGTAAAGTATCTCTAGGAAGGCAAGGACACATTTCCCAACCATCCCCTCTCCTTTTCCTTGCATGGTTGAAAGAGGAGTGAGTGGTATACATTGAGGATACAGCGGTAGGTGAGAATGGCTGTGTGCCCTGGATGAGCTCATGGGCAGGAAATAAAAGTTACACCAGGCCTCCTGTTCTGGCTGTGCCCACAAGAGGGTGAGTGGGCCCTGCTGATCTTCTTGACTAGGCAAAGGCAGCTTTGGAGAAGGAAAAGTAAAGTAGCCATAGACTATTGCACCTGCCCTTCACACAGGAACGGGGGAGTGGCTTTCAGATCAACCCTGGGAGGGGCAAAGGCAGATTGAAGGGAATGGAGTGGGAGACCAAAGTGAGAGACAGAAGGGGTCTCTGGCAAGATCTGGGCTGGCTACCAAAAGGAAGATGTGATAAGGAGCCTGGCAGAATGAACTCTTTACCCCGGGGGACAATTTTCTTTAGAGAATGCAGCACAGGGACCACATGACCCACTGAGCCACCAGTGGGGCCACACCTGGGGTCTAGGTGGTACATTCTGTTCCAGGCTCTTCTAAGGGAAAGGAGGCAGATGCTGCCTTGCTTTGATGGCAGTTTCTTTCTGTCTCCATTGGCATCTGTGGATGTATTGATATTTGAGGGGAATTAGATACCTGTCGTGATAAAAGAGAGATAAATAAGCTCCCTTTGTTCAGCTCAGCCATTCTTTTTTGGAGAGACATAGATTAGACATTCAGTTGATTTACAATGTCCTTCCACGGTAGTAACAATACACACAGACACAGAAGAATGAGGGAATAGTGGCTTCTAGTTGTTTCTGAGGCAGTACCTGATGTGTACTTGACAAGACAAGCCCACCAAACATGGACCAGTGCCACCACACTGTCCTTCCCCAACAGCCCACAAGACTCCTGAACCTGAGAGCCACAGCAAGGTGGGCTTTACAAACCAGGCTCCCAGCACCTGAACCAGAGTAGCTGAGAGTCCTGCCCCAGGGCAGACGTGGCTTAAATAGCCCCAACTCCTTCCTTTGCAAGGAATCATGGGAGGGGACTGTGAGTGGTGGCAAAAAAGTGTTCAAGTATTCTTGCACAAAAGTTTTTGAGGGGTAAGTGGAGGTAGAGCTCAGTGCAGAGTCCAGAAATAAAACAACAACAGACAGACAAGGCAGCCCTTAGGGACCTTGAAGCCAATCAGGAAACAGAAATTAACCCATGCAAGTAAATCTGCAATTCTCTTCTCAGTGAGTGACAGGAAGGTGGTACACAGGGACACTTATGAACAATGAATTTTAAAAGGGTAGGGTGTTGCAAGATATTTGATCGCTTGGTATGAAGATGTGTCTCTGTCTCTCCTTGCCTGCCTAAGACACCTTCTGATTTGTTTAACAAAGGGCTGAACTGCCAATAGCTAGCAGGAGAGAATAGGCTGGACTTCTGGGCAGAGATAGGAACTCTGGGAAGAATCTGAGAAGTGGAGATTCCCCAGACATACATGGAGGAAGTGCATAGTAACAAGCAGACATGACGAGCCACATTGCAGAATGTAGATTAACATAAACAGGTTGGGAATGAGCCTAAGCCAGGGCTAAGCTTTTATAATTAATACAAAGTCTACACATCATTATTCTGGAACTGGCGGTCCAAACAAAGTCTGACTACTGCAGGGTCATGGGTAAGCACACCTGAGCCCTGACAGGCAGCTGGCACTTGTTCCCCATTTCCCATTTCTTGGCTCTTGAAAGCACAGGGACACAGATTACTGCTGCTGCTGCTACTACTACTACTCACACTCACACACACACACACACACACACACACACACACCACAAAAACACATGCATGCACATGCACACATGCATACATGCACAGCCCTAAGACCTAGTCCATATTGGCAGGTATAAGGTGGCTCTCCCTGACCCCAGTGTGCTGGGGGCTATGAGTGAGCACAGCTAAGCTTTCTGCCTTTCCCAAGGACCTCCATGATACCCCAGGCCTAGCCCTGTACATTGGGCAACCCAGACTTGTTAGAGCCCCTGGATGACATCTGTCTGGCCCTTCAGATGTTCTGTGTCCCTCTGAATCCTCAGCTCCTGCAACAAGGCCTCAGCACCAAAGGTGACCAAGCTTCCTGCAGTAATACAGACTAGCCGCCTAGGATTTGGTCCCTATTCCTCTAAATTGGCTCAAAATGAACCCAGGAGGAGGCTTTGCCAACCCTGATAGGGTTAATTGACTATCAACTGTTAAGTACACTAAGTACACCATCCGGGCTCTTGTTCCAGCAGCTCTGAAGCCAGGGCCCAGTACAGCTGCAGAAGGCTGAGTGAGAACGTACTCCAAGTAGGTTTCCACTTCCACCCATGGGCCCACCCATCTAACATCCATTCTCCTCATCTTTCTCCACACTAACTTCCCTCCAAACTTTCCTGTCACCTTCCCCTAGCACCCATGTTTTTGAAATCTCAGAGATATTTGCAAGTATGTAATATATATGTACATGTCTGTGTATGGAGGTATACTTGCACATGTGTATGCAGTTGCACATAGAGGTCAGAGATTGACCTTTTATTCTTTGAGACAGGTTATCTCATTGAGCCAGGAGCTCCATGACTTGGCTAGGCTGTCTGGCCATCAAGCTTCAGAGATCCACTTGCCTCTGCTTCCCCAGCTTTGCTGTGGAAGACTCCTTCAGCATACTATGAATACATATTACTGTCATTGGTTAATAACGAACTGACTGGCCTAGAGCTGGGCAGGAAGAGACTGGGTAGGAGAGCCAAACTGAGAATTCTGGGAAGCAGAAGGGTGGCGTTTATAGTCCCCAGAAGACACAGAGAAGCAAGAAGTGCATGCTGTACTGAGAAAAGGTACCAAGCCACATGGCAAAGCCTGGATAAAGAAATATGAGTTAATTTAAATTTAAGAGTAAGCTAGCAACGAACCTCAGCTATTGGCTGAGCATTTGTAATTAATATTAAGTGTCTGTGGTGTATTTGGGAGCAGCTTGCTGGACAGAAACATCCACCTGCACAGCTAGGTGTCAAAAACCTTGTCCCTTAACAGTGAGCCTCCCCTCCTGCACCTCTCTCAGCCAATAGGTCTGGGCCGTGAGAGATGCTCTGAATCAAGTACACTCATTTGACTAACACCTATTTACTAGCTCTGCCAAGTATAAATCTTAGGCAAATGGAGGCTATTATTATGCAGGTCGCCATTGATTGATGGGTGGTAATGGCCAGCAAGGAAGAGAAACAAGCTTGAGTAAACTGAATGAGCCAATCCAACCCATCTGTTGAATGACTGATTGAATGAGTCTGAACAGGCATTCAAATTGGAAATACAAACTGTGAAATTTGCTCTTTGAAAGGACATACAGATCTGCACAGTCCTCCCCACCACGCCTTTCTTCTTTGGCCTCTTTTATGTTCCAAGGTACAATTAATTATGGTAAATAAAAGAAGCTACAGCTTACATGGGTCACAGCACGGTGCCCCAAGGGGTTGGGACAGGCTCCAGATCTAGCACTTGGGGCCTACCTTAGGAATGAGCAGGAAGACCTGGGTGTGGTTCCAATTCCCCTCCCACCAAGGGCCTTTCTGAGCCAGGCTCCTAGAGAAGCAGGCACATGCCTGGGTACAAGATTGGGGCTGGGTACTAGGAAGTGCCCAAATGCCTGGAAAGGGCTCTGTTCTCTGACCAGCCAAGTCTTATATTTAACATGTGATTTATAAGGATCCACTTCCATTCTGGCTCAGAGGGCCTCTATGGCTCCTAGTTTTCACATATAAGAAACATAGCAAGTAACCAAAGCAGACCTCTGTCCCAGGGTGACCTCTGCATCGACATCCCTATGTATGACTGAACCCTGCGGGGGTGTGGGAGCATGCAGGCTCGTACTCTGCAGGAACATCTTCACTAATAAGATATGGAGCTGACTAAAAGAGGTTTGCTGGAAAGGCTACAACAAGGCACCACTACCCAACCAACTTAAAATCAACAAAAAGGCGTTGGCCCCTGTTCTGGAGGCCAGAATTCTCAAAGCAGGCTATCAGAAGGGCCATACTTCCTCTAAAACCTGTAAGGTAGAGGCATTCCTTGCCTTCCCTAGTGGTCGCTTGGTCATTGGTGTTTTGTAGCTGTGTAACTCCAGTCTACCTTCAGCCTGGACTTCTCTCCGTTCATTTACTGTGGATGGAAAATTTATAAGAACACACCAGTAGAGGAATCTACCCAACTCTGACATGAATCGATCTTAACTAATATCAGCAATAAACCTGTTTCCAGCTGAGGTCACACTTGGACATTTTTTCACCCAGGAAACACAAATCAACGCCCCCCCCCATACCAGCAAGGGAAGGACAGATGCTCTCCATTTGGTCCTCCATACTCTCTCACCTGGCTCTATCCTGGAAAGAACGTTTGCAGGCTGCATTAACGGGGCATTCCTTCACCAGCAGAACTGGAAAGGATGTGAGGTTTGATAGCCCACATGTACATTCCCAGCTCCTCTTCCTTAAATGTAGAGGGTGGTGACCCCCTCCAACAGCTGTGGTCTGGTGACATGGCTCCTTTTAAGCCCACAGATGGTGAAAGCCCAGGACTGTTGCTAACTTCCAAGGGCCACACTATCGTTGTTGCCTTCAACTCTGAGCAAACCCTTATAAAAATGCATTGCAGGACTTCACATGGGAAAGAGATGAGCAAATATCCGTTTACTCCAGACAGATCACAGACAATGGTAAACCAAAGCAATGATTCTATCCAAGTTGGTTGAACTAGTAATTTTGTTGAGGTTGCTTTCAGCCACTTCACTGAAAAGCAGACTCCAACATGAGCGATGACTTGAGAAATTTGAATCCATGGAGCTCCCTGCACAGCTTGCAGGCAACTCACATGGGTAGAGGCACCTCTCCCTGCCAGTTATTTCTGTTTCTATAACCCTGGGGAGTGGACCTGTCCATCTTGTAACTTTGTTATGTTCCTTAGTCGGGTAAGCTACATGGGTACTACTGCACCACTACCCCCAACGAGGAGGAAATACCTATACAGCACACCCTTGTTTCCCCCTCAGTTACCTCTTTAAACTATGCCATTCATTTCTTCCTAGCCTCTTATGACATTTGGGATTTAAATAGGTAGCCCCTGTTAGGCAGCACCCACGTCTTGGGTCCTCTCTTCATCTAGTCCCGCAGCTCTCTGCACAAAAGGACAGTCACTTGACAGCGTCTTAACCATATTGGGCTTGATGCAGACAGACCTGTGAATGAGCCTTAGTTCTAGCACCATTTACTTGTATGATCTCAAGCAAGTTGCTCAGACTCCTGATGTTCAGTCACCTACTCAATGAGGATAACATCTGCCTCGCAAAGATAATTGGTAAGAGTCAGTGAGATATTCACCAAATACTCCCTGCAGCTTCTGGAAAGTTCTTTGTAGTCCTGCAAAGAACAGTTGTATTGGAGTGCATGACTGGTAATGAGGAGCAGGGTCTCTTCATGGCCCAAGTTCTTTGGCTCTACCAGGGGAGATCTGGCCAGCTTACATACATCTAACTCCAATGCTCATTGTGAAGGGCAGGCACTATACTACCCAGCCTTGCTTCTAAACCAACCTCAGTAGTTATAGTTGGCTGAGAAACAACACTCAGCCATTCAGTCATACTTTATGTCCTCAGCACTCTTTAACTACGACATGGATATTGTAGCCTTAACCACGCCCATACATTGCACATGGCAAGGATCTGGGATGAGTTTGCAGCCACAGCAACAACATTTCCTTTGGTCAGCCACTCCTCAAAACAATATGGATGCTGTGTGGCCTCACCTAGATCTGAAGCCGTGGGGAAGTCTACCAAGAAGGAGCCCAAAGGTCTACATAGTCTATACTCCAACCTATGGCATGCAGAGAGGCTTAAGAACAGCACTGGGTCTTTTGGGCTCCAGACACTGGCTGTGATCTGGAAGAACAGAACGGCCATACTACCATCACAGCAGCCCTGACACTGCCCTGCTCTGCACCCTGCCTCTTCCTCTTCCTTGAAGTAGGCTCTGAGATCGGTAGCTGTCTTTGGCCTCCCACAGCCAGACCTACGAGACCAGAGCCCCTTTCCAGGGCTGCAGGAAGAGACTTTCTGAACTAGCTGAAAGTAGATATCCACGCAAGAGTCCCTGAACTATGTAGGATGGCATGTGTGTCTCATGGGTGCAGAAGGAAATAGATCTCCACACTCCACAGGACCCACAGCCTGTCTTGTCCCCTGAGCAGCAGGGCCAGCAGCCATGGCTAAGTACAGCATGAGTCCCCTGGTGTGATGCTTCATGCTGGAAAAAGAGGGTTGAGGAATCAGTGGTTTAGGAATAAGAAGAGTCTGGGGAACAGATTCCTGTCTTGCCTACTGTCTTGTGTGCCCATAGTGTTGGGTTCCCAAATAGCAACTGAAATTGAGACTCTCTTTGCTTCCGCAGCACTTGGGAAGGGAGTGAAGAAGGAGTGATTTTCCAAGAGGCCAAAGTCAGAACAGTGTTTCAGAACAAAGGCAGCCTGGAACCCAAAGGTGCCTTCCCAGATACAAGCTGTAATCTTCCTGCAGCTTGAAGCAGCCTCATAAGGCCATTCTTGAGGCCATTCTCAAAAGGAAATCAATCCAGGAGTACTCTCATCTGGCATTAGGTGGGATCCCAGTGCAGGGCCCGCCCACAGAAGACTGCTCTCTTGAAACCCTGAAATCTGGGGCCTCCATGCAGCCTTCCATGCCCAGGCAGAGCCTGCATTAATCCTGGCACTCCCATCCACTGAAGATGCCTAGTTCTCCCTCCTCTGGCCGGACCACCCACAGCATAACTTCCCACCTCCATGAGATTTGTTGATGGAGGAGAGGCAGCCCTTCCAGTCTAACAATTGATAGCTTCTCTCCTACAATGAATGCCAGAGCAAACTCAAGAAAAAGAAGATAGAAGACAGCTGTTGGGAACGTAACTATCCCAAAGGGCTTTGGTTCTGGGTCCTTCCTTCTTTCTGTCTCAGTTCCCTTTCCAATTTGTTCTCTGTAGACGACCAGACCCTCTCAAGTTCAGGAGCATCTTTCTAATATCTGAAGCTGTGTCACAGCCAGAGAACTCATGATGGGTCTTTAGGCCTTTAGAGCATCAAATATCTGCATCCAAAAACCAAAATAGCCATAACATGCCAATAGGCGCAGGCATGGCAGGCCTCAGAAACCTGGGCATCCATCTACACATGGCCCCATACTTCAGGGGCATTGACCCAGATCTACAACCAAGCTTCCTTCCCAGAGATGCCTCACTCAAGTTCTCTCAGGTCATACCCCTCTGCCCAATGCAGTCACTATGGGTAGAAAGAGGAAACAGAACCCTAGGGATTCGAGGCCAGGGGACACGTCATTCAGACCAATATCCAGCAAGCCAATTGTGTAAACCTGGCCAAGAGCCCACTGCTGTTTGTTTACCTACTGACAGTGTTGTAAAGAGTGTCAAAGAGCCATTAAAATGTAGCTGGTATTTTCCATGAGTTTCCAGCCCCATGAGTTCTAAGGGAGATGAAATCTGTTTACCCTAGCCACCCTGACAGAACCATGAGTTTGTGCTGCAGGACCACACATAATCAGCTTACTGTTCCTGCCCCTCCTGCATGCAGGAAGGGAAGGGCTCCCACTCCACACAGGATGCAGTCACCCAGTGGGCATCCATCACCTCAGGGAAGAGCAGGGAGGAGAGCCCACATGCCCATGCAAAATGACTCTCGGAGGCCCTAATGAAGGCCAGCGATGGATGATGGCCTGGGCTTGTTAATCAGCAGCAACACACTGCTGCTGTCTGCCTCTCCCTGCCAGGCCCTGCAGGGCCCTCAATTCCAAGTGATCTGTGGTTCAATGGTTCTCAGATGGCACTGGCTCAGGGCTTCCACCCCAGAGCCGCTGTTCACACTAGCAGCAGCAATATCTGCAGAGAGCTGGGCTGTGGTGGGTGTGATAGGAGAATGGCATTCAGCTAGCAGAAACACAGGCTGGACACTTCCCACACTCCCACCAGGGACCATCAGGATTGAAGTAGCTACTTAGAGCTGCGCCTGCCATGCCAGGTGGCTGACACTGGCCCTTCCTTGATACTCCCTTAGAGTTTATCATTACCAGCACTGCCACACCGCCACTTTTACCCCGTGGTACAACTCTCCTTGACAGTGTTTGTGACCTGCTTCACTGTCCACCTCCACTTCAAAGCCTTAGGCCACTCCAGCTTTGACATGGCTGTGCGCTATGTCATACCCTATGTGGTTTCTGGCTTAGGATGCAGAAGGATTTGTAGAGGATGATGTCGGGCTCTGTAAACTTCCCACTAGCTCTCTACATCCTCACAGTCCTGTACTATCCAATAATAGTCAGTCTGGCAGTAGATTCCTGATGCAGGGACCACACCCAATGAGCTCAAAAGACCAGGGTTCCAGGAGACCTCTATGTGTCTCAAGCCATGAGGCATTCTATCCTAACTCTCTATAGGCTTCTATTGGTGCCCATCACTCTGTTGTTTCTCACAGATCCTTGGTGCATGGGGTTAGCTATGAGTAGCTTGTAATGACCTATCTAAGTTCTAGTCCTGTTCTTTGTACAAAGTGCATGACCACTCTCATCAGTACAGAAGTTTGAGGGGAGGTAGTGATGGGATTAATGGGATACTATCAGCAGATCCATGAGAGAAACCAATTGGGTGTGGCCCAGTTTTGGCTATGAGATTACAATTCTGGCCTGTTGTGCAATTCTGTGCTCATGAGCACAGTTCCCAGGGCTCCCTACAACTGCCCTTTCTGAGTCTACAGTGCTCACATCTTCAGGAAGGGACCTTTGGCCAATCCATCCCTCCTTGTCATGGAAATCATGTCTAGTCCTCCCTGTCAATCACACTCCCAAAGCCTCTCTATTATCACCAACATCTCTGAAAATATAAAGCCTGAGAAGACTTGTTTGTTTCCTGATTGATGTCATTGACTTTCTCTTGGCATCCAGCATTTCCTGAGCTCCCAAATGGTCACATTGCCATAAATGTCCTTCCCATGAGCCTCACAAATCTCTCACAATGTTCACCTTTGCACACAAATGTCCCCAGATGAATTTGAAGGTCTGGGCAAAACACTGTCACTGGCCTTAGGGTGGCCTACAGATTTCCATAGCTGGGCACAGGCAGGTCACAGAGTCCTCCCAGCCTTTTGTTCTAGTCTAGCCGGGAACACCAGGTGTACCCCTGGTGGGGGGTGGAAGGGTCTGATGAAGTCCAAGGCCAGAGCCTGCTGGGCAGTAGCTGCAACACTTGCAACTTGGGGCTGAACAAATCCTATATCCCAACCAGGATGCCCTGGGCATTAGCACAGCATTCCTGGTCCCAGAGCTGCTGTTACTTTTATTGATGGATTCCAGGACCACGGTAATTACCAAAGGATCAGCATGGCCTGAGTGTTCTTTATCTACTCACGGGTTTCCTTGTGAACCTCACTGTTCATACCACTCTCTCCAGGTGAAACATGCATTCTCAGAACTGGTCCACAGGACCTGGAAGTCTCCATATATCTGCTCTCTTCATTCTGTTGGTCCCATTATCCTACCCTGCCCACCCTCCCTCCTTGTTTCCCACTCCTTTCTCTCTTCTCTCTCCCTTTATTCTGCTGCTGCTGCTTAACAGGGTGCTTCTGGGATGAATGGTGTTTTCAGGCCTGGCCAGGAATACATCCGGCCTTTCCCAGCCCCACCCCTATCCTTACCGTACTGGGGGCGGTCTGTGGAAAGCTGGGCCAGACAATGGGCCAGTGGGTTCACTACAGAGCTCACAAAAGCCCCATTGCCCTCTGAGCAGCTCAGAGTGACAGGCATACGGAACAAATCCCCTTGCTGTCACGATGCCTGCGTGGGATCCTACAGAGCCTTGGGGCCTCTGGGCAGCTAGACTAGAGCCCTGGGCACCAAGCCCAAGAAGGTCAACAGAAAGAGGCAAGCCAGAGTCCTGGGGGGGATGCAGAGTGGAGCAGCCAGAGGCTTGGAAAAACCCACCCTGTGCACCCACTGGTGATGGTAAGGCTGTCATGGCCAAAATCATGGTTCTACATACAGAAGGCCCCACATTGAGAGTCTGAGAGACCAGGATTGCTGACAAAAGGATGAAACATGCAGCTTGATGCAGCACAGTCCAGGCACTGGACACAGACAAGAATCCTTTCGTGGGTGACTGAGTCAGATGCTGAGTTAAGAGATCAAAGAAGGGGACCCCCACCTAGCCACAGCATCTCAACCACCAGCACTCCCTACATACTTGGAAAGCTGCTGGCTGAGAGCCTTGTACCTTGAGTTTAAGGGCAGCAACATGTCAGAAGCTTGGAGAAGACAGCCCACATTCTAGCAATCTGGAGGGTACCATGCAGATGAGGAAAAGGCTTGTTCAATTAGATCTCATCTCCTGGTCCAGCCCAATGTCTACTGCAGATATGTCCTGGGATTCCAGTGAATTTTTAAATTGGGTAAGACAAAGGAGCCTTCCCCTTCCTTGTAAGATGTCTGGTCTCTTCATTTTCTTCGTTTCCATGAGCAGTACCAGCAGGCATTCCTGGGAGGGAAGGGCTGCCCTTCCCCAGACTCCCCCAGAGTTGCTCTGTTGCACGTACTGTCGTGCAATCATGACAGCAGAAAACAGTGAAGTGGCTGTATGTCCCCCTGCATCCCACCCCATGGCAGGTGCTTGTGAGCTAAGTTCACACCTCAACAAAATGACATGCACCTTCACTCTACAACACACAAAGCTTGGTGTTACATCTCAGAATTGCCAGCAACAACTGAGTTATGTTTTCTTTATGCTTCACCAAGCACCTTCTGCTTGCCTGGTCTTCCTTTAGAAAAATAATGATAAAAAGCGTTATGTACCAGCAGACAAACACACACACACACACACCTGCCTCTTCTAGAAGCACCCCTGCTTAGCCAGCCATGGTACAACCGAGACACAGCTCTAGGGCTGGATGCAATAAACATAAGCCCTTGTGTCAGTTGTATGATCCTGGACTGCTTACACAACCTCCCTGAACCCCAGGCCTCTCATCTGTAACATGGATACAAACATATGTGCTTCCCAAGGTTATGTGAAGAGGGCATGAGACACTTTAGGGAAGAATTTTATTTCACTCCATCTCTGTATTGTTTGCCTATGCTGCCTATTATCTTTATGTGGTTGAATAAGTTTAAGGCATGCTTTTTTGAAAAAGCCAGTCTAGCTCTTAGAGTTTATAAAGTCTGTACAAGCATTAGCACACCTTCAGATGACTATTAGATTACTAGTGGCCTTACTGCTGGAGATCTTACCATATGAACTGAACAGAATGTTATCTGTTGAATGAGGACTTGCCTAGGCTGCTAGGGTCACAGTGCCATGCTGGTCCTAGAGGAGTCCATCAGGTCCCCACATACACCCACACATACACGAGTGGCCTCAATTTACCATTGACCCACTGGGTGATATGAAGCATGCTTATATTGTCTACAAACGGTAGCTGGCAAACTTTGTATCTCAGGCTTTGTGAATCATAACATCTCCCCTGTGACTAACTGAACTCTGTTACTGTTGTCACAGCCAGTACACAGGACAGCCTGTGGCTCTGGCTTGGATAAATGTGCTGAAAGAATATGATTGATGACATTTCATTTTTTTTCTTGTAATTCTTGATGAACCAATTCATTATTTTGTTGTACAACAATCCAATACCCTTACAGCTATCATCATACCTATAAACTTCCACAGAAGTCTCTGTGACCTCCAGAAAGTCCCCAACCAGGACCCTAGGGATACTCAATGAATAAAAACAGAATTAAGTAAATTTCATATTCACAAGCTCCCTGAGCAAAGTGTGCACACAGAAGATGACTGGCCTAATTTTGGCCTATAATGTTGTCCTCTTGGGCTAACTGATCTCGGCTAGGTTCAAAAGGAGTTTGAGTCCTTCCTAACGGGTATAAAGGACAACAAGAGAAACATGCCAAATACAAGCCTCATTTGCCACTAATGAACTTGCAGAGAAATGTGTGTAATTAGCATGGGTATCAGCTGGGGGTCTGTAGATTTGACACATCAATGGAAATGCATCACCGTGGGAGAGCTCAGACCGGCTGGGAGCCTTGGGCTCTGATGTGATGGGAACTACCAATCAGAGGCATGATGAAGGAGATCTATGGAGAGAAGATGCAATACAGCAAAATCAGGTGGCAGAGGAGTGTAGCAGCAAATGGGCAAAGCAGGCTTCAGAAGGGAAGCAGATGACAAGATGCTTAGTCAAAACAGGTCAAGGACTGCCTGGGAGTCACAGGGAAGTGGCAAGGCTCTGACTGACTGGTGAAGTCTTGCAGGTATCTGAAGAGAAATAACTATAGCAAAACTGGTCACTATAAAGGGGAGCTAAGTCCCAAATGCCTCCAGCAGAAGGAATTAGTGGATATAGAAAGATTGGAAAACAGCTAGAGATGAAAACAAAAACCAAGGCAGAGTCATCAGGACACACCAAGGTCATGGATAGGGTAGTTAGGAGGTGGATGGTCAGAACTTCCAAGTGAGACTACACTCACATCTCCAATGATGGGGAGCAACAGCCACTGAAATGGATTGAATTGTGCCTGCAAAAGGTTAGTTCCAAAGCCAGGCAGTGGTGGCACACGCCTTTAATCCCTTTAAACTCCAGAAGCAGAGACAGGCTGGTCCCTAGGAGTTCAAGGATAGCCTGGATTACAGAGTGAGTTCCAGGACAGTCAAGACTGCACAGAAACCCCATCTTGCCAAACTAAGGGGGGAAAAAAGATACTTCCAAGTCCCCATTTCCCATACTTGTGAGTGTGACTTTATTCAGAAATAGGTTTTTGAGATATCATTAATGATTGAGATCATCTTAAGATTCAAGGTGGATCCAATATTCAGTACCTGGAGAGAAACCTTTGATACAGAGGGGAAGACATGAGTGGACAAGGACAGGGGTAATGATTAGTAGTCATTGTCAACTTAGCTATACATAGAGTTACCATGAAAACACAGCTCTGAGTTTGTCCATGAGGGTTTTTCCATGAAGGTTTCACTGGGAAATGAAGACAGCCTGAATGAGAGTAGCAACATCCAGAGTATGAAATACCAGACTGATTGAAAAGGAGAGAGCAAACTGGCCACCACCATGGGTCACTCTCTACTTCCTGACCACCATCTCTGCCGTGATGGGCTATGCTCTCAAACAGTGCTCAAAACAAACTCCTTCTTTTTCTTTTAAAAGAAGAATCTTTCAGATCCTATCTATTTTGTTTTTTATGTGTATGGGAGTTTTGCCTGCACATATGTCTGTGCATCATATGTGTTAATGCTCATGGAGACCATGAGAGGGCATTGGATCCCTTTGGGTGTGACTTACAGACAGTTGTGAGCTGCCATGTGGATGCTGAGAATTGAATCCAGCTTCTGGAAAAACAGCCAACGCTCTTAACCACGGAGCCATCCCTCCAGACCCCAACCCTTCCTTTTCTAAATTGCTTTGCTCAGATGTTTTGTCACAGCAGCAACAACAAAATAGCAAATACATCAGGAATTGGAGTTATGCATCTGCAAACCAAAGCATGCCAACTGCCAGCTGCCAAGGGAAGTTCAGAAAAGAGGTGTAGGATAGATTCTCCTTGGCGCCTCCAAAAGGAGTCTATTCTGGCAATGCCTCCTTTTTTACACTTCTGGTCTCTGGAATAGTGAAACAACATTGCATTGTTAAGCCCCCATGTCTGTGGCAATTTTTAATGGCATCTCTTGAGAGCTCTTACAGTGGGAACAGTGACACACCCTGGCTGAGGTCACAGGCCAATCACCGAATTTGCCACCCTTAAGCAAACCATGACTACTCACTACTTGTTCAGTGCCTAGAATGTCACAGCTGGCTGAGGCAACTGAGGTGGTTTCTGGGTATGGCAGGGCACTCAGGGACAGGCAGGCAACCATCTGAGCCACTGGTTCCGAAGGCTATGGCGTTTTTTTGGCTTGGGATGTCTGGTACTGATTTCAGGAACACCAGGGCAGTAGACTAAGAAAGTTTAGTGAGGAGTAAGTCCAGCTGGATTCAGGGCCAATGTTCTGGGAAAATTGTAAGACTATGGTTTCTATATGCCCTGAGCAAAGTCCTTCATCACCTTAGACTACACAGGATTCTTTGGAGATAACTTGTGCAGCTCACCAGGACCCTGTGAAGAAGAGCAGAATGGGAAAGCTTAGGGTGGACACAGAAGGCTTCTTGCAAGAAAGCTATGTCATGGGGATTGGGGGTTGGGGGAAGAAAGGATGGGGTGAGGTTTGAAGACATGCCTCCCAAACAGTGATCTGTAGAAATGGAAAAGAATGTGTTGAAGGAAATACCATTTGTGTGGGCCTATTAGTAAAGAGCTAATTAACACAGGTAAACCAGTGTCTTGATGCACAATTCTTCAGAGAATGGTGGGACAGGGGAGCCGAGATGCGGAATTCTGGGAACAAGAACAATCATCGGGGGCTTCCACCGGGCAAATGTCCTGGCTACCAAGGGAAGGGCCATGCTGAAGACAGTAGTGAGTGTGCTCATAGCAGGGTCACACTGCCGTGGGCTGCTAGAGCCAGCCTTGGACCATTCTGACTTGTTTCCATGTTGCTTAGAATATGGCTATGAAGGAAGCCTGTGTTGTATCCTCCAGCCACTCAATCACCCACAAAGCCGCTCCAGCTCCTGCTGCCTTAGATCCTCCCATTTCATTGGCCTTCCAGACCTCCATGTCTATGCACACACCTTTATCCAGCAGGCATTCTCTATAGATGCATCTGACTGATGGATGAATGTTGTCATCTAGTAATATGGCCAGGGGCCGAGTGTGGAAGCCAGGTAAGCAGTGGTTGCAATGGACAGAATCCATGATCAGCCAGGAAGCTGGGGGCCTGGGCATTCACAGGTATGAGGTGACAGCTTTGTGACATCTCCTGCTCAGATGTCTTCCTGAACTCTGTGGCCAATTATAGAATTCACTTCCTCATTCACACTTTCTTGGCATCATAAGACAGTGCCCTTGGTTCATGTGCGAAGTCTCTGCACCTGTGTCCTCATAGAACATCTCTCACTCAATACACTTTCCCCCCACTCAGAGCCATCCAGCCCTAGCTCAGCAAACATAAAGGCCTAATAACTGCAGACCTCCCACCACCCTGGGGTTCACCTGCCACGGCCCCTCCCACTGTGCGGGTCACAGCAGCACTGGCCCAGGCTGACCCCCGCCCACAGCAGCCTCCACCACGGGCAGTGTGCTAGCAGCTGCTTTCTTACACAAGAGCCTCAGTGAGATTTGAAAGGGGCTATGTCCCTTAAACAGAAGAGCAGATTTTAAACAGGGAATTAACAGCAAATTAAACTGGTTTCATTGTACTCATTCATGCGCAAAATGAGTGTGGGAGGTAAATGGGGGAAAACCAAACAGACCATGAGTTGCGATAATCAGAGGGCAGAATCCAGTTCCCAAAAGAAAAAGATCCCTCAGAGGAGGAAAGTGCAGCCTGGAATGGCTTCCCAATGTGTCAAGGGCACTGCCTTTTTGCCCACCCAAAGCCAGCATCCTTGCAGGGTTGGATGGTACAAAAGGCCAAGGGCCATCGCCTCTTGTGAAAACTGCTACTGTGTTCATGGACAGCTGACTGCATTGCCTCCACATGTTCAGTCAAAACCATCAGGGCAACAACCAATTAGGCCCACAAGCCTCCTAGGCTTCGCCTTCCCAGACAAAGTCTACGACAGTGCCGTCTCCATGAAACTGCTCAGCCCATGGGTTAGAAGAGTACCCATCAGTGTCCTGGGAGTTCACTGGGACCTGGGCTTAGCAGCAACAGAATAATAATCAAATTAAAGCATCAAGAAGCTTTCAAGAATCCCATCAACCTCTTTATGTCCAGCTCTACCTACTTCGTTTATTATTTGATTCCCATCTCCACAGGTGCTTGGACCCCTAGCACTGCAGAATATAAGTACAGCCGGATGGGGGAGGACTCTAAGCCCAGGACCTTTTGAGAGGTTATTTGTTGCAAGGGCAGGGATGCTCCCTGCTAATTCGTGGGAGGGGGGCGGGGGGGAGTGCAGGTGTGTGTAAATGGACATGCGTGCATGTGGAAGCCACAGATCAATGTCTGGTATTTTCCTCTATGTCTCCCTACCTTATTTTTATAATTTTTAAAATATTACTTTAGAATTCCATATGCAGGTACATTGTATTTACATCATTTCCACCTCTTCCTCTCCCAGTCAGCTCTTCCTTATCCTCAACTTCTTCTCAGATCCATGACCTCTCCTTCTGTGATCATTATTTTTACATATATCTGCAGCTTCTGGAATCCATTAGTATTGCTTGTGTGTACATGTGTTTAGGGCCGACCACCTGTGAATAAATAAGCAGTCAGGGTGATTGTCCCTGGAGAAAAATTAGTCTCCTTCCCTCAGCAACTATTGGTTGCCTGTAGTTTTTCATCTAAGCTTGGGGCCTTGTGAAATTTCCTCCATCTACATTGGCATGTAAACCGGTATAACTGGTGTGGCCATCATGTAAGTGTTGTCTAGCCAGCCATATGGTTGAGATTTAATGGAACCGTCGCCCCTGTCATGGCTTGAAGACACTATCATGTAACAGGCATCCTGGTCCTCCAGCTCTTACAGCCTTTCTACCCAGGGTTCCACGATGTCTCCAGGGCCTTGGGTGTTTGCTGTAAAGGTGTTAATTAGGGATGGACACCCTACTGTCACTTATTCTCTGCATTTTGACCTCTATAGTACCTTCTATTGCTACAAAAAGAAGTTTCCTTAGTGAAGGGCGAGAGCTACATATCTGTGGGTAGAAGACTAGGTGTTAGGAATGTGGTTAGACCCCAGACTGATTTGGAAAAATGGTTGTAGTAGCCTTCTAAATTCTAAGACCTTTTAAGCCATGGGTAGTTATCTAGGTTTACAGTACCTGGCTTGAGTTCCTTCATAGTGCCTGGGCCTGAAGTCAAATTGAGAAAGCCATTTGTTACACCCAAGTTATAGGTGCCACTACTGCACCCTTGGAGATATCTAAGCTACTCACTGTCGTGGTTCACAGGCTTAACAGCTAGGTAGGAACATTGATTGTTTTTCTCCCTTGGCAGCTTGCATAGCACCTCTGGATATTATGAAAATTATTCCTTAGGAAGATGCCTCCCCGGTCAATTTCAGGTCATTATCTACAGCTATAGGGTCTTACCTTCGAGTCTGGGGGGAGGGCAACCAACAGAACACTATCATTTTGGTGGTTTGTTGAACCTCCTGACCAATAATTCAAAGGAAGGTTTCCCATGACTGTCACTAGGGTATTTATAGATAGTCTATGGCTCCTTGTGTGTGAGGGCATTACCATCCCACATTGCATAATTTGATTTTATACACACATGCACATTTAAGACAGGATCTCTCACTAAACCTGGGCTCATCAATTCGGCTAGACTTAACTGGCCAACAAGCCCCAGGGCTTCTGACTCCCCAGGCCTAAGATTACAAACATAGCAGTCTTGTCTAGCTTTTACAAAGGTGCTGGGGATCAAACTCAGGTGCAAGAGCTTTACCAAGTGAACCATCCCCTTATTCCCCATGCTAACTCATCTTTAATAACTTAGGGAGCAGCTAAGTATGCCCATGTGAGCTGTGTACATCATCACAGCCCAAGTATTGGGGCAAGCTGGGTCTTCTGTATGAAGGTGCCAGAATCCTCTAGGTTGAATGTAAATTATTAACTCCTCTCTGTCCCTTGTCCACACACACACACCCTAAATTGCAGAGGTATCTAGAGTTCAGAAGCCTGGCAGCTTCTCAAAGCCCATCTTAGCACACACACACATACACACACACACACACACACACACACACACACACACACACACACACAATGAACTTTGTTAACTCTGGCTTGGTTCTGGCCAAAGCTCTCTGGAGAATGACAACATTTCTGTTGATACTTATTTTTTTTTAAGATTTATATTTTTATTTATGTGCCCATATGTGTGTGAACATGCAGGTATCCACGGAGATCAGAAGAGAATGTCAGATCCCCTGGAACTAGAGTTACAGAGATTTGTGAGGGTGATGGCACCCAAACACCAGTAACAGGAACAAGCACTCTTATTAACCACTAAGCCATCTCAGCAGCTCCTCTACATCTTCTTACTTCATCAGAAATAAGAAGGAAAAGAAACTAAGCTTTAATAGGACTGAATATACAGATGGACCCTGTGCTCTCACCTTGGGCTGTGAACAAGTTCCCTGAGAGAAGCCTGTGAGGGCCACCTGATGAATGGTGACAGGAAAGTGACATACCGAAGCCTACAGATGCCTGCTGAAGAGCATGTGTGAGTCTTAGAACAGTGAGTAAAGGGGCTGAGGATACAGCGTAGCAGAGCGCCTGCCTGGCGTGCACAGTCCCTGGATCCAAATGTCAGCAACCCCACCCTCCCACACACACACTCTTAATAGGATAAACAACTTCCCGATACTCCCACAAAAGAGGCGCAAGTTGAAGGACATAAATACCACAAGTAAAAGCCACAAGCCCGAGACTGCTGACACTTGCCCTGCCCCGGGTAAAAGCTCTTCATCAGCCATTCGAGGAGCTAAAGCCAAGAGAACCTAATCACATCTGACAAGAAATTGGCGCAAAAAAAAAAAAAAAAAAAAAAAAAAAAGAAAATATTAAATAATCAAGAAGACTATTTGAAATATGGGTATACATCCACTGTCGTTAATGAGGAGCTGCTCCCTAAGCATGCATTTTGCCTTGCCATGCCAGCTAATGAAATTAAGAAGCCATTTTAATCACTGCAAGATATTTTAAAATATTGTTTGTTTCATCTTTATCTGATTTTTAATTTTGTTTTACTGAACATATGGAAATGCACAGGGTATATTATAACACTTGCATGCATATATTCACTAAATGCATAAGGATGAAGGTACCACAGCTCATGCTTGGTTTGGAGCCCTGGAGGTGGAGACTTTCCCCCACCTCTGTGAACAGCGCCATCCTCATGCTTGCCCGCCCCAGCCCACGTACCCTCCTGGACTCCAGGCTCCCCTCTATTGGCCTCTCTGCCATCTCTTCTCACTGATTCTTCTCTGGGTCCCCCTAGTCCATCCTCTTATCTGTGTGCTCATGGTATCACTGCTCTGCAGACTCCGGGCTCTCTCATGACCCATACCTTCCCCAGGCTCTCACTGCTGCCTCGCCCCCATTCCTTCCAAAGCCATTCTCCATCTTACAAATATGCCGGGCTTCCTAAGCAGAAAATGGCACAAAATCTGTCTCTCACACAGAGGCTTTTGAAAGCTTCCCATGGGTCTGGAGGGGGGAGTGTGGAGCTCCCTCCCCTCCCCCTTCTGCATCTTCACGGGTGTCAACATTATCAGAGACATCCACTGCTCCACTGGTATTACACAGAGGCCACTGCTAAAGGGGCACACCCACTCCCTCTATCTCCTGGACTCCTTTAAGAGGAAGTAAAAGGGGCTGTGTCACTTTACAGACAGAATCTGAGCCCTGACCAAGTTCCCACAGCGCTCCTGTGCCTCTGCGCCTTCTTCCTGAGCAGCCTTCGATCCCTGTAGTGTTCTGCTGGTCGCCTGGCTCCCTTTGCCCGGGTACCATCTTTATCCTCCTCCTTTCTCTTCCCCCTTTCTTCCTCGAGTGGCTTTAAGTTGGGTGCCAATGCAAGGTGATCGCCACACAGGCCAGTGCTGGCTGCCAATCTAGCAGGTAAGAGCCTGGGCCTGTCCAGGCCTCTGGGTCTAATTCCCAATGGGCAGGGCATCCATCTCTCATGCCACCCTACCCACATGCCACCACCAAGGACTTCTCCCTTAACTGCCACCTGCATCCTGCCTTTTCCTGGCCCCGAGTCCACTTCACGCTATCATCTCTATTCAACTCTTTCTAAAAACTGAGCAGCAGTAAGCACCTGCACTGGGCTAGACCCTGCGGGAGATCTGAAGAAGTAAAAGGAAAAATCTCTGCTCCCAGCAGCCCCCCCTCAACTTCCCATCACCTCAAACACTCAGCGAGCACAGACATGATTCTGAAATAGCCTCTGCTGCCTCCCACCTGGAGAATCCATTTCCTCAAAAAGTTCTACATCTAAGAGTGTGTGTGATCTATGTGGTTAAAAGCAGGAAAGGGACCATCGAGATGGCTTAGCTAGCAAAGAGGCTTGCTGCCAAGCCTAACAGCCTGAATTTGACTCTCAGGATCCACAAGCTGAAATGAAAGAACAGATTCCTGCAAGTTGTCCTCTGACCTCCACATGTTCATCATAGCATGTATGCCCACATGCATATATACATAAATTATATAATAACTAAGCTTATGTGTGTATATATATGTGTGTGTGTGTATATATATATATATATATATATATATATATATATATATATCTCATATTTTTTAAAAGGGAATGAAATCACCCTTATGGAGTAACAAATGCCATCCTCTAGAAGATATTTATTCTACCTTGTGGGAAGGAAAGAAGAGATAGGGTGGCTTAACTACAGCTTAATACATGTGTGAGTCAAGTAAACCCGAAGGGCATTCCAGGGAGGGGGAACAGTAACAGCAAATGAACAGCAAAAAGCACCAAGAGCTGGTGAACAAGCTGTCCAGTGAAGGACTTGGAAAAATTGATAGGGATGGAGGAGCATTGCAAGCTAGCCGCAGTTGGACCAGCCTCACACTGCCTAGAATACCCTGTAAAAACATCCCATGACCCCTAGGCCCCTGTGGCTGGGGAAGATAAAGATGAACTTCATGTGTCATAAATTTAAGACAATGTCTTCTTCCTTCTAACACTGGGAAGCTCCCTGTAAGCCCCTTTGATGGTGTGAAGAGGTTCTGAGCCCTCTTCAATTCCCCTGTCCCATAGACTAGCACACGGAGACATCATGACAAACCAGCGTGTCTTCCTCAAGTGTCAGACATTCCAGAGTTGGCACTCAGCCTTGTCTAGATCATGCTGTCCATACAGAGTCTCCCACCTACTCCCTGCCCACATGCTGCCAGTGCCAGGAGCATCCAGAGCTGTGCCCACTAGTCCCAAGCACTATGCTCACACATGGCACAGCGGGGTCCACATAGCTTCCTCCCAACAAAGGAGGATATCAAGGTTTTCTGGGCACCCCCCATGACTAACTTCATGTCCTCAAAAGCCCTGGAACTTTTCCTCTTAAAAGAAAAAAAACCGACAACCCAAGAGGGCAGGCATCTCCACACGAGCAGCCGTGTTCCCCTGTGCAGGCAAATGAAGCCTGCACAGACATCACTCTCCTCTCACAGATGGGTGCCTGGAAACCACAAGCTTGCTTCCCGACTACAGACCGTGCCAAGGCCCACATCACCTGCTTATGGGCAGATTCTATAGTTATTTGCCAGGGAGGGAGGGTATCCAGGGCTGGCCATCCACCAAGCACAGAGAGATGCTAAACCCTGCCATTATGTAGGGCTCAGTTTTAGAAGGCGTGGTCAGTGAGAAGAGGACCTATGGAGACCAGTTGGAAGGATACACAGCCCAGCCCAGAGCTGCCATCAGCGCTTGGTGCTTTTGTCGTCTGGAAATGTGCTTGTTCCTGAAGCCCACTTCCAGGAATGGGAGATGCCGAGAAAAAGATGGCTAGGCACAAGGTTGACTAGCTGGAATCACACACCATTCCTCCCACGTCTGATCACTCCTCTACCTCCTAAGCACAGTCAGCCCCACCCAGTTGTAATAGTCTTCCACTCCAGTCCATCCCAGCTGGCAGAAGACAAACAGTGATTTGCCTTTACAGGATCCACTTGAGTCCCTAAACCCTGAACACTCTAGGGATTATTGAGAAGCAAAGAGTCCAGCTTTGACTGGCTCGTCCAGTCCACGCTGTCTTAGCTGATAATGAGAAGAGAAACTTCTACTGGAAGGGGCTTTTGAAGACCCTCTATTGATCATGGCATGGGCAGCTCCAGCTGCCCAAGCAGAAAAGTGCTCTTCCCCCTAGGAGAGACTGTAGACATAGTGATTAGAAGTAGGGCCCCAAATCAGTCACCATCTTCTCTGTGTAGCGAATCCCAGGGTTTCCAAGCCAAGATGAAGGAGGGTGTATAAACAAGAACAAAGACCCCAAAGGGAGAAGTAACCATTCATCTATCATTCATTCGTGGCATCAATCAACACTGCAATAGAAATGGTGGGGACTGGCGACTTCACGGCAGGGTGGACGGGGTGGCTGCCCACAGGAAATGCCACTTCAACCTCTGCATGAGCTTCAGAGAAAGCCTCCCAGCTCTGGAAATCCAGCTCACCTCACATGACCTGTGTGACCCCCCCCCCCCCCGCTTCAAGAAAACAAAACAAATCAAACAAGAAAACTCTCCAAGGTGCAGTCCCATGCCAGTCTTCAATCACCCTGGGTAGCCTTGGGCTCCCACTCGGGCCCACCCCTACTAGTGACTACACAGGTGGATGTCACACTGCCTGATCTCCATGCTGCTGCAGACCCTTCCGCTCCACTGTGCACCCTGCAGAGTGCAGCTCAGAAACTTGGAACTGGGCTAAGCCTCTGGCTCTGGGCTTGCTTTCCAGTCTTGGCTCCTCACTAGTCCCCATTGGTGGTGGACTACATAAGCATGGGGTATGATCACAGAGCCTTCCTTTTGGGGTCACTGAGGATCCCAACACACTGACTCCAGATGGTGCCATCAATAACAGAGATCTCACGATGGGGCATGTACAGCTGTCGTGACTATCACTATTTCCACCCCCACTGGAGTGTCACCTATCCTCGGCCTTCTTTCAGAATGACGTAATGGTTTCCTGATAGCCCACTGAGCTTTACGTCTCCACTTTGGCCGTTCATGGACTGGAGCTCCTCCCCACCCTGCCCCCCATCTCCTATTCCCCAAAGACTTTGTTCACCAGTTCCTGAGATGACAGAGCAAGCACATCTGGGCAGACTTGCTAGAAACTACTACAGGTTTGGTGACAGCAGAGGTAGCAATCTGAATGCCCAGGTGTATACTCAGTAGTCTTCAGGCCCAGGTCCCTGGGTCCCTACAAGATTCTCCTTGGTCTTGGACTCTACAGAGCTGAAGTCAGTAAAGGAACAGCTAGGGGCTTTAGTCCCCAGTGAAGATGCTCACGTGGGAAATGCCATGTTGATGGCCTCTCTTCACATGCCCCCTTGTCCTTGGAACCCTGAAGAACCTGGCCTGCTACTCTACTGACAGGGCTGTGTCTTGTTTCCCCTGCTACAACTCTCCATCAGGCACAGAACAATGCTGGTGACGTCGGAGGATATCCCTGCTCCTTGACCGTCTCTAAAACCTACCCCAGGCTCCAGCTCTCTTGTCAGGTGCAAAGATGATGAGCAAGAGCGGTTTATGTTTGGATATGTATTTTGAGATTTATTTTCATTTTTAAAAATTGCACGTACATCTGTATGTACAGGTGTGTGTGTGTGCATGAGGACACTTGAGCACACGTGCCTGAAAAAGCCAAGGGAGTTGTTAGTTCCCCTGGGGCTGGAGACCCAGGAAATTACAGTCGGCCTAACACAGGGTGCTGAGAACAGAACCTGGGTCCTTTACAAAAGCAGTATGTGCCCCTACCCACTGAGCTATCTCTCCAGCCCTGGGCATAAGATGTTAGGGCAACATAAGGCGGGGCAGTCTTGTGATGGGACTCATGCCGGTCTTTTCCATTTGAATTTGAATTGGACCAAATTCCCCATCCCTTGTAAGTGCCGAGAGCTTGCATGTTTCTGTATTATCAGCCCCACCTTCCCTGGCAATTTAAACGTGAATAGAAACTTGGGATGCCCTCCTTAACATTTTTGGCTTTTCCTCTTGAAGCATATGAATGGAGAATTCACTCTTGCCTCCATGAGTACTGGAGAGAGAGAGAGAGAGAGAGATCTTTGAGCATGTTTAATGGAGAAAGTACATATTTCCAGGTCTTGTATCTACACACAAAAGGTCCTAGAACTACATTTTACCTTTCAGCTCCATCCAAGCCTGGAAAATTTCCACTTCAAAGCCTGAGCATTCTCATTTTCTTTGTGGGGGAAAAAATGCATTGGTAACAGTTGGAGCTTATTCTCCTCCAAGCTGGGCTCTCTCCAGTGATGCCAGAGGAGAGAGGGACAGGCACATGCTCTCCTACCCTCTTCTGCACTGAGCACCCTTGTGCGCCTCTGGACCCACAGATTCTCTGTGCCTGGGCAAAATGTTCCACTCACAGGGCAACCAGTGGGCCAGGGGATGGGGGAGGAAACGCAGTAAGTTGGATTGGGAAGAGCCACTTCCAGCACCACACCCACCACAAGGAGACAGCAAGCGGTGTGGGGGCGGGGCACAGATGCTCTCCCAAGGCAGACTTGTTTTGCTTTGTGTGGTCTCACTGTGTAGCCCTGGCTGACCTGGAACTCAATATGTAGACCTGTTAGGCCTTGAACTCACAGAGCTTTGCCTACCTCTGTCTCCCTACTGCCGGGAAGGTATGCACCATCACACCCAGTTTTGTTTTAATTTCATTTAAATAACACATTTTATGCACTCATTATACATAAAAGGTCTCACCATGACATTTTTGTTTAAGTGTGTGTGTGTGTGTGTGTGTGTGTTAAATGCGTGTGGTATGTGCCCATGTACATATGTACCCATGGTTGCACACAGACCAGAGGGGGAAATCAAATAGAGTGTCCTACTCTAATCACTCTGCCTTATTCCTTTGATAACAGTCTCCCCCTGCACCTGGAGCCAGGCTGGCAGCCAGCAGAGCCCAGCAATCCTCCTGCCTCCTCCATTCCCTACAGTGTTGGGATTACAGGCATGCACAACCATGGCCAGATTTTTGTAAGGATTCTAGGGATTTGAACTCAGAACCTTATGCTTGCAAAGAAAGCAGTCTTCTTACTTGCTGAGCCATCTTGCTGCCTCCCTGGGACATTTTCATATATGTACATAATGGAGTCGATCCTATTCACCTCCTCCTACTCTCTTACTTTCCTCCTGCTCCTGCTGCTCCCCTTCCTCCTCCTGGTGAGTCCTTCCTCTACTTTTCCTCGTTATGACCCAGTGAGAAATATTAGGGTTGCTTACAGGAGCGTGGGTTACACTACAAAGAAAATGTCTCCCCATTCCCCAGCGTATAAAGAGATTGGGAGTGGTTGCCAAAGGAGATGTGGCTGAGGACAGAGAGACAAGAGCCTTTTCCCTGCAGAAGCTGGAGGCTGGAGACTGTTTAGTGAACTCAAACAAGAAGCCATGAGGTCCAAGTGTAATAGCTACCATTCTTCCTTCCCAGGGAAGAAAAGAAAATGAGAAACTAGAGAGAGACGTGCCAGCTGGGGAAAGACAACCATAAAAAGGAGACGTTTTCCAGGAACGAAAGCAGACAGCTCTTTGCCGTTCCTCTGCGGATCAGAGGTGACCACGGTGAGATGCAGAGGAAACCCCACTCTCTGTCACTGTGGTAGTCTCGGCACACGGGACTGAGGAGTGAGGGTTGAAAAGCCTAATGCGGAGAGTATGGTAACAGCCAAAGGCTGGTGTTACACACCAAGCCCATGCTCCAAACACAGCTCCCAGTTGTTCTCCCAGAACATTCTTTTCATTTGCCACAGCCCAGCGGAAGAACCAGCCCCATATCCAGGCATTATAAACAGCCATTACAGAGGGGAAATGAGCGCAAAGGATGCGTGCATCAGAGACATGCACACAGTGCTGCTGATTCTCCTGGAGTCTGGGGTGGTAGAGATGACCTTTTGGAAGGTCTCTAAGCTAGGGAGTTTTAGGTTTTCTTCTTCTGTTTCAGCATCTTCATTATCTTCATTATCAGCATCTTATTAGAAGGGGCTTCGGATGAGGAGAGTGAGGCCCAAAAGGGAAATAGCAATCTCAAGATACTAAAGCTTCGGGGCTGGTCCAACAGCTCCTTCAAAGGCTGTGCTTTGTGGATCACTGCAGTGTAGATGCAGGGATCCCAGGCAGGGGTCTCTGAATGCCAAGGCACTTCAGGATGGAGCCACCCACTCAGTGCATTGAATGTGCCCTGTGCTAAGGGAATGGCAATCTGAGAGAAACACAGACTTTCCCAATGTCCCCTGCTCAGGTGGGAAGGAACCCCACGTCCTGCTTAACCAGCTACACAGAGGAAAGGAAGAACATGCCATGCATACAGGAATGAGGGAGGTATGCATCAAGGATGGGAGAGAGGATGCACAGGAAAGAACGCTCCTCCCTATGCCTTACTGAAGACTCTGCTGCATTCCGCATTCTGCCCTTGCCCTCACTCACAGTCCATGGTGCATGGTGTTCTGTGAGGTTCTGTGTCAGGACTGCAGATAAAATCCAGAATGTAGTAGGTAGGCGTTCACACCTCACTCATCTTACAATCTGAGGGGACAGACAGACATCCTGCTAGGAAAGGGCCAGATTCACCACTGTCACAGAAGAGTCCATGAGCATGTGAATGAAGCTGGTAGTGAGAGCTGTCACTAGACACAGGGAAGAACATAATCTAGAATAGACTTAAGGCTGAGACGAGAGAGAGAAATAGAAAGGGGCTGATGTAGGGAAGGGAGCTGGTGCTGGGAAGACAAGAAGCAAAATGTGGTTCTAAAAGTCCAGATGGCCCCAGGGACCCGGCACCTCCAAGCAAGAGTGATGCTTTGTAGGTAGGCACCGGAGAGGGATGAGGGTAGGGAAAGCCAAGCACGCAGGGCCTTTTAGGCCTCTTAAGGTGTTCTTTGTTTGGGCTGACAGACTATTGGCTTGTTTTCCTTATTCTCCTCAGTGCAAAGATGTGTTTGAGGCAGAAAGGGATGAAAAACAGACTTGTTCATGCAGTTAACACAATCTAGGCTTTCACTCTTCCTGTGTTTCCTGGGTGCAAACACAAAACAAGGTTTTAGTGGTCTACATTTGATAACCATATACGACTAATTAAGTCTATAATCAAGGCAAACTCTATGCCCTAGAGACCATAAGCCCCCAGGCCTGCACTATGGGGAGGTGGCCCGTCTTGGGGCCAGCTCTTCCTGTATTGTTCTTATAACTTAATTGGTTCTCAGATGGATGACATGAGATTTTTCATTATATTTGGATGGAAGATGCAGGAGGCTGATAGTGTGTGCGTGAGCAAGTGCTTTTGTGCAGGCTACCCACATCTTCTGTTTGCAAGGGGCCTGACCCAGTCTGAGCAAATGGTGTTGAACTAGCGAGGGCTCAGCAAAGCAATCCATTTATTATAATTCTGCAGAGAAGAGGTCCAGTAAATCAAAAAGACAACCTGACTGCAAACAAATTACACACCAAGAGATAGCACAGAGGGAGGGAGGAGGAAAGAGAGGAGAAAAAAAGAAGGGGCAGAAAAGGCAGAGAATAGAGACTTAGGGAAATGCCAAGAGCCAGAAAGAGGGGAGAAAAACAGAAGCCTAATTTGTCCATCAGAAAGAAAAAGAAAATGAAAAGCCTCCTACCAAGAGAGATCCCATGTACTAGAAACCAGGAACTCACAAACTAAAAAACCAACTCCCCTTTGTTCTCTGGAGAGGTCACCCAGGGAGTGATTGATGGGCAGTTACTTTCTCCTGTACAAACGTCCATGCTTCTCCTTTTTTATGCAAATAGATTTGGGGACCTCTCCTTAACACAGAGTTAACCTGTTATTGGCACCCCTTGTACAAATATGTAGCCAGTCTAAGGATCCCGGGAACAGCTGCCCTTTTGCTGAGCCAAGGTCAGCCAAGATGGGTTTCTGGGAAGGAACTCTAGAGCTATGACAGCTGGTGGGTGGCTGTGATGGAAGCTGACATATCCACAGCCCTGACAAGGACACTAAGCCACACTTAGCTTTCAAGGACACAGTAAGGAATGGTTCCACTACCACCGAAGTCTCCCTTTGTCTGGAAAGGCATGTTCAGAGATCCAAATAGCTCCTTTACAAAATCAACCTTGAAAAGGAACCCGCTTAGAAACTGGAAAGCAGCAAAAGGAGCAGGGAAAGGTAGAAAGGGGAGCTGGCTAGCTGGTGACAGTCACATCACAGCTCTTCCAGTCACACTCATCACACTCTCAAAAGCCCAGCTAAAGAGAAAATGATAGGAGATGCAATAGGAGGCTGTGCCCACACTCATTTCAAGGACCTTGAACAAACAATCCCAGGCTTATTACTTGACAGGACTATGAAGAAATGTGGCTCGGTGTTCCTGATGAAGCTGTAAGGACTCCAAGTAGATTTCTGGAGTCCAAGACCCAGCCTTATGTTTTTTGAACATGAACACAAAAGCTCTAAATAACTAATGGAAAATAATTCAACAACGCCCTGAAATAAAAAAAAAAAAAAAAAAAAAATAGGGTTTGTTTTAAGGCAAGGATGGTTCAATATCGGATAACCATCATACTAACAAATGCAAACTATTATATCTGGATGTATACTGGAAGGTAACTAATGGGCTAGTGAGATGGCTCAGCAGGTAAAGGCACTTACCATGACCTTCTAGAGAGCTGAATTCAATCCCTAGGACCCACAGAAAGGTAGAAGGAGAGAAGCAATGTCACCAAGCCATCCTCTGACATGTCCACACACACAGCTGCACATCCCCCCCCACACACTTTTTAAAAAGAAAAGGCTACTTGATGAGAGATAGCATTCTGTAAATATGTTTCTCTTATTGGTTAATGTATAAAATACAGTTGACAAATAGGAAGGCAATATAGGCAGGACTAGGAGTAAAGGAGGATTCTGGGAGATGTAGTAGAGAGGAGAGTCAAGATGTAGGGATCTGAGAGAAGAGGTTCAGATCCTCTCTCCAGTAAGATAACACTTACATTAATAGTAATGGGTTAATATTTAAGGCAGAGCTAGTCAATAAGAAACACTAGTAACAGGCCAACAGCTTTATATCTAATACAGTGTCTCTGTGTGTTATATGGGGCTAACATGGCTGTGGGACCAAGCTGATGGGAAAACTGCAAGTAACAGCTACTCATAGTGTTAAAAATCCTATTTCTTAAAAACAGAATTTAGCATAAAATAAAAACAGTTTCATACATTCTGCCTTGGTGAGTTACATCTTTTCCTACCCAAAGAGTATAATGTCCCGTAAAAATTAGGAGCAAGGCAAAACTGTCACATTTACCTCCATTACTGAACATCATGGAGGGGCAGCAGGTAAAGCAATTAGCCTCAGAAATTAGGTGTATGGGTTGGAAAGGAGGAAACAAACACAGTGAACATTAGTAGCTAATATAATCATACACCTGGCAATCCCAAGATAATCAACTGGCAATCTGCTCTGAAACAGTAAAAGGACAGGTTATTAAAGGAACACAAAGAAAGAAATGCTTTCTATAGTTGCAAAGGGGATGAACAATTAGAAGACATGAAGGAGGGAAATGTCATCTTTAACAGCAACAAGAGACAGAACACTTGAAGGTATACCCTGAAAGAAAATGATGTGGTCCAGAGTCTCAGGAAAAGAATCGTGAGCATCACATACATGGTAATTCTTTCTTAGAGGGTCTACAAACTCAGCTCACTAAAAGTAGGAGACTGAAGCTTAAACAGAAAAGATATCGGGCACATCTACTCTGCAGCAGCATCAGGCTCTAGGCAGGGGTCTGTACCAGCACATATCCTATGGACTAGTAAGTTTGTTTCTAGGAACAAGATCAAGAGAGCCAGAGGAATCCCCAGACAGTTCTGCTCTAAGGGGCATGTACAAGAATGTCAGCGGAAGCGTTCTTAATGGTAGGAAACTGGGTACAAGCTAAATGCTTACCAACAGGAAAATTAGCAAATTGCAATGTTTTTGTTCAACAAATGCCACACAGCTGTGGCAATAATGGACTGGGGGAACTTATCTCAACCTGGATGAGTCTCTCAAGCATGATACTGAAGAGTGGGATTGGGGGGAGACTAAGAGGGGTAAGCACAAATCAAAAAAACATACAAAACATGACACCACTTTCAGAAACATTTACAGACATTTGGCTTTATTTGGTACACATGCACAAGCCTTAGATGGGAATAAAATCTGTGGAAATACAAGACACAAAATCCCATGACTAACCCTGTGGGAGGATGGGGCTACAGAGAACTGATAGCCCTCCCCTGCATTGGTAGAGAACACTGGGGATATTTGGGGAGCTGGATCAGGGACCGATAGACCAATATTTCTAACTAATTTTTTCATTGTTTTTATTTATATTTTTAAAGGTCTCAGATACAGTTATTTTAGCAAAAAATCCAAATAAGCAAGAATAATTGGAAAAAAAAAGAAACATATTGTCTTACCACATACTGTGGGCTGGGGATTGCTCAGTGGGTAAAGCACTTGCCACATAAATGTAAGGACTGGAGCTCAGATCACCAGAACCCACATAAAAGTTGGGCAGATGCGGAGGTCTGCCTGTAATTCCAGTAGTGAGTGAGGCAGAGACAAGTAATCACCAGAGAATGCTGGCTGAACTCATGACCTTTGCATAAGTGTCACTTTAAGAAAGTGGGAAACCAGAAAAGCAAATGCCGTGTCCAGAGGGAAGCAGCGGTAGTATCTCGTTCCTAAATAGATGAGGCAAGATTCCCGGGGCCATTCTGAAAACTAGCTGCTACTATGTTTGGGATGAAGGACAGCCAGAAATAGGATGCCATTTGTATAGGAGGGAATGGGGTGTGTAGAGGACAGCAACTTGTTGCAAATTTGCACAATGAGAAGCCGTTGTTTGGGGGAGTGGTGATAAAGGAAACCCCAGCTTTTGTGGTTTTAACTCCGCAAGGTGATGCATTTTGTAAGTTCATAAAAAGCTGAAGATTAATGAGCCCAAATCCATGAAGTATTTAAAGCTCCTCCAGAGGAGAGAATGCCATCAATATTAGAGTAATCACCGAACAGAAACTCAAGTGCCTTTAAAAGAAGATAGGCTGGTCGTATTCTCCATTTGGAAGAATGACATTCTGATTTCTGGGGAATTCGAGATAAGAAGCCCAGTCAAGCCTCCACTAGGAGATTTGAGGCCACATGGAGGAGACCCCCAGCCAAGAGCCAGCACAGCTGTCAAAAATGGGGATCAGGTCAGTGAAGAGCCTCCCACCTCCAGCTAAGTATATCGTGCACACGGCCCAGGCAGAACCAGAAAAGGAGCTACTTGGCCCCCCAAAAAAACAGCAAACTAGTGCACTGTATTGAATTTTTGGTTTTTGAGACTGGGTCTATGTGGCTCTAACTATCCTGGAACTGACAATGTAAACCAGGCTGGCCTCAAACTCCCAAGTGCTGGGATTAAAGATGTGCACCAGCAGGCCTGACTTTAAGGAAGGTTTGCTGTGCAACAGTGGGTAGCCACTGTTCCCTGTGTGTTCCACACCTTTCTGCATCTGTAATGTTTTGTTTATGTTGTTCCTAATCCCCTCCCAGTCAGGCAACCTCACTGTTGGGAAGGAATCAAACCTTCCTGCCTTAAGTTGCTTTTGTCCAGTATTTTGTCACAGCTGTGAGAAAAATAACTAGTACATTAAGTCTCTCCTAGGGCTCTTCCAACTATTAACTGTGTGACTTTGGGTACCCGATTCACCAGAAAAAAACAGATCAACACCACCCCCCACCAAGCTGTGATAAAATGTGTAAAACTAGGGCCAGGAGATGACTCTGCCTGTAAAGTTCTTGCTTTGAAAGCACAAGGACCTGAGTTCAGGCCCCAGCACCACGTAAATAGCTGCATATGGTGGCACTTACACACACACACACACAGCTGAGAGGGCAGAGGCAGGCGGACCCCCGAGGTCCCTCTGCCAACCAGCCCAGCATTATCGGTGAGTGGCAGGCCATTGCCAGACCCGATCTCACTGGAAGAGTTTGACATCCAAGGAATAGAATTTGAGACTTCTGCCCCCACGCATGAGAACACATATCCTTGCAGGTTCACCCACATACAGAGGAACACACCGGCACATACAGGTGCGTGCGCGCGCGCGCACACACACACACACACACACACACACACACACAAACACGAGTGCAAATGTTTTATATATCTCCCAATATCTATAAAAAAAATGTTCAAAAAGTGAGTTGCTATTAAGACTGTAAGTATTTACTCAAGAAATATCTGTTACTATTTATAGGAAGGAAAATATTTAATGTGTTAGTTGGTCCCTTGGCTTTGTCGTGGATTCTCTTTTATTTACTTTTTAAATCTTTTCAGTATGGCAAGTGGTCATGGCATAAAATAGCTTTTCACTCTTGTTTCTGCCACTCATGAGCTGTGTGGCCTGGGGTGAATGACTTCACCTCTCTGTGCTTCCCTATTGTCAACCATGAAATGCAAGGACGAGATGCATACTGACTTTTCTGGGATTGTTTGGAGAAGTAAATTAGTTCATTCCTTCCCAACATGCAGCGCGCCACAGAGTTCAATAAATACTAGTAACAGGGACTAACCCCTGGGTCCAGAAGCTGCTGCTTGGAGTGTGAACAGGAAATAAAGCAGAGAGCTCTCTGACCCAGTGCCTTCTGTACCCGAGGGGATGGACCTCTGAGCCTTCCTCTTTCTCCTGAGCCGGGGGGTAGATCCTACCTGCTCATGATTCATGTTTTATTTTTCTCTACATTGCCTGCCGCTGAGTCACCCCACCCCCACCCCAGATCCTTTAGTTTTAATTAACTGTTTAACCATGCCCAAGCTCCATAAGTGTGCAGACTTAGCCTCCCAGCATTACCCAGGTAAGGGTCTTCCTCAGCAGCCCTCCCCCTCACACACATCTCAGCAGCCTGGCCAGGCTTCCCTCCACCACCCTGACCAGTGAACTTTAGCTAACATCCCCCAAAGGATCACCTGCAGTGTCGGGGGGGGGGAGTGGGGGGGGAGCGACATCCACCCTTAGGGAGTCAGTCTCCCTGGCTTTTCTTCACCAGAATGAGATCTAATGTGACATCAATAAGGAAGCCCACCTGGTTTCACTGACCCCTCGATTTCCCAGACTTCCTGAGCCATGGGACTCTTCTTTGTCATAGTATCAGTTATGGTTATGGTCCCGGGAAAGGAAACCCAGGTAGGGAGCCCGGGAGTTAAGTACTGTAGAAAATGATCTGCAGTTGGGGAGCCATGCCTGAGCTTGGAGCTACCTCTCACAGCAGGGGCTACTAGCTGTGCAGCACAGAAGGTGGCTCCAGCAAACACCACTGGGAAGAAATGCGGGCACAGGCCAGGAAAGGAGCTCTGACACTCTCATCTAAGACCCTTGATATTGTTTATTCTCCAACTGCTCCGCTGTTGTTTTTTTTTAATGTCAACATGTCGCCTGCTGTTTGAATTTCCTGATGTCACACTCAGCCGGTTCTGCTGTTGCTCTTGGTGTCAACAGTTCGCCGATGCTCTGTCCATTATTCCGCCGCCTTATGCACACCTCTGTTTTCTTTTGGGGTTGTTTTGATGGTTGTGTCTTCAAGCTCCATCGGCTTCACATCCATGCCTTGTCGATTCTCCTGTCCATTTCTAGATGTCTGTTTAGATACTGTTTGTGGATCTGCTGTGTCTCCTTCACCTGTTCATATTCCACCCTCTAGCAAAACAGAAGTCACCCTCAGCACCATCAGAAGCCAAAACTTTCTGTTCCAGTTACCTGAGAACTCCAAGCAATGCCACGCACTGAGATCCACAATAAAGCAAGGGAGTCACTGTGTACTGCCCCATCGTGTTTCCCATCTGGGGGGGCTAATGTTGGCTCCTTCGTGCCTATGTTCACATGAGGCTTCCGTAACTGCTTGCTGAAGTGGCCAACCATCGGTGTTCAGACTGAGTCTAACCAGGTAAATTGCCCAATTTTGGTTCATTACTAGGATGCCTCCCTGATGCCCACATGTGCCGGGTGTGAGTAGAGAGAGGCTCCACCCATGCAATGGAGCAAACAGAGAAGTTTTCCAACAGCTTTTCCACATCACCCTGAACCCTAGCCTTTTAAAATGCAAGCATTCAGATTAGGAAATATGATCTGGATCATTAAGGTTTTTTTGAAAGGAAATGGTATTATTACATCATATTCTGTCACTGCTTTCTGCTGATTTTTGATATTTTATTGAACTGCTGATTTTTGATATTTTGTTGAACAAACTAAATGGGGCCTGATGCTCTTCAGTCTTTGAACCCTGACTAATTAGAGCCCTGCATTCTCTCCAACAAGAACACACCACCTTCTGATCAAATGAACACCTCAATCTGGGGAACGGCAGTCAGGCAGCTTTGGCTTCAAGCAGATATTTTCAAAGAGTTAAAAAAAAAAAAGCTTGAGCTCATTTATGTATAACAAGCATATGGACATAAAAAGGTTTCTTGGAGGCTTAATGAAGTAATGGAATTGTGATCCTTCATGGACTCAGAATTCTTCCAGCTGTTTGTTTCCCAACAGGGAACTTGGCAATCCCCACCTCCCTCCTCAACATGGCTGCTCTCTGAATATACTGCAAGGTGGTAGGTGCCACGGCCCACATTGGGATCCGGCCCCGGAGTTTTAGCATCTCCACCTGGCATTCTGCCTGAAGGATGGAGAGTGAGATGGGCGGTGGCCTAAGGTAGTGTCACCAGATCTAGAGGGGATAGAGCTGCGTTCACCTGTCCAGCAGCATGATTACATCTCTATACCTTTCCAAATCAGAGATATAGCTCATGACTCAGTTGCCACAAGACAATGCATGAAATGTCATTAATGCTGAGCCCAGCACCAGGTAGGCTCCTACAGGGCTCCCCGTTACCATCCCTCCATCTCTCACCTCTGAAGCAGGTGACACTTGCTCTCTAACTCTCCTTGCTGGGAGCTGCTCCATGGGCTTCACAATAACCCACAGGCTACATAGGAAAGCCCAGTCTAAAAGAGGCAAAGAGGCTTTGGCCAGCACCACACACACTCCCCAGCTCATCTCTCTGCTTGAATTCTGATTGCTGAAGTACAAACCATGAAGGACAATTTTTAAAAAGCTAGCTCCTCCTCCAAAATTTTTTAAAATACATTACTTCATTCTTTCTGGAAAGGATTAAATTTGATCAGGCTTGCAATCTCAGAATTATCAAAATATAAGGATTAAGCAGGACATTTCAAATGCTTTAATCATCTTCAGCATTTCTTCTAGGAGACCGCATGACCGCTATGGCTGGAGCATCCACATCCCATCATGGCAGGCTGTCGCATTTCCAGACTGCCTGAACCCAAAAGTGAGACACAGTACCAACTCTGCACTTAGAAGCCCTCTTTCTTATGGGAATCACACCTGCCTCTAAGACAGTGGTTCTCTACCTGTGGGTCGAAACCCTTTGAGGGTTGAATGACCCTTTCACAGGGGTTGCAGACAGGATATTTACATTTACTTCTGCAAATCAGATGTTTACATTATGATTTATCACGGGAACAAAATTATAGTTGTGAAGCAGCAATGAAAACATTTTATGGTTGGGGGTCACCGCAACATAAGGACCTATATTAATAAAGGGTCAAAGCTTGGGAAGGTTGACAACCAGTGCTCTAAGATCTCAGGTCTACAGCTTACCTTCATTTCTTCAGCTATGTTCCTGGAACATTATTCCAACTTCTGCTCTGAGCAGATGGCAGTTTGTCTCATGGAGGTGGAGTGCCAACACACTGGGACAAGTAAAGTAGGGAACCTTACAAGGCCCCTTCCCATTTGTAGAGGGAAGGGACAATGGGGGTCTTTACAGCACAAGTCTCAGGTCATTTCAGAGTAGATTTCGCCCAATTCCACATTGATTCTCCGTGACAAATCTGTGGGATAGCCATCTGAACTCTGGTGTTTTATAATTGGGAATTTTTATAGCTTTAATTATTTCCTATGTTCTCTTGTCTTTTTTATATACAATGAATCATTCTGGTCCTGAGAGAGGGAAATATATAAAAAAAATCTTTTGAAAGTTATTGCTGTAATTTCCACAGGTGGCGATGGGATCCTTGAGAACCATGTGTATATTTTGTTACATTTTCCAAGCTTATTTTTCATCCCCACTGGTTAATGAAAATGTTATTCCTCTCTTACATTTTGGGTGTTAATTTCTGACAAGTGTTTTTGGTTTGTTAGCTGTGGCTGGCTATTGCCTCTTTTGTGTATTCCTAGCAATACTCAACTCTTTGTCGGATGGGGTCTGATTCACCCCTGGCTGTGATTAACTGTATCAGTATTTGGGGATCTAATTTATGTTTGTATGATTCCTCTAGTGTTTCCATTTTCTTTTCTAATTATCCATTTTTCTCCATCTTTTTTCCTGGAATTAGGACTGAATTAGCTTGCCACTGATTACAGCCTTGGACACATCCCAAAGAATATTGTTGGACAGCTCCCCGTTAGCATTTTGTTCCATGAATTCTTTGTTTGGTTTTTGCAATAAAGCTTTATTAACCCTCCGTGAACCCTTATTTCCATTTGCTCAGCCATCTCTGATTGGAGACTTCGCCAAGCCATGGTCATACATGGCAACAGTCACTCACACATTTTCTCCTGTTGCCTGCCAAGTCGAACTCTCTTTACAAAGTCAGAATTCAAGGAACTGAAACTAAGATCCATGGCTGCACTGAGATGCTGGCTTGCCTTCGAAGTTACTTCCTGCTTTCCATAATACATTTGTTTGCCATGGTGGTGAGGATGACAGTCGAAGCAGGCATGTGGCTTGGCCTGAGACCAGATGGGGATGTCAGTAAAGCTCCCCTGTAATGAGGTTGGGCTCACCCAGCATCAGGCATCAGCCTAGGTCCCTGTACTGGTTACTTTTCTCATGACTTCGACAAAAATCAGTGATGGAAGAAGTTTAAAAGAAAAAGGATTGGTGTAGGGGGCTGCTCACAGTTTAAAAGTATCCCCCAAAATGTGACTCCTGGGGGGGTGGATCTCCAAATCCAGCCTCGTGATAGTGAAGACAAAGCAACACAGGGCCTTTATGTCAAGTGAACCTAGGCATAACTCCAGCTTCCGGGTAAAATCTCATTTCCGCTAGTCCCCTACCTCTGTTTGCATACACATGCTTCATGCCCATCCCACCAAGCATCTGTCTCATAGCACTCTACTCCATATATCCTGCACACTCACTGAGTACATTCACACGTACCTTTCTCTCCTGTTGAGTCCTTGGACCCACTGCCCTGCTAGGAGATGATCCGTCCTGATTTTGCAACATTAATACTAAGGCTGGAGGTCATTATTCATAGATGGTTTCACCACAGCTAGGAAGGCTTGGCTGCTCAGCATCCTAACTGGAACAGAGGACCAGGACAAGGATCTTGAAAAGAGCCCCTCCGTTATCCTTGATCTGCCAGGATGAGTGTGGAAGCAGCTCTGCTTCCCTTGAGATGAGGCACTAAGTGACTTGACTATGACTCTGGCCACTAATGTAGAGGCAGTGCCTTTGCTGTCCCAGCTCCAAGAGTCCCCAAAGCTATTATCACCACCACCACCCCTCTCTCTCCCCCTCCCGGTTCTCTACAATTCTATAAGTGTTCCTGCCTTCAGCAGGAGACCCTGGCTTCATCTTCTCCACACTGCCCACACGCACCTGGCTGCACTGCCAACAGTGCCTCCATCTGCCCAAACTCTCCCTCCCAGCTGGTCTTCTGCTCTCTCTACTTGCCAACACAAAGGCCTGGTGAGAGGCAGGCGGGCAGGTCAGCTGTTCTTGGCTGGTTCAAATGGGAAGAGACCAGAACAACATTTCGTCCCCTGGAAATGATTTCCTAAGGGTGCCAGGAGCCCAGCTCTGGGCAGTGCCCCAGAAGTGTGAAAAGGCTTGCCTACTGACTACCCATGTCAACAACCACGAGGAAGGAGATGAACAGTCTGGCTCAGACAGTACAGGGGACTCTGAGTGTGGAAGGAGGCTACAGGCATCGATGCAAACTCCTGCTACACAGACAAGGAGAGAGGAGAGATGCTCAACAATGAGACCCCATACTGTGTGTAAGCCATCAGACAGCCACTGTAATGAACATAGTCCCTGCCCTAAAATTGCTCCTTCCTAAAATCCTCACATAAGCAAAAAGGAGGAAGCAATCTGAACAGTGAAAGTGACTTCCACACCTTCAGATGAAGAGTGGAGAAACCACAGCGCATCCATGAGGCATCTACACAGGGGTCTTCCTTAGGTTACTCACACCAGCCTGCTGCCTCCTGGACCCAAGTGACCCATGACTCCAGTGCTACCCACAGTCTTCCGAGTGAGAAGTGTGTAATACTTAAAAATACATTACCAATATTTTAAACATGTGTTGTTTTATTCAGACTTTCACAGGAAAACCAGATTATAGTAAAGAGTGAGTATGACCTAGCCACCTTTTCTCCTAAAGTCACTGAGTCACAGGCATGCCCTGGTCAAAGAAGCCTGAGTGACAGAGCTGATACCTGAGTTCCACCCAAAGGCCAACCCAAGGACACCTCTCCTCTCAAAAGTTCTGCTGCCCGGAGATGTTCCTCATGCTCCTCTCTGCCTCTGCTGACTCCTCTCTGCTGACTAGCCTAGCTGGCAAAACCTCCTCATGAGTCTTATTCCACCAATTCCTGGAGACCATCTCCTTGTTCATAGTGAGTGTTGCTCTTCAATCTGAACTGTCACCAGGCATGCACCTACTGGCTCAGAACATGTAGCCAGGGCTTTCAGTTAATCGAACCACGGTGCAAGTCTGGCTGCTCCAGAAGGACAGCAACTGGAGTTTGGAGATAAATCAAATTAAAGGCAAGACCATCTCTGAGGAACACAACAGCTCAGAGCAGCAGTTCATAAACGGACAGCAGCATGTATCAAGTCCCCACAGCCATATTTCCTCAATAAATAACCTACACTATTATTGCTGAGATGTAGACTCCCTAAAAAGATTGTTGCTGTGTATTAGAAATCAAATCAATTCAGGATGAATCTTTAGACATTCTGGGAATCTCAATTGGGTCCATTGTACTCTAGAAGAATCTTCTCTTACTTGAGGTAAGGATGTAAATTGCTTCAAAGCTCATTTAAATTATACATCCTAAATTATATTCAGAAAACAAAAGGGTTTGGGGTTGTGGAGACCACGGCAGAATCAATAAAAGAATTTGGTGTCCATCTGTGAAGCATGTTTTCTCTTCTCGATTCTTCTCCTCTTCCTTTTCTCCTCCTTCTCCCTTCCCCTGTCCTTAGTCTTTGAGGATGATCTCAATCTCTGTCACAGCATGGACAGTATTGTGTAGCAATTTCCTCTGAGACAAAACATTCTGTCTTGGATGGAAGCTCCTTTAGAATCAGGATGTTCCAAGGGGACATAAAATGTTCCTGCAGGGAAGCCTGTTAAAACTAGCAAGTAAACAACTCAACAACTTTAGGAAGTCCCTGAAACTGACCAGATGTACTAGGCTGCCCCTTTCCCCAAGCTTGCATTAGCAATAAGGACTGCTGAGAGACATTCTGGGACCAGCTGAACTTCCTAGGAGAAGCAGATCAGCCAAGCTGAATAAAGCAGAGAGCAGCTCAGATGCCTAAAGAGGTTCAGAGCCACAGAACTGCCTGAAAGAGACACTCTCACCCACTGAGCTGCCTGGAGTCTGGCAGTGAGCTCCAGGTTCCAGTTTTCATGAGTCATCATCCATACTGGAGTGGGCTTCTGGAGAGGCAGCTATCTCTAAGCTATCTACTCCTGTAAGTGACCACTCACTCACATTCCTATAAGGAACCCCAATCAGATGCTGGGATCGATCCAGTGGTATGGTGGGTTGAGTAACTGGCACTATTTGGAAGTGTGGCTTTCTGAAGGTTTGGAAAGAACTGTATCACTAAGGGTGGGTGTTGAGGTTTCAGAAGCTTAAGCCATGTCCAGTGTCACTCTCTCTTCCTGCTGCCTGGTGATCCAGATATAGAACTCTTGGCTCTATCTCCAGCACCACGTCTGCTTGGGTATTGCTATGCTTCCCACCTTGATGATAGTGAACTAAACCTCTGAAACTCTAAGCCAGCTCCATTTAACTGTATTCCTTATAAGAGTCGCCGTGGTGATGATGTTTCATCACATCAATAAAACCCTAAGACAGATGATATCCATACTTTGGTCTGCAGGCGTTCCCTATCTGGGGGTGAATAGACATTTGTTCACATTTCCCCAGGAACAGTGTTACATAGCAGATAATTAAACTAGCATAACTGTAATTTAGTGGCCAGCTCTATTTTGAGAGTTTATGCTGAGAGGTTCATCAAATATCAAATATATAGAAATGTTCACGGTACATTGTGACTAAAACGTGAACTGTATTAGATTCATGAGCTCTCTCCACTTCATCTTTTCTCACCACGGTATCTTAAATTAACCATGCTGTCATTCATTCTATTTCTTCTGCATACTCTTGGGGTGCCAGACCTTGTGCTAAACAAGGGATCAAGGGATGAACGGGTGTGGTCCAGTCCAGTACAGAAATAATATTCTCTTACAGTTCCTTGCGATAAGGGCATAATGGTGGGAGAGGTATCAAGTGCTCACCCTTTATTTTAATTTATGGAAAGGTGTTGAAGGAGTCTAAGCAGAGAATGACATGATTACTCATGTAATTGAGTAAATTAGATGTCAAGAAAGCACTGTTCTGGCCATGATGTTGTTACTTGGATTGTCACTCAACTGGCAGCACCCAGTCTAGCTTTGCTTTATTTATTGGGAATCTGTGGTGTGTAATGTGATAGGTTGGCCATAAAAATGTCTAATGGCTACATGTGAAATGGCCATGTCTTTCAGCTTTGCATGAAAATGGCAAATTCTGCTTAATGTTCCCAGACTCTTGTGAAGTCTGATTAATTGTACTCGATCCAAAATTATAAGAACTAGAAGCAGCCATGGAAGAAAGGACTAAGTCAAAGACTTCTCCCTCACATGGTAATTTACTTTCAGGGGCTCTTAGGAAAGTCTGGGTTAGCCATTTCAAGTCACTATGGAGAGAGCTCAGGGACCCCTGAGTGTGGGATCATTAGTCCACTGGTAGCTAGGCAGATCTGTTGATTTTTTGTGACAGATCAACTCTCAATCACAGGCATCTGGGGAGGCTCAGAACAGAATGGACCAAAGCAAAAACAGCAACGTGGGATAAGACTGAAAAAAAAAAATCACAGATTATGGAAAAAGGAGTTCCCCCTCCACAGAACAGACGCAGGTAACAAGAGTACAAAAGAGGCAATTTGGTCATTCTAGTGTTACCACATGGACACCTTGTTCAATGCCTCCAGACTTTTCTGCTCTCACTGTTGCCCTTAGATGTGTTAAATATTGGTGGATTAACTCCCCTAAGGGGTCCAACTGTTCAGCATCACAATCACACCTACAGGGTGTGGTTTCTGTAAAGAAACCTTATGTAGCTACCCATAACCCTACTTGTCACCCCCAACCACATGTGTACACTTGCCCCATCAGCAGTAACAGGCCATGATACTGCACACTCTGGGGTCTACACACGATGACTTCAGGGAAGAATGACATGAGCCAATGACGTAGACTTTCCCAAAGGACCCCCTCACTCAGTTTTTAGGAGCAGAATTTGGAGGGTCTGTCTTGAGAAAGTAGCATATTGGGGACAAAAACAAAAATTTTAGAACAAGACAAAGTGAGTGAATTTTAATTCTGCTGAACACAAGCTTAGATGACCCCAGGTAAGGTCCTGGGACCTTTAAACCTCAGTCCTGGATAAAAAGGCAGATAGCTCCTACTTGTTCAACTATTATCAAAATGGGAGGTGATCATGAATTCACCCAGTAAGTATTTGCTGGGTGCATACTATATCCCAGGTGTAACTGGGGACCCCAATTAGTGCAGATGCCAGTGAAGCTAGCCCTTCATGCATGCAGACTGTGGATTAGGAAAACTAAAAAAGACAGGCAACGGGATTTATCACAGCATGATCTATGAAAACATAGCAAGACAAAAGAATGTGCAAGGGGTCTCACCCCATCCACAAGACAATGGAGACATCTCTGTTCAGCTGGTATTAGCAGGGGCTGACTGATGAAGACCCTGTCCCAGGAATACCCAACAACAATAACAAAAAGCAACTCTAAGCATAGGAGTCAATTGCCACAGTGTAGTGTAGTAAAGACCCAGTAAAGCAGCCACCATGGCCTAGAAAGCCCTAAGAGCAAAGGATAGGGTGGTTGAGGTTGCAGAGGTAGGTAGCAAGGATCGGAGCACATGGGAATAAGTTTGGGCTTCATTCTTAGCATGCTTGGAAGGCATTAGGAAAGTGGGAAATGAAGAGAGGGTCTGAATTCAGCCCAGTCTGGGTGAAAAGGAGTCTGGAGATTTGATACCTATTATTGCCTCATAGCAAACGATGCTAGAGTCTGGGACCAGGTGAATGCAGTAGGGAGTGGACAGGTCCAGGAGGCACCTAGAATCAATTGTGTCTGTAAGTGGTCTAGACAGGGGCCAGAGAGAAAGGGAGGTGTTAAAGGTGACCTGTGTTTTAGGGCTAGGACAAGGGGTAGGTCATACTCCCAGGTAGAGAATGTGAAAGCTGGAGAGGGAAAGGACCCATCTTACATCTGCTCTAGCTAAAGAGGGTATCTAATGAGATGTGCCAGTAGCCACACAAAATCCAGGTGGAAATGGCAGTCTCCTTGTAATCCCAGTGCTCAGAAGGTAGAGACAGGGGGCCTCTGGGACAAGCTGGCTAGCTGCACTAACTGGCAAAGTCTGAGCTCAGTAAGAGGCACTACCTTAGTAAATAAAGTGGACAGTGACCAAGAATTATAGCCAACACAATCAAGCATATACACATGCACTATACACATGTGCATATAGACACATATGCACACATAAAAAAGGCCCTAGTCATCATCATAATCAATAACAACCATGGCCATCATTGCATATAACATCATTATAATAGCACAAGGCAGGCTAGCAACCAGCGTCTGCTTCAGATCTGGATCCACTCTGACAAGGGGTTCTTCGAGCTTCAGAGCTCGCCACTTCTTCCCCAGCTCTATTGCCAGCATCTGGGACCACAGCTACCCAAGTTCCCTGGTCCCAGCCACTCCTCCAGCCCATAGAATCAGCTTAGTTGACCCATTTATTGGTCAAATGATGGAAGGTACCCACCTGCCTAGACACAGTGGCACATGTGCAATATAGGAAAGACAACGGCAATGTTATAAATAAGTGATGCTCTCCTCGTTAGGCCCTGAGCTGTAATCATTACCCAGCTCCACACAGCTTCCCTGAGCTGCAGCTGGTTTAAAAGGTCATTATCTGATATTGTTTTAGCAACTAGGTATTTCTACAGCCTCCCTCTGGCCTGCACTTTTCTAATCTCCGCTACATTATTAAACAGGGGCCTTCCTCGCTATGTGGTAACCCATGGTGAAGAGCTCACAGGCTGCCCATCCCAGGGTTCCCAAGCTATTAGAGGAGCCAGCAAGCCTGTCTGGTGTGATGACTCCAGCTGGAGTCAGGAGGAAAGGAGGAAGTGTGGGGTCTCTGCTCTGCTACTCTTATGCTGTATAAACAAGGCAAGCTGCTTAAACACTGTGGGCTCCATGAAAAATGAGGAGGATGTGAGAACAGGGTGCTGACACTGGGTACTTCCTCTCGGACTCTGTTTCTTGCTTGATTTATTCCTTACACCTTCATGTGTGTTGGATAGCTCTGTCCTGGTGTGACTTATTCATCTGAGTCCTAGAGAGCCTGGCCTGTGGCTTTCTGAGGCTATACTGGCCTAGTACATTTCCACAAAAGGGATCCAGGAGGAGTTAGAAGGTTGTGTCTTCCTGGATCCCTGAGAAAAGGGTCAGTACCCTTTCTGGGATTTCTGATGGATAGACCTTTCAGAATGCTTCTTGGCTAACCCCGGGGGCAGGGTTATTCCATCCTTTGCCTACCACCTGCGGCCAGGCAGTGACATCCTCTCATAGCTGTATCCTAATGAAATACGCGTTGAGTGGCCAGGCAAGAACCATGTTTTCCAGTATCTCTACTCTGACCCCATGGACTCTGTCCTGAGTATCTTCCTTTCCCACACTGCCCACAGACTCTCCTCATCCAGTCTGGACATGGACCAAAGTCCTTATGCCTCTCTGAGCTCTTGTATCTCCCCTAGGGAGGCCAGAGTTCATTCTTTTCTCTCCCATACAGACCCAGACCACTCCTGATATCTACTGGCATGTTCTGCCTAGTACGAGCAAATTGAAGCAACAGAAATTCTCTTCTATGATCTTAGCTGATAGTTATGCTTTATTCTTCTAACACAATCTGTAAAATGTTCAAGCCCTACGTCATGGCCCCAGGGTCCCTTGTACTCATGCCCCATCAGTTACAAAGAACGCTCACCCAGAGTGTGCTGTGTTTCTGCTCACACCTGTTTGCCAGCTGTGTTTATTAGACGTGCTTAGTTAAATATTAATAAGCCATAGAAGTATGCACGAGAAAAGCAAGGGCTATTGTTCCTGTTACAATGAGACAAATGCCTTGAAAAGATACAATATTTGAAAGTTGCTAAAAACAAAATCAGTGTCCCTTTTTGGATAGGGTAAGACAAAAGCTAGAAGAGCAGGAACAAAATGTCATTAAAATCCAGCATATTTTTTCATTCAGTCAGATTTAGAGTCTTCAAGGTCTCGCTCTATTATATGCAATAGTAGTGAGTGTTTTAGATGTGAAGGAGTGCCATCTCTCCAAGCTCTCAGAAAACCAAGGTGTTTTAGATGTGAAGGAGTGCCATCTCTCCAAGCTCTCAGAAAACCAAGAGTTGGGCCTAAGCTTCACCCTCCCTGGGACCATTCAAGGGCTGTTCCTGGGCATGCAGAAATAAAAACTTGTTAATATTTTCTACTGAATATCACTGGAGAGTTGTGGGCCTAGGAACCACAAGCTGCCATCCTGATGTGGTCATGTAGAATGACTTTGGAAAGTGGCATCAGCTCAGGAAGAGTGGCCGACAGAGGAAGAGAGAGAATCCATGGTGATTGTTTGGACTTTCTGGTTTAATGTCAATAATTCTGTTTGCTTAAGTCAGGCTAGATCTGGATTTCCACACTCACCTGGGTTTTTCACCTCTAAGAGTCCTTCTTTTCAGGACGTCATCTTTTACTCCACATTCTCCTCCTACTCTTCATTCCCCTTCATCACCAGCATCATCATCAATGACACGTAACTATCTAATCCTTGCCAGCAACACTGTGAGGCAAGTTCCACTGTGAGAAAACCCAGGAGCCAGGAACAGAGGTAGAAGTATTAAATGACTTGCTTAAGGCTGCCAAATTTATTAGAGGCAGGGGCAGGATTTGAACCCAGCTTCTTATCCCTGGGGTGAGCATTTATCACGCCATGCAGACTCACAGTCCAAGTATGCAGAGAGGCTTCTCAGTAGCACAAGACACCTGTGGGCACTGCATGACAGCAAGGCACACTCCATGGAATCATTATTTTCCCACCAGGAAGTCCCTTTTGTGCCTTGTACAAACATCAACTATTACATAAGCCACTAGTGTATTGCATCCAACCATTTACCAGCCTAGGTTTTGAGCTATTTAGAAAACAACACAAAACTAGAAATGTGTTTTCACTCCCATTTGTAGTCCCAGAAGCTGATACACAGTACATGCTCAATAAATAGCCACGGTGCTAAATAATGCAAGCCAGACTCATGCTCAGGATTTTACTCCTCAAGCCTCCCAGAACTCTCCCAGCTTCTCACAGACTCTCCCTGAGGTGTGGAGAATGAGGCACCGCTCACCCCAACATAAGCACGGTACTTCGTTCTCCCGTCTCCCGTTCTCCAGTTTCCCCCTGGTAGCCTTCCTTGTATGTTACAGTTTCAGCACCAGAAGTCTACTTACTTACCCAGCTACTCCACTGGGAACCAGGGCAGTGTCCATTTGATGGACATGTCTGCGCCTGACTTAGGATCCAAACAGCTGAGCCCAACACACTAGCAATTAACTGATGGAAGATGGTAAGTCCCCCTCAGTTACGCTTCTTAAGTTAAAATATAACTCCTTGTTCATTAAAGCAGCCAAGACTGAGATCCTAAGTGGAATTAATCATGTCCACATTCAAAACTCTGATACATAATTTAAGAACAAGAGGCCAAGAAAGATAAGAACTTAAGGACAATTGGGTATCTTTTCATTAAACCTTAACCCATCCATCAATGACTCACCTAATCCCAGTCTGCTGCCATGACTGCAGCCAATCTGCCTTTAAATTCCCCTTAACTCTTTCTCAGAGGCAGGGGAATACATCCTCTGCTGGCTCCAATTCTTGCCCATTCCCCTTTCTAGAGCGAGCTGAAGTCACTCTTGGAAGCAGAACCCAAAGAAAAGGGTTTCACTTCTCAAAAGCCAGGGAGGCAAACCTGACGCTCCCACATCCACACCACTCTCAGCATAGGACAGAGATGACAAAGCAACCTCCCAGTGAACATTCCCCCAAAGAGCTGGACTTCAGTCACTATCATCAGCCCTCTCTATAGAACGTCCCCACTTACTCCTTCATGCCAGTTAGTCACTCTTTTCCCCTCTGTGAAATTTAAAGTTTCAATTCCCAAGTCTTGAAGTCAGAGCTAAACTTGAGATTAAACTGCTGGGGAAGGGGAGGAACTGGGACCTGAATCACATGCCAGTCAATGAGTCAGATACCAATGATCAATCTTGGCCAGATTAGGCAGGTTCCCTGATATTCCTCTCATCATATTTCCTAGACTAGAGAATCAAATTATCCTGCCCCAAAACCAAGAAGCATGGCTCCAACAGATGTTACTCAACAAGGCATTATTTGGGGAAGGGAATTAAGGTCTGTGATAAGGTTATTTGTTTAGAAGACTAATAGAAGAATGTGCTCCACAGAAGGTCGGGTCCATATCTAAAACATAAGAAGATGTATCACAGAGGTCTGTGGCTGTGTCCTCCTCCATGCCTGTAATTCAACAAGCATCCACCATTCTCCATGGGAAGGGTCAGTCTGGGAAATGAGTGACAAATACAGTGGAGCTGAGGGCGACTGTCACAGGCTGACCACTTAGTGGTACTTGGGAGGGAGTTAGGGATAGAGGTAGGTTCAGGCTGAGATTCCTGTTTGCTAAATGCCTTCTGATACTGGCATCTCCCACTCCTCCCCCCCACACACCCTAATGGACTTGACTGAAGGAGAGAAGCTGCTGCCAGAGGACCTGGACCCTCGGTTGCTTTGGGCCATTCTGCTCCTAATGTAGGAATGCATATAATTTGTCTACTAATGAGGGTTTGCTCTCAGCAGTCTTCAGGGACAAGCAGGTATAGTTAGAATTTTCTTTGGGCTGTCCAACCAGCTCCCAAATAAAGACATGGAGACATAATAATAATAATTATTATTAATTATGAATGCTCAGCCTTGGCTTAGGCTTGTCCTACTAGCTCGTTTTAACTTAATTTAACCTGTTTCTCTTCATCCACATTTTGCCTCGGGGCTTTTTACTTTTTTTTTTTTCATTCTGCATGTCCTGCTTGCCTGCTTCCTCCATGTCTGGCTAACTGGAGGGACCCTGGTGTCTGCTTGGTTTCTCTTTTTCTTTCTCTCTCAAGCCTAAATTCTTCCTCCTACTTACTCTCCCTGCCCAGAAGCTCTACCTAAACCACCTCCCTCATTATTGGCCATTCAGTTTTTTATTAGGCCAATTATGTACCTTAGGTAGGCAAGGTGAAACAGCAACACATCTTCACACAATTAAACAAATCTGACACATCTTTGCATAGTTAACTATTCTGCAACAGGCAGGTCTATCCCCTAAACAATGACATACAGTCTCCTAGGTTGGGCCACTAACACTGGTAAAACACCCAGAAAATGCAATCCTGTGGCGACATAAAGAGCTCCCTGCCAACTGCTTAGGAGACACTCTGTCATTAGGAAGCTTAAACACAAAAATTAGCACATGCATTAGTTAGTAACCAGACCTCACTTCTGTGCCCAACTCACCCCTAAGCCCCACCTTTGCCCAGTGACTCCTTGACTTTCTCAGAGGATCTAGGACCCTAGGAATTGCACAGATTTTCACCATCACACACACAATAGGAGAAGACAAGTGTTTTTTGATGTTTTGATCTTTTGGTTTGTTTTTTGCTTTTTGGACTCTTTTTGGGGGGTCCATCTCCCAGCCCCCAAATAAATCACACATGGAGGCTTATTCTTGCTACTTGTCTTAACTTTAATTATCTGAACTAACTTTTGCCTCTGGCCTTAATTTGCTCTTCTTACTTCTGTATATTGTACCTTCATTCTTACTCTGTGGCTGCCCCTGGCATCCTCCTCCCCTTGTTCTCTAGTTGCTCCTTTTCTCTCGTCTAGATTTCTCCTTCTATTTATACTCTGCCTGCCAGCCCCACCTATCCTTGCTCCCACCTCAATATTGGCCGTTCAGCTCTTTATTGGGACCATCAGGTGTTTTAGACAGGATACAGTAACACAGCTTCATAAACATAAGTCACACACCTAAAAGTAACATTCCCCAGCAGACAACAGGCACTGGACACGAAAGAAGTGGGCCTTGGATGTGGGCAGCATTCCTGAGCCATGAATTCCCTTAAGAGACTTGAGACATACATAGTCCCACCTAGAGCAGCCCCAGAAGTCGATGCTTAATTTGTTTGCCATAAGCAACTGCAGATGAAAACCAGAAGTTCTCAAAATAGTTAAATGAGTACTCATCGTCAGGTTGACACACCACATCTAGCAAAAGAAACCGGCAAAGGAAGATAGAGGCAGGTCCTAGCTGCTCCTCCATCTAGTCCAGTCTCGTACCCATTGTCTGGGGCTGGTGTTCCCTGGAACGTGGGCATGAGAACATGAGCACACATTCTCTGCTCTTCCCACATGCTGGCTTGAGGGTGTCCTTGGGTCTTCCTTAACTCGGGCATGAACCCCACTTCTCTCCCATATGCTTACCTGCTCAGAGACAGGTTCCCATGAGAAGTCTCTTCTCACCCTTTTTTCAGATAAACTGGCTAATCTCATTACTTTGATTTAACTGAAAGATGCCCAGGAGATGATTAAAGCACACCTCTGGGTGTGCCTGTCAAGGAGTTTTCAAAAAGGATTTGGTTTTAAGGGCTCTGGACTGGTGGGCAGATTAACCCTTGGATGGTTTCCTTATCAGGTAGCATTGTGGGGAGGTGGTAAAAACTTAAAAATAAAATGGGGCCTTGTGGGATGAATTGGTCACTGAAGACATGCCTCTCTCCCTGTGGGAAGGAGGAGGTGGTATTTCTTTCCATGGCCCATGTCTGCAGCCTCCTTTTCCTGATTCATGGCCATCATGTTCCCAGATGCTCTGTCTCACCACTCAGCCCACACCATGATGGACTGACATCTCTGAAACTGTGAGTCAAATTAAACCACTTGTTTTCACATTGTGTCAAGCATTCCACCATAGCAATGAGGAAAGCAGCTAAGAACCCTTCCTTTAAACCCTCAGCAGTGGGATTGTCAACCATTCTGACCTTTAAAAGGAGCAGCTTTCTTTGGCTGAACCTAAACTAAGAAAATGCAAGCCCCAAGTCTAATTAATCCCCTTTAGTATGCAAAGGGGAGGTAAATTAAGCTTCCATTTTGCATCTTATTTATTTGACTTACTACAATCTTGGCAATCTTTCCAGATCAGGTTACAGGGACCATCCTTTATTTATTTATTTATTTATTTTTTTAAATGGCCTGGAGTATTCTTCCATTGTGTGGCTATTCCATTGGCGACTGAACCAGTTTCATATGGTTAGACATTTGGGTTCTTGCCAATCTCTTGCCATCATAAACAATTCTGGGAAGAACTGTCTTGGATGTCATTTTGCACAGGTGTTAGGATATTTGTAAGATAAATTCCTACAAATGGAACATCAGGGGTCAATGGGCAGATGTTTTGTAAATTCGGTCGATTTTTTTTTTTTTTTTTTTTGCCAAAAAGTTCTCATTAAGAACTGGGCTAATTTACCCCCCTGCTGGTGACAGATGAGAATTCCAGGATGTTGGTTTGTACATGTTTCTCCAGATCCACTTTCCAAAGTAGTGACTCATGGCTGGCCATGAAATCAAAGTTGTGAGTTGCACTTCATATTTTTAATGAAACACAAAAACTTTAACCAGAGTAAAAGTAGAAAGAATTAAAAGATCACACTAATCTGCATATAAGGTAAAGGATTCTTTGGAGGGTTTTTGTGAGAAATAGAAATCACACACACACACATACACAAGTACAGTATTCATAACATTGTATGAACTATTCATTTTCTATTTTTAAAAAATGGCCCTTGAGTGAGATGATTTGGCCAACTGTTTTAATGCAAGTGTTTTAAGACCACAAAAGGTAGACTGGACTAAACAATGATGTTTAGTGGGCCAGGTATATTAAAGACAGGTATTTCCTGGCTGGTATGTTTGTTTGTTTGTCAGGGTTCAGGCTGGATTCAAAGTCATTATGTAGTCTAACCTAAAAATTATTCCTTATCCCCCTGCTTCATCTTCTGCATACTGAGATGACAGGGTTAAGTGCATTTTTACCAATAGTTTCAAGCTAATCACAGGCTTTCTGGGACAGAGTGTAAGGAGCATTTAGTATTTTACTGTAGGGTCACAGTCAATGATTTGTGTGGATGCATGTGTGCGTGTGTGTGTGTGTGTGTGTGTGTGTGTGTGTGTGTGTGTACATGTAGAGGTCAGAGGCCAACCTAAGATATCATTCTTCAGAATTGTCCACCTTGATTTTTGAGTTAGAGTCTCTCACTAGGACTTTCAAATACCAGTCTAAACTGACTGGCTAACAAACCTGGGATTAAAAGCATGTACCATGCCCAGCATTGTATATGGGATCCAAGGATCGAACTCAGGTACTTATGCCTGCAAATCAAGATGTATCCAAAGTCATGATCAAAGAAGTCTCAACAACAATTTAAGCTCTTAAGCCTCTTTGAGAATCCAGGGAAAGCCATGGAAACCCAAGAGAGTTCAGTCACATCTCAGTTCTCTGACCTCCCAGAAACCCATCCAGATGTCCCTGATTTGGGGTGAACGCTGAGCCATGCTGTAAGCCACAGGGGACAGATCGGTGGGCTCATTTCTAAGCCTGTTGACCAGGAAGCTGGCAGAGAGTGGATATACAAAAGACATTAGTGGTGCCAAACAGAAAGCAAGCCATGTGTGCTCCTGCTGTATCCACACCGCTTTCGGCAGCCCTGGGAATCTGGGCCCTCCTGCTGATGCTGGGTTCTGCAGGGAGGAGGACACCCCTGGGAGAGGTTTTAAGCAGGGAAAAGAATCCCCTCCTTCTAGTTCATTGATCTCTTTTTTTTTTCCTTCAAGTCTGTGATTTAGCAGAGAAATGGAATTGAGAAAGGGAGAAATAGAAAAGAGAAAGGAGGAGAGGAAAGGAAGTGAATAAAAGACAGGTAGGTCAGAGAAAAACAGGAGGGGAGGCAGCAAAGCAGGGAGATGAAGAGAGAGAAAGAGAGGAGGGAACAAGGGTGAGAGGGAAGGAAGGAAGAAGAAAGGGCCTTCCCACAGGTCAGCTCCAGCACTCAACAGTGCCAGCTCCCCAGACCCTGCTGCAGCCAACTACACCACCCGCCGTCTCTAAAGTCTCGCGGCCAGCACCTGGTGATTTTCTCCTAAGAACTCAGTTTATACAGGAAGCTTGAACCAGGAAGCCTCCCTGGGTGGGGAAGTGCTAAGGGGTCACCTAGGGCTCTTCCTCACATTGACCCTTTTCCCTGTCAAGACAGAACTCATCCCAAGAGGAGTGAAGTATATCATTTTAAAGTTGATGAGCTGATTGTTGGTTTTGAAAATGTTTTGAGGTAGGTGTAAAAAGAAGTAAAGGTCAATTGCTACCCTTGGAAAAAAATGGGAAGTCGACAGAGAAACAGCTGGAAATCAGTCCTGCTTATTAACTGAAATCCTCCTCTGTCCACAGAATCTCAGGCGGCTGTGTAGGTGTGTAAGTAGACGCATTCCACTTTGAAACCTGGCAGCTGAAGGCAGCAGACAGTCTAGAGAGGGGAGACAGGAAACCCGCCTAAAGGGGCCTTCCATAGAGGAATGGCAAGAGGCAGCTTGAAGGCAACATCTTTATACTTCAGGCAATTTAAGTTAGCTAGAAGACAGATGTGACAGAGCAGTGGTGGTGTGCACAGAGGCAGGCTGGGAGATGATGAGGGAATGTGAGGCTCTGAAGGCCAGGCCAAAGGATGTAAGGGTCCAGCCCAGGGACCCCTGGAGCAAAGCCACACCTGGAATGGTCCCCAAATAAGCCACATCACCCATAACAGCCCCAAGTTCTATAAGGCAAAGGAGAAGGAAAACAGCACCCACAAACACTCAGGTGGCTTTGGGTCATGGGGACTCTCTCAAGAAGACACATGTGGTACCTACTACAGTGCATCCAAGCTGTCCAATTAGAGCAGGCCCTTTCAGTCACCTGCTCTGTAGACCCCTTTAGTTCCAGGATTGTGAGCTTCAACTGGACCATGAGGCTAAGAGACATACCAAGAGGGGGTCCCATTCCCAGGGCTTCCAACCTTGATCATCAAACCCTCACAGCCAAAGCAGCATATCCCACTGGTACTCCAAGCCACCCTATGACCAAGGCTGGTGGTGCCTCTAGCCCCTGGGCCATATTGGCTGCAGCTTGTCGGAAGCACTTTAATTAGTACTTTATTTTAATTGATGATATATTTTAATTGGTATTTCGATTTAATTAAAGTTTTATTCTAATTGAGTGGGGCTTTTTTTTTCCTTGCAAGGTTTGAAGAAACAGAAGAATAATAGCTTGTCCAAAAATAAATCTATGACCAAATGGACTGGAATCGCCAAGGGGTAGAGACAAAAACCATGGTTGAAACAAACTGTAGTCTAATCCAGGGTCTCCTGAAGACAGACTAAGGATAGCACTAGACAACCATGACCTCTTCAAGAACAAGTCAAATGGACCCTTTGGGGGCTACAACCCTGCAACATTGCTTCTATTTCCCTGAAACCTGAGTGGCCTTCTCCATGCCCTCATCTAGCACTGGAGGCCCAGGGTTTCACCCATGGACCTCACTCCAGCCTCAGTGCTGGGCTATGTGCTCCCCAGAAGTGAAGGCCAAGGCAAGGTTCTACCGTTCTGCGATTTCTACACAGCCCCTCTGTTCTCCACTATCCCCCAGGAGGTGCGAGAATCTAAAAGGTGACTGAGTACAGAGAGGCGGTTAAGATAGAAGCCAGGCCCGAGCCTGTTTGGAAGTTGCTAAGTTCATACGTTCTCCCTTCCAAAATGAACACCCAGGTTAGACTCAAGACAGAAGTTCAAGGAGGGCGTAGCACTCTGGCTATCTTTGCATCCCTTTTTTGCTAGTTATGCCCGCCATTTCACCACCCCATCCTTTCTTTTTCTTGTCTTTATACACCCCCACCCCCACGTCAGCCTCCTTTGCTAGAAGCTCTGTTGCTCTCGTCCTGAGATCCATTTGCCTCCTCCGACAAGTGCTTTCACTGGAGTTACTGTATGCCTTGCCCAAATAGTCCTGACCTGGAAGCTCAAGGTCTCCCTACCTGCCCCTGGGCTTAAGTGGGAATTCCACCCAGCCAATCAGCAGGCGATGCGGCCAAGTTGTGTTTGATCACCTGTCTTTCCCTTTCTTCACTTGGACCCCTTTGCCATGACAGTTGCACTCAATCGCTTTCTCCAGAACAGGTCCACTTTAGCATCTTTCTGCTCAACTGTTTTCATTTTTCCTGACCCTAGGCTTGTCCCTGATCTCTGGGCCTTTACAGTCCCTTTTCTCCCATCTACACTCACTTCCTTTAGCCCTAAGATTGTGGCATCTGGAGACCCAGCCCGGCCCTCTCTCCGGCCTTCCAGTGCACCTGACTTAACCCATCTGCCCTTCCTTCTCTGAGTACCCCTTCACTTGCAGGATCTTCCATCACCAGGCACCCATCAAAGCCTTCACAGGGGAACACAAATGGCCACATAAGCAACACATCAAGTACTTTCAAATTAAACAGTGAGCCTTGAGATGCCACCTTCCACCTAGGAAATCTGGGGTTGAGCCCAGGCATCCAAGAGGGACAATGACAGGCAAGATTGCTGGTGACAGGCAACCTTTTTGAAAGTGTGAAGAGTCATGTCTTCTGACAAAGTCGGAAGATTCACACAGTCAAAACGTCCCTTGAAATCCCGAGGAAGGGACCATGCTGAAGACCAACATGTCATCTTCCCATGTGTCTGACCAGCCAGGAACAGATGGCCTCTTTCTTTGGCTGGAGACCAACGAAGCAGTTGGTGAAAGCTGAGAGTGCCAGAGAATACAAAACCATACATCTTTAACGCCAGTGTGGATCACACTGGGTGTGGTGAAAGGCTCCCAGAATGGGGTGGGGGGTGAAAAAGGCTGGCTGAGGGTCGTTGGGCCCCTTCACAGTATGTGTGTTGGTAGAGAATTCTGGTCACTTAAATATGATTATTTTCCACAGCTATAAAAAGTATCCTTAAAAATAACTCTTTTTTCAGTGTTTACCAAAGAAAACAATGAAGTATATTTAAAAAAAAAATAACTAGATGATATCTTTCTTTTCAGTTTCACAAAATGGGAGCATAGTTAAATATCATATGGCCACTTGATGGACTATTACAAAGCCATCAAAAATGGAAATTATAGAGATCATGTAAAGCATGGAAATATTAACAGTCAAACAATGAAGAGGGGTAAAAACAAGACACCAAATTATGAATGCAGCTCTGAAAAGCTAGAGGCATGGAGGAATTTATGTAAGTTGTGGAGGGTACCTCCCAAAAAACGTGAATTTAGTGATTGTATAACCAAGATCATTACTTTAAAAGAAAAAGAATTAGAAAATAAACGCTTGCTAATTGGGTGAATAGTTGCTCTTAAGCAGGAAGAACCCTAATGGTGCAGCTGGCAGGCTCATCGGGACAGAAGGCAAGGTCTCCAGGCTCCAAGGGAAGATGCTATTTATGTCACCCTATGACTGGCCAGGGTAGGCTCCAACAGAAGGCTCAGTGAGTCTCAGCCAGAATTGGGGATGCCTGGCTCCATAGAGCAGCACTCTAGGGCAGACCCTCTAGGGAACCCCAGTCAAGATCCACTGAACCCATGTCAGGGTCCAGACTTGCTACACAATCATGATCAGGCTAGGAAAATGCCATTCCTTCCCAAGGTGAGTTCCCTGAAGCCATCTAGTTAGCATCACCCTGAGGCTGTGCTAGAAAACTCTTCTGGCTCCTTGGTGATTGTAACATATGGAGATCTACCAGGGAGCAAGCAGAGAAAGAGGGAGAAGATGAGACATCATGCCACAGGACCCCAGGTCAAAATGTAACTCAATTAGCTACCACCAACTGGCAACTGTTGGAGAGAAGATAGGCACGAAGAACTGGGGGAGAAGGTCAGGGTTTCTCCACCCTTCCAAGGAGACAGGGCAAGCAAAAGGCTGTCCATACCGGAGAAGACGTCTCATGAATACCTCTTGCCATTTATCTCTCTCTTTCAGCTCACACCAGTCACCCTGTGGGGAATGGGACCATTGCCTGAGCAGGTCTCTCATAAACGGCTGTGGCCAGAATCAATCCCACCACAGGGACCTCCATCACCCAAGCAGAACCAGCTGCAGGGCTGTCCAGAAGGCAGAGGGAGGTCATCTCTGGGGAAGGGGGTGGATGCAGGGCAGGCCCTACAGCCCACATCACTACAGAGCTTCTAAGTTCATTCTGTGTCCGCTCCTCTAGGTATCTCCCTCACTGTCTCTTATCTCAGTAGCTTTCTCTTCCCTCAGAGCTCTAGCTCTTCTCCATGTGTCTCAGTTCTGCCCAGAGCCTTCCTTGGTGCCTGTGCTCCTGTTAGCGGCCACATACTCCCCGGAACTGGTTCACATCCCACCCGTGGTGCAGGCATTTTTGTTGGTGTGAGAATCGCCTTCTCATCCTACGTCACACATGAACCACTGACTGGTTAAGGATGTCAGCCCAGGGCGAGCGACTACTTCCGTCTTTGCCTTGGCTATCTGGTGAAGCTTCCCATTTGGTGTGTGCCGCTCTACAGGGACCTATCAGGAGTGGGGCTGGCTGGGCATGAGACAGAAGCAAAAGTTCACAAATGTCCACTCCAGTACCATGCAGGGAGCCACTGTCTGCTCACACACCTATCTGAAATTGAAAGCTGTTACATCCCAAGGGTGCAGGTGACACCAGAGTCCAAGAAAGCCTTATGCTATTGAGTATTGGAATTCCACTATCGCCTGTACCTATTAGATAGTAGGAATCTGCACAGCTGGTCTGCTGGGGTGAGGAGCATGCCCACAGTGTAGCACAGGTATTATAAGCAGTGTTGGAGACTTGTTTTATATACCACTCTTTCTGAGGGCTGTTAATGTGCGTCAAATTGTGGGTCTGGCATTGCCTAAAGTGATTTCATGAAGGAAACTACCATAGCACTTTCCTGGAAGCTCTGTCAAGCCTTGTGACCTCATCAGTATTTTCAGGTAGGTGACTGTCACCTTCAGCATGACCCTGCTCCAGAAACCCATGCTAGTGAGATTCTCAAATGTGTCTCTGTTCCCCTGTCTGGTGAGAGTGGGTTGTGGTCCTCTGTGTGTGTCCCTTTGAGAGCTGGAAGTGGCATGTGGAATGGTATGTGAAGCTGCCATCACTGAGTAATTAAACTTGGAGAAAGTGTCTGATGTCCAGGTAATTACTGCCGAACATCTGCTAAATATGGCCTTCCATTGATGGCGGGTGTTGTGAGGCATGGGAGTGATGGTGTGTTTGCACTCGACATGGCAAGGGATGATTTAAAATCTGTTCCTATCAGCAGCCACAGCAAGGCCCTTAGGTAGATGAAAGAGCCTGGGACAGATGCAGCAGGGACCAGAAGCCACTTCCAGGAGGAGACATTAGACAGCCTGTCTGCTCTGGAATAACAGCATGGGGTGAGAGTCTGGCAAGAGACAGGAGCCCCAAAGAACCAGTCTGGTCCAGTCACTCACTGTTAAGGAAACCGAGGCATGCCTGGGAGAGGCAGTAACCACAGAGTGGAACCAGAGTCAGTGGGGTGACCTAGGATGAGAGATCGAATCTCACACCAACAAAAATGCCTGCACCACGGGTGGGATGTGAACCAGTTCCGGGGAGTATGTGGCCGCTAACAGGAGCACAGGCACCAAGGAAGGCTCTGGGCAGAACTGAGACACATGGAGAAGAGCTAGAGCTCTGAGGGAAGAGAAAGCTACTGAGATAAGAGACAGTAGAGGGAGATACCTAGAGGAGCGGACACAGAATGAACTTAGAAGCTCTGTAGTGATGTGGGCTGTAGGGCCTGCCCACCACCCACCTCCCCCACCCCCTCCCCGCACGGATGACCTCCCTCTGCCTTCTGGAGATGCCTCACTCTGGTTCCTGTTGGCTACCTGCTACCTTTATTTTAGCTCCCCAACCATGTGAGAGGGTCTCAATCCCCCAAGATGACAAGAAGCTGCCTGAATGACGCCTTCAGAGGATATGTCCTTTCTCTGCGTGCATTCTATAGAGATGCCCATAGTTTACTGATTACAGAAAAGCACAGCCTTTCTTCTCAGTTTTCATAACCCTCTTGCTCATCAAAAATAGTGTTGTCCCATAGAAGTAGCAGGCAAGTCACGTGGGTAATTAAAGCCTTTAGCCGCTCCATTATTACAGGTTTGGGTTTTGTTTTGTTTCTATTTGTTTGTGTTTTGAGACAGGATCTCACTCTGTAAATCTGGCTGGCCTGGAACTCTCTATGTAGACCTGGCCGGCTGGCCTCAAACTCGAAGAGCTGTATTTTCCTCTTCCTCCAGATCAGATTGCGGAGACTAAAGATGTGTACCACCATGCCTGGAGATTATGGTATTTTTTATGATGAAAATAACTTAAATGATTTATTTGTTTTATCCCAGTATGTCTTAAAACATGTGATCCATATCAAGTTGACAGGATATTCCTTTTCCACACTAAATCACCAAAGGTGCGGCGGATCTTACACTACCAGTACCTCTCAGCACGCTCACTGTGTTTCAAGTGCTGGATGACCAAGCGTGGCGGGCAGCTGCACTACTCAATAAAGCAGCCTTCAAATTAGATCTCTTTCTCATCAGCCTCCGAGTCCATTGATAGCAGACAAAAAACAACCTGCGAAGTTACAGGCAATGTCATCTCTTCCAGGCTACAGGAAGCTTTCTGCAGATTTACTCAGGCTCATTTGCCCCAGTCACCAGCCTTGAGGTGACGCCAGGGCGCCAGAAAGCTGAGCCATCTGCTAGTGGGGACATGGGAAGTGCTGTCTGTTCTTATCTTAACCCACATGATGCAGGGCCCACCCAAGGAGAGCCCTCTGGTCCAGGCCCTCTACACTACACACATCCCTGATACAGTCTACTCCAAACCAGACGCTGTGCCTGTGCTTTCCAAGTGTCCACATTTGCACCCTGACCAATATCCCAAAGCTTGTCACATCCCCCTTGTCCAAGGCACTGAGTCACAATCAGAATGCCTGTATCAAGAGTAGGAACCATCCCTTGTAGTATGAAGAAACAAGCAGCTGCCATGTGAATGTGTAAAGCCTCAGTAACTCGGACAGGGAAGAGGAGCCTAGGAAAAGGATGAGCACCTTGGGCCTTGATTCACACATTACTCTTATGAAGCTGTCATTGTGAGTCAGCCACTGTCCCTCCCTTGCCTTCCTTCCCTGCCTTTGGCTAGCCTCCAGGGACCAGAAGAGCTCCCATATCCGTGTTCTCACGGAGGTCCTGGTGCCTCCTGAGATTAGGAAGCTGTGCATAAGCAAGCCAGTGTCTTGGGATTCTTTTTTTCAGCCATTAGTAGCTATATGACCTAAATAACTCACTTGGCTTTCCACAATCTGGGAAATGGGCATATTAATATAACATCCCATAGGGTTATTTGGGGGGGTACTTGGTACTAGCTTTGGGCCCTGGAATAGAAATTCTTTGGAAAAGCAGACACATCTCTAATTCCTAGCTTTGTTGTCCCCGCTCTTCTGTATTTGGCATCTCCCGTTCTGTGACACCGCTGGTGAGAGGGCCAGAAAGAAACCAGTGCACAGACAGAAGGATATATGGGGGGGCTCTAAAATAACTCCATTCTACTTAGGTGCTCACTCAAGCTGCAGACACATCTGTCACCCAGTAACGATGTGGTTGCATCGAGGTGACTTCTGGTATTTCTACACAGATGAGTAATGATGATTCACAAGGGGCACAGTCCTGCAACCTTATCACCTTATAGTTCCTCATCCATCCTACTTCAGGTTTAGTGGGAAAGTCCCTTCCAGTCTACCTGAGAAAGCCAATGGGCACCTTCGACCTTCCAATGTGCCTGAAATCTCTTCGCATATCTGGAAGAAGCCAGTTCCATCGCTTCATTTCAGAGCACTGGCATCTACACTGAATGTTGCTGCAAGAATTGCCTCAATCTGCATTCCCAGTGCTGCCGGGAAGCCTCCGCCGTAAATCTCACGTTTTATTTATAATCTGTTCTATCCTAAAAAGGTTAAGATGGCTCATAAGATTTCTGGGGGAAAAAAGTACTATAAGCTATATTAAGTAAACAAGTAAATATTGTAGATTGCTAAATTTGAAAAGGAAGTCATTGACCACTATGTATAATGTGTTCAATTTTCCTGAATATGTGTATTTTCACTTGTACACCTGTGTGCCCATGGGCGTGTGTTGAACATTCATGTATTATAGGAACGACAAGCTGTACAAAATTTAACGGGTTGTCACAAGAAACAGGTGGAGAATTATAATTGACTTCATTTCTTCTTTACATTTTTCTATATTTTCTTAACTTTTTTATAGTGTCTATGTATGTATTATAAGAAAGAAAGCAATGAACATATCTCTAAAGAAAAACAGTTGAGACAGAAAAAGCTCAACCAAGAATAAAGACATAAATTGTAAGCCCCTGGTGAAGCTAAAACAACTCATTTTCCATGGCCAAACCACACGTTTGGAGCTCGATTTTCTAGCAGTCAATAGATAAAGAAAATCTGATCAGTTACACGGGTCATGGGGTGCACAGGACATAAACAGAATGATTGCTCACAAAAGCCTGGCTGTTCCTAGTATCAAAGCCTAATGCAACGCCTCCCCTGGGTCCCCACTGAGAGCTTGCTATGTAATGCAGCGAACATTGCCAGCTACACCCTCACAGTCAACACCACCAGGAGCATTGTGGGGCGGCTGCTTCCTGAAGCTCTTCAGTGCAGGGTAAGGGCATCTCACCCAGGAGCAGTGCAGTGAAAAACAATTTGTCATGAACTGAAAACCACATGGACAGGTTTAGCATGGGTCCAACTTAGTCCAGAGACACTGCAGACCATCAAGACAGGGACATAGATTTTCCTCCAGGGAACCCTCTTCTCCCACATAGCTCAGAGCATCCATTCCCTTAAGTTATCAAACAAGATTCTAAACCTCTAAGAGACTGCAGACACCACCTCATCTACTCACTTGCTTATCTCACATGTATCCATGCCCACACACACATACACACCAGGCCCGATGTACCCCTTTAATACAATCTAGACATCTAGAAGCCCCAAAAAGCTCCCCTAGCACCATCCCACCATCGTCCCAGGCCTCATGAAAAAAGCCAACTCCGTTTTCTTTACATGAGAAGCCTGGCTAATTTCCAGGGTAGGAGAGAAACCCATGAGCCTTGTCACATACCACAGTACACAGTTAGCAGTAGCCATCTGGATTGAAAGATGCTGAGGCTGAGAATGGGCTCACAGTGAGGACCCTAGGATAGATGGTCTTTGGCCCTGGGAAGAAGAGGAAATGTTGCCCCAGGATGTGATACTCTCCCTGGATGGAAACTGGGCCAGGATGCTCTGGGTTCTATGCCAGCTTTCCATATGACTTCAGACCACATACACCATACACACACACACACACACACACACACACACACACACACACACTGCAAGTCTCCTATCAACAACCACTTGGAAGTCTCATGGCCATCTGAGTCAGCACAATCAAGTCCCAAACATAGTGCATCAGTAACCTTTTCTGTTTCTATGACAAAATAGCTGGCAAAAGCAACTTAAAGGAATGAGGTTTATTGAGCTTATAGTTCTAGGATCTAACCAAACATGGAGAAAGAACCGCAGCCAGTGAGAGCTCACAGCTTTGCATTCACCCTCACAAAGGCTAACGTTCAGTTTGCTTTTGCCTTTTTACTCAGTCCAGGATACCAGCCCATGGGATGGTGGTACCCAAAGTTAACATGGGTCTTCCCAACTCAGTTTACCTTGGCTGGATTATCCCTCACAGACATTCTGGGGGCTTGTCTCTCAGGGAATTCTAGACCCAATCAAGTTGACAATTAATATGAGCCATCACGCAAGGTTATCTTCCAAACCGTTCCCATCTCATCAAATAGAGGCAGGCATACATCACCTGCAAATGCTAGCAATCTGAAGGTCATCCTTGATACTTCCCTATCTCCCGTGCTCAGTTCATTGCCAAGATCTGCTGACTGTATCATGGAAACATGTCTGCTATTTTCTCCCATCCCCAGGTCCATAAAGAAAGGCATACCTTGTTGTGCCCTGGACAGTTTCACAGGCACCGTGATCTCCTCTCAATTTATCTGGCTAGCTGTGTATCACAACTCACACTGGAACACCAGCACCTTCTCTTCCAGGAGCATGGCTCCTAAATGGTCTCTCTCCTCTACATGGACAGAGCATTCCTCAGGAAAGCTGTGGCATTCCTGTCTACCCCCTTTTCTCCTTTCCCTCCCCATGTCTGTTTTCTTTCTATTTTGTTTATGCCCTGTGTTCTAGTTTGCTTTCTATTGCTGTCACAAACACCGAGATGAGTAACCTATGGGAGGAAAGGGTATGTTTCAGCTTGTGCTTTCTATTCCATCACTGAGGAAAGCCAGGGCAGGAACTCAAGGCAGAACCTGGAGGCAGGAACTCAAGGCAGAGCCTGGAGGCAGGAACTGGAGCACAGACCAAGAGGAACACTTTTTTACTGGTTTGCTCCTCATGGCTTTCTCAGTTTGCTTTCTTATACAACCCAGGACCCCTTGCTCAGGGGTGACACCATCTTCAGAGGGTGTCCTCCATATCAATCTTTAATTAAGCAAACGCACTACAGACTTGCCTACAGACTAATCTGATGGGGGTGTTTTCCTTAATTGAGGTTTTCCAGGTGACTCTAGCTTGTATCAATTTGACATAAAACCAGCCAGCAACTTCTCTTTGGTTCTTTGGCTTGTTCCTACGTTCATTCTCTCTCTATCCCTCCCTGCCTCCTTCCCTCCCTCTCTCATCTATCTATCTCTATCTCTCCCTCCCTTGTTCTTTCTCCCTCCCTTCCCTCTCCTTCTGTTCTTCTCCCCACTCCCTCCCCTACTCCGTTCCACTTTCTTCTCCCTCAGATATGACAGTCAAGCACATTCAGTGTCGACAGAGACCTCACCTGCCCTCTGACTATGCAGAAGGGGGTTGGGACCGACACTCAGAAATGAAGCAACTCAGAGCAGCTGACCACAGGATCAGGCCTTGGTCTCATGTCCTCCTAGTCCAGCATCCTCTTCCATTCACAGTCCTCTGTTTATCTACTTTTCTTTGTCCCATGACCCTTATAACAGTAGCCCTCTGTTAGCCAAAGACAGGGATACTCATTCTTTGTTCAAGGCTTTGAGTGGCTGGGTATGCATCTGCCTAGGAAAACCCAACTCTCTCTCTTCCCCTCTCTTTGTGCCCTCTCTCTGCCTCTCCATCTCTCTCTATCCCTCTCTCTATGTCTCCATCTATATGTCTGTGTCTCTTTCTATCTCTTCTTTGTTTCTATCACTCCTTCCCTTTGCGCTCAGTCTTTGCCTCTCTTTCTCTCTTTTTACACTTGTTCTCCTTTCTTCTCTCACAATTATCACACACTGGCACCTGCCATAAGCACCTAAGAATAAGCAGAGCTTATCAAGAAGTGGCTTCCTAATGCTTCCAGGGGGAAATCCTGCACAGAGGAAACAGGAAGCACGGGTAGGGCTGGAAGAGGAAAGAAGTGTTGAGAGCCCTTGGTCACAGGGCTTCACTCTCTCCAAATGTTACTCCTGGGGGTCCCATGTCTCATCCTGGTGAGACTGATGCCCCTGCCCTACCTGAACACATCTACAAAGTTCCTCTTCATGGCCCAGCTACCTCACTGCAATGGACTCACCAAAATACCATGCAAAAGGTCCCAACGGGAACAAAGGTAGGCAGGAGGGAATGGCTGACCCTCTGCCCTCCTCCCCTGCAGCCCCATATGGTCTTGGCATGAGAGGGCTGCAGAAATCCAATAACATCTTCGGAGCCCATCCAGATTTAACAGAACCATCTGTGAAAACAAAGCTTGCCAGGGAGGGAGTGGTGGGGTACACTGTGGCTACAGATTGAGGGTCAAGCACAGTGCCAGAAGGCAGAACAGTAGAAAAGAGGGTACCATTGAGATGGTCAGAGACATGAGGAACAGCCATTGGACAACACCACAATGGCATCGTCTTTCCTGTGGTGACCACTTAAAAATGTAGGAATATACTCTCCAGGTGGGTCCAGTGCACAGTGAGTACCAAGTGGGAGGCGGGGCATGTAATCTGAACTTGGACAGACTCTGGAGTCCAAGGGTCCTGCTGCTAATCCACTTTTGGGCAGAGATTCAAGACAGACCTGGAGCAAAAGATGCTTTAAGATGCAGGGCTGATCTGCCGGTTCAGGGAAACCTGCCAGGCCTGTAAAGACTACCAAATGACCATATGGGAGCATGGACAGAGCTACAGCAAGGTAAACATATTACAGTAAGTTTTCCAGACCATCAAGATTTTGCAATTTCTTTTATTATCTTCTGTCAACGTAACTTGTAACAAAGGGGATTTGATATTGATGCTTTCTTTTAAAGACTTGACATATGGAAAAAAAATAAGAAATGCCTACTCTTCATTACACAGGGAGAAGTCGGGATGTGTAAAGATTTGCCCCATGGTAAGCTAGCAAAAGCCCAGGGGGTGGACCAAGTCTGTAGAAGTGAAGAAAAACTTCACTTCCATGCAAGCAAACCCAGGGGCATCAGGGGCATTGCACATAAAAGAGGAGCTCCAGGAGGGAGCAGGGGGAGCGGGAGGTAGTGATATATTATTTATGATTTATTAAAGCTTGCCTGAAGCTTCAGAAAGCAAAATCAACCATGAGCCATAGAAGCAAGGCACACCCCTTTATTCCCAGCAGTTAGAAGCTAGGAGGTGGCGGTACACACCTTTAATCCTAAAACTCAGGATTAAGAGATAGACAGATCTCTGTGAGCCCAAGGCCACCCAGATCTACACAAGAGTGAATCAGTCTAAAAGAGAATTATAGCTCACACCTTTAATCCCAACACTAGGGAAATATACAGAAGCAAGGGCTTTGTTCTTCAGCCCCACTGAGGAGAGGCAGAAGTTTGAGGTTTGGGAAGAGCTCGTGTGTGGATCAGCCCTTTCCGCCTGAGCTAAAGGTGAGAGCCCGATGCTTTGCTTCCCTGATCTTCAGCTTGAACCCCAATTATCGGTCTCTGGGTCTTTTACTTTTTCTGCATGTGTTACACCAGGGAGAGAGGAGGGGAACAGGAAGGGAAGAAGCTAAGGGGCAGCTGACAGAAGCCACAGAGAGGAAATCCTAGAAAAGTGGGGATGGCAGGGCAGAAGAGAGGTCCTGGGACCATGGGAGGGAGCGCACAGAGGACTTGGCAGTGGAGGAAACCCCAGAGGAAATCCACAATGAGACCTAACCACCTGGGACATTTGACCTCAAGGAATAGCACAAGAGGAAAACACAGGCACCCTGTTTTTCTCTGTCTCCCTGAAGCCCAAATTCATTGTCTCCTCCAAACATGGCCTTACAGGCCTTGGGGACCCTAAGCCTCCTTTCTCTCTTTGATGGACTCAGACACTAGAGGGACCCAGAATCTGATTCCCTGCTCCCCCAAACACACTCAGATCTCAAGTCTGAAGGAAACAAGGCATGACCTAACAGGGGAGGGCGGGAAACGCTGCTCCTGGTCCAGGCTGGTGGCCAAGGCCCACCCTCCCATTGAGATGCTGTTTCCCTTCCAGCTGCCCCTGTGGTGCTGGCCCTAAGGGCAAGCAGATAAACAGTCTCCTGGCTCTGCCCCAACAGGCAGAGGGTCTGCGGCAGCTGACTCTGCTCTTTGGAGATCCTGTCTACACTGCCTCAAGCCCTCTGAGTAGCCACTAGGTTCCCAGGGAATGAGGATGGAATGGGTTATGACAAGCCACTGAGAGAGTGTCATTGTCACTCTTCTCATTCCTCCAGTACAGAACCCCCAAACTCCCTAGCGCTTTGGGAGGAAAAGTTCAGGAAGGCTGGCATTGCCACCTGCACCAGCGTTTCGAAGGCAGTCCCCAAGGCATCTATGGCCCCTCTCACCATATGCCCGGGATGCTGGTCTCTTCCTGGCCAAACTCCCCTATTTCCACTTGTAGTCCAGCGGACAGAGTTATGGAGACAAGCCCCATCCTGAGCCCTCTCAGGCCACCTTCCCAGGGGCAGAGTTGGTGGTCACCTTCCTTTCTCCAAGGTGTTGGCATGCAACAGTACCCTCGGCTAGCCCATGATGAAGCACAGAGGAGAACTGAGGCAGGCTCCTCACGGGAGCTCCCAGCTGTTTTGATGTGGGACACAGATGACAATGTCAGTGAGCGGTGGGGAAGGAGTTTTAATGCTGCTGTGTTAAATGACAGCCATTGTTCCTTGGGATGTCATGATCAAAGGGAAGAAAGGGGGCTTTATAAGAAACCATGTCGCTTTTTACGGAGCCCCAGAGGATTGGGGAAGAGGCTCCAAGGAGGAGGAAGAAAGAATGAAGAGGAGAGCTGCAACAAAGAGGGGGCAGATCCAGCCTGGGGTCTGCAACCCTGCCTCCCCAGAGTGAAGTCCACAGAAGTGGCTTCCCAGAACACTGGAGTTCTGCTGCTAAGTGACCCCTAAACTGGGCCCAGCAAAAGTAACAAGGGGTGAGTGATGGCCCTTTCTCCCATTACAGAGGCTTCCCGAACTAGACCCAGAGGACACAAACCTATGTCCTTCCCCCTCCTCCCCTGCCTTGGCTTACCTCCCTACCCTTACCCTCCCCAGCAAAGGCAACAATACAGGCAGCTCATCCTGAGAGTAAGGATGGAGAGATGGGCCCCAGGACAGGTCTTTACAGTGTCCAGGCTGAGCTGAATCTCAGAAGGCAGCCATAAGAGCCAGGCTTTTGCTGACATGAAGAACTCCTGACCCAAGACTCCGTAGCTGTGCTTCTGATTCAAGATTCTCAGTGTAGCAGCAACAGCTCAGAGAGGGCTGTTGCTGCTATCCCCAGAGATAGCGCAAAGAGTCACACATCCAACTCCTGGCTCTGGATGCTGGCCAACTACTCTTAAGCCAAACACCTCTCTACCCATGGGCAGGCACACTCCCATTTCTCACCCTGGCCCCACCCACTTCCAAGTCCCATGATCTGTATGGGTTCAGTTCCTCTTCTGCAAGGACCAGAGAGTTCTTCTCTGGAAGCCCTGCCTTGCTCTTAATAGCCTCTGTTGGCTGCATTCACGGCGGAGTCTGCATAGGCTGCAGGAGGATCTTGGAACTTGCTCAAAAAGCTGCCCTTTTGGCTCCACCCAGAGCTACAGCCCAGTAGTCCATGTCAGCAGGCCCATCGGGTGGTTTTGAGACTGATGTCTGAGAAACATTTGTCAATCATGCATATGCTGATACTGTGGGCCTGGGCTCGGCACTCTGCGGGGTCATGCTGCAGTCCCTGTTGTTGAACTAGCACACCACACCTTGTGCACAAGTATGGTTTCCACAGCACCCTTGCATGTCACCCTTGTCAGCATCCACATAATGTCTTGCAGATATTCAGTCTATATCCTTTAAATAGAGGACAACAGACTCTGAACAATCTTCCGCCGCCATCGAAGGAACAGATTCAAGCCATCGAAGGAACAGCTTCAAGCCACCAAAGGCCTTTTGCGTGAGGGCTGGAAAGATGACTTAGTCAGTGTTCACTGCTCAAGCATGAGTAACTGTGTTTGGATCCCCAGCACATACACAGAAAGCTGAATGTGTCAGTGTTTTCTTGTAATCCCAGCACTGGGGAGGTAAAGACAGATGGATCACCGGGGCTTCCTGAAGGCTAGCCAGTGTAGGCAAACCACTGAGCATCAAGTTCAGTAAGAGACTGTGTCTCAAGAAATAAAGTGGGGGAAAAAAATCTAGGAAGATATCTGGTATCAACCTCTGGCTACTTTATGCATATAGGCACACATACCTGCACATGTGTGTGCACAGACACATGAACACATATGTGTGCACAGACAGACGCATGCACACAAAGAACACAGGAGACTGCATTATTGAATGAGGTGTCACAAAGAAGCCTCCTACCTAAGCCCCTCTGAGTGGGTATCTAAAGGACTGGGCCCACCAAAGCAGGGCACGAACTAGCTTGCTGGCTCAGCCGCTCCCTCATCTCTGTAGCACCATTATTGTACCAGCACCACAATAGCAAGAAGTTATTTCTAGTTTAAATTGTCAATATTAATCTAATGCCTACAATGAATGGAGTGGTGATGATAAACGGGGTGTTGAATAAAGATGAAGGCTCCAGCAGCCTAGGAGAAAATTCCCTGTGACTTAAAGTTACCATCCTGATTAAAATTTCCATTTTATTACCCTAATCAGCAATCTTTGTTCAATGTGCTACAATTTCTATTTTCTCCACTTAGAGAGATAATTAACAACACTATAAACATATTAAAAGTAAAATGTTTATTAAAATTACTCTGTTATCGGTATTTAACTTCTTTTTCAGCAATGTGGTGCTTCGTTAAGACACGCCCAGGCCTCCAGAAAGACTTCCTCGTTCTCAAATGAATCATCCTCTTTCTCCCTGCTGGGAGCCTGATCCTGACCCCAAAGTCCCTGGAAGCACACAACCCTGGTCCCAGTCACATGCGCCTATGATCTGTCAACTTAATCCTGCTTAATTGCATTCCATTCAACTGAAATATCTTTGAGCATAAAAGAGTCACTTCCCCATTGTTAATGAGTGGCTGGGCTAGAAAAGACACAGTTGGGAAACTGAGGCATAGGAGAACACAAAAATGCCTCCCCATAAGGCACAGTCACAACTCTCTGGAATAGGAAAGGTAGTTCATGAATAAACAAACAGCCTGACGTGTGTTTTAAGCCAGAATGAGAAAACTGTCTGAGTCTGAACATTGACCCTTATTCAAACATGGAATCTGACTCCCCTTATGGGCTATCTGTCCATGAAGTATAGAAGCCTGGACCAAGGTGGAAAGGGCCCTCACAGGTCCCAGGGAAGCATCCTAAGATCTTGTGGTTTCTGTCTTCCTTCTTGAACTCATCGTCTCAGGACAGATCAGCCCTCTACTGTTACCTGATTGCATCCTTAAAACAAGACTGACTGAGCTAGGAAATAGTTCTGTTAGTAAAGGACTTGCCGTCTCAGCATGAGGGCCTGAACACTGTTCCAATAGCCCACCTTTTAAAAAGTGGGGAGTGATGTCATACACATGTAATACCTGTGCTGGGGAGGTGGGCACAGCCAGATGCCTGGAGTCACTGGTCTACTCTTTTGGTGAGTCCCAAGCTAGTGAGCGAGATCTTACCTCAAAAGCGAGTGGCTGAGGGACAACACTCAAGGTTGCCTCTGGCCTCCACATGCATAATTATACATGTGCATGTACATCCAAACACAGACACATACACTCACACACAGAAGAACACATTCACGTGTAGGTGTATGCTTGGCACACAACAACAAGGCTGACTTGACTGGACACCAGAAATTGTCCTCCAAAAACTACCAGGAGTCTAGAGCAGCCACCACTTCTACAGAAAGCTTAAAGCTCTTTGGCTCAGAGCTTCGTGAATCAGGCATGTACAGACTGGGGAACTGAAGTTTCGTGGAGGTTGGTGGCAGCCCTAATGCCAGCTGCCTTCTACACTAGCACAGGCTCAGACCACAGGTAAGGTCCTCCTTCTGAAACAGGGAGCCAGCCAGGCCTCTCTGCTGTGGTTGCAAGCCCCAGAGACCCCATGTCAGCCTATCTGTGTGTGATGGGGTTTTTCCATGTTGTGTGCTTTAACCTGGAGCATATCCAGGTGTCCTGGAGTCTCCGCAGGGAAGATCACACTCTGTCAGTGTGAAGCTGCACCCACCCTCTGACCTCACTGGAAGGAACCTGCATTGAAGCTGACCACACTTGGGGAAATGGAGGAAGCAGTTCAGAACACAGGCCCAGGGGTGAGGGCCATTCATCTCATGCCACCAAAGGAAATGAAATCATTATGTCTGCAGCTACAGAATCCAAAGAACAAATTTCCTGCCAGGATAATAAATGGATTCTTTTGTTTTTTCCCCTGGCTCCCATCACATGACCCTCCTTCCTCATTCAGGTGACTTTATGGGACAAATACCCAGAGGTTTCAGTTTCAACCTGGGAAATTGACTGGGGTGGGGGTGGGACTCATCAGCAGCCATCAATGCCCTGTCGCTCGTTTCCTTCATCTTCCTTCCTAAACACCTCCTACAAAGGCGTGGGGCTCCCCTGCTCTCCCCCCCCCCACAGACTTCCGTAAAAAGATGCCCTCTCCACCCCCAAGATAAGAGGTCTTGTGGTAACTCTGTGGAGAAGAGTGGGGAGAAGCCATTTTACCACAGAAGAGATGTCACACAAGATGTACTCTGCAAACAATAATGAATAGTAAATATGAGCTATAAAGTTCTCAAGGCTGGCAGAGGAGCACCAGGCCTATGCTCCATTTGATGTGCATGGAGGGAGCCATGCAGGACTGGGGAGGTACGGCAAAGGCAGCGTTATGGGCAACCTGGGTTCCACTGGGCTGCACTAACGTTCTCCCAAATGGGGCCTCGGAGCCCTGCCCTGGCAGATGGCAATGTGAAGCAATGAACCACTTCATAATGGGCTTCTGCTCAGCCACAACACGGAGCACTCAACTTCTGAAATGGATCCGGATTTGCAAAGAAAAATCGCTTCTGGCTTAACACCCAGCCAGAGCCTGGCGCATGGCAAACTAAACCAGGAAAATCTGTGGGCTGCCCCTTGCGCTTCTGCCTCTTGGCCTCTGAGATGAGTAACTGCCAAAAAATGACACTCTACTCTAGTGGGTTGAAAAGGCAACTCCAAAGGACAGGGTGACACCCGATTTTCTCAAGGATGTGGCACACATTAGGACATCCTCTGCAGAGCAGAAATAACCATAAAAGGACTTCATTTGGCCTGGACACAAATTCCTCTACCACCAGCATGGTGGGGAGGGGTATGGAGGGAGTAGTTCTAGTCACCCATCAGAGGGCAGAATGTTTCCTTTGTGAAAAACACAATAGGACCTTGCAAGGTAATCCCAGACTGCACTACAAAACTTGACTTATGAGAGCTTTTAGGCAAACGTGGAGTAAAGGTGATCCAAGTCTTGACGGGAACAATTAAATTGTGCCTCCCAGGAAGAGAGTGTGATCCTGTGTGTGACTGCCATCACTTGAGGTCAACTGCACAGTCTCTCAGAAAAAAAGTCCAGCCTGCAGGAGGTAAGTGACTCTGTGGCTTATGTCCCCCATCCCTAACTAAAGAGTCCTAAGGCTACAGCAGAGAATCATGGAAGTCAGATCTCTGACACCAATTGCCACATCCTCCAACTTCCTTCTATACCTCAACCTCTCCACTTGTGCCTGTCATAGCTCTTGCCTATAACTTTGTAAACTATTGTTTATGGCTTTTTCTTTCTCACTAAGCATTTCTCCAGAGCATCCAGCCAATCTCATTTATCTTGGCTTCTTCAACAAGATGGATGGATGAATGACTGGATGGGTGGGTGGATGGATGGATGGATGAGTGGGTGGCTGGGTGGATGGATGGGTGGGTGGGTGGGTGGGTGGGCCAGATTACCTAAATCATATTATCTTGATCAACAGCTATGTTCAAGAAAGAAAGCGCTCAGTAGAAACTGCCTCTGAGTCTCTGGATTCAGCATTCTTCAAAGTGGCACTGTGAATATACTGAAAATTCACAGGAAACCATGTGGAAATAGTCAAGGAAAATACAACAATAACAACAAACCAATTGTCTTCACAGAGCAATGAGTTATTCTTCGTTCAAAACTAAAGTTCTAGAGTTGAAAAATACAGCAACTGAAATGAGAAGCTCACCGGAGGAGATCACCAGATGAAAAGAAGGCAGAGCCAGTCAACTTGAAGTCAGAGCAAATGGAATTATCACATCTCAAGAGCAGAGTTAAAGAGAAACACAGGAATCCACTCTCTGACATCAAACAGATTTATATAAGTGTTAAAGGAGAGAAGAAAGGGGACAAAGAAAAATGTTTTTAAAAATCAAGTTTCAAATTTGACAGGAAACAACCATCTATACACACTAGGAAGCTTAAAAACACTGTGAGGTCAACATAGGAAGAGTCACACCTATGCATACCACAGGGAAGCTAGAACATCTGTATGAGGCAAGAAAAGCAATCAGGACACACAGAGGAACATGGAGGGGGCAAACACTTGACTTCTGAGGCAAGAGAGACCCAAAGGCAACAGAATAATATTCCATCAGTCAAGAATTCTCCATCCAGCAAAGTATTCTACCAAAAATGAGGACAAAATAAAGACAATCCTAGATGATAAGACCAAGACTCTATTGCTAACAAGCCTGCTTACAATATAAAAATACTAAAGAAAATGCATTTAGGATAAAAATAAATGAGACCAGAGTGTAACTAGGAAGCACAAGAAAGAAATTAAAGAATCAGAAGTGGTAAATATTAACATTTTCTCTTAACTGCATAAAAAGGCTTAAAAGTAAAATAGCAAAACCTGTCTTGGTAAGCTTATGGCACAGAACACAGAGGAGGAGTCCAGGCACTCCTCATAGAAGCCACTTTAACCAGGTCATGAAGGATATGTTAAGAGATGGTAAGAAAGGCACTCCGGGTAGAGAGAAAGAACCAGCTAATGGTGTAGACGCAGGAAAGCCATGCTTGCAGAATAGCAGTTGTGAGAGGTGAGGACCTGGGCTTAGGGTTGGAAAGGTCATCTGGAAACAAGTGAAGAAACTCATGGAAAACTGACCAGAGCAGATATGACCACGTTCTGCCCAATCAAAGAGAAAATATCAGTGCACACAGGTAACAGAACTGGACCAATGAATAATGTATCTGGAATTACCTTGCAAGGTCCTATTGTGTTTTTCCTCATTGTTCTCAAGTCTGGAAGTTTAAGGTCAAGGGTCTGGTTCCCACTACATCCTCAGAGTCAGAGTCTGGTGAGCATCGGTATTCTGGTTCTTAGACAGTACCTTCTCACTGCATCCTTATATGGTGGACAAGACTTCTCTGGAGCCTCTTTTAAAAGGCTCTGCCCCCATAACCAAGTCACCTATCAGAGGTCCCACCTGCTAATATCATCTCTTTTGGGGGATTAAAATATCAATTTATTAACTCATGTGGGCCACTGACAGATCATAGTAAGACTGTAACAAACTGTATTGATGTCCATAAAGATGCCTAACTTCCTGTGCAGATCTCAAAGTTCCCATAGGTGACCTCAGACAAGTATAAAGCAACAAGCATTGAAGGACCCAGACCCTCACCCAGCCCCCTGCTTTGGCAGTCATGATAGGCTGCAGAAAATACCCAGCAGGGCTTAGGCCCTTGATTCAGCAACATGTATTGAGCCCCCAACCTTGCCCTAATCAGTGGGAAGCAACCACCAGATATCTTTCATGTAGTAAGGAACCAATCAGAAGTTAGATGGCAGGTGTAGTAGTAGTAGTAGTAGTAGTAGTAGTAGTAGTAGTAGTAGTAGAAGAAGAAGAAGAAGATACAGGGTGTAGCAACCACCCTGGGAGGACCTCTAGGTAACAGCAACCTTTCTGCAGCTGCAGCTGACCAATCAACTCAACCCTGGAAGTGTGTCAATCCTGAGACTGTTGCTATGCAACTAGCAGGCCACCAGAGACTCCCCTTGCTCTACCCCAATATATGCCCTGCCCCACTGCTGCTCAGGGTCCCTCCTACTCCACCCATTATGTCAGATGGATGGAGGACCCCAGTTAACTCCAGTTAACTTGTAAATTAAAGACTCTTTGCTTTTGCATTGGATCTGGTATCTTGGTGGTTTGGGGGGGGGGTTCAGAGTCTGGGCACAACACCATAAGTGGCAGAGAACTCAGAGGTAGAGAAATATGGTAATTTAAATTAACCCACACAATACCAACAACTCTGATGTGCTTGCATGCCAAGCCCCCTAACTTAGGCTTGAGTGCAAAGCAAGGTTTCCAAGATCACAGGTGGATTATACATCCCTACTCCTGTCACAACTCCAGCTAGAAGTGAGGGTGTCCCCATCAGAGCAGAGGTGACATCAAGACAACAAGAAAATAGGCAGAGGGCCTCTGAAGTTCTAGCCCATCTCCACCTTCTGTCAAGAACTGCCATTCCACTTTCCCAGGAAGGTTCCCTAGAAGGAGAAATAGCTCGACTAAGTCCTTCTCAGTGGTGACCAATCTCAGTACCTCCTGTGCTGCTTCTGTGACATGCCTTGGGACAAATTTTGGGGCAGGTGGAACAGGCTCCCAGTACCCAAAGCCCTGCTCCTCTAGAGCTGAGAAGACAGCATCTAACATGCAGATGTCTCAGTCATCACCTGTTGCCCACATCAGAAACCATGAAAAGCCCTGACCAGCAAAGGACATAAGCTGCCAGTCACTTAGCTACAAGGTCAGCTCCAGGCTTCTGAAAGCTGTAAGGTGCAGGGAAATGAAGCCAGGAAAAGAAGAACTGAGAAGGTGGTGGGCTTTGGAAGGAGCCATGGTTTTTAAGGAGCCCCAAGATGGGACAGTACCTCTCAGTGTGAAAGCTACCCTTCTAGAGACCATGTGCATTAGTGGCAGTGTGGGGGCACAGGTCTGACTGCTGTCCCTGTGCCTGAGAGGCAGAAGCATAAGGATGGTGAGCTCAAGGCCAGTCTAAACTATATATGGAGACCTGTCTCAGAAAAAAACAAATGAACATGTGTGTTGAGAGAATGAGAAACAATGGGTAGCTGATTGCCACAAGAAAAGCAAGCTATTCTGGAAATAAGCAAGCAGTTGGCAATTCCCAGCCAGGGTCACTAAATCTCACCCTATGCTACAAGTGCACAAGGGACCCTTAAAGGGAAGGGCTGCCACATCTGTCACTTAGGGACAGGCCGAGCGGCAGTCAGGGACCTTGCATTTATGGCATGCACCACTGCCACACACTGTTAAAACAGCACCCAGATTACAGGCGTCCTTACCAACCCCATAAAATACATTTTATTGGTATTGTTATGGTTCTGACTCAGACAACTTCATAAAATTTTCCTTCTCATGGAGTGGGTGCTCATATTCACCCACTCCTTGGAAAGCCAGGAGCTCTGTTGCTATTGCTAAGGCCTATTTTACTAAGGGTAAGCGTGGAGATACTTACTACTCACATGGTATATGCATGTTTGTGTGTGCGTGTATGTGTGTTTGCTTTTGTGTACATTTACTTGTAGGTATATATGTGTATGTGGCTGTGCATGGAAACCAAAGGGCAACCTCCTGTATCCTTTCTAAGACGCCATCAGCCTTTCCCTCAAGAGCAGGTAGGCTCACTGGCCTACTGCTCTACAAGAAGATTAGATTGGCTGGCCAGGGAGTTGTCACATGTCTGCCTCCTTGGCACTGGATTATACATGCACCAACATACCAGGTCCTCTGAAAACACTTTACTAATGGAGCCATCTCTCCAGCTCCTCTGAGAAACTTCTTGAAAAATGGGGCATACCCAAACTATTTGAGATGCCAGTTTTGTCATTGATTTTGTGCAGGGAAAATCCACATTAGGTGATGCCCATGTAGCTAAATAGGTCTGTGCCACCTGTTTTAGATCAACCCCAAACTCAGACATAGTGTGCTACAGAACATATTCTGCACTGGACCCCATGAGAAGGTGGTAGAGGTCTGCTACCTGCACCTCAATGCCATATGCTTCCTGAGAAAATCAAAGAGCTGCAATTTAGACACTACAGAGGATGGGAGAAAGAGGTAGAGGAAGGATGTAGTCTGACAACAAAATGCCCCCTCTCTGCTCCTGCCCCTGAATCAAATAGTGGGGTGCCCCAGGGTGTCCTTGTCCATCCTGTGCACATTGAACTCCTGACTTGTTACATCCCCAAGACTTAACATCAGAATAAAGATATTTCCACACCCCATCCCAAGGCCACACACACACCCAACAGGTGACATCATCTGTAGAGTTGGGACTCCTTTTAGAGGGAGCTCCAGGGGATGGGTCTTGAAACATACTCAACAGGTGTGGCTCTGAGTTCTGTTCCTCACTGCTCATCATCCCTGCTCTCTGCCAGCTCCTCTCTTAAGACACTGCCATTCTTTCTTCCTACCCAGGCGCAATTCTCTCTTCCTACTCAGGAGCAGCTGGTGGAAGGCAGGGACCAGGTTAGATGCTCTGGGCCTTAGAATGAGTCCCAGCATAGCAGGGTCTTCTGGATGCCCAAGAGCAGAGGTAGTTACAGACAGGCCACCTAACCCAGACAACTAGTCCACCACCTGTGCATTTACCAAGATTCACTCCCTTCCTACCAGCAACACAGCCAGTCAAAGACAACAAAGGAACCAGACAGAAAACCAAGCGATGCTCAGATTCCACAGTGAGAGCTTCACAGAGCGAGGCACTACCCAATGGTAAGCATGGTAAAGCCAGGGATGTGTTTGCAAAGCAGTGGTACCATGACCCGAAACAGGAAAAGAGTATAACAAGAGAGTTAAGTTCTTGTCACATCCTAGCTTCAGGTTTGGCCTATTAGCCTCCCTGGATCTGTAAATAGGAGTGATACTGTTGGATTGTACACTGAGAGTCAAATAAAATAACACATATGAAACACTCATTATGCAACCTTTGGCACGTGGTAGGCATTACAAAAACCTTAAGTGTCCTTCCACCCGACTATTATTAATTGGTAAATACGTATGTATCAATCTATAGTAGAAAAGAAATCGTGTACTTGGACCACCCCTCTATGTTTTATCCCTGGTGATTCTATTCAAATTGTCCTAGGAATAGAAAGTACACCTTTTGTTTCTAGCTTAGAAGTCTCATGTAGAGGGGCCGGCTTGCTCTCTCCACGCATCTGTCACTAAGCTGCCTTTGCATGGCTGTGCCTGCTTTGGGCTCATCATCAAACTGGGAGGCATGATTTGTCTTAGATCCAGCCACAACCATGAATTTTCCAGATATTAATTTTCAGAGAGTAAGAAAGGCTCCGTGTGATTGATTTTATAGTTCTATTAAGTGAAGGATCTTTGAGAGGAGGGTGCTGTGCAATTACTCTCCGTGACTTCTGAACACAGCACGAGGGGCCAAGGGTCTCAATTTGTGCGTCACAGCTGACAGATTCTGGGAAAGACTGACTCACCAACATGCTGGCAAAACTTTAGTATAAACTGCTAAGGAGATGTAGAGAAGACATCTAGGAGATGTCTAGGACATCTAGGAGAGTCAACAGACTTGGGAAGGACAGGCAACTAGGAAGCCAGGGTACCCTCTTGATGCTAGTGCTGACACAACAGGAGACTAGCTAGATCAACATACTTTTCAGGACCTCATAATCATCATCTCTGAAGGAGAAGATGGACTGAAATATCCCCCTACCCTGTAAGAACGTGGCTGCCGTCAATTGTTCACACTTTTTCTGTTATATCTCCTTGATCCTAGCTTCTGTCTCCTGTGTGGAGTCCAGACCAGCATTTCAGAAGACCTATGCCAACCCTGCACTACAAAAATCACTGACTATGGAGCAAAAGAGCATTGGAGGGCAGGACCAAGGATCTCCCAAAGCCTCCCAAGTAATTGTGAAGCCAAATTCTTCTGAAGAACACCCCTGTCCCTGACCTCCATATTCCAGCATCCATTCAAGCTTAAAGCCCATCCATGTACAATAGCTTCTCTTTAGACAACTATGAAATGGGGACAAGGACACAAGATACAGATGTTTAGATGTTTATAGCATACATCTTCAAAAGAGAATTTGCACGATTTTAAATTTTCCTTCCATGGGAACTATTGAAAATTTCACCAAACAGCCCAAACACCTTCCCTGAATTCTCAGTCTTTGGGGGCCTAAGTAGAACTTTCTTTGAGACTCAGTTCTCCCAGCTACCAAAGCCTCAAGAAGTCCCAGGCTAACCATGGCTTTCTTCTCTGAGATAGCATCCAATGCAGCAGGCTTGGCATTTCACGAGCTCTACCCTCCCCTGCTGTATCTTGGTGTAGCTGTCCCTCTCTATTTCCAGAGACAGACAGGTCAGTACACAAAATACCTTGGTCTCTGTGTGACCCATCGGATGGTCACCCTAGAATCTGCATAAACCTCTGTGTTCATGGGAACAACCAAGGAGATAGATGGCCAGTCCTGAAAACACACAGATAAGTAAAATTATACAGACTGAGCAGGCAATATTAAGAATATACATACATACATACATATTCATGACTTGCTATTACATGCATTATCATATATATATGTATATATATATACATGTACATATATGCTTGTAATGGCAATTCATGAAAAGAAGTCATGAACTTAAAAGAGAGCAAGTAGGGATATATGGGAGGGTTTGGAGAAGGAAAGGGAAGGCATAAATGATGTAATTATATTGCAATCTCAGAAAAAAAATCAAACTCGTAGGGCCATCAAGATGGATCAGCTGGTAAAGGCACTTGCCTCCAAACCTGAAAACCTGAGTTTGATCCCTAGGGCACACACGATAGAAAGAGAAAATTGATACCCACAAGTTATCCTCTAACCTCCACACATGCACCATGGCAGAAGGGCCCATATGCATACAAATAAACTAATAGATAAACAGACATAAACAAAAGATAATGTAGTTTTTAATTAACTCCATTTTTAAAAATCACTTTTATTTTTTTAACCAAATATGAACTAAAGGTGAAAGGCAAGATCCCAGTTCGTATCCCTTCTGCCATGGGTGTTTCAGAGGGCACTGTTTCCATCAGACTCCAGACCTGGGCCAGTGGTCTGTCTTTCACCACAGAGGACAGATCCAGAACCAGCCACACCAATCCCTAGCCATCATCCTTTTCCAGTACCAATTCTGCTCGTCAACACTTCAGGAGAACACAGCAGAGACAGGTATTTGCTGATAATTTTCAATATATCATCCAAGCCAATTAAAGTCCCTTATTCAAACTTATCAGAATGGTAAATCCTAATGATAGTGGCCTTTTCTGTGGGCAGAGAAACAATGTCTTCTTTCTCTAGACGATGTCATTCCAGATTAATCATCAGGGACTGGAAGAGCTAGAGAGCTTCTGTTTTGTTTCTGGCCAATGAATTAACTGAAGAAGGGGGTATATACGAGACCCCACCATGCAGGACCTTACGTTCCATATCTTGATTATAATCACACTAATTTGTATTTGTTGATTTTTAAAGCAAAGATTCATATTTACAACTGAAATGCGAAGAGAGCATGTACAGGCCCTCACTTAAACATCATCTCTTGAATATAAAGACTCATGATACATAAGTATGGGGTTTCGCTGAAAATAGTCTGAATGTCTGTTTCTGTTATACTTTATTTGCCTAACAGAATAGTTTTTAAACTTGGGCCAAATCATCTATCGTGTATCTTTTAGACAGGAGATGGCTTACCTCTTAATTTGCAAGTATCTACTTCAATTTGTATTAATAACTGAAGTTCCTAAAGGGTTGTTATTTTTTAGATGTAAAATTAAAACAAGATAAATGAGGTAATTCTTCTAAATGCACTTTTTAAAACCCAATGCATATCTGATTTATGAAAAACAAGGTGATAAAAGCCATTATTACAATTTACTTTTTAATTGAGAAAGCTGAGCATAATGGGTGTTTAAATCATACCTTCCAACCACTATTGTGTCAAATCAATCTAAGAGTAAAGGACTCTAACTGTGTCTTAGATATCTACTCAGTGTATTCCCTGGAGCATTGGAAGGCTGTGCCCAACAGGTACCCAGGGTCAGCTTTTTAGGATGAAGGCCCAAGCCCTTCTATGTCCACATGTCTTTTGTTGGCATCTGTCTTCAAAACAAGCGTCCACGGAAGGTTCAAACTGCTGGCTAAAACATTCATTTACAAAGATTTCATTGTGAAGAGTCTTGCTGTCTATTGGGAGAGCTCCTATCACGTCTGTGTTTAGATCAAGGTAGCACTCATGCTAAGAACCCCCAACTTGTGGCCAAAAGAATCCAAAAGGGAGAGAAATGGGTTCCTGAGTTCCAACATAGGGGTGATGGTGTGGGGCTCTGGACAACTCAGGAAATCTTGATCCCCGTCTCCTGCCTCTCTTGATTTCCCTCCTTCCTTAGTCAGCCCTTTCCCCTCACAGAGGTAATTCCAAAGCACAAAACAGAAGTTGGTCTCCTCACCCACCCGTACCTGTCCCACCTGGCTTAATGAATCAGGTACTGGAGCAAAGAGAGCACAGGCATTGATTCCTGATTGATGTGGGTACAACCTTGGTTTGTGCCATTTCTACTGACCTTAGGTCATTCATCTGGCTTCTCTGGGCTTCAGGGTCTTAATCTTGAAACTGGTGAGCGCGCTTGTGGTCATGACTGTAAACTGTGCAGGTAAAGATACTAGCACAGTAACTGATTGAAATATGAGCACCAATAAAGGCCGTGTTCACTCCGGTATTAGCGCATTACTCAATTCCAAACCCTCTATAGGGCTGAAAAGTGACTACTGCATGGGCTGGATTCTAGACTACTCCACCACGAAATGTGTCCCACTGAGGAGCGGGTAGAAGTCTCCCAAGTTTTGACCGAATTGCACTAGAACAGACCTCATTTTTCTAAGGTACCCACCTCTCCAACTCTACAAGGCAGCCACTCCCACCCCAGGCCACCACTCAGTTTAGGCACTTCCATGAGGAACAGCACACCTGCTCCAATGTTAACCCTGCCTCTCCCACCTGGCTGCTGGTAGCACTGGGAACCTAAATCCTAGACGCCCTGTGGAAGCCAAGAAGGAGAGGCTGCCAACCCAAGGTACCACGGGGCAGTCAACCGTGATAGCATGCCTCTAAATTACCCCCTGTTCACTTCACTGGGGAAGTAACATTTGTTTTTATTTTCCAGGACAGACAGTCAATCACTCGTATGTGACAGAAATAAAGATAAATACCACCCGTTGAACTTTAAATCAAAATGCTAATCCCAGGCTGACTTCTCTGTCAAGGTCTGACACTGAAATAATTCAGCACACTTTGATTATGCCTGAAATTAATGCTCTGGTGGAGATTATGTCTATTAATCACAGATTTTGATAGGACAGTTGCACAGATTCCTCTACTAGGGATGGCCAGTGAAGCTGTGATGGCCAAGAGAACTGTGCCTGGGTGTCCTCAACTCACACATCACAAGGCAATCTCCAATTAAGGTCTGAAATGACTACCTGGTGCTTCTGTGGTGACAAGGCTCACAGTGTCACTCCTGAGCAGCATTTATGGGGTGACATGTTCTGAATACCAGAAAAAGGCGAAGCATTTTCACCATGTCTCTATGGAGGTTCAAGCAAGAAGAAGTTGAGCTGGCCAACATGAGGTGCCAGAGAATGACCCACAGGGATGACACTTCAGGTCCAAACAACCAATGGTCACATTCCAAAAGGTCACTGGGAGTCAAGAGTTTGTTTCCTATGACAAGGAGTGGAGGTGGTGTGGTCCTTTGCTTTGGAGATTTACTGGAGGGGCCAGACTGAAAAAGCAAATATGGATTCCATCTGTACAAGACTTTACTCTACCTCCCCCATCTGCCCTTTTATGCAGCAAAAGACTTTGCCCTCCTTACCAAGGTCTATCCAAGGCATCTGAGACGTGCCTGCACAAAGCAAACGAAGAGCACCGTTGCCATTGAACTTTTTTTCTGGAGACTTTAGTAAGGCCTCTAGAATAGACCTTCCCATCCTATGCCCCTGGAATAATCAATCCAGCAGCCTTTCATTCAGCCTTCTTCCCCATCTTTGTGACTGTTAAGATGTGGATGTAGTCTGTCTCTGTTGAAATGCAACCCAACGTAACATTACCGAGAGGTGAGAACTTTATAAGCCAATCAGGCCAAGAGAGTCCCTCCATCATAAAGCAACTAATATAGTCCCCAAGAAACTGAGTTAATTATCACAAGATTGGGTTGTTATAAAGAGAATTGGCTCCTTGGTTCCCTCTCCCCTCCAGATGTTCACATTGAGCTTCTACAGTGAGATCTTCAGCTACAAGCAAAACTGATACCAATATCACGCTCTCAATCCTCAACAAAAGCCTCTTTGTAAATTTCCCAACCTCAGCTATTTTTATAAAGTAGCAAAAAACCAGTCTGAGATAGCAGCCTTCTGACCACCACCCACAAAGTGCCAATGATACTTTCTTTTTGTTGTTGTTGATGATGGTGGTGGTGGTATCTGTTAGATGTACATATATAGTGTATACATCTGGGCACATGTGCATATGTGTTCACATGTGTGTGAAGGACAGATGTCAGTGTCGGGAGTATCTTTCCTCAATCACTCTCCATCTTTATTTTTTGAGACAGGGGTTCTCACTGAGCCAGAAGCTCTCTGATAGAGCTAGGTTGGCTGACCAATGAACTTCAAAGATTTACCTGTCTCAGCTGGGCATTGGTGGCTCATGCCTTTAATCCCAGCACTTGGGAGGCAGAGGCAGGCAGATCTCTGTGAGTTTGAGGCCAGCCTGGTCTTCAGAGCTAGTTCCAGGACAGATTCCAAAGCAATACTGAGAAGCCCTGTCTCGAAAAACAAAACAAACAAAAAACCCCACAAAGATCTGTCTCTTCCTGGTACTGGGATTAGAGATGGACTCTGCCACGCCCAGATTTTATGTAAATTCTGAGGATCTAAACACAAGTCCTCATACCTGTATTCCAGGATTTTTTGTCGCTGAACCATCTCCCTGAAGACTAAAACTCTTCAGTGGACTAAAAGTTGAGAGCCCACACTTCTTACAGTGCTTTCCTGCCCTGTCCCACCAGACCCACGTCCTTTAGAACACACAGTGCCTTAGCAAAAGAGTAGTTAACAGAGATTCAGCACAAGAGTCAACCCTCCACTCTTTTGTTAGGCATGCATCTTAGGTCCTAAACCAATGGTTCTCAACCTATAGGTCACAACCCCTTTGAGGCCAAAGGATTCTTTTATAGGGGTCATCTAAGACCATCAGAAAAACACAGATATTTACATTACAATTCACAACAGTAGGAAAATTCCAGTTGTGGAGTAGCAACAAAAATAATGTTATGGTTGGGGGTCACCACAACATGAGGAACTGTATTAAAGGGTCAAAGCATTAGGAAGGTTGAGCACTGCTGCTCTAGACCCCCCCCCCCTTTTCTCTTGTTAAATCCCTCCTTGTACTTCAACACTCAACTTCCTAGGCAGCTGCTCAAGAGACACTGGGCTCCTTAGTTGGACCCCACAGTATTCTGCCTCCTTCTATCCTTTTACATGAAGCAGTCACCACCCAATCTTTCCCTCTGTCCAACTCTCCCATAAGAATGAACTTGGTTTAGCCTGAAATAGTGCTTCGTGCATCTTAGTCCCAGCACAATCTTTGGACATATTAGGTGTTCAATGAAAGTTTACTGCCCTGAACCAATCATGCCGTAAAAATCTAACCATCCTTTAGTGCACTGTTTCCATGGGGAAAATGTGTTCCAAGTTCTTCTAGCCTATTGGAAGCACATCTCACCTGAATCATTGTCACAATGACATGAATGTCAGATCATCTAACATGTTCCCACTGAACTGGAGGACCTGCAGGGTCACAGGTCAATGTAAGGGCCCTGGCAGTTCAAGAAAGTGGATTCCAGGTAGATTTGCCTCTGCTCACTCATGGGAGTGGGGGATGAGAGTCCAATAAGAACACAAGATGGCTCATGGTATTTAGCTAAGGATGAACCACAAAACTGGGATTCAAGCCTCAGGGTTGGGGTGGAGGCTAGGCATCAGTGTAAGTAATACCACAGTTCCTGTGTGGCTAAGCAACAAATCACAGTAGTGACTCTCAGATGGCTGCAGCTGGAACATAGAAGAGGGTCACTTTTGAGCAAGTCTCAGTGGAGTGTCATGATGAGAGATGAAGGCTTGGGGATTGCATTGTTTCAAGATCTATCCCAGCCTTTTTTGTAGTTCTGCCCTGAGCCTAGCTTTGGCCTCTTGGACATTTAGTTGGTCTCGCCTTTGCCTTGGTTCAGTTCTGATGAAAGTCTCTGCAACAAACCCAACCTTATCTTGCATATTACTGTTGGAGCATGAGGTTCAGCAAAGCAACAAACATGAAACCCAGTTGCAATTAAGTTCCTAATAAACAATACATAATATTTGTAGTATAAGTCTGTGCTGAACAGCACATGCAGTTAGTCAGAGCATGCCCTGGGCAGCATTTTGGACATACTTTAGAATTGCTTCTTCTCTGCAACTCAGGTTTAATTGGGTAACCTATCTTTTATCTGGCAACTCTATCTTGTGAAGACTCTTACCAATGCTGCTCTCATAAGATATTAGAATGTTCAGATAATTTCTAAAAACCTCGGTTGATATGTTTTCGGATTAATAGCCCCAATTTCTCTCAGGCAAATCAGTAGCACTCAAGCAAGTCAGCTCTCCCTTCATAGCCTGGACCAAGAAAGAATACAGAATCTCTTCTTTGGGAAATCAGAAAAAAACACCTCAGAAGCATCTCTCTGCCATCAGGGAGGAACAACAGTTAAATGTCATGAAGTCAGGGAAAGCTCCGGGCCACACAATGCTCTGGTGACAGAGGAAGTTGATGTTTTCCATTTATAGAAAAGTGACGCTTGGGAAAACAAGAAGCTCAAGTGTCAATGCAATGGTCAAGAGTCTTTAAGGAAGTATGGGCAACCAAAGCTGAGGCAGAGGCACGAGGGCCATCCCTGGATGAAAACAAGCTTCTGATGCTCGTTTTCTTTCAGTCAAATGGGGGACAAAGAACTTGAGCAAGTTTGTGGTCTTGGGGAAAGGAAGCTAGAGAAAGCAGGGATGAGAAAGTGTAGGAGGCATAAACCCCAAGTCCACCCAACTACGCGGTCAAGGAGCTGGCCTACAAACAGTGGGATCAAGGTCCAGCTGCCCTCTAGTCACCCGAGTCAGCTCATAGGAAGTGCTGAGAGACCCCTGCCAGTGTTCTCGGAGTCCTGGGAGCCACATGCCTCAGGAGGATAGTGGATTCTAATGACACCACTGAGGGGGGCACAAGTTCCCACAATTATAAAAAGCCACTGTCTTCTTCAAGGGAGAGGAAGGGGCAATGAAAGTGAGATGAGAATCGTTATTCTGAAGGACTTACCGCCTTCCCCCACCACCCCCTCACTCGCGCAGAGCATATACTCTGGCTTCACCTGGCCTATAACACTTGTTCCAACCATGAAACCCTCATTCTTTATGGGGAAGGGGAATCGAAGGAAGGTTTTGGTCGCTTAGTGGGAAAGACCCTTCAGAGTCCTGTGGCCCACCAGACAACTGCTCAGAGGGAAGGGATGTGTTTGGGGCCCAAAGTCAGGTAAGGAAGAGACCTAAGGATGCTCATCCCTGCTGAGGGCGCTCAGAACTCTTTCTTACACATTTCCTTCTTGGGAAAGGATCATAGGTGCACCCAATCAGAAAAGCACATTGCCTGTTCTAGTGACTTCAGCCAGCTTACTCTTAGCCCACCCATCACTTCGCTGGGCTGTGACTCCTATCCCACTCCAGACTGGTCGAACTCCCGCATAATCTTCCATAAAGCTGCCCCTTCCTTGGGACAATATGCACTTATGTAGATAAAAATTTAAATCAGGAGCTTAGAATGTGCCAAAGTTGGTCAGGAGCTTGGCTAGCATGTGCAAAGGCTCTGGGTTCAATACCCAGCACTGAATAAGCAGAGTAAGTTGGTCCACACTTGTGGTCCAGCACTTAGGAGGCAGAAACTGGGTGGGGGGGTCAGAACAAAAGCTCAAGATCATCCTTGACTACATATCAAGTTCAAAGCCAAGATGGAATACGTGAAGCCCTGTCTCAAAAACAAATAAATAAATTCCCTCAATAATACTTTTAAAAGAGGAGAGAGGTTTGGAAAAATATCCTTTTACGGTAAAAGGGAAGAGTAGAAAAATTAGAAAAGCTGTGACGTTGTCTATACTGGACAGGAAACTGCAATAATACTGTGTCCATGTTCAGGAGGCAGAGCACATTTCTTGTGAGGCTGGTGACAATCTGCTCTGGGTCGCACTCTCCTTGTTTCTGGTGGTTTTCTGGCAACCCATGGTGTATCTTGGCAGAGAAACACATGACCCAGATCTCTGCCTTCTTGCCCACATGCTATTTTCCTAGAGCATGTGCCTATGCCATTTTCAGAAGAATGCCAGTGGTCTTGGATTGAGGGCCCACCCTATTCTGATATGACCTCACCTTTTCTTCACCAACCGCACACACAGGGACTCTGTTTCTAAACAGGGCCACGCGCTGAGGATCCCAATGTAAGGACTTTCAACTCTTTGCTTAGGGGCCACAATTCAGCTCCCAACAAGTGTATAATGCAGTTCTTTGTAATTTCCATAAGTCCTGTAAGCCTAAACTTACTTCTAATTTAAGTAAGTTTATTTTGTAAAGATGATAACATGAAAGTTCAAGAAGGATAGAGGGAAGAGCATTGTTGAAAAGGGGTGTGGGCCCTTCTTAGAATTCTAGAGGTCCTCCTGCAAGCATCTTTTGGTAGATGGGGTGACCTTCCCCAAGTGCTCATGCCTCCAGTATAGCATCCCCAACCCAGTGTTGTGCCCATGACTCCAGCACAGAGCCCCAACCCAATGTCATGCTCATATCTCCAGTACAAACAGAGCCCCCAGTCCCAGGCTGCTATTCCCAAGGGGCATCCCTTGGAGGGAAGATATGCATGACCTTGCTTGAGAATATGAACATTTTCCCTTCTCAGACAAGCTCATAGCAGGCCGTACTTGCCCAGCATCTCAATAGATGCTCGCGGTAGTTAATTAGAAGAATGTTGCTAAACAAAGACAGCTAAATAATTGTGTGTTTCATAGAATTTTATTTCTTAACTAGTATCTCTTAAAAATAGCACACTCCATATGAGAGTTTTCCTTTTATTCAAATCATGTTAGAGAAATTGTGTGTTTCAACAGTGGCTCTTCCACTTACAGGAAGGAGGGGCCATGGGGGTTAGCAGATGCTCCCCCCAAAGAGGGCAGACAGGAGGCCCCACCAGCCCTGGCTCCACACACTTCTGACTTCTCTGAAGCCTCCAGGGTATGACCCTGAGAACACGGTAATATTGGTGGCAACTTCCTAGCTAGAAATTTTCTATATTTGGAACATATCAGCAAGGTATTCCACGTGTCATGTCCAGATACAGTACCCATATGGGTCCAGAACTATGCTGAACACTCTCCAACAACACTACCAGACCTCTTCCATAGCCCTCTACCTCCTTTGGGCTAGAGAGAACTTTTTATCCCCCACATCTTTCATGGAGTAATTGTCCATGCAGTCTGGACCACCACAGAAAGGAGAAAAAGCAGAGGACAGGATGCCAGGTCATGTCTGCTGCTGGCCACACCCCTAACCCATATAAATCTTAGGCTGCTCTCTCACTCCAGACCTGTCAAGTGACTAAATTGAGCCAGACACTGGAAACTAACACAGATTTTTAAGAACAGCAGCCCAAACCAGAAACTAGGATGATCTAGAATGGTTCTAGTGAACCAAGAAGAGAACAAGCAGACATTCCAGCCTAAAATGCTCCAATTGCTTTATTCCTGCTTGGGCAACTGTGAGGGCCCATTGCCATCTCATTATGGCACTGTATGCATACTCATCATGGGTCTATTAAGACCCCAGGATCTTTTTTGTTCCCTCTCATTTGTGGTTGGTTTTATCTCCTTTGCTGCAATTATTTTCACTGACCCTTCACCAGAATCCCCACATGCCTCCAAAATGTGATCGTCACATTTATTCCAACTTGAGCATAAGCCCTTTTTCTGGGAGTTGTCCTGTGTGCCAGGCCGATGCTTTTTCTCGATGGGGGAAACCACAGAAGGGAAGACGGGAATCTGTTCCGTGGGACCTTGAGGAAGACAGGCTTTCTTCTTGATCCCCTGGGTGCTGACACAGATCAGAGGGTAGGAGAAAAGATTCAGATGGAAGGTGTGAACAATAAGCATGGGGGAAAGAAACACAATCAGAGCGATGCCATGCCAGGACAGAGGGGCAGTCAATGTGAGAATGGATCCTAGGCAGGGTACAGATGAAGGGCTGTGAAAACAGTTGCTTACTCCTGGCCAGAACCCACATAGCCTTACTACCCTAACCGTCCTTGGGGTCTGTCTTTCCTATTTCATTCACCTTTTCCCACTGTTAGTCTCTGTCTTTTGAGACACATAATCTGAGCTTCCCAGGGAGAAGAAATGTAGATCAATCAGTGAGCCTCTAAGCATGGTGATGAGGCGTTCAAGTGGGCTGGGGACCAATCGGAATGACCTTCAGGACTGCTGGAAACCACCAGTGAATGTCCTTGTTTCCACTGTAGTTGAATCAAAGGTCTTGCTGGACCAATGTAGACAAAATGCTACTCAGGAGGTAAGGCTGAAAGTCCAAGTAACTGAACCCTAATAGCATCCTGACACCAGCCATGTATGGACTCAGCATCATGCTATGTTCACACATGTGTGTCAGTTTTGTTTATCATCACTCAAAGTCGAAGCCTTCTCAAGTTAGAGAAGAAAACACACTCGATGAGATGGTCCCAACCTCTGGCTCACCTACAAAACAGCAATGTGAACGTGATGAAGCCACTTATCTTCCACGAGCCTCCATTTCCTCACCTATGAAATGTACATAAGATTTCCTGAGCTGAAGTTTATGGGTGCTCAGGCCCTTTCAACCCTGGCAGGATCTGCCGCATGGGACTGGATGCAGTGGGAAACGGAAGGATCCCAAGCAGAGAATTCACACCAAAGAGCATGGTCCAGACCCTACACGGGCTGGACAGGGCATAGAGCTCTGCCCAGGGACCCACTGCAGTGAGAACTCCAGATGGAAGAGGAGACACATTTATGGGCCCAGCGTCAGAAGAGTAGAACTGAAGACTTTTACACCAGAGACTGCTGTGGGCACAGAGAGGGGAGCGAAAGGGAAGTCACTTATACCTCGTGGCCTTTTGTTTCTGCCACACAAATGAATGACCCAACCTTCTCCCTCCAGGAATGGGAGGAGAATAACTCTGGGTTCTGTGAGCTACTTTGTACTCCCAGTGGGAAAGCGGCTGTATAGCTCTAAGGGGGTGATTAATTTTTATCTCTCTAAATGCCTCAGTATCATTTGCCAAAAATGATGATTTATTATTTAGACAACCTTTATATTTCCAAGGGGTTTTAACATCATTTATAGTGAATGAAATAAAACTGATGAGGACTTTGAAAACTAGGCATGGGGAAGAGACGTGCAAGAACCTGGAGTTATTTATCTACAAGCAGAGAAGGCAGATGAAGGACACAGCAGGAGCCATCCATTATATGCAGAGCAGCACTACAGAAGGGCCATCCATCCTCCATACAATTAGGGGAGGAGGAAATGGGATAGGCTTCTGGGGGGAGGGGGCGGGGAAATGTTTTCTTCAGTGGTGTAGCTAGCCACTGGTAAGTTTTCTGTGCCCCTGCTAAGTGACCCTAATTAAACTCATCGCTTCATTAAAAGGAAAAAAAAAAACCCATAAAAGTAGAAATGGAATTCATTGGGAAAAGGAAAGAAATCAGTACGAATGAGAAGATAATGGGGTGAATATGAACAAAACACACAGTGCGCGCGTGCGTGCGTGCGTGCGTGCGTGCGTGCGTGCGTGCGTGTGTGTGTGTGTGTGTGTGTGTGTGTGTGTGTGTGTGTGTGACAGATAATGGAATTACATATAACCTATTGTTATATGTAATTAGCATGTGCTAAGAAAACATTTCTTTACGTAATGGGATGGATGACATTTCAACTAGGCCGATGTAGTCTGGACATGTGGCAGTGTCAGAAAGCTTTGCTTGAACAGATATTGGTTCTTAGCCCATGGAAAAGCTGATTTCGCCTTTTACAAACAGGTAGTTGAAGAATCGCATCTTCAGGAATAAAAGAGGATGACTAAGGGGCAAGCATGGTCTTTCAGAAGGAAAGGCATACTAATAGAGCACACATCCCCTACCATGAGCCAAGCCACCAAGGAGTTGGAGACTGGAGTGTATCACTGTGCAGAGAAAGCAGATATGGGACTTGTGAGTGGAGGGGAAAACTGGCCAGACCCAGTCCCTCCACAAAAAACAAAACAAAAAAAAAAAAAAAAAAACAACTTAGGTCTCTAGATCATGTTGCATCTGGAATGTGGAGAAGCACTTGATGGGATGACGGACCATATGGAGATCTTGGGCCAGGACAAGTACAAATCAATGGATTCATAGCTGGCAGAATTGTGGTACCCAAAGAGGGACCACCACAAGCAGCATCTCCCATGGGATATTACAGGTTCTGCCTTCTTTGGCATCCTTATCAAGGCTTAAATAAAACCATGAAAGCAATGCTTATTTAATCTCAACAACTAGAATGCTTGGCCAAAACCAACCAGCTGAAATGAACAGTTTTGTACACTTGGGTTCAAAGCCATCCCATCAGAGCAACAGTAGATCCGTGGACTGGCAATGCTACTGCCAGACCTCACACCAAAACCCAAGAGTCTGGGCACAATAGACACACATCCCAGTGTCACCAGCCTGCCTTCATTTGAGACAGACTCCCAACAGGAAGACCTGCCCCGGTCATCTCTTCCTGGTCATGGTGGCCCTCAGTCATATGCTGGAACTCTGGCTGCCAATGCTGTACCTGTCTAGTCTTGTTTTATATGACAAATTCAATTGTTTGTATAACCTTTGTTTATTGAGTGTAACAAATTGCCCTCAAATCTTAGTGGTCTGGGGCAATGTTTTATTATCTCTGAAAATTCTGCAGGTTAGATAGACTCAGCTGTGTGGTTCTCTCATGGGCAACCGAGGTGGCAGGCAGTCAGATGTTGGCAAGGTCTGTGGTTATCTGAAGCCTTCACTAAGCTCAGTGCCAACATGGCTCACTCACATGGCTGGCAATGACTGGACTTCCAACTAGGATCTCACCTGGGGCTGTCAAATGAAGCCTCCACAGCAGGCACTCCATGTGGCACGGACAGTCACAGGTTCCCAGATCATGCTCAAAGCCAGAGTCTCCGGAGAGGAAAGCGGAAACCATACGGTGGACATGTCCTGACTTTAGAATTCCCAGAACATCAATGTCCTTGCCACATGTCACCCATCAGGCCAGTAATCGGGACAGTCCAGTTGCAAAGGGGAGAAAATTGGACTGCCCTCCAGCTGGGTCAAACTACAGAGAGCATGCTGAATATGCTGAACGGGAGTGTGGCTTCCTCAAGGGCTCTGACAGACCACACATTTAACAATGTGGAACTATGATGAGAAGATTCCAACCAGCAAGAGCACCACCATCAGTGTGCCCTGCAGGGTGTCCCCCTCCCCCAGCAACGCTAGCCCTACATCTTATAAATTCTTTGTACAGCAAATGCCACCATTTCCCCCATCCACCTTCTTCCCTACACTCTCTTTCCAGGAACTCACTCCCACATCTCCCAGAACTTGACTCTCACCTGGCCCGGCCCCTTTCTCATCCCCATTTTGCAATTCACGTCAACAGGAATTAACAGCCTCACCGTACTGGACACACAGGAAGCCACCCAGCACTTAGTCACTTGTAAAAGCCAGGACTTAAAATGGTAGAAGTGTGAACCTTTCTATAAATATTCAGAGAAAACTCCCAGGGAAATCACATTTGTTTTTATTATTTTGTAAGCCTGCAAAGAGCAGTCAGTTGCTCACAAAGCCCATTGTTCCAGATGGCACTGAGCTTTCCTCCGAGGCCTGGTGGGCAGTGAGCAGTTAACTGCTGGCCTCCAGCATCTAATAGATCACATTTTAAAGCCTCCCACCTTGGTCCCCCATGACTCTCCTTCTTGTTACTCTGTCACCTCAGCCATCTCTTCATAGTGTCATAGCCTTTTGCCATGAACATGGATGCAATCACAGATACCTGACTTTGGGCAGTAACAGTCTTTGTATTAACGTTTCCTGAGAGGACTTCAGTATGAGTCCTCATCTGTCATACCAGTTTCCTGAGTATCTATCGAGTTCTCTCTCATAAAATGTCTCGTGGGAATAATAGAAAGAATCCTGACTGGGGCCAGAAGAGTTGTCCAAGCTGGGCCTTTGTCTTCCCATTTGTAAAATGGAGATGATGATGTTTAGCTTTTAATGTTCTAGTGAGGGGCCCACAAGTATTTCCTCTGCTGCAGAACCCAAGACAAGACCCATGCTCAATAGGCAGGCCTCCTTTCTCCTGGACTTCCAGAACCTGGTCCATTCCAGTAAATAGGAAACTCCAGAGGCCTTTAGGGATGGTAACCAGAGCTGGAAATCTGGGCTAGTGAGAGGATCTTCATGGCATCAGCTCTGCCATTGCACAATGATGTCCTCTTCTCTCCCCATCTTTTTCTGTCATCATCTTCCGCTTCTGGGATCTGCCAGGCAGCTCTACCTAGGGAGGGCTTGTCTCTGAACTGACTCCTTCCCATAAAGAGATGAGTAGACCTTTGCTGCAATCCAAGCACTCTTCAAAACAGCTCTTGATCCAAAGCAATTGTTCGAGAAGCTACAGGTGCAGGGGACAGTGGGGAAAGGGGTAACCTCAGTGCTTGGGGAAGGAATGTAGAAGGTGCATGGTCCTAGTTTGGTTGACTGTGGCTGCTTCCCTGGAGCCTAGATCTGAGGCAAGGGTGCAGGTGTTGCTGGGTAATCAAGATTATGACCCTGCAGGACTCTTGTTCTGTCCATCTACAGCAACCACCTGCTACTGGAACTCCCATGGACCACCCCAGGGCTTCTGAGAAACACACAAACCTCCTACGAGGTAGCAGAGCATAAATTTCTTAAGAGCAAAAGCAGGCTATTTTAAAAATAGAAAGGTCTCCAATGTAACTTAGATGTGTGTCTCTGCTGAATGAGGCAGGATGGAAACAGAAAGCACTTTGGTGAGAGCAAGGCTCTCTGAGGAGAGGCTGGAGTGGTCCTGCTCACAAATGGCATAAGATTATATTCTACCACTTTAAATGTCACATTGAATAAAATCACAGGCATTCCTGGAAAGCATGTATGCAACTTCCTGGCCTTAGGGAGTAAACTCCTTTGCAAAGGAAATAAAAGAAAGAAGAGTATGTACATATTGCTTAGTGCCCACCACCACTCCACACAACCCCATCAACTTAGCTCACCACACCAATAGTCAACCATGGAGACTGGAAGAGACCAGGGACCCATGTGTCCTGGGTGTGTGGCATCTGTCCGACGTCTGGACCTTCTGTGTTGAGTCACTCCTCATGCATAGCAACACAGAGAGTAGCCCAGAGTCTACAGGGTACTGACATGGTTTACAGGGACTCATGCTGAGTTACCATTCCCTCATAGTAACACAGAGGTAACCTGCAGCCTACAGTGTGGTGACACTCTAGATGAGGAACAAGCCATGAAGGCTGTTCAGGAAGGTGAACTCAGAGTGGTGTTTGCTTCCTGAGCAGACTTTGTACCCAAGACAAATCCTCAACTCTGAGAAGAAGACAGAGAGTTTAAGGGGGTCCTCTACCTCACTCCCATCATCCTCTATTTCCATGGCCATCTCCGTTCCACAGTTAGCCGACATTATGGACACAGCAGTCCAGGAACCACCTCTGTTGCTGACCCATTTGTTGTGTAGGCCTAAGCACTGCCTTCCCCCACTTGTTTTTGTCCACAATTGTACCAAACTCAAGTTAGAAAAAGGATAATTGAGAAAGACTGGGTCCAGGTTGGTAGCAAACAGTTGTCCCAGACTCCTAGTGTCACCACTCCCAGGCACACTGACATTAGCCTGGGAACTTTTCCCACCCAGGAATTCCCAGAGAACAGGACACTGTCACCTGCGAACATTGAAACCAGACTTACACAGAAGTAACCCTCCTTCACACAGGAGATCACTTCCTTATTCTCTGCAGATCTCTAACCTGCTAGATAAGGACAATGCACAGAAACCACCTCCCAACCCTGGTTCCCAGGCCTTCAGAAGCAGCCTGGACTGCACCTCCAGCCCTCAGGAGTTCCTCCAACCCACTCTGAGGACCTCGAGCCTTCTCTTGCCTGTCATCCCAGAAGTCTATACCCATCACAGTAAACCTTCCAAGAAACACATAAGTAACCCCACAGTCTCTCAGAAGCAGCCTGCTCAATACAAACTCCCTCTTTCATGAAGCCATCTGATGTCTGTGTTGTTATGCAGAAGTGGGAACAGAGGGTAAATATTCTGAGTCAGGAGGAAGTTCAGAACTTTTCAGGAAAAGAGGAAGCCACTGAGGCTGATGAGGACGTACTGCAGGCATCTCTGACAAACATAAATAAATCAACCAGGGCAGTCGAGAACTTGCTGTTGAAGAGTCTCTGGCCACTAGTTTTTCTGGTTGCTTGACTTTGGGTGGAATCATCTGGATATATTTTGCCTGTGACTGAGGTCTCAGCTCCCACCCCTGAATTATAACCTCTAAGCATATCCTGCCCTATTCTTTGCATAAAAGCAGTCAGCTTCTGGTCCAGAGGGACAGTCTTTAAATGCTGGGAGGTAAGGAAGAAGAAGGAGGGAGGGAAGAAGGGAAGATAGAGGACCTGAGATTAACCTTCCCAGAGGAGGCAGCCGGCATTCTGTCCAACATGAGAAGCAATGGACAGAAGGACTGACGGTCACAGCAGTCATCAGGCGTAGAAACTGAGGCAGGAACGGAATGCCAAGCATCCTGCATGAGGCCGGCAGGAGACCCACACTCAGGTCTGTCTGAACCCACAGTCTGCCAATGTGTGTTCTACCCAGTGAGGAAGCAGGACAGGAACAGAGCCAGGAACACAGGCTATGACTCTGTCACTTACCTTCGACACTTACATACAACCTTCCTGGGACTCAGTTTCCACCCCCCATGTGGGCTGGTGAGTGGATGTCACACCGCAACAACAGGTCACAGTGGCAGGCTGTATCGTTCATTGTACTACCCTGCTGATTTTTTTTTTTTTTACTTTGGGAAATATTCATAATAAATTGGGAAACAGCAAAATGTCCTGAGGTCAAAGCTGATATATGACCCCATCAAAAAAGGGAAAGGAAAAAAAAAGGTCCCTGGCATCAAAATAGCAGAATAAAAATAGCTACATCAAACAGCTGTGCCAACCTTCTCGTGTCAGGGGAATATAAATTGGTTTAGCCTTTTTGGAGGGCAGCTGGCAACATCCATCAGACTTTTAAACAAGCCAAGTTTTTCCTTAAACTTTCTGTTTTAAAACGATATTGATCACCCAGAAAAGTTATAAGACTCAATCTCCCAAATACCTTCTACCCCGATTCCACCAACTTTCAACATTTATTTTACATGCTTGTCCATTTTTCCTCCCCCCCACACATACTTTAACAAATACAATATATCACAACATATATGTGTTGTGTATATTACACACGCATTTGCTTTCCTTGATGACTCCTCCAAGACCTGGTTGAGTACATCATGGTATTTGGCTGACTAATTCTAGAATATTGCTTTCTTAAGAAAAAGGATATTCTCCCATTTGACCACAATGTCATTATCAAATTTAGGAAATTGAATTTTTGTTGTAATTATTTCATCTAATTAGATACTCTATTTTAATTTTAGAAGCTCAGATTCCAAATCTGTCAATTGCCCAATGTGCACTAGAATAAATTTTTCCTACCTTAAGATTACATTATTTGTAATATATTACAGTCACTTGTCATATGTCTTTGGTTTTCTTTAATCTGAAGACATTTCTTTAAAATAATAATAATAATATCTTCAAAAGTCTGACCTGAGTTGACTACATTGTTAAAAGCATTTCTCTGGTCTTTGCCCTGGAGCATCTGAGCACCTGGAATTTCAGTAGTTATGAGATGGGAGGAGCTTGAATCTGAATTTCTAACACACTCCCAAGGGAACACCACACCCTATTTTCCCAGCACATACTTATGGGTTGGCCAAGGAAAGATTTCGTTCAAAGCTGACCTGGACCCTTACAAAAAGCCTCTTGCTTTCCTTTAGATGAGGCCTATAGGCCATGGTGTCTGGAAGTCAGAATGCATAAAGCATGCTAAGCTGTACCTCACAGGAATACCTCTCAGATTCTCCACACAAGTGCAAGACAGAGGAGTTGTCACTGGCGGGGGGCTTCTAGGCCACTGACTCCACCTCAGACAGCAAAGCCCTTAAAGAAGGAAGTCTCTGCACTCTGCCTCTTCTATTAGCACAAACCCACTGTCTCCCTCAAACATCCGACATAACTAAGTACCAGGTCTTACCACCAGGATCTCGCTTGAACCATTGCAGTTCCAGGCAGCTGCCACTTCCCTGTGCCACTGTCCCTGCTCTCCTCTCATCCATAGGCTTCCCCTCACAAGAGGTCCCTTCAACAGTAGGTCCCTGATGTGGCATCGCAGGTCTTTCACACTCAGTCACATCAGTTTAATATCCATAACCAGTTCTCCAAAGTCCCTCACTGCCCCTGTTTTTTGACTGCTGTGTCCCCTGTTCTATCACCATAGAAACACTAGCATCAGCCTTTCCCTGTGTGGTCCTGGGCAGTGTGGCAGTGACCGAATTAGCCCACCCATTTTACCAGACATCTGCCTATGCCAAGTCCCAGGCTTGATTTTGGAGGACTCAAAAAATAGCAGGCACTGGGGTCTAGGCAGATGGCTCAGCAGTTAAAGTCTTGCCAGGTAAACAAGACGACCAGAGTTCAGATTCCCAGAACCAGTGTAAATGCCAAGTGGGCATGGCAGCTAGCCCACATGTTCCAGTCTTAGCGGGAGGAGAATGGATTCCTGTAACAAACTGTCTTGTGAGGTTAAGAGTTACCAGCAAGGTCTGGGTTCAACCGGGAGACCCTGTTCTCAGTGAATAAGGTGGAAAGTAATCAAGACTCTAGATTAGCCTCCCCCACCCCATGAGACTGTATGATACACATAAGAAAATAAGAAAGCAAAAATTAAAACATAAATTTCAGACAGCAGAGGCTTCTGTAAGGCTTAGAGCAGGGTGTGATGCCACAGCCTCAGGCACATATTTGTGGAGGCCCATAAAAGTGGCTCCATTCCATCTTGACTTAAGGTCAGAGAGTTTGAGCCTGTTAATGCTCATTCAAGCTTAAACCATAGGATGTTTGGCCTAAGGTGTGGTTATTGTATGTCTTGCCTAGGCAACAGGGTATTTGGCATAAGGTGAGGCTAATAGATGTCTCGCCTAAACAACAGGATATTTAGTTTAGGGTATGGTTACTTGATGTTTGGGGTATTAATGAGGTAATTACATGTGTTTGTTCCTTGTATCATGGAAAGAAAGCCTTTTGATTGGGGTATATAAGAACTTGAAGCAATAAACTTGGGGGTGATCACAGTATTCACTGGATGCCCTCCCGACTCCATCTTCTGTTTCTTGTCTATTTCGTTCTTCAATCCTCACTCCTCCTTTCAAGCACGGACTAGACAAGTTGGCTGGACTGGACATATATGTGTAAGTGGTGACAAAGGCCCAGGTAAGCACACAGTCTTTGATGATAACACACAAGACCTCTGCATCCCTCTTATGTGCCCCTTCCTCTACAACTGCCATGTGTGAAGTCTCTCCACCACTGGTGAGTGTAAAACCCTGAGTCCATCTTGTAAAGCTCAGGAGCAAACCAAATGTGAAACCATGACTCTAATGCAAGACAAGTCAGAATGGCTGGGAGTGTCCAGAAGTCCAAGAGGCCAAGAGGAAGGTGTTGGGTATCCTAGAGTGTGCAATGCCCTGTCGAATAGGCCCAGTGGTGGAAGAGTCTTGGGGTGCACCTGGGGGTGCTTCTGGTACAGCATCTGACCTCCCCTCACAGGACACCCTGTGAAGAGGAATTGTGCCTTTCTCCATTAAAGGGAAACCCCGAGGGGCAGGGAATATGATTCAGTCGATAGTATCTGCAGCATAAGCATGAACATCTGAGTATAGATCCTTGACACCTATGTAAAGAGCCTGGGGCAGTCACACATATCTGTAACTCTTGTACTGGGAGTGGGAGTGGAGAGACAGTCAGGTCCATGGGGCTCACTGGCCAGCTAGTCTAGGCATTTGGTGAACTCCGGGTCCAGTGAGAGATCCTGTCTCAGAAATACAAGGTAGGGGGTGATAGTGGGAGATTACCAGTGTCAATTTCCAGCTGCCACACACTTCACACAACTGCATGCACACCTGCGTGCACACACACACACACACACACACACACACACACACACTGCACAAAGAAAAAAGGAAGGGAGGGATGGAGTGGGAGGGAGGAAAGAAGGAAGGAAGCAAGCAAGTCTGAAATCAAAAATAGCTGAAATAACAAGAGCCTGGTGAAGAACTCTGCGGAGCTCTCCAACCTTCTCCTGCATCCACCACCATGAAGGTGGAGCTACCCTGCAATGGGCTTGTCACACACACTCAGGCATACAGTGGAGAAAAGGTTGGAACTGGGGTGACATGTGACGCAGGGGCATAAACACAAACACAATCCCAGACAATCTGCACTATGGACTCCTGCTGAGGGCCACACACTCCCACGACAGAAGCCTACTTCCTAAGACCTGACTGTCCTCCTCGGCCTGGGTATACACATCCTCCCCAATAACTGACAATCCATCCCCAACTCACTCCTGGAATGAAACCCAGAAGGTATAGTATATAGTTTTACAGAAAGACAATCTATAGTCCATGAGGCAATGTTACTCATCAGGCAGTGGGTGGGCGGAGTAATTCTGATGCCTCCAGTCATCCATGGGGGGAAAGGTCCCATGACGGACATCTGATCTAAAGAGCACGAACAAAAGATCTGAACATCTATCTCACCAGATAATGTCTATGAATGGAGTGATAAGCATACAGAAACACCATTACCACTCACTAGGTAAATGAGACTGGAAACCAACAATGTCACACCGTCTCACACACACACACACCAGAATGACAATACCAATTGTTTGGGAGAATGAGGGGCAACTGGAGTCTCACACACTGCTGGTATGTGCACAATGGCACAGTCACTGTGGGACACAGATTGACAGTCTCTTACAAAGCTAAACATACATTTCTCCATAGTATTCAGCATTTCAACTTTTCATTTATCCAAGAGAAATGAACATAGCTCACATTCTGTATCTCATGGGCATGTACTTGCTCATGGTAACTTTACTGATAAACAGCTGAAAACTAGAAACAAATGTCTATCCACTGACAAGTAGATGAGGCAGTTTAGATACACGTCTGCAGTGGAATAGTACTCAGCAATAAAAGGGACTGATGTGGCCACATAAAAGGATCTCAGATGTATCTGCTAAGTGAAAAAGCCCAAACAAAACAGAGAGAGTACCGTGTTATATGAGCTTCTGGGAAAAGCAAAACAACAGAATGAGAAATCAGACAATAGTGAAGGAGGGAAAATGATAACACAGAAAAAGGGTGGCTGTGGGCGTGTCCTACATAGTGTTTATGTGGTGATGTGTCAGCTGTGAAATGTCACAGTGAAAACTTCATTGTCTGTGAATTAGACCTCAAGAAAGCTTCTACTTCCAAAGACCAGACCTGGACTCAAGAAATCCTTCTCCCATCCTTAGTGTCAGGATTGACATTCAGCATGCACATGCCAGCATGATCCAGTGTGTTAAAACACAGGACCACTTGCGCCCTGACCGTCAGTTCCCACTGCCTGAGCCTCTGAGTTAGCCCCATGCTGCAGCTCGTCTCTGGACCCTGGTACTTCTCTTACAGCTAAAGAGCTAATATCTGCCCAACAGAAACCTTGTGAGACAGTTACACTTGGCTCCACACCAAGTGATAGGAAAAGAAATGGTTTACAGCCCACTCTAACTCAGTAGAAGACAGGCTAAGCTACCACCAGGCCCACTTCATTAGACAGTACCTTCTCCACAGGGAAGAGGCCCAATTCTCCACTGGCAAAGAAAGTTAAAAAAAAAAATCAGCTTGAATTTCAGAATGGCTCTTGGCCTGCCAAAGGCCTCTGGGTGGTAATTGGTGCCCTGCCTATCTGTGTCATTAGCATTTCACAGCATGGGATGAAGAAGAGAGCTTTGAGGGATCTGAAGGGAAGGAAAAAAATCAATCAGAACAAGGCTGGGAAACACCGGTTTATGTGCAAGAATCACCGAATAAAAAAGTGATGCCCAGTCCCAGCCCAGATAGTTGGCATCCCCATATGCTTCCACTTAGGCAACGGGTCACCACTGTCCACATGGTAGATGGAGAACAGGAAGCTTGGTATGAAAGAATTACAGCCACACAGGCTCCCAAGGCCCTCCCTCACAGAGTAACCCTCCAGAGAAAGCCAGCCCCTCTCTCCCCCTTAGTTAAGCAGGGACATGAGTTTACCTGGTCTCCTAGTTGGTGTTGTCAGCTTGACAAGATCCAGAATCCCAAGGGATGGACCTCTTAGGGTGCCCAAGAAGGGACTATCTTAATACATTCATTGGGGTGGGAAGGTGCATCCACAGTGGGTGGGACCATTTCTGGTTGGGATGCTAGGCCACACAAATAAAGAAAGTGAGCTGAGCAGCTGTGGGTATCCACTGCACTTCTCACTGAGATCATAATGTGACCAGATGTTTCAGGCTTCTGTAGAACTGACCTCCACATCCATTCCTTCCTTAGATTGCTTTTATAAGAAGAGTATTTTGTCACAGCCACAGAAACATAGCTAAGATGCTGGGGCATCAGCACCTTTGCCAAACAAGGATTACACATGAATGATGGGGGCTTTAGCAGGGCCAGGGCACTGGTGTCCACAGAGGGACTAAGGGAATCCAGGCTGTCACCTCCGCTCCGCACCATTGTATCTCTCTGTCCTTGTCTGGAGCCTGTGGTGGCAGAGGCACACACAGCATATCCGTTCGTTGTTTCCAGCGGGTGTTAAGTAATGAAGACAACTTCCAAATGAGAAGAAATTAAGCGCTGGAGCTGAGTCTCTGCTTTGTCAAGCTCGGGCGAGCCAGTGCCTCCTCGGAACGCGCGCTTTGTGCCTGATACATTATGACAAAGCCGTAATTGTTCTTTCAGTCTTTCCCCGATATTTCATAACAACGTGAAGTGGGAGTCACAAAGGTCAGTTGCACTGTAGAATGAGCGCTGTTCTTATTGTCCTTTTCTGAATAGTGGCTTCCATTTGCCAGGTTGCTCCATGCCCATGAGCTGCGGCAGTCAGGCCTGGTGGTGTGAGAAAGAAGCTGCACCCCCAACCCAGGGCAGGATATTCCATTTTGCTGATTGGTCTTGTACCACCGTCTAGCCACATCATTTGTGTAAGCACACACATGTGCAAGCATGTGAGCACATGCACATAAGTGTGCACTGCATAGGCAGACACACACAGGCATGTGTAGATATGCAGGGCACACATACACACCCTATCTCTTTCTTCTCCCAAACAATCCACTCCAAACCCAGGAGTGGAAATAGTAGCAACTGTCAAGTCCACAGGAACCAGGTACAGACACATCTGTTTTATCCCTGGGACAACACCACTCCTGTCTGGCAGGAGATAAAGAAATCCTGGGACTTTCAGTGAAGAGCATCTCAAACCTAGGCTAAAGCCTGACTCTTGGAGATGGGACAATGAACTAGTGGGTAAAAGTGCTTGCTGTGCAAGTATGAGGGCCTGGGTTCAAATCCCCACCACATGTTTAAAACTCTTAGCATGGCTGCTTGTGCAACTTTAACCTCAATGCTTAGGATTAGGGGATGGAAACAGAAGAATTGTTGGGACAGGCTAGCCACCAGCCTAACTGCAGACTCAGTGAGTTCCCAGCTCAAGGGAATACAATGGAGAACAATAGAGCAGAACTCCCAGTGCCATCCTCCATGCATGCACCTCCTCCATACATGCACAGGTTCACAGACCTGCACAAACACAGACACATACATCACAAGCAATAACACACACACACACACTTTTTTATTTATTTTGATAGTTCTCTACAATTGGCAGTGGAGGCTCACCATCTGTGAGTGAGAACTTGATAGAAGCATCCAAAGCCCAATTAGAGTTCCTCGGGCATGTTCCAGGTACACACAGCACTTGAGCCTCAGCTGACAGATCTAAATAATGGGCTCAGTTCTTGTCCACCCACTGACAGGGTTCTCTTACTGCAGATATACATTAGAGAACAGATTTTAGGAACCAATGGATTATCTGGGCACATCTGGATGCACATGTCATATAGGACTCTGCACGTCCAGATAATGTTGGAGGTGAAGGCTGAGACACTCTGGGGGAATGCACCTGGAGTCTGGGCAGGGCTCTGTTTGAAGAACTTGGGTACCACAAAAGAGAGCAGCAGAGCCCTGGCAGTCTGTGTGAGAAAGCAGCTTTGTACCTGATCCCTCAGGCATCATAGTTGCTAAGGAACCATTGAGATGCAAATAAATTGGTAAATACTGCAGCAAGATGCCAGATCAGGGAGGAGAGGGGAAGGGATGCTCTGACTAGTCAGGTGAGTAAAAGGAAAAGTACTTTCTCCTGATTAGGAAAAGAAAACCACTGGTTTCCATGTGGAGCAGCAGAATTGTGCTACTGTGTTTTCAAAAAGAAAAGAACAAAAACAAAGAACTTCTTTCTCACTTGGCTATGAGTAGAGGAAAGTTTGAACCTAGAGCAGGGAGCCTGGAAAGTACAAAGATTCCCTCCTGATGTGCTCTAGGCAAATTTTAAATACTTTTTTTTTTTTTTAACCATTGAGAAAGTGCCACTTAAGGTACGACAGATGTGATCTAAACTGTGTAAGAGCACTTTTCTGTGCAAGCATGAGGACCTGAGCTCAAATCCCTAGCACCCATGCTTTTGGGGGTGTTTTGCTTTGTTTTGTTGGCTGTTTTCAAGACAGGGTTTCTCTGCGTAGCTTTGGAGCCTATCCTGGAACTCGCTCTGTAGACCAGGCTGGCCTTGAACTCCCAGAGATCCTCCTGCCTCTGCCTGCCGAGTGCTGGGATTGGAGATTGCACCGCCACCCCCCCATGGCTATGTGTATAAAGAATGGATCACTGAAGGCTCAGCTGGGGACTCTGTCTCAATGGAAGAAGGCTGACCATAACAGAGCTCTTAACTGGCCTCTGGGTACAGAGGGGGACACAGCCACCACCACGAGTTTGGGTGTTCTGCTAGGGAAAGTAAAGGCCTGCCATACTGTACATATTCTAAAACCTAAAAGGAAGAAGCGTTAAAAAGCATGTCGAGAACCGTGACTGTACTCGGCTGGTGGGAGACAGAAAGCCTGGGGTAGGGGTAGCTAAGCAGTGGCCAGAAAGAGGAGAAATGACCATTGCGGTGATCTGCATGTGTGCCTTTCCTTCATTCTTGCTTTCCGCTGAGCACCCAACATCTAAGTGAGGTTAATTTAGGTGCACCTGTGTCTGCACTGGGACCCAGGTAGCTGCAGTAGGAAAGAACACATGGCTCCTTAGCACTGCTTTTACAACTATCTCCACTGTAAGGACACTCTTCCTGGAGAGTCAAGGGAGGTCAGCAGAGACTTCAAAGCACTGAACCTTTACCCCAGTGCCAACGTGCTCCACCAACTCCCCACTGAATCCGATCAGTGTCCTCACCTGGGTGTTTACGTTTCCATCACTTTCTACTTCCTTAGCTTTCACCACATCTCCAACCAGGCTATCTCAGCCCTAGCCACCACCTTCCGGACCCCACAGCACACATCCTTTCCGTAGTGTGCGTGTAGCGGCTCTTGCTCCATTACCCAGTCACCCAGGAACACAGAGTGAGTTCGGTAAATGGTTGCCAGTCTTACACTCGTTTCTTCTTCTATAGCAACTGTTCCCGTACGCTGACATTTTTTGTGGGGAACCTGCCCTTTCACACCTCCAGTCAAGCAGCTGAGGTGACTCCAGAGCTAATCGCCCCACCCTGACTGGCTCTAGGTCATGTGTACAAATGTGCTCTATTGCACCTGTCTTTTACACAGTGCTGGGTATCTGAACTCAGCTCCTTGCACATTTGCCGTGCAGCGAGCACTTTACCAAGTGAGGCTGCTGCCCTCGTCTGAGTTCATCAGAATGAGGTGTGGTAGAGTCAGGGTAGAGAAAGAAAGGAAAGGAGACAGCCCACAGCCCTATCCTGTGCAGTCTGGGCAACGGCTACATTGCTATCTGTGCCTGACTGTTGTTGGGAGCTCCTTCCATGGAACACTCCGGTCAGATGTCAATAGCTCTGAGTACATAATGACTGGCATTGCTGTGAACTGGCCCCACCCCACCCTCACTGGGCCCCTTAACTCTCTCTGTATCTCTTTAAAGAGTTTCCTAAGTTGTCCCTTCAACATTACTGTCTGTTTTATATCAGGACCCTGGCGTATACAGACAAGAACTAAGGAATAACAGTAGCCTGGGTCCGCAGGCAGTATGTCGTCCCTGAGAATAGTCATGACTCCACCCTCAAATGACCCAGCAATAACAAATGTCCCTAGTCTGTTTTTCTGAAGCCTGAGTTGAGCATCTGCCACTACAAACAAAACATATGGCTGGTAGGTAAAGCCTAAAGCCTTTGGCGGGAAACTGTAGATGATCTTCATGAGAAAGAGGACAGGAACAGCCTGAGCCTCTCATTCTACACACCCCCACCTCTGAGGACACCCTGGCCCTCCTCCAAGAAAATTCACACCCCACACACACATGCCCTGTCTCTACCTCACACATGCACAGGCTACCCCATCTCTCTCTGTCTCTCTCTCCCTCACTCACACACACACACACACTCCCACACAGTCTCTCTCACAAGCACAGTCTCTCTCTCTCTCTCTCTCTGACCCTCTGTTTCTCTTATCTCATACTCACATTACCTCTCTCTCTCACACACACACACACACACACACACACACACACTGTCTGTATCTCTCACACATGTGAATGCATACTGTCTCTCTCTGACTCTCTCTTCCTCTCTCAGCTTTTCTATCTCATATGCACCACCTATATTGTCTACGCCTTTTATACACACTCTCTCTCTCTCTCTCTCTCTCTCTCTCTCTCTCTCTCTCTCTCACACACACACACACACACACACACACTCCTTCCTCAACCCTTTCTGGTTTGAAGCATGACCCTACCCTCCTCTCCCAGTGACAGGTATGGAGCTATGCACACATCCACCTGCATCCTTCCAATGTCCTCTCAGAAGCAGCCTGTAGTTTTCGAGCCTCTGTCTCCCCCACCAGTCCGATGTTTAGTGAGCTCCTGGAAGGAATGGCCGTGTTCTTGATCTAGGTAGTTTGGGCCCTCGGTATAATGTTTCGCACATAGATGCTCAACTGATGTGCTCTGGGCAAGCACTGATAAGGCTGGTGACAGCATCTCACTCCCTGCCCCTTTATAGAATCTGTGCTCTCCAATCTGGGGCTGGCTCAGTCCTTGTGTGACACTCAGAGGACAGACAGTTTCACCTGTCATGTAAAGCAGCCTCTTCCACAGAGGTTCAGCTGAACCAGACAGAATTCCAGTCAAATCAAAGCTTCTCTCGCATGCACAGCATGCCTGCTTGCTATGGCTGCCCTTCAAACAGAAAGAGAGCCTCCTGCCTCCAGCCCTAAGCTGCCCAAGCCTGCTCTCGGCACTCACAGTCCACGCTATCTGCCCTGAAATTATGCCGTTTGACACTGTGACCCAGTGGCCTGAAGATGGAGCAGCACCCTCAATCTGCACTACTTCGGGCACCCTGTGGGAGGTATCTCCTCCACCATCCAGCCTTCTCCAGCACACCGCCACCACCCCCTCCTGTCTCATTTTCTCTATCATTTTTCTTCCAGGGCTTCTAAGAAATTCCAGTTACCAACTGTCGCACAAGTCAATCCAAACTCAGTGTTTTTAAGCATTGGTGGCATTCATCTCCTGAACCTGAAATTCACACAAAGCTCATGAAGAAGCCTCCCACTTTCCACTCAGGGAAAGTGGTGGCTCAAAAGATGGACTGGCAGCCATCTGAAGACTCATTTGTATCCAGCATTTGAAGCCGGTCATGGGCAGGAACCAGAGCCAGGGGTATGCCTAGGGCATCCCTGTGACTTCTCCATGCCACCTAGGTTTCCTTACAACATGACAGATGAGATGAGAGAGAGAGAGAGAGAGAGAGAGAGACAGAGAGAGAGAGAGAGAGAGAGAGAGAGAGAGAGAGAGAGAGAGAGAGGAGCTCTTTATGATCTTTTATGACCCCAGCGGATGGGTACGCTATTCATGATTCACTTTTAAACATTCCATTGGCCTTTTTTTTTTCTTTCTCTTCATGAAACCAACTCACATAATTTACCCACCTATGTGGCCTAAGCTGCTGCTAGCAAGATAGCTGAGAGATAGAGCCTCCACCATCAAAGCATCTTAGAGCTGTAGGACAGAGCAAAATAAACACACAATTACGAGGCATGTGGGATGGGAGGGGGGGGGCAGAGGAAGTTGCAATAGGACTTGCGGCAAGGAATACTTCCAAGGAGAGGGGTCCGCCGGGGTCCTGGAGAATAACTTAGGTTTTGTCTGAAGAAAATCAGCGGGGAACTCAACAAACACATCTGAAGCCCCAGAGGTACACTACAGCTCCGGGTCAGGTGATGTGGAGGTGAGGGGTGAGCAGTTCAAAGCATGTAATACACGGGTGCCTAGAAGGAGCTGGAGAGGGCAGAACTGGGGACAGAGGGCAATAAGGAAGAGTCTGGGTGGTGAAGGGTCTCTCTTGGGTCCTAAAAAGCCAGGGAACCAGCAAAGGACGCACGCATTCCATACGAATATGATGACACCAATTACCAAGTCATGGTCTGACACCCAAAGAATGTCCTCAGCAGTGACCCCTTGGTACTTCCTCCAAACTGAATGAATTTTCTGGTGATGCTGACACCCGTTCTTTTCAAGCTCGCTGCATACCCCTATTTCTGTAGTGCACTCATCCTCAGAGAAAATCCTGGAGGGGCTTCCAGTCCTGTGGCAGACAGACAGGAGCAGCAACAGATTTCAGGGGGAGAAACAGGTCCCTCTCCTCTCCCCCCAGCTCACCTCCCAGCTCCAGCCTCCCTGGGCATCAGAGGGACAAGAGAAAAGGCCTTATGCTGATGTGCTGGGAAAACAGCACTAGGGAAAGCCAGCAGCGAACAATTAGCTGCAGTGTCCAGCTGTGGCTCTCAGACAAGGCAAGCGTTCTGCAGCCACTGCCCATCTTCCTGCTGCTCCTGTCCAGGGCCATGGCCCTCAGAGGGCAAGCCACTGTGTGGAGAGTGAGGGAGAGTGAGACACTGAGGAATTGAACACATCCGGGGCAGAGGTTCAGTCCAGTGCCCTCCTTTGAAGCTGTCAAGTCTGCAGCTGGCCAGAGGAAAGGGAATTGTTGGACAGTTAGGGAACCACAGGACCCAGGCTGAGACAGGTAGGGCCCTAGGGAAGAAACAGGGGCACACATCTAGCCTCAGGCCCTGCTTCTAGCAGGTAAGACCATGGAGAGAGACACAGGAGAAGTGTGCTGTCACACACACACACACACACACACACACACACACACACACACACACACACACAAGCCTAACTACCTCCTCAGCACCAAGGACAGTCACAGGTTCCACTCTTGCAAGCATTTGAGCTCCTGAGCTCAATAAAGACAAGACCCAGAGGACATGTGGCAAAAGAAACCAATCTGTGACCCCAGAGGCAAGGTGAGGTTCACAAACCCCGAGGTTGCCCTCCATCTTACAGAACTTCCGGGCTCACTCTCCACAGAGAGAAGAGACCCAATATCAGAACAGAAAGAGTGGCCAATGGGGTAAAACGTTCATGTTAAAAGTAAAAGCTCCCTACTTTAATCCACACAAAAGCAATGTAAAGTAGGAAAGGCGCTAAGTTGAGAGCTTGGCAAACCAGTTTGGCTCTCAGCTGAGGGCAGTTAACCCTGGAGGCCTCTGCTCCCTTACCGTTATCCCAGAACAGGTGCTGAGGGCATATGCACCCAAGCGTGGGCAATGCTCTGTGATGGAGTGGGTGCACAGTTCTGGCTCTAGCACGGCCAGGCAGAGTGGTTCCAGGACAGGCTGTGCCCTGTTGTCTCCTGTTCTGTTTCCCCTGTGTCGAGGCTGCAAGCAAAGGCATCTGCTTCCTGCTCCCTGGAGCCTTAGCAGCCCTATAGCAGACTATGGAGTGTGTCTCTTTCCAGTACAAAGACCTTGGAAGTTAGTGTTAAAGTCCCTGCTCTCCTTGCTTACCCACTCCCCTCCCGACCGCCCACCTCTGCCCACTTCTCTGCTCATTATCACCTCCACTGGGGGACACAGAAGCAGAGCAAAGAGGTTAAATTCAAATCAGTCATTTTGTCACTTGCCGCCAGAAAGCAGGAGGGGAGAGATGAGAGGCACACACGGGGCCTCAGGTGCAATCTGCGGGCAGAAATGAGTCCTGGTAATTCTCAGGGAATCTCCTAGATGTTTTCACATCGGCCCAGTTCTGCCACAGAGAACTCTGGGGGAGCCTTCTACGAGCCACCTCCTTAAGCAGTTGTTAATGGTGTTGTCAGCAGCTACAGAAACTTCCCCTGACCGGGGGAAACATCTGTGCTGGCGACAGAGACAGAAGCAGGGCCTGCTCCCCCTGTGGCAAGGGTGCCATCCTGTCGCTCTAGCCACCAGCAGGGTCAATAGAGTGTAGTGAAGGTCCTCGGGTTGTCAGCTGGGGGCATCGTCCCCTAACACTCCCGTGGGTGCTTGCTAGTAAGTAAGAGGTCAGGTGAGGCAGAGGCTTTGGGAGTGGGACACTATGGCAGATGAGCAGCGCCTGTGAGAAGGAATGCACGGCCAACCTGATTAGATTTGCTAGGGGATTGATGAGACAATGGACGACATCTGTTTCTCCAGAGAATACCGACTGATGCGGGAACATTCACCCTGAATGTGGGTGGCACTATAGGCCGAGGGCACTGACCTGAGGAAAGGAGAGGAGAGAGGGAGGGGACGAGGCTAGCCCAGTACCAGGCTCGCCCCTCTCTCTTGGGGTATCCTCTCCATCATGATGAGGACTGTGCCACAAGCCTTCTCCGAAAGGTGCCTAAGTCCTCCCAAACCAAGTTATCTGTGTCAACTGTTTCTGTCACGGCATCATAAAATATAATGTAGGACCCATTTGCTGGACTGGGATGGAGATGAAAACTCTTTAAAGAAATCAGAGACAAACACATCTAATGTAACTCTGAAAGGCACCTGGCAGATAATTCTCCTTGCTGCCAATAGGGACCATGCTATCATATTGCCTACATTGCCTACACTTTCTGCTGGCCAATGGAATATCCTTGAGCATAGTCTGCCACATAGGAGTGCTGGGCCAAGGCCCTTCTTGATGCTGACCAAGTCCCTTTTCCTTATTAGTCTAGGATGCCCAGACATTGAATGTCTGAGATGACCACAGCAGAATCTTCAAATGCCTGCCTGTGAGAATCCATGCACTAGCCTCAATTCCCTGGGGGCCACCTTGCCTCTTAGGACTTTCATTGCAATTCTCAGTCTGCCCACCACTGCTCAGCTGCTGCTTTAACCCTAGGGTATGCCAGCTCCATGTTTCTGCTATTCTGTCTACATGGTTGCCCCCCCATCTGACTCCACATTGTAAAAACTGAGGCATGGGAAAGGGGAGTGTGATCATGCATCTGATTCCTGAACCTTGGTTTCACTGCAAAGTAGGTCCCCATACACAGAGGACCCATTCATTCACTGTCCTCTAGGCCTCCCAGGAAGATGTGTCCTTTACAATTTAACCTTCAGAGATGTGACCAACAAACCAGCAAGTTGGTCCTAAAACATCAGGGGTTTTGAAGGCCTGAGTGGCCCTGAGCCAGCCACTCGGGCTGTCGTCCCTTTCGGTGCAGTAGAACACTCTAACCCGAGCCCCACATGTGACCGCAACCGAAATGGAATCCGCAGACAGAGGGAGGCATTTCGCATGCAAAATTTTTCTTTTAAATATGAAATCTCTCCCAAGGCATTACTTTATTATTATAGTAATTTCCTCAGAAGGGCAGACATCCAATGCTCTGTTTCTCCACCATCTTTGGAGACAGGAAAATGTAATAGAAATATTCGGGTTCCTTAAGTGGCTAGTGCAGAAGAGGGGAGAGGTAAAGAGAGTGTCTCCAAGGATGTAGACTCTGGGAATCCAGGTGGGAGGTTTGCTCCAGATGGCCAGGTGGTGACAGCTAAGGGCCTGGGCCATCTCCTTTGAGACCCTGGTCTCTTGAGTCTAGAGGAGAGACATAGGGGAGCTTTGTGGGAACTAGTCCTTTATTTTCAGTGTTGAATCATTCCATTCTTCTCTTCTCCAGGACCGTGAAAACCTGGAATCCCTGCTCATCAGTGAAGAACCCAAAGCCACTGGTTGAGCTGGTGCCAAGCTCCTCCCACCCGGGAATGCAGGCTGAACCTCCTGCTTGTACATCCTATGCTTCCAGGTGAGTGTGGGTAAGAATACAGACTCTACAGCCCGACTGCCTGGCTCAACCACTCACCAGGCAGGTGCCTTTATCAAACTATTTGTATCTCGGGCTTCTCGTCTATAAAATGGGACAGGGCTCGATGATAAAAATAAGGCTTATTTGGTAGAGTGTTGTAAAAGCTGAAAGGAGTGAGTTTCAAAATCTACTGGCATCGGGCTGTCTGCCTCTCAATCATTAAGCATTTTGATCAAACTGCAGATACCAAGCCATTCCAACTCAGTGCAGACGGCAGCAAAACCTGACCAAGTTTTTCTTGGTCTGACGCGGACCCATATTTCCAGGAGGCACCTGCACCGGGATCTCCTAGGAGACCTACACAAAGTGCAAATGTCCTGAATTCATCCAGACCTGCTGAACTTGGAGCCAAGAACCTTCAGCAAGTTGCCGGGGCACACACAGGCTTCCAGACTTCTTAGAACCCCTGCCTGCAATGGCTTTCCCTCTTTGGAGTCTCAAATTTTTTCTCTCCCTCTTTTCCCTGCTAGAATAACATGATTTTCTTGAGTCTTCATGCTGCAGAGAACTCTCTGGGGCTAGTACAGATGGTTTCTTCAACTTAATATGCAAGCATCTCTTCCATCTCAGTAGCGTCTCTCTTTCACATAGTACAGAGTGTGTTCTCAGAACGGGTACCAGTCAAGTGGTCCAAGCATCTAAGGTTAGGATGGGTAGGTCCTAAAGCTATTGGGTAGTGCAAGGCACTGAGGCCAGGTGGTCTGGGTGAGAGTCTCCAAGTGACAGTTAGAGACAAAAAGCCAGAAGCCATGCTCAGGCTTCATGGTCCTGTCTAGGATACAAAGGGAGAGGCTCGGAGAAGCTGGTGCTTGTCAGGGTCCAGAAGCCCTGAGGGTGTCAGGGGCTTTGCCCATCTATCTCACTCCCCTCTGAAAGCCAAGCCAGCAAGTCTTTGCCCTGTGACGCTTATACCCTCCTCCTGCCTCACAGAGCACACTGGCTGCAAAGATAGACAGGCAGGAGGGAGGGACGAGGGAAGGACTGCTCTCTTTCAGTCTGGTTTTCCCACATAAGGGCCAACCAGCTTCCTTCCTGGTGGCGTGTGAATTAGAGCCCCTCCGCCCCCACCCAGCCCTTGCCCCTCCATTAGCCTGGAACACACCAGCTATTTCCCTCTTCCTCCATCCCTCCCTTCTTTCTCTCTAACGGACCTCCCCTCCTTCACCCAGGCATACATAGGTCACATAAGGACTCGGCCCACATCCCCCCATCTGGACCACACAGGACAGACATGGCTCTTTTGTGCCTGCCCCAGCTTAAACTGAGAACCTGCCTGAAATCCACCCCAGAGCTCCCAGAAAGAAGACAGACACACAAGCGGCTGAAATCACCAAGGAGAACGCTGCCTCCCCCAGAGCAGAGTTTGGGGAGGGCCCTGCTGCCTGTGTAGGCAGCTCATTGATCCACTCCTCTGAGAATTATTCTGTACTCATCACAAACCAAATGAGGCTGGCCCCAACCCAGGCAGGCAGGCAGGCAGGCAGGCGGGAAGGCGGCTCTGTGTGTGGAGAGGAGAAAATGAACCTGCCTGTTGTCATTGGAGAAAAGGAGAGAGCAGAGCGAATGGTGTGTTCTACCCCTGCACACTTAGCAGGGGCAAGGCGCCGCCGTTTTAATATTCTGCTGAATGTGGTGTTTCTTTTAACCCTTACAGCGATGTTCAAACCACAGAATAAGGCTTTCCTGCCAAGCAACTGGTAAAGTCCCCCACCCCCTGCACCAAGAGGAGGGCCACAGCTCTAAAGTGGACCCTGCCAGCAGGCCTGGGTGACACTGCCCTGAAACCAGGCTGAATGTACACAATGGCACTTATGAGTAGCTCCATCGCGAAGGCAAGGGGGCTAAGTCAGGGAGAAAGAAAACTGTTTAGGGAAGAATGTGTCCTGGTGCCTAATTTGTTCCCACACATTGCTTTAGCAAACTGTTTCCACCTATATATATGTTTCTGTATGTATGTATGTTCCCGCCTTCATCTATTGAGACTTCCAGTCAAAAGCAGACTTCCTAAAGTAGACCTCTATCTGCTCTCTGAGACCAAATCCTTGGCCCTGCAGAGGTGCTAAGAGTGGTAGACCTGGCCAGCCTCAGACCAATGTGCCACCACCCCAGCCCACACAGTCTTGTAGGCCAGCCTGCCATGCAACTGCTCTCACCCGGCTTTGTTGCAGGGTTGGTTATCTCTCGCTTTCTATTTCAACTGCTTCTGCACGTGTCTCTGGATGAGTCAACCTCAAGCCCACGCTGGGGTGCTGACCACACTCTATGCCGGTCTAAATCCTGCACATCCCAAAAGTCACACACACACACACACACACACACACACAGAGAGAGAGAGAGAGAGAGAGAGAGAGAGAGGCGCACGCCCACACACACACACAGAGAAAGAGAGAGAGAGAGAGAGAGAGAGAGAGAGAGAGAGAGAGAGAGGGAGGCGCGCACGCCCAGGAAGACCAGTGGCCTGGCAGGGCAGCAGGAGGCCGAGAACAAACAAAAAAACACCAAGAGAGAGCTTCCTATGCATTAGTCACTGCTCCTCTCATCACCGAAACCACAAGTACCAGGCATAGCTAAGCATCGGGCGTGGGGTATGCCTGCTTCTCTTGCAAAGGGGCACTGTATTCTGGAAAGATCGGGGACACTGGGCCAATGTTGGTATGGAGTTTCAACTGAGCTAGTCAGTTCACCTGGAATTCACAACCCAGCGGAGTCAGCTCTCAGGACAGGAACACAGCAGGGGAAACCGGGAGCTGCGACCCTTCCACCCTGAGTGTCCTGGTGGAGTCCCTCTGGTAAGCCACGTCCATGAGGGATTTGGGCTTTTAAGCAAATCTCGCCTCACGTTGCTCCCCTTCAGCTAACTCTAACTCCACTCCCCTGCTGCGATCTCCTCACCCCCACCCCGGGAGGCGGCGGGCAACGCAGCTCCGCTGGGAAGACTGGGGGCGGGAAAGGGGGCGGGAGGCGGGGAGGCGAACAGGGATTTCCCACGGGGATTCGCGGGCTCCTTGAGCGCCTGGGCTCCCGGGTGCGCCGGGCAAGGGGTCCGCTGAGCGGGTTTGGCTAGTCACCAACCCGAGGCACAACCACAATGAGCCAAAAGGGATGGTGTCTTGGCTAGTGGGCTCGCAACCACCACGCCGTCTCTTCTCCTCTAGATGAGTTTAGGCAGGACCATCACTCACTGCTCCAAAGAGAGAAAGGTGTCCACCTCGCTCTTGCTGTCCCTGGAAGATTGCAGCCTGGTAGGTTCTTAAGACTGACCCCACACACACACACACACACCAGGGTGCGGTCAATGAACCCCCCCCCCTTGCTTGCCAGCCACTTGAGGGGTATCGCTCGGAGCTTCTCTGGTCTCCCGCACACAGCTCTTTGCCTGCCAAACCCAGAGTCCGGTAGCCTCAGACTGACAGCGAACTGGGAAAGGGAGGCGGCGCGCCACCGCTCGCCAGTGCATCCAGGCCCGGGAATGAAAGAGCCAGCCCAAGGTGCTGACTCTAGGAGCCCGGTGGCCCGAAGTATCCCTTCCCAGACCAGTTTCTCCCGAAGCTCGAGAGCTTGCACCGCAATGCAGCGGGATCCGGGGTCTCTGAGCCGGAGATGACCAGAGATCGTGCTGTCTGGAAGCACAGGGGCGCGGAGCCTGGAGACTCTGAGAAGCAGAGGGTGCCCAGGTGCCCAGGGTCGGCCCGGGGCATACCTGTGGGTACCACCCCAGCCCGGTGCCCCGTTTCCTCCCAGGCTCCGGGACATCCTTGCCCTCCGGCACCGGGATGCCTGGCTACACCAAGCAGCCAAAGGAGCCCCGTGAAGCGTGCGACACCCGGGAACTGGAAGCTGGCAGCCACCAAGTTGCGCCACGAAGGGTACGTTACCTTCCATCGCGGCCACTGCGGATGCCAGGAGGAGCAGCAGCAGGCAATCCAGGGCCATCGCCGGCCAGCGGCCCCCAGGCCGAGCCCGAGCCGAGACGCGCCGCGTCCCGGGGCGCCGCTGCGCTCCGGGCGGGTGGCTTCTCCGTGTCCTTTCTCGCTCTGGCCGGGACCGGACTCCCCGGAGCGCGACGTGGGCGTGGGCGGGAGTGTGCGCGCGTGGGGCGGTGCGGGCGCGCGTGGATGTGGGTGTGCATGTGTGTGTGTGTGTTTATGGGGAGAGGTGGGTGTGTGCGTGCGTGTGTGAGAGAGGGTGAGGGAGAGCGAGCCTGGGAGAGCGCGCGAGAGCGTGTGCGTCCTGGTGTCACATTGCGAGCTACAGCGAAGCCTACGGGAGGACAGAGCGGGCCAGACTGACGGGGGAGGGAGCGGGATCCCCCACCATCAGCTCTCTCTCCACCCCTAACACCTCCTGTCCAATCAAGGAATCAAACCTGCAAAATTCCCTCATCCAATCAGGCGCGAGCACCTCCTTACACTGGCATTGTTAGTTTAAGAAAAACTTTTGCTTGCAAGACTGTGCGGGAGGGTTGGGAAGGCGCTAGGAGGGGACCGCGCTCCCCCTCGTGGTGATATTGGAGTACTGCAGCCTTGCAGCCTTGCTCCCCAGGCTGGAAAAGAGGGGGCTCAGCCAAGAAGTCAATTGAGGTCCCTTACTTTTACAAATACCCCCAGAGCTACTTCTGACTACTTCTATGCAGTGTGCCTCCCCTCGATAGCACTTTACTAATCAATTTTGTTTATCGGCGAGTTTTGTCTGGTTTTGTTAACTCAGAATCCCTGGTACCTTAACAGTTCACTCTTGGCATGCTTCTGTGGATTAAGTCAGTGAATGTTTTTAAACTGTTGTGGTTGCTGCTCAGGGCTAGCCAGGATGCCTGATAGGCTTTCTTTCTATCACATGCCTAGCTGTTTGTCTCCAGAAGTCTCTTCCCAGGTGGATCTCTGAGCATGCACTCTAGGGCCTACCCTCCCCAGGACAGTTTTGGTGGGAAGATCTGGAGTTACAAGGCTAGTGATGAAGAAACAGCAGGAAGTCAGGTAGTGGAGCCTGAGAAAGACGTTGTGGACCAGGCCAGGAGATGGGTGGGAAGGGCTGGGTTCTGCAGCCACCGCACAGGGTTCTGGGAATGGGAGTGATTCTCCCACGGTAAGCTCTCATGACAATGCTCCATTTGCTGTCTGTTGATAGTGTCAGTCTGTTTCAGAGCAGACACTGGCCTTGAGGCTTGTCAGAGATTGTGTGGCAGAAGTTCTTGCCTCCTCCCTCACCATCAGACTTCCTACAGGGTTAGGGATGCCCCTGCATGACTCACCTGGGAGAGGCTTCAGATGTCTCCCCAAACCTTTCTCAGGAATTAGGAGGTTAACTATTTGGCAACTCTCTTTTGAAGACCTTTTGGGGACATCAATTCCCCACCCTGTGAATTTAGTCTGTCTTTTACTGGCACTGTGTCTCCTTCCCTTTACCTCAGCCACACTCATGTCCCTTGATTCTGACAGGTTCCTAGGCTGCCTGTATCTTCCCCTACCCTCCATCCACCCAGCCTCAGAAACTGCAAGATGCCAGTGACCCCCCCCCCCACTTCTTCATCCCATCCTCCCTGCTGTTCCTTCAGTTGCCCTCAAGCACCAACTGTGGCTTGAAGTCTCTGAAGCAAGGGAAGACCCCTCCAGCATGGGTAACACGTGCCTCTCATTCAGATTTTCCAACGCTTCCCACAGTCCAGTTTCACTGCCCATCAGTCTTGCTGATTCTTGCTTTTTTCCTTCTTCATCTGGTCAGCTCCCAAGAGTGGAATCTCTAAAGCTCTTTCCTTGAAGCCCCCCCCCATGCACCCATGACCAACTCCTTTGCAGCTTTCCCTGTTCTTCCACTCACAGCCATCCCTATGGATGGATGGATGGATGGATCACAGATAAATGGATGGATGGATCACAGATGGATGGATGGATGGGTGAGTGGATGGACAGATGGGTGGACAGATGATAGCAGAAGGGTGGCAGATGCATGGATGTGTGGTTTCAGGCTCTTTCTCCCCCTTTACTCCTTCAAGCACACCCAGCAAAACCCCCTTTCTCGCTTCCTCTTCCTTGTGCCTTTGTCTCAAGTCCATAAATCTTAGTTTCATGTCACATTGCCTTTCTCTGAACAACTGAAGAATCTCCAAAAGACCACCCTGCTCCCTGTAACCCTGATGTGTGCTGCTGCCACCTTAATCTTCCCTAAACTGATCTTGATCTTATCTCCTCATAGCATATCAACCCAGCGACTCCCCCATTGTCTCCTTCAAGGCTTGACTCTTCACTGTCTCCATACCAGACCTCAGCTAGTCCCACATTCACACACACACACACACACACACACACACACACACACACACACACACGCACACACAGGAAATATTCACTGAGTCTTTGTGATGCACAAGGCATACCCTGGAGAAGACTTGGGACATGATGGACAGGGAACTTATTAAATGGTAGAGGAATGACAATAAAGAAATAGTCAATGGCATGCAAGCTGCCAGAGGACTTGAGGATAACACAACAGGGAAGCTGCTGTGGGGTGATCAGGTTGGAAACATTGTGAGTTTACTGAGCACCATGTAGGAGGCTTATTTACAAAACCGAAAGTAACTGAGTTCAATTTCCAGCCTTCTATTTCTACTCAAGCCCCACCTGTCAAGAAGCCTTTTCTGTGATCCCTTGCACCCACATCTTCCAGCTGCATCTCTGTGTGTACTCAGGACCTCTCCCTGATCTGGCTGCAGATATGACTAGGCATTGGCCACCCATGAAACGCCATACCTCAGAAGTTCCTTGGAGCAGGCCAAGTAGAGGCATCCAAAAAGAACCCTGCTGGGTCTTTCAGGCTGTCTAGCAAATGAGCAGTTCAGCTCTCTGAAAACACCAGTCTCCCCAGCCTCACAGCGTGGCCTTTAAAGTTGTGGGGAATGGGAGGCTCCACACACCCTCCAGGGTGATCTCATAACCCTGCTGCTCTCTCCACTCAATAAAGCTTGGGCCAAGAGTTTCAAATTGTACCAGAGCCTCCTCTAGGGACAGCTTAGAGGTGATGCACCCGAGTAGCAGGGGGACAGGGCTTCCGTCCACATTTCCTTTGTTTTGTTTTATGTGGTGCCTCTATTGAAATCCCTTCTAATTAGAAGGAAATGTTCTGCAGCTGGAGAAAGGAAGGTGGGTGCAGGTGATAAGAGAGGGTTGGATTGTTATGGGTGATAAGATCAATGCAGAGGACTATGGGAAAAGTTTCTGTGACTTCTAGTACCTGCTGATGCTTTCTGTTAGAACCTCAGTTTGTGGCTGCCCGTTAATTTCCCTTAGAACTCAAGTAACTGACTTTTCCTGAACACATTAATCATTGTTGTTGGGTTGTTTGTTACTATTGTATTTTTTATTGCTTTTGTTATTGTTGTTGTTGTTGTGTGTTTGTTTATTTTCGTATAGAATGCATTGATCTTTTTCTTGCCATGAGTTATACCCCAAACAGCATGACAGGCATGAGATTCCAAGCCATGTTTCACCCCACTGTCTACCTTAGCTGTTTTTTCTTTCCCTGGTGTCAAATGCTCACTTGTTCTCTTGACTAATCACTAGGCTATTTGACATCACTAAATCACTCCTCCAGAGTGACAGATGTGTACCACCAAGGCCAGGAGCTGAGGGCTTTCTGAAGGGATAAAACCCTTTCAATGAGACACAGAGGCCCCTCTGGTTACAAGGCTTAGAGGAAACCAGCCAGTTCACTGCTTACAACTGAACCATTTGGGGTCTTAAAGCAATTGCATAATTTCCATCACAAAGCTACCTGGTTAGAAAGTTCCCAATCTACCTCAATTTACACCCTTTTCCTAATACACTCAACCATCTGCATTCTACCTTTTAGCTTAGAGAAGGGCAAAGCTAACTACCTGGAGAAGACCACCTGTGTGCTTGTATGTCCAAAGGCACTATTGCTCCCAAACCCTGTCTTTCCCCTTTTAAAATCTATTCTCCTCATAAATTAATGCTTTTGTTACATACTCTGTGACCTGGGCTACCTTTAATTAGATTATTAAGCTGCAAGACACATTCTTCATTAATTCTTTTCTGAGAGGCATGTGGACTCTTTATGATTCATTTGAGAGGATGATAGACAAATGATGAAAAACTTCCTCTGCCCTCTTCATTTCTTTCTACATTCACTAGTTTCTTGTGGAATGCTGGTGAGAGCCAGTGATGTCTGGAATCCAGTCTCTTTCTTTAGGATCCCTAGAACCCTCCTTCTTCCTGGGAAGAGAGGTAATGGACCAAAACATGCCCTGAGACTTCCTATCCACAATGGCCTCTGGATAGAGGCTTTCAGCCATCTGCATGTTCAGTCTCAGGGCAAATTTCCCAGGAGACACAGATGCATATGAGGATTTACATAAGAGGTAACAAACACTGACAGGCAACTGCATGGCCAGGATGTGGAAGGAACTGACAACACTTTCAAGGTAGATGAAGTGAGATTGAGAAAGAAATGATCAAGCATATGTATGCCACATGCCAGATTCGCTTCCTTAAAAACAAGCTGCTTTAAAGGTGTGTGTGTGTGGGTGTGGGTGTGGGTGTGTGTGTGTTCTTTGAGGATTTCATACAATGTGTTTTGATCATGCTTACCCACCTTCCCCCAATTCCTTCCAAACCTACTCCTCACTTCCTTACCCACCAACTTTGTGTTCCTATTCATTTATTTGGTTTGGGTTTTGTATTTTAATTAACCCATCAAGCCCAGTTTATGCTACCCATATAGTCTTGTATATGTGATTAACTAGAGCATGGTCAGCTTCTCAAGAGCTACACTCTCGAATAGGAGAGAGTAAACTGACTCCCTCTCTCCCAGCAGCTGTTAAATTATCAGTGGTTCTTCAGTTAATGATGAGACTTGGTGCCCACCTTCCTTTTCTGTGCTAGGATTTGGTCTGATTTGAGCTTGCACGGGTCTTGAGAATGCTATGCTATCATAACTGCTGTGAGTTCATGTATGCAGCTACCTTGCTGTGTCCTTGTCTACTTGTAGTCATCCACCACCCCACTGGGCACACACATCATGGGTGTAACTAACAACTCTCTGTTTCTGCTTGGATTTAAGTCCCACTCCACATGATGAAACCTGTACTTGTACCATTATCCAACCAAGAACCTACAGCTAGACAGGTCTTGAGCCCTGAGAGAGAACCTATTACTGTTATTTGCTAAGTGGGCATGGTATTTAAATCTACTCCTAATGACACACCGTTATATCCATAGATTAACACTCAGTGTCTTCTTATTCCAAGGAAAACCTTTAAAATGGGAGAGACAACTAGCTGAGGTAGACTAGCTCAGGATGACACAGTTCATTTCAGAACCAAAAGAACAGTCAACTGACTGAAGTGGACACAGCAGTAATGAGTGTGCGTCTTATTAACTAGCTTTATCCTGTGACACACCTTAGACCAGAGTGCCACAGAGGTAGGATGGAGGGTGGAGGAAGCTCAGTAGAGCACACTCCCCTCTTGTGAAGCAGCTGACAGCTGAACACTGCTGGTCCTGCCACCACCGTAGTCCTGCATCAAGCCAATAGACGGACTAAGGATTCCTGGTCAACCCACTCATCCTGCATCACAAAATCCACTCCAAAGTAATGGCTCCCTCCTTGAGGTAAGGAAAAGGGGTGAGGATGGCCCAAGGAATGGTGAGAGCAAAGAGCACCGCCCCAAGACCTGAGAGAGGATGCTCTGTGAACTCTAGAGAAACTTCCAGGGAACTTCTTGACACTCCGAAGACATAAGCCCCAAGGGCAAGAGAATGAGGTCATCAGGAAGAGAAAACATAGCCAGCAAAGCCCTCTCTTGGTCAAGAGATAGATCAAGACATAGAGAAGGGTTTTAAGGGATTTGACTGACAGAACACGCTCCCATATGGATGTCTCGGTAAGAGCTGATGTGTTGCTGCTGAGCTTCGCCCTGGTTATGTGAAAAAGCCTTCCTGAGCATGCCTGCAAGAAGACAGAAGGGGGCAACATTCAGAGAGAATACAAGCCACCTGCAGAACAGAAAATGAAGAACCAACACATGTAAAACTGAACTAGCTGTTTGCAAGAGTCCTGAAACAATTCCCAGAACAGTTAGAAGTTGCTAAAAGACGCACCCATGCAAAAACCCATGAAATGTGACTTTTCTTTGCTTCGTGGCAATGTGATAGTCACACCTAGATGTTTTTGAACCATATAAATACTTAATAAGAAATTCATTACATTTATTTATTTAAGGGAGGGAACACATGTCACAGCATGCTCATGGAGATCAGAGAATAACTTGCCTCTGACAGTTCTCTCCTTCCACCATGTAGGTCCTAGGAACAAAACTCAGGTTTTCAGGCTGGGTGGGCAGTGTCTTTACTCTCTGAACCAGCATTCCAGATTCCATATAGATGTTCTAAAGAAATCTTACACCTACCCAAGAACACACACACACATACACACACACACACACACACAATAAGACAGATTGTTTAGGAAATTAGTAAAGCATGTCCATTCTTACAGTAGCATAAACACTAGTTTCATAACCATAAATTCAAAGAAAATAGAGCATTTTGGATGATTGGGCCTATGCTACTTTGTTTTGGTATAGCGCTTTAGGAGTGAAAATTGGTGTTACAGAAAGAGTGTACCCAGCAAACTGAAAACAACAAAACACTTTTTAGTTATGTTTCAGGTGTCAGAAAATGTGTAACTGTTTAGAAAAAGACACCTGAAGATTTATTCCAGTTCATAAAGAGGTGAAGTTTGGTGTTATACATTAAAATAATTAGATATCTGCTTGTACAGTAGTTTTAATTTTTTATTCATCCTCCAGAGCTACAATATTATACTCTTTGACCTGAATCTCTTCTCCTCTTGCCTCAATGGTATCCGCCATTTTAACTGTTCCTATATGTTTTTTCCAGGCAACATCATGAAATATTCCTGCACACACACACACACACACACACACACACTTAGTTTGCTTTTTTTTTATCATTCAATATACTCTGGGTTTATTTATTCTGCAACAAATGGAAAAACCTCCTTTTCAAGGCTGAACAATGATTCATTATATATAAACGTAATTTCACTATTATCAGTTGATGGACATGAGTTGTTTTAATATCTTTCCTATTATGAATACTGCTGCATGAGCACCAGAGTGCAGACATCTCTGTTGGGTGCAGCTTTCATGTCCCCTGAGTATAAACCCAGAAGAGGGACTGTGGCTGATGCGGTGGTTTTATTTTTAGACATTTGAGGAACCTCCTTTCTGCTGCTCCTGCCGTCACTTGCTGTCCCTTGTCCGCCTTTTGGATGGTACCCATTCCTGTGTGAGCTGACACCTCTTTGACACATAGTGGATTTGAGTCTCATCTCCCTACTGGTAACTTGAGTATCCTTTCAAACACTTACTGACCACTTGGGACAGGGGGTGGGGAGAGGCAGGGGTGAAGCAAGAAGCATGTACTTGTGCATACATGTACTGCTGTGCAGACACTCTGGCCACCATTTCCTTTTGTGTGTAAGAGAGACTCAGGGTTCCTGGCTGAACCTCGTGCTCCCTGAGTCATCTTCACAGACGGGTCAGCAAGCCCCAAGGGTCCTCTTCTTTCTGCCTCCCCAGTGCTGGGATTGCAGGTTCTCACCACTGGAAGTGTTTTGTTATTGTTGTTGTTGTTTGTTTGTTTGTTTAATGTAGTCCCTGTGGATCAAATCAACACACTTTTATAACAAGCATTTCACCAACTGAGCCATCCTCCCAGTCCTCACTGTCCATTCTTGGGTCTTTTTTTTTTAGGTGAAGGACTACTCAAGTCATACCCCCTTGTTTAGTTGAGGTGTTTCTTTTTGTTCAGCTGTTTGCTACTGAATTGGGTAAGCCCCTTGCATAGTGTGGATAGTAACCATTTTATTAACATGCAGTTTGTGAATCCTTTCTTCCAATCCCTGGGCTGCTTTTTCACCGTGTTGTTTCCTTTTCTGTGCAAAACTCTCTAGTTTGCTCTCATTCCAGATACTTGTTTTCGCTTCAGCTGACTGGTGAATTCATTGCCAAGAACATCACTGCCAAGGAGGTTTTGTTTTGTTTTGTTTTGTTTTGTTTTAACCCTGTTTTCTTTGGAGTGCCAGGTCTACATTTGAGATGGGAATTCATTTCAAGCGGAATGTCAAGTGATATAAAAGAAGGTCCCTGACACATGCGCCTGCGTGTGTAGAACCCATCTTCTCAGCATCACTTATTGAACAAAATCCCATAGGTGCTTTCTCAGGGTATCTGTCAACACTGAGGAGCCCATCCTCACCTGGGCTTATGCCTGCATGCCCTGCTCTGTTTCGAGGATATCAACATACACTATTTGTATCAACATATACATCTGTGTCAACACTAAATCACAGACTAGTCCTAAGCCATACTGTTTCCATCACTATAAATTGTCAGGCAATTTGAAACCAGCAAATATGGTGCTGCCGACTTCCGTCTGCTCCCTAAAGATTGCTTCAGATATCTGGGGTCTTTTGTGGTTCCATACACATTGAAGAATCTGTTTTTTCCCTTCTGTTCCTATGATGAATTTTGGGGTGGAATCTTGACAGAGCGCACACTGGAGCTATATATTACTTTGGTTATTATGTATATTGCAGCATTATTCATTCTTTCAATCTGTGAATGTAGGCTATGTCCCCATACATTTGTGTCTTCTTCCGTTCCTTTTATTAGCATTTTATAGTCTTTAGTGTATAGATCTTTCATCTCTAGAGTTGAATTTATTCCCAAATGTTTTATTCTTCTAAGAGTTGTTAATGGGAGTCTTTTCTTGACTTATTTGCCAGGTTGATTGTTATTGGTGTGAAGAAAGACCAACTGATTGTTCTGTTGATTTTATGTCCTCTTAATCTGAATTAAAATGTCTCAAAGCAAAAAAGTACATATATATTCCTAAAATCCTAACTACTGAAACCTAACTCTGAGTATTCAGATTTCATTAAATCAAAACCAGAGAGAAAAAGGAAGGAGGTGTTGACCAAGCAACCTGAAGTTCCTGCTACAATCAGGGTGGACTCAGAAATATTTCCATTTGAGCATCTGGAAAATACTGAAATTGTTTCAAAAGGTAAACATTGTTTAAATTTTAAATGTGGTTTTCAAAATATTTCTACAAATATACCTTAAAGAAATAGAGAAACACTTTTGAAAATATTGGAGACAATAAAAGCAAAATGTCACCCTTACGTTAAAAGAAGAATTGAACAAAACTATAAATAAACCAAGAGAAAGTTTCCGTTTGAGCAATAAAATTTTATAAGAAATTCAGAAATACTTCCAATAACAAATGTGAATGAATTGAGTCTTGACTAAAAGATATGCAAAAATGGCAGGCTTCAGGCAGCAAAATGTAAATGCAGAAAGAAAATAAAATTATATATATATATATATATATATATATATATATATATACACACACACATGTGTGTATGTATATGTATATACATATATATGTGTGTGTGTGTATATATATATATGTATATATATATATATATATATATATATAGCTTTACACTTCAATATGTATGCCCTAAAATCCTAAATCCATCTGAATTTTGATTTCCAACTAAGAGTGAAAAGAAGACTTTTCAAACGAGACTGAAGGAATTTACCACCAAGTAACTGTCTGGACAAGATCCAGTAAGTCAACTATTCAAGAAATGAGAAAATGAAGGAGGGGCTGGAGGGATGGCTCAGCAGTTCAGAGCACTGACTGTTCTTCCAGAGGGCCCCAGTTCAATTCCCAGCACACATCCATAACTCTAGTCCCAGGGGATCCAATGCCCTCTTCTGACTTCATGCACATGGCACACAAACCTACATGCTGGAAAAACATCCACATATGTAAATAAGAAATCATGATTTAAAAAGAAAAGAAAAGAAAAACAGAAAATAAATGAAGAATAACTAAGTCAGAGGAAAATGAGAAAAGGAACCATTGATTGGGTAAAGGATTGGTATTGATAAAAAAAAAAGAAGAAGAAGAACAGTTTGATATGAAAGTTAAAGAAGCAGAATTTTGTAAACAGTAGAACCATTCTGAGGCCATGCAGAAATAGTGAATACTTTTATGTTATAAACCAGCCATGCCTAAAGTATTAATGGTGTCCACTTCCAAATAAACAGTGGGAGCAAAAAGGGATAGTGAAAGTTAATCACTACTGTAGAAAGGAGGGAAGTAGGGGGCTGGGTAAAGCAGACATGTATCATGGGAGAAGATAATGGAATTAAGTTCAAACACACCAGCACTGAGAACAAATACTGTGTGGTAAGCTCATCATTCTAGAGGACGAACATCACATGAGCTACGAAGAAATCCATTATCCACCGTTTAAAAGGAAACATATCCAAAGCCATAATGACTCCCATGTATTCAAAGTAAATGGATAAGAGAAAAATGCGATAGGCAAATATTATTTTTAAAAAGCTGGCACCACTAGATTAATGCCAAGCAGAATAAATATTAAGGAAAAGGCATCATGAATAGTAAAGAGCTAATTGTTTGAGAAAGACACACGAATCTGAATGTCTATGTAGCTAAGGTATGGGCTCTAAACAAGCAGACTTTCAAGGAGGAGCTGATAGATCTGTCAATAGAGAGAGTAATTTTTACCATGCCTCCTTTTGTTATTGATACCTTGTAAAGACTGACCGCTTATGAGGCCACAAAGTGCTATGAAGACCAAATAACTTGCCACCCAGCTAGCATTGCCTGACCTCAAAGCCATCCAATTAGAAATCAATAATAGAAGAAACTAGAGAGGAGTCATGATGGGAACTGAAAAGATGGCATAAGGCGACGACAGGAAGATTTCATAGCGTGCACTGGAACATCCGGAAAACCAACCGGAAGGCTAAGCAACTCACTCGGGGAGCTCAGAAAAAGCAAGAGGGCTGCGGTTAGCTTTGTGGAAACAAAGAGCAGGAGGACAAACACACAAAATGATAGGAATAGGGAATGCATTGTTAACGTGATCTTCATATTTCACTCTAAGGAAGAGAAGCCATTTTTTTTTTAAGTCTCCCAAGCAATGTGCTACTGTGTACCTGTCCATGGCTTCAGTCCCAGCACTCGGGGTAGAGAATGGAAGATTTAGGTTCCAGACCATACTGAGCTACATGGCAAAACTCCCACTGCCACCCCACTTTATTTTACTTTATCTTGTTTTATTGTTGAGGCAGAGCTTTTCTAACAAGATTGAGCTACTTTGCCAGGGGTAGGGAATGTAATGGGACACAACAAAAATAAATATTAGAGATGAAAGGGGCATATGCATTCAAAGTAAACTCTGAAATACTATGAGCCACTTGAATGAAATAGTAATGTTTCTTGAGAAGAAAATACAGCATATCAAATCTGATTCACACACACACAAAATGAAAATAGTTGAGTAGAGTGATTACTATGGAAGAATTTGAATCAGCAATTTAAATCTACCAGGCTCTGAAAAAGGAAACAACATTAAGTCTAAACGTTTTGCTAGTGAATTCCACTCCAAACACTGAAACAGTGTGACTCCCAAACCTTGTCAGGAGGTTGAAATATAGCATCATCGTTGGGCTTGTCCCAGGACAGACAGAATGCTCCAATTTTAGAGAAATATATTCACATCATTGACTGACTAAAAGACAAAACACATATGGTCATCTCAAGATCCTGAGACAAAACTTTGATAAGAATGCAGAATACACTTTAAAGATATTGGGTAAAAGAGCTGGGGATATAATTCAGAAGTAGGGCTTTGCATAGTGCATATGAGGTCCTGGATTCCATTCATAACATCGCAATAAAAGAGTAAGGAAGAACAGAAACTTCCTTGGGATAGGACACATGAAAAGCTCCAGATCAAATGTACTTTTATCCCGGAAATCATCAGCATCCCATCTATAGACAGGAAAGAATGAGGCTTCCTCTCTTGACCACGACTCAGCACTCTACTGCAGGCACCTGCTGGTCAGTTGGCCATACGGAATAGAAGTGGGTGACAAAGGAGAGGGAAGATGTCCACCGCAGGTGACAGTAAAGTGATGCATAGATAAACCATCAGACCACACAAGACATCAGCAAAGCTGCTGGCTGCAAAGTCAATATTAAAAAAAAAAAAAATGCTTTTTTTAAAGCATCAACACCAAATCATTTTAACAATATAGCATTTTAATGTTTGCAAAGCTCAAACATTTCTGGAAACAAATCTAAACCACTTTTAGAACAATGCTTTCTTTAGAAAGCTTCAAGAAACCTATGTGAACACATTATTAAAACTTTATTAATACATTTAAAATCACCAAGGAGCCAAACTAGGCTCAAAAGGGAGAGTGTTGTTAACCACCTCCCCCAATTTTACCTGGAAATTTAGTTCAAGTGTAGAATATACCCTTAGTATCATTTTGAGGAATTTGGCAATTTAGTCATGAAGTTCAAAGGCAAAAGGTAGGACTAAGCAGGACAAACCAAAATAAACTAGATGAGAAGCTTCTTCCCATTTTCAAAACTTACAATGCCCATAATTAAGAAAAAATACAGAATTCACATGGTGATTTAGCACCAACACATATATAGAAAACTTGCCCTCAAGGAAAGCACTATAAATATCAAGGCCAGATAAGCCACCAATAAATGTTGCAGACAGCATTTAAAAACTGCGATTGAGTTTCTGTCCCACACCAAATGTAATCAACTTCAGGGATATTGGAAACAAATGTTTAAAATGTGAAATGTTAAAATATTTTTGAAGAAAATATTTTAGAATACATTAATGAGGCAAGGGTGTAAATGGGGATTTGCTAAAGTATGGAAAATAGAGACCACAAAGGAAAGTACAAATATGCTTATATGGAAAAAAGGAAAAATGGTTGAAAAAAAACAGCAGAAACAGTCGAATCTCACAGTTGGAGAAAATATTTAGAACCTAGTTTAAAACAAAGAAAGGTATATAGCTTACAATATATAAAGAATTTCTGGGAACCAAAAAGAATTATCTGTTTAAAGCCATCCAGGCGTTTACTTGGCAGCCCACCCACTAAAATTCAAACCATGTAGAGATTAAAATGGTTCCCATGCTAAAATGTCATGCAAATTTGTGGCACCTTCCATATTTTTAAGCCATATCCAAAAGAACAAATGTTGTATGATTCCACAGATATAAAATATTTCAAGTTGGCAAACTCAGTGACACTGTGAGCAGATAAGAGTTTGCCAGAGATTTGGGGGGCAGGGGGATGATCGGGAGGTGCAGCTTAGTGAATACACAGTGTCTATGCAGGGCGACAAAAGGGTTTTGTAAATAGATGGTAGTGATACCTGCCTAACATTGTGCATGTAATTAATGGTGCTGAATTTCACACTTAGAGTGATTTCAGTTCAAATTCTGTATGATTATAAGGTATGACCACAATAAAAGAAGATATTAAAAGGGTAGCAAGAGATTCAGATAGACACTTCAGATAAAATACAGATGTCCTAACAATATCTGGAGAGATGTCTGTAAATGAAAACAACACCATGATGATACTTCTCACCTACTGCTAGGCAGAAATAATCAAATGAAGGTAAAAAAAAAAAAAAAAAACCGAGAGCTGGTAGGACATGCAGCAATGGGAGCTGTCACAAGGCGCCTGTTGGAGTGTTAGTCAGTTCAAATGCTTTGGAAAGGAGGAGGCCATCACTCCCTGAAGCTTTGGAAACACGTGCATCCCATTGCCTTAATTACAGTGAAGCACAGGCTGCCATAGCGAAAATAAGAACAAAACATGGCTTCGAGGTAAAGAAGCTTATTTTTCTCACACATCTCACTTCAGATGCTCACAATCGGGCTTAATTGGGTAACTCCGATTCTCACAGCCTTTCGGAGATGCAGTTCTTTCCAAGGCTTTTTCTGCAAAGTTGAAGGTGGACCACTGGATGCAAAACCTTTGGTGTTTGAGTAATGAGGACAGAGTGTGGAGGAAGAACACTCTCCACCATGGGCTCTGATTGAGAGCAGCAGACTGGGAAGCTGTTAAGGGTCATCAGCCGAAAGGGAGCCCGGGAAATGTGGGAAGGAGCAGAAAAACATTCTGATGGACAACTGGGGTGTCTGCTATACCCTAATGGTATTTTGATGGACACCTGGAACTCTCTGCTATATATCTTAAGACTCAGCAATCTCATGACTACATATGGCTTGTGACTCTATTGTGCAAAGGCAACAGGAGACATATGCAAGAAAGATCATGGGCATACCATCTCATTATGAAAAATGAAGAAACAACCCAGATGCTCATCACCATGGCAAAAGATAAAAATAGAAGTCAAGGAAAATAAATCGTGGCATACCTATTTACTGAAGTAAAAATGAACAAGTTACTAGGACACAATTGGTAAAGGCCACAGACAATGCTCCTAAAGGAATATTAATATGCAACTGTGTTAGGTACTGGGGTATTGCTTTATAATTTGTATTCAAATTATGTCTACAGATGCATATAATATTCATTACTTTGCATATATTTACAATAATCATTTATTATGGTTACCTCTCAAAATAAAATAAATATAATTTCACTCAATAGGCTGATAAGAGCAATGTTCATTAATATTCCAAGGATATGGACAGATGGGTAGTAAAGTATGGATTGTGACTTTACAAAGTGTTTTGGCAATGGTAGAGAAAACTTAAATTGGACATTTCTATGAGCTGCAAACTCACTGCTCAACATCAGACTAGAGAAATAGCAATGGAGTTTTGAGGCAGCAGGCAGAGGAGCAACTTACAGCACATCTTAGAACAGTTAAGCCTACATGCAGCTAAGGCAGTGACTAGCTCCATAATGACCCGCCCTCATCGCCAACCAGGACATAAAGGTAGTGCAAATTATGGCTGCCTGAGTAGATCTCTGAAACTTACAGAAACAATGGCAGAAGATGTTTGTGTATGTACGTGTGTGTGTATGTGTGTATGTGTGCGTGAGAGAGAGAGAGAGAGAGAGAGAGAGAGAGAGAGAGAGAAAGACAGACAGACAGGCAGACAGAGAAATGCATTTGTTCTGAATTTTCTCCAAATAACATGCTGTTTTGGAATGCCTAATATGAGAAATTATTTTTAAATATTAATTTTTAAGACATTGTAACCCCCAAAAGCAATTTCGAATCTAAATAAAACTAAATGATACAACTTATCCATTCATTCAAAAGTAGTTTTAGGTCTGGGGGGTGTCACTCAGCAGCAGAGTGCTTGCCCAGTGTGTGTGAGGCCTCAGGATTGATCCCCAGTGTGGTTAAATAACGACAGTTGTACAGTAGTGGTTCTCCAGTGCTGCGATACTTACTCTTTATTATTGATTTGATTGGGTTGAGAAGGAAGCGTATTTACAGGTGAGTCTGTGAGGGGCTCTGCAAAGATTTGCTAATGGGGGAAAGACAGGCCCTGAGTGTGGCAGCACCATCCTGAGAGAAAGTGAACGTGAGCAGGCATTCTCTCAGTCTGTGTGTCTGTCTCTGTCTCTCCCTGTCCTCTGTCATTCTGTCTCTCTGTGTGTCTGTCTCTGTCTCCCCATGTCCTCTGTCTCTATCATTATCTCTGTCTATCTGTGTGTGTCCCTCTGCCTCTCCCTGTCCTCTGTCAGTATCTCTGTCTCTGTGTGTCTCTCTCTGTATCTGTGTATGTGTGTGTGTCTCTCTGTCTCTCTCTGTCCTCTGTCAATATCTCTGTCTCTCTGTGTGTGTCTCTCTGTCTCTCTCTGTGTCTCTGTGTGTGTGTGCCTTTCTCTCTCTCTCTCTGTATCTGTGTGTGTGTGTGTGTGTGTGTGTGTGTGTCCTTCTCCCCTCTCTCTCTTTCTCTGTTACCGATGCCATGAGATGAGCAGCTTCAATCACATGCTGCCACCATGATACTCTGCCTTACTGTGGGCCCAGAATCAACAGAACCAAGGTCTATGGACTACAATATCTGAAATAGTAAGTCAAAATAAATAATTGTTCCCTTTTATGTCATTAATAACAGGTATTTTGTCATATTCTGTCAGATTACAGACTACAGAATATAGTCGTGACTTAAAAGCGAATTTCCTTCCTTACAAAATGCTCATTTCATAGACCTAATCTCATCACAAATGAATTTTAGCAACCACAGTACTCAACAGAACAATATATTTTCATTAGGAAAAAAAAAAATCCTGTTTTCTTTTTCCCTTTTTTTTAATGTGAGTCAACTGGAGAAATTCAATAATTATTCAAGCCCTTGGTTTCACCATCAGAGAAACAAGTGAGTAATGACATTTTGTTCAAAAGTCAGGTACAAGGCATCTGTAAGTAAAAACTCTGATCATTTTGTTTGCAGAGCCTGTGTATAGCTGATCAACGAGGAAAAAATAGAGGTAATTTATCTTACTTTTCACAAAGAGTCTAAGGTACAAAATGCTTGTCATTAAAACCAAAAATACAGTCCAGATCAAAACACTGTTAGGTGATCACATAGCTAATTGGCGCACGAGAAGCAAAGGGGAATAAGACATAAAATCCACAAGTGCTCTTCAAAGAGGTCACTGGGAAACGTGCGCCTTTCTTCACACTCTTGCTGAGGACTCGGTGACTCGAGAAGACACACACAGCAGAGGTTGTATTTATTGCTTCTTAATTTTTGAATTCTTCATGTCAAAAAGATAGAATTAAAAATAGTTAGCTTCCCTAATCATTAAAAAAAAAAGTCCCAGATGGGCACCACTGGCTATGATGGAAGGGGTTCTGGCTCCCCAGAGAACTCCAGCCTGGGTCTCACAGCTGGCCCATTCCTTCCAATCCCTGCCAGTATCAAAGATGGTTTCAAAGATGGCTTCCAACAGTGCTACCCTTCAGCTTCATCAGAAACCTTTGTCCTCAGCCCCAACCCTACTGCTCCATACCACCAAGAGTAGCAGGTACTCTTGGAATTATTTGGTTCCTAACAAAACCCGGACCTCGAGGTCAAGCCATAGCAATAAAACCAGGTTTGCTACTAGAGACTCTAGAACTGAGTTGCCTGGTATAGCAGCCATCAACTACACATGGCTCCCAAGTACAGAACATGCAGATAGTTAACATGACATGCACCATTAGTGTAGAACACATACCAGCTTTAAAGGATCTAATCCCAAAACCATAAATATAACCAAGCATTCTGATTTCACTGTTTCAGAAAATCAGAGTGTACTTAACACCAACATGGCTGTGACATCATTAAAAAAGATAATCTTATGAGACCACCATCATACATGCGATTACTCTTCCATCAAAACATCGTTTTGCAATGTATGACTATATGTTATTGGTAATTTTTATGTCGACGACATATTGAAATGATGACATTGCAACATACAGAGGAGTTAAATTGTATTGTGAAAATAAATTTCATCCCCCTTTTCACCATTTCAATGTGGTTACTAATTTGCTTTGCCTTAGATTTCTGTTGAACAAAAACTGCCACAGGAATCAGCTATGGGAGCTATGGGGAATGCATCTGGTTCTCTGAGAGCAGGGAGTGGCAAGAATTAGGCCTGTGTCATGGTCCTGCACAGGTGAGTTATGGCAGGAGGCCTCCCCAGAGAAGAGGCAATGAGTTAATATCCTACACTACTGCAAACAGCTGCCTTGAGTTAAGAATCAGGTTTTTAAGCCTGTGTGCTACACTAAAGAGTAAACTGTTTCTTGGCTATGTGACTTCAAACAGGGGACAGAACATGAGCGGAGCTATCAGAACTCAGAAGGATGCTGTGGAAGGGAACAAGAGTCAAATGACAGCATCCTCCTCAAAGAGAGGGTCAACTAAATGATGCCACAAAGCATCAATAGGAACTGCTTCCTTCTCTTTCACTGAGAAGGACCTGCTTATCCTTAGCCAAGCATTTGCAGGTGAGTCAAGGCTGTTGCTGCTGTTAGACACGGAGCTCTTCGGCATATGTTTATTGAGTAAATGTCGCACGCTGGACACTAGGGAAATAGTGTCAAGCTAAACAGACAGGTTTTCTGTTCTTGTGGTGTTACATTCTAGTGGAAGAGACAGCCTCTTCCTGCAAAAACTAAGCAAACAAACACAGTCAGATGACTGTAGCTCATATGAAGCAAGACTACAATGAAAGGATAGCAATTGGTGAGATGGGACACATTACCCACCTGGAGGAGTCGGCATTTCATTGAGAGTCCTAAAGCTGAGTGTTAAATGGGAGGGAGAGCAGGGAAGCTGAAGACTATGTGAATCAAAAAGATAGGATATAGGGGTGGGGAATGGCAGGGCTCAGTCACGTGAAATTCTCTTTAATCTGAGTTCTGATTCAAGTGCCATGTCCATGGAGATGGTCTAAGATGGGCCTAACAAGGTAGCATGTGTTTGATCCCTCCCCTACGATCAGGTAACAGCAGTGCCTGGAATTTTATAGTCCAAAGAGACTCAACCTTTCTAGGTACCATTTTGCCTGTGTTATGGGATTGGCTTCAGTGACTGCCCAAGCTCCTTCCCAGGCATGCTTTGAAACTGGGCTTAGCCTTCTCCAAGAGTGATTACTTCTCCGGGATGGGAGCCCACACAGTGCACACTTGTAAGTGAGCCCCAGCCCCAGATTTAAGCAAACTCATGGTAACAAACAGAAGCAGGATCTTGGAGCCTCAGATGGGATGGGAGCTCAAGCAGCTTATGATGCCTTCCCACACTGCTACCTCCACGAGTCCACAGGCAGTTGATGTGGGGCTGGGGCTTGCCGGCAGAGTTGTAGGGCTATAGAAGATACTATGGCTTCCCAGCTTTGGGATTTAGTGGAAGCCTCCTGAAGGAGGCGTAGGGGTTCACTGACAAAGCCTTGAGACCTGTTCTACCTACTGGAAGCCAAGTTCCCTACCCCTCACCCAAAAAGGCTACAAAAGTATATATAAATGGCATCACATAGAACCAAGCTTTTTGGGAGTCACGCTTCTGCTCCTGTGTTGGCCAAGTTCTCTGCTTTCTCTTGGAAGTAGACAAACTCCACAAGGAAAATCTGTGCCCTTCTGTAAACCATCTTGGGAGGTAATTAGAGATATATTGGAACCCCCACCCCATGGTGCCGCTGGGGCTCAATTCGTGTGTGCCACTGACAGAGTCAACACAGAGCATCCTAGGAAAGTCTCTTGCATCTGAAACCAGGCATCTTCCCACACCGCAGGTTAGACTAAAGGAGAGGTAGTAGAGAGCAGGAAATGAAAACGGGGAGATGAAAAGGGAGACAAAAGAGTGAAACATGGAACTTTGCCTGCCTGCCTTGCCAGGTCAACTGCCTCCCACGCAAGGTATCCACAAGCCAAGTGTCTCCCTTGTAGCCTTTCTAGTCGTCCACCATGGCCTGCTCAGAGACATGTGATCTCAATGTTGCTGTGAACAGAAGGGATGACCAGTCAAGTCTGGCAGGAAGATCCAGCCCTACATCACTGCACCAGGTGTCTGGCATTAGGTCCAGCTCTTCTCATCCACCACCTCTCCTGGTACCAAGTGAGTGTCACAGTGTCTCCAGGGGAAAGGGTAGTGGAGCAGCCAAGGCTGTTGTTTCAGACAGGCCTAGCTGGGATACTCCTGCTCAGGGCACCTGTGTCAATTTTAACCCCCTCACTGCACAAGACTGGATTCTCTGTACAGTGTGAAGGCCTGCCTGCAGCTTGAACATACAAGCATGTTGGCAGGCAACATCACACCAGAGAGGCGCCCTCTAAGTCCAGGATCCAAATGCATGAAATGTTACAATTTCTGTTTAGGATGTTCTAGCATTTCTCAAGAATCAATAAACTGCAGTTGGGCATCTCCTGATGGAGTTAGTGCTTTCTTCAGGTAGAGATGGGCATGGATTCCTTTTTGCTAGTCCTCTGTCTGATCCTCCACACTGGAGAAGGGACAGAAAAGGTGCTTAATTGATGGAGTGCAAGCAGGAGACTGGATTGTCCTGCCCTGAGGACAATGCCAGGAATGGAAGAGAGGATATTGCCTGGCCTGGTCTGCATCTGTTCAGATAGTCTTCAAGTTTACCTTCTGGCCAACATGGACTGAAATTCAGGATCAAATTTAGAGATGGTTGCTAAGGGAACTGGAGGGAGTATTTGGTGTGTATATCTTTTCATTGTTTTCCAAATTAGCATCAACACAAGCTGTAACTTTGAGGGACTTTGAAACTAATTAGCATATGGACTGGCCAAACAAGCAAAACCAGCAGAGGCAACTCAATGGGCCTTGTGATGTCACATTACTGGAACGTTTGCTTACATCGTTCCTTCACCACTTGAGGATGAGATGGGGCCTAACACCCTGAATAAGGGAGATTGATTTGCAATACATCAATCACCCCTCCTGAACTGGGGTGCAGTCAGCTGATGGCTGTGACTAGGAACTGAGAGAAAGAAAAAGCAGTTTGAACAGTATTTGGTAACAAGCTAGATGGATGTCTCAGAACCATAAGGGGAAGGAGGTGAATTATACCATCAGTGACTGACGACAATAGAAACAGCCGAAACTTGAGAATAGAGTCAAGCTAGCAGGAGAGAAATGGGAACAGGGTTGTAACTGTTGTCAATGTTTGCATTTCAGGTGGTTTTCTTTGATTGCTTGCTTTTTGCTCTCAGTAATGCAGCATTGTTGGTATGATCTTTTTGCTAGTGCTAGTTGGTATCTAACAACTTCCAGACATGTTTCCTCCTTCCAGAAGTAGCATCATTATGGAAAGAGACTCCCACAGTCCTGTGCCCTGGCTCCACTCAAGAACAGCCAGTTAGTGGTCGACATAGAAACCCCAGTGGAACAAATTGTTACCAGCCTTTTCCAGAGCATCTCCTTGGGCATCCGATCTGAGAACTGCCTTCTGGGTCTCCACATAAGTCAGAAAGGAAATGAGCAGGAACAGATTTGATGGAAAGGAGCTGGCACAAATGAACCCTTTAGAGCAAGCTTTATTAGGAGAGAGGGCCTCCTGATCATGGGGGTGGGGTCATGATCCGGAGTGGGAGATCAATTAGGAGCGATATAACACCTGTCCTAGAGTTACTATTGTTCTATAAAACACCACGACCAAAAAGATTAGGGGAGGAAAGGGTTTATTCAGCCTATGCTCCCATATCACTGTCTATTATCGAAGAGAGGCAGGACAGGAACTCAAACAGGGCAGGGATCTGGAGGCAGGAGCTGATGCAAAAGACTATGGAGCGATGCTGCTTACTGCCTTGCTCCTCATGGCTTGCTCAACCTGATTTCTCACAGAACCAGGACCTCCATCCCAGAAGTAGCATCACCCACAATGGGCGGGGCCCTTCCCTATCAATCACTAAATAAGAAATGCTCTCTAGTGTTGCCTTGTCTTAGGGAGGCAATATCAACTGAGGTTCCCTCCCCTCAGATGACTTTAGCTTGTGTGACATAAAACTAGCCTGCACAACTGATCGATCCTGTGTCAGCTTGACTCACAAACACACTTCTGCTAAGTCACAACCTTTCCTTTCTTGTTCATCCTCCAGAATTACACATTGATAAAGATATCACTGGGAGTGGATCAGACAGGACAGGATGGGAGGAACTGGGAGGAGTAGATGAAAGGGAAACTCCTATCAGGATATATTATATGAGAAAAGAATCTATTTTCAGTTGAAGGGAAAACATAATAAAGAATCACGATATAAAACATTTTATAAACTTAAAAATGTCCCACACCCTTACAAATCCAAACACTTTAAAAGTTGTCTCTTTAAAAAGTGCCCAGTATCTTTTAAAATCTAAAAATCTCTTTTTAAAAGTTTAAAGCCTCTCAATTGTGGGCACCTGTAAAATCAAAAGTAAGTTAACTGTTTTCTTATTTCAAGAGGTAAGAACTAGGGCAATCACAGTCAGAATAAAGCAAAATCAAATTCCAGCAATGTAAATAACTCAGTGTTCAATTCGTAGGGCTCAGTCTCGATCTTCTGGGTCCCTCCAAGGGGCTTGGGCCACCTAATACTGTCCCCTGCTCTACAGCTTGTCCACTGAGCTGTGGCTGGTGCCACGCCACTGTTGATGCCATTACTGTTGCTCATCCCATGGTACTGGCATCTCCAGAATTCTGGGGTCTTCTACTACAACCAGGCTGTACGTTTACCAACAGCCTCCCTTGGGCTCTGTCCACAGTTCCACACCTCAACTTCTCTTCTTGACCCATTTAATCCCGGGGCTTCCACTGCTGCTGAGCCTCTGCCTTCACCAATGGCCTCTTCTGGCCTCTTGCAGTATAAGCCTGAGCTGCTCTCTATGACCCCTTTATGCCTTCAGTCTGTACACTGATTCTGAGGAAATGCTTCCCGATAGCTTTTGCCACAAGGGTACTGGTCTCCTCTTAATCACCCACTAATTTCTAGGCTCCAGCTAAACAAAATCAATTAACTGAGTAACACGAAGGTATTCACTTCAGTGATGCTGGTCTCTTGTTAATCATGACTGACTCTCCAGCTCCAGCTGACCAGACACTATAGATTCTTCACACAGATGGCCCGGCAGAGTCTTTGCTTCCCTCTGAAATTCCCAAACCAGGCCTTCATCCTATGTGTTTCTCTCAACATTCTTATTTTCCAAGTTCCCACAGAATAGTTCACCAAGCTTTGAACACTCAGTGGCTTTTCTAGCCCAAAGTTTCAAAGTCCTTCCACAGCCCTCCATAAAACACACCGTGGTCAGGTCTGCCACGCAATGCCCCACTATACTGTTTCCAATTTCTGTCCTAGTTAGGGTTACTATGGCTGTGATCAAACACCATGACCAAAGCAAGTTGGGGAGGAAAGGATTTATTTAGCTTATGATTCTACATCATTGTTCACCTTTGAATGAAGTCAGAATAGGACCTCAGACAAGGAAGGTACCTGGAGGCAGGAGCTGATGCAGAGACCATGGAGGAATGCTGCTTACTGGCTTACTCCCCATGTCTTGCTCCGCTTTCTATCGAACCCAGAACCACCAGCCCAGGGGTGGCACCACCATGTAGGCCTTGGCCCTCCCCCATCAATCATTAATTTAAAAAAAATGCCCTACATGCTTTTTATAGAGGCATTTTCTTAACTGAGGTTCCTCCTCTCTGATAACTTAGGCTTGTGTCGAACTGACATAGAACTAGCCAGCACAACATCATCCTAGAGACAGCAGCAGGGTGGGGCCTTGAGGGAGGAGAGAGAGAGAGAGAGAGAGCAAAGGCAGGGGTTCAAGGAGAACACCTTCCTTTCAAAACACAAGAGAAGTTGTATTATGACAGGTACATGTGGGGACCACCAGGAGAGACAGCCACCGTGTACAGCATGACAGGGACCCTGAGCATAGAAGCAGGCCCTTCAGCGTCTGGGAAACAGAGGAAGCCCCTTAATCACTCACACAGGTTTTCAGAGGGTGGTAGCAAGTCCCACACCATGTGCTTTAGTCTGACCTAGTCGGCATGCCGAGGGCACAGAGCATAGACCTTTCTTGAAACTGCAAGGGGGAAGCCCCGGGCTTGCTGGCTCTCTTTTCCGGCTGAGACCTGTGTGCTGTAACAAGCCTCTGAAGGGGCCTGTCAGTTCTTTACGTGAGAGACTAGGGGAGGGGGCACAGCTTGAGTTGGGGGTGGAGCAGCTCAAGGTTTGTGATCAACAGGGGTAACAGCCGTAGTGAGACTGCACGTGGGCACAACAATATTTTCTCATTTGCTTTGCACCTTTTTTCCCCTCGCTGATGTGGGTGGTTTGCCTGGATGAGAGCTCCAGGGATCCATTTCTCCTTCCTAAGAATGGAACATGAATTGTCACATCTGGCATTTTACATAGGTGCTCAGATCTAAACTCATGCCCTGATGCCTGTGTGACAAGCACTTAACCAGCCAGGCTGTCTCCCCAGACAGTTTGCAAACTTTTGAGCGATGCCATCTTTTGTCCTGGCTATCATTACTCAGGCTACAACAATTCAGGCTGTTGGGTTGAGGCTGTACAGCTGAGGTTCCTGTTTTGTCACTAAGAGTTGGAGTGCTCACACTTTTAGACGCTTCTTTCCAGTCCCTTTTTGTAGCTGGTAAAAGCACATGGAACCTTTCTTCTTGCAATCTGTTCTACCCTGGCCTTTTCTATTTGGCCCACCTGGACAAGCCAGGCTCATCTCTCTGTGGAGCAGCCAAATAATTAGCAACTTTAATTGTGTCTTCAGAGTACCCTCACAGCAGTACCTTCATTAGTCTTTGATTGAATAGCTGGAGCCGGAGCTCTGAGGAACATCGCCTAGCTATCTACCTAGCACCACAGTCTTCAGACAGAACTCTGCAGGACATCACTAGCTATCTACCTAACACAATGCTCTTCATGGGTGGCAGCACTTTCCAAGAACCACACATTTGGAGAAGATACTCTAGCTTACATCATCCACAGGCACCTGGACATCTGTGATCACAGGTTTTCCCACAACCTGGGCCAGTCAGGAGTTAGGAAGGGATGCCAATGCCAACTGGAAGAAAGGTTTTCAGGGTCTTTCATCCCTGTGGACCTGGAGAGAAGAAGTGCCTCTGATCACTTTTGAAGCCTTTTGTTGTCTTAATTCCAGCTCCAGGAATTACCCTTAATTAGAACATCACTTAGTAACCCAGAGTGGCCCTGACTTGACTCCACCAAAACAAACTCACTGAGAAACTCATGCAGTGATTTAGGGTAGGTGACACAGAATAGAGTTGAGGAGCTTGCCTGCTTTCCCTTTAAGGAATGGCAGCCCAGGTGACCAATCAATAAAATAACTTCAGGAGACTGACAGGCCTGTGATTGCCTTCAAAAATCGGAGCTTGAGAAATCCAAATCAGCAAGCAAGGTCTGCAGAATCGTTCACTGTTGCAGGTAAGTACTAGTCCTCAGCTAAAGATAATAAATACTCAACGATGGGATTAATGGATAATGCTACCCGTACCCTGCAAACTGCTTGCCCCTAACTCGTTGCCTAGAGCCACCACCCAAGGAAAGCACAAATCTCATGATCGCCCCATTTCTGAGGCTCCCAGAGCTCCCTATGCGATGTGTGTATTAGTTACATTTCCCTACTTCTATAACAAAATGCCTGGCAAAAGCAACCTAAGGAAGGAAAGGGTTGTGTTGGCTTGTCGTTTAAGAGGGTACAGAGCACCAGGATGGAAAGGTATGGCTGCAGGAGCATGAGACAGCTGGCCACATTGCACCAGCTGTTAGTAAGCAGAAAGGTGTGTTCAGCTTACCGTCTCCTTTTTATATCACCGTGTGTTCAGGGGTCTCGAGGCACTTGTGAAGAATGGGTTAGGCTAGAGTGACTGAAGCTGGAAGGTTCCCTGGAGTCTGGACCATAGGTTCTTTACATATTCAAGAGAAGTAGACTCTTAGGCACTGTGGGAGTTAATGTTGATTGTTTATATATATTCTTAATTTAGGATCATCTAGGACACACGCCTCTGGTTATGTCTATGAGGGCATTTCCAGAAAGTTTTCACTGAGGAGGGAAGAGCCACCCTGAATGTGAATGACACTTGGACTGAGATCCTGGACTACATAAAAAAGCCACAAATGTTTCTCTCAACTCTGGCTGACCTCTACCTAGTATACTCTCTCTAGTCCTTACCATTATACAGCGTCCCACTCAGGTGTCCCCTTCATGAAGGTTCTTCTCCATGGCTGAGCCAGAGTAGGTACCCCTACATATGGAGAAACGGGTTCTGGGACCATTTCTCCTGTCCTCATGGAAGGGCTTTGTGAACTCACAGCATAGACACTTGCAAACACTCACTTATGAATAACAACAAATCCCTTGGCAAGAAAACCTGGCCAGGAAGAAGCAGGGTAAATAGTCCATTCTGGCTTATCTGTGACTCTCAATCAAAACAGCCAGAAACCAGTTCTCAGCAAAGCCTGTGGCTGAAGCAATGTACGGAAGCTCAATATTGGGCAGACAGAGATGGAGAGACCCAAAGATGTGGGATATTGAAACAAAAGGCAGAGAAAGAGTGCCGTGCCAATGCAGGTTTCACGGTACAGCCAGGGGTTGGGCTCACAGGGAAAGAGGAGAGGCACAGCTGGGAAACTTAGCACTGAAATACAAAGAACAAAGGTATCAGCTCAGGTGACCTGGGAGCTGCATAGCTACAGAGCCAGCCTGTGCTCGAAAAGGGCTGTGCATGTCTCAGTGCACAAACCTGGAGCTGTGACAGGGTGCCTTCTTGTGAAGGTTGAGCCTGGGCTTGCTGCTTTGGAAAACCTAAATCCCTGCATTTTCTTTTCCCTTGGAATCCATAGCAAGCATTCCCATGCTGTCCCAGCTAGCCCCTACCTTGTAACCCACAGTAACTCTGGCCTGACTCCACTGAAACAAAATCACTGAAAAATATGTACAGTGGGTTTAGGTAGGTGACAAGGAATAGAGTAGATGCGTGTTAGGATTAGTTTTCCTGCCAGCCTGGTCCCACAGCCGGTCAGCCCCAAATAACACAGAGACACTGTATTAGATATAAAGCTGTTGGTCAGTTACTAGCATTTCTTATTGTCTAACTCTGTCTTAAATATTAACCCATTTCTATCAATCTAAGTATTTCCACATGGTCTTATCTTACCGGAGAGAGGATCCAGACCTCTGCTCTCTTGGTCCTACATGTTGCTTTCATATTGGCCAACAGGGCTTTATTCATTAACCAATAAGAGAAATATATTTACAGAATGACATCTTCCATCAGAGGAGCCTGCTTTCCTTTTAAGGGTTAGTAGCTCAGGTAGCCAGTAAAGTAAATAACTTTAGAAGACTGAGCAGTTCTGTAATGCATGAAGGCTGGGGCTTCCAGCAACCACAGTGCTAGTGTGGGATTTGCTGCCTCCTCCACATGGTATAGTTTGCTGCACCACTCTCTGTGGGGGCTTCTTGAGACCCTAACACGAAGCAGAGCACATTCTGGACCCGTGAGCAGAGCAGATCTGTCAATAGTAGCCTCCAGCCAGTTCGATTTGGGTTCCATGCTATCTTATAGAGCAGAAAGACACAGTTATCACAGCTGTCTCCAGCCCCAAACCACTAGCATTGACCTACTAACACGCAATACAGAAAACAACAAGGTGACTGTCCCCGGCCTTTGCCCTCTCCAAGATGCACACAGCCCGAGAAGACATAGAAACAGGTCCAGACTGGCAGAAGTTGTGACTCTTGGGAGTGATGACACAACACTTTGTTTTGTTGTTGTTATTTTCTATTAAGATCTTACAGTCTTTTCAAAGCTTTGCTGACTGCTTCTAGCTCATTGTTCTTGTCTAATTACAGACATGTTGTTGTTGTTGTTATTCTTTCCTTTAGCCAAACTGTCTGATTAGTTTATATTCTCTGTCTTTCTTCTGTTATGACCTTCAATCTCCATATCACTTTCACTTCTTGAAATAGTCTTTTTTTATAGTAATATTTCTAATTTTTCTTCCCTCTAATTCTTCTTACATTGGTTTATTTAGTGTGTGGAGGTCAGAGGACAACTTGTGGGAGTGGGTTTTCTCGTTCTACTGTGTGAGTCTTGGAGTTGAACTCGGGTTAGCATGCTTGGTAGCAAGCGTTTTCTTCCTCTGCTTTCATTTGAAACCTCTTTGTCTCTGTTGTTTGTGGCCTGTCCTTCCTGTCATCATCATAGTCACGGATGTTACACTCGATGCTTGGGTTTTATTTTCTTTCTGTATGTGTTCACTCCTGTGTGTCACAGATAAGGTTTTGTTTTTTGTTTGGTTTTTGGTTTTTTGAGACAGGGTTTCTCTGTGAAACAGTCCTGGCTGTCCTAGAACTCACTCTGTCTACCAGGCTGGCTTCAAACTCACAGAGATCAGCCTACCTCTGCCTCCTGAGTGCTGGTTTTAAAGGCATGCGCCACCAACGCTTAGCCACAGCTAGGGTTTTTATTTTCTTTCTGTGTGTGTTCATCCCTATATGTTACAACTCCCACTGTCGGTTCTCTCCTTTCAACCTATGGCCAGGGATCAAACACAACTACAAGTATGCTGTGTGGATGCTCTGCTCTGAGCCTTGCTCTAGGCCCATACAAAGATTATAGATGCTCTAAACGCAACCCACTTTACTCAAACTTCAGCAGTACCTGAACCCAAAGAACAGGAGAGAATTTTAGAAAACAGCCAACAATTGGGATCCAAGTAGGACTAGCTGGGGAAGGGTGATGTTGAAGACCTATCCTGCAGATTCACCCATAGAGTGACAGCAGAGAGAAACAAAGCACTGTGGACATCACACTTGTGACAGACTATATCGAGGGTCACTCCCACACCCTCTAAGATAGTAAGGTTTGATGAGTAAGCACAGAACATATCCCTCTATCTAGTACACATCTGCCTGATTGCCTAGAAGTACTCCACTCTTATGACATGTGACACCCACAAGGAATGAAAAACACAGGATGCCGGGCAGTGGTGGTGCACGCCTTTAATCCCAGCACTCAGGAGGCAGAGGCAGGCGGAATTCTGTGAGTTCGAGACCACCCTGATCCACAAGGTACTAGTTCCAGGACAGGCTCCAAAGCCACAGAGAAACCATATTTTGAAAAACAAAACAAATAAAAATAAAAGGAAGGAAGGAAAGAAGGAAGGAAGGGAGGGAGGAAGGGAGGGAAGGAAGGAGGGAGGGAGGGAGGGAGGGAGGGAGGGAGGAAAAGAAAAACACAGGATTACTGTGACTGTGTCCAAATACATAAATTGCCATTGATGAAACAACAGGAAAACTTTACAACAAAACCCAACTGGAATGCATTCAACACATCCAAACAACCTGACAGCCCAGAACACTGACAAGAAATGGCTGGTTCCTGATACAACCTAGATATAAAAGTGGAAGATCTATGAATCCAAACAGATGCTCAAATAACAACACAGAGTGAGCACAAGAATCATGAAAGACCAAGACAACGTGACTCCTCCAAAAGCTCATGATTCTCAGTAGCAAGCCTCGAGAATGTGGAAGGGGATGAGACACCAAATGAACAGCTCAAGGGATTGCTTCAGGAGACACGAATTACAAAAGAATACAGAAAACAACTGAATAGTGATAATAAAGGATGTAAGTGAGTTCAATGAAGAAGTCACTTTTTTTTTTTTTTTTTTTTTTTTTTTTTTAAGAACCATGGAAATCTTGAAAGTGAAAGAAGTCAAATAAAAAACTCAGTGTAAGGTATCACAAACAGACCACGTGGGAAAGGAATTCTGAGGCTTGAGGATAAGAGTCACTAATTAGAACACCCACAACACAGTGAAAAATAAGAAACTGTATATGAATATATGAGTCTCTGGGACAAATTTATTTCTGGCACAGAGACAATATCAAGACCCAGATTAAAGACTTAGAAGATCTATTCAATGAAATAATAATAGAAAATTTCTTAAATCTGGAAGCAATGTTGGACATCCAACTGCAGGAGGCTTTTAGAATCTCAAGCAGGGATGTCCAGAAATTCACATCAAATTACGTTAAAATGCCAAGAAGACAGAATGAAGAAATCTGTTGAGAACTGCCAGAGAGAAGTGCCAACTCACTAAAAATGGCAAATCCATTAGAATAATAGATTTCTCACCAGAGACTCTGAGAGCAGGGAGGCCATGGAATGATGTATCTCAAGTCTTGGAAGACAACAGCAGCCAGCTCAAATTACAGCAGTTATCCTTCTGAACTGTAGAAAAACAAAGAGCTTCCAAGAAAAGCATAGACTAAAGGATTTTCTGACCATCAAGACAGTAATGCAAATACTACATAAAGGCACCCTACACACAGAAAAGGAAGGTAAGCAAAACCATGAGAACCCACAAGAGAAAAAGTCCACCAGAAGAGAAACGCAAATGAGAATTAGGAAAAAGCGAACTAGCATTAGTACAACAAAATGAAGAAATGACTTCACATTTATGACCTTGCCTGTAAATGACTTAATTCTCCAGTTAAAAGGTGTAGACTGGCTGATATTTAAATGCAATATCTAACAGTTTACTGCCTGCAAGAAACACAGCTCTCAGGCAAAAGATATGCACAAATTGAAAATGAAATGGGAGGAGAAGCATATTCTAAGCAAGTGGAATCTAGAAGCAAGCCATATTCATGTCTGACAAAACTGAATTCAAGTCTAAGCTACACATGAGACAGTCCCTGAGGCTTGGTGGTCTATGAGTGGCCAGCTAATGAATGAGCAACATGAGAATAATTGTCCATTTTAATGGGATGTCAGCCTACACTTGAATTAGGCAGACTATTACTCTTCTATGCTAAAATTGCCACAGTGTTTGTAAAAAAACATTTTTCTTAGGGCATCAGCACCACCTACAACATTCCCAGAATGGGCTGGGACTCGGAGGGTGGAGCTAGCAGCTTAGTTTTAATAAACCTTTCAGGTGGATCTGTTGTCCCAAGACATTTGAGAACCACTGCACAGCCACAAAAAAAAAAAAAAAAAAAAAAAAAAAAGCATCCCCATAGGAGGAAAAGTCTCAGAATATTCTGGAAGTGGCAAGAGCTCTCCAGTGCTGGCGGAGACAACAGTTGGTGCACAGTGAGTCCTGTCTGGAGGCTGGGGGGGGGGGGGTCATGTTTCTTTCTGAGGACCTGAGCCCTCAGAGTCACTCAGCCAAGTTTGTTCCCCCAAACTATCACATTTACATAGCCATAGCTTTAAGGATGGAAGTATTGTCGCTGGCCAACACAGTTGGGCAGAAGATAATTACTCTGTCAGGTGAATAGCTTGAAGGCTAAATTGAAAAAGCAACAGTGGGAAGATGAGTTGAGGGTCAGTTTGAGGATTTGAGTTGGAGGAGATATTCTGTTCTCTGGCCAAGCTCATTAGAGCATGCCCCTTCCTGATTCCTTGGACTGTTCCTTAGTGGGAAAATCAAATATGGTCTGAGAATGAGAGCAAAAAGTCAGTGCAGGTGTCTCAGGTCTGCACGGGAAGGCCTGACAGGGGAGTAGAACCTGCAACAGAGTTTGGACAGTGAGACAAAGATGAGTTGACTGTTGTCAGGACAGCAACACCAGGGGCTGAACCCCAGGTTAGACAAAGCAAGAATTCCCTCAGGGTTTTAGAAACCTCAAATTCAACTTGAACTTGTGGGGGGGGTGGGGAGGTGTTTCTGAAATTCCAACAAGAAGGGGTTAACAGAGATAGGAGGACACGGGGGGGGGGGGGAGATGCTTGCTGACAAGCCAGCCTAACTGAATCCATGAGCAACAGGTTCAGTGTGAAATTGTGTGTCCACAAATAAGGATGGTGACCTCCACATGCATGTACACACGTCTACACACAAACAGGTATGTACAGTACACATACACAAGCGCATAAACACTGTCAATACCCACAAATTTAAAAGGTAGTATTTGGAGAACTGGAGAAAAATAATACTTATCCTTCCTAGCCAAATGATAAATGCTAGAGGGTACCAGGGTTTCATGCCTTGTGGACTATGCTGTCTTATCCTGTCCGGATCTCTCAGGAAGGCAGGCACCGGATTCCAGAAGACACTCCTTAACTACAGATGTGACACAGTTTTTAATGAGCTTAGGAGATTTCTTTTTTAAAAAATTAATGGATTAATTGGACTGTTATATAAAATTAAATAAAATTTTAAAAAAAATTAATGGAAAAAACCATCCTTGTCTTCTAATTGAGTTTGAGAAACTTTGTTTTCTGCATGCAAAGAAAGGTCAGCGGGAAAGGTCACCAGCATGGGCCCAAGCAGCTTCCTGGTACTTTCTGGAAAGTTGAGTTTATTCTCCAAGGCTTGAAATTTTATCTGGACTATTTTTGGGTGCTTCAGGGCACGAGGTTGGTATTTGGTTTCCTGTTTTTACTTGGTTTGATTCACTTTTGTTGTTTGTGGGACTGTTCTATTTTGCCTTAAATCCTCTTATAGTTTGCAAGACTGAGGTCCCAAACTTTCTTAGGGTTACTATTGTTGTGATAAAACACTATGACCTAAAGCAACTTGGGAAGGAAAAGGTTTATTTTAGCTTACACTTCCTGTTACAGTCCATCACTCCCAGAAGTCAGGGCAGGAACTCACTCTGGGCAGAACCCTGGAGTCAGGACTGAAGCAGAGGCTGTGGGGAAGGCTGCTTCTGGCGGTCTCACATCTGATGGCTCGCTCAGCCTGTTTTCTTCCACATCCCAGAACTAGCAGCCCAGGGGTGGGCGTTCCCCTATCAACCATTTCATCAAGAAAATGCACCACAGGCTTGCTCTAAGTCCAGTCTGGTGGGGCATTTCCTCTATGAGGTTTCCCTCTTCTCAAATGACTCTAACTTGTGTTGACTTGACAAAATGCCGTCTCGGACTGGGGCCAGCTGGTTTCTCTTGGGAGCTGGGAGAAAGGGGGTCTGCCTTGCCATGGCTTACGCTGCCTGCTTCTGCTATCATATGAACTTTCCTCTGCCACATCTGTGTCTACTCTGTGTGTGTGTGTGTGTGTGTGTGTGTGTGTGTGTGTGTTCATTCATGATAGGTAGGTGCACATGTGTAACATGTGTAAGTGTGCACATGGAAGTCATCCCTCTGGTGCTGTCCACCTTGTTTTTTTTTTTTTTTTTTTTTTTTTTTTTTTTTGAGTCAGGGTCTCTTAGTTGGCCTAGAACACTCTAGGCATCTCAGTGCTAGGATGATAGGCGTGTGCCGCCATTTTTACATGGGTTCCGGGTATCAAAATCAGGTCCAAATGGTTTTAAGCAAGCACACTATTGACTGAGCCATTCCCCTGGCCTCATGCTTCCTCTTCTCATACAAGCACCAGCCATCTTGGATTAGCGTCCTCTCTGATGACATCATTTTAACTTGTTTACCATTGTGGTGACCCTATCTGTGAATATGGTCATATTCCAGAGTGCTGGGAGGTGGGACTTCAGTATGAACTGTGAGGGTGAGTATAATTCAACCCCAAACATCCCTCGACCTCATTCACACACATTCTTGCATGCTAGCAGCATGCAAGAAAGCAATATTTACTTGGCACCTCTGGCCCGTTTCCGCCTAAGACATAAGAAGTTTCCAGGTTTCAAATGGTATCCACCCTTGATGAAGCCTACGCCAGGAAAGCACCCTGGGGAGGAATACATGTTTCCTCTCTTAGGCTGCTTATCTTTAGCTGCCAATATTTTAATGATCTGGACCCTCAGGCAGTCCAGTCTTCATGAACTTACTGATCAGACAGGCAAGGTCCTCCTCCTTGTGCTGTAGATGATACTGGTGTGTCCTCTTTCACACTGGACACTATATGAATAACCCAGGGCTCTTTGGTAAGGTTTCTCCCTTCTCACTGTGCCCAGCAAGCTGTAAAAATCTCAGAACTGCTCGGGCGCGGGCTAAGAGCTGCTGGAAGGCTTTGCTTCTGGGGGAACGAGAAACAACAAGAGAGGGAGTTAAACAAAGCTCAGTGTTTTGAGTAAAATGCAAAGGGAAAAATCCGTCCCCCCAGGTTCCCCCTGCCCTGCCTTAAGCACCTGAGGGTTTAGAGAGCCCGCCCTTGGAGACAGGTAGAGGAGCTCTCCTCCTTGGGGATCAAATGGAGCAGAGGCAGCAGCCTCTGTTCTGTTCCGTTCTGTCTGTTGTGAGTCTCTCCATTTACACATTGGAGCTGGTCACCAGTGTCGTGTCGCATGGGTACATTCTCACTCCTCGCTGCCCCTAGTGGACAAACTGCCGGTTGTGGCGCCTGCCTTAGCCAAAGCAAGAGGTTTCACTTGGTCTTTTGGATAAAGTTAAGTTTTTCTTAGCACAACTAGAGAACCCCTTCTCAGGCCATCCTCCCTAGTGGCTGAACCCAAGAGACACAAGCTTGAGTTTCAGGGGCCCAGGGGCTGTGCCTTCACTTTGGAGGAAGTCCAAGGCCTGACCTTCCCTTCTAGCGGCAGCTGGTCCCTGTCCCAGCCTTCTTCATGTTCCAATCCATGTTTGTGATAATTAGGGGCCCTGAAGATTTAATTAAGGGATCGTGTTGGGAAAACCAATGGGCAGGGCTTGGTAGCCTGCCAAGGGAGGCTTGTGGGCTGGGAGGGAGGTGTGAGTAGGGAAGCAGAGAAGGTAGATGTTCAGAAGAGTCACCTAGCAACAACAGAAGCTGTTCCAGGCCTTCCACAGACACAGAGCACAAGTGGAAGCTATCATCTCACTGCAAAAAGACCCCTCAGCTGCTTCTGCCCCTACTCTCTCTCCTCTCCCCCCCCCCTTCTCCTTTGTACAACAGCTCTTTGAGAATTCAGCTTATTTATTCTAGGATAAATGAGCAGATGCTTCAGACACTGGGACACTAAGTGAAGGGTCACTCCAAGCCAGAGGCCCTAGAACAGCTTCCCCTCACCATCATCTACAGACAGTGGCAAGGAAGATATTTGCACTAAACTCTGAGATGCTCTCAGGTCTAGAGGAGGAACCGCTCTTGCCCTGGCATGGCTGCCCACTCTTACAAACTGTGGGACCTGAAACAAGCCCCTTAGCCTCTCCAGCATCACCTCATGTCATTGTTATGAGGAGTAAGCAAGCAAATGATCATGCATTAACACTCTCCCTGGGGGCATGTAGTCACTAGTCCATACATGCCATTTCTCTTTATTACCACATTTATTCCCCCATAGCACTAGGTTAGGACCGTGCCTATGGATAAGATTATGCATTTAACAAAGATGGCTGGCTTTTTCTTGGGCCTTTTGACTTCATCTTCCTCACCTGAGCAGTGGAGGTGAGGACTCCCTCTGCTGTGATCTATAACACAAATTGAAAGGCTTACGGTCAATTCAAGAGTACGCACTCAGGTCAGCCTTGTCTGATTGTGGGTTCTAATACTGTGTTTCAAACAATTATTTAAGCTCCCTGTGCTCCAGAACAGGGATAAGCAAGGAAGACACCTTACAGGCTCTTACAAAGGTTTAAAAGGATCTACTAAATTATAACATGTGTGGCATATCATCAACGCAACAGGTATTTTCTGATGTTCCCCTTTAATTAAAACAGGTATTGTTGCCATTTCTACCAAGAGCAGTGCACAAAGTGATTCTGCCAGGCAAGCTTAAATCTAGGTGTCTCTTTCCTGTTTGGTGAGTTTTCCATTCCAGTATCTTCCATTGGTAACAAAGGTGATGGTATTGTTTTCCTTGCCAGGAAAATCCAGTGAGTGACGGCGCCAGAGGCAAAGGCATGTGCTCTGCACAGAACTGGCTCATGCAACGGCTTCAGTGAGCTGGTGTGTGAGGTCCCACCTTAAAAGACCACTCTTGAGAAGCAAAAAGCCATTTTATTTATTTTCCCACTGTTGTGACAACAGATTACTGTAGATTTACCTAGCAAAAACAGCACAGAGACATCATCTCCTCATTTTGGAGGTCAGAAGGTATCATAACTTGAATGATAAATATTCCCCCATAGGATATATTTGAATACTTAGTACCCAGTTGGTGCTTAGTTTTTTGTCAGCTTGACACAACCTAGAGTCATTAGGACGATGGAGTCTCAATTGAGAAAATGGTGATGGACTGAGATATCGAACTGTAAGCTGAAATAAACTATTTCCTCTCCAAGTTGCTGCCAGTCATGGTGTTTTATTACAGCCATAAAAACCCATAGCCTATTTAGGAAGGCTATGGAATCTTTCCATATGGGGCCTTGCTGGCCGAAGTACATCACTGGGGAAGATCTTGGAAGTTTTATCGCCTGGATCACTTCTTCTTGCTCTCTCTTCTTCCTGTGCAGATGAATGTGATTAGTCTGTCCTGACTATCAGACTGGCTTCCTGCTGCCATAACTTCCTGCCAGGCAGGACTGGGAGCCAGACAAACTCTTTCTTCCCTAACTTCCCTAACCCTAATCAGGATATTTTATCATAGCAACAGAAAAGCAACTGATACTGAAAGCTGGTGTCAGGATGGAGGCAGGTGCACATTTCTCATGGAGTTTCTAAGAAAGCATTGTCCTTGCCACTTCTAGCTTCTGGGGGCCACCTTATGCACCTTGGCTTTGCCCTCTTCATGCACTTTCAAAGCCAACATCTGACTTTCTTACATTCTTCTCTTAAGACTCCTGTAGTCACAATGAACTAACCAGAATAATCTAGTACAATCTTCCCATTTCAAGATCATTAATTATCACACCAGAAAAGTCCCTTCCAGCCAGAAGGTGGCACATCCACACATCATCAGGACATGAGGTATTAGAGGAGCCATTATGCAGCCCACAGATCTCATGCAAAATTGCCTAGGACAATCTGTGAACATCAAGGCATGATCCTGAGATGCCACTTTGAAATGTTGTCTATTTGTATCAGGGCCAACATGTAAGACTTTGAAGATGTCCCTGAACTCAGATTCAGGAGACCTGGAGCAGGGCATAGTCAGTAAATACTGTAAAACCTTACATGACTAATGAATGGCCTTGACTTCTCCACCTGAGTCTTGGTTTTTGAATTAGCTGCTTTCCTCATTGCTGTAATGAATATGCAACAGAAATCAATTTAATGGAGCAGGGATTTGTTTTTGGCTTACAGATGGACAGCACACCGTCCATCAGAGCAAAGGAGGCTGCTTGCTCACATCCAGGCAGATAGGAGAATGGGAGAGATGAATGCAGGAGTTCACATGGCTTCACACACACACACACACACACACACACACACACACACACACACACACACAGAGTTTCTGGTCAGGCTCATGGGAGATTGCCATAGCTCTTGGTTAATGCCCTCACAGACGTACCCAACCGTGTGCCTCAACTTCCTAATCTAGTCAAGCTGACAACTGAAATTAACCACCACAGGTCTCTGGAGTGTGAATTGGAGACCCCTGCCCCCCATATACCTCCCATGGTTTTCAGAACGGTATCGTGAGGGGAACTCAGTGACAGCACCTGGAAACCATCCAAATCCAGTTGCTGCTACTTCTGAAATCGGAACAGTGCACCTGAGGGCCCAGAGGTGACCATCACCATGCCTGTCATATGCCTCTTTGCTTTTGCAACAGATTTGACATGAGACTTGAGAACTCCATGACTGTAGCCACCCTAATCTCACTACCATGACTGCATCAACTATAGTAGTAAGCACTAGGAAGCCAGGCACTTGGTCTGTCTTGTTCAGTCCTCTGTCCCTACGGCATACAGGAGAAGGGCCGGTAAACCGCTATTGAACGGGAAATGACTCATCTTGGAGTGACCTGTCAACTCTGAACTCCTTCATGGCAGAGACATCTTGATTCAGCAGCCGCCTAACACAGGGCAGCCCTGGGGGGAGCTGCACTGGCTTCTTGTAGCTGTCGTAATAAACTACCACAAACTTCCTTGTAAAAGAAAGTGTTCCCTCATGGTTCTTCAGCCTAGAAGTCTGAACCCAACTTGTGAACAGGGCTAAACTCCTTCTACACACACTAAGAGAGAATGCTTCCACAGAGGTGGTGGGTCTTCAGCCTGTAGCAACAGAACTCCAAGTTCCGCCCCCATCTCTCTGTGGCTTTTTCCTCTCCTTCCTAGGAATTTTCCTTGCCTCAAAATCCTTGAGGTGAGCAGTTAGGGAGTTGGCTCAGTAGGTAAGAGTGCTTTCTGTATGAGCCCAAGGACCCAAACTTGGATTCCTAGCACCCATATGATAAAAAGGCAGGTGTGGCTGGCTGTCCATGCCTACGGCACGAGAAATTGGGGGGGGGGGGTTGGTGGTAGTTAAAGCTAGAAGGATCTTGAAAGCTTGCTGGCCTATCTGGTTCAGTGAGAAGCCCTGTCTCAAGGAAATAAGGCAAAGGGATATAGAGAAAAATGACCGATACTGTTCTCTAGTCTCTTCATACATGTGTACAGTCTCACATACATGCATAACACACATACACACAGACACACATATAAGTGTGTGTGTACATCGTGTGTGTGTGTGTGTGTGTGTGTGTGTGATAATATCCCTAATGTGGTTACTTTACTTCTGGGGAGGGGGTAGAAGCAACCTCATGGAAAATAAGGTAACATTAAATAGGTACCAGAGGTTAGGACCTGGGTATAAGAGGGTCACTTTAAAACTCACTATAGAAATTCAAAGTGAGCAATCCCAAACCCTAAAATACAATTCAAAATGCTCTGAAATCTGAAACATTCTAAAACGCTCATGTACTCCTCAAAACTTTTCAATTTTTGGAACATTGCAGATTTTCAGCCCTCATATTGCCCTAGCAATAGAATCTAGGCAATTATTCCAAAACATGAAATACTCTGGAATTAGTAACACATTTGAACCTGGATGTTCTAGATAGCACGTATTAGGTTTGTAGCTGTTGAATAAACAAGTTAGTAAAGAGGGTATTCCCTTGGCCTCTTAGGCACAAAAGTATAGTCTTGGTCTTGTCACCTAGAAGGCCCCAGAGCTCCTGAGTCCTACAGCTGAACCTGAGCCCCAATTCTTGGGGGTCCAGACAATATGTATCCCAGGGATCTCTGGGCTTGGGTGTAAGTGGTACCTCCAGGAAATGGAGATGCCTGCCTTTAGATAGGGAGGCCAATGGTTTGAGGGATACAGAACAAAGTGAGAATATTCACACTTACATTGGAAGGGCAAGATGCCCTACAATGCTAGAAAGCCCCAGTAGGACCCTATGTGTGATATAACAAAGGTATGGTTACAAAGGAATTAGCCAGCATAGCCAAATAGAATAAGTGAGACCTGGGTAAGTGTGGTGGCAGTCCTCTGCAGAGTAGTTAATGAGGCTGGTGCAGCACCTGGAATGTCCATAGCCAGGATCTTCCGCATGAAGACGGCCTATCATGACTCACTAACCCAAGCTCTCGTTACACGCATGTAGAGCTGGCCAATGACACATCAGTGGCTGCAGACCCACTCCTCCTCCTGGCCCCCACTTCTCCTCTGCACAGGAAGCACTACTGTTGCCTCTGTGTGGGCCCCACACTCATGTGACCACGTTACCCAGAGTCACCCAGGCCCCATGAGTGGTAGAGAAAGTGACAGACGTGATCAGAGTTCAGTGCAGAACTCGAGCACTGCTTAAAATAACGCTAACCCGGGGCATGAATAATAAGTGGTTGCTGAAAAATTGATTCAGTGAAATTCTTCTGGTAGAACATGCTATCCTTTTTTGGAAGAAATTTTGGATACATGTCATCAGGAGCCATGACTTCGTGGGAAGGGGGAACCGGCCCAGAAGACTCAGTAAGACACCAAGAGGAGAGAGCGGGACAAAAGCAGAGAGAAGTAAGGTCGGGGGAGACGGGGGTGAGAAGGCCAGAAAGTGGTGAGCAGTCAGGGGTTTAAGACAAGAAGGGTTGCAACAGCGCCCCTGGGTCATTGCCTTGTTTCTGCCAACATTGCACCAGCTCGCTGCTTCTTCGCCCCACACTCCACCCCTAGGTCCTCCCTGAAGGCCCTCCATTCTGTGGAGCTCCCCTCAGGTCTGCACAGAGGTCCATCCAACCCTCACTCACACGGTAGTCCTTCTAGTGACTGTCACGCGGGCCAACTTCATGTCAGCACCCACTCCTGTGTCACGCCACAGACTGCTGGCGATGTCCTGTAGAGTCACCTCCCCTCAAGAGGGCAGCAGCAGCTTAGGGTTATCCAGATGCCTTTGTCTTCTGCCTGGCTGGGAACTCGCTGGGCTTTGCTGACACACTTGTCTATGGAAGCACCCATTCTTGATACAGGAATCTGCCACTGTCCTGGTTCCCATCTTTCCTCCTTGCCGCCCCCTCTCTGTCTTCTTTCCTCCTCTGCCTCCATGGAGGGTCACAGAAGGCTCAGCACTTGCCCTGGTTCCTCTCCAGCTCTGCGCTCTACAGACCTAATAACTCCTGTAGCACAAGACTCACGCTTCTCTGTCGAGCCCTGGGGCTATGTTCTGTGCATGATTGTGTGTTAGGCTATAGTTCTCATTGTACCACTTCAGGGTCCCTTGTCCCCACATCCCTGTCAACACACACACACACACACACACACACACACATGAGACAGAGGCAGAGAGACAAAGAAGCTCAGAGATAGAGAGAAGCAGAGAGACAGAGACAGAGGCACACATGCTTACCTACACAGATGCACATATGTATACACATACATGAACACACATATGTATACAGCTTACAGTATACAGTCATCCCTCAGTCGTTCACTAATATGTACACACTCCTTTTCTTCAGGACTGCAAACTTTGGGATAATTCTTGACTCTTCCTTCCCTCCCCTAGTATTCTGATGAGCATCGGGTCCGATGCATAATCCTCCTGAAGTACTCATCTTAAAGCTGTGCCTGGCCCAAGTGTCCAGACCTCTGAGTCCCAGCTGTGAAGTTCAATATTGGTTGACTGAGTTGTTTGCTCAGCTGCCTGGTGGAGCTTTGGCACAGGTGAGCTGTACCTGAAAAACCCTGCCAGCTCCTACCATGTTCCATCCCACTTTTATTCTCTAACAAAACCCTGAGTGTATTTCTGCGCTAATCAGCTGTATGTTCAACCATAAAGCTGGTTACTTCTAGATAGCCAGTTCTATCCTAAGAGTGACACTGTTGCATCCAAGTGGCCCTCCTGGTCCCAAGATGTTAGGGGCCCTGAGTACCCAGCTGGTCCGCAGTGCAGAAGATGTGGCAGTAAAGCATGAGCGGTCCGTACTTAGCACAGAGAAGACAGACCCAGGTGCCCCCCCACCCCCGTGGGACTCAGGAACTGGGCCACAGCCCAGGCCTATGAAATGCTACACAGACTCTCTGCTGTGCAGTAACACCCAGTACCTGTATGCAAATTTCTCCCACCAGCCCTGGTCCCTCTCAAGAGCTGAGAGGTCAAAATATGAGACAGGCCTTCAGAGAGATGTGTTCCCTTTCCTGGACCCAACTAGACTTTCGGATGTCAGGACAGAAGTGGTTTCCATCCCCAAATTCATCTCTGAAATGCACCGTGGACACAGTCCTCCATCCCTGCACACAGGAAAAACTGGTCCCCCAGCAAACAGATAAAGATACTCTTCCTACTGCCTGGTCCCTCTAACCATTTACCAGGGTTTAGTGCTTGATTCAGATTCCCTTGGCTGTCTGTGCAAGGCTCCCCTGGGGATGCTTTCGTGGTCTCCTGGGACCTGAAGCTCGGCTGCACTGTACAGGTCAGGAAGTTCAGGCCTGGGGAGATAACTCAGCTGGAGCTCCAGCCCAAAGTGTAAACGCTGTCCTACTGCTGTATGTCTGTAATCCCAGTGCCAGGGAGAGACAGGGACAGAGACAGGCAGACTTCAGGAGCTCATTGGCCAGCCAGGCTAGCCGAATTGGTGAGTTCCAGGTTTGGAGAGACTTTTCCTCAAAAATAAAGCCCAAGGTGTAAGCCTTTCACCAAGTCCCTCAGGCACAACAATCTAGCACTCTGACTGACTGTTGCCGAACCTCGGAAGAATCTTAAACATCCAACTCACGCTTACCCAGCAGCAGGTACCCTGGTCGGGAAGCCACAACGGCTTCCCTCGGGATCTTCTCCCCACCTAGCAGCCAGGCTGAAAGAGAGCAGAAGAAAAGAAGAACTGGAGCTGCAGCCACAGCGCAAGGCTTCAGAACGCTTCTGCTGTGCAGAGAGACCCTAGCCCCAGTCAGCTGGCAGAGAAGCCCAGACTGAGCAGAAATCAATACCATTCAGAGGCCAAGTTGCTCAGGCTGTCCTCAGCCAAATGCTACCCCCTCAGCCGAACTGGAAAAAAAAAAAAAAAAAAAAATGCCTACCACCTGAAGAGGGGGTGCCATGCACAGACACTCCAGTAGAGGTCAGCCCTGAGAGAGGGCAGGGCTCAGCAAGTCCTACTGGGAGCTACACAAAGGGCTCAGCCTTCCTGGAGCTACACAAATATCAGGTATGGAGCCCTCAAAGATCCAGAATGAGCAGGTGGAAGATAGCAATCTTTCATCCCCCCGACCCTTGCTGTCCACCGGGTCCTCCATAACCAGCTCTCAGAGTGTCACACCCGACACTTTTCCTCTGACGTCAAAAGCAGCTGAACTTACACTGACCTTACACTGCCAGGGAGCCCCTTAACCTGGCCTTACACTGATCGGGAGTCCCTTGTCCTGGCTAAGACGCCCACAAAGAAGGGTCCCAGAATGCAGCTGAGATCTGGAAGTCATTTGACAGTCTCTCACATGTCTTTGAAAATAGCTCCCAGCCCTCCCTAGAAGGAGGAGCTGGATGTTTGTGTGCCTGTCCCTGTCTAAGAGTCACAATGATGAATGCGGCAGAAGGCAGGGCTCTTTCAATGGACACTAACAAAAGTTCAAGGCGCTTTATTCGCTTTTCTCATCAGTGTGACCAAATATCTGACAGAAGCTGCTTAAAGAGAAGAAATTTACTTTGGCTCACAGTTTTGGGGGATACACGTCTATTGTGGTATGGCACACAGAGACTCAGACTCACAGTACACCACCCACATATCTTAGCGAGTCAAGCAGAAGGCTCAGGCAGAAACTGGAAGAAAATCTCACTTTCAGTGCTACCACCAATGATCCTCTCTGCTAGCCAGGCCATACACCCCAAAATGTACCACCTCACAAAACAGTGCCACTGGCTGTGAAGTAATTGTTCAAATACATGAGCTTATAGGAGACATTTTGCACGCAAACCATAGCACAGCATAACCGAGCTCTTACAACTTCAGCGTATGGAGCATATAAAGTGGGGATGCCTTGGTCTCTGAATTGCCCATACCTACTCACCTTCTCCGCCTCCAGGAATGGTACCTGAGGTCCCTCTGGGAGAGACTACAGTCTCCAAGATAACATTGGAAAGTTGTAGGGCTCAGCATCTCAAACCCCAGGCTGTCTCTATCAACCCACAGGGGGAAAGGAACTCAGGGGCTATAAAGTGGGAGGCATTCCTCACACCAAGGCCAGTCTGTGACAAGATAAAATGTGTCTCCCTCTAAAACACTGGAGACTATAGCCAAGACTCAAGGATATCTGATAATGCACCCCAGCACAAGAGGACAAGAAAGGAAGCTCAGGGACCAAGACCTAATCTTGCCCGTGTGGCCCAAATCATTGAAAGTTCCCCACTGCAGTGTGTGTGTGTGTGTGTGTGTGTGTGTGTGTGTGTGTGTGTGTTAGAGCTGGAAGATGGAGATCTGTACCCTGCTAGACTTTGTTTTACACTTAGCAAGTTCTTTGGGCTCAAGGACACTATTTTGTCATATTTTCAGACTTAACAGTACCACTTCATGTTACCTAAGGGATTCCCTAAAGAGGAAAGTCAGATCTCAAGATGCTGCAGCGACACAAATGCCTAGACCCCCCTCCACACATCACACACACACATACACACACGCCTCACAGACACCCACAAGATGCACATACATATCGATGTGTGGCTTGCACATATGTGCGTCCCACATAGCAGTGCCCTAAACCAGCATTGCAATGGTGAAGGCCAAGCCAAGCATGTTCTTGTATCCAGCCCTGTGTCCACGGGAGTTGCCATCCCTCTCTGAGCTTTTATTTTTCTCATTTGTAAAAGTTCATATCCAGGGCCCTTTATGAGGTTGGGTTGAGAAAGCCCCACAAAGGCCTGAGATCTGTGTCTGACCCTTGAGTGCCACTGTAAGTAGGACCCCAGGAAGAGCTGGGTGGCAAGGGGTGCTAGGAACCAGGAGGCACTGGCTCGGGCACTCAGTGACAGACCCTAGCTGCGGTTGATGTCTTTCTGATTCCAGGGCTCCACGTCAAATGAGTCAGGGATGGAGGCATGTGGACTCTCAGAGAAACAGGTTAGGCATCATAAGCCTGGCTGCTGCTTGCTCAGGAAGGCCCAAGAGCCAGTGGAGGCAGACATGACCACGTAAGACAACGAGGGGTGGGGGATAAATATAGAGGAAGAAAACTCCAAATAGAGTAGAGTGGTGACAGATGGATAGAGAATGTGCAGAGATGATATATATATATTCAACTTAGCAAGACCATGAGGAGCCAGCCAGCCAGACACTTACAGACATACACAGCTGAGGACAGAGGAAAAAGGGGACAGACAGAGACACCTGTCTGCCTATGACCTTTGTGCCCACTATGTGCCTGGACACTGCAGTTGCGTTTCCTCCAGGCTGCTGGCCACCAGACCCACATTGTGCCCGAGGGGCAGCAGAGCATGAGTGGATGGGAGGGGTAAAGCAGGTCATGAGCAAGCAGAGGCAGGCGTGGGGAACATGGCTGCTTCAAAGGCTGATTCCCAGCACAGCCACAGTTAATTGCCAAGCAGCCTTCACTTGTCGGCCCTGACATTAATGGTATTAATGAGACCTCAAGTCATTTTCTCTCTGGATACGATATTTTCATTCTATAATTCCTGTGCCCAGAGAATCGGGACATCTTTCTGGTCCTGGCTTTGCCTACTCTGTTGGAGTGCGGCGGTCCCTGAAATTCTTCCTGTCCTCTTTACATGAATGTAATTAATTCTTTCTAAAGGGAATAAATGAACGTGCTGTCTTCATGGACAATCACACACACCCCTGGGCCTTTCACCTGCAGGAGGAAATGGCTGCCATCCATCACTGTGGTACATGGATGGAGGAAGGGAGAAGTAATGAAGCAGGCCTCAGGCTAGGAGATGCCCAGCCCAGCCATCCCTCTTGCCAGATCTCCTCCTGAACAGGAAGCCATTCATGGCTCATATGTACAGTTTGTATGTGCTGCATGCTGCCCTCAGGCACAGGCTGGTGGGAGTGATGGACACATCTGATATGGGCTCTACCACCCCATGGACTTTCCCAAATGTCCACTTTCGGGGATTCTGACACACCTGAAAGGATTTCCTCTTGATTCTCTGGCCTCCTCTTACCTCTCTGGGCAGCTCTCTTCATCTTTAAATTACCATTCTTTAAATGTGAGGGCCCCTTGGTTATCACTTTTGTCCAATGTCTCTGCCCACCTTAAAGTAGTAACTCCGGAAGGTCACTCTGGGCATGCACTTGGCATACATGCCAGCCCTCGTGGAAAGATGAGGAACAGGATCTCCTGGGAGCACAGCCAGACACACAGGGATGATAACGATTCATGGTCTCCATGTTTGAGAAACACTTGAAGGACCTAAGAAGCCTGGACCTTCTATAATAGTGTGGTACCATGACTGGGATGATTCAACAGTGGAATTTTCTGGAAACAGTGCCTGAGACATACTCAGCCTCAGAAGAGTAAGACAGACAATAACTGACAGTCAGGGTGGTCGAGACCATCCTTGGTCTCTAGCCCAGGCCTTTCCTGTGGTTGCAAATAAGCATAGCCAAACCTCCACAGCCACATGGATACATAACAGGCACCTCAAGTCCAACAGGTGCACCCCTTACCCACAGCAACTGCACCACCCTTCACTCTCTACCCCATTGAGCTATAACACAAAACTATATCTCACCCATACTTCAACAGTTATGGTATCTCACCCACCCCAGCAGGTTAAGCAGCGGTATGAAAACCCTAGCAAACTACAAGTATGCGGATCCCTCAAAAAGCTAAGCAGCCAGCTCAAGGGTGTGGAGATGGTTCATTGGCCAGGACCTAGAGAAAGAGCCTCTGGGTGTGCCTGTGAGGGATCTCCGTGACTGGATGAGTTGAGATAGACTCACACTAGATGTGGGCACACTATTTCATGGTGGGTTATGAACGGAATAAAACAGAGACAGGAACTGAATGGTGTGGACACAATGTAATCAACTGTCCCATGCTCCAGCTGCCATGCCTTCCCTGCCATGATTAACTATGCTATGTAACCATGAGCCAAAATGAATCCTTTCTCATTTAAGTTACTTTGGGAAGGCATTTGTTTTTTTAATCACAGCAACAAAAAAGTAACAAAGACAGATGTATTCCAAATATCAGTGAAGGATACTCAAACAAGTTTGCATACAAATACTAATAGCAGCCATAGTCACACTAGCAGAAAGATAGCAAGTATACAAATGTCCATGAATGGACGAATGGATGGATGAAAAGTGTACGTGCGTGCATGCATGCGTGCGTGCATGTGTGTGTGTGTGTGCATATATATGTTATGTATCTATAAGAGGAACAGAATACATGCTACACCCTGTAGCTTGAAATCAGTACACTGCAAGGAATCAGAGCAAAAATGTCACACATTATATAATCCCATTCATATTTATATGAAATGTCCGAAGTCGGGAACTGCATACTGAAAATATGTTAGTGGAAGCTATACAGTGGAGAGCGGGGAATGAGAAGGGGCCATTAATGGACACAGAATTTTATTTTACAGCGATAGAAACGTCTCAGAATTCGGAAGAGGTGATGATGGCACAAAATCATGAGGGTAATAAATGCCACAATTGTTTGAATTTAAATAGCTCATTCTTGGGGGACCTGTCAGTCTTGGATATGGAGCTCTTTGTGTCAGCAGCTTTGAAACACTCAGCACATCTAGGCAGGGGACACATAGTATAGAGTTGTATGGACCAGAGAAGATGAGTGGGCGGCTTGGAGAAGCCCTTTGTTCCTTCAGACCCTTCTTCAAAGGAGCCGGCCCCCTTCCTGCCTCGCTGGGGAGAGTCTTCAGTCCCTCTAGCATGGACTTGAGTCCAGGGAAAGAGGGCTTTTCCCTGCATGGGGTCCAGGCGCAAACACTAAGGTAAACCCAGCTATCCAGAAGCTCAGAGGCATCTCTGGCCTGGCCTGTGGATTGCTGAGAGAGAAAGTCCAGGAATGCTGCTGTACAGGGCTTGGTTCATCCCTGCATCAACCCTGCTCTGGCTGCTCCTGGGGTGATGAGCTGGAGATGGGCCCTACGGGGATGCTCCTCCAGAAGATGCCTACAAGGACACTGATGAGCAGGCCAAAGAGTCCAGTGAGAGTCTTCCTTCCCATGACACCTGATAGCCCTGTTCAGCATCTGGCCTGGTCTTGGATAGAAAAGCTTTCTGAAGGAAGCAACCCCGAAGAGCTCACACTCAGAAAGCTGGTGAGCGGACGCTACTGGTGACTCAGGCAAGGGTGCCACAGGCTGTGGGATTCAAGCACCATGATGAATGGAGTGCCATTCAGCTCAGGGAGCCCTGACTTGTTAGCATCCCATCTCTCTAACACCAGGCTCAAGGCCTGTAGGTGCTGGCAGTAAGAGAGCAAGTAACACTAGAAGACTAGCCCTTGCCACAATTATTGCAACCTATGAGGGTCTCAGGGCACCCTTCCCCCAGCACAGTTACATGGCCTGGAAGCTCTGCTTCTTTTTGTCTCCCCTCTCTATGTCCTTCGGCCTGGCCAGATCACCCGGTCTCTAATTTCCAGCTGGCGACCAATTTTCTGCTTGCCTCCTATTCTTTCGTCATTCTGCTCTATGGTGCTTGCAACTTCCCCTCACTCACGTGCATGTGGCGGCCAGAGGCCAGTGTCTGCGTCTTCCTCAGTTATTCTCTGTTTTTTTGAGACAGAGTCTCTCAGTGAACCCAGAACTCATTGATTGCTAGACTATTGGGCGATGAGCTCCAGGGAGCCCCTCTGTCTCTCCAGCACTGGGTTCATAGACTTGCCGCCATGCCTGGCTTTTTACATGCATGCCTAGGATCTGAATTCTGGTCCTTGTACTTGAGTAGCAAGCACTTTATTGACTGAGGCATTTCACCTGCTCTGCCTCCCTTAGAACAAAACAAAACCCTAATCCCTTCTGGCAGGAGAAATAAAGAGAGGCAGGAAGTGTCTGTGTCTTTGTACAGTTCCTTTGACTACACATACTGGACGCATGCCTTGAGACTCAGAAAATGAACAAGATGATCTTAAACTGTATTTACCTTTGTCCCAAGGCACTATGGTTCTCGTCATTTTCCATGACCTCTCTCCTTCTTACCACCCTCCCCTTCCCAATACCTCTTTCTGCTCTTTAAATCACTGCCGGTGGCAGTACCACTCTGTCCCAGCCGATCCTCCATGGTCCCCTCCAGAAAAAACCTTTATCAGGGTCTTTGTCTAATTCTGTGACTCTCAAGGTCTGGCCCCCACATCATGGCATCAGCATCCAGTGACAACAGACTAGAGTTCACTAGCCAATTTTAACCAGCCCTCCAGTGTTCTAGTTTGCTTCTCCGTTGCTATTATTAATGTCATGTCCAAAAGCAACTTGGAGAGGAGAGGGTTAATTTTAGATTACAGGTTATAGTTCATCATTGAGGGAAGCCAGGGCAGGAGCTCGTGGCAGCACTCAGGAGACAGGAGCCAAAGCACAACCATGGAGGGGTTCTACTTAGCAGATTACCTGACTTGCTCAGCTACCTTTCTAATATAACCCAGGGACGGCACTCTACTTAATTAGCAGTCAAGGAAATATCCCACAGACATGCCCACAGGACAATCTTCTGGGGATAATTCCTCAACTGAGGTTCCCTCTTCCCAGGAAACTCTACCTTGTTGAGAAGAAAGTATAGCAGGAAACAGTATTGACTGAAGCAAGAAGACCTCTCACATGCTTGAAGGGCTCACCACACAATTGTGAGGACCGGAGTTTAGATTCCCAGCACCTATGCAACGACAATGAAAGCCAGGTGCCTACAATCCCACTGCTGAGGGTGTGGAGGCAGGAGAAGTCTTGGAGCTCAGTGGCCAGCCAGTCTAGCTAAGTTCGTGCACTCTAAGTTCTGTGAGAGGTCCTGCCTCAAAAAACATAGTGTGGTTGAGGAAGACACTTGTCAACTGACTTCAGGCCCCCGTGTGAATGCACACAAGTACACCTACATACAAACATATACGTATCACACACACATTCTCTCTCTCTCTCCTCCCCCCTCCACACACACAGAGTGAATGAGGACTTCAGAGGATAGTCCATGTTAGGAAAGCTCATGCAGTGTTCAGAGAAGAATCTGTATAGAACAGTACTTTGTGATTGTGAGACCCTTATCTTCCACTCGCTGACAAACAATCTTTGACAGTTTCCAGTGGGAATTCGGGGTTTTGACAACTGTATCTAAACATGTTGGGGGTTCTGCATAAATCACCCATCCATGGTCCCAGGAGGCCACACAACCAATTCTTACTTCTCCAGGAGTCTCAGCCATGCTCCAACATATCCACCTAGAAACCTGAGAGTTCCTTCCTGTACCTTCTCTGATAGCCTGGAGTCATTGAAATTGCCATTCACAGATCTCTGACTATCGATATCCCATCTACTATCCTGCTTGCTCTTGGAGCACTTGTGCTAGCCACCTCCATTACCTTGGTAAGGGAGGAAGGAAGGCTACAGAGCTACTGGGACCCCAAGAGCAATGGTTCTTCCGATTTGCCACCCGTTTCTCTAACAGAAGTCCTTAGGGTCAGTCATTTCACCTTAAGTGATACAAAACACCGAATCTCCACTGTAGGCTGGACTTTGGTGATTTCCTATTGGGATTCTGTGCTTGGTGAATCAGGATCCATGGTAAAACAGCGCACTCATATACTGGGTTAGGCCAGAGAGAAACTCTCAGTCCAGAGACTCACAGGTCAGATTAGTAGATCAGTGTGCCACAGAGATCTCAGAAGATAGCTCTGTAGCTTCCTGGAGTTGTCTTTCACCAATGTATTTCTTCTGGAGATGGATTCTGCAGAAGGCAAAATGGAAGGTGCTAGAAAAGGGGGAACTTTCTATTCTAGGTTGGAATGTTTATGGAACAGAATCAGGAGGAAAGGAGAGCTCGGGAAGACATTGTTCTAGTGGCAAAATGGCCTTAACCAGGCCCCTTTTAACCTAGGCAACAGAAGTGGCAAAGGAAGATGGGTGGTTTGAGGCCATAGCCAGAAGTCTGCAGGAAACCACTACAGCCTGTAATAATGTAGGTAGAACATGGACATTGGCTAAGCCTTGGGTCTCACACTGTGGCTCCATTAAGTAAGTTCCAAAGTTCCCTATGCTCTTCATGAGTGCTTAAAATGAGTCCCAAAGGTCCCCTTATCTCTTCTCATTGATGAGCTGGGTCCCCATCTCCCACCTGAGCCCCCAGAGCAAGGCTTTTTTTTTTCTGCCTCTGGTTGCAGCTTCCCAGCCAGACTTTCAGCTCTGCTACCAAAGAAAGTTTTCTAGAACCATGGTGGCCACATCCTCTGATTTTGAAGACCCTGCTGTTCCCCTGTTGTCCAGTAGAGAAAACACAGAGTCTCAATTCTATCTACCTCTCCTATCCTCTGTTGTCTCACAGCCAACTACCCTGCTTCCTGCCATTCTTTTGTGCCACCAGACACAAAAATGCTAACCTACATGAATTACTCTGTCTCTCTCTCTTTTGTATCTCTGTCTCTCTGACTCTTTCTCCCTCTTTCTCAATTCCTCAATGTCAGTTTCTAGTCAATATCCACCTAAATCTTAGATACAGCACTCCTACAATTCAGTTTTACAATTAGTTAACAGAACAGTACTTTTACCCTGTTTTTTAATTTGATTTTGCTCAAGAGATTGAGGTAGGAAGATCACAAATTCAAGTTCTGCCTACACTGCAGAGTGAGTCCAAAGGCAGCCTGGACAACTTAGTGAGACCCTTTTTAAAAAAACAAAAGGTAAAGAAAAGGCCTAGAGATGTAGCTCTGAGATACAGAATTTGCTTAGCATTTGTGGGGTCTTGGGTCCCCACTGTGTCAAACAACATGATGGTAACCGTGAGGACAAAAAAATCAATAATAATAGTGGGAGGATGATGTGAACCTTTGTGCTGTAATTTGCTTATGTTTGGAAACGTATTCCTGTTGACATGTGTAACTAGTTTATTGGGTTTTATCATTTTTCAGCTAATAGACATGTAAATTATTTCCATTGTCAATAATGCTACTGTGAACATTTCTAGACTCCTGCTATGACAGGGGTTTCTGGAGGGCTCTGGGTTTTGAATAGATGGATCACAGAGTACACACCACTCTGACATAGACGTGCCTGACAAAGTATCTAAAGCCAGGCCACACTCGAAGCAACTATGCTTAAGTTTCCATGAGTCCACACCCTCGCCAATTCCTGGTGTTCTTTTTCATTTTTGCCAACCTGAGTGGTATGAATGTCATCATAGTGTCTTGCATTTCTTCCACGTGTTATGCTGTTAACTTGGTGTCCTTCAGTGAGTCACACATGTCAGCACTTTGGCCATTCTATCAGCTCCTCTTCCTGGATCTGGACTCTCCCCATGAACTGCTTTTGCCCAATAGAATGCAACAGCAGTGATGTGGGGCCAGCGCTGGGCAGAAACCTCAAAAGCTACCAGTGGATGTGAGAGTCTGGAGTCAACGTGTACGGTTTCCACGTACCGTGCTACACAGACCATACAGAGAGACAGCGAGAGGTCACATGGAGAAAGAGTGGCCCTAAGAACGAGGGGTCAAGCCCAAAGAGTTGCATAACTTCCAAGTCGTTCCAGCTGGCACCTCACTGCTAACCACCAGAGCCAAAGGCAGGGGACAGAGGAAGCCATACTGCACCTTCAGATCCAGCAGGCACCGTGTGGGACAGAGATAAGCTGTCCTTACTATGTCCTTCATACTTTCTAAGCGGTTAAACACTGAAAAACAGTTTAGTATTTTAGCATTTGTTTTTGAAGCCATCAAGTTTCATGTAGTTTTTTTTTAGGCAATGAGGTGACTGAGTGACTTAATTGGTGAGGTTGGACATCTTTTCATAGGCTTACTGACTATTCAGTTTTCTCTTTGGAAAATTGTTTATATCTTTCATTTATTTTATCTGATTTTCCTTTGGGTTTTGTTTTTACTGAAGTAATTTATACAGTATGGAAATGAATCCATTATTGGTTTAATTTATCATAATTTATCATCTCTGGCTTCCTGTTCAACATTGTATAATCCTGTGATAGTTTTGAGATCTTAGTTATGATACAGTTGAATTCACCAATACTCCCTACTTTATTATTTTTGTGCTTTTTGTGTTTTGTTTCAGAAATCCCTCCCTATCCTACAGCCACAAACATTTATCTCTGTCTTCTCCTGGAATATTTAATGCTGTGCTTTTTCATTTTTATTTTAAATCCATCTGAAATAGTCTTTACTTAACTAGTGGGTGAGAATTTAATTTTATTTTGTTTCCAAGTAAACAACAGTTGACCCAGGATTATAATTGCATAGTCTTCCCTTCTCCATTGATAATAAGTCCACCTCTATCATAAAGCAAGCTTCATACTGTGTAGATATAGTAGTTATATATTTTATATATAAATAAGCATCCACATATGGTTTTGTTTCTGGGATCTGGGCTCCACTTGTTTCTTTCCTCAGCCCTGTACTAATGGCAGATTAGTTCTATTATTATCATCACATTTCTAGAAACATTGTTATCCAATCATATTTGCTCTTTTTTAATTATTCTGACCATTTTAAGCTTAGTCTTATTTTATTATCTGAGATAAGATAAGAATAAACCCTACAAAGAATTTGGCTTATAGAATACTGTTGAGGAAATTCATATTTGTAGCATTGAATTTTCCTGTTCATGGATGTGATCTACCAGTTCATTTGTTTAGGGCTCTCTCAACAGCTCTTGATGAAATTTAATAATTTCTTTGGGAAGGTCAAGAGCATTTGGTCTTAGATTTATTCTTTTGGGCCTTACATTTTTTGTTGTTGCTAATGCAAATAGTATTTTTAATTTTATTTTCTGACTATTCATTGATGATTAGTAGGAATGTATTTCATCTTTGTATATTGACCTTATATCTAAGAACCAACCATCCATCATACTTACTTTAATGTTTCTACATAGATGATCACATAACTGCCAGATGGTAATTTTCATTTCTTCCTTTACAATTATTTTAACTTGTTGTTTCTTTTTCTGGGTCTTGCCATATGAGCCAATAACTTCTTGGTGGCTGGGAGGCTTGTTTTTTTCTTTCTTCTAATTTTAAATGCATCACTTTTAAAAAATCTCAAGAAACCACACAGCATTTCCAATAGGAGCCCTGAACACCCATACAAAGTCTTTGATTTTTGTGGGTTTTAGAAACACGTCCATGATGATCATATGCTCTCCTTTCATCTGTAACCATTTTTACTCCACTAATTCAGCCCTGCAGCGCTGAGACAAAGTTAATTTTTTCCTCCTGACTATTACATTCAAATCTCTAGTGTTTTGAATTGATTTATAGTTTTCTTTTCTAGCATTATCTTATCTTTTCCAGTATCAAGGAAATACCCGTCACACTTTGTAGATTGTGCTCTCTCCAGTCTCTGGTGCAGCTGATACTATGCAAAAGAGTCTGGTTATGCTCTTTGATTTTTTTTTTTTTAAGAGTGTTTCAGTTGACAGAATCTAAATTGCTGATCCAATTACAATTAAACCCCATTATTTTATTCTGTCTCTGAAGATTTGTCTACTCGTGGAAAAGAATAAAATCCCCATGTCACTTACCTGTGGTTCACGTGTGGTTATGTGTGGACGTGCATACCGTGGTGTAAAATCTACATCATTCAACATGCATGTCCTATGTCACGCAAGCAATACTGCCTTGTCACTCTGACGTGCATACTGAGTGCCACATCTTTCACATTGCAAGGGAGGGGCTTCTGTTAGTGAGTTTTCTGTTTAAAATGCTCCCAAGCATAGTCTTGGAGGACTACATAGAGTTCCTGAGTATAACCAAGCTGTCATGTGTTTTCTAGAGGAAATGTGTTCATCAGATCAACTTAATCCAGGCCTGAGTTATATTGCAGTTGGCTGTGAGCTCAACATTAATCAATAATTCAGTACCTTCAGGAAAAAAAGAAGAAATCACTGATCTGTAGATGAGGCTTTTCCAGAAAATGCTGAGGAGTGTCTACCACAAAAGATGAACTTACAGACAATACCAGGAACAGCTGAATGTGTGGAATCATGGGATGATAGGGGGAGGGGGTTTTAAGGCATGGCTGACAGCATATTAGGGGGCTGGAAGCCAGGGGAAATTTCCATTTCATACAGGGAAGGAAAATGTTAAACCCTTTTCAGCTAGAGCTTGATAGAAGTGTAAGATCAGACTGGACACGTAAGAAGTTTCAGACAGGGCAACAAAAGGAAAGCTTGTCTCAAAAAAAAAAAGTCATAAATGGAGCTGGAGAGTTGGATCCATGGTTAAGACCACGTGGTACTCTTTCAGAGGACCTGGGTTTGACATGGCAGCTCACATCAGCTATAACTCCAGTTCCAGAGGATCTGATGCCCTTTTTTGGGCTTCAAAGGCATCTCACATGTGATGCACTGACTTACATGTAGGCTGAACATTCATACACTAAATCTAAAAAATAAATATGTAAGCTAGCATATATATATATATATATATATATATATATATATATATACATACACACACACACACACACACACACACACACACACAATCAATTCTCCAGTATCTGACCTCTCAAAATTAGCTTTCTTACTCAAAAAATAACATTGAGGTACCATTATAGTCCATTCAAGATAATGTGCCAATAGCTTATTTTTGTTGTAAAAAGAGCCATTGAGCTATGGAATTATGCCTTGGTAGCACCAGTATGCTTTGGCATATTATAATCAATGCTGCCATTGGCATCCAACTGCAGGTTTGTGTATAAGTTTACACTTCTCTGGTGTAAATGCTCAATTATGAGATTTCTGAGTCTTAGGATAAATGTCCACAGATTACTTAAGTCCTGTGTTTCTCCCTGCTTAATTCTTCCACCTCTAAACATTCGTTCATATCTAATTACATTGGCCAATACATCAGGAATGATGCTTAGTCATATTAAAGACAGTAGCCCCTTTGCCTTGATGGGAAGACCTCCGAACTTTTCCTGATCCAGTAAGATTCTAGCCTTCGTGTTTGAGACTTACAACTGTTAGCATATTGAGGATCTGTCCATCTGAATTAGTCTCCTAAGGCTGACCTAAACACCACAAGCTGTGGCTTCGAAAAACAGCGTTCTTGAAGGCTGGAAGCAGGAAACCAAGGTGTAGGCATAACCTTCCTCCCCTGAAGCCTTCAGGAGAGGGTCACTGGCTCTCCCTACCTTGGGACACCTAGTTGGTGATCCTAAACTTTGCTTAGTTAGCTACTTCATTTCTTCAGCTCCTGGATCCTTTGTCACATGGTGTCCTTGATCCTGTCCTAGTTTGTGCTTTGTGCCTACGACAAAACACTGACAAAAACCAACTTGGGGAGGAAAGGATTTATTCCCACTTACGGGTTGGAGACCATGGAGGAGGCTGGGAAAGGAGACCAAGGAAGAGCCAGATGGAAGGAACTGCAGCAGAGGCCATGGAGGAATCCTTCTTACTAGCTCACTCTCTGCCTTGCTCTCCCTGCTTTCTTATACAGCCCAGGACCACCTGCCCAGGGGTGGCACCATCCACAGTAAACTGGGCCCTCCCGCATAAGCATCAGTCAACTCACCCACAGACAAGACCACAGGTCCCCACCTGGGGTCATTTCTCAACCGAGGTTCTTCCCGGGTGTGTCAAGGTGGCAACTGAAGCCAACTATATCTCCCCTGTCCTTTTCTCTTCTAAGCACACTAGTCATATTGGATTAGGAGCTCAGCCTGCTCCAGAATGACCTCATCTTACCATATCTGCAATGATCCACCACCAAATGAAGCCATCCCTTTGTGGCCTTCCTTTCTATCTTTCTCTACAGGGCACTGACAAAATCTTAATTGCTTAAACATTTAAGTAATTTGATAGTTTTGCCTGGAAGCCCTGAGGATTTTTCTTTGTCTGTCATGCCTGCAGGTTTATTAATATAGATTTTATATTTGAGATTTAATCATTCTGGAACAATCTTCCAAGTACATGTGTAAGGAGACAGTCCTCCATGGGGTGCTCATGTTCCCCTGCATACTGCAATGAGGCGCTAGAATACTTTTCCATTAATCATCCCCTAAGTGAGCCAGTGTCTCCCTCCTGAGCAAAGGTAAGACATGCTTGCTGCCCAGTATAATGGAGCGAGAGGAGGGTGTCTGTGTCTGTTATAAAAGACTCAAGTCCCCTAAGCACAGGTTAGTTTTCTGTAATGCTCTGTGTATAGACATCACCTGATCCTCTTTACATCACCCTTTGAGATTCAAAGAAAGTATAACATGGCAATACTTTGGGTACTGCATTTGCTCTATTAATTTTGTTCTCTATAGCCCGGGAATCTTGTGTTTTTGCTGTCATTTATAAAACTGGGGTGAACTAAGTGGACGACTTCTAAGTAAGAAACCACATGGGGGTTACATGTCAAGAACCATCACAGTTCTTGACATGTGACCCTCCTTTTAATTGCAATAAGTTCCACATACATATGGAATGCTATATCAGATAGAAATATTTATTGTGTTTGTTTTTCTTTACTTTGATTTCACTCATACGTAGGTGGAAACTTCTTGGCTCATCTTTCATGTCAATCATTTTCTTTTAGAACAATTCTGCTTCCTTAGTTTGCTTTCATTATTTTGACTTGTTTTTTGTTTTGTTTTGCTTTGTTTTTGGCAGATCTTCTGGCTTTACTCAGCCCTGTTTAAAATTTCACTTCATTGTATTTCTTCTTTGGCATCTTGCAATGCCATCTTCATTTCTGAAATCCTGTTAACTTCTTTGCATCCTTTCCTGAGTTTGATCAGCTCTCTCTTGCAAGATTTGGTCTCCCATTTTATCCATTTCTGGTTTTAGTTTTTTGATTTCTGGGTCTAGTTGTTTTCCTTTGTCTGTTTTTATAATCTCAAATATTTTCTAGTGTGGATCAGAAGATCGAGTTGTAAGTTTCTTGTCCTTTGAGTGTTAGTTAGATGACAACTGTTGTGGATAATAGTGTTCTGTGGAGTTAGCTTGCTTACTCTCTTTCCCTAGTCCTGTACGTTGTGTTTGGGGGGTCATGGTTGAAGACTCCCCTACTCTGTAGATTTGGCATTGTGCACTTTCTCTGTGGATAGTGATAAGGGGGATGGAAAGTTCTGGTGTATGTTAACCCTTTTTCATCCTAGGTCAGTATTTCTCCTCTCTTACCAGCATTTTTCCCTCCTACCGCCACATCTATATGGGACATTATTCATTCCTGTCCTGGCTAGACTTTTTGTCAACTTAAAACAAACCAGAGTCATTTCAGAAGAGAAACCTTAATTGAGAATGTGCTCCAACTAGATTGGCCAGTAGCCGGGCCTGAAGGGTGGAGCATTTGTTTTGATTAATGACCATTGTGGGAGGGTCCAGCTCACTGTGGACAGTGCCCCCCTAGGGTAGGTGATTCTCAGTTATATAAGAAAGCAAGGTGAACAAGTCTGTAAGCAGTGTTCTGCTGTGTTCTCTGCACCAGTTCCTGCCTCCAGGTTCCTGCCTGGAGGTCCTGCCGTCAATTCCCTTCATGATGAATTACAAGCTGTAGAATGTAATAAACCCTTTCTTCTGCACATTGCTTTTGGTTATAGAGTTTTAATCACAGTAATGGAGAGCACACTAAGACAATCTCAACCTATCTTATTGTCCCCTGGAGTCCACCCTTCTCTGAAGCTGTTAGCTGAGTCTCACTGTTTCAAAGCTACTTTGCCTTCTGCTGGAGCATTAACAACTTGAACACAGACCTCTGTTCAGCCCATTTCCTGTCAGACCTTCTTTGCTGGGAGTGATTGTGCTTGATTTATTCCTGTTGTCTTCATTTCTCCTTTCATAGATTTTTCTTAAGCTTCTCCTAGCTCCACACCCACACTTTTCAGGAACAGGGGCTCTGTTGGACTATGACCCTTACCAGCTTACACTCAGCTAAAGCGATGGTGCACTTTCTCCTGGTAATGTGAAGATGTGGGTTGGAGGCAGGCTTATTCCATCTCCCATTTGACTTAGTTGATTTTTTAGATAATGTACAGACCAGGGAAGACTCAAGTGGCTCTCATTATTCTCCAGATGTGTTAGTGCTCCACCAGCCTAAGAATTTTACATATCTATTTTGATTTTGTTTTGACCAGTGAGCTACTTAGGTTCTGTTTCTAAATGTTAAAATACAGGAAGTTGGGGTTGTTTGTTTGTTTGTTATTGTTGTTGTTTTGTTTGTTTGTTTGTTTTGTAGATTTTTGTTTTCTAGTTTCTCGCTTACTGCATGGGGATTAGATACACAATCTCCGAGTTGCTGATTGTCTTAGAGTTTCTACTGCTGTGATAAAACACCATGGCCAAAAATAACTTGGGGAGGAAAGAGTTTATTCAGTTCTACAGCTTAGAGACCATCACTGAGGGAAGTCAAAACAAGAATGTAAACAGAGGAGGAACCTGGAGGCAGGAACTGAAGCAGAGACCACGGAGGAATGATGCTCACTGCCTTCCTCCTCATAACTTGTTTAGCCTGCCTTCTTATAGCACCCAACACCAGCAGCCAAGGGGTGGCACCTCCCACACTGAGCTCGGCTCTCTCACATCAATTATACATCCAGAAAATGAACCATAGACTTGCTCACAGGCCAGTCTGGTGGGGCACTTTCTCAAATGGGGTTAGGGAGAAACCTGGCCGATGGAGATGTCCTTCTGTATGCTGTGAATATATGTTTCTCTTATTGGTTGATGAATAAAGCTATTTTGTCCAATGGACAGGCAGGATTTAGCCAGGTGGGAAATACAAACAGAGATAGAGAACAGTAGTAGGTGGAATCAGAGAAACACCATGTAACTGCCTAGAGAGCAAGAGGCTCGTGCATCACAGGTAAGGCAAGACCACGTGGCAATACACTGATTAATACAAATGAGCTAATAATTAAGAGAGAGCTAACCAATAAGAAGCCTGAGCCATCCGCCAAACAGTTTATAATTAATATAAACCTCTGTGTGTTTATTTGGGACTAAATGGCTGGGGGACCAGGCAGGTCAGAAACTTCCATCCATACCTGATGCTGGAGAAATTATCAGGAATCCTTAAGGATGACCCCAAGTAAGACTCCTAGCAATAGTGGAGAGAGTATCTGAACAGGCCTTCCCCTTTAATCAGATTAGTGACTACCATAATTGTCATCAGAGAACCTACATCCGGTAACTGATGGAAGCAGATGCAGTCATCCACAGCCAAGCACTGGGCTGAGCTCCTGGAGTTCAGTTGAAGAGAGGGAGGAAGGATAATATGAGCAAGAGGAAGTTAAGATCATGATGGGGAAAAGCACAGAGACAACTGACCTGAGCTAATAGGAGCTCACAGACGACAGACTGATAGCTAGGGAACCTGCATGGGACTGAACTAGACCCTCTGAACATGGGGAGAGGGAGGCTGATGGTGGCACATGAACCTGTGGGGGGGGGCTGGTAGTGGCACTAGGACCTGTTGTAGGGGCATGAACTGGCTTTTTGGAGTCCATTCCCTATGGTGGGATACCTTACTCAGCCTTGATACTGGAAGGAGGGTCTTGGTCCTACCTCAACTTGGTGCACCAGACCTTGTTGACTTCCTAAGGCAGGCCTTATCCCCTATAAGGAGTGGACGAGAAGGGGGAGAGGGACAGTAAGAAGGAAAGGGGAACTAGGGTTAGTATGTATAATGAAATGTAATTTTTAAGAATAAATTTTAAAAAGAACAGTGTGAGGTGTCTTTGTCAGCTTACGACTTATCTATCACATCTTGTTTTATATACTTTGAAATCGTGCGTGCTGCTAGGTGTATTGAAGTTTGTGATGACTGTTTCATCTTAGTAAATTAAAGCCTCCTTCATCACTGCACCCTGACCTTCATTGTTAAAAACTGGCAATTATATTCGTATGTTGTGGTTACTCCAAGGAAACCTTTTTCTACCACTTCATTTTCAGTCTTGTAATTCCCTTTAGCTTTAGTGTGCTTCCTACAAGCCCCATATGGATGGGTTGCCCTAAAAAAAATGTGTTAAGACACAGTTAGTCAATATGTATTTTTCAATTTAACCTAACGGGTCTGTATTTTAACTGGAGTTTGAGACACTCCTATTACTTCATAGATACTTTTCTGTGCTTTTTTCATTTATTCTGATCTTACTGTCCTTTTAAGTTTGGATTTTTTTTTTAAGAAATTGATTTCTTAGGGGTGGAATGGTTAAGAGCACTTGTTGCTCTTGCAGAGGCCCTGGGTTGGTTCTCAACACCCATGTGGTAGCTCACAATCATTCAGAACTCCAGTTCCAGGAGATCTGATGCCCTCTTCTGACTTCCACAGGTATGCACATGGTGCATAAACATATAGACAGACAAAGCACTCATGCACATGCAATAAAACAAATCTAAAAAGAAAAATTTGATTGATTTCTCTCATTGTGAACAAAAACATTTATCTGCAGGTTGATGGCTCCCTCAGTCATACATCAATGTTTTCTCTGTCAAGGCCAAGTAAAATTAAATGTGTTGTCATGTCTATATATGTCTCACACACACCAATTCTTTTTACGATCTAAAAAGATTTGTAGACAGGGATTTTAATATACAGATGGATAAATAAACATGGTGTATGTAGGAATCACATTGTTACAGTTAGGGGACAACCCACAACCATATAATGGAGTGACCGGAGCCTGTTGGGAGCTTCCTCTATCCATCTTCCTTAACTATTTCCACTCATGATGAGTAAATGTTTACAGAAAATGAATTCATGCTGGCAGGGATGCCTGATCCAAGCCCCTCTGGTAGCTCAGGCTAGCAAATTAAAATGTTACATGATACACTGAAGTCACATGTTGGTTATATAAGCTTCAGGTGTGCCTGAGTGTCTGCAGGTGGGCCAGCCTCCCACACCTGTTATGGTGGTAAGGGGTAGGAGTTTCTAAGTTCCTGACCTCTGAGGTGTCAGCATATACAATTCATAGGAACACACACTCAGCATCTCTAACTTCTAACTTCATCTCAAGGGTTTCTTAGCATTTACTGAAGATAATCCAGATTCTATTGTAGTATGCTTGCAGGCTAAGAGAACCAACACTGTAGAATCCCACCCCCCACAAATGCTTGCTAGAAACTCTAATGCAACCTATCCCTGACTTACCAAATATTATCCCAAGGTTAGACCTCAGAAGCTGGAGCAGACTAGGAAAATCCCCACAGAAAGATCATGGGGAGGTATTACCTTCTCCATGATCTAGATAAAAAAGCTGCTAACTTGTTCAAGTTCCTGTCTCCCACAGGTGTAGATCATTGCAGAGGTCCCCTGGGTCTTCGATCATCCCCCCTCTAATCCTTAGCCATGAGTCTTCCTGCCCACAATTATCCAGAGGTCTTCATTGCTTCCTCTTCAATCTCAGATCAATTATAACAAGCTAACAATTCCCCGTGTTGAGCAAATTCTAAGTTCTTTGTTCATGCTTCAGTAAATCTGAGATGCTTGTCTTTCACTACAACACTAATGGAAAAAGAATGGCCCTGGCCCTGTCAAGCTAAGCTTTAATGTCTAGACCATTCTTTATAAGCTGTGTGGCGTTGGTCCCCTCGGGTTTCTCTGATATCTCTTTTCTTTATTTATAAAACATGGTGCGTATAAGTGCATCTTTTAAACACATTATTCTACTAAGAATCATCTAAACTAATAGGGAAAAAATAGCAAGGTATATACTTGAAGAAGAGCTTATCTTTTTAGAACACAATAGAAAAAAAGTCTACAGAAGAAAGTTGCAAACCTCATCTGCATCAGAATTAAATTATGGCACATGTATTGAATATTATGCAGGCATGAAAAATGAGCAGACACGTTAATCCACACAACTATAAGGGACAGAGAATAATTTAGCGAGAAAGGTAGTTATTAAACAGCATGTGTAAGGTGTTGCCTTTGGCACACATAAAAAAATAACAGTAAAGCTATATTTTGTTTCTTTATCTTAAATAATTGAGTGACAGAGGCTAAATCTTATATGAGCACACAAAGATGGTGGAAGAGGTTTAGGCCAGGGTTGGGGACAGGATTTTTCATCACATACCATTTTATACTCTTTGGATTTTAGAATCATTTGAAGAAATAAAAATTAAGTTAGACATTTTTTTCAAAGTAAATATAAAGCCACCCATGGTGGAACATGACTTTAATACCAGCACTCCAGAGGCAGAGGCAAGTGGATCACTGTCTGTGAGTTCAAAGTCAGCCTGCTCTACATAGTGAGTTCTAGGCCAGGAAGGGTTCCAAAAAGAGACGGATCTCAAAATTAAAATTGTGTGTGTGTGTGTGTGTGTGTATGTGTGTGTGATTTAAAACCGTAGTCTTCCTTATGTTGTTGTATGATAATTAAGCTTGTGTGCATAGTATGTGTGTTGTGTTTACTGATGTGAGCATTGCTAATAACAAATCTCCATGAAATGTATAAGCACTGATTAAATGAAGCTTGGTTCTCTTTTTGTGGTTATTTTTTCTAATTATGAAATTATGTCTTTGGATTGGAGAAAATTTCAAAGTAAGAGAAAAATCCTCAAGAGATCATGATCACTTGTTAGCCCATCAATAGGAGATGTTTATGCATACTTTGCATTTTTGTTTATTAATCATTCATGGTTTTACATATGCAGTTTGTATAAGGCAATATGTTCAATGTCCTGCCTTATATATGCCTTATGCAAAGCCATCCCTTAGAGATGCCACTTTTAACCTCTGCATTATACACGGTCATATAAATAGCCTTTGTCACCTGTTATTTGTCCATGTTCCCACACCCTGCCAACTCCTTGAGGTTAGGGACATTGTCTGATGCTGCTCTGTGTCCCCTGTGTCTGGCACACAGAGGGATCTTGACAGATGACTATGGAATGAACACACTAATTATCTGACTGTTACATAACCAGTAGCTTTTGGTTGGCATTTGGGTCATCTCCAGTGGCTCAGTCCTCTAAATAGTGTCAGCAAAGTCATCGTCCACATAAATCACCAACCACTGAGCCCGTCTTCACTCGTTTTCTTAGGCAAAATTCCTAGATGTGGAATCGCTGGCTCCCTGGATAGGAAAAAAACTTCAGGTTGTTGAAATCACATTGCTAATTTGCCTTCCAAAAAGTTGTCCCAGCCTGCAGTCTTAGGGCCAAGGTACCAACACCCCCTTACAGAAGCGCTAGTCTCTGACTGAGAAAGCAACAGGACCCAATAGACCAGACCCAGGGAGACAAGTGTGGGATAATCTCACTCACGTGTACCACCCAAACTAGTTGATCTTATTCAAACTGGAAGAATGGAAGTCACCAGAGGCTAGGCCAGTAGGGGAGGAATGGAAAGTAATCTACCGACAGGCAGCAAGTTGTAGTTATGCAGGAGAGATAAGTTCCAGTGTTTTGTGGCACACTAGAGTCACTCAGACAGAAAATATCTACTGTGTGTTCAAAAAGAAAAAGAAAAGACAAAACAGGAGAGGTTTTGTTTTTGTTTGTTTGTTTGTTTGTTTTGTTTTGTTTTTGTTTTTTCTAGACAGGGTTTCTCTGTATAGCTCTGGCTGTCCTGGGACTCGCTCTGCAGACCACCTCTACCTCTGCCTCCTGGGATTAAAGATAGGTGCCACCACTGCCTGGCAAGAAAAGGATTTTGAATGTCTTTTTGTTTGTTTGTTTGTTCGTTCCTTGGCTTGTTTATTTACCACAAAGAAATGATGGGCATCTGAGGAGGCATATATGTTCAATCCCATTTAAACATCCAGCAGTTTACACATTTACCAAGTATCAGATGGTACCCCATAAATATGGATAAACGGTTGGTTGGTTTGCTTTTTAAGGAAAAGGGAGGAATCCAATTGCTTTCACGTAGATTAATTACTTTAAAGAGGTTCAAGATGTTTTCAAATTTTAAGCAACAGAGGGTTGTTTCTTCCCTTTTTACTAGAAGCTTACCTATTTGTCTTTTTCCTCAGTTTCATGTCTTTCTTCTGTAACGCAGTCTTGTTTGGAGTCTCGTGATTGCCTTTCACTTCACCATTTACCTAACTGTCTCCATGGAACTGTTTTACGTTAAGGGGAAATATATATATATATATATATATATATATATATATATATATATATTGGTATTTTTCCAAAACAAAGAACAGAAAGCAACCTCCATTGTCAATGGAGGTTACATTGACAATCCCAATGAATAGAGAGCCAACTGTGGTTTTGCTGTGGTGGGAGTAGGGGTGGGGGGTGTTACCATGGCAATGCTGGGGGATTGAACCCAAGGCCCTTCACATGTTAGGCAAGCCTGTTACCATTAAGCTAAAACCCCAAACCTTTTTACAGTTTGTACTATGAGACAAGAATCTTGCCAAACTGCCTAACCTGACCTTGAACTGGCTGTGTAACCCAGGAAATCCTTGAACTTCCTGCTTTTACAGGCCTGTACCACCAAGACTGGCTTCTAATCTTGTTTTATCTGTTTCTTCCTTACCACACATAAAGATACTACTGTCGTTGGTTTTGTTTTCTTTTGTTTTGTTTTGTTTGTTTTCTTTTGTTTTGCTCTTTGCCAGAATAGTTTAGAAACTTCTTAGACTCTGTAGCACTTGTGGACAGCCAAGGAACGTTTAAGTTGTTTCCTAAGTGTTTCTCTAAGAAATGCACATTAACATCATGATGGCTGGTTCGTTTAGAACTCTTCAGAGCCCCCCCCTTCCTCAAGCCTTCACATTCCATTTCATCTTTCCTGATGTAAAAATGTGGTTTTGTACTTTTGAGTCCACCTGTACACGATCTCTGGGTCACTGGTAAAATACTGTAGCTATGCATTTGGGACACTGAATGGCCAAGGCCTTGTCAAAATCACCCCGATCCACAGGAGAGAACAGTCAGTTTGCATTTGCTGAGAGGTAAACAGCGACTCTCCCAGGCCTGTGTTTGCTAACTGATCAAACCCATAATTCAATAGCATTAACACTGTTAAATCTTAATTCATCTTCATTACATGGTGGCTCATGTTGAGAGTAGAAACTAGGTTTATTCTCTTCCTCTCTCCAGTGGGATTCCTTTGTCACCCTGGAGCAGCAGGACCTTCTGCTCCTCCTTTCGAAGCCTGGGCTTCATCTTGGGGGACCTCCAAGATGGTGGCAATGCCTTCATTTCTTCAAAGCTAGATAGAAGTCTGCTCTGCACATGCGGACTGCTGGCAGGCAGAGCAGAGAAAGAGTGGGGTCAGGGAGAGATGAGAGCAAGACAGCAAGAGTGGTTTTTAAAAAGTAAGTGCTTGCAAAGACATAACTGCAGCCAGGCTGGAAGAGGAGAAGGCCACTCCAACCACTGCTCCAGCAGGCTGGTCTCTGTGCTAATCCCAGTGAGAGCAATAGGAGCTGTAGGAATCTGAGCTGCCTGCCTGACTTCAGCATCTGGCATGGTAGCAGGGCCCTGGATATGGGGAAGCTCTGTCTTGTGGGTAAAGAAATAGCATCTTTCTTGTCAAGGCCCAGGACCAGCTATGGCCCCGAGCCTAAGCTTTCTCCAAAAACAATGTCCTTTATTAACCAGTGTTTGCATTCAGGTCAAGCTTTTACACCTTGCCAGTGCTTCAGTAAATCCTGGCCTGGGCGTATGAGACTGGGAGAGGGAGAAGGAGGAAGAGGGACAGCCTTCCTGCACAATATCAGGGTGTATTCTGGCTGCACGTGCATGCATACACGCATGTACACGAGTGTGCATCTATGTCAAGCTGCAAGTTACAGAGTACCTTGTTCCAAAATGAAACCATCTGTCAAGTGGTAAACAAAGAGGATTCTGGGAGATTAAAATGCTGAGGCCAACCCAGAGCTGGGCTAATATGCACAGTGGCCAGGTGGTGCCCGGAAAGGTTTTAAGAGGCTCGAGGCCGGCACGAGGTGTGTGAAACCGGAGCTCTGCCTTTCCGTGGAAAAAGCCAGGGGGGAACAAGAAGGAGATAGGCTCTCTATCCATGAAACGTGTTTCCAGAAGAATCCTTTGAATTAAAATAGATGCACTCCCAAAATAATCTTGTTTTGAAACATCAGAAATCTTAGGAAGAGGAAAAGGCTATCAACACGCTTACCCTTTAAAAGAATCTGCTGTGGCCCTTGCTATTTATAATATATTTTTCCTTCGTGTGTCTTAAAATAATCAACAGATATTATCACATTAACTCTTGCAATCCCCCTTGTCCTTCCCCAGACTCCTGACCTTCAGGGCCACAGGGGACATAGTCTGGGCTCTGGTGGCTGTACCCTCTGAAGCTCTTTGCCCTATGAGTCTCCAAGACTCGCTTGGCCTGGAATAGCCTCCTGACAACATGTTCGGCTTTTGGTCATGTGCACAAATGCCAGGGAGGAAGAATCCTGCAGGAGGGAGATGCTGAAGCTTCCAAGCTGGCCAGATTCTAGCAGCTTCATGGATCTGGATTTCTGCTGCAGGGACTCAGCTGACCAGAGCCACCATGAGGCCCAGGGCAAGGAAGTGATTTCTGATGCTTCTAGTCTACTTACTGTTTTGCAAGTTGAGTGAAGAAAAGTTATCTCCAGAGAAGGCATCAAGTAACAGTCCACATGATTCATACATGCTAACTTTTAAAGCTTAAGTGTATACACATAAAAGTCAACCCTTCACTTTAATCTTGAAATCCTGTAACCCCGGCTGGTGAGAGGGCTCTGAATAAAGTGACTTGCCTCGAAGCACAGAAACCTACCTTGGAACTCCAGAACCTTCATTTAAAAAACAAACAAGCAAGCAAGCAAAGGTGTGATGTGACGCCATGTGTAATCCTCCCGGCACCCAAAAAGCAGAGACAGGGGGATTTCTGAGGCTCATTATCCAGCCTTCTCAGCTGAAAAAAGCAATGTGGGATGGCTTCACCAATGTTGCTATAACAAAATGTCATAGACTGGATACTTTATTTTTTAAAGAAATTTGCTTCTTAAACTTTTGGAAGCTGGGAGGCCACCTCTGGTGCGCATGCTTTTCCTGGCGGGGCTGCTGGAGAGTCCGGAAGTACCGAAAGACATTGCGAGCTAACGGGTCATGTATGGGATTTGAGCCAAACTGACTGTTATAACAAGCTCTCCTTCAAGATGATCGAGTCACCTCTGATTCCAGAAATACATGAAGAGGTTAGCATATTGATAGAGGCAAGCCCTCCATGCCCTAATTGCCTCTTAAAGGCCCCACTCCTTACCACTTCAGCACGGCAGTGAAGTGTCAATGTGAGTTTTGGAGAAGACATTTAAACCATAGTAGCAAGTTAGAAGCAAAATGAATATTGATTTACAAAGAGAAAACAATCCATTAAAAAAAATTGGAGCTGGGGAGACAGCTTAGCAGGTTGAAGCAGACCTATACAAGCCAAATAGGGAACTGGGTTCAATTCCAGGAATCCATGTAAAACTCTGGGGGTTGTGGTAGTGTGTCTCTGAAATCTCAGCATGTAGACAGTGAGAGGCGCAGGCAGGAGAGTCACCTCTGCAGCCGGCAGAGACAAGCAGAGACCCTATGTCAGAAAGGTCGGAGGAGAGAACTGACTCATACGAGTCACACACACACACACACACACACACACACACACACACACACTAAATACATACACATACATACATACATTTTACAACTTGGGCTTAGTTGTCTAACATACCTTCATGATAAAAGTCCTAGAGACAGTGGGACTAAAGTGGACATACTTCAACATCATAAAGGCAAACCCACATCCAACACCATCCTAACCAAATACAGAAAACGTGAAGCGACCGCATTAAAATCAGGACCATGATAGGTCTATCCACTGTACCCACTCCTTTCCAGTACTGGGCTTGAAGCACTCACTAGAGCAGTAAGACAAGAGAAGGGCACCGTGCACGTCAGACTCAGGACTGGGAGGATCAGAGCTGGATCTGACCTGAAAGCCTCCTCTCTGAGGGGTGACACAAATTGCCCAAGGAAGGGAGGCAGCCAGTAGACTCAGCTATGACACCTATGAACCATAAAATGACCAGCATGGCAAGATATGGGTACAACACTGGCACACACCTTGTCAATAACCAATAGCATCTAATTGAACTTAATTGGCCTACTCAACAGGAGGGAAACCATTTCTAACCGCATCCTAAATACTTACCCTATACCCACAGGTAAGTGTAACTCTAACCCACCATCAAAGAAGCTTCTCCTGCAGCATCTGGAGACCTTTACAGGAGACCATAGCTGCTCAGAAAGCAGAGAACAACTGGTCATGGTGTGGTCCACCCCAGTGAACACATCTACAGCACAACTCGTGCATTCATGGAACACAATGAAAGAGGAAGAGCGGGTGGAAAGATTATAGGAACCAGAGAACCAGAAAAATCTGTTGTGAGATTACTTCTGAGAAATGATAGGGAAGCTTCACCCGTGATACCTCAGGAACCTCGTTACCTAAACAGGATCTGAACAACTACACCAATAAATAAGCTAACGTGAAAGGTGGAACTCTCACAGGGTCCCACCCCTAAACAAAGAACTGCAACAACCAAAAGATGCTGACAATGGATAGTTAGCCTCAGGAAAGAGCACCTAATTGGTTATACTCAGTGGTTGTCCCTGAAATCAGATATATACAAGTAACAGCAAATGGACTGAGCAAGCTGTGTGTGTGTGTGTGTGTGTGTGTGTGTGTGTGTAATGATAACAATTGAAGAAACAAAATGCCTCAAATTTGAGAGTGACAAGGGAGGAGGGACATTGGGAGCATTTGGAGAGAGGAAAGGGAAGGGAGAAATGATGTGATTATATTTTAATTTCAAAAATTAAGAACAAATTTGCAATTTAAATGACAAATATCAATAATAGTACAAATTACAATAAGATAAATCCATACATGTCTCCAAATCCAAAACCTAACATCATTTGGAAAAGTAATGCCTCACTACACAACATGCTTCTTAATGTTTTTTCTTCTATATTTGGGGTTATATTTGATTAAGTCTCCATAGGCAAATGATTTTATAATATGTTCTCAGATGAAAACTCATTTCTCCCTCTAGATTGTCTGGTTGGGGTTGGTTTTAAATTATTGATAGTTTAGAAAAGTTTTAGCTTCACTGCTCATTATTGGCAAGATCACATTCATTTTTAGGACTATCGTCAGATTTAGGGATGTGATTATCAAGTCCCCTTCATGTCTGAACAGTTGCAATGGTACTTGTGGTTTGAAGTATTGCTGGGGGCCATGCCTGTGGCGTAAGTATTCTAATCAACTCTGCTTTCCATTCATCTCATCAAAGAAGAAGAGGGCTATGTCACAATTACACCTGCTTGTTCTATGAAACTGAGAACATCCCTGTGTAAATGAATTCTGTTTTGATGAGGTATTCGCAAGGACAGGATGCATCACTTATAAGTTTATCTCACAGAATGCCTCGGGCCCTGTACCTTCCAGAGCTGGGGACCATAGATTTGTTCATGTTGTGAGTTTGCACACAGGACAGAAATAGTCTCTCTAGAAGCCAGCCTTACACCCCCCAAGGCCAGCAATGGTTTGTACTGGAGAGTAATGGAACATAGGACTATATACCACTAACCCCAAACTACACACATCCCAGCCCAGACCCATTTGGTAGACACCAGGAAAGTTCTTGACTTCTCCAGCATTGACACAAAGAGCAGCTAGATGGAGCTGGACAGTGGCCAACGTCCCACAGGAGTGCTAGCCAGTCACTTTTGCATAGTTTTTTAGGAGTTAAGCAAACACGGTACTGGGCCCTCTCCTGACATCTCAAAGATGGTCTGGCAGTGGAGGGGCCTGGAGTTCATGCTCCATCATCTCCTTCATCGTCAACCTCTGGATGTAGAAACAAGCTCTCCCTGGCTTTCTTGAATGAAAAAAATAAAGAGGCTGAGAACATATAGGATGCTGGTTTGTCACATCCAGGTAGGCCTTGGGACCTGTGCCAGCCTGTTGATGCACCCTTCATGGTAGCTTCCCTCACTAGTTGGGGTGCTTGCAAATTATTATAGGCTCTTATATATTCAAGGTTAACCTTCTGAAGTTTTGCTCATGTCAACATTTTAGAGATCTAAAATAATCAAAACAGTCTTTTAAAATAACAAAATAAGAGATCTCATATTCTTGGCTTCAAATGTTCCTACAGTGATGACATGCAAAAATAAAGATAAGGTACAAAGATCAGTTCGGTATAACTGAGAGTACAGAATTAAACCGTTACATTTGTGGTCAATCAAATTTGGCAGCAGTGCTGGATCCATCAATGAAAAGGCACTATTCAAAAAAAAAAAAAAAAAAAAGTGTCTGGACAACTATGCTTCCATCTGCAAAAGAAGTGGGGGAGGGGAGTCGCATCAAAGTAATGGAAGAAATTCACTGAAGTGTGGGTGTGCTGGACCAGTGGGAGGGACAGGGTCAACCCAGGGAAGAGCTCAATGTACCTCAGACTGAATAGAATAGGAAACCCAGGAAACACATAGCAGAAAGGGTATATGAGCCTCCACGTGCCCCTTCTCAGCAACTAACACCTCTGAAAATGTGACCTCTGCTTCCCAGGAGGGCTTGTGGGGAATTCACAGGGAAATGTGTCAAACTTACAAACTAAGGGATCGGGAAAAGCCAGAGCAGAGTGGTGTGGTGGTACTGCTTCCTGCACAGAGGCAGCCTGACCTAAAGACACCACTGCCGTGGAAATATACAGCCATGGAGGAAATGCTAAGGGGGGCACTGCTTCCAGGCTCTGCCAGGGAATGAGACACAGTAATTAATGGAATCTTATAAAACAAATTCAAATTGATCAGTCGGTAAGTTAGAGGATTGCCACCCAGTCGGAAACCGATTTAAAGGACATAAATTGAGTCAATAATAAATGTGGAAAGAGATGAGATATGGGAGAAAGTGTGTGATGTAGCATCGCAGAAGTTCATGTTATTTATTATAGGGGATTAACAAGTAACAGAAAGGGCTCCCATGACAAAGCCTTTGAAAGAAACTACTTAGATCTATAAGAAAGATCTGGGTTTAGGAGCCTAATTGAAAATATTAAACAGAAGACAGCAATTTAATTAAATATAAGGATGGTGATAAATTGGTGGGTCCTATCTAGTCACCGGAAGACAGATCTTGAACAAAGGGGCTCTAGTGTGATCAGAGCACTCAAGAACCAATGTTCTCATAAAGGGAGGAAGTACCAGTTTCACGCTTACATCTATCCCTCCTTTAATGAAAGACTCGGTCCAGCATCATTCCTAGATTCTCAGGAGGATGCACAGGTGTTGTGATGCTCTACAGACTTAAGATTCCCTGTCTGCCTGCCTGCCACCTCACTAGACAGAGACAAAACTCCCTGGCTGCAAAGTTTTCCCAGCATCCATCCCCGTACATGTGTCTATACACTGCCATGTTCACTGGACACAAAACTGACTATCCCAGAGTCACTGAGAGTCTGTCCTTAAACCAAGAGAAGTGCAAATTGTCCCTCAGAGTAGTAGGGGAGGGAACTCAGGAGACGGCTATGCAGGTTGGTCAGTAACAGCTCCTATGACCTCCAGCCCCACACTATTCTCTCAAGCATCCTTCAGCCATGTGTGTTCACTCAAGAAAGGCTGCAGCTAAGCATGATGGGTCTGCATGGAGGGGAGTTGGACAAGGAGGGTGTGAGGGTTTCAAGAAGCAGACACAAGCTAAGAGTCAGGGTGACCCTAACAGCCCAAGAGTGACATCTAGCAACAAAGAAGGTAGGGGGATTCCTTGGAAAATCTCCTTCTCCATCTCTGTTTGCTGCACCTTGGGTGTGCTCCTATGGCAGTACCTGATTATGCTTTATCTGAGCAGTTAGCCTGTTGTCTTATGGCCACCAGTTTACCAGTATGAGGTCCCATGGAAGCGTGTCCCAACCCTAGCACCCAACACAGAACTGGGCACAGTAGAGTTGACTAAATAAATTACTGGCCATAAAAGACCTGCTTCCTAGGAGAGGAGCCTGACACTATAGTGGTTATGGACACCTGTGGCCCCTGGCTGTTCAGCTTAGTCTCAGGTTAGGGGTAGCTGGACACATGGTGGCGAGGACAGTGTGTGAGGAAGACAGATACAATCCCAGGAGGATCAATGAGTGTCAGTGACCATCCTGCTAGGGCATCTCTCCCTACAGCTGAACCTCAGTGAAGGATGATGTTTTTTGTTGTCCCCATGCTAGAGAGAGAGGAAACATGAGTGAAAGGCATGACATGATTTGGATATCAAGGGCCAATATGCAGCAAATCTAGTGTGATCTTACACTCACTATAAAGAGGTAAGAGAAACTTTTCCAGGCGGGGCACCATATCTTTTTTAAATTAATCAACTAATTTTGTGTCCTTGTGGTGTATGCAACATCCAGGAACATGCTAGAAATGCACATTTGCAAGTCCATCCCGACCTACTGAACCAGAAAATTTGGGATGGATGGGACCCAGGAAGCTCTGCTGCTGTGTCTTTCTGGTGGTGACACACCCACAAGTTGAGGGTGATAGTCCAGCGTTCTAATCCGCAGTATGACAACTTCCACAGAATTTCCAGTTTGTTGAAAATCCTTTCCCCACTTCTGTTGGGAAAATGTATTTTCTTTCTAATTGGCATCTGCTTGGCCTTGTCCCAGCTCTGGGATTTATCTGAGATCAGAAGTTCAAAGAAGATCAATAAGTTCAAGGCCAGCTTGGACCATATGGAATCTTCTCTCAAAAGTAAACAATTCTTACTTAGGCAAGTAAGTATTTCATTCTTAATTTAAAATTTAGTTTTTTTTAAAGAGGATATTGGTTCGTATAATTTACAAAAATATTTCTAAACTTTAAAATGGACTGAAATGAAAATAGAATTTTTATAAGCAAGGAAATTCAAGACATGTAAAATATAAAACTATCAGTTCAGAAGGTCTACATTTTAACACCAGAAGTTTGAGAAGATATAAAAAGGATGAAAAAAGGGTGATCATCAAAGAAAGAATATGAGGATATTTTAAGATGGACGGTGAATTTTTGATGGAAAAGGCTCATCAAGAGCCCAGCAAGGCAAATGGATTAAAAACAAAAAAACAATCAAACAGCAACAAAAACCTATCTCTGCGGACCCTAAGAGAGACATACATGCTCCCCTGGAGAAGGGGAAAGGGACAAGATCTCCTGAGAAAATTGGGAGCATGTGGGGAGGGGAGAGGGAGTTAGGAGAAAGAGAAGGGGAGGAGGGGAGAGGAGGACATGAAGGAGCAGGAAGATTGAGTCAGGGGAAGAATAGAGGAGAGCAAGGAAAGAGATACCATAATAGAGGGAGCCATTATAGCCTTAAAGAGAAATCTGGTGCTAGGGAAATGTCCAGAGACCTACAAGGACGAACCCAACTAATAATCTAAGCAATGGTATACAGGCTACCTTAAATGCCCTTCCCTGGTAATGAGATTGATGACTACCTTATATGCCATCCTAGAGCCTTCATCCAGTAGCTGATGGAAGCAGAAGCAGACAGCCACAGGTAAACACTGAGCCAAACTCCTGGAATCCAATTGGAGACAGGGAAGAGTGATGAGCGAAGGAGTTAAGACCAGGCTGGAGAAATCCACAGAAACAGCTGACCTGAAGAAGGGGAGCTCACGGACACCAGACTGATAGTTGGGAAACCAGCATAGGACTGACCTAGAACCCCTGAATGTGGGTGTCAGTTAGGAGGCAGTCTATGGGGCCTCTGGTAGTGGATCAGTATTTATCCCTAGTATACGAATGGACTTTGGGAACCCACTCTACATAGAGTGACTCTACTCTGTCAGCCTAGACACACGGGGAAGGGCCTAGGCCCTGCTCCAAATTATATGACAGCCTTTGAAGATCCCCCATGGAAGGCCTCACCCTCCCTGGGGAGCAGAAAGGTGATGAGATGGGGGGGGGGCAGGGGAGGAGGGGAGGGTAAGGGAACTGGGATTGACATGTAAAACAAGCTTGTTTCAAATTTAAATTTTAAAAAAAGGGGAAAAAAATCCTATCTCTGCTAAAGTACATGATGATGAAGTTTACAACCAGGGATATTAACACCAGAAAGCACACACACACACACACACACACACACACACACACACACACACACACACACACACACACGGCTTATCTCCCAGCAAATAAGAGATAACTTATTCTAGGGTGAGTATGGGAACACAGATTCGGGTCACCCCAATACCTTGTTCCAACACATTAACAGTTTCATGAAGTTTTTATAGTCACAGAACAAAGAAAGTTGTAAATCAAGAAAATATCCTGGTGGGTAGGAAGTCACAGAAGAAACAAAAGTCTCAAAAGTCTCTACCATAGGCCTCGGATATCACCTAATGACTGTTTTAGCCTTGGGTTGATGGAAGCCACAAGTCTGTGCATTCCAAAAGGACATTAAGCCATGCAGAAGTGGGCAATAAATGGCATTCCAGAGGGCTAAGGTGGCTGTGAGCTGGCAGCACTGTAACTCTCTCTGCAGTTGTCAAGCAGTCAGTTGGCCTTGTAGAAAGTTTAATGTGCATGCAGCTTTTCTTGTTCTGGGACATTTCATACACAGGACATGTGTTTCCGGAGAGAAGCAACCAAATTCACAAAAGCCACAAATCGACAGTGAGGCGTGGGAATGGCAATGGTGGCAGACCGCTCTGAACAGAAACATGCAGTGTAAGAATAAATGACGCCCTGCCTTCTGATTTGAATTCTACCGGCAATAGAGACATTTGTAACTACCTGGACCCTCAACGCCCTGTGCCCTTTCCCGGGAAACCCCAGTAAGTCCTGTCATAAAGGGATCACAGGAGGCAAAGGAAGGAGTGAGATTCTGCGCCTGGGGACCACTAGGACAACAGTGAGCAGAGGGCCAACTGGTAAACCCTGGGAGAGTCCAGAGTGACATCTCAGCAGCAGGGGACTCTGAGAGGTGCGTGAAGAGCTGAGAGGGCTAGCGACAGAGACATAGAGTAAAAACAAATGAGCAATGAGGCAAGTGTCCCCACTCCCCAACCTCCCAGAAAACCATAACCCATACGATGTTGAAGAAAGAAAATACAATCAGGAAACAATAGGTTGCTCAGTTGTCGATTATATTTATAGTCACTGTTTTGTAAACATTGCATGTTTGATTAATCGAATCTTGTGGGATCAACAGACTGAGAGGAGAGAATAGAATGTGTGTGTGTGTGTGTGTGTGTGTGTGTGTGTGTGTGTGTGTGTGTAGCTGTGTGTGTAGCTGTGTGTAGATATACGGGGTGGTATGAGTATGGATCTGTGAATATGTGTGTGGATGTTTTTGTGAGGGTGTGTGTGTGTGTGTATGTGTATGTGTTTTGTGGACGTGTTTATATGTTTCTGTGAATGTGTTTATGTGGATGTGTGTGTGTTTGTGTGTATATGTATGTAAGTGGGGTATGTGGTGGGATATGTGTGTGTATATGTGCATGTATGTGTGTATGTATTTGTGTGTATGCATGTGTTTGTGTGTATGGATGTGTGTGTGTGTGCTTGTGTAAATGTTAAATCCAAACCTTGAAATAAAACTTCAATAGATAAATTGAAGTGCAATGTGTAATTAAGAAATGGAGCCCAGGCAGGGGAAGTAGAGAGCAGGCTCCCTAGGGATTGGTACCGTGATTGGGAGGGAATGAAGAGCAGGGGAGGGTGACAATTCCTGGCCATCATAAGCCCAAACCAGATCATACTCTGAATTATTAAACTGGGCTCATGCTATATTTGAAGCTGAAAATTACTTCCACTTGGCCCAAGAGATTCCATGGAGTCTGTGGCTCCACCTCCCCCTGGAAACCGCGCCAGTCTCGCTCAGTTCCTGCAAAGCTCTTCATTTCAGCAAAGAACACAACCAGAGCTTTTCAGTTTCCTCGGGACAGACCAGCAAGCCATTCCCCTGGTTGGCCTCAAAGCTTTAGTTTGACATCCCTGTGCCTCTGACACCAACCACCCTACACTGTCTGCTCTGAGTCGAGAAGCTGGAATTAATCCTGACACAACACCCTGACCCTGGAATCACACTGGCATTCAGAATGTCAGCCTAGACCAGGAGCCAGGCCCACTGAGGACTGAATCAAGGGTTCCCACACTCCACCCAGCCCCAGCCCCTCTCACAGACGCTTGCCACAATCATTTGCTGGTGGGTTCCTGCTTCTTGCCAATCTCTCAGAATCATAGGGAGACCAGCACAGTATAGGGGGAAAAAAACTGAATTCCAAGGCTAAGGATGTGGCTAACGTACATGAAATCCCAGGTCCAGTCTCCAGCACTGCATAAGCCAGACACGGAGGCACATGTCAGTAATTCCAGCACTCAGGAGATGGACCACAAGTCCAGTGCCATCTTTGGCTACATGGCAGTTTGAGGCCAGCATGAAAAACAAAACAAACAATGTATTCATACTAGAAAGGGCCTGCCTTCCATCCCATGCCCAGTCCTCACTAGCTGTGTAATCACAGGTTATTGGCTTCTCTGCTGTCTCTTGATCTCCACAGAGCCCATGAATGCCAGTTGCCTTCTGAATACTTTCTCTTAATCAAGTGGCTTCACTTTAGCGGCACAGGTAAAAGCTACTAGCGCAGCCCTGTGGGCCCGAAGTCTGGATTCTTTCCAGAGCATCTCTATAAATGTGGAGGGATGTATCTTATTCCCAGGAGGCTGCAAAGTTTCACCAAGAGGGTATTTATGACTAAGTATTGCACCACAGAAAGGTTTATTTGGTAACTTGAGATTTTATGTAGTATGTACGCTGTGGGGGGAGGGGGGAGGGTCTCTGTCCTCAAAGAGGGAAGGTTGCAGATTAGGGGAAGACACTGGGACAAATCACTAGCACTCTAAGTGTGACTGAGCCTCCCCCTTCACCCAGTCATTTCCCAGCATCCTCCAGAGTCTCTCCATTGTTTGTGAGCATGACCCATGACTGGACATATAGAGGTGTCATTGGCATCCTCCTCCACTCCATCTTCCCAGGTCAGTGTGCTAGGCTCTTCCCATACATCTCAGTATCCAGTTATCCACTCCTACTGCACACCATCTCCAGCCCCATAGTGGTACCCAGTGTTCTGGGGTCCCAAAGTCTCCAAAATGGGGTAATAGCTCCTGGGTAGACAGAAGGCGCACTGCTGTGAAATCTCTGCCCCACCCCCCCACCCCCCGGGGCCAAAGCAAGATTCCCTCTATATCCAAGATTACCAAGGTCTACACTGAAAAAAATCTCCTTGGTCTTACCACGTCTATACAACATAAGCTGAAGCAAGACCTAGTTCCAAAACCCCATGAAGACAGGGGTTTTGTTCCTGAACCTTCTGCCTGACTACTTCTCAACACCTCATGAAACAATCTCTCCCACCCCTGGTAGTCTCTCTAACACATACTGACATGGCTGATGTCACCCAACACACACATAGACGTATGTGTACATGCAAAGAGAGAAACACGCACGCACACGCGCACACGCGCGCGCGCGCACACACACACTTTCTCTGCCCCATCCTGGAGCATCCTGCCTGGTCTTCCTTCCATGGTCAAGATATAGCCCAGTCAAAACGTCTCCTCAGAGATCAAGATGGGCCAGGAGCCAACTGCCTCCACCTGGACCACTTTTTGTGCATCATAGAAAAAGGCCCTGAAACTTCAAGAGCTACAACTATCTAATAATTGCTAACTATGTAGCAGAACATGAAATCTGGTAACATTGACAGGAGACATAGATTATAGAATAAATATGCAGAACTGTGTGTGTGTCATGATGGAAAAAAGAAAAAAGAAAACAAAGATAAAAACTGCCCTCCGTCCAGCTAGATGCACTCAGGAGAAAGAAATTAGGACAGCCATTCCCAGCCCAGAGAGGCCAGACAGACAGTCACTCCGTGACCAGTTCTGTCTCACAGAGCCTGTAAAATTCCAGGCTTCTTGCTCATTCCCTCAATGACCCATCAAGATAATGAAAACCTCCTCACTCTACAGGACGTTCCCTTGGGACTCTGGTCTGTGCCAGGCAAAGCTTTATTGTTGTTGGAGATCCTTGACTAATCAGACAAATTAATCTCTGATAAAAGATTAATGCAAAGATGTCAGATGGATTTCATTTTGGCTTCCAACAGTGATTGATTGGTTGGGGCTACCTAAAGTGCTCATTTAGGAAGAACTGTGGCTGGAGCTTAGCTCAGCAAGCAAGAGCGCCAGGATTGATTTGCAATGTCTGAACTCCAAGCCCTTTTGGGCAGAGACACAGAAGGTGCTCCTGCGATTCACCTCCCTCCCTGGATGCATACTTGCATGGCCACATCTCAGTTGACAAACCTTGAGCTCCTAATGATACATACAGAGCCCTTTGGAGAGCAGCCCTTTCCAAGTGCCTGGAAGACTTAACCTCAGTAGCAGCATAGCAGAGGGCCCTCAGAGCCCCAGCTCAAAATGAGATGAGGACTAAGCACTCATCACTCACAGCCCACATCAAGATGCATCGCTTATCTGCACTCCTCAAGAAAAGGAAAAGAACAGAGGCATCTCCTTACCGTGTTTATTTATTCTGCTACAGAGGGGCATGAGCTGCCAAGCTTCGCTCAGAGTTTCAGTCCTCACCTAACAGTTTGTCTAAACATCATCTTCCCCGGCACAGGGAAGAGCAAGATGGAACAGTGGTAGAGTAGAACCGACTGGGAAATGAAGTAAGTACACAGAGGCCACGTCAGGCCAGGAAGACCAGGCAAAGGTATCTTAAGTTTGACACATACAGCTCTCTGGTCCCAAGGCCATTGGGCTCTTGGTAGCTTTGCAGGTCTTCCTGCTTGCCTGCGTCTGGCCAGCGGGCCAGTGCCAAACCTCTGCACATCTCCACCATGGCACTCACTCTGTAGTCACCATCAGCACAGAAACCGAGTGAAACATCCCAGGGTAGGTCCTAGAACACTGTAAGAAGTCTAATTGTTTTGTTGTTGTGTGAATAACAGAATTGGAATAAATGTTGAGCATTATTTGGAAACAGGATTTCTGTAGATGTAAGTAAGCTAAGAATCTCAGGGCAAGATCGTCTTGGTGATGGGTTCTCCCTAAACTTGGCATTTTCATTAAAAAAAGGAAAAAGCAGCTGTGTGCACTGACACATCTCCAGCTGAGGGACACCAGGTGTTACTAGAACACCAAGAAGTAAGGAGGGTAGAGGAACAGTCTCCCTCGGCACCTCTAGAAGGATCCTACTCTGTTACACTGATTACCGAGTTCTCACCTCCAGGTCTATGAGAGAATAACTTTCCGTTGTTTTAAGCCAAGTCTGGGGCACTCTGTTACAGCAGGCCCAAGATACAATACAGACTTAGAATTGACTTTCCAGGGGTCTAGGGAGATGGATCCCCGCTAGGTAAAGACTTGCTACTCAAGCATGAGGGCCCAAGTTTGTATCCCTAAAGGCCAGGTAAAAGCAGAAGCAGTAGTATGAGGAAGTCCTAATGCAACCCCAGCACTCCAAGAGAGAGATGGCAAGCAGAGACCGGAGAATTCCTAGAAGCTTGAAGACCAGCTTGCCTATCGCATGAAGTAGTGAACAGGAAACTGTCTCCAACAAGGCTGGTAAGAACTAATAACAACTGACTGAAGCTATCCTCTGACCTCCCCAGGTGTGGCTGCATTCACAGGCATGCACGCCCACACACTCACACACACACACACACATCACATCACATGTGCAAACACGCAAACACACACGCACACACAAGCACACATGCACACACGCACACAAACACACATGTGCTCACACACGTGCATGCACTCACTCACCCACACTCAAGTAAGCGCTCCCTCTTCTGGCCTCTTTGGGTACTGCCTGAATGTGGTGAGCAGGCACACATGCAGGCTAAACACCCATGTACATAAAATAAATGAATAACTCTTTTTTCAAAACAAGAAGGCATTAATCTCAGAGATGCTCCATAGCTGCCTCCCATACTGCAGGGAACCTCACAGCCCACTTAGAAACATCCCTTCTCTCTAGTCTCGAGGCTAAAGGGCCTCTAAGCTCAAACTCACCCATTCTGTAAGGGGAGAAACAGACCTGTATACATAAAATGACTTGCCCTAAATAATAAAAACCAGTTGAATATCTGAGATTATAATTTATTTTAGGCTTATAGCAACAGAAAGGACCTCAGAGACCAAACAGCCTCCCTTATATACCAACCATTAGCTTGCCCTAAGGCCTTCATGACCACATCCAGTTTTTAAAGCTATGGTAGAAATAAATGAACTTAGAAACATTAGGAGAATTCTAGTAGGTTCTCTGGAACACCTCCTACCTAGTCCCTTCTCTTACTCTTTCCCTTTGCCCTGACTCCCTCACCTCCCTGGACTTAAATCCCCAGCCTGCCCTACTAAGAGCCCCAGTGGGACAATGGCAGCCATCCACGTGTGGCTGGAGAGAGCTGCTGATTGCCTCCAGGCCCAGGTGTAGGTGAGTGGCCACCAGCATCTGACCAGGTGCTCACAGGGCGAAGAGAAAGGGTGCCAACCTTGAAAACAAGCAGGACTGTTTCACGCCCCTGCACGTTTAGATCTCATGAACAGGGCTGAGCAGTCCCCAGCCTCCTGCCAGCTATTTTGGTTTGACTTTGTTAGCTCTTCCCTCCAGGCCTGCACATGAGCTTGCTGAAGCATTCTGGATGCAGAGTTCTAAACGGAAAGGCAGACGCTGCAGGTGTTTTTAGAACTTGGAACCTGGCTATGAGACCTAAGATGTTAAAGGCTAGCTGAGCTTCAGGGAGTCTGGCAAGCTTCGAGTTTCCCTGCCCTCGACCTAGAGCTCATAAACGTCTGCCAGGCCCCGCCCTTGCAGCAAGGGCTGACCCTTCCATTCTGGGATCTGCACATTATTTGCAGAAGTTTCCAGAGTGTGAGCAAGTCCAAGCTTGCCCAGAGTCCAAATAAAGCACATGGGTGCCATGTGGGGTTGATGGTTTAAGGAAGAGGGACAGTGCCCTGTGTCTGAAGCAGACTCCTTCTGTAAACAGCAGCACAAGCTGGCCCTGGCTTCAGGAGAGGGGTTGCTGCTATGGTCTCTCCTCGTGGGCAGCCTGGGCTTGGGACCATTCCTAATCACAGTCATTCCTGGATTCCACCAGGATGCACTTTTAAGATGGGCATCCATCTTTTTCTCCTTCTTTCCTTTTTTGTAGGAGAGTTTTGCATGTCTTCCTCTTCTTGCTTTCTTTTTCTCTCTTCCTCCAAGTATAGCTCTCTACTGGATACAGGTATGGCCTTGGATACTAGGGAAGAGTCGTGAATGAGGTCCACTATCTCCTGGGGCTGTGAGAAGGGAGATGGATGGCATAGATTTGCTTCTTCAAGAGATACAACACACACACACACACCATGGTAAGCAAACAGATAGATAGATAGATAGATAGATAGATAGATAGATAGATAGATAGATAGATAAAAATCATCCAGACCTGAGAAAATACGCTGAGTTTGGAGAGGAGACAGTGACTACCTACAAGGGTGGGGTGCCTGTGCTCAAGTGCAGTGGGTGAGCAGGTGCCACTAGAAGTCAGACACAATGGAAACCACCATTTAAACAGAGAGCAGCCTTGACTGCATTTCCTTCTGCGTCTAGGAAGGAATAGAGGGTTGAGGAAGGCTTGTGCTCATGGTGCAACAACTAGACATGAAAGGATAAACTAGAGGTGAGACAGGCTGGAGAGAATGGCTCAGCAGTTAAGACTATTGGCTGGCTGCTCTTCTGAACCCAGGTTCAATTCCCAGCACCCACAAGTTGGCACACAACTGACTGTAACTCCAGTTCCCAGGGGTCTGACACCCTCTACTGGCCTCCTTGGTCATGTGTGGTGCACAGACATACATTCAGGCAAAACACCCATACACATAAAGAACAGTGGTGAGGACAAGAATCATGTATTTTTTAAAACTAGGAGAGCTGTTGTCATGTGTTGACTCTGGAATGTCTCCAGTATTGGGTGTTTAGTCCCGAGCCTGTGGCACTGTTTTGAAGGTGGCAAAGATCTAAGAGTTTTGCCCTCGCTGGCCAAAGCAGCTCACCAGGGCTGGGACTCTGAAGGTTCTTACTAGCTGCCCCTGGTTCTGACTGCACTCCTAGGCGACAAATCTCCATCATAAGCGGTGTGCCCTCCCTGATGCAAAGGATGGGAAGCTCTGTAAAGCCGACGAAATCCACATGCCCTCCCTTAAGTAGTTCTCATTATTTGGGTCACAGCGACACAGAAGTAGAAGCCATGACCTAAATGTCCAGGGAAGGGATCGCATCGCCCAGGTGAGCTGATGACTGTGCCTCTCTTCCCCCTTGGGAGCCATTGCCAATTCAGGAGTCAGGCTTGACCCAGGCAGAGGACAAAGGCTGGAGAAAGAGCAAACATGCTCGCCAAGCCCCCGGGAGGCTGGCTTCACAATTGAGAGGCCCAGAAAACCATGATGACAACACTGGCTTGTCCCTGGGGCAACTCGGGAAACTGATCATCAGAACTGAAGGAAGACATCTGTTCTCATCAGAGGGAGGCGTGGGGCAAACACATGCTGGTGTCACTCAAATGTAGTTGACATGATTGAGACCATAACCATAGGAAAAATGGAGATCTAGGCTCAAATGAGCAGTGATGGCCATGGGTTACTGATGCTAACTTGCAAGTACCTTTCTCAGACCCCTCTTCCCTGCTTGGTTTAGAAAGGCCATGAGATAAATTTTTATGAGGCTTGGAAAACACACTTAGGCACCAGTTACTACATCAATTTGATAAGATCTAGAATCACCAAAGAGAGGAACAGCAGGCTGCCCCTGAGAGTGCTTATCTAGATCTGGTTAGTCTCTGGGCATGCCTAGGAGGGGTTATGGGTAAACTGAAAAGACCCCACTGAACGCATGTGGCATGGTTTGCTCGCTGGCCATGGGTCCTGAGCTGCATAGAAAGGAGAAACTCGGCTGAGCTCTAGCATTTCTAACTCTCTGCTTCCTGATTGTGGATACAATGTGACCAGCTGTCACCAGCTCCTGCCACAGGCACATCCCCTCTGTTTGGGACTTGATCACCCAGAGCTAGGAGCCAATATAAAAGCTTTCTTTGTTGGGCTGCTTTTGTCGGGACATTTTTAAATGTTTAAATAATGTGTTTAGTGTGTGTGTGTGTGTGTGTGTGTGTGTGTGTGTGTGTGTGTGTGCGTGCACAGTATTTGTGGAGGTCAGAGGAAAAGCCATGGGAGTTGGCCCTCTCCTTCTACCATGGGAATCCCAGGAATTGAACCTGGGCTTAGTGAAAACTACCTTAACCCACAGAGCCACCTCACTGGCCTGGTCAGAGGACTTTATCACAGCCACAGGAAAAGGCAATCATTTTTCTAGGCTTTATAAGCCAACAAAGAAAATAGAATAGTATAAAGGAGCTAACAAAAGATAGAATAGATCCCCCCAGGTATTTCGTACTAAATTTAAAATACAAATGAATATTTTTTTTTTTTTTTTTTGTGATGCAGGGCTACTTAGGAGAAAATGCACTTGGGGACAAGACATTTTGAGTAAAATGGATCCGGTTATTATTTATACTACCGAGAAATTGATTATGAATATTCATTTGTCAAAACCATTCTTAGCTGTGAGTCATACAAAAAGCAGGCAACCAGCTTTATTTGGGCTGTAGCTGATACCTGACAGACTGAGAATGTCCCCAAATGAGCAAAGAGCGCCACCGGGCTTTTAACCAAAACCTCAGGAAGATTTTGCCCAATGAACAAAGGCAAACTGATGGTGGGAGGAGTCTCACTAGATGTCGACTCTGAGCAGAATTAGCTGGCATCTTTTTACACTGTCTAATATCCCCCAGACAGACTCTTTCTTGAACAGGAAGCAAGAGACATCTGACGTCTGTTGGGTGTTTTGTCTGTGACTGGTCCTGAGAGCCTTGGCAAAGGCCCTGCTACTCCAAAAACTCTTCAGTTTTTCAGAAGTCACTGGCTTCCAGTTCATCAGGTCACTGGCTTCCAGTTCATCAGAAGGTCTGAGATTCAGCTCGTCTTCATTTGGGCAGAAAACCAGTTCACCTTAAAGACAAAAAGGGACCTAGAGGCTGAGGTGGGAGTGGCTTGCTGGGGAGGCTCTTGGTGAGAGCCATGTGTTCAGCAACCTAAACCCTCTTCCATGTACCAGACACCATACTAGGCCTAAGGACACTTCAATAAACAAGACGGACAAGGAACTGCTTGCAGAGTGACAGCCTCCTAAAGTAGCTCACATGTGTCTGCAGGGTTATACATAACAAATACACATAAAAGAAAGCATCCTTTTAAGTGAAATGCTGCAAGGACATCAAAGCAAGACAGTGTGGCAGCAGCTGGAGATCTGCACAGGCAGGGAGACTTCTGGAGCTGGGAGCATTTAAACCAAGACCTTGGGAGGAAGGAGGTAGCCATGCAGAGGCTGTAGACACAGTGTTTCAGGCAGAGGGAAGATCTGGGCAAATATCCCAATCAGGGAACAAATTTAGCAGAAGGCTAGTGTGTCTGCAGCAGTGGGTGCTGGGAGATTGTTAGACAACTGGTGGGAAGGGTGGGCAGGAGCCAGATTGTGCCATTTCTCCTTTATGCTGTGGACTCCCCGCTGCCCTTCGCGGCAGATTCTCTCCCACTCTGGGGGAAAGACCCTTCGGCGGGAGAATCGCTCTTATTCTTTGGCAATGAACCATCTCCATCCATCTGATCCAGGGCTCTGGCTGGGGAGATGGCTCAGTGGCCAAGTGCCTGCCCCCCAAGCATGAGAACCTGAATTTGGATGCTTAGCACATGTAAAGGCTGGGTGTGGTGGTACACATCTGTAATCCCTGTGCTCAGAGGAAGGCCTGAAGACCTGCTGTCTAACCAATGGTGAGCACTGGATTTCATGAGACCCTGTCTCAAACTAAGGTGGGGATCAAGACAAATTCCTCATGTTGACCTCTGATGTAACACACACACACACACACACACACACACACATGACTAATCAAAGCTCCATGTCATACATATCGTAATGGAGAACTTGCATGATCTGGCTTTTATGCACCCTTCCTGCCTGTAGTCTGGCAATCTCCCAACACCCACTGCTGCAGAAACACTAGCCTTCTGCTAAGCTTGCTCACTGCTTGGGATATTTGCCCAGTTCCCTCTCTGCCTGAAATGTTCTGCATCCAGAGTGTCGTTGGGGATGCTAACCAGAAAGAAAACCCCTGTTTCCTGCTACCATTGACCTTGATTTCATGTCATCCTTTCTCTGATTATTCATAAATCACACTCATTTTTCTTCCAGCCTTTGCCAAACTTCAAAACTTACCATAGCCTTTATTAAAAGGCTCAGGTTAAAATAATTGGAAGCATTCTGAATTCCTCTTATTCTCTGTCACTGTTCCTGGGTCTTCAGAGATTGTCCTGGGTCTACCTGAGGTATATGTTCAATGTCCAACCACTTTTCACCAACTCTGTTGCTGTCACCATCTTCTGAGTCATTGTCATCTCATACTTACGTTACTATAAATGTTCATGTTTGTCCCTTTCCCTCTATAATCTGTTTGATACACACAGAGAGTCTCTTAGCTGACCACATTCACTTCTATCATTCTTCTATTCACATCTTTCCTTTGGGTTCACCACTTGGTGAGAAACTCAAGTTCTAACAAGAGTTTGCAAGACCTCGAGGTATTTCTCTCCTGTCTTCTCCTAATTCCATTTCCACAACAGTGACCTCTCTACCTCCCATGAGTGATTTCCTTCCTTATATAAGGCTCTGCCCCCACACAGCTCACAGCTCTGTCTCATCCTTTAGAAGGTCTGTGCTCACAGGCCACTTCCCAATGAAGACTTCTCTGTTTACCTATTGAGTAGTATAAACTGCCCCCACTCCTGACACTCCATAACCCTCCTTAACCTGCCATACATTTTCATCTCTTTCGTAAAATGATCAGTTTCCAACATGTTTTGTAATTCACCATTTGCTAGGACATTGTTTACCATATGACCACCCAACAAGAATGTTGGAGCCTCATGAAAGTTGACATCTTGCACCTAAAGAAGTATCCAGCACAGAGGCTCTATTAATATCTTCGAATAGACTGTTTTAGATCTTTGCCATTTTTTTTTTCAAAACTTACGTCATGGACATTCTCTGGCTGGTAGGGTACTGGCTCAATAAGCCAAAACTTAATGCCCAGCACCACATTAAAAAGGATGGTAATAATATTGGTATTGTATGTCTACAGCCACAGGGAATCAGCCCAATTTTCTTCTCTCTGCCAGATCCTGGTTTCACCACTCTAGGAAAATAAAGTGAACAAACACCAAAGGGTGAATGTAGCACAGAGTCTATTTGCATGGAAGTGATTGCTTTAAGCTCTCAGTGGTTAAGGGATGAAAACCAAGAGGCTGCCAGGCTAGCAGTGATGCATATCTGAAATCCCAGCACTTGAGAGACAGAAAGATGGATCTCTGAGTTCTAGGTAAACCTGGCCTCCAGAGCAAGTACCCGAAAGCCAGAAAAGAAAAGAAAGGGAGGGAGGGAGAGAGAGAGGAAGGAAGGAGATAAAAAAAAAAAAGAAAGAAAACCAAGAGGGTACAAAGGTACAAGTGACAGTTCTAAGTTCTCAGTGCTCATGAGATTCCCACTAAGAGCTGATCCATCAGGGACAAGAGTATTCGCCTTATGAAAAGTCTGTCCTCATAGGGCAGGAGAATCTGCCATTGAAGATGGGGTCTTCCAAGGGTATTTCCAAAGTCCTCCTTGGAACAGCAGGAGGATCTAAGGATACAGAGTCTTCCTCCACAGAGCACATCTCCCACTGAGGACTGGGAGAGAACCTACCTTTCAAGGGTCTGCCTCTAAACAGCAGGAGCATCTGGGAACTGGGCCCCCCATTGAGAGTCAGGCTCAGGCTGAGAGGTAAACAGGACTAAGAAAAGGCTGTGCCCAGAGGTTTACATAGACCAAGGCAAACTCTAATTGTCTGTGTATGCAAATGAAGTGAAGATTAAGGACCAATGAGGAAATAAATGGAAAGCCTGCCAAAACAGGAGAGGGTTCTCCATGACATCTGGTGCTCTATCCCCTCTTCATACCTCTTTTGTTATTTCAACAGAAGCAGGGAAAGTGAATCAGAGAAGTGGGGTAAAACCCCCATGATTTTAGCATTTGCTCCTAGCTTCAGGTACCAACACCCATCACATCCTTCTCCAGTTCCTATCACCACCATCACCACCACCCCATGAAAAAGTCCTAACTACCATCAGGACAGGAATGATGACCACTCTACCTGATTTAAGCTGAAAAGAAGAGCCATTAAGGGACAGAACTCAGAGTTCCCTCAGAGGCTTATTGAGGGGTCCCTGGCAAAAAAGAGGAGGGGCTTCTATATATGATTTCATCTGCATGACCTTCTGTGTTTGAGCAATTCTAGGTGAGAAGAAACAAGTTTGTTAGTAAATTCAGTAAACAGGGCTCAAATAGCAGGGCCCAGAAGAGCCCTGGCAAAGACCTATGAAGGGAGGCAACCAGGATACCCAGGACCACATTTTAGACCAGAGCCCCATCTCTGACTATTATTGATCCCTAGGTATAAGAACAACATCCATTCTTTCTCTAGAAAGAGGTAAAGTTTCCACCACCTCTTTCAGCAGTTAGATCAACTCCCCTTCGATTCTGGAAGGTCATGCCTGCCAAATAATCTATCTGGCCCTGGAATGCAACAATATGCGATGTAATCTTGTCTGGGCTATCAAAAAGAGCGCTTAGACACGCTCTGATACTGGGCAAGAGAGGTAATAAGTCCTCCCACACCAATACTTAATCCTGTGGCTACTCCCGATACCAAGAAAGAAATTACTTGCACAGTCTGTTTGGCCCTAATGGCTACTGATAAAAGAATTCTTCAAAGGATGGCTACTGAGAGATATGTGAGATTTAGAGACTAGATAAATGAGTATGCAAGTCTTTGGTCAATTGACCAGGAATTTTGGTAGAAAATAGCTCCATATAAAAAGAAATTATTCTTAATGCTGAACAGGTGTATAAATCTATCACTGTCATTTTCCCAGGTCAATTTTGCCCTATCAGCAATATTCAGAAGGTAGGGACAGGAAGATTAGGAGTTCAAGGGTGTATGATAGAGACAAAAATAACCAAGGAGGACGGCACTAGATAAGATTCAGCCAAGTGTGCTATAGATAGACAAGGGACAGCCACACTGGCAGGTCAGCCAATAAAGAACAATGTCTCTCTAAAAAGGAGAGGACCTAGGAGGGAATCTGGATTCTACTGCAGAACCTAGAATCATAACAGTGTGAAACTGTAGGCGATGGTCTAGGACACCGTGAAGCAGAAGAAGGGGTAAGAGCCAAATTAAGAGACAAAAAGATATCCATGCCCCTCCTGGCCCCATATAGCTTTTCCTTGGAAGACCTAAACAAATTCTTGTTCACCCCAGATGAGACCCCAATGGCAGACCAAAGAAACGATTCTACCTAAAACTAACTTAGTGATTGTCTTAGAGTTTCCATCGTTGTGAAGAAATGCCATGACCATGGCATCTCTTACAAAGAAAAAATTTAATTGAGGTGGTAGCTTACAGTTTCAGCGGCCCAGTCCATTATCAACATGGTGGAACATGGCAGCATGACATGCAGGCAGACGTGGTACTGGAGAGGTCACTGAGAGTTCTACATCTTACAGACAACAGGAAGTGAACTGAGACACTGGACAGTATCTTGAGCATAGAAAAATTCAAAGCTCACCCCCCCCACACACACAGTGACACACTTCCTCTAACAAGGCCACACCTACTCCAACAAAGCCACAGCTCCTGATAGTGCCACTGCCTGTGAGCTTATGGGTGCCAATTATATTTAAACTACCAGAAAGTAAGTGACAGAAGCATGGGAGCTTAATTACAGGAGTCCAAATGACTTCACATCATCAAAAGGCCCACTAACCCCGACGGAGACTGCTCACAAGGGCCACATCCCTGGACAACTTCCAGCAAACTAGACAGGTAGGTCAGAAAGTCTCCTCTCCCGGGCTACTGTTATCTCTTCTCTGACCTTGAGGAAGAGTCCTGTGGATCACCAAACATCCCCTTGTGAGTTTTGTTTACCTTAGTCTTAAACCTCCCTCCAGAAAGGCTGTTTCAGTTCTGAGCCCCGCCCATGCCGCACCAGCTAGCAACTGACCCAGAACTGGTGGCTTAAGCTGACTTTGACATGAGTGTGTTGAAGACATGTTGGTGGGAGATGTCTGGGTGATGACATGACGACAAGGGAATAAATCTCGCCCCTGTGGTTGCATTTCAGTAGAAAATAACTAAGAACCTAAAAATCAGATGTTAGCAGTATGAGGACGGTGGAAATTGCCCCAGTGTTGAATGTGTTCACCTTCGGGAAGTGTGAATTGCAACGGAGGGGGAATGGGCCGGGTGCCTGCTGCTTTCATTATGAGCTGTACAGAACCATTTGTCTTTTTAAACTATGTCCGTGTGTTCCTTTTATAAAAATAAAAATTGAATTTCTGGCTGCCGTGTGGAGAACAGGTGGGAGGAGGGTAAGGATGGCACTAGGGCAGCCCACTGAGTGGTCCAGGGGACAGGTGATGGAGGACAGTAGTGGAGCTGAGTGGATGTGTTTGCAAAGTTTTGGAGACAGATTCAACATGTCTTCCTAAAGGGTTGCACACAGGCAGCAGCAAAAAAATAAAATAAAATAAAATATACTTTTAAGGCACTTTGCTGGGGCAACCTAGTAAACGTGGAAGGTGAGATAAGCTAACCACCAGGGCAATGAATCTAAGGAGACTATTGTTCTTATTGCTCTTGATGTCACACAGGTGAAGGAAGAATACCCACAAGTGAGTAGCTCTTGTCTGTTAGGCCATCTCTCCTCGCTCTGAGCTACATCCACAGCACTGAGGGCTACATCTCCATGTACGGTGCCCTTGGCAGCTCACAGCCTCTTGATCTCCAGCCATGACCTGCCAGATTTTTTTGTTATTTCCTGAGATAGATATAGAGTAAAATGGGGGGGGGGGCATTATGGGTAGGACTAAAAGGGAAGGTGTTTTCTGTGAGATAAGTCACAGTGCAATTGTCTATTGGTAATCCATAGGGATTCAGCAGCATTGCAGATCAGCAGCCCATGGATGCAGGCAAGATCAAGGTCGGCGACACACTCACGGCTCTCAGCTGATGGCTAGAGTCAGAGATGGAGATGGGCTCACTCTGAGAGAGTGGTCATAAAGAGGACGGGAGGGGCCGGGTCAGAGACGTTCTGATGTTGAATAGTTAGGAGAGCCTGCAAGGAAGGCAGAAGGATAGCTACAACAGTAAGGGAGGAGCCAGGAGGGGCTGTTGCTTCAGAAGCAGGATGAAAGCATTCACAAGCAGGACGGACTCCACCCTGACTCCTTCATACCCGCCATTCAGTCCAGAAACCATGAGGTGAGTAGAAGTCAAATTCCTTTGAGCTTCTGTCCTGCCCATGCCTATCTCCACAGGGCTTAGGTGTTTTTATTGTCCTCTCTGCTTACCTCACTGTCAATCCTGTCCCATTTTAACCTCCAGGCCACTTCTGATTTCTGCAGTTGTCCTTTTCCTGGGACCTCACAGTCCAGTCCACTGACCCCTGCTGTGTTCTTAGGATTGAGCTTTAGTGATATTCTCAATAGCTTCTTATTGAGTAACCACCAAGCCAAGAAGGGTACTAGTCCTGGTGGATAGAGATTTGATTAAGACAGATGTTGCTTTTCAGAAGGGCCAACATGCCTTTGCGACACTTCCTGCTTTGAGCCCATTCAGATGGGTCAAGTCACCTGCCCATATCTGAATTCCAGCTCCATCCTAGTGGTCAGAGCCCCAGGCAAGTCTTTGAAGACTGAGTGTGGAGGAGGTGAAAATCATAACACTTCCTCATGGGCCACTAGTGCCCCCTGCCTTAGGGAAGGGTATACTAGGGATGGCTAATGAAAAGCTAGCTAGAACCTGGTACTGTGGTGCCCAAGACGGCGCATTAAAAACAGGAAATGTTTGTCCTATGTTAGAATGCAGATGCTCTCTAACAACCAAAATAAAGACATGTGGAATGTGTTTGTGGGGGATCTGAGGCAGCAGAGGGCCATCACCATCCACCTGGGGACCAGGTACAGGTGAGAGAGGACAGCCAGAGATCTGCCACTCCTCCCCCTGAGACTTGGTTAGCCTAGGCAGAAGCCATGTACCTCTTTTCTTCAGCACTTATGGTCTAAGCCTGCTCAGGCTCTACCCTGGAGCTATTCCAGCAGCCCATTCTCCATAGCCTATGGCCTGAGTAGCAATTTGGAGTCAAGAACTCCAGCTAGCAGCAGCTGCAAAAGGCCCAGCTAAAAATCACATTCTTGATAGGTCATCCTTGGCCTCCTGATTCCATCTCCATGGAAATTGGCCCTGGGTGTAGGGGAATGGGGATACCATGCACTCAAAGGCAGCCTTGGCTTTCACTCAGATCCTACTCCCTTCACTAAGATGGTAGAGAAGCAAGTGGAATAGACCCTTACTAGACTGACTCAGTGGAAAGGCTCTACATAGTGCTTATCCCTCCCAGCCCTGAAGAACTTTCTAGACTCAGCTGTAGACACCCATATCCCACCAAGATTGAGAGCTTGTAGCCAAGACCCATTGATCTGGGAGTGGAGGCCTAACGTGACCTAACATGACCTTTCTCTTGAGCTTCGTATTGAAGACCTTAACATGTTGCTTCCCTGATCTGACTTCTGTAAACCCATCTCTGGGCAGCTTTCTGGCTTTAAAACAAATGCTGCTAGGGTTGCTGAAGATGAGAACACTGGGAATTATGCCATGTCATGTCAGATTGGTGGGGCATCTGCCTGTGTGTTCCCCGCTTCAGCACATGGCATGCACAGGACAGCACACTCATGCAGACAGTGCGGTGTGTCTGTACAACTTTCCAAACCAATACTGCCTTCATCAGCTTGCGGCCCCACCCACCAGCCTGCAGGTGCTCCATTCTCAGGACAGCCCACTCCATCACGGGCTTCTCCCCAGCATTTGAACAGTTAGTTTGTTGTTGGATTCGGTTGCCGCTTTATAAAAAGGATGAAAATGGGAGAAGAAACATCAAACTGCTAGCACTGGCAAGTGTTATAAAGCTTACAAGCTGAACGCAGGGAGCGTGAACGTGGGATTCTGCAAACGTTAAAATAAGCAAATGGGACTCTTTTAAACTGAGGCTCAATAGACATAGGTTCAGGAAGGAGAGAGGGGGAGAGAGAGAGCAGGTATGTATGCATGTGTTTGTGTGCATACACATGTGTGAATTGACGAAGAAAACAGATTAAAGAGCATAAGTGCTAGAAAATACATTTTCAAAGCAAGTATCTACTAAACACATGCTGTGTTTAACATCCTAGTATACTTCTCTTTCCCCAGACCTTCAGCTTAGTTGCTTTTTGTTGTTGTTGCTGTTGTTGTTGTGGGTATATGCCTGTGCACACATGTGTGAGTGCATGTTCACACATGAGTGAGTACATACGCACATGGAGGTCAGCAGTTGACACTGTTTCTTAGACACTCCTCACTCTATTTACTGAAGCAGGGTCTCTCCCTTAACCCAGAGGGGCCAGTTTTCCCAGGGAATCCAAAGATCTGGGATTACAGGCAGGCCACCATACCCACCCAGGTCATCACACCTTCACGGCACCCAGGTCATCACACCTTCACGGCGAATATTATCCAGTGACCTATCTTCTCAGCCTTTTCTCTTATGTAAGCTCCTATTATATGGCCTGTACACACACCAATTACATACATATCTCAGTAAAGCCATATCCCTGAACAGAATGCTCTCGGCTACACTAGCCTTGCTAACCAAACAACTGAGCCTTTCATCATGAAATGTTGAGACAACCCCTCTGTCTAAACTTGGTTAAACACTTGGCTCTCTTTTTAAACTAAATACACACACACACACACACACACACACACACACACACACACAAACTGTCCCTTATATTAAGTTAGACTCTACTCTTCGTCAGAATTAGCGTCTCCTCAATTTCCCAAGCCCTCTTTCATCGTATGGAAGAATCTGTAAAAATTCCACTCTCTTCCTCACAGCAAGTTCTTCAAATGGGAAGACAGCTGCTCTGCTCACAGCCCCCCCCCCTTTTCAGAAGAAAAAGCTCCCACTTTCAACAGTTCCTTGAGGGAACTGTTATCCAGATCCGCCACTCACCCTGACCGTGTACTATTGCAGCAAAGCCTCTCGAAGCCAGGCTGGTGATTTAACAATGCATGTTGAGGAGGTAAGTGGTAGCCTTAGCTTTTATTTCCAGAACTTGACTTCCAAACATCCATTCTAAGGAAATCACCACACACAGGGCCAACATAATAAAAAGCAAGTGGATCAAGCATGTTTTAGCCACATAAGTTTGAGCATTGTACAACTACCCAACACTGCAGTTTGGAGAACAAATGTTACACATTTCCCACATGTGATACTCTCATGTACACACATCACACATATGTATGTGCACACACAGAGGCATGCACAGACATTTATAGAAGAAGAAACACATCATTGGTGGCATTATATGATATTGCTTTTACATTCTGTATGCATTTCTCAAATATTCTACGTAGAGCATGCAGTACTCGTAATTCACAAAGAGCAAGGTAACTGGTGTGGGTGTGCATGCCAATAATCCCAGTACTCAGGAGGCAGAGACAAGAGTATCGGATGCTCAAGACCAGTCTCTGAGGCCAGCTTGGGCTACAAAAGGCCTAGTCTCAAAATTTCAAAGATATTTTTTATTTAAATACATTTACATATTTGTTAATATATTAAATATCTAAAAAACAAAATGTATTTAATCTAAGTATATTTAAAATAAAATGAAACAAAAATACTTAAAAACATTATGCTAGAAATTGGACCCCTGGTGCCTCCTATAGTCTGGAATAGCACAGGAAGTTGGTCTTGTCCCAAAGTCTGACATATGACTGTGGTTCCCTGTTAGAGATACTTTCAACCAATAGCCCTGAGACATTGTACTGAAGGAGCTCTCCTTAACTGGTGACACATTCAGGGTATTCAGGCAGACAAATATCACCCACATCATGGGACCTCTTGTGTCTCTCAAACAAGCTATGCGTGGGTTTGTCTTAGACCAGATGTGGCCAACCTTTTGACATTGCAACATTACTCATGTTCATAGTTAAACTTGGATGTATATAACCAAGAAGACATAGGTTAGGCGAAACTAACACAAGTAGATAGCTGTGTATGGTTGGCGTAAGAGATGACACAAAGCTCAGAGCCACTGACCAGCCATGAGTTACACACCCTCTCTGAGCCTCAGTTTCCACTAGTGGAAGATGAAAACTCTACTAGACCCACATCTCTGGGTTGTAGTGAAGAATCTTAGAATTAGTACACACAAGTGTTTATAGCTCCTGACTACCAGCCACCAATGGTCACAAGTGCCATGTGACAAGCCAGAGAGGTACTGCCTGTCTCTTTGTGGAGTACTTAGATGGCTGTCCCTGTAGCTATCTTTGTCTGCTAAGAAGTTTCCCATGTGTGAAGGACCTGCAGACACCCAAGTGTTCATATTCTGGCCTTAAGATCTTCTCTGAGAGTAATACAGAGCACTTTCTTTCTCTCTGGCACTCCATGGGAGCCTTCTGCAAGCCCCTGCTATGCAATGTCTCCCCCAAGATTTCTTCACCACAATCAGTACATATGACAGGGTTATCACGAGCCAGGACCCACATCCGTCTGCTCACAAAGACCAGATGGGCCACATGTTCTCTTTGTGAGCTGAGTATCTGGTCCAAGCGAGCGTGAAAGGTCATCGCTGTGTACAGGCAGACCCTCCTCTTCTCAGCAAAGCTGTCTCTCAGTAAGTGAGTGTTGCCACCTCTCACTGTCAGAACAACGTAGACTCCATCTTTCCAATCAGCTTTGTTTCCACAGGCTTTGGCTTCTGTGGGGAGTATTTGGTTTAAAAGGAAATGGAATTTCCCCTGCAATATTCTTTTTTGGATGACAGGTCTGTGATTGGAATCAGGGCATGAAAAATCATGCCCTGGTGGTTATTTCCATTAGTGGCTTTTGACTCTGCAGGGACACCTGGAGCACAGCACCCAGTGCCTTCCACCTCCCACCCCTTACAGCTCTGGCAGGTCCCAGCAGGCTGACTCAGAGCCTTTTGCTGTATATGGGCCTTTGATATCTGCAGCATCTTTGAAAGAGCCCACTGTACCATCCTTACCTACATCATTGCCCTGTATGCCTCTGCTTTCATCCAGCCTTCTTCTCCCACAGATGTGTACATGAATTTACAAGCGTACATACACATATGTATGAATGTGCACCCACACCCACACAGAAGATTCTTGACTCTTTACAAGTGATGAACTTTGAGAAATACTCATTTATCATATGTAATAAGAGAATAAGATTGCTTTCCTGTATACGTTGCAGGAGACCAAAACCCAGTGGGGCTCTGGAGGAAAAAAATAAAAGGGGGTGTGAATATTCAAAAGGAGAGCAAAATAGGCCACATTCCAGGAGCTCTTAAAAGAAGATTGTAGAAGAAAAAGATCTAAAAAGATCTGTAGAAGTAGCAGCCACGTAAGAGCCAACTCAAGAATCTGGCTGGACCTGGAGTACTGGAGGACAGCAACACATCTCCACAGCCCTCAACTGCAACATACATGCATGCACGAACAAGCACTAGGGCATTCTTGATGATGATGATGATGATGATGATGATGGACAAAGAGAAGAAGCAAGAAATGTGAGTAGACTTGTCTACTCTTAGCTACCTCGGGCCAGGGTTCAGAAAACAGCAATAAATTCGTTGAGTTGGCTGTGATCTCAGAGAGCTTGCCTCTACAGTCACAATATTGTACACAAGGAGATGCCTCCTTCCACATCCCCTCCAATCCCAACCATGGCAGCCACCTCTGTTCTTATGTTCCTGGAAGAAAAGAATTCACACCAGGCACAGGCAGAACAAGTAAACAGTCAAGGTTTATTTTAGCAAATGCAAAGTGTATCTCGAGAGTGGAGAGCCAGTCAAGCCTGCCTCTGGTATCTGTTATTAAAGGATTTAGTCTACCATTCCCTTTGCCTACCCTCGGGCTCATCGCCTTCCTGGGATAGGCAAAGGCTTTCTTGCAAGCCTTCTTTACCCATAATTAATCTGCTGCTACCAAATACATTAGATGCAAGCATTTGTATCAAAGTGTAACTACTTGTAGAGTTGACAATTTTGTTGAGGGAAAGAGAGAATGCCTTGTGCATGTGTAAGCTCCTCCAAAGCTTTCTGAGAGCCTGTCAAAGTCTGTGGAGAGCAGTTTATTGTTTTTCCCCAAGCTCCTATCTAGTCATCGTAGCTATCCCACTCTAAGTTGAAAGCTCTCTTGCTACCTTTCTTGGTGTTCCCAACATTGCTGTTTTAGTGTTAATGTAATTCTAACCCTAGTGTTTCTTTTCACTGTAGCAAAGAGGAGACTGGCCTAAGGACTGAAGGGGAGGGTGCCCTCCCAGCAGTTCATAGAGTTCATATCAGATTCCTGAAACACCAGGGCAGCATGTAGGTGTGGCTGGTTTCCAGTAGAGACATTCTTGCCCTTCTGTCGAGCTGTGACCATCACAGTGAACTCTCTACCCCATGAAACCTTGTAGTGACATAAGAGCCCACTACTCAGAGGCCTGGAGACTAGAAGACTTACTCTCTGTAGTGGGCCAAGAAGACAGTGGGCCCAGCGAGCAAGACTAGCCTCTGAGTGAAGACAGTTGCCTGTGTACCAATGGATCTGCCAACACTCCCACAAAATGGCCTTGCCTTCTCCCCTAGAGCCTGAGCACTACCACTGGCAGACACATGTGCAGTGAGTAGCAATCTGTGGGGGCCACTTCTGACATGCTGCTAAGAGAGAATGTTCTCTGACCTCACCACCCTTGGTGTCAGTGCAGGTGCCTGGGCAATGCAGTGAGAATTCACAGAAAGCATTTGGAAGACCTCTTCTCCTGCAGGTCTCCTGTGCTGTTTCTGAGTTCTTTAGTGATGGGAATTCTAAGAGATTACAGAGATGGCCAGTCACTTAACCCAGCCCATGGTGAAAGAATCATTCCTCTGCAGAGACTCCTGCCTCCTAGGAATGTATGAGTCCCTAGTGCAGCTTGACAACAGCTATAAATGAACCCATGCTTCTTTATGCCCTGTCATCTTCTCTACAGAAACTGTCTATGGAATAAAGAAACACATTTTCCATTGATCATGAAGAAAATTTGCCAACAGAAGTCTGGAAAGCAGTGCATAACGGAGATCTTTAAATTAAATTATTTCCATCCATTTCCTTACAGAAGAAATCTAGAAATAATTTTTTTTTTCTTTTTTTGGGCAGCCCTGCTAAGCCATTGGGAGCCAGCGCCCTTCCGGCCTCAGCCTTGCTTATTTCCCTCCAGGTCTAGCTCTGGTCCTCATGTCTATTATATGACTCTGAAAATCCATCTACCCCAGGTGAACTCCAGACATCAAAACAGAAAAGAGCAAAGGAAAAAAAAAAAAAAAAAAGTGTGTGCTGTGGACTCTTGTTTGTTTGTTGTGGTCCAGGCATTGAACCCTGGGCATCCTGCGTGCTGTGTGACAAGCATTCTACCACTGAGATAAATCACTACTCTTATACATTCTGTGTGTGTGTGTGTGTGTGTGTGTGTGTGTGTGTTTTATGCTGGTTAATTTTCACTATCAACTTGACACAATCTAGAATCATGTAGGAATAGAATCTTTTTGTTTGTTTAATTGGTTGGTTGGTTTGGTCTGGTTTTCAAGACAGGGTTTCTCTGTATTGCTCTGGGACTTCTCCTGGCTGGAACTAGCTCTAGCTCTGTAGACCAGGCTAGACTCGAACTCACAGAGATCCCCCTGCCTCTCCCTCCCAGAGTTCTGGGATTAAAAGTGTGCTCCATCAACACCTGACCGGGAATAGAATCTTAATGAGGAATTGTCTAGACGTCAGGTTGGCCTGTGAACATGTCCTGATTGTACCCTGATGCTGGAAGACCCACCCTGAATGTGAGTGGCACTGTCTCATGGACTAGGCCCTGAACTGTATAAAAGTGAGAAAAGCTAAAAGTATGTAAATCAGGCAGTATGGGGACATTTGTCTATCTCTGCTCTTGATTGTGAAAGTGACAAGGTCCTGCTCTGACCTCCCTTACCAATTACAGTCTAGGATTGGGAATCAAATAAGTCCTTCCACCCTCCATTGCTTTTCAGTGAGAGGGTTTTATCACAGCGACAGAATGAATCAGAATAAGCGGGGTGTGTCTGTGTGGTGTATGGACACAGATGCGTGCTTACATGCACCTGTGCCAGCTCAGAGGTCAGAGAAGGATGTGGGGTGTCTTGCTCTGTTATTCTGTGCCTTCTTTCTTTGGCCCTGAGTCTCTCATTGAACCCAGAGTTAATCTGATGGCCAGCAAGCCTCAGTGGCCCTCCTGTCTCTGTCCTCCACAGAATTTGGAGTCCAGGCAAACACAGTTGTTTTTAATGGGTGCTAGAATCCAAACTCTGATCCTTCATTCTTCTACAGCAAGCACTGTTACCCATGGAGCCACCTCCACAGCCCCTTCCTACCCTGTTTAAATGAGTGTTCCTTAAAACCCCACTCAACAAATCTCTCCAACATCTTATTGCTCAAAATGGTCAGATGGCAATCTAATTTGCATGAGGCTTGGAAATGTTGTTTTTTCCCTGGACACATTTTTGACAGAGCAAAATGAAGAGTTCTGTTAAGCTTCTTTGAAGAAGAGAACGGACACATTGGCAGCTGACTGTCTCCACGAGGGGCCTCCACAACTGCACTAGCCTCAACCCATGTCCATTGAAGGGTCTGGGGAAAGGATTAAAGGGACAAAATAAAATGAGGAACAGGTGTAGAGGAGAAGGGACAGGTTAGGATCAGAATGCTCAGCTCAGATGGAAATGTGCCTACACTGAGATGACCAGCAGTCAATTTACTGAGGACCCATTCAGGACATCAGTGTTAAAACTCAGCCAGGAGCTGGGATATGGCTCAGTGTTTAGAGTGTTTGCCTGGTGTGCGTGAGGCCTCAGGTTCAAGCCTCAGTACTGCAAGAAAACCAACAGTTCCAAACACAAAGGAGGAGGTAGTCACCCTAAATGTTTACATGCCAGCATGAGGAGTTACTGAGTAAGCGGCCTTTGCCCTCCACAGATCCCCAAAGCCTATTCTAGAATCTATATGGTCACTATTTTTCTAATGACCTGATTTGTTCATGTATTTCACACTGTTACACAAAGGAGTTCCCCAGAGGTTATATGACCTGTGGACGTTCAATAGGAAGAATATGCAGGCAGAAATAGAATCCAGGTGCCTTGAGCTTCTCCAGGAAAGGGGGAGGGAAGGTTCATTTTGTTTTGCTTTTTAATGGTTTGTTGTTGTTTTGTTGTTATTGCTTTGTTTGTTTGTTTGTTTCGGGCTTTTGTTTTGTTTTGTTTTGTTTTGAGACACAGTCTCTCTGTCTAACCCTGGCTGTCCTGGAACTCACTTTGTGGACCAATCTGTCCTTGAACTCAGAGATCTCTGTCTCCTGAGTGCTGGGATTAAAGGTGTGCACCACCTCCACCTGGCACCAAAGAGATTTCAATACACATAAATTAATGTCACTCTTCTTACTATTTGATTAGAATTTAGAAAAGTTATTTTCATTAAAAATACACCAATTGTAATGATTTATCAGTTATTTTTAAATGCAATGTTAAGTCAATTTACAATATTTTCTTGACTGCTTTTTCTAATATGATAAATATATATATAATTTTTTCATTTTATTTGTTTTGCCTACATGTATGTATAAGCACCATGTGTGTGTGTGTAATATCTGCAGAGATCAAAAGAAAAAAAATCCCCTGGAACTGGAGTTACAGACAGTTGTGAGTCACCATATACTGGTGCTGGAAATCAAACCCTGGTCCTCTGGAAGACCAGCCACTGTTAATAAGCTATTTTCCAGCACCTATAGATTGAAATTTTTGGAGTCCTTTGGCCTTCCCAATAAGTTATAAGAGTTTAAAAGGAAGCTGACAACAGAGATCCACTGCCTTAGACTACACTAGGAGTGAGAGGGTTGGGGATTAGAATATAGAATCTTCTGGAAGCTAAAGAGTAGAACTAAGACCAGGAGTAAGACACAGAGCCAGGCATTAGGAAGTGGCACAGGACTTTCTGTGTGTGTGTGTGCGCGCATTGGTGGGGGGGTGGGAGGTGCCTGTGTGTGTTCCTGTGTACATCAATGCCCTGCTACTTACTATACAACTCAAAATGTGGCTCACAGACCAGCTCCAGTCAGGGAACTCTTCATGATCAGTTACAGTGGAAGTAAACACAGAAATAAGAGCAACTTTAGAAACTTCTTCTTTGGCAATTGGACAAAGCAACTTGGTATCTGTCTGTCAAGCTGATGACAAGGGTCTAGGCTTATATACTGTTTATCTTCAGTCATTTTTTATTGCAATTTCTCAAATTCATTTTGTTTCACCAAATGTATTCCATGATGCTTTGGGACGCTAGAAAATACCATCATTTCATGCTTGAGGTGAGCCATAAAGGATAAGTACTAATTATCCAGACAAAGAGGGGACATACGATGGATTTCATGGAAAATGGGTGCTTTGGGGGAAACTCTGCATGGTCTATGACACACCCCTCCTGATTAGGCTTTTATTAAGCGGGTTTATAATTTTATGGATTATATGTAAACTAATAGCAATGTGAAATAATTTCTGCCCATACACATGAAAAAACTCTGCCAAGTGAGTGACTCCTTCCCCTTCTGGGGAAAAGGTCAGCTCTGCCTGCATCTGTTCACTATGTCAACATTCCTGGTCTTGAAATACATGTGATTTGAATTCTCCTTGGACCTAATAGCAACATCTTACAAATTTCTTCATCCATGGATTTCACTTAAAAGTCATGAATATGCATTTATTAAAAGAATACACTATTTTTCATTGTTGGAAAATTGTATCCTGTTTATTGTAGCACGAAATAATAAAAGACACAGAGACTGATATTGGGGTTCAAGCTTCAAGCTGAAGTTCAGAAAAGCAAAGTATCTGGCCACTAGCTCTGACCTCTGGCTCGGGCTGAAAGGGATGATCCATGAGCTCTTCATCAAGCCTCAAACCGCTGCCTCTCCTCAGCATGGCTAGAGAACAAATGGCTACTGAAGACCCTGCGTCTATCTTTTATACTCTTCTAGTGCTGGGATTAAGGGCATGTGATCTGTTGCTCTTTTAGATTGATTCAATCTCGCGTATCCCTGGGTGGCCTTGTACTCAGAGAGATCTGTCCACCTCTTAATCCTGAGTCCTAGGATCAAAGGTGTGCACCACCACATCCTAGCTTCTGGCTGCTGGGACTAAAGGTGTGCCCCTGGCTTCTATGGTTTGTGGCTGACTTTGCTTTCTGAATCCTCAGGCAAGCTTTAATAAGTCATAAATAATATGTCACTACAGTTTATGAAGTGCTCCTCTTAGATTCTACCATTGATGCAATTCAGTTGCTCTCTGGAATTTTTTTCCATTCTCTTTCTCTTGACGTCTACACACTCCACTCCATACACTGTTTTTCTTCTGTCTCAGCTGCTTTTGTGTTCCAATCTTGGTGTCTTTATCTTGGTTATGGAATAAAAAAGAGAATAAAAGTAGTCACAATAAGCAAAAAAAAAAAAATTGAAGTTTGGGGAAGAAAGATATAAGAAGGGAGACAAAGAGAAAGGAGGCGAAGAGGGAGGAATATTGAATAAAAGGGAACAAAGGGATCACTCCATGTGGCTTCTCCTGGAACTACAGATACCTGTCATGCACAACTATTACTAAACACTTTTTTGTTTTCTGAGCAAGACCACACCTCTATGAGCTCAAAGGCTCAATGCTTGAAAGTGAGCGCTAATGTCTCCAAGCAGAAGAAAACCTTTGTCATGAGGTCTAGATATTGGAAAGGTTGCTATGAAGCATGAAACATCTATAGAGGATTATGACTCAGTATCCAAGATGATGACCTCAGCCACCTGTGATCCTACTGTCACTCACAGCTGGCTGGGGGTTCTGTCTGCTTCGTGCAGACAGAAAGAATAGATAAGCAAAGGCTAAGGGGAAGCTCCATTAGCACTGACAATGATGAGTTTTGGAAATTCACAAGCTGAGCTCCCACACCCCACTCCCAGGAGCGTAGGGCTCTTAAGCCTAGACTCTAGAGGTATATGGCTCTAAGCTTCCATAAAGGTTTATTGTTGTAGGTGCTCAAGACAGAGGCTAATTGTACTGGGCTTAGAGCACTAATGGCTAGCAGCTAGAGTTACTGTCCCTGTGCTGTGGTGTCAGGATCTTCGGCTCTTCAACTCTTGGCAGCTCTCTCGAGCTCATCTTGTATTCAGAGCTTTTCAGTCCTTGTAGCTTGGGCTCCCACCCTTGGCTCTTGACAGCCACTCATCTTCCGCAGTCTCAGCTTCTCTGCCATCCTTCATAGTCTTAGCACCTCAGATTCTGCCCTGGGTTGCTCTCTGGAACTCTTTGGCTACCTACTTATATTACAGCTCAGAGCTTTGGGTACTAGGGCCCTTAGCTTTAGTGGCTTTTTAGAACTCTTAGCTACCTCGCCGCCACCACTGCCTCTGCCAAGCTGAAAGCCTTGGGTCTTGTCTACTTGGTACAATAATCCCAGCCTGCTCTACTCATGATAAAGACTGTATCCAGGCAAAAAGATTCTGGGTGGGGGTTTTATTAGCAATTATTCTCACAATGCTGAGACATAGTACCCAGGGATGATGTCTCCCAGATTAATCTAAAAAGGATGGGCAAATAGCCATCTCATATAGCCAGAAGAGAGATGTGGCAAGCTTGTAGTTAGATTCTAATTCTACCAGGCATAGCCTTTTATATTTACATGGCTTCCAATTTCATCAATTACAAACTTTACATGAGGAAAAACTGCAAGCCAAGGACCAATCATAGACTTTTTGCTGAATCATGGAAGAGGGGTTCTCCTTTTTTTTTGTTTGTGAGTGTAGCTGCAAGGGAAGCAAGGTCATCTTGAATTCACCAAATTTTGTCTTGTCCAAAATGGAGTCTTCCAAAGCAAACACAAGCTGCATGGTGCTTTCCTAACTAGTGAAAGGCCTCCTAAAGCAGGATTCATAGCTTCAGCAGCAACTATGATTCCAGTGATCTACAACTGGAGCACAATTTCCTCAGATTAAATATGGAGTGTTCAAAGTTGCCAAAGAAGGCTTGCTCATCTGACAACTCATCACTCAAGGCTGTTAGACACAAGCTATCATTCAATAGCTTAACAAGTGGTCCTAAAAGCTTATCTTCTTTTGGGGGTGGACATTAAAAGATGCTTGCAGTAAACACCTATCACAGAATCCTCAACAGTACCTAGTAGTGCTTAGTATCTAGTCACCTAGCCACAAACCCTGTCTTAGTTAGGGTTTCTGCTGCTGTGAAGAGACACCATGACCACAGCAACTCTTATAAGGGAAAAACATGTACTGGGTTGGCAGTTTACATTTTCAAAGGTTCAGTCCATTGTCATCATGGTGGGACATGGTTATACGCAGGTAGACAAGGTGCTGGAGGGAGCTGAGTTCTCCATCTTGAGCAGGCAACAGGAAGTGGTCTGTCTCACTGGGCATGGCTTGAGCATATATGAGACCTCAAAACCCACCTCCACATTTACACTCTTTCTCTAACAAGGCCACACCTACTCCAACAAAGCCATACCTCCTCATAGCGCCACTCCCTTCGGGGGCCACTTTCTTTCAAACCACCACAGACTCTTAAAGAAAACTGGATTCACCCTTATCTGTCTCCCTAAGGGAATTAGTGGTTGAGACATTTGAGGCTTGAGGCTCTGCCAATGACTGTATCTGTTATTCCTCTCACTCTCAAGCTCTACAACACCTTTCCTGTGGCTGGTCTAAGTTCATTGTCTTCTCAATACAGACTTCCTCTACATTTCCACCAGCCCACTTCTACAACCTTGTCAGGGTACCTGGTAATCTGTTGCCATTGAAGACGCAGCACCTTATGAATGTATTGTTATTTATTAAATTCTTACCCTGTGGAAAGACACAAATGTGTATTTGAATGTATTGTTATTTATTAAATTCTTACCCTGTGGAAAGACACAAATGTGTTTGTCCCTGTTCCTGGCATAGTGTGCTCATCACAGTTACTGTGGTACTATGTTACTACAAACTCGTTCCCCAGCCGAGAGAAGTTGATGCATGAGAGCATGCAGCGTCATGGAGATCAGGATTTGCCCTTCTGCAATGAGGAAGACGGCGACAGCTCTTCGGGCAGAGGGTGACGTGGTCAATGCACACAGGCCTAAGTTCACTCCTTGGCTGGCCGCATTCTGAGCTGAGTTTAAGTTAGAGTTTGTCCACATGTTTTCCAGAGAGCCACATAAAGCCGTGAGAGTTTTTGAGAATTTCGGTGGATAAGGACTCACATTTACAGAAGGTCAGCAAATGTGTTCCCCTATGCTTTTTGAGAAATTATCCATGGTGCGTTTTTCTGAGTCATTAAACCTGTACAATAGAAGTACAAAGAGCTGTGTGACTTGGGGTAAATCACTTGACCTCTCTGAGCTATAGCTCACAGTGAGGTATGATGGAAGGGAAGGAAAACTGGAGAGGAACCCCTCATACTCAAATCCAGTTAAAGCCTTTTGCCAGCAGAGAAGGAAGGATCCCACAAAATGAATGGTTGCTTAAGGCCTCTCTCCACAGCTGCACAACCTAAGACTCTCACCAGAAAACCCAGCTAATAAAGGCATGTATTAAACCCCTTGTGCAACCCTAGTGGTCCCTGATTTAATTTACCAGATTGTAATTCCATCTTAAATCACTCCTGGACCCAACAAACAATCTGACTCATCAAAGGAGAAGGAAAGGGCATGGAGTTACCTAGCAATTTTTTGAGATGTGACTTGAGAGCCATGAAAACATGGGTAATGCTACAGCAATGGTTGTGAATTTCCCTTGAGGAGTCTGTGCCCATGCCTGCTCTGCCCTGATTTCCTTGACTCTCCCTTGAAGAGCACACACTCATATCCACCCTCTGGGCTGTGCCTTTCTGTCTTCTCAGCATCTCTTTTTCTCTTAACCCTCGTGTTTAAACCTATACCACAGTATCATTAATAATGAGAACGCAGAGATGGCTCATTGGTTAGCATCATTTACAGCTTGCAGGAGACCCAGGTTCAGTTCTCAGCACCCACATGGCGGCAGACAGCCATCTCTAACTCCAGTTCCCAGGGATCTTGCTGTTTCTCCAAGCCTCTGCAGGCTCCTACAAGCACGTGGTACACATGCCTTCAGGCAACATATCCATACACATAAAATAAAAACAAGTAGCAACATGTACATTTAATTAAGTCTCCAACTTTTCCAGTGTACCCGTTAGTTCTGAAATTCCTTTCAGTATCAAAGTCACGAATCCCATTTTGGCCTGAGTCAAGGTCTCTGAAAATCTAGGGACACCCTTCAGGCTGCTGCGGATGACAGTGTGGAGCTGTGTCTCTGTCCCCTCTTTGCTGACAACAGAACCGTTATACAGCTTGGAGATGAGGGGATAACAACATGGTGACACCTTTCCCAACGTGACATTGCCCTTTAGTCTGCTCCTCCCTCCATGACTGAGTCTGGGGGAGGCACTACAGCATCATGGCTGGATAAACAAACTTGCCCTTGAGCTGTGTTTAGCCCACGTCATACCAAGCTTGCTGTGTGTTGTCAGGCCAGTTATCCATCCTCTTTCTCCATTCCTAACATGGCATCTCTGATGTGGCTTCACTCCACAGGGGTGTGGTAAGGCTCACATGACACGGTGACCAGAAAGGAGTTCCAGTGTTGCACCTAAGAAGCCCTTGATAAGTAACATCTGCTGTTTTCATAGCTGCTCGTGTTTCCCTGGGCCAGAAGTTGTCTTCATGGTGGCTGCAGAATTAGCTAGGTAAAGCGTTGTGTTTGGTATAGTATGGACATGGATGGATTCGGGGTGAGATGAGGGAATCTTGAAGGTCCAGAGCAGACCCACATCCCCTGCCAGCTAGAAGCTCTTGGCGGATTAAGGCCTGGGCCTGCCAGGGACACTGCTGACCCCAGCCCAGGTCAGAAGTGTGCTCGAGCTTTGGAGCTTTCCAGCCTGTCTGGCACAGAACAGCAGGTGTACGGATGTGCTCAGTAACTTGAGCCTACCTTTGGAGGCTTCAGAAGTTGAGAGAGGACAGACAGCTCTTTCTTCAGACAACCACAAGACCAATAAACAAGTTTTCAGGGAGATCGGGGCCAGCTCCAGACTCAGCAGGGCTGGCTGTCCTTTCGGGGACTCTTGAACCTGTTTTCAAGCCACCACCATTCCTGGTTGGCCACTGAGCCAGGTCCTTCCCATTTCGCACTCTTACAGTCCCAGGAGCAGAGTGATCATTCAAAGTTCCAACGCGGAGGTCAGATGTGACCAGGCTGCAGCTGTGGCCCCACCACAGGCTTCTTACTGACCTTGAGCAAGCTGGCTAATCTGGGGCTTTTGAGAAGTGAATGGGGGATCCACAGTAACATTAGCAACCCAGGGCTTGGCACACAGTGAGTCTCAGTGCGTGACAGAGCACTGTCCCTCCCTGACCCGTGAGGACACTGAAGCCCACTCTGACCAATGCTCCAATCAATCACCCCAGCACCATCACAACCCTGTTGTCCCGCCCCTTTGTGCAAGCCCTAGAGCAGTGGCTCTCAACATTCCTAATGCTTCGACCCTTTAATACAGTTCCTCATGTTGTTGTGACCCCAATCATACATTATTTTGTTTCTGCTTCATAACTCCAATTTTGCTACTGCTCTAAATCATAATGTAAATATCTATGCTTTCTTGCTTTCGATAACCCCTATGAAAGAGTCCTTCAATCCCCTAAGGGGTCATTGTTGTTCTTTTGCTCCGCAGCTAATGCCTAAGAAACACAAACAGGAGACTCAGCGCCCACCTGGAGTTTATTGAGAGAAGGGAGAGAAAGAGGGGGTAGCTGGTGGCCAACCGAAAGCAGGAGAGAGAAAGGGGGGCGGGGGGCAGAGAGAGAGCAAGAGGGGGCAAGAGAGAAACCAGAGAGAGGCGCACTTGGCTCGCTTGCTTTAAAAGGGGGGCTTGTGCATGCATGTGTAACTGAGTCCTCTGGCAGCCAGGTAAAGCTTGAGCTGCCAGGTAAGGCTGATGTAGTGATGACATGGCCATGAGTGTCCCGCCCATCATCGAGGGCGGGGGTCAGCTGGCTGCTAGTTCCTAACAGTCATGACCCACAGGTTGAGAACTCCTAGAAGAACAGAAGACATCCTAAAGCAATGGTTTTCAACTACCCTAATTCTGTGGCCCTATAATGGAGTTTCTCGTGTTGTAGTGATCCCCCAACAATAAACGTAATTCATTGCTACTTCATAACTATAATTTTACTACTGCTATGAATCCTAATATAAATATATAATATGCAGGGTATCTGATATGCAACCTATGGGATGGTTTGGACACACAGGTTAAGAACTGCTGTCTGAAGTGAGACACATGTGTCCCTGTCTGTAATCATTGGTCTATCCAAACTATGTGCCTCAAAGAGTAAAAATATCCACCCAGGAATCCCATGCTGGGGGAAAGGAAAGGCAGAAATCTTGCCATTTGTCTCCCAGGAAGAGCTTTCATACAGCTCTAGAAGCTTCTTTCATAGTTAAATTAACATATGCACATTCACTGGCTTTTGTTATATCTACTCTACATAAGTATAACACTGCTACAATAAGTAAATAAGGCCAAAAGAAAACTAGATATCATCATGGGTGGTCTAGCCAACTTGTAAACAAATCCATTTTCCTTTACTGATTTCCATTCCCTAATGTCCATGCTGCCTTGTAACGGAAAAGTCTGCAGAAGAAACTCGAGTAACCCTCTGCTCCAAGGATCCAGCCAGGATGTGGAAGGCACCAGCTAACAGCCAAGCTCTTCCCCTTGACCCCACCAAACCAGAATACTCTCTCTACATAGCCAAGGATGACCTTGAATTTCTGACCTTCCTTCCTATAACCTCTGGAGTGCTGGAATTAGAGGAGCATGCCACCATACTTGTTTTTTCACAGTGTGATGATCAAGCCCAGAGCTTTGCACATGCTAAGCAAGTATTCTACCAACTGAGCTGCATCCTCAGCCCAACAACACTCTTCAGAAAGGGCTAAAGATCTGAAGAGGAGCCTGCCGAGATGCACCCTCGTGTTATCTCATTCCAAATGCAGACCAGAATCAATATCAGAGCCAGAGATCACATGTCTATGCCCAGACTCTGACATAAAGGGTAAAGGTTAAAAATAAATGAGAACACACACACAGGATGTGTTGAGCACCCCACAGAGGCCCCTCAGCAATGGTACTCTCAGAGATGTTGTGCACTAATGTGGTGCTACCCACAGCTACATGTATGTTCTGATTATACAGTTCCCCAAACAAAATCTTAATGATGTCACTCTCTGCTTTTTCTCAGCATAGTTTAAATCGGTATAAACACATTTATAAATAACTGTTTGGCATGAAGCTATGAGTTTACTCCATTCAAGCGAGTTTATACATAATGTTTACAGTATGATTTTGATTCATAAAGGTCTACTTCACCCACAATATGTTGGTGAGTCTGTCTTTTAGGGAAAAACATTTATACTAGAACACATTAAACATGTACAACGCAATTAAACATAGTCTAAGTTCTGCCCAGGATCTGATCCCTCTTCATTCCTCCCACATAGGCCATGAGACCACAGAGACCAGCCCTAGAAGGTCATGATTAGTAGGGCGCCATATGTAAGTTGTAGGGTTTTTCCGCCCGCCGCCTGGTCTTGTCCCGAGGCCACGCCAACCCCAAATAACACATTGAGACTCTGTATTTGATATAATTCTGTTGGCCAGGTACTTGTTTCTTATCAGCACATCTCTTGCCAATGTCGTGCTCAGGAGTAACGCTGTCACCTGGTGTCCCTCTGAACTATCGAGGTCCAGTAACAGATGAGAACTAAGTTGGTTCAGTTATACTGAGGAACATTCCTTCATCTTATGAATGTAAGAAAGGTCTCCTTAGTGTCTTGCTGAAAATTAATATAGAAGCATGCTGTCCCTGTTGCTGCCAGAGACTATCTTACATGCACCTCTGAGATCTGCCTGAAGATACAGTACTGCTGGTGATCAAAAGGCCAGGGAAGCCAGTGTTGGCTTCACTGAGCTGCACCCTGCTCATTTCCACTCTGGACTTCCTGTTCTACCACATGATTAATTTTGTGTTATATGTGAAAGAATTTTCTATTATTCTAGGAAGAAAGAATCTTTTTGGTTGGCAGGACCTAAGCCTACAGATGAACGGAAGAGGAACGACCCGAGATACAGCCAGGCAGAGCAGTGAAGGACATAATCCCAGCACTGCATTGAGGCAGGGGAATGGTTAAATTGGTGGCCATCATGGACCTACACAGTAAAAAACCAGCTCAAAAAAAAAGTTGAGTAGGTAGTAATGGAGAAGGATGTTATGAAAGAGCCTACACTTGAGCAATAAGTTCATTTCTCCACATAAAATGACCTGAGCAATGAATCACAGGAATCATGAAAAAGCAAGCCTAAAACAGAGATCCTAAGTGCTGAGCCACATACTCAGCCCATAGCATCATGGTCCTCATTGTTCAGAAACAGAGGCAGAATGGACCAAGACAGGATAGTGAGCCATGGCAGAGGATTCCCTGGGGGACTGCAGTGAGCTGGCCATGATCACAGAGAGCTCATGCTCTCAAAGCTCTCCAGCGCTTGAAAGAACTGCTCCGAGTCTCTAGAAGTGTGTCCCTTCTGGAACTAAAGCCCTTATAGGCAGCTTACTTCCTCTCCCAGGAGCTTCCTTCCAACCTCAGATACACACTGCTCTTTTTTACTTTCCCCTCATGCCATTAGATGTTCTCAGGACTTCCTCCCAGCCTCAGCTAATGCCGATCCCCTTCCACAACAAACTCCAAATGAAAAGGGGAAGAGTCAGGACCGTCTGTGATGATGAACCCTCAGAGCACAGGTCTGTTGCCATCCACCCGTGCTTCTGTGAACAGCACCTATTATGTGGACAGTAGCGGATCTGACTCTACTGATCCACACTGAGCAAGTGCTCAGGTCTAACCAGTGTCTCTCCCTTGTTATTTTAGATATTGTTACAGCTAGCCTGTTATGTGCCACCAGGAAGGAGAGAGACAATCTTTAGGTTTCAAAGATTTCAATAAATCACCATATAAACAGGTCACTGATTGGTCAGGGTTGCAGGACAAGGATTCTGGAGCCTTGTTTCCCCTGACAGCCCTCAACAGGGCTGGGGGTTATATGCATAATATTCACAAACATTTGTTGCCAAGGTACAGTTTTCACCCATCAGGATTTAGAGACTAGAGGCTTTCCTCGAGTGTTCCACCAATCGTCAACTCACATACAATGCAAGCTTTTCAGTCTAACCAATCAGATGCATTTGTTCCTCCTGTTAGGAACAGTCATAATGTATAATGTATAATGACTGTTTCTATGGTTTAGGGAGGAAGTCGGTTCGCCATTGTAAAGTTCTCAGCTCCCCTAAGGCTTGGGAACCTACACTTTATTTCACCTTACAGGTAAAAGGGAATCTGAAGTCAAAATGGCAGAACTAAGACCAAGGAGCTTTTTCCTGCTATCTTCAATATAGGCAGCTGAACCCCAGCTAAGTCTAACAAGGTGAATGAATTGGTATGTGTAGAGGGGAACCAGATCCTTTATCTGCTAAACCTAGGAAGATGTCAGCCTTTGGGCAGTCACTGCGACCATGCTGGTGGCTTAGGAGAAGAGCCTTTCTGACAATGAAACCAGGCAGAGTGAGAGACAGACTGTGTCCTGGCCATGTCCTGATCACAGCATTTGAGCCCTTGTCTGAATCCAGCACCCTGCCTCTTTCTCTTAGATGAACTGATTATATGTATGTATGAATGAATATATGTATATATGTATTATGTGTATACATATATATGTATTTATATGTGTATGTGTGTGTATATGTATGTGTGCATGTATATTTATATATGTATGTGTGTATATGTATGTATGTATATATGTATGTATATCATACTTAACTGCTATAGCTGATGATTCTATCACTTGTGACTGGTGGAATCTGGGTTACTAACAATTCTCAACCTTAGAAAAGGATGACATTCCCTCTCTCTGTTCTTTGTTTTATGTAGGCGACCTCAGTTGTTTCTAATGGACATAATTGTCTGACCTTGAACAAGCCACAACCAAGTGTTCTCAACCACAAATGAGGATGCTCAATCTCCCAGATGTTTTTCTGTCCTGAAATTGTGTACATCTATGAGCCTCTTAGCAACCTTCACATTCACAGAACTAGATACAAAATGACTGTCTTCAAATATATGAATTCAAATTATTAAAATACAATTTTAGTGGTTTATTTACACACCACACTTGCAAACTACTGAAGGCCTCTTTGCTTTAGCAAGGTACATAATAATCCCACACTCATGACACACCCATATCATCTCTAATTTCTTATTCTTTTAAAGATTTTAGTTTTAATTATGAGGAGAAAGGTTGACCAAAAGGTGGCATGAGATTCCCAAGAACTAGAGTTAAAGGGAATTGTGGGCCACCTGATGTAGGTGCTGGGAATTGAACCCAGGTCTTCTGCAAGAGCAAGCTGTACTCTCAACCAGTGAAGCATCTCTCCTGGCCCTTGTCTCTCATTCCATTGCCTGAGAACTTCCACTACCCCTGCCTACTCCTGATGTGTAATACCCAGTGTAGCTTTGCTAATCTATCTTACTGTTAACCTTCATATAACATAGGTTGTCCATAAATAGCAATAGTGTCCCAGATAGAACGTTAACAACTCACAGGAGACAACATTTGGGCCTAGCTCACCTTCCTACATCCGTGCCTACTTCCTAGTCCAGCACTAATCCCTTTGCTTGGGAGACTTTGCTGTTAGCCAACAGGACTGGGATGTCTAGCTCATGTTATTTGCAGCTCTTGATGTGAGTTTGCTCTTCCTGGCATTTAATGTGAACTTCTCTCAATACAGCCACAGATTCATTTCTCAGTACTCTATGTTTTACACAAAATGCACAGAGAGTGATCAGGTGACTCAGAACTCAATTCTCTGGGGGTATTCAGCAGTAGCAAGGCTGGGGGACTGATTCTTCTGGCCTGCTCTTAAATGAAACCAATTGACGCCTCAGCTGGCCCATTCATCACATGTAACGGGCAATACCTGAACCGAAGCATGTTCTGCGTCATCACTCGAGGGACTCTTTCACATAGGCTAGGCCCCTTGGCCCATGCCCTGGCAGCACAGGATGCTCTCCAGCTGCAGAACAGGAGGGAGATGCCAGGTGAGCTTCTACATGCCTTGCAGAGTGTGGCCATGGTAGCTGTGAACTTCAGTGTGGCAGCACACTGCATGTGCCAGTTGGCTCTGTACACATTTCTAATTTCCAATCTCAGTGTCTTTTAATGTAAGGTGGCCAAGAAACCTGCTGGAGTAACTGTGAGGCCCAACTGAGGTCATGCACGTAAAGCATCTGCCCCATAGGCAAATCTTAGCAACTATCCGAGCTTGAGTGTCGTTTAGTCTTGAGAGACAGTGCTGTGCTGGTGAGAAGCCACAGCAGTCACAGATGCCTCATTCTCAGCGACCTACCCGCGGGATAAATAAACTCCCTGAAACGCTCACAATAGACTTTGCTGCCCCTCGCCACAGCCTTGTCACAGTCCCACCTCTGGAGAACTGGGAAGCAATCTCTCTTTGACTATTTTATCTCAGCCTGGGGCTTCCTTACATTCTTGGGGTTAGATGTATTAAAGAATCTAATGACAGCTGTGTCTCTCAACCTTATCAAAATGGAGTCACACATTTCCTTGTGATTTATCAAGGGGCTCATGGACTCCCTGGTTAAGATGTCTGCCCTGGCTGACCTTCAGCAGCTCCTGGCCATCCCATCTGTCGTCAGGCCAGTGTTCCTGGCCTGTGGCTCACATGTTCAAGGATCACCTAAAGGAACAGAGTAACAGCCCCTCCTCACTTCACAGTTTACAAAGTGCCACAGGGCAAGTGACATACTCTTTCTTCAGCAGCAGTCAGGGCCAGTTCTGTCCCTTTCCTGGCACCTTCTCAAAAGGCATGTTCTCTTGGCTCTCTTGAAATTGGTGACCTCTCACAGAACGAGGGGTCCTGAAGCAGGTCTATGCCCCTACCTTCCCTTTGGGTCCTTCCCAGCCCTTAAGACATTGTGTCCTGCTCCCAGGCCCACTCCTACGTGTCCCGAGTGCCACCTGTCCTGTGGCTTCACTGACAAATGCCACTCTCCTATAAAGCTCCTCTGGGCTCAACCTCCAGGGCAAGAGGGGAGGATTAAGACATCAGAGTTGAAAGATGTTGGGCTTCAGAATCGAGCCCTAAGTAGGATTGAATAGCAGAGTTCCAAAGGCACCCGTGCAGGTCCATGTCCAGCCTCTCCAGATCGCTTTGAGCATTCATAGCCTCAGCTCTTAGCCTACAAATAGACCAGGACCTTTACACTTCTACATTTCAATGATTTCAATGGTAAAACGCTGTGGCTTTGGGCTTCTCGGGCATACATGAAGCCAGAGATGCAGTTTGAGCTGGAAGACATAAAGTCGTGTGATGCTGAGGAAACTGAGACTTGGTGAAGTCCACTTCTTTTCCCAGACCCCATGCAGGTCTGAAAGCCAAGATGACTCACCCCAAAGAGCCAGCTAAACAGTCCCTTACCAGAAACTCTCAGGCTGCCCAGAGCTCTCCCTCCTCTGTGCACCTTACAAGCATGCACACAGGCCCCAAAGGCTGACTCCGATTCACAGTGATACATCCATTTCCTCAATGACTGTTTCTTACTTGGACTTGACAATGCTGAATGGCCCTCCCCCATGACCTCACATTGGTTTAATTCTATAAAGATTATTTTGAAATAAAGTTATATTCTGAGATAGTGGAGGCTTAAGACTTCAAAATATGAACTTGGGGGGACCCATCCCAGCTCCCAACAGTTTATATATTCATAAAAGAGAAAGAATCATAACTCTCTTGTGAGATAGCACAGGATGATGGCCTGGTGAGCAGTTTTGCATAACCATGTGGGACCAGCCTGCCACACCATGGTGAGGATAGCAGCCCTCCTATGGAGGCTTCTCAGCACAAAGGCTGCTTCTGTTACCAGCCAGCTGAATGGGGTTCTGGTGGGGTCTGTCCTGTGACCACATGATGTTCAAACACATCAAGTCAATACAGGAAAACCTCAGACAAGCCTAGGTCCTAATGAACTGAAGGTAGCTCGGTGCTGTCAACATTCAATTTTCTCATCCATTGAAAGAGGCAAACCTATTCCAAACACTTCACAGGAAAATGGGGAATAGAATATAAGACAAATAAGTGGCTTTATGTGAACAGTAATTGTACCAAATACATTAAAGGCAGCAAAATGTTTCCTTTTCCTTTAAGAAACCATGCCCAATCTACAAGTGCACACATGCACACAGATACATATACACAAGCACACATACAAACATGAATATACACACATAAATACAGACATGCATGTATGCCTACACACATAAATCCAATTCAGTGTCTCAGTGTGTTATTTGGGGCTGGCGTGCCAGAGGGACCAGAGTGGTGGAAAAAACATACTCATAACACTCCATCTCATTCCACAAATCTGGCCCTGATGCCTCACTGTGGACCTTGTTCTCAAAGGGACTCAGCAGTGTACAGTAAATTTTTTTTAAAACATGTTGTGTTTACCACCTTAACAGTTGACTTTTTCCACAGTTTAAAAAAAGAAAAAAAAAAACTGTGTTTTCAAAGGTCATGCATCTACTACAACTAATTCAAAGTATTTTCAGCATCTCTCCAAAAAGTTGTGTATATTGACAATCATGCCCTTATTTCTCTAGCCCCAACCAACCACTAATCTAACACAGCCTCTTTGATTTTGCATGTTTTGAGTGTTTTATAGGACTCCTGCCATGTGTTTTGCGACTGGATTCTTTCCATTCAGAATAGAGCTTTCAAAATCCATTCATTTTTCAACACCAGGACTCTGCTCCATTTCCCATTGGTATATTAACCCATTGTATAGATATGTTGGGTTCTGCTTACTCCTAAATTAATAAACACTAGGGATCATTCTTAATCAAGACAACTATGAATAATGCTGCTATCCATATGTGCCTTTTCATGAAAAGATATATTTTCAATTCGTTTGGAACTGGAGAGTCATGTGGTAGCTAAATGTTTAACGTTTTAAAGAAAAAAGTTTGAAGAAATTATTTTCCCAAGTAGCTCTGGCCTTTTCCAGTCCCATCTTCCATGAACAGGGTTACAATGTCTTTACAACCTTGGAAGAACTTGTTATCGTGTACCTTTAATTAGAGCCAATTATGATTTGGGTTTCATTTTCTCTAATGATGAGTGTTGCTGAGCGACTTTTAATGTACTTACTGCTCATTGACACTGCTTTTAAAGATGTGTGTATTCAAATCCTTTGCCTATTGTTTAATTGGGCTGTTCTTTCATTCTTGAGTTGTGTGAGTTCTTTGTATAGTCTACCCAGACATTCGTTATGAAATAGATTGTTTGAAATATTTTATTCCATTCTGTGAGCTATATTTTCACTTTCTTGATGATATCTTCAGCTGCGTAGACATTTTTATGTTGACAAAATCCAGCTTACACACATTCCTTTGATTGTCTGGGAAATAACAGGGGACCCCTGCATCCTGGGCATTTATACCTGTGTTTTTTTTTTTCTTCTAGATATTTTGTAGTTTGGTTTGTCACATTGACTTCTATCGTCCATTTTAAGTTAATTTTTTGTTTACAGTGTGATACAGGAATCCAAATTTATTTTCCCATGTGGTGATCCAATGAGCCCAGAACCATTTTTAGGAAATAATCTTTTTCCTGACCTTAGTTTCTTGATGTTTGTCAAATACCACGTGACCAGAGATGTGTGAGTTTATTTCTAGAGTTTATGTGAGAGTTTATTTGAGATCTGTGTCTCTCTTTGTCCCAGACCACAAAATATTGATAACTGCAGCAATTCAGTAACTTTTTCATTTGGAAAGTATGAGTTCTCCAACTTGATTGTTTTTTTTTTTCAAGAGAACTTGAACTTCTTGAAATTGTATATTGTCATATTAATTCTAGACTTAGGTTGTCAGTTTCCATCCAAAAATGTGATTGGAATTTTGATATGGGTTGTATTAAGTATGTAAAACAATTTGAGGAACTTAATATCAAATCCTGCATCTCATGGATGAAGGGCATGTTTCCATTTGCCTTTGATTCCTGCAATGTTTATGGTTTCCATTGTCAAACTTATTCTTAAGCCTTTTATTCATTTTGATGCTATATTGAATAAGATCATTTTCTTGATTTTGTTCTTGGAATTTTTGCTGCAAGTCTATAGAAATACAATTAACATTTATGTATTGATCATTATCTTGTTAGTTTACTAACTCGTCTATTAGATTGAGTAGTTTTCTCAGCTATTCCTTGGGATTTTGCATCCTTAAGGTATTGTCACCTTCCAATAGTTATTTTCTGCTCTGGATGCCCTTTCACCCCCCTTGACCAATTTTCTGAAGACAACTTCCAGTGCAATGCTGGTAAGTGGGGAAGAGTAGACATTCTTTTCTTATTCTAGACCAGTGCTTGTCAACGTGGAGGTCACAACCCCTTGGGATCAAATGACATCCTCACAGGTGTCACATTTCAGATATCCTGCATATCAGATATTTACATTAAAATTCATAACAGTAGCAAAATACAGTATGGAATAGCAACAAAAACAATTTTATGGTTGAGGTTCAGCCAACATGAGGAACTATATTAAAGGGCCACAGCATTGGGAAGGTTAAGAAGCACTGGTCTACTTGCGAACACATTCCCCCATGGAGGGATAACTAACTGCCTTAACCTAGAGACAGGAGAGAAGTCCTAGTCCCTACTTCACAGGACCTGTCAGATCTACATGACCCCAACTGGATGGCATTCCCCTACATATGGAATTGGGGTGGGGGATGGGAGGGGAGGGTGGTTAGGGTGCATGTGAGAGGGCAGAGAGGGTAAAAGGGAGGGAGGGAGGAAGGGAGGGAAGGAGAGGGAACTGGGATCGACATGTAAAATAATAAATGAAATTAAAAAAATGCTTTGACTCCAAAATTTAAATTCAAGGACAAGTTACTGGGGAAAAGGATTTCTATTTTTGTTTCCACAGAAAATGAAAAGCTGTGGATTCCTTCCAGACTAATGTGGTTTGATCAAGCCAGACCGCCTGAAACAGAGTACCAGGTGATCCTACATTCAAAACAGCTGGACAAAGCAGCCTTACAGACTACAGCCAGGATTTCTGCATCTTCTTAGAATCCCCCATGACAGCGCCCCTTACCAGCAGAGAAATAGTTTGGAAAGAATGATGCCCAAATTCCCAAATATTGTCTATAAATGTTTGTTTTCATTTAAATGGACTTGGTTATATTAAATAAATAAATAAATAAATAAATAAATAAATAAATAAATAAGCAAGCACTGGTCTAGGGTTAGCTTTCTGTCTTTAACCATTAAGTTTATGTTAACTGTCATGTTTTCATTGGTATGTTTCATCCGGCCAGAAAAGCTTCCCTGTGTTTCTCATCTGTTGCCTATTTGTTGCTATTTAGTGTTGGACTTTCACCTAATTTTTCTTAATATATCAAGACCATCTTGGGTTTTTTAAATTTCCCAGTAGATCTTTGTCCTACTTATATGATACTGGTTGCTTTCCTTGTATTGAACTAACCTTGCATTCCTAGAATAAATCACATTTGGTCCTAATGCTTCATCCTTTCTCTATATGACTAGATTTGATTTGTCTGACTTTGTTGTTATTTGCCAGCACAAGCTGTCTATAGCAAACAAGATTTTTCCAGTGAGAAAGAAACATTATAGCAAAAGTCAGAAACTGACTCATATTGACCCTAAATTATGTATTATCTCACCATAAACCAATTACTGTGCCCAATAGGATGAGGTTTGCTGACTAGTTCAGACCTGGACATAGGATCAGTCCCCATAAAAGCTTGATCAGAGTGAGAGGTGGAATACCAGCCCCCCCCAGAAAAGAATGGTAGAGTTTTATTTAGTTTGCCAAAATGATGATTGATAGATGGTGGTGGCAGAAAGTAATCAGTGTCCACCACAGAATGAAACTAACCAGTTGAAGGGGCATCTTATGGGAGAAACAGAATGCTGGGTCTGTGCAAAAGTCTATGAGTGATAGACATGAGGTCACCTACTGGAGGTTGATGGGGGAAACGTTAAATTGAAAACATAGAAGGAAAGAAAAGAAGTAGCTAGAAGGACACAGAAGGTGGTGGGGTGATCTCAAAAGGTCCTGGACCCAAAAACACTGGACTGTGCCTTGCTGTATTCCCCAGGCTGGCTACAGCACTAGGTCTTCTGGGGATGGTGAAGGGGAGTTTTAATGAATCTTGTGAGCTAGTAAAACAGCCAATCAGATGGGCCAGGAAACACTTTGCAGCCTAAAGGAAGCAGAAACCATGCAGGGCCAATTGGCAGGAAGAGGGTGGGATGTTGGGAGTATTTTATGAGGCCGGGAGACAAATGTGGATGTTGAACTGTACTGGAGTCCTCAGAGAGAGACTGTTCTAAGGAAAAATAAATTGAAACTGCTACAGCTAACAGGGACCAAGAATAATCTAGTACATAATATATTAATAACAGTTACTTAATATTAGACTTTGGGTATGGACGAAGTCAGTGATCTTACTTCCAAAGAACTCCTGAAGAGTTATGGAGGGACATGGTTAGCCTCACTGAGTGGAGCTTAGTCAAAGCACTGGGACAGGGCCTGGAAGGTCCTGCCAAGGATTACAGCATCATCTTAAGAGCAGAGGGGAACTATTAGACCTGTATAAGCCAGGGCATGGCAGATTAGAGCTGCATTGCTAAAACATCCCTTCCTCCCAGGAGAATACATTGGGAAGGAAGCTGCTACATTGTCCTGGCAATGGCCAGTTGGAGACTTGAGCCAAAGAAAGTATAAACTGCAGTCACAGAGAGCTTGAGCAGGTGGGGAGCCAACTCAGGAAAGAATAGAGCGAGATGAAGACTGAGAGCCAGTGCAGGAGAAGGCAAGGGAAGGATGATGTAATGGCTAACATTGACTGTTGATAGGATGAGATATAGAGTCATCCAGAAAACAAACCTCTGGGCATGTCTGCAAAGGCATTTACAGAGGGCTTTAGATGAGGAGAGATAATGGATTCTGAACACAGGCAGCACAATCCCATAGGCTGTGGTCTCTGATTGAACTAAAAGGATAAATCAAGTTGATTATGAGTCTTCCTCTCTCTCTGCTTCCTGACTGTGGATGGAATGTAACCAGCTGCCTCATGTTCCTACTGCCATGACTCACCACTACAATGGACAACACCCCTCCACCAACATGCGTTATCCACCCCCACCACCTCAATGGATTACACAACCCTATCACCATGATGGACTACACCCCTCAACCACCACAATGGACTATTCACCCCCAACCATCACAATGGACTACACACCCCCACCACAATGGATTACACCCCCTACACAACCATGATGGACTACACTCTCGAACCATGAGCCACAGTCAACCCTTCCTTTCTTGTGTTACTTTTATCAGGTGTTTGGTCACAGTAATATGGAAAATAACTAATCCAGGAAGGAAGAAAAGTATCTTAGGCAGTAATTAGAAGCTCCCAAAATAAGGGTGATTCAAAGAAGAGGGGTCTGGTGGTGTAGACAGCCATATTTTACCAGATTTCTAGCGGTCTGCCTTACCACCTTCTTCAAAGGCACAATTCAAAGAGTTGGTACGAATATAACTAGGAAGAAATTGACATAATCACAATTTAGTGGTCACATCCTCCTTGGCCTTAATTTCAAGTCATACCTGTCATAGAATCTGAGCAACCAAAGGTTCCCTGTCATTCAGGGGAACAGCGTTCACAGTCATGGTCAGTCAACCAGGAAAGGCTTGCCCCGCACCAGAGCTGTGCTAAGCATTCCCTGTGTGAAATCTCAGGTGGCCCTCAGAAGTGGGGGGGGGGGGATAATGTCACTCTTACCATTACTTTTTAGAGACAGGAAGATCTCAGATGTGACACAGTAGACAGATGGTAGCAAGTGAATGACAGTATAGATTGACTCTAGTATGCCACAACTTAATCCCTTGTGTATACAGTAGGCTTCGGGCTTAAGGGGGGGGGGGTGATCATTAAAAAAAAAAGCCTTCTCTCTTTCCAATAAACTGCAATGAACTACAGCTGCACAAGGTTCTGAGAAGTGGCAGTTGCATGCACAGGAACTACCGCAGAAGTCTAGAGCTGGGGGCATTGTTAGAACTGGAAGGTAGGGAAAGGGGTGCACGATGCCTCCCTTTGCACAGTCTACAGCCTTTGTGATGAACTCTCTGCATCTGCAGGTGCCAGCACTGGACTGAGTGAGAAAGGGCCATTAGCATCCAGGCAAAGTCGGAGAAGAGGCTCTGGGGCCATATCCCCTATTGCTGAGTTATTTATTTCCTAAGGATAGAGTCACAGAAAGAGGGAGTCTTTGCCTTCAGCTGCGTACCCACTGGTGACCCCACTAGACTCCAATAAATAATCCCAATCTAACCGTCTCACAGAAAGCCTTGGTTAAACTAAATGGACGGCACAACAAAACTAAAAGTCCCAAACCTGGGGGAAGACAAGAAGGAGGAAGGGGAGGTAGACAGAGTTCATAGAAGTGAGTAACAGGAATGCAGTGTGTGAAATTGTCAAGGCACTTAATATAAAACAAAAATCATGTCAATGGTCCACCTACAGTTTTACTCATTTGACAAGTTGTCTATCATTGGAAGTATCCATTTAGTGACATGTCTGACCAGCCAGGTCATCACTGACCTGGGCATATCTGCATTCACACACAACTTTCCTCAGAGGACAACACCCCATTCCACAGATTGCCACCTATGGTAAACAACAGCATAGGGGAACAGGAACCCCCATATCCCAAGAACCAAGGGGAAGGCTCTCAGCTCCACTCTGGAAGCATCTGCAGGCTTGCTGCACACAGGAGACCCATGCTCAGTTTCTGTCTGAAAACTCCCATGAAGTCAGTCTAGATTTTCTTTTTCCTTTGCACAAGTACTATTTTCATTATAAAATATTTCAAACACACCAAGAAGTACAGTTGATAATATAACAAATACCCATGTGCCCGCTGCTGGAATTGAACAAAGGTCAACTTTTTTTTTCAATATTTGCTTCAGATCTTTTTTGGAGAAAGTAAAATATTACAGATGTATTGATGATCTCTATGAATCTCTCTCCAAGTCCTCCCTCTCTGAATTTACCCTCTGAAGTTGTTGTGGGAGATTTTTTTGTGTGTGTTGTTGCTCCAAGACCACCGATGGAGTGGATCATAGAGTTTTCTGGAGGACTCAGAGGAAGGTAGAGGGATACAAAGATAGTAAAGAGGGGCTTAAAGGATGTGAGGGTTTTCTTTGATCCAGGAAAGCAGAGAAGAGGGTCAACTGATTATTTTCCTTCAGTCCATGGATCACTCAGGTTTATTCCCTAATATTTGACTCCTGGTCTTTATTTATTAATAAAACAATAAAGGAAGTCACAATATGAAGTAACAGCTGATTCTACTTATTTGTTTAAACTATTCTACAGACATAAATATCTGTAGACCACAGTATTGTTTTACATGTTTTAAAATGGCTTTCTAAATAATATAACTCTCCAACATCCCTCTAATCCTAGTTTATTCATTCAGTTTTTGTATATTTATGAATATGGGTTCTGCAGACCTGATCCATCCATGGTAACTGCTTTATAGTATTCCCATATGGAAAGACACCATGACTTATATAATCATATGCTGTAATGGCTACTATACTGTTTGGCTTTTTAGCAACTTGTCACAAGAAGAGTAGTCTGGGGAAAGAAACCTCAATTGAGAAAATGTCTCCATCAGATTGCCTATAGGTGAGTCCAGAGGGCATTTTCTTTACTAATAATGATAGTCAAGGCCAAGCTAATTGGAGGTGGTGTCACTCCTGGGCAGATGATCCCAGGGCGCACAAGAAAGCAGGCTGACCAATCCAGTAGACAGCATTCCTCCATGCCTTTGCTTCAGTTCCCGAGGCCATGTTCCTACTTTCAATCTTGGCTTCCTTCCACGGCTGACTGTGAACTGTAAGCCCAACAAGCAAGTGCTTCCTTCCAATTGGATTTTCTCAGTGCATTATTGCAGCAATGGAGGCAAACTAGGACAGTTGTGTTCTAGCTTGTAATCTTCTCAGTTCCAACTCAGTACATGATCTGAGCTGGTCATGGGGTATGAATATTTCAACCTTATTAAATATTACCAAGTTGCTTTCTAAACTGTTGGCAATGTTCTTGTGTTAGTTACTTTTCTCATTGTTTTGACCATATACCTCACAAAAGTAACTTCAGGAAGGAAGGGTTCACGTTGGCCTGTAGTCTGAGAGCATGGTCCATTACAGCCAGGGGCTGGCAGCAGGAGCAGGAAGTGACTGTTCAGTTTGCATCTAGAATCCCAAAGCAGATAGAGAGGAGCGGTGGTACTCCATCCACTTCCTCCCTCTTTATCCAGTCCAGGACCAAAGCTTTGAGATGGGGATAGTGCCACCTACATTCATGGGTTTCCCTCCTCCATTAAACCCCTCTGGACATGCCCACACGGGAACAGGATGTGTCTGTCTATAGCAATCCTGTCGCTGGTAATCACTGAAAACCTTTTCTTGTGATCAGAAATAATCCTACAGATCCCAAATTCCATCTTTTTTAACAAACGCTGGTTCTATTTTTAGCTTAGATTTTTATTCATCCAACTCTCCAGGCAATCTCACCCCACAGAAGCCACGGAACAATGACTAAGGAAACTTACCCTTATTGAAATCATCAGCCTCATCAATAAGTAACACAAAGCTAGTCACAGTTCACCTGGCATAGCGTTTGTGCTATGAGAAACATTTAATATCCACATTACACAGAAGCTGATCAATCAGAACAGCACCTGTCAACTGCCCAGGGTAGCTAAACCATGACAATCTGATGAAATTCTACCTGGCCCGAGGGCCTGCTGGTTATTGCCACGCTGTCACACATTGGGATTGTGTGGCCACAAAGTGTTGAGGTTGAAGTAAGTAGAAAGTCAAGTTAGGGTACCACCCCAATATGGCATTTGACCAGAACCCAAAAAACAGACTGACAAATAAGAGAGAAAGGTACTTCTCCAAACCTGTGACCCTTGGCCTACACCACTCTACATCACTCTTGTTTCTTACTGTTTTGGGATGTAGGACAAATCATTTGATGTGCAATGGTGCGGGTGAGGTGAAGACACTAGAGATGGTACAGGCGAAGGTGATGAAGGCAGTGCTGGTGACTGATGGCAAAGGAGGTAGTGGGGATAACTGTCCTGGATAGTCTTGTCAACTTGACACAAGCTAGAGTCATCTGAGATGAGGGGAGCTCAATTGAGAAAACGCTTCCATAAGACTGGGCTGTAGGCAAGCCTGGAGAGCATTTTCCTAACTGGTGATTGATAACGGAGGGCTCAGCCCATTGTGGGTGGGGCCACCCCTGGGCTGGTGGTCCTGGGTTCTATCAGAAAGTAGATTGAGCAAACCATAATGAGCAAGCCAGTAAGCAGCACTCCTCCATGACCTCCACACCCGCTCCTACATCCAGGTCCCTGCCCTGAGTGAGTTCCTGTCCTGACTTCCTTTGATGATGAACAGTGATGTGGAAGTAGAGGCCAAGTGACCCCTTTCCTCCCCAAGTTGCTTTGGTCCTGGTGTTTCACCGCAGCAATAGTGACCCTAACTAAGACAATGGCAAAAGTGCAGGTGTAAGTGATGCTGGTTATGGAAACGAGGCTGTTGAAGGTGCGAGTGATGGAGATGAAGGTGGTGGAGATGTTGGAGGTCAAGGAAATTATGGGAGTGATGGGAGTGCTACAAGAGGTGGGGGAGGTTATGGAGAAGGAGATCATCGAGATGCTAGAGGTGGTAGAGCTGATGGGTGGAGTGGTTCATGTGACAGCAGGGATAAAGGTGGAGAAACGAGGGTGGAGATGATGGAGGTTATGAGAAAGGAGGTGGTGGAGTTTGGAGGTAGCAGAGACAATGGCTGTTGGGCAGTGAAATAGTGGCCTCTACATGGCAATAATGTACTTTATCAAGGAGAAGCCAACTTTAGGGGAAACAGAGACTATCGCTGTGTCCCTTGGCTACCAGGAGGGACCAGTAACAACATGGAGCCACGGTGTCCTTAATGTCTCCTGGGTAAACATCCACCACTGTTTCAAGGGTAGATGCTTGTCCTGGCTAGTTTTATGTCAACTTGACACAAGCTAAAGTGATCAGAGAGGTGGTAACCTCAACTAAGAATGAGAAAATGCCTCCATAAGATTCAGCTACAGGTAAGTCTATATGACATTTTCTTAATTAGTGATGGATAGGGGAGAGCCCAAATCATTATGTGTGTCGCCATCCCTGGGCTGGTCATCCTGGGTTCTATAAGAAAGCAGGCTGAGCAAGTCATGAGGAGTAAGCCAGTAAGCAACACTTCTCCGTGGCCTCTGCAACAGCTCCTGCCTCCAGGTTCCTGCCCTGCTTGAGTTCCTGTCCTCTCTTCCCTTGATGAACTGTGATGTAGAAGAATAAGTTAAATAAACCCTTTCCTTCTCAAGTTGCTTTGGTCATGGTGTTTTGTCAAAGAAACAGAAACCCAAGCTAAGACAATGCTTCATAAGTTGTGTTTTTTGTTTGTTTGTTTGTTTTCAGGAACCCACCACATGAAGAAGAAACAGCCATCACCCTCGAAGCTGTGGTGCACTTGACCTTGGCATTGTTTCTCCTGCTATGTCTACTCAGTGTGCTCATGCCCACTGAAAGGCAGCCCCCTTCTCTCCCTCCCTCCCTCCTCTTCCTCCTCTCTCCTCTCTTTTTCTCGCCTCTCTCCTATCTCTCTCTCTCCTCTCTCTCTCTTCCAGATCAGCAACCATCCCTCCATTTCTCTCAGAAAGTTAAGCTTTCTGAGGCCCTAGTAAGAAGGACACTTACAAAGTCTATTCTAGCAGCTCACAGAACAACTTTAGTTTGGGGTTAACTGGAAGGTGACTGCCTGGGAAAGCTAGCTGGGTTTTGATTCTTAGCCTGGGGTGGCATGGAGCCCTTTATAGAGGGAAGGTGCACAGGGTTTAGGGTCAGATAGACCTGAATTCTGCTATCCACCTTCTGTGGAATCTTGGACGTGTTACTGGTGATCTCTGGACCTCATTGCTTCACCTCTAAAGTTGGATCAATAACGATCCTCAGTCTGCATAGGAGACTGAAACACAGCAATATTCAGCAGAGGACAGCAAACATGTGCTGTCACTGACCTACTCTGTCTATCAAGGCCCCTCAACTACGTATAGTACTGGACTGAGTCATGACCTCTAAGGTGATACCCCATCCACCTGTCAAAGGGCAGAGAAGGCAACCCCAACCCATTCTGGTGGTTTCAGGTGAATGAAACAAATGATGCAGGAAGCTTCCTGGTGAATAAAGGAAGTTTGCTCAGAGCTGTCTTTGCCCTGGCTCTGTCCTAACACCTCAACTACCCAGGGGCCTCACAGAATGGGATGAGAGGACTGGAGGAAGGAAGAGCCAATCCTGGTGGGCCCGTGAAGTGCTCCTGTGAATGACTGGTGCTACCCTCCTGTAGAACCTTCTGGAAGTGAGTCGGACCCATAGGTTCCTGGCCTCTGCCCGACTAGACAATCAGATCTAGAACACATCCTGGGCATGAGGACCTGCCCCATGGTGACTCTGTGGTCCACTAACACCTGACTGTCACTGCCTGGATGCTGGAGCCGGGGACAGAGGAGCCCCAGGCAGAGGAGCCATGTAACATATTCTCTCAGAGTCAAGCAGAAGCGATTAGGTTCAGGAACACCCTTTCCACCAGAGGGCATGCTGAGAGCAGGGCTTTCACCTAGCCCACCCCAGAAAGCAGCCTATTTTCTGGCCACCTGTCTCAGAGGATGCTTGGCCTCTCTGTCCTCACTGTCTCTGCCCCTTATCTCAAGACCCTCTCCTATCTCCATCTCTGTCTCCATGTCTGGTGCTCTGAGTCTATCTGTCTCTCTCCTTACTCCTGTTTCAGGGGCACTGTCCTTTCTTCCTCCTCCTGTCTGCTCTCTCTCTCTCTCTTTCTCCCTCCCTTCCTCCTTCCCTCCCTCCCCCCTCCCTGGCCCTATCCATGGAACAGCCTCTCTGCTCTGTGTATCTGTCTTTTATCCTGTGTCTCTGAGTCTTGCTGCCCCTGCATCTGCCTCTCTGTCCCTCCGCATCTCCTTCCCTGGAGGTTTCCAGACTGGTAGTTGGGAACAGATAGCTATTAAGCTTTGGCCAGTGGCCCGAGTCATCACTGAGGCTCCTCCCTCGGTGGCAGCTTGTCAGAGACCACCTGGGGAGTGCAAATTGTCCTGCCACAAACAAGTCACTGTCACCAGTGATTCAGGGCCTGGCCCTGTCCAATCTCGGCCTGCCTTGGGTAACCCTGTGAGAGGCCAGCTCCCTGCCTTGCTTGCGCAATGGCTGCTTCTGGGGCCAGAAGCCAGAAGCCAGAAGTGGGCTAAAGAAGGGCAGTGGGGAGACTTGCACCCAGTAGGCCTTGCCAGACCCAGAGGAAGCACCTGGAGGCATTGGTCATCTGTGATCCATGTCACAGTAGTTGAGATGTCCTGGGCCTGTATCCTATTGCCCCTCTCCCTTATCGGAAGATAGAAGTTGAAACCAGGCTGCTCAGTGTAGCCTGGCCCCCTGTTGGATTTCTCCTGGACCTGCATGGTGGAGCCAGAACGGCCTTGTTTAGGTGCACTGAGGGCAAGCCCTAAAGAGCACTCCGGTGTCCAATGAGAAGCCAATATTCCCACACCCCATGGCCCTAACTGTGCCATACCATTCATTCTCCCTTCCTCCTTTTTAGGGTCAGACCCAAGGCAACCTGAGGGCATCTCTGCAGTGGGTGAGGGAAAGGGTGAGGTACCCTGGCAGCCTTCTTTCACTAAGTGGGCCACAATCCGAGTACCATCTACTTTTCTATGAGGAAATGTGGGCCCAGAGAAGCAAAATGACTCTTTCAACATTTCAAGTATCCAAAGGGACCTGAAGTTCAGATAGCCTAACTACACCCATGTAGGTACACACACACCCACGCACGTGCACAAGCACGCGCACGTGCGTGTGCACACACACACACCACAAGCATACGCATGCATGTACATACTCCACAGATGAATGACCATAAACCAACCCCTAATATATACCACAAAGTAGTTCCCTAAAACATAAATAGACAGGATCGCCTTCAGAAGGCTCTCTGCACAAATACCTGGCACACTTCCCGCGCCCTAGTACACCTGAGACACCAAAGTGAGATGCTTGTGTGTGGCCTGCATTCAACCCAGTAGATTCACTGAGAGTGAGTTGAACAGCTAGTCCTGCCCCGGGTGCAGGGACAGTCTGATGCTGCCTGTGCCCTATGCCGTACAGAGTAGATACCCCATTGCCTCATCTGCCACATTCTGTCTAGGCAGTGTGTAAGATGCTCCTGGGCTACATGGGGAGGCTGAGGCTACAACTGGCCTGGAAGTACAGGCATTGCAACCGTGTCATCCCTGGGTAGTCTCTTAGGATACAAACAAAAACTCCAACCAGGAGCCCACCTGATCCAGAGCAGCAAATGGACTAGTCAGGAGAACTGGGCTGACACAGCCTAGCAAGTACAAGCTGCAAGAGGCCAAGCAGGCCAGCATGCAGGTTCCAGAGGGAAGGCTTGAATCCTGCAGTTGCCATGCACCCACACCCTCCAGGCTGCCTACGCTACAGCAGCCAGAGGCGGTTGGGCCTGGGAGCTCTTCCCCAACCCTGTCCTCCCCTGTCCCCACCCAAGCCACCCCTCCTCCTGGTTGGAGGAAGGACAGGATGGCAGGATGCAGTGGGTGAAAACCGGGCTCATGTTTCGCTGCTCTCTTCCTGGCAGGGATTACATGGTGAGCGAGAAGGACAGCTGAGCTGGCAGGTGGGTGGCCGGCCATGCTGAGGGGCAAGCTGGGGAGGAAGGACTGGGCGGTTGAGGTAACTCAGACCTGAAGCAGCTTCTTTCTCCATTGCCACATCTCCCCTCCTGGCTACCCAGAGGGTATGTACATCAGGGATATCCAAAGACCAAGAAACTGCTTAAGCACAGGCACCCCTCTTGTACCTTGAATTCTGCTCGCTGAATGGAGAAATGCAAACTGCATAGTTTTTCTCTTTTTTTTTTTTTTTTTTTTTTTCAATAGACAAAAAGTCTGGCCTCAGAGAAGTGAAGAGCCATGAGTTGGGGATGGGGAATAGCAGACCTGCAGTGGGTGAGACGTATACAATTCTAGAGTCTCTAGTTAGCACTGACCCTCCTACCTCTCCCAGCCTCTACCACTGCTCTGGAAGAACCATCTGTACAGCTATCAAGAGGCATCTGTCTACACAAATGCAGTTGTGCCTCAACCCCACATGGCCTTCACCCTGCTATGGTCCCAAAGCCACTTACCTGACCATTTACAAATGCTCAGCTTTAGGACAGAGATTGTCGATCAATGATTCTTAGATACTTAGTAGGATGACTGGAGACGGTTAGGTAGGATCCAGCAATGAAGAACAGGTGTGGACCTAGAAAACAGAGGAATAGTGTGCCAGCAGAGAGCAGTGACCTGCGCTCGGGTCTGGGCAGAGCCCTGGGGGAGGCCTTAGTGGGTGGGAAGTAGGAGGAAGCCCTTCTCATTCCCACCTCACCCCCAGGAGGGCATCCTAGCAAGGCCCAGGTCTGGCCCAGCGTCAGCTGGTAAATTCCGGCCAGAGAGAGTCTAACTGATCCCTGCAACTGATGCAACCACCAAGGGGCGCTCCAAATCCCTGGGGAACAGGTACAATCTGGCACCAGCCTCCCCCTGCTGTCCCTGCTCTCAAGCCTCCTTCTCACATGGTGGTGTTTGAGCCAGTAGACTCGTGGTTCCTTTCTACATCTACCTCTAGGCAGCACAATCCAGAAGTTCCTACAAAGTGGCATGTTTTCCATCTGCCCTAGAGTCCTTTGTTTCAAACCCTTGTTCTGGTGTCCTGTACTAGCAAGCTGACCAACCCAGTGCTGTTCTCCTTACTTGTGTGTCTATCCCACAGGTGACATCTCTGAGCTCTGGTTCCATGAGGGCAATAAGGTAGCTACGTTGAAAGTTTGTTGACATGACCAAGACCAGTAAAAGCACAGGGCCCAGCATAGAATGGGCCCTGGAGCATGTGTCTCATCTTCTGGTAGCTATAACAAAATACCATTATTGTCTATGCATTAAAAAAAAATCTCATAGTTTTGGAAACTGAGAAGTCATAGATCAAGACCCCAGAAAATTTAGCATCTGGAAGGCCTACTTACTGATTTGGAGCTGGTACTTTCTTCCCACGTCCTTACCTGGTTGTCTGGGGTAGTTTTATAAGGATACTAATACTATCCATAACCTAATCATCTTTCCAAAGACCTACCTGCTATTACTCTCACATTGAAGAATAGGATTTCAATGTTTATTGGGGTGGGAGGAACACAAACGATCAGGTCGTGACTAACACTCTTCCCCAACCTGCCTGCCTGCCTTCCTCCTCCCCCACACCTCAATCCTTCCAGAAAGTCCCAAGCGTCTTAATTGATCCTCACTCATCTCCCTCTGTTTCACTCCATCCAGATTCTCAATGAGCCTCTGAGGTTCCTCTAAACTGTTGCCTTCCTAAGTGGATCTACACGCTATTTTCTAGGTCAACTACAGAGATGGACCCATTCATCCCTGTGCTCCAACACAGGCCTAGAACATGGTGTCTGGTTCCAGATGTAGTAGAAGAGTTATGACTGGATGAGGATGGAGGACAGATGGGTGAATGATGACTGGGCGGGCGAATGGACCTTGTTTGGTAGAATGAATAGCAGGGTGGGACTGGCAGATAGGTTGAGGATCAATGTCTATGTAGAGATGTAGGGATGGGTGAATAAACAGCTAAGTGAAAAGGATCGATGTGAATATGTGGTACTCAAGTATTGGAAAGGATGGATAGGCAGATGTACAGATGGCTGCAGTCACATGCCAAGTTGGCTTGGGGCCAAGGCAAGGTTACAAGGAACTCTCTTCAATACTTTCACCCCAATTATTGTTCACATTCTGTCTGCCATTGCTGTCAAACCACAGCCATGGGTGGTGCAAACTAATGGTAGTGGGTGTTGGAGGCTGCATCCATTTGTAGTTTTACCCAAGCCCTCACTTATTAAGCCCTGCCCCAGGCTCCATGCTCTGCAGAGTGAATGCATGGGTGGAGAGCACACTTGCCTTTCCTATCCACCTGCCCAGCCTCACCCTCAGAAGTTGCCACAGAGAAGGAGGACTGACTGTACCGGCAGAGATTTTGCTGTCCTCACGCTCAACACCGAAGTCTGGATGCCAGCCAACCACTCTCCTCCCAGGGCAAGCTTGTATTCCAACCACATGGTGGTTCAGCTGGGCTGACACTGCTATGTGGCCCTCAGTAAATTCAGAGCTCCTTGACAGCAGGAATGGTATCATCCTCACTGCCCAGTCCACTCATACAGTCCTTGACACGGAGTTGGCAGGGGAAATGTTTGTAGGCTAAAGAAAATGAACAGGCATCCTAGATACAGCTGGCTGTTGCTACGAGAAAGCAGTGGCAGGCACTCATCCACACTAAGAAGGTGCACGCCAGCTCTCCCTCTGTCCAGATGGGTAGACGACCTTACCCAGTCCCTGGACCTCTTTGACCCTCCATCTCTTCATCCTTCATCCGAGAACTCACAGTAATGGATGGTAGCACTCAGCTATTGCCTGATGCTTGTTTGAACCACACAGGGAACTTCTGGTGTTAGTCTTTGGAAGGCTCTTAGCCCGAACCAGTGACCCTCCCCCAATAGTTCCTGCCCCAGCTCTTCCCCACCAGGGCAGAGCAGGGCCTCTATGCATGGACTGATGGGTTGCAGGCAGTGAGTATCCCCCTCCTCCCCCCGTTTCCAGCTTTCTGCAGCCTGGGCTATCTGTAATCACCCTGACCCCAATCTTTCCATGTGAATTATGTAAAGAGAGTTTTCTAAAATACGAGGCCTATGAAAAGTTCCAATATTTCCTTTCCACTCCTCATGTCATCTTTCCCAACTTAATAAGGACCGTGGCTTATTAGCTGTTCCCATCCAGCCCATCCTGTCCTGCGCCTGCACACGTGAGACTAAAAATACCCATGGCTCCTATTAGACACTCTGCTCCAGGGACAGGCCAAGCCTGAGTCTGCACTGACACTCAAAGCTGCCTCTCCCAGCCCTGGGATCCAGGCCACTGGGCTGTTTTTCCCCAGCGGCACCCTCCTGGCTGGCCCCTGGGGGTGGACAGAATTGATCAAAAGGCTGCTGCCTAGGTTTGTTTGGAGCTCTGTGAACTCTCCACAACCTTTGCCTCTGCCTGACTCGTCTGCCTATTAGACAACGTCCCCCTGCCCAGTGAGTGGTTCTTTCTCAAGGAACTATCACCACCCTCAACATCTCATCTCCCCAGGCCCTACTGATGTCAGTCCAAACCTCAGCCTTCCCCTGAAAAAAAACACAGGGGTCTCCTTTAACTAAAAGCATACAACAGCAGGTGTGTTTGGCTTAATGGGAAAACCAGGCTTCTCCAGAAGCTGTGTTTGAGGAGACCCAAGCTTGCCTCTGTGTGTGTGTGTGTGTGTGTGTGTGTGTGTGTGTGTATGCATGATTGTGGAGGTCAGAGGTCAACTCCAGTTGTCTTCCTCATGCTTGTACAGCAAAAACTTGCTGACTTAACCATCTCCCCAGTCTCCCAAGCCAATCTCTTCGACCTTTATTTTTCTCTCAGTAAAATGAACACAAATCCACCAGTCCAAGTGCTAGCTATCGCGAGACAGAATGAGAATATCCACAGAAATAAGAGCACAAGATCTGAGCTCTAACACAGACCTGACGCTGAAACAGGAACAAAGGGTGGATGAGGTCTCTTATCCACAAGGAACATGCAAGGGACATGTCAATAACTTGGTGATGCATGCTTGGCAAAGCTGAAGAGGCAATCTCTCCTTCCCCCAGCTTTCATGAGCTACTGGATCTCTCCCTTGGCATTGGCCAAGATATTTTAGAAAGGGTGGTGAGAGACAAATTGATTTTCATCATCTCTATCCCAGGGAAATGGCCAAGACTGTCACAGAGCAGGACGCCAACAGTCAAAGTACTTGAAGTTTGGATCAGAGTGCTTCCCACATTTGCCCATGAATGTGTGTGACAAGATGGAGCTTTAAAGAGGTATGGACATAAAAAATACAAAGAGCCAATTAAGGGGGTCACGGAAAGTTAGGCTGACATGAGAAATGGCTAAGACAGGCTGGGGAGGCAGACACCAGAAAGGTCTAGAGTGGGAAAAAAAATAGAAAGGGTGGGAATTAAATATATATATATATATATATATATATATATATATATATATATATATATATGCTTTGGCTCTTAGCCACAGCAAGGATGGGGGTGTATGAACAGGACTAAGCAGTTCTCTGAATGAAGCTCTCCCCAATCTGTGCTTCAGAAGGTTCTGCCAGCTGCTCAGGAAGGCACCTTTAGAGACACCTGTCCTCATTTAACCTCACTCTCTGTGCCCTGAAAGTCCATGAGAACAACTCAGAGGAGCAACTGCCCTGAGAGGCTCAGCGATACCACCAAGCTAAAGGGAGATGGCTCATCCTGTTGGAAGCCTTCATTCTGTCCAATTTAACTCAAACATTCACTGAGCACCTCCAGTGTGCAGCATGCAGAGACACAGTGTGTGGGGAAAACAGAAGGCTGGGGAGGGAGTGACGCAATGACTTGGTCCTCAGAAAGTTTAAAGAGGTTTGGCAAGCACTTTGCAGAGAGTTTACTGTAACAGAAGAAAGACCTTGTATAGAAAAAAGAGTGTCCTTCCTTCCAACTAGTGTTTAAATGTCTGCACCATTCCAGTAGGAAACATGTGAGCCTTGAAGTTACACACACACACACACACACACACACACACACACACACACACACACACGTAAAGTTGGGCTGGGGAGGTGGCTCAGTTGGTTAACCTTGCAACAGAGGACTTGAGTTCAATCCTTGGAACCTACATAAAAGAAGCTAAACAACGTGACTCATGTTTGTAATCCCTGCAAAAGAGGGCTTGCTGGCTATCCAGCTTGCCTACTTGGTGAGTTCCAGGCCAGTGGGAGACTATGGCAAAAAAATTAAAAGAAGAAGAAAATAAATGGTCACCCTCTGGCCTCCATATGCATGCCTCTAGGCAAGGGTACACACACATGTACCTGCACATAAACACACACAAATATGCACACACACCAAGTTTATTCTCAGAGGTAATAAAATGTGGATTAAAATCTATAACATGCATTAATTATCCTAATGTTAAAATCATATGTATTGACAGCATTCAGTGCATGTGACCGGAGGTTGACATACACGGCTAGTGAGTTTGTAAGTAGACACAATCTTTTTGGAAAGTCATTTGACAGTGTATGTATCTCAAGCCTTAAAATAGTCATAACCTTTTGAGTCAGTGATCCCACTCCCAGGACTCTATTCTAAGGAAGTAGCCAGCTCTGTGGCCAAAGGTGTAGGCACACAGGCATTTACCATGACATCACTCCGGGTGAGAGGATTATGTGAAACAAGCCCAACTCCTAACGCTGGGCAGAGGAAACAGTTGTAATCACTGATTAGCATTTTAAATTGGCTTTGAGAAGGTTCAGTGTGTCTACTGAAAGAGGAAAAATCATGACACCAAACTACATGTTACCAGCCTGCTGTTATTTTTAAGGGATTTATATTTGGTTTACTATATATTGCAGAGGAAACGGTAAATAACAGAACACATAACTGCGATAGTGCCTAAATGGCAGGACTTAGGTGATGTTTCTTTCTTGTCCAGTCTTCTGAATTTTCCATCCTGCTCATGAGTTTGGAAGAACTCATGGACTTTCTGTTGCTGGAAGAATACCATGACCCATCCAGAGAGGTCACCACGCTCTAAGAACTTGGCCTGGTCACCTTTCCTGTGTCCTCTCACTTCCGGTTGCCCTTCCCTGGTACATCCACGGAGAAAATGTTCCTGCTAAAAGCCCATTCCGTACAGACACACCCCTGACATCTCCAGGAAAGAGAGAAGGTTTCCTCTAGGAAACCCAAGGGAGGAGGGTTCAAATTGGAAGTGCCAAAGAGCTCCTCTTTCTAAGGACAAATAGCAGCAATATGAGGCAGGACACAGGAAACACTCCTCTTAGGTGAGAAAGGATTAGCCAGGCGTAAGCTCCCAGCCCCCACTCCATCTCCAAGGCAGCCCCAGCTCAGGGCCTGGAACTCAGCAGACAACTGACAAATCCACCTTCAAGCAAAGGGGTAGAAGCAGTATGGGGACAGCTGGACAGGCCTGCATGCCAAACTGGGAAGATAAAGTTGACAACAAGGCAACAGCATGCATTGTTTGTCAAGAGCGCTGTGGTCTGAGAAATATAGTAAGTGATTTCATCGTTGTATGAGCATCATGCAGAATATTTAATCAACAGAACTGGGAAAGGCATAACAGGGCTTCTAAACATTTCCCTCTTGTGACACCTTTTCACCCAAAAAAAGTTTAATGCAATCTCAGGTATATAAAATAATGCAAATCAAGCATTTACTGATAATAAACCATAAAGAAATTAACCTGAAAACAATTCATTGTTATATGAATAATTTTGCCATTTATTGAAGACGAAGGCAAAGCTACATACTAATCACATGCCTGTTATTTTTTTACAAAAAATTAAACTGTGTCTGAGCATTTGATACTGCAGAACATATGCCATCTTCAGTGTTTCTTCAGAGTTGACCACTGTTTGGATTTTATAATCATCAGTGCCAAGATCACAGCTTTATTTAAACAAGAAGGACCAAACAGCAGAAAAACATTTAGGGTTAGTTCAGAAATTGTTGGAAGATTCATCCTAATCCCAAACTGAAATTCACTGAATCATTTTTTAAATGAAATTCCTGTCAGCAACTCAAGCAGCAATTTTTCAAATCAAATATTCTGACACCACAATACAGTAGAAAGGTAAACTAATTTGATGCTTATATCCTGGGGGGAAATATTTAAAAGTCTTTATTTTCCATAAATAAACTGTTATGTTTCTATATGTGCTGAAATTTTTGTACATACAGTGAAACACTGTAATTTATACCTTACAATATAGTCTTGGGTCTGAGCCAAGGTCTCTAGAGCAGCACTGGATAGTGTCTCTTGATGTGATGGCACACACGGTGCTAAGTGTGCATGTTGTATATTCAGAACCATGCCTTCAGTGGAGTCCCATAATGCATTAAGGGTGAGCAGAGCCAGAAATACCTCAGACTAATTACATGTTTGATTTTGAGCTAATTTTGGGTCACTGCACATTTAGAAATATCTTATTGTTGCCAAGTTTCTTACAACTCACACATTTGTGGGCTCACCACCCACTTAAGACACTTTGGTGTAGCCTACTACCTATTTCAGCTAGATGATATCAATAAATAGATATGTAAATACATTATTGGTACTTAGAGAGATAGAGATACGGGTACATACATATAGTAGCCTATTGTCTCTAGGGTCATGATGAACAAATAAACACTGGACTGAATCAAACACAAGAAAAAACACAGTAGTGGAGCAAGAATGTTTTTGCTTTTTATATATGACAGCATTATGGCATTTTCAAACAAAGTCAAATTTCTTTTAGAGCAAACTTTTTTATATAAATAAGAGTACACCCTAACAAGAAAAATATAGTGTAGGGAAGAAAGAGGGTAAGTATAGTGTAAATACATGAATGAGTAAAATAATCGCTTACTATCATCAAGTCTATACTTTGCATAAATATATTGCTATGGTTACCGGCAGATAATAGGTTTGCCTACAGCAGCATCAATAGAAATACGTGTGTGCTGTGTTGTGTCACAATTGTTATAATAGTGATCATGTCCCTAGGGCAGTTGAAGTTTTTCTGTTCCATCACAATCTCGTGAGACCTCCCTCGTGCATGTGGTGCATCATTCTGTTGAAACGTTGCTTATTCAATGCACACTGAATTCTGAATGCTCAGTGTCACGTGAATTCTGAAATTTCCAATTCACTGTAATTTAGATAATTAAGGATTTACCCTAAAATGGAAGTAGCCTCTATTTTGCCTGACCTAAGACAAGAGTATAGGTGGGAATAAAAATCTTGGGAGCCCGCTATTCAATATGGTATCGGGATGGAGGGGTGCTTTATGGAGGAAAACCTAAGAGCAGAAAGGCTATGGGGGTTTTTAACATGTCAGTGATGGTCTGGGCTGCAGGAGGCTGGTCCAGGGTGTGAATTTCAGGCTGGCTTTTTGTCTTGAAGGTTCAACTGAAGTCAGGATTTGAGCAGATGGAATAGAACCCCTGCCTAAATGCTGCATTGGTAGCTTTCGTCTTTCTCTCCTGCTTGCCTCATCCATCCCTACACCCCTCCCCTGGTTGATACATTCTAATGTCTCAATTACCTCAACTTCTCCATGAGCCCTCCCTTTCTGTCCAAGAACAGGTCATCAGAAAAGAAAACACAAGCGAGTCTACCCAGGCCAAGGGGTAGAATTCAAGCAGGGAGAGAGAAAAGAACACTTCAGTCCTCCCTCTAAGCTCCAGGCAAGGAGCAGCTTTGCAGGCCACAGAAGCTGGGTCTTGGCACTAAGAACCATGAGAACAGGACCAAGTGCCTGGCAGCATCAGGACCTGAAGTCAAGGTGACCCTATTTCAGGCATTTTCTCTAAGGCAAGACTCTCACTGCAACTCTGGGAACATGCACCGACATCTGGATGCATTCTAGGCCATCAAGATCGGGAAGGAGGTGCTCCTGGCATCTAATAGGATGCTGCAAAATATCCTACGATACATAGTATGGCTTCTGACAACAAGGAAAATTCTGGCCCAAATCTCTAGTCATAAGGATGAAAGGTGAGCTCTGCTCCAAAGACTTGGGTTTCACATAGAGACAGCAGGAACACACACACACACACACACACACACACACACACACACACACACACACACACACAATCTGCCTATACCTCTGGCTGGTGTACTTCAGCTAACCATCCTCCCCATAAATGGCTCTGGAAGAAGGCATTAAACTGTGTCTTTAAGAGAGACACTTTGCAGCATGACAGTGAGGGTGTGGTGTGAAAATGTAACCCTAAGCAAAGGGTTAGACCCCTGTATGTCATACCACTGGCCCCCTTCTGGCAACAAGGGGAGCTGCTAAGAGGGTCTGCTCTCAGATAGCATTCCTGTATTCGTTAATTTTCTCATCTTTGGAACAAAATACCTGCCAGAGGCAGTCTAGACGAAGAGGGATTCATTTTTGGTCCGTTTTGTGGTGAGGAAACCATAGCAGAGTTCTTAGTGGTAGGAGAGGCTTCCGCCCCTGGTGTTGAGAGGATGGCGGCTTGCTCACGTCTCAGTGGCCAGCCAAAATGGAGAGAACTCAGACTGGAAATAGAACTGGCTCCAACCAGTGACCTCCAACTAGGTGCACCTCCTGAAGGGTCCACACCGCCTCACAGCATCAACTGAGGGCCAAATCCCTCAACAATGAGCAGGTGGGGACCATTTCACATCCCAACCACAATGTTGTCTCTGGAAGGACTTAGGCCATGCTAGGAGACAGGGGAGAGTACAGAACTTCAGGTCCTCATGTCTGCCTGAACAACGTCAAAGACACAGAAGGTTTGCATTGTCCAGTCCTTTCTTCCTAGGCAGTGTGTGTGTGAGTGTGTGTGTGAGTGTGTGTGAGTATGTGTGTGCGAGTATGTGTGTGTGAGTATGTGTGTGCGAGTATGTGTGTGTGAGTGTGTGAGTATGTGTGAGTGTGTGTGAGTGTGTGTGTGAGTGTGAGAGTGTGTGTGAGTGTGTGTGTGAGTGAGTGTGTGTGAGTGTGTGTGTGAGTGTGTGTGTGTGTATGTGTGCTGACACACATAAAACTAGGGAACAGGACTCACTTTAGCAGAATGAAACCTGTCCATCAAGACACTCAGCTGTCTAGCAACACCAGTTCAACATTGTGGGACGCCAATGACAGACACCCAGTTGGAAAGGAGACAGCGGTGACCCAGTGGGGCATCGGCTCTCACACACACCAATCTGTGAGCCACAGACATTGGGGAAAGAGCTTCAAACTCTAAGGGTGTGACTAAGTGCTCTCCAACGCTCCATCACTGACATGGCACTCCACCTGTACTTTTCCTCCCTTTAAAATGAAATAAGAATGACAGCTCCTATTTTGCAGGCCACTTACTACGTGCCAGGAACCTTACAGGAACATCATTCTCACAGAAGCACTGGGAGGCTTTTTGTTACCCCCCCCCCATGATACCCTGATGATTCAAAGTCCCGTGGCCAGCAAGTGGTGGCACTAAAGCCAGAACTCAGCTTGTATGATAGGGGCTGTTACAAGGGCAAGGGGAAGAGCTCTCAGGAGCTGCGGACCAAGGTGTGGTCACAGACCAAGGCCTCCATGCAGAGGCCATACAGGCATCACCTGTATAAACACAAATTAGGGGATTGTCTCCCACCTGGTTGAAACACAGTGCCAAAGGTTCCCAGGCAGAAACCCATGTAAACACTCTTCAGACCTCCGCCAAATGCCCTGTCACTGTTGGCTGGGTAGGCCAGGCCTGGCTAAAAATAGAAGGGTTCTCAGGTCCAGTTCCCTAATAGCCACAGGCAGCTCCCAACTCCCTGGTCTCTCTCTCTCTCTCTCTCTCTCTCTCTCTCTCTCTCTCTCTCTCTCTCTCTCTCTCTCTCTCTCTCTCTCTCTCTCCCCTTCTCAGGCAAGAACTAATCTTCCTGAAGAAATGGAAATTTTGAAAACCTCCATCTCAGACAAGATATGATTAGTTTGATGCCCAGTGGACATGACCCGTGAAATGGCCATCAATGGGAGATGGGGGCCTCAGAATAACACCTCAACCTATGAAAAGAGGTATCAACATCCATAACCCGCCAAAGGGAACAGAGGGGTCGAGGCTAAAACCGTGGCCAACATCTACACAGCCTGCAATTCAACCTTCAGCTCCGTGTCTTTTTTTTTTTTTTTTTTTTTTTTTTTTTTTTTTTTCCCAAAACTAAGCCAGCTCTGATCTGAAGTTTCAGGGTTGGCCGGCGACTCCTTAGATGGGGGAGATGAGGCAATACCCAGGCCAGCAGAAGGGAGAACTTTGCTGGAGTCCACGACCTGCACTTCCTTTGCACGGGCCAGGAGGGTCAAAACGCCTGCAAAGTGTGGCCTGGGTGCACTTAAGGGCCCAGCCCGGGGATTTCCTTTCAAAGGTGACTTAGAGGCACTTCAAGAGGGTAGCGCCCTCCCAGGCGGGTCCTAATGGTAAATTTGGCAGAGTCAGCGAAACACGGCGCCGGGCGGACCTGGCGGCCGGGCAGCGCCCTCTCCCGCGCCCGCGCCCTCTCCCGCGCCAGGCAGCGGCGAGCACGGGGCCATTTGCAGCACAGGCAACCTAGCGAGCAGCCGCGGCGCCCAGCCGGGAGGGAGGTGGCACCATGGAGCTGAAGAAGGACAGCAACGCCGTGGCCATCGACATGCTGCTCATCGTGCACTCCGAGAAGCGGCGCGCGGCCCAAGCCACGCACTTGGACTCTCAAACGGACTCGGGCGCGCTGCTGCAAAACCGAGGAGGTAATGCACCTGGCCCAGGATCCCGGGGCATCTCAGCCACCAAGTCCCGGGGTCTGCCCGCCGGGGGGCGCCCCGAACGAGGCCAGCCTAACCCTCTCCCCCACCGCTGCTTGAACCTGGGCGCCGGTGTCCCTTGGCAACGCGCAGCGCTGTGTTTGTCCCAGGTTGACTCCCCAAGCAGGCCTAAGGGTGCTCTGTCATATCGGAAGCCCTTTGCTCCCATTATTCCCTGAAGGATGCAAACCACGTTGGAAAACGCTCCACAGGAAGAAGCTAAGGCCTTAGGCTGATCACAGGTAGCAGAAGCCTAGTAATCACGCAGCACCATAGAGCACCAGGAACCCCAGAGGACCTTTGTATTGAGTCAGACTTTGAGATAACTCAGAGCCTCAGTTTCCCCCTTTCTTAAGTCACTTTTCCAGCCTCCAACAAAGATAAGGCATGGATGGGTAAAGGGAACATGGGCTGGGGGGGAGGGTGGAGTGGGGTTTGAAGTCTCCTGACCGCACTTGAGTTTCGCTTCAATTTTACTTGTTCTGGGAAAATGAAAACTGACTAGTGAATGCTTATAGGGTGAGTGCAGAAAGCAGGATCCGCCCCTATTCACCATCTACACAGCTTGAATAGAGTATACATGGTGACAAATGGAGGTTCAGGGAATCCCTGAGAAGCGTGGGGGCTCGTGGCACTGGTCTTGGAGGTAGTCTCTGAGGCCGTGTTAAGAGTCTCCAAAGCGAACCCTGCACCATTTCTTTAGGAGAAATGCATGACAAAAATGACCGTTGCCCCCCACTCTCTCTTCAGCTCCGGAGGTCCTTGGGACGCCTCCTGCTACAGCGTTTTGTCTTTCCTGCCCCCAAAGCTTCTGTGTACATGGGACACCCACTGTCCACCCGCCTGGTCTGTTAGGGCAGTGGTTCTATAGACAGCGTTGACCCACCAGTGCTACGGGCTGCTGCAGGGATGCGGCTCCTGGAGAGCTGGGAAAGGGGCAGGAAAGACCGGAAGCTGAGAGTGTTCATAGCAATCAGTGTAGTGGGCCTGCGGGGACAGGAGCTGCTTAGCTTAGTCAAGTCTCCTGTTCTTTGTGCTGCTCCTGGGAGAAAGGGGTAAGACCCGCTTTCGGGGAGTAAGAAAATGTCCTCTGCTTCTTGATGGAAATGAGATGGCTGCTGCTGCGTGTAACACAATACAAAACACCGCTCCCCGTGTGTAGGGAGTGAGGCCCAGTTCCAAGTCAGGGTACTCCATCCCCACTGCCCAGTAGAGTCCTCTTGCATCCTAGAGGGTGAAGAGAGAAGCCCCGAAGTGTTGGATATCAAAACTGCCCTCCCGGTACCAGAAGCCTACCCAAAATGCCCATGACTCCAGACCAGTACACATACTTTGGTCCTGACTGGGGGGTAAAGCACCCCTACGTGAAAGTCACCGGTACTGTTCAACATTTTCCCAGTGATGGCTTCTTGAAAATGCTGTGCAGTGGAGAGAACTGAGTCCCCTATTCCACACCAAAATGGAAAAGGGGGACGGTGTATAGTCTCCAAGGTCTGCCACCCACTGACAGCCTAGGTTGTTCTGACCATCGTATATCCACACTTTGGGACAAAGCCTAGGGGGACAAAAGCATTGAATCATACCACTTGTTCTTAGGCCTTGCACAAATGTTCAAGAACCCAAAAAAGTGAAAGGTTAGAGAGCCAGGCTGGAGACTGAGCTTCACGGAACACTGTCATCAAGTGCGTGCCACAGAGTGGGTCTTGTGATGACAGACACCTCTGCAGCCACCAAGCTCCATCAGACACTCTTCCCACACCAGAAATCTGTTTCCCTGCAGTGGCTCCCACTGCCCAGGTACACATCAGTTCTGTGCCGGGCACTCAGCCGCTCAGCAGTCACTTCCAGCCACTGCCACGGGGAGAGCTTCCCTCCCTTCTGCATTGCATCGTCACTAGAACCGAGCACAGGTGCGGTGGATAGGCCATACTCTAGCTGCAAGGGAGGCTGGGAAAGAAGGCAACTGTGCCTCCCATAGGGACAGGCGGTCTTTGTTCCATGCTCTCTCACCCTACTTCAAGACTGTCCACATACAGAATTGGGCAGGCAAAACAGATAGAAAACAATGCTTTTGTGCTTATGTGTTGGAGGTATGGGAATGGGTATTGCACATCTATATGGCAAAAATTCCTCCTGGAAAGCCCTGATAGCCAATCCCACCATCACTAAAACCTACCATTCTAACCTATTAAAAATATTTTTAATTGAAGAATTGCGTTCATTTCCTCAAATGTGTCACGTTCAGGGGCAGCCTATCTCAGACCCTGAGAGAACTGTCTTGTGTAAGTAGGACAGATGGGTCTGTAAGTAGTACAGTGATGCATGGCGCCTGCCCTAGGGCTCCCTCCACAACATGTCTCACACCAATCCTTATTACCTCACAGGGTTCCAAGGTGTCAGAAACGGAATCCGGAAATGGCAAGAACTGGAGAGAAACGGCTTTCAGGGTAAATCTCGTTTGCTTCCTAATTTCTATTCAGTCTCTATAATGCAATTCCCGGAAAAATAACCTGAAGGGCTGGGCTGTGTTCATTTGGGAAACCAGCCCTAACATCTAACCAGTGAGCAAACATGGCTGCTTGCAGCTCAGCCAGGCCTTTAGGCTACTGTGAGCCTGGAAAGCTCTCCCTGGCATCAGGAGTCCTGCTTTTCTGGAGGCTGCAGCTGGGGAACAACGTGGTGAACTTCGGCACCCATTTGTTTGCTGGCTGGGCTATCATAGAGGATTTGGCTGGGCTTGAGGTAGTGAGGGTTATGTGTGTTCCCACCAGAGGCAAGGTTTCTCATGTCACAAAGATCACCCAGCTTTAAAATGTTTTTGTGTTTATTTGCTTGTTTTTGTTTTTGTTTTTTTCTGAACAGACTAGAATAGTTGCCTTCCTTAAAACAGTATTACTTGAGGCCTGGGCAGAGCCAGGATGCTGTAGACCCCTACTGCCCTGAGCTCCAAAATATGATAAGAAGTTGGCTTCCAAGGCCTCTTCTCTCTGGGTCAAAGCAGCGCCCTATCCTGGTGGCACAGAACCTCTCTGGAACATGAAGGATGGGCCAATTACAGTGGGCCTTATTTTGTGTTCCTCTGACATTGATTACCCTGGGCTTTCAGGGGGTGGGGCATCAATGGTAATGTGCATGATGGGAACACAGAACTCTGATAGGAACCAGACCTCCACTCCCAGAACCCAGCCATCAAATACCCCACCCTCCACAAATGGGGAAACAAGAATACAACTGAATAAGAGCGAATAACTCTGCTTTGCCAGGCTTCAGACAATGGCAAAAAGGAAAATCAAAATACAAAACCTTAACTCATCTATATGCTCATTCCTCCAACAGCTATCTTTAACATTTACCTTGTGCCAGGCACAAGTTTAAGTGTTGGAAATTAAACAGTTAACAAGTGAGTCAGAATCCTGTCCTTGTGGGACTGGGTTCATATGATTATAATTCCCCTGTGTCCCTTACCTTGTTCATGGGAAGGAGTCATCTCTGAGATCCTTACACACCCACTAAAGAAACATCCTTCTGTGTCCTGGCTAATGGATCTATGCAAAGGCTTCCTTAACTGAAGCTAAGCTATAGGGAAAGACTCCACTTGGAGTGGTGAAGGTTGACATCATACCAGCAAAGTTATGTCGTGGGACAATGAAAAGCCTAAGAACGAGACTCCAGAAACTCTCAGCCATAGGAATGGCCACTCAGAGCATGCACACATGCATGCTAGGTCCATGTGTGAGTTCATGAGAGAGCAAAGTGAGCCACCAGTGGATGCAAAGAGAATATCCTTGTGTGTTGTGGCTCTCTCTTGCTTTGCATGAGTCATCTGACAACCATTTTAGGGCCTTTCAGGAAAGACTGAAGTCATTCTACTTTGAGCATCTTCATGGCTGGATGGGAGGTTAGTGAAAAGACATAACAAAATAGAAACCAATGCAGTAGTTCTCAAGACAGTTATAAAAAGACTCTGGGGGTCTTTGTATCAGTCCACCAAGGGTGATTTAAATAGTTCTTGCAAAAAAATCTCAGGATTGATGATTTGGTATAAATATGGGGCTGTCAAGAGCATCTATGGAAGTCCTAAATCCAGGAAACATGATGATTCCACCATCCTACCAATATGTATAGTTTTAATACATGGAAATAGAAGTTGTTCTTTATGTGGTTCTTGATGCCAAGATTCAGGACACTAGCATTGACCTTGTCTCATATGTGCCTTGTTGGTACCCCCAACCACCCCTTTCTGCTAACCAACAGTCTTTCCAGCCCTGGCAATTGGAGGAATTCCATCTCAGAATGAAGTGACCCAGTGGCATGTGCTGACAGAGAGTGAACCAATGTGCCTGAACATGGTGTTGATCCAAAAGGGCACATTGGTCCTCTTGTTGGTGAGAGGAAGCGTGGGGAGCCTGGAACACTCCAAACTTTTGGGAGCAGCAGGTGTTTGGGCTGAGCCACCCCTCTCCATAGCTTGCCCAGCAACTGGCTTCCCATGCTGTGATTGGCTGCTCTCCTTGGTCCTGGCTGAAGTCTGCCTAGCAGCACAGTGTCTGGTGCCCTACAGCTAGAGAGAAACCACTTGTGCAGCCCTGACTATAAATACCGCACAGGAGCTGTGCCAGCCAATCACCCTCCTTGAGGATTCCCTTCCCAGCTCCTGTTCCCTCATGGAGGTACAGCCAGCCATGCCCACAGAAGACAGCCTCCCTGTCCTCGCCTAAGTGGCCTGGAGCTCCAACCCAGCAATGCCACATCACCCCCATCTCAGCACACAATGGCAGTGGGTCTGGCTTCAGCTAGTCAACCATGCTCTGGAAGCCTTGGTGACCTGGCTCAGCCTGACCCTGGGAGAAGGTTGGAGCATGCAGGTTCTCCGAGGCAAGCCCCTGCAGTGCTTCACTAACCCACCTTGAGCAGCTTCTGCTAGGAGCAGTCATGAGAAGCACTGAGTGGCCTATATGATTGTCTGTATTGCTGAGGACAAGAAACTTAGAGACATGCTGGTTCCCGGGCTGAATCACTGGGTCCCCTGAAGTGAGGCTCACTATAGGCTACATGGAGATGATGTAAGGGGAATAGCAGTAAGGAACTTCCTTCTGCCATAATCCTGGCCCTTCCCCAGACTCTTCCTACATCCAGGAAGAGAAGTTCAGGAGCTGCCTCAGTAAGAACGGTCCACAGCCACAAAGCAGCCATAATAAATTCATGCCTAGGAGAGGCGAAAGACATGGGTTCCCATGCTGCCCATGCAAGAGCTAGCATCTCTCTTCAGCAACCTGACCCTACTGAGCTACAAGGACATGGGGTACAGAGAAGGCAAACATTTTGAGTGTCCTGAAATGTTGGTGAAACTAATCCAAACTGAGTATCCTCCTATCTTCAAGGCTAGAGGCAGGTCGCTGCCTTTGTTCCTCAGAAGGAAGAAGGGAGGTGAGCTAGGAGTTGGGGAACTTAGAGTTCAAGTTCCATGTTGGAACATCCCAGCCCACTCCACAGAAAGGTGTGGTGATCAGTCAGGCATCTGTGTGTGTGGTTTCATAGACCTCTTGGAGTGAATCCCAGCCTGGGAAAGGTTCCTGAATCAGGGGTGTGCACTCGTGGACTCCCAGGAGTATAGCTGTGTTAGCCCACAGGTGTGCACACCGTGGCAGTATGCACCAACATACAGCTATCTTGGGACACCCAGCTCCCTCTGTCCCCCAGTGAGGGAACATTATACCATGGTCACGGCGGTCGTTGACACCTTCTTTGCCTTTCCTAAATAGGAAACTTGCCCGAGAAGCAGTGCCTTCAGCAGCCTCAGGTCATCACTTCCTATGACAACCAAGGTAAGAGACTGATCATTAACTGCCATATCTCCTGTGAGTGTGTGCCTGGCTCTGCTGACCCTGTCAGAGAACACGGGATACAGAGATCAGGGCTTAGGGAGCAGATCCTCTCTGATCCATGGAGGTTGGAGCATCCTTTTGCCTCCCAGTATCTCAGAGGAAGAACTGAGAAGCTGTGTAGTCAAAGCCTACCCCCCCCCCATTTAAGAAGTGAAGCCCCTGGGTCGGGAACCCCATCACCATCAATACCATTGTCGCTGCTGCAGCTAACATTCACTAGTGCTAAGCATGTGTCTGGGACTCTGCCAACCCATAGACACATGGAATTATCAAAGTAACCCGAACTGGGTGACAGTCCCACTGCTTTACTGATGAGGGGACCAAGGCTTAGGATGGTTATCCAGCAACAGTCAAGGCCAGCTCACTGGTACCCTACCCTCCAACCCCAGCAAGCTGTTAACCTTCACACAGCTGGGCTTCCTCAGCTCCCTGGAAACTGATCTCCCCGCTGGCTCCCAGTATCCCAAGTCCTCCCATGTCCTCAGTCACAAAGGGTCCTTGACCTCTGCTGAAGCTGAGCCTGCTGAAACATGTCACTTGGTGCTGAGCCAGCCGCAGCAAGGAGAAGCAACCTGGTCCTTCCTTGAGCCCTCTCCTGAAGCACACATACTGATACAGGCCATGATGCGTCTCTGAAACTGGCTTGGCCGCACAAGGCTCCTGGCAGAGACACCTTGCTAGAAAGGCCATGAATAGGTGGCCATTATCTCATGTGGGGAACAAAACAAAGGCCCCCACCTGCCAAGATAAGTCCTAGAGAGAGGGAAAAGACTTGAAGGAGAAATTAAAGTGGGAGGGATGCTGGGGGGTGGGCTGTAGATCAGTCACCTGTAGCTCATTGGCTAAGAACAGCAAGATCTTTGCCTCAAGCTTCTGGGAGTTGGAAGTCCAGAGTCAGACTGCCTGGGTAAAAGGCAGGTGTCAGCAGGCTGGGGCCTTTAAAGCTCCGGAGGGAATCCATCCCTTGCCTCCTGCTCCTACAGTCTGCCAGCATTCCTTCCTTGCCTTTATGACTCTCATTCCTGTCTCTGCTTCCATTAACACATCGCCTTCTCTCCTTATAAGCAGGCAGCTCTCCCTCTTATAAAGTTTTATGTGGTCACATTTAAGGCTCAACCAGATAGCCCAGAATAATCACTCTGAGATCTATAGTTAAGGCGCATCTGCAAAAATCCCCCTGGCAGTCAGAGAGCCTGCGTGGATATCCTGAAAATTCATGATAAGGGACAATTGTAAACAGAATAGACAGAGCTGGGATGTAGCTTACTGGTTCGACTAGCATGTATGCATGAGGATTTTTGGTCTGATCTCCAGCACACCCCCTCCCCCCCACACAAGGAGAAAAGAGCGGGTGAACAATAATTGAGACTTATCATCTGACCGCCAAAAGAGGCGATGAGACAAAGGCAAAGGCATCTGGGGAGAGTTTTTAGCTGGGAGCCATGGCATGGAGGCACCAACAGGCAGGCATGTGTCTGGTGGGTGTGGAGAGTGGGTGGCTGTGGCCAAGGGAAAGAAGAAAAACCCCGTTAAGAGCAAGACCCCGTCAACCCCACAACAGCTTTACTGACAGATACAGCGCAGCATGGACCAGAGGTGGGACATGAGGTGTGTGCCAGACGTGAAGGTCGCCATCATTCAGGACTGCTCATTTCTTCCCCTCAGCCACATTCCATGGAAGGTTGCCACCTCTCAAAACTGAGGTCCACTGTATGGATAGAAAAATGGAGAAACTAAGGCACAGAGTCATCCAAACTGTTTGCCTGAAGTTATGCAACTAGATAAAAACAAGTCAGATACAGGTAGTTGAACATGTCTGTGTACCTCTCAAAGCCACATAACTTCTGTACAGCACTGCTCCCCAGACAGGACAGGGACCTCTCTAGTAGATTGAATACAACCTCCGTGCCCCACCCCAGGAAGAAATGCAAGGCTCCGGTTGAGAGCAGTTCAGCTTCCCCCCCCAACCCCAGCAACTTGTGCAGCTGCAGATTGTATACAGCAGATGATTTAAAAAAAAAAAAAGACCTTGGAAACATGGATCTTAGTACAAAGGGACTCTAGAAGATGGCTCTACCATGGACATGTGAGTGAGTTGGATGACAGGAAAGAGATTGCCAGGAGACATTGTGACTTCAGGCCCTCAGGGTTATGGCTGAGGAGTCGGTTTTGAAATCATACCCACCACGCTTGTTCCCAGCTTGCATAGCTGACTGCCATCTACTACATCCTGGGTGCATACAGCATGTGTCTCTTAAGATGCTGCTGTACATGATTTGTTTGATGGTGCCTTTAATAGGACGGATGCTTTAGCTACGATTTTCTGACTGTGTTACAGACGAGTATATCCAAGTATGTATGTCCAGGCTGTATGCATATAAGCATGTATAGAAAGACACAATGGCTCTGCAATGGTGTCTAACGTAAGTCCCAGGACTCCTCCACACACCTGTCTACCCCTGTGTGTATGTGTGTATACTCACACCCATGCACTCATGCTTGCCTAGCAGCATTTATTTGTTCATTGATCAGTGCTCAAGGCAACCTCTTGCAATCAGTCAGAGTTGATGAACAACACAAAACCCACTTAGCATGCCCACATTCCGTATTCTGAGTAAATTAAGTCTTTAGACAAATACCAATTGAAACCTGGAGCCATTAGGAGAGGTGTCATGTGGGAGATGTCACCTGACTGGGTAAATGGCAGGGCCAGGACAGTGCCCACATAGAATCTGTACCCTGTATGCTTTTGAGAGAGAAAGGAAAGAGAGCCAGCAACGTTTAAAAAAGGGCCAGCCTGGGAGCCACTTCATAGGGCTAGCAAAAAAAAAAAAAAAAAAAAAAAAAAAAAACCCTAAAGTGCTTTTACTAAATTCCCAAGGCTGCAGCTTTAGGAGGTTATTTGGATGGCAAATGAATTGCTGAGAAGGATGCATTGAGGGAGGCCAGCCAAGCCACCCAAAGTCCCAGGAAGGATCTTGTCAGTTGTATGGTGGAGAAGGTTGGTTGTTTAGTGGTCAGGGTCAGTGTGACTGGCATCTGTTTGTGATTTAGCTGACTTGAAGTCTGCCCTAGACCATGCTTCTCTATGATGAGCGCTGGGACATGTTAATGCTCGTTACTAAAATCTGAGTTTTATTTGATCTAAAAGTGAGGTGGGTGTACTCTCTCCCTCTCTGTCTATCTTGACACAGGGTGAGGACCCCAGGTCATTTCTGAGGTGTCCAGGGATGTCTCTCAGATGCTCTCCTCACTCTTGGGGAGCGGGCACATAACTCCAGAACAGGGATGAGAGCTTGACTGCATTCAGCAGCACAGCCTAGGGACAGCCAGGTCCTGGACAGGAGATAGAAAAAGATTTGCAGGAGGAAGAGGGGGTCCAAACAAAAGGAGCTGCTGGACTACACCCCCCCAATAAACATGAGGTCTCAGGAGGGCCACAACAGGGGTTTGTTTCATAGCCCAATCATTCTTAACAAAGAAACATGGCTGGACGGGGAGTGGCTGGATGTACCTAAGTTAGGAGAAATGTGAGAAGAGATTCATTGTTGAGTCCCGGGCCAAAGAGCTGTTCCCCTTCACAGCTCCTTTAAGGTTATAGAGGTTGTTTCAGCCCTAAACTCTGAAATACCCAGCATCTTCATCACAAGACCAGTGTTCACTGGCAGTGAATGTGCTAGATACAGCATTTTAAAGATGAGTGTAGGGCCGGAGAGATGGCTTAGAGGCACTTGCCCCACAGTCATGAGGACTAGAGTTCAGATCACAGATCACAAGCCAGGCATCCTCTCAAATGCCTGTAACCCAGCTCTGAGATTGGCAGAGACCAGGGGCTCCCTGGGACTTGCTGCTTTTCAGCCTATATGAAACACAAGCCCCAGGTTCAGGGAGAGACCCTGCCTCAAAGAAATGGGTGGGGAGAGATGGAGGACACCTGATGTCCTCTCTCAGTCTTTACACACACACATAAATGCACATGTACTTGCATACATACCCACACAGATACACACATTAACTAATTGATTAGTTAATTAATAATTAAATATTTTAAAATGAATGTTAAGCCTTTTGATCTGGATAGAACATTCTATTTTTGGCCTCTGTCATGCAAAGCAGGTTTTAATAGTACGTAGGATAATCAATATTGTTTTCCTACAAGAGAAAATAATGGCAATATATTTAACAAAGGACTAATAAAAGGAACTCTTACAAAATCATTGAGTGAAACATAATAAATCAGTAATATATATGTGTGTGTATATACACACATGTGTATATATATGTATATACATATATGTATATATAATCAGCACACAAAACACAAATTAAATAGCAAATAAAATACTTTTAGGGGGATGGTATGGGGGGGTTGGGGGACATGGGAGCATAGGAAGGAGGGAGGGAGGGAGAGGGAACTGGGATCAATATGTAAAATAAGAAAACTAATAAATATATATAAATATTTTTTAAACCCACTACACTGAAAACTAAAGAAATGTATAAAACAATAAGGCACCTTTTGTTAATAAAAATCTGAAGGGTTTATGAAAGCAAGTGCCAATGAGCTTAGCAGGCATGTTTGTGTTATCCACCACCACAGGGCTCAGCTGCTAGTGGCATTGGTGGCTTCCAAGCCTGCAGGTCTTCTGGAAGATCGCTGTCCATGCCATCCCCAGCTGATCTGGGCTCTTGGCTGGGCTGGAGTATGTGCTGGCTGTCAGCTGGTGGGCTGGCTGGAGACCAGCTGGTTTCAGATAGCCTCACCTGAGCAGCCCTGCTCTGCTCCCTGTGGCCTCTCACCCATAGTCTGGTACACACACAGCGCTGTAGCAGGAAAGCGGAGAGTGCAAGCAAGCATTGCAAAGCCTCTCCAGGGCTCAACTCAGACCTTGAATGGTAACATGGCTTCTAGCACATGCTAATTGGCCATACTAACTCTTGAAGTCTGTCCACATTCAACGGGTAAGACAAAACCCTTCTCATTGGGAAAAAGGCGAAGTGTGAGCAGTTTTGCCACCAACCACAGCCAGAATGACGGGGGAGGGAGCATCACCCCCTTTGGTGGGATCATAAACCAATGGGACCATCCGTGGGAAAGTTGGCCAGTGTCAAATGAAAGCCTTACAAAATCCCCCTTCTCTTCAATAAGTGTTGAAGAATTCACTCACAGGGACGGATTTGAAAGTGTTAACGATGTCTGAACCCTGATGTTCACATCATCGTTTATCATAGCAAAGCGCTTGGGAACTGCGGGGTACCTACCGCACACAGGGAGCCTTAGTGAATGAATACTCTGTGAACGTGTGACACGGTGTGTATTCCACTGCCAGGGGTGACCTTCTCCCCAGCCTCACGGAGGCCACACCAGCCTCAGACTGTGCTATTTAATACTATTCTATGGTGGTTGGTTTTTGTCTTATTAGTCCCTTCGATCACTGAGAGAGGAGCTCGGAAACCTCCGACTATAATAAGTCAAATGTGGGTTGTCATGGGACTGACTTTGGCTAGTACCTTTTCTTCCCCAAATTGAGATCTTCCTGGGTGTTCTGCTGAGCAGTTTTAAGTGGTGGACTTTGAGCCTGCTGTCTGTGTGCGCAATGCCACAGCCTTTGCAGGGCCTCCCTGTCCTCATGTGTCATGCGGTGGCCTTTGCAGAGTCTGTCTGCCTGCCTGCATGTGTCATGCAGCGGTCAGTTCAGAGTAAGGACGTTGGTCTTCCCAGTGTTCTATGGTATGGTGCATGGGGTGAGACCTGTGACGTAGGGCTCAGAGGTGACCGTGGGAGCTTATCTGTAACTTTAAGGAATTACACCCGGCAGTCTGCCGGGTCAAGACCACTTCCTATTCCTCTAGCCCAAAAGCTGGGGTCTTTTCAATCTGTGAGGTGACAGTTGCACTAGCAGGGGTAGAGAGTGCATTATCTGCGTAGTCAACAGAAAGCTCTAAAACGGTGTGTGTTCAGTTGTTTGAACATCTGCCGTGGCTGGTGTGCCCTCCCTGGCAACATTTGGCTGAAGATGTCACCTCCCCACCCCCGCCCCTTGCAGGTACTCAGCTGACTGTGGAAATCCACCCCCAAGATGCCATGCCCCAGCTGCTCAAGAAGTTCTCTTTGGCAAAACGTAAGTACGTGTACAGGGCTGCCCAGTAGAGGGCTGGCAGGGAGAGTGGGGGAGGAAGAGTCTGGCCTGGACGTCCATCTTCTGTGTCTCTGTGACAGGGCCTAGCTGATGCAGCATGCAACTAATGGTGCATTCCCTCCCCAGACTGTTGCTACCACTGCTTTAATATGCCATCTGTGGGCTGCCCAAACTGTGGCAGGCATGGTGCTAAGTACTTCCCATGCCTCAGCCTGTGACCTTTATGCATATGTTAGTATCCATCCCAAGTTTTTCAAGCTAGCAAAGTGAGGCTTGGAAAGGAGATGTGACTATCCAAGAAAGTTACCTAACCAAGAGATTAAAAACCCAGGCCCAAGTCTAAAGCCTCTGGCTTTAGCTATCGTGTGTGGCAGTTGTCAGAATATGTGGGCAGGCAGGAACACAATGACCCTCCATCCCTGCTCTATCTTTACCCTGACTCTTGGGATGATGGGCGGGGTGGGGCTCATGAGGAAAGCAGGCAAAGGAGGGGAGGCTGCAAGAGCCTCAAGTCCCTCCCATGTCCACTTAATGAGCCAAAGCTCCCCCCCCCAAGCTGTCCTTGCAGTCCTCAGAAGTCAGGCACCCAGGAAGGCAGTTAAACGGCTCCAGGGCCCATGTATGGTTTCACTTAACCTTCCTTTGGGTTTTTTTTTGTTTTGTTTTTGTTTTTTATCTGTTTGTTTTTTCATGTAGAAAGGGAAGAAAATAAGTAAATCTCCCTTGCAGGATTATTCTCAGTTCCCAGTAAGAGCTAGCTACTCTGAACCCTGTGGTGCCATCTGAAGATGGGGGTGGGGGGAGGTTTCCAAGAAAGAAAAAAAAGAACCTATTTCTGGGAATGGCAAGCACCTTCTCAACTTTCAGTTCTTATATTTACAGCCTTAATTGGCTTCTAAGGGCAGAAGCCACCTGCCTTGGCGAACCCACCCCCAACCTCACATGGTTTCATTAGAGACCACATCCTTCTGACCTGGTTTGGAACCAGTGGCAAAAGCTCCTTTGCTGCTTTCCCAGGCACTTTCCAGTTGGCTGACATTCCATCTCAACCTCCCAGAATTCACAGCATCAAGCCACTTCCTCTGAGGGGTACATGACCTTCTGGGCCCTGAGGTCCATACCCACGATCTTCTGTGCCTCTGTTATCATTCTTGCCCATAGTCAGTTCTTGTCTTGGGTGATCTGGAAGGAGCCAGTCCATAATCTCAGTGTCTGTAGCTAGCTATCTTCCAAGATGGCAGATGTGGAGTAGGGGTAGACTACTGGACCACAGCTGCATGTGGGCCTGACGGAGGGTATAAAGCATTGAGATCAAAGACCATAGATTTCAGTCGCTGTTTCCGGTCTCTCCTCTGCCCCCGTGGACCTCATGGAAGGTCTGGAAACAGAGCAGTGGTGGGTGGGGATGGGAATGTGAGGGAAAGCCAGGGCTGCTGCCTAGGGAACCAAATTCCTTCTGACCTATCTCTGACCTTTGGGATGTTACAGGTTTACAAGGTGATAAAAATGGAAACATGAGACCCCGGCAGCCTGGAGGGAAAGATGCCCATGGTGAGTCCCAGGCCTTCTCTGGGGCCTCTTGAGAAAGCAGTGAGTTGGTCACTTGGTCCAGTCTGCAGCCAATTGGTACTGGCTTACTGGATCATCAAGTGTCTGAAACAGTCTGCGAATTTGGGAGAAAGAGAGTCATGATTGACTAGTAATGTCTGCCATGGACACAGGTGTAGAAGGGAAAGCTGTAATGTCAGATATCATCCCAGTGCTCAAAACTAACCCTTCTGATTACAGAGCAGCTCACTGTAGGAGGCACTAAAATCAGAGTTCAGGTGATGATAACTTGGAGTTGGGAATGTTGCTCAGCTGGTAGAATGCCTACCTAGCACAATGAAGCTTGGGGGTTCAGTCCTCAGAACCAGATCCATTGGGTATGCTGGCACATACTCCTGGATTGCTAGCACTTGGAGGTAGGGGAAGGAAAATGAAAAGTTCAAGGTCATCTCTACCACATAGAGAGAACAAACCTGAACCAGAGACCCTGTCTGAAAGAAGAGGAAGAGAAAGAGAAATGTTAACCTTAGATGGAGGTCTTGGAATACAGCTCAGTGGTAGAAAGCTTACCTGTCACCATGTGCAAGGTTCTGAGTTCAATCCCCACTGTCACCGAAAAAAATTGCAAACAAATGAATAAAATATGGTGTCAAATGTCCATAAGTTGGGGAGCACATGAACAGCAGTTTAAGGCAGAGAAAGGAACACTGAAGGGGGTGATGTGAAATGGTAGGTGGCCTGGATTGGAACCCTGTTTTTCCTCTGGGCCTCAGTTTCCCCCTTGGTATGCCAGATGCTGACAATGGCTCCATGCATGTCTGCCTATTTTTCTTCTAAAACCAGAATGAGTTAATTAATGCTACTGGTGTTTTAAATCTCTTCATACAAAATCCTATTTTCCTATTGGAAACTTACATAATCTGCTCAGAAGGTAGATTTAATGAGGCATGAATCAGCGTGGCTATTTTGAATATAAAATATCAAATATTGAAAAATGGAACCAGGGAAGGAGGAAATAATAAAATAGAATTTTAAACCTCATTTTAGAAAGAAATGCCATCCTAAACAGGGGCAAGGAAGAGCTACACTGAGTGGCAGCCAGCACGGTGTGAAAGTCCACTTGATACCCACTTGTCACTCCAGGGCTGTTGTCGGACAGTGATGCAAGCCTCTCTGAAGAGAACTCTGAGTCTTGGGGCACCCAGCAGGAGATGGCCAGTTATCTCCTTCTGGTGGGGTGGCTAAAGTGTGGCTGCCTTTGGACCACATTAGCTGGTTCACAGTTATCTGCAATAAGATGTTCTAGATCCAACTCCAAGGGTAAACATGAGCCTGGATGATATCAGCTCCTGAGCCCCAGATCTACCTCCCAGCACTGCCTGGGGCTCTCCTGTGTCCCGTGGGCAAGCCTAGATAGGTGCTGGCCATAAACCAACATCAGTGTCCAGTTTCTCTCTTCCTTTCTACCCTGGTGGCCTGATTCAAATTCTGATCTTCTACAGGGAGCCTCCTATGGGTCCCAGGTGATCAGCCTTGCCAGGCTTTCTTATACCCAGCATTCCTTGAGGTACCTTACACCCAGCACATGGCCATGGGACCCTCCCTGACTGAGAATACCAGGATCCAGCAACATTGCTTGAATACTACTTACAGAAAGTTTAAAAAAAAAAACTAAATACCAGAGAGAGAGAGAGAGAGAGAGAGAGAGAGAGAGAGAGAGAGAGATTCCATCAGCATTTGTCTGGGAACAGTTGTGTTAACCAAGTGCTTAATCTTCAGGGTCTTCAAAATAGTCTCAAGTTCCTTGTGGATGACAGTAGGGGTCATCACAGTTCCCAAACCACTTTGTCCAAAGGAACTCTTCTAGGAGGTACAGCTCTTGGAATCATGGAATAAGAAAGGTTAAACAGTCACAGATCTTCCAAGTGATCACAAGGCTTGGGCTCACAGCCTTTCTCAGTGGGTTCCCTGCTGACCTGGTTTCCCTGTGTTTCCAGCTTACCCCTGGGACAGATCCAGCTTGAAATCCATGCCCCTGGACCTGTGGCTCTTTGAGAAACTTGATGCCTCTGCCTCACAGGTAGGAGAACTGGCCCCCTAGCTAAGTACCCTAAAGGTTACCTAGTCAGGATAACAAACCTACCTCCAGGCCCCTCTTGAACACATCCTGAGTAAGTCAGATGGATGGTCTATGACTGTCCCTTCACAGCGTACATTTCTTACTTTCCTATGACTGTGATCAGCTGACAAAGGCAAGTTAAAAGAGGAAGGATTTGCTTAGGCTCACAATTTAAGGAGGTGGCAGGGAGGGCATTGGGAGTGTGAGCATCACAGGGATAAACACATTGCAACCCCAGGCAGGAAGAGAACAGACTGGATATTGATCTGGCTATAAAACCTCAAGGCCTGCCATCCGGTGACCTACTTCCTGCAGCAAAGCTCTGCCTCAAAGTTGAGACCTTCTAAAAGAATAATGCCATCTGGGGACCGAGTGTTTAGATATGTAACCCTATGAGGGATATTTCGCGTTAGACCACAGCAGTATGAGTGAGTGTTGCATTAAATACGTAGGTGGTGGTATCTTAGCTGCTTTTCCATTGCTGTGATAAACACGTTGACCAAATTCACCTTGGGCTGAAAAGGGTTTATTTCATCTTAAAACCTGTAGTCCATCATCCTGGGACACCGGGACAGGAACTCAAAGCAGGAAGCCTAGAAGGAGGAGCTGATGCAGAGGCCATGGAGAGCACTGCGTACCGGCTTGCTCAGCTTGCTTTCTTGTAGCACCCAGGAGCACCAGCCCAGAGGTGGCACTACTACCCTCAGAAAGCTGGGCCCTCACAAATCAATCGTCAGTTAAGAAAGTGCACCACCAGCCTGTCTACAGGCGATCTGGTGGGGCTATTTTCTCAATCCAGGTTTCCCCTTCCCAAATAACTCTAGCTTGTGTCAAGTTGACATAAAACTAGCCAGCACAGATGTGTTTTAGTAAATATTAACCATAGCTACTCAGATGCCCACCTGGCTGGCCCCAGATGGAAAGAGAGAAGCTGAGGTGGCTCTAGGGCCTGAAATTCAACTGGCCAGCACATGTGCCCTGTCCAGCTCCCCCCAGACAGCCTCTGACCTCCCCGGGTCCTGCTCCAGCTTCCTGCCTGGAGGAAGAGTGGCTGGCCAGACTCCCATACTCCCCAGTCCCCAAAGCAGTCTGCTCTTTGTGCTCACAGGTGACAGTCAAGAGTGGCCTGGATGAGCTGGTGAGTGACTTGCTCCAGGAAGCCCACAGCGATCTGGAAAAGGTCCGAGCCATCTGGATCTGGATCTGCCATCACATAGGTACACCACCAGGGGGCAGCACTGGGAGCCCTGGATGTCTCTTCCCTCAGATTCCTGCTTCTGTGTGAGGAGAGTTAGATCAGGGAGAAGTGTTCCCTAGTGCCAGAAGTAACCAAAGACTAACCAAAGAAGGTAAAACCACCCTCTAGACCTGGGCCTTCACCCGAAAGCTGCCTTCCCTGGGCCCTGGATTCCTAGTGCGCCTGCTCTGCAGAGATGAGACCCTGGGACAGGCCTCCTCCAAGAAGGGTGGCCCCAGACTGAGGAGAGAACAGCTGTTTGAAGAGCAGTAACAACACCAGAAGGTCCTAAAACAGTGCCAGGACGGGCGGGTGCTCGCTTCCTGATGTCACATCCATGTCCTCAGCCACTAGTTTCCACCTTCTCCCGCGGTTCCCAGAGCCATCCCAGGGACCTCGGCCTCGGCAGCTGCCTACTGCTCTCCATAGACAGACTTGGGAACCTCGCCAGGTCCTGCCAAGCCATAGAAGGTGCTGAGTCCTGCAAAGGGGAGATGGTGACCATCAAGTAGTGGGATGGACCCTTAGTCCTTTGACACAGAGAGCAGTGTTCCACCCTGACATGGAGAACAGTGCTCCACCCTGACATGGAGAACAGTGCTCCACCCTGACATGGAGAGCAGTGCTCCACCCTGACATGGAGAGCAGTGCTCCACCCTGACATGGAGAGCAGTGCTCCACCCTGACATGGAGAACAGTGCTCCACCCTGACATGGAGAGCAGTGTTCCACTCTGACATGGAGAGCAGTGCTCCACCCTGACATGGAGAACAGTGCTCCACCCTGACATGGAGAAAGGTGTTCCACCCGGATTCCTTGTGGCTCTTTTGTCTTCCAGCCAGAGCTTAGAAAATGTGTTCACCTACCCAAGGTCTGAACCTGAGGGAGACAAGGTCTCATTCTGTAGCCCTGACTAGCCTGAAACTCTCTATGTACATAGGCTGGCCTTGAACTCAGAGATCTGCCCACCTCTGCCCTGTGAGTGTGGAGATTAAAGGTCTTCACCATGAGGCCCAGGTAGCCCCCCTGCTTTGGCCCCAATCCCCCCTTTGCCACCTACACAAAGGGTGGCGTATCCCGAATCTGGCTAGGTTGGGGTTCTGTTTGCATTCATACCACTTTTTCCTCCTGAGTGCAGCTGAGGACGGAGGCCATGCTGTGGGCTCTGTGGCTTTCCCTTCCTCCCTGAGCCAGCCTCAGCCACCTGGGAGCCCTGTGCGCTCACAGCCCATTCCTCTGTCCCCCAGAGTACGATGTTGAGGCTGCCCAGGAGAAGGACCGCCAAGCCTTCAAACCCACCGACATCCTGAGGACTCAGAAGACCAACTGCGATGGCTATGCTGGCCTCTTTGAGAGGATGTGCAGGTATGAAAGGCAGCCTAGGACAGGCTGAAGTCCCGGGGGCTGTCACCCAACGATGTCCTTCTCTTTCTTCTGACGCCCTCTGTGCCTCTGCCCCTATGCCAGGCCTGGGGCTTGAGTTTGCAAACTCTGCCTGGGAATCCAAGTGAGTCCTGAAAAGGTCAATCTCTCCCTTTTTAACACCAGCGTAATTGACTTTGGACCATCTGCCGGGCTTCGCCATGCATTAACATAATGGCAGATGAATGCACAAAGATAATTTGGTTATAAAAGGCCCCTTTTCTGCCTTCTCCCTTCACTGTACAGCTGAAGGTTAAAAGCAGGGCAGGCCTGAAGGCAAGAGGACAGCGGCTGCTAATGCCAAAGGGACAATGAAAGGCTGTCCTTTGGGGAAGGGGAGGGATCTCTACATGAAGATAGAGTAGTCTGCCTGGAAAGGTCCATTGGTGGGAAAGCTTGGTAACCAGGTAGTAAGTAGTCCTGTGTCTTTGGGCCCCTTCTCAGAGCTATGGGCTTAGCTGCAGGCCTAAACAAGATCACGTTAATTTCCAGTAACTTCTAGACAGTGTCAAGGAGCCATACTGATCCCCGTGTCTCCCTATGCTCTCTTTTCTGGAGTCTCCTGGGTTCCCTGTGGGGGTCCCTGGAAAATGAGGGAATGGCTGTGTCTGCTAATGTGTGTGTTATATTAGGCTTTCATTTCAGAGCCTTTTACTTCTTTTGATGCTGAGGAATCAAAGCCAGGGCCTTTCTCATGGAAAGTAGATAATCTACCACCAACCTATGGTGTTTGTGACAGTCTAGCTATGTAGTTCAGGCTGGCTTTGAACTCACCCTGGGGTGAACTAAGTGATGGGATTATAGGTATACAGTTGCTATAGGTATACAGCAACTGGTCTGACAATAACTTATAACTTTAAAAAAGCTCTACTATATTTATTTATGTCTTTATCTCAGGGGGAGGGGCATATATATGCCAAAGCATTCTTGTGAAGGTCAGAGGATTTCTCTCCTTGTAGCATGGGGGTAGTGAATTCAGGTCATTGAGCTTGGTGGCAAGTGATTTTACCCACTGAGCCATCTTGTCAGCCCCTTAATAACTTTGTTCAAATTTTTAAAAAAGATGGCTCACTATACATAATCTGCAAAATTGCACAAAACAAGGAAAAGAAGACTAAGTGACCCTGTACCCCTCACGTGGCCATCACCAATGCCTTTGTCCCTTCCCAGGCTCGCTCTTAGCACAGTTATTCTCTGTGCTCCCTTCCTCCCTTTTTGCCTCTGTGAACATCCAGCTCCAAATCATGCACATAGTAGGTATTTACAGAGTGATGAGAAGTGGGAGGACATGCCTAGCAAACTATGTGCCTTCTTTTAAATAACACAACACCACTAGTACATTTTCAGTGCCTGCCTGGCGTGTGTCAGAACATGGTTGTTTTCGTAGGAATTTGTAGATTTGAAAACACTCGGGTTTCACTTTTATCGTATTCATTCTTTCACAGTTTCATACATATATGATGTGCTTTGGTCGGATCTCCCATGGTCCCCTCTTATCCTCCTCCCTCTCCCTCAAGTTGAACCCCTTCCTCCCAAAAGGCTGCCTTCCTACTTCCACATCTTTGGGGACCACTGTATTTAGTTAGGGTTGTCTGCATGAGTGGGAGCTACTTAGATAAACAAGGGCGATTTACCACTGAAAAATGGTACTCTCCCTCCCCCAGCAACCATTAACTACCTATAGCTTCGCTTTCTGCCGCATGAGCCCCTCTGGCATCCCTGATTGAATGTCATGGGCCTGTCCCAGCAGCACTGGAGTCCTACAGGTAGCCTAGCTACTGAGAGTCCTGACAAGCACCCTTCTGGCTCACTGTAGAAATGCCACTGGGACAGCCAGAAAGACCTGGGCTCCCATCCCTAACTGACCACTTCCGGGTTTTCCAGGCCTCAGTTTGCTTATCTGTGCCACAACAGGACTGTTAGGGAAAGGGAACGCGCTATTTGGAGACGCTGCTCAGCTGAATTTGGAATTGCTGGGGTTTGGTTTGTTTTGTTTTGTTTTTTTACTTGCCCCATCTTTTATAAGTATAGGAACATTTTTGTGGAACTTTCCTCCAAACTCTGCCAGCCCACCCACATAGGTTCAGAAAACTGACGCTTGCCTTGATTGAAACTGTCAGCTCTCTGACCTGGTCCAGATGCTTAACAATGGCCACATCCTGCCCTGCAGCTGATCATTAAAATACACCCCAACATTTTGCATCAGTTATAGACTCAACCAAGCAGTTGCCATGCACAAAATCCCTGGCACTTCAGGGATGCTTAACAATAGCTCCCAGTTCTGTGAATTCCCTTAACTGATGCTTTAAAGATCAGGAACCCATTCATGCATGACTCCCCTAACCCCTTCGCCCCTGAAATACCTGCCAAACATTTGGCAAATTCATTAGCTGATTCCTTAATAACTGTAGACATGCAATCCACAGTTGCTGACTTAGTCTGCTGGGCTGTCAGGGTGGCCTCTTAGAGAGAGCTGTACTCAGGGGCCAGCACTGTTCCTGCCCAATCATTTGCCTCTCACAAGGCCTTGTTAAAGACTGATTTAATAAAGTGCTTTGGTAAGGACCTAGATATTTTCAGGCATAAGTCGTTCCCCCTTCGTCTTTCCTGAGTTTCCAATGTGATGTGTTTTGTTAGTCCTGTTCCTTGCCTGTGTGACTTGTTGGTCCTGTTTCTTTCTGACTTTTCTATCATTGAGTATTAAGTCTCTCTTTAGCCTCCATTGCCCACAGCCTTAATTGATTTCTGCCTAATCTCCTTGCAGGGGCCAAGGTTAATTCCCCAGGCTCCTGCCACAGAGTCAGCCTGCAGTAAATTCTCTCCCTCTGTAATCACAGCCCTAGCATCACAGCTAGCAGATTTTCCAGAGATTTGAGATAACCAGGAGTTTATTACCAGTCTGGGGCTTTGACACTGAGCAGGCTGGTTGTCACCAATCATATGTCAGCAGCATTTCCATCCACCCATCTTCTAGTGTCACAGAGAGCAAGGACAGAAACATGCCTGTTCAGACGGCTGCTGCTGGTCAATATGACCATCGTCTGAGCCTCTTGGGAAATGTGGATCTCCGGGAGCTGAGTAGTCTTTTTTCCTCTTTTTCCATCAGTGTCAGAGAGTGATTCCAGACTTGTGTGCATGCTAACTAGCTCTGAGAACTCTATCACTGAAGTGCATCTCCAATCCTCCATTCAGTTTTTATTTGGAGACAGCATCTGAGTTACCCAGGCTGACCTTCAACTCACTCTGTAACTCAGGCAGTTTTCCTCCCTCAATCTCCTGAGTAGCTAGGACTACAGGCCTACACCCCCAGGCATGGTTTGAACAGTTTAATTATTGCCAGTTCTAGCTCTGTCACATAAGACCTCTGAAAGAGACATTGAAAACCCCCCTTCCTTATAGATACAATGGCGGAGGATGAGAACCTGAATTCTATTACTATAGCAAATCAGCAAATCATCTTTTAATTTTGCTGTGTACCACCAAAAGCCTTACAAATTAAAACAGAATCTTGGTCTGCAGAAGTCCTGGTGTAATTGAAAAGCTCTCAGACGCTGCCTCAAGATTGCTGCGCCCCAGGTTCACTTTAGCCATTATCTGGCTGTGTGTCCCCAAGCCGGGGAACATCTTTCTCTGAACCACTGTTAGGCAGGAAAGCTGAGGTCATATCTCATGAAGCCAGAGGTGGATAGATGTGTAGCAAGGATAGAGAGATGTGTAAGCTTGTACAAAATCAAGTACACACGTTGTGAGAGATGCCATTGCTTATGTTCTTCTGCAGTATAGAAATCACACTTTTTCAACAGGACAATGAAGAAAAAGCATGTGTCATTCGCCATGGTCAGAAACTGCAATGTGTAGAGTATCCCTGCCTGCCCAGACCTTCACCCACACTGCCAGTAGGGCCTGGCCATTCACGGGCTATAGCCGCATCACACAGTTCCTGTGGTAGGGCCTGGACCATGTCTATATCAAACGACCGTTGTGGTCTTGGCCCACCACCTCTTCAGTCAGTACCCAGGGTCACACCCCAGCAAGCTGGTATGCTCAAATCTTTGGTAAGTGACAAGGAAATGCAATCATGGAAGCTAAAGCAGCTCCAGAAGCCAGCCAAGGCCACCAGGTAGCGCTGCCTCCCATTTGCCTGCACCTCTGCCCAGTGCATATTCATCAGGCCCCAGTGGATGGCCAAGTGTGCTTCTGGAACCTCCCAGCAATGGTTGGCTCCCTGGGCCCTGATGCTGGCTGGGGCTGGGCTACAGCTTTCTCCTGGTATGCTGGGTGTCTCCGGAGACTTGCTCATGAGTCCTGCATGCAAGTTGGCTTTGCAACTTCAGACGCACATGCTCCCTGTGCTGATGCGCTGACACAGGTAGTTAGGACTGTCAAAAGGGAAAGGCTCTACACCCTGAGGCTGTTAAATAGACGGCTCTGAACCGTGTTTGGTGCTAGCTAATCAAGCTATTCAGCTGGTGGAAACATTCCTCACCCTTGATGACTCCTTCAATAGTTCTCCCAGCCTGGGAATTCCCAGAGCTTGGCTTTCAGTCTGGGGTCTCAGTGACTGTTCCCAGAGCCTCCTCCTTTACAAACATGAGCTCTTCCAAGGCAGCTGCTGAGCCTCAGCTTGGAACAATCTCTCACTAGGTTTGTGCTGCGCCCCCGTACCCACTCCTGTGCTTGGCACACCATTTATACGGCCAGTGGTCTCTCGATGACATGAAAGGGTCACGGATCATGGTCTGACCAGCAACCAGAGAGGCTGGATGCAAAACTACTAGTTTTACAATCATTGTTTTATACATGTGAGTTATGTTACTTCATAGAAAAGCCATGGATTGTTGACAGCACTTTACATTGTGACTTCTGTTCAATTCATCTTGCACATGGCTGCCAGATAATAAAATATCTCCATGCCATACTCCAGCAATGCATAAACTTACAGCTGAGTTCATTTTTCATCATAGTTCTGCCACAGGCATTTCCCCAAGGCCCTTCCTCCCTCTCTTCAGCCTGTCAGAGGAGAATTGCCCCCCAGAGATCTCTTAATGCCAACCATCCTTTTTGCCCATAATGAGCCTAGTAGGGTCACTACAGGTGACTGTTAGAGGTAGGAATGGAGTCCTGATTTCCTGGCTGCACCCTGTGGCCACCCGTGCCAGCTTGGAGCAATATGGGTACGTGTTATTGTTGTCCTTTCTTCCTCCTGTTGGGCAAGGCCTTTCCTTGCTTCTTCAAATCTTCCCTCCCCTTCTTCTCCTGATAGAAGCGTATCCCTAGCACACTCTTTAAAACAGGCTTCTCTCAGGACGAGGTCCAGACTGCCTTAGAGGGTGCCCAGTGTACTCCAGCACCTAGAGATGGTGTGGATACTAAATGCCCCTCCTTCCTTCCTCCCCTCCTCCCTCCCTCTCTCCCACCTTCCCTTCCTTCATCCTGGTGCTCTGAGCAGAGATCAAAAGTACCATGGAACAATCCAGAACCCAGCAATTCCTCTCACCACTTGCCCTTACTGTGAAATGAACCATTTCAAACACAGTGGGCTCTCAGGGTTTCCCTTTACCTTCCACAGCAGACTAGAACTTACATACACAACATTCTGAGAAAAATGAGAGATAATTCACTGAAGGATATAGTGTAAGTTGTATGTATACATTTTCCCAATTCTAAAAGTAACAGAATCATTATTTTAAAATGATTTCAAAATTTGTACAGTACTGGAGATTGAAGCTTGGGTCTCATGCATGCAAGGCAATCAATCACTCTGCCCTTGAACTACAGAACCCCTCCCCCAAAATAATTAAGATGCAGAGGACTTATAAAGAAACAAAAGCACCCATAATTGTATTACCAAGAGATCAAGGCTCTTTCCTGCCCTCTGCCCTCATTTTCCATGTATACACACATTTCACTCAGAGAGACTTCTGCGGTGGCTTCCTGCCCTGGGAACCTTCTGTTCTGGAACTCATTTTTGGACATCACCAGCAGAAAATCCTGCCATCAGGGTCTAGCTACTCTTGATGTTTGTCAACAGGTTGCCCCCAAGTGCTCCTGAAGCATTTTTCACAGGAAGGACCCAGCTGCTACAATCTCGTGAGATTACCTGGGAAGCCCTGGGGGCCTGAACTTTCTTTTTGACACTGGAGCAGGAGGACAGGAGCCACCAAATGTCATCCCCTTAGGAGTCTCAGTGTGTGTGGTCTCAGCATGGCTCTGCGGGTAGAGGAAGGCTGAAGCAGATGTGGGAACGTGCCACCTTTCTCTGCACGTGAAGCAATGTGAGGAGTGAGAATCTCTTCATTTTCATGAAACCACATTTACCCAGTGACTCAACAAATGATGTGTCAATATTCAATATTCAATGTGGCGTTCTCCTGAGTACTAGCTGAATGTTCATCTTCATGGGGAAGCCTCTCCCTGTCCTCACAGCAAATGCATAATCATCTTTCCACATTACTGGGAGGCCCTGTTGTTTAAAGGGATTGGGGGATTCAGACCTGATGTACCCAGAGGGTGCCCCACTGAACAGGACCTGCTACCTGGAGCCCGCATCAGAGAGATGCCCAGGGTCAGCACTGTGTGGAGGGTAGGGCAGTTGTTGAGGCAAAAGGGTTCTACTGAAGAGTCGCTTTGGACATCCAGGACTCTGTAGGCTTGTGCATTTATTATACTGGTTTGGTGGGAGGGGGGTGCAAGAAAAGTGTTGGGGCAGTGCAACTTTCCCTAATTCACAGAGGCAACATCAGATCGTTGGCAGCCCTAGGACCAGCAGCTTCAAGTAGTCAGACTGGCACTGTCCATTCTTCTGTAGCCATGTTCGGGGAGAAGCTGTTAAAGAGGAGGGGCACTGAGTGTTGGGGCCTTCAGGGACCTTGATGATTCTTCCTTGGAGTGTTGGCTACAGCCCAGACCTGATTTTATGTCTCCAAAAGTGACTAGCACCCATTTCCCCACAGTCCGAGTTCCCCCAAAGTGGTGCCTGCTTTGCTGTTAGCAATAGGGATACCCTGTCAAGAAGACCATAGAACCATGGCTAGCCGGTCAATATTTCCACTCCTCACAGAACAGATAGAGACTTCAAAATGGTGACTGTCTTAGTTAAGGTTACTATAGCTGTGATGAAACACCATGACCAAAGCAACTTGGGGAGGAAAGGATTTATTCAGCTTACTATTCCATCTCACAGTTATCATCAAAGGAAGTCAGAATAGGACCTCACATAGGGCAGGAACCTATAGGTAAGAGCTGATGCAGAGGCCATGGAGGGGTGCTGCTTACTGGCTTGCTCATTATGGCTTGCTCAGCCTGCTTTCTGATAGAACCCAGGACCACCAGCCCAGGGATGGCACCACCACATCAGTCTGGACCTTCCCCATCAATCACTAATTAAGAAAATGCCCAACAGGCTTGCCTACAGCCCAATCTTATAGAGGCATTTCCTCAACTGAGGCTTGCTCCTCTACTGACTCAAGTTAGTGTCAAGTTGACATAAAGCTAGCCAGTACAGTGGCCCAGGCAGTCACCAGTGAAAGACATAAATACATGGTACTTTCTGTTCCCTGCTCATAAAAGCCAAAACTGATGGTCAGGTATTCCGGCAGCCAGTCCATTCTCCTTGGTTAGTTCTAGATACACCAGTCTGCCTGCCCTTCCTGTCCCCATGCAGACAAGCTTGGGGGAGCACAGGTAGGCATCCATCTCAGCTACCCCCTACCCCACCACCAGCACTCTCCGAGGTGTGCTGGCTTTCCCAGCCTCTGTGTACGGCTCTTTCGTGTTGGTCTTCTTCCAAGAACATCTCAGCTTCCCCTGTGTTCTTGAGGCTGCCCTCGCTCTTGTCCTCATTTTCCCTCCTGAGGAGCTAGCTGTGCACCAGATCATGTCAAGCAGGCCCTGGGGAGACACTTCAGAAGTGAGCTGAAGTGGCTCAGGGGAGAAGCTAGCAGCCAGTCTGCTCAGGCAGGGCCTGCCAGCCAGCACTATGGCTTCCTGTCCCCACGCCCAGCACTCGAGCTCCTTCTCAGACCCATGTCCCACCCCCAGGATCGCTGGTGTGCAGTGTGTCACCGTGCCTGGCTACTCCAAGGGCTTTGGCTACCAGACTGGGCAAAGCTTCTCTGGAGAGTTCGACCATGCCTGGAATGCTGTGTACCTTGAGGGCCGTTGGCACTTGCTGGACAGCACCTGGGGCAGTGGCCTGGTGGACACTACCACCTCTAAATTTACGTTTCTGTAAGTACGAGGCTCATCTTTCTGGTGAGACCAAGGGTCTGGTCTGTGTGTGGAGGGTGGGGGGCACAGGATGAAGGAGGGAGGCATCTGAGGGAAGGGAAGGGCCAAGTGAAAGGGGATGGTTAGACAACCTTGCCTAGCTACAGTCACCTCACCTTCCATGACTAGATCTCTCCTCAGACTCCCCATGGTTCCTTTTAGCTAAACCCAGGAGCCCCTCAGGTTTGCCCCGTGCCATATATGAGGAGGGGAGGGGCTAAGGAGCCTCACTGCCCACAGCTTTGTGCCCAGACGCTCCGTCTCCTCCTCCCACTTCCTGTTCTCTGGAGAGGAGGAAGGAAGAAGAGTTGGTGGACAGAGAGTTGAGCTGCAGGTGGAGCTGAGCCACCCTGGGCCCCCATAGTACAGGCTGGACTATGGTCATCCTTCAAGGCTTGACCAGCCCTGTCCTCTCTGATGTGTGCAAGTGAAATCCTGGCAATCACACACTTACTCTACACACATCGGTTACTCTCAACGGTGCCCTCACAAGGCAGAGCAAAGCCTCCCCGGACCCGGCTGAGTCTCTTTCCTTCTCTCTGTCTCCACCTCCGACCAGCCCCAAGAAGCCTCAGAAGCCCCCGCCACTGCACAGCCCCCAGGCACAGGGACAAGAAGGGTCTAGAGATACCAGAGCACTGCCATCTTGTTGCCCACCTATTGTCTCTCACTGTCCACACCTGCTCTAAGGGTCATGCTTTTGCTCCTTTCAAACTACATTTGGGCATTAAATGCAGAGGGAGCCATCCTTTCCACCCCGCCCTACCCCTAACATCCTAAGGCTCTGAGAGCAGGCCACAAGTTCATGCTGTGGCCTTGTCTCAGAAGGAGCCTTGGATCCTGTGTGGCCCCAGGGTCTGCACACAGCTGTTGAAGAGATGCCCAGATGTGACGGTGGTCAGGCCTACTATTACACATGGTTCCTAACCAGGTCATTCTCCACTCCAGCTATAACGAATTCTACTTCCTCACCCACCCTGCCCTGTTCATCGAGGACCACTTCCCAGACAACAAAAACTGGCAACTGTTGAAGCCGCCTCAGTCTCTGAGGCAGTTTGAGAACAACATGTACCACAAGAGTGAATTCTACAACAAGGGCATGCTGAGTGCCCACCCAGAGACGTCCATGATCCGAACAGGTAAGGAGACGGAAGTGCACAGCCAGGGTACCAGTAGTGACCAAAGCCACTCCCACTAGAGGCAACCAAGAAAAACAGGCCACCAAGCTTAGCATCTCCAGTCACTGGCCAGAATGGACGCTTGTCATCCCCTGACACCCCACGGGGACCATAGCAGGTGGATGTTTGCACATTCTGAAAAGCAAGACCTGATCCCGGAACCACAGTCATGGATCTCAAAGGGCTCTCCCTATATGCCTGTTTCCCATGACTCTTTGAGAGTCCAGAGCCTGGTTCTGGGATTGACACACAGTAGAACTCAGAAAGGCTGGTCAGCCCACTTCCCCCTTCTCATCGGAGCCCTGCCCTACCTGTCAGCACCAGCTCTGCCACCAGGGGCCCTCCATGCATCCCAGACATGAGTCCTAGAGGCAACCAACTAGGGTGGCCTGAGGGGTGATGGCACTGACCCCACCCTACACTTCCAGGTGATGGAGTAAGGGCATAGGGCAAAGGGTGCAGCCGGGGAGCAGGCACCTCTTGCCCTATGTGCTTCCCTTTGGATTTCTTGACCTGGATTCAGAGCTCCTGAAGCCTCCGGCAAGTAACAGACATGTGGCAGCTCCAGCTACTGGAACAACAGCAAACAGCTACTCATTTCCTGTACCTGAGGCTGCTAGAGGTCTGTGGTCTCTATTGTGAGGCATTAAACCACAAGAAAGACTCAAGCAGACCACAACACAATCGTAGTCATGTCGCTGAGCTGAGTTTGCCTTTTTGGGAGGCAGAAAAATGTAAACACCAGATTTCTTAATTTATAGTAGTCTAAAACGCAGTTCCATATTCATGGTACATACGGAAAGAATATTTCTTGGTGGTTGTGAGTTGCCTTAAGAATAGAGACGGCAGAGAAGCAGGAGAGGGAAGCTGGGGTGGAAAGCAACAAGGAAGGGAAGGATGAGAGCCTGGGGGGGGAGGGATCAGTGGGTGCAGGAGGCAGGGAGGAGGCAGGGCAGATAGACAGGTGCCAGGCATGGTTCCTCCAGAAGGCCTTTGGGGTCCCCAGTACTTCACCTCCTCTGAGATGCTCAGACACTTCTGCCAAGGCCTCTCTAGAATAGTCACCAGGCTCTCCCCAAAGAGCCCGCAGCCTAGGCAAAGGCAGGGGATGGAAAAGTGCTTCCATGATTCTTTCTGAAAATGGTGGGTTCTCTGAAAGGGTCCCCCGGTCCCCTCCAGCATGTCCAGCTCACCTGAGGACTGGAGCAGGCTCTCTTTGGCCTGGTCTTTAGGGTGAGCCCTTGCCAAGTGTGGAGTGGAGGATTAATAGTGAACTTGAACCACACAGCCTTCTCTTTTGCCAGCCTCCATCCATGAACAGGGCTGGAGAAGTTGCTGGGTTAAGGGATGGGGTGGCCAGCTTCTACCAGAAGGCAGGGCCAGGCTCTCAGGGCAGCCACTTTCCTGGGGAGCCAGGGGAGCCCAGATAGAAAAAAAAGCCCTCATGAACTGCAAAAGCCAGGAGAAAAATCAATGACCCAGACAAAGGAATACAAACGTGCAGGTCAAGGTAGAGCTGGAGTGAGAGCGGCTGGATAGATGCACCGTGCCAAAGCCCATTCCACAAACACAGCTAGGGCAACTGCACCCCTGTGTGAGAAGCAGGTGTGGGGGAGGGGAGGACGGGAAATACCCTATTAACACTCCCGGACACCACTCTCCAGAGGGAAGCCCTTCCAGCTGGTTAAGGTAATGCGTTCATGTGACAGCTGTTGACACTGTAAAGATCACTACCTGTGAGTGATACAAAAGCAATGCTTAAGAGTTGCAGGGCTGGAGAGACAGCTCGGTGTTTAAGAGAGCTTGGTGCTCTTCCAGAGGACCTGAGTTCTGTCCCCAGCACCCACATCCTCTAGTCGGCTCACAGTCTGTCACTTGTAACCCTAGCTGCAAGAGGCTCCAGTGTCATCTTCTGGCTCTCACAGGCACCCACAAACATGCAGCATGCAGGCAAAGACATGCAAATATGCACATAAAAAGTAAGTCTTTAAAAGGAGAGATAGTTGTAGGAGATGGCACCCTTTCTGACCTTTGAGCCCTTTCCCTGCTCTGGAATCTGGTAAAATACCCAGACAGGTTTTGCCTGATATAAATCAAATGGGATAATAAAAGAAAGGGACACACATGGTTGGAGCAGGGTTTTTCTTGGGCCCCTTCCCCCTCCCAGTTATCATCCATTTCAAAAACATTCACCTAGATGAAGCAGAAGAATACCCATATTCAGTGACATCACATTGGTAAACTCAAGACTGGTAGACACATTTTACACCACAGATGTGGACACACACTGTAAGTGACATCTTCCCCTGAGAGCTAGTTGATATGCATTCACCAGCACACACTGGACCCATGTCATCTGACCCAGACTTCCTCTCCACAGTGAATGGGAAAGCCACGGTCACCATCGAGAGCTGCGCCCCAACACTGTTCATGTTCATGCTCAATGGCAAGCAGGAGCATGGGCTACTGAGCCTCAGGAAGAACGGGATGAAGCTGGAGGTGTACCCTCCAACCATGGGTACCCACAAGCTGCAGATCTTTGCCAAAGGCAACTCTGAAATCTATAGCTCAGTGCTTGAGTACACACTCAAGTGCAACTTCGTGGACCACTCTGTCCGGCTGCCCGCTGAGCTTCACCAGCCGGTGGGCCCCAGCTGGTTCTCGGAGCAGATGGGCATCACGAAGCCCTCCCACCCTGACCCCATCATCCACACCACTGACGGTCGCTGTTCCATCAGCTTTAGTGTGGAGGAGGGCATCAGTGTCCTGGCATCCCTCCATGGAGACGATGGCCCCATCACTGAGGAGACGCAACTGCGCTACATCTTCCAGCTGAACAGAGAGAAGAGGACAGAGCTGAAAGTCCAGCTGCCCCACGCGGGCAAGTTTGCCCTTAAAATCTTCGTGAAGAAGAGGCAAGAACAAGGCAACTTCGTCTTTGTCTTCAACTACCTCCTGTGCTGCTCAAACACCAAGGTGAACTGGCCTATGTTCCCCGAGAGCTTCGGCAACTGGGGGCAGGGCAATGAGCTGCTGGAGCCCCTCTCGGGTGTGCTCCCTGCCAACCGCAACATACCCTTCAAACTGAAGCTGCATGGCATCGCCAAAGCCCTGGTGAAAGGGCAGGATACATGGCCCCTGACCCTTAACCCCGAGGGATACTGGGAGGGTAACTGCAACACGGCTGGCTGCCAAGAAATCTACGTCATGGTGCTAGAGAATGCTAACCACAACTTCTACTCTTACATCCTGAAATACAAAGTCAATGACCAGTGAGGGGCTGCAAACCCACAGCCTCCCAGGGCTAAGGCCAGCCCCACCCAGGGAGGGCCCAAGCCAAGTGCAGAGAGCCTGGGACACCACTAACGTGCATGAAATCACTTCTAGGCCTCTGCCTCTGGCTCCCTGCTCTGCCACAGGCATTGAGGAATTTGTATTGCTGAGGGCTTCACTCAGTGTGGTTGTGGATGAAGGGACAGAGGCAAAGGCCCTTTAGAAGGAAAAGGTGCTATGTAAACCCGAGGTCTTGTGAAGTGTACGCCCACACCTGTGCCTGCTCTTGTGTTAGTGCCGTGTTGTAGAATTGGGTGGGGAAGCAGAGATGTTGCCCATGCTCAAAGCTTTCCACATGATGCCTGGAGAATGATGCTTGAGGCTGAATCCATCAGAGAGACCAGTCACCCAAGGAATACACTGTTCCTCCACTCCTGGACCCCGGGGAGAGCTGGGCCTGCTCATTTTCCGTATCCCTAGTGCTTCTTCCGTAGCCACTTCATGCTCTTCAAGAGTGTTCGAAAAGGGAGACATGGAAAAGAAGCCAGCTGACCATCAGCCAACTACAGGCTGTTCTCTCCCAATCCCTGTGAGTCTCCAGAATGTGACAAGGGCAGAAAACAGCCACGTGTACATGGGATGTCCTGGGTGGGGAAAGGGGATGGAGTGGTGTCTTTAGAAATCTGAACACCCACAGTTAAGGGTGAAGATCCCTGTGTACCTACCAGAGTTCAGCCCAGGGCCTGAGGATGCTCTCCCAGTAAGAGCCCAGGCCCCTCACCAGTTTTTCACAGGAGCCTCAAATGCCTACAGAACCAGTCAGGAGCCTGGCTGATGACCATGAATGGAGACTTAAGTCCTGGGCAGACAGATGAGTCCCAGAGCAGAACCAGGGACAGTTTATGATAATGGAATCCTGTTGTTTCCAGGACCTTACAAGCAAAAACAGCTGATGGGATCAGCACCACTTGCCCCTGGAGGGAATGCTTGTGCCTGTCTCTGGGAAGAAGCCCTAGCATGACCGTTTTCCCTCCTGTCTTTCTCTAAGATGACAACTCCTGCCCTGAGTTCAACCTTCTGTTGGGAACAGTTGAGGGCCTCTTGCTTGCTCGGGCCTGTCCTAAAAAGCCTCAGCAGCCTAGCTGGCCATCAGTAGCACCTGAGGCTGGTGTTTCCATGGCAACGGCTGAGGGAAAGGCAGGCTGCAGCTAGCAGGAAGGCCTGAGAGAGGCCCCTAGAGAACACTAAGATACTGCCCCAGTGCACAGATACACTCACTCCAGCATGGTCCTCACCAAACTTCTGGGTTCTAGCAGTCGGTTTGCTCTGCCTAGCCCAGAGCCCCTGTCCCTCACTTCTGAGAGCCACTCTACATGTCGTCAGGCTCAGATGCAGCCAGAGCCAGCCCGGGATACTCATAACTCTGCATAGCCTTGTGTTAGATTCTGGGATTGTAGGGCTTAACATGAAGGACTCAACCATAGCCATCCAGACCTCTGGGTGGGTGGTCTGCCGGGTGGGGCCTACCTGAAAATCCAGAATCCCAGAACGTCAGTCCTTCATCCCTTTCAGTCCCCTCACCATGCACCTGGCACCAGGCTGGGTAGCCTCACTTGTGACTAGCCTGGCTGCTTGGGGGCTGAGCCACCTTGGCTTGTGTCCCGGGTCCTCTTTACCTGTCAGCACCTTGTCGTTCACTCCTGGAAAACGCACAAAAGCCAGGGAGGCATCACCACTACACCCCACTACAAGGTGCAGTGCAAACGGTGGAGTTTGCACAGCATGAAAACAGCCTTTCCTCGCCTTTTATTCTGTGAGCAGAAAGAAGTGTGCTGTGTTTTAACAAAATAAAATAAATGCTCCCGCGATTCCTGACACAAACTAGACACAGCCCTCACTGCCGCTGCTGGTCCTGCAGAAGACAATACCCATGTTTTTAAAACAGTATAATTAATTCACCCGGGAGCTTGTAGAGGATGCTACCCCCCACACACACTACACACACACACACACACACACACACACACACACACACACACACAACAGGAGCTGTCCTCAGCACTAGAGACCCAGGCCGGCCTCTCCCAGCCTGAGTGAGTCATCCACACGCCCCTCCCTCCTCATTTAACCAGGCAGCCCCTTTGTCAAGGCAGCTGTAGGAGCACTCAGAAAAACGCCTGCATTTCTTTCCACTGAAGTAAAGATACATGAAACTAAATCCAATCCTCATGAATTTTTACACGCATGCTGCTCAGGTTGGAAATTTGGAGGTTGCGTTTTTGAAGGTTTTTTATTCAAATCCCCCTCTTTGTCTCCCGGTCCACGAGTCCCGGTGGCCGATCGAATGGCACGGGCGCCCCCTGGTGGTCTATGTGAGAAGTTGCCGCCGCTGCAAACACCCAACTGGATCCATGATTGTGTAAAATCACTAGGTGCTTCCTTGGCCCTCTTGGATATGCCGAGGTCAGCGTTGCCATGCAGACTGTGAGAACAGCCTGGAGAGACTTCCTGGCTGGCGTGGTGAGAAAACACAGAATGTGATAAGAATTAAGAGTGTTTTGCCAAGAAATCTTTTCCTGAGACAGAAACCCTGGACACAAGCCTGCCTGGCTGAGGTCGCTTTTATCACATTCATTGCTGTACCAATGACAGGCTGAAACTGATCAAACCCAGCATTTTGCCAGGCAAACCCCAGGATGGGTGCCAGGGTGCAGAAGGACGGGGCGTGGTGGGGCAAAGGGGTGCAATTAACCTCTTTTCAGATTGCTTCAGAAGTGCCACCGGCTCAGCTGGACTGCTGCTCTCCGTCTGATTGTGAATATTTTGAGTTCTCCATATGTTTCATTGTCCCACCAGGATGGACTTCTCAAGGCCCGCTGAGATTAAAGAGACTGTAAATAGATTAACTGAAGCATGAAGGATTTGAGCTAGATATAAAGAGCCATTTCCTGTTGTGAAGCAGGAGGGACACATTGCCAATAAAGTCTGCAAAATTCTCAAAGGACTTGAAAAGGAGAAAAGTTTCCCCAGTGTTCTGGAGTTTTCGTTCCCATGCTTGCTGAAGTGGTTGGGCTGTCTCTCCACTGATTCTTGAATCACACTGGTTGGCCCACACTAAATGTGGGGTTAATGGTGTGACCACATGGCTGCGATTATCAGATTTCTTTATCTGAGGGCTGTCACTTCTTTTCATTTAGATCTAAAGCTGCAGAGGTGACTGTATCTTCTAACGTGTGCGTGGAATTGTGTGGGTCGCTGGCTGTTGAAGATGCTCTCCTCACATTGTTGCTGGGGTTGTTTTTCAATAAAATTTATATTCATTTTTATCCAACAATGTAATTATCGATCCATCCTTATCGCTGCTCTCACAAGGAGGAAAGAAAAAAAACAAGAAAAAACACTTTCATGTTCAAAGGATGCTTTTAAAAAAGAAATCAATGTCCCTGCCATTTGAATGCGATGGCGAGATGCAAATGGGATGTTGGGCAAATAGCTACTCCACATTAAAGAAAACATAATTAGGTCAGCCCCAGCCCTCTGTGGCTCATGTGCCTTTGAAGAATCTAAAGCTGTGTTTCTTTCATTGAATCTTGTTTAACTTGAACATCTTAAAGTCAGTCCACATTTCTTTTTATAGTGGGAGAAGAAAAATGTGCCAAAAATTTGCCTGTCAACCTACTTTTTGGCTCTTGAATATATAATGTATTTCTTGATATTCATATACATCCAAGAAACTTTCCAGGTTGCCTAAACTGATTACTCATAAATTAGACATTTAGGGGACTAAAAGAAAAAAAAATGAAAATCCAGACACCTCTGAGAAACTGCTGTAACCATGGAAACCATTCTCATAGCTGTAGTGTGAAGGACAAAAAGATTTGTGTTCCCAAATCTGGGCTTATCGCATCCCTCATTGCTAGACACAAAAAAAATGAAATACTTGGTCCTTGTGGTGGGGGTTCACAGTGGACTGTGGTCCGTGGGCATGACAACTCTTTAATGATATGCGAAGGAAAAGTCAGAACAAATAGTCTTCAGGTCTTCCAGTCAGTAGGACTAACTCTTGAATTATTGGAACAGGTTAGAAGTTTCCACCCAGGGGCTGGAAGACATTGACCTCCAGTGTTCCTCCCAGCCCAGAGATTTTTCGAAGCTGTGTCTCAGGGAACAGACGATGATGGCAGGAACCAGACTGGATTGGCAGTTAAACAATAACTGAAGGACCCTGCTGTGTTAAGAGCAGCCCCCCCTAAGCCCTTAGCACACTGCATTGCAGGCCTTTCTCTTTCCTGAGGGCAAGGGGATGCACAGAGCCTAGCAGATGGACCACAGGAAAACAGCAGCCCGACAGATGTCGGTTCTCTATGATTTGCAAACAAAACTAAAGATGACTAAGAGCCCCCTGGGACAGTCCTCCCTTGGACATGTCCCTAGATGCCTCCTTCCTTTCACCTTGTTCTCAGACCTCAGTTCAGAAAAAAAAAAAAAAAGTATTCCTAAACCACCAAAATTCCCAAGGAAGATGCATAGAGATGTCCCATGACTCCTTCATCCTCTAGGATAAGATCTGGTCCATCTAGAGGCTTCTCGGGTCTTATCTCATCTACCTTTGTATCCACTGAGAGTGTTCAGGCCCCCACACTCCCTCGGCACCACTGTTTGATCCTCTGTGGGCCAAGATGAGCCCTGCTGATGCTGTTACTGTCTACACCAACCTGGAATCTGAACCCTGACCCCACTGAGCCGTGTTAAGTGGTTTTCGTGAGAACCTTCCCAAAGAAGCTCACTGTCTCTGGAGAAGGCATTTGGTGGGCAAGGCAAGTTTTCAAACAAAAATTGGTCTTAAGTCTGAAATCCTACCGCCTGGAACATACTTGATCCCACTTGATCTCACAAGCTGTGCTGAGCCAGACCTGGTTAATACTTGGATGGGAAACAAAGGCTGATTTTAATAAGAGAATCAAGAGAGTGCCCAGTCACCTCTTTCCCCTCCAGAGACAGCGTGCCAAAAGCTTCATTCCCAGGACAGGGTAGAGACAGTTCTCACCATAGTCAGAGAGAGGGGCTGACGAGGGTCCACAGAGGGAAATCTCCCCACGGCTGAAGCAGCAGTGAGCAGTAGCTGTAGATCAGGCCACACAGCAGTGGCTCACAGGCTGCCTCCCTGTGGTCCTCCTGGACCAGCAACAATACTGATCACATATTTAGGAGAACCAGTCAGAGTCGGCACTGAATGCTAAGAATACAGTGTCCTGGAACCGATGCCCTGCAACTTAAAAGGCCAGCAGTCGGGACCAGACGGACAGACAGACAGCACCTCAGACTGAGGTGGGATGTAGCAGGAAGCCCCTGAGCAAAGGTCCCCTGGGGAGTCTCCAGATGCCAGGGTTGTGGCGCTAGCCCTTAGAATAGTCAACAGGAGACATCACAATCCACATTCTCCCTACCCTGCTTTTGCACAGATGTTCCCTATTGTGCTAACACTCTTCCCTTCCTCTCTCCTGGAAAAAGCCTGGTCCTCAGCCATCCTCTGTGTTCACACCACATTTGTGACTCAGAACTCTGCATGAGTCAGTGATCAGAGACTATCGGGGGTTCCAGTGGGCTGCAAGCTCTTTTTTTTTTTTTAATACACTTTTATTGAAAAATTATTTTTCATGCAATATATTCTGGTTACATTTCCCCCTCCTCCCAGATCCTCCCAACTGCCTCATCCACCCACTTCCACACCCCCTTTCTTCCCACTTTTCAGAAAGCAAACAAGATTGGAAAAAAAAAAAGAATTAAAGAAACACACACACACTTACACACACAAACAATAAAAATACAAAATTGGAAACCATGATATACAAGCAGACCAGTAAGACAAAAAAATACCCAAAACAAGATGAGACAAAAAGTCTACAAAAATACCATTAAGTTTGTTTTGTGTTGTCCGTCTACTGCTGGGCCTCTGGGGCCTAATCTTAAGTGCGGTTAATGTACCCAGTAGGATTCCACTGGAGAAAACTAATTTTTCTTTTGTGAGTGGCTATCAATTGCAGATGGCTCCTTGGTTAGGTATCCATTTCCCCTTCTCAGTACTGTGAGTTCTTGGAACACAAGCTTTGGGGTTTTTTTTGGGGGGGGGGGAGGGCACTGATTAGGTGTTTGATAGATGCTCAGTAAGTATTTCCTTGGAAAGACTGAGAAGGGATCTGAGCGGAGGTGAGCAGCCTCCCAGCTTCCAGCGGTCATTCCCAGACCATTTGTAGAAGGTTTTCATTTTCCCAGGACTGCCACAGCCTGGATGGTGAGAAAGACAGCCCAAGATTCTCAGGGGAGGATCCCAACCCAGGGGAGAGGAACAGCTGACTTTGGGAGGACTTGGGGTGGTCAGTAGTGACCTTCACAGACACAAGCCACCCTTTTTTATCAAGATCATCTACCTCAATTTATCCTTGAGGTTCTAGAGAGACAAATACTGAGCTTGGTCTACAGAGTGAGTTCCAGGACAGCCAAGGCTACACAGGGAAACCCTATCTCGATAGATAGATAGATAGATAGATAGATAGATAGATAGATAGATAGATAGATAAAGAGGGCATATGTTTAATCTGTGGAATGTCACTTGAATGCAAGATTTCTATGTAACAAGAGAAAGGTGACCACCTTCTCAGTGAAGGTAGGCTCAGGGACTCCTCAGCTGTGAATGACCGTGAAGTTTCTGTTCCAGTATCTAACAGTGGCCTGGTCCGTTTAAAGGAGATCTGTAACCTGAGCCTGATGCTCCTGTTTGACCTGAAGTAGCACAAACACACTAAGGCTCCCATTAATTGCATCCTCACCTACCCAAACAGAGCTCAGCCAACAAACCTAACTGCAGGAGATTCTCTCAGGCCCCAGGAGAGCCTATTATGTTATGAAAAAAAGCTGCAAAATGGCCAGTTTTACTAATTGGGACTAAAAGGCACAATATTTTCTACTGGCAAAGCAGGAGTATGCTAGACTGTCACAGAAGAACTCGTTATCCCTCTCCCTGCCCCTCCCCATATCCCTCTCTGCATATGTATGTGGTATGCATTTGTGTATGTGTGTTCACATGTGTGGGGACACACTTAGGGGTGTGCACATGTGTGTACATACATGTGAAAGCCACCAGTGAGCATTAAGAGTCTTCCTCAACCACTCTCTACTTTATCGAGGCAGGCTGTCTCAATTGACCCCAGAGCTCATTGATCAGCTATTGTAGATAGCCAGCTTGCCTGGGGAATCCCCCAGTCCTGTCTCCCCACTTCTGGGATTACAGGTGCCTCCTCAGCTTTTACAAGGGTCCTGGGTATTTGAACTCTGATCTTCAAGCTTACTCTTTATCTTCTCATCTTCTCATCCCTGCTCATGGATTTTCTTTTAACAGGGTTGCTCTTGGGGTTGAGTGGAAAATCAACAAAAAAGTAAAGTTTGGTTGACTTGGTGGCAAAGGGAAGCAGTGACGGTCTGGGTGTGAAAGAGATAATCTGAACAGGTCCACAAAGATCTTCAGGACTCAGGAGATGATTCGGAGCAGGCTTGCTATGCAAACAGGAGCCAAGTTTGATCCCCAACATCCTTGGAAAAGGCCCAGGTGAAGGGGCATCAAGGAGGTAGAGATGGATAGATCTCAGGAGCTTTATCAGCCAGTGAACCTAGCCCAGCTGGCAAGCCTCAGGTCCCAGTGAGAAACTTTATCTTAACGAAAAAGTAAATAACACCTGAGGCTGACTTCCTGGTACATGCATGCACACACATCTATACGTACTCTCATAGGTAGTGTACACATGCAAACACGCAGACACGTTTCCCCTCTTGAGCGGACTCTTTAGACATTTGAACATCACTGACTAGGTTTATAAGAACTCTGGGGTTCCCTCTGGGTGAGTAGGAAAGAGCCTCATGGTGACCAGGATCTGTGATCACTGGTCACCATGAGGGAAGGGCACTCCACATATTCACCAACCCTGACTAATGGCCAAACAGGAGCTAAGACCAAAAGAGTGAAGATTTTTATCAGCCTCATGGGGAATGCTAACTCCCAATAAGTCAGCCCACTGCCCAAGAGCCAGCTAGAAGCCAGACAATAGGTCCCTGGATGCTCTGGCAGGCTCTTCACACCCTTGGGCTGTGGGCAGAATCCACATAGCATCCCCACTTAGGGTATATCACTCCAGAGAGAAATTGGAACACTAGAGCCAAACTCACTGGCTACTGTATCTCAGATTAAGCGCTGCCCTGCATCCAGAGTAAGCAGTGATCTGAAGTGAGTATTTACTGGTCATTTCAAAATGACATAGTAGACCACTGAGTTGTTTACATGGCTGTTGGCCAAAGAAGGCTGTTAACAGCATCCTAAATAGTCATTTCCTCCTTACTATTTGAGAAGCAGGTGTGCTGCCTTGCCCTGTGCTGCTCCCATGGGAACGAATCTTCACAGGGGGAGAGAGCTTGCCACCTGGCTCATGGTGCTTACCTCTAAGACACAAATGGGGGCTTGGGCAACCAATCAATTGATGGATCCCAGGGACCCCTTCTCGGGAAATGCACCCGCCTGGTGCTTTGCTGACATTGCCGATGACTGCCTCCGTGACACAAGGAATTAGCCATCGTGTTACCCTGGCTAGCAGGGGACCCAGGCAGTGACAACCCCTGTGGGGTAATGGGATTGCAGAGTGGGTTAGGGGAGAGGGACATAAAGGCAGTCACAGCCAGGAATGGCCGACAACAGCTGTGCTGTGTGGCACAGAACGATGTGGTGAGAGACTGGGTCTTGTTTAGGGTATGAGCAGAGAGTGACAGCATGTACTGTAATCCCAGCATGGTCAAGGGGGAAGTAGGAGGAACTGGAGGCCAACCTGGACTCTGTGGACAGATAGCTATATCCTGTCTCTTAAGGGAGGAGGAGGAAGAGAGATGAGACATGGCTAAAGGTGACTGCAGGATAGCAAACTTCCCACTGAATGCTTTGCCGGCATATTTTTATGTATGTGAACGCCAAAGAAACCTGAAAACTGATGTTGGCCATTTTGTTACCTTAGAAGAACATGAATTGAAGGTCCATGAGATGACTCAGTGGGTGAGTGCGCCTGCTGTGGGAGCCTGGTGACCCGAGTCCAATCCCTGAGACCCACGTGGTAGAAGGAGAGGACAGACACCTGATGGTTGTCCTCTAAACCCCACATACATCCTGTGTGGCTTGTGCACCTGCACTGACACACTTCATAAACACACACACACCTAACAGCAATCAATAAGTAAAAATCCTAAATGGGATGAAGTCATTCCGCTGGAGGCACTTGGAGGCCGCCGACATTCCTCCACGACCTCAGCAGCCCCATTCCTGGAGGGGGCATACATAGGTAGCATGCACCCTTTGTACACGGTGTCATGAGATGCTGATGGCGTGCCCTACCTCCCAGGATGAACCCCAGGAGCAAAGTGGCATTAACCTGTTGTGGGAGGTAATCCCCTCAGGCGATAAAAGCCCCACTTGCCGCTTTGAAAGCTCAGCCAGAATGTAAAAGTCCATTTTGAAAAGACGCCAGTGATCGTCTTTCCAGGAAGATGGCCTCTTAGCTATCGCTCTCGCCTGACTGAAAGCCTCCTTGTGCCATCAGGAGCCATTAACAGATGATTGAAGCCTCAGGTAACCCTCTATAAACATTGATTTAACTCAGTGAAGAGTTTTTGGTTCCTCTTTACCCAGCACTGGCTGGCCTGGGCTATGGCTCAGGCTCTGTTTGCCAACAGGCAGGAATGCATGAAGGTGAAGGGTGTACACCCCAGAGTGGGCCATTCTGCCCCTGCCACCAGTTCAGCCACCTCCCACCTGGCCTGGCAAGGTCCAGCCCCTCCCTGGCTGTTTTCTCGTCAGAGAAGTGAGGGAAAGCATCGCACCTCCTGCATGCAAGTTCTCAGGACTGAATGAGTCAACAACTCATGAAATGGCCAGCAAACCCCTAGCATAGTAAGTATGCAGGCCTCTAACATAGTGTCTTAGTCAGGGCTTCTATTGCTGCGGTAAAACACCATGACCAAGAGCAAGTTGGAATAGAAAGGGATTGTTCAATTTATGCTTGCACAGTTCATCATCAAAGGAAGTCAGGACCGGAACTCAAGGAGGGCAGGAACCTGGAAGCAGGAGCTGATGCAGAGGCCATGGGGGAGGAGGGGTCTACTTATTGGCTTACTCAGCATAGCATACTCAGCCTGCTTTCTTATAGGGCCAGGACCACTAGCCCTGGAATGGCACCACCCACAATGGGCTGGCCCACCCCCATCCATCACTAAATTAAAAAAGGTCCTATAGGCTTGCCTATAGCCCAATCTTACAGAGGCATTTCTTAATTGAGGTTCCCTCCTCCCATGACTTTAGCTTGTGTCAAGCTAACATAAAACTATCTAGCATGATTGACTCCTTGTTACCTTGTTATATTAAACCACAACCTTTCCTTTCCCATTCATCCCCAAGATCTCACGTTTAAAACATAAACGAATTTAAAAGTCCCACAGCTTTTACACATTAAGAGTTCAGACCCTTTAAAATGTCCAGTCTCTTTAAAAAGCCAAATCTCTTTCAAAAGTTTGAAATCTCTCAATTTTAGCCTCCTGTAAAAAAAAAAAAATCAAAATTAAGTTAAATGCTTCCTTATTTCAAGGGAAGAACCAGGGCATGGTCACAATCTGAGCAAAGCAAAACCAAACTCCGACGGTGAAAATGACTCAATGTCCTGTGTCTGGGATCCACTCACCATCTTCTGGGCGCCTCCAAAGGGCACTCTTTGGCTCCACCCTCTGCAGCACACACAGATTTGCTGCTAGATTAAGGCCAGCTCCTCTCCACAGCTGCTGCTGTCCTTGGCGGTCATCCCACGGTACTGGCAGCACGGAAACGCTGGGGTCTCTTGCTACAACTGGACTGCACTTTCACCAACAGCCTCTTCCTGCGCTCTCTTCAGGGACTCCCGCCCTGCCACACGGTGCCAAGCCTCAGCTGCTGTCCATCACCCCTTCACGCCTTCAAAACCAGCACCACCTGGGTGACTCTTACACTACCGAATTAGGCTCCCCCCGTACAAGGTACAACCTTGGCCACCTCTGGAACACAGCCCGTGTGCTGACCCTGAGGAAACACCTCCAGAAGATTCCACCTCAATGATAATAGTCACTTACTAATCATAGCCCTCAGCAAGCCAGAACTACAAATTTTTAACTCAAATGGCCCAATAGAGCCTTTGCTTTCCTCTGAAACTTCACAAGCCAGACCTCCATCATTTGTGCAGTTCTAGTCATTCTTACCTTCCAAGCTCCTACAGAACATCCCACTGAGATGTCAACACAAAGGGCTTTTCTAGATGAAAGTCCTCCCACAGTCCTCCCAAACACATGGCCAGGTCTGTCACGGTAATATGCTGCTGGTACCAACTTATCTTAGTTGAGGTTCCTATTGCTGTGATGAAGCACCACGACCAAGTGCAAGTTGAGACAGAAGTTCAGCTTAAGCTTCCCCATCACAGCTCATCATCAAAGGGAGTCAGGACCACAACTCAAGCAGGGCAGGAACCTGGAGGCAGGAGATGATGCAGAAACCACGGCTTGCTCCCCATGGCTTGCTCAGCCTGCTTTCTTATAGATCCCAGGACCACCAGCCCAGGGGCGGCTCCACCTACAAGGAGCCCTCCCCCATCAACGACTAATTAAGAAAATGCCCTATAGGCTTGTCTACAACTTATCTTTTTTCCCCCTCAACTTTAATGATTCTCCATGGATTTTCCATCACGCATCCTGATCCTACTTATGTCCCCAACACCTCACTTCCACCCTATGCCCATACAACACCCCCAAAAACAAAATAAAATTTTAAATTTTAAATAAAAGGGGAAGGATCTCATCTTGGAAGCTGTAGTGAGTCACACTGTTTACTCTTTAGTCCATTCATCTCTCCCTGGAAGTGTTGAATGCTTTGAGTCATTGGTCTGGTTGGAGGCCTCTGGCTTCTGCTACACCATTGATAATGGGCCCTCACTGGGCCTCCTCTTGGATGTCCTGTGTTGTGAAGAACCTGCAGCTTAGGATCTGCAGAATCGGCCCCTTCCCAGGCCCCAGCAGTTCATGGATGTGGTGGATGTTGGGGTGGGCTCACTCGTAGCCCTAATTCTGGGCCTGGGTGGTAGCTGGGTTGGTCAGGCCGCCAACTTTCATTGTCACACCCTGGTAATCTCTCCAGCACTGCCTCAGCTAGCTTGGCCAATGTAGCCTGCAGCAAGGGATGGGGCCAGTTCTTCTGTCCTCAGGTCCCCAGATCCAGCCCACTCACACAGCAGAGCCAGCTCTAGTGTTCTGCCCAGGTGAGGTACAGAGCCCTCTTTCCCAGTCGCAGGGGACGGGGTCAGCTCCCCCCCCCCTTCACACCCTCAGAGCTGGCCCACCTGTGCCCAACAGGGTCAGCTCCCGTGTGCCGTCCAGGCAGGGTGCTGGGCCCGCTTTCTTGAGTGCTGCAGCTGGTGAGCGGCAGGCCTAGCCCTCTCATGACCCTGGGCCAGCTCTTTTGCCTACTGCAGGTAGCAAGGGGCAGGTTGGGGAGGGCATCTTTCCCTCATCCATGCCACCACGTGGCAGACGAGGGAGGAGGGGTCAGCTCTCCGGCTCCCATGCCCTCAGAGTCAGCTCACCTGTACAGACAGTAAGTTCTGCTCTAGTGTGCTATCCTGATAAATTGCATGCCTGTAGTATTGCATGCCTGTAGTGAGAAGCAGGACCATCTTTCCTGAGTGCAGGGTTGGAGCTCTCCTGCAGCAGGATCCAGCGAGGGGCAGGACTATCCATCCCAGAGTCAGCAAAGGGTGAGGCTGGCTCAGCAGTCCTCGGATTTCCATGGACCCAGACATGGCTCTTGGCAGCACCTCAGACCCAGGTGTCACCATGACCCTGGTGGCAGTACAGGCCACTCAAATCAGTACAGCCCTAGTGGCAGCATGGCCCTCGGACACCAACATGGTCCCAGGTGGCTGACCAGACCCTGGTCATCCACATGGCAATAGGAGCCATGGACATTAGCTCAGCCTGGCTGCTGTAAGGCCATAGACCCAGACATGGCCCCCGGCAGCAGCCCTGGCCCAGATGCCACCATGGCCCCAGGTCAGAGTACAGGCCACTCTGAACAGTATGGCCCTAGCAACAGCTTGGCCCTCATACACCCATCTGACCACTGTTTGCAGCCCAGACCCCAGGGCATTCATGTGGTCTCTGGTGGCCTTATGGGCCACTGACATCAATACAGACCCTGGCTGCAGTAGAACCACAGCCCCAGACACGACACCTTGACCCCGGGTGACAGCGCTGGCAACTCAAATCAACATGGCCCAGGTGACAGCACAGCCTGCCCCTGGACAACATCATGGTCACAGGCAGTGGCTTAGGCCGTGGACATCTGTGTGGCCTTTGGTGACAACATGGGCCTCTGGATATCAACACAGCCCCTGACTGTGAAAGGATCGTGGACCCAGACATGATCCTCAGCAGCAGCCTGGGCAAGGATGTCACCATAGCCCCAGATTAGCATGGCCCCCGTGTCCGCATGGCCCTCACACACCATCATGGTCCTATGTAGCAGCCCAGCTATAGGTCTCTACAGGGTCCTCAGTGGCAACAGGAGCCACAGACATCAACATAGGCCCTTCAGCTGCTTCTGAACCTAAAACCAAGACTTGGTTGGTCCTCGGCAATTAGCCCAGGCCTGGACATCCCCCTGGACTGGGGTGGCTGGCAGGCCATTCACATTGGCCTGTTCCTCAGCACACTCACCTCTTCAAATAGGCCTCTCTCCCCAGCCCATGAACAGTTCTGCCTCTCTCTCATTTTCCCACCCTGTATTCAGTAAGGAAAATATGTCATCACAATGCACGATATGTCGATATTTATATTATAATAATGCAAATGTGATATTTACATTACCATAATGTAAATGCTGTATGCTGATGTGTTAGACAGTTTGGATGTCTGGTGACTCTCCCACCCCATTCTTCTTTCCCCAGCTCATCTCTGAAGGGCACAGAGCTCTATGTCCTGTGGAAACAGTAGGTCACACTAGTCGGGTGTGTGTGTGATTAGCTAGCTATTTCTGGGTGTGTATTGCCATAGTTTAGATGCTCTGGTAAACGGTCTCAATCTTTATGTTCATTTTCTCGTTGTTTGTCTCTAGCCTGTAAAATGCATTTATTCTTATGCACCGATTTTGTAGCCAGTGAGCGTCCTAAATTGCCTTATCAACCGTTCACAGTTCAATAAGGAGGCCCTGTTGGGCTTTCTGCACACAGCATCACACTGCCTGAGAGGACTTCTTTTCCCCTCTTCTCTCATTCCGTTTCTTCCCCTTGTCTGATTGTTCCGGATAGACGTGATGAAGACAGTAGGTGTCTGTTCCACGCTTCCTATCTCAGGGTGTGTTCAATATTTAACCTGGTTAGAGTAAGGCAATGCAAAACTTGTATGTCTAGAATAAATTCAGTCAGGCTACAATATATCATCATTCTTATACATCACACAGTATGGTTTGATTTTGAGACAAGGTCTCATTCTGTAGCTTTGGCTGGTCTAGAAATCACCATGTCAATTAGGCTGGCCTTGAGCTTACAGCAATCCTTCTGCCTCTGCTTCTTGAGTGCTAGGAGTACAGTCATGGGCCACCATGCCTGTCTTCTGTCATGGGATCTGATTGGATGATGATTCCATTAGGATTTTTAATCTACACTCACAGGAAAGATTGGCTGGCAGTTGCCCATTTTGCAAGGCCCTTGTTGGACCCTGTGGAGGTTAGGATACCCTTGAAATCGACTAGAGAATTGCTAGAGAGCTGGTGAGGGCTTTTTTCCTCCTTAAATGTTTGGAAGCAGTTGTTGTTGAAACCACTGGAACCTGTGGTTTTCTTTGTGGGAAGATTTTCAATTAAAAATCAATGTCTTTAAATTGCAGAAGACCTTTCATATTCTGTTTCTCTATGTATCTGTTTTGATAGGCTATGTTTTTGAAGGATCATCCAGTGGACTTAAACTGTTCTTTTCATTGCACTTTTTATACCCTTTTTAGTGTCCATGGGATCAGATGAAATCCGGTTGTATTATTATTATCATTATTATTATTATTATCATCCCAGCTATTACTGATGTGTGCCTTTTTTCCCTATTTGCTCTTCATTTGTCAGACCAAAATTTAGTCAATAGCCACACAACTAAATATGGGATGCAGATACCACTACTGAATGCCAGCTTCATTCCTTATTCCTTCTGGAGTACACCCGGGAGCTCTAGCTGGATCATATGAGAATTTCATTTTAGTGTTTTGTTTGATTGTTGGCTAAAGTTTTTCTTTTGTTTGTGTGTGTATGTGTGTGGAGAGAGAGAGAGAGAGAGAGAGAGAGAGAGAGAGAGAGAGAGAGAGAGAGATTGGGGTGGATGGGGACCATAGCACATGTGTTAAGTTCAGGGGACCACCTCAAGTGTCAGTCCTCGCTTCCTCCATGTTTGAGACAGGGTCTCTTTGATGTCTGTTGCTTGGTCTGTGAGATCCTGAGGATTCTCTATGTCCCACCCTCCCCGGCAGGAATGCCGGGATAATAAACACACTCTACCACTCCTGGCTTTTCATGGGTTCTGAGATCCAAATCCAGGTCTTCATGCTGCCATGTCAAAAGCTTTACCAATGAGCCATCTTCCCAGTCTGGCTTATTGTTTTTGAGAGAGGGTCAAGCTAATTACCTGGTTGGTCTCAGACTCACAGTCCTCCAGCTTCAGCATCCCAAGTGATGGGATTTTTTTACCACTCATCTGCAATGTGCCATAAACAGGCTATAATTTAGCTTTCTGAAGAAACTCCATGCTATTTCCACAGTGACCATGCTATTTTATTTTCCCACCAGCTGTGTGCAGGGTCATTTCTGCCTGAATTCTCGCTGGGATTTATTGTGTCTTCCAACACAGCCTCTGACTGGGGTCAGTTCGAATGTCAGTGTTGTTTAGCACTTACCTAATGACTGGAGATAATAAACATTTGTCCATATCTATAAGTCCACTTACATGCATGAATAAAAAATACATATACATACTTTATACACTGGGCTCTTTGAATTTTATAGTTATCTATTTAGTTCTTTTCTTGTGCATAATTGGATTGTTCTTTTCTTGTCACAAATGTTTGAGTTCTTGGTAAATTCTGGGTGTTAATCTTCTGCCAGATGAATATCCAACAGAGATTTTATTCCATCTTCCAAGCTCTCTCCACTCTTGTTTCCTTTGCTGAGCCGAGCTTTTTACTCTGATGAGAGCTCACTTACCAGTTCTTGTTATTACTTCCTGAGCTCTCGGGGTCCTATTCGGTTGAGTTGGTGTGGTAATTATACCTCTAAGCGTTTCCCCTGAGTTTTCTTCCAGTAGTTTCTATGTTCCCTCTCTTATATCAAGATCTTGTGTTAAACCTCAGAATCACTAGGAGTAAAAAAACAAACTCACAATTGCCCAATTAAAGCAAGCTGTATTTTGGGGTGCATTTTGGGGTGCACCAGCTGGCTGTCCCACCCTAAGTGTGGACTTGAGAAAGCAGCCCTTGCTGGCTTCTTGACATCCTTTCTATAGGAAAAATAAAGTGTTCATAGAGGTGAAGACAGCTGGCTGTTACACATTGTTAGAAAAATACAATGAAAGAGAAGGATCATATGATGTAAGGATATACATCATATGAATGGGGTCGCAAGCAGTTTACATGGGATCTACGAAACAGGAATTTAATCTATTACAAATAGAAATCTTATCTTACAAGGACTTAACTAACACAGGACAAACAGAAATTTACTCTTTAACTACAAACAGAACCCTAGACCTGCAAGGTATATTTTTCCTGTTTTGGTCTCTCGTTAACTTGCAAGGTGTATTGTTCCTATTTTGGTCTCACTTGGATGTTTTTAGTTGGTTTGGGAGCAGGGTGAGAGATAGGGGTCTAATTTCAATCATCCAAATGTGTATATCCAGTTTTCATAGCACCCTTTGTTGAACAGACTGTCTTCCCCACCCCACACCCCATGTTTTTTATACCTTTGTCATGGATCAAATGCTATAGCTATGTGGGTTTATTTCTGGATCATGCTGCATTTCTGCAGTCTGCCTGCGTGCTGGGTTTTGCACTGGTACCACACTGCCTTTGCTGCTGTGGCTCTATACTCAAGAGTCTACAGCACTGCTCTTTTCGCTCAGAACTGCCGTGGCAGGCAGTTTGTGGTCTTCTGTGCTTTCGTAAGACTCCAAGGAATACTTTCTATCCTGTGAAGAATAGTGTTGATACTTTGAATAGGAATTTTATTAAGTCTGCAGACTCCTTTTAGGAATCTGGCCATCTTAACACTATTAATTCTGCTGGGCCCATTTGCACGGATGATCACTCCATCTTCTACCAGTCTCTTCAGCTCCTCTCTCCGTTTTTAAAGTTTCATTATAGGGATCATTCATTTCCACATGCTTAGGCTTATTCCTGGCTCTGTTCTTGTTTGTTTTAGGCTATTCCTAATGGAATTATCTTCTTGATTTCTTTCTCTAACAGTTCATTATTGATGTCCAGAAAGGCTACTGATTGATGATTGATTGGTTGATCGAGTGGTTTGTTGGTTGGTTTGATTGATTCTTTGTCTTCACACGCATGTAAAGGGTGTCCTTTTCTTTTCTTTTCTTTTTTTTTAATAGCATCTTTCTCTGTAGGCTGTGTTGGGACTCACTATGTGGGCCAGGCTGACGCTGAACTCAGAGATCTTCCTGCCTTTGTCTCAGAAGCGATGGGGATAAAAGCCTAAGCCACCACATCCAGCTTATCAACTATCTTTTCTCAGGTGCCTTCAACTTTGATTTTTGAGATAGGGTCTCTCATTGGAACCTGGGGCTTACAGATTAGGTTATAGTGGCTGCAACTACCCCTCAGGTCATCCTGTCTCTATTTCCCCAGTGCCAGGATTACAAACACGTGCCCACCGCCTCCTGCTTTTCATGTGTATGGAGAGGTGGAGATCATTCACGCTTGTGCAGCAAGAACTTTAATGACTAAGCTGTGTTCCAAGCTACTGATCTGTGTGTTGTTGTGTATCCTAATGCTTTCTAACTCTGACAATTCGAAGAGATTTCTCATGAAGCCTCAGGGTTCTAAGCAGATGATTGTATTCTCTACAGCTGATAATTTCTTTTCTATTTGTATCTCTTTTTCTTTTAGTTGTTTGATTGTTCTAGCTAAAATTTCAAGTGCTGCACTGAGGAACTCTGGTGAGAGCGAGAATCCTTACCATCTTCTGCATTTAAGAGGAAACTGCTTCAGATTTTCCCCATTCAGTCAGATGTTGACTATGGGCTTGTAGGATGGAGATTTTAGTATGTTGAGTCACAATCTACCTATTTGTATAGGACTTTTATCATGAAAAGAGGTTACAATTTGTCAAAGACTTTTATGCAACCATTGGGATGATAACATGAGTTTGTCCTTAACCTCTCTCAAAGATCTATGGTTGATGTATCTTACATATTCTTCTATGCCGTGTCTAATTTTTATTGTTTTTTAGGACTTTTAAAAATATCCCTCCCCTGACCTCCCCAGTCACTGCTGTTCGTAACTGTACTGTTGGGGTCCATGTGTCCTATAGACTCCTTGCTCTCTCTTGCTGCTGATTTCCCGCTTCATTCCAATACCATCTGACAGAGAAATGACTTCAGGCAGAGGACCCATTCCCCGACCCTTCGGTGGAAGGGAAGGAGTCACAAGGCAGTCCAGACGAGGGCCAACATTAAGCTTGGTGCTGCCCTCACCCTGGGCAGGGAAGCTTCTGCTTACAGTGGGCAGAAGTTGATGCAAACCTGACCAAAGTGCTGAGGATAAGTGATCACAGAGTATTCAGCTTTAAATTGAAGATGTAGAGTACCCCCTCCAAAGCCCAGGGAACATGACAGAAGAAGAGGGCTCGGGAAGAATGGACGAGCCCGGGAATGAGAAGGAACACAATGAAAAACCGTCTTCTAGGCACAACACAGCTGCTTCACTCATGAGCCCACAACACCAGTGATTGTCTGCACAAGACCTGCCTGACACTGGGCCCAGCAGCATCACATCATACCTGGGGGAGGGACTATAAGTGATTAGTGGTTCCTGGAGGAGGAGTCATAGTCTTTGTTGGTGTGTCCACAGGTAAGCTGTCCTAAGTGAGATAAAGAACCACCACCACCCAAGTTTATGCAGGCAAGCCCAATTGAATGCATCGAAAGATACAAAAATAGAAGACAGGCTTCCTGAGAAGAGAGACTTCGGAGAGCAGGAGCTAAAGAGGGATTATGTGGGGATTTTAATCAAAGTACAAAATATTTGTGTGAAATTGTAAAGTTTTCAAAATTACATCAAGTCTTTAGGGGAGTTTCTATATTTGCTAAGTTTGGCTTTGGAACATAAGATATGCTTGGGAGTAAGTTATGTAAGTAGCTGAGAAGAACATGTCTCTATTGTTGTATGGGATGATTTATAGTCATCTGTCCACTTGTTCTACAATGCACTTTAACCATGACGTTTCCTTGATGATTTGGGGGGTATTGGAAATACCCATTATTGATATATATATCATGCCCAGTAGTGTTTATGAAATTGAGTGCACCAACATTCAAAGTATATGTATGCATGTACACATATACATAATTACATAATTCTTGTCCTGTCCTGATGGATTCTGCACTTTATCACCATGGAATGACTTCCTTTGTTTCTGCTCATTAATTCTGGCCAGAGTTATACTGTGTCAGATATGACTGCAGCCATTCCTGCTTGCTTTCAGGTTCCCTTTGCTTGAAATGTCATATTCCCTCCTATACTTTCAGTCAGTTTCTATGTCGTCACTGTAAAGGAAGTTTCTTGCAGACAGCAACTCCTTGGATTTTTTTTTTCCAGTCAACTAGTCTATGCCTTTCCATTGGAGAATAAGGGCCCCTTATATTTACAGTTATTATTAAAAGGTATGCATCTATTCTTGTAATTTTGTTCATCTTCTTCTAGCTGTTGAGAGTATTCCAATGTTCTTTTCTTTTGCCCTGTTATCCTGAGCCTTTTGATTGTTTACAGCATCAATAATCTTTGATTCCTCCCTGATTCTTATCTGTTCATCTGTTCTCCTAGTGAGATTCCTCCTTTACTGAGATCTCCTGTCTTACTTCTTCTGTGTGTGGGATTAAGTATCTTACACTTAATTAACTAATTTAAGTGTCTTATACATGAATCATACACGAACCTAATGGCCAGAAATTATTTTAGTGTACGCTGATCTTTGACAGTCTTCATTTCTCAATCAATCCTTAAGGATACATTCCTTGGACATAGTGGTTGGTCTAAGTTTGCAGTTGTTTTTTCTAAGACCTGAAAGACATTGCATGCATTCCCACTGGGCCTTTAGAGTGTATGCTAAGGAGCCTTTCTCTTGCATCCTTCAGGGTTTTTTCTTTCCTTTGTTCTTGACGATTTAACTATAATATGATGTGAAGAGGCTCTTTTTTTAAAGGACAGGGGCTATTAAATCAATACTAGCAATTGCTTAACTCCATATAAAGGACTGGAAGTAAGAAAATCCTCCCTCATTTCCAGACAGACTCATGAAGTTCATTCCCAAAAGCCATCAGGAGGGGCCAGCACTCCCCAAGTTGCAGCCAATGTAGCTGGGAAGAAACTGCAAACTCGAGCCCACTTCCTCTCCAGTGAAGAACATGGTCACAAAGGAAACAAGTGGCTACTGTCACTGTGTTTCTGAGGTGACAGATCTTGAGGAGTACTGTAGGCTGCTGCTTCCCATGCCCTCTGTTCATAGCCAGATCAAAGTCTTCAGTTTAGCTGTACTGCACTCTTGTTCAAGGGAAACTACTGGTGGCTCTTCTGCAACCTTCGGGATGTACTGATCAGCTGTTTTTGGCTCCCTTGTCATTCTGATCAAAACACTAGGAGGATGTGAGCTCCAAAAGGAGACAGGACCCATCAGTCCTATATACTAACGAGTTAGATATTAAGGGGGCCATTAAGATGGCCACAGCATGCTTCTCCTCATTGGCCTTCTGGCAGCTGAGGATCTCAAACCATGTGTACACAGGCCAGCAGATGGTGAGTACCATTGGTGTCTCTCCACACAGCACCCTACACTGGCAGGTCTGCCAACAGCCTCACATTTTACACACCCACAGCAGAACACACTCATAGCTCCCATAGCTAGAGCATGCTTCCATGGGGCTGCTCTGGATGCTACACACATCCAGGGACTATCTACAGGCAAAGGGAGGTCTTGGGCAGAATCCTGGAGGGGCTATGCCCAAGCTCTGAGCCCTGGGCCAGCTACTTTTCACTAGCGGAAACAGACAGGCAGAGCTTCCTGCTTGCTGTCTAGCCTCTCAGACGGCTGTCACTTCCCCTTGCATTCTGCCCAGTAGAGCAGCCTTACAGAGCCACTGGCATTTGCCTATAAAATCATGGCCAGTAACTGTGCGGTGGCATTTTATGTCCAGGATGGCAGTCAAAGGGCTGGCAGCACTGTCATCACTGAAACTATACAGGTAGACTTAAACTCATTGATAGAGTTAAGCTGCTCATAGTTCATTAATGGTTTCTGCGTTTACATTCTTAATTATTTATTTTGATTTTTATGTACATTGGTGTTTTGCCTGCATGTGTATCTGTGTGAGAGTGTTGGATACCCTGGAATTGGAGATTCATTTTTGAAGGATATTTGTCAGTAAATTTCTTGTAATGTCTCTGTCAGTCTAGACTACTCTTAAAATATCAGAAAGGATTCTTTCTTGCTTTCTGAAAGTACTGCATTATGGTTGGTATTTTTTGTGTGTTTTCAAAAGGTTTTTTGAGATATAAATTATAGGCCGTAACATTTACTTTATATATGCATACCCTCTGCCATTTTTACAAGTTCTTGAGGTTGTATAGTCACTCTACAATCCAGTTTTAGCACATGTCACTTACCCTGTAAAACTTCCCCAGACCCATTCAGGCAACTACTAATTTACAGATTTACTATATATATTATGTTATACATAGACTCATGTTATCCATGACTTTCAGCTTTGGCTGCTTATTTAGTGTGGATTTTCTTAGGGTTATCCAGGCTGTAAAATGAACCAACAGTTTGCTACAGTGCATTGCCCTATAGTATTTTCCTCATTAAATATAATATGCATTTAATTCGCCAGTTGGTAGATGCTTAGATTGTCTCAGGGTTTGGGCTATTATGAATACCATTATAAACATTCAGAGTCTTTACACCAATGTACATATGGAGATACAGGTTTCCATTTTAATTCCCTAGAAGTGGAATTGCTGTGGTGAATAAAGAACCCTTAGACCTTCTTAATAAGAAAACAAGCAACCCAATTTTAAAATGCACAGAAGTTTAAAGCTATATCGCATCAAAGAAAATAGAGCATGAACATACCATAACGTATGTCAGCTTTCCACTACTACAACAAAATACCTAAGATGAACAACTAAATGGGGGAAGAGTTCATTTGTGCTCCTCAGAAGCTTCAATGGGTGGTAGATCAGTTCTGTAGCTTTGAGATGGTGGTGAGGCAGGTATTGATCAAACTTCTCACTTCATGGTAGCCGAGAAGCAAAGAAAGAAGGGAGTATAGTCTTAATATACACTTCAAGAGCTCATTGCCATAATCCAACTCCCTGTGATCAGTCCACACCTCATGAAGGTTCCACCACGCCCTAGCAGCAGCACAGGCTGAGAAACACTTGGACCCTTGCAAACACTTCTGATCCAAAGGATGGTCATGAGTTGCCATCCTCCGCACATGCATTACCATGCCTGTAATCAGGAAGACTGATGATTGTCAAAGTCTGGTGAGGATAGGGTTAAACTGGAACCCTCAAATGTTAGTGGCAGGCAAGCAAAATGGCTTAGCCCTTTTTGAAAACGGCTTGGCATTTGAAAGGGCTAAACATAAACCTGGCAATTCAGCAAGTCATTCTAGGGAAAGAACAGAAACAAAATCTGTCTGAACCCAACACAACCCCAGGCCCAGGAGTGTCCTTGGCAGCTGCTCATTTGCTGACTGCTAGTTTCATGCATGGTGCTATCTGTCGTTACCTCTGATGACACACAGCTTGTGGCTGTGACGTGTGAGCACTTCATCGCCACAGCAGGTGCCTCTGAAGACAGAAGAGGACATAGAAGGGCCACAAACAAGTGAATGTTAACCTTTTACTCTGTGTTTTGACATTTCTTCAGTCTAGGGGGAGGATACATCTGTGCTTCCATCTTAAGAATCTTTTGCCTAACTCAAAAGAACAAACTTTCTCTCTCTCTCTCTCTCTCTCTCTCTCTCTCTCCCCCCCCCCCCCGGGCCTGGAAGTCTTATAACTACAGTTTGCAGGAGTGGTGTGTGTGTGTGTAGGGTGGAAGTCAATGTTTAGTGTTTTCCTTTATCTCTCTCCACTTATGTTTTGAGCCATTCTCACTGTGCCTGGAGCCAAAATAGAAAGATGGCCAACAAGCTCCTTCATCCACCTCCCTGGTGCTAGGATTACAGGCATGCAACATGATAAACACCAGCTTTTTATGTGGGTGCTGGGGATCCAAACCCAGGTTCCCACGCCTGCACAATAAGCACTTTAGCAACTGAGCCATCTCCTTAATCCCTAGCTTTTCGGGTTTGTTTTGTTTTTGAGATGGGGCCTTACTATGTAGCTCAGGTTGGCCTTCAACTCCTGCCTCAACCTCCCAAGTAGTGGGATTTCAAGTATGTGCCATCATGGTTGGTTGCCTTAGCTTTTAAAGGAGGTCACTGTATTGTGAAATAAGCCCCATTCTCTCTGGAGGATTAAGTGAGCATGTGGCAAATGGCTAGGTCCTGTGACTTCAGTGTCTCCCCCAAAGCACTGTGAGTAAAAGAAATGGCCTCCCCTGCTGTCTCTATTCTCCTTTCCTGGAGTCCTTGCCTGTGGTGCAGGCTTGTGGTCCCAAAACACCCTTATTGCTGTATTAGGACTATACGGGCAGAGAGTGAAGACCCTACCTCCTAGTGTTTAAGTTAACTGGTATCAACGTTTAAAAATAAGCAATGTGGCTTAAAATCTGACTGGACATCTCTTCCTAAGAGCTTGTAAACATCTCTGTGGGGAACCGAATCATGCTGTCACCATTAGGCTGATCTTGCTCTGCAGGACACCTCATGCCTGTCCCTCTAAAAGACTCCCAAACTGTGCAGCTGGTCAGCTGTCTGGACGGATGATTCCTACAGCTGCCCTCTTTCTGACTGATGTTCCATGCAGGGTCTCATCCTCTGCTCTCCAGTTCTTGTCCCAGTTCAGCATCTCACTCAGCCTGTGACAGGCTTGATGAGTTAGGATCACAGCATGCATTCTGAATATGAAGATTCCGCCCAAGGGCATCCAGCTGCTACGTGGTGAGCTGGCTATGAGGCCTTCTCTCGGCTCACACATTCATTTCACCGGGCCTGAGCCCTGAGCCCGGGGGCTGTCTTCAAGTACTGGTGACATAAACTGATAAGGACACAGGTGTATCATTAGTCACGCCATGCATACTTGTCAGAAGTTCCAGGAGCAGTAGAGGAGCTGGCATCCATGTGTCCTGCGTTGACCTCTTCAGAGGCACTCATCTTCCAAGATGAGGGCGCTCTGTTTCATTAATGTTTGGAGAAACAATAAATAAAAGGATGGACTGTCATCTGGGCAGCTCTCATAGATGGACAGTCATTAGTCAAAACAGATTCAACCACAGAAACATTTTACCTGAGGCCCTAAAGGAAGAGAAGGGCTGGCCAACCAAACCAGAGCCTGCGGTCTTCCCACCACAGTCATGCCTTCTCGCGGCTGCACACTGAAGACAGAGCTTTCTGTGAAAAGCCTAAGGAATAACATCTGAACAGCCCTTAGAGGTGAATCTCCTGCAAAGAACTGAAGGGCACCTGTGATGCTTTCAATGGGGAGGGTCCCCATGGGCTGGACTATTTCAATACTTGGTCCCGAGCAGGTGGCTATGTTGGTTAGTTTCTATCAACTTGACACAAACTGGAGTCAACTGAGATGAGAGCCCTTCAACTAGGAAATCCCCTCTGGCAGACTGGCCGGGGGCTTTCCTGCGGGGCATTTTCTTGATTAAAGATTAAGCAGGACAGTCCAGTCTACTGTGGGCAGTACCGTCCTTAGACAGGTGGTTCAAGGTTGTATAAAAATTATAGCTGATTTCTGTCCCCATTTTCTTATCACTCCTCTCTCTCTGCATCTGGATTCCAGTTCGGCTCAGTATTTAGCTGTGGATGTCTGCTTCTGTTTCCATCAGCTACTAGATGAGGGCTCTATGATGGTGGATAAGTTCATTGGACTGACTCAGACCCCCTGAATGTGGGTCTCAGTTAGAAGGCCTGGGCAGTCTAAGGGACCTGTGACAGTGGAACCAGGATGTATCCCTGGTGCACAAAAGGACTCTGGAGCACATTTCCCATGAAGGGATACTCCCTTAACCGAGAGGCAGGAGGGAGGGCCTAGTCCCTACTCCAAATGACTTGACAGGTTTTGTTGACCCCTCTTGGAAGGCATCACCCTCCCTGTGGAGTGGGAGTCGTGGGATGAGAGGGTGGTCGGGGGAATGGGAGGGAGGAAGGGAGGGAGGGAGAGGGAACTGGGATAGATATATAAAATAAGAAAAATAAGTTTAAAAAATGTAGTTGAGCAAGGCATGAGGAGCAGCTCTCCTCCATGGTCTCTGCTTCATTTCCTTCTGCCAAGTTCCTGCCTTGAGTTCCTGCCTTGGTTCTTCTGGTTGATGAACTGTAACCTATAACAAGAAATACCCCCTATTCTGCTACAAGTTGTTTTCTGATAGTATTTCATTACAGCAACAGAATCAAACTAGGCTAGTGGCACCGTTTGGGGAGGCCATCCACTTTTAGGTCAGGAGATTTGCTGGAGGGAGTAAGCCACTAGGGGGCAGGCTTTGAGGGTTTAGAGCCCCGCCCTACTTCCAGTTCATTCTTTCTGCTCGCTGGCATGCCTCCCCACCATTATGGGCTCTCCTTCTGAAACATTGGGCCAAGATAAATTAATCCGTAAGTCACTTATGATCATGGTATTTTATCACAACAATGAACAGTACCTAACACAAAATCCATATGAGCCACAGGGTAAACATGGTTTGTTCCCTTGAAACTCAATTGAGGGTCATAGGGAGAGCTCAATGTACAAAGTGATCCCCACTCAAGCATGAGAACTTAAGCTCAGATTCCCCAGCTTCCCTGTTAAAAGGTGGGAGCTGCAATGCATATCTGTAACCCCAACACTGGGTAGACTTGAGACAGGAGGATACTCAGTGCTTGCCAGCCAACCAGTCTAGCCAAAATGGTAGGTAGGCTCTTAGTTCAGTGAGAGGCCCTGTCTCAAACAATAAGATGGAAAATTATAAAGGAAGACACTCCTGTGTCAATCTCTAGCCTGCACACACCTACCATGTACACCTATACTAACACACAACACACACACACAAATGAATATACATGCAAATACCACTCACACACACACACAGAGAGAGAGAGAGAGAGAGAGAGAGAGAGAGAATTATGTTGAATTTTGCAACTCTCAGATTAGATTAATCCTAAATTCTGAATAGACTGAGCAAGCTCTAATCTCTCATGAGACTGCATTAGCTGAGTGAAGAAATTCTAAAGCAAGGCTGCCCCGTGTTTATCTCCTTTACATACACTCACTTCTTCCATTTGCCTGTTGTGCTCTGGAAGTAACAGGAGGTGCTTGTGAGTTGTGACTTTCCTGTCATAAATATTCAGTCTCCAGAACCATGAGCTAAATGAAGCCTGTTCCTTTATAAATTAACCTGGGAGGTAGTTTGGTCAAGAGCTGTCCCTCATAGGCTCCTGTAATTGGTGGTACTGTTTGGGGAGATTATACCACCTTTGGGAGGGTGTGCTAGTTAGTGGGAGGGTTGTTTGTTTGTTTTGCCAACTTGACACATACCAGAGTTATGTGGGAAGAGGATCCTCAATTGAGAAAATGCTTCCATCAGATTGTCTGTAGGGCAGTGCCTCTTCTGGGCAAGTGGCCCTGGGCTGTGTAAGAAAGCAGTCAGATGAATCTCCAGCATCAAGCCAGGAAGCAGCACCTCTCCATGGCTTCCACTGCAGATCCTGCCTCCAGGTTCCTGTCTTGAGTTGCTGCCTTGACTTCTTTACTTCTCTCAATGACAGGAGCATGACCTGGGAGTTGGAAGATAAAATATACCGTGGTGGTTTGCATGAGCATGGCTCCCATAGGCTCTTGTATTTGAATACTTGGTCCAGAGTTGATAGAAGTGTTTGGGGAGGATTAGGAGGTGTGACCTTGTTAAGTGTGGAAGTTTCAAAAGCTCACACTATTCATAATCTCTCTCTCTCTCTCTCTCTCTCTCTCTCTCTCTCTCTCTCTCTCTCTCTCTCTTGTGCTTGTAGATTGGGATGTGAGAGCTCTAAGCTACTGCTCCAGGGGTATGTCTGTCCACCTGCTGACATGCTCCCCACCATAATGAGCTCGGACTCTAATCCTCTTGAATCATGAGCTCCAAACTAACTTTCTTTTATGAAGTTGCTCTTGATCATGGTGTTTCATCACCATGAAACACTAAGGCAGGAAGTGAAGACTTGTATGTCACTTGGGGAGGGGGGGGGGTTGAGGCCTTATAGCTCTACCTTACTTTCTGTTGTCTCAATGCTTCCTATGTGTGGACCAAAAATAAATAAATAAATAAATAAATAAATAAATAAATAAATAAATAAATATATGGCCAGCCAGCTTCCTGCTCCTGCCTGCCACAATGCCATGCCTTCCCAGCTATGAGGAACTCTATCCTTCTGGAACTATAAGCCAAAAGAAATTCTTAGTTGCTTTTGGCCATGGTATTTTATCACAGCCACAAGAAATTAACTAACGTATAGGCGTGGAAATCAGGATGCTTGACTACTAAGATGACGTGGAGTTTATTAGGAGAAAATAACTTGACTATCTTATCACTCCAGCCCCAAAGATGCAGACCCTGCGACCCTGATGCTCTCCGAGACCTGAAGAGGCTTCTGAGCTCCAAACCAATCCTTTTCTGGTCACATCCACACTTATGACCACACCCAAGGGGGCGTGGTTAGTGCTACAGGTGCAGGGGGCTGAAGGGGGTGAAAATATCACTACACTAATTCCTAATGCTCCTTGCTCCAGGAATTCTGGTATGTAGTCAGAAAATGGACTGAGACAATATGAGACAAATTTCATTACATTTTCTCTGAGATGTATAATTATAATGAAATATCCACACAAGAGGAAAGGTATATAGTTTATATGAAACTTTCAATGGAATCTTTGAAAGTTTTTTAATAAAAACCCTGCCCTTTCTTGAATTACCTTAACTTTTTATATTAGGATTTATATTTGAGACAATACACAATCCCTGTCTAGATATTTTTAGTGACACTATCTTTAAATTCTTCATAGCCCACACTGATGAGACAAAATAGTGTTAATTTTCCTTGCAATATTCATTCAGAAATCTTTACAATATAGACTGTACACAGAAATGCAATAATTTAGATTCTTCCTCCTTTCTTTACCAAGTTTATTTCTGAACTTTTAATAATATTATACATAGTTAATCCAATCAAATAGACCTGATGTTTAAAAAAAACAAGAGATGCCATGATGAAACCCATTACCTTGTAAGTTAACCTTAAACAGTAGTGACAAAGTCTAACCTGAAGAACTTGTTTCTTGTGAGGGAACAGACACCCTGTCTTGGGGTAGCTGAGGACAGCAGCAACAGACAGGAAGAATTATCTGATGCTGTTAAACAACACGCTTAGCCTTGTTTGTAGAGGTTGCATAAAGGTTCAGAAACTTGTTTGTAAAGGCAGATTGGGACTATTGCCTACACCCACCCAAGCTTTGCCTTGTCTCTCCATGCCAACCATCCCCTTGCCTCCCCTGCCTCAGTGCTCAAGGGAATGCACTTGGGCATTGCACGTCCCCTTGGGGCCCACAGAGCAAGCACCAGCCTTTCCAATCATGCTATGTGCTCCTTGTCCACAAGCAGACAGTAGTGTCTGCTATTCTGTCATAACAGATGTCCAAGTGGTCCAGAGTCTCTTTCATTATCTGCAACCTACACAAGATGTCACTCACTAGGCATGTGGCCCACAGGGACTTCAGTTATTTGACCACGCCTAACTTTCTTCCAAAAAGACCCTGGAGAAAGGAGTCTCCCCAGTGTTTGACCTGGCTGATGATACCCTTATGTCTTGTGAGGCCTTGGAATCACCTGCAACTCAGACACGGTGCTCTGACCTAGCAGATGCAGGGCAGTAAGTAATTCTCTCAGACACCCAAATGTGCTGCCTCAACTTTTTAAAAAGTACCATTGCTTTGATAAGTTGGTTGTTATCTGAGCCCATTTGAAAACTTGTTCTTAAGAGAGATGGCTCTGATGGTCTGAAAGAAAATGGCCCCAAAGGGAGTGACACTATTAGGAGATGTGCCCTTTGGAGTGCGTGTGGTCTTGTTGGAGGAAGTGTGTCACTTGGAGGAGGGCTTTGAAGTCTTATATATACTCAAGCCACAGCCAGTGAGTGAGACAGTTCACCTCCTGTTGGTTTTGGATCAAAATGTAGAATTCTCCAACACCAAGTCTGCCAGCATGCTGCCATACTCCCCGCCATGATAATAATGGACGAACCTCTGAAACTGTAAGTGAGCCACCTCAATTAAATGTTTCCTTTGTAAGAGGTGCCCTGCTCATGTGTCTCCTCACAGCAATAGAAACCCTAACTAGGACATGCTCTTCTAGAGGACCAAGGTCAATTCCTAGCACCTAGTATCTAGCACCCACATTCATAGCACCCGGTGCTTACGATCATCTGTAACTCCAGTTTCAGGGCACCAGGCACATACATGGTATACACACATACACTCAGGCAAAACACTCATATACATAAAATGCATTTTTTAAAAATGTTTACATTAAGTACAAATACTACCCGCCCCCCCCCCCATCAAACAAGTGAAATGCCTCCAGGGAACCAGAGTGAGTGAGATATAGGTGAGTCTGAAATCTTAATCTGGAAGCCACAGAATGCATCCCCAGGAGACTAGAGCCGGAACACAGTCTAGAGCCCCATGAACTTGAGCCCTGTACCCAAAATGTGGTGTTTCTTCCATTGTGAGTGGAGGCCATAACCCACTGTGGTGCTGCAGTACCTGTGGCTTTAATGCCAACAGAAACCACAGATGTTCCCACAGCTCATTAGAATTGCTGCAAACATCCCAGAACATCCTCTGCACAAATGGCTGCTTCAGGGAACAGTGGATGATGAGCCTGCCACCAGGCCTTGTTATTTAATGAGTTAATAGAGAAGCGCACAGAAGACTGTATCACAAATTTGCTTTCCTTGTGTTTTGATAGCTCAGTGTCAACACAATAGCAACGGTTCTCTTTAATGTTATGCATTTTGTTTCATGCACTTAGTCATTATTCAGAGAAGTTCCAAGGCTCCATCACAATGCAGGAGGAATCTTCTTCAACATCAAGGCTACCAGCCCTTAATGCATTTGGGAAGCAATGGGGGGGGGGGCTGGTCAGTGAGAGGGGCTGACCTAGGCCTGAGCTGTCTTGTAATGTTTCCCATCCTGGTTTGGCCCATTCTTTGTGTGCACACATGTGTGTGGACATGTGCATAAATGTGTGTGTGTGCTAGAGGCATGTGCTAGGCAATCACTTTACATTGCATTGTCATCCTCTACCTTGCCCACTTGGGCTCAAAGAATTATCGGAGGGGCTTGCTTGCCAAGCAGTCTGAGAGCGTTTTCAAAAGTGGTCTGCGCCTCTCTAGCCAGTGGAGGTTAATGCCACGTGAGGTTAATGCCACATGCTCTATAGCCACGAAACTACCTAGCAGATCCTGCAGCAGCACCCTCTGTAACCCTGGAAACTGCTCTTCCATGGGGAGCTGCCCAAAGACCACACCTACTGCAGAGCTGGAGCTTCCTAGTCTGTAGGCGCCTGGCAAATCCCTTTGAACCGCATTATTTCATCTGCTGACCCTTTCCACACAAACCACCACTCCTGAAGGTCTACCATCCACACTCTGACAGGGGTGTCACTGCTCCAGAGTAGGAAACGTCAGATTTCACCTTAGCATATACCACAGTGTTCCCAGAGTACAAACTCGATTTTATCTTTTCCAGTGTTGCCTTGAATCAGGGTTTGGGGGAGAGGAAGTTACAGATTAAGATAAAATTCAGAATCTTAGTGACCCATGCCTATTATCCCAGCACTTGAGAGGCTGAAGCATGATTAATCACCATGAGATCAAGGCCAACCTAGACTGCATAGTGAGTTCTAGGCCAGCCTGGGCTACAGAGTGAGAATATCTAAAAGTTAAAATAAAAAAAAAAAATAGGAGATGGGAGGGAGAGAGAACTGGGATCAGTATGTAAAATAAGATTGTTTATAATTAAAATAAAAAATTTTTAAATAAATAAAATAAAATTCACATGTCATAAAATTTACCACTTTGGAAAAGGTCCCAAGAGTTCACCCCTCCGTGAAGATATATGGGCAGTTAATGGTTGCTGGGGGAGGGGAAGAGTCATATTCCTCAGTGACATAGCCACTGGTAAGCTCAAGTACATGGCTTTCTACCCATGCTTATTCAGGCAACTCTAAATGCAGTAGGAAGACACTCAGACACACACACTCTCTCTCTCTCTCTCTCTCTCTCTCTCTCTCTCTCTCTCTCTCTCTCTCTCACACACACACACACACACACACTCACACACACACTCACACATTCACACACACACTCACACAAGCACACTCACACACACAGAGTAGAAAAAGGACTTTTAAAGGGGTTCAGTTAGGAGAAGGGAACAAAATAGTGTGTGTGGGGGGGGACTATTACCAAAGTACATCATATGTATGTATGAAATTGTGAGAGAATTTAAAAAAACTCTGAAGGATGCAAATCCAATGTTAGTTGTATTGTGCCTAGAGTGGGGCAATGGCCAGTGGCATGAGCTTTAGGATATTTAATTACCAAGATAAATTCCATACTCTTCAATTAGTTCTCTCCCCCCCCCCCCAGCTTCCATCAAGCCCTCAGTAACTACTGGTCTACTTCCTACCTGAATGGACACGTCTGACCTGGGCACTTCATATAAAAGAATCATGCTTTTTGTGATATTCTGTAGCTGGTTCCCTTTCATGGCACGGTGTTTCCCAGGTACTTCCTTGTTGAGGAATATTTATTGGCACTGTAAAGATGTGCCTTTGCCTAAGGTGCCTTCTGATTGGTTTAATGAAAAGCTAAATGGCCAATAGCTAGGCAGCACATCCCAGGAGAGAGAGGATTCTGGGAAGAAGAGAGGCAGAGATGCCAGCAAGAAGGACAGCAAGTGGAACATACAGAATGGAAGAGAGGTAAAAGCCACATGGCAGAGCATGAACTGCTACAAGCAGGTTAAACTGAGTTTTAAGTTAGTTGGGAACAACCTAAGCTAAAGGCCAAGCTTTCATAATTAATAAGTGTCTGTGTCATTATTTGTGGGCTGGTGGTCCAAGAAAGTCCAATGAGAAAACTTACTATACTTCTTTTCATCTTCAATAACACTCCAGTGCATGGCTAGCCACATGCTGTGTATACACTCTTCAATTGTAGACACCTGGGTTGCTTCCACCGAGAAGCTGTTGTGGAAAATGCCACTGTGAACATGTGCGGCCAGCTTTTTGCATAACGTGTTTTCATTCCCTTGAGCATGCCTGGGACTGATATTTCTGTGTGACAGACAACTCAACACTTCGTGAAGAATCATCATCATCATGTTTCCTATTGTTCGTTCATTCCTGGTCCCACAGCTGCTCCAGCCCCAAATAACATAGAGACTCTGTATTAGATATAAAGCTGTTGGCCTGTTGCTAGTGTTTCTTATTGGCTAGCTCTGTCTTAAATATTAACCCATTTCTATCAATCTAAGTGTTTCCATGTGGTCTTGGCTTACCGGAGAGAGGGTCCAGAATTCTGCTCTCTTGGTCCTACATGTTGACTCTCTCTACCTCTCCCTGAATCCTGCTTGTCTCCTACTCCTGCCTATCTTGCTTTCCTATTGGCCATCAGGGCTTTATTCATTAACCAACAAGAGAAACATACTTACAGAATGGCATCTCCCATCACCATCAGCAAAGTAAGCAACCCACTTTCCTCACATCTTCAGCACTAATCAGTGCCCATCTTCCACAGTGGCTGTACAGCGGTATCTCAATGTGAGTTTTAATCTCACTTCCTGGTAGCCAATGGTGTTAAGTATTGTTTTATTGTGTATCTGTTTATCTTTAGAAAAAATCCTTTGATGTTTTTACTTTTTGTATGTGTGGTTGTTCTGACCACCCCCCAACCCAGTCATAACCCTCTTGTCTCAGCTGATACTGAGATTATGTGCACGTACACTACACCTATTCCTTTACTCATTTGGGGTGTCTCTTTATTATTGAATAGTTTTCATTTCTCTACTATACTTTAAAACTTAACCCAGTAAGGAGGATTTGACTCCAACTTTATGCCCTTCTCCAGGAAGCTAGATATTATCCCAGGGGCACTTAAGCCCTGAAAGCTGTGGCTCTTACAGCTCTTTTGGGTTCACAGATATCTTTAAGAATCTTAACAAAAGCCAAATTCACTGCCAGGAAAACACATGTGCACACACTTCTTTCTTCATCTGATACCTAGGAGTTTCTGGCCTCTCCACTGTTCAGCCCTCACCTGGACTAGGTGCTTTCTTTTTCTAAGAAGATTGTAAAGTTTTGATTAACCCAGATTCTAGGGTCCCCTGGAGGAAAGTATGAACAGTGTGTTGGAACTATCAAAACGTCCCTTAGAATAGCATTTACAGTGGGCTGATCTAAAGTCTGAAGGCCATCACCCCACCCACCCCCATATTTTTCTCTTCGGTCCAGCTTCATGCCCTCATGCCCGGGACCCTCTCAGAACCTGTTCTCCTTCAACCTGCAACTGTAAGGAAGCAAAGCAGATTCTTTATCCCCAACACCTGTCACATAAATCAAATGTTCACCAGGCCGGCCCGGGACAAGCTGAACTTCAACCTCGGAGGCACCAGAAGCCTTTAAGTGTTTTCACCTCTGCCTTCACTGACAATTCCCTTCCCTTCTCTCTGTCTGTGCGTCAATGCTCTTCATGACTACTTTTTGTGCATCCCGTGTCCTCGGTGGTATACAGCTTCTCTGCAGGATTTTTATCACCTGTAACTTTTAAGTTCTAGACTCAAGAGTATTCTGCAAACAGGAAACACCATGTACCGCTCTACCAGATTTTCCTTGTCCCTAGGAGAGTGGGAGGTAAGACCTGGAGTCAGGGAGACATCACAGAGCAAAAGGATACAGGTTATTTCCCACTCCAGATACTTTCATAGTATGCTGTGCCACGGAGGATGCTATGTGCTTTACAGACATCACTAAGTTCATCTCCACAAAAACTCTGAGGTAGGCCCTCTTCTTAAAACTGAAGTGTGGAGAGTTTAGTTCAGTGGTGTGGGTTCACCTGGCTAAAATGGGCTGTGCTGGAAGTAGGAAGTGGGTCATTTATTGTCCAGAGTCCATGCTTCCTCTTGGCTCTGCTAGAGGGAGGACTCCAGGAGCCTCCACAGACCATTTTCACTTCCCCCATGACGTGGGGAAAATACAGCCACTGCTTCCTAGAGTCTAGACAAATTCATCAGGAACGCAGTGCAGGATGAGTGACATAAGTCCGCTGACAGTACCATAAACACTGAAAGAAGACTTCGTCCCCAGACACCTACAAAAGGTGAAGGCAGAGGCTGCCCTTGGCTACCTACATAGGATGCTCCAGGAGAGGTTGGGCAACATGGGACCCTGACTCAAATATCAGCAGCAACAACAAAAAAGTAAACTTCCAATCCCTCATCATCTCATTTGGGAACCCTGATCTGTGACAGTTTGTAAAAGCTGCTAAGAAGTAGATTCACTTACTATGGACAAATTTGGGTAGTAGGGAATCTTCTGAAAAACCAAAGTCACGGGACTAAACTACAATCAAATGTTCTGACAATAGACTACCTCAGCCTTTATAAGAGCACATGATAATTCTTAGGAAATCCATAGCCCCTCACGATTCCTAGAGTGCTACCAGGGGCTGGCTGTCCTTGCTCCTCCCGGTTAAGTCACATCTGAAGCTTGGGAGACTGAAATTCACAAACCCCTTCAGACTAATCTACACAGTGCACCATCTTCAGAGCCTGAGCAGTCCTTTAGAAATAAAACTTCAATAACTGCCCTAACCCCAGGAACTTTACTCTCATTCTACAGATAGGTACAAATGAAAGCTGATGGTCACCGTTTTAACAGGCCCATTAGGGCTACTGAGTACTTCCTGTAGAGCCGCATGCTGTTCAGCCCCCGGGAACAGCGATGAAGGAAGGCAGCGGTGAGAGGTGAGACCGGTGTTGTTGGAGAGGCATGCTCAGGATGCTGTGAGAGGAAGAGCAGCTCCCTGCCCCTAGCCAGTGCAAGGTTAAGGTTGCTAAGCAATCGGGTGCTGTGGGGCAGAAGAGTATAGTGGTAGACCCTGGGAGGAAGAGAGCAGGAGGAGAGCATGCGCAGCAGCAGGAAGGAGGCATGTGGACCTCTGAAGGACATTTATCATTGGCTCACCGTATCTGAGCACCTCCTAGAAGAAGGGCTTGAGCAGGGTGTGAGGACCCCACCAGGAACGAGGCAGGCAAAGGCCCTGTCCCCAAGAGGCGTAATCCAAGTAACAAAGTCTTCTCATCTCAGAGGATGAAGAGCACACGGGGGAAATCCTTTAGGAAACCTAGTGTGCGCAGCTCACTGAGGGCGGCACAGTGAGTGCCACGTCCAAGTCCAGGCCACGGAGGCTCCGTGGGCACAACGTCATTTGGGTTTAAAGCTGAGTGCAGTGAGAAGCCTCCTTAGGTTGCAATGCTGGAAGCATCTCATTCATGGCCTGAAAACACAGCTCTGAACACTGAAGGTGAATCACTGGTGTCAGGCGTTGGAGTGGTACCACATGGGAGGCCACGCCCAGATTCTAGGTGGGAGTCTGCAGTCTGGAACAGGCTTGTGGCGGTGGAAGAGAGCAGCAGGCGGATCTGCGAGAAGCAGAAGCAATAAACTGGACAGAGAACATGGCAAGGAGTCAAGAGCAACATGGAAGAACCAGCAAACACAAGCTCCGTCCTGAGGCGGAATCTTAGCCAGAACGAAAGTCAAGACTGCGCCACTGAAAATGTGAGGTGCTGGACGCTTCTCAGAACACCACAGAAAGACATCTCACAAACACAGAGGAAGCTCTCGTTCCTTGACTGTGGAGTACACTGGCCTACACATGGTAGTAAGGGCTTGGGGACAGAATGGAACACCTAAAGAAGAGTACGCTGAGGAAAGCCATCTACAGCCATCTCACGGCGAACGAAGTGGAACGGCCAGGAGACAGAGGGGAGCCAGCAGCGGCAATGGAGGCCAAGAATGATGTTCAGAGCTTAGGTTGCTCGTGACCTCCACACAGGAGAGCAGCTCTAGAGTGAGGAGGACTCACAAGAGAGGAGACAAGCCAGAGACCACCACTGCCAACAGCTAGTTATGGAAATGTTTGCTGGGGAGGAGCAAATAGATGGCGTACATGGGCAGGGCTTCCGTTTCTCTTTAAAGGAAGAACAACACTAGGATGTTCCGTGCTGATGGAAAGGGCCCACTTGCAGGGGGAATGGAAGGAGCTGGGTTCTTGAGCCGGCAAGGACAGCATGTGTCTTCTCTTTGCTCTAACTGCATACTCCACTTCCTGTACAGGTGTGGCTGCCCAGAACCCAACTCTCCTCTCTCCTCGCCCTCCTTGGTTGTCAACAATGTGGCTTCAAATCCTGTCCCCCATCTGACCCTCTCCTCAGCGTGCAAATGCTAAGCATTCACCCTGGATGTCCCATGAGTCCCACACACTAAATCCAGCTCCAACCCTATGCCACCCTCTCTTCCACCTCAGGGTGGGGCCAGGGCCTCCTTGCCAAGGACTTCACCATGGCCCCTTCACACACTGCCAGGGAGAGTTTGCACTTGACATGTCGAGAAAGTGGACGAAGCCAGCTGAGCAACTTTAGAGCCCAGGCTTCCACTACGTTGCTTCCTTTAAGGGAAGCTCTGTAGTTAGTTTATTTTCAAACTGTAGTATAAAATCTTTATTTTAATTAGTACAAGCTATTCACAGTTAAGTCAGAAAGAAAAAGTATTGGCTTTGTGGCAATAAATATCCATGTGAGAAAAGTCTGCAAAGTAGTTTATTCTCACAAGTTACTGTTGGAAGAAGTCCTTCAAGCTAGCCAGTGAAAATAGCCGAGTGCGGATTCTTGGCCGCTGCTCTGGCAGGCATCATCTTCCTTAGAACTCTATAACCGCGGTTTCCGTCTGTGGCTCTGCAGGGCTACACGAGGGCCGTGAACTGCCTCACCGTCTTCTCACTTTCTCTTCTCAGTTCTTCAATGTGTGCGTCCAGACGCTCTAGAATATGGTGAGACCGCAGCTCCTCCTCCTCCAGAAACCTGGTAGCTATCGATCCCAGAGGAGAGACGGGCAGCGAGCACTGGGAGAGGACAAATCGTGACATCTGTTAGGAAGCAGGGGTGGATGCTCACCACTAACTGTGATATTTTCTGCCCAGCAACGCTAAAAGGGGGGGGGGATATTTTTATCTTAATGCCAAGAAAGAAAGAAGAAAAAAATAAAGGTAAGTTCTATAAACACTGGACCATATAGGCCTCTTTCTTTCTGTGAAGCGTAAACAGCTAGCTCATCACTAGCCTGAGAGTATCTCAGCTCAGTCTTAAATGCCTGCCTGCCACTCTGAAGAGAACACAGCCAATGCCTGCTATTTCAAAACTCTGAAAGTTGCTCTCTCTTGAAAACACTGAAAATCTACAAATTAGATGCCAGTTAAAAATCGGTACTTTTCCCTTTCTTAAAAGTTCACTCCATGGTCTTTGATCTGCAATTCTTGGTTCTGGTGTTATCCCCAATCTCGGGTTTTTGAAGGTAGTAAATACAGTAATCTGGCACATGTAGTTGGCCCTCATTTACAGTTATGTTTTGAAAGTCACCCTAAATGCTGAGTTAGCATAAATCACTGCCTCCAGGGTAAATGAACACACACAGTATAGACATACCTACAGCCTGGAAGAGTCTCTCGTCTCCATTTAACACAACAGAAATGAATTTCTAAAGTGAGAAATGACTTTCCCAAGACTAACAGCCAACTCACGGCACTACATGAACACTGTGACAGGTGGCAGAGACTGCCCAGTGCTACTTCCATTAGGAACATGCAAGTCAGCTCCTCTGCTCTGTGTGTGTCCACACACGGGCACAGCCAGACCACAGTCAAGTCTAGTGGGCAGACAAAGAGGCAACTGCTGAATAATCAGGGTCAACTGTGCTGGCCCCATGGAGTGCTAGCACCAGATACTGAGTACTTCTGCAGAAAAACACATGGATGCTCACACTCGTCAGGAAAAGTGACATCCATAAAATTCACATCATAATACATCAGGGAAGGTGTGCTGCCTAACTTAGGAAGACAGTCACTTCTCTAGGTCTTGGGTTGTTTTGCTTGTTTTTTAACTGCATGTAAGTAAAACATTCACTTTGAAAACTAAAGGGAAACCTTTCCATGGAATTGCTGACACACCTTAAAAACTCAAGGTTACTGAACTTTCACAAAAAGGAGGCCACAGTTGACAACAGGCAATGAAATGGCCCAACACGAGTGTTGCCCTACAGAGGGCAAAGAACAGTGGAGCCTACTGGTGGGGACACCAGCACAGGGTCAAGGATAGCCTCTACTACCAGGTCCATCTCAGGTACCCAAATCACACCCTGCACACCTCAGATGCACTGCCCTCTGCCACCTGCCACCAGCCCCTTCCCAACAGCCACCTGCCACCAGCCCCTTTCCCATTCTCACTACCCATGCTTTGGGACTCTGCTGGCATCCAGAAACAGTCCTTGATGCAACCGCTGCAGCACAACCTGCCGTCTGGAAAAGGCAGGCAAGAGTGTGCAGACTAGTGTCCGTGAACACCTGCACTCATATTTCAGAACATGAGTTTGGCTGAATGTGCCTTCACATTCAGTAAAGTAAAACCGCATGGTGGAAATGTGTGAAAATAATAAAGGGTACTGATTGGAACCCAGTAAAACAAAACACCCTCTTCACCTTAAAATTAAATATAAAAATAAATGTTAAGATCAGAACGTTTCCATACCGAAGATACAAACTCTTCTTGGTCATTCATACAGTCAGAGAGGATGTCAGAAAAGTTGCCATCATTTATATCTAGCATTGAAGGCAAAGAGTGATCATGGCACAGAAAGTTGGAAGGCAGAGACACGGTGGAGCTGTCAGGGCTGGTGTGAGGACTCGGGGCGCTGGGGCCCCTGGCCATGGGGTCTATGCTATTCAACGTTTGTTCTCGAGGCGAGTGGTGACCTGTTTTGTACTGCTCAGTCTTTATTCCATCATGTCTGTGCTGGCCATGGTTTGGCCTGGATAGCAGATTAGAAAACAAAATAAATGAAAAATTGTAGCAACTTTTCTTTCCAATAAATGCTGAAAGAAGCATGCTCATCTGAATATTAACTAAGAGGCTAGGTAGCAAGGCACTGTCACTTAGAAATGAGCAGCCCACATGAGGACAAGTGTTCCTCACTCATTCAAGCTCAGCTCTCATGCAGAGGCTAAAGAGGCTGCCACTGTGATTCAGAGTCATCAGGCTGGGATCAGGCAGGGCAGCCCCATGCCCAGAGAAGGCCACCACATAATGAATGTCACTGTGGTTGAGAGCGCCACCAAAGGCCTTTGATAGGAAAACACATTGAAGTCAGTCGGCTTCTCATTGAATGAATCTCTCTTATGATAACAACCTAAAATTAACTGACCAAAAATACAATGGATGCTTTTTATGAAGAGCCAAGTTTTACTTCTTATGGAACAGGCGGGATAGAAGTGGTGGGAGACAGCATAAAAAGGCTCTGAGGAACAAGATGGCATTTAAACCTATATGCAGGGTGCACAGAACAAAAGCTGTAATTAAATGAGGGCCAAACCACCTGAGCTGCTTGTGCACACTGTAGTCAGAATTAAACCCAGAGCCTGTGATGACTGCACTTCTCAAAGCAGAGGGAATCACACTGCAGCACACACAGGTCAAAGAGACTTGTAAGAAACTTTACTTAAGCTCTGCATTCTTGAACTCAGCTGCTCTGCTGCGTGCTGGTTTAAAGATCCTGCCATCTTTTTTTTTACACATGTGAGTAGCATGCTCCAGCTGAGATTTGGTGTTCATCAGATCTTTCTGTAGTTGTTGGTTTTCAGACACTAATTTATTTAATGCCTCAATATAATTCTCCTGAAGGTCTGTTAGTGAAATCTCTTTTGCCTAATAAAAAAAGAATACTAGAATCACTCGTATGTTTAAGGGTACTTATGATCAATCTACAACGGTGCTGGCTGAAATAGTTCCTTTTTCAGTTTTAACTAATCTGTGGCTTTACTTAGAGAAAGTGAAGCTTTGATTTTAGCCTTGTTAAGATGAACACAGAGAAAGCCTCAGAGGGAAGGAAGAAATTGGGGGCAGGATGGCCTCCTCCTGTACATGGACATCAGAGATGGAAACAGGGCAAAGGAAAGCTTCAAGAATCAGAGACAGGGGAGATCAAGAACGTAACAGTCGTGTCTCTTAAAGGAGAACCCTCCATCCCACCCTCACTCACACAGAATACCTGTAGAAGGAAATCAAATGAACTGATTCAAAGAAAGTAATTGAAACACAAGGCTCTATACAGAATTCTGCCCAAAGGGGTAGCTTTTAAATAAATAACCCTCTCATCTTAAGCACTTTTTGGCACCTATTTTCATATAAAGTTAGGCAACTTAAAAGCAGGACTCAAGTATACAGCAAGAATTACTACCGTGATCTGGTCTAAGTCATCACATATCTTATTTCTTGATAATACAGGTCTACTTTTTTTTTCTCATGATAGATTTTAATTAGCACTCTACAAGAGTATGGTGATCTTTACAGTTTAACATTTCATTTTTTTGTAAAGAAAAACTGTGAAAGCAAGCTGGTCAATAGTGATCTGACAAACATAATTAACTTGTCAAGTCACAAACATGTAAATACGTATGGTAAACTAGGATTACAAGGTCTTTCAGTAGCTGCCCATGGCTGACAACATCTCAGAAAGAAATATCTGCAGGACACATGGCTACACTGTCAACTGCTACCCATCTTTGTATTTGCAGGACACAGGGCTACACTGCTACCCATCTTTACAGTGGCGGATATTCATGACAGCTGCTGCTTTATTAACATAACTAGGCTAATTTGGAAAACTAATTTCACCTTCCTAGGTGGTAGCACACAGAAAGCATTTCCTAATAATTATGTTTTGATAATTTGTACAAATTATCCACACTGTATGTAACTTTGGAACCATAGAAAGCTAAAACGGACAGCATTTTTACCACTGATGTCTAAAAAAACAAAAATAATTTTCTTAACCGATGGGCCATGATCCCTTTCAGCAAACCTCTGTCTCTAAAAATATTTATATTATGGTTCATAACAGTATAAAAATTATAGTTATGAAGTAACAACAAAAATAATGTTATGGTTGGGGTCATTACAACATGAGGAACTATACTAAAGGGTCAAGGCATTAGGAAGGTTGAGAACCAGTGCACATCCTTAAAAAGACATATAATACTGTCTTTCGGTATGTCTTTCTGGACTTAGTGGTTTATTAACAACTATCCCAGGTACATGACTGGTAAAGGTAGCATGACATGACAACTGGGTAGCAGGCATGTACTTAGCAGGGTAAAGAAGGGTCAGTGTTCCCACTAGGATTCCGGAGAAGTTCAGCTACACAGAACACTGGGCAAAGTCTGGCTGCGACATTCCCAAAAGCTATCAGTTCTGAATATGAACAGGGAATCACTGTATCACACTAGGATTTCTAAATTGTTAACACTGCCAAATCACATATTCTTAAAGGATCCTGCAGTATATATCAGAATCGTTCATGAATTACCACTGACTCAGTATTGGCTTTATCAGGGCACACAAAGTCATTTGTTGTCCATACTCCCACTCAGTTAACCTACCCACTCATCCATTTACCCACTCACCTACTAATCCACCCATTTATCATCCATCCATGCAGTCATTAGCCAGCCAGCTGATCAGCCACTAGTCTCCCAACTCCTGCCCCATCCATCTTCCACCTTCTTTATAAACTGTTTAGTTATGAGATTGAGAAGATGGTTCAGTTGGTAAAGTACTTGCCATGCAAGAGGACTGAGCTCAGATCTATAACACTCATGTAAATGTTGGCTGAATGGACATGGTGTTCTGCCTGTAATCCTAACACTTGGAAAGAGGAGACAGGATCTCTGGAGCCAGGTGGCTAGCCAGACCAGCCAAGTCAGCAAGTTCAGGGTTCAAGTGAGAGATCCTGTCTCAGGACATAAGATGGAGAATGATAGAGGAAGATGCCCAGTACCAACTTCTAGCTTCCATACGTGCACACACATACACACATGTGCTCACACACATGCACAGAAACACACAAAAACGAAAAAATTTTTTAAATGTTTGGCTATTGTTTCCTCTCTTATTTTTACCCCATCCATATGGGCTTGTGCTTTAAAAGAAAAAAAATTCATTATCAAAGGGATGTGGAGTGAGGACAAAACTGAATAAATATTTCCATCTGCTGTATATGACAGTATATTCACAATACAATCACAAATCAATCATTCTAGTAAGCAGTTTATTTCACAATTCCTGCTGTGCCCACTTCTGAACATTTAGCCCTCAAGAGGGGTTCTTTGGGAATGCAAACTGCTAAGGACAATGAAGAACATGACTATTAACATCACAGATGTAAATAAATACCCAGGTGTACTTGGGGCTGTGTATATTGCAAGTTTGAGGTCCATGGCCCAACTGTCCTGAAGGCCATGTCAATGTGCACGGGAGTGTCTGTTCTCTAAACTCTTGCCAACAGAGACCATATGTTAGCTTTTTAAAGCACTAGCAAGAGAAATTTTATCTTTAACATTTTTGGTTATTAGGGAGTTGAACAGCTTCCCTCGCTTGCTTGAATGTAAATTTCTATGAAGTATCTACTCAGTCTTTGTCATTGTCCTACTGCACCACTTTTTTATTACTCTTGCAGGACATTCTTACTTGTTGATACTTTCTGTTAGCCTGTGTCAGCCTATGGATTACTTCTCCTTGTTCATTTGTTTTTTACTTCTTTTGCAGTGCTATGGATATCAAACCCAGAGCCTCATGCTAGGCAACTGCTCTCCCTCCAAGCTACACTACCAGCCCTTTTGTTGCTATTTTTGTTCTGAGACAGGGTCTTACCCAGTTTGTCCTGGAGTGCTCCATTCCCCTGACTCAGCCTCCTGAGTAGCCGGGATTATAAGCATGAGCCGCCATACCTGGCTTATGTTATTACTTTTTAATGGAGTCTTTTGCCATCTAGAAATTTTACATTTTTACGATGTAAGATCCTTATGGCTCATGATGCTTAGAAAATCTCACCCATCTGAAAGATTACAAAAATAGTCCCCCATTTTCCTAGTTGAAATTAAATGTTCTTCTAGCCCTTAGCACTTTCTTCCATCTCAGCCTCCATGACTATGAAATTGGAACTACTTAGGAGCAAATAGGGAGCCTTGTGTGACTATGCATCTTTCTGGAGACAGAAAAACAGAATTCAATCTTCAGACATTTGACCTACACCAAAAAAAAAGATGGGTCAGAATAGATGTATCATTTTATAAATTATACGACTTTTACAATAAAATGTTTAAAGAATATCACACTGCCTGTAAGCCAATCTTGTTCTCTCTGATTTCACAGTACCTTATATGTATTTCTTAAGATCTCTATGAAATTACTGTAATGTCATTACAGACAAGAATTTGATTATTTATCCTGTGCTCAATCTAGCACTTACTAAATATTCTATAATACTTGACTAAATGAATTATACCTCCTAGAAATGCAATAAAAACTGAATTATCATAAAAAAGACAGTGTAAGGACAATATCATAGTACTAAAACCAGCATCTGGCATCCATTCCACACTTTGTGTTAGCACTATGCCGAACCCTTTGAAGACACTCTACTTGCTGAGAACACAGACTATATATGCATCTTATCACACACATAACAGGAAAACTATCCTACTGCTGCACCAAAAACTCCTCTAGCAGTAGAACACTTGAATTTCATGATGCTGTACCTACCACTAGTTTAATTCTAATGTCATCGATATTTTTACAAAGCTACTCCAATGGCTTCAAAAATACAAAAGCTGAAGAGCCTGTGTGTGTGTACCTCATGCAAGCCCAGCTCCAGCTTCATCACTGTTTCAGAAAGACGGCGATTTTCTAACTTGAGAGATTCTAGCTGACTCAGAATCTCCTGAAAAAGGAAAATCAGGGTAAAAAAAAAAAAAAAAAAAAAAAAAAAAAAAAAAAACACATTAATTATATATATCTTACAAAGCTTTTCCATGGATAATTTTCTCTAGCTATTCTAGTCTACACTCACATAGATATACTTTATTAAAAGTATGTACATATTGTGTATGTGTGTGATACATGCACATGAGGGCAAAGGTGTGGCTACCATGCATGTATGCAGAAACCAGAGCCAGTGAGTTCTCATAACCCGCCTGTCCCTGCCCACCCCATCCCACTCTTGTCCCCACAATGCTAGGGTAATAGAACAGAGCACACAGCCATGCCTGGCTTTTTATGTGGGTTCTGGGAATCTGAACTCAGGTCCTCATTCTTGCAGAGCAAGAGCTCTTACCCTCTGAACCATCTCCCAGGCCCCACACATCCTTTTTAAAAGAATGTATCAGAGATGTTAGCAGGTAAACTGGCATGCATGTGATTAAATGTCACTCTGAATGATGAACGGGAGCTGCTAGAGTAGCAGTTTCGAGTCAGACAGACCCTTAGCCACACCCTGCTTCCTCCCCTGATCTTTGCATTTCCACATGGAACTGCACTTTCATAAAATGCTCATTTATTTTCAGCCCTCACCCTGCTGGTCTTTTATGCTTGACTATCGCTATGAAAAGCCTTCTTCCCTACCTTCTTCCTCAGCAGAAACTGACTGCAGAACTCCCTCACTGCTCCTTTTTTTTCCTTAAGTTCCAGTCCATTATCTTTTTTACCCAAATTGAGAAATACCCAAAATCTGATTCAAGTCATTCTTGTGCATACTCTATTGCTTTTTCATTACAGCCGCTATGTCTGGGGAGCAGAGGGTTCAAATGCCAACTTCATGCAAGGACTTCCAAAGCTAAATGGCTAACCTTGGATTCCAGGCTTTCTACGAAGCTGACTAACCAGCTTTTCCATACTAAAGTCCAGGCTTTATCTGAAATCAAATGTGCCATAGCAGTGTCCCCTCCACTAACTTCCCTGTCATATGTATCTCTCACAGATATGTACCATCCTCCTCAATATCTCAACTATTTTGTCTCCTTATAGAGCATTACTTGGCTACCCAAACCTACTTCCTCAGCAGCAGCCTCTTTCATCGTCTACTCTGCTGACCGTAGCAGCCCTCCAGAACCCAGAACCCAGCCACTTCCCCCTACAGCCTGTGCCATAGCTCAGGCCACAGCTGTAGTCGCCCCCACTCCTCACAGTCTCTTCCACCCTTACTCATTCTCCACTTGCAGCAGTAGAGGTCCTTACTCTGGACCGGGAACTCCCTGGCTGGGCGCAGCACCTTGCTCACTGGGGTGGCCATCTTCCTTGTCTGTATCCATCAGACCTCCCCACCAACCCTCACTACACTGCTTGCTGACCAGCTCAAAACAGGGGTCTACTAAAAGTTCACTGAAGTAAATAAGGAAGTTAAATCCATTCTTTGGAAACAAACAAGCAAACATCAAGTAGAGAGCTCTGGGTGGACTTACCTTATGCTCTACTGCCTTTTCTTCTGCCTTCTGCATCTCTGCCTTCAGCTGCTTTTCCATGTCTGAGGAAGAACACTTGGCAGATGCAATAGTGATATCTCGCTGGTGTAACTCCCGGGTTAGCTGGGAGATTTCCAACTTCATTCCTTCCAGTGCTGAGCTATAGGTCTGATCAGCCTGCAGAATCTGTTCTTTCAACTACAGAGATACACAAAAAATACTCAAAGTTCAGATAAAGCATTTAGAATTCAGGCATGTGATAGTTCACAGTGTTAATTCTAGTGCTCAGGAGGCAAGAGGCAGAGGCAAGAAGATCCCCGAGACCAACCAGCATGCTCTGGCTGGGATTTCAAGGCCAGACTGAACTTCACAGGAAGACCCTGTCTCAAAAAAACAAAATTTAGCTGGGTGGTGGTGGCACATGCCTTTAATCCTGGCATTCGGGAGAAAGAGGCAGGCAGATAGATCTCTATGAGTTCGATGCCAGCCTGGTCTGGTCTACAGAGCTACAGAGCGAGTTCCAGAACAGCCTCCAAAGCTACAGAGAAACTCTGTCTCAAAAAAAAACAAACAAACAAACAAACAAACAAACAAAAAGAAAGAAAGAAACAAGGTTTGGGGATGCAGCTCAATGATACAGCATGCACATGGCCCTAGAAGAAAAATATACTTGAGAGGAGGACACGTGGTTAATGGCTACCAGAAGAAGGGGTGCTGCTTTCCTCCGTGCTGTGGTCACTGGTAAACTGCTCCAGTAAATAATCCCCACCAATGTTCATGTGAGCAATCCTAACTAAACTCAGCAGACCTGAAAGAAAAACAAGTGAAAGGAGCAGAGACTGATGGGAAAGCTGAGCTCTGCAGCAGAAGGGGAAAGAAGAGGGCAATGGGGGTGAACATGGTAACAACACATAGGACATATGTGTGAAACTGACCAGTCCATGTTTAAAATGGACATGATTTAACAAAGGAAGTATATAAAACGTTAATAAAATAAGGTAGATTAAACAGACAGAAAATGAGCAATTTGCCAACTTGTATAATTATTCTGAAAGTCTGGTGGCTAAACTTAACACATATATTAAGTCTCAGTAGAGCATGAGTTACTCAAACACCAAAAGTCAACATCGAAGTCTATACCCAATTTATGTAGAGGGCCCTAAGACTTTTATTCTTTTCACAGCTACAAACTAAAATTTTGTTTGCTCATCTGGTTTTCTGATTCAGAGAACAGACACAGACAGAAAGATAATAGGAGGAAGGGGGGAAGAGCTTCTGGAGAGATGGTCAGGCTACAACGTTCCTCAGCAGCAGCATGAAGGCCTCGTCTAGATAGATTCCTAGCACCCACGTAAAATATGCCTCGGAAGTTTGTATGTCTGCAAGTTTGTATGGGGAGAATGGACACAGGTCATCCTGGAATCACTGGCCAGCTAGGCTAGTCAACCACTGAGTACAGAGATCAACAAAAGCCCCTGGGAAATCATGTCTCAAAGAAGGGGGTAAAGGTGTGAAAAGACATAGCAATACACAGACACTCAACGTTTACTTCTAGGCTCCATGCACACATATGAACACATGCATGTATACACACATGCATGCACACATACACACACCAACTAGGAATAGTCTCAAGAAGTAATGAAAAACATAAATTAAGCCAAGTGTGGTGATACACACCTCTAATCTCAATATTTAGAATTCAAAAGCCAGAAGATCATGAGTTTGAGGCCAACCTGAGCTTCATTAGACCAAACCATTAAATAAGCAAGTAAATAAATGCCAACAAAGAGGAGAACCAGAGCTCTTTATTAATTTATTTTTGGTATTTTGAGACAGTCTTGTAGAGCCCATGCTGGTCTTGATTTCCTGTGTCTTCACCTCACAAGTACTAGGATTACAGTGTACCATCACACTGCAAGTACTAGGATTACAGTGTACCATCACACTGTAATGGTGACAGGTCCCTTTAGTAAAAAAGCTCTGAATAGCTCAACAGGCAATGAGGACACTAACTACATCATACCAAAGAGGAAATACATACCAAAGAGAAAATATTAAATGACAGGTCACATAGTATCTTTTTATAAGAAACAATATAATTGTTTAGAAATCATCTTGATGTTTAAAATGAAGTTTTAGAGTTCAAAGTGAACAGATTTCATTTATATTTTAGCTTACTGATTCTTTCACAATTTCACACAATGTACTTTGATCATCTCCCACCATCTCCCATCACCCTTTCTTATTATCCCTTCCTTCTCCCATGATCCTCTTCTTCCCAGCCTTCCTGAACAGATCTCCCTCACTGACCATCTCCCAACTCACCCCTCGGTCCATAAACACATCCAACCTTGTGACCCCAGGCCCACAGTGTCACCTTTTTAATCTCGGTCCTGTACTCATTGTTATGCCCTTCCATCCTCTTCAGTTCTTCATATTTTTCCATTAATTCTTGGCTCAGCTGTTTACATGTTGCACTCACAGATTCCAAACTGTATGGCAGAAATACAACCACATGTAAATAAATAAAAATTCCTGAAATCCACAAGATGGGTTATCTACCCTCTTGATGCCCAAGATACATCCTCCCAATAACTCAAAGTTCATACCCCACGTTAAAAGTCACTTCCAATTCCCCATCACCAGATGCAGCAAATCCATCTCAAACCTTTGCAGTAGCTTTGACTTCAATGTTTACCTCTACTCCTTCCCCGTGACTTAAACTTAACTGGTTACAGAACTGTAAAGACACCAGTAACTTTACTAATAGTTTTACTATCGAAATATGATTTTTCTCTAACTGTATGAGAAAGGGAAAGCCACCAAGATCTGAACAAACTCATCACCTTAGCAACACATATGCCAGGCCAGATTATACAAAACCTCAAGAACAACCTTTAAAGAGTCCTGACTCATTATTCTCATCATCCTTCTAAGACATAAGACATAAGAGCCACAGAGGCAGCATGCCTCGGATCCTACTGCTCTTCTCTGACATGATCCTTTTGCTCCTAAACTGCTAAGCTTTGTTGTCAGCCATGGGTCATTCACCCCTCCTGCCTCCTTGTGTTAACACACATCATCCCTTCACTACAAAGCACCTCGTTCCCGTACCCCTTGGTGGCCGATACCTTCCCATGAACTAGATCAGCATCTACTTGATTACAGTCACCCCGATCCTCACTCCCCTAATCACCTTATATAATGCAAGTTCACTATTTACAACTTGAAGGTAAATTTTTTTCTAGAATTTTCTACTTTAAATATACTAGTTTGCATTCCTCAAGTCCTTTAATATGAATACTTTATCTCTGAAACTAAAATTTCTATGATTAAAATATTTCACTTCTTACTCCTGCCAAATTTAGTCATTAGCCCTTTGCCCTCCAGCGCAGACTGTTCCACAAAAGCTTAGTACTATATTGTTTCACAAACACGGCCAACTTGCCAGATAACTTGTTCAAAAGTGTCATCTTTGTAGTACAACAGCACAAAATCAATCAATTAAACTCTCCCTATCCTGTTTTAGGTGCTATTTATATACCTAAACACCACAAATTGTTTAAAACAGTTCTTTTGTCCACTTGATTTAAAAAAAAAAAAAGTCATTATTACTGAATACTATTATTTGTTCACTCTAATTTTATTTCCAGAAATTCTAGAATATTCATTTATTTAGTACTTAGTATATGATCACAATGTGCTAAATACTAAAAGTAACAGGGAGGAAACTCAGAGACCACACTGTCCTATCCCATGGGAAAGGAGGGCCTGAAGGTGCAAAGGTGTTCAATATAGCGCTGGAGGTCAAACCCCAGAGGGATGGGTTCTGAACCTTACAAGAGGGCAGTGATGATTATCAGAAAGACAATTGGAGGAAAAAAAAAAAAAAAACTATGACAAAAACATACAATTTTATACAATATCAAAAGACTAATAATAAGCTTTATTTAGCCCAGTGTGATAGGTGGCACATGTGTTTAACCCCAGCACTCGGGAGGCATGTGGACCTCTGAGTTCTAGGCCAGCCTGGTCTACAGAGCAAGTTTCAGGACAGCCGGTGCTACACAGAGAAACATGTCTTGAAAAACCAAATAATAATAATAATAATAATAATAATAATAATAATAATAATAATAATAATAGTAAGCTTTATCTGACTCAGTGTAAAGCATACACATACCCTAAATCGTGATCATGAGTGTCTCATGTACTCCAAAAGGGATAAAGAGAGGGTATGCACAAACAAAGCACACCCAATACTAATGCTTTCCAGAAACAGCAAAGTAAAAACAAAAGGATGTAATGAATAAAGAAAGTGTAAAGTAGCATTCCTTCTTGTCTCTGCTTGCCTAATGGCTAATAATGTATGTAAATATTTCATCTACTTTTTGCACACACATTAGTACACAAGCAATTATGATAGATGGATTTAAAACAAAATATCAAACTCCTCCCAGTAAAAAACATTCACAAATATGACAAACTAAAAGTTTGTAACTATGGCAAAAATAAGCATCACCTGCTACACTATGCTAACCATGCTACACCATGCCAAGCTATGCTACACTATGCTAACCATGCTACACCATGCCAAGCTATGCTACACTATGCTAACCATGCTACACCATGCCATGTTATGCTACACTATGCCATGCTATGCTACGCTATGCTATATGCAAAAAACACTGCATTATACTATGTCATTCGCTAGCATTCAATTCACTGCCAAGAAAATCTAACTCATACCATATAGCAGAGAAAGAAGGAATAACATGTGCCCATTGTGTCCTCTCCAAGAACAGTTTCAGTGAGGCAGTAGAGAGAAAAGCTGAACTGAAGGGGGCCTAAAAAGGTAAAGGGCGAATTTTATTTTGAAGAACAGAGAAAGAGGAGATGTTCTTGATGCAGATAAAAGGTTTAAAGGGGGTTTAACTTTTCAGAATGAACGAGATCACAGACTGCTTTCTGTCCATACAAATCACTCTGAAGAAAGAGCCCAAGAGAGGAGGCACAGCCGAAGTGAGTCAGCCTCAGACTCCAGCAGATCGCAGGCCCTGATGCAGCCAACGGGCAGAAAGATGGACGTTCTCTTCTGTGTTTTCAATGAATTAGGGAGTGAGGCCACTGTGAATGCTAGAGGAAAAACCCAACTTTATTTTCCACTACTGTATTATTTTACAGAGTCAGCATGAAGCTCAAAGTTCATCCGAACATGAAATGTTAAGCGTGTATCTAATTATCTACCTGCCTTCAAGACGAGTCACCTCAGCCTGCAGGAGTTCCTCACTGGTGTGGCTGAAGTCCAGCTGACTCAGCACATTGTCCAAGACTCCCTGCCCTGGAGAGGGGTACTTCCTGTCCACCTGACAGTCTTCCAGCGGCCTGAGGAGGACATGGGAAGGGAACAGGTCTCTTATCCCGACAACAAGAACAATGCAAGGCCAGCCTTCTGTTCCAGCTGTTCTTGTCATTAAGCTTTGAACTCTTCAGTTTGTAGTCAGCTTTGTGGAAAATAAAAGAAAAATATACCAGGAGAACAATCCAGGGTCAGCACCAATTTAATCTTTACTAGGATTTGGCATATTTCTCAAGGGGAAAAAAGCCACATCAAGCAGTAAAACCACTTTGTTGAAGCTTCATTCCTAACTGAAAAGTTACAAGACAGTCAGGCAAGATGTCTTGACTTAAAAGGAAGTTCATTCTCTCAATTTTTTACTATAAACCTTCCCTAGCAATGACAAATATGTAAAATGACCCAGGGCTGGGATGTATAGCATAGCTTATAGAATGCTCCCATGGCATGTATGAAGCCCTAAGAGTGGGAGTGGTCACACACACTGGTAACCCCAGCACTTGAGGAGTTCAAAGTTATTCTCTATGTTGTAATTTCATGGGTAGCCTGGGATACATGAGATTCCGTCTCAAAATAAAACAACAACAAAAATAATATAACAAAATCAGTTCTCAAAAGGGCTAGCTCAGTGGCAGGCTGTTACTGATGACAAGCAGCTACTCTTCGTGCCCTAGTCTCCTACGACATGGAGGTTCACTGGTCTCAAAAAGGAAAGAGTAAGGAGTTCCCAATATACGATCCTCAGAATCTTAGAGACTCAAATGAAAAGGAGACAAAACCATCCATGAAAATTTTATGACAATGAGAATGAATCTAACTCATAAATTAAAACTGAGTTAAGATAAGATGATCAAACAAAAAAAAAGTAAATATTCAATATTAAAATTGGCATTCAATGCCAAACCTTCATATGGACTGGCAGAATAATATTTAAGATTCAAACAGACCTCATGCTTTCTATTGAGTGCTGAGTGTCAATTGCCTTTAATTTTGTTTGCAGTTTCTCCTTCTGCACTTTTGTCTCAAGGATGAAGTTTTCTTGAGATTGAAGACTTGCCTTCAACTCCTTCTGTTCTTCCTGCAGAGCCTGCAAGAAAAAAGTCAGATATTATTACAACTTTCCTCCAGCTTTCTCTTTTTCCTGCAGAGCCTGCAAAATACTGCAGGGAAAAAAAAAAAAAGCAGATAACATTACAGTGTTTCTATTTCATGAGAAAAGCAACCAGGGAGGCTGACTGTAAGTTTTATGACAAGGACAATATTAATACAGCTATCAGCAGCTGAGCCATCAGCCTCAGCTCAGAGAATTCTGGGTCATAGCTGTAGGTCAATCAGTCTCAAGACACCCATACTCACATTTCCCTAAAATAGGCATTCTAACACACACCTCTAATAACTTTTCAGACTCCCTCAGTTTCTCCTCCTTTTGCCTCTGCTCCTGAAGGATAGTCATATTAGTCCCCACCAGGTCGTTGACCCTCATGTTAAGGCGCTCTATCTCCAGCTCGTTGGCACAGATGGTGTCCTTAGCCCGCTCGAGCTTACTGCTCAGGTGCTGGATTTCTGACTGGCTGGAAAGTTCCACAGATTCTAACTTCTGTTTCCGATTGGCAAGCTGAGCCTAGAAACAAATAGGTTATTAATAGGAAAAAAGAGAAGTGATAGCAGAATAATCAGTAATTGTATTCACTGAGGAAAAGGTACTCATAGACAGGACTGGTTCTATTAGCAGTTTTTGGACACTTCCGAGCTGACAGATTTTACCAAATATGACACATCTAAAATTAGTTCCATTTAGTGGCATTACCTATCAAGTCTACTCAAATCAAACCATTCTGGAAATTGTGTTGTGGCCTGTGGAGGTATACTGGCCTGTGGAGGTATACGGGCCTGTGGTATCAGTGCCTAACTTTACAGCTCTACATGCCGGCTAGAGAATTTTGGTTTCGCACATTCTGATTTTCTCAATTTTTAATTCAGTATCCAGACTGGTTTTTCTTCTGTACATTCAAAATGGACATAAATCATTTGTAAAGGTAATCTCACCTTATTTTTAAAATCTCTTAAGGAAGAGACACAATTTTATTTTAGAAATTCAAATGGAAATATCTCTGTGGAATTCATCTGCTACAGATTTAAAGGTTCTACTGTATATAGTATAGACCAAACTCTTATACATATTTTATATTATGGTGACACAAAGTGAATGCTGATGGGGGGAGGGCAAAGACACAGATAAACAATGTTTGTGTAAATGACAGCTCAAGGCTTTAGGGTAGCAGCAACTGTTATGCCTTTTGACCAAATCCCTAGAAGGGTGTGTGTGACAGAAGATTCAACCCAGCTTGACTGCTAACTACTGTGCATGCAATTGTGTCCACCCTTTGAAAAACAATCTAACCTTCTTTCCAAGAGGAAATCTTACACAGAACCCTTGGCAGAATAAGTAAATGCAGAGATTGCTTGAGGGTAAGGAGAAAAAGTCTGTGGCTGTCTGCTGAGCTTCAGCTCATCTCAACCCTAACCTATCCACCAGCCAGCCTGAAGCCCACAAACAGCAAGAAACCTCTGCCCAAATGAGGCTCTGGAAGACAGACAACACATAGCACTGTGTCCTAAAAGCAAATTCAGTCCTGGAGCTTTAGTTGTGTTAAGTAAGCAACAGTGTAACCAGATTTGTTACTTTAGAATTAGCTTCTCACTTTTGAAAATCAAGTCTTCTTTTACTGATCTACTATTTCACTCATGCAAAAAGACAGTGTTTTCATGAACTAGAAATGACACCCCAGGCTGTGCTGTGCAGTAGGCCCCGCATGCATGTGGAGACTGAGCACTAGGCTGTGGCTATTCTGATTTGAAAAATGCGCTAACACAGGGGGGCGCCAATGACTTAGTTTAAAAAGAGAATGTAAATTTTGAGCTGATAAGATTTGACATACTGAGTTAAATAACATATATTTTCTTTTTACCTTTTTATTCTAACTACAAAAAATGGCAAATTGTGCAACTCACATTATATTCCTACAGTGCCACTAACCTCAAGAATACCTCTCCCAATATTAAGCAAGTCAGTTAGAAAAATCAAAGAGACAACTTCTAAAATTATCATTACCTCTCATAAACAGCTGGCTTTAGAAGCATTTAAAGGTAAATATATTAGAAATCTTTTCATGTACAAACTACTTCAAGAAACCAGAAAGTCCCCTTATTCTCTAAGCATTCAGCATAGTTTTACTGAATGAAGGGAGTGAAAGTAAGGAAACCATTAAGAAGGCAGTTTACATTAGCAAGACAGAAAGCACATGAGTCAAGGGGGGGAGCAGTAGGCAAAGCAGGGTCAGAGGTACACTCTGAGCTCAGAGCTTTGCAGGCTCTTCAGGCTGCCCACTGGGATGCTATGGCCTACATGGACACATCTGGAGGTGTGTCCTGATGGGGAGACAGATCAGAGGCTGGTGCTGCAATGACAAGGGTTCCCTGGAAAATCAAAGCCCTCGCTGCTTCCAACCATGTTGTTCTTAAGCAATCTCCCTCTCTGTAACAATGGCTTCTTTGAAACTCAAAACTACATTTAAAAAAGAAAAAAAAAAAAAAAAAAGCCAAAAAAAGACCTTATTTTTCTAAAATGAGCCTGAAGTATATAATTTTAATAGCCAAGTAGAAGAATTCAAGCAAATACATGACTCAAAAAGCGTGAAGTTATTTTTAAATCTCATTTTTAGATGTTAAAAATACTTAAGAATTTTTCCTCATAAGACTTGCCCAATCTCCCAGATTTTCTGCTGTCCCACATATCACCTAAATACAATGAGTCAAGCTCAACTGGATTCTGCTTCAAACAGCCAACTTGAAAGGGTGGTTTTTAGACACCTAGAGAAAGTGGCACAGGCTGAATATTAAATTATATTGCTATTGCTATTATTTACCCTGTTAATGCCATCTTGTCCTATAATAGGGATTTTAAGTCCTTACTTTACCTGTTCTGAGATGATCTCATTTGCTTTGTAACTTTTTTTGGTTTTATGTTTTCTGTTTTCTTTTTCAAGACAGGGTTTCTCTGTGTAGCCCTGGTTGCCCTGGAACTCACTCTGTAGACCAGGCTGACTTTCTCAAACTCACATAGATCCGCCCACATCTGCCTCCCAGTGCTGGGACTAAAAGTGTGTGCCACCACACCTAGCCTGCTTTGTAGCATTTTTATTATCCAAACATAGAGTAAAAGTGCATCCAGTTTTGCCAGGTGATGGTCCCACATGTCTTTAATTCCAACATCGGGAGGCAGAGGCAGGCAGATCTCTGTGAGTTCAAGGACCAGCCTGGTCTACAGAGTGAGTTCCATGACAAGCTCCAAAACAAAGAGAACCCTTGTCTCAAAAAACAAACAAAAAAAGTGTACCCAGTTTTAGTTTTCCAAGATGGAAAAAATCAGGCTGGAGAGGTGGTGGCTCATTGGGTAAGAGTATGGGCTGTTCTTTCAGAGGATCTGGGCTCCACAATCTAACTCCAGTTCCGAGGAATGCAATGCCCTGCGCTGGCTCTGGGGCACTGCACAACAGCGGCGCATACCCATTAAGGCAAAATACCCCACACATAAATAAAAGGAAGTAATGTGGTGTCCCTCTTTAAAACAAAGAGGGAGGGGAAAGTTCCAAAGAAGAGCTGCACAAAAGTGTATACATGTTGCTAACACAAACTAAGTGCACATGGAGAGCCAGGTTAGATGGCATGGGGTTTAGCTCACTGATACACTGCTTGCCTAGCATGAGTGAGGTCATGAGTTCAATACCATACTGAAAAGAAAGTTAGGTACAAATTCTGTACTATATTCCTAATGTCCATTCATACACAAGATTGGCAAAATGATGACAACTATTAACACTAAGTAATGGGCACACAAAGGTTTAATTGTTTAGTAAAGATAATCATACAGCATTGATTAATGCAAACTGAGACACAGGAAGCTTTAATTCTTGCTTAGTTTGCCAAGGGAGAAAGAGAAATACATTTACAAGTAATACTTTTAACTAATCAGGTAACTTTATTTTAAACAAAACTATGAGAAGAATTATTCAGACATCCTTAGTGAGCACAACAAATGTCAGATCTTTAAAGGTATCTTATTCTAGCTCTAGTCAAGTGAATAGTAAATAAAAACTCCATTTTTTACTAACAATGAAGTTTGAATTACATAGAATTAATCACAATAGTAATTTGGTAGCAGTGGCTTAAAGATTACGTAATCAATAAACAACATGATTAAAATGAGGACTGAAAAAAATAAAAACTCAATTTGTTCTTTCCCAGTCTAATGGCTGTAATTAGAATATAGCAGTGTGACATAGCCTTTAAGAATAAAGAGATTTCTCAAACAGGTTAAACCCTCCCCCACACCACCTCCTCCTCCAATGAGGGCTTCATCGTCCCACTTTGGCTGGTAGCTTCTTGAAGATGACAACACAGTCCTTATTCTGCATGATGTAGAGCTGTCCTGCAAGTCTCAGTGGAGTTACTTAGAGAAAAACCATTCACAAGAGTCTACCAGACAGCTGGTATTTCAGGGGGACAAAGAAGATGACGACTTAAAAAAAAAAAAAAAAAAAAAAATCCCTCTAGTTCTCTGAACTTACCAGTCTGTCCTGTCATTCTAGAAACCAAGATAACTACCAGTGTAGACGGATTGTCACACTACAAATGTAGTGTGCATCCCATAGGTAATGGGAGTGGCTATACATACTCACCACCCTCTCTCTCTGCTCACTCCTCTTTGTTTTCTTGACTTTAAAGGAAAAAGGCAAAGGAGCTGGCTATGATCCAAGAAGACATATCCTAAATTTAGTGTTTATTTAGTTTTTGCTGAAGTCCTTAGTTTTTCTAAGTTCCTACCACCTTACTCAAAAAGCATTTCTGTAGCCACAAAGACATTATTTTTACTAGTGTGCAAATCAGTGCAGTGAGATTCTTTCCAAACAGTCAAACTAACTGAGCTCCCTGGCTGAGGCACCTTAGTCAAAGTATTCAAGCTGTCATGGAGACAAACAAAGCAGACAGAAGTAGAGCCAGAAAAAACAGAAGCAGAAAGAAATGGGAAGGGAGACAAAGAGAGAGCGATGGGGTGGGGTGGGGTGGAGACCAAGCTTGGGAGAGTGAAGACAGTGCAGTAGAAGGGTGACATGGGGACAGGAGGAATCTGAGCTCTCCACGCTGCCAGGCTGAGCCACAGTGGAGGAAGATGGGCTTACCACACAGAGGTTAGCAGAGTGAACCCAAGAAAGACCATAGCAGCCACCAGAAGGCTCATGGCAGTAGGTCAAATTCAATCAAAACCCATAAGCTTAAGCCTACCTGGATTATCTCTGACTGTTCGGCTAGAGCCTTCCTCTGTGCTTCCAAAGATGATACCTGTTGCTGATAAATCAAACGCTGCTTCTCCCAGTCCAGAGACTTCTGTCGGAATTCCTGAGGAGGCAGTTAAGGTACTTAACATCTAAGTGCCTCCTGGGCTGTGGCCACTTCTCACTTTGTCTTCCCAGCCTCCCACTCTCTGGGAGTGTTGCACCCCTCTTCCTCAGCAGGGGCGCCATTACTCACTTAGCTGACTGAGCTGCAGAGGAATGCTGAATTCTGCTCACTTTGTGCCTCTGGGTGTCTGTCTTTCTAAACTGAACCCCCACGACACTGGGCTCATGAGCATTTTCACAGATCTGCTGCCATCTAAGGGCTATTACTATTTTGCATCATTTTTCATGCTAAAATAGTATTTCCCTTGCCATCTAAATTCCTGACATCCAGACCCAGAATTAAAGAGATTCAGATTTCCAAGTCAGTAACTCAGCAGCCCAATTCTCACTCCATATTCTGCTAAAACAGTATTGTTGATAGTCAAAGTTTTATTATTTCACAGAAGAATTGCAAAAGCCTGAATAATATGGAAAATATGCAACACATTTTAATAGGCATTTATAACCCAGAGCCAAATAGTTCAAAAGTCATGGTTCATCAACAGCAATTTCAAATTGTACATTATGAAAATGAGCCCAGCATTTCTGAAAATAAGGCAAATCAAAGTGAAAAGATCCTTAATCTTCCCATCTTTGTCCTCCAGGAATCTTCAGCTTTACATTATTTCTTAGATTGTTATAGGTCAGCTTTCTCATATTCCATTCACTCAGTCAGTCTGCATGGCATTCTATACAGAGTGCCAGCACTGGCTTAGGGAAGTATTTAATAAAATAAAACAAAACCTGGCCCCACTCAACTGGAGGGTGACAGACACAGCATGAACACTATATGAATGAATAAATAAGAATATTCAGTAAAATCAAACAGGACATAAACTTTTGAAGGGATTCAAAGAGGACCCAAACAACCATCTGAATTAAGTAAGAAAGTCAATACAGGATATAAAAGAGAAATTCAACAGAGACAGAAATACTGAAAAAGTAAACAAAAACCTCTTTGAATTAAACTGAAGACAGAGTTTTAGGGCCTAAAGACAAAGTAGATGAATTAGAACATTCAGACAATGACAAAGATACTAAGAAAGTCACGGCTGGAGAGATGACTCAGTGGTTAAGAGCACTGGCTCCTCTTCTAGAGGATCTGAATTCAATTCCCAGCACCCACATGGCAGCTCACAACTGTCTGTAACTCCAGTTCCAAAGATCTAACACCTTTACATAGACATGAATGCAGATAAAACACAATGCACATAAAATAAAATTAAATCTTTAAAAAAAGATAATACAGGGAATATACAGGATCCACATGACATCATTGCAAGACCAAATATAGGAGCTGGTAAGATGGCTCAGTATGTAAACAGTGTTTGCCATGCAAACATATAGGCCAGTACTCACTAGAAAATGCTGGCCATGGCAGCACATGTTTGAAATTCCAGTGCTAAAGAGGGATTAACAGAAGGAACCCTAGGCTTACAGGCCAGCCAGTCTAGCTGAATTGGTGAGTTCCTGGTTCAGTGAGAGAGAGCAATGGACACTGACTCCTAGCCTCCACACACACATGCACATATATACATGCATGCTCATACACATGTGCACACACACACATACCCAAAGATCAAATGTATGATTCGTAGTTCAAGATAAAGGTGCAGAAGATACAGTGGTTACCATATGTTAAAATTCCCTAAATATAGGGACAGTGCCATCAAGACACAAAAAATTTAGTATGGAAAAGAGCTTTTCCACATCGTATTATTGTTAAAACACTAAACATACAAAACAAAGAATACCAAAACTGCGAGAAAGAGGTGCAAATACATACACAAAGGTAAAGCTATCAGAATAACAGATTTCTCAACAAAAACTCTAAAAGCCAAGAAGGCAGGGAACAATATAAGTCAAGCTCTGAAAGACAATACTGTCAATCCAGATTATTAGAACCACTGCAACTATTTGGGCTAGTTCGTTTTTATTATTTAGAGACAAACTAGACATATATGGGAAGAGGGAATCTCAACTGAGGAACTGTCTCCATCAGATTGGCCTGTGGGCATGTCTGCAGGATACTTTCTTGATTAGCGACTGTTGTGGGAGCTACCATCCTTGGGCAGATGGGTCTGGGCTGTGTAAGAAAGGCACCTGAATGAGTCAAGGAAGTAAACCAAAAGACAGCATTCCTCCATTGTCTGTGTTTCAGTTCCTGCCTGCAGTCTCTGCTTTGAGCTTCTGCCCTGGCTTCCCTTGTTGACAGACTATAAACCATAAGCTGAAACAAGCCCTTTTCTCCCTAGGTTGGTTTTGGGCACAGTGTTTTACCACAGCAAAAGAATGTTACTAATAAGCTATTCTTCACAACTGAATGAGAAAGAAAAACTTTCATTCATAAACACAACCTAAAGGAATTCTTGACCTCATTGTAGTAATACTGGTAAACATCTACGATGAAAAAGGAAAGAACAAACTTAAGGGAACAAATGAGGATTAGGAAGATACCAGACACTAAAAAACAACAAAATGATAGAAATGAATGATATCCTTCACTAATATCTCTGAATAGTATTAGTTTCAATTCTCTAACCGAAAGACACAGACTAAAGCGAGGGGGGTGGCTGAGCGGGTCAGAGTGCTTGCTCAGAAACCAAGCATCCCTGAGTTCAAACCCCCAGTACCAACATAAAAAGCTGAGCATGGACATGTGTGCCTTTACTCCAGTGTTTGGAGGAAAAGACAGTAGGATCCCAGAAGCTTGCTTAGCCAGTCATTCTAGCCAAAATGGCAAGCTTCAGGTTTACTGAGAGACCTTGTCTCAAAATGTAAACTGGAAGCTGTCAGAGGAAGTCATATAATTTTTCCCTCTGGCCTCTGCATGCACTCACATGGACACATGAAGACATGTGTACATACAACCTATCTATTTGTCTGTCTGTCTGTCTATCTATCTCTAACTCTATCTCGCTACAGATTAGTTGACCAGATTAAAAATTAGGAGCCATCTATTTGTTGCTTGCAAGAAACACACACCTTACTGGCAAACACAAACATTGCCTTAGAGGGAAAGGATAGATCATAATAAGGACTCAAGGATGATTCAAAATATACAAACATAATGCAACATACTAAGACTCAAGGACAGAAATCATATAATCCTCTTAATTGATGCAGAAAAGACTTAGCATAATCCAAAAGAGAGTAAAGAACTATACTTAATGTAATAAAGGACATATATGGCAAGCCTATACCCAACATATTAATTGGGGAGAAGCCCAAAGCACTGCCATTAAAATGAGGAATGAGAGGCAAGAACATATACTTTCTCCATTGTTATTCAACAGTCTTTGGAGTCTTAGAGCAAAAGCTAAAGGAAAGAAAAGGGATACAAATAGAGAAAGGAGTCAAATAATCTTTTCTTTAGACACAATGATCCTGTACATGATCCAATCCCACCACCAGACAGCTTCCAGAACTGCTACACACCTTCAGAAAAGGAGACAGATATAAAGCCCACACACAAAACTTGAGTAGCTTTTCCATAACCAATAACAGACACCCTGACAAAGAACTCAGAAGAATAATTTCATTCACAACAGCTTTTAAATGCTGCAGAATTAAATAAATATACATATGCACACACATACACATACTGTGGGATAACACAAGCAAGGAAGTAAACAGTCTCTTCAATGAAAACTTTAAAACACCAAAGAAGGAAACAGAAGAAGGCACCAAAGAATAGAAAGGCCTGTCATGGTCATGGATTGGCAGAAATAACTACATTATTGAAAGCATCTCGGAAAGACAAGAAAGAACTGAGGAATGCCAATAAGACTGAGTGGATAAGATGAAGAGGAGATCAAAACAGTTACAGAAGAAAGGATGCTAAGAAACTCCAAGGCCAGAGTGTGAAATACACTATGTCTACGGATGAAACCCTCAAAGGTTATAATGAGAGCAATGACAAAGAGGATAATAATGAGCTGGAAATGGAATTTCAGAGCGTGAAGCAGCCTGGGCCAGAGAATGACTGCTGAGGTTCTGTGCCCATGACTGACAGTGTAGGCTGACGACAAGGATGTGAAGGGCTGGGGGAAGGGAACAGTGAAGAAGGATAGAGGGGAAGCAGTATTGTGTGGGCCTCTGAGTCTAAGTTCTAAATCTATAAAAATTTTAAAATATGAAAGAACCCCAAACATAAAAATTCCAGGCAGTAAAGTATTCTGGCATTTGTGTGTGACAGATAACCCAGAACAGAAAGGGTTAAGTAGTCACACAAAGGTGCTGAATAATGTTTCTCAAACTGGGTAAAAGGCAGATTCCTAGACCCCATGCCTTCTCTGGATCATACTCTCTGAGGTCCCAAAGCACCCTGGGAGACTGTTACAATACACTGCAGAGCTCATACAGAAGAGAGGGAACTCACTGCCTCCTGTCGTTACGGAGCAAACACAAAGTCAGCAGAGGGAGGCGAATCCTTTGTAATTTTCACTCTATCTGAATGGGAACTGAAACTAAACCGCCTGATGTGCAGTGTACTCTGCAAGAAAAAGCCAACAATCCTCCGCATTTACTCACACCTACTCAGGTGTGCAGACAGTGCTAACAGGATGCTGCTACTAACTGATGGCCGGTGTTCTCAGAATGGGAGGTACAGGAATGCTAGGGTCTGCTCCAGGATGCAGTCCCAAGTATGTTGTTTACCCCAGCTCCCTGTACCCTAAATGCCAGTTTCATGCTCCATCATTTTAACAACAATAACAAAAAACAAAACCTCCGTACATTTCCAAGTGCGCTGAAGGGTAAGAACTATCCTCTTGAGAATTATCAATGGCTTGGAACCCCACTGGCCACAGGGGAGCAAATGTTGAGGGGTTGTCCTGTGGATCATCCACCCACCACTGAGTAGCTCAGCGACAGCCCCTGGGATGGCAGGGACTGGCGTCAGGAAACAGCTCCTAGAAATAGCATTTTCCTACACAATGTTGGGCTGACAGTTGCAGTGGCGACCACTGCTGTGAACGTACCTCTATTTTCCCAGTTAACCTCTCAATCTCAGACCGATCATCCCGCAGACTTTTGGTATTTCCTCTAAATTCTCGTAGTTGCTTTTTCTGCAGCTTTTCATAGCTTCTCTTCAGTCTCCCTAACTGTAAAAACACTTATTTAGTTAAAATTTAAGAGTTACTAAATTGAGGTGGTCAGGCAAACTGGGATTATAAAGCAAAAGCAGTGCTAAATTATCCTATTGGAAATAGACTGGCAGCATGTTAGAGTTGCAATAGCTCGGTTGGTAGAGCACTGACCTGGCCAGCAACAGGCCCTGGTCACACATTACCCAGTACCACATAAATTGGGTGTGGTAGCAAATGCAGTGATCACACAATTAAGAGGAAGCAGGAAAACCAGATCAAGGTCATCTTCAAACACATGAAGAGTCTGAGGCCAGCCTGAGATACCTTACCTCAAAGTGCATGCTTGCTTGTATGTGTATGTGTGAGAAATAAATGCTAGCAATGAAATTTCCAGGCTCCCCCCCAAAAAAAAAAAGAACGAAAAGAAAAGAAAACAAAAAACAGTCTAGTTTTATTACAATTGTCATGCATTCATAGGTTCCTGGTATCAAATTCATGCCATTAGGCTCAGTGGCAAGTGCCTCTACCCAATAAGCCATTTTCTCAGCCCTTGCTTTTCCTCATCCCCAAGTGTTTCTAAGCCTTTTATCTCTTCCAATGTTTAAAAATCAGGAACTGAATTAGCGTATGAATTAAAATATTTAATTTTCTGATATCAAGATTTCAGTATTATACAAACATAGCTCTTTTTCCTTAAGGTGTACAGCCAATTGCTGGTTTAGCTAATATCAAACAAATTAGGCAAGATTCTTTGCCTAGCTTCAAGGTCAGAAAACCGTATTCCTACCACATACTTCCCACAGGTTATCACATGGGATATGCATTTCCTGGTAGAAATCAGTTCTCCACACAGAGAAAGAACAACTGCATCTCTGCACCGAACTAAAGTCTCACCTCCTCCTGTAGTTTCTTTAACTCCTGCTTATACTCCATGGCCATTTCTTGCTTGGATTTTTCATGTTCTTCTATCTGCTGATGCAACATTCCAACCTAAAAGCAGAAAGAGTAATACAGCTCAGTATTAGCAATGAAATGATATCCCTACAACATAAAAAAAAAAAAAAGAAAATAATCCTTGTACTTACTTGCAAACTAATGTTCTCAGTGTATCTATACAATTAGCCTTCTTCCCAGGCAGGCAAATAAATGACTAAGTCAAGAATCTACATAATAGCTAAAAACATGAATAATTCTTTTACAGAGTTAAAAGTTAGTTCAAGACTCACACTCCATGTCTGATTTATTCTCCCCAACCCTCTTGTTAAAATAAATAATAAATCTTCATAAAAACAGCAGCAGATATAAAATTTAAATTTAATAACTAAATATATCTCATTTTTAGAGCCCTGTGGAACTTAAACAGTAATTTCTGCAACACAGGTCAGTAATGTCAGAGACAAATTGGAAGACAATAGGTGGCTCCTACTTACTTCATAATTTTCTCTGACCACCCAGAGTAATTCTTCAGGGATTTCAGTGATTTGGTCCAAGTGATAACAACCTCATACCTAGCCATCAACTCTAAGGAAATACCCAGCAGTATTCTCCTGACAACCAGTTAGAACTTAGCCAGTACATGGAAACAGAAAGGAAACACGGGAGTCTAGACAGTCGTGTGTGTGTGTGTGTGTGTGTGTGTGTGTGTGTGTGTGTGTGTGTGTGTGCATGCGTGAGTGTGTGTTCATATGTGTATGCAGGTGTGCATGCATGTATATAAACATGACTGTGGAAACCAGAGGTAAATGTTGGGTGTCTTCCTCATTTTTTTCTACCTCATTTTTTGAGGAAAGCTCTTTCATTGAACTTGGAGTTCACCTGCTCAGCTAGACTGGCTAGCCAGCAAGCCCTAGGGACCCTCTTCTCTCTGTCCCTCCAGTGCTCATTACAGACATATGCAGCCATACCTTGAGTTGAAATGGTGCTGTGGATTGAACTCAGGTCCTCATGCTTGTGTGGTAAACAATTTATCCACTTGCTGAGCCATTTCCCAGCCTTTTCTGATTTCTTAAAACAGATATTTAAATATCTGTTTATTTAAATAGCCTTCCTATTGTTAACATGTCTGGAGATATAAAGTTCTCTTTAGGCATGTGAGAAGCATCCTGTGTTGTTTTTCTGTTTAGTTTGGTTCTATGCTGAGGATTGATCTTAAGGACTCTGCATATATAAACACACACTCTGCCACTGTACCATTCATCCAACCCCACAAATGTGACCCATAGGAAGTTCGTTATCATTCATTATCAAAGTATACTCTAATTTTCCCTGTGATTTCTTCATGACTTAAAGGTATTTGGGAAGCTAAGGAGCTGGCTCAGCAATTAAGAGTACTGGCTGCTCTTACAGAGGACCAGGATTCAGTTCCCAGCACTCACACAATGGCTCACAATCATCTGTAATTCCAGTCCCAAGGGATCCAATGCCCTCTTCTGACCTCCATGGGTACCAGGCATGCACGTGGTGAACACAGACATATGCAGGTATAACAATCATATTCATAAGTAAAAGTAAACAAGTATAAAAGTAAGGATTACTTAGAAGTGTGCTGCTTTTCCAAGTACTTGAAAGTTCTTTTAGAAATATATTGCTCAATTTCTAAGAACTTGAAAAGTTGTCTTTTAATTATGTTGTTTCAGCTTAAAACAACTTTTTTACCAAAACACACAATTCAATCTGCTGTAGCTGCCTGACGGCAATAAAATGCTTCCATCACATTAAAAAAAAAATGTTTAAAAATTTTGATCAACTCTCCACCTTATCTGCTTTTCCATGTGCTTGTTCTAGCAACAGCAAGAGAGCTATGTTAAGGCTTCTACAGTTTCCATTAATTAATTTCTCCCTAAATCCTGTGTTTCCTTTGTATATTTTAAGGCTCTTATTAACTACTTATAGTCCCAGAGTAGAAGTCAAAGGATAATCTATGGGAGTTGGTCTTCTCCCTCTACTTTGTGGGTACCATGGATTGAACTCAGGTCTTCAGGCTTGGCAGCAAGCATCCTTACCTGCTGAGCCATCTTGCTAGCCCACATTACATCCCTTTTCTTTTGTACATCTTTTCATGGCACAGTATTTCCAAATTCTTACTTTCAAATTTTGGTGTATAATTTTAATCCTTCCTCTAAATTCTTTGGATTTAACAAGTTCTCTTCCTAATCCCCTGAAGTAAATCATTTCCTATAGATTTTCAACCGACCTTCTTCTGACATACTCTTATGACAATAAAGTGCCCTCTTTGACACTATCTGCATCCTGCAACTCTGATTATAGCTCTCTCTATCTTTCAATTCAAACTGATTTTCATTTCTACTATGACTTCTCTGAGTCATTCAGAACTTTACTTCACAATTTTTCAGTGTTACCTTTTTCTAACTTGTTTCTGCTATGTTAAGAGAGATCCATGATTTCAAGCCTTTGTTTATGGCAAAATTTACTTCATGGCCCAGTATAGAGTCAATTTTGGTAATCGTTCAGTTTGTGCTGGGAAAGAAATGCATGCTCTGCAGTTCTCTTGTGTCATGCTCCATAGTTATAAACTGGGTCAAGTTTGCTGATCACGCTGTTCAACTCTGTATCTTTATGAATGTCCTCCACCAGTCACTTAGACAAATGTGCTAAAACTCCCAAACATCACTGTGGCTTCATTATTTCCTACTGACACTCCTGGTATTTTTTACATACAAGATATGGAAGGTTAAAACTGTCTTACTATATTCTTTTGTCCTGTTTTGAGTTTTCTTAAAAGTACACTCTGAGATGTAGACGTCTGGATAGGTAACTGGACTGACCTTAGAAAGCACAGTGAGGGGCAGGAAGAGCCATACAGGGTCTACGACCACAGTACAGCCTTTTCTAGTATGAACACAGTTATATTATCTTTCTCTTCAAGTGTCTGAGGGGCAGGTATTTTTATTTTGCCTTTTACTTTAGATCTTCATGTGCATTTACAATCATTAAGTAATTGTGATTCATTATTTTCATCTCGTTGGCTAATTTTTGTCTTTTAATTGAGTCAGTGGCTGCATTTACAATTAATGGATTTACCTGGATCTAAATTATTGTTTTATGTGCTATGTGTACCTAATAAGCCCTGCACCTTTTTTCCTCACTGCTTACCCTCTTTGGACTGACTCGGGGATCACAGACATAACAAGTCTAATGTCAGTTGGTTGCCTTTCCAATTCCCTGGTAATGCTGAGACTAAAATGTAATTTAATTCCATTCATCTCTAAACTGACTTAATTGTTCACCACAATACTGAATGGATGATAAGCTGCTATATCTGATCACTATCCCCTTAGATTTTCTTCCTGGAGCTCTGGCAGTCTATCTAGAGCTGCCATTAATACCTGAAGAATGTTCTTTCTTAATTGTTTATTTCATCTATTATGTGCAAGTGCTCATGCATGCCTATGCACGTAAGGGGGTCAGTGGACAGCTTGTAGAAGTCAGCAAGTACCTTACCAATGAGCTGTATCCCCAACCCTCCATAGTCACTTTAAATATCACTGATTTCTTTCAATGTGGTCTCAGTCTCCACAGCAACACTGGCACAGGGGTCATGTCCCCATTGGCACGGAACTAAGCCATAATCTCACAATCATAAAAGTGAGTTTCTTTTGTGGATTTTAACAAAATAAACCTAGACATCAATATATACAGTGGTTTTCAGAACCAGGAAATTGCTGTCACATCAATTACTTAGCATAACTGTTTCTGTCTTACCCCAGGAGAAGTGAAGGCACAGTAGCTCCCAGAAAAGGAGCATGCATCTACTCAAATTGTTTTACTTATTTGTCTGTTTGTTTATTGGGTATTTTTCCTGCATGTATCTATGCACCATATGCATGCATAGTGCCCATGGAGGCCAGAAGAAGGTGTCAGATCTCCTGGGACTGGAATTACAGACAGCTGTTAGCCACTGTATGAGTTCTCTGAAAGAACAGCCAGTGCTCTTAACCACAGACCTATCTCTCTAACCCCTCCAAACTATCGAGGGAAGAGGTTGTTGTTACTTGTTTTTTAATCCAATGTGACTATCATTTGGTATGCTTTCTCATCATCTTCCCTATCTTTGTGTAAATTGTATTCTAAAAGATCTAGTAAACTTTAGAATTAACTCTAGATTAGCAAATACCATTTGCAGAAAACTAAATTTGATATAGCTAATATTACTAAAGTACTATTAGACTCAAAGTGCAAATGGACAACCACTAGGACATAACTTGTTAATTCTTTGAAAATGTGATACATGTATCCAGTATCATCAACCAAATTACAATTTCATGTTGCCAGTTCTGGAAGTATACTGGGCATAGCAGTCAACTTGTATTGGCCTTGATGAGGGCAGATCCCACGTGGGCAAGTCTGGCAGGATGAGAATGAGGTTTGGGGCTAGCATATACCTACAGCCCTGTCCTTCCAAGACTAGTCTGAATGGAGACTTAGAGACAATGCTAGCGCCTGCAACACTTCCCGCTTCCCTTCCAGTATCCAGGGTTCTTCTGCTGTTGTACCAGCTAAGTTATGAGAAATAAATCGGGAAACAGTCTTAAATCCCCCCTACACTACCAATATCAGTGGGAGGTGAGACTGCAAATTATTTTATTTTCCTTCTCCCTTAGATTTTTTGTTTTTGTTTGGTTTTTCAAGACAGGGTTTCTCTGTGTAGCCCTGGCACTCTGTAAACCAGGCTGGCCTCAAACTCACAGAGAGCTGCCTGCATCTGCTTCTGAGTGCTGGAATTAGATGTGTACACCACCACTGGCTGGTCATTATCCCTTAGTTTTAAACAAAGGTCTGCATGAAGTGGGTTTCTTAGCTGAGCTTACAGTGCTGGAGGCTGTGGCCAGGACTGGGTACATGCCAAACACTCCATCACTGAGCTGCTTCCCTAGCCTTGATTTGTTAACTCTAACAAGGGGCAAATGGTTAAAAGCAATGACTCAATTCTTTTTGGTTTTATTTTGTGGTTTTTGCAGAGCTGGGGGATAAGCACTCTATAGCTAAACCATACCCCAAGTCCTCAATTTTGTTTTTTACCTAACCTTACAAGTGAAGACAAAAACCAACTCCTTATTAAACTTGGTGGTGTTAATACAGTGAAGAAAGTTATGCAAAGATTATTTAACCCCTTCTTCCATTTTCTTTGTGTGCTAGGGTTACAGAGGTACACCACTGTGCTCAACTCCATTACTTGAGCTCTGGGGATGCAAACTCAGGGCCTTAGGCTTATAAGTAAGTAGAAAATCAACAACTCCATATCCCCAATCTCCTGTCACTTCCTTACATAAAGTATGTATTATATGTGTCCAAATGGTCCTTGAAATAAATATTAATATTAGTAAAAGAAACCATAAATATTAGAATAAACACCAAAAAAGAAACTAAAATGGTAAACAAATGCTTTCTTTTGACAAACATTTAAGAAACATGTTTAGTACAAAAGATCAAACTACGGAAAGAGTGAATCAAGGATCCTGAGGCATGGGTTGCTCCAGTGGTATTATACTCAAGCCTCAACATGGGCATACAGAACCCTGTATAATTGAAAAACCAGAGGTGAAAATGACAAGGAGACCAGAGCAGCCATCTACCTCTTTGTGCTTCATGTCCAGCTGACTCCTCAGGGTCTTCAGCTCCCGGTCACGGATGTCCAAACAAGTCTCCAGGGCGTGCGTCTGCCCTTCCCACTCAGATTTCTTATGAGCCACCATTATATCGATCTGTTTCATGAGCTCTTGAAGTTCTGCTTCACAGGATGTCAGAAATCCCCTACAAACACCAAAAAACTAAACACCACATATGCCCAAGAAGTTTCTCATCTTCCATGGTTTGTCATCTACCTGAAGAACTAAACCATCACAGAAGCACAGATCAGGGTGTCTGCACCCTTGCTCTTCATGCTGTCAACTGCAGACAGCTGATTACTCCACAGAATATCTTTCTCTCCTCTAGTGAGTAACCTAAAGCTGAAGTCACTTGGTGAAACACAGATGGGTGTTTTACATCTGGCTCTCCAAGTGAGACTTTCACTACTATTAACCACGGCTTCTAGGATATTTTAGAGATGTTTTTGGGAGAATCTAGGCAAGCCCGTGTCATGTCTCTCTCAGCCAAAATGAACAGCAAAATGGCAGCAAACAGGTAATTGTGCAGGAAAAGATACTTAAAAGAAAAAAACAAAACAAGAAGAGAAACTTTCAAAAAAGCAAGGTCTATTTCAATTATTTCTTCCACCTGTTATTGGGAACACACTGCAGCCTACCTCACTGCTCTCCACCCACTGATACCCTCTGAGCTGCAGGAGAAAACTCAGACTAAGATAGAAGCAAGAGTCCCCCTTGGTCCTGCTAGGTCAAATGATACACGGAGGGATGCCATCCACAAGTGTGCGGTGGTTCAACTTAGCATCTGCTTAAGAGAACCAGATTAAGTTTTTAAAGTGCGTCAGAAGCTCACAGTCAAGGACAAACTTACCCACTACGCCCCCGATTTTGTATTCCTTCCAACAAAGCCTCCATAGCCAAATCCCCTTTGTTCTGGCAACTGTGGGGGGAAGGAAAGAGAGTGAGAAAAGTCACTGTTCTGAATTCCAACACTCCAACCTAATGTGAGTGAAAGCACAGTCACATGACAAGACACAGAGCAGTGTAAGATGTCTATGGAAGCAAGGAGTATCATGTAAGAAATGCTAGCACCAAATACATTCAGAGAACAAAGTCCGAATTGCTTCTGGTACTATCCTGCAAAATCAGTGAAACATTATTCTAGGCCTTTTTTATTGTTGAATTTAACATAATTTTTGAGACAGGGTCTCACTATGTAGCCATGGCTAGTCTGGAACCAGCTATGCTAAGTAGAACAGAGTGGCCTTGAACTCAAGAGTCCAGCTGCCATCCCTGGTTTTCTTTCTTTTTGCTGTTTTTGTTGTCAAGATTTATTTCCACCCCCACCCCCCCAAGGGAAGAGCAGTCCCCCAGTAGTCCCCCACTGGCACAAATTATGCAGTCAAGTTTCCCTGATTTGGGGAAATCACAAGGGTTAGCATATCCAGAGTGCAATGGATAAGCCTCGCTCTGGGAAAACCACTTTCATAATCATGGTATCTCCCCTGTCAGGTAAGTTTTGGTTTTTTTTTTGTGTGTGTGTGTTTATGCATAGGTGTGTACAATGTTCAGGTACCCACAGAAGCCAGGGGCATTGGAGCCACCAAATCTAGGTGCTGGGAACAAGCTTTGCCATCTTCAAGAGCATTACATGTGCTTGGCTGCTGAGCTACCCTACCCCTCTATTCCCTCTATACCTACTTCTTAAAGAATGTAAGGGTGGAAAGTATTTTCTCTCAAGGGACAAAATGAGGAGTAAACTGGGACACTGATGACAAGAAAGCAGTTTTCACTCACACAGCATAGGGGGGGGGGGTTTGTTTGTTTGTTTGTTTGTTTGTTTTAAGCATAGGTTTCCTGAATTTTAAAACAAGAGCCATTCTAAAGAGGTTAAACTCCCTGGTCAGGGGCGAGAGAGATGGAGTCAAGAGCACTTGCTGCTCCTGCAGAACCTACATGGCTACTCACAATTATAGCTCCAGTTCTAGAGGCTGCAGCACCCTCTTCTGGCCTCCACGGGTACCAGGTATACACATGATGAGCATACATGCAGGCAAAACACCCACACTCATGAAACAAAATAAGGAAGTCTTTTTAAAAAGAACGTTTCCAGGTCATCCATAGACCCCACTGACTCAAAGACAGAGAAAGCTTCCTGCATCATACTCCACCCCCTGATATGTAAGTACAAGGTCAACAGCATTTTCCAGTTCCTTGTCTTTTGACACATTCCCCAACTCTTCACTCCAAATTACATAGAATTTGGAAATAAAGGTTTTGCACATTCCTTCTTCTTTCTAGACCACTGTCTCAAGGACAGAAAACCAATGTGACGCATCTCTGCAGTCCAGAGCTGAGACCAGTATTTCAACAGGGCACTGCTGAATGCCTTGGGTTGACCTCATCTCCCTTTGTCCCATTATGCAAACTGTTACAGCTAAAGGACTGCTGAGAAGGATAAAGAGAGGAGATGGAAAGAGAAACTCAAACAAAAGGAAGAGAAAGACCCTTGGATTCAGTGAGTTGTGCGGTAAGTTACTCTTTATAAATGCTCCAAATGTTCCCTGGCAGACCACCTTTCAGTCCTTAGAAAGTACCCTACTGGACAGGAGAGAAAGCTTAATGGTTAAGAGTGTTTGTTTGATTCCCAGCAGCCACATGGCAACTCTTAACGATCCATAACTTAGATCACTAGGCACAGATAAACATGCTATCAAAACACACACATAAAACAAATTTTAAAGAAGAAAACAGTTCCCTTTCCTTAAGCTTTCAAAGTTTCAACCCTGAATCAACTAAAAGGGTATAGAGATTCTGTCCCTCTGACCTAATGCTTTCCCCAAAATTGTATTTCTCTAAGAAGTAGATTACTTTATTCAACAAATTCAATGCTGTACAAACTGCTCTCTAAAGAGCAATAAAAGGCATACTCCTTCCCAAGGAATGTCCCAGTGTGGGACTGAAAAAGAAACAAAAATGTTCACCATCCCTGGCAACGAATGTAGGGACAGAGGACACACAGAAGGCTCCGGAGACGGAGATGAGAGGACTGGACTGGGAAAGCACAGCAGTGCGCTGTATCTGCACCTATTTCTACATGTTCTAACTACAACTGTGCGCTCTTCCTGCACGGAGTGGCAGCTCTTTCCTCCAGCTAGTGTGCTGATATATTTCCCCATGACCCAAAATAAAACCCTAAAGGAGAGGACTCCACTATCTCCCAAACCATGGTGACAGTCAAGTTACAATGGCACCCATGCCCTGCCTGCTCTGCTCCAGAACTGGGAGGCAGTAGTCAACTCAACACCAGACAGAAGCCCACAAAGCACCTCTGCTCTGCAGCTAAGCAGCTGTGTGTTGTAGGACTTCAGTTGTCCCATCTGCAAAATGAAGGTATGAATAGTAACTGCCAAAGTCTTTATTGCATCTTTATAATTATTTCTCTACAGTATTCTTAAAGTTATACCTCATTAGGTCGTGATTCTTAAACAGTAAGTGATCTACTTAAAAATATATAATTTGTTGGCATTTATGTGTGACACTGTTTAATAACAATGCATATAATCGATGCTAAACTTTAGTGACTGTTCACCTTATCTGCCTGCCTCTTACCTGTTCTATCTGCTGTACCCTTGTACAAGACAGGTGCTATAAGTAGATATTACATACAAAGCAAAGGATAGCCAGGCAATAATCCACAACCCAGAGAAGCTAGGAAACTAGGAGGGACACACATGGAGGGCCCCAGGAAGGGAAAATAGTTGAGATCTCCTGGGTAAACTGGGAGATGGGTAGAAGGGAGGGGATGGGGGATGGGAACATGAGGGATCAAGAAGATGGAGTTGGGGGAGGAATAGAGGGGAAGAGCAATGAAAGAGAAATCTTGATGGAGGGAGCCATTATGGGGTTAGGGAGAAACCTGGTGCTAGAGAAATTCTCAGGAATCCACAAGGTCGATCCCAGCTAAGACTCCTAGCAAAGTCGGAGAGGGTGTCTGAACAGCGAACAGCCCTTCTCCTTCAATCAGATTAGTGACTACCCTAATTGTCATCATAGAACCTACATCCAGTAACTGATGGAAGCAGATGCAGTCACCCACAGCCAAGCACTGGGCCGAGCTCCTAGAGTTCAGCTGAAGAGAGGGAGGAGGGATCTTATGAACAAGGGGGCTCAAGACCATGATGGAGAAAACCATGGAGACAGCTGAGCAGAGCTAATGGGAGCTCACAGACTGTGGCCACAGCTGGGGAACCTGCATGGGACTGAACTAGACCCTCTTGATCTGTTGGAGGGACCCCTAGCAGTGGCACCAGGACCTCTGAGGGGCATGAACTGGCTTTTCAGAGCCCATTCCCTATGGAGAGATACCTTGCTCAGCCTTGATACAAGGGGGAGGGGCTTAGCCCTTCCTAAGCTTGGTATGCCAGCCTTTGTTGATTCCCCCTTACCCCTAGGAGTGGATGGGAGGGGTAGGAAGGGAGTAGGTGGGAGGCGGAAGAAGGGAGACGGAACTAGGGTTGGTATGTAAAATGAAAAAAAAAAAAGACAGGTGTTAGAGCTGGAGAGATGGCTCATCAGTTGATTAAGAGCACTGACTGCTCTTCCAGAGGACCTAGGTTCAATTCCCAGCACTCACCACATGGCAGCTCAAAACTGTAACTCCAGTTTCAGAGGACCCAACACCCATATAAACACCAATGCACTGTGTGTGTGTGTGTGTGTGTGTGTACATATATACAGAGAAATATATATATATATATATGTATATATATATATATATATATATGAAGACAAGTGCTATCACTTTGAGAAAACAGTCTTAGAGGGCAAGATGACTTGACTATGGAAAGCTACAGGCTATATTCCTAAAGTTCAAACCAGACAATGTGACCCTCTGGTTCAAGCAATGTGTCATCTTTTAGATCACGGGGCCTTAGGCTTAACAGCACCTTCTCAGTGGAAACAGAATAAAAGGGAATGTAGCGCCTTATGACCACTAGGTGGCAGCAGCACTGCGATAAAGCTGTTCAGGTGTAAGGGAAGCCACTGCTCAAACTGAAACCCTAGGGCTGAGACAAAGGAATTCTAGTTTACAACGGGCACAGACGATCAGCAACTAGCTAATGTGAGGTGTGTTTCCTTAGCAACAACCTCTGCGCCAGTTTCCATTCTCTAGGATCAGATAAACTTCGAGGCCTCAGACTTCCTGTGGACATTTGGTTGTCCAGTTTCTCAGAGCCACAACCCTGATTCTGTCCCTAACTGACAGACAAGTTACTTGCTTCCATTTTGATGGTGCCATGTGACACAAGACTGTGTAGCAGAGGAGTCCTTGTCCCTAATACGCAATACAGATTTAAGTAAAAACTGTTTGATGATTCCTACCAACATCAAATGCTAACATGGGCTCCGCAGCCAGCCAACAGGCGGAACTCAGTATTCACAACAACCTTTGAAGGTTGAAAAGGAAAGTACCCGCTCAGGACCCAATAAGACCAAGTTCTCAGCACAAAGGAGATTTATTTGCCCCAGAGGAACAGAGGGCAGGGGAAAAGAGTCAAAGACAGGAGACAGAGGATGAGGGAGAAGGGGAAGGGAACGGGGGGGGGGGGGGGGGGGGAGATTTTGTCCCAGAGGACAAAGGACTGCCTCTGGATGGAGAGGAGGCAGATGTGGCCCATAGGCAAATGGTGGTTTATGAAGGAAAAGGGGAAACCCTGTGTTCGGATGAGGGGTTTAATTTTCATCGGGCACATTAATCAGGTGGTAGCTGGACCTTGGTAGTCAGCCTCAGGAGGGGGAAGTGGCCAAGAAAGGGAATATACCTTGGTGCCTTTAGGAATGTAATTTAACGTATTTTACCAAGACAGAGAGAATGAGAGAAGGTCAAGGCCTGCCAGAGCCACATGATCGAGTGAGTTAGTGTCCCTTCAGAGGCTGTTTTCAGTCACACAAACCTGGACCTGAATGGTTAAAGGGGGTGCAGTTTTTTTACCATCAAGTCCAGAGAGCAGGAAACACACACTCTAAGTGTCAAGGGTGAAGAAACAGAAATAGAAGGCCTGATCATGCCAAAGCTTTGAAATCCACTAGCATATTGGAACTTATGGGACAGAAGGCACCATAGGCCTCTCATTTAGCCCCTTCCCTTTACAGGTAAAGGCGAACGATCCAGAGTACGCATTAAAGGTCACGATGCAAAATGGAGCACAGAAAGAAAAAACTGAGTAAATGTGTAAATGTGTAATGCTAAGACAAGGGCATGCCACCTTAAGTCACCTTAAAGGAGAACAGGAATGGCAGTCACTCTGCCAGCCTTAGCTGTGACAGACACACTACACTAACAAGCTGAGCTCTTCCAAAGAACGATCAACACTGTTCCTTGTTTGCCAAAAAGCTGCTCCCCTTTGGGTGCGGGGTGGGGGGGGGGGTTAGAGAAACTTTTCAAAATAAAGATGAAAGTTTTAAAAGATTGTCAAACTGTGACAAAAATTAGGGGAAAAAAATTACAAAGACTGAGAAATGTGACTACTTAAATATTAAATGGAAAAACCCACAAGGAAAGCCTTAGAAATAGTTTTACACTAGGTAGTGGTGATACCCACCTTTAATTGTCACACTCAGGAGGCAGAGGCAGGTGGATCTCTGAATCAGAGACCAGCCTGGTCTACACATCAAGTTCCAGGACAGCCAGGGTTACACAGAGAAAAGTTTTACTATAAAAGGTTAATTACTGAAGATATAAATAACTTTCAAGAAATCTTTAAAAGAAAAAAGATAGCTATAGAAAATGGGTAGGAGATAGGAACAATCAGTCAACAGAAAAGGAAATGCACATGGCCTTAGTTTAATGAAAAGATGTTTAGTCTCGCTTACTGGAAAAATAAAAAAGGAAATGTATAAAGGGCATTCCCTGCAGCATTATTTATAAACTATGAAATTCAGTACATATTTATTCACTGAGGTAATACTATGGAGCTGTAAAAAGAGTTAACACTATATCCTTTATGGAGGGATCTGTTAGAAGGGAAACAGCAAGATACCAACAGTAAAAGGAAGGAAGTGTGTTTGCCTTGGGTGCTTATTTACTAAGAACAAACTGAGAAACACTATACCTATAAGGAGGGGAAATAATCGTGGTGGAAGGAAGAGACGGGGACAAAGCTGGCCTGCTACAGGTAAGTCTGGATTTATGTTGTTTTACAGGCACTGTGCTGATGTTTTATAACTCACACATAAGAAGGAAAAGAATCGGTACTGAGCTGGACATGGTGGCTCACACCTGTAATCCTAGCACTTGGGAAGTGGGAAAGATCATACGTTCAAGATCATCTTTGGCTACAGGGGAAGTTGGAGGCCAGTCCGGACTACATAAAACCCAGCTAAAGCAAACCAGAAGGAGGAAGCTATCAAAACTATGGGACTTGAAGGGTTCCTACTGGTTGAAAACAAAACAATCTGAGGCATCAAAAAAAAAAAAAAAAAAAAAAACTGCAACTGTTCAATTTGAACACAGTAAGGTCTATCTGTTGTTTTTTAAACGTAAAACCCTCAGGTTACCTCTGGAAGTTAGTAGGCCACAGATTTAAACATATTAAAGTCTATCTCTTGGTTTTAAAGGTAAAGCCTTCAGGTTACCTTTGAAGGTTGCCAGGCCACCAATTCATTGCTGTAGTCTGAAAAGGAAGGAACAGAGTTAAGCATTTTTCTTGCCGTTCCTGTCCCCGCTGTATCTCAGGGCAGTCAGAAAGCTGTGGGAGGCAAGTTCGTCAGCAGTGCCAGCTACCAGAGCACTGAAGACATGACACAACTAGGAACCACCACTCTGTGGCTGCGGTGCAGTAACAGACCCGGGCCAAACCAGCCATGAAAGAAACATCCCCTATTAACTGAAAGGCTCATGAGCAAGTTCATGGTGGGTCAGCCGAGCTGACAGCACAGGAACCCTACACAGCTGACTGTAACGTCCCAAATGGGACGACTCAGGCATTACATGTCTCCCTGACAATGAACGCAACAGGTAACTTTCATAATACAGAACCTACACCTATGGCATTTTTCTTGTGCCTCCCATCAAAAAGAGAGCAAGGCTGAAACCAACACTTCTGATCACTGTATTTCAACAGAACTTTGTGTGGTTATGGAAACATTTTTAGCTACATTACTCCAACAGTAGCCACCAGGCAACCTGGGACTGTTGGGTGTTCCAAATGTGACTAATGCAACTGGGAACCAAACTTTTATTTCATTTAAAATAGCCCAGCTAGCTGATGACTACCACACTGGACAGGGCAGTACAGTGCAGGACAGGCCAGAGGAAGTAGGGGCACGTGTTCAAAAACACACACAACGGTGAAGAGAAACGGGAGGTCACAAAACTGCTATTGGTTAGAGGGTTTAAACACCTAGCAACCCAACGTAGCAGACAGAACTCTCTGCAGAATCCTGGTGCAAACAAGGTATTGCAAGCACATATGGAGTTACAGCAGAAAGCTGACCCCACTGGAGAGTGGCATTGTGTATTTCTTATGAATCTGCACTGTTATAAAAGTAGTACTATGGTTTTGTAAAAGCAAATCCATCCCCTGGCATGAGAAGCATCTTAGCTAAGACAGCTAGAGGGGTAGGGGGCATATTAGCTGTGATGGTGTGGACTGATGCTGTCTCAGTCAGCTCCTACACAGTACTTGAGGGCAGGAAGGCTAAGTAAAGGTCCTCTACTGCTCCATGGGAGGGAGCAACACTGGCATAATTAACAATACCTATATGATTGTTAAAACTTCAGTATGCACACATTTTAAATGGCCTTGTGTCTGAGTTTGTAAATCTCTAACCCATTTTGGTTGTACAGCCTCCTTCATTATACTGATCACTAAAAGACAAGAAACATGGGACAAAAATTAACCTAAAGATGGTGCTGCATTCCAAATACGGAAACTAGTTTTATCATACATTAAGCTACGAACTTTAACAGTAAGTGTAGCTTGTCACGGTGGCTCATGCCTTTAATCCCAGCACTCAGAGGCAGAGGTAGGTGGATGTTGTGAGATCCAGGCCAGCCTGGTCTACAAGGCGAATTCCAGGACAGCTAGAGCTGTTACACAGAGAAAAAAAAAAAACACAAAACAACAAAAAAGAGTAAGTATAAATAGCTAAAGATTCTTTATATTCATTGATCCTTTACTTACATACAAAATATAAACAAAATACAAAATTAAAATGCCGGGATTCGAGGAATTGAGAAACTACCCTGCATTATGAAATAAATTTTAAAAATCTAAATTAGCCTCAAGAAAGACAGCTTAGAAGAACAATCGAGGTGCCTCGGTTCCTTAATCCAGGAGGCAGAGGGAGGCAGAGGGAAGCAGGCCCATTTCTGTGAGTTTGAGGCAAGCCTGGTCTACATAGTGAGTTCGGGCTCCCCCACTCCGTCCTGCCAGGTTTTCTCTGTGTAACATGTAACAGCCCTGGCTGGCCTGAAACTCACTTTGTAGACCAGGGTAGCCTGGAACTCAGAGATCCACCTGCCTCTGCCTCCCAAATGCTAGAATTAGACCCTGATTTAGAGGGAAAGCAGGCGCTGGGCGGGGAGGGTGTACTTTGGGCAAATAAGTGTACAGTCTATAAATGAGACAACAGCCTGATCTAACTCCGCTATTTTGTAAAGGACAAAAGCCCTATTTGCCATCCAGATTCACTGTCAAGTGTCTCGGTGATTAAAGCTGCCCATTCAAAACTTCCACTCTCCCAATCTTGTTCCCGACGCTTAACATGAAGGCCTTCTGCAAATCCCCTTGCATCCCCTGCATCGGGGATCCCGCCACGCTTCCGCACTTCTCCTACTAACATTACCCGGGAACCCTGCGGGCTCCCCGCTGGGCTGCTAACCCTAAAGCCTGATCGTGCGGCAGTGGCGGCGGCAGCAGCAGCCCGCAGCCCGTCCTCCCGCACGCCTCCGCCGAGGCCGCAGCACCTGGCCGGCCGGCACCGAGCTGCACATGGAGTAGTCGGAGAAACCCTGGCCTACGGTGCCCGGGCATCCGCAGGCAGGCAGTACAGGGCCGGGCTGCATGAGGGCGGCGACGGGCGGCGGCCGCGGGCCATGCGGCCGGGAAGCCAGCGGCACCACGGTGGCCAGGGCCGCGTCCGCACAACAAGCCGCGGCTCGCCCGTCTTTGGGGCACGCAGGCGGTTACAGAGCGCGCCCCCGGCCGAGCGCGCCCCCGGGGCCTGATCGCCGTTCCTCGGGGGCGCGCGCGCGTCACAACACACGGACGCTCGCCCCGCCCCCCACAGCAGCAGCGAATGGACTCACCCACATACGGGGTATGAGAGCGCCGCGGCTCACGTGACCCGGAGGAAGGGCGGGGCCGGGAGCAAGCCGCTTCGCGCGCTGTGGGTAAGGGAGTCTTTTCGCGCCGGCGGCCCGGGTTTCTGAGGGTGTCCCTAGCGTCCGCCCTAGGCTTCGGGCGTCCAGTGCTTCCAGAAGCGCAGGCAGGTGCTCCAACCGACCTTCAGAGCCATTTCCTTATTGCACGCCTGCGGAGTGGAAAGATGCCCGCATGGCGACGCTCCACCTCCCCTTTGCACTTCCGCGTAAGCTATCTCCAGCCGGAAGCGGTTCTGCGTCTGGTGACTAGGGATGGTGGCCAGCGAGGACCAATTTTAGTGTCGGCGCCGTGCTTTTTAGCTTAGAATTACATTTACAAAGCTATATATTTCGAAAATGCATAGAACGTACGCATCTAATATCTGGAAGGATATGTCTGGATAGTGTGACAAGCTCTCCTGTTGCCACGCGTTGTGCCCAGAGATCTGGGAGACTGGTGAAGAGATGGGCTCTTCGAACTCGCTCAGCTTGGGGTCTAAAGGAGGACAACCTGAGAGTTGAGGGTTTTGTATTATTGGGCGTGGGGAGGAGTACACGTGTAACAATTATATGTAAGAAACCCGGAGAGGTTATAATGTGCGGTAAGGGCTTGGGGCAGTGACCGTAGCCTGGGCATTGCCTGTGCTGCTTCTTTGTTCATGTAAAGGGGAGAACCCGAGTGCCTCACCCAAAGTTCTGTCATCATCGTTGGTTTTGGAAGGACGGCCAGGTTATTACCGATGAAGAAGTGCACGAGGTGGATGAAAAGCATGCCAGGTTGCAAGCGTGTAGACGAGGGACATGTTACAAAATACTGAGGCCAACTTGTGGAAAGATCGGAACTCACTGGTACAGCTTTTACTAGTTACCACTGCAGACAGAAGTACCCTACCAGTCCGTCACAAAGCAGACCTAACTTGTTTCATAGATTAGTTAAAGCAAACAGCCAGCTTTCGAGGACAGAAAGCCTGTGTAGACCTGAGAAAATCCGTGGGAAAGGAGTGACAGGAAAGTTAGAAAACTTGTGGGATTCTGGAAGTGTGAGTAGAACTGACAGGAAGGATTAGTTAGACATTCCTGCAGATGGGATCCTTCAGCTACCTCTGCATTATCCACTGGCTGGATGCAGTGAAATCTAAGTTAAAAAGATAAGCCGTCGTCACCTGGCTCCTAGGTGCAGGAGGAGCTGCCCACTTTTTGCTTCATTGTTTGTGTATGTGCAGGACTTGAAGGTGGTGGAGTTTGTGCCTAGAGGTGGAGTGGGAGGTGAGTGTAGAGGCCAGAGGTCAGCATCAGTGGCTTCCTCTTTGAATCTTTCACTAAACCTGGAGCTTTCAGATTCAGCGAGACTCCCTCCCCTGGCAGTCTCCCAGAGACTGTCTCTGCCTCCCACCTCTGGGATGGCAGATGTGTTCCATTGCATCAGGCTTTTTATGTGGATGCCAGCAATCTGAATTTGGGTATCCGTGCTTGCAGAGCAAGCACTTGACCCACTGAGTTGTCTTCTGTTTCATTTTTGAAAGGAAAAGCCGTTCCCCACCCCCAAACCAGATGGGATAGTGCTAGCTTGCCTTTAATACTGTCGGAGGCAAGCACATACTTTTATGGCAAAGTTAGACTCCTCTCCCAAAGGTTGTTTCTTACGTGAGTCTCCCCCAACCCCCCTCTCTCTCTCTCAGAAATGGAAGAGTGCCTGAGAAAGCCACTGTGCTAGTAGTTTCAAGGCCTTCTTTGGGTTGCCACTTTGTAGCAGGGAGTACAGTAGGGCTTGCTTGTGATAAGGAACACAGTTGGAAGCTGGAAACCCAGAAGTACTCCATGATGACTAGCCTTGCAAATTAGATTGCAACTGTTTCAGGAGAAAATTGCTGGATGATCTGTGGTCAGGGATCATTTGGACCAGGCCCTGAAGAGGGCCAGCAAGATAGCTGCTCAGTGGCATAAAGGCATTTCCTGCCAAACCTGGCAACTGAGTTCAATCTCGGGACCCACCTGGTGGAAGAAGGGACTCATTCACCCCAAGATGTCTTTTGACTTCCACATATACAAATTCATTTTATATATATATATATATATATATATATATTTTTTTTTTTCTTTAGGAGGAAGAGGGCTGGGTGTTGGGAACACAACACCAAGGTCCTTGCACCCACAGATCTCCAGGGAGACTAGAAATCTTCAGCATGCAGGATTGTCTTTCCAATGGGAGAGATGGAAAACCTGTTCTTCCATTCACAAAACTGGGAATTGGAAGTGGTATCTGTGTTGTGTGTTGGGCCAGGCTCCCACAACCAGAACAGGAGACCCTTATATTGTCTATATAGCCAGAAGCTCCCCCAAGCCCCCACACCAGGGCCAGAGGTGGCTAATAGCCCAAATGTCCTTTATGCTTTCTGTATGACTGAGACATAGACCAGGCCAGACCCTTCCTTAGGCCCTTAAGCTAGTTTAGATAGCCTATCTGTAGAACCCAGCTTCTTGGAAGAAATGACATGTACCCTGAGTCAAGTTTTGTTGTAATTAGACTTCCTTGTGTGCTGGGGATTATATTACACCAAGGAACTTTTTTCCAAATGATGCTGTGTTTAAATTTGTTGGGACTAAATCAACTGGTGTCAGACTCCACAAGTGTGATCCAGGTTGACAGAGTCAATCTGAACCCTGTTTCCATTCTCACTATTTCACAGTTTTCTTCCCTGCCTGGGTACCTGCAGGCCCCCCACCCCTCTTGGCCAGAGGTGTAGGTCAGTTGGTAAGGTGCTTACCTAGTCTATAAAAAACCCTGGTTTCAGTTCCCAGTACATCGTAAAGCAGATAGGCCACACGGGGGGGGGGGGGGGGGGGTAGGAGGGTTAGGAGCTTACGGCTGCTTTTGGCTACAGAGAAAGTTTGAAGCTCTGTCTCAAAAAAAGAGGAGGAGTGCTAGGCAGTGGTGGCACACACTTTTAATCCCAGCATTCAGGAGGCAGAAGTAGGTGGAGCTCTGTGAGTTCAGGGCCAGCCTGGACTACAGAGTGAGTTCCAGGACAGCCAGGGCTACACAGAGAAAGCCTGCTTGCAAAAACAAGAAAGAGAGAGGGAGAGAAAGCCCAGAGGGACACAGCCTGGAGCTGCCATCACTGATCGTGGCGTACTACTTTCAGAACTCAGTCTGGATGCTGTTGAAGAAAGGAAGTGGTTTCCTGGGTTAGCAGCTGCCCACATTGTTCCTGCTTTAAGGGTCAGCAGTTGGTCTATGATTGGTCACATCCAGCTCAGTGTCACCCTCAGCTCCTGTACCTTAAGAATGCTAAGGTATGAGCCAAGGCAGGTGGAGATTTGTGCCAAACCATGGGGGCAGGCTTGGGGAGCAGATGAGACTCATCAGACATTACAAACAGGGAAAGACTGTATGCCATTGTAAGGAAAGCTACCATTAGATGCAGGGCCTTCCGGGGCTTTGTTCAGAAATGTGTTGCTCTCTGTTACACTGGGAATGTATCTGTCAACTAGACTGCATCCACACACCATCAAGCATTTGTCAGCTGAAGAGGAAAGAACTGTGGTCTTTTATGTTGTCACCTGACCCATATAAGATGGGCCTTTCCTGGAATGGTGTTAAGAAACAAACTACGATAACAAAACCAGTTTCAAGCTAGAAGTATGGGGAATCCTGGTACTAGGTTATACTGTACCCTCATTATGACCTCTTTGGCTTACAGAACTGACTAGACCAAAGCTGCAGGAAAATGGACAGTGAGGTACAACGGGATGGAAGGATCTTGGACTTGATTGATGACGCTTGGCGGGAAGACAAGCTACCGTATGAGGATGTTGCAATCCCACTGGTAGGTTCTGATCCAAGCTCAGGACAATGAGTCGGAGATGTAATGGGGTGGAGCCTCATGGAGGCTGCTGGAAGGTGAGATACTAGAAATCCACGCTGTGGCATCCTTTAAATCTAGAAGCCTCTGGAGAACAGTTAGTTCATCTCTTCATGGCTCAGAGAACTGGCTGATGTGACCACCTTAGTTAGGGGTCATTCCAGGGCTGGAGCCCAGATTGTCAGAGTCATGTTGTAGTGTCATCCAAAGCCAGAGATGAGCCAAGCGTGAGTTCAGTGCATCGAGCAGAGGACCAAGGGACATGTTTGTCCTGTTTCCCTTCTGGCTTGTCAGTCTTGGTTTGATTTTGTCTTAAGATTTATTTTGTTTTTATTTATGTGTTTGTGTGTATATGAGTGTCTGCCACTAATGTGGGGGGGGGGAGGAAGACAGAAGAGGGATCAAGCCCCTGGAGCTGAAGTTTCCGACGTTAGAAGGCACCTGATATGGGTGCCGGGAACCACACTTGGATCCTCTGGAAGATTAGTGGAGCAGTAGGTGACCTTACCACTGAGCCATTCCCCCCCCCCCAGCCTGCTTCTGTTTGCGTATGCTCTGGTGTCTGGGGAGTGGGGAAGATGAGACACGTAAGCACAGGTACCCTCAGAGGCCAGAAGAAGGTGTTGGATCCCTTGGAGTTGGAGTTAAAGGCAGTTGTGAGCCACCCAGAGTGAGTGCTGAAAACCAGTTGTGTCCTCTGCAAGACCAGTGTGAGCTCTTAGCCCCTGAGCTGTCTCTCAGCCCCTCTGTTGGTATTTCTGAAAACTGATCCGCACCCATAGGCTAGTCTCCAGGAGGTGCTTAGAGGCCGCCTATTATTTCTTCTTTGCACTTTAGACATACAAGCTCTCAGAATACCTTTTCTTTACTAGCTTCTAGAAGAATCCCTTGAAAGGCAATGAGTGTGATAAGTGACCCCCTCACTTTTGCTTATATAGATTTTTGTTTGTTTGTTTTTGTTTTTTGAAACAGGGTTTCTTTGTGTATCCCTGGTTTTCCTAGAACTTACTCTGTAACTAGGCTGGACTTAAACTCAGAGAGCCGCCTGCCTCTGCCTCCCAAGTATGAGGATTAAAGGTGTGCACCACCACTGCCCTGTGTAGATGGTTTTTTAAAACTCTTATTGATGTCACAGATGCCTAAAACAGAGCCTGGGGACTTTCTCTGTACAGCATGCTAAATGCACTAGAAGAGCAGCTAACACCGTATGACTTCCAGGAGCTTTGTCTGCCACTGCTGCTTTGCAAAGAAAACATTCAGCTCACCTGCACTCTCATTCAGGAATGAGAGGAGGTGATATGTGCAGTGGATATTCAAGTCACTGCTCAAGTCAAGTTCAGGGCAGTAAAATAAGAAAAAAGAATTATAGCTGCCATTTATTACCAGTTTTAAGCCATAGACTGAAGTTAAGGCTTCCATTGTCTATACTCCCTAAAACAACCGCACCGGGGAGGTAGTGATGCCTCCATTTGGCAGGGAAAAAAGTAGGCTCAGAGAGGCACACTTAACCCAAGTCTAGTACCTAGTAAGTCAGACTTCATGCCTCAGTCTGCAAAGCTCAAATCTGTAAGTTTCTATCTGTCAGATAGTCCGTCTACCCATCCATCCATTCATCCATCCAACAATCACTTCTCTAAAGTCTGCTGTGTGCCCTGAGGTTATCTGAGCATAAGATAAAGTTCCTGTTTGGGGTCAGGAATCAAGAGAGGCGAGATGTGCTTAATAACTAATTACAGTACCAAGAAGGGAGTGGAGAGTGGCTGGAGGCCTGGCATGCCGCAGAAAGGCTTTGGAGAAGATGTAATGCTTAAGAAAACCAGACGTTTAGTGCTAGCAATATCAGAGGGAAGCGCAGAGCCGTAGAGTGCAGGCCCAGAAGTCCCCACGGCTGCATCCTGCTGATGAGAACACGCCAGTGGCCAATGCAGATGCACAGTCAGCCAACAGAGTCTGCCGCTGCAGCTGCTGGCGCAGTGTGTCCCCATAAATGTTATACTTAGGGTATTCTGTGTCAGGTGGGCATGTTTTGTGCTGTTTTATGTGGTGTGTTCATTACAAGAAGTAATAGTCACCAAGTGAAGAATCCGTCATTTTAGGAAGCCTACTACCCTCTTAGAGGAAATGAAATTAAAGCAGTGTCCTACCTCTTAGAATTAAGTAGTTCTTAACCAAGGGCCTGTGACCTATAGATAATTTGTGACCTATAGATAATTATTAATGTCAGATTTCTTTTTTTTTTTTAAGTAATTCATTTGTTTTTATTTTATGTGCATTGGTGTTTTGCCTGAATGTATGTCTTTGTGTGGGGGTTTCAGATCTTGGAGTTACAGACAGTTGTGGGCTGCCTTGTGGGTACTGGGAATAGAGCCAAGGCCCTCTGGAAGAGCAGTCAGTGCTCTTAACCACTGAGCCATCTCTCCAGTCCTAATGTCAGGGTTCTAATTTGACTAGAGAATGACAGCTCTCTGGCCCTACATACAGACTATTAAATCTCAGTTTACATTTGTAAAACAGATGCAGAGATGCATACACGTTTGGGTGTTTCTTGTGTATGTGCACCTGTGTGCACTGGCACACATGTAGAACTCGAGTCATCAGCCTTGGCAGCAAGTGCCTTTACTCACTGAGCCATCTTACTGGTCCCAACTCAAACACGTTTGTGCATATTATAGGTAAATATCATTTACTATAGGAACATAATTTTAAAGAGAAAAATACCTCCATATAGTATAAATAAGAATTCAATGGGAAACCCTAACTGAATATTAAGTGGCAGTTTGCTAACACAAAGTATAACTTCTGGTAATTGCAGAGAAATACATGGTACCGGTGAACTCTGGAGCCAAGCGCAGATTCAGCGGTAATAAATTCACATATATCAGGGAATGAGACGAGATTTTGTCTAGTGTGGTCCATGGCTTATCCCTTAGAGAATGGCTTTGGGATGTGTGTTAGTCTTCCCTGTGTTTTCCTACTAGGGGGAAGTCTCATCTGTTACATTTTTGGTGTCTCTCATCCAGCCCATGTTAATTGTCACATAAGCATTTTGGGTGTGGCATTTTTGGTTGTTGTTGTTGTTGTTACATCTCCTATATCTAAAAACACATTCCAGCAAATCTGATTGGCCTTTAAAGCACTTTTGAAAAGGTTCTGCATTGACTCTTGACTTTGGCTCGTGCTCATGAGTGCCATGGAACACTGGACACCCTACACAGTGCCAAGCAGTGGATCTAAATGTCCTCATTCTGTCCTTATCAAAGTCTAAGACGTGAAAAAGCTAACTTTTTCTCCCATTTGTGAGAAGGGAAACAAAGGTCCCATGAGTCTGAGTTACGTCACAAGCCAGGGGATGAATGGCACTCTGGGGCTGCAGTCTGCCCCTTCTCTGTAAGAAAACCAGAGTCACAGTGCCCAGTATTCTATGCTAAAAGGGGAAGCAAGCCACGCTGAACAGAACTTCTGGTAGTTTCCATACATCGTTGACTGTTTCTTTAGAATATGCCTGTCAGCCATGCTGTCTGTTCTGAGGACCTCGTGGGCTTCCTAATGCACTTGTGTTTTCAGAAGTAACTATTCAGCACCGGGTACACACCTGTAATTCCAGCTCCTGGGAGGCAAAGGAAGTTAGGAGAGCAGTCAAGGTGATCGCCGGAGAATGTGGCACAGTGGTGGGATGCTTGGGTGGCATGCACGAGGCCCCTAAGCTCAGTCCCTTCCAGTGCAAAAGCAGTGTCCCAGATGACATAGTGAGTTTGAGGTCAGCCTGAGCTACATGAGACCCATCTCAAAAATGTACAGAAAGAAAAAAAACTCCTGATGGTTGTTGTGGGTATCCTTCCCTTTCAGAGTGAGCTTCCAGAGCCTGAGCAGGACAACGGCGGCACCACAGAGTCTGTGAAGGAGCAGGAGATGAAGTGGACAGACCTGGCCTTGCAGTGCCTCCATGAGAACGTCCCACCTGCTACAAACTGACGCCAGCCAGGTTTCTTTCCCTTGGATAGAGTTTTCCAAAATACATAGATCAAGCATGTTCCTTCTCTGTCTTCGAATTCAGATCTTTGTGTAATAAATCAATACTCAAAAAACCTACACCCGCTTGATTTGTTAGCAACAAAGCGCAGCATGAAAGTATTCTCAATGAGAAACTGAGACTTCTCCAGAATACAGACTGTTGGCTCCCGAAGTCTGCAATTAGCCATTCACTCACTAGTGTTTGAACACCATAGAGTAACATTTGCCTTTAGCGCCAGTGCTGGCCACTTCAGTCGACGTTTAACACTTCTCAGCTACTTCCATGTGTCCTCCAGCACAGGAAGTTGAAATATGAGTGGGAAAGACAGAGAAGACGCCAGACTCTAAGAGACTCACAGACCCGTATCTATGTCAAACCTGAGAAGCAATGAGTGGAGGTAGCCTGCAGATGTGTGTGCCCCAAGCAGATACCCGACTCACTGGTGACTGGCATCATTCCTAAGACCCCCAGACTATTTTCAGACTCTGCATAAATGTACAGATTAAAATGTTGTCACTGAGGAGTTAGGGGATGGCTTGGTTGGGACCTAAGTTTGATCCCTAGAACTCCAGTAAAAACTGGGCTGAGTAGCATGATGGTGTGTGGTTGTTATCTGGGTTAGCTGTTAGTTACCTCTGCTCCCTGTCTGTGGCTATGGCCGTTGGGCCACCGTTTGAATGGAGCACTCCTTTTATTCAGAATAGTTAATGGCATCTCATATCTCAGAGCCCCTTCAAATATAAAACACCGTGGCACCGATAGCCAGTAGTGTATTTATACACAAATCTGTTGACGCTGGAGAGATGGCTCAGTGGTTAAAGAGCACTTGCTGCTCTTGTAGAGGACCTGGGTTCAGTCCCTAGTGCCCACCTATTAGCTCACATCTTCTGTGACCCCAGTTCCAGGAGTTCCCTTCCCCTCTTCTGGCCTCTGAGGAGACTGTACTTGTGAGGTTCATGTACACACATATAGGTAAGACACTCATACACATAAAAATAAATCTTATTTTTTAAAAAAAAAATCCATTTTCAACTAAGGTGATTTCAAAATTCACTTTAAAAAATACAGTTCTAAGCTGGGAGACAGTGGCACACATCTTTAATCCCAGCACTCGGGAGGCAGAGGCAGGCTGATCTCTGTGAGTTCGAAGCCAGCATGGTCTACAAAGCTACACAGAGAAACCCTGTCTCAAAAATAAATAAATAATAATAATGATAATAAAATACAGTTCTGATTTGCAAATAGAGAGGAAAGGACTAAAGGGTGGACACACCACAGCTTCCACAACATCTTCTTTTTTTTTTCTTTTTTCCTTTCTTCTTTCTTGTTTTGTTGGTCTGGTTTAGTTTTGTTTTTTTTTTTTTTCCAAATTTTGTTTTGGTGGGGAGGTTACAAGAGCGGAGGGCAGATACGGGGGTGGGGGGATGGGGAGATGAGTGGGATCAATCAGGATGCAAGATGTGATGATGTGAAGACAGCAAAGAATCAATCATAAAGTTAATTTTTAAAAATACAGCTCTGAGCCTGGCAGTGGTGGTGCATGCCTTTAATCCCAGCACTCAGGTGGTAGATATCTGAGTTCAAGGCCAGCCTGGTCTACAGAGGGAGTCCCAGGACAACCCTGGCTACACAGAGAAACCCTTTCTCACAAAAAAAAAAAAAAAAAAAAAAAAAAAAAAATTACAAATTAAGCTTGGTGGTGGTGGTGGTGCATGCCTTTAATCCCAGCACTCAGGAGGCAGAGGCAGGCCGATCTCTGTGAGTTCAAGACCAGCTGGTCTATAAGAGCTAGTTCCCAGACAGCCTCCAAAGCCTCAGAGAAACCCTGTCTGGAAAAACAAAACAAAAAGAAAAAAAAACTTCTTTTGATTTGTCTGATGGCCTTCTGGTTCATCTAAGGAGGGCCTCCATGCCCAAGAATAACCTGATTGGCCAGCTTGACCTGATAAAAACAAGTGTGGCTCATTGTGTCCAATTAAGTGCCCTAAACAGGGCCAATCAGAGACTGTTAACTCTGACTTTAGAATTGAGGGGAATAAACAAGAGAGGATAAGCTGGGGCTGTGGAGTGGCTTTCTTTCCCAAACACCCAAAAGGGAACGTGTCTATTGATAGGGGTTAAGAGGCTCTGTGACCCTTGGTGTATGCCACCTTCTCCATCAGATTGACACTACTGTAGTCATCTTGACTTATAGCCCCCATGACTGCACCCAGTAACCCTAACTGATTTTCCCTGCAAGGCTTCCTAGCAAACTCTAAGTAGATAAAACCATTAGCCATCTAGAACTTTATACCGAGACCCTGGCTCCCAGCATGGACCTGACCCTTGCATTATTTATTACCTTAAGGAAAACCATGTACTCCCCTGCCCTGACTTAAGTCACTTCTATTCTAAGTCTAAGTACGCCCCCCACCTTCTCACCCAAGTTTCAGAACCCACCTGGACTTGCTGTCACCAAGAAGCATGCTTCTGATATTAAGTCCCACAGTATATATGGCACTGTATGGAGGTGGATCTCTGGCTCTCTTCATTCTTGCTAAGAGAGAGAAGCGACCTTCTCTCTTGACCTTCATATACTAAGTCTGGACGTTTTGGGAGCACATATAGTAATCTCTATACTTAGTGCTAGGAATGTTGCAATTAAAAAAAAAAAAAAAGCATGGAGCCATTCCACACATCTTTAATCCCAGTACTCAGGAGGCAGAAGCCTGTGGATCTATGGGAGTTTGAAGCTAATCTGATCTACGTAGCAAGTTCCAGGCCACATAGTGAGATGAAAAGGGTCTCTGTTTCCATGGGATCTTTGTTTACTTAGGAATAAATCAATATGAAACCAATATCTGTACAAACTATAGACTCAAATTGCTTGCTTCTAGAAAGGATAAAGGATGTGACTGAGTTTGGGTCCCTAGAAGCAGAGCCTATAGAGAGGTGTCCTTTGCAAGTGTGATGGATCAAGAGGCTTCCAGAAGTCTGGAAGAAGCAAGGCAGACCAAGAAGAGCTGAGCAAGAAATGCTTTCAGCTCAGAGCCTCAGCCTCAGCCTGCAAGGACCCTGGACCATATGGCATCAAGCTCTCACTTCCAGGACAGATGGGTTGCTATGAATTGTCAATTGTTAGCTTCCAGCCATCCCCTGGAGACAGTATACACACAGCACTCCAGAGAAATGAGCTGGGTACCTTCCACAGCCTACACACAGTGGCTGCACACATACATACAGTGGTTACACACACCCAGAGAATGGGTGAAAAAATAGGGAAAGGGGTATTGCTGAGGTACAGCGAAAGTATATTTCATTTGTGTTAAAGAAAATGTGGGGCTGGAGAGATGGCTCAGAGGTTAAGAGCACTGGTTACTCTTCCAAAGGTCCTGAGTTCAATTTCCAGCAACCACATGGTGGCTCACAGCCATCTGTAATCTGGTCTGGTGCCCTCTTCTGGTGTTGAAGCAGACATGTAAGCAGAGCATTGTAAACACAATAAATAAATCTTTAAAAAAAAAAAAAGAAAGAAAGAAAATGTGACATTTTCACCATCACCTGATGTATGAGCCAAGTGGACAGGGAACACAGTAAGACGTGAATATTGACTACAGAGCTTTGTACAGAAAACTGTACAAAGCCCCAAAGTGGAACTGTTGTTACAAGCAAGGGACCTGCATGGGCAAGAGGCTTCTCAACATTTTCCTGAGTCATTGAAAGGTTTCGTCAGTGCTAGTGGACTGCTTGGTCTTTTGTTTTGTTTTGTTTTGTTTTGTTTTGTTTTGTTTTGTTTTGTTTTTGTGAGACGGGGTATCCTCTGTATAATCCATTTTGTCCTGGAGCTAGCTAGCTCTGCAGACCTGGCTGGCCTCGAACTCACCAAGTGCCGAAAGAAAGGCATAGGACATCACCATCCAGCTTTGGGTTTTGTTGTTGCTTGCTGTTCCTTTGTTTTTTTAATGTAAGTCACCCCTGATGTATGGATTTCATAAAGACAGTAAGTGCAAAAACAAAGGAGTTTTACACTCAAAGAGATTATGGTGGCTTGGACCAGCAAGGTGAAAGTGGAAACAGAGGCTCTTGGGATAGCTCTTCCAGGCAGACCTTGTCCAGGCTTGCCCGCTGTACAGAGAGAACCCTGGATTGTGGCTGTGTGGTCTTAAAGAGACTCACACGCAGTGTGAGCCCTGTTTTATAATCCAGGACTGACTTCTCTGAGTGAGACACAGGTATGCAAATACAATCTCTGTGCCCAGGGAAAACAAGAGTCCAGGAACAGCCCATCATCTGAAGTCCAGCTGAGACACACCCCTTTGTGGTGGGTCTCAGCTGGGGTAGAGGAAACACTCCCATAGTTCAAGGATCTCCAGCCTTGCCTTCTCTTTTTAGCTGAATGTCACTGTCCTTTCAACAGGAGATGGCAGGTTCTTATCATTCCAAGTTAAAATTCGCTTGTTGTGGGTTCAAAGACAAGTCTCTCAAATAATAAGTGACTTCCGACTCAAATTGTCACATTTCTAAACCCATGTCCTTCCAAAGGCCACATCAGTGCCCTAGAAGATCCCATCAGAATTCTTAGAATTTTCTCATTTGTCTTATTTCTAGAATGGAAACAGAACTGAGATAATTCTCATTAGGGACCTTAGATACGTTAAACATTAGATATTTCTATTTAATTACCAAAATAATATAATTGCCACGCACACAAAAATATTCTCACAAGCTTTCAGAGTTTGGTGTCAGTACCCCTTTTTACCCAGCAGGGGCCGCTCAACTCCTTTTTTTAAAAAATTATGTGCCCAGTTCCTAGTTCCTTCCCGTACCAAAGTCCTGCAAACCCAGTGGGAAGCAGCAAGGCCTGCAGGGCTGGCCCAGAAGGACAGCTGGGACCCAGAAGATGGACACCCCTAGCCTCTGCCTCTGAGCCAACCAGGACTGGTGCCATGACTGTGTACCCCCAGAAGCATGCATTTGGGCTAATGCTTGCCCCTTCTTAGCTTGAATCCCTCAATAGCCTTTAATTAAGGGCCCAGGTTTTCATCTTGCAAGTTTCTAAAGGTGATATAGTTTGCAATCCATCTGTTGTGGTTCTGTGTTACTCAAATGGCACTACATTGAAAGAGTTAGCATTTAAGGTCCTGTATGAGCAGACTGTAAAATGCCAGAAACGCAGGTAGGACCTGGAGCGCCAGAGCAGAGAGCTGGATTGAGCATCCTTGCTGCCCTGTGGGGCTTCTGGAGCCTCTCAAAATCTCCCAAGACGGTTGCTGATTGGTCCTTGCCTAAGTGACCATGGGGGAGGGACAGGTACAGAGATTCTGCAAGCCCAACAAGGCAGGTGTGTGGACAGCTAGGAGCACTTGAGGCCAGGTTATCTATCACCCCACTCCAGGGCGATGGATGATTACCCTTACGGCAGTTTGCCCTGGCTTATAGCCAATGACAATGTAACTAACCTTCCCTAGCCCTGTCTCAGGGCAGACCCTTTGACCCAAACAAGGTATGAAACCCATGATAACAGCTGGGGACAGTGCTCAGTCCATTACTCAGTACTATAAAGAGTTTTTACCTGTGCTTTTATCCGGGTTGTTTACCCAGCTCCCTAACCATACACAAAAACTATTTGTGTAGTTCAAAATCAGCCAATCATAGCAGTTTCCTTTGTTTTCAGCTAATATTGTTCTGAGACTTGATTGTATATAATATAGAAACACACACACACACACACACACACACACACACACACCAGCCAGATTTACTGGAGTCAGGAGGAAGGGACAAAGGGTGGAGAATTCAAAAATACCAAATGACTGGAGAGGAAGTGAGGGAGGGTGATGTAAAAACCCATCCCTGTCATCCATGTCTTGCCTGGTGACTCAGACCCCCTTTATGGAGATGCCACCACCCAAGGGTAAAAAATATTTTCCTCCAACCCTTGCTCTAGCCTTGCCTTTGCTCTTTTGGAAATCCTGCCCCCAGCTTCCACCCCACCTGCCTCCTCCCAAGTGCCCTTCCCCCACCGCCCTCCCCACAGGCACCCATGCTGGTACTGGAGGGCTCTCTGCCCAAGAGAGAGGCCGCTGCGTCCCTGCCTCTTGCCAGAAAGTTTACCCAAACACCCTAACACTGAGGCCCCCTCCCCCTGGGTCTGACCTATCTTTCTTCAAGGCTCATCTTCGTGGCTCTTGTTTTCCCAGCCCCTCTTCTCTCTGTTCCTACTCTCATGGCTCTGGTGGTTAGGCTGCCTCCTCATCCTGCTCTTACCCAGGTTGCTGGGGGTTGGGGGCTCGGGAGTCTTAGAACTTCAGGCACCAAGGTGTCAGAGCCCTGGGCTGGCCTCAGCAGACTCATGGTAAGAGTGGAGAGGGCTGGTCCCTCTTTTCCCTTGGACTTTCCACTCTGTAGCTTTCTGTCAATCAACCAGCCCATTGTCCCACGGTCCCCTATTTTCTCTGTCACTTGCTCCTTTATTGCTTTACTTTCACTTAAGTGTTTTATCTTTTGTTTTGTTTTGTTTTTCAAGACAGGGTTTCTCTGGGAAGCTCTGTAGACCAGGCTGGCCTAGAACTCATAAAGATCCTCCTGCCTCTGCCTCCCAAGAGCTGGGATTAAAGGCGTGGGCCACTACCATCCAGCTTGCATTTATCTTCTTATCTAGAAGCATTTATACTTCTCCCTCTCTCTGCTTTCATATTGCAAAGCCTCTGAAATAGACTTCATGTCAAATTCACAGCTCATTTGTTTCCTATAATAGTTGCTTATCTAATATTATGTATGCTTCAAATGCATACAATACCTTAAGTGCACAAACCTTGAAGCAGAAGGACTTGAGTTCAAAACCCAAATCCGTGAACACTCCAGTTGCCCACCCTCTCCCAGGTTATTACCTTTCTGAATCCAGGTCTCCTTGGACCGAGGCTGACGGTACTGCCTAGATCATATGCTTTCTCAGCAGGTTCAATGAGACAGTGTAGGTGATGTGATTAGAACAGTTTGGGACCTGTGGCAAACACCCATAAACCTGAGTGATCCCTTCTTATCAATATAATGAAATAAGCATTTCAAAAGCTTTGAACTCGAAAAATAATCTCATGACTTTCAGAGATGGCAAGGTTAAAACAACAATGAATCAGAAGGCAGACGCCCTGGGTTCGAGTTATCTTTTAAGGGAAACTGCTGGGGATTGAACCCAGGATCTTCCATTATACTCAACAAGTGCAATACCACTGAACTACACCCCCAGCCTGACTGCAGTTTAAGTTCTAGTTGATCCCTTGCTGACTCTAGGACCAGGAGGAGTCTGCCAACTTCTCTGAGCCTTCCAGGATCAAAGAATAAAAATGCATTCAAAACTTCTTTGTAGTTTAAAGAACGATAAACATTTAAGTTAGTCATCCAGATCTCATTTCCTGCATGAATTCATGGGTTTTCTCAAATTCAGGCTTTAATAGCTTGCTTAGTGTGTGTGTGTGTGAGTGTGTGTGTGTGTGTGTGAGTGTGTGTGCGTGTGTGTGTGTGAGTGTTTGTGTGAGTGTGTGTGTGTGTGAGTGTGAGTGTGTGTGCGCGCACACACACACTAATTTGACAGATGTCTGTGAGGGCATAGCTGTTTTTGAATCTACATAAACATGTTTTATACAGTCTTGGAAGGAAACTACTAGCAAGGGTCATATGTAGGGACAAGATTTGACAGGGCGAGGGAGGAAATTCCACAGTTAGCTTTCTAAAAAAGTACTAGCTCTTTGGGTAATTTTTTTCAGATAATCATATAAATACTGCAAAACTTAGAAAAGTATTGCTTATTTTAAAAAATGCTTCTCACTGTTTTTGAATGAGGATCTGGGACATGGGCCAAGACTCTTATCTGTTTATAGTAACTTCCATCCTGCTGATATTTAGCAGTAAGCAGCAAAGCACTCTGGGAAATGGAAGTATAGATCTGAGGTGGGGGTCTGCCTGATAGTACAGTGTATGAAGCCAGATGAGACAGTCATGTAACAAGTACAACAGAAAAAGTGCTCAGTGAACAAGTAATGCTTGATACATACTTGCGTGGTAGATGGACTGCTGGGGCGACGCATGCATGGACACGTCTGATGCATGGCTACACGGGTGGACTGGTATGGGCATGGAGACCATGTAAGAGGAGATTCAGAAAGACAAAAGGCTCTGGCAGTTGGAGGAGCTTGGGATAGCTTGGCCGAAAAAGTTTTGAGAGTCTGGAAGGGGAGCTGAGATGCCTTACAATAATGACATTATTTCTGACTCAGTCTGTTTTCTTCCCCCTCCCTCCTTTTCAGCTAAGGGACAGGGATGGTATGTTTAGAAGCATGTGAGAACAGCCTTCTTGGTTGTCCTGACCAGCATAGGAGGTAGGCAGGTGTCAGGGAATACTGATGCGTTTAGTGGGGTGTTAGCCAACACCATTGAACACATGCAACAGAGAAACTGTTCTAGCAACATTTGGGTTTTTTTTTTTTGTTTGTTTGTTTGTTTGTTTGTTTTGTTTTTTTTTTTTTTTGGAGATAAGGTATCCCTGAATGGCTAGGAGCTCATATCAGACAGACTTCAAGCTTGTGGTCCTGCTTTTGACAACTTCTGCTTTTATTTTTAAGATTTATTTCTTTTTTAAAAAATATTTTATTTATTTATTATGTATATAATGTTCTGTCCACATGTATCCTTATAGGCCAGAAGAGGGCACCAGATCTCATTGCAGATGGTTGTGAGCCATCATGTGGTTGCTGGGAACTGAACTCAGGACCTCTGGAAGACTATGTAGTGTTCCTAACCACTGAGAAATCTCTCCAGCTCTAAGATTTATTTCTTTATGTATTTTATGTATATGGGTGTTGGTGTGCATGTACACTAAAAGAGGACATTAGATTCCATGGCACTACAATTATCGATGGTCGTGACCCACCAAGTAGTTGTTGGGAACTGAACTCAGAACCTCTGGAAAAGTTGCCAGTGCTCTTACCTATTTATCCATCCTTACAGCCCACTTCTAGCTGACTTCTGATGGAAAGCACATGGAGAAATACCAGTAGGTAAGGGGAGCATCCTAAAGGATGTCCAATGGTGTAAAGAAATTGCTAGTATGGATGTCTGAACAAGTTTTGTTTCTGTTAGCCATTTCCTGGGATGTGTCTTCTCTCCTGCACACACGAACAGGGAAATAAAATGGCAAAGGCCACTGGTAGGGGATGGGAATCAAATAGGTAAACACAGGACAAAAGAGTAAACCTTTAGCGTTGAGGAAAAGGGACCGAATCGAGCCTTCTGAGTAGGAGGGTGAACTATCACATCTATACTTTGAGGATGCCAAACCCATCTTTTTAAGGCTTTTGGATAACCAAAAAATGTGAAGCCATCAAAATTAATTATTGTTAGGCTTTACAAGAGAAAAAAAAAAAAAAAGCTTGAGAAAAAAGAGAGAGGTTGGCCTATTTTTAAAAACAATATCCAGGTTTTTCATTTTTTCTTTTTCTTTTTCTTTTCTTCTTTTATCTTCCAGGTTTAGACTATGGTTTTGTTTTGTTTTGTTTTGAGGGGATGGCAAATAAATTATTCAATAAATTATTCAAACTAAGCTAGTTGGGACAATTTGTTTTCCACTAGGGGTGGGGGTGGGGGCAATGTTAATCTAGATCCCTGGATCTACCACACATTACACTTGATCTTAGCTAAAAGGCTGAGACGTGATTAGACCACACAATAGAGGTAGCTCTAAGAATTAAACATAAAATGTCTATAAAACGCTGGGCTGTGGTGCTGCACACCTTTAATGCCTACATGACAAGAAATATAAAATTAAATGAATAGGTGATTATTGAAAATATAATAGCTAAAATTATTTCCCAGGTAACACATAAAATCATCAATAAATCAAGTAGAAAAACATAAACCCAGTAGAAAAGTAAACTGAGCAATCCATTTGAAAAAAGATACAAAACACAAATGTATGATTATGTCACAGATTTCAAACTGGCTCAGCATCCATCTTGCAACTTGCCTTCCTGCCTGCTGGAATGTGCATGGCAAAGCTTTCCACTCCAACCTCCTTAATGCTAAGCTTTCACATATAGCTTGATATATTCTGATGTGGGGTCCCTTAAGAGCTACCAGCTCCACTGGCAAACAAGGTCTGGCACAACATTTCTCAACATGTGGCTCTCGACCCCTTGTGGGGGGTCAAACAATCCTTTCATAGAGTTCTCCTGAAACCATCAGAAAACACATATATTTACATTATGATTCATAACAGCAAATTTATAGTTATGAAGTAGCAACAAAAATAATTTTATGGTTGGGGGATCACCACAACACGAGGGTATGTATTAAAGGGTAGTAGCATTAGGAAGATTGAGAACCACTGGTCTAGGTGTGTGTGTGTGTGTGTGTGTGTGTGTGTGTGTGTGTTTTGTGTTTCTCTGCATCTATGGATCTCCAGATCCATGGGTATACTTGACAGAATGTAGACATCCATGGTTTAGTTCAGGTAACATGGTCCTGTATATCAGGTATGGCCGAGGCTTCCTGGCATCCAGACTACCAAGTCTGCAATTAGGTCCCAGGTTCTCAAGTCCCCAGCTTCCAGATCACGGTAAAAGGAGATGCTGCATCCATGGGTCAGTCCGCAGCTGAGATTCAGTCTTGGAATCTCAACCTGGTGACATAATTTTAATCAACTGAGTTTCAGTCGTAAATCTTTTCCCCCATGGAAAATTCTGTCATCTGAAGCTTAGCTAAGACACTTTACTAATAATTAAAGAAATGCAGATTATCAGCAATGCTGTTATATCTCATTCGTCAGAGTCAACACTTTTCATAGACCAGCAGAGGCCCTCACACTGGTGGAAGGAACTGCCCGTGCTGGAGGCTGTGACTTGGAGAAAGCATTTTCTAACATAGTTTGGTAGTGTACACCTAGACGTGACAAGTTCATCTCATGGGGGATTAAACCTGGAGGACGCTGTCAAAGAGAAACAGGGCACCTGTCCTTAAGTAAACACTTCCCAGGGTTACCAGTTACATTGCTAGGAGGGATGGAAAAGATAAGTAAAGGCAGAGCCGAAACCCCCATCAGGAGGGGACGTCCGTCCTGAAGAATTATTCTTCAGTCACTCCTGAGTATTCTTTACAGCAGCCAAAGAACAAGACAGAGGTACCTAGTTGAGTGAGAAGAAAGAGCATCCCCGCAAGCAAGAAGTAAACCACTTAACAGCATGCAGAGTGTGACCTCACTCGTGGCTGAGAACATGCTTTTTTTTGGTCTGAACACGAACATGATTGCATAAACATGGAGAGCGATGAGAAAGGACACACGGGAAGCTGCTGAGCGAGGGTGACAGTGGCAGGGGAGCCCATGCACGGCTTTCGCTTATCTTCTCTCTAGGGTCTGAACTCGCCTGTTTGACTCTTAAGAGATTATACTCACATGTCACGTTCGTATACGATTATACTCTCTAGGGAGCAAGATTCAGATTTTCCAATGGCTAAGAAAAGATATGCGTGGATATTTCCTAGAGGAAGCAGGGAGAAAGAGGGGGCAGGACAGAATGGAGCACTTCCTGAATCTAGGCAGAAGGATGTGAATGTTCACTGAGCTAGTCTTACAACTTGAATTCTTTTCATGTCGTACAATAAGAGCATGGTGAATAAAAATCCTTGGACGTACACCGTTTTTCATGCATAAGCAGATTTTTCCAGATGTGGAAGCAAAGCCTGTGGCTTGCTCAGCTGTAATTATGGCCAAAAGTTATTGGTATTCCTCCTTTCCCTCCCTCACCCCAGCTGCTTAGAGGAAGCATGTCCTCAACCCTGTGGCCAGTGTCTTGCAGACTAGGTGGACAGTCCCTCTGAGGGCTAGGGCTTGCTGGGGAGCAGAGGCCAAGCTGGCCTTCTACTCCCTCTTCCTGACCCTTTAATTCAACACATGTACCCCCCCCCCAGGTATATTTGGTCTCTAATTGGTGACAGAGCACAGAATACATGTCTGAAGTAAGCATGGAAACTTCCTAGCAGCCCCAGGAGGAGCCAGGAGGCACACTCAGAAAGATGATATGGCCAACCCAAGGGCTCTGCAAAGACCCTATTCATTGGTCTTTGCTCCTTAACCTGGTGTTTATTTTTGAGATAGCACTTTGAGAAGAATGGGGGGGGGGGGAGGAATTGCAAAAGTGGGGGTGGGGTAGGGAACTGGAATTTTAATGAGAACCATCTGGAGTGTTTTCCAAGAGCACAATGTTGGGTATGAGAAAGTAATTCCTCAGCTCAAGAGAAGAGAAATGGGGGAGATTGCTATACTGTGTTTACCCTCAAAACGATGCCAAATAGAACTGCTTAAACCAAGTCACCCCTGAGTGGGACTGGGGTGGGGGCTTTGGGAGGGGAACAGCAGCCGCATGGCATCTCTCACTACGAAGGTTCTGACGCTGCTGCAGGGAGAAGGAATGCTTTATTCCTGCCAGGGAGACTCTGAGGGATGGGTTGTGGTGGGCCCAAAGCCAGTCCCTGGAATCTGGGTAACTATGGAAACGGCTGAGGATGACAACAAACACTGGATGGAATTTCAGACTTTGCAGCAGGCCAGGGAGGAATGGGAAAGTTCGGGAAAGTTTCTTTTCTTTCTTTTCCGTTTTCCTTTCTTCTTCTTCTTCTTCTTCTTCTTCTTCTTCTTCTTCTTCTTCTTCTTCTTCTTCTTCTTCTTCTTCTTCTTCTCCTTCTTCTTCTCCTAACTTGGGGCTAGAAAGAAGGCACAAGTATGCAGCCCCCCTTGCCCCAGCATCCTAATGAAGGAACAAGGAAGAAAACTCTCCAGAAGTCTCGATTTTTGTTTTATTCTTTTACTTTTAGCCCCTTACATCCAATCAAGCATTCGATAGTCGCTAAAGCCACTCCTAGGAGGAATCTCTGTCCACTGTCTAACGGGTGGCAGGTCATCACAAGGACAGCCACCCTCCTTGGGAATCCTGTGCAGCTTGTCTGTGCGTCCCCACCACAGCCCTGCAGCCCAGATGGCAGGAATCTTAGAGTCAAGATCACCCGGCAATTAGGGGCCAGCCGCCTAGGCCCGAGCCCAGCAAGTCATCATTCTGACAATCTTTATTCTGAGAAAATAATAATATGGCAGCCAAATTTTATGAAAAGAGAATCAAGCTGCTTACAGTGATGCTTGAGCAAATGGCAGCGCATGGTCCCACCTCAAGTATACGGTCTTGAGGGATAGGAAAGAATGTGTGAGGGGAGCAGGAAAATCAAAGGAAAGGTTAAAGAAGAGAGTGTAAACCTGGAATCTTCTCTCAGTTCTAACTTAGAAACAGAATAGCCAATGTCTGTTTAGGTACAACAAATCACTCCTTGTCCTCAATCATTACTTTCAACTCAGAGTTCTGCTTCTGACTCAAAGTTGTTTTCTTGTATTAGCCAGGGGTCTAGAAACAAGCTCCTGGGTCGGTGCCCTGGAGTGTAAGTGGGTTAGGTAACTATTGAGGAAAGCAGAGGGTTGAGTCTGGGTTCAAAAGAAAAAACAGTATATGGTAGACAGGCATCGCCCAAGACTGTCAGTGTGGTATAAAATCCACTCAAGTTCACCATCAGGACCACATCAGTGGTTAAGAAGGAGCCTTTGTCCTGCAAGGAGCGAAAGACTCAACAGCTAAGGATTTAGCCAAGATTAGAAGATTCTTCTAAACAAGGAAAGTCACAGAACTTTCCACAGTTTTAAGAAACCATCTTGCAGCTTCATTAGGGAAAAAAAGCTTCTGAATAAGCCAGCAGGAAGTAAAAAGTGCAGGAATTTCTGGAAACAGGAGAGTGGTTTTGTTTGTTTCTTTTTCTTTTCTTTTCTTTTTTTTTTTTTTAATGGAAAAAACAGTTTTGAAGGAAAAAGGAAGTCCTGACCCACATAAAGATAGAGTTTCATTAAAACTAATTTGAGACCAAGAGGGCCAGTATGAGGTGATCAGCGAGGTAGTGCAGGCCAGGCCCTCAGGGCTCTGTGTGGAGCCGATATTACACACTAAAGGCAAACTTTCCCAAAATGCAACTAGTCTGCAGGAGATTGTCCACGGCCCTGTTGAAAAATAACTGTGAAAAAAATTTAAAATTGCTTTAGTGTTTGGCAATCCTGGAATGCCTGTGATTTATCCTGAAAGAATCGATTTTCTCTAAAGCTCTGCTTTGTAAAATTTGTATCCTCCAAACCCCCTGAAGGGGTGTCACTGGATTCTCAACCATTTGTGTGTTTGCATATGTGAGCTATGTAGGGGAGGGTGTGTGTAGGGGGGGTCAGACGGCAACCCCAGGCATTTCTCTCAGGAGTTGTCCACCCTTCTTTCTTGGGTTTGTTTGTTTGCTTCCTTCCTTCCTTGCTTGCTTGCTTGCTTGCTTGCTTGCTTGCTTGCTTCCTTGCTTGCTTGCTTGCTTGCTTGCTTGCTTGTTTTGGGGGGTTGAGATAAAGTTTCTCTGTGTAACAGCTCTGGCTGGCCTGGAACTCCCTTTGTAGACCAGGCTGGCCTCGAACTCACAAGACCCACCTGCCTGTGCCTCTTGAGTGCAGGGATTAAAGGCGTGTGCCACTAACTGGCTCCACCTTGTGTTTTGAGACAGGGTGTCTCACTGAGACTTGGGGCTTGCTGATTATTCTAGAGTGGTTGACCAGCGTGGCCCAGCGATCCTCCTTGCTCTCCTTCCCCAGTTAGGTATTAAAAGTGCATGCTACATTTGATGGGGTGTGTGTGTGTGTGTGTGTGTGTGTGTGTGTGTGTGTGTGTGTGTGTGCAGAGGTGGAGGTGGGGTGTGTGTGTGTGTGTGTGTGCTGTGTATGTACAGATGGGCCAGTGCATGTGGCCATGCTTGTGCATGGAGACCAGAGGGATAGATTCTGCGTCCTCCACCTTTTTTCCTTGAGACAAGGGTCTCTCTGAACCTGGAGTTGGGCTGGGAGCCAGAGACAGGAAGCCAGAGCCAACTTCCTATCTCTGACCCTGACAGCGTTGGGGCTACAGACACATATGCCACCATGCCTGGGTCTTTACAGGAATGCCACAGATCAATCCCATGTCTTCATGCTTGCAAGGCAAGCACTCTACCAGCTGAGCTATCTCTGCTTCCTCTCAACAAACATAGTTTCAAACTGAAATTGCATTATTTATTTCCGTGTGTACGTGTGGGCACTCCGTCAGAGGGCAACTTGAGGAGCCCTCAGTTTTCTGCTTCTATCACAGGGACTCTGGGATTGAACTTGGTTATCAGGTTTAGCCACAAGTGTCTTTGCCTGCCAAGCCATCTCACCAGCTCAACAAATATTTTCAACACTAAGCCTATCCCTAAACAAGGTGCTATTAAGTTATCAGATTATTGCTTCTTGGGCCAAACACTATATCTGAGTTTTTCCTACTAAAACACAGAATGTGTTGTGAGGGCTGAGCTCTCTACCTTCAAATACCACGAGGACTTCCTGAGCTTCGGGAGGCCACTGTTCCTTCCTAATGAGACTCTTCTGTCTATGATTCATGGATTAAACTCCTATAAATGGTTTTATGTACATGCTCGAAATATGTGGTTCTGCAAGAAGTCTGGGAGTACTCGGTGAAGTGTGCATCTGCTCGTGAGAAAGTGTGTGTGGGAGGGAAGGTGGGAGGAGAAACTGCTTTCATTATAAAAAGCCAGGAGGGTAAGCAAAAACTACTGATAGACATCATCAAAGAAGCGAGAACACAGAACACAAGAGGGCAGAAAAGACTCGTGTTTTCAAATGGCCACGCCATTCATCCTTTAGGGCAGTGCCCTCAACCCCCCTAATGCTGTGGCCTTCTAATACAGTTCCTCATGCTGTGGTGACCCCCAACCATAAAATTATTTTCATTGCTACTTCGTAACTCTAATTTTGCTACTGTTATGAGTTGTAAAGTAAGTATGTGTTTTCCAATGGTCTTAGGTGACGACCCCTATGAAAGAGTGGTTAGATCTCAAAGGGGTCACAGCCCACAGGTTGAGAACCACTGCTTCAAGGCACTGTTCCCTGATGAAAAACCATGAGCTGATGGCAACCTGTGTTGACAGTGAGGTCCAACGCTGCTGGTGGGCTCGACACCTGTAACCCACACTCATTTCTTGCCAACTTGACTGAGGGGGAAGGAGCTGTAGAGATCACCTCTCTACAGCCTGGGGTGTGCTCATGAGTGTCACAAGAAGGGAACATGTTCTCCAGACTGGGGTGCCCCTTTCTGGCCAATTTAAGACTGTTTCATTGGAAGAATAAAGCTTGAGTACAGACATGTTGCAAGTTAAGATCACACTCTAGACCCCTTCATCTCTCCATCACTGCCGGATCTCCATGGCTGTCAAACCAGCTTTCATGAGTGAGGCTACCAAATATCACTTCTGTTTCCACCCAGATGCCTATGGAGGCTGGGGTTTCTACCACTGTCTCTCATGAAAGCTCTGAAGCTGAGCTCTACTTTACACTGGGCCATCAGTGACACATGGTCACCAAAGAAGACAATATGCAGGAAATGGGGTGATGGAATGGTATCTTTTGCTTTGGTTGGAAGACTTAAACACTATAGGTAATTGTTACTTCCCATGATCTACCCAGATCCAGGATTGGTGAATTCAGTGCCTAAATGATATCACAGACATCCTTGTTCATCTTTAAGTTTCTTGAGTCCTAGGCTCTCTGTTGTCATGGTTACAGGATGCAGTTCACAGCTCTGGGCAACCTCTGCTCACCTCAGAGCAGAAAAAGGCCTATCTTGTCTGTGGTTAATCTGGGCCACTGAGAACTTAGCCTTGTGGACTGTGCACAACCATCTTGTGACCATATTGTGATGACGTATCTAAGAAAGTATCAACTGTTTGAGACAAAGCCAAGCCAAGAGACGGGACACATCCGCACACAAATGTCAACCTGAGCTCACAAAAGCTTCTGGACTTCTCCCATGATCCAGAAACTTTCTCCTCAACTTGATCACCTATTACTTGTAGCCCTGAGGACCTATCATATGATTTATTTGTAAAAATAAAAATTTGTTGACCCTCAGCTCCAATCCCTATGTGGAGATTGAATGAAAACTCTAGAGTTGGTTCTCTCTTCCCTCCATGTGGGTCCCAAGGATCTAACTCAGGTCAGCAGGCTTGGCAGCAAACATCTTTATCTGCTGAGCCATCACACTGGTCCCAATGGCTAGTTCTCTTTAGAACTACTGAGATCATGATCAAAAAAAAGAAAGATAAGAAATAGTCACATGCTAAACAGACTGAATAGCTACATATGAACAATATTCTAGGCCATTCCTGGGGTAGAAAATGAATCCTGAGGCATCCAATTGATAGTCTGCATCTTTGTTAATTTCTTCCTTTTGACAAACATACTAGACTTTCTGTATGATGTAAGGAAGAGAGAGTGACTTAGTCAGGAAAGTGGTCTCTCTGAAAGATTGAGGACATGACTTCAGACCCTAGAACCTTTTTTTTCCCTACAGGATCCCATGGAGTCATTATCATCCCATTTCAGCAGGAAGTAATCCTAACAATGCCCCCCTTTTCCTACTGTTGGCATTAAGGGATTTTATACACCTGCATAGGGTTGGTTTTTAGTTGCTTAGGGTTAGGTATGGAAGGTGATGTTCAGACTCAGGTATCCCTCTTAGGTAAGTTTAGGGTATGGTTGGGAAGGGTATGGTTAGGATGGGATATAGGTAGATGTACATACTTTGTGGTGTACTAACTTTAGCAACTGTTAGCTATAGATAACTTAAATTGCTAGATCCTTCATAACTTAAATTGTTAAATTTCTGTATGATGACTGTTTAGGGTCTTCTTTCTGTTTACAAAGTTTTTCACACAAATATAAAACTATCTGGATGTAAATACATTTTGTATAGTGATACAACTTAGGATATTTTATCATATTTCACTTTACAGTTCTCCCTTTAGACAAGACATTTCAGTTCTATCTCTGTTAGTGATAAAGAAATATATATATATATAGTTACTTTTTTTTAAAGTCTCTGTCCTTGCTAAACTAGTTTGGGAAGCTTCAGTCATTTTACAACTAGGTCCCCCAGAATTACAGATATTTTCACCCACATTTCTTATACCTATGAGATTAGTCAAACATAGATTTTGATCTTCAAACACTTCATAGACTTGAAGAATATGACATTTAAATGTTTCAAAACTAGTACTTAGTTGACACAAGACACATTTGCTACTGACAGCACCAAGATGTTCCCAAGAGAATGTTGGGCACCAATGTCAGTCATTCTGGAGTCCATTCTCTCCTCGGCTATGGTCTCTTGGGAAAAGAACTGCCCCTACCTCAACCGCTGACTTTAGACATGCTGTCCTACTGTGTTTGCAGGAGACAAACCGAAGACTGCTGAACTTTGCCAAGTCAAGGTAAGACAGCCTTTCTAACTCTCTGTTTCTGTGTTAGTCAGTCAGATACTCTAGGCCTTAGCCAAAGATGACTGCTCCTACACTGCTGTGAGACTTTGGGTAACTTTCCAGGTAGCCTGCTGTTTCTGTCTTCCTTTTGGAAGTTGCTCATCTGCACTTCCTGCCTATCCTAGCATTGTTGTTCTCCTTTGATGAGGTTGAAGATTAGACTGTCACTATTATTGTTCTCTCTTCCTAGTTAGAAATTTTAAATATAAGACTTAAACTTTCCAGACAACTCTATAGTGATCTCTGTTATGCCTTCACCCTAGGACTGGATATTTTGTTCTTACCTTTACTCTTGTTACCTCATTGGCAATAGGTCTTAAGTGGGCATACATTTCCTTCTCCTAAGCATAATTGATATTTACTGTCTTTATATATAGTTTTGTATCAAGCCTAAGTCTTTCCTTTAGACTAAAAGGGGAATTGTAGTGAGATATCCACCCTACCTGCACCTGTTGCACTGACCACACCTATTGGGGCATGGGCACAGGTGCAGATGTGACAAATAGGAGGCTAGATCTGGGGTCCTGGACCCCAGCTGGAGCTCTTGCTTCTGGTCAGGTCATAGAGAGCAGCCTGGGTATGGATCCTTGGAGTAGGAATTTGCAGGTCATTGGTTTCTCATGTAAATGGCTCCTCCCCAAATAAAATATATGACCCATCCTTGTCCTGTGTATCTTAATCTGTGCATCATTAGTGGCACATGCTTGCCATCTCAGGTCTGGGGAGCCAGAGAAATGAAGACCCTTGGGGCTCACTGGCTAGCCATTCTAGCCAGATCAGAGCACCAAGGTCAGCAGGAGACCCTGTCTCCAAAAGAACAAAGCCAGAACCAACCAAACAAACCAAGGAGGATGGCTCCTGAGTCATGATACCCAAGGTTTAACTCTGGTCTCCATTCACATGCACAAGCACCCCCATCCACATACCAACACACACACACACACACACACACACACACACACACACAGATGCAAAAGATATAAAGGAAGTTGAGTAGAAGCTAACATTAGGGAAAGCTGCCTTGCTTTTGTAAGTTTTCTATAAAATCTAAAATTATTCTAATTTGGACTGGAGAGATGGCTCATCAGTTAAGAGCACTTGGCTGCTCTTCCAGAGGACCCAGGTTCAGTGCTCAGCACCCACATGACAGCTCACAACTGTCTGTAACTCACTCCAGTTCTAGGGGACCTGACACCCAAAACACATGAAGTAAATAAATAAAGGAAAATATTTTTTAAAAAATTATTCTTTTTTGTTAATTTTTATACTTTACTAGCTACTAATGCTTTTTATCTCTAGTAGTCAGTGGACCAATCTAAGTTCTTCAACTCACGGTTAACAACACTAAGTCCCAAGGAGGTTAAGACCTGCTCGTGGCACCTGGTGATTCCTGTCAAGAGCTGGACCAGGGACGAAGTCTTGTCACCTGGGTGGATGATTCATGCAGCCCAGGGATGCCGGACCTTTCTCACAAGACTCTGTTCCTATGGAAACAGAGCTTTTATGAACACACTCAATTCCCTTATGGTGCTCACCACATTAGCTCTGGATTATTACATTTCAAAGTCCATTTTTCACATTGATAAATTACACAGTGATAGCCATCCAAGAATGAGCTGTGGCCTCACGCAATTGGAATTTGCACTAGAAATTTACACTGCCATATGGCCAGTGGATTAACATTAACCTTAAATAGAAGCCACACACTCTCTCGCGCTTGCCAATCACATCTCTCTGAATTTAGTATTTTCTGAAAGGCAATAGATGAACATTGTTGATGCGGGATAAACCAGGGCTACCGCTTTCCTGAGGACATTTTAAAGGGGCTGTGCTTCAAATCACGTAGGTGGGAGTGACTGTGACACACTCTGGAAAAAAGCTATATTAGCCATATTAGATGATTCAAGAAGTGGCTTTAGCGATGACAGATGCTGATGTCAAAGGCCCATTTGTAAAGTGTGGGTAACATGTGTCCCATAAAATGTGAAGGAAAGGAGTGAGATCCACGCCAGCACTCAAGAGCCATCTCAGTTTTCCAGAGTCCTGCTACATCCGCTTCAATTTCATAACACGATGTCCGGATGAGACAATGTTCCAAATGAGTGAAAGAGGGAGTCCCTGATCTTCTTCCTTTCCCCAAACTCATCCACCCCTTTCCTTCAGTGTCCCCTCCTGCCGAGCTCTGTCATCCATGCCCTGGTACCCTGTGCCAGCAGCAGTGTCATCTGCAAGTGCTAGAACCCTCTACCCCTTTCCACACCCAGTAATTACTCCTCTCCATCCTGTGAGTGCCAGGCCCTTGGGCAGAGTCCAGGCATCCTGGAATGCCAATCGCAGAATGTCAGAACCCAGGGGATCCCTGAGAAATGCAGGCGAGATGGCTAATGAGCACCCTTCCCTGTAATTGTCCCGACTATCGGAATTATCTGATCAGAGCTACGCCAGTTCTCTTCCGCAGCGCAGGGACACACCTCTCAATCGAGGGGAAAGCCACATGACATACTGATATTTGCCACAGTATCCTTCATTAGCTAATGGTTATGTGACAGAAGACTGAAAAAAAAAATAGTCTTGACAGAAAAGAATGGTGGGCCCCATTATAAAAAGTAATTGACAAAGAATGCAGGCAGCTCCCTACAGTTCAGTTTCAAAAGTGCCCTGAGGGGACTCAGCACAGTGCAGGGACAGAAGCAGGATCTGAGACCTAAGCCTTGGGAGCAGCAGCAGGGCCTGTCCCAGCCAGCTCTCCAACTAGATGGCCATACTCCAACTAATGACTAGCTTCCCTGGACCTTAGTTTCTTCATCTGAAAACGATCGTTCATGTACTCTCCAGATTCAAAGACTTCTCTGCCAAAAACAGGAGAGCTGAATGAATTATGAGCAGCCTCATGATAGAATGTCATACAGCTGCTATGTGTCCATTTCCCAAGAACACTTGATAATGTGAGAAAGTGCTTGCTCCATGGTGTGAGCCAAAATGAAAAACTGGGAGGAAAGAACCAAGTGTGGCTTACCATACAAAAGGAAACACAGGCCTGAGGGGTGGCGGTGGGAGGCAAACATGTTAGTACACAAAGTACTAACAGTGTTTACTATGGGCAGTTGGCATTAATTTTTATTACCCGAAGAACTTAAAATTGTATTTATTATTAAAAATGAAGCTAATGCCTAGTTTTAAAATTCCAACAATGAACAAGTGTAAACAGTAGAAAGCATGGAGGAAGAGAAGGAGGAGAACAAGGAGGAAAGGAAAAAGAAGGGAGAGAAGAGGAGAAGGAAAAAACGCAGCGAGGCCTACTTGTGGTGATTTAAGAGGTATGGAAGCCAGAGGAGGGCAGAGAGGAGAGAGGATCAATACACAGGCATACCTACTCCCTTAGAGTTATTGCACTTCTTTATTAAATATATTCCCATAATGTAAAGATTATGAACTTCAAATGTAAATTTTTAAAACATACAAGTTCTAAGTAAGCTTGGGGAAAAAAGGAAGCAGTTGTGCCAAGCACAGGACTTGAGGCCACATACAGCCAGCTGGTAGGAAAGAACCGAAGAGTTGCCAGCCTTGGCCACCCAGCGATCACTTACAAAGGAGCCAGTTGTGGATTCCAGCATGGCACAAGAACAAAACGTCCCACGGACAATGCTCACTACCTGACTCAGCCTCCCACTCCTGGGCAGAAGACACCTCGGGGGACCACACGACCCACAGAGACATACCTGTAAGGATCCTAATCAAGTCAACAACTGCCATGGCAGCTCAGAGGGTTGGGTGAGCCAAGGGGCAAAGTTGAAGCTTTACCATTTCTGCAAAGAGACACCCCCCCTTCAGAAAGCTGAAAATCTATACAAGAACCAGTTAGCCTCCATTGGTAAAAGCAGGTTCCACACAAACCTACCTGACCAGCTGAGTCTGATCCCAGGAATGAACAAAAATCCTGACTCAGTGCCTCACATCTGTAATCCTAGCACTTCTATGGGAGATAGGAGATGCTCCCTGAAACTGGAGGGATGTGCGACCCAGAGTACAAAGATTGGCAGAAACAGTAAGAGAGACCCTGCCTTAACCAGAAAGGACAGAGTAAACTTCTGAAGCCTGTCCCCTGTTCTCCATACACATGCCTAGATGCACATACATAATAGTAATTGGTTTAACTTTTTAAATCTACACCAATTCTAGTGAACCAAAAAGGAAACTAAATTGTCAAGGAGATTCGGCCAACCCTCTGTGGATGAGTGTGGAGGTTAAATTCCTGGTCCTATTGAAGAACTCACAGCTTACATCTGTAACCCTGGCCATTCTATATTTTTGTTTGTTTTTGTTTGAGATGGGGTCTCTCTATACAGCCCTGGCTTTATTGGCATTCATTATGTAGACAAGGCTGGCCTCAAACTCACAGGAATCTGCCTTCCTCTGCCTCCTAAATACTGAGATGAAAGTACTCTATACTTAAATAATAGAGTAAAATGAAATCAACAGCAAGGATAAGAACAGATAAGTTCAAGTATTACTGCTTTCTCAAAAAATTTTGATGTTTTATTTTCTATGTATTAGTGTTTGCCTACATGTGTGTCTGTGCACCACACCAGAAGAGGGTGTCAAATCCCTTGGAACCAGAGTTACTGATGGTTATGAGCTGCCATGTGGGTGCTGGGAATTGAACCCAGGTCCTCTGGAAGAGCTGCTAGTGCTCTTAACTGTTGAATCATCACTCCAGCGCCAACCAACACCTTCTTAAGTGTGTTTAATAGAAGTTTAATAATTAATCTTCAGACACTGTACTCTTTGGGGTGATTTTTTTTTGTGAAGTACTTAAAAAATGTAAGAAATTTTGATAGAATAGATTGTAATTCTAGGATGTCAAAAATGGCAGAAACTAAATAATTTTCAATCAATGGGGGAAATAATTGGAGATTTAGGTGAATAAGTTTCAGTTAATGATGGTATAACTATTACATGAATAAGCAGATAAATAAGAAGCATTCTCAGCAGAACGTGACTCTTGGATAAATTCAGAATATTAGTAAGTCATTAAACAGAGAACAAGAATAGTAATTATCCTCTATCCTCAAAAGCCCTCAGACATAAAAGGCTTGCTCAAACATGGCCTGGAACAGCAGCTATGTTTGTTGAGGACTCCCATGACAGAGCCCATGGCACTAAAATGTAGAAAGGAAGAAGGCAGAAAACTAACCTCTATCTTAACTGCAGGAACCTCTGCCTCTGTCAGAAGTGACATCATCAACACAAGGCCCAGTCCTAGATGGTGTGATACCCTCTGCAGTTAGGGCAACAGTGGCATCTGCTGGGAAAGTTCCAGGATAGAGCTGAATTCTACTTCTACCCCAAGTGCCATGTGTTTCCACCAAAGATTAACATTTGAACACTTCTTGGTTCGTGCAGGCAGGGTGGAACCAGGAAGGAGGAAAATGTTAGCCAAGACTGGAAACTTGAGGTCATGAGTTGGGATACTAAATGGAGAAATTTGACTTTGATTGTATCCCCATACAGTTGAAGTGTGGCAAATTGGTTGTGTTCAAACCTGTGGTTGAATTAGAGTGCCTCAAAGCTTTTATTCTCCCCCTCCTTCCAGGTGGCTGGTACAGTTCCATTCTGTACAACCGTAGCTCCAAGCTCAGGACAGCTGTTGCTGATCCAGCCACTGTCCCCTCCTTGTTCCACCACCAGCAGGAATGGGAATAGATCAGCCATAGTCTGAATATCACAGTTAAACTGATGGAGTCTGGAGCCTTGGGGCTAGATTAAACTCTACCCAAAGGGGGACTGAGCCAAAGACAGGGAGAAGCTAGCCTATGGACCAGGCAGGCCTGCAGCATTCTCTGACTTTTCAGTTGTATGAGCCAAGAATTCCTTTTTTGTGGCTCAAACTAACCTGGAGGCTTTTAAGAATCTGGGAAATTCACTGGGGGAATAGCTGAGGAACTAGCAATGGTTATAGCGGGCAGGGGTGGCGCACACCTTTAATCCCAAAGCTTGGGAGGCAGAGGCAGGTGGATCTCTGTGAGTTCAAGGCCAGCCTGGTCTACAGAGAGAGTTCCAAGACAACCAAGACTGTAACAAGGAGAAACCCTGTCCTAAAACAAACAAACAAAAAACAAAACAAACAAACAAAAAAAAAGAGGCAGAGAGAGGGAAACTATGATGAACTATGACTACAATTCTCTTCAAACATATTTTTGATGAAGAGAAATAGGCAAGTAGTGAGCTTTCTCAAAACTAAAGTTGTCTGAATAGACCCAGCATCTTCAGATTTGTTCAGAAGAAGAATATCCCATTAGTGAAACAATGCAGTCAAGACTGGATGAGCCCCTGACAAGGATGTTGGCATGGGGATTACTTAACTGGGCGGGGCATGTGAATGGCAAGCAGTGCTTTTTAGTGTAACTGGCAACAGAACAGAAAGTAGAGGAAACAATCACAAAGGGAAATGGGTAAGGCGTGCCGTGAGGCCATAAAGAGCATCAGTTTGACCAAAGAGAAGATGACGTTAGTTCTTGGAATCTGACTTGATCATCGCCATCACTGCTGGGTGAAATGGTTCACATGGAAGCCAAAGGCATTTCGGGGAAAGGTAGAGGGCTAACAGCTGTCTTTTCACACAACATGAGCTGTTTAGTGGGAGTTCTCTAGTTATAAAGCCACTTCTGCCCTGTTCACTTGGCTAATATGAGTTCAAAATATGGATGAGGCCACCCAGGAGCTTGAAGAGGATGGGAGACTCTAGATAAACCTACTTGTTTGTGAGACCAGAACTCAAGTCCTCTTGGGTCTCACAGCCCATCAGCACTGCATGCTCCTCCCAGACAGGCACCTAGATTAGGCATCGCAAGACTGAGCAGGCAGGGAGTCTGTCCTGTTGGTATTAGCAGTTTGGTTATCACCACATCATCTGCCTTTCTTCTGTGACTTCCTCCTCTCTTCCCCAGTTCACTGTACTTTGGTTGCTTGGCTCTTCCTTTCTTCCTCAAAGACACCTTGCTCATTCCCAGTGACTCTTGCACTCCTACCTACCAGGAGAAGCCCCGCCACCACCACCACACACTCACAAACCATCACCCACAACTGGCTCCTTGAAGTCGTTCAGCTATTAGCAGGGCTGATATCTCCTTCATGAGTTCTCTCCAGCCACATAAGCCTGCCATGTCTCAACCCAATGAGTCCCCTCTGGTGCGTCACAGTGTCCTAACCCATTCACTTCCTAGAACTCCTCACTATTAGAACTGTCTTTTCAGTTTAATGTGCCCCCCACCATTAAAACACCCAATAAAAACAGACACCATGGCTGTTCTGCTCAGTTGCCTTTTCTGCTCTTAGAAGATTTCCTGGCAGGAGGCTGGAGAGAGGGCTCAATGGTTAAGAGCACCCGCTGTCTTGCAGAGGTCCTGAGTTCAGTTCCTAGCAACCACATGGTGACTCACAACCATCTAAAGTGGGCTCTGATGCCCTCTTCTGGAATAAAGGCATACATGCAGATAGAGCACCCATACATTAAATAAATCTTTTTTAAAAAGGATTCCCTGGCACACGGTGTCCATGATCAGGAACAATTGTTGAATCAATCAATGATTGAATGGACATATTCTTCCCGCCTTGATTTTAGAGACATTCCTCCTCTTGAATGTTTCCCAGCATGCAAAAGAATGGGTAGGAAATTCAGAGGCAGAGATGATTGTTGAAAATACTTATCCCTCATACGGAAGGTGCCCTTTAATTGACTTAAGAGTCCTAGAGTAACTAGCAGAAAGGAAACATGGGACTTCATTCAGAGCCCAGGCCCCTTTATGAGTGCTCCTAGCACATTCTGCAAATGCCAGCCAGCCTTATTTTTTATTGGGCCATAGCCTAGCAATGGTGGCTTACAGCTTCATCAGCTTTGTTTGGTGAAGATAGAAAAACCAACACAGCCTCCTCCACCTCCGAGAAGGGCTGGCAAATCTTGAGTTGGACTTGACTCTCCGGTATGTCTATTGTTTTTCTTCCCAGTATTGACAAATAGTGACTTGCTAGCTAACCTGAGATAATTGACAGAAGATGGTTTTTAAGTTATGAGTACGTGTCATTAAAGCTGGGTTTGAACCTCCCTCTGCAAGACTTTGCCCCCTGGGGGAGTTCTTTCCGAACCTAGCAGGAAGAGACCTGAAATTAATTTCAATGAAAGAAGGGGAGGAACTCTCAGGAATGTCACCTCACAGGCTTTCCTGGAGTTAGGTGTAATCTCAAGCACCCTAAATATGTTGCCTAAGTGGCTACAGCTGGCTTTAGCTCTTGGGGAAGTGTGCATGTGGTGGGCGTGGCAACTAGCTTCTCAAAGGGAGAGAAGAAAAGCACCTGGCATATAGGAACAAGATCTCTAGGCTGGGGGCCCTGGACCCTGCACGTTAAGAAGAGGATCATGGGTCATTTGCTTTGGGCTAAAATATTGAACCTGGGGGATGGCTTTTGTTTCTTGGTTTGTTTTTGTAGTTGCTGGAAAAATTAGAATGTGGTCCATCCTGTACTCACACTAGTAGGTTTGATTACTTGTGTTTTAGTTACCATCTCTGGTACCAGGAAATGGACTCCTATTTTTGTTTTTTTGTTTTTTGGTTTTTTTTTTTTTTTTTTTTTTTTGTTCTTTGTTTTTTTTTTGAGACAGAGCCTTGATGTATAGCTATGGCTGTACCTAGAATTCACAAAGAGCTCTACCTGCTTCTGCCTCCTAAGTGCTGGGGTTAAAGGCCACCACACAGAGCAAAGGTAACCACTGGTCCATACAGGGAATGAACCCACAACTTTGGCATTATTGTCACTGTTATCCATTCTAACTAACTGAGCTAAGTAGCCACAGTGCCAGGCTCCTCTGGAAGAGGAGCAGTGAGTGCTACCCCAGCTGACCTTTCTCCCAATACTCTTGTTGAAACTCTTTCATTCAAATCCTCCGTTGCTATGGTTTCTGGATCAATGTGAGCATCTCCATCAGCACAGCTGGTGGCCTCCAATGGAGACTGTAAAAGAGATAAAAGGAAGATGGGCACAATAGGACATGGACAGTCTCCTCAAGCTGGGGAGGTGTCAGGAACATTGCTAAAGCTCCACAGGTCCCAATTATCATGGCTGAAAGGACCGATAATGACAGGAAAACAGAGATTAGAAAGACAGCAAGCCTCTTCCAGATAGTCCTGTCAGGGAGTAGGGAAGGGGATGAGCATCATAGATCACCTCCATTAACAAATCAGCTTGGGAGATTCAAGTAAGCCTAGTCCTCACATCCTGGTAGCTCCGCACACAGTCTAACACCTTAGTCAGTTCTCTGTTGCTATGAAACCAAACATCTGTAGTTCTGGAGGTGATGGCTTTTGCCCAGCTCTGGTTAGAGCCTCATGGGAGATGGTGTCACAGTAACAGAAGTATGTAAAGAAGAGAGCACATGCAAGGCCCGTGAGCCACCCAGTCCTTCCCTTCAAAAAGCCAAAGAGATAGCATGGCAAGGCTGAAAGAAAGAGAACCGGAGGGACCATGCTAGCTCTTCATCCATTCTGGAAAACCAGCTTAATCCCTTTTCAGGGATGGTGGTCCCCGTCACTGTCCACAAGGCTCCATGTTAAAAAAAAAAAAAAAAAATTAAAGCCAGGAATGATGGCATGTGCCTGTGATCCCAGTACTGGGGAAATAGAGACAGGAGGAACCCTGAATCTCACTAGCCAGCCAACCTAGCCCACTCAGTCTCAGGCCAGTGAGAGACTCTGCCTCAAAACATACAGTAGACAGTACCCTAGGAGCAACACCTCACCCTGGGGAATCCTCTGGAAACACAGAGACCCATGTGCACTCCCGCCACACCCCCACAAAAGAGCCCACTGAACTGAAGGTTTTGTATCTAAGGTCCATAGATAAAAGAACATGAAATGGAATGCTGATTCAGCAAAAAGAGTCCCACGCTCTCAATACCTCCCAGGTTAAAAACACACAAAACCTGAGCATCCGTTCTTTCAGTTAAGGACATCACAGAGGGCCCGGGAAAACCTGTGTCCGTGTGCAGGCTTTGTATTCCTAAAGAGGGTGAGTGTTGGGAAAAGGAAGTGACAGAAATAGATCAGTAATTCTAGTTCAAGATCATGAAAAGGCCAGTTGCCTTCCTCCACCCATTCCCCACCTCCCAAACATGGTGAACAAAATGCTGAACAGCATTACAGGGCAGAAGGCTCCTTTCAAGTCCCACTGAGCATCTACTTTCTTGTTTCTCTTTCTGTTTCCAATTGGGCTTTGAGACGCTCTCATTAATTAATGTGGTATCCATAACAGTTGTACCGGGTAACTATGGAATAGCTTGCAATAATAAATCATTTACATTGTTCTTCAATTTGATCATAAGCTTCATTCATCATGTTTAAGAATCTGTGCCTTACTGGGCATGGTGGCATGTGCCTATAAATCCAGCATTTCACAGGGAGATGGCAGGAGTTCAAAGTCATCCTCGGCTACCTGAGACCTTGCCTTACAAACAAAAACAAGAGAAAAGGAAACAAAAAAGAATGTAGGCTTCTACTTGCATTCTTGGCCCGAGCCCCACAAATGTTCGGGATAGGCCTGGGCAGTAGTACCTTGGTTACCAAGCAGATGTCAACAGAGGGATCAATGGGAAGCAGGCCACAGTTCATAAAAACATTCCAGTGCTCAGAGCAGTGCTCTGTATACACACCCAGAGGCACTGGGGCTTACAGCATTGCTCTTATAGTCCACCTTACACTGTGTGGTGTCTCTGCAGCGTAGGCACCAGGAGGGGCTCTGGAACCCTTAGCTGTAGAGGAAGAACTTGATCTCTCATCCCCACCCCTCTCACAGTTCAGGGGATTAGGCTTTCGAACGGTCTGCACTTTTGATGTTTCTAGTGGCTCCCAGGTACCATCCATATCCTATGTCCTGTCAATGATGCTGACTTTGACTAGGCTTTCTCAGAGTGCTGCTCTAGGGCTCAATATGAAGACCTGGTCTCCTTATATGCAATATTGCTATCTCCAAGTCTCCTGCAGAGAGCCCCTGGGCTCTGTCCTGACAGTAAAGACCCATTGCACTGGCTTCTAACCAGATCCCAGACACCTCCCAAGGACAGGGTTCTTTCCTATATCCTTTGTCTGGCTGGCCCTCTTCACCACATCCGCTCTCCTGAAGCCTCCAGCAACATGCCAGAGTCCACACAGGACATATATGTCCCCTATTGTACCAGGAGGGATGGTCTGAATGCTATCTTTCAAATAAAACACGGACTATATCCCACATGAGCATTCAGAAAGACTATTCTGTTTGAAAAGAAAGGAGGTTAGCTTTGAAGGTGCCTCATTTGGACCAGCCTAATTCCAAACTATTGTCTCAATGTATATGATACTCATATGCTATACATTTTACATACATGTAAAGAGGCCATAATGATGTGTTTTCATCTTCTTTATAACTTCACTTTGAATACTGTCTGCAGGATTTTCAGGAAAATAATTAAAGATTTAACATTCAGATCATAGTTATCTTAAGTTAAAAAAAAAAAAAGTATCCTAGCATGCTTGGATTGGGGAGGACAGACAGATTAGCAAAATATCTCAGCAGGTAAGATGCTTGTTGCCAAATCTGATTACCTGAGTTTGATCCCCACCACCTGAATAGTGAAAGGAGAGAATTGGTTCCAGCAAATTGGCCTCTGACTGCCACATGTTGAATATGGCACAACACACACACATACACACTTCATGACATCATGCATGCATGCATACACACATACTCTTGGGGGGGTGAGAGGAAAGATGATGATAGATAGATAGATAGATAGATAGATAGATGATAGATAGATAGATGATAGATACATAGATGATAGATAGATGATAGATGATAGATAGATGATAAATAGATAGATAGATGATAGATAGATAGATAGATAGATGATAGATAGATGATAGATAGATGATAGATAAATGATAGATAGATAGATGATAGATGATAGATAGATAGATAGATAGATGATAGATAGATAGATAGATGATAGATAGATAGATGATAGATAGATGATAGATAGATGATAGATGATAGATAGATGATAGATAAATGATAGATAGATAGATGATAGATAGATGATAGATAGATAGATGATAGATAGATGATAGATAAATGATAGATGATAGATGATAGATAGATAGATAGATAGATGATAGATAGATAGATGATAGATAGATAGATGATAGATACATAGATGATAGATAGATGATAGATAGATAGATGATAGATAGATAGATGATAGATAGATGATAGATAGAAGCATTTAAAGGAGAAAGGAAAAGGAAGAAAGAGGCTGCTGCCACAACACTCTTTACACATCCAAGTTCTCACCATCATCCTCTCAGTTACTAACCCTGCTGCAACTTCTCATCTATCAGGGTTGGGCACTGTCAAGAGGGGAGGACACAGCCAACACCTGCCAGGTGTCACACACTTCTGGTCAGAAGAGCCCTTGAAGCTAATGCTGGGGCCTAACTCAAAAGGGCACAGCATACCCGCATACACACCAGCGATGCTATCAAAAGCATGAGTTCAATTCTCTGGTTTTACAAGTGGAGGAACACACTGACCCAAGGTCAGCCCTCATGTCAACAGCAGGGCATGTGTTCTGACCTGTGGCACTTTCCATCACCGAGAAACTGTGTGCTGGGCTCCCAGGAGACGAGCCTACGCATCTGTGATTAACAGAAAGGGACTTCCAGGGTCCTTTTTATCAGTCTGAAGGAGGGAGGAAATGTGGGCAGGAGACCTGGGACAATCATCAACAGAGTGGCTAGCTCCAGACATGTCTGGGCCTGACTGGCAGAAGGAAACACAAGACTACAGGCAATGGGGACTGCCCAGCCCTGGCCACGGTGGCATCTGCTCCCTCCCTACACTCCCACAACGGCAGCTGTGCATGGCTTCCTCGCTGTCTCATCCCCTGGCTTTCTTTCTGAGATCAAGGGCAGGGTGAGAAGATTCATCAGAAGGGAAGAAAGTGGATGATCAGGAGGTCAGAGACATTGAGCACCGCTAATAGAGATCCCCGGGGAGAAATGGTGCCAGCACTGGTGACAGAAGACCTCAGGTCTGTGTCCTCAACTTCAGCAGCACCCTGGCGTGGCTCAGAGAATAAACATAGACACTTGGGGGCTGTGGTGATAACTCAGTGGTTAAGGCACTGGCTGCTCTTCCAGAGGACTGGGGTTCAATTCCCAGCACCCACATGGCAGCTCACAACTGTAACTCCAGTTCCATGGGATCCAATGCCCCCTTCTGTTTTTCGTGGGCACTGTACACACATGAGACACATTTACATGCAGACAGAACACCCATACACATAAAATAAAAAAAATCTTAAATTAAAAAAACAGTTCCTTTAAGAATGATTTTTAAGGGCTGGTGAGATGGCTCAGCAGTTAAATAGCACTGGCTGCTCTTCCAGAGGACCCAGGTTCAAATCCTAGCTCACAGCTGTCTGTAATTCCAGTTTCAAAGGATCTGACACCTTCACACCAATGCACATAAAATAAAAATTTTTAAAAGAAAGAATGTTTTTGGTTTTAAATACAGATACTTGGGGGCCACACCACAAACATATTTTTCAGTTGCAGACTGTGTGTTGGGATTTTAAACACTGGCTTGGCTCTAACTTAACCAAGGTTGAGATCCATGTCTCAGAAGAAACCTTAGTTTGAAAGGTAAAAGCCAAAACCTTAATTTTCTACTTCAATAACAACAACAACAACAAAAAAAGAATCTAATCTAGGATGGCGGTCCATTCCTGGAATCCCAGCACTTGAAAGGGAGAGACAGGGGAATAGAAAGTTCAAGGCCAGCCTCAGCTACATAGTGAGTTTGAGGGTAGCCTGAGTAAGCCATCTCAATAAAGTAATAAAACAAAATTAATTAACTAATTAATTAATTAATGTAGGTAAAACAAAAAGAGCAATGTTTAGATTTTTTTTTAAAAAAACATACGAGTGCTGTGTCTGCATACATGCCAGAATACCAGAGAGGGGCAACAGATCCCATTATAGATCATTGTGAACCGCCCTGTGGTTGCTGGGAATTGAACCCAGGTCCTCTGAAAGAGCAATGGTGCTCTTAACTGCTGAACCATCTCTCTGTCCCCCTAGATTTTTTTTTCTTTTGAGGCAATCAATCAAAGTCTGTTCTCATGCTATTCATGCCTGCACACCACAAACACCACTGTCCCAGCACAGAGCTATAAGGTAGAAGGCTCCTTGTGGTAATCTCTTCCCCTGCTGCCACCGTCAGATCTGCTGCCACCGTCAGATCTGCTGCCAGCCGCTGCTATAAACCAGGCTGGGGAGATGGCTGGGTGGTTAAGAGCACTTACTGCTCTCAAAGAGGACCCGGGTTCTGTTCCCAGCCCCCATACAGTGACTTTCAACCACCTGTGATCCCAGCTGTAGGAGAATGCCCCATTCTGGTCTCCACTGGCACTACATGTATGTGGTACACACATACACATGCAAACATTGATACACATGAAATAAAAATAAATCTTTAAACATGATCATTCCAAACTATTGGTTATGGTGAAATCCCCAGGCTCACTCTGGCTGTGGGCAAGGAGCCTCTGTCACAGTACAGAAGAAAGAGCACAGGCCCAGCATTGCCATCTTGCCAAGCTAAGCAGTCAGAGTCTGTAGTTAGAGGGGTCTCCTTGAGGATGGAACTAAAAGCCAACTGTGAAAGGGTACGATGAAACACCACAAGACCGTACAAAGAAGAACTTGGACTCTGCCTGTGGCACAATCCCTGTGAGAGATCAGAAAGGGCTTCATTTTTGTGCAAAACTGTATGGGGTATTTGATCACACTGTGTAAAGATGTGCCTGTTTTACTCCATTTGCCTAAGGCACCTTCTGACTGATTTAATAAAAAACTGAATGGTCAATAGCTAGGTAAACGAGGGTAGGTGGGGAGAGAAACTATGGAATATATATGTAAGAGCTAATTAGTAATAAGCCTAAGTTATTGGTCAAGCATTTATAATTTATATTCAGCCTCTGAGTTGGTAATTTGAGACCAAGCAGTTGGGACAGGAAGCTTCGCTTACAATTGAGCTTACCCAAAAACTTTTTATGGGCCCAAACAAACAAGTTTAATGTTTTTGAAAGGTAAAAGCAAAAATCACTATATTTGTTTATTTTCTATGGTGCAATAAAACACCATGACCAAGCCAGGTGCACACCTTTAATCCTAGCACTTAGAGACAGAGGCAGGTGGATCTCTGAGTTCGGTTCGAGGCCAGCCAAGTTGGATGGCCTAAGTTCCATCCCCAGGCCCCAGAAGAAGGAGAGAAATAACTCCTCTGACCTCCACACACATATTGTAGCATGCATGTGTGCAAGTACACACATACACACACACAGACACAAATAATAAATAAGTATAATTTTCAAATTAAGAAAAAACAAACAAAAAAGAAGATAAATATGAAGAAAATATTTGAACAGGAACAACCAAAGAAGATATATAGGTAGCCAAAACCGCATGAAATGATGCCCAACATCTTTAGCTACTAGGAAGTGTAAAGTAAAACCATAACACACACACACACACACACACACACAATCAGAATGGCTAAAGTTTAAGAACTCACAGTGCAAAGTGCTAGCAAAAAATGTGGACCAACCAGAACCCTCATAACACTGCTAATAGGAATGTTAAACCATAAAAACACTTGAGAAAACAACAGAGAGCTTCTGGAAAGTTAAAAATACATACACTTATTCTAAAATTTAGCAGCCTCATCTTCAAGTATTTACCCAAAAGGAATGAAAACATTGCAAAAGCTTAATTTGCAGTAGACAAATACCATGAACATCCCAATTGTTCACCACCAAATGAATACACAAACTCATTATGACACCTCCAATATGATGGGCTAACACTCAGTAATAAAACACACACACATACACACACACACACACACACACAAATGGACCATTCTCAAGAGCATCTTTCTGGGCAAAAGAAACTGGATATATATATTTTACAAACCCATGTATATAAAATTCTAAAAATGGTTCAGGATCAAGGTATAGCTCAATGATAGAGTATTTGCCTGGTTCTACCACCAAAACTTCATAAACCAGGCCTGAACATTTGTAGTGAGAGGCTCTCCCTCTCTCTCTCCTTTCTTCTTTGTATGAGCCAGAGCCTCATGTATCACAGATTAGCCTGACCCCCAATCAATATTTCTTCATGTGCACTATATAAAAGACCCTCTATCTAAAAGGAGACCCTCTGTGTGAGAATCCCTCCATATGAGAGACCCTCTGTGTGGGAGACCCTCCTTCACTCTTCTGCATTTTCCATAATAGGGAGTGCTTGTAAATGAATGGTCATGACGGTTCCTTCAAGATCAATGATTTGGGCTTTCATTTAAGGTCCCCCACTCTTAGTGATAAAATCAGTACAAAGCCATCTGTGCTTCTCTCAGCAAAAGCATTATCAGCAATGTCAGTCGCCCAGCAATTCCTGCATAAATCCCTGCAGGATTAAGCCCGGCTCTTTCAGTGAGCACATTTCCTCCTTGGAGGCGCCGCTTTCTTTCCTTACTTACCCTTTCTCTGGTTATTCTGAATCTCAGAGCCCACTCAGACCTTCTCATTTCCCCCATTTTTTCCAGCTATATCCCTCTTACCTGTGGAAGTCTCTTGGTGGCTCTGGCACTCCCATGAGCTGACTGTACCTGCTGCTTGTGAAGTTTAGTGAGTCAGGGAGCAGAACGGGAAAGCAGGAAAGCAGACTGTGGTCTGCCTCTAGGCTCCCTCCTACCCCAACCTTCCCCAGAGGACTATCCTGCAAGGCTGCAGGATAAGAGCATCCTGAAGGAGAGAACCAGCACCCAGGGACAGCAAATCACCCCCCAGACTTGCAAAACATATTTAAAAAGGAGAGAAAAAACTCACAATTGGGCTTAATTGGACAGTATGTTTTCCAAATATCATTTTAAAATGTGTATTGAGGGCTGAGAATATAGCTTAGTTGGTAGAGTACTCGCTTGCCAAATGCCTGGGAAGCTCTGACTTCAATCCCCAGAACATGGTGGGAGGGGTGTTTGTTTCCTGGGCATGGTACTCAGGAGGCAGAGGCAGAAGGACCAGGCTTAAAAAGCTGGACGGATCCTGTTTCTAAACAAAATAAATGAACAAATGTCGAACATTTTCACTATTAGTACAACCTCAAAGCGAATGGTCCCTCATTCTGCCTTTGAGAGTGGCTGTCCTCAGGGCTTTCTTCTTTGCTAATTTCATATCCTAGGTCAGATGGAATACATTGCTCATGTGCAAGGTGGTTTTTCTGCTGAAGTGGGCTCTTAGGAACCGCAAGCATTCACCCTGCAGCCCGCCCCAGCATTCCTTGTCATTTGCCCCTGAAGGCATCCAGGACTGTCCACAGACCTCAAAGACCAGATCCCAGGACAGTGAGTTTTAGTCACAGAAACCCTGTGGGATCCGGGCAGTACTTTGCAGACACCTGTATCCAGGTTCAAATGTTCACACACAGGGCCAAAATGAACACAGAACTTCAGGCCACCTCCATTCAGTATCTGGGACAAATAAGGGTTTTAGGAAGTAGGTTTCAGAGCTGTTCTTCCTCATGGCTTTGCAAATAAGAAACATAGGCCTGCCTTACCCTTTCCAGCCCTCCTTTTCATTTCTCTAGCTATTTCCCAAGCTAATCTGCCATGAAGAGATTCCTACTGCCTATGTAGACAAGGCTTGAATGGCGGCTGCAAACAGTGTTGAGATACTGAAAACCAATCTTTGTTTCACCTGAACAAATCCCTTTCACAGCAACCCGACACCTGCCCAACTGTCAGCTTCCATGATCCCTAATTGGTCTTCACCGACCCTGGCCACCTGCCACCATCTGGCTCTGACCACCTCACACCTGCCCCTCCAGATGTTCACCTTCTTTTCAAAAGCTTCTGGTCCCCATGCCCTCCTCCAACTCCTTTAATCTTCCCTGACCTCCAGAGTCCTGGTTCATGAAGCACAGAGTTAGAGGAGGTTTGATCCTGGAAAGAAAGATGATGGCAGGTACAAACAATCCCCTCTTCAAAGCAACCAGCAGATTTCTAGATGTGTTGGAGAGAAAGGGCCTAGAGGCCCTGCCAAGGGATGGCTCCATTTCCTCCATAGGAACCACCAGGCAAGTGGGGCTTTTCTGCCCTGCCCCGTTTTCCAGAGTCTTACGGGAATAAGCACATAGGGTTCCTCCCATCCTCCATAGGCCTTGGCAGAGGGCAAGAATGCTTCAGGGTAGGCTGGGCAGGCATGCTCAGACAGGCTCCTTCATACCAAGAAGTAGCCACTTGGATGTTCCTGGACCCTCCAGCCCTTTTTATAGCTCCTACGCCCATTTCAGAACAACATGCTAAAAACAACAATAATGTTGTTACTGACTCTTTGAGAATTTCATACAATCTATTTTAATCCTATTCCCTCCCTTCCCTCATCTCTTCCCAGCTCCAACCTCATCTTCCTACCCGCCCAACTTCAAGTCTTCTTTTTTGAAAAACTCATCAAATCCTATTTGTACTCCCTAAGTACGACTCTGAAGCATGGTTGACCTACCAATGGGTCACAACCTTAAAGAGAACTAGCTCTCCCTCTCTCCGCAGCCAACAGTTGTCAAGAGCTGGGGTGGGGTATCCTGACCCCCTCCTCTCTCCATGCTGGGGTTTGGTCTGGCTTTGATCTTGTGCAGCTCTTCTTGTGAATGCTGTCATAACCACTGAGTTCTTACGTGGAACTTCCCTGTTGTGTCGGGAAAATGTTGCTTTGCTGTAGTTGTCCACAGCCTCCAGTTCCTACCGTCTTTCTGTTCCTCTTCTGTGATGAGCCTTGAACCTTTGGGAGAGGGGACAATACCTTTTGCTTTTTGTTTTTGTTTTTTTTTTTTTAAGTTTTATTTATTTATTTATCATGTATACAGTGTTCTGTCTGCATGTATGCCTGTAGGCCAGAAGCAGGTATCAGATCTCCCTACAGATGGTTGTGAGCCATCCTATGGTTGCTGGGAATTGAACTCGGGACCCTTGGAAGAACAGTCAGTGCTCTTAACCTCTAAGCTATCTCTCCAGCCACCTTGTTTTTGTTTGCTTTTAATGACTCATAATTGCCTGTATTGATGGAGCACAGGGTGACATTTTCATACATGTTTACCCAGTGTAATGATCAAATCAGGGTAAGCAGCCTGTCCCAGATGCTATCTCGGGAGCCTCAGGTGCTTCCCCCTCCTTCTGGCCTTCTTGGTATCTCTTCCTGTTCCCACTGTATCCCACATCTCTGCCTCTGGCCTCTGAGCACAACCAGCAGACAATTCAGCCCCGTCTTTAATTATCTCCAAACACCAAGAGTGCTAAGTACTAGGGGCAGGTGCTAGAGATTACATACTATTGCTGGGCCAGCCACTAGATCACTGCTTGAAAAGAGGCTTTCCCTGGGCTGGGAGAGGGCTCAGTGGGTAATAGTGTTCATTGTGCAAGCTTGATAACCTGAGTTCAGATCACTGAAACCCACAAAAGAAAACAGTACTACAAACAAACAAACAAACAAAAAACTGCAGTATTACAAAGCTGCGTTCTAGCACTCTTACAATGATATGGGAGGAAGAGACAGGGGCATCCCCTGGAAGCTTACTGGTCAGCTAGCCTGGAGTACATACTAAAGAGGTAGAAACAAGAGAAGACACCTGATCTAAAACAAGGTGGAAGGCTAGAACCAACCCCAAAAAGTACACACACACACGACACACACACACACACAGCCTTATGCTCTTTAACCCAGTCCTGTCACTCTCTCCAGAATCTCCCTCCAGATGTCACCTGAAAATTCTGCCCATTAGTAATTGCAGAACAACTTCATTTTCTTGGCTGCTGTTCTGTCTAGCTCTTAAAGAAGGCCAAGGTAGCACCATGTGACCTGGCCTGTCATAAAGATACTGCTGTAAATTGCAGCTGTTAGATTTGCCAGGAGTGTCCTCAAGATGAAGTGCACAAGAGTTTCTGTCTGTCTGTGTCCTATAGGCTGTCATTGTGATCATAAAACCTGGGGACCCATGATGGTCACACCTATTTCAAGGGGCTTAAGCATAGTCTTCAAATCACCATAGGTGTTAGGGTCAGAGGCTGGGCTCTTTCAGCTCTAACATGTTAGGCCCAACCAACCTCCTGTCCTCAAGAGGCCAATTAAACACACAAAGGGCATTGAAAAGCAGAGAGAGGAGATTTAATCATTGTGACCAGAGTGGGAATAGGAATGATGAGGTCCAGTGATTGCACGCTACCACCACACCCCTCCCTGAAGGTCCATTATCCCAGGGACCTGACAGGATGAGTAACTAAGTAGTCCCAGTCAATGTAGAGACCAACCCCTCACCATCTCCTTACAAAGGGGTCTAAGCCTTGTGAAATCTCTTTCAGGGAGACAAGTTTCCCCTTTAGCTGGCACCAGAGCCCCAGACTTTTCCTTCTCCCAGTGTGAGAGTCCTCCGGAATTCCATTCTTGGGGTCTACTGGCCCAGCAGAGTATCTTCACTCCTGTTAGGACTGTTACATTCTGTATTCTGGGCCAGGCCATGTTCTACATACCGTGTGTGTGGGGGGGGGCAGGGGGGCAGGAGTGGTCCTTATACTATTACCATGATTTTACAGATGACAGACTCAAAAGACAGAAAATCTAAACTGTTTCCCCAAGCAGCAGGGGCTGAGGAAGCTGGGTTTGGAGGCCATCACACACCCCTGGCAATATTCCTGCCCTGACCTTGCTCACTCTAGGACTGGTCTCCCTACTCTGGATCCGAGCAGATTCAGTGTCTATGAAGGTAGTAGAGCCATGGGCCTCCACTGATGTGTTGCTTTAATCCCAGCAGCTTTTCTGCTACCCAGGAAGACCAGTGTCCTGTGTCTTCTCTTACAGGGAAGTTGGTGGAGAGTCTGATGGTGATGTGGCTCTCAGCCCCTCTCCCTGCTGCCAGACTTCACTTAGCTCTGAGAAAGGGCAATAGGCTCCATTCAGGTTATACGCAAGACAGGGCTCCCTGGCAATGAAGGCTGATGGATCAACACGCTGGCCTCTTAATCATGAGAAAGCCTACCTCTCAAGGATAGTTTGAACATGCCTTCCTCTATGCTAATTATTTCACAAATGCTAATCCTAATCCCTCCAACAACTAAAGGTAGCTCGCCACAATTGTACTGTTATTACAGATGTGGGAATTGTAGAGGGTCAGGGTGCTTCATTGATTTGTCACAGACCACACAGCTAGTGACAGATCCAGAATAAAAGTTCAAGTTTATCTCTCTACAAAGCCCAAAGTTATCTGTGGGCATCTTGATTATGTCCTTGGGAGTTTTGTGTCCCCCTGCACAATGTGGGACTTTGCTGTAGAGTAACTTCTTTTTCTGGGCCAAATAACTTAGAGAGATCAGGGCCTGGGAAGCCCATTGAAAGAGCAAACATCCCCCCCCCCCATCCTTGTAACCTACTGAGACTCCGACCTAGGACTTAATTTATCCATCTACAGTAGGAAATAGAGGATCCTACCCACTGTTATGGTGAGAGTAAGGCAAGCCCTGGCCACCAGTCTCCTAGTCAGAACATATGGGTCCTTAGCCTCCCAACTTAAGGTCTGGCTGATATCTGGGACATTGGAGCCTAAAAGCTCATAAGCTGAGCCTCACCACCTCCCAGGGTGGTGCCAGAGTTGCTAGGGTTACATCATGGGCCCAACAGCCCTAGCAAGCTAGGTTTGGCCCCAGTACGTCAATGAAAGACACATTTAATAATAAAAAGCAGAGAAAAGACGTTTCTTCAGTGTGACCACATTAGAAAGAGGAACAAGGCTGGGTAGCATGCTTTTAATCCCAGCACTCAGGAGGCAGAGGCAGGTGGATCTCTGGGAGTTCGAGGCCAGCCTGATCTACAGAGCTAGTTCTCAAAAAAAAAAAAAAAAAAAAAAAAAAAAAGAAAGGAAGGAAGGAAGGAAGGAAGGAAGGAAGGAAGGAAGGAAGAAAAAAAGGAAAGGATGTCTGGTTTTCGTCACTGTTTAGAGTCCTCTAGCCCTAGACTATATGATATTTAAGGGAAAGGAGGGGCAGTGTGCCTTAGGGATTGCCTTGGGCTGGGATGCAAAGCCTGATGCATAGTGGTTACTCCATAAATACTGGAAAGATGACTGTAGACTTGTCAGAAGGGAGAGTTAGAGAACTTGTGACACTTTAAAATCCCATGGGAGTTTGGTTTTCGAGCTGCGCTGTGCCTGGGAACTAAGACACACATGAGCTTTTTTCACTGTAGAAATATGAACTGGAAAGTTGATGTTCCATTGAGGTTACTTTGGGAAGGAAACACAGTAAGACGAAGCCATCTCCAGGAATGTGAAGGCTTCATTCTGTGGGCCCCTGACTCAACCTTCCAGACATAGCACTGACGTTGGTCTTAGCCAAGGTGTTCATCACTCCCAGGAATGACTCCCCTGGCCTTGGATGCCTGAGATGACTCAGGACATACTCCATCCAGACCTCCTGCTGGGGCCTGAGGCCATGCCAGCTGGGCTCCACAGTCCTGATGCTGCAACTGTCAAAGACTGAGTTCACATCTCTAGGAGTGTCTAAGTCCTGACGGTGCTCTCTGTCACTGGGGGACTTTTTCTCCATCACCAACGATGGATAATCTGTCACTTCTTTTCAATTGCTTAGTTTTTTTTTTTTTTTTTTTGTTTTGTTTTGTTTTGAGACAAAGTCTGGATATGCTGCCCAAGCTTGCCTCCCTTCCTCTCTCCCTCCCTCCCTCCCTCTCTCCCTCCCTCCCTCCCTTTCTCTTTCTTTTGATAGTATCTTATGTATCCCAGGCTGGCCTCCAACTTGCTATATAACCAATGATAACCCTGAATTTCTGACCCTCCTGCCTATACATCCTAAGTGCTGGGACCACAGGCCTCTACCCCAACATCTGTTTTATGGGGTGCTGGGAATCAACTCCAGATTTCATGCTAGACAAGTACTCTACCAAACAAGCTACATCTTGACCCTTTCTTGAAGAAGGCAACTGTAGTCCAGAGAATCAGACCAAAGAGAGCTAATCCTGTATGCTCTGTCTTTTTTTTTTTTTTTTTTTTTTTTTTTTTAATTCCAAGAACCAGGCAAGCCAACCTGTCACTATGAGATAACCTGAACTTCTCAGAGTGTCACCAGCCAGAGAGTCTTGGGAAAACTTTGGAAGAGGTGGGAAAGACCAGGATTAGGGAAATCTACATGCTCATCGCTGAAGACAGCCAGGTGTGGCTGTGTCCAGAAGACTTTGCCTGCTCCAAATCAGCCTTTGAGGGCCAGCTATAGTGACTGGTACAGCCCAGCATAGGCATAGATGTGACCATAGGTCTCTGGTCAGAGAGAATACACTATCCTTCGTACTCCTGAATAGCATCCTCCTTACCCCATCTTACTTTGTCCATGTTTACATAAGAAGGCCTCTGGAAACATGTAACTTCCTCTTCTGAAAGATGCCTGCAGGAAAAGACCATGTGGTCCAGCAGGGTGGGCAACCAGCTTCAGGCCAGCATGCTAGGATATGGACTTCCCCAGATGCTCCTATGGCCATTGTCAGTTCAGTCTCATTTATCAAACAAAGTACTTATTATCCTCAGAACATCACACAGGACTGACTGTGGTCCCTGGAAAATAACCAAGGTAATGCTGATGCAGGCCAGCATCTCATTTACAATGGGGAAAACTAAGACCTGGTCTATACGGGCAGTGAAAGAACAAGCTGAACCTAAAAGCAGGGCTTAAACTCCCAAGATGGCAGGTCTCCCTGTGAACTCTGAGTGCCCTTGAGTGGCACCATTCAACTTTGCTTAGTGACTAGTTGTGATGAGTGTCATATTCCTTGCCTTGGGTAGATATGGACAAACATCTATTTGCTCCAGACAGGGTACCATGGCAGAGCAAAGAGACGATCCCATCCAAGTCTAACTTAGTGAATCAAGGAAGCGGATTGGGGTTCCTTGGAGAAGTGTGAGTGAGGGCTTACTTACAGGAGTACGGGTGACTCAAAGGCATTGGTTGGAAAGCTCACCCCATCATGGCTGATGACTCACGACAGTGGCTTCCCAAGAGCTTCCTGCACAACTTGCAGGCCGCCCTGCCTAGGAATCGCCTTCTCCAGCAGTTTTTCTCCTTAAGTAACCTTGGGGATGGGGCTTGCAACTCTTCTAAGTTTCTCCACCTCCTGGTTCTTGTGAACCTCACTCCTTCCCCCAAGGGAAGGTTTCAGCTCGAAGGAAACAGCTACATGGCAGCACCCCTGCACCAGAGAGGGATAAGATGCGGTTCGGGAAGAAAAGGAGGAAAGAATGAAAGGAAGGCTGTTTAGACTTTTCTCTACCAGACAAGAGGGCTGCGCTCTGGAAACGCCATGAAAGGGCCGGTCAGAACATTCCCAACCTTCGACCCTTGACACACAAGGCAACCGACCGAGTCTCGAAAACTTTGGGGTTAACTGAGAGGGCACAAAGGACGAAGTCATTGATCTCCTTCACTTCTCACTACCTATCACTTGTCCAATAGCCATTTATATCCCATCTACTGTTTATCACTGTCTAGCCATCCATTGTCCGTCCGCTCTGCGCCAATGGCTTGCTTCAATGTCCCTCCAGGTGGCTGCACTCTCTCCTTCCCTCTGTCACTCTCTCTCACTTCTCACTGGACAGAATTTAGAACGGAGAACTCTCCTTTGCTTTTTTTTATTTTTAAGGTTGCCACATTTTCTTTTTCTTGTGATTTCCTTTTCTGCTAATGAAGCCTATTGATGCTCTTCCCTTTAGGCAACATAGGGGGCGTGGGGGGGGGAGCATGTTATCTTCAGCAAGATCCCTGGTGTCTAAGGGCCCATCGCCAGCTCCCTGCACAGTATGGAAAGACTGTGCCAATGAGGGTGGTATATCTCCATTCACTCCACCTCAGGGTGTACTCCCAGATGCTGCCCCAGGTAGTCCCAGCACTCCTCGTCCTCATTACTTTAATAAGCTTTGGTTTCCCCTGCAGGCCCGGGATCCAGTTGCCTGGGTGCTGAGCTGATGCGTTCGCTGGGACGGGAATCTGTCACTCGCCACCCTACTCGGGACCGGGTATTTCTCTCGGCCTGATATGTGGACACCCCTTACTCTTTTCATCAGCGGACACGTGGCAACCTCTATAGCTGCAAACTCCCAGACAAGCATGCAGGTCTCCTGTCCAGCATGGCAGAGACAGTTGTGTCAACAGCTGGCACATGGCCAACCGTGTCCTTTCTCCAGAGTAAAGGGGCTTTCTGGGTATCGCCGTTGTTGTTTCGTGTGTATGATGTGGAAACGGGGTACAGGGTGCAGCAGGCATGCCGCGGCTCACGGGTGGAGGTCAGACGACACTCTTGTGGTGTCAGTCCTGTCCCTCCACCGTTACAGGGGCTCTAGGGAACAAACTCAGGTCCTCAGGCCTGTGCAAGCAAGTGCCTTTATCTGAGGAGCCATGGGGTGGGACTGGGGTTGACCTGACCAGATGTGTAGGCACCCCAGGAAGTATCTTGAACTGAAATGGTACCTTGGTCTAGTTCCCAGAGGAAAGAACAGGTCAGGACTGAAGAAGCTTGGAAGAGAGAGAGGGGAACCATTGGCTGACAGAGCCCCAGAGAGCTTGGAGAAGGGAGCAGGGACAAGCTGTAAAGGGACTTTTAAAGGAGACGGCAGAGGCACTGACAGGCAGTGGGAAAGTAGCCAGGGCTGGAAAAGAAGGCCCATATAAGGAGGGAAAGGATCTTTAGGGGAGGCAAAAGGGGTAGACTTTTTCTTGTCAGAAGTGGGGTACAGCCTCTTGGTACCCATCCCTCCCTCAGGCCTTTCTATTTCATCATCTGAAGAATACTGACCTAACTGGGACTCCTTCTGAAGTTAAGGAAGTTCAGCAGCAGCCTTGAGAATGGAGTTCACCAGTCAAGCATGTAGTGCATCCTTTGGAAGCATCTGACCCCATGAGCAGCAGAAAGACCTGCTGAGGATTCTGTTACAGCTCCAAAGGGGGACAGCATCTGGGATGGCAGGCAGTGCACTATAAGATGTAGCACAAGGTGCAGTGTGTCTGTAGCCAGGAATCCTGTAGCCCTCATCCCGGGTCTGGGAATGGAGGGTTGGAAGTAGGGGTTGGTTCCTCTTAGTCTCACAATGACTAACCTACCCAGACACTCTGTTTCCACACCCGTGTAGGCCTGTGCTGGTTTGGAGGCCTTTATCCTCAATTTCATCAGAATGGAGCATCAGACCGCCATCTGGCCATTTGAGAATCCTTGCTCCACTGAGACAGCAAGCAGAACATAGATGGAGCTTGCTCTGTAGGCAGAATGGCTGAATCTAGTGACCAAGGGAAAGCCAGGATCCTGCTACACAGTGGTTTCAAGGAGCACCATGTTTTGTCCGAAGTGAAAGTGCAAACAGAAAAAGGTAAGAGCTCCTGAGATTAGATGACCCAGGACAAAGGTTGAGTCAAGCCACCAGGTCAGGAACTACAGCCATCTAAGAACATTGATGAGTAAGAGAAGAAAAGGACAACAGGTAAGTTCTTCTTACAGAATTCACTTTCAGACCCTCATTCCCAGCCATGGCAAGGTGTGTGTGTGTGTGTGTGTGTGTGTGTGTGTGTGTGTGTGTGTGTTCTTCCCACTTTATTTTATGTAAGGCATGTCGATAGTTACCTCTGAAATTTGAATTAGTTTTAGGTTATGAAATAACCTAAATTTGAGAGTATGACTGAATTATCATCCATGGGTAGATAGTGATTATGGCCAAAAACAAATTGAATAATGGGAGTTACATATCTTCATTTTGATGTCAGTTACAATAGTGAGAGGGAATTTCACATTTTGGTCTTGACAGCTGTTGAGACCAACTTTGTTCTCACAAAGTATAGCTGCATCTTGTTATGTCAAAGCGAAAACTTGCAATTAATATGTGAACCCTGAAGTATTTACAGAGGGGTATATTAATATCATTGAAATTAGCTATGGAAGGTTTGTGGAATTCTAAAGAGACAATGATCAAAAAAGAACCTCCTTAAGCCATTCTGTAGTTAAAATATCAAGAGTAAAAAACAAAGGAAGAGGGCTTGAGAGATAGCTCAGAGGTTAAGAGCACTGGCTGCTCTTCCAGAGGTCCTGAGTTCAATTCCCAGCAACCACATGATGGCTCAAAACCATCTGTAATGAGTACTGGTGCCCTCTTCTGGCGTGCAGGCATACATGCAGACAGAGCATTGTATATATGATAAATGAATAAATCTTTAAAAAACAGAAAGAAAGAAAGAAACAAACAAACAAACAAAGAACATTCAAAGCTTCAAGGAAGAAGTTCCAAGTTGCAAAGATATATGTCCCAGCAGAAATCCCGAAGGCCAAGAAATTACAGATTAAGTCTCTCAAGCCCTGGAAGAAAATAACTGTCAATCTAGTTTATTATATCTATCAATATAATATTCTCCTTTCAAATTAAATTGGAAATAAAGATCCTCTAAGGTATAATGACCACCAAGCCAGCCCTGAGAAAGACACTTAAGGGAATTCTATGTGCAGAAGAGGAAGACAAGAACAGTCACAAGAGGAAAGAAAGAAAGAAATCTCACTAGAAGATCAGCCAAGTCAGTGAAAATTAAGAAAACATCAAACCTCTAAGAAACCAAATGACAAATATCAGTTCATACCTTTCTATTACATCCCTAAATGTAAATGGTCTTAGTTCTCCACTTAACAGACACAGAGTGTGTGGTTACATTCAAAAGATATGCACGTATTTTCTATCTGCAAAATGCCCACTTCATCCACTGGCAAAGATACACACAGACTGATATTTTAAAAAATGGAAATTAATATCCCCAACAAATGTAACCGGGAAGCAAAAAGGAACAGCTACACTCAGATCTGACAGTGCAGAAATCAAGTCAAAACCAATCAGAAGAGACAAGAACGTTACCACATACTAATAAAGGAAACAACAATCCATCCAGAAGACAACATGGTTGTAAAAATTCATGCAGTGAGTGCATAAAACCAACACCATGGGATACAGAAGGATACCTATGTAATAATGGGTGACTCCAGTACTGAACCAACATCAATAGAGCGCCTCCTCTCCAAAGCAGCAGAGAAACTTCAGAGTAATGTGAAGTTATACTACAGATCACATGGATGGATTTAACAGGCAGCTATCTACAGAACTTGTAGACAGTCTGTCCAGCAACTGCACATTCTTTTCAGCAGCTCGAGGAATATTCTCCAAAACAGATCCTATTTTAAGCCACAATGCAAAACTTAAACACTATGGAGGATGAAATCATACGTACTTCTTATTAGGTCATAGTAAGTAACGAGAAATCAAAAGCAACAGAAGCCTGCCAAGCCCGTGGAGACCGAACAATGGGTGAAAAGCTGAGTGATCATTATGTGGTTATCATAGTATATGCTTATGTGGTTATTAAAGAAAGCAGAAGAGAAATGTAAAGATCCTTAGATCAAAAGAAACCAGAAATAGAGCCTACCAGAAGCAGAGGGTTTGGCAAAAGCCATTCTAAAGGCAGCTTTAGCTCTGAGCTGTTCACATTTAGAGCTGGGTGTGGTGACGCCTGTCTGTAACCCTGGCACTCAGGAAGCAGAGGCCTGAGGACAGAGGACACAGAATTCAAAGCTACCATACAAGCTACAAGCTACACAAGCTCAAGGATAGTTTTGACTATATGATTTTTGTCAGCTACTCATCTCCCAAAGGATAAATATTCAGAATACATAAAGTGAAAAGTTTCTACACCCGGATAAGCCTCTCCGCCAATGCAGCAATCCACATTAGATCAAATCAAACCAAATTAGAAAAAGCCCACATTTAATGGATACAATGCTCCTGGATGGCCTTCCAGACCCCCAAAGTGGAGATGGGAAAGGGAGATCAGAAAAACCACGAGTTTGGTTTGGGGGGCAGTTTAAATACCCTGTGAGAGCAGTCTTGAGCATCTCTGGGGGGAGGGGTAAAACATGGTAAATAAGAATCTGGGAAACGATAGGCTGATGGGTGTTTATTCAAGGTGAAATCACTTACACCAGATGTCTCAGGTTCCCGTCCCAAGAGTGCCTCTGGATGCTCTCTGTCTCCTACCAGGAAGTAAGAGAGCAAACTGGGGTCCGGGACTCCAGACCTAGTCCCCCCAGGTCACACAGCACCTGTCCCCATGCCCCAATGGGTATAATCAGTGCAACAGATGTGGGCGGGGTGGATATCTCACTACAGAGGGGTCATCATTTGGCAGGCTTTCTGAGATGCAGCAGGGTTTGAAGGGAGATGGGGGAGGGGGCTTGGGTGCAACCTCCACCATAACATTCCAGACTATTTGGGTATATGGATGCTAGGGGCTGGGACAAAGTTTTTTACCATAACATCCCAGACTCTTTGGGTATATATGGATGCCAGTGACTGGGGTGAAGCTTCTATCTTAACATAAAGAACTAAATAAACTTGAACAACAAAAGAACAAGTAAACCAGACCACATGGGGAAAATGACCCGAGAACATACCAAATGGAAATACAAATGGTCAATAAACACATGGGAGGGGGGAATCAGTATATTTAACTATTGGGGAAATGCAAATCAAAACAGCATTGCAATTCCATTTCACCCAGTCAGAATGGCTGTAATCAAAGGTGTGGGTGGGGATAAAGAAGCTTGTACACACTGTTGGCTGAAAGTAAAAAGTGAATTAGTGCATTCACTGTGGGAACTGGTGTAGGGCTCCTCAAAAAAAAAAAAAAAAAAAAAAAAAAAAAAAGAAAAGAAAAGAAAAGAAAAAGAAAGAAGGGAAAAGAGAAAAAGAAAACTAAAATTCCTATATGAGCTAGCTATGCCATACCTAGGAATATATCCAAAATGATCCAAGTCAGCTTACTTTAGAGCAGCGGTTCTCAACCTTCCTAATTCTGTGGCCCGTTAAAACAGCTCCTCATGTTGTGGTGACCCCCAACCATAAAATCATTTCATTACAACTTCATAATGATAATTTTGTCACTGTTAGGCTTTGTAATGTAAATACCTGTATTTTCCAATGGTCTTAGGCAACCCCTGTGAAAGGGTCATTCATGCCCAAAGAGGTTGCACTCCGTAGTTTGAGAGCCACTGCTTTAGAAGCTTCTGAATGTTCATGCTGGTTGTGACTATTGACGATAGCCTGGATATCTGTCAACGGATGAATGAAGAAATTGTGGCATATTATTATGGGATATTATTTAATCATAAAGATCAACAAGGGTGAGGCTCAAGAGCAGGATAAAGGTATCTGTGCTCTTACTTAAAAAAATAAAGGCTGAAGTTTATAGTTGGTTTGGGTTGACTCAGTGTCCCCACATCAAAACAACTATAAACCAAACAGCTGCTCCTGTTGCAGTCAAAATGGCTGCAGGAAAATTCCACGGGCTTTCCCTGTAGGAGCCCCTCACACAAACTCTTATTTCTGTACTCTGCCAACTTGAGGTCAGTGTGGCTTAAAAAAGGGTGGTGCTTGTGTCAGCCAGCCCTGGCCTCCCAGGCCAGCGCTAAGTAAACATGAGTCCTGGGGGCGACCATTTCTCCATGGGGGCCCTGCGGTGGGATTTTCCAAGGAAATGAAAGGCTGCCTTGTGTGAAGAGCATGGACCCAGCATCTGCTTTCCATGACCTCATCCTTGTTGACTTTCTTACCATTCCATCTCTCTGGAGCCACAGAGAAGGCAGAGGGGGACCAGTGAACAGCAACCTTCACAGGAGAGTTGGGGAAAGAGACAAAACTGCCTCAGCCTAAGGGGGGTGGTGGTGGAGTCAGGGAAGGAGGGATAAGTGACTAAGTTCTATCAGATGACTGGGGGTCCTCAGGAAACCCTGAGACAAAACTAACGCAGCCTAAGTGGGGGCAGGTAAGCCCAGGTGTGTCCAGGTGTCAAATGCCCCTAATGGTTTTTCTCAGGAGGAACTCAGATGGAATGACACTCTGACACTCTATAATTTGCACACTTCCTGGGGGAACCACAGATAACCATCACTTTATAATTACCAGCCACCACTTTGGAAGCAAGCTTCGCTCAGTTCTATTCTTATGATCCTTCCAAGCCTTGAGAAATAAGACACGATGCTTTAAACGGCCTCTTGATGAGCCCTTTTCTCTTCCAAGGTCCCTTATCTACCCTGAGATGTCTTTTGAACATCTACTTTAGCTCATCCACACATGAGATCATTCTTCTAAGTGAGGGAAAGGAAAGGAATAGCGACTTATTTTCTGTGACCAGGTAAGTATAGACCTGAACGTCATCTCCTGATTTCGCTTCTTCAAAATGTCTATGGGGACTTCAGCCCTCTCTGGAAGAGCCAGCCTGGAGTAGTTTAAGGGACACAGCACCACCCAGATGTCTGGGCTGGCAGGAGGAGCCACACCTTCCCTGGTGTACCAGCTGGAGAAATAATGCTTAGACTTTGGTGTTGTGGCTGCACCGCCAGGGATTGTAAAATGGTACCTGAGTAGAGCATCAAACAATCCTGAGAAGGCAAACATCTTTTGGTCCTTAAATATCACAAAGGGTGGAAGTGCCTTTCATGCCAGGCAAAGGAAGAGTGATCATGTTTTTTTTAATTATATTTATTTATTGTGTGGGTATGGGCAGATGGCTGTGGGCATGGGCATGTCACAGGACAATTTGCTGTAGTTTGTCCTTTTCTTTTCCCATGTGGGTCCCAGGTATCAGACTCAGGTCGTTAGACTAGGCAGCAAGCCCCTTTAACAAATGAGCCATCTCACCAGCCCAGCTAAAAACATTTTTTTAAACTTCCTAGTTATTTCATATATAACTCATTTTCCAATTATGGTGAAAATGGATTGTTTCATTAGTTTCCATGTTTCCTTTCTTTAAATTGGAGCCAACAAAAGAGAAGAAGAAGAAGAAGAAGAAGAAGAAGAAGAAGAAGAAGAAGAAGAAGAAGAAGAAGAAGAAGAAGAAGAAGAAGAAGACGACAACAGGTATTAAGTGCAAAAGTAGGATTTTAGAAAAACCCATCTGAGCTGGACATAATCTGTTATCTGAAGTGTATGTAGCTATTACTAAATCTTTATGCCTTTTTTGGAGTGAATGAGTCTACCTTGGGAGCTAAAGAGATGGCTCAGAGGTTGAGTACTGTGTGATCTCCCAGAGGATCCAGGTTGTATTCCTAACACCCACATTTAGCTCACAACCATCTGTAACTCAAGTGCCAAGGGATTCAGCATTGTCTTCTGGCATTCAAGTCACTGTGCATATGTGGTGTATAGAAGTGTATGCAGGCCAAACACCCATATACATAAAAAGTAAAACAAAAGTTGTTTTAAAAAAGAAAATGGGCTGAAGACATGGCTCCGTGGTTAAGAGCACGTATTCTTCATGCAGATGGCCTGTATTCAATTCCCAGCACCCTCGTCAGGCAGCTCACAACTGCCTGTTACTCGAGGTGATCTGATACGCTTCTGACCTCCTCTTGCACATATACAACACAGTGACAATTTTTTCAAAAAAGAAAGAATGGTTTTTAAAAGGAAGTCTATCTCTTCTAGATTTCCCTGTTTAAAAATAATGTCTTAATTTCTTTTGTTGTTATTTGGTTTTTTTATTTGTTTGTTTTTTGAGACAGGGTTTCTCTGTGTAGCCCTGGTTGTCCTGGAACTCACTCTGTAGACCAAGCTGGCCTCAAACTCGGAGATCTGCCTGCCTCTGCTTCGTTAGGGCTAGGACTAAACTATCTACCCTACTCTCTGTGAAGGATATTCTAGATTTCCTTGTCAAAATTCCTTGGTTATTTTTGACCAATCTGAATTTGTTGTTTTTTTAAAGATGTATTCTCTTTTTAATTATATGTATTATGTACATGAGAAGAGAGAGATGTGGTGTGTGTGTGTGTGTGTGTATGTATGTGTGTGCGTGCATGAATACAGGTGCTGGAGAGGTCAGAGATGTCGGGTCCCATGGAACTGGAGTTACAGGAGTTTGTGAGCTGCCCACTGTGGGTGCTGAAGATTGAACTCCAGTCTCTGCCAAAGCAATGCTCACTCCTAACCACTGAGCTTACCACTCCAGGTCCCTTCGATTCATTTTATATTGTATAATTTTCACTTTTTCCTGGCATATAGCTTGTGCTATCAATAACGTATCCCATATGCCACTGGATTAATGATAAGCCTATTTAATCATACCTAGTTCTCATGGGATCTGGAATCTATTTACAGATTATCTATTGACAGTTTTCTGCCTCTGCCTGTGCCAGTATCATAATGACTTGATTTCAGTGAACTTGTATCATTTTGGTGTCTGTTAAAGGCAGACTCCATTCTTCTCCTATTCTTTTCCTCTTCGTTCTCTTCCTCTGTCTCCTTTCCAGACAGGCTCTCTCTAAATAGCTGTAGCTGTTCTGGAACTCTCTATATAGGATGGGCTGGCCTTGAACTCACAGAGAATCACTTGCCTCAGTATCCCTAGTGCTGGGTCTGTGCCACCACATCCAGCCTATTCTTTTACATATACAATCTTCTTACCCATTTGGGGGGTATTTATTATTCCTTGGAATCATTGCTACCATTTTATTCTACTAACATATTCCTATAGCGATATAATCCATCACATGTGTATATTAATTTAGAAACAAATTGTTGTTTATGACATTATACCTCTCCCAAAAAAGAATACTACATCTTTCAATAGGATTTCATAGTTTTCTACAAATAGAATGTATTTTCTTCTAGCTAAATTTATTCTAGGCACCATGTAATTTTTGCTAGCTTTATAAAGAAAATGTTTTCCTGCTTCCATTTCTAGGTTCTTATTGCCAAAATAAGGAAGAACTATTTAGATACATGTATCATCTGTCAAGCTGCCTACCAGACTGCATTCTTAATCCCAACAATCTTAGAGTCTTCTGGCTATTTTGGGCGAACTACAACATGGCCCGTGTTATTGCATTTAGTTGTACCCTCCAGTCCAGCATGGCAGCACATAGCCGTAGCCTCAACACTTCAGAGGTAGAAGGAGAAAGAGCAGGAGTTCAAGACTGTCCTCAACTGCAAATTTGAAGCCAGTTACTTCATGAGACCCTGCCTCAAAGACAAAACAAATATACAAAAAAAAGACCCTCAACATGTAGTTGAAGAGCTGTGGTGACAGAGAAACCTTGTCTAAAAAAGAAAAAAAAAATTCTGACACTGTCAGTTACAGGTGTTGGGTCTTGTGGGATATTACAACCTCTTCTGGCCTTCATGGGAACAGACACACACACGGTGCACATACATGCTTGTAAGCAAAACATGCATACACATAAAACAAGAATAAAGAAATCTTTTTGTTTAAATTCAGTGGTTTTCAGCATCAAGCTGTCTATTTCTTTTTCTGTAGATCACTCATGAATGACCAAGTTTACATTTCATTTTCTTTCTTTGTTCTTGTTGTTGTTGTTTTGTTTTGTTTTTGCTTTGGTTTTTTTTGTTTTTGTTTTGTTTTGTTTTTTTGTTTTGTTTTGTTTTGTTTTTTTTTGAGATATGGTCTCACTATGTAGCTCTGGGTGTCCTGGGACTTACTACATAAACTAGGCTAGCCTTGAACTTATATATTTGCCTGCCTCGGCCTCCCAAGCGCTAGGATTAAAGGCGTGGGCCACTACACTCAGCTTTACATTTCATTTTCTAGTGTATACTTTTAGAATTTTTATTTAAGAACAGCGCCTAAATAAAAGAATACAGATTCCTAAGCGGGCAAACACTTATGTAAACAAAGTGAAGGATGATTCTCTTATTTGCTGTGTGGATCTCATTTATGCGGCTGTGATAAAAATGTCTGGAGAAAAAGTGAAAGGCTTTATTTAGCCCATATTTCCAGGTTATGGCCCATCAGTGTGGGGATGTAAACATGGCAGGAACTTGAAGCAGACAGTCATACCACATCCATAGTCAAGAGCAGAGGGCAATGAGTGTATACATGCTCGCTTACTCTCTGGGATCATCTGGGTTCTCTATCATATTCAGCTTAGAACCATCTGCCTAGGGAATGGTGCTGCCCATAATAGGCTAAATAACCCCACATCAGTTCACTTGATTAGACAAGCCCACAAGCTAACCCAGGTAGAGATAGCGCCTTATTGAGACTCTCTTCCCAAGTGAGGTTGTTTCTTTACCAAAGCTGACCAGAACATTTGCTAATATTTTATTTCAACTTTTGTGTTTACATTAAATAGTAAAGTTTGTTATTCAAGTCACAGAGGCTAACAAATGGGTGTGTCTTGCCCAGTTATAATCTGCTCATTCTCCTACACTCCACCCCTGCCTTTTCTATGGTTTCTATGGGAGTATACATCCCAACCCCACTGGCTTCGGGCCATGTGAATTGTTTTGGTCAGCAAAATAGGAGCAAAACCAGCAGGCATCACCTTCTTGAATAAACTGATGACATGCTGTTCCATGGTATTGTTAAGGGGAAGGAAGGGGTGGTGATGGGGGGCATATAAAGAGTATCAGGGTTATAAGGAGTAGTAGCTGCTGCAGGAGGAAAGTGGATTGAGCTGGGTGGGGAGAGGCCTGGGAGTTTCGTGTAGAGGAGGAGGTGAGAATAGCTAGAAAGCTAGCAGGGACTTTGAAATGTGTAACAAATACTTGAGATACTGAAAAGAAGCCTGCAGGCCAGCACGTGCTTTGGTGTGCTAATAGGCACCATGGGTAGCCATTTGTCCCCTCCCGCAGGTGGTAAGGGAACTGACTGCTGGTCTAGAGGAAACAGCTTCACACAAGATCCTGAGGAATGTTGGCTTTTATCTAACCATGAGAAATCCTCCTATAGTGCAGCTTGGGATCATTTCTGGATATTTGGACTGCCTTAGGAGTTTGGGGGACTGGAGTTTCCTTTGTACCTAACTCTTTTGCCGTGGTTTGTTATATGAAGTCTTCTTCCAGTGCCCTCCATTTTCCTGGAGGCAACTTATCCTAGTCTGCTTTCTGTTACTGAGACAAAATACCTGAAATAAATCAATTATAGGAAGAAAAGGCTCTGTCTTTTTGTGTAGCTTTGAAGCCTGTCCTGGCACTCACTCTGTAGACCAGGGTGGCCTTGAACTCACAGAGATCCGCCCCCTCCGCCCCCCCTCAATACTGAGGTGAAAGGCATGTGCCACTACCGCCCAATAAGAAGAAAAGTTTTATTTTGGCTCATGATTTCAGAGCTTTCAGTCTGTGGTCACTGGGTCCTGTAGTGTTTGGGTATCTGGTGGCACAGTTCACAGTAACAGAAGCATGTAAGAGCGGACATCTCTTTACCTCATGACACCCAAGAGAGAAACAAGGAAAGAAAAAAGTTCCAAGCTTTTGATATCCCCTTCTAGAGCTTGATTCAATGACTGACCTTCCATTAGTCTCTGTAAGGATTCAGGCATTATGCTGGTCTGCCCCTGTCACTTGGCAGAAGGCACTCAGGCAGTAGTGCTCTGGTCAGCCCAGGGTTCCATGAATACTAGTGTGCAGGCAGCTGTAAAGACCCGTTTAAAAGACAGAACCCCACCCACTAATGCTCTCTTTGCTCTTTTGCTCTTTGTTCTCTTTCTAGCTCTTTCCTCTCTCTTCCTCTTCTTTTCTGTCCCCAGTGTCTCTACGTCTTTTTTTTTTTTTCCTTCCCCATCACTCCCATTTCTAAATAAACTTCTCACTCATCACTCATGCTTTGTCTGCTTGTCATATTATTCCCTCCACCTCGGTTACCCTCGCCTGGCGGTCCCCCATGTGGGACCCCCCTCCAGCTTTTTCCTAGAACTGTAACAAAAGAACATCAGTCTCTACTTCTAGAAGGTTCTATCACCTCCCAATATGAGCTGGTGAACAATCCTTAGCATAGAGGCCTTTAAAGAACAATTAATACCCAAACAATGTCACATGTGAAATAGAATCAACCCCATCCCATGTCCTTCAGCCAATCTAGCCAAACCCAACCAACCCAGAACTGACCCGAACCCAGAGCTGACATTCTCCCCATGTGGTTGTTCATTTCAGTACCAGCTTGATTGTGTTAAGAAGTGTTAAGAAGGAGATTGGTGAAACACACCTGTGGATGCCTCTATGATGGCATGTCCATAAGTGACTGGATCACAAAGGCTGTGACTAAATGAATGGGTCAATCCCTTGATGGTTTGATCATGATTGAAAGCAATATCCATTCAGGGCAAACTGTACTTCATGTTTTTATAATCCCTTTGTAATGAAGGGCACCAATGGGAAGCTGCAGGTCCCAGTGGGCTTCCAGGTGATTCCCCGGTGTCCACCTTCCATCTGCCCAGTTGGAGTGCTGAGATTACAGATGCAAGATCCACCCTTGGCTTTTTCTATACACAAAAAGCCTCTGAGCCATCCCAGGGGCCCCCTTGGGTAGCTCTTGTTCACAAGTTGGCCAGTAGCTCTCCCTTCCTACACTAACCTCCTCTTTGGTTTCTGTCACATATGTGTGCTGTGCTTTCAGCAGAAGTTGCTACTGAGTGGCCTAATGATGAATGTCTTCTCTTTCAATTCATCTGATGAGCTGCATAACAGGGAAATCGCTCTTTTAGCTCCATATTCTTACTCTATATAAATACCCACAGATGCTACACACACACACACACACACACACACCATAGGTTCATTTATCATCTGCCTCTCTTAGAAGCACTGGGAGTGTATTTGTCCCTCCTAAACACCCTCTTTCTCCCCAGGCTCACTGAGATTCAGGCGGAGTCCATCCCCACCACCACCAAAAGATGTTTTTTTTCTGTCATTGGTGAAGCTGCAAGTATGCAAGACTGTATAGTAGATGCTGGCATGCTGCCTCTCCCACAAAAGCATCTGGAAAATGTTCCCCTGGGGCCTGGCTTTAGAGTCTCCCAACCTCAAGAACAAAGGAACTTAGCTTACTGTCACAACTTCTCAGGACACAGAGTGCAGATGTCTTCGTGGAACGGAATAGTAGTTTTTCCCTAGGACCCCAGCTTTCTCCACAACTCTAAAGCAAGTTCTCCCTCGGGTCCTGTTCTGGCTGGTTTTTGTCACCTTGACAGAGTTAGAGAGTCAGCTAAGAGGGAACTTCAGTTTAAGAAAAATGTCCCCATCCGACTGGCCTGTAGGCAAAGTCTGTGAGGCATTTTCTTGATACAGAATGGCCCAGCCTGCTGTGGGCGCTGCTGTCCCTGGGCAGGTGGTCCTGAGTAAGACAGTTAGCAGGTTCTTCTGTGGCTCCTGCTTCAATTCAGTTCTCACCTCACCCCCAGTTTACCACATTGAGTTCCTGACTTGGCTTTCCTCAGTAGTCTGTGACCCCGGATATGTAAACCAAGTTGCTTTTGGCCATGGTCTTTATCACAGCAATAGAAACCCTAAGTAAGACAATCCCACTTCTTGACGCTTGCTTAAGCCTTGCCAGCATTACCTGAACTCCTGGGTGAACAGTTAGCCCTATCGCTGTTTTTCTTGAGAGCGGCAGAAATTCAGTTGGATGTGCAGGAAATGGAAACCCTGTTATGGAACTTGGTTGTGACAATCTGTACCCTGGGTCTAAATGCCGTTCATCAAGAAGCCAATAAAAGGAGACAAGTGATAGTGTGCTTTGGCTGTGTAGTTTTTGCTGGTCACCATACCTGCGGGTTTGGGAGAGGTGCTCAGTGTGGCACTTCCTAGACTCAGCCAGCATACTTCTGCTTCAAAGTCACAGCTCTCCGAACTGCCTTTAGGTTTTCATCAACACCTGCATCCTTTCCTCCTAGGTTGGTCCTGCCTCAATGTGCACCGGGCCTGACTCATGGCTCAATAACTCCAGAGGACCCTATTCAGGACAACTGGCTCATAAAAATGCCTTCCTAGCTCCGTGAAAGTTCGAGTCTCGGGGGGATGGTTCAAGGACACTGCCTCTATCTACCATGTCTATTTGGGATTTAAGATAAAACACAGAGAAGAGGGATTGAGCTTAATAAAATGGTTGGCATTAGAGTGCACTAACCTAGCACACATCCTTCCCAACCCCTCCAAATGGCAGAACCATGGCCGAACCGTAACTCTCCCCACAAGGGTTCAGCATTCTGTAGGTCTGCCCTGCCGACACCCTCTTAAGGCTCTAGTGACTTAAGATGCTGAACTCTTCACTCAAACCCAAATGCTTGCTGGAGCTCTTGGGAAGCAAGGTCTGGTGGAGCGGGGGGAGGGGCTTACGGTCCTCAGCACCATAAAACAAAACACTGCCATCTGCAGAAGTCTGCTTTGTCACTGCCGTTTCTCACACACCCCCGCCCCTCCCCCAGGCCCCGGAGTGTGCTGAGCGTGTGCACGAATGTGTGCAGGAGTCTGGAGTTCCTAGGGGCGAAGGGAGTGGGGGTAAGGCGTGAAGGGCGCTGCGGGGGACCAGTTCTGCACAGAAACTGGCTCGCCCGCTGGCGCATGGCCGAGGCTCCCTCACCCCACCCGGAGGGTGCGTTCGGTCGTGGTGGAGAATTATCTCATTGTTCCCGGGCACACAGACCCCCCGCGGGCTGCGGATCTTTTCACCCTGGCAGCCCGGCGTCCGGCGCTGCGCCGCTCCCCGCGCACCTGCCCCGCGGCCCCGCCCGCCCGCCCGCCATCTGTCGTCTGGACGCCATTGTCAGCAGCCACGCCTGGCATCCTGGACGACACCCAAGGGGACCCGGGGCTTAGGCCCAGAGAGAAGCAAACAAGGAGGGTTTATTCCAGTCCCATTTGGAGGTGACCTTGAACAAAATACAAAAGTCTGGGGTGGGGGATGGGGGTCTTGCTGTCCCGTCTACTGGCTTTTGCAAGGGTTTTCTTTGGGGGCCTCTCCTGAACCTTAGGACCGAGGGTCCGGGGGCCTGCCTGGGTTGTTTAGGATGCTATTCTCTCCTGGAGCTGCTTCTCAGCAGGCAGATTTCGCAGCAAGCTTCCCAGTGGAGCCCCGGGTGGGAACCCGTTTCAAATGCAGATGTTCGTTTTGTCTGCCTGCAAGTCTGACCCTCCGGTTTACCCCAATTGTCCCAGTCTCTGGGGGATGCCAATTGAAAGAAGAGCTTGTCTTTTCTGCTGGCGCAGGTGCAGCCCTTTCTAATCCCACCAGCCCCTACTGCTCGGGTCGCGGTATTTCACCCATGTTTGTTTACCATCTTCCATTCTGCATTACTCTTCGAGGAAATTTCAAACACTTCCCTATATCCCGACTAAAAGGAAAACAATCGCGAACAAACCAAAGTTGCAGACAATGAGGTCATAGTGAGCTCACCTTCCCAAACCTCTGTGCTCACTCCTCTGCACCTCCCCATCCCGGCATAGGGACCTTACAGAAACACACACACTCTCCACTCCCATCCAGTCCATCAACTTTTTCCCTAGATGAGAACCAAGGCTTAAAAGACAGGTGATAGTGTGGACAGACCTGAACGTCATCGCTACTATACACGAAAGACCAAGGAGACCTATGCTATATTTGGGTCTCTTAGTAGCCAGCACTTCCGCAGAGAGAACGTCATGGTTGGGGGGGGGGGCTTTGAAACTGGTGTCTCCCTCCAGGCATCTCAATGGAAGTTACCAATCCCTTCCTGTGGGTCTCTTTACTCTGCATTGGGAAAGCGGAGTATGCACCCCCAGAATGCCCAGCCGCCCAGGAAGCCCACTTGCATGGCTCTGACTGTCTTCCCTGGAACAGCCTGGGGCCTGCTTTGTTATGCTAGGACCCTGGGAAGACTCAGCCCAAAGCTTAGGGGTAAAATATTTACCAGGTCAGAATGCATATAAAAGTTTTAATAAAGAGTAAATATGCTGTGGGAGAGAGAAACACAGCTGGAGAATTCTCATACCAGGAGAGAGAGTGGGGCCCTTTTATAACAGACATCAGTTTTATTGAGAAAGACATTGTGTGAGGCCCAGCACTCAGGAGGCAGAGGCAGATGGAGCTCTGTGAGTTCGAGACCAGCCTGATCTATAGAGCAAATTCCAGGACAGCCAAGGCTACACCGAGAAACATAAAACACGAGGGGACATGTATTTTGTTTTCATTGTTGTGTTTGTTTGGCTGGTTGGTTTTTTTTTTTTTTTTTTTTTTTTTTTTCTAGACAGAGTTTCTTTGTTTAGCTTTGGGGCTTGTCACCCTTTGTCCTTCCTGAGGCAGGCTTTGGGGTGAGGTGCCCCAGGTCATTCTGAGGCGGCCTCTAGTTGTTTAAGCAATTACTGGACCAAGGCTCCAGGCAATCAGGTTCTGGTTGTTCCGGCATAAAGTCGATAGAGCAGTCATACACGGAAAATAAATATTTAAAGGTAGGGAACTTTTGCTTTTAGATTTTTGGCCTCTTTTGACCCCAAATCCCCTTCTAGAATTCTCATCTATTATTCTCCCTACAAAGAGAGTCCTGGGGGAGGGCATGAAATCAAACTGGAGGGAGATACTGGGAATGCAGATGCCTGGTGACTTCCCTCTAGGACAGGACTGAATGCCCTTCAAAGATGGGTTCTCTCTACAAGCAAGGCTGGGCGGTGTGCCGGTGTGTGCATGTGTCCTGCATATGTGTAAGTAACAGGTAACACCTGGTGTGGAACTCAACAAAGCACCCAGTGAAAAACGAGTCTCCCTCCCACGGGGTTTCCGGGTTGGTGGTGTTTGCGCTCCTTCCCCGGGTGAAGGACAACCCTTCCGACTCAGACTCACTTTCTAAGTCTGGGCTTCCTCCTGAGGGAAACAAAAGTGGGAACACTTACTGCAGGAGGGTTAGGACCGAATGAGAAGGCCTGGCAAGCAGGGGTCATTCCTGGGTTACCTCGGTTGTAGACAAGCCCCATTCCCCACCCAGTATAGTGAGGTCTGAGGAGAGAGGGTGAGATGGCCCTGCATGGGGGGAGGGAAGGGGTAAGATGCATTTTTCTTTTCTTTCCCCTTCCTTCCTCTCTTCCTCCCATTTTTATTTTGTTTTGCTTTTGAGACAGACTCACCATTTACCACAGCTGGCCTCGAATTCCTCCTGCTTCAGCTTCCCAAATGCAGGCATTACAGGCTTGACACTGCACCTGGCTTAAGGGTTCTTTATTGTCCAGGATGGCAAGCCAGCTGCCACTGCTTGAGGCTGGGAATTTGTAGGACAGCTGGGGCATGTCTGGTCCCTGGATCTTATTCAGGAAGAAGATCCCAACTCCCCTGAGGGTATTCTTCTAGCAGAAGCATGAGATGCTAAACCACACAGGCATGGAATCTTCCAGCATTAACTGCTCAGGGTAGCACATGACCAGTATTAAGGTTTACGTCGGAAATGTCCCCAAAAGAGTGGTGTGTGAAGGGCTTGACTGACAGGTGATGGGCTTTGGAGAAGTGACTGGATCATTGGTCCTAGACAATGGATTAATCCTCTGAGAGATTCAGAATTTGACTGTGCTGTTAAGGGGCAGGGCCTAGTGCTGTTATGGGGAGGGGGTTTGTCCCTGGCCCTGTCTCTCTGCTTCCTGGTCTAGCTGTCAGACACCTCTGGTGGAAAGCAACAGGGCCTGCCAACTGAACGAATCCTCTGAAACCATGAGCCAAAACACATTCTCCAACATTTTATATTGGTTTTATTATATTTGTTACTATGGTGAAAGGTGACCTCCATATAGCCCAATCCAAAGTTGTTGATGGGACATTGTACACTCCACCTGCCATGAAGCAATGACAAAGGTAAACACCACCAGGAAGCAAAGAATCAGTGTTTCTGTCTCCTCTACATTCTCTTCTGAGAGGACAACACCCATCCCTGGATCCTAAATACCACAGATGTAGTTTGGGTCTATTTGTTATTTATTTATTTATATTTAGAGAGGGTCTTACGTAGCTCAAACTGACTGCAAACCCACTATGTAGCCTCGGATGCCCTTACATTTCTGATCCTCCTGGCTCCATCTTGGAATGCTGCTATTACAAGTGAGAGTCAGCACACTTGGTCTCTTCAGTACTAGGGAATTGAACTTCCTGCATGCTAGGCAAGCTCTCCACCAGCTGAGCCCCCGATGCTTTGCATCTTGAATATCCCACAAAGGCTCTGGTGTTAAAGACTCTGTCCCCAGAATGGGAGGTGATAGAATCCTTTGGAGGAGGGGCTGAGCGAGAGGTCCTTGAGTCTTTGGAGGTGTGTCCTTGAAGGGCACTGTGGGACGCTGGTGCCTCCCCTTGATCTCTTTTTGCTTCCGGTTGATGGAGTGAACAGTTTCATTCCAGCACATACTCCCACCTCATCAAAGCCTGAAAGCAATGGGTCTGCCTAACCAAGGACTGGACCCTCCAAAACCATGAGCCAAAGTACACCTTTAATCTTTATACATTCATTAGTTCAGAGACTTTGTTTTAGTGGTGGTAGGCTGACTAACACATATATTCGATAATGATTACCTAGCTCAGCATTCCAGTTTGAGCTCCAAATACCCCCAATATCCTACAATTCCCACTCCCCCCAATGTCTCCATTTCACATCTCAGACACCTCTCAGGGGAGAAGCCTTGGAGATTCTCCCTGGACTAACCCCAAGGATCTCTCCACTGGATAACTGCTGTATTTTCATACCCACACGTTGTAGAATATTATTTTAAGGTGTGCTATCTTGTTTATGCTGCGTTTGTTTAACTCTACAAAGCTGTGATTCTTTGCCTGTCTAAAACACCTGATGGCCTAATAAAGAGCTGAATGGCCAATAGCAAGGTAGGAGAAAGGATAGGCAGGGCTGCCGGACAGAATAAATAGGAGGAGAAATCTGGGAGAAAAGGAAGCTAAGACAAGGGGAGGAGGGCTTCAGGGGCAGCAACTTCTGCTACTCAGCCATTAAAAGTGAAAGTAAGCTATACAGAAGTGAGAAAAGGAAAACGCCCAGAGGCAGAGGGTAGATCTGGTAATTTAAAGTTAAGAAAAGCTGGCAAGGAACAAACTGAACTAGGCCCAGCATTCATAAAAGAGAACAAAACTCCATGTGTGTGGTTTACTAGGGAGCTAGGTGGCAGGCCCCTCAAAAGAGTGAAGAGAAAAAAGAAACAAAAACTAACCAACTATACTCATACCCCTACTGCATTCCTGTCTCTTCTCAGCATAATCAGAGATACTCACGAGCTAAAGGTCAGATTACGCAACCCCTCCATGAGCCCCATTCCAGGGAAAAATCAAGCTCCTGAAATATTCCTGAAGAACCTACACTGCTGCCCTGGCTCCTCTCCCTCATTCTCTGCTTCTTGGCGCTGGATTCTGTTCTGGCCACGTTGCCCTCTCTACTGTTCCGTGTGAGTGGAAGTTCCCAGGAAAAAGCTACACCTGTGTTAAAGATGTAACAAATGGCCACTTCAAAAGGCCCTCACTTGCATTGGGTTCAGAATAAACTCCCTCTTACTACCTGAGTGATGAGAACTGAGCTCACTCTGGAAATCCTGGGCTAGCATTAGGGAGGTGGGGGTGGGGGGTTATATGTGCCTGGTCCCTGGAGAGCACTTTCCCCAAACTTTGCACAGATGCCTCATCCAAAACTTCACCTAACCCAAACCTCCATCTCCCCTTTCTTCTAACCACCTGACATGAAATTATTTTCAGTTTGTTTTGCTTGTTTTCTGCCTTTAGTGGGAACCATGCCCCATGAATGACAACCATCCTCACAGGGTGGTCTCAGCAAGGCAATTACCTGGAAAACGGGGTTGGCTAGTCATCCATGCTGGCAGGTTTTCCTGATTTGTACACCACTGTGTGTCTATTCCTGGTGCCTTAGTACAGTGCCTGGTGCCCAGTAAATAGAGGTTGGATGACTAAATGAACAATTGGAGTGATCATTTAAAATTGAAATCTGATCATATCACTCCTTTGATAAAAATCAGTGTTGGGGGCCTTGAGAGATGGCTCAGCAGTTAAGAGCATAAACTGCTTTCCCCAGGTGACCCAGGTTTTGTTCCCAGCACCCATCTTAGGCTGCTCACAACGAATATAACTCCAGCTCCAAGGAACTTACCCACTTCTGGTTTCCATGGGCACTTGTATGCATGTGGCTTTCTCTCTCTCTCTCTCTCTCTCTCTCTCTCACACACACACACACACACACACACACACACACACAGAGAGAGAGAGAGAGAGAGAGAGAGTCACACACACTCAAATAAGTCTGCCATTTAATCCCAGCACTTACAGGCAGAGGCAGGCAGGTCTCTATGAATTTGAAGCCAGCCTGGTCTACAGCCTAGGACTGCTTAATGAAACTCTTGTCTCAGAAATAAAACAATCAACCTTTTCTTTCTTTCCTCCTCCTCCTTTTTTAAACCAATCAGTGGCTCTACACTTTACTTAAACCAAAATTTAGGCTTCCAGACTCGGCCTCTGGAGCCTGCCTCTTCTGGCACCTCAAAGAAGATTCTCATGCCTTCCTGCCCAGCTCATTGAACTCTGAAAAGCCTGACCCCTCTGGGCATGCCTGCACACTTCAGCCTTCTAGCCTCTGCTGCTGCTTGCTTGCATGCTTGCTGGCTTGCTTGCTGGCTTGCTTGCTGGCTTGCTGGCTTGCTTGCTTGGCTCCCCTAGGAGGCTCCAGTTCTTCCTGCAAAAGTAGATGCTACAACTCTTTAACCTGTTCACTTCCTGCATGGTGCTGGTCACTGACTTCAATTGTCTCTCTTCCTGTTTATTTGCTTATTATTTGTAGCCTCGTTCCCTACTACAACAATACTGCCTAGAACATACTGTCAGCTGAGGGCTATCTTGTGGTCAGGAGAGGACAAGGGAGCGTGGGGAAGACTCAGTGCCAAGGGAAAGGTAGTTAATTTGACTGTGCATTGCACAGGCTTTTGGACAATGAAGACATTTCCTTGGACCCTGTCAAGGAAGACACTGATTGGAGGGGAAACAATGTATTGCATCTGTCTAGCATCTAACTGGGCCAGGCACTGCCTTGGGTACCATCTGTACCTCACCCCATATGCTCCTCACAACAATCTTAGCATTCTTTCTCTTTTCAGGTAAGAGAACTAAGTGTGGATGACAGTGTTAGCCATGACACCCATTCTCCAGCTTTGCTAATAGGATCCTGGTTTTATGTAGAATGAGAATATGACCAGCCCTAGTTGATGAATCAGACTCTCTTGCAGCTAGGTGTGGCTATGTCAGCCTGTTCTGGACAATGTGAACTAATAGCAGTTAATGGTAGAGGGGATTCTAAGAAAGCTTCGGCTCCACCCACATCTGACTTCCTGCCTTAAAGTGGTGCATTGTCTGGAACAGTTAGCAGCCAACTTATAACCCAAAAGCAAGCTGAAAAGTGAAAGCCATCTGACTAAACCTAGAGGACCACAGAGAAGCATTTTGGAATTATGGGCACATTGTTAATTAAGTCAACTAAAACCACCAGCAGCAACTGCCATTCTTTTTTCCTAAGCCAATGAATTAGGCACCTATTTGTTTAAGGAACCACTACCAAATTTGGTATCACTTGAAGCAGAACACATCTGATATTAGTAGGGTATGGTATATGTATGTATTTTAGTGTGTGTGCATGCATGTGTATGTGTGTTGTGTATGTGAGAGTGTCTATGCATGTATGTGCACGTGAATGAGCATGTGTGTTAATGGACTAAATATTGTTAACAATAGTTCTTATTTGATAACTGTTTTGTTATATATTTTTACTATGTTAAAGTTAAAACCCTTCTTTTTATTTTAGGTAGAAAAGAGGAGATAATGGGAGATGTCATTCTGTATTCATGTTACTCTTATTGGTTAGTGAATAAAGCACTGTTGGTAAATAGAAAGGCAAAATAGGTGGGACTAGGAGACAATGAGGATTCTGGGAGATGTAGTGAGGGGAGTCAAGAGGTAGGGACATGAGAAATAAGAGGTCCAAACCCGCTCTCTGGTAAGATAAGACCACACACACACACACACACACACACACACATACACACAGAGGATCCTCTTGCCTCTGCTCCTTCAATGTTGAGGTTACAAATATATACCACCACACTTGGCTTTTTATGTGTGTGGGAGGGGAGTGGGATCAAACTCAGGTTCTGACATTTGGCCAAGAGTTCAATGTGGGACCTTATAGGCCTCCAAAGCTCAGGAACTCAAGCTTTCTCCATCCCAGAGGCTGCCTCCCAGATGGCCAAGTCTGTTGAAGGAGCTTTGAGTATGAAAATTATAGCTGAAATAGCTGGCATTCTTCATATAAATTCCAGGAAATCCAGGGGGTTCTGGACACCACATGAAAATACAAGAGGGAGCAGGGCCCCGTTACTGAGCAAAGTGAAGCACATTCCACTTCCCTTGGTGCGTGGTAGAGCTGGGAGAGAGGGGAGAGTACTGGGAGGAAAGACACCAGTTCTACCCACAGTTCCTTCAAGAGCCTCAGGTGGAGATGGTCATGGTGCCAAATGAGGCTGGTGGAGTGGCATGGAGGAGATGGAGAGCCTGCGGGAATGCAGGGGTGGGACAGGCAATCTGATCCAGGGCTGTTATTGGGCGATGTGGGGAGTTTGCTGCTGGACTCTGCCACCTGCAGTTTCTCCTGGCACCTGGGAAGAGAAAGCTTGGCTTTGCAAGTCACACCCACCCACAACACAAACACACAGCAGCCTCGGCTGTGGACAGGGGAGCAATCCACACCACTATTCTCCTGAGCCAGTCAAGCTGAATGATCAGAGCCTGCCAGTTTGAAACCAGGCCTCGGCTGTGTCACCCGATGCTGCCTTCCACACAACGAATACCGGGTGTCTACTGCATGCTGGGTGATATTATAATCTCTTGGAAGTTTGGCCTTGCATTCCAGTGTGAACAAAAACTGCATAGTGAAAACAACTGAAGTACAATTTGCATCAGGCCTAACAGCAGTAAGTGGAAAGAAATGGAGCAGGGATTGGGAAGCTAGAGAAAAAAAAGGAAAGCCAGCAGATGTGAGAGGGATCATGCTTTATCTCCTGTGATAGATGTCTCCCTGATCCTAACGCAGTCTAAGAGTCATGGGAGTTCTGTCATTCCCCAAGCAGCCATATCCAAGGCCCCTGTGTATTCTCAACAGCTTTCCTGGTCCAGAGGAGGCCTGATACAGCTTCACCCCAACGCCCCTCACAGCTGCTGCTGCCAGCTGTTTAGCCTTGCTCCCAGGAGCCAGTTTACACCACAGAAGGGAATGCTTTCCTCAAATTCCCTCCGAGAAGCAGAACCTATTAACCACACCCACTAACCCTCAAGAGGCCCTACATCTCCACTATTTTCTGAGCACTCAGTGTGAACCTCCACTTCCTCAAATCTGTCTCTGTACCCATGTCTTAACTCCCATGTCCCCCGCCGGATTCCTATGTCCCCTTCCTCCCAATTCCCATCTGCAATGCTCAATACAGTCCTAGCACGGCTCATGGTCACAGGTTGAACTCTAGCCCACCTTAGCCACAGGAATCCCCCTCTTTATCTCAGACAGCACACCCAGTGTGCCTCAAATCAACTGTGGCCCAAGTGTCTATGTCCCACTGTTATCCCAAAGGCTGCTGGGGTCCCTGCAGCCATCCTGAGGAGAGTATCTCATGTTTTTATTACTTCTGGCCAGCTCAGGCTGAGCACACAAAAGGTATGCCACAGCCACAGCTCCTTCCTCCCTGAGGAACAAGCCCCTGCTTTGTCCACAATGCTGCCTCTCTGTTTGGGAAATGAAAAGGGACTGGAAAATTCCAGCACAGGAGTATTCAGCCTAATTTCAGCTGTATGAGTGGGAAGAAATGTGTTTTTTAAAAATGAAAAGATTGCTCAGCTTTTCCTCCAGAAGCAGTTCCTAACTCCCTGAGCATTCGCCCACAGCTGAAAGAGGGAGATGGAGTCAGAGCAGAAGCCCGCCGTCTGGAAAATGAAGCCCCTGGCTTACTGGTGTACACAGAGAGCCTTTATCCTTTGCTGTCTCCATTCTTCTCTGATGTCTACCCAAATTCACTCATTCACTCACTCACTTGTTCACTTACACAATCACTCATTCACACACTCACTCACTCAGACATTCATTCACTCGCCTTATTTGGCTGCTCACTCAATCACTAATTCTTTCACTCACTCATTCACTAACAGCGACAGGTAAATGTGGCTGACAGCTTCTAACATGGCTCCCAATGGGCCTCATTTCTGATTTCTACCTTGCACAATCCTACCTTGCAGAATCATGTTCCTAGTGAAAAGAAGCCAGTGAGCAGAGTGGTGGTGGCATACACCTTTGATCCGACCACTGGGGAGGCAGAGGCAGGTGGATCTCTGTGAGACTGAGAACAAGAGTTACTTCCAGGACAGCCTCCAAAGCCACAGAGAAACCCTGTCTTGAAAAGAAAAGAAGTCAGTGAAAACGACAGATCCATGGTCAACGCTGGTTCAGAAGACCATGGTGGGTGGAGAAGGAGGGGAGGAGGGTGAAAGAGAGAGAAACTTTACATCCATTATTCATAGTGCCACTCCTGGACCCAAGAGCACGCCATTTCTTTACAAGTGAACTAATATGCAAAGAGTAAGCTGGTAGACTTAATCCTATGTCAATTGATAACTTCATTAAACATAATTTGGCTAAAAATACCCATTAAAGCAAAGGACTATCAGACTGTGTGTGTGTGATGTGTGCATGTGTTTGTGCACATGAGGAAGCCATAGGACAAGGCTGGGTATCTTCCTCAATAGCTTCTCCACATTATATTTATTTATTTTTACTTTTTGAAGACTTATTTTATTATGTGTATGAACATTTCACCTGTACACATGTGTGTATGCCATGTGTGTGCCTGCTAAGGTCAGGGGAAGGTGTCAGATCCCCTGGAACTGGAGCTACGGATGGTTGTGGACCACCATATTGGTGGGAGGAACCAAACCTGCTTTCTCTACAAAAGCGATCAGTGCTCACAATCACTGAGCCTTCTCTCTAACCCTGTGTATTTGTGCTTGAGACAGGGTCTCTTGTTGAATATGGAGCTTGCTGTTTGGGCTAGACTGGCTGGCTAATCAACAAACTCCCAGGATCTGCCCATCTCTGCTCCCAGCTCTGGGATTGTGGACACATGCCATTACACCAGATTTTACTTGGGTGCTGGGGATCTGCACTTGGCCCTCATTCATGCTTATACAACAACCACTTTACCCATGGAGCCATCTCTCCTGCCTGTCTCCCCTCTTTTACTATTTGTTTTTCTAGACAGGGTTTCTATGTGTACAGGGTTTTTTTTTTTTTTTTTTTTTTTTTTTTTTGTGTGTGTGTGTGTGTGTGTGTGTGTGTGCGTGTGTCAGCTCTGGCTGTCCGGGAACTCACTCTATAGACCTGGCCAGCCTCAAATTCAGAGATCCACCTGCCTCTGACTCCCAAGTGCTGGAATTAAAGGCCTGTGTCACCACCACCTGACTTTTGGGGCATTTAATCATTTTTTTCTTTTTTCTCTTTTTCTTTTCTTTTCTTTCTTTTTTTTTAAAGACAAGATTTCTCTATATAACAGCCCTGGCTGTCCTGCAACTCACTTTATAGACCAAGCTGGCCTTGAATTCACAGACATACACCTGCCTCTGCCTCCAGGGTGCTAGGATTAAAGGCGTGCACCACGAATGCCTAGCTCATTTAATCATTCTTTTACCTGGTTCTTATTAACCTTAGCCTTCTTGCTATTTGAAAGGTAGACTGCCTAGCTGGAGCTGCAAAGTTTATCTTATAACAGCGAAGCAGTAGTTGAGGGATGGGGGGAGGGGAATTCAACAATCCCTCACTGACTCATCTGCTGATTTCACTTACAATACTTTCAGTGTGTCTGCTAGTCACAAATATGTTTTTATAGGTGAGTGGAATACCCATCTGCAAAGGCTAAAGACTGGAGGATTTGAACCTGTTTCTTTAAAGCTACAAGGCTGTGTACCGTATGAAACCAACACTAAGTGATGCAGCCTGACAAGAGAAGAGTTTATTGGGCCTGTTCCACCTCACAGGAGTCTTACTATTCAAACCCACCCTATGCATATAATATCTGCAGCAACTATTTCTCATACCTAGAAGTTCATCCTGGCGTATTTTAGAAGCAATGTAATGAGATTTCCAGCTTCCTTCAGGCAGCCCCTGTACCAAACTTTTTCTTTTTAGGGGGGCCTCCACCCAGTTCCCAAATAAAGACACAGAGACTTATTCTTAGTTACAAATGCCCGACCTTAGTTTAGTTTGTTTCTAGTCAGCTATCCTACCCTAGATTATCCTGTTTCTCTTCTACATTTTTGCCTATGGGCTTTTTACCTTTATTCTATGTCTTTCCTTCTTACTCCATGGCTGGCTGGTGGCTGGCCCCTAGTGTGTCCCTCATTCTTTCCTCATCCTCTCATTCTTCTTTCTCCAAGCCTAGATTTCTCCTCCTATTTATTCTCTCTGCCCACCAGCCCCATCTATTCCCCCCCACCTCTCAGCTATTGGACACTCAACTTTTTATTAGACCAATCAGGTGCCTTAGGCAGGCAAGGTGAAACAAATACAACACATCTTTTTATAATGGCACACATCCTTACACTGTTAAACAAATGCAGGATAGTGTTGGTGGCACACACCTTTAATCCCAGCACTTGGGAGGCAGAGGTAGGCAGATCTCTGTGAGTTCGAGGCCAGGCTGGTCTACAGAGCTAGTTCCAGGACAGACTCCAAAGCAATACAGAGAAACCCTGTCTCAAAAAAGCAAGCAAAGCAACAACAAAAAATAAATAAACAAAAAACCCAAAAAACAAAACAAATGCAGCATAAACACATGTAACACTTCTTTGCCCAGTTAAAATAATGTTCCACAACAAGCCACCAGTCATGAAACAACTTGGATCTTCCTTTTGGGGGGAAAAGAATCACAAAAGCTCAAGGTTTCTTTTCACTCATTCAACAAGTATTTATAGAACCCTTGCTGAGTGCCAAACATTGTTCTATCTGTTAGGAACACAGCCAACGACAAAACAGACAACAGATAAGACTCTCTGGCTGAGCGCAGGTTCCGTCCAAATGGAGAAGACGACAGTAAGCCGATGAACAGCCGAGGCAAACAGTCTATAGAATGCGGATGACACGATACAGCCGAAAGTGGGCGACTCTGGTCACACTGAAAATGATGGGTGATAAAAGACCAAGGGAGTGGCAGGCAAACAATGGAGCAAAAAGCTTCCATTGGTTTGTGCCACAGCAAGAGGGGCCATCTGAGAACAGAGCCTGTCCTGAATGGATCACTCAGAGCCACCTCCTGAACCTTAGGAGAGGTTGGCACATGAGCAGTCCCACCGCAGGGGGTGGGAGGTGACGGAAGGAGCTTGGAAAACTGACCTCTCTAAGAACATTCTGGACGCTTCATAGGGTCCGTTAGTGCTCACAGTGATTACTATATATTATAGTACCTACACTATATATTATAGTATTATACCTACTATATAGTATTATATAGTATTTTATATATACAATATATGTAATATATATAATATAATATATAGTATAGTATTATACTAGCAAAATGTCCTCTCACTCTATACAGAATGAAAAGGAGGCTCACCATTTTGTCCAGGGGTAGAGTATGGTGGGCGGGCGGGTGGCCCAAAGGCGAGAGGCCATCCCAATAAGAAGCGCTACTCACCTTAAAAACCCACCCTGTCGCTGGGTGGTGGTGGCGCATGCCGTTAACCCCAGCACTCAGGAGGCAGAGGCAGGCAGATCTCCTGGTCTACAAGAGCTAGTTCCAGGACAGCCTCCAAAACCACAGAGAAACCCCGTCTGGGAAAAAAAAAAAAAAAAAAAACAGAACAAACAACCAAACAAAAAAAGCAAAAAAAAAAAAAAAAAAAAAAACCCACTCTCTCTGACCTCCTTGACTCCACCAGGCAGCTGGTATACCACAGCTTGAAGGTTCAAAGGACCCCTGGAAAGATGCGGGAATCCTGGATTCAGCACTTCCATCCTCTGACTGTGACCTTGAGGGGGCTTTGTGGCATCAGGTGTTGGAAAGGACAGTGGCAGATGAGGTCTCAGCACTGAGAGCTTTGCAGTTACAGAAACTAAGGGGTCCTTCACAGTAACCTCCTTGCAGACACCATCCCCCAGACCCTCCTTTATGTCCCCTGAAATGTGCAGGGGACATTAGGTCTTCCAGGGAACCCTACCTGAAGTCAGAACACATCAGCCCTATAAACAGGATAGAGGCAAGAACAGACTCCAGCAAGAAAAATTGTATGGACACAATGCATTTCCCACTTTAAAAAAAAAAAAATTATTTTAACTTTATTTTATGTGGGTGTTTGGCCTGTATGTATGCACATAATGTGCATACAGTATCCACACAGGGCAGAAAAAGATGTTGGATCTCTTGGAACTGGAATTACAGATAGTTGTGAGCCACCATTCAGGTGCTGGGAATTGAACTCAGATCCTCTGGAAAAGCAGCTAGTGTTCTAAACTGCTAAGCCACCTCTCCAGCCTACATTTCCTACTTCGAAACAAGTTTCTCGGTGTAACAATCCTGGTTGTCCTGGAACTCAATCTGTAGACCAGGCTGACCTTGAATTCACTGTGATCTGCCTGCCTCTGCCTCCTGAGTGCTGGGATCAAAGGTGTGCGCCACCACTGCCGTCTCTCATTTCCTACTTTTAACTCACCTTGGGCAGTGTTGGCACATGCCTTTAATCCCAGCACTCAGGAGGCAGAGACATGTGGGTCTCTGTGAGTCTGAGACCAGCCTGATCCACAGATTGAGTTCCAGGACAGCCAGGGATACTTGTGGGGGCAGAAAGTATAACATGTTTGTATTTGTGGGAGGGTTTACATATGTGAGTACTAATATGTGTTGTGTGGCCATGCACAGCACATGGTGGGGGGGGGGCTGGGCTTCCTTTATTGCTTTCATATTATTCCGTTGAGACAGGGTCTTTCACAGTTTTGGTTAGGCTGGCCAACAAATTCTCAGCACCCTCCTAGACAGGTGGTACCACCCTACACCAACGCCAAGGTTACAGGCATGTTCAGGCATGCAGAGCTTTTAATATGAATGCTGGGAATCCACACTGGGGTCCAGGTCTTTATGCTTGCAGAACAAGAACTCTTACCCATAAGCCATCTTTCCTGACCCACATATTTGTATTTTGATCAATTGTACTCTAACAACCATCACGATACCTCCGATTTAGAATGGTTTGTTCTGGGGCTGGGGAGATGGCTTAGGCAGGGGGAAACAGGAGGAGCCCTGTGGTTTTTCTGGCCTGTCAGTCTAGCCAAATTGGTAAGCTCCAGGTTGAGTTGACCTCTGAGTTCCACGTATATTCATACACACGTACAAAGGCAAGTACACACCACATATACACAGGTACACACACATGTACACTTCCATACATATACACACAAAAGTATTTTTAGAAGTTTAAAACTCACAGAAAATGGTGACTTTATTTTTTTGTTTTTCAAGACAGGGTTTTCTGTGTAACAGCCCTGGCTGTCCTGAAACAAATTCTAGATGTGTAGATCAGGCTGACTTCAAACTCACAGAGATCTGTCTGTCTCTGCCTCCTGAGTGCTGGGATTAAAGGCACATGCCACCACACCCAGCTGCAGATAATATTTAAATGTTCAAAATTGTATGCTTGTGCACGTATATGGATTTGTTTGTTGTGTTGTGCTAGGCAGGGCCTTACGTAGTCCAGCATGGCCACCACACCCAGCTTCAAAATGTCAAAGACTTAGTAAATGTATGGTGGCAATTCCAAATCACATATACAGTGCTTTGTATTGCAAGAGATGAAGCCAGTCCCTGACCTAGGGAGTGTTAAACCTACAAACAAGACAGTCAAAGCCTGCTGTCCAATATCCCACTATATTCGGGTCTAATAAAAAATCCAGAAAACCAATCATTGCTGTAAAACAGTCAGTCTTCTGGGGCTGGGTTTAGCTCAGTTATTGGAGTGCATACACAGGCCCTGGGTTTAAACCCCAGCATCTAAACCATTCTTGGCAGCACACACCTCTAAGTCCAGTACTCAGGGAATGAAAACGGGAGGGTAAATAATTCAGTATCATCCTCAGTACCTAATGGAGTCTGAGACCAGTCTGGGCTACATCAAATTTTTCTCTCCATATAATCATATGAGAAGAAGATTGGACCACTGATAAAGCACATGCTGTGATATTATCAGACTTGACTTCTTTTTCTGCTTCATCGAGACTGCATTTATTATTATTATTATTATTATTATTATTATTATTATTATTATTAACACCTACTTGTGAGGGGTGGTTTCTATGCATGTGACATGTATAGTGGAAGCCAGAGGACAGCTTTGGGGAGTCAGTTCTTTCCGTCTACCGTGTGGGTCCTGAGGCCTGAACTCAAGTACATCAAGCGGGATGGCAGGTGCCTGTCCCTGCTGAGTCATCCCCACTAGACCATCAGTTGTTACAGGTAAACCTTCTTTGGGTTCTTTGTTAGTCCCTCTCACCTGTTCCCCTCCCCCATTTTGAGGTACTACATTGTTTTAAAAAAACAGGTACGGAATACAACTTTGAACTTGAGCTCTGGACTCAAAACTTACTTTGTAGCCTTGATCTCTTTGTGCTTCCTTTTGCTCATCTGTAAAACTGGAATACCTAACAATGGTTTATTCACAGTCCCCCCCCCCATTTTCCATGAAGAGTTATCCTTCCCTGCCATCATTCCCACCCCACCCTGCCCTTCCTTCTCCACTTTCCTGAGCCTGAGTTTAGATGACAACCTGGAAGGTCCCTTCTGCCCCTTTTGCTGAGCTAACCTTCTTGAACTTAGTGACGGTGAGGGGGGTGGAGGGCATGTACACCACGTGTGGGGTCTGTGGTGGCGTTGATGGCCTCTGAGAAGGCAGCTGCTGGCTTTTACCACCCCTCTGACCTCCCAAGCTTCTAGAACTCATAAATGACACTTTGTATTCTTAGCTTATTTATTCTCGGAGAGGTTAAATCATGGGTCACTAGTCCTAAGGCTGCTCAGAGAGTAAGCAGTCCATCTCCCATTAAAAAAGAAACAAAAAAAAAAAAAAAAAAAAAGGAGGTCAGCAAAATGGCTCAGCAGGTAAAGATGTCTGGCTTGAGCTCAATTCCCAGGAGAGAGCTGGTTTCCCATAAATTGTCTTTGATCTCCACTCCTGTGCTGTGGTGCTGGTGCATTCCTGGGAAGAGGAACCTCAATTGAGAAAATGCCTCCATCAGATTGGCTGGAGGGCAATTTTGTTGGTTAACAATTGATGTGGGAGGACCCAATCCACTGTGGGTGGTCCTGGGTTATATAAGAAAGCAGGTTGAGCAACTTATATGTAGCACGCTATTAAGTATCATTCCTTCACAGTCTCTGCCTCAGCTCCTGCGGAGTTTCTGCAGTTGGTTTTTTGTTTGTTTGTTTGTTTGCTTGTGTTTTCTTTTGCTCTTTGGGGGCCCTGCCACCCAGCTCCTAAATAAATACACTGAGATTTATTCTTACTTATGAATGCTGGCCTTAGCTTGATTAGTTTCTAGACAGCTTTCCCAACTTTAATTATGCCATTTCTCTTTATGTTTTGCCTTTGGGCTCTTTACCTTTCTATTCTATTCTATTCTATTCTATTCTATTCTATTTTAATCCATGGCTGGCCATGGGGCTGGGTGAATGGCTGGGGGACTGGGTGGCTGGGTGGCTGGGTGGCTGGGGACTGGGTGGCTGGGGGCTGGGTGGCTGGAGGTTGGGGGGCTGGGGGGCTGGGGGCTGGGGGCTGGCCCCTGGCACCCTCCTCTCCTCCTTTTCTCACTCCTCCATCCTCTCTAAAGAAGCCTAGATCTCTCCTCCTATTTATTCTCTCTGCCTGCCAGCCCCACCTATTTCTCTCTCCTGCCTACCTATTGACCATTCAGCTCTTTATTAGACCAATCAGATGTTTTAGACAGGCAAAGTACACGGTGGTACAGGCTTAAACAAATGCAACATAAAAGAATGGGACACATCTTTACATCATTAAACTAATGTTTCACAGCATAAATGAATGTAACATGTCCTAAGCTAATATTCCACAACAAGGTTCCTGCCTTGAGTCCTGCCCGGACTTCCCTCAGTGACAGATTGCTCCATGAAAGTGTAAGAATAAACCCTTTTCTCCCCAAGTTGTTTTTGGTCATGGTACTTATGACAGAAACAGAAAGCAAATTAGAACATAGAGACAGCATCTGCAAAGCATACACCTCACTAGGAGCCTATGTTCCAAATACATAAAGAACACACACAATCATCTAAAGAAAACCATTTAAAAAATGGAAAAGTCATGCTGGGCGGTGGTGGCACACACCGTTAATCCCAGCACTCAGAGGCAGAGGCAGGCAAATCTCTGAGTTCGAGGCCAGCCTAGTCTACAGAGTGAGTTCCAGGACAGCCAGGGTTACCCATAGAAACCCTGTCTCAAAAAAAAAAAAAAAAAAAAAAAAAAAAAAAAAAGAAAACAAAGCAAAAAAGGGAAATCACACAGGCAGATACTTTATAAAAACTAAGACATGAGGGCTAGAGAGATGGCTCAATGGTTAAGAGCATTTGTTGCAAAGGACTCTGGTTTGGGTCCCAGCACCTACATGGTGGTTTACAACCATCTATAAGTCTAGTTCCAAGGTATCTCATGCCTTCTTCTGACCTCTATAGGTACCAGGCATGCACGTGGCACATGTAAATATGTAAAGGCAAACACACATAGACATAGAATAAAATAATATATATATTTTTTAAAGACAAAGTCTTACTATGTAGTTCTGGCTGACCTGGAACTCACTATAATCAGGCTGGTCTTGAACTCACAGAGATCCACTTACTTCTGCCTCTATCTTTGCCTCTTGAGTGCAGGGATTAGAGGTGCTTGCTACCACACTTGGCTTAAATTTTTTGGGTTTTTTGTTTTTTGAAACATAGTTTCTCTGTATTGCTTTGGAGCCTATCCTAGAACTCACTTTGTAGACCAGGCTGGCCTTGAACTCACAGAGATCTTCCTGCCTCTGTCTCCCAAGTGCTGGGATTAAAGGTATGTTCCACCAACACCTGGCTTGGCATAACTTTTTAAGAAATGGTTCCTGAGTGGTAAGTAATCACTCAGAAAGAAACTCACAATGGAGGCTGGGGTGATGGCTTAGTAGGTCCAGCACTTGCATAAAAAAACTGATTATAGAGGCACATGCATCTGTAACCTCAGCTCTTGGGAGCAGAGACAGGTGGGCCCCGGGGGGCTCCAGCACCCATATGGTATCTCACAATCATCTGTGTAATTACAGTTCCAGGGCATCAGGCATCCACTCCGGGACTTCAAGAATACCAGACATATATGTATTACACACATACATACATACATATACACACATGTGAAACAATCATACATAAAATAAAAATAAATCTTTTTAAAGGGAGAAAGAATGCCCTCATGCTGGGTGTGTGGTCACACACACCTTTAATCCCAGCACTCAGGAGGCAGAGGCAGGTGGATCTCTGATTTCAAGACCAGCCAGCTCTACAAGAGCTAGTTCCAGGACAGCCTCCAAAGCCTCAGAGAAACCATGTCTCAAAAAAACAAAACAACAACAACAAAAAAAAAAGTCTGTGTTTCAGAGAATATCTGCCAAAGGGTTTGAATATGCAGGCTGGAGAGCTGGGACCTATTGTGTCTCCTGCACAGAGTTTAACCAAGGCCCAGCATTCATATGGGCACCACCGTTTGTTATTCCTCTCTGGAACCGCCCTGAATTCTTGACTTAAATAATCCTTTTTTAATCCCATCTAGCCACCTATCCTCACGTATGTGGCTTCTTTCTTGCCGCTCTGGCAGGCTCTTCACACAAAAGTGTGTCTCTCTGACCCTGTCAGGGAGCAGGCATGCTACTGACTGTGGAGTCTCCCTGGCATATTCCACCAGTGTCCACACAACACACGGGGAGAGACTCTTCGAAAAGCCAGGCCTTGTCTTGTCTCCCAAGAGCTTGAAAGAGGCTCAGCACTCAGGAGGTGGTATCAGAAGGCAAGCAACCTGAAGGAAGCAACTGCCAACTGCTTCTTCACACATGTTCTCTGAGTGCTCAAGAGGGTCAGCTTGCTCATACACGGTTCCACTGAAGAGAAGAGGTGTTTGCAGGCAGCGCCAGGAGCCCCTGAGTGGCAGGGTCAGCCCTGGGCCTCTAAAATCAGGCCCGACTGAGTCTTTCTTTCCACGGCCATGTCTTTGGCCTCAGAATCCTGGAGACCCTGAGTGAGTACCATCCCTCTGTGGTTCCAACTTTAAGGAAGTGCCTCGTTCCCAGGCCTACCCTTGGCAGACAGATGGGAGCCAACATGGAAAGCAAGCTCTTAGGTGGTAGAACCAGCCTGGCAACCCTGAGCTTGCCAGCTTTCTGTCCTGACAAGGCCTGGAATGAGCTAGCACAGTGGGAAAAAACAAAAGGAGGCTGCCTGGGAAGAGACAGCAGCACCTTCACCTTGCTCCATCCTAAGCAGAGAGCAGGAGTAACAAACCCTGCCCTCAGTCAAAGAAGCCTGAGGGCCTTTCTGGATCAGGTATGGAGAACATCCTGGAAATTGGAAAGCAGACGAACGAGGCTCCCACTTTCTCTTCACTGTCGGGCGTCTGGACAGAGGACAAGACGCTAACTCAGCAAAGCTAACTCCGACAATCTCAGGAAATGGAGGCGCTGGGAGCTAGGAAGGGACAAAGGGTGAAGGGAGGCTGCAAACAGGAAGGCTGATCAAGCTCTTCAAGGTGCCCTCCTTCCAGTGTAGAGGGTCAGATGGGCATCTCAGCCCATGTTCCTTCGAGCTGCTACAGGGTTAGCAATCTGGAGAGACTGAGGTGGTGTGAGCTGCCTGGCAGGTCCCACTCCCCATTCAGGTTTCTCCCAGCCTGCTCCCACATCTGTCAGCCCCATTTCCAGAAGAGAGTTTGAAGTTTTCCACCTTCACCAAGCACAGAAGACAAATGACCCATGTGACTGGTTGAGTCCATAATAGCACAGCTATAACTTTATTCCATTCTTTTCCAGAGAGACCCACTAGGAATACTGCCATGATATAAGGCTTTTACCAGTGTGTGTGTGTGTGTGTGTGTGTGTGTGTGTGTGTGTGTGTGTGGCCAATGAGCCCCTAACACACACTTGTTTTCCTCCCCACCCCACCCCCATCCCTTTGCCTTGCCAGGCTTTTACAGGGTGTGGGGGGGATCTAAACTCAGGTCCTAATGCTTCCGTGGCAAGACTTTACCTCCTGGGCCATCTCCTCAGCCCCTAAATGCCTTCCTCTTAAAGAGGGTCAGATAGCCAAGAATCAAAGTCACTTGAGGGAAACTGTAACTATGAAAAATAGAGAGACAAACAAACAAGTGAACTCCATGGAGACACAGACAATATGGAGGCCAAAAAGAATTAAGAATTTCTACTGGACTTTTCTACTCCCAGAGGACTAAAGAAGATAGATTATGAAACAAAACAATATTAGAAAAAGGAAGTAGACAAGAGAAATTCTAAAAATGTGAAGTGATAGCAAATAAGTAGAAAGGGATTAAAGGTGTGTGGCACCAGTGTCCAGCTGGCTTTGAGGTTTCAGATACCCAAGCCAGGCCCAGTGGGTCACTCCTGCACCTGCAGATCCAGAATAGAACTCTCAGCTCTTTCTCCAGCGTCAGGTCTACCTGCACGCCTCCATGCTTCCCACCATGACGATAATGGACTAGACCTCTGGACCTATAAACTTGCTCCAACTAAACATTTTCCTGTATAAGAATTGCCATGGTCATGGTGTCTCTTCACAGCAATAGAGACCTTAACTAAGGCAGTCGCAATGCCTGTGTGTACTACATGTGAGCCTGGTCCCCAAAAAGGCCAGCAGAAGGCATCAGGTCTCATGGAACTGGAGTTACAAATAATTGTGAGCTGCCATGTAGATGCTGGGAATAGAACCGTGGTCCTCAAGAATAACAGTCAAGTGATTTTAACTGCCACCTTTCCAGCCCCATTAAGTGTGTGTGTGTGTGTGTGTGTGTGTGTGTCTGTTGTGGTATTAAAGAAGCATCAAGAACAGCTTCTTTAAAAGTTGACCTCTGCAAATCTATTCTTAGGGATCCTACCAAAGAGCAAACCCTGAAAGATGAAGAGGAAGAGTTCAAGAAACACAGGACCAAAAAGAAGTAAATGAAGGGGAACCCTGAAATAAAGACGGAGATCTCAAGAATACTCTTGGCTGGAAGACTGTCTAGGGTGTCCAAGAAGTATACCACCAAAGACAGAGCAGGCCTGACTGTGAAGGGACAAAGCTTTGAAACCTCAAGCTTGCCCAGAGTGACATACTTCCCCCAGTAAGGCCGCACCTCCTAAACCTACCCAATTAGCACCACCAACTGGGGACCAAATATTCAAACCCATGAGCCTATGGAAGCCATTCTCATCCAAACCAGCAGAGATAGAAACTCCTTTAGCTCTTAGAGGTATCCCAATGGGTGCCCAGGAAATGTTTGCACACATATATGAACCGTGTGACCGGACAATCATGTGGGTGTGTGAACAGGTGAGTGACTGCTGTATCTCCGCAGTGTCAGAGCTGTTTGTGTTAAAGGCTGTGTTCTGTGTTCTGTTGAAGGCAATGAGGAAGCCAGAGAGAGACTGGGATGGGAGGAGAACTCAAAAACCACAACTGAAGCTATTAATCTGGTGTTTGTTTGTTTGCTTGTTTGTTTGCTTTTCTTGTTTTGGGAGGGTTGAGACAGGGTTTCTCTGTGTGGCCCTGGCTGTCCTGGAATTTATTCTGTAGACTAGGCTGACCTAGAACTCAGAGATTCACCTGCCTCTGCCCCCTGAATTCCACCACCGACTGGCTATTAATCTGCTTGCTTAAAAAGGTCTGGGTGCTGGAAATGATGATACATGTCTTTAATCCCAGCACTCAGCAGTGGGAGGCAGAAGCTGGTGGATCTCTGGGAGTTCGAGGCCAGCTTGGTCTATTTAGCCAGTTGGTAATTCTGTCTTAAAAAAAAAAAAATAAATCTGGGAGGTGTCTATCCTGAAATGAAATCTTATCCCAAACACTACCCTCTTATCAATTCCTTACCCCAGACCAAGACCCATGCTTGGAACACTTACCCCAACAGCTGAGATAGCCAACACTAGGGGGCACTCTTCCACCACACTGTCCCTGCCTCCCCACCCCCAGGAAACAAGGGACACTTTCCTACAAATGCTGCAAACCCAGGACCTCCCCATGTTCGATGCAACTTCTTGTGAGGACTAGAGGGCCTTGCAGGCATCACTGGCTCACCCACTACATCAGCAGCCACCATTCTTAGTTTCACAGAGAAGGGAGGTATCAGGGGCTAAATTAACCGGCCTTGGTTCATTGACCTGAAGGTGTCAGCTCTGGACTCCCTTCCTCTCCTAGAGGAGAAAAAACTAGAGTGCACTTCTAAGCAGTTTCTTCCTGCATGTGCCAACATCCATTAGACACATCTTTCATGCAGAACCAGGCTCGTAGAAGGTCTGGGTCCTCATGGACCCCAGAGAAGGGGAAGGAAGTGGAGCAGTGGGCAAAGCTCCCCTGTCCTCACTATTTACACGGATAATCCCACCCCAGCCCCATCACTAGAGCAAAGACCATTGAGGATGGCCGGAGGCTCAAGGAGTACAGTGCAGCCTGGAAAATCTGACTCTTTCAGCTCGAGGAAAGCCCCGGGCACCTTCACAGACTTGGGCTTAATTCACAAATGATCCATCTTTTGAGGATTTAACCCCCAAGGACACAGTCCCTTCTTTCTAAGCAACCCTGTGTGAGAGTGCTGGTCTGAGGCCAGGGAACAAAAGGAAGAAGGAACAATGATGGAAGGCAAGGTTTGGGAAATAGAATCTAACAGTAGTGGTAGCAGGAAGGGCGAGCAAGCATGAGGATGCACATAGGTGTGTAGAAAACCATAGAAGGCTCTTGCTTGACTCTTCTGCCATGGAACAGAGAAGGGTTGGTATTTTCACCTCCATGGCATTCACATCAGCTCTTGTAATGATTTGTTTCTGGCTCCAGATTCTAGCAGGCTTCTTGTTCCCATAACCTGTCAAGTAGACTGTCAAGGGAAGCTGGGAAGGGGAATTTCACAACTGGATGTTTTCTTTTGATGTTGCCCCTGGAGCCCAGAGTCCCTCCGCCACTGTGAACCATTTGGGAATCAAGGAAGATGCTTTCAGTAGTAGTTCAGGGGACAGGTCTCCACTGAGGAACCATCTTCATATTCCAGCAAGGGGGCTGGGAGATGTAGCAGCCTGTGAGGAGGGAGGAGGGTAAGGGTATCTGAACAATTTGGTTTACCCAGGACACGCCTCTGATGCAGCCACACCCCTGTGAGCTGAGCTCGCCAAAGCAATGGCTTTCTCTGAGAATTGGGTCAGCTTTGCAGCTTTTCCTGGGCAAGATTCCAAAGCCAGCAAGTCACAGAAGAATCATTACCTGCAGGGGTTGGAGGTGGGGAGAATAAGGGAGAGAGACAAAGGTGAGCTAGGAAGCCAGGTCTCCCTGCCCCACACCCCCCTTGAGTCGATTTCCCCCTGTTCTCAGCAAAGACTGATATGTCATGATATGTCAGCAGGCTGACTAGTCCAGTGCCCACCTGTGTATATGCTCCCCTGGCACATCTGAGATGGGGCTTCTCACTCCACCATCCTACAGAGGCAGGTGTGGCGGCCAGCTCAGGCAGATTCCACTGAAGCCCCACCCTCTATCCTTCTTTCAAAGAGGAGGAAAAAAAAATGTATATAAATTCCATTTGAAAATCCCTGTCCCCACTCTGTCCCTCTGGGCTGCAAACACAAGGTGACATGAGGCTTGTCATGGTCTGGGGCAGGCCTGCCCAGCCTCTAGCTGCCCTTTCTCCAACAATCTCAGGAATGCTTGATTGTTAGATGCCCCTCTAAGCACCAGCGTACCATAAGACTGCACCATATGGCCTTTCCCCTGATTTTGTAACTCAGAGCATATGTCCGTGTACCTACTCTTATAAGTGTCCCCACCAAGGGTTTCCAAGAATGTTGTCCATGAAGTGAGGACACCTGGGAACCTCCTCTTTTGTCTTTGTCACAAGACTTACCTACTGCAGCTAGTGGGAACAACGGTGTGCTGGCCACAGCGTCTCTTTATATGGTGGCCTTTAGCTCGGCACATCTGTGGTTTTCTCATTTGGCTCCGACACAATCAGAATCTGAAATGCAATGTTTGAATTTCAAGCAAAACATATACATATTTTGGGGGGTTTTCAGTTTTTGTTTAATTGTGTATTTTGAATGTTTTGCTTGCATGTATGTATGAGCACCACGTGGGTGCCTGGTAACCAGCGTGGTTCAGAAATGGATGTCCAATCCCTTGGAACTGGAGTTTTAGACGGTCGTGAACCACCAGGTGGGTGCTAGGAACCCAAGGCATATCCTCCGCAAAATCAAGGGGTGTTTAACTACTTAGGACCCCCCCCACACACACTTTCAAAGGAGAGTTTTGTGAAAAACTTGCCACATAACTGCCTATTGAACTTGAAAGGTTTCTTGTCCCTGGTCCTCACTGTGCTGAGAGAAAGACAAGAGGACCCAGCAGCCAGCCAGCTGCGGAAATCAGCCCTGAGTCTGTGTCTGATGAATGAACGCCACTGGGAGCTCTTACTGGAGAGAGGAGGAGGGAGTCTGAATAGCCTTGCTTAAGGAGGGGTCTCCTGGAGAGGTAGAAGAAGGTTCCAAAAGACGGGGGTGGAGGGAGGCATTCCACACAGAACAGCAGGAGCCAGCGAAGCGGACAGGAAAGAGGGCTGGCTGGGTGTAGGAAAGGTGGAAAAGATATTGGAACTGGGGACAGGTGGGTGGAAGCAGAGACTCCTTGGGTCTGCGCTGTTGGGTTAGGGAGCCCGGATTCCGGTGACCACGAAAAGAGACCTGGCTTATCAGCTACACTCTGTGTGACCCTAGGTAAACTGTGTAAACTCTCTGAGCCTTGGTTTCCTATTTATCACAGAGACGAAGAACGCCGTCGGAGAGAAACTGGAATTTTATGGCCGAGTGAAATGAGAGAGGTGGCCCGTCGTGTGCTAGACTTAAAGCTGAGTGGAGTTGGGGAGGAGCTGGACCTAGTGCCCAGTGGAGGGTGATTCATTTGGGTACTGGGTCAAATCCACCAGATTTTCAACCCAGATTCACACTTCCTGTAGAGGCAGGATCTAAAGGGCTGGCGAAGGTGTTTGTAAACAATAGAAGTGCAATTCAAAGTTTGCCGCTGGGGGGTGAAATAGTAGGGCTTAGAAAAGAGGCTGGGCAGCTGCAAGCCGAAGCATCTGTTTGCCTGCAGCACGGTCAAAGCTGGGCGGATGTGGACTGCTTTGCAGTCCTCCCGCCATCTCCAAAACGCTAGAGATCCCCCGCCCCCCGCAGCCGAGGGGCGTGCGAGGCATATCCCTGGAAGTCGATCCTCAGTGCATGTAGAGATGACGGGTGAGAACCGGGAGCGGACAGTGGTGGGGTGGCGATCTTGGGTCGAGTTAGTTTTAACACACCTCCAACAGCTAGGACAGTAAGGCAGGGGGCAGGGAACGCAGCACAGTCGCCAGAGCCCAGGGTGGCGAGGGGACAAGGCTGAGGCCAGCCCAGCGGCCAGCCGCAGCACCGCCTCCCGGGAGGAAGGCGGGGGCCGGGACGGGGAGCGGGAGGAGGGCGGAGGGCGGAGGAGGGCGGTGCGCTGAGAGGTTATTTGTGGTTCGCTTTGATCCCGAGGGGGAACCTGAAACTCTCACATTCCTGACATAGCAGCCGCCTCCAGCGCGGGCTGACCCAAGGGCTGCGCACTGGGGCGGTAGCAGCCAGAACGTCGGCGCCACCGGCGAGTGCGCACCTCCACTGCCGAACGTACCTAAGCCGAACCCTGTCTGCGCGCGCCGGCAGCCGCGGGCCGCAGCGGTAAGAAAGGTGTCCGGCTCTCCGGGCAGCGCGCGAGGCCAGCGGGGACGCTCCCCAGAGGCACGCCGACACCGCCATCAGCCCGGCCTTTCTGGAAACCGGAGCTGGCGTGGACGACCCTCTCCCGGAGAGGGAAGGGGAGGCGGTACACCTTTTCGAGGATCGATCTTAGGCGTCTGTCTAGCCCGGGGAGCCCCGCGGTGTGCGCTGTTTTTGAGTGGGGAAGAGGACATGACTCTCCAACCCACGGGGACTGGAGGAGGGACAGAGGATCGGTGTTAGGGGGTGTGAGTCTCGCGCTTGGGGCAAGTGGAAATCGGCTGTAGGCTTATCTTGCCGAATGCAGGGTCCAGGTGGCTGCTTTGTCTAGACTGGGGATACAGGTGGCTTTTACCCTCAGCTAGCTCAAGAATTCCTCTTTGTCTTCCTTGGAAAATCCTCTCCGGAGCCACGAACTGGCTCTCACTTAGAAAGAATGCAGCCTGCTGTCCAGCCCGGTGACGTCAGCGCTAGAGTATTTGGAAAACAAAGAGGTCTGGGGAAAGAGGCGGACCCGCAATGCTTAAAGACCTCTCGCGGTTGCGGGTTATGCTTGCCCGGAGCACTCCGGTAGCCATCGGTGCTAGTTCGGTTCGAGCCATCGGTGCTAGTTCGGTCCTGGCCTGGCGGACTTTTGCTAGAGGGCCAAGGCCAGAAACGCGTGTTTGCTTAGGAAGGCGGTTTTCAGAGTGCAGAGCGCCAGAGCAGCCCAGGTGCAACGCCCGGGTAAGGAAGCTGGTTTTTAGTAATGGCTCAACTCTAGGTATTTGAAAGATTGTGCATCTAGGGGTTTAGATTGGGAGTCATGTGCGATAAAGGGCCTCGGAAATGTTCCGTGTTCCGGGAGCTTGGCTCATAGTTGGCGCGCCTGGAATCTGTCGCGAAGGCTCTGCATTCCTTCTAGCCGTTCCCGGATCTTCCGTAGCGGGAGTCAGCCCAGTGATTAACTTAGGAAATGCCGCGAAGAAAAAGCTGCGGGCAAGCAAGCTCCTAAAGCCTTACACATTGTAGGATGCAGTGAGGCGGGAGGATTAGATGCTAGGAAGAGTGAATAGATGCATAGGTGTCCCCAGGACTCACTTCCTTCCCCCAGCTCTGCCAACATTCCATTCCCAAACTGAGGCGGGGCACATTGTGACACAGAAAGGGGCCGCATCCCTGCCCCCACCCCTTCGTTTCCCCCTCACCTCATTATCCCATCAGTTGGCTCAGGTGGTTGTTTCTGATGTCAACAGAGATGCAGAGGGACCGTGCCCTAAGTGCCTAGGGTACATACAAGTATTCTGAGGGGCTTTTCTAAGTAGCAGGTCTATGTCTCTGGCTCCAGTTACTACAAGCGCATCCCTCTGCCTCTTCACAAAACCATCGTCCTATTGTTACGTTTCTTTAGCCGCATTTGCCAATTCACAGACAGCTTCTGCAGCTCACCTTGCAGAATGACTGCTAAGGTCATCAATGACCAAGAGACTCGATTCATTTTATAGGCAGTCTTTGAAGAAGCTAAGCCCAGGGTCTGTCTGCTTGGCTCCCTGTGGCTCAAGCATCTTCATTCTGAAGAGTCATGGGGGTTATTTGCTTAGGGCTTCCTTCTACCAGGCTACGTCTGCTAGTAAACCGGGGTCAGGACTGCTAAGTGGTTGGATTTGATGGAGGCTTGTGCTAGAGTCATTCATGAGACAGCTTGGTGTAGTGGTTGACTGCAAGTCCCCATTAGATAACCTTCTGCTTTTCTATTGTCTTTATTTTTAAATATATAATTATTTTATTTTTACTTTATGTGCATTGGTGTTTTTCCTGCGTGTATGTCTGTGTGAGGGTATCAGATCTTGGAGTTACAAATGTTAGAGCTGCCATGTGGGTGCTGGGAATTGAACCCAGGTCCTTTGAAAGAGCAGCCAGTGCCCTTAACTGGTGAGCCATCCCTCCAGCCCTTCTGTTGTATTTCTGTAGGATCAGTTAAGTCTCCATTAATGTCATTACAAGATCACCATTTGCCAAGGATTTATAACACACCAGGTGCTCAGTTTCTCCAAGAGGCACACTGTATTTTTTTTTTTTAAGTAGACAAACTGAGGATCATAGGCTCAGTAACTGAATTTAATAGATGGCCACATTGGCACTTGCATCTGGGCCCATGTAAAACCGCCTACCTACCCTACCTCCTCTCTCAACAAGAATGTTATGGCAAGTGAGCCCCCCCCCCATGTGCTTCCATTGATTGCTGTTATCCCTGTCTCTTAGGAGCTGTAGGACCAGGTGTCTGCTGGCCATTGTCTAAGCAGGTGTGTCCAAGCCAGAGAAGCATGAGGACACTGGAAGATTCCTCAGGGACAGTCCTGCACCGTCTCATCCAGGAGCAGCTGCGCTACGGCAACCTGACAGAGACCCGCACACTACTGGCCATTCAGCAACAGGCCCTGAGGGGTGGAGCTGGAGCTGGGGGCACAGGGAGCCCCCAGGCCTCCCTGGAGATCGGACCACCTGAAGACAGTCAGGTGCTACAGCAGGCCACCAGGCAGGAGCCCCAGGGCCAAGAGCATCAAGGTGGAGAGACCCACCTGGCAGAAAACAGGCTGTACCGGCTGTGCCCACAGCCCAGCAAGGGAGAAGAGCTGCCCACCTATGAGGAGGCCAAAGCCCACTCACAGTACTACGCAGCACAGCAGGCAGGACCCCGTCCACATATTGGAGACCGAGATCCTAGAGGGGCTTCAGGAGGCAGCCGACGACAGGATGAGGCTCTGCGGGAGCTAAGGCATGGCCATGTACGCTCCTTGAGTGAACGACTTCTGCAGTTGTCCCTGGAAAGAAATGGTGCTCGAGTCCCCAGCCACATGAGCTCTTCGCACAGCTTCCCTCAGCTGGCCCGCAACCAGCAGGGTGCCCAACCCCGAGGACCCCCATCTGAGGGCCCAGAGCCCCGTGGACCCCCACCTCAGTACCCACACGCTATACTGGCTCATGAGACTGCGGCTGTCCCTGACCCAAGATACCGTCCTCGAAGCAGCCCACACTTCCAGCATGCGGAAGTCAGGTGACTACCCCACCCTGGATTTCTTCTAGTCCAGTCTCTCAGAAGAACCCCAAGGTCATATACCTTGGATCCTAGCTGGCATGATCCCAACCCCACTGCACCCACACCAGCTCCTGGGGCTGTCTGCTCTTGAGAAGGAAGAGCTGGAGGTTAGAGGGACTTAGCCAGCTGACTTTACTTAGTCGTACCAGTCGTGGTAGCGCACTTAGGTGAGGCAGGAGGATCCCAAGTTGACTGTCAGCCTGGGCGACGTAGCAAGCCTGTCTGAGACAAAAAGAAACTGACATCATTGCTTTAACTCAAAATATAGATAGCATTGTCTATAGAATTCAAGTAAGGAGGGTTCCCAGGGGATGGGAATGGGGTTTAAAGGTGAGATTTTTTAGAAAGAACTAACAAAAGACAATGCCAAACTGTTTCCAAGTTAAGTAGGCCAAAGGTGGGACTTCCTGAAGGTTTTTAAAGGGAAAAAAAAGGACTTTTGTTATTGTGTTAGAGGGGCTGAAAGAACTAGGTGACCACCTCTGTCACGGCTGCCTTGCCCACCAGTTATTTACTTATGTTTTCCTTTGTACTTGTCACCTTGAGCCTTTTTTTTTTTTTTAAGTTAATTTATCTTTTGTGGACTCTCAGGACACTGGTGGACTTGACTTGATTGAGTGTAAAGTCTTGGGAGTGGGATATTTTTAAAGAGAGGCACATCACATTACCAGCCTTCGAGAATGGGTCACAAGAGCCATGGTGGGAGCTGGGAGCCCAGTGAGTGCAAGCAGGAAGTCAGATTGCTGCAGGAGTGCAGGTTCCTAGAAATAGGGGATGCCTTTTCCATCGTAGCTGGCTCTTCTTTTTTCTCTTTGAGTTTTTTTGAGACAGGGTTTCTCTGTGTGGCTCTGGCTGTCCTGGAGTTCTCTGTGTGGACCAGTCTGGCCTCGAACAGTTCTGCCTGCCTCTGCCTCCCAAGTGCTGGGATTAAAGAGGCACGTGCCACAGCCGGCCAAGGCCCTTCACCTTTTCCACAGAACAGCCACCATGCTGTATCCCCCTTGGGGGTGGGGTGAAGCAGGGTTCCAGGAAGCCCCACCAAGGGCACCCAAGAATTTGCACACGCTCTGGGTTCAAGGTCAAAGTCTGGCTCACTTTGCACCTGCTGGGTTTTCATTTAGTCACTCGTCCCCCACCAGTTCTGTACTCTGGAAAAGAGTAGTGACCTGGCCTGGAGGAACGGGGCATGGAGCCTCATGGGTTTACTCAGCCTCCGCAACCCCCAGACACCCACCTTATCTCCCTTCTCTGGGCAGTTCAGGAAGAGGTTCTTCTTTCGGACCAGCCCTATTGAACCCTGCCAGGAAAAGATAATATCCAGGCAAGGAAGTGGACTGTTTGCAGGAGAACAAAAAGATGGGGAGGGGGGAAGGGGGAAATGGCGGAACCAGGGGCAGGGAAAGCAAGTGTGAAAGGAAAGGAGTCACTATTCTTCTTGGAGCTCAATCATTCTCCAAGAATGCTAGTTGTGTCTGCCTGGCCGGGGTGTGTGTGTAGAATGACAATTTTCTGAGGCCACCCTGAGAGTGATCACACTTATCAACAAGAGAGGGTCTAATCAATCCAGTGACAGCACCCTAACCTGCTCTCCTGGGAGCTGACGGTAGGAAAAAGCACATGCAGGCCTTTCCTGACCAGATGAGGAATAAAGAACAAGGGAACCCTGGGGATGGGAGATGGGATGTGAGATGGGCCCAGAAGCAAAATCCAACTTTGCGGAGTCTTCTAGGATTTAGAAAATTCTCAGTACAAGTCAAGTAGCCATGACACTTTGAGTTGAATGGCCTCAGGAAAGCTCTCTTGAGTACCCTTGGCTTACTTTGTTCTTCCCTTGCCTAAGGATGTGGTACACCTATGCCAGCGGGTGACAGAGAGCCCTGCCTTGCACCCTGCTGTTGAGCTAATCCAGAGGTGGCCCCTTGTTCAGAAGTGGGTGCCTGTTGTCTACTGGCCACTCTGTCAGGCCTCACTTTTGTGGCCAGGGACCCTTGTGACTTAGCAGACAAAGGTGACATGACACTGGGCAGCCAAGGGACTCATTGCTGAAGGCCCAGCAGCTGGGGCTGAAATCCCTATTTGTTAGGCTGAGCTCAGCACCTGCCTCCCTGCCCTAATCTTAGCAGAGGTCTTGGGAAAGAATTTCATGGTTGTGGGTAGCAGGACCCTGAAGCCAGGAGGAGAAAACTCAAGTGAGCTGCTTTATTTGATTTAACCAGAGTTCAGCCTCTAGACCTGGAAAACTGTGTGGGTTCCATCCAAAAGGACCGTCTGTCAATTGGAAAGGTCAAGGTGCATTTTAAAGATTATTTAAGCTGTACATGCCCTAGGATGCCCAGGGTTGCTTGGGCTGATCCCTAAGACCTTAGCCACAATGGGGCAGCTGTGAACAGAACAAGCACCCAGATGCTACAGCACTTCCCATCCCACACTGGTCTATTTCTCTGCCCCTTTCCTGTCTCAGGCAGATACCATGTGGCATAGGCCCTTCCCACTGGTGGCTGCCTAACACGGGGAGGCTCAATCAGTTATTGGCAATAGTAATAGCCAGCGTGTGTGTGTGTGTGCGCGTGTCTGTCTGTCTGTCTGTCTGTCTGTCTCGGTCTCTGAGCTTTGCCTCTTCTTTTCCAGGATCCTCCAGGCCCAAGTACCGCCAGTGTTCCTCCAGCAGCAGCAATACCAGTATCTGCAGCAGCCCCAGGAGCACTCCCCAGCCCTTCATCCTGCCGCTCTAGGCCATGGTCCCCCAAGCTCCTTCAGTCCACCTTCAGTGGAGGGGCCAGCAAGTTCCCAGGCCACCTCTGGCAGTGCCCACCTGGCCCAGATGGAGAGTGTCCTGAGGGAGAATGCCAGGCTGCAGAGGGACAATGAGAGACTGCAGAGAGAGCTGGAGAGCACTGCAGAGAAATCCAGCCGCATAGAGAAGGTAGAGACCCCTAGAGCTGGGTGGGGTGGGGGTGGATGCTGAGGGAGGCAGAGGAGCAAGGGGACAGATCAGGCTGCTTCTTGCCCGAAATCCTGTCTTACATCCACCCCCCCCCCCAAACACCCCCAGCTCACTGCAGACAGCTGAGGAACAGCCGAGCAGTTTGCCCTGGTGCATGAGCAGTTGCTGGCCAGTGGTGTTAGAAAGAACTCATTCACTAGCTCTCTGCACACTTGCACCCCCACCCTGCACAACCCCTCCTGTGGACACCTCCCACAGAGAGCCCTTTGTGCGCCCACACAACAGCCAGTCTGTTCCAGGCCAGCCCTGGCCAAAGAGAAAGCCCCTCCTCTTAGGGAAAAGAAAAAGCAATGTGTTGGCATAGCAAGCCAGCTAGGAGCACGTGTAAGACCTGTGGCTTCCAAGTGGGAGGGGCAGCCACATGCTCTGGTCAGAGGCAGCTCAGGCTGGGGTCTGGTGCCCCCCTTTCCTTAGTGAAGCATAGCCAGTTGTGTACTAAGGTTCAGTTTTAGCAATAGCCGCAGGCCTTCCAGTACTGTCTATCTACAGTGTTCTGGATAGTTTGAACCAACTAGAATATGCTCATCCCTGGTCCTTTGCACTCAGATTATCAGACAATGTTAGGCAGAAATGAAATGCTTCTTATAAACATTAGCTATGGGGCAGGCTGGAGGTAGACCCCTTGAAGAGCATCTAGCTCTGTCTGGGTCCAGGCAGCATCCAGTCCCAGCAGTCTGCCCTACCTAGGAGGCTGCAGCCTAGTGATTATTGCCCTATAGAGCCAGCCTCATTCACTCCCTGGGACCCTTCTTGTCATTTAGTTTGTTGTCTGCCTTTTACAGCTGGAAAATGAAATTCAGCGGCTCTCTGAGGCCCATGAGAGCCTGATGAGGACCTCTTCCAAGCGGGAGGTCCTGGAGAAGACTATGAGGAGCAAGATGGACAGTGAGATGAGGCGGTTGCAGGACTTCAACCGCGATCTTAGAGGTGAGAACTTGGCTTGTGGGTCAGGGAGCTAGGAGGACATCTGAAGACTTTGGAGATGTGTTTTTTTTGGGGGGGGAGGAATTTAGAATCTCTGTTCTGTACTGTAGAGGCTTTCATGAGTCTCCATCATTGGTCCCTGATCTGAGCAGAGACTTCTATAAGCTCATCCCCAGTTTGGAGGATACAGGCTCACAGAACCCCAGGATAAACCTCAGGCTCGCAACATCCCTTGACACTAAAACATCTCTTTATTTGAAACAGAGAGATTGGAATCTGCAAATCGCCACCTGGCAAGCAAGACACAGGAAGCCCAGGCGGGCAGTCAGGACATGGTGGCCAAGCTGCTTGCTCAGAGTAAGTAGGGGACCTGCTAAGAAACCTAGCTGTCTGTACAAGCAATGAGACCACTGTGACCCCAGTCCGTTCCCTTCGAGGGTTAACCCACTTCCTTGCAGAGAGGCACTTGAGGAACAGATTTCCTGAATGCCTGCTGTGGGAAAGAGTGGTTTCTGAAGATGAACAGGCGCTAGGAACCAGTGACTGGCTGAGCCACACAGGAGTGACCTTGGCAGTAGTTAACTAGAGGACAATGAGGGATCTTCAGAGTTTCCTAGGAATGCCAGGCAACAGAGAGGCTGGGGATACATGAAGCTGCAGAGCACATTAGAATTGGTGGAGGGTCCTGGGATAGCCACAGCTACAGTCTAAAGAAAGCATTCAGGCTTCTCTGTAAACAGGGAGGCCCAGGCATCCTGGAGGCTTTACAGACTAATCCATTCATTCCTTCATTAGCAGAATTGAGCTAAGCACTGGGCCAGTGTTGGGCAGAGGCGGGTGGGAACTCACCCAGAAAAATGGCAGGGAGGTGAGATAAGCTTAAGGCTGGAGCAGGTTCCCACAGGTTCAAGGGAAAAAGTGATCCTGGAGATTGGTGATTAGGAAGCCCCTGGTGGGATGGGGGACATCTGTGGGAACAGCAAAAGCAGGGCTGCAGGGAAGGAGGGGGTATCAGACACTGAGGGAGAATGGCAGCTTTGTAGGTAAGAAGGGAGGAAATTACTTTGTTAAGGGTTATCTAGAGAGGAAAGGACAACTCCTGGCTGCCAGTGCCCTCTTCTTGCTTCAAGGACTTAGGGCCCTCAGAGCTTGCTAATCAGCCTTTGGCAGGAAATGGGCTCAGGTTGGGTAAGACTTGGGCTATCCACTACCTTTCAAAATGAGGTGACGGTGGCTAAAGGTCTCTGGAACGTAGGTGAGGGGGAAGGAGGTGTGTCGCCTAGGGGTTGCCCTTGGGAGTCTGCAGAGGACCGACTGCTAGGGGAAAGGAGATTGGGGGTGCTCTAGTAGGAAGGGTGGCTTTTGGGCCCAGGCTTTGGCAAAGAAATGAAGTCTTAGGGTTTCTGGAAGCCTGCAGAGGGGGAGGGGGGCAGAAGCAGCCGGGAGGCGTTTCCGCTCCCCGGGGAGCGAGCTAGCGCCAGGCTGTTCTTGGCTTCTTGCTGGAGCCATTAATCTCGCAGCCGCGGGTGACCTGGATGCCTGGCATTCCAGAGCCTCTGGGCTGTTCCGCTCCCGGCTGGTCCCCCTCCGTTCCCTCCCATGTGAGCCTGACAGTGGCGCCCTTCGGCCCCGGTGGCGCCCGGCCTGGCTTTGGGAGGAGAGAGGGTGAACACAAAGGGTGGCTGGATCCTGAATGTGGGGCGCCTGCTAAGCAGGCTTAGCCTTCCACTCCCTACCAAGGCATCTTAGAAGTTGTACTTCTGGTCTCCAGAGAAATAGGCTGCCACTCTTAAGTTGAGCAGCCAGAGACACCCAAAGGGCAAGTGCTTTGAGGTGGGTTGTAGGCCTAGAACATCACTTAGAGAAGTCTGTGTTCTGGCCTTGACCCATTTAGATGGAGAGATTCTCTGAGCAGAGCTCCTCCCAAGCAATTAGCAAAGTGGTCAGAGATAGCCGGATTCGAGTCTTTGGATTAGCACCATTATCGTTGTGCTGCAGGGTTAGAATTCTATTGTGGGCCTGAGTACCTATATGTGGGTCCCGGGACCATGGAAAGACATGGGTACTGAGCAGGAGAGGCTCCAGTCTGCAGGCTACGTTCCAGAGCCAAAACTTGGGGGCAAGAACTGTACACATAGCCAGACATAGCTGTTGCTCCGCGGCCAGCCATTTGGCTCCTTTGTTTCTTCCTCTGTAAATCAAGAACCACAAATCCTACCTGGGAGACTGAGTGGGATAAGATGTGAAAAGTGCCTGCCCCCTTCTTCCTGCTTGAACAATGACTTTGCTGTTATAGCTCCCTAATCTATAAAAGGCTGGCTCAGTTCCCACCTGACCAGTCTCTAGTCATCATGAAGCCTAAGGAAAACTGTATATGTTTCGGTGATGACCATATCTGGCCCAATTCAAGCTGTGTCCCAGATAAGAGACCATTTAGCCCAGTTGTTACAGCAAGGGTCATAGAGTCAGGCTCTGCTATTTACTCCGAACCTGCATCTTACTGAAATGCAACACACCACTTCCAGGAGTGTCAAGAGGTTGGTGGGTGAGCGGCAATTGTCGGCACAGAGCCCAATAGTGGGTGAGTGTGGCCACCGTCACCTGTCACTACTCCTCTTTGTCTCCCCCACAGGCTATGAGCAGCAGCAGGAACAGGAGAAGCTGGAGCGGGAGATGGCGCTGCTGCGTGGTGCCATCGAGGACCAACGGCGACGAGCAGAACTGCTGGAGCAGGCTCTGGGTAATGCGCAGAGCCGCGCTGCCCGGGCTGAGGAGGAGCTACGCAAAAAGCAGGCCTACGTGGAGAAGGTGGAGCGGCTGCAGCAGGCTCTGGGACAGTTGCAGGCCGCCTGTGAGAAACGGGAGCAGCTGGAGCTGCGTCTGCGCACGCGCCTGGAGCAGGAACTCAAAGCCCTTCGTGCACAGCAGGTGAGCCCAAGAAGACCTGTGTAGCTGGCTGAGCTGGGCAGAATCCAAGGAACCCCTGGTCTCTAGTCATTGTCCCCTGGGAAAGATGATTGCTCCACGTCCCTCTCAGTCATCTTGGACAGCCAAGGCTCTGCCATGTGGTCTATGTTCGGGTTTGGGGGACTTGTTAAGTCTTACCATGACAGTGGCAGAGATTGGCACCTCAGTACCAGAAAGTAGTCGTTAAGACTGTCATGCAGAAGACTGGACCACCCTCACCTCTCTTCTCTTCCCAAGATAGGAAGTAGATGTCTGAGCCCTTAGCGTATGCTTGCTACGTATTTGGACATAAATATTTCTTGCTGTTTACAAACCAGATGGAGCTCTGTGTCCACACCCAACCGTACCCTGTCATAGAAGGAGGGGGACCAAAACTTACTTGTTCCAATGTGATTACCGCTCATATTCCCACTCCCATTCAGAGGATTGCTTTCCTAGTCATACGTGCCCGTGTGCCCCTGGCTACCATAAACTGGGAGAGAATGTGAGGACCTTTGTTATCCCCTGTGTCTCTGGGTGGAAGTAGGAAGGGGGAATGTATGCTGCAAATGACTGAACAAGGTATGCATGTGTTAAGGTCTTCACACAAGCATAAGGGCCAAAGTCCCACGCAGCCCAGCCTTTACCCTTGACCGTGGTATTCCTTGCTCTACAGAGACAGGCAGGCACCCTCACTGGTGGCGGCAGCAATGGTGGATCTACTGAGCTCAGTGCCCTGCGGCTGTCAGAACAACTGAGGGAGAAGGAAGAACAGATCCTGGCTTTAGAGGCTGACATGACCAAGTGGGAACAAAAGTATTTGGAGGAACGAGCCATGAGGCAATTTGCCATGGATGCGGCTGCTACTGCGGCAGCGCAGCGCGACTCGACTCTCATCAGACACTCTCCCCAGCCCTCGCCCAGCAGCAGTTTCAACGAGGGCCTGCTGGCAGGCAACCACAGGCACCAAGAGATGGAGAGCAGGTACTATAGAGTCAGGCAAGGGCATCTGGGGTGGGGTGGTGGTACCCAGTCCTCTGTCCCTGGACTGGGACAAAGGGCCCTACCCTCGGCAGCTCCAGAATGTTCGGCATTCCAGAAATTATAAACAGTTGATTCCCTCAGTGAATCCCTTCTGTGCTCAGGCGGGAGGTGGATTGGTACCATCCAAGGTTTGGCCATTATGGGTCCTCTTGCTTGCTACTAGCACTAGGACCTGACTCTTGCAATGAGGTGGGCTCAGAGAACATCCATCGCCGAGCCTCCCAAGGGCAAGAGGAATGTTTGAGTCTCCTCCCAACTTATGTGAGGTGACTAGAACGCAGGGTCTGTGGGTCTGACAGTGTGGCCTCCCACAGGTTGAAGGTGCTCCATGCTCAGATCCTAGAAAAGGATGCAGTGATCAAGGTCCTTCAGCAGCGTTCCAGGAAAGACCCTGGCAAGGCTACCCAGGGCACCCTGCGTCCTGCCAAATCTGTGCCATCCATCTTTGCGGCTGCAGTGGGGATTCAGGGCTGGCAAGGGCTCTCATCCAGCGATCGGCAAAATGATGCACCTGCCCGGCTGACAGTAGGTATGAGGAGGCTTGCAGTGGGGTGGAGAGGAATTGGAGGAATGTTTAACAGCACGACACCAGACTCTTAGGATACAGGCCTTCTGAAACCATGGCTTCCTGGCCCTTCTGGGGAACCTTTGGCTCCCATGACCCTGAAACCCACAGGGGGCCTCCTAGTATAAAGTGGGTGCTAGGCCTCCAGTTGATTACAGATGTAGGCAAGTTACTACTGTTCCTAAGCAAATACTAAGAAGTCCTAGATTTCAGCTACAAAGAAGGGGTGTCAAGCATTGGCACCTAACTTAACCCCACTTATTCCCATTCCAAAAAGGGAGCCTTTCATTTTACCAGACATCTTGCAACTTGGGAGTAGCTCAGTGCTTTGAGTTTGCTTGGGATTGTCTTCATCGGGGACCTTGTCTCCTACGTCAGGCTGTATCCATCACTCTCCTTTCTTTCCTACAGACCGTGTACCAGCAGAGGAGCTCCCAGCCACAGCTCCTCTCCCCACCCACACCAAACACGGGAGCAGAGATGGGAGCACCCAGACCGAAGGCCCTGCAGACAGTACCTCTGCCTGCTTAGCCTCAGAAACCGAGAGCCTCCTGGGGTGTAGCAATAGCCAAAGGACAGCCTCTCTGGGTAAGCACTGCCCCCCACCCCTTCCCCTGACCTGTGTGTTAGGTGGGAGCTAAGGACACCGTAGGTGTCAACTGGAATACACATTTTCCCCAAACTCATCCACCGTGGGAAGCCCCACAGTGTGAACTGAGGGTTGTTGGAGGCATGAAACCCCTCAATGGGAGGCAGACCTGTAGTTGAGAAAGAAAGCACCCCATCAGAAGGCACTGTGCCTCCAGAGTTTTCCTTGCATGTCCTGCCAGTCCAGATATCTAAGATAATGGAGCTTGGCAAGTGACCTTGATGGTGATATTGAGTTGGGAAGCTATTGGAAGAGTCCAGAAAAGAGGAACTTGAGAAGCCTTTTCTCCTTCTACTCTGATCTCACATTCACCCTTACATAGCTGCCTGTGTGTGCCTCATGATCTCAGAAAACCACAGGCATGACAAGAATGCTACAGCCTGCTTCTAACCCTGGGGGCACCCCTCCACTGATCATTCTAGCCTGTTCAGAGTCTAAACACAGGCATACTTCCTGCGCCATCTAGGCCCCAGCCAAGGGGAGGGAGCACAGCATTGTGCTTAGTTGACCAAGTTAAGAGGAATCTGAGGACTGGGGCAGCTTAGGGGAGGGAATCTGATGAAGAAAGATCCTGTCTTAGTTAAAATGTGTTGAGCTAAAAAAGAACAAGTGGATAATGCTCACAGCATAGCCCTGTTGTCTTCTTGTCTTTCTCTAGACTCTGTGGCTGCAACCAGAGTTCAGGACCTGTCAGACATGGTGGAAATACTGATCTGAAGGAAAGAGGTGGTGCCTTGGGGACCCTGACTCCTGGCCTCCCCCTGGCAACCCAGCGGTCTTCAAATGTATGCCTCACTTTCTCCAACCATTGATGGTGTGGTGCATGAAGCTCAGAGAGGAGCCCTAGAGGGGACCTAGAAAAGTCTGCGGCCCCAGAAGACTGCTTCTTGGCCTATATTCCTCCCATGCCCATAAGCAAGGAAGAGCCAGATTTCCCCTGCTGCCCAACGTCTGTTGCTGGAGCAGAAAGGAGCTGCCCTCCGGCCTGCCCGTTTGTATTCAGGCATGAAGGGAAAGGGGAGTGGCGTCTGATTCCCGAGGATGGCTGGGCACTGATCGGGTGGTCTGCCGGGATAGCCAGGCCAGCCATGGTGCTCTGTGGTTAAATGTGGCCCCAGCCAAGCCCATCTGCTCTTCACTACCTCCTTCAGGTCACTAAGACTTGAATTTCGGAGGTCTATTGGGAGTGTGAGCCTTTTGGGAACCACCAGCACGCCTGTCGCTTGGGAGTAGGTTAGAGGCCATTTGAGGGGCCTGCAGGACAGTGTGTTTTGTATATAATTCTCCTTCCTTGGGAACAGAAGACTAAGCATGCTGGTTCAGATTCTCCTTCCAAGGCTGTGCTGCCTGCCCCTGCTGCCGCGGCTCTTGAAACATCTGATGGGTCTGCCAGATGTTCTTCCGCCCCCCGTGCTCGGCCATGGAGTTTGATGCTGGTTGCCCTTCCTCCATTTTAAACCCCTGTGTTCAGTGCCCATGGGACTCTTGTCACCAGCCTTTCTGAGTGGCTCCACAGCTCCTGTCCCTGCGACATCCTGTCCCTTTGGTTATAAACTGAGCCAGATGCAATGAGCCGCCACATGTGGACATCTGTCATGCCCAGCACCAGGTTCTCTTTGAAGAAACTGGAGAGGTTGTTCTCATAAGTGTGCTAGTTCCCACCAGCAGGGACTGGGAGAGGGAGCTATGCTGGTGAAAAAATGGATCAGTGAGCTTAAAAAAGACAAGTCCTCACCGTGGTGCCCCATCGCAAAGTGGCACCCACGAGGCTGGCTCCTCACGTTTCTGGTGCCCCAGCCCTGAAGCAGGGCCAACTACTTGGAACTGGGTGAAGTACCCTGCACATGGCAGCCTACCAGCAGCAGTGACTTTGACTTTGGTCTTAAAGTAACCCCCCATTTCAGCTCACAAAGCTATTGGTGGGTGTCAGAGCTTTTGTGTTTCCTCCTTGAATCTTTGCTTGTTTTGTTTGTTTTTCTTTCACTGTCTTCAAGTTCTATTTGTTGTTTTGTTCCCATGGTTCTCTGAGTTTCCTTTTTAAACATTTGCATTTGCTGGGCAATTGCATATTTTTTTAATCCCCCTACCCCTGTGTAAAGCTGAAAAATACATCTGGTTCATGTGCATTGTTTACAAAGATAAAAGTTAAGAAAAAAAAAGGGAGGGGAAAAAAGGCAAAAAAAAATTGTGAAAGAAAAAAAAAACAACTTAATATATTTTGGATTAATATTTGGTATTTCTTTTTTTAAAGTATTTTTTGTTGCTGTGAACATTTTCTGCCAAAGACCATGACGTGTGTCTGTGTGTTTAAGTTATCGTGAATATTTAAAGTGTAAACATGGCTGTTTTGTTACACGCCACCCTGTACCAGGATTGCTGTTGCATTCCACTGGGTATGACAGTATTTTAATAAAAAAAAAACTTACAAGGAGAAATGTCTATCTGTTTATTTTATTTATTGATTGAGACAGTGTAGGTCTGAGTCTAAATTTACCTCAAACTAGAAATTCTCCTGCCTTGGCCTCCCTACTAGCAGCTTTACAGGTGTGTGTGACCTCCAGCTACAAGAGTGGTTATTTGCAAGGATGAGAAAAGGGAAGATGAAGATTTTAAAGGGTCACCCATGCCCACTCTCTTCAAAGACATGTGTCAAGTCCTACTAGAGATTTTGAGAAGTGACATTAAGGACAGTTGAAATGGCATGGCTGCCCCCATCTTCACACACTTGCAGAGACCATCGATGAGGAGGGTGGGAAGGGTGTGGCAGATGGCTGCCTTCCCAGGTAACTGCCCTAACCAATTTTGACAGTTGCATGATAGGAATGTTGCAACATTACCTACCCTATCCTCTCACTCAGCACATGACCTCTTTGTTAAAGGATCCAGGTGCCTTGTGAACCCTGTGACTGGGTACATGCAGTTGTATGTTCAAGAGTGTAAGCTCTTGGGCCCCTGCCTTTAGCCTCCTTCCTTTGTGATATAGCCACCCTTTCCAATGTTCACAAAGCATATTTCTCCAGCACATAAAAGGAAAACTACCCCTTGGCATTGATTCCCCACTCAGGATGCAGGTGGACATAAGGCTGCCCACGAGGCAGCAGACCATGGGATGGGCCACAGGTTAACAGCAAGTTAACCTCCTATGACCATGGGTAAAGCGTCTTCCAGGTAGGCCTGGGAACGCAACAACCATGCTGATGAGTGACCAAGCTGAGGTTCTGAACAAGCCAGCCTGCTTGTCTTAAGAATGGAGTTGAACAAGTGGGAGAATTCAGAACATGCAAAGACTTTTCCAGCAATTCTCCAAGTGATGATGGACCCTGCAGTCTGCCTTATGTGTGATCTAGTCTATAGTCTATAAATTTCCTTCCTGTAAACCGAAAGGGGGAAGAAATAGATTCCAGTGTCCCCAGCCTATCCATATGTATGTGTTTATATGTCTGGCCGTGTGTCCCAGAGAAAGGTTTGGGGCAGCAGTATTTTCTGTTTTGGATTCCTCCATGGCCACATGCCCTCCCTCGCAAGGCATCTCTGGGAAGGAACTAAACAGGTCACTCAGCAAACTGCAATCCACCCTAACCAAGCCCTGGAAACAGAACCTGCCAAAGGTGGGGAGTTGGAGAGGCTCTGAGGACAGAAGTATTTGCCCCAGGTGTCTGGACACCTGCAAAAGGGTGAGGCCTATGCTAGAACCTGGGTGGTTCTGCCTGGCCCTTTAGCAACTAAGTTGATCTCTTAGGGGACAACTTAATCTGAGCCCTAACCTTCTTGACTTGCCCCCATCTACAAAAGGGCTGGGTAGCAGAGAAGCATAGCATTCCAGGAGGTACTGGCCTGGCTGCTTTCCTCTCTCACCTTCTAGTTAACTATTAATTCTTCCTTGGCATGAGCATGTAGCAGGCTCAAAGAGCTTGCTAACAATGTGCCAAGGGCAGAGGCAGTAAACAGTACAAACCCACAGATAACAAAGCCTCTCCATGATCCCTGAGGACCCCAGCTGGACAAGAAACCTATTTTTAGAGCTACCTACAACCTTGTCTCTTAACCCAAGTGGGAATCTAGCAGACACATAGTCTCAGTCCTTGCTGGGTGACCAATACTGTTGAAGGCAGTCCAGAGACCTCATGACAGCAATGCCTTCCTGGACCAGCTATGTCTGGGTCTAACCCATGCAAAGTGTCACAGTAACTGACTGTTCGGCACACTTTGGAAAAAGGTTGACTTCATAGACCATGAAATCTCCCCCTTTGAAGTGCACAGTTCAGTCGTATCTTGTATCACAGAATTTACTTTAAGCCAGCGGTCAAGCATGGGTCAGCACTAAATGCCCCATCCGTGGACCATATGAACACCATTAAAGTGTCATTTGATCCACTTTCCACATGGCAACTTAGTTCTCAGGATGACTCCTTGAACTTTCTATAGCTGACAGTATCCTTCCCTGCATCCTGGATCCAACACAGCTCTGCTACACTTCTACTAGGCTGCAAAGGATACTGTCTGCTCTAAGCTGGGACCCTCATCATGGATCTTAAGCCTGCTATAGGGAATGAGTTCTTCATGAGGTTTGGCAAAGGGGCTAATGAGTCTTGGTTCTACAGAGTTGACTGTTTTAAAGTCTGTATCTTATTTAATTGGGAGGACCATTTCTAAGAAAAATGGTACAAAAAGTTGAGTCTATCCTGGGCTTTGTAAGGGACTCATTAAGGGAGTGGTTAGACATAGCTTCATTATTAACTCTGCTTAGGGACACTGGGTATCATGCCTGCCCAAAGAAATTATGTTCTGGGAGATGCCCTTGGTTAGGGCTTACCTTTGTCTCTTCAAGGTGGGGCTTGGAACTGGAGATGGAGGAAGCAAAGATCTCTCTTAGTTGCTAAGGCACTAGCAGTCCAGAAGCCTGGACAGTTTGACCAGCCTGCCAAAACCTGAATCTCTGTCTGGCCTGTGTGTCAGCCTTCCTCTATCCCACCAAGCAAACCTCCAGTCCCCAGCAGCAGAAGCAATGGCTACTACACTGTTGTAGGAACGTGCTACTCCTCTGCCCTAATGGTCTAACTGCTGTGGATTTGGAGCACAACCAATGTCAGGATTTGTCCTCAGATAGGTGTCTTTTGCAAGCCCAAATGCTCCTACCTAAGGACACATTCCAGGTGTATTAAGCAACTTCATGGTCATTTCCCTGTTACAATTGACCCTTCTTGCATCTGTCTGGCCCTCCACGACAATGCCTTTCTAGCTGGGGGAGGTATGTCCAGATTCTCCTCTGCAGCCTCTGTTTGCTCAACAGGGCACTGTGGAAATCCTCACAGCAGATTGCATCAGTAGCAAGCACACCAGCGTCTCTATGGCACAGTGGTAGCTGTGCAAGCCACAAATAAAGGCTTGTCCTAAAAACCATGAAGATCTTTGTTTTTGTGTATAAATGTGAGTGGTGTATTTGTATGTGAGATATGTCAAAATAAAGCAAAAATGTGTTTGCAAACATGAGTATGCTCCTACTATCTGTTTGATCGTTGTATGCTATCTATCCCAAGCTAAGCACAGGGTTGCTCAAAGGTGTTGAATGAGTATTCTCAGCAAGAACTGGCCCACAACTATTTCTCTGGCTCCAGATTTGAACAGGCGTCAGGCGCCTACACATATCCACCATCTAAATAATACTTGGAAGGCCCCAGTCCATAGTGGTCCTCAGCTCCAAGCCTCTCATGTTATTCCTTTGCCTAGGAATGCTTTTCCCTTGAATATCATCTCCTACTAGCAATTTCATTTCCCCTCTTCAGCTTCTTTTGTGTTCCCACATGAGCAGAAGACAGAAGAGTGTGGCATTGCCTGGCTGAGGGACCCCTTGTCAGTGGACATTCATTAGGGTTTTGCTTGTCTGAGAAGGAGCCTCAGGTGAGATGACAGGACTGTGCAAAGATACACTCCCTGTCTGCACTGCAGTCACACGCGGCCCTGAGAAAGATCCAGACAGTAGTCCCTGAGGATATTTTGATCAGAGGTCTCAAGCCCCTCCCCACTGGCCAGACCCCTGTCATTCCCTGGAGGTGTGAGGATGACGGGGACTTCGTGGTGGGTGGAGTCCTCCAGGTCAGAGAAGGAGAAGCTGAGCCCCAGGGCCTGGGCTGAACCAAAAAGAGCTTATGAACAGGCAGCTGTGGGTGTGTGAGCCCAGAACTGGCCCCACAGGATGGCTGGTCCCTGAGTCAGGCCCAGGCATTGGCAGCCATGTGAGTCTAGGCTGGCCCAGCCGTGGGAACAGCAGATCCCTCCACCCCCAAGAGAGCTGCTCCTGCCTGGAGCCACTCCTGTCTGGCTCTGCCAGCTCTAGGATCCCTCTGGGTGCAGGGAACTGGGGTGGGACCAAATGCTCTTTCTCAAGGTTACCTTCTACTACTAAGGTCCCAAGCTGAGGAGACTTCAGTGCGGTGGTGTACACAGGCTCCCAGACCTTCCTGCAATCCTCAAGTGTCAGCTTCTTTCCTTGTGTCTCTGAAATCAGGAGGCAGGGAGGGGGGGTGAAATTGCTTCTGGGACCAGCCTCGGATAAGCTACGTTGCCAAGGAGATGACCTTGAATTTTTCTTCCCCTCACCTCCACCTCTCAATGCTGGAATCACAGGCATATGCCACCATGCCCCTTTGGTGGCATGTGCACACACAGATTCTAAACAAATTTTATGGCTATGTGTGCTTTGTTTACATTTGTGTACCCCATTTGTGCTTTGCCCACAGAGGCCAGAAGAAGGGATCATCAGATGTCTTAGAACTGGAGGAAGCTGTGAGTTGCCATGTGGGTACTGGGAACCAAACCAGGGTCTTCTGCAAGGGAAGGGCAAGCTCTTTACAACTGAGACATCTCTATAATCCTCACACACATGTTCTTAAGGACTTGCGTCTACACCTACAACAGACATGCACACAAGTCTTGAAACCATAGGCTCATCAGTGCTCTGAACAAACACCAACATCTTCAGTGAGGGACAAGCAAGTGAATAAGATGAAGTTCACACACACATATATGTATATATGTATGTATACATATATATATGTGCGTGTATATATATGTATATACACACACACACACACACACACACACACACACACACACACACATATATATATATATATATATATATTTGTCCAAGTAGTACCCCCAGCATAGCTCTGATGGAGCAGGCAGCCACCCCCCTCTACCAGCTTCAGGGAGCACAAAGCAAGGCAGGGTCAGGTTAGACAGGAATAACCTCAGAGCTCCTGGGTCCTGACTCAACACCAGAAGCAGACAACCATATGCATTCTTGACAACTAGGTCACCATGACCGGCCCACATGCTGGGATCTAAGGTCTACTGGAAAAGACTTGGGAAAAACCCGGGTGTTGCAGTCAGACTGGAGTTTGGTTGGTTGGTGTCTGCAGCACAGGGGCTGGAAAGTGGGTTTCATGGCACCACTGGGCATTGCCACTGGGTTCAGATGGCAACTTAGGAGGGGCCACAGCCTGGCAGAACAAGAGGATACAGCCTAGCTGTGTACGTCTTCAGTCCATCTGTCGGCTCTGCTATGCTGTGCTGGGTGTTCTGGTGGGACACGGCCCTGCAACTTGAGTTTTCTTGCTTTCATTTCATAGACTCTAAGTCAGGGCTTCTTAAACTTTTCACACACACGTATACAATAAATCAATGCAATTTTTAAAGTTATAACAGGGGGATAGGCTCCCTGAACCCCTTTTAAAAATGGGATGAGTAATCTGAACTCTGGGGCCATGCTGGAAGGGGCCAGTGAGAGACTATATGAAGCCCCTTTAGCACAGTGTTTTTCAAACCTTCCTGATTCAGTGCCCCTACACTATACAGTTCCTCATGTTGTGGTGACCCCCAACCATACAATTATTTCATTGCAACTTCCAACTGTAATTTTGCTACTGTTTTAAATTGTAATATAAATACCTGATATGTGGGTATCTGATATAGGACCCCCTCAGAGATGTTGAGATCCATAGGTTGAGAACCACTGCTTTAACATGAGTCTGGAATAGAGATAATGTTCAGTCCATGGAGACATTGCCATAATTACTATTTTGCTAAATTTTTATGCATTATTTTAGGAAAAAAATCTACTAGACTCTCTTGCAGCTTCATTTTATTAATAACTTTCAAATCTAAACTGGGCGTGGTGGCACACACTTGTGATCTCCAAACTGGAAGGTAAGTAGAGGCAGGAAGATCAAAAATTCAGAGTCATTTTCAGCTATAAAGTCAGTTTGACGCCAGCCTGGGCTACGTGAGATCTTGTTTCCCACAAAGCAGCTAACACCCCATGGGAGCAGCTGGTAGGGCACCCCTTTACTTTCCAGACAGACATATGTGACTGTTTATTTAGGGCAAGTAGGAAAAAAGTTTTCCATTGTCTCCCTTCGGGACAAGGAAAGCCACTCTGCCTCTCCACCCTTTGTCCCCATCATGTCAAGCTGGCCTTTGACTCTCATAGCAACATTCCAGTTACAACACAGAGGCAATGACACAGAAGGACACAGGAGAGAGATGGGGCCAAGGTCTTGCCTGCTGGCTCTAGAGAGGACCCCAAGTTCTGTCCCTGTGCAGTGTGAATTCTCTGGCTTCTGGGCTCTAGGCTCTTATGTCTTCCACACTAACACTATCAGAGCTGGGAAATGAATCCATCACGAATGAGTTTACAGTTCAGTTGCCCAGTGTGCTTAAAGAGGCCTCTACATTGCCCTCCAAGAGTTTGGATCAGCAGAGCAAGCAAGGCCAGACTTTGGCTGGGAACGGCCCCTCAAGCCAGGACCTGCTGTGCCCGACTCCCAGGTGAGACCCGAATACTTTTTGAGGGACCAGATCCCCACCACCTCACAGAGCCTTTATTAATGGTGATTTCATCATGATCCCAGCAACACTGACTGAGACCTTAAGGAAACTGAATCGATAGAAGAGCGTATTCGGGACTTGGAAAGTCTGTGGAGGATGAGTGACACAAAGTCTGCAGAGTGAGAGGTCACAACTGGCTATTCTGAGCAAAACTTTCTTTTTCCTAAAAAGATTTTTTTTATCATTTATGTATGTGTGTGAGAGGTCACAACTGGCTATTCTGAGCAAAACTTTCTTTTTCCTAAAAAGATTTTTTTTATCATTTATGTATGTGTGTGTGGACACCCTAGAGGACAAGCAGAGTGTGTCGACTGTCCTGAAACTGGAGTGACAGATCATGGTGAACAGCGTGATGTAGGTGCTAGGAACAGAACTCAGGTACTCTACAAGAGCAACAGTGAGCATGGAGCCATCTGTCCAGTCCTGAGCAAACTTTCATAGGTAGAAAAGATGTCTCGGCCGTCCATTCTAGAATGTTCACCACAACACTGTTTGTAACAGTCAACAATCGAAAATAACATCAAGGTCCAAGAACAGGAGACAGATGAAGAAATGATGGTTCAATCATACACAGGCCAAAAGCTGGTGTCTCGGAGGTTGTTTAGTTTTTAAAGGTACGTTTGGTTACTTGCCAGCATTGAGATTTCTAAAAAAAGCCAGATGTTGAGCTTCTCTTGAGCACCGGAAACTCTGAGCATTCTAGACCATGCTTTCTTTCCTTTTTGGAGTGACTTCAACAACAGCACATAAAAGTTGCTGTCTCCAGGTCACCAAGTTCTGTGCCTGGACATGGCCATTACCATTTTCTATTCAGTCTCTATCAACACTGGCTGCAGAGTTGTATGTGCTGGAACATTCTCCGAACCCTACCCCTAGCCCCGTGCCCCCACTAAGGCACTAAGGCTAATTCCTCTTAGATATTAGCATTAACATCACCCATTTAGGGAAGGTTCTCTGTCCCACACTGAGTTAGGTCATCCTGTTTCATGGTCTCATTGTATCCTTGTAAAACTCTCCGCCAGTGTCACTTTAAAAAGTATTTGTAACGGGGTAGGGGTGGTGGTGGCAGCAGCAGTGCAAGCCTTTAATCCCAGCACTCAGGAGGCAGAAGCAACATGATCTCTGTGAGTTCAAGGCGTGCCTGGTCTACAGCTCGAGTTCCAGGACAGCCAGGGCTCCTTGAGAAACAAGGAAACAAGGAAGTATTAGTGACAGCTGCCCCTTCCTGAGGCATTCCCTAATGAAGGCAGAGAAAGGAGGAAAATCCAAATTCACTGTCAGAACTAGATCTCCAGGGCCAGCGCCGTCCTTGGACATCAAATTTGGCAGTTGAAAAATTTATGAAACATAGTCTTAAAATAGTCTTCCCTGGCCAGAGAGACAACTCAGTGGGTAAAGGAGCTTGCTGCACAAACATGAAGACCAGGTTCAGATCCCAGCACGCACAACAAGGTAGGCTATGACCTCGGAGCTGTGGAGAGGCTGTGGCATGTGAGAGTAAAGCAATATCTGGCTCTCACTAGCCTAGGTCTGGGTTCAGTGAGAGACCCTGACTTGAGGAACAATGTGCAGAGTGACAGAGCAGGATACTCAGTGTCCCCCTCTGGACTCCACCTTCACAAAGATGCACGTGCCTGTGCTCGGGTGCATACGCTCTCCACACCCCAAAACATATGTTTTAAAAGACAACCTCTCACAATGTTTCTCTGGCTGGCTTAGAACTCACTATGTTGACCAGGCTGGCCTTGGACTCACAGAGATCTGCTTGCCTCTGCCTCTCAAGTGCTGGGTTTGAAAGTGCTGCCACCAAGCCTGGCCTTAAGACAGTTTCTGTATTGATTACAAAGGGAGAAAATTGTGACTTTAGAGTAGGGAAACCTTAAGCCAAGTGACACCCTGCCCACTGAGAAACAACTTGTATCTTCATGCAAATTATGGTAAACAAGGAAGGACCGAGGAAGCATCATAGGCTGGAGGGAGACACAGGAAACACAGGACAACCAAGTGGAGCCTGAGTCACACAAAATCTGATGTTGGAAAACAGTGCTGTGCTGAAGGTAAGGCTGTAGATGGTTTTTGGTTTTTGTTTAACTTACCCAGCTCCCAAATAAATACACAGAGATGTATTCTTACTTATGAATACCCCCCGACCTTAGCTTGGCTTATTTCTAGCCAGTTTTTCTAATTTAAATTAACCCATTTCTTTCCTTTTACATTTTACCTCTGGGCTTTTTAACCCTTCTCTATTCTATATATCTTTCTTTCCTTCTACTCTGTGGCTGGTTGTGTGGCTGGCTGGGTCACCAAAAGTTGAGACTGATTTAATCTATCCAGTGAGTTCCAGGCCAACCAGAACTACAAATTGACACCTGTCTCAAACATAATTACTCAGTTAATTAAAATTTAAAAACAAACGAAAGCCAACATACGGAAGGTTCCCACTTTTAGCTTTGAAAACGCCCATGTCAATGTTTGCATAAATAAGAAGACCATAAAGATTCAGCCCGGTGTTGTCCCCTGGTTTCCTGTGTATGCACAGACCCTGGGGGTGGACGGACGATGCAGGGTTGTGAGCGCTGTAGACCGGTACCCGCATGGATGCAGGATGGCTACAGACAGTGCTTGAGTGCAGTACAGGACGAAGGCAATTCCCCTCCATGTCTCAGCTCCACAATTCAGGCAGCTTACGTTTCCTGAGCGCTAATTCTAAATTGCTGTCTCCACTTCCAGGAGGTCCTAACACAGGGCCATTTTTGTGTGGCTCACACTTGCAGGAGTTTATCCTCTGACAGGTTGAGAGGCCAGCATTCTGAAGCTGAGATGGCTTGGGAAGAATCTTCTCGCCTCTTCTGACCTTCTAGGGCAGTGGTTCTCAACCTTCCTGCTTCTGCCACCCTTGAACACAGTTCTCATGTTATGGTGACCCCCCCCCATAAAATTATTTTTGTTGCTACTTCATAACTGTAATTTTGCTAGTGTCATGAATCATAATGTAAGTATCTGTGTTTTCCAATGGTCTTAGGCGGCCCCTGTGAAAGGGCCATTTGATGTAAAGGGGTAGTGACCGACTGGTTGAGAAGCACTGCTCTACAAGTTTCTGGCCATTCTCAGTATTCCTCTCTTACAGCGAAGCCACTTCCATCCCTACCTCTGTGTCTCTAGATCCAAACCTACATTTCCTTTTTCTAATCCAGTATGAGTGTATCTGATTTCCTCCCCCTCCTCCTCTTTTTCAAGTCTCATGTATCATAGGCTGGCCTTGATCTGACTATGCAGTCAAGGATGACCTTTGAACTTTTGTTCCTTGGGTCTCTACCTCCTGAATATTGGGAATTACAGGTACATAGCACCACACTGAGTTTATGGGGTGCCGGTCACAGAGCCCACGGTTCTCTGCATGCTAGGCGTAATATTCCATAAATTTAGCTACATCCCTAGCTCAGACCTTATCTGAAGTCGATTATACCTTCAAAGTTTATTTCCAGATAAGTTAACATTCACAGGTAAAAGGGTTTAGGTCTTGAATATCTGTTTTTAGAAGTAATCCCGTTTACTTCCAGAAGGAATTGCCCTATGCCCATTTTCTGTTGCTGCCTGGCATGCCACTCCAAAGCAATCAGTGAATTGATCAAAGTAGCATTGTATTTGCTCCCAATTCCATGACTCCATGGTTAGGGTTGGGCTCAGCTGGAAGGTTCTGCTGATTTCTCCTGGGGTCATTAGTAGGGCTCTGCTTTTTGGTGGCTATCCTGAATCTAAAAGGCCCAAGAGATGATCTTATTCTTACATGTAACTCTTGATACTGGCTGTAGTCAGTCATGTGAGCTCTGACCATCATGGCGCCTGTGCTTCACAGCCCCTCAAGTTCACCTGGCAAGTTCAGATGAGGTCTGTGTGCATGCAGCCCGAGAGAGGCAGGTTGAAAGAGGATCAAAGTAAAAGCTGCCATGCCCGCTGATGACCACACTGCTGTATTTTTATGGTTCGTGCGAGTCGAGGCAAGCTCAAGTTCCAAAGACGCCACTTCTTTGTAGAAGTGAGGGAGGCAGATTCCAGAGGGGCCTGCGTATGGCAGTAGTGGAAGGGAGCAGCCATGTTTGCACAGCCTCTCCATAGACCTCAGGTTCTGGAAAGGGAAGGCAAACAGATCCAGCCTTGCTCATAGGAACTCAGTGTAGCCGCTGACCAGGATCCTTCGGGAAAGCGCCAGGAGTTAGCTCAGAGGTGCAAAAGAAAACGAAGCTCTCCTTGTGCATGGCAGAGAGCTGGCAGGAGGTAAAAGTGGAATTGCCTACCTGCCCTCCAAGTCCCAAGTCAAAAGATGTCTGTCTGCATCTAGATCACAGCTCCCATGCACTAGGTCCTTGTAGGCCCAGTCACAGACTAAGCTGATCATCGATAGGATCATAATTAAACTGTAAAGTAAGGATGGCACAGTCTCAAACAGCCCAGATTCATGCGCACTGCGCACTGAGGCAAGATATTTTATGACAAGAGCTGCTAGAGAAGTGAGTCTGGAGTTGATCCTTGGCAGAGTCCCCTTTAGCTCCCTCTCTCTCTGCCAGGCAACCCTTTCCCCAGTGATTGCTCAGTAGAGGCCTGGCAGCCCACGCTGAAGTGGGAGGAAAACCCCAAGGGTACACATCTGATGTCATAAGAGGTGAAGTCCTGGCCTGTTTCCTCATCTGTGAAATGTGGGCTCTTGGAGCTTTGGTAAGAACCGAGAATGCTTGGCCAACGCTGCAACCATCTGTGAGGACCACACAGCCCCTGGCTCACTCATTCATGCAGTCATGCACTCATGCAATGGTCAGTTTTGTCTGCCTGCAGCAACACACTCCTGCTCCTAGGACTTTCCTTCCTCTTCATCCTCTGCCAGTCATCTCCAGCCTGAGCTCTGAATGTGAACACCATCTGCTTAATTATCCTCCTCACTGTGGATCTTAGGTTTCTCCCTGAGCTTTAAAAAAGAATGTTTTATCATATTAAAATGTATTTTAATTTTTATTGTTTGAGATTTATATCATTTCTAAAATTAGATATACATACATGTAATGGTAGAGGGATGTACACAGGTGAGACCAGGTGACACAGAATCTAGAGGAAAGTGTTGTATAGGCAGAGTTTGTCGGGACCACTGGCTCCCCAATAAAGGATTTTATTGATTTTAAATCCTCCACCGATAGCTTAGACTTGTTTTTAGCTAGCTCATATAACTTAAACTAACCCATTTCTTATCTGCCCTCTGCCACATGGCAGTACTTTCTTTCAACATGGCACATTCATCTTGCTCCTCTCTTAGGTCTCTCAAGATTCCTAAGACTCATCCCTTCTTCCCACAGTCCTCTGTGTCTGGTTGTCCTGCTTATATTCCCTGCCTAGTTACCAGCCAGTTAGCTCTTTTATTAAACCAACCAGAAGGTGCCTTGGCAAAGGCGCCTGGAGTTAGAGTCCCTTGTGAGCTTCCTCATGTGGATGCTAAGAACTGAATTCTGGTTTACCCCGAGCCATCTCTCCAACCAGTTTTTCTCCTTCCTTCCTTCCTTCCTTCCTTCCTTCCTTCCTTCCTTCCTTCCTTCCTCCCTCCCTTCCTCCCTCCCTCCCTCCCTTCTTCATTCCCCTAGGATGGGGACTGTCTCAAGGCCTCAAGCAAGCACTCTACCACTGAACCACATCCCTAGCTCCTCCCCCGAGATTTTTCAACACAAGTTTGTAAAGAATCAGAATTTTAGAACCAGAAATATCCAGATGATTTTCCCCCCTTGCCCTGGAAGAGCTAGAACAGAGATGGAAAAGCAAGTGAATCCTGGGGCTGGGGCTGGGTTAGGTCAGCTCCCAGCTGTCCCTGAAGACATTTTCCAAAGAAACTTCCTTTTAACATAAACTTGTAACAAACGGAATTTTCACGAAGACAGTTGGTCGGTCCGATGTTTATTGAGCAATTCAACCTAGCTAGCCCTGGAGACACAGCAGAGACACTCTGGGCTACCCCCCCCCCCCACTTCATCCTGTTGCCCTGCCTTCACCCCTCTCATCCCCACCCCCTAGAACAGGCATGAAGTGTGAAAGGAGCTGCTACTCACTGCTGGTACTCAGAGAAGGTATGCTTTGCTTAATTTAGGGGCATCTGCAAAGGCCATGTGGAGGGCATGCCCCCCCCCAGCCTTAAGTCTGTGAATGAGTCTCCCTGGAGATGATGGAAGTTCAAAGTGAGAACACTCACAAGAAACTGGAAATACTTTATTTCTATTTTCATGTATTTAATTTTTTTAAAACAGGGTCTCTTACAGCCTGGGTTAGCTTCCAATTCTCTATGTAAAGCAAGGATTGCCCTTCAATCTCTGATCTTCTGGCTCTGCCTCCCACATGGGCCTCCACATCTGTTTTATGGGATTCTAAGGATCAATCCCAGGGCCATACACATGCTAGGCATATGTACACACATAGCTACTCAGCCCTGAGACTAGAACAGTTCAGGGAAGCTTGGTAGCTTGTGCGTGGGCACAGGAAATGGCTAGTGATGGCCCTATTGGGAACTGAGGTGTCCCTATGGGCTTGGGCTCAGGTAGGGAAGAGGCAGGGGCATTTTTATGTGTTGTTGTTTTTCTTTTTGCCCAGATGAGTCTTCCTCTGGCCTTATGAGGATGGCTCCTTACATGGCTTTGGGGGAGGTCATAGGGCAACACCAGGAGTCTAAATAGTGATGGGTGTTCAGTCCTTCAGAGCTTCACGGGATGGATTCTGAGCACATAGCTCGTGTGATGACGCAGCTTGACACTGAGCTTGGGAAACACATAAACATCGAAGACACTTGCTTTGGAAATGTCACATATGCAGCGGCCTCTACGACATTCTGAGTGACAGTCTTCTTAGTGGCCTTGTCCTTGGGCACACACCATCAGTCACAGTTTGCACAACTTTGCTGCACAAGGCTGAGGCTCTTGTTGACCCGACCAGTTTTTTCCTTTGTTTTTTGTTTTGTTTTAATTTTTTTTGTCTGTTTTGTTTTGTTTTTTGGTTATCTTGTAATGAAAATCTGAATAGTCTTGTGGGGTTTTTTGTTTGTTTGTTTGTTTGTTTTGTTATTGTTGTTTTGTTTGTTTTCCTTATATGTATGGACATTTTGCCTGCATGTATGTCTGCATACCACATGCATGCCTGGGGTCTTTGGAGCCAGAAGAAACCTTTGGATCCCGGAACTAGAGTTACAGATGGTTGTGAGCTGCCATGTGCATGCTGGGTATTGAATCAGTAAGAGCAGCAAATGCAGGGGCTGGCAGGTGTGTGAAAATCTGAGAGAGTGCAGGGCATTGGGGATTCTAGAAAGAGGCATTGGAGGCCCTGCACCTGTAGTTACAAATGGTTGTGAACCCCTCAGTGTGGGTGCTGGGAACCCAACCCATGTCCTCTGCAACAGCAGTACATGCTCTTAGCTGCTGAGACATCTATCTAGCCCCCCAGGGCCAGCCTCTTGGACCGGGCTTCCAATTGGCCGCAGTGGACAATTGCTGAGCTGAGTACAGGGAGTGAAGCTCACCTGTGTGCTCTGTACTTTGGAACAATTCCACGGGCACTCCGGCAGGTGAAAATGGAAGTCAGCCATGTAGAGGAGCTCGGCTCCTGTGGACACTCATGCCTGGACCCTGTCACCTGGCCACCGGGACTTCACTATAGGTACTGTACCCACTGCTGCCTTGAAATCCTGGAACAGTTACCTGCTCACAGTCATAAAGGCAACAGCAGTTGAACACTATAGTTCCTGTGGGAAGGAGACAGCGAATTTACAGGGGATGGCCTTCATGGAGGGCTCACAGCTGTCTCCCTAGGTACGGAGAAGCGGCCTCCACATAGGGGGCCAGAGACCTTGTTTCCTCAAGCAGTTCCTGAGTGACAGACACAAGACTGGGAACTTAATGAGCCAAGCAGAAGAACCTCTCATCTAAAGTGGTCAAAAGGCTATGAAGATCAGAAGTGGGCATACGAGCTGGTGGTTAGCTCAAAGCAAAGGGACTACCTGGACACACATGTACACAGAGGTATTGTCTGTCAAAGACCAAGGACATCACAAATGTCAGCATGAGGCAGTGTAAACAGGTGAAGGGTGAAAGGCAAATAGCCAGAAAGCCTGTAAAGGCTCAGCTCCATCTTCTTGGACATAGCCGTGTTTGCCCATCCAATCCTCAGAGCATCTGCTTCTGCAATAATATGGTGTTCCACACTGTTTGCCACCAGACTGTAATCACCCTGAGGACAAGTTCTGACTTGTTCCTGAAGGAACTCTAGCTCCAGCTTAGGCCTGGCATGAAGCAGAGATTGGCAATTGGAGTTGCTCCCCAAGAGATGACCTTTCAGAACTTCCCAGAGGGCTAGCACCAGCAGGAAAGTTCTGGAGACTAGAGTACAGAATTGCAGGAAAGCAGCAAAGGACACAGCTAGCTCAGACCAGGAGAGCTTGATCTGAGACAAACTTAGGGACAGATTGGGCCAGGAGGCCCTACTAGGGTACCAAGTAGTCAGGGCAGAGCTGGAGGGAGGTGGTGATCTTGAGTAGGAAGAGCTCATGGGAAAGGACTAAGAGACCTTTGCAACCATAGAAAAGCTCAGTAGGGCCTGGGAAGGGAGCTCAGTTTGAGGCCCAGAGTTTGATCTCCAAAATGCATATTTAAAAAGCTGTACATAGGGCTGGAGAGATGGTTCAGCAGTTAAGAGCACTGGCTGAGCATCTACAGGATCCAGGTTCAATTCCCAACACCCACATGGAAACTAACAACTGTCTACAACTCCAGCTCCAGGGATTCTGACACTCTCACACAGACACACAGACAGGTGAGGCGTCAATGCATATAAAATAAATCTTAAACAAAAAAATCCAAACTGTGTATAGAACCATAGAACCAAGCACAGCGGTATACACTTTTAATTCCAATGCCCAGGAGGCAGAGCCAGGAAGCCCTCTATGAGTCTGAGATCTGTCTAGTCTATGTAGTAAATTATAGCTTAGCCAGGACAACAGAGAAAGACCCCTGTCCCAGAGAGAGACCGAGGAAGAGACAGAGACAGAGAGAGCTGTGTGTGGTGGCATCTTAGGGCTGGAGAAGCTGAGACGGGTAGATCCCTGGGGGCTCACCAGTCAGCCAGCCTTGGTCTCCTTGGCAAATGGCAAGCTCCAGGCCAGAGAGAAACCCAGCCTCTAAAACACGTGGATGGTGTTTGAGAAGGCTGTCCTTTAGTCTCCACATACATGTGCATCTGTACCAGCATCTGCCCACACATGTGCCCCTACACACCACACACACACACACACACACACACACACACACACACACACACACACACACACGGGGAGAGAGAGAGATAAAGGGAGGGAGAAAAATGAATGAAAAGAGTAAAAGATCTGAGTTTGGATCCAGCCTGCCCTGGAATGTTCACTATGGTCAGACCTTGTATCTAGGCTCAGTAAAAGCCCAAGAACAGGGTGAACAAAATCCACACTTAGGAAGCTGAGTCAGCTAGGACCTGGCAGAGCAGGTAGACACTGCAATCAGGCGAGCAGATGCTGCTAGACAGGGTTCTGTGACTTGTCAGAGCCCTTTCAACTGGGTGCTGGGTTGAGCTGGGGAGGGGAGAGGCAGTGGGGGCGGCAGGGCTGTAGGCAGGGTACAGCTTCGGGCCTGACTAGGGCCAGAGCTACTCCTGTCCTGGAAAGGGAAGTGTAGGGTGAACAGCTGGCCTGGAAGTACCATGCATGGGCAAGCACTCAAGAGCTTGGGGCAGAGTCAGAAGTGTGGCTAGGAAGGGAGGCGAGGCCATCAGAGAAAGCCCAGAGGGTTGAGGCAGAGTTGGACACTATGTGGGACATTGGAGAAGGGCTGTCTGTGGGGAGTGAATTCAGGCTCACAACCCACGATTCCAAAGCCCACCGTTATATGCACTGTGGTCCTTCCATAGCAGCTTTGACTGAGACTCTCATCCCTAACCTCCATAAAGGCGGAGGGGCACCCAAGAACAAGGACAGGCAAGTGGCCTGTGGCACCTTCACCCCTTCTTGCAGAGTCACTTTTGGGCGGGAACTATGAGGGTGACGAGACCCAGGCTTTTCCAGACCCAGAATCCCAAGAAGTAGGAGGATGCACGGCCAGCAAGCTTCCAACCTTCTCTAGAATGGAATTCTCTTTAGTAATCTATTGGGTGTTCAGCAGCTGAGCCTGGCCTGCAGGCCTGCCCCACCCAATCCTCCCAACCCTAGCTTCCCGCTGGGCTGGTCTAGGGCCACATTTTGGGCCCTTCCCTCCCCTGTACCCGCGTCAATGCCTCTGCCCGCCTTCCACCCCAGCTTTAAGAAGGGTGCTCACCCTAGGCTTGGCTCCTCATCAACCACCCGAGGCTCGCCATCCCAATCACCTGTTGGGCAGATTTGTCTAAGCTGTGTTTCTGATCCACATTCTGCCTCATCTCCACCACTGCCTAGGTCAGCATCCGCCAGCTGTGTGCAGGTTCCCAGGACCCACCCTCGCACCTGTGCAGAGCTCTAGTTGGTAGAAGCCACATGCACTGTACAGGGCAGGAGCACAAGACCCTAGCCTTTCTCCCCTGAGCAGACCCCTCCTCTGGCCCCCACTTGCTTCCCAGGCAAAGACCAAGCCATGGTTTCTAGGAAGATTCTTATGAAGTGGGGACTTGAGGGCAGGTAATACCACTCTCAGAAGGATGCTGCAGTCTACAATCAGTCCTCCTCCCCAAAGAGGAGGGACAGAGGGTGACATGGGTCTGGGGGAGAGAAAGGAAGCACATTCAAAGCTTTATTTAAAATGTTTTATTTGTTAACATTTCTCTACTTCTAATGGTGTGTAGGGGTGTGTGTGTGTGTGTGTGTGTGTGTGTGTGTGTATGTGTGTGTGTGTGTGTGTGTGTCTGTTTGTCTGTCTGCATGTAGGTATCATGTGAGTACAGATGCCTGTGGAAATCAGAGGCATTGGTTGTGAGCCACCTGATGGGAATGCTGGGAACCGGAACTCAGGCCTTATGGGAGAAAACAAGTGGGATGGCTCTTAACCTCTGAGCCAGCTTTTCAGCTTCATAAAATGTTTTAAATTTATATGGGTATCTCACCTGCTTGTATGTGCATGCCCCGTCCCTGTGGAGAGCAACAAGAGGACATTGGATCCTCTGGATCTGGAGCTACAGATGGTTGTGAGCCATCATACGGGGGCTGGGAGTTGAACCTGGATCCTCTGCAAGATTGACAAGTGCTCTTAACTGCTGAGCCATCTCTCTAACCCCATATGACTGAACATTTAAGGCCACAGGAGTAAGCTACATTAGCTGTTAATATGTCCTCCTGGGACAGAAGTGGCAAAGCTGTAGTTCACTTTCTTAACCATGTAAGGAACTTATTTTGCAAGTAGGTATTTGGTACTCAGATTGACCCAGGAATTTAACTGAAGTCGCATAACACTTTAGACACAGGGGAGGTTCAAGCCTGTCCAATATCCAAGCTCTGGGTAATGTAAATAGTTGATATATGCTTGTCACACATATATTTAACAGATTCTCTGGGCATGTAAACTTGGGAATTGCTGGTTTCAGTGAACTTGAGCAGACACTTTCTTTTCATAGCTTGGAGAAAGATTCATAGTTTGGCCACAGATTCCTTCTGTCCCTGTGGGAGCTGCTGTCTGTCTTTTAAGAATGCCCTTCAGGACCTCCCGGCCTGTAAGGTCAGAGGGGAGGTACTGGAGGCCTCTTGCTTCAAGCTGTTAATATCCTTACTTTACAACTGTGCCCCCCAACCTCTGCTTTACAGAGGTGGGTGGGGGGTGGGAGTGAGGGGGGCATTGATTTCAATTAGTGACTTTGTAGAATCTTAGTAAAAGATAGCGGGAGCGGGAATCAAACACCTCTGACCTCTAGGCTTCACCTTCATGACAGGCCTAATGCCTGAGGTCTTGATCACTTGTGATGTCATGTCTCTGGGACACTGGAAGAAAACATAAAGCCACTGCATGCACCAAGGCCACCAGCATGTTTTTGTTTTTGTTTTTGGTGGAGGTGGGGGGGACTTCTGGAAGTGGTAAGGTTTCAGTAGGAGGCTAATGAAGACAGAGAAGCCTAGAGCTGAGACCAAGGACAGGAGCCACATTTAGGAGAAAGAGCAGACTCTTGTGGCCAAAGCCTGGGAGAAACCAGGAGTGGAGCTGCTCTTGGTGGTAGAACCTTGGAGTCATGGAAGAATTGGATTTGGATCTGCAAGCATAAGAACTACAGCAGATGCTTGAGGGAGAAGTCACTGGATGCCATCTAGGAGCAGAGACTGGGCATGTGATGCAGTTAGTAGGATGCTTGGGCCCTGTATGCACAAAGCCCTCAGCTAGCTTGGGTCCCCAGTACCACATAAACAGAGGCTCATGCCTATAATTCCAGCACCTGAGAGGTAGAAGAAAGAGGATCACAAGTTCAAAGTCATTCTCTGCTACGTAGTAAGTTCAAGGTCAGCCTGGGATACGTGAGACCTCTCTCTCTCCCTCCCCCTCTCTCTGAACCCCCACCCAGCCTTCTGTCTCATTCCTTAGTGGGATGTCAGCTTGCATGTAGCTACTCCGCATCTTGCTTGCCTCTCCCTTGCCCTCCCCCAAAGCCTCCTTGGCCGGGTTTCTTTTTCACCACTGTCACTAGCGTCCCTCTGGTTCCTTGCAGATGGCGGCTCTGTCAGAGAACCTTGTACATCAGGCCATCTCCCACTCTATGCAGCATCTTTCTGGGGCCACCCAGAACAATAGAAGAAGAGCAGCTACTGTGGACACCAAGGAATGTCTGGTCATCAAGAAAGTGTGGTCAGATGACCCCCGCCTCCCATTGCTGCTCTTTCCCTTGGTCCTTCCTGGCTCCTGAGGTCGGCATAGGGACCCCAGACACACTCTTCTCAGCTATGCTGGACAGTGCCCCTCCCCAAGAACAGATGCAAAAGAGGGACGACGGGTGGAGACAGAGGAAGGGGCCTGACGGAGGCCGCAGGGCCAGTGACTTGCTGCCCCAGACCCATGCTTGGGATGAATAGGGGCCAGGTGGCTGGGTTAATGGCGATGTCTCCTCGGCCTCCGGGGCTCTGGATGGATTATTCCTTTGATGTGTTTGTCCTTTGACCTTAGAGAGGCAGCTTTGCCTTGGCAGCTCACGATTGGCCTCAAGTACAGCACTCCAAGGTCACCAGGCTCTCTTTCTTCACAAGTCCTTCTCTCCTTTGGCTTTCAGGAAGGACTGAGGCCCCAGAGCCTCATTAATCTGTTGTCAGAGTCCCTGATGGCATGTGAGGTATTTTTGCAATTGTTCTAAAATCCCATTATCTTGGCCTTCTGGACTGCTCAGGGGCCCCTGTTGGCTGAATACGTGACTGGCCACCAACCTTTCCCTCCAGGGAAAGGCAGGCAGAGCTCCCCGGGGCCACTGGACACTATCCAAACATGCTCCTCTCTGTGGAAAAGCACAAAAGCGGAAGGGGTGGGCTCAAAACACAGGCTACCTGTAAATACTGAAGCATGTCTCAAAGGAAACAAAAGTAAAATTACTGGGCTGACGAGCTGGGAGGAGCTCAGAGGCCACTTTACTCATTTGCTGTAGCCTACACTTACTGCAGTAGTCATTCCACACTTACACATGTTAGTATCTGCTCAATTCATTCAGCAAATATTTACTGAACACCTACTCTTCCAGATGCTTAGGCCACAACTAGAGAGACAAGACAAGCCTCTACCCTCCCAAGGGCTTGCGTTCCGTGGAAAGAACATTGGTAAAAGGAGAAGGCAGAAAATGTTAGAAGGTGATACGTGCTAGGTAGATGAGCAAGGTAAAGTGAAGCCCAGAGAGAGTGACCCTGCATGGAATATTCTAGAAGGAGCAGCTAGAGTGCAGGCTTTCAGCAACAGGCAAGCACTGAAGCGGAGCTGAGAGGAGGCTGGTGGGAGAATGTTAAGGGGGCATCGTAGGGGAGGAGAGTGACATGACTGTCCTTTGTCCCACGAGAGTCCCAGGAAGGTGAGGTCTGCCTACAGCTCTAAGACTGCCACACAAGAGTACAAATGCTCTGGGGCTTGGGAGATGCTCAGTGGGCGAGAGAGCTCGCTGAGCAGCAGAAAGATGGGAGTCTGACACTCCAACACCGTGTAAAAAGCAGGTGTGGCCTTTCTCATATCTGTAACTTCAGTGCTGTGGGGAGCAAGGACAGGAGGGTTGTTCCAGGTTCAGGAGGAGACCCTGCCTCAAGGGGATAGGGCGAGGGATGAAGAGCATGCACTTGGGTGCAGACACATTCTCTCTCTCTCTCACACACACACACACACAGAAATACACCACATACTCACACACATAAACAAACACATGCGTACATGTACCACACAGAAACATTACACACACAAATGTACCACATATTCACATGCATAAATACATGCATACACGCACATAAATACACATACCACACACATACATCATACAACACCCACTGTCACAGCATTCATACACACACCACACACTCTTACACACACAAATACAAACCATTCACACACCACACACACACACAGAGCACACTTTCACACCCCACATAAGTACATACCACCACATACACACTCGCTTATACTATACATGTTCTTATCCGTACACACATGAACACACCACGCACTCTCTTCATACACACACAGAATGCCAAAGTTCCAGTGGAATGGATGAACACATGAAGAAATAACGTCTATACTTTCCCAAAGAGATAGGACAGTAGGGGCAACTGGACAGATATGCTTCCAGTTTGGGGACTGTACCTAGGTCAGACCAGAGGTTTGTGTTTCAAATGCCTGGGGAGTTTCTCATGATCTACACACAGACCTTTATGCACAACCATGATTCTCAGGCTGAAGGGTGGGAAGGTTCTGAGTAGGATAGAACAAGAGTATGAAGTTTTTTGTTTTTTTTTTTTTAAGATTTATTATTTTTCTTTTGTGTGTATGAGTATTTTGCCTGAATGAGTATATGTGTACCATGTGTGTGCCACCATGCAGTCCCTGAGGAAACCAGAGAGTTCAGAAACTGGAGTTATGGGTCATTATTAGTTACTATGTGGGTGCTGGGAACTGAACCCTGGTCCTCTGGAAGACCAGCAGGTACTCTTAACTGTCCAGCCGCTCTCCAGTCCCAAGTATGTGGTTCTTAGGCATACCTACTCCCTAGCAAGGAGCACCCCATCTCAACATTCTCAGACACTTCTGAATACTCAGCACCTGGTGTCATCACCACAGGGCACACATTTAATAAATTAACAAATGATTGTTGGCTGAACCCATAGATGTGTAAGTGCACGTGTGAAACAATTGGTTATTCTACTCCCAGATATTTGGAATTATTGTTGTTGTTGTTGCCATGACTGTTTATTTACTTGTTTGTTTGCTTGCTTGTTTCAAGACAGGATTTCTCTGTGTAACAGCCCTGGCTGTCCTGGAATTTGCTCTATGGACCAGGCTGGCCTGGATCTCACAGAGATCTACCTGCCTAACCCTCCCGAGTTCTAGGCAAGCACTCTACCAACAGAGTTGCACCTACCCTCAGATATTTGGAATTATTATAAACAAACAACATTCCAGAGAAAAGGAAGCCACGTGCTGTTGCTTCCTGCCCTACATCTACCCACAAACCCTACCGGGACATCTTTTTTAGTTTTTTTTTTTTATGTTATATTGGTATATACGTGCTCTGTCCTGTGTGAGCTACAGTAGAGGGATTTTAGGGTTTCTAGACGCAGATTGCTTTGCATGTCCCTGTGCCGGTCTGTGGAGCTCTGAACCAGAGGGTCTCTCTCCAAATAAGAGGGTTGCTGAGGAGTGAGGTTCTACTAGAGAGCCCAGTGTCCCCAAAGAAAAAGATAATGGAGTCCGGGGTGCAGAAGCATGGGACTACGACAGAAGAGGGGCAGGTAGGTCACATCCTCTTCCTCTCAGGAGAATGTGCAGGCAGGCTCACATTCCAGGGCAGGGGCCCAGACCAAATGCTGCAGGAAATGTTGGAACCACAAACACAAGGACCAAGAACCAGAAGTTGCTCCCATCAGTCGGCCCTGTCCCTTCTCCTTTCACTTAGCCTCACTGCAGCCCGGAGCCTGGAGCTCCACTCTGGGCTGTGGGAGTCTTGCAGATTCTTGGCCCCTGGCCTGCAGGTGCTGGCTGCCTGAGATTTTTTTTTTTTTTTTTGCCTGTAAAGCCCCTGATTATCTTACATAGTTGGAATAAGCGCTCTCATTTTCCCCCCTCCTCTTCCCAGAATTCAGTGAAGGCCAGAGATTCCACAAGCCATCTGACTCAATTCCTTTTCCTCCTTCCTCCTGCTGCTCCACCCGTGTGACCCTGAAAAGGCAGCCCAGGATCCCAGGCTCTGCAGCCAGGCCTAAACCTGCTGCCACATCTGGTGGTCAGGAATCTTTAATCCTGCTGACCCAGGAGTCACCTGGTACACCCACTGAGTGGGATGCTCCCTGCGCACTGCAGGAACTGGTGCTGGGGGGAGGGGTAGTCAAGGGCCTAGTACCCATGTCAGGAAGCAGAGTTCAAATCCTGGCTCCCCAGTTAGTCTCTCTGGACCACAGTTTCCTCTTGTGTAAATGAGTATGTCCATAGTTTGTTTGTTTGTTTGTCTGGTTTTACTGGGTTTTTGTTTTGTTTTGTTTTGTTTTTTGTTGTTGTTGTTTGTTCTTTTTAAGACAGGTTTTCTCTGTGTAGCCTTGGCTGTCCTGGAACTCATTTTGTAGACCAGGCTGGCTTCAAACTCACAGAGATCCTCCTGCCTCTGCCTCCTGAATGCTAGGATTAAAGGAAATAGTTTCTTTACTTTAAGATGGCTGTGAGCATTGAATGGACAGAGAGTTCATAATAAATAATGACTATAGTTCTTTATTTCCATCTGTGCTGAGTACATTGTAGGAAAGGAGGCAGACAGGAAGGAGGCTCAGGCCCATGGGATTAAATGTGGGGTTTGGAATAGAGGGGACACTGGCCTAGGCCTTTTTCAAAGAAATCAAGACAATTACAGAGGAGGAAGGTATCCTTGAAAAGTATTGAATATCTAATAGGACCCCTTCAAAAAGACAAAGAGTCTTTTGTGATGGTACATGCCTTTACTCTCAACACTTGGGAGGCAAATGCCTAGGAGGTCAACCTGGTCTACACAGGGAGTTAGAGGCCAGCCAGAGCTACAAAATAAGATTCTGTCAAAAAAAAAAAAAAAAAAAAAAAAAAAACCAATAATAATAATAATGGAAAAGAAAAAACAAAGTACACCACATACAGAAACAGCTACTCCTAGGCCTGGCCAGCAAGCCGGGCTGGAAGGTCAGGGTGTCCAGTCCAAACTGGGAAGATGACAGGATTTAGGATGAACTGAGTCCATCCTGGGCGGCCCTGAAAGCTTTGCTGGGACTCTTCTTCCTCTCTGGCGTTTGACTTCATATGCCGACCCTGGCCCCCCTTTTGACTCTGACACCGACCGCATGATGTCTCTATTCCACTTCACACCCGCAGGACTGCTAGTACTCTGGGGACCAGGCAGCCCTGGGTCCCTCCACCTCTATCACTGTCCCTCTCTCTGAACGCCTTGCTTCTCCCCAAGCAAACGCCAGCTTTCAGGTGCTCTTTTTTTTTTTTTTTTTGGAAGAGAAAGGACAGCAGATACAAATGTACCTGCTCGGTGTGTCATAGTCAAGGCAGCTGGGGACACCTCTTGAACTATTCTAGGCATGCTTTCTCTGTGTCTGGCTCGCCATCATATAGCCACCACGCCATCTTTGCCTACTATCTATGAAAATACTTTCTGTCTGTTTTGTTTTTTGCGACAAGGTTTCTCTGTGTGTTCCTGGCTGTCCTGGGACTCACTCTGTAAACCAAGTTGCCCTCAAACTCACAGAGATCCACTTAAACCCCCAGAGATCCATATACCTCTGCTGGGATTATAGGTGTGCATCACCACCACCTTTCAAAAATGCATTTTTGGAAAAGGGTATGTCCATTTGCCATCAAGCTCATATCTTTGCTCTCTGGTTTTTCATGACTCAGATTAGGGGAATCCATTCATCTGCCTGTGGGCCTGTGATATCAGAGATGAGTCAGGATGATCCTACCAAACTTCAGTCCAATAGAAGTGAAGACTTCTGGTTCGTCCCAATGTATCCTATACTAGAAACTGCTGAGAGAATCGATTCATAACAGTTTCCATCACTGTTATGATAGTGCACATATATATATGTATGTATATATGCTCATGAGCTCAGTCTGGCAGTGATGTGTAGGTTTCCAAATGTCAAATACCGTAAAGATACACATTTTTTTTTTAGCCGGGCAGGTGTGCCTCACACTTTTAATCCCAGCACTCAGGAGGCAGAGGCAGGAGGATCTCTGTGACTGAGGTCAGTCTGGTCTACAAGAGAGTTCTAACACACCTGGGACTACACAGAGACCTGCTTACTTATGCCTCTGGAATGCTGGGGCTAAGGCATGCACCACCATGGCCCCGCTTAGATACACTATTTTTATTTACCAATTACAAAACATTGTAAAGGTGAAGAAGAGTGCTTAGGCCAGGTAACAGGAGAAGGTCAGCCATGCCACCTCCAGGCCACACCCCACAATCAGCTACCAAGGCCTGGTGACATTGCTAGAGGCTGGAGGACACACTGTTTCTGTATTCAGCAAGCAAGGACAACAGGAGGCTATCCTGACTTTGTTCTAGGCTTTAGCCCTCTGTACCTTCCTCCCGCAAGCACCCAAGCTCCTGCTATGCTGGGGTCTGAGTGGGGAAATGCACCTCCCCTCTGGCAGGCTCCAAAGTGTCTCAGTTATGGATCTTTTGTGAGTAACCGAAGGCTCTCTCATCAGTAAAAGGAACGTAGGGGCAGGGAGGGAAAGAAGGCAGAGAGGCAGCTGAGGGAGAAAAGGCACTGTCTGACTGACGGCTCTGAGAATCTCGTACAGCAGGAATTACTGTACCCATTGCGCAGATGAGATTAAGGTGTCTGTCGAGGTCATTTCTGCAAGAAAAAGAGCTAAGCCACCAAATCACATCTGTCTGTCTTGAAAGTGGAGGCCTTCTTTCAGAAGCTTAGGATCCCTAATCATCAGTGATACAGCAGCCTCTATTTACTATGTGTACATGTACTTATGTAATTAGGATTGGGTCTCATGGAGCCACAGCTGGCTTTGATTTCACTAAGTAGTCCAGAATAACCCTTGAGCATCCTTCCTCATCTCCCAGGTGCTGGGATTCTAGGTATGCACCACCACAGCTGTTTTATGCCCTGCTGGGAATCAAACCAAGGCCTCATGTACCCTGGCAAGTACTGTACCAACTGAGCTACATCCCTTCCCCTGTTACCTAGTGTTTGGGGAGTAGGGGAGCTGAGACAGGGTCTTACTGTATAGATCAGACTGACCTGAGACTTACTCTGTACCTCCACTGGTATTGAACTCATGGCAGTCCCGTATCAAACTCTCAAGTACTGAGATTACATGTACCACCATACACCTGGTTAATTTTTATTGGGGGAGGGGCACTCCTGGAGTTGGAACCAAAGGTCTTGTGTATACTAGACAAATTATCTATTATCTACCTTTGAACTACACCTTCAGCCCAACCATCTTTTTTTTTTTTTTTTTTTTTTTTTTTTTTTTTAAGATTTCCTTCTAACACTTTTCTTGTTCTGGTGCCAAAAAAAAAAAAAAAAAAAAAAAAAAATGCATTTTTATTGTTCATTTATCACTCTATCTTAAATGTTTATAATGTTGTTAGTCTTTTTAGTCATCACTTTTGCTTGAATGTAGTGGTGCATGCCTGTAATTCCAGCATTCCAGATGTAGAGAGAGGCAGAAGGATTGGCCACAGGTCCTCAGTGAGCATGTCCTAGGAAGAAATCCAGGCCATCTGGGACTTTAGTGTGGGTCCCTGTCTCAATTCAAAAAATAAGAATAAAGTCACTTTTACATACTAATCTATCCTGTAGACACATGATTCACTCAGCCATCAGTGAGTCTTCAATGTCTCAGCATTGTAAATAGTCTCCACCCAGCCTTCCCCAGCCTGGGAGGCAGGGCTCCCACCTGCCCTGTCTGGAAGATTATGTAGGTCACTGGGACCTGACTGGGCCTGCTGCATCTACAGTGCCTGGGAAGGCCCTACATCCTCAGCTTCTCCCTGACCTTCCCTCTGTAGTCCCAGCATGGACTGCTCCCATCTGCTCAGGCCTCAAAACAGGAAGCCTCGAAGGTACTGTCCTGCTGATGGTGACATGACCCCGCACCCAGACCAAAGAACCAAACCAAATAGCACCCAGACCACTCCAAGTCAGCCATGATCTCAGCACTGGGGTGGGAGCAAGCTTCCTGCCAAGGGCCCCAAATAGCGAAAGTTTGATGGACATTCTTTTGAGAAAGCCCCTTCTAGAAAGTTCTGTTTTCTGGAAGCTGAAGCACTTCAGGCAGGCAAACGCCTAAGGTGATGGGCCGAAGATCACATTTTCAGGATGCCTCTCCGCTTTATGTGTTTGCAAAGCAGATATTTGGGGAGGTTGGGCTCCGAATTGCTTCATGGTTGCCAGCCTCATGGGAAATGGCTCGCATTCTTAGCATAGTTGAAGAGCTGTGAAGCAACAGAGAAGACTGCTCTGAGGCCTCTGGGGAACTAAGGAGGATGAGCCACAGCCTCGGCATGCCTCCCTCCTTGGATGGGTTTTGAGATGGGACGCACTACTAGATATTTCTTCCAAGAAGGCAGGGTGGTAGGGAGTCTCTAAAGGATCTATCTGTGAGAATCACTGCATGGCTTAAGCGAGCCCAGGCCTGAGTGCTTTCCAGGTCCACTTATCCAGGCTCTGTCCCGAGAAGTACCCCAAACAAGCATAGTATACTTCAGAACCATTAAGGAAGAATTAACGAGAGAAAAAAAAAAAAATCACTCCATAACCACTGAGATAAAGATTAGCATTTTTCCTCCTCCTCTCCTTCTTCTTTTGTAGCAACTTTCCATGAAGAAAAGAATAACCCTGACCTTCTGATACCCCCAGCCTCCATCTCCCACATGCTAGGATTATAGACATGCAGTCCCATATCTGACTAGGATTTCCGTAGTTTTTGTTTGGGATGTCCCCACCCCCCTCTCTATATTGCTATTGACATTTTTCTCTTCTTTTTCTGTTTTGCTTTCTTTCTTCCTTTCCTTTTCAAGACAGAGTTTCTTTGTGTAACAGCCCTGGCTGTCCTGGAACTAGTTCTGTAGGCCAGAACTCACAGAGAGATCCACCATCACCTGGCAACATTTTTCTCTTAATCCAGAATGCATAAAATTTTAAATCAGCATCAATAACATATTTTTTATTCATTAACAGTTTTATAAAGGTATATAATTTATCTTGACTATGCCCATCCCTCACTCCAACTCCCCCAACACACCTCCTTCCCAATGTCAAATCTTCTTTTTTTAATAACCCACTGAATCCAATTAGTGTTGCCCCTATGCTCATGAATGTGGAGTTACTATTTACGGGGCCATGGGCAGCCTAAATAGCCTTTAAGAAAAAATAACCAAGTAAAAAGGTCCTAGGCTCAAAATGTTCTATTCCCTATCTGACAGTAAACCCCAGACAGAGCTATCTTTCTCATTAGAAAATTCTAAATCCCATGTCCTCTTCTCAGTAGCTGAGTCCATGACCAGCCAGCCACCCCGGTGGAGAGGATGGTAAGGTCAAACCTGTCACTGGTGCAGTGTTCCCGGCTGCTGGCCAAAAAACCCCACGCCTATTGAATTCCCTGAACTGAGAAAGCAGCATTCCTGAGACCACTCAGTAGTCCAGGCAGCCTCAGAGGGCAATGCCAGGAAATGCAAAGGGAGAAGAATTCCTTCCTGGTACTGCCTCTGTGGCCTTCGCACAGGTCTCCCATCCGGCTGGTACGGGTGGCTGAGCACCTAAGGAAGTTCGACATGCCATGCCACAGAGGCCTTGCCCACGGCTTTCTCGGAGCTCTGTGGAATCTGTCTAAGGGAGGAGGAGCCAAGGGCAGAAGTATGGCAAAGCAACTTGCTGTTCCATGTCTGTGTGAATGTGAACCAGGTAGAGAAACGCTCGCTCCCGGGAACAAGAGGCCAGGTGTGTGAATGGGATAATTGAAGTCCTGGCTCCGCCCCCGGGGCTGCTGTAGCCTAGGAAGAGGAATGGGAGGCTTGTCTCAGAAGCTTGGGAGCCCAGCAGGTGTGAGTGCTGCAGGGATGAAGGCAGAGAGGGCCTCTGTCAAGCCCAGGTCCTCAGCCTTACCACCTGGGAAGCTTTCAAATACCGCAGGCAGTATCCATGATGCACCTCAACCAATGGAGCCCAACTCCTCCCAAGTGGACCAGTGATTTGGTTTTCTTTTTTCTTTTCTTTTCTTTTCTTTTCTTTTCTTTTTTTTTTACATCCTGGTAATTACAATATTCAGCTAGGCCGGAGAATTAGTGCTCTGGGTTCATCACACAAAATAAGTAGAACTCCTTCTGAGTGACTCATCAGCCACCTTTCTCTCCAGTGGAGTGATAGCTCCCCTCTCAAGTCTCTGTGCTGGCCTAGTGTCTTTTAAAGCCATCGCAACACCATCTCCTGGAGGAAGTCCTGCTGACCACACCAGCTGCAGCCCTCTGGGGTCTACTGTTACTTAGGACCCAGGCCTATAACCATCATAGCCATCAACAGGCAGGCATTTTCCTGTTCTGTGCAGCCACCTGCTCTCATTGGGGCAAGTGTCATGACATTGGCCTCTACCCTTCCTTGTAAGTGTAAGGGTGTGAGCTACCTCATACCTCCATATACACACTGGATGCTCAATGTTTCCTGGCTGATTGACATGTTGGGGCACTTCGACATTTCAAACAATCTTGATGGGAGAGTGGGGGGAGGAATGTCTAATGCAAATGAGCAAGTGTCACTTAGAGGAAAGGAAGAGCTGACTGTCAGATGACAAGACACTCAATCTGGCCCACAGTAAAAGAAATCCGAGTCAAAGCTACAGCAAGATACGGCCGTCACATCACCTATCAGATGGGCACAGATCAAAAAGTTTGATTTGGCTCAGCGTCGCCAGGGAAACAGCAGCTCCTGGGCTGGGCGGAGGGGGGGGATGTGTGTGACTTGACAAGGCCCTGTGGAAGATGATTTGGCAACCTCTGCCTGTGTTTCAAATTCCCACGGTCTTCAAAAGGCAGAAGAATGTGATAATTAAGAATGCCAGTCGGAGTCAGACACCTTGGTCTGAGTCCCAGCTCTGCCAGCCACTTTACTTCCCTGTGCCTTGATTCTTCTCATCAGCAAAATGGCATGAGTTAACATACCTGGCCCCCAAGCTGCTTCCAAGCATTATGATGCGTTAATCATTGTCAAGTACTTACAGCAAATCCCAGCTCGCAGAAAATACTATGCAAATATTAATGAGCCTTACTATTAACTGCCCCAGCAATTCTCCTGCTAGGAATCTGCCCTACAGACACCCTTGCACTTGTGTTGAGCGGGCCCGTGCAATTCACTGAGGCTCTGAGTGAGTCAACTGGGCAGAAAACTGGAACCAATCCAAATGACCACAAACAGCTAAATTAATTCTGGTGTGTGTAAAACAACATACTCTACAGATACATGAGAAACGATGAATGGATTTTTTAATTTCTGTTCAGCAAGCACAGCATGCTGCCTTAGATGTCTGTAGGGAGGCAGGGGAGACTGGGGCATAGTGGCACATGCCTGTAATCTCAGAATTTAGGAGCAGGAGTTCAAGGCCCGGCTGAGCTGCATGAGACCCTGTCTCAAAATATAAGAGGGCTGCAAATGCAGGGCAGGGGTAGGGCTTTTGCTCAGCATGTGCAAGGCCCTGGGTTTAATCCCTAGCACCAGAAAGATAGCGTCACAATAATAATTAAAAAGCAGGGTAATACAGACCCAAGTATACAATATTCTCTTATCTATAATTACAAAATTCAGAAACATCTAATTTTTAAAAATGGCACAAGCATGCTTTGTAGCAACAACTAAACTCCATTGATTGAAGGCTGATTATTGGTTTAACTTATTGGTAGGGAAAGATTAGTGTGTCATCACAGAGTGCAGCACAATCCATAGGACACCACCTTCCTTCATTCCTTGAATTCCAAATTCCAAACCGCACTGTTCCTGCGGTTTCCAGATAAAGAATTATGAACCTACAACCTGATTTGTCTTTTTTCCCCTTCTTGGTATTAACATAGCTCCGCAAGGACTCAGGACATACTATCCCAGGTTGCTTCCGTGAAGGAGCAGAAAGGATGTGGCTCATGACGAAAATTTTCATAAGTATTTTAGTCTACAGTTTTAAAGAGCAGTGCTTGTGGATACTTTCAAAAAGAAAGAAATCAGATTTACACCCTCCATGCAGGTGATTAAGATCCCGCCCTCTGCCCGTGCTGGGCGTGATAGGCTGCCTGGGAACTTGGACTTGGGAAGTAGGGCTGAGGGTGGGGCCAGGTGGGATGCGAGCCTCACCTCTGAGTCACAGTGCTGTCCTGGGCACCGCAATGTGGTCGCCTCCCTTGAAAAGTGCAGATAATGAGGGTGACTCAGCCCCCCCCCCCATCAGCTTCCTCCTCTACACTTTTCCCACAGAGGGTCGAAAATCACCTCACATGACATCTTCTCATCATATTTCCTCAGGAGAGAACCAGGGTAAGAGCATTGGGTCTCAGGACTGGGGGGGGGGGGGGAGCGGCTTAAGGTACCCAGCAATATGAGGCAGTCCCTAGCAAGAGGAGGAGAGGCAACGTTCTGCCCAGAAAGGGGCCATCTCAAGGCCGCAAAGAATAAAGGAAGTCACACAAGCAAACAAAGGAGGAAAGGCTGAAATAAGTCCTGGACTGATTTTTGTTTTTAATATTTTTTATTTCTATTTTTAAAAGATTTATTTGTTTTTATTTCATGTGTATGAGTGCTTGCCTATATGTTTGTATAATCGCCAAGTGGGTACCTAGTGCCCTGGAGACCAGAAGAGGGTGTGGAATTGAACTTAAAGATCTGAGCCTCCATATGGGTGCTGGGAACCGAACCTGGGTCCTCTGCAAGAGCAGCAAGTGCTTTTAAGCCCTAGCTGCCTCTCCAGCTCCTTTATTTTTAAACAGATGTTCTTGCTAATTTGGTCAGGCTGACTCTGAATTCCTGGGATCAAGCCATCCTCTTGCTTCAGCCTTCTGGGTAGCTGAGATTACAGGCATGGTCACATTAAATAATGGAAGAAATTCATTATATTAAAACCGAGATGATCCAGATGGGAGTTCAATGTGACAGCCTGGGATTTATAGCATTTCTGTACCGGTCCTTGTAAAGTATATGTGTACCCTTCCATACTTTTCTCTACCTCTGGATGCAAATATATATTAATATATATACATATGTAAATCTACCTATGTACATACCGATACATACATATGCATATTCCATGTGGCCATATACATGTATGCACATGCATGCACACATACATTTATATACAACTACACATACACAGTTATATGTCTAAATATGTCACAAACTTAAGGATGAACCTGTCCATTATTCATTCACAGAAATTTTCATCAATAAATTTCTTGCAACTCCAATACCATCTTGGAGACTGATCCTTGGAGAACCCAAACCAAAAAAGCACGCATACACACATACAGATATAAAGTATACAAGCATGTTTTTAAATCAATGTTGTACAATACTACCATAACTGTAACTATAATATTGTGCCAATATTGATAGGGAATGGAATATTGTCCCACAGTGTCCAAAAACTGGAAACAAAGCAATGTCCATTCATAAGCTATGGTCAAATAAATCATCATGCATCCATGTTTAAGAATGATATGCAGCTGGCATGGTGTGCACGCCTTCAGTCCCAGCACTTGGAGGCAGAGGCAGGCAGATCTCTGAGTTTGAGGCCAGCCTGGTCTAGTACAACCAGGCTACACAGAGAAGCCCTGTCTTGAAAAACAAACAAAGAATGATATGCAGGCCCAGGATGGTGGTTCATAGCACTCAAGAGGCAAAGGCAGATGACTCTCTGAGTTCAAGGCCAGCCTGCTTACTGAGGGAGGGCCAGGACAGCCAAGAGCTACACGGGGAAGCCCTGTTTGAAGAAGAGAGAAGAGGAGGAAGAAGAAAGAAAAAGGAGGAGAAGAGGAAGATGAAGAAGAAAGAAGAGGGGAATCAGTGGTTATATGTAGTGAGATAGTTCTGTGGCACTGACCACGCCCACTGTAGTGAGATAGTTCTGTGGCACTGACCACGCCCATTGGGGGTGGAGCCATGGGTGTGGTCAGTGCCACAGAACTATCTCACTACAGTTATATGTACTTCTTTCCAACTTTTGGAGGACAAGATTTGGTTTCCTACACCCACCTGGTGACTCACAACCATCTGTAACTGTATTTCCAGGGGATCCAATGCCCTCCTCTGGCCTCCGTGGACACCAGGCACACATGTGGCTCACAGACATACGTGCAGGCAAAACATCCACACACATAAATAAGAAAGAAATTTTAAAGCCCAATGAAAGAATTAAACTAGTGATGGATTTTTGTTCTTTTTTTCCCAAAGAGTATTACACAGTATTTAAATAAACCATTGGTTTTAAAGATTTGTTATAAGACAGAGAGAGTGTGTAGGGGTATGTGCACTCGAGTGCAAAACCCAAGGAGGTTAGAAGGTGGCATTGGATCCCCTGGAGCTGGATCCCCAAGCAGCTGTGAGTTGTGTTTGGGACTGAACTCAGGTTCTTTTCAAGAGAAGTATGTGCCCTTAAGCACTGAGACATCTCTCCAGCCAGAGTGGCTTTTGAAGGGTCTACAAATGTAAGTTTCCATTAGCATTGTATCTGAACACTCTTTTATCTGTAGGTGCATTAGCAGTAAAAGCAGTAAGTGTTATGTTTCTTTCTTTCTATTTTAAAAACTGTTACATTTTTGTTTTGTGTGCATGTGTACAGTGTGTCTGATATGTTCTTGCTGTGGCATGCCTGTGGAGGGCTCTGAGTCAGTTCCCTCCACCCATTGTGTGGGTCTCTGGGATTGAACTCTGATCTCAGGCTTGGTAGCAAGTGCCTTCACCTGCTGAGCCATCTTGCTGGCCCTAATTGTTATTGTTTTTGTTCTATTTATTTATAAATAAATAGTTGTACAATATAGACACAGTTCTTCCTAGCTAAGAGTGAACCTGATGCTCCTGGCTGAGTTTACCACGAGCCAAGAGTACAGGTGTGAGACTCTGTACCCAGCATACTCCCCCCCACACACCATGTAGACTTAATCACTTTAATACCAGTAGTTTCTCATAATTTCTGACTCTTGGAATGGCTCTCATATCAGTTGCCAATATTTCTATTGAGTCATTTATTTCTTCCAAGGTTTAGATATTTATACTTACATATTCACCTATGTTTAGATGTTTGGGGGGGTCTTTTGCTCTCTGATTTGCAAATACTTTCTAAATCCTTTCATTTGTTGCCTTTGCACCATCTTTCCGCACAAAGAGTTCAAGTTTTGATGCAGTAAAATGTATTTTTCTTTTTCTTCCAAGTGTCAATATTTGTCAAGTGTTCTCCCTACCCTATCTTCACAGTCCAAGTAGGTCCCTAGAACAACAACTGCATCAGTGGCAGAAAAGGTCAAGAGGATAGCATCTTCCTTTAACAGCATCCCTCCAGAACCTTCTGCATAACAATTCCTGCGGAGCCTTAGTTACTAGCTGCAATGTTGTCATGGTGTCCTTATCTTCCGCACTCACAGAGCCAAGGACACCCTTACCTCTTGACAATCAGTAGACAGGAGAGAGCGCACACTGCTGTGGTGAGTCCTGTCTCACAACCCACCTCTTAGGACAGAGCCTCACAGAGCACCCACTGGGGAAGGACCTCAGCTCAGAGACCACGGGGTCAAAATCTCAGAATGGTTGCAGTTCCCAAAGGTGTTCTCTCTGTGACCTCCCTAGGTTGAGAGGTTTGTGGCTGGGGATCACTAACATTTGCAGTGTTGATGCCTCTGGACTGTGGGAAACACCACTAGGCATTTCCAGGCAAATGGACAATTTAGGGAATTGCTGTGATTCATGCCAATCTGGTGGGCGTGTCTATGCCAGAAGAAAAAAAAACAACAACATTGGAAATACTTTCTAACTGGATTGCCTCCCTCCCTAGCCACCCACAAGGACCCAGATCAGGGCCAGGCACATCTTCCTAAGGTCTGCTTGGTAAAAGGCATCCAGGGAAGGGATGGTTCAATGGAGGGCAGGGGCCACAAAGGAAAGGACCCGAGAAGACATGGCTTCCACCAGATGCAAGGCACACTGCCTGTCTGTACAGCATTTGGAACCTCAGGGCAGGCCTGCGCCCAGCTCTGCCATGTCCCCAAGTGGGGCTTCTTCTTTGTGTCTGCCAGCTGCACTGAGCATCTGCTCTGCCAGTAACAAAGGAACAGTGGTGTGTGGTCCTGGCCCTAGTGTGGAAACTAAAGGTGTCTGATCAGGTCTCAGGTCTGAACAAGTCTAAAGCAATTCTGTTCTGAAGAGCAGAATGGTGGGCTACAGTGTCATCCACTTCACCCCCCAACCCCTGCCTCTGTTTGTTTTGGGACAGGGGTCTCTATGTATCCCTGGCTGTCTTGGAACTCGCTCTGTAGAACAGGCCAGCCTCGAACTCACGAAAATCTGCCTTCCTCTGCCACCTGAATGTTAGATCTATTGTTTCAAGAAAGAAAGGAAGAAAGGAAGGGAGGGAGGGAGGGAGAGAGGGAGGATGAAAGTGATAGCAGAGAGAGACGTGTGGCTCAAGGGAGCCTCCAGGAGGACTGCCATGAGTTTGAGACAGACCTGATCTACAGAGTGAATTCTGGGCTAGCCTGGGGTTCCTTGTGAGACCTTTTGTCAAAAGTAAAATAAAACAAAATAACAATAGACATTCATTGTTAAAATTCCTAGGAAACACAGACAACATGGATAAACAGAAGGCAGTAAAAACACACTAATTCAGAGAACAGCTGTTGGGACACAACCCCCTACAGACTTCCCTGTACCTGGAGTTTACTTCTCCTAGGAGCACAGCTGGACCCAGCAGCCTGCCATGAGCTGATCTGAAGCTCTCATGTGCCCATCAGTGCTCCATTCAGCCTTGAATTCAGGATCATCACTGATGTTTTCTTTCATTCTGGTCCTAATACAGCCCAGCTCAGGCTTGTTACTAAACCCATGTTGATTGAAATTTTGATTTTGTCTTTTTTTTTTTTTTTTTTTTTTTTTTTTTTGAGACAGGGTTTCTCTGTGTAACCCTGGCTGTCCTGGAACTCACTCTGTAGACCAGGCTGGCTTCGAATTCAGGGATCCACCTGTCTCTGCGGGGACTAAAGGTATGTGCCACTGCCTGGCTAAAATTTTGATATTTTGTTTACTTGTAGCAAATTCGTTTGTTTGAGATAGGATCTTACCCTGAGCCACTCCACCTGGATTTCCCTGGGTGTATTTTTATTTTTAAACATGAGATGATAAAATGTTCATTGAGGCCTAGGGATGTAGCTGAGTTGGTAGAATGCTTGTCTAATGTACATGATACCCTGGGTTTAATCCCCAGCCCTGCCTAGGATGGATATGGTGGCTCATGCCTGTAATCCCAGCCCTCAGGAGACTAAGGCAAGAGAATCTTAAGTTTGAGGTCAGTCTGAGCTACATGAGACTCTTTCTCAGAATTAAATGAACAAATACACTGCTCTGAATATGAAGGTTTTTGTTTGTTTTTTGGTGGTTTTACTTCTCTGTGTCAGGAGATGGAGGCTTGAAGGGATTGTTGACTCATGCTCATCTGAGGGGCATGTCTGTGTCAGAGAGAAAGCACAATGCTAGAAATACTTTCTAGTTTGGTGGTGTTGTGCACACCTTTAGTCCCAGCACTCTCGAGACAGAGGCAGCCTGGTCTACAAAGTGAGTTCCAGGACAGCCAGGGTTCTACAGAGAAATGCTGTCTCAAGAAAACAGAAACAAAAAAGAAATACTTTCTATCTGGACTATCCATCTCTAATCACTCAGAAACCTACCCGTCCTGCAAAAAGGGCTCAGACAAGGGCACAGCCTACCTAAAGTCTTCGTGGTAAAGGCCTGGGGAAAGGGGTGATCCAATGGAGGGCAGGGGTCATGAAGGAAAGATCCCAAGAAGGCCTGGGTTCCACCATTTCTACATCCCAGACACTGTACCACCCAGCTTGTTTTCAATCTGTGCAGTTTGGTTCTGGGCTCCCAGCATCCAGAACTCTACTTGGTGCCTCATAAGCACGCTGGAGTATTTGTGGGGTCAGTGCATGAATGAACGGTGAAGAAAGGTCTCAGATACTACCTGAATCCCCGTGTAGGTAGATCTTTGCACACATTTCATGAGGAGTGACTAGGGATCAGGAGAGAAGGAAGGGAAGCAGAAGCCAGAGTGGACAACCCAGAAAGGCCATAGCCTGGGTCCTATGGTGAGCACAGACGGCCTCTATAGTAGGCTAGGGGTGTCTGCTCAACGTAAGCACCCCCCCAGGCACACCCAGAAGCCCTTTGGTGTGTCCTCTCCATTCCCCAAATGGAGTCATCACTACTGCTCTGGTCTGGACTGGGCCCAGACACTTGGCACCAAAACCATGCCACGTCCCCTCTGTGGGACTGGCACACACACCCAGCCTGAGGTCCTCCCCAAGAGGATGACTCAAGAACTCACTTGGAGCCTGGGGTCTGTTAGCCAGGCCACTTCTCTTCCTGGGCATCAACCCTGAGCTCCCAAAGTGGAGGGCCTGCCTCCTCACAGCCAGAACAGCAAGGGATTTTCCCATCCTCAATCCACTGACATGTGGAATTTTAAAATAACAAAGCCAGACTCCAAGAGAGGAAATTCTAAGAACATGAAATAAGTCAGCAGAGCAGAGGTGGGTGTTTATTTTCCATGACCACCTACTCCTCTGTGCCCTCCCCCACCCCCGGGCTGGGGGAGGGGTCAGATGAGAGCATCACAAAGCCAGAGGAAACCCATCTTCCTGTGTTTGCAGAGGAACAATGCTGGAGGCGCCTTTCCAAGGCCTTCAACTTTTCCTCTGGACATAGAATTTTAGGTCTCCGCGCATTCCTGGGAGGAGGTCCCACAAGGAATGTCGGATGTAAACATTGCCTTTCCATCACTCAGTTACATCTGTGACATGCAACAGCCCCAATCCTCTGGGGACCCTGTAGCTCAGGTCCATCCCACCAGGTGGAGATAGAAGAGGCATTTGGAGTCCTGGCCCCACCTTGCAGTCAGTTTCCTGAGATCTCATTGGCTTCCTCTGTCCCTCCCTCTCAGCCTTCTGCCCATGCCTCCTGCCCACTCCTTCCCTGGAATACTGCCCACCTCCAGTCTTCCTGGCCCCAGTGCACATTGCCTCATGCATCCTGTCCCCATGAACCATCCTCCACACTGTACCTCCGAGCCAGGCCTCTTTCCTTTCTAGAACTTGCCATCAGCCACACCAGGTCCCCTGATGGTCTTCTAGGACCTTTGTGATAACCAGGCCACCACACAAGTCTCCTTTCCTGCACATTCCTACCCGAACCAGGAAGGTACAAACAAGATCCCCCTTCCCCTCCCCCCCACCCCAAAAGATATCAGACCCACCCCAGCCTGGCTTTTCTGAGGCTACTTTGAAGGGGTCCCAACCAAAGTCTTGAAACACTGGCCAGTGCTCAATGAGCTCCTACAAGGGCTGGTGCCATGCTCAAAAGGGTATGGACACCCTCAAAACAGAGTACTGAGCCCGGGTCCTCAGGCTGAGTGAGGGTTCCATAAACCAATCAACAAACACCACGGGACTGGCAGAGAGAACATCCCATATTCACTGTGATGAAGCTGGGGCACTTGGGCAGGTTCTTCTGATGGCCACTCAGACCACATACACCCCCCACACACACACACAACAATCAAGATTCCCTTGGTCTCAAACACTAACTTACTGGTCTTTCAGGTGGCTATCCAGGGTCTTGGCCCCCAATCTGGGCTATTCCTATGTTTCTGAACACACACACACATACACACACAGGATAAAAGACTGATTTTAGACTAAGAATGTCACAATTCCTGGGGGACAGTAGATGTTTTTACCTCTGTGTCCCCAGATTTGAGTTCAGAATCTGGCTCAGGGCAGGGGCTCAGTAAATATTTGTGGAATGAATTAAAGCCATACTCTTGTGCATTCAGTCACTTTGGCTGGTCTGAGAGCATCTAATTCCACACTGTCCCTGGTTTTGCCTCACACAGCAGGTCTCCCAAAGTGAGCAACTCTGGGTGTCTGAGCCTGTGTCCCTTGAGGCTGGTGGCCCAGAAGGGCAAATCCGATGCTTCCTTCTATGGAATGGCTTCTTTCCCAAATGTCCAAATACAATGCTTTCTGTTTTCCCTAAACCAACACTACTTGCAGGAGCCCGCTCCTACACCTGCATGGACAGGGCCGTTGTGTTCTGCAGGGTCAGTGTGATGGCTGACCAGGTCCTGCCTGGTGTTCAACGGAGGGAGGAGGACCAGCTTGTGCATCCAGAGCGCGCGGTGAACACCCTGTTCACATTCCTGCGCCAGCCGGAATGCTGAGACGAGCCAAAGGCCGCATTCCTCGGCCATGGCCAGATCGCAGCCCAGGCTCCCGCCCCGCCTCCCCTCGGCCCAGCGGGCCCAGCCTAGAAGTGCGTCCCCACTCAACGTACGCCCCCTGGCGGCTTGCAATGGCACGGCTTCCTTGGACTCAGGATCCTATGTCCGCAGTTTGGATTGGAGCATGGATCATTATCTTCCTTCTGCCTGAAACTTCCAGATTGCTGACACTGTGACTTCCATTGACCACTCCATTTTAATGTTTGCAGCCTCGACCTTTTCTAACATCCTGGTCCCTGTCTACCATAAACACTGGTCTTTCATTCTTTTACATATCTTGGACAGAGCCTTTAGCTACTGGTTCTGGTTCCTTTACAGACCTTCCTGCACACTAGGTAAGTTCACTCCACCCCAACTTCTGCAAAGTTTTCACACTTATCTTAGAGCGTTTCCCAAATCATTAGTTTGGATTTGGGAGGCAGGCTTGTCAACACGCCTCCGGGTCCCACTCGGAGATTCCTAATCAGGAGGTCTTCGGTAGGGTTCAGGATTCTGCATATATGAAACTCATTCCAAGGAACCTGGATGCGGGACTTAGAAAAAAATGATGTAAGTGGCTTTGCTTTTCTTCTCAGTAAACCCATTGAATATGGGCTTCTCCCATATTTGGACAAATCCCACTAAATTACTTTTTTAATCCTCTGTCCCCAAAAAATAAAAAAAAAAAAAAAATTCCACAGAGGAATGCAGTTTCAAGGAAAGCCCTTCCATTGTCCAGGGAGGGAAAATACACAGTAAACCAAGGTGGAGCCAGAAAAGCCCCACAGAGCAGGCCGACCCACTCTAGCGAGCAAAGCAGGGTACCACATGGAGGAGCCACACCATTCCCTCCCCTTATTTCCTTTCTTTCCATACCAGGTACAAAAACATTCATGAGGCAGAGCAAAGCCAGACAAAGCCCACCCGATGCAAGAGCTTTAGCCGTCATTAGAACCGAAGTCCCTATGGGTCATGGTCTCTCATGGTCTGTTACTGGAGTCCTGCTAGCAGTTTTCACAGAATCCAGTTGCCCAGGTGCTTGGCCCCAAACAAACTTGAAGGAGGAGGAAACTGCCTCCTTGGCTGCAGCACAGCATGATCCTGCTTGCACTCCTATGTGCCCTGAGCAACCACTGCTGCCATTGGCTGTTGGTAGTATCAAGGGCTTTGATATTACCCCCAAGCCTGGTCATAAATGAGAGTTGGTATCATTTCAAAAGGGTTGACAGGCTTGAATTTGGAAGCCACACCTTGTCAGAGCTGTTCCTGGTTTACCGTGAAGAAGCTAAGAGTTCAGACAGGCATGGGAGTAACAATGTAGGCATTTCCCCAGTTCATGTGCAGGCACTGGATGCTGGCTTTGGAGCCTGTCCTGGAACTTGCTCTTGTACACCAGGCTGGTCTTGAACTCACAGGCATCTGCCTGCCTCTGCCTCCCAAGTGCTGGGATTAAAGGCGTGAGCCACTAGCCACCACTACCCTGCTTTGCTTTAGCTCTTGATACTTAAAAGCAACCCCCCCCCCATCCCTTCTGCAAAGACTCTTTTACTTTGTGACACCCAGTCTCACAGTAAGTAGGAATGGAGCATGTGACAGAGCCCTGGTGCAGGGAGGAGGTGGCTCTGCTCCCTCCCCAGCTTGCTAGCACAGGCACTCTGCTGACTCCAGCTTTTGACACACAATCTCACAAAGGCACCAGCACCAATCTGGACAGCAAAGGTGTGTGTGTGTGTGTGTGTGTGTGTGGTGTGTGTGTGTGTGTATATGTATATATTTTGAGACAGAGTCTCTCACATTTCTATTTTTAAAATATATAAGTACATAAATAAATGTTATAGAATGTTCTTTCCGGAACCCTTAACAGATCATCTTACATATACCCCCAGTTTGGAGACCATTGTCCTGACTGGAATCTTCCTAGCCCAGGACACCCATATCTCTGAAAGGCAGCCTTTTTCAGGAAAGGAGCACCCCCCCCCAAACAAACAAACAAACAAGTGAGCAGGCCCATACCACAGAAAGAAATTCTAGGAAAAAATTAACATTCCAGTTCATACTTCTACTTGTGAATTTTCAAAGCCACACTCTCAATATCCTGCAATATCCTGCATCAGGTAGGTCCGAGATTGGGAGAAGGGAAGGTGGGGAGAGCACCAGGGAGTCTGAATTTGGGGAATTCCTTTTGGATTTGCAGACTGTTCTCAAACTGCATTTCTTGAAGGCACAGTGGCTGTGTTCCTGTCCTGAGCATGGAGAAACAGCGGCCTCTGGTGGTGAAGACATGAAATGCTTCCCAAGCTCCGGATTGCAGGTATCCACCACCAGCAGCCTATGCAGGCAGCTAGAAAGCCCTTACCCTTGTCACCCGCCAATAGACTTAGGGCCTTGCCTACGTTTGGTGAAGGAGAAAGGGGTAGGCTTGATGCCCACACTCTTGCTAGCTTGGAAGACAACCATGCTACAGGTCCCATGACAATTTTCTTGGAAAGGCCTGATGTAGCCGTTCAGCTTGGAAAATGGGTGAAGAACCACCCATTATGACAAAGAAAACAAGGTTTCCATAAATACCCCGAGGCCAACTGATTTCTGAAGTTCACCTCCTTGGGTGCCTGTGGATGATTTTCCTTTTCAGGTTAAAGGACCTGAAAATACCTCACCCTTCCCCTGCTCTGCTTCTGTCCTTGGCGGGAGGTCTGTCTCTCTCGGAAGGAGACAGAAAGGAAGCAGTAAATCCACAGACAAAAGCCCTCATGGCTCCAAGGTGTTTCCAATTCCTTTTTGACTAGCCGGCAAACACCATTCACTCCAGGAAAAGTTCAAGTAAACACAACCATAAGGAACTAGTTTACTCCACCAAGATATGACACATATTTATGTGGAAAAAAGTGGGGTAATTTGGCCAGGTGGTGGCAGCGCATGTTTAATCCCTGCACTTGGGAGGCAGAGGCAGGCGGATCTCTGTGAGTTCTAAGACAGCCTGGTCTACAGAGAGAGTTCCAGGACAGCCCACCAGTGACACACAAAGAAACCCAGTCTTGAATACCATCTCACCCTCCACCCCCCCCCCCCAAGAGAACAAAGTGTGACAATTAAACAAACACTTGAGGACAAAACTATCCCTGAAGGACCGGGGAAAGAGCTCTGAGATAAGGAGATGGTGTGAACACTCAACACTTGTTTACTAGGAAAAAGGAAGCTAAGAGATAACACCTGAGGATCTGGAGACTTGGCCCAGCAGGTAAATTCAGTAGACCAAGCCTGATGGCTTGAGTTTGATCCCAGAAACTACACAATGGAAGGAGAAATCCAACTCTTTGAAGTCATCCACTGACCTCCATAGATGTGCTTGGGAAAATGAAAGCGTGCGCGCTCACTCACACATACACACTCACACACACACACACACACACACACACACACACACACACACTTTTTAAAATGTAAAAAAAAAAAGAAAAGAATAAAAAAGGTTGAGAGGCCCTGCGCATGCTCTGAGCAGGGAGGCAGATGAGCGGGAAGTTTGTGCCAGACCCAGCACGCAACCCCACTCCAGTGAGGAACATGGTGCCTGATTTGCTGCTACTGTATTTCCCGTGGCCGGAGCCGCTGCGAGCTGCTGTAGCTGCCGCGTGGCTGGAAGGGCGTTGCCAGTCCTCAGTGGGCACCAGCATTAGCAGTCCAGGGCCCATCCGTACTCACAGAACTAGCACACGAGACCAGTGGAAATAAAGAGGATTCCAGCTTTTTATAGTACCTTTTGGATGGCAGCTCCCAAAACCCGACACGCCATTGAAGTTGCACCGGAAGCTTATTAAAATTAAGAACAATATAGACATTTGCCTTGAATGTGGTCACCTGAAGCAGAAACATGTCCTTTGTGGCTATTGCTGTGACAAAGTACGAAAGGAAACCACAAAAATCAGACAACAAATATGGGTTCAAGAAGGGGCCCCTCTTAAAGCTCCGAACATAGAGACTATGGTACTATACACAGGAGAGAAGCCATCAGAACAGGGTCAGGGCAAGAGGATCGTGGAAGGAAACATGAACAGGCCATCTTGGTTCACCCAGAACTGACACTGACGAAGTTAAAAGGATAATTTCATAGTAAGGAAAGTTTCATAGTAAATCCTAAAATCAGGGGGCTTTGTTTTCCTGTTGTGCCTGTTTTCATGTCATTGTATTTTAAAATGGACTTTATTAACTGTTAATTTTAAATGAGGCAATTTGAAGAGTGTATCTTGAATAAACTCGACATATTTATGGGGGAAAAAATGGTTGAGAATGTAGACCAGGCTGGCCTCAAATGCAGAGAGCAGCTCACCTTTGTCTCCCAAGTGCTGGGATTAACGGCATGCACCACCAAGCTTAAGGGTGAAAATTAGGAATAAAAATTGAAGGTGAGTGCCTTTTTTTTCCCCATGAGCTATTTTGTTTTAAATATTAACATTGAGATTGAGCTACACTTGTTTGATTTTTCAAATATACTAATTTAGAATGTTTACGAAACAAGTGAAATGGGTGTTAGCGTTGATGGACATCTTCAAAGCAGAGTAAGAAGACCAGCAGCTGAGAAACATGGGCAGAAAACGAAGGGACGCTCGGACGCGTCCAGATGTCTGACTCCAGGATAGAGGCGGGGACGACAGGAAGGAGGTCAGAAAATGGCATTTCCCTGAGAAGACAGCTGGCCATTGAGATCCCCTGATATGAAGGGTGAAGAAATAGACACATCCTTGGCCAGTGATTGTAAGAAACAATACTAAGCCACAGATACAGAGAGGAATCACATTAAGACCCCCAAACTCTGAGGGTGGTGACTGTAGCTCGGTGGGAGAGTTCATGCCTAGCATGCCTGAGGTCCTGAATTTAATGTCTAGCCCTTAAAGAAAAGGAAAATGTCAAAATTGACTTTTGTTTCTTTCATTTGGTTTTCTGAGACAGGATCCTTTTGTGTAGCCCTAGATGTCCTAGAACTAGCTTTGTACATAGACCTCAAACTCACAGAGAGAGTGCTGTGCTTAAAGGCCTGTGCCTTCACAGACTCATGGATTCATTTGCTTTTTGTTTTGAAACAGAATTGTACTTAACCCAGGCTAGCCTTGAACTCTGTGTGCTGAAGAAGATAAACTTGAATTCCTAGTCTTCCTGCTTTGACTTCCCAAGTTCTGAACTGACAGGCATGTACCACCAGCCCTCGCCAGAGTTAAAACTTTGACAACTTGATAATATCTAGCATTTTTAATAAGTAAGGAATCGGACACCCAGATAACACTGTGGGAGAATATAATGATATAACCTTCTTGTGGCATAAATTAACCTCTAAAAAGTCAAAAATTTAAATACCTAAAAGCTGGGAATGCTTCAAAATAGTGGAACACCTGCCTGGTACGCTCAAGACCCTGGGTTTGGTCTCTGCACTGCAAAAGTTAAAAAACAATGTCACAAAATACCTCACTCTTTACACCAGCTGGAGCTCATGCCTTAGTAAATTTACCAGAGGGGTGTTTCCTGCAGATTGTATGTAGGATATTGTTTTAGGATTTTCATTGCTGTGAAGGAACACCACGACATACAAAGGAAATATTAAGTTGTGGCGGCAAACTCACAGTTTCAGAGGTGTTAACATCGTGGTGGGGAACTTGGCGCCGCCATGAGCACAGAGCTGATGCTGGAGAAGGCGCTGATAGTTGTACATCTTGCAGGCAATAGGAAGTCGACTAGACACTGGGTGGTATCTCAAGCATAGAAAACCTCAATGACACTGTTCCTTCAACAAGGCCTCACCCCACTCCAACAAAGCCACACCTCCTAATAGTGCCACTTCCTATGAGATTGTGGGGGTCAATTACATTTACATTATCACAGGACCTGAGCTCAACTCCCAGCATCCTCATGAAGAAGGTTCACAACCTTCTGGAACTCCAGTTCTAGGGCACCCAATTCCCTCTTCTGACCTCAGCAGGTACACAAATGGCACACAGACATACATGCATACAAAAATACCCATACCCATTGAATACATAAATGATATTTTTTAAAAAAAGGTGTCCCATTAAAACAACCAGTTCTAAAAAGGACAGCCTGAGGATTTTGTAAACGGAACCTGAATATGAGTAGTCTCAAATGAGAAGAAAAATGAGATGATACTTGTTTGAACTGTGGTGTCTGGGATATTCTCCTTTGATCTGCAGATACTTAATCATCAGGATTGTTTGAGACAGTGTCATACTTGATAGCACAGGCTGACCCTGAACTCACAATGCTATGAGTTCACAGTGCTATGATTGCATGCATGTATCACCACACCTTGCTTAAGATCACCATACTCCCTCCTTTGTTTCAAGTATGGTGTGCAGGAGCATACGTGTAGCATGAACTGTAATTGTTCTTAATAATAAAAACCTGCAGATCAGAAGAGCAAAGCAGCCAGCCCCTAGAGAGTGTTCACCTCTACCGATGCTCAGACTGAAACGGCCATCCTATCCTCAGACTGCATCCACCGAATTGTATCTGTCTCCACGGAAGGTCGGACTGCTTCCTGTTGCACTGTTCCTCAGACCCCACTGCTCCTCAGACTGCATCTCTCTCCTGTCTCTTCCTGCCTTACATTCCTCTCTCAGCCCAGCTGTATCATTCCTGTCTCCACCTCCTTAGTGCTTCAATTAAAGGCATGTCACTTCAAGTGCTGAGGTCACCTTAGTGTGAGCTCTGTTTCTCTTTTAGACAGATTCAATCTTTGTAGCTCAGGGTGGCCTTGAACTCACAGAGATCCGTCTGCCTCTGTCTCCTGAGTGCTGGGATTAAAGGTGTGTGCCACCACTGCCCGGCCTCTAACTAGTGTGGCTAGCTTTGCAGCCTGATCTTCAGGCAAGCTTTATTTGTTAGATCATAAACAAAATGTCACCACATTCTTGTGTGTGTAAGTGCATGTGAAAATTAGATGTTGATGCCAGGTGTCTTCTTCAATTGCTCTCTGTCTTTAGAAAATTTTAAAAGTCATTAACTTTTAATTTTCAATTACTCGTATATGCCATTTGTGTATGGGTGCCCTTGGAGGCCAGGAGAGGGCATCAGATCCCCTGTAACTGCAATTACAGGTAGTTATGAGCCACCAAGATGGATGCTGGGGTCCAAACTCCAGCTCTCTGGAATATCAGCAAGGGCTCTTAACGGCTGAGCCACCTCTCCATCTCCTATATTTATCAGTTCACTGAATTAATGAACCTGAAGCTCACCGATTCAGCTCTACTAGCTAGTCTGCAGGCCTCATGGACCCTCCTGTGCCCTTCTCTCCATCACTGGGAATACAGACACACACTGCTACACCTGGATTTTATGTTCCAGCTGGAGAATTTGAACTCAGGGCCTTATGCTTGCACTGCAAACATGGGACAAGGGAAACAGTAGAATATAAATATTACAATCCTTGACAATGTTAAGAGGAAACATAGCTCCGGTGGCCAAGACACTAAATTCTCATCCCTCCCTCCCCCTCTGGCTCTCTCCATCTCTCTCTCTCTCTCTCTCCCCCCCCCCACTCTCTCTGTCAGGGTTTCATGATATGCTCCAGGCTGGCTTTCATCCCCAGGCAGAACTGAGGTGAACAAGCCCGGCTGTGATCCAGCAGTACCTTTATATATTAGTCAGGACCTACCAGACCCAGGGCCAGAGCCACCCTGGATCTAAGACAAATCCCTCAAGAGGGATGGGGGGGGGGTGTCACTCAGCAGCCACAGTTAGAGACAGCCAATGGCTGCCAGCGTCCCCATCCTGGCTTGCATGGGCCTCCACCTGGCTCGTAGACCCTGAACTTCCTGTGACATAAGCACTGGATCTAGAGATGCTCTGTCAGACAGAAACTAGGTTTGCTTTTACAGTCAGCCTAGAGACACACACCTAGATAGTGTCTTAGAACATACATGCAGATTTATTTTGCCACATAAAAGCCTGAAGGGTGGCCACCCAGGCCGGTAAAGTGTGCAGGACACCTCCTGAATGTGTTCCTCATCCACCAGTCCCAGCCAATGGCTGAAGCTGTTGCCATGTGTCCATCACAGCCAATCAGCAGGAAGAGGAAATCTCTCTCCTCTGTCTCTCTCTCTCTCTCTTCCTCCCTCCCTCTCTCCCTCTCTCCTCTCTCTCTCCCTCCCTCCCTCTCTCTCTCTCCCTCCCTCCCTCTCTCTCTTCTCTCCCTCCCTCCCTCCATCCATCCCTCTCTCTCTTCCCTCCCTCTCCCTCTCCCTCTCCCTCTCCCTCTCCCTCTCCCTCTCCCTCTCCCTCTCCCTCTCCCTCTCCCTCTCTCTCTCTCTCTCTCTCTCTCGGCCCTCCCCAGAAACTGTATTATCCGCTGGAGCCTCAGGCCTCAGCAGCTGTGTCTAATTGGAAGAGGTGAAGATGCACCCTTTAGTTTTTAAGTGCTAACTAGAAGAGGCGGGCAGATACCAGATAGCTAGCAGTCTCCGTCTCAGTCGCCTGGAGGAAGAGTGAACTGGCAGAGACCCAGGGTTGCTTAGGAACACAATTCTCAGGGAGGTGGCCCCTCCAGCAGAGGATGCCAGGATGCATAGCCAGCTTCGTGGTCCTGCAGGATGGCAGAGGCCCCTTGCTCAGAAGGCCCACACCAGGTTTCATGGTGGGCTGTCAACATCTTGAAATTTTTAGTAATTTTACTGTTGCGCTTGTTATTTTGTAAGTGAAATCTGATGGGGCAGTGGCTATGAGTCTGAGGGGGTACATGCCGTAATGCCACAGGCCTTTGCAGCAATGTCTGCCATGGCACTGTCGCACCATAGCCACCTGGTACTCAGGTCCACTCTTTGGCACTACTTTGCTATTTTCCTTCCTTGTTTTTCTTTCTTTTGCACATATTTGGTTTTGTGTGTGTGTGTGTGTGTGTGTGTGTGTGTGTGTGTGTGTGTGTGCTGCACATATGGAAGTCAGAAGATAAATTGTGGGGGTTGGTTCTCTCCTCCTATCATTTGGGAAGTAATGTAAGGATTCAGGCATTATGCTGGCCTGCCCCGTCACCTGGCAGAATGCACTCAGGCACTACCTTGGTCAGCCCAGGTGCAAAGGACCCAATTATAAGAAAGACCTCCACCCACTTACGCACTCTTTCCACTCTTCTGTTCTTTTCCCCCCTCACCCCTTTTCCTGCTGTTCCTCTCTGACAGACAGGAATCCTCCCCGTCCCCGCTCCCCGCCCCCCCCCCCGCCCCCGTCTCCCTCTTCCGTCCACTCTCTGTCTCTGTGTCTCTTTACCTCTTTTCTCTTTCCTCCCCCTCCTCCCCCTCCTAATAAAACTCACTTACGCTGTCTGCCTGGCATGTTTGTCCCCCCACCTCGGTCACCCTCGCCTACCGTGGAACATGGAATCCACCAAGGTCCCCCTCGAGATTTATCATAACATCCAGGGATCAAATTCAGGTCATCTGGCTTGGCTGTACCTTTATCCACTGAGCCATCTAACTGACCTTGCTTTATTGTTTCACGTTAAAATTACCCCCTCCCCCGTTTTTATTTTAATTTTGTTTGTTTTGTTTGCTTACTTTTTGTTTTGCTGACTGCCTGGAACTAGCTGGGCAGACCAGGCTGTCCTTGGAATCACAGAGATTCACCTGTCTCTGCCTCCTGAGTGCTGGGAGTGAAGGATACTTGCCATCTCCTTTTAAGATGAGGCCTCTGTATCCCAGAATGGCTTCAAACTTGCCATATTTCTGAAGATTACAGGTGAGTGTTATGTGGTACAGGGGATTAAAATCGAGGGTCTCATGCATGTGAGACAAAGGTTCTCCCAATTTAACTCCCTCTGCATCCGTGTGTCTGCAGTCTGGAGAGAATGGGGGTGTGCCTGTGCCCTGCCACTGCACTTGCAAATGCAGTACCCTAAAGTGTTTGCAATATTCCAGAATCACAGGAGCTTGGCAGGTCTCAGTAAATCTCAAAGCAAGTCAAAGGTGGCCATGCCATGTCTATGACCAAGCAGGAGAAAACATTGCTTAGAGGCTGCCCTTGCCATCCAAAAGCGTACTAATTTTGAATGTGGAAGGAGGCATGGGTGGTCTGGGAAACACAGGAAGAATTAAAGAACAGCTTTTTAGCGGTACCTCCCGGCGTTAACTAGTCCCTACAGTGGACGTGATGACAGACTTGTAGGGCAACCCATCCATCCCTTAACTTTTCTGTTCTTTAACTATCAGGGGAAGGTGGCAAAAATGTTGATACCATGGACCTATCAAGAAGTAAAACTAGGGCCTGGGGAGTTGGCTCAGAGGATAAAGCGCCTGCCCCACAAGTGTGAGGATGGGCATTTAGATTCCTAGAACCCATTTAAAAAATGGGCAAGTATGGTAGCTGCCTGCAATCCCAGCATTTGTGACAGGGACAGGAGCCCATGGCAAGCTACCTAGCTAGCTATGCAGAATTGGCAAGCTCTGGGTTCAGAGAGAGTCCTTGTCTCAATTAATAAAGGGGAAAGCCACTGAGGAAGGAACCTGGTGCTGGTTGGTGGTGGCACCCGCTTTTAATTCCAGCACTCGGGAGGTGGAGACATGCAGATCTCTAAGAGTTTGAGGCTAGCCTGGTCTACAGACTGAGGTTTAGGACGGCCAGGGCTATATAGAGAAATCCTGTTTTAAAACACCAAAAAAAAAAAAAAAAAAAAAAAAAAAAAAAAGAGGTGGAAGAAGAAAAGAAACAAAGGAAGAAAGAAAGAAGAAGAAAGGAAGGAAGGAAGGAAGAAGAGGAGGGGAGAAGGAGGAGGAGAAGGAGGAGAAGGAGGAGAAGGAGAAGCTGTTCATTCTGTGCCCGAGGCTGAAGCTCGGCTGGTAGAAAGCTTGCCCAGCACACAGGGAGCTCTGTTTTCCATTCCCAGTACCAAATAAAACAGCATGCAAGGGTGCCTTCCTGTAACCCCAGCATGCTGGAGGTGGAGGCAGGGAGCTCAGAAGGTCATCCTTCGTCATACATGAAGATAAAGGCCAGTGCAGGTGAAATGAAACCCTGGCTCAAATACAAAAACAAAACAAAGTCACGTGATTTTGTAACATTTCTATCTGTCCGAATAACAATGTAGCATGCATTTGTTAATCTATGAAACAAACTATAAACTGCCCATAATTTTGTTCGTTAACTACTCTTACATTTTCATTTTAAAACACAGCAGGGCAGACTATAATGATGGATAGTGGAATTCATACTAACTGGAAATTTTTCATTTTCCCTTCCTTAGAATGACATTAAGAAGCAAATAAAATGCCACAATAAATCAAGAAGAAAGAAAAACATTCATGGTTCAGGATCGCTGGCAGTGTTTTCTACGTTCTGAGTAAGGAGGCCCTGCACCTTTGCGTTTTGCCCAGGGCCCTGCCCATCCGGCAGTCAAGGCTGAATGAATTGCTGTTGCAGGGTTCTACATGGGAGGTTCACCTCCCAGGTCCCTGCCAGGGACAGATGACTTCTGCTCACAGTGAGGGGACAGAGACCCCGACATAGGAGGCTCCTGTCACACGAGGCCCTGGACACAGAAGATCCTCGGCATATACAGCCCCAGTACAGCTTAGGGAGATAACATGAGGGTTCTCATTTAGCAGATACCCAAACTGGCATCTTGGGGAGCAAGAGTGGACAGTTTAGAAAGACAGAACTTGGAGGCCCTGAATTGTTTCAAAGACCTCTTGGAAAGCAGCCAAATAAGGGTGTGCCACTCCAGACAGACCCGAGGTGAGGCTGCCCAAGGCTTCTAAGAAAGGGGGGTGTGTATGGTTAAAAGGCCAGCATAGGCTTCCCCACTGCCCAGGGTGTGGGACTACTGAGAATGATCTGATGGGAGATGCCTGTCTGAAGATCTGCTACCTAAAGGTACTTATTCTGTTTCAAATAAACTCTTTCCAGCCAGGTGTGATTGGAGCATGCCTAGAATCAAAAACCAAAGCAAAATCGAGGTCGCATGGCACAACACTTCTATCTGTTCGGATAAAAATGTAATATGCATATGATAATCCCAACAACATTTGGGAGGTGGAGGCTAGAGGATCAATTCAAGGCTGACATGAGATCATCTCAAAAAACATAAAAGAAAGCACACCCATAAACACACAAACTGTTTTTATGGGGAATTCATTTTTAGGAAAGACATATTGACACAGACAGGGATAAAGGGACATGATGTATGTAACAACCTCATCAAGGGGATGGTACTATCTTATACAAAGTACACCCACTGCCTGGGACGCAGTATGCTGCTGCAGGGCATCTCATGGCTTTTTGATACAAACATTCTGCAGGTGCTGACCCCTGCTCTTCAAGAATCCTAAGCAAACTGGCTCACAACAAAAGATCTGAACACTATGATGCATCACAGCGGGGACAATTCCCCAGCAGGCTCTCTCCCACACTCCCCCCTGCTAAGAGCCTTCAGTCCGCTGCTGGCACCCAGCTAAAGGACAGGGTCTCCAAAAGGAAATGTCACAGCCAGAGTTCTTCCTGTCACTCTACAGGGGTTGACCACCATGCCCCTGAACAGGAAGGTGAGGTACTTTTCTGGGCAACTGCCCTTTGGCTCCATTCTACCTTTGGGTGAATTCATTCTATTTTCATGGTTTCCCTAAAATGATAGGAAACTTGTGGTAAAACCCACTTCCTTCCTTTATGCGAGAAGGCCCTGCCCACATCCTCTGCATTGACCACCATCCTTTCTCTCTATTTTTTTTTTTTTCTTTTGTGGTACAATGAATTAACACAGCTCACATGGGGAGGGGAGGGTGTTTATACATATGGAGTCCAACTGGATCCCATCAATTTGCCATCTGTCTCTCTCCCCAGTGCGAACCATGCTTATCTCTCTCTTGGTAAACTAAACACACCTTTGCTCATTTTCTTGTTCTCACTTTTATGCTCCAACCCTTTTTTTTTTTTTTTCCTGTGTTCAGGTGGCCAAATCAACTACAGGACACTAGAGTGCACATTTTCATTGCAGATAAGCGAGGCATATATATATATATATATATATATATATATGTATATGTATATGTATATATATACATATACATACATATATATAAAATAAACTGTCATAAATATATAGAATATACTTATACTAACAAGTATTTATCTGAAACTCAGATTTAACTGGCCATCATCAAGGTTTTTTGTTTTTTTAAAATATTTTGTTCAGTTGTCATTTTAATTTTGAAACAGGTCTCCCTGTGTAGCCCTGCTCAGCTTGGAGCATGTACGTAGACCAGGCTGGCCTTAAACTTGTTATCCTCCCACATCTGCTTCCCCAGGATGGGTGCTCAGCATCATGCTCAACTAACCCCGTGACATTGTATTGGCTAATTCTCACAGCTCTTGCTTGTAGCAGCCAGAGCCACCTTCAACACTGAGATTCTCCACCTTTGTGTCACAGTCCTCTGGGGTCTACACAGGTCCCCGTATCAGATATCCTCAGATCAGATATTTACATTACGATTCATAACAGTGGCAACGAAAATAATTTTATGGTCGGAGTCACCACAACATGAGGAACTGTATTAAAGGGTGGCGGCATCGGGAAGGTTGAGAACCGCTGTTTTAACACGTAAATTGGCTATGTTACTCTTTTAAATTCCCTCCACAGTTTCCCATCTCTGATGACAGGGCCTCTGAGGTGGAAATCTCCCCCTCCTCTGCTTACTCCAACCACAGGGGCCTGGCTTGTTCCTTGCCTTCTCCCAGATTCCTGGTTCCTTTTGTTTTACCCAGCTGATGTTACTTTTTCTGACACCCCTTTCAAACCTGAAGCCTTCCTACCTTTACCCCTCTCTCTGCGTCCTGCCTCCTTCCCACCTTCCACACAGTGCGTCCTCACAGATTTGAAGTGTGTGGCCTCTGAGGACACAGTCTGTGTCTTGTTGACCCTGCCCGGCAACTGCAGACATTCAGTATTTTGTGACTCAATGGGGAAACCCAAGGGTAGGAAGTGCAGCCAAGAGAAATCCAGGAATCAAGCCTTAGCTTTGTCTGTCCTCCACAGGCTTGCGGTAAGTCTAGCTCTACTTACTTTTCTTGCTCAAGGCCACCCTTGAGCAAGTCTCACTAGGACTTTTGTAGGCACTGCAGAGACTAGTAATCTATTCTTCCTTTCCTGACCTTCCCCATTTCCCCATTCTCTTTCACCCCCTTCTCCATTAGCATTTATAATTGTAAAAATAGTGAGCAGTGCTGATGGCTCAGTCGTCATAAAGTGCTTGCCAGACAAGCATGGGAACCAGGGTCCAGTCCCCCTGAACCTAAGGAGAAGCTGGGTGTGGTGGCATGAGCTTGTCAACCTAGCAGTGGGAGACAGGCAGATCCCGGAAGCTTGCTGACCAGCCAGCAGCCAGCCTACCTGAGTTGAAGAACTCCAGGCCAAAAAAGAGGGGCCCCCCTCTCTCTCTCTCACACACACACACACACACACACACTCAGTGAATGACACCCCAGGGACAACATCTGAGGCTGGCCTTTGACCTCTAAACACAGAAGCACGTATATCCCACCCCCACCCATTCCTAGAAAACACTCTGGAAGCCAAGAACACCACCAATAAGCATCCCCCTGTTGTCATGCTCCGGTCCCAGGCTTGGGTTCCCAGCTGAGAGCCACCAGTCCCTTTGTACCAATCAGGAGACAAGGATCTTTACTTAGACCCCGAGAGCATCGCTTCACTTCCCTTTCACCTGCGGATTCCAGCAGGAATTGGCAGGGGCTTCAGGGTTCAATGTCTTAAACATGCAGGATGACCTAATTGTGACCTTCTAAAGTGCAGTCACATTGTCATCTGGTCATCCTTTTCAGTGCAGGAAGAGACACAGAGGACACACGCAGGCTCCTAACCACATTTGCTATAAGCCATTTTATCATTCAGAACCTGTCAGGTTGCTCTGTATCCTTAGGGAGGGGTAAATGTGTCTTCCGGGCACAATCATGGCGGAGAGGCAGAGGACACACCTTGAACAGTGCAGAGGGCCCTCTACTCACCCATCCCAACCCTCAGATGGTAGCAGGGAGTTAGGACAATATTATCTTTCATTTATCTGCAGCTGACACTTTTCTTTAATGCAACCAATATACAGGGCTCATTCCTTTTTGCCGAGCAAACAGTAGGGACCCAGGAAGGTTAAGAGAACTTTGCTGGTACCAGCAGTTAGGAGGCAGAAGCAGGTGGATCCCTGTGAGTCTGAGGTCAGCCTGCTCTACGTGGAATGTTTCAGGACAGCCAGGGATATGTAGAGAGACCCTGTCTCAAACAAAACACCTTGACAATTCAGGAGCGGAAGGAATTGTTTCAGTTTACAACTATTCCAGGTTATAGTCCATTATTGTGGGGAAGTCAAGGTCGGAATCCCAAACAGCTAGGTGCTTTACCCCCACAGTGAAGAGCAGAGAGAGAATGAATGCACATGCACCTGTACTCAGTTGAGTTTGGGTGCTGACGCTGCCACCTGCTTGCCACTCAGCCTCACCTGAGCGTCATCCTTACTAAATCAGTTCCCCCATCCATAAGCTGTCATTACAACATCTGCTTTCTGGGGGGTTTGGGTGGACATCTCCAAGCTTATGTGGAGCCCAGCATACAGATGGCCTTCTATTGAAGGCTGCTGTTAAATGTTGTTGGGTGAGTTCAGAGGAAGCCAGAGGGACTCTGAGGTTCAGAAGGAAGGAGTAAAAGAAGCCGGAGGGGGCTTCCTAGCTCTTCCTTCCCTTTCTTCCTTCTCTTCCCCTATCTCTCACATTATGTTATTATTGTCATTTATTATTAGCAGGAGTATAGTAATAGTACTGATGCACTGCAGTGATACAAATGGAAAAGTTTAGGGGGGGGAGAAGAAAATGAGAGAATAAATACCCATATTGCACTATGGTAACTAAAATATTTTGCTCGTGAGTAAGCTTAAATCCTCTAGATACTGTGTCTCGAAACCTTTTCTATCTTGCTGTCAGGGAATAATAAGACAGGTTTCAGTACCAAGCAACCCCTAAGTCTCAGAGGCTCATTCCTTGTTCACCCAGGTCTCCTGTAGTTCAGAGTGATGCTCACATAGGCTGCAGCCTTTCAGGAGGTGACTTAAGGATGGAGGCCACTTAAACCTGGGCACCTCTAGCTGAACACATGTCTTTAAGTGAGAGAGAATTCACACACGGGCTCTGGAAGGCTTGAGTAGAAATAAGTATTCATAATGTCCCTGTGAATGTCAGAACTAGTCCTGAGACCACGTCTTGAGGCAAGGCAGAGAGTGGAGGGGGCTTGGAAATGTAGTCAGCCAAGGGTCCAGGAAGACGAGAATTGAATTGAGAGCACCAGTGAGTAATATTTTTTTTGCCTTTCTTTTTCAAAGTAGAGCATTTTTTCAGTCTCTCTCTCTCTCTCTCTCTCTCTCTATCTCTCTCTCTCTCTTTTTTTTATTTTTGAGACAGGGTTTCTCTGTGTAGCTTTGGAGCCTGTCCTGGAACTAGCTCTGCAGACCAGGCTGGCCTCGAACTCACAGAGATCTGCTTGCCTCTGCCTCCAGAGTGCTGGGATTAAAGGCATGAGCCACCAACAAATGGCCTGCTGTATTTTTCAGTCAGAAATATTCCAGAATACTCACAAACATGTTACAAAGGATCTTAACTAATTTTTAAAAGATTTTATTTATTTATTTATTTATTTATTTATTTATTTATTTAATGTATACAGTGTTCTGCCTGCATATATGCCTGCAGACCAGAAGAGGGCACCAGATCTCATTAGGGATGGTTGTGAGCTACCATGTGGTTGCTGGGAATTGAATTTAGAACCTCTGGACAAGCAGCCAGTGCTCTCAATTGCTGAGCCATCTCTCCAGCCCTATGAAATATTTTCAACATTTCATTCAATGAATTCATTCAATGAATTACGAATTCTGTAATTTATGGTTAAAATGCAGACTCTTGCTAGCTTTTCAGTATCACCAATATAACTGGATCCTCCCAGGTCCACTGTGATTGTAGTTGGGATCAGCACTAGCTTTGATAGTGTGCTATTGTCAGATCTAGAAACCACCCCTCGGGCAGCTCCTCAGCTCCCATTCCCAAACTACACTATCTGCAAAGGCTAGGAGTCACCACCCAAACAGTCAGAAATGTGCATCAAGGGTTGCATGTGAGGCTCTGGGTCTGACATCTCTCTGAGTATTGGTCAGCACATGGGACAGATGCAGCCCCTGCATCCATGCTGCATCTTCTACCCACACCACCTCTGCTGCCTGGAGCTTCACAGGATGCTGCTGAGAACTCTGCACACACAGCATGCTGGTCTATGGCACTCTTCTATGGAGAAGTACTACAGTATGCCTCTGCTTACTCTGCATAAACTTGGCTGCACTGCTTGGACACAAGACTTCACGCCACCAGCCCTTCACCAATTCTGATCCTTTGGCTTCTCCCATGAATGCTCAACACTAGTTGAGGCACCTATTCTTAGGGTTATGAAGACACTGTTATCTCCCAAGGCCCTCACTAAGAAGGAGAGGTCTCTGCTCTTGTAATTTTTAATATGTTCTTTCTGGTTGGATCTAGGAGCTCAATAAAGAAATCCAAGAGTGTGTTAATGACAGAAGAGCACAAATGTGCTATAAATCCCACATACACATAAACATCTTCACCAGAGAGTGGATTGCAAAAGAAAAAAAGTGTTGATTTTATGCTTTTTAGACAAAGAACATTACATTTGTGAAGGAATGACAGGGCAATGGAGATTTGGATGAGGTATACCTTCTAGAGATATCACTAAGATGAATGGGGGCAATGAAGAGAAGCTACTAGAAGATAAAGTTAGTTCTGCATTTGTGTGTTCAGGATCATTGTTGCCTTACCTCCAGGACCAGGGCCATTTTCTAGCCTTGGGTAATGTACAATCTTGATCGTCAACTTGGTAGTATTTGGAGTCACCTAACAGATCCATCTCCAGGAATGGTGGAAAGTGTTTCCAGGGCTGACTGAGGAGGAAGGCTCTCTTCTAAGCAGGTGGCACCTTCTGTGGAGAGACCGGATATGGAGAGGTCTGAGTAAACATCAGAGTCACCTGCCTGCCATTGTTCTCATCCAACACTGCCATTACTTGCCAGTTTCTTTGGCTTCCCAATGTGGACTGAATACCAACTGTTCTCCAGGGAGTTTCCAGGCCTTCAACACCAGACTTGGACAACTGAGGCATTCATCTTTGTGCATGTTCTCTGCCCATTTAGCATGCTGATGGGCATTGCTGAACTAGCCAGTCCCTATCATGTACACCAACCTAATAAATCCTTCTTATGATATACAATCATTCCATTGGTTCTTACTCTATAGAGACCCCTGCATGATACAGTATGTGAAAGGCACTCCTCTCCAAAGAACCTTTTTCTTAAAATTATTATTTAATATTAATTAATTTTACACATGTGGGTGTTTTGCTTGCATATATGTTTGTGTTCCAGATGTGTGCCTGGTACATGTAGAAGTCAGAAGAGGAAGTTGAATCCCTTGGAACTGTTGTAAGCTATAGACAATTGTAAACCATCACATAGGTTCTGGCAATTGAACCTGGATCCTTTGCAAGAACAAATGCTCTCAATGGATGAGCCATCTCTCCAGCCCCTCCCCATACTATTTCTCTCCTCTTTTTGAGACAGGGTCTCATTATGTATCTTTGGCTGGTTTGGAACTCACTTGGCTGGCCCCAAAATGATAGAAATCAGCCTGCCTATGCCTCTGGAGGGCTGGGACTGAAGGTGTGTGCCACCCGCCCAGCCCAAATGACCCTTTCTTTTTTTTTTTTTTTTTGCATATAGAGTATTTTTTATTTAATTTTATATAACAAAGTCCAATTAAATGAAAACAAACATTTATACACAATATTTGGGAATTTGGGCGTCGTTCTTTCCAAACTACTTCCTGCTGGTAAGGGGCGCTGTCTTGGGGGATTCGAAGAAGATTCAGATATCCTAGCTGTAGTCTGTAGGGCTGTTTTGTCCAGCTGTTTGGAATGTAGGATCAGCTTGTACTCTGTTTCAGGCGGTCTGGTGTGATCAAACCACATTAGTCTGGAAGGAATCCACATCTTTTCATTTTCTGTGGAAACAAAAATAGAAATACTTTTCCCCAGTAACTTGTTCTTCAACTTAAATTTTGGAGTCAAAGCGTTTTTTTTTTTTTTTTTTTTTTTTATTATTATTTTACATGTCGATCCCAGTTCCCTCTCCCTCCCTCCCTCCCTCCCCCCAAGCCCTCCCTCCCTCCTTCCCTCCCTTTTGCCCTCTCTACCCTCTCCCATGCACTCTAAACACCCTCCCCTCCCAACCCCCCCACCACAATACAATATGTAGGGGAATGCCATCCAGTTGGGGTCATGTAGATCTGACAGGTCCTGTGAAGTAGGGACTAGGGCTTCTCTCCTATCTCTAGAATAAGGCAGTTATCCCTCCATGGGGGATATGTTTGCAAAGTCCTTTTGTGCACCAGGGATACATCGTGGCTCCACTGTCTGAGGTCTCTTAGACTGCTCAGACCTTCTGGCTGAGACCCATATTCAGGGGAGTCCGAGTCAGACCTCTGTTGGCTTCCCAGCTATCAGTCTAGTGGCCCTTAGCTCCTCCTTGTTCAGGTAAGCTGTCTCTATGTACTTCTACCGCATGGTCTTGTCCTCTCCATCTGCTTCTGGGTTCTAGTTTGACTCAGTGTTTATGTATGGGTGTTTGCTCCTGTTTTCAACAGGCATTAGTTGAGGACTCCATGGAGAAGTTAGTTGTTGATCTCACTCTCCGGGAAGGGCATTTATGATAGCCTTTCCACGGAAGCTGAGATTGTTAGTTGGGAGCAGTCTTGTAGTTCCCTCGACCTTTCTTTGTGTTCAACTTTATCTTCAAACCAATATTGGCTCCCTCTTTTATGTTCTCTCTCTCTGTCTCTGTCTCTCTCTCTCTTTCCTATTTTCCATTCCTAACCAGGCTCAATCCTCCTAGTCACACATGCCTTCCTCTCCTCCCTCTCATTTTCTCCTACTTCTCTCTCCATTATCTGTCCTCCCCCACTATACCTGAGGTCTGGGGGACTTGTCCCTTCCCACCAAATGACCCTTTCTTAAGTTATAGTTCTTGAAACCATTTTTGCTTGAAATAAACAACACTCCAACTCGGCACATTTTGAGATGGTTCTCCTTCGCTTTATCTTGGTGGTGTCAGTTACTTTTATGAAAGTAGAGCAGAGATCCTAGCAGCCAGGAAGCACAGAGAGGATGCCAACTCTCTTCTTATTCCACCCAGAATCCCCACATGCTCAGAACAGGCATTCTCCAAAGATAAATGGAAGAGAGACTCAACCTATGGGCATGCTTCACTAATCTCCAGGGAACTTCTCAATGCAATCAAGTCACAATCATGATCAACCATCAGGGGTCTCAGTGTTACCCTTCCTGGTACATCTTACTCACTCTTCAACCCAAATCCCTAAGGAGCCCTGTACATTAGTGAGTATAAACTCCTCCGTGTATAGAGGGGCATCCTCTAACACTACTCCCTGGGAGTGCTGGCTCAGGGCCAGACCATCCAGGAGTTTCTGGACATGGCTAATGCTCACCATCACCGAAAAATGCCAACGTTCATTTAGAGTATTCCTTTGGTGTAAATTCCCAGAAGTAGAATAACATGGCCCAAGCATAACACTATTGTTCACGGCTCTCAGTTCAGGTTCACAAATTGTCTTCCTGGAGTCACAGGATGGATAAGCACTGTTGCATTATACCTAATCCTTGCACGGTTGCCAGGCGTAGTGATTGTTTTCAATTTTGCTATTGTCCCGGACAAAAGAATGATGTTTTCCCTCGATTTGATTCATGTCTCTGAGATTCCTGCAGGCTTTCATCCTTTGCCATGCTTGTTCACAGAAGTGTTTCTCCTGGGGTGATTTGTGAGTACAGATGTTCAGTGACTTCTTCAGGCCTTAATTTCTTAAACCTACGTTTGGAAGCTCTTTATGTAACTAAGATGTCAGGCTTCTGTCTGTGGTAATTGCATCTTTGAGCTTCTATGCAACCACACGAATCCCATCCTTTTGTTTGTCAGTCTTTGGTGACTTCTCTCTCTCTCTCTCTCTTCTTTGTACATTAAAGCTTATAAATGTATTTTCCATCCAAAAAGTATCAATATTTGATTCTGAACTAAGTAAAACACTTTAGGATCATGCCATTTAAAATAAATTTTATTATTATTGTTGTTGTTGTTGTTTTTGAGGCAGAGTTTTACTGATCTGAAATTCGTTATTCAGGGTGAGGTGGCTTCAAATTCATAGCGATCTGCCTGCCTAGTGCTGGAATTAAAGGTGTTTGCCATCATGTCCAGTCTGCTTTTTTTTTTTTTAAAGATTCTTTTATTATTGAATTTTATGTATACAGATATTTTTCCTGCATGTATCTGTGTGCTTCTTTTGTGCCTGGTACCCACGGAGGCCAGAAGTGGACATCAGATCCCCTGGAACTGAAGTTAAAGACAGTAGTGAATGACCATGGGGGTGTTGGGACTTAAACCCTGGTCCTCTGGAAGAGCCTGTACTCTTAATCTCAGGTCCCTCTCTCCAGTCTCAGTTTTGTTTTGTTTTGTTCCACACCCCTCCCCCCCCATGTCGTCTCTCCCTCCTCCCCCTGCCCCCCAAGGCAGGGTTTCTCTGTGTAGCCCTGGCAATTCTGAATTCACTCTGTAGACCATGCTGGCCTCGAATGTACATAGATCCATCTGCCTCTGCCTCTTGAGTGCTGGGATTAAAGGGGTGCGTTTATTTATTTATTTATTTTTTAAAGTAAGAATCAACTGTTAATGTAGGCGCCTTAGCACGGAGAACTGAGGGGAGACGGCCATCTAAACAAAAGGGTGTTCTGTCTGAGTGGAAAGCCAACGGAGCAGGCTGCCCTGAGATGGAGCAACCCCAGGGACGCTTGTACTTCCAAATTTTGTGAACAGTGTCTTGTCCCTTCACCTTCATCTTTACAGGAGTAAAACTACAATTTTTCCTGTAGCTCTGATCCCTGGGAAGAGCTCCTATTATGACTCCTAATCTGGGTTCTTCAAGGAACAGAACCCACAAGGCTAATATACACTAAAAGAATTATTAAATAGAGTAGGTTAAAATGGCAACAACAGCTGTTTCATACCGGAGAGGTTGAGAACTCGGTCCAAGAATCTGGTGAGTCTGCCTCAGCAGTCCCAATCTGGTGTGGAAAATCTGTTAGGGTCCTGGAAAGCTTAGTCCTTAGTCCACCGGGGAACCCTGAAACACTGCTTCTGACCAGCGAAGGTCTCAGTGTCAACAACAGGACGAAGCAACTTGGCTGCAAGAGAAAAGGCTAAGTGAGCAAAAGGCGAGCCATCTTCCGTCTGCCACGCCCCTTTTCATCTGGGCTGCTCCTGGATGGTGCTGCTCTGGGGGTGGGGCTTCCCACATCAATCAAGGCAACTGAGACAGGTCTTCAGGTGAGACTTCCTACCTCGGGTGATTCCAAATTGTGGCAGATTGACATTATCCACAGTGGGGGAACTGAGGAGCAGTGCGACCTTCGTCCCCTCACCTCCTCCCTCCTCCCTCCTCCCTCTTTCTTCCCTCTCTCGCACTCGTCACCCCTCCCCCACCATTCTGCTCTCTAATTATGGCAGGCAGAAAGAGGAAGGGACAATAAACATCACTTAAAAGCCACCAGTCTTACCTTTGTTCCGCATCATTTCAAGTCACCCCAGCAGGGGAAACTTTGTTTCAAGGGGTAAGAGAACATATTTAGGGTTTTGAATTCCAAGTGTTAAGCTCTGAATCACTGTTGGCTGGAAGGATTGGGGACAGCTGTGTTCCTTGTTTCAGGCTCACTGAACTACACACTGTACCCTATCTCTGATTTCTTGACTCCCTTGCTCTGGCTCCTGGCATTTTAGAGTTCGGGCAGATCCTGTTCAGGCAAGCCTTCATTTCTGTTTTTAGAGAAGGAAGGAAGATATACATTTATTCACCAGCTTTGGCTGCTACACTTGGCCCAGCCATGCACCCAGAGCCAACAAAAATCCATTTCTAAAAGCATGCAGTTATGACAGCTTTCACTGAAAGGTTTTCCAAAAAGGAGCAATAAAGAGAAATTTATGAGCTGGTCACTGGAGGCACAGGCCTTTAATCCCAGCACTCATGAGGCAAAGGCAGGTAGATCTTCCAGTTTGAGGTCAGCCAGGTTTACAGAGTGAGTTCTAGGACAGCCAGGGCTACACAGAGAAATCCTGTCTTGAAAAACCAAAATCCAAACCAACCAACCAAACAAACAACAAAACAAAAATACTTGTTTTAAGCCCATAAACCGGGAGGTGATTTTTTGTTTTTCTCTCCTCTCTCTCTCTCTCTCTCTCTCTCTCTCTCTCTCTCTCTCTCTCTCTTTTGAGACAGGGTCTCTCTGCATTGCTCTGGCTCTCCAGGAATGCATTATGTAGACCAGACTGTCCTATAACTCACAGAGATCTAGCTGTCTCTGCCTGAACGCTGGGATTTAAGGCATGCACCACCATGCTTGGCCTAAGGACAGAGGATTTTAAGGTGAGTCTGTTACTCCTTTGGGGAACACAGAGTGCAGTCTGTGATGTGTGCTAGATGCCGAAGCAGCAAAGGAAAAACACCAGAGGAGTGTCGAGAACAGATGAAATGTGCTGTGAATAAATGATGAAGACTGAGGGCTACAGAATTTTGGAGGAAGGAGCTAACTGAGGAAGACTTTCCTAGAAACAGTACAATTCGATCTGTGTGGGGGTGGGTAAGCTAAACAGGGTAGGAATTAGAGTCTGAGCTGAAGGAGTAACGTGAACAAATATGCAAACCAAAAGAATAACACATGTATGACAATGTGAGTACAATTAATTCAAATCTCCCTCCCTCCCCTCTCTCTCTCTCTCTCTCTCTCACACACACACACACTCCCTCATATTTGTTTCTGTCTTTATGTCTGTTTTTAATACTGGGGATTGAACCCAGGCTTCTCATATGCTAGACAAGAGCACTAACAATAAATTCCTTAAAAATAATTTTTTTCTTTTGAGGCAAGGGCTCATAGGATTGCCCATGCCAGCCTTAAACTTGTAATCCTACTGCCTCAGCTTCCTAAGTAGCGGGGATCACCGACTTAGACTACCCACCTATTTAGCTCTCGATATTCAGCTGAGAGGAAGGATCTGCCAGCCAGCCTCCCCCATGTCCCCACTTTCTGCCTCGTCTAGACTCATTTTTCCACTTGTAGCACAGCACCAAAGATACTCTGACTTCCTTCCTCCCTCCCTCCCTCCCTCCCTTTCTTCCTTCCCTCATTCTTAAAATATTCCTGCTATGGTTAAGGTAGAGATATGTGTCAAAAATAGAGAGTTCCAAAAATGCAATTATTCAAACTAAGTGGGTGTTAATTTTTATCTCCCATGGAACAGTTCTGAGACCTGCCCCTCATGTCCACTCAGGGACCCTGGTCCTTTATATCATTACGCTGCTCTCTAGATAATGTGACAACCTGTACAGTGTGACCAGAAACATTGCCACCACTAGATCCACACTTCTCAACAGCCGGGAAGAAGAAATCGAGGAGGAAGAGTCCCTGCTGATGCCTTTCCCTTGCCAAGAACTTGATCCTAAGCCCCATCTAAGTCCAAAGGAAAATGGGAAATGTAGTCCTGGAGGCAGCAGACAAAACAGGACTTTGGTTACTGGAAGAAGGCAATTTGAGGAGGGCAGCGACACAAGTTGCGACACAAGTTGGGCCACAAGTTCTCATCGCTTTCTCAGTCTGGGAGCTGAGCGTGGGCAAGAAGCACATGTTCTTCATCCTGGTCCCCAGTTCTGAGCTGGCCCAAGGTGGTGCTCCACTCCTGTTATGTGAGTAGATGAGGCCACAGCAGAGGTCCAGTGCTACAGTGAAGGTGTGAGCAAACGTAGAGCCCCGAGCCTGGAGAGAGAAGACAGATGTGGAGGAATTTAACAGGGAGAGCACAGGGCTTGATGGATCTTGCCAGAACACAGGACTGTTAATGTTATGATTTGAGGGGATTTAAGTTGACAGCTCCTTGGCACAAGTTTAAAGAGCCCAAGCTGAATACCTCACTTTGCAGCAATTTATTGAACAGATTCCAAAATTAAGAAATTCCTCAACTGTTTCAAAACCATGTTACGAAAATGCGTGCCCAGAGCTAAAAGGCAACTCTGGTTCACTGCTGCCCCAGCTACTGTCAATGGGCTCCAGCACCAGAGTGCCCATCAGGGCCTCCCTCACCTGACTGCCACTCCACATCCCCGCCGGGCCTGCTTGGCTCCAGCAATACCTTTCTGGTTACTGGCAGCCCCCATAACATGGATGTACACACACACTCATGCACAGATGCCAGACACCAGCTGTCTCCAGAAAGCCAGGCTTTGTGGGCTGATCCCAGGCTGGACATATCACCCTGAAAGTCTGCACAGGTTTTGGAATCTGTGCAGACAGAGTCTGAGTTTTGGCGCAGCCATTTGCTACCAACTTCAGTCAAGTTATTTCACCAGCTAAACCCTGCTTCCTTTGCCTGTAAAATGGGGCTTCATTGGAGCTACATTACTGGGTATGTGAGAATTGAATGAGGTTCTGGGCATTGGGCTGTTGGTCCCCCCAACAGCCACTGAAAGTGAACAACAGTTCAAAGAATTGTGGCAGCTGGGGTTTTAGGCCTGTGCGGTACTTCAAGCTTAAGGAGATTAGTAACCATCCCAAAGCCACGAGATTACAGCTCACACCTGTAATCCCAGCACTTGGGAGGCAGAGCAAGGAGGATTATCATGGGGTGAGTCTAGCTTGGACTAAATAGTAAAGTTCTAAACTGGACTGAACTACAGAGTGAGGCCCTATTTTGAATGAATACATGAATAAATAAACCTGAAATAATATCTAGTTATAGGCATTAACGAAACAACCGTGCAGCAATGGACTGCTATTCGTTTCGAACCCATGACAATGACCTGGCTTCTGCGTGGCCCACCTCACTCCTTGACTTCCGTGTAACCGGAGTTCAGCGCTTCACCTCCGTACTCCTCCTGCAGTCAGATGCCGTCTCGGGATTTTCCCATCAGACACCTTGAGGATGGAGAAGCAGCTCCTTCATAGGTTGGTTCCCTATGCTCGTGTGTGGTACTTTCTCAGCTGTGACTTGTGGTCTCTGGTCACTGGCATATTCCATTTCATCTCCAGCTCCTCCTCTTGCCCTTCCCTCACTCACAGCAGCTGGGCCTGTCCCTTCCTTCTTCTAGGGTGGGCTGAGGTCCTCCTTCCAGGGGAGGTGGGTGTCACCCCAGCCACTGTGGCTCCTGCTCTCAGAGGACCATCAGCTACATTTGAGGCTGAATGAGCAAGTGCATCTGGGAAGCTGAGCCCACCGCATGTCCTTCGCTCATAGCCATGCCCTCCCAGGGACACGGCCCATCTCCACTCACATCAGAGTTCACAGTGAACAGAAAGGATAATTTATTATTTAGTACCTGCTTTTCCTCTGTAGCTCTCTCTCTTCTCAGCACAAAGCTTGACTGCTTTGTGTAAGTTGCAGTCACACACACACACACACACACACACTCAAGAAAAGAACTGATTCTCCAAGTTTGTGAGCTCTTTTCCAGTTCCTTTATCTCCCAACCAGTGGAGAATAGAACTGCTTTGAAATGCTAAGGAGTTTGCCCCTCTTGTTATCAACAACTATTTATGGTGGTTGGAGGGATTAACAGGCTATGTGAGGGCCCAGCTATTAGCTGCCATAAATGGATAGATACTTCATCTTCTAACTTGTCTCATGAGTTAGACTGGTTATCACAAAGCTCATGGTGGAAAGAGGTCTTCCAGGCTGCCGAGTCCCAGAGTAGACAGAACCACCTTAGCAAGTTCAGTCCTCAAAGGGCTCAGGACCAGGGTAACTCCCTACGTCTTATTCTGATATTTTTCCTGATTTCATCTTATTTTATTTTTTGAGACAGGGTTTCTCTGTGTAGCCCTGGCTGTCCTGGAACTCACTCTGTAGACCAGGTTGGCCTTGTACTCACAGAGATCCATTTGCCTCTGCTTCTGCCTTCTGAGTGCTGAGATTAAAGGTATGCACCATCCTGGTTTTTGCTGAATTTTTTCTATTCTTTTTTCTTTGTTGTTTGTTTTTCAAGACAGACTTTCTCTGTATTGTTTTGGAACCTGTCCTAGAACTAGCTCTGTAGACCAGGCTGGCCTCAAACTCACAGAGATCTGCTTGCCTCTGCCTCCCGAGTGCTGGGATTAAAGCTCGGCCTGAATTTTTATTTTCATAGATGTTATGCAGTCAAACAAACAACAACAAACAACAAAACAAGCAGGACAAACAGAATCCCTCTGCCTTTCCTCATACCTTCCCCTTCCCATTTATTCCCCCATCTGACTGTTGATATTTGCCACTATATTGCCAAAGAATAGGGCTATCTAACTACCCTTGGAGTTTTCAGTTTAGGCATTATTTGCAAATTTTCCAGTATGGAGGATAAGGAGTTTTGTTGTTGTTCGTTTTGTATTTTTTTTTTTTTTTAAACTCTGCCACATACTGTTAGTTTCTCCTCCCTCCACTAATATTTAGAATTTACATTATTGTTAACAACATAAACACTGTGTGAAACATGTAACTTTTTTGTTTGTTTGTTTTTTAAGACAGGGTTTCTCTGTGTATTCCCAGCTGTCCTGGAATTCACTCTGTAGACTAGGACATTAAATGACCTTTGCACTTGAGAGGCAGCGGCAGATCTCTGTGAGTTGGAAAAACCCTGTCTCAAAAAGCAATACAAAACAAACAAAAAAATCATTCTAAGGTAATGCAATGCATTTTGACAACAGAGTAGCTTACATCACAGCTGGATTAGGTAGCACGGATCCACAAAGAATGTGTGTTTGTATGTTTGAAGTACAGGATCAATGAGATGCTATACCTCAAAAACTGAACTTGTGAGATTTTTACTTGTACAAAAAATAAATTTTGATAGCTAAAAAAAGGAATATTGCCACCACTTTTGGGGTGTGAGTATTTCCTTAGGGTGTTTGAAAGCCAATTCACGGAATCTATTATGTGGACTGATGTTAACTTATACACAAGCATGTAGCAGTGTTCATAGGAAGCTTTTTTTTTTTTTTTTATCAATTTTTCACACAATACAAGGGTATGCCTTTATTATGATGAAACAAATCCTTTAAAAATTTTCCTAAGAAATGGTTTATGGGAAATAATACTTTAAAAATGTTGTCTTACGATGTACTTTGAGATCTTGATTGAAAATATTCTATGTTCACAGCAGTGGATAGTTTGGCTGGTATAGAATCCCAAGTCAGAAATTACTTTCTCTTAAAGTTTTCAAGGCACAGTTTCACTGTGAAACCAATGTTCTCTTTGTGGAGACATCAGTTTCCATACCTCTGTCTCTAACACTCATGGCCTGCAGCATAGCCGTTGTCCGGGTAGTACATCCCTCATTGGCTTCGCAAGGCTTTTCTTTGCCTCTCTTCTTATTTTCTGAAATCCACATGCCATGTGACCTGAATAAGCCTGGCCATTCCACATCTTTTAGACTATTTTGGTAAGCACTCATGGATTCCAAATCTCTCCCTGTGTTTTGTTTGTTTTGTTTTTGGAGACAGGGTTTCTCTATGTAGCTCTGGCTGTTCTGGAACTCACTCTGTAGACCAGGCTAGCCTCTGTCCCCTGAGTGCTGGGACTAAAGGCATGCACCACCATTGCCCAGTCCTGTAAGTCTCTTCTTAATAAAGGACTGAAAACTGACAGTGTTTCCACCCTTTACAGATCTCTACCGGAAGTTTTAGAATTTTATTTGGCATATTGATAAAATCCAACATTTACATATTTTCCTGAGGATCTGGCAAAGCAATTCAATCTATAAAATTGTCCTTTGACTTGGGAAACTTATCTTAAATACTCTCTTTAATAAACATCTCCCTTATTTCCTTTTCTGGAGCCCTTGCTAGTCAAAAGACACCTTTTCCACACACCCTAGTTCACCTCTGCTCTCTTCTTCCCTGCTCCCTTTGTTTTCATGTTGCTTTCCAGGAAATTCCTCTATGTCCCAACTTTAATATTGCCTTTTTAGTCTCTTCTGCAATGCCTTTTGCTCATTACAAATTTGTTGATTAACTGGCTTTGTGTTAGCTCTCATTTCTTCAGGAATTAGTAACTGTATGTACTTTCTATCTTGCCTTTTTTTCTTTTTTCTTTTTTTTTTTTCTTTTCTGCTTCTTTTTTTTTTTTTCCTTTTTTTCTTTTCTTTTCTTTTCTTTTTTTTTTTTTTTTTTTTTTTTTTTTTTTTGAGACAGTAGACAGTAGCTGTCCTGGAACTTTCTCTGTCGACCAGGCTGGCTTTGAACTCACAGAGACTCACCAGCCTCTGCCTCCTGAGTGCTGGGATTAAAGGTGTCCACCACCTGGTCTCTGCCTTTTATGTTGAAGAACTGCCTCAGTCATCTGGTGGTCCTCAGTTTCCCTTTCGTGTTTAGTTAGGGGTGTGATGCTAAAAATCTGATGACCCTTGACCACTGACCTATACCTAAAGCAGTGGAGTAGGAGAACACCACATCTCTAGGTATTTTCTCTTAGATCAGATTTCCTGTGTTAAAGTTCCCTTCCAGTTTCCTGAGAATGTGAGAGCTGGAGGTGCAGGCAGGGGTCTTCTTGTTCCATGTATCACTTCCACTTAACCATCCATCTCAGCTGTTCTTGGTTCCTGTTGTCCTTCGGTTCATGGACCTGTTTTATCCTATGCAGAAGGCCACCCTCAGATCAAGGAGACTGGGTATTGTTTCTCTGTCCTCTCATCCGGAGTTCTTGCATCTTCAGAGATACCTGCAGCCTCTAATTCGTGACTTTAAGTCAGTCATGATCACTCATCTGCCTTCAGCTTTTAAAATCCCTTCCCATTTCCCCTTTTCATCCAGGTCTGTGTGCGTAAGAAAAATCCATCTTCTGCTGTTTCATAAAGGTTTGTGGAGATTGCTGAGATAAAAAGCTGTGCTTAATTTGCCACCATTTTATTTTTAAAAAGTGTGTGTGTTATATGTGTGCACATGTGGAGGCCAGATGACAATATCAGGTGTTTTTTTTTTTTTTTTTTTCTATTGCTCTCCACCCTCTATTTTCAGAAAGGCTCTCTCACTAAACCTGGAGCTTAGACTCAGTGGGTAAGGACACTCGCCCTCAACTGACACTGGGTTTGATCCCTGGACTCCACCTGGAGGAAGGAGAGAACCAATTTCTACATTTTTTCCTGAAACCTTTGCATGTGTGCCATTGAGCTTCAGGGATGCTCCTGGATCCGCCTCTCAGTGCTAGGCTTGTACATGCTTGCCACCATGCCCGTGATGGTTTGTTTATTTGTGGTTTTTTTGCCAAAGGAACTCAACCTTTTTGGTCCCTCAGATCTAATTTGGAAACTACCCAGACTGGATGGGCTGATGCATCAATATGTTCTGCAGTCTTGTTCTATTTCTCTCCACTGCTCAGGTTATGCATACAACAGCCCCAATCCCACAGGCCATCTGCTTTGCCTCCAGACTGCTTACCACACAGGCTGGTGTCACCTCAGAGGCTACCCTTACCAGTTCCAGCTTCATTTTCTTTCTTTTTTTCTTTTTTTCTTTTCTTTTTAAAGATTTATTTATTGTGTTTACAATGCTCTGCTTACATGTCTGCTTCAAGAGGGCACCAGACCCAATTACAGATAGCTGTGAGCCACCATGTGGTTGCTGGGAATTGAACTCAGGACCTTTGGAAGAGTAACCAGTGCTCTTAACCTCTGAGCCATCTCTCCAGCCCCCAGCTTCATTTTCAAGTGTGAACAGAACCTACAGTCCTTTGGTACATGCAAGCATCCATGGACTTTCACTAGCTGCTCCACACATTTGATCTTGTCAGCAAGTCTCCAAAACTTCCCTACTTCTTTGAGTTTTACCTAGAAATGACTGTCATATTCCAGAGAAAACAGAAGCAAGCAAATGCAACTTTCTTTGTTCTCTTCATTCCGACTGCATCAAAGTATCTACATCTTTGTACATATATATATACAAAGTATAGCCATCCAGACCTTCCTACTCAGAAGGCCCATCTGTAAGAGGCTCTTTCTGAACTGTCTGGGCTGTCTTTCCCACCTGAGACCATAGGGGTGGCTTTTAGGCCCAGGCTATTTGCATCTTTGGGAAAATTACCCCATGTCCCCTCGTGCTTTGTGTCTTTGACCTCTTTAGCACATTCCTTTAGCTTTGAAACTTCCATTCTCTCTCTCTCTCTCTCTCTCTTTCTCTCTGTGTGTGTGTGGTGATAGGGGGACAGAGGACAGAACCTAGGGACTGCCACACATTGGGCAAGTGCTCTACTATGGATCCATTATCTCCAGTTCTAGTTTTTTTTTGTTGTTGTTTTTTGTTTTGTTTTCCTTTTAAAGGAAGTCTTCTAAATCCTTATTGGGCCAGGCAGTGGTATCACATGCCTTTAATCCCAGCACTCTGGAGGCAGAGGCAGGCAGATCTCCAAGTTTGAGGCCAGCTTGGTCTACAGAGTGAGTTCCAGAAACAACCAGGGCTACACAGAGAAACAAAAACCAACAACAAATCCTTCCTGAGATATTACTCTGCCTCCCTCACTCTCCCTCCTCTCCTTACTGTTAGTATGTCTTGAACTTGTCTTGTGCCTTCACCTTCTCTCCTTCCTAGCCCCGCTTTCTGCTGTGACCTTTACCTGCCTCCGTCTTCCTCAACGCCTTTTGACTGGTGTGTACCCACCTGCCGGCCTTGTTTCCTCCCGGAAGCATGTCACACAATTGGCCCCACCTTGTGCCAGACCCCACAACTCCCCATCCACTTTTCCCACGCCTCTAGTCACTCCTTTTCTATAGTTTCTTTGGAATAGTGATACCCTCAGTGTTCATCTCAGCCCTCTTTTTCTTCTGCTCGGCACAAAGCTTTTCTAAGGGGTCTCACACTGATCCCCGCAGCCTGCCCGCCACTTCTGCATAGATGACTGTATCTCTTGCCAGTTTTCTCTTATGAATTCAGATCTGCCTTTCCATCTGCTACTGATGGATTTCCACTAGGATATTCCACAGGTTATTCAAGTTCAGCGTGTCCAAAACTGGAATCATGATTTCAGTACTTAAAATTGTAATGATATGCTTTTGCTTTCTCTGAAAACAGAAAAGTTACTGTATTGATGTCTGGAAAACGGAATGACAATATATTCCTTGTAGAATTAAATGGTGTGTGCTGCTATGGCATATATTATGTGCTGGGAAATTTAATCCCCATGTGCCAATATTAGGAAGTGGAGCCTAATGGGAAGTATTTAGGTCTTAAGGACACCTCATGGATGAATTAATTCCATTATCACAGGAATGAGTTCACTCCATATGAAAGGGTGTTTGGACTCCTCTTGTCTGTCTGTCTGTATCTCTTACCCTCTGTTTTGTCTTTCATAGAATATAATAAACTCCTTCTAAATGCCTCTTGCTCTTGGACTTCCCACCCCCCCCAGAACTATAAGCAAGTATGTTTCTGGTCATTATGAATTTCCAAGTCCAAAATAAAATATATAGTTATAGATAGAAGAATTGGGGTAGGGAGGACTGGAATAGAAGGATCAAGCAGGGAAGGGAAGGGACAAGGAAACCAAGGAGGGGATACAGGAAGAGACAACTAAAATTAAGGCCATGTGAGGGGCCATGTGAGGGGTGGTATGGAAACCTAATACAGGAGAAGCTTCCTAACATACCTACATATATGAAGGTGATGTAAGTGAAGTCACCAAATAATGGGAGAGAAAAAAGGTCCAACTGTACATATCTTGCCACCAAATGGGGCTTCCAATAGCAGGCATGGGTTCATCGAATTGAGGGTTTTGGTTTTGGGTATTTTTTGAGAGGGGGTGGTTCTCTGTGTAGCCTTGGCTTCCTGGAACTCACTCTGTAGACCAGGCTGGCCTTGAACTCACAGAGATCACCTGCCTCCGCCTCCAGAGTTCTGGGATTAAAGGAGTGCGCCACCACCTGGCAAACATCTAATTGAGTTATTGACCAAAGGGATCCCATGAGAAATCCCAAACAACCCAGGCTGTTGCCAAAGCCACAGATTACTCTCCACAAACTGACAACAAGCGCCTTTGCTGAAGAAAACACCTACACAACTTATTGAACACAGAGAAGTTGAGCTGGTGCCTAACGAGATCCTTCACCCTTATGGACCAGAAGTTTCTGGTGCCAGAAAGCATTCTGCATGCACCAAGGGAGAAATGCAGACGGAAGCCCAGCTATGAACCCTCTGATCTACAATGGTGCCCTGCCTGCAAAGCATGCTGGAACAATGGTGGCATGAGGTTTGTGAAAGTAACCAACCAATATCTGATTTGACGGAAGGCCTACTCCATGCGATGGAGCCCATAATCAATGCTGCTTGGGTGGCCAAGAACCTGAGACTAGCTAGCCCGGGGACCTAGCCTAAAAAAAAAAATTGCTACTGTTCTACTAAAGGAGCATAGCAACAAAATGCCTCCCGATGACATTCTGCTATACTCATAGATGAGTGCTTTGCTCAGCCGTCCTCAGAGAAGCTTCCTCTTGCAGCAGATGGGAACATATACAGAGTCCCACAGGCTGACAATATGCAAAGATTGAAAGACCTTGGAAAACACATTCCTAATGGGATGCCTCCATCAAATCCCTCCCCTCAGGGCTCGGGGATCCCTAAGGAAGAGGAGACCTAAAGAGTGCAAGAGCCAGAGAGGATGGAGGACACCAAGAAAACAAGGCCTTCTAAAGGCAACAGACCAAACCAAGGCACTTATCAACTCAAAGAGACGAGGCAGCAGGCACCGGGTCTGAACAGGTCTGCACCAGATCCGGGGGGGGGTCTGAACAGGTCTGCACCAGATCCGGGGGTCTGAACAGGTCTGCACCAGATCCGGGGGTCTGAACAGGTCTGCACCAGATCCCGGGGGGTCTGTACAGGTCTGCCCCAGATCCGGGGGTTCTGTACAGGTCTGCACCAGATCCGGGGGGTCTGAACAGGTCTGCACCAGATCCGGGGGGTTCTGAACAGGTCTGCACCAGATCCGGGGGGGGTCTGTACAGGTCTGCACCAGATCCGGGGGTCTGAACAGGTCTGCACCAGATCCGGGGGGTCTGAACAGGTCTGCACCAGATCCGGGGGGTCTGAACAGGTCTGCACCAGATCCGGGGGGTCTGAACAGGTCTGCACCAGATCCGGGGGTCTGAACAGGTCTGCACCAGATCCGGGGGTCTGAACAGGTCTGCACCAGATCCGGGGGGTCTGAACAGGTCTGCACCAGATCCGGGGGGGGGTCTGTACAGGTCTGCACCAGATCCGGGGGGTCTGAACAGGTCTGCACCAGATCCGGGGGGGGGTCTGTACAGGTCTGCACCAGATCCGGGGGGTCTGAACAGGTCTGCACCAGATCCGGGGGTCTGAACAGGTCTGCACCAGATCCGGGGGGTCTGAACAGGTCTGCACCAGATCCGGGGGTTCTGAACAGGTCTGCACCAGATCCGGGGGGTCTGAACAGGTCTGCACCAGATCCGGGGGGTCTGAACAGGTCTGCACCAGATCCGGGGGGTCTGAACAGGTCTGCACCAGATCCGGGGGGTCTGAACAGGTCTGCACCAGATCCGGGGGTCTGAACAGGTCTGCACCAGATCCGGGGGTCTGAACAGGTCTGCACCAGATCCGGGGGGTCTGAACAGGTCTGCACCAGATCCGGGGGGGTCTGAACAGGTCTGCCCCAGATCCGGTCCTAGAGCTGAGAGAACAAGACACACATCTCCATCCCTAACCCAGAGGGTATCTCCAGTTGATAATCACTTGCAAATGAAAATTTAGCTTTCTCCAAGGGAGTCTCACTGGGGTAACAAATTACCCTTAAGGGTAGGCCACATGCCCAGCAGTAGATGGCCAAGAGAAACCAAATTCACTGGCGTGTTTGGTGGTTCCTCTTCTTATTATGTCATGTCAAGGCTCCTTCTTTCTTTTAATTTTATCAGTTCTTATCTTTTCCTTTTAAAAAAAACTATATAGGTCCTTTATGTAGTATGACTTCTCGTTTTGTGTTTTTATGGAATTCATGAGTGTGGGAATGTGTGGGTCTCTGTGTCTGTATCTGTTTCTTGTGCCTTTTCTTGGGCTCTTTTTCTTCTGTTTGTTTGTTTGTTTGTTTGATCTTATTCTGATGTATTTGTTTTGTTTTATCTTATTGAATTTTTTTAATGTTATATTATTATCCTTTAGAAGCTTGTTTGTTTTCTAATGAGACAAAAAGGGGACAGATCTGGATGGGAGGGGAGGTAGGGAGGAACTAGGAGGAGAAACTGTCAGGATGTATGATATAAAAAAATCTATTTTCAATAAAAAATAAAAATAAAAAAATTTAAAAGGCCACGCAGTGGCAGTTCATGCCTTTAATCTCAGCACCCCAGAGGCAGAGGCAGAGGCAGAGGCAGGTGGACCTCTGCGAGTTTGCTGTCAGCCTAGTCTACAAAGTGAGTTTCAGGACAGCTAAGGCTACATGGAGAAACCCTGTCTTGAAACAAACAAACCAACAACAACAAAATTTCAGGTTGTGTACTATTCTATTAAATCAACACAGCATGGACTTAGGGCTCACATCAGTTCTCATTAAGTGTCTGACATACTGTCCATGTTCAATGAATGATTCCATTAGTAGTGGCAGTAAGAGTTGCAGAGGGAAAGAGACTGGTATTAATATAGCCATTACTCTCTCCCCAGTAGCCTGGTACCATTCCAGATACCCCCTGTTCAACACTTAGGATTCATCCTTAGCTTCTCTGCCTATCAGTGTTTGTCCCCTACACCCTCAACATTATTCAATCTGTCATCAAGGCTGTGGGTCCCATTATATAGCCAGACCTCTGTTTCCTCCTCCACTTTGTCCCTATTCACTCCCATTTCTCACCCATCTAGTATACTGGGAAAGCCATGCTGTCTGGCCCCCAACCTCTGGTGCTACCATTTTCAATTCAGAGAGTCTTCTAAATCTCCACTGCAATGCTCCATCCAACATGCTTGTCTAGTGGTGTCACATCTCTCCTAAGCATGCTTCCACAGTAATTAAAATTGCAGTAGAGCAGAGGAAAGCTAATATTTAAAGTCATAACAGACCACAGCTGCATCTTCCCCTAAGGCAGGAATTCTTCTTCAGCACAAGGCTCTTTGTTTGGTGAAACACCTGGGTGGACACAGAAGGTGAACAGTTGTGGATCTAAAACAAAGAGAGCCAAAGTTCTCTGCAGAGCAAACACATAAGGAGTGTAGGTACTGGAGGACATCTAGAAAGAGAAGTATATAAAGAAAAGCCTTGGAGGGGAATGTACCACCTCATTATCTCAGGGGGAGGCTGGAAGAAAATTAGGCTGGGCTGGGAGTGGGGAATCTCACGTAAATAGCACAAATGTCTAATATGATCTTCAAAGACTCAGACTGTTTTAAACTACTCTAAAGCACCTGGACATTATGCCCATAACCTCCCATCTTTAATGACACTTATTACATAAACATTGTGTTGTATGATCTTACAGAAGGAAGAAGGGGCTGTATTATCCAGAGTTCTCTAGAGTCACAGAACACATGAACTGACCTCATTCATTCATCCATCCATCCATCCAGGATTTATTGGAATGATTTATAGGCTGCAGTTCAGCTAGTTCAACAATGGCTGGCTGTGAACATAAAGTCCAATAATCTAGTAGTTGTTTAGTCCCACAGGGTTAGGTGTCTCAGCTGTCTATGCTGAAATCCTGAATATTGTAGCCATCTGTAGTGGCCCCACGTTGGGGCACCAATCTGTCATAACATAACTCGTCTTGGTGGGGCTTCAGCCCAGTTGCCCGGTTCATACCTGAGAGGGCGAGTGTGGATTGAGAAATGGAAGGTAAAGACACTAAAAGGACAGAGACACAGGATAGAGTTGGGAGGTCAGTCTAGTAAATACTGGATGTCCCAAGTTTATTCTTCAATATTCTTAAATACCCCCAAACAAAAAAGGGGGACATGGCAAATGACTTCTTTATCAAGAAAGAAAAATAGACCTTCTTCTTTGATTCTCCAAACATTTGGTAACCATGCCTTAGACTAAATTTCTCATTATTTTGCCTTGAGGATTAAGTCTCTTATTATTTAGACAAGACACCCATGCTTAAAATCAACCATTCTACAGTAGCCAAGCCTTAGACCTTTAGGTCTTATGCCTTAAACCTTGGAAGAGTAAGAATAGTTTTGAACTCTCTGTCCTTAAGCCAAGATGAAGTGAAGCCATTTTTACAGGCTCAGATACCTGAAGAAGTAGGCCCCAACACCAGTGGAGGAATGAATGGACTAGCAAGGTGAGGGCAAGTAGGCAAACATCAAAAGTTTCCTTCTTCTATGCCCTCATAGAGATTCCCAGCAGAAAGTATGGCCCACATTAAAGGTGTGTCTTTCCACCTCAGATTTGTACCAAAAGTGTGTGTCTTCCAGCCTCACAACCCAGATCAAAGGCGCCTGTCCTCCTACCTCAAAGGTCTGGACTAGAAGTGGATTCACTTACTTTAAACCAAGCAGAAAATCTCTCACAGGTGCGCCCTCTATATCTAGATTATAGTTCATTCCAGATAGAGTCAGGTTGATGACCAAGAGCAGCCATCACAGCGGCGGTGTCCTGTTCAGCTCTGCTAAGAGCAGAGATGGAGACCTGAGGTGGGACAGGGTCTCTGTGCTTCTGGGGAGTGTAAGGAGGATGGGACTGAAACAAGTTTACTGGAGGGCCAGAGCAGCGTGGGGAGGGGCGAGTCTGATGTAAACAAGGCAGGGTTTCAAAGACAGGCTATTTCAATTCAATGTGCCTTCAGTTCTTTTCTTAGGGACATCTTTACTATGATAGCCTTGCTACGCTGATGATGACAATAGATTAAGATTTGCAAGCACAATCTCATGCCACCTTCTCCTAGGACCCACTGTGGAGATGGCATTATCAATCAGCTCTACTAACGAGGGCTGTTAATGTGCCTGGGGTCATAGATCTGGGAGAATCTAGGTGTGGGGGTCTGGTCAGCTGTCAGATCATGGAGGACCTCTCTGCACAGCCAGTGCTCTCACTTTATTCTTGGGAAAATGCTCAGCTCCAGTTTTTAAATTGCTCCGAGAAAAACTCCTATTCAGTGACAGCTCTGAACAAAACTATGGGAACAAAACTACTGGGCCCTACTAAAGGAAAGAGAGTACTCCAAGGAAGTACAGGAGGCCACAGTGGCTTGGACAAAGTTCCATGTCTGGTGCTACTTCTACTGCATCAGAGTCCCAGACTGGGTCTGCAGAACCGACAGTGCCAACAGGTGTGCCATGAGAGAAGTGTCCCACGGCAAAATAAGCATGGCATGATTGTAGTAAATGCAGTTTGGCAGACTTCACAGGGTCTTCCATGCTAATGTGCCTCTGGTTTTCCCAAAGCAAGCGCTGGTAGGCTCTGCTTTCCCAACTCAGGGACAAAGAGTTCCCTGGAACAAATACTAACCTCTTATGAAGCTGCTACAGCATTGAACAGTTTGAGCTCAGAGACTGGGACCCTTGAAGCACCCAGGGCAACTGCTCAGTGTCCAAAGACAAGCTCCTCATAGTATCTGAGACCCTCCTCTCCAAAGCCACACTCAGCTGGGTCTATACCTTCTTGCCTGGAAGATTTATTCCCATCCCACCCAATCTTACTCCTACTCTCAGCCCATCCAATTCATCTTCTTCAGCATCCCCCGCACCCTCTGGCCTCCGGCTGACAGGGTTTCTTGGCTATCCTGGAACTCACTTTGTAAAACGGGCTGGCCTTGAACTCACAGAGCTCCACTTGCCTTGCCTCCCAAGCACAGGTATTAAAGGTGTGTACCAGCAATGGCTGGCTTTACTTATTTTTTATATAGGGTTTTATATAGTTTTGGGTAATCTCAAGATCACTATGGAGTCAAATATAGCCTTGAATTTACAATCTTCCTGCTTCTCCCTCTGCAATACTGGGATTGCAGGCATATCTCATAGATCTGGTTTATGCTTTGTTAAGGATCAAACCCAGAGTTTCATGTGTACCAGATAAGCACTCTGTTGACCACATCCTCTTTCCAAAGACCCTCTTGAATGAGGCAAGATGTTTCTTCTTCCTTTGGCTAATGAGGTCTCTGACAGTATCATTAAAAAAAAAAAAAAAAGGTGCTTTCCAAAAATACATCATAATTATATCACAAAAAGACTGGGAAGGTTCATAGGGTGGCTACCATATCTTTATTATCATTATATTGTTTTTGAGACAACCCAGTCTCACAAGGTGCTGTGAGATCAAAAAAAAACAAAACAAAGGCAGACAGACTCAGGATTGTACAGAACGTAGTTTGTCAGGTGACTTGCTGACAGAAGTAAGGTCCTGCAGCTGCAACAAGACCAAGTGGATCCTCACAGTTTGGGTTAGAGAGAGAGGTGCAAGACAACAGTGACCTCATAAAAGTGGAATGTACCTGGTTTGTCTTAAGCTAGTATCAAAGCGACAGGCACATTCCTAGCACCACGGCCCAGCTGTAAAACTCCACATGCCACTCTAATGGTTGTCTATTTACAGTTTGCTGGGAAACTATGCAGGAAAACTCAGCCAGGTTATTCTGGGTCTGATCCTCTCTGCTACAGCTCAAGATGGCCGCCGTTATGTCAATATGAATTCATTCAATAAAGAAGCCAGCAAAAAGGAATATACTTCAATGGGGCCCGGTTCCTGTGGGAAATCCTTCCGTTAATGTTTAGAGGGAGCCATGGAATGATTCTGACATGAGTGAGAAGGCCACTCCTGTGATCTCTGCTGTGGCGCAGGTGTCTGGGAAGTGTCACAGCTGAGCGCAGGGCTGAGTGTGTTGAGAACCTGTTTGATGGCAGCAGCAGTGAACAGCATAAACTCAGCCGGCAAAGGAAGGCTGGCTGTGGTGCTTGAGGCATGCCTACTTGATCAAGCTATGGTGCGTAGGTGTTTGGTAAACAGCAGTGGAAATAATGCCATGAAAATATATTTTAGCTATAATTAGCATTCAACTCCACAGACTGAGATTACCTTCCACCTGGTGGGCAGGCCCCATCTGGTTAGTCGTAGCCCCCAACAGCAAAGACTGGCTTCCAGACAACAGAGAAACCTGGGCTGAGTTTCTAGTCCACAGGTTTCAGCCTCAAGGCTTGAACATTAATTCTTCTGTTTATTTTCGATGCCTTTGGCTGCTACAGGTTTCAGCCTTGCCTGTCCCACCATCATGTGAGCTAATTCCCTAAAATCCCACTCTGTCTTAGTGTCTGTGTCTCTTGTCTGTCTTTTTTTCATACATGTGCATTCGTTCTATTTCTAGCATCACTGTATTCACTAAAGATTAAGAATTAAAGGGAATGCCTAAAAGGAATGGGACTCTGGGTTTCATTCCTGACACTGCAGAAACAAACAAATTCATAAATGAAAGAGAACTTAACAGACCAGATGGAAGCAGGGAGGTGCCTGCTTATTATCCCCTCCACAGTCCCAAATCCCTACCTGAAGTTGGGGACAACACAGGCAAGAGAAGGGACCAGGGAGGCAGAGAGTAGACTTACCATAGAGGCAGAAAACAAGAAAGTGTCTGATCAGAACTGTGCCATTTTGGGTCCTGAGAATCATAACTCAAACTGTTAATGAAGGGGGAAGGCTCCCCTGGATCTGAAGACCTAGAAAAGACCTTGGTCTGCAGGGAAATTTCTCTCTTTTAACAGGTCCCTGCCTGTTTCCCCCAGGCAGCCATTCTCAGTTCCTGTCCGCTGTTCGCCGCAAAGTCAAGCCTTCCAACTGTATATCTGTCCCTCTTCTTGCTCTGTGTCACCCTGAACTTTCTCTGGCTCTCATATAGAATCCATATATTAAGGAGGTCTCTGGGTTTTCTTTACAGCCATAAACCCAGGTGTGCTTGCCGTGGCTTGTTACACACTGCATGGCTGATGGAACAGAGCTTCCCAGTGACTTCTGTAACCGCACAAAAGCAGTGCAATAGGGTGACTGACTGTGCTGCTTGGCATTTTTCAACTTGACACAAACTCAAGTCATCTGGGAACGGCGAAACTCAGCTGAGGAACTGCATTCCATCGGATTGGCCAGTGAGCAACTCTGCGGGGGCATTTTCTTGACTAACAGTTGAAGCAGGATGGTCCACTCCCTATAGGCAGTGCTGCCCCTGGACAGGTGGTCCTGGGATGTCTAAGAAAACAAGCCGAGCAAGCCCGAGAGAGATGTTTCAGGGCCTCTCTTCTAGCTTCTGCCTTCAGGTTCCTGTTTGAGTTCCTACCCAGAGACCCCTCACTGACGAACTGTGTTGTGGTAGCATGAGAAGGAATAAACCCATTCTTTCCCAAGTTGCTTTTGCTCTTGGTGTTTATCGCAGCAACAGAAAGCAAAGTAGGACAGCAGCCTCGATTGTGCACCGCAGGTGCACACGTGTCTTCAGACTGAAGTACTAGAGGTGGGATAGCTGAGTTGCAAAGATTATGCACCCGTGAGATGGATAGATAATTGTCAAATTATCTGTACAGGATACTCTAGTGATTATTACTCCATCAATCATGTATGAAAGTATCTGTTTCCCTATGCTGTGACCAATACCATGCTGTCAAACTGGACCATCTGTCTTAGCTAGGTTTCTATTACTATGAAGAGACCTCATGGCCACAGCAACTCTTATAAAGGGAAACATTTAATTAGGGACTGGCTTACAGCTCAGAGGTTTAGTCTATTATTGTCATGGTAGGAAGCATGGCAGCATGCAGACAGATATGGTGCTGGAGAAGCTAAGGGTTCTAGACTTTGATCCTCAGGCAGCAGGAAAAGATCTGGCTTGAATTTCTGGACCCTCAAGGCCCACCACTCTAGTGATGCACTGCCTCCAACAAAGCCACATTTATTCCAACAAGGCTACACCTCCTAATAGTGTCACTCCCTATGGACCTATGAGGACCATTTTTTACCATCACACCATTTACATCATTAGAATAGATTCTAATAGCTTAAAGTACAGATTGTTGGTTAGGAAGGTTAATTTTTCTCTTGACTATGGTTAAGGAGAATGGAGAGACTGCTCAGCATTTAAAAATACTGACTGCTGTTCCAGAGGGCCAGGGTTTGATTCCCAGAATCCACACAGTGGCTCACAAACCATCTGTATCTCCAATTTCAGGGCATCTGACACCTTCTTCTGTCCTCTGTCCCCTGTAGGGACTGCATCCAAGTGGCACACAGGCATACAGGTGGGCAAAATACCCATACACACAAAATAAAAATAAATATATTTTAAAAGACATTTAGAATTAAGCATTTTAACACATTTCCAAATTAGTCACATTTTTTGTCTGCTTCTTATTTTTATTGTTGTTGAATTATGGGTATAATGGTGTGTGTATGTGTATACACCAAAAACTGGCTAAAGCTCCTCACATAACACAGTTCTTTGACTGTGGTGAGACCTTAAAGATTTCCCTCAGTCTGTCTTCTGTTTTTCGCCTTTGTTTATAGTTATTTTGTCATGCAGAAACATTTTATTTCTTATGAATGGATCACAAAAAAAAAAATGAGAAATCATGTAAAAGAAAGCAGATGGTATCAAATTAGCAGCAAAACGGGATCAGAGAAAACCACATCGTAAAACACACCCAGAGAAGGTCCTGCTTTGGAGGTGGGAGTGATTTTGGAACAGCTCCAAGTTCAGGGTCAAGGGACTCAAGGAAGGAGAGGGTGCCGCTGGGCAAACACCAGCATGTTTAATTTAGAGCGTCTGGTTGGAGGAATCTTCATTCTGTTCCTCCTGTGCTGAGCAGGCTATTAGCAGTAGAGCTGTCCCCAAGGGAGCAACTTTCAAGCTGGGACCATCGAGGCAGAAGGATGTCCCTGCAGCAAGTAACCCAAGGATAGAGAAAGCATGGGTAGGAGATGAACCCACAGAGGGTCTCTATGTGCTCCCCAGAGCACACTACTGTCTCTAGAACCTGTACCTCCAAAAAAGTTCGCAAGATGCCAGTGGCTAGAGAGATGGCACAGTGGTTAAGAGCACCCACCCCTCTTCCAGAGGACCTGGGTTCGATTCCCAGAACCCAGCCACCAGCCAGCCACATGGTGGCTCACAAATCTCTGTAATTCCATTTCCAGGCATGACAAGGATGCTCACATATATGTAAAATTAAGTTTATATTTTGTTATATTGTGTTAAATGTTTCCACTTATAATATTTTATGCACATTATTTTTTACCATATTCTATGTATGTATACTTTTCCTGTATTCAAGACATTTTGTATATTGATACAATTTGGGATATTTATCTTGCTGCCCTTTATAGTTCTACCTCTTGTCTTGACACTTATACTCTACCTCTATTTTAGGGATTTACATGTAGGTATATGTAAATAGTTATATTGTTTAAGTATTTGTTCCTGCTTTACTCAGGAAAGTTTTAATCAGTCTTTTTAGCTAAGTTCCCGAGTATTACAGATTATCTTCACTCACATTTCCTGTACCCATGAGATTAGTCAGATATAGATGCTTAATCTTCAATCACTTCATAGACATGCAGAACATGGCATTTAAATGTTTTAATATTAGTACTCCATTGACATGAGACACTGTTGCTCCTGACAGCACCATGCATTTTCCCAAAAATATGTTGGACACTGTTGTTGCTCCTGCTGGAGTTCAATCTCGCCTCAGCTAATGGCCTGTTGGGCATAGAATTGCCCCCACCTTGACCACTGATTTGGACATGCAGTCCTATGTGCTTGCAGGAGACAAATATAGAAGACTGCTTGACCTTGCCAAGTCAGGGTAAGACAGCCATTCTATTTCCCTGCTGTTGTTGTGGTCTGTCAAGTTCTCTTGGCCTTAGCCAAATCTGGGTGTACCAATGTCGCTGTGAGACCTAGGGTGACTGTTCAGGTGGCTTGCTGTTTCTGTCCTTGCTGCACCTTTTGGAAGTTGTCCATCCGCATTTCCTGTCTACTCTAGTATTGTTAATTTCCTTCTCAGGTCTTGATGAGGTTGAAGATTAAACTATCACAACTATTATTCTCTCTTCCTAGTTAGATATATTAGGTACTAGACTTACGTTTTCCAGCTTAGGACAACTCTATTGTAAACTCCATTATGCCCTCACCCTAGGACTAGATATGTAGGTCATTTTGTTCTCGATTTTCCTTTTCTTAGAGCACACTTGTTATTCACTGTTTTGTATATAGTTTTGTATTAAGCCTAAATCTTTTCTTTAGACTAAAAGGGGAATTGTAGTGAGGTTGTCCTTCTGTAGCACTGACCACGCCCATTGGGGGGTGGAGCGATGGGCGGAGGTGACCTGAGGGAGGAGGTCGGAGGGGGCGAGGAAGGCGCGCTCTCTTTCTGGCGTGACTCGGACAGGAGAGGGTCGGGTTGAATTTCCTGGTGTTCATCTGTCTAGGTTGTAAGTTATTTCTCCCTGAATAAACATCTATTCGGCCTATTTGTTTATCCTGATCCTTATTTACCGCAATACATATACACGCAGGCAAACCATACATACAGTGAACTTCTTTACCATTTCACAATACCTAGACCAGGGTGACAGATAATCAGTGGTTAGGAGAGCATGGAGGAAACCAACACCCTGAAAGAGAGCAGACATAACAACAAATGAAAGCAAAGGACCAGCATGTGCTGTTTGCCCATAATCTAAGCATTTAGGAAGCTGAAGCAAGAGGATCCTCAATCCAAGGCCAATCTTAGCTACATAATGAGAACCTGGGTCTAAAAACCAAAGCAAACAAAGCCAGCTAGCAAACGCTGGCAGTGCTAGAGTGGTAGACAGTGATTAAGAAATTAGAAACCAAGAATTAGTGGCAAATATGTAAGCAAGTGAGGTACCATGAACAATGTCATAGGACAGATTATAAAGTGGATTAGGATTGGGTGGGGCACAGGGTGTCAGGGGCCCAGCTTTGTAACTGGCCTCTCCTCCCTGTCTGCTTCACAGAAGCAGAGCCTCTAGAGGGCATTACTAGGGCGAAGGCTGTTGTGTCTGGGACTGAATGCTCAGTAGGTGCGGCAGGTGGGTGCTTACCTATGGGAGAAGTGAGAAGTAAGATTCACTGAAGATGATGGGAGCCAGGTTTCTGATTGTCATAGAGGAAAAACACAGAGGAAGGGGAAGGATTGTGTGTGCCTGGAATCAGAAGTACTGATGGGAACTAACATACTTTACAGAACCGTGTATGCATATGCATATGGACACATACAGATGTACACGTCCATAAATACATTGCTTCTTCAGTCTGTCATCTGCAAGGGCCTTTTAGCAATTACACCACCTTAGCAGTAAGTATACCTAGCTTGCAAATCTTGATTTTTTTAAAATACCATTCTCCGTGAAAAGAAACCAAGGCTCTGAGGATTAAAAAAATTCTGACTCAGGGACTGGACAGTTGGCTCAGTGTCAGAGGACAACTTTTGGGAGTTGGTGCTTGCCTTCCACGAGGGCTTCCCTTCTCTTTCTGCTGCAGCAGGTTACAGCAAACGTGTGTGTGTGTGTGTGTGTGTGTGTGTGTGTGTGTGTGTGTGTGTGTGTGTGAGCATTGTGGGGAAAACTGGTGACAGTAGCCTAGCTGCGTGTCTTTAGAACCATCTCCCGGTCTTTCCCACCAGGATTGCACTCAGCTCCAAAACAACAATGCCAAGGGTTTCCATCCCCAACTGTGCACACTATCGCAATCGAAAAGGCCATTTCTCTCACTTGCCCCTTTTCCAAACCTATATTCCAAAGAGTTTTTAAAAATCATCACAAAGCTCCCGGAAGGACTCCAAATCAAGTGTCAAGTCAGTGGTCTACGTCACACTCTGTGAAGAGTGGCTTGGGACTGGGAATGAGTTCAAATCAAATGCAGACCTGCAGGTGGCTTTATCCAAGTGCCCCGGCTAGCTCTCTCCCTAAGCAAAGGCCTGCCTTCTGATAAACAGGTTAAACACCGAGTACTGTAAGAAACAGCCCTTGCAGCAAGCAGAGTTCCCAGTGACACTAGTAAGATAGAAATGTCCCTCTCACATAAGTCTGCCCAGCATAGGTCGATGAGTAGGAAGTTACAGGCCACCCCCATCGTCCCGGTCCACCTCTGTCCAGGCCTTGATCTCTCTTGAGGCCACCACACCAGCATCAAAAGGAGATGACAAGTTGCAGATACCATTTTTCCCCCCTCACATCCTATTAGTGAGAATGTAGGTAAATCGTAAGGGAGGCTGGGGGATTGGAATAGCCCAAACTGTGTTGACAAAAAAGGAGAATGGATTCAGGGGACAACTTGTACCTTGAATGTCTCTTCCCTTTGGCTCCAACCATATCCCCAACCTAGGGTCCAGATGTTCACCCACTTCCATCTTTTCTAAGATAGTTATGATGGATCATAAATATGGATACCTCCTACTGACAGACCTCCAGGCTTTCAATCTTCTGACAGACAGTATTGCTAAATTTATCTATAATAAAAATTCCTACACAAACACATAGATGCATAAGGTCAGCTCAATGCTGAATTACTGGGTCAGTAGGTATAAGCTTTTTCAGCCACCATGCCCTCCAGAGGAATTATAGGAATTATACCAGCAATGTATTAAGGTGTCAGTTTCCCAATATCCATGTAATAGAAACTTTTGACTTTTGCTGTACTGGGGAGATATGATTCCTCACCGCAGTTTTAATATGGTTTCCAACTCCCTGTTCCTTTTAGTAAGCACTGACTAGGAAGAATTCTCATGTTTTTTCTCTCTCTCAAAGATGGGGGGGGGGGGAGGAAGGTGATGGTGAGATGCTCAGTGGTTAAGAGCACTTATTGTTTTTGCAGAGGATCCAGGTTCGATTCCAAGCATCCACATGGTAGCTTACAACTGTCCATACCTCCAGTTCCAGGAGGTCTGATGGCCTCTTCTGATGTCAGACACCAGATACCCATGTGGTCCCCAGACATATATGTGAGAAAAATACTCATACACATCAATCTAAAAATAAAATAAAAATTTTCAATAAAAATGCCTGTATTTGTGTGAATGTGTGTGTGCACACACGTTGAGGATAAACGTTGATAGTTGGCGTCTTCTCTAACTGCTCAACGGCTTGCTTATCTGAGACAGTCTCTTACTGAACCTGAGCTGGGTGATTTGGCTGGGGTGGCTCCCAGCCAGTCCCAGAGATTCTCCTGTCTCTAGTCTCCCCGACTCTGGAACTAGAAGTGTGTACACTCTATATATCTTTTTATTTTGATTCTGGAGACTCAAACTCTGGTCCTCATACTTGTGTAGTAAGCACTTGGCCAACTGAGTAGACTCCATGTTCATTTTAGATGCCAATGTAATGTTTTACTTTGATGAAAGTTGTATCATTTTTTTGTAGCATTTCTTTTACACTTTGGGCTGACTTTAATAACTCTGGTTTTGTGGTTTTTATTTTTAATGCTTATAAGAGACCAAGATCCCCTGTAATACTGTGGCTGTTATAATCACCCATCTGCTTTAGTTTCTGCTATTGTGTAACTCATGCAGTTAGTGAACTTTTTAAAGTGCCATGAAAAATGTTATCCATTAAAATGAAATCCTGAACAATCTGGAAGGTCAAGCCAGACCATCACTTCCCAGTAGAAATACAGGTGAGATAACTATGTGGCTTTCAAGAGGGTAAAAAAAAAACAAGTGAAGTAATTTTTTTTATTATTGTTGTTGTTTTTCTGAGACAGGGTTTCTCTGTGTAGCTTTGGAGTAGCCAGGCACTCACTCTGTAGACCAGGCTGGCCTCAAACTCACAGACATCTGCCTGCCTGTACCTCCTGAGTCCTGGGATTAAAGGCATGCATCACTACTGCCAGGCTGTGAAATAAATTTTAACAACATAATTTAGCACAGACTATTTAAAATAGTACAACTTTGACATGTGACCAGTGTAATACAGATAAATGACACTTGTACGTTCTTCAGAACCTGGTGTATATTTTCACTAGTACCCTATTTCAGTTCCTACCAGCCATGTGTCAAGCATTCAGCTGTAACATGTGCATGGCTATCATGTTTGGTACCATGGTGGAGTTCTAGAGAGCTCTATGTGGAGGGATAGAGAGGAGGAGGTGGAAGCACATGCAAGTTCTTGTTTTGCTTAAATTTCCAGAGAGCTACTGAGTAGAATAGACATATTCGATATACAATATACCATGTTTTCAACAAATGCTTCCCCATATGGAAAAAATAAAATTGTGTCATATGCTGCACATAAACATACGTTCCAGATGGATGAAGAAACCGAATTTCTTAAAGAGGAAAGCACAAAAAGCATTAAAAATGTAAAAATTGTTAATTGGAAGGACCCTTTTAAGACACTAGGTACAGACACCATAACAGAAAAGATTGTCAGTTATCAAAAAATAAAACACCAAATTTTAGGCAAAATAGTAAGCAAAGTTAAAGGACAAGGGGTACAGAAAAAGAAACGCAAATGAGTTAGAAGATAACCAACCAAAAACCATGCAAAAGTTACTAATACTTTATTATACTCAGTATTTTAGTGTGTGTGCATGTTGGCATGTACACCCATGGTGCATGTGTGGAGTCAGTAATCCTTTACAGATACATCAGCCCCAGGGGTGGTCAATTCCAGGGATTGAATCCTGGTCATCAGACATGCTTGGCAGCTATTTCTACCCACTAAGCCAGTTCACAGCCTTTCTCCCCACAATGGACTCTTTAGAATGCATAAATTCTACTCTCTCTATATATTGGCTATGTAAAGGATAGATATGTACGGAATATTCAAGTTCACTAATGACTGAAGGCAATATATATCAAACAATAATAAACTACTTTTTTTCCCAGTTGCTGTGATAAAACAATGACCAAAAACATTTTTGGGGAGGGAAGGGTTTATTTGGCTTAAGCCAAGGCAGGAACTCAAATGGGGAACCTAAAGGCAGGAACTGAAACAGATACCAGGGCAGAATGCTGCTTACTGGTTTGCTCAGCTTGCTTTCTTATACAACCCAGGACTTGTTCAGGAATGGCACCACCCACAATGGGTGAGGCCCTGCTATATCAACCACCAAGCAAGATAATGCTCTATACACATGACCAAAGGCCAATCTGATGGAGGCAATTCTTAAAGTGAGGTTCCACAGCAGGCTTTCTCAGACCTCCCGTCACAAATCATGATATGGAGACTCATTATTAGTTATGAATGTTCAGCCTTATCTTATGCATGTCCCCATTAGCTTTTATAACTCAATTTAACTGGTTCCTCTTCATCTATGTTTGCCTCAGGGCTATTTACCTTTCTTTCATTCTGCATGTCCTACTTTCCTGCTTCCTCTGTCTGTCTATCTGTCTGTCTGCCTCTGGGCATTTCCCTCTTCCTCCCTTGTTCTCTCTCAAGCCTAGATTCCTCCTCCTTCTTATTCTCTCTACCCACTCGCTCTGCCTGTCCCTCTACTGCCTACCTATTGGCTGTTTAGCTTTTTATTATACTAACCAGGTGCCTTAGGCACATCTTTACACAGTTAAACAAATGCAGCATAAACAAATGCAATACACATTTACATAGTTAAAGTAATATTCTGAAACAACAAAAAAAATGTAACAATTTTACACAATTAAAGTAATATTCCACAACAAGGTTCCTTCTTTCTAGGTGACTCTAGGTTGTATCAAGCTTACAACTAACCATCACAATTACCTTTTAAGCTCTCTGTGTAGAAATGTACATTGGTAAAGTCTTTTGTAGGACAACTGAACAGACTCTATCAAAACTAAAATGTAACTCCGGACAGATGGTGGTGGCACACGCCTTTAATCCCAGCACTAGGGAGGCAGAGGCAGGCAGATCTCTGTGAGTTTGAGGCCAGCCTGGTCTACAGACTGAGGTCCAGGACAGCCAGGACTGTTTCACAGAGAAACCCTGTCTCGGAAATCAATCAATCAAACAAACAAACAAACAAACAAACAAACAAACTGTAACTCCTTTTGGCTCAGTGATTTCATTTCATGGAATCCACCCTCTGAAACATCTAAGAGGGCCAGAGTGAAGTGTAGTACCAGAGCAAGTAATCTCTCAGGCTACATCCGAATCAGGAGTACCCGGGGGGTTTCTCTGGGTGCTTTGTCACACAAGACCCCTCAAAATCTCAAGTTATTTTGATGAGTCAAAGCAGCAAACTATGGGGTTAAAAGTGGAGCCTGGTCTGTAGCGTGCTTGTGGGGGCATGTATGAGGTCCAGGGCTCATTCCAGCACATACATAAACCAGACATGGTAGAACAGATGTATAATACCAGCACTCAAGAAGTGAAGGAAGGAGGATCAGAAGTTCAAGGACATCCTCAACTATATGTCCAGTTTTCGGTAGCAACCTTGTTTCAAACAAAGCAAAATACATAAAACAAAAACAAAAACAAACAAAAATCACGGCAATCACATAAATCGTAATTTTATGTATGAAATGGGAAATTGTAAAAACACAGTTGTGGATCTAATACATACGGCTATGGAAATGCCTAGGGAAAGGGCTGTGGGACAGGGACAAGCACCAAGCTAGGTGGTAGGGAGGACAGTGAACGGGTTGTCCAGGTGGAAGCTTCTCCTCAGCTCCCACTCCTCCCATTCGAGACCCCACCCCTCAGAAAACCTGCCAAGACCATGCCTACAGGGTATTTAAGACCTGGTCGCCAGACCTGCAGTGTGAATTATATTCCTCTCATTTCTGACAGTCACCCAGGAGTGCTCTGTTTTGCTTTGCTCTTGTTTATTAAAACCTGGTCTCATGAATTCAGCTGGGTTTGACTTATTGTATCGGTGGAGAATAACCAATAATAACTGGGGATCCAATACTTCTCACCTTGGTGCTGAAACCCGGCTTATCAGCTATGTGTGAAGGGGAAAATTCACATTTTATTCCATGTACTTCTTCGCTGTTTATAGCACAACTGAAAGTGGCAGCGTGGCATTCTCAGGTGATCCAGCTGATGATGCTAGTAAAGATGTAAGCCAGTCAGGGGTAGGGGTGGGCTCATCCCTGGTCTGTGGGCTTCGGGCTGCCTGGATATCTATTTTTTTGGGTATCGGCCAGCAGGGACACTGAGACTATGCTAGAGTCATGCAAGGAAAACCTGTCAACTCCTTCTCCCAACCCCTGACCAGCCGGCAGGGTTTCCAAGCTCCCATCCTGAGGCATCTCAAGCCTAAAGCTGGCCTGCCTTTAGAGTAGTGAATACCAAGCACTATGGAATTTTCTGACTCTTCTTAATTCTGTCTTCTGGAGAAGAATAAGGTCAAGCGTGGTGACAGGCACAACCAAGGAGGTTGGGGGTGGATGTGTAGAGTGTGGTCATGGCTGTGGCTTTCATTTTCCCTGGGGGCAAAGAAGCCTCAGGCTGAGGTCGGAGCTTCCCAGCATCTAGATGCTGAGGTATACTGGGAAATGTCAGAAATTGCCACCCACACCTTGGCAAGGGAGAGAAGAGACTTAGAGGGCTACATAGTGTGGAGATAACTGGGTGGAGCCAGGAAGAGTCTGCTGTTGGATTCTGGTGGTTCAGTAACAGTGTTGCCATTTTATTCTTATTCAGAAATTAGTGTGAACTAATTAGATATGAAGGAGATGAGAAATGAAAAGGTACTGATGTCAAAGGGAAGAACATTCCAAGCCTGAGGAAGGATTGTGTCTAAGGCTGGAAGAGTCAGAAAGCCATGGTAACTGAAGGAGAGTAGGAGGCAACGTCAGAAGGGAAGGGAGAAGGGCATGGCTTGAGAACTGTCTTCACGTCTCTCAAGAACTTAGCCTTTTATTTTAGATGAGCTAGGGAGACATCAGCAGTCGGAAAGCCAGTGAATGATGCATCAGGCTGATGTTTTACGCGATGACTCTGGCTGGTGTGTTAGGAACACACTGGAAGGGGGAGAGTGGCAGGCAGGTGCCTAGGGGGGTGATAAAAGGTATGGGAGTGTGGGTGTGGGTGTGGATAGGCACCTGCAACAGATCAAAGGAGAGGTGGGAGCTGAGCCTTTCTTAACTGGGTGATCAATATCAGAGTCACCTTTAGGGTTCCCAAAAAAACACAGATTGGTCCCCCAATTCTAGTTGTTCCTCCTCTTAGTCTGGGGTGGGGCCCAGGCATTTGCATTTCTATAATTCCCTGGTGATGCAGCTGGTTTGGGAATCCTACCCAGGGGCCCTTTTAAAGTTTTCCTTCACAGCCCTGATGAAAACTTGCAATTAGTAATTGCTTATTGTAAATACTCAAGGAAGCTCTTTGCCATTCCTGTGTCTCCAGAGCCTCACACGAGGCCCAGCAAAAAGGAATGTTGGGCACAGGTCACGCTTGGGATTATCAAAGGAACTTTTGGAAGACTCCTCATTTGAACTGTTTGGTGGTATTTGGTGATGAAGCTCACATGAGTGGTCACTAGAGGGAAGGATCCATTCTATCAACAGTAATAACAAGTATGGCACTTACCCAGTGTCTGCCCAGGTGTTTTATTTATAGCTTCCCCAATTAGGTCCTTGTAAAAGTTAGGCCTTAGTGCTTCTGTTTTATGAATGAAGAAACCAAGGCTTAGCATTTTCCCAAGGCCACACCATTAGTAAACACCAGAGCCGGCTCTACTGACAGCTCTGGGATGCATTATATCATGCTGTCTCAAGATGTCACTGGCCAAAGATCTGGAAGTCTGAAAGGCCCTCTAGAAGTTTCAGCTTCCTTCCTTGGGGATTACTAGCTTGTTGCAGAAATGTAGACACCATATCATGGCCTTAAAGACACTCCTCCCCTGCCACCTCCCTTTTGTTTTCTAGAGTAGAGAGCCCTGTTCACACAGCGTGTTCCCAGCCTCAGGTCCTCCCTGGTAGAGCCCTGCCTCCCTACTAGGTAGTGGCCACAGCTGACTTTTGTGTTTTTCACCATGCACTGATGGCATGCTTTTCATTCAGTTCATACCCACTTCCTGGTCTCTTCCTTCAGGGCTATGGGCATTGTATTCTGTGCTGGGGAATTGAAGCTTGACAAATTGAGGCCAGCTTGTCTCCAAATGGAATCCATCGCTCTCACTGGGGGGGGGGGGGGGGGGGGATCATGGTCCAACACTTCCTTTCCTCCTCAGTATCTCCCTACCCTGTCAGGGGATAAAAATAGCATCTCTCAGGGCCTGAGTGTCGATGGGGCAACTGTGAGCTTGAAGCTGGGCAGGGCAGAGAGCAGCTGCTCTCCACAGGCAAGGAGGGAGGCATGAAGTCAGTGCACAGGCCACAAGGATGGGGTGACCCTGGTCTGGAGGAAGTGAGGAGGGAAGCTTGGGAGCTAGCCTGAGTGATGGCTCTTGGAGTGAGCTTGATTGTCGTGGGAGGGGGCTCCCCAAAATTCTTTAGCAGAGGTTTTTTTTTTTTTTTTTTTTTTTTTTTTTTTTACCTGTTTAGGGAGACAAGGGCTTCCTAGAGCAAGTGGATGAAATGTAAAAGCCACTTTTGTGTGTGTAAGCATTCATGCACACAGCAATTCACTGCACACATCGTCACACACAATGCATATTTTGGCGGGGGGGGGGGGGGGGGAGGGGCTGCCATGGGCCACAGGTTAAAAGCACCAGATGCATGTTGACTTACAGTGAAGTAGAACTATTAGAAATACAAATTCCTCACAAAAAAAAAAAAAAAAAAAAAAAAGAAAAGAAAAAAGAAAAAAGCTTGCTGGGAGTGGTGGCACTGGCCTTTAATCCAAGCACTTGAGAAGCAGAGGCAGGCAGATCTCTGTGAGTTCGAGGCCAGCCTGGTATACATAGCAAGTTCCAGGCCGGCGAGGGTTACATAGTGAGACCCTGTCTCAAAACAAACAAACAAACAAACAAACAAAAAACTAAGCCAAAACAAAACAATACAAAAACACAAAAATAAAAACAAGCTTACTAAAGTTTGCCAAGGTCCTTCTGGAAAGTGAGTGGCATATAAATTCCAGTGGTATACAGTCTCGCGACTGTAGAGGCTGACCTTTGATTATGGTATAAGGAAGACTTGTACTTACCCGCATCTTCCCTAAAGAAAACAGCATGTTTCTCTTTAGAAAACGAATCTAAGACATGGGGCACATCTTGGGGAAGAGTGAGGGACGGTAGGCTGATAGCAGACCAATCAATCCCAGGTCTCAATAACGTGGGCCCGGGAATGGCTGCTTTAACAGAGGTGCGCCCAGAGCCCTTCGCCTGATCAGGCCACTTTATTATTTTTATTAACTTGTCCCTCTTTATCTCACTTCCTTCATCCTTTGCGCATTTCCCACATGTAAACAACCCATGTTATTTCTATCAACGGGGACTCGCGGCTCCTACCCGGATTTCACGTCTGCGACGCCGCCCCCCCCCCCAGCGTGCACGCGCGCTGCGGACCCGAGCGCTCTCTGCCGGGCGGAGCGTGCGTGCGCGCCCTCGCGCCGCCGGGCACGCGCACGCGCGCGCCTCCGTCCGCAGCTCCCTCCCCCCCGCCCTCCCGTTCCCGGGCGGCGGGTCTGAAGCGGCGGCGCTATGAGCTGGCCGGCCGCCCCCGGCTCGGGGCTGTGAGGCGCTCGGGGCCGGGGTGCGCGGCGGCGCGGCGGGCGGCGGACGCTCCTGCTCGGCGGCGGCCATGCGCGCGGGCCGGGGCGACGTCCCGGGGACCGGCGGCCTGAGGGCCCCGCCGCCGCCGCTGCTGCTGCTGCTGCTGGCGCTGCTGCCCGCCGCCGCCCCGCGGTCCCCGGCCCTGGCCGCCGCTCCCGCGGGGCCCAGCGTGAGCCTCTACCTGAGCGAGGACGAGGTGCGCCGGCTGCTCGGTGAGTGGCGCCGCTCCCGGGGCCTCGTGAGCCCGCCGCGGGGTTGCCGCTGAGCCGCCCGCGCGCGCTCGCTCTCTCGCTCTTCCCGCAGCCTCCCTGCGCGTGTCACTCTAGGCCGCGGAGCTCCGGAGCCTCGGACTCGGCGCTTCGGACCCGGGTGGCCGTCCCTTAGCTTGCTGGGGGTGGCCCGTAGGCCACGCTGCTGCGCGCGCACGCTCTGCTTAGCGAGTTGGGGCAAGGTGAGCCGGGCGCCCCGGGTGTGTGGCATCCTGCACACCTTCGGGCCGACCGGACCTGCATGCAGCGTTGGGGTTTGTCTTGGGGTCGTGGAGTTGGACCTGGTGCTGCAGTTCCAGGCCACTCGCCCACTCTGCACACCCTGAAGCGAGCGGAGAGGTTGGCTTTGGGTTCATCGGAGGTTGCGTTTACCTGTTTCGCTCCGTTGTTTTGGGGAGTCCGTTTGGAAAATGATTCTTCCCCTTCCGCTTGGAACTTTGTGGGTTTGGAAAGTCAGCCCTTCAAGGAAGGCCTGGCCAGCCATCAAAAGAAAGTCGCTGGTCGTTGAGGCTACCCAACTTTCACCTTCTTTTATGCATTAGGACAGTCCCTTCACTTGGTCTCAGGGTGTGGTGTTTCTGAGTGGAGTGCTGGAACTGAAAAGTTCGTCCCCCAAACATCCATTATCTGTCACTTTTATTTTAGTGGGCACGCATGTCTCTGTCTCTGTCTCTCTCCTGTGTGTGTGTGTGTGTGTGTGTGTGTGTGTGTGTGTGTTAGAGGAGTTTATTTTCTTTTTTGTTTTGAGATAGGGATTTTATGTAGCCCAGGCTGTTCTGGAACCCACTGTGGACCAGGTTGGCCTCAAGCTTATGGAGATCCACCCGCCTTAAGGTCTATTGGGCGATCTCAGATGGGAATGAAATTGCATTTAGCAGATTGCTTAGACATTGCTATATGTGTGGGTTCATACTCTTTAACCAAAGAGGAATTGTGTTTTTGTAACACTGTCTTAATCCTCCTTACAGTCTAGTTGAATTAACTGACTTTAGCAGAATTGAAACTGTGTTCAAGTTACTCCTGTAGCATGGGACAAGGCTTAGCAGCTCATAGGCATGCTTTTGTAAAGTGTTGTCTTTTGTTGTTGTTGTTAAAAGAATTTATATAATTGTGACTTTGTTGACATGTACTTCCTCTCCTCCTGTCTCAGCCAGGATGAAAGTAGGGGGACAGAGACACTTAGCAGCAGACATGGACGGAGTTCTTGTATGTATTTACCACTGCACATTAGAATTTTGCTACTCTGTGTGTGTGTGTGTGTGTGTGTGTGTGTGTGTGTGTGTGTGTGTGTGTCACGGTGTGTTGTGTGGAGGTCAGAGGACAACTTGAGGGAATAGACTGTCCCTTTCCACAATATGGGTCCTAGGGCTTGAGCTCAGGTGATCCAACTTGGCACCCAGCACCTTTACCTGCTGAGCCATCTTGAAGGTTAGCAATATGGACCTATACATGCTACTTCTTTTCAATTTCTTTTACCCAGTGGGTTAAGTGTCATGGGAGCTGAAAAAAATGAGGCTTTAAATAGCTTGCTGAAGGTAATATAACATGGCTTATTTCATATATTTTATATATATATAGTTTATACCCACACAAAACTGTTTGCTGGCTGCAGATTAAATTTAAGGCATGAAGATATTGTGCATTTAGACATTTGATTATGGCATGTTGGAAAAGAGACCACTTACTGCTCATTAGTACTTGAAATGATTCCTTTGTAGCAGGAACTGACTTTCTTAGGATTTGTAGCTGCTGTTACTCCTGATTGATGAGCATTTGGCAGATATGTCCACAAATGAGCAGTGTGTGGAGTGGAAGTGAGGAACTTGCCTCCTAAGTCTCTCTCATCTACCCTTAGGTGTTTTCTGTCATCCAAACTGACTTGATCTGTTACAGTGTGACTTCTAGATCTTCATCTACCAGAGCTAGGGGCCCTTTCTGTCCCTTAATGTCACCCTCAGATGTGGTGCCTTGAAGGATTTTTTGTCTTTGTCTGGGTGGCAAAAAGTAAGTCATGGGATGTATGCAGGGCCTCCTGAACGTAGCTATTATGGTGTGCAAGACTACTTGAAATAGTGCTTTCCTATCATATTTCTGAATGCGTAAAAGGTTGAATGCCTTCCAAAAGCTTAGACAAGCTAATCTTCATTTCACAACATTTCTAAGACAGTGGGTCCAGAATGCCAAGTAAAAACTTAGAAGTCAGTAGCGACAACTTTGTATGTTGAACTAGTTATGCTTGATAGAAGTGGTTTTAATCCAGTCACTATAATCACACAGCAAAAAACAATCCAATAGCAAAAAGGGACTTAAACCAGAAATTATCAGCAACCAGCCTTTGGCCTTTTTGTCCTCTGGGCCCCTCTCCCCAAGTGGTCATAGTTCTCTCAACTGTTCTCCTGTTTATTTTTTCTTTTTCTTTTGAATTTCCAAACCAGCGAGGAATGAGCATTTGTCTTCTGGAATCATTCCAGTGCCCTGCACTCTCCAGTGCCGTTAAAAAGAAAGAAAAAAAGAAAAAAAAAAAAAGCACTTTAAATTCTTTCATGTGCCTTGGAGTTTGGCCTATATGAGAGGGTTGGATCCCCTGGAACAGGTGTTACATACAGTTGTGAGCTGCTACGCGGGTGCTGGGAATTGAACCTGGGTTCTCTGGAAGAGCAGCCAGTGCTTTTAACCACTGGGCCATCTCTCCAGCAACCCCCCACCCCCAGTACATTTTTAAAACAACAGTCAGTATTGATATTGTGTACAAACACATTGCTCTTTTCTGAGTTAAATAGAAACTGGTCACCCCACCCCCACCCCGTTTTTGTTTTCCCCAGAGCACATAGTTGGATTTTAAGCTTTTCTGATTAGTCTGCCTTGTGTCTCTGCATATATTCCCTCAGGTACATACTGAGAGCTTGTGACCCCGCCCCCGCACTTCAGGTACCATACCAAGACATCTGTTAGTTCCATTGGACTCTTAGCGATGTCTTGATTTAGTGTCATCCATACTCTTGCTTTAGGCTAGACAGTAGCACGTTGTGCCTCTTCTGCTCTCTCTTGGGCCCTTTTTTCCTGTTGTCTTGATTTGCTTTCCTTTGCTGAGTGTGTGTGTCTGTGTGTGTGTGTGTGTGTGTGTGTGTGTGTGTGTGTGTGTGTGTGTCCTCAGTAGAGTTCTAAGAGTGGGGTGCATGGGGAAAAGAAACTGAGGGCTTACACGTCTGAGAATTTTCATTTTACCCTCACACTTTGTAGATGGTCCGGCCAACTTTAGAGTTTTAGGATGAATGTGATTTTTGTATACAATTCTGATGGTATTTTCTCCTGTAAGAATTTCAGATAAAAGAGCCAAAGCCATTTTTAATTCCCCCTCACGGTTTTTAGAATTTCAGAGTGTTTTCCTCCGGCATTCTGACGTTTTATAAACAGGCATATGGATTGACTTGTTAATCAGGATGCAGAGCCTTCAGATTATGGGAGGGTCTGTTCACTTTTTAAATAATGTCCTTCACCTTATTTTTTCCCTGTTTTTTTTTTTTTTTTCCTTAGATGGCTGTGTCTATTTTACAAATTGAACTTCAAGTTTTCTTATTTTACCTTTTATTTCTTTGTATTGAAGCCAGTGGACAGAGTTCTCCCTACCAATTTTGTTCTCCTACCTTTCTTTTTAAAGAAGTTTGTAGGTTTTAGAACCCTCGTTCTCTATATTTCATTGTGTCTCTGAGGTGTGTGTTACTTTTTTTTTTTTTTTTTTTTTTTTTTTTGGCCTTTTTGTTTAAGTTCTTCTGTTTATGGTCACAGATGGATATGGTCGTTGGCTTTGTGCAGTGAAGAGTGAGATGCTGGGATTGACAGGAGAGGGTGTCAGTGATTCCTGATGTCCACTGGAGAGCAGGTGGGCTGCACTGGAAGCCAGTCTGAAACACCAAAATTTGTATCTAATTAGGGTTCTGCTCAGTGTCAGTGAAGATGACTCTAGAAACTCCCTGTCTCTGGAATGCTGGGTGATAAATCAGCTGTCAGCATTTGGGTTACCTGGTTGGGGGAGGAGTGGAAGTTACCAGCCTTCAGGATGAAGACTTGGACTTCTGGTTATAATTTCCCCGCCCCTTTGGCTCAATTTCCTTAGACCTTGGGTCTCCTACTGAACATGGGGACCAGAGCTTTGAGGATTTACACAGTGGCTCTTTCCTTGTGAGGCCTGAACTTCCCTGTAGTCTTTTGTACCTCCTGGGTTCCTCTAGGGCTGAGCCTCTTAGGGGCCATGGGGGTAGTACTCTCTCCTCTACCTGCAAAAGTTTGCTAAGATGATGTTTTCCCCTTCCTATCCTGGCTTTATTATTGTCTAGAGGGTTTCGCCATTCTCAGCTGTGTAGTGGCAGCTAAGTGTGGCCCTTACTGAAGATGACGTGGCAGTTGTGTAAGGACAGTGGTGGTCAGTATTGGTGGACAGAGTGCTGCTGATCTGTGGTAGTAGTTTGTCTGTTACATACTTCGTCCTTTTGGTGTGCAGTGCCCTCTTCACCCTGTACACAAGCAGGCTACTGAAACAAGGCCCCACAAACTGAAGTGCTTAGAAGCAACAGAAATGTATTTTGCTGGATACTGGAAAAGCCAACATCAAAGTGCTGGTGGCTAGGTTTCTGGTGAGGACTTTCTTTCTGCTTCATAGATATTCTACTGCGTTCTCATACAGTGGGAGTGTGAAGTGAGCTCTGTGGTCTTTATTAGAAGGACACTAATCCCACTCATGACTTTATGACCTAATCCCCTCCCAAAGGCCCTGTTTGCTAATCTGTCTTCCCTGGGGGTTAGAATCATAGCATGAATCCTGGGGTGGGGGTGGGGGGGAATACAAGGGTTTTTACCTTAGCAGAGAGGAAATGGGCTTGGAGTGGGTTCTTGATCTATGCCTGCTATGTGCAGTCCTGGTGGAAGTCCACCTCATCTGAAGACTTCCCAAATCTTTGGAGTGTTTAGTCTCTGTGTGGTTTCCCCATGTCACTGCACCCTGCCTCATGGCTCTTAATACTGTTCTTAGCGGACTACAGTACTGGCTACCTGTGTCCACATTTTAACTCTGAGAAGCTTGACTATATTCAGAGTGCTGTGGACATCCAGAAGGCCAGGCCTTGGCTCGGTTGTATCTGAACCTGAATCTCTGTGAGCCCTGCAGCAGCTGCAGTTAAGCCAGAACTTAAGCAGTGCTAGCTGGTTTGTGGTCCTGGTTACTGTCAGTGTCCTCCCAGGTTTGCTACCACAGCCCTGTGCTCCATAACTGCTGGAGCAGTGCCAGAGGTTTGGAATAATAAGCCAGTGGGTGGGAAGCCACGGTGATTGTGATGGCTGTGATAGGGAGTTGTGGTCCATAGGGGTGAAGACAGCTTCTGAGAGAATGGACCAGGGAAGCATTTCCTCTGGCTAGCTGGCCTCTCCTTTCAAACTAAATAGCTTGACTCATGCTTGTTCACATCTCATTGAAAGCCAATTCTCACTAGTTTTAGACACACTCTTCACAGCAGTCTAGGGAAAGAAAACTGAAGTCAAGTTGAGTATAATGTATTGTAGAGATAAATAAAATGATTAGGTCCTCTCCTTGAGGAGCTGAGGATTTTGTTGGGGGATTTTTCCATGTAGGACTATAGCTCATGATAAAGAGTTCCATTTCAGATTGATATGTTATTGAAGGAGTGATCACTTTTGACTGATTGATGGGCTGATATGTTATTGAAGGAGTGATCACTTTTGACTGATTGATGGGCAGGGTTACTTTTCACTGTGGTTGATGAAAGTTTTTGTAGGAATAATTACTTTTTTAAAAAAAGTACAACATTTTTTAATTCTCCTACCACTTACTTTCCCACGTCCCATCTGCTCCTCAGAGCGGGTAAGGCCTCCCTTAGGAAGTCTACTAAGTCTGTCCCATCATCTCCTTGAGGCAGGACCAAGGCACCTATCCACCCCTCACACCTATCCACCTATCCACCCTGTGTCTAGGTTGAGCAAGGTATGTCTCCATATAGAATGGGCTCTACTAAATCAGTTTGTGCATTAGAGTTAGATCTTGGACCGACTGCCAGTTGCCTCATACATTGTCCCAGCCACACCATTGTCACCTGTATTAAGGGAGTCTAGCTCAGTCTTATGCAGGTTCCCCATTTGTCAGACCTGAGTCAGTGATCTCTCACTAGCTCGGGTCAGCCGATTCTGTGTGTTTCCCCATCATGGTCTTGACTCCTTTGTTCATATTCTCATTCCTCCCTCACTTCGATTCTACTCCAGGAGCTTGGCTCATTGGTTAGTTGTGGATTTCTGCATCTGCTTCCATCTGTTTCTGAAGGAGGGTTCTAGCTTCTCTGTGGTTGTGGATTGTAGGCTGGGTATCTTTTGCTTTGTGTCTGGTATCCACAGGAATATTTACTTTTGAGAGAAGGAAGAGAGCCTTGGAGAGTTTGGGGAAGGGGACCCAGAGCAGAATAGAGAAGCACTGAAGGCCAGGCAGGGAGTGTGGCATGGAGTGTGGAGGCAAATGGGTGTGAAATACAGAACCCAAGTGGCTGGGATGAAAACAATGAGCAAAGAAGAGGCAGAAAAGACAGCTGGGAGGTCGTTGGGTGGTGGATTAGGGATTTGGCCAGTTTCTTAGGGAATGGAAAGCTATGGGCAATACTCCAAGATGGAGGCAGGAGGATCAGGACTTTCAGCCTTGTATATGTGAGATTCTTGACAACCCCCTCCCCCCTCAACAAAACCCAGCCAACAAAATGAAACACCCCACAAGTAAAGCAGAATTTGGGAAAGAAGAGCATAGTCAGTACTGGGTTATAGAAAAGATAAATGTGGCCCCTTGGCCATAGTCAAGATACCTGTCATGGTGTGTGGGTTGGGGGGACAGTTTAAGAGGTGGCGTGGATTTATGAAGAATTTTTGAAGAATTGGGAGGTCTAATGGAAGGAAACATCAGGCCTAAAGAAAAGATATTCTCCAGAGTTCATGCTTTAGATTTGGTGTCTGAGCCAGAAGACCCTGTCTTTATGGGAAAGGCAGTTGAGGGAAAGAAAAATGTGATGAGCCAAGTATTCTTCCCAGCCAAGCTCCTGTCCTTCCTTCGAAATCTCAGGTCAAATACTTGGTTGGGAAGGGGTGGTGTCCTCTGAGCTGGTAGCACTGGCATAACCTGCCACAGGACGGCTTTGGCAGGAGTGGGTTAGCATCCTGAAGTGAACCCTTAACCCTAGGCGTTACATTGGGGTTGGTGGTATTGGCACAACTTAATTCGAGCCCATGTGTTCTTCATTGGGAGAGTGGGGCCAAGACATTGTGCAATTGTGGGTTTGAATTTCTCCCCCCCCCCCCCACACATATGGAGAAGAATTCTGTCCTATTAAGGCTAAACTTGTCCCCTGTGAGTCACATCCTGAGTTAATGAGTGAATTCTGAAGGTGCTGCCTAAAATGCTGCTTGGGTTTTAAGGTTCACTTCAAGAGTAAATGGAAGGTGTCCATTTCTTTCCTCGAGCGCTCCGAATTGAGAAATTGCTCAGCAACACTTTGTTTTTTTTTTTTTTTTTTGTTTTTTGTTTTTTTTTTTTTGCTTGTGTTATGTCACTGTCCTTACACATCTTGCCAGCCTGAGAGATAAAACTATCCTGCACTTGAGACCAAACCATTAAGTTACTCTGAAATGACAGTGCAAGTGCACTGTTTTGTGTGTTATCCTTGTTGATGTAAGTGTGCTCTAATCTGGAGGTTACCAAACAATGTTCCCTTGTGTAGGACTTCCTAAGATGTTCTTTTCCAAAACAAATGTATGTGTAGGGCAGGGTTATATAGTAAACCGCTTACCGAATAGTTTATTTTGCTGTTCCTAGCAATGACAATGCTAAGTGACTGTCATTCTTACATAACTTTTTGTTTGTTTGTTTTTTGAGACAAAGTTTCTCTGTGTAACAACCCTGGTTGTCCAGGAACTCACTTTGTAGGTCAGGCTGGCATCAAACTCACAGAGATCCACCTGCATCTGCCTCCTGAGTGCTGGGATTAAAGGCATGTGCTGCCACTGACGGCCTTGCATACATTTTATGCTGGAATATAATGCACACAGCTCTTAACTTGGGGAGATACTTTTAATCTAGAGAGAATAAACATGTTTTACACATGCCAGGTACTTCACATATGTTCTTCAGCAATATCAGGTAGCATCAGCCACCATTTATTTATCTATTTATTTAAATAGGTCCACCCGTCAGAAGGTGGTACCAGATCTCATTATAGACAGTTGTGAGCTACCATGTGGTTGCTGGGAATTGAACTCAGGACCTCTGGAATAGCAGCTAGTGCTCTTAACCTCTGAGCCATCCCTCCAGCCCCCATTGGTTACTTTTTAAGCAATACAACCGAGATTTTAGAAAATTACACAATTTGCCCGAGGTCTCAGATTTGTGCAGTTACGCAGCTCTAGAGTGCATACTTTCTACCCTGTTGCTGGGAAGGTCAGCAGTCTATTTGGCTCCTACTGAAATCATCTGGGGAGCTGCAACAACATGCAGATTCCTAGATGTACAGACTGGTGTAGTGATCTGAACTTCTGATCCTCTTGACGCCCCCTCCCAAGCCCTGGTATTCCAGGTGTCCACCACACCTGGTTCATGTGATGCTGGAGATCAAGCCAGGGCTTCATCATGCCAGGTAGGTGCTATATCAGCTGAGCCAGGTCCTCAGCCCCTGTAGCTGATCTGAAATGGAGCTCAGAAAAGTCAGCCTTTTGACTTGAGTGCTCTGCTTCATTGACTGTGAGATGCACGGCTTGTAAGACTCAGAGTTGTCTTTCAGTTAGTGGGAGTCATCAGTTAACAGGCTGCTTTCCTGTTGGTGATATACTTCAGATTATCAGCTGGGGTCTAAACTCAGGTTCTCACTCTTGTGTAGCAAGCATGTTACCAACCAAGCATATCTTCAGCCTGCCTACCTGCCTTTCTTTTCCTTCTTTTATGTTTTTGCTTGTATTTGTTTTTAGACAAACACTTGTTCTGTAGCCTAGGCCGACCTTGAACATGCTGTCCTCTTGCCTGTAAGTATGTGCCAGCATGCCTGGCTGCTGAACATTAATGTAGTCTTTAAATATGCTTGGATTTTGTTCTGGGATGCAGTTAAATTACTTGGAAACAGTTTGAGTCTTCTGGGTGTTGCTTAAAGGGCTCGTTGGATGGGACAAAAACAGTACGAAGTAATCAGGCTCATTATTCCCTACCAGTGAGTCAAGACACTTGGTACTTATCCCCAATGAAGCATGGGGCCCTCCAGTCTGGCTGGTGGGAATAGATCCAAATTCTGAGTGCTGGGCACTGTTCACTTTTACCCTTTCTTTGCCTGTGGATGGCTTCCTTATATGCATGCCCCATCATGACTCATGAACACTGGAGCTCAACCCTCCAGATCTTGGATTTCTTTCTTTAGTTCTCCTTCCTAGTAATTTGTTCTGTGAACCATATCTCTAGAATCTTATCTTTCTGGATTTTGTTCTTTTAAATATATTTTTATCTTTTGACCTTTTTGAGACAAGATCTCATTCGGTAGCTTAGGCTGGCTTCTCAACCAGGCAACCCTCTTGCCTTACCCATTTAAGTACTGGGGTTACAGGTATGTGCTACAAGCCTACTTTACCTTTGTTGCCTCAGCTTCCTCTTTAACCTGTCTGTCCGACCATGTGTCCATCTGCCTCTCCCTCCCTCCCTTCCTCCCTCCATTTGTCTCTCCATCCATCCATCCATCCATCCATCCATCCATCCATCCCAACACATGCCCATGTTGGGAACCAATATAAATGGAGTTCTTAATTGGTCTAGATAATAAAAATCCAGAGTCAGATACAGAGGGAAACGCTGAGAGATCAGAGAGAAGGAACAAGCCATGTGCACCTTACCTCCTTAGCATCTCAGCAGACCAGAGCGATTTCCTGTTTCTCCCTGCTTATATCCTGTTTCTGCCCAGCTATCTCACTTCCCGTGTGTCTGTACAGACCTCTAGACCTCGATGGTTATCTAGTGGCAAGCTCCATTCTCTGACCCTCAGGCAGACTTTATTTGTACAAGCAAGATGTGGACAACTTTGGGGAGCCAGTTCCCTCTTTCCACTATGTAGGTTTTGGTTGTCAGACTCTAGTCATCAGACTGTGGTGAGGAGTCACCTGCCGAGCCATCTTCCTTCTGCACTGTAACCGCAGAACTCACCTACTTGTAGTCTTTGTTCAGGGATCATTGTTGCCTGGTGATGAGTGATTTAAACTAGTGAATCAGGTGAGTCTCATCTGGTTATTTCAGATGAGAAGATCAGTCTAGCTCCTGTTACTCTAATTATTGATTTTTATCTCCTCTAAGATTAATTCCTTAATGATTTATTAGAGGAAAGAAGTAGTCTGATAAAAGAAACTGTGTAAGGTTTGGATCTGTTTTTGCGCGCACACTTGTAAGCAGTTAGTAGTAGCAAATGTAGGAGAGTATTGGATTGGGAATCCACATGTTGGAGTGTTAATTCCATCCCTTCCACTCTGTGTGGTGGCTAACCTTGATGGTCAGCTTGACCCACCTGGAGAGAGAACCTCAACTGAAGAATTGCTCAGATAGGCCTCTGGGCGTGTTTGTGGCCATTTTCTTGATTAATGACAGATGTGGGAGGGCCTAGCCCCTTTGGGCAGTGTCATCTCTGGGCATGTGGGTCTGGGCTATATAAGAAAGCTATCTGAGCCAGGTGGTGGTGGAACATGTCTTCTATCCCCGCATTCAAAAGGCAGATTCAGGTGAATCTCTTGAGTTTGAGGCCAGTCTGGTCTACAGAGTGAGTTCCAGGATGGCCAGGGCAACATAGAGAAACCCTGTCTTGGAAAAACAGACAACAAAGCTATCTGAGCAGGATCTAGTGAGTGAGCCAGTGTTTATGCGAGTTTCTGTTTCTCCATGGGTTCTGCTTCAGTCCCTGCCTGGACTCCCCTCATTGATTGCTGGTGACCTGGAGGTTATAAGCTGAAATAAAAACTCTTCTTCCCCAGGTTGTTTTGATGTTTTATCAACAGCAACAAAAGCAAACTGGAGCAGCATGCAACCAGTGTTCTAAGTATCCCTTTCTGAGTATGTAAGATGGGCTGCTCTTAGCACAGGTGCTATAATGCATTTGAATATGCCCATGCGCCTCAGAACAATTTATTTTAGTCACTGGTGCAGATTTTCTGTCTGTGTATTTAAAACAAACATCCAAACATTTCAGGCTGCCTCGTTTCTGATTGGGCTCTACCAAGGAGGGTAGACTGGCACATTTGTTTGGCTATGAGAAAGGACTTGGAATGAGCTGCAGGAGACAGAGAAGGAACCTGTTGATCATCCCAGAAGAACAGATAACTGCAACCCCTGACCCCCTTCCCTCATTTTCAACAGCAAGAGGAAATACTATACGTGGCCTGAGACAATAGGCTACTTAAACACAACCCACTGGAGTGGCTGCTACTTGGCACTACTTTAACAGACCAAGCCTCAGGTTACTGGACCGTTTAGATATTGGGTTGGTTGCCTTCAGTAGCAATATTCACTTGCAAGAGTATCATGGTTTTATTTTAGGGGCCTGGGGTATATGTCTGGTGAATAAAACAGACGAGGAGCCTGATCTTGTGGAACTAACCTTTGACAGAGAGAGCTGTATGATTTGCCTTTAAAAAGTTCATAAAGCTTTGGAATTGAACTTTTGAGATAGCACTCTGCTGCCTGTTTCTGGCAGGGAGAACCCATGTTTTGTGATAACAGCCTAGATGAATGGGTGAGTCTGAGCCACTCCAGCCTGAGATGGGCTCCTGTTAGGAGTGGCTGTGAAAGAAGCTGGGCAGTGCTGTCAGGAGGCACTAGGATGGTGTTTCCATCTCTGACTGTGTCAGTGGTACAGTGTGAACTGCTCAAATAACTTCCTTTTAGGTCAGGGAACAATGTAGGCAGACTTTTCTTTCCCACCCGTTTCCAAATAACGGACAGAGACTTATTATTAATTATAAATGCTTGGCTGGTAGCTCAGGCTTATTACTAAGTAGCTCTTACAACTTAACCCATTTCTATTAATCTATATTCTGTTATGTGGCATTACCTCTCTTTCACCTTGCATCTCCTGTTTCCTCCCTGTGTCTCTCTGGTGGCTCATTTGACTCCTTCTTCTCAGTGTCATTAGTCTGGTTTTCCCACCCAACCTTATCTTGTCCAGCTATTGGCCAGTCAGCTTCTTTATTAAACCAATCACAGCATAATTTACACAGTGTACAGAAGGATTATTCCATAATAGAACAATATCAAACTATCGTCCAGAGCGTGTCTTTCTTACCAGATGCTGGGGATTGTGGCTCCAGGACAGGGAGGTTGTGTTTTGTGTTCTAGTGCTGGAGCATGTGACTTACTCTCTGTTGCTGTCCTTGAAATGGATTTAGGAAGTACCTTTCACACTCTTGCTGTTGTACAAATCACACTTGATCACATTTTGTAGGGAAATTCTCTTATCCTTTTTTCAACCTATATTTTCATTGGGAGTGAAGTTTTTTTTTTTTTTTTTTTTTTTTTTTATAATTTAAACTCTTAGCCATTTGCTACTACAGTATTTGCTCATTGGGGAAGGTGACAATGTATCTATTTGAAATCAAATGACCTTACTCTTCCTCCAAGTCCATATAACTTCTTCTGGACCACTAGCAGAGACAAACCAGAACACAGCTTTTGTGATGGATGGCTTTGAGTGTCTGTGCTCAGTTATCACAGAATTACCTGGATTTTGTGGAGGCAAGCCTTAGTCTGAAGGAGGTAGCCAGAAATAAATAAAAGGGGTGCAAAGGGAGGGCATAGATCTTTTATTGATCCTGGATGTCTTTTTTTTTTTTTTTTTTAAAGCCTTGCCTTGTGTCCTCTGATTGCAATTATACACTGTTAACTCAATTCTGCCAAGATATTTAAGGTTGAAAGAGAAATAAGTAAGCAAATACTGAGTGTGGCGGAGCATTACATTAAAATTCTCAGTTCCCATGATTTGTGCTTGAATAGCCACAAGGCTTGAAGACTATGTACTTTTTTAATTGTGAAAAAAGAAACTTATTTCCTGCTGTCAAATGTTGGCAGTTCTCTGCTGTGAGCCACCACGTGTATGCTGGGAACTTAACTCAATCTCTGGAAGAGCAGCCAATGTGTTTAACCATGGAGCCATCTCCCAAGCCCTGGGAATTTCTGCTGTATATAGTTAAATATTCTCAATAAATTTATCGAGTATACTTTGGGTATAACTATATTTACTAGATTTTGATGAGCAAACTTATTTTCCTTTTTTATTTTTCTTATTTTAGATTTATTTATTTATTTTATATATATGCGTGCTCTATCTGCATGTATGCCTTTATGCCAGAAGAGGGTATCAGATCCCACTATAGATGGTTGTAAGCTGGGATTTGAACTCAGGACCTCTGGAAGAGCAGCCAGTGCTCTTAACCTCTGAGCCATCTCTCCAGCCCCTTGCTTTGTTTTTCAACAGATTTCTTCGTGTAGCTTTGGCTGTCCTGGAACTAGCTCTAGTTTAGGCTGGCCTTGAACTTGCAGAAATCTACTTGCCTCTGCCTCCAGAGTGCTAGGATTAAGTTGGGTTCCACCACTGTGCAGCAAACTTATTTTCAGTTTATTAGTTTATATAACTTAGAAACATTTGAAGTAAGAGCTCTTTATTTTTATTTTCCATCAATAAATGTATTCAGTGGTTTAAAATACATTGATTACTTTTCTCCAATTAGACCTTAAAGAGTGTCTTGTTGTCATGATTTTTTTTTTTTTAAAGTTTTGACTGATATGTGGGAATTAGGGATGACATCTTAGAATACTTACATTTTGGCTGACATCTGGAAACTGCTGGTGATGTCATGCAATTATAGAACTTTTTAGTGAAGGAGGGGATTAACGTCATCTGGTCTACCTCTTTTGTCTTATAGTTGACAACGTTGATGTCTAGAAGATGGCTCGGGATTGAGTGCCACTCAACTCCTTAGTCTCAGAGCCAGGAAAGGAAGTCTGCACCATGAATGCTGCTTTAGTCCCGTCTCCACAATGTTACTTCTGTTTTCTTATTTTAACTGATTCCTGGCATTTTTTTTTTTTAAAATAACTTTTCCTTAAAGTCCATCTTTGATGTAGTTGATTTTTATCAACAACCAGCTATTCATGCATCTGACGTTGAATGCTGCAAGCATATTAGGTAGAGGCGGTTGCCTGCCATGCGAGCTGCTCTTAGAAATGCATCTGTCAAGTGCTATGAAGGTAGCACTCTTTATAAAGGGAGATTCTTCATGGATGTGCGAACAACATGGGGAAACTGTAGTTACCTGTCAGAATCATTGGAAGATATTTAATTGGTGGATTATTAGACTTTGTACTAAGTTGGGAAGGGCACCCTGGAATTAAAATTGGAATTTAACATTGTATAGTGAAAAGTATATTTTTCTTGATAGGGTCATAAGAGATTTGCAGGAATAGCTTAACTTTTTCAGCATCAAATATGGGTTGTTTAAAAAATCAAATTATGAACAAATGTTATCCTTTCTTCAGAGAAAGCAATATCCCTACTTTGCTGGAGTTGGCAGCAAGAAACTTAAGTCTGGTTAATGTAGTTGAGCAGTTGAAGTGTTTATCCAAAGTCAGAGTGGCTATTTTCTGTACATTCTGATGACAAAATGTGACCTAAGTGAGTTCATGGCTGGTGACATTTGCCCTGTCTGCTCCACAGAGTCCTTTTTACTCTGCCTATTCTGCTTTCCCTGTTTTGTTCCCTCCTCTTTTGGCCCTCACTTTTTATATAGTAGAGTTTCAGCCTGTGAATATCCTGAGTCTAAATAATGCTACTCTTAAAAAAAAAAAATCTATCCATCTATCTAGTCATCTATTATCTGTCTATCTATTTATCTAATCATCTATCATCTGTCTGTCTGTCTATCTTGAGTGTGCGTGTGTGTGCAGGAATTGTTTCTCTCCACTGTGTAGTTTCTGGGGATTGAACTCAGGTCATCATTGGTGGCAGGTACCTTTACCGGCTGAGCATTTCCATTGACCCTGTTGTATATTCAGGATTCACACACAATGTGGTGTTTTATCTGGCTAGTTTCATGTAGTGTTATGTAGTAGAGGTTCACATATAACTTTCCATTCTGTTTTTATACCACCATTTATTCTTCATCTGCTCGTGGACTTTTGAGTTGTTTACACATTTTGGCTGTTATGAATAATGGTGTTGAGAACATGCAAGCACCCAATTGGATACATGTTTAAGTTAGATATGTACTTAGAATAGAATCATGAATCATCTGGTAACACTGTTTAACTTTTTGAGGCACTGCTAGAATATTTTCAGTGGCTGACTGTTTTACATTCCTACACGACTACAGCGGTCCTGTTTGTACTACATCATTGCCAACTCTTGCTGTTTTCTGCTTTTTTTGGTTGTGGTTATTCTAGGTAGAACGAAGTACCTCGTTTTTGTTTTGTCTTCTGTTTCCCTGGTATTGAACAATGTGGAGCATCTTTTCATAGGGTCATTTGTGTGTCTTCTCTGGAGAAACAGGTCCCTTGTCCATGGTGTTCTGCTCTGTTGGTTTAAATGACTGCCCTTATGCTAGAACCATAGTGTCATTATCTTTTAAATGTTTTGAGATTATAATCACAATAATAGTCTTTTTGTTGAATTGTGAGGCTTGTTTATATATCTAGAATTTTAGACCCTTACCAGGTGTGATTTGCGGGTACCATCTTCCATTCTATGTGTTGTCTTGTCTTCTTTGTAATAGTGGGGTGTTTTTTGTTTGTTTGTTTTTGCATAGAACTTTAAAAACTTTATGACCTTTGGTGTATCTACTTTTGTCATCTATTGCTTGTGCTTTAGTGTTGTGTCTTAATAAGAATCTGTTACCAAATCCAAGGTTATGAAGAGCTGGCTCTGTGTTTTTTTTTTTTCCTAAGATTTTTTGGTTTAAAATTTTAGGTGTAGGTCATTGATCTATTTTGAATTAATCTTTATATGTGGTAGTGATCCCATAGTCTTCTGACTGAATATCCAGTTAACCCACCAGTATTTGCTGAAGGAAAGTAGTCTTTCTCTGGCAAAAAATCTTGTACACATATCAAAACTTGAGTCTTCAGAATTTTATAACTGTTTCTGGGCTTAATTCTGTTCTGTTGGTTTAAATGGCTGCCTTTATGCTATAACCATACTATTATTACTACTATTTTTAAAACTTTTTGAGATTGTTAGTACATCATTTCTGCCTTCCCTTCCCTCCCCTTCAGCCTTCCTATGTGTCCCTCCTTCCTCATGGTCTCTTTTTTACGTGTGTGTGTGTGTGTGTGTGTGTGTGTGTGTGTTCCTAAATATATAAATACAACTTGCTAAGTATGTATAGTACTACGGTTGTCCCTGGGGAAGACTGTTTCTTTCGCTCTCAGTATTCCATAGTTGTTTATAGGCTCTTTCAAAAATTATCTATCTATCTATCTATCTATCTATCTATCTATCTATCTATCTATCCTTGTAGAGATGGGGCTTCGTAATGAGCGTTCTCTCGTCCACTGTAGGTGTCTCATGTTGTCCTTGTTCAGCTCATGGTTAAGCAGTCATGTTGGTGAGACTATGGGTGTAGCTTCTAATATTCTCACAGTAAACTCTTCCTCTGGTCCTCACAGTCTTTCCTTCTCTTCCACAGCCATCTCTGAGCCTTAGTTTCAGGATGTCTGTTGAGACTGGGCTTCACAACTCTGCATTTTGATTGGTTGTGGTTTTCTGTAACAGTCTCTTTCTGTTTTAAATGAGGATGAGGACTTATCTGTGGCTATAGGACAAATATTTAGAATATGGTTAGGGATTATGCTGGTTTAGTAAAGTGGCGGTTGTAGGTTTTTCTCCAAGATATATGACCTCGCTAGCCCTGAGTAGTTGACTAGGGTTCCAGTCCCAGGAATGATTTACCTCTTGTTGAACAAGTCTTAGAGATTGTTGGTTACCGCCCAGGTATATGTGCCACTACTGTACTGTTTTGATCTAAGTAGCTTTGTAGAGAGTTTTGAAACTATGAAAATGAACCTTCTATATAGGTGCCTTTAAAAGATTGTTTAGACTATTTGGAACAGCTTTGCAATTCCATGTTCATTTGAGGATCTACTCTTCTCTTTCTGTATAAAAGACAGGTGGAATTTTGACAGAGATTGCACTGAATATATACATTTTGGTTATATTGCCATCTGACTAACCTGTTGTCTTCCAAACTGTAAACATGGGGTGTTCTTCTGTTTATTTAGTTGTTTCAGTGTTTTGTATTTTTTAACTTAGTCTTTCATTTCTTTGGTTACATTACTTCCTAAGTATTTATCCTTTGGGATGTGGCTATCAGTGGAATTGGGTTTTTAATTTTCTTTTGGAATCGTTTTCTGAGTAACCAGCTCTTATCGTGCATTCTATCTTTCCTTCTATTATATTTTGCCCCAGGATGGTGACATGGAATCCTCTTCTTTGTTGTATGCTTTTTACTTTGAATGACCTTATGCCCATTAGTATTGGAGTCAAAAGAAGTCTACAAAGTGATCCCCAAAGACTTTATTGTCTAAACCAATTTTCTTTATTTACTTTCCTTCTTGACACCCCCCCCCCCCAATATCAGAACCTATTTTGATTTTCCTTCAGCTGTCTTCTTTGGATCATGATGGTCCGTGTTTGTAGGTCTGTTTTCTAAAGGCACATGTTGGAGTGACTGACTGACCTTTAGACTCATCCTCTTTCCTGCTCTGACCCAGCACTGAGCCCCTCCTCCACTACTTTTCCTGGTTCCTGGTCTTTCAGCATTCCTGTACGTAGGGCTGGCTATGGAACTGGCTCACGGATGCATTATGGAATGTGTTATTTTCCTCTCTGCCTCAACACCACTCCTCTGTGTCCGTTTGGACTGCTTGATGCATGCCCCACTGTTCTCCATAGTTATATCTGCCAGCCTCTATCCCTGAGCTCAGTCTGCATTTAATTACTGTGGTTACAGTTGAAGCATTGATAATTGGTAGCAGTTGGAAAGGGGTAGATTGTATTATCTTCATTTGCCATTTTTTTCCTTTGAGTATATGATGGGAAAAGACAGGAAAAGGAGATTAAATGCAGAAATATGAAGTATGATAGTCTCTATAATTTTAATATTTGTCAAAAAATCAAGATAAAATTATTTAAAATAGTTTTTATTTTCCTAATTTTATTTCCTGGATGTCAATGTGAAACACAATCTTTATCGACCATATGGAAAATATATGCTCATAAAGAAGAAACATTCATTACAAAATTTTGGTTGATAATTTTTCTATTCTGTTTTCTGTATTCTTGTTTTCCTTTAAGTGGGTGAGCACTTATAAAGGTGAAGAACGCAGGCAGATGTATTTCATAACTACATGTGTTTTCTGTCTCTGCCTTCTGCTCACCCACTGCTGACCAAATTGTGGCCTGTGCATTTTCTGTTTTAAGAAGCTGATTGTGCATTTCCTTATAGCTAACTTTTAAAATTAATAAAGAATTGCTATTTTATAGCTGTGGGGAGGGATGTGGCACCAGTGTGGAGGTCAGAGAACAGCTCTCAGGGGTTTCGTCTTGCACTGTGGAATCTGGGCACCGAGTGTAGCTGACTAGGCTTGTTTAGCAAGTAGTTTTACTCACTAGGCCATCTTGTCAGCCTAACGTTTTGTTTTTGTTTGCCAACAATGTAATATGTAGTCCAGACTAACTAAAAACTCAGTAAGTACCTGAGGTGCCTTGAACTCCTGCTGGAATTACTAGTGAGTCAACAGCCAGGCTGCTGACAACTTCTTATAAATGTCTTGTGGGTGATTTGAGAGAAGATGATTTCAATAGTATGCCATCTTGATGTCTGCCTTAATTATAGATGTGTGTGTCTTCTGTTCTCTGTATACTAATTTCACACCCCATTGGGTTCTCCATATTTATATGTTTAGAAATACTTTACTTTAAAATATTTGTTTATTTTGTTTGTGTATGATTGTTTGCACGTATGCATGTTCCATGTGGGTGCAGTGCCTATAGAGATCAGAAGAGGGCATCGGATCCCCTTTGACAGTAGTTATAGACAGTTGTATGTTGCCATATGGTGCTGGGAATCAAACCTGGGTCCTCTGCAAGAGCAGCCAGTGCTCTCAACCACTGAGCCTTCTCTCCAGTCCCAGAAATGTTTTGCATTTTGATTTAGAGTAATGAAGATTGATATTTATTGGGGCTGGAGAGATGGCTCAGAGGTTACTGGCTACTCTTCCAGAGGACTCAGGTTCAATTCTTAGCACCCATATGGCAACTCACAACTGTCTGTAACTCCATTCCCTGTTAAAAATGAGATTTTATGATCTCTCAGTATGATTTAGAGTGAGTTACTGGGGTAAGAATATGCAATCAGCTGTTTCCCGAGACCCTGAGAATATACTTTCGTCACATAGGGTTAGAATTTGTTTGGAAATGTACTTTCCTGATGACCTCTTATTCCCTGGAAAATTCTGGTTGTGTTGCAGCATTCTTAGGTTTTCCATGCATGTGAGCACGGCCAGGCTGAAGCTTCCCTTCATGGCAGTATCCGTCCGTGCTGTGGTGGACACGCTTCTTAATTTTGCCTTTATTTGTTTTGATACTTTACCAGACTTTGCTTTTTGATGTATCGGGATATTTTAAGGGAAGGTGGAGGAAGGGTTTTTAGTTATTAGTGATTTGTCATTATTAGTGTTAATTTTAATTCACCAAAGATGATGTCTTCACAGTAATTTTTTAAATTGAGAAAATTGGGAAGGGGAAACATGATAGCAATTTTCTTCACTCTTATAAACCTTAATAGATTTTAAAAGAAAGTGTCATTTTTCTATTGCTATGAGGAGACACCATGACCAAGGCAACTTAGAAAAGAAAGCATTTAATTGGAGGCTTGCTTGCTGGTTCAGAGGGTGAGTCCATGATCATCATGGCAGGCAGGCATAGTGTTGGAGCAACAGCTGAGAGCTTACATCTGACCCACACCAAAAGGCCACGCCTCCCAATCCTTACAGTTCCCCCAACTGTGGACCAGGCATTCAAATACATGAGCATAGGGCCATTCTCAACCGAACCGCCACATAAAGTTATTGGATTTTGGTTTTAGTGACTTGCTAAACACTATATGCGTATTTCTTTAAATGCTTTTGAAAACCTTTTTTTTTTTTTTTTTTTTTTTTTTTTTTTTCTAGGCACAGTTCATAGAAAGCGTAAACTTTTTTAGGTGAGGACTCAGTGTATTGTCCTGGCTGTACTGGCATGGAACTCACTATGTAGGCACCTGCCTCTGCCTCCTAAATGCTAGGGTTAAAGGCATGCACCACTATTCCCAGCCTTCAAAGTAAACTTAAGGAGAAAGAAAAGAATAAAGGGTACGTAAAAATTACTTGTAATCCACTATGTATAATCAACTACTTAGTATATTCTGATATTCACTTAAAAAAGTGGAACATATATAATGTTTATACTCATATATCATTGATATATATGTATACATACATACATACACACACACACACACACACACATATATATATATATATATATATATATTTTTTTTTTTTTTAACTTTAATTTCTTGGGCAGTTATTGAACAGTTTTAGGTACCAGGCATTTTTGAAAATGTGCTGAATACAGTTTGTATCCTGCCTGTTTTCCTTTACGGTTAAATTCTGGACAAAACTCAGTTCGTTACACAGTATTTGTAGAAGTTCTGCTCATGGTGCCAGTCTTTTTCAGGTTTTGTTTTTTGTTTTTGTTTTTGTTTTTGTTTACTCCCTCCCTCCCTCCCTCCCTCCCCCCCCCATCAGGGTTACTTTGTGCTGCTGGAACCAAAGCCATGACAGCAGTAAGTTGAGACATGGGCTTTGCATGGCAGAGGGGTCAGTCTGTCTTGACAGGGAAAGCATAGCAGCAGGGGTGCAGGCGGTGATTTGTTCACAAGCAGCAGGCAGGAAGCAGAGAATGCGGACTGGGAGCTAGAGGCCAGTACCTCCAGAAGCCTGCACTTAGGGACCCACTTCTGATAGGCAGGGCGTGCTCCCAGAAGTCTCCATCCACAGCTTTCAAAATAGAAGCACAAACTGGGACCTAGCATTTAAAACATGAGTTTGTGGCAACAGACCAGACTCAGTCCATAACAGGTGTCTAGTATACTGCGTGGATGAACAAGGACGGATTGGATTGAAAGGCCGTAATCCCTGGGGTACCACCTCAGATGGTCTTTTACAAAGAAAAATGTTTAGAGTCATTGTTTTCTTACAGATGTGACTGTGGGTTATTAATCACGGCTGTCTTGCTAGGAATTTATATTACTTATAAGTTCATAGTCACAAATTGCTGCCACACCCTGCCCAACATTCAGTGTTATATTTAAAGACCACAAGCAGTTCTGTCATAATATCAAGTCCACTGCTAAGAAAACTTTCAAGAGTGCTTATTCACCAAAAATAACGGGCTTGTGGTGAAAAGAGGGCTCAAGGCAGACCACTCAAGACCTCTGCTATTTCAGACCAGAGAACACTAACAAAAGCATAATTGGTACCTTATGAGCTAAGGTGGGTCGCCCAGTCAAACCACTTACTGCGGCTGGGGCAGCCTGAGAGCAGAGCGAAGCTGTTGGAGTGCGAGGGGGTGGGAGGCGCAGGCCTTGTGCTTGCGCTGTGGAGCTGCCCTAAGAGTGGTACAGGGGAGGTGCAGCTTGCTCTGCCAGGAACCACGCACAGGCCAGCCTGTGCTCCTTTGGAAGAGAGCCCTTGTACACGTATGTGTTCACCTTTAATATTTGTGAAATGGAGCTGAAGGGGCACTGGCTTGGCCGGAGCTGAGTTGGTTTCAGGGCCATCACCACTGAAATCGCTGGTTCTCTTCCTGTGCCTGCCCTTTGTTGTGTTGTTAGGAGCAGACTTCCTTATTTCCCTGGGAAAGCGTTTGATTACTTATAACTAATCTTTTTCCTAAAGGTATTGGTTGGTGCGGTCCTATTTTGTAATTCACATTTTCCTTTTGAGATTAAAAAGAGGTAAACATTTTTGAGTGTAGTCTTTCACTCCTCAGAAAATTTTGATAAACTAATATGGAATGGGATGCATGTGCTTTATATGTTCAGCAGATTGATTTTTAAGACGTGCAGAGGATGTAGCTCAGTGACAGAGTACTTGCCTAGCCTGTGGAAGGCCCTGAGCCAACCTCTAACACCAAAGAATGAACACGACATTTGCTCGCGCCTGCCTTGGGACTGGAGAGGTGGCTTAGTTGTTAAGCGCACTTACAATTCTTGCAGAGCACCCACATGAGGAAGCCAACAGCTACCTGTAACTTTAGCGCCAGGGGACCCAACACCCTCTTTTTGATTCTGTAAGCACCACCACACTCACATGTACACAGACCTCCCCCACCTCCTCCCAAGTTAAAAATAAAATGTTATTTATGTACAGTTTTGTGACCTAGACTCAAGTCAAGATATTGAACATTGATTGCCATTATGATAGCAAGTCCCTCGTCTTTCTTATCCTCCTCTGTAGATGACCATGGTTCAGGGTTTTATCACAATGAGTTAGTGCTGTGTGTTCTAGATGTTTTATCTAACTAGACTCAAACAGTTGATGTCCTCGTGTCAAGTTTCTTTCACTCTGAGAAACCCATCCTTGTTACAAAGTCTGTTTTTTGTTGTAGAGTAGTATTCCATTGTTGGATGTTAACAAAATGATACCAAGTTCAAACATTTGCATTGTTTCCACTTCTGCTTATTAGGAATAAAAGGCCTACATCATCTGTGCACAAGTGTTTTGTGGATACAGTTTTTTCATTTCCTTTGCATAATTACCTCAGTTTGAATGATGGTCATGGAGTAGGTGTGTGTTTAATTTATCAGCAACTGTTAGGTTTTCAAAGCAGTTGAGCAGTTTTTCATGCTTGCCAACTAGCCTTGCCAGAATCAATTACAGTTTTTCTCTTGGGTGCTAATGGTTTTCATTGTATGTCTAGCCTTTGTTTTCTGAAGATTAATGATGTATTTTAGCACCTCTTCACATTTCCATGGCTCTGTGTATATCTTACATTGAAATGTACCAATCTCCCTTCTACTTATAGTGTGGTTGAGAGTAAAATTTACTTAGGTCTTGAGAAGAGGCCTGGGCTTCTTTAGGCCTGTTCCTTGTGGTTTCTTTGCACAGCCCTATCTAAAACATAGAATGCCTTGGAAGAAGGCTAACTAGTACTTAAAGGGCCAGCAGATCTTTTCCCACTAGCACAGATTCTCTACTACTTGCTTTTCATGGTGTTTTATCCTTGTAATGTCTATAATGTCTTGTCGTTGGCAGGGACCCCTAGTATGACATTGCATAGGAGTAGGACACCCTTACCTTGTTAATACTTTAAGAATTTTAAGAATTCACCATTGAGCATGCTAGTTGTATGGCTTTATAGACTCTCTTTACCAGAATGAGAAAATATTTGTTCATTATTTGTTGACTGTTGTTATCAGTATAGGCTTTCAATCTGAGATGCCCTGTGTTTTGTTTTGAAACAGGATTTCATGTTGCTCAGGTTGGCCTCAAACTTGCTAGGATGACCTTGAACTCTTGACCCTACTGCTTCTACTTCCCATATGCTGAATTGCTGGTGTGAATTTCCACATACACCTTTATTATCTTTTCCTTTTCTACTAATGTGGTGAATTCTGACTTTTAAAAGTTACTTGGTTTTGATATGCTTCCCCTTCCACATATTGTTATATCAAATTTGCTAATATTTTGTGGAGAATGTTTGAGGCTCTTTGAAAAATATTGGTCTGTAGTTTTCTGTTCTGTAACATTTTAATTAGTTCTTGGCTTTGTGCTGACCTTGTAAGAAGAAACTCTCCTCTCTTATTTCCTGATGGCTATTTAAGATGCTGTTTATTTATCTTCTGTATTGTTTGCATTCACTGGTGACTGGAGCTGTCCTCTTGGGTAGGTTCTTGATCATTTGGGGTTTTTATTTTTTATTGTCCTTTTGTAACTGATGTTACCCAGGATTTTCTATTTGATTTGAGTTGTTGAATTTATTGTCATAATGTTCTTTTTATATTTTGAACATGATAGTCTTTTTACATTTTTAACATCTGTACAATTTGAAATATTGTAATGATATTCCTGTTTCTGATATTGGTAATAGTGCTTAGTATTTTTAAAATCTATCTTTTAGTAGCTATAATTATCTTTAAAGAGTCATTTTTGCTCCATCTGTATAATTTTGTTGTTGTTGTTGTTGTTATTTGATTAAAGAAGGCAGGCTGCATTATGTTTTTGTTGTTAAAAATCTTTTTAAGTGTGTATGGTCTTAGTTTATGGTTAAACTCCTTGTCATGTGTCATAATTGTTCAAGTCATGGTTTCAAGTTATGGGTTCTGAAGGGCTGTTAGTCTGTGGCCATAGATTGTCTTCTCTCTTGGCTCTTGCTTTCTATATATAAAGCTCTGTTTGTTACAGTACAGTATCTTTTATAGCATTTGTGCATCGAGAATCCCAGTTGTAAGTTTTACTAACTAATGAGTAGGTTTTGTTTCACCCTGAGTATTAATTGTGTATTGTTACTTCTGCCTCGTTTGTTTGTTTTTTTTCTCTTTCTTGACATATATTTCTGAACTTTGTTTTAGTTTTGTTTTTATAAATCGACCTAGACTAGCATTTCTCAGTCTTAGGTGAATTTTTGTAAACATTTTATTTTTAGTGTGTATAGATGGGTGTTTTGTCTTCTTGTGTGTCTGTGCACCACATGTGTGCAGTGCCCACAGAGGCCAGAAGAGGGCACTAGATCCCTGGGACTGAAGTAATGAAGTGTTGTGAACTGCTGTGTGGATGCTGGGAATCAAACCCAGGTTCTTTGAAAGAGCAATCAATACTCTTAACTGCCAAACCATCTCTCCAGCCCCTTAAGTGAATTTGAGCCACGTATTACTATGATTACTGGTGTTTTCTGTGAGTTCATCTTTCTTTTCCATTCAATCTGCCTTCTTCTATCTTTTTCCAACATCACTATCCCCCATCTTGTGTTCCTTAGCATTTCCATCCTGTCACCAGGGAGAGTCTTCTGCACAGACTTCCAGTGTTCCCATGCAGGATGCTTACAATAGTTAAAGGTATTATCAGATCCAAGGTGGAGATGAAGCAACGTCGACAGGTGAACTATTGGTAGCAGGGCTGATGCTCTTTCTCTGTGTGATTAGGAGGTCTGGGGTATCCAGTCTGACCTCTTTCACGCCATCTTTGGGCTTCAGACCTGCAGTGCATGCTCGTGCAATTTAAATTTCAGTTTGTTCTACCCGAGTACTAAGGACATCTGGACTGAATAGCAGTGAGTCAGTTTAAAGGGTATGACTCTGCCATTATTCTTTCAGTTCTTTGGTTCTTTGCCTGTCTCTAACACTTGCTAATACTTCCTTCTCCCTTTTGTCAACAGCACCCGGGGCTCAAGTTCACTGGCTTGGTAGTACCAGCTTTGTCCTTCCTTCCTTCCTTCCTTCCTTCCTTCCTTCCTTCCTTCCTTCCTTCCTTCCCCTCTTTCTCTTTCTTTTCCCTCCCTCCTTCCTTTTCTTTAACACTTTTGTATTTTTTCACAGGAGGTTGATTTTCCACTGAAGATAGTGGCTAAAAGTTTTCTTCACTGGCTGGAGAGATGGCCTAGTGGTTAAGAGCACAGTGGTGGTGGCTCACAAGCTTCCGTGACTCCAGTGCAGGCAGTCTAGCCCCTTTTTGAATCTTCCTAAGTCTGGGCCAGTGTTGAAGAAGGGGGAGGGGAGTGTTTCCTTTTTAGTGCTCCTCCGAGAGGCACCGTATTCAGAAAACAGAGTGGCTGCAGGTGGTCTGGCATGGCTGTCTCAGGAGGACAACTACTTTCCTGGTGCTGGTTTCTCTGTTTGTGGGCTATGATGCTGCCCTGTCTGGCTTCATGAGACAACTTGCATGTCAGCTGCCTGTAGCACACCCTTGCATCAGGCTTTTCTCCCACACTGTACTAGTATTTGTGATGCTCTGAACCGTTCAAATGGTTAACTGCTTTCCCATTTTTCTTCTAGGTCTTGACGCAGAACTTTACTATGTGAGAAATGACCTTATTAGTCACTATGCTCTGTCCTTTAACCTGCTAGTGCCCAGTGAGACGAACTTCCTGCACTTCACTTGGCATGCAAAGTCCAAGGTAAGAGCTGCTGGCAGACAGCATGACAGGGTCACCCAGTCTCCACAGGCAAGTATCCCTAAGGATGGGCCTTCCTCTCCAGGGAAGGGTCAGTGGTGGCACACCGTGGAACACTGGGTCTTTTCAGCTCAGTATCTTACAGATACAATCTTGAGCCTGTCCGATAAAACTTCAGGTTTAGGTGGCTACTAACTGGGTGATCATCATCACATAGGACTGGATCCTTTCAGGCCTATCCAGCTCAGGAAGAGGACAGATGGGTCTGATGATGACCCTGCCGTTATGGGTGTGGGTGTGTGGGAGAAGCATTGTTGAACTGTGTCTTCCAGAAACTCTTGATGACTTGTAGTTTTTTGCATTCACAGTGAAAGCAAGCTTGTACCATGTACCATGCTGAGCCCCAGTAACCTTAGAGACTGAATTCAGGGACTTAGCAACTTCTTGTCTGGTTTATTTCCACCTGTGACTGCCTAGGTTCCTCCAGCCCAGGAAATCTTACATCCTCGTTTCCTAGATTTGTCAAGTGAAGCTGTACCATCTGCTCCTCCTTCCCTGCCCGCATTTGCCCTTGAAATGTTTGAAAGTGTATTGAAAGCATTGAATTCCTCACTCCTAAATACCTTAGTCTGCAGGACACTGGTGTTTTTTATATTGTCACAGTACAGTTATCAGAATCAGGAAGTTTAATGTTCTAACTCACAGCACTCACAGTTCATCAGTTATCCTCAGCATCTTCCTGACTAATGTCTCACTAGTTGATATTGCATTAGTTTGTGTTAATCTGAAGTTTTGTTGCCCTATTCCTGTGTTTCAGCTGCTGAAGTTAGTGGTATTGCGGACCCTGTAATGGTGGAAGTTAGCTTGGGGGGTGGGGTGTCTTCTATGAATATGCATGTTTACAGAGTAAATACTAGAGGGGCCTGGTGTAACTCTAATCTTGTAGATTTCTTTTTTCTTTCTTTCTTTTTTTTTTTTTTTTGAGACAGGTTCTCACCCTATAGCTCATGCTGTCCAGGATCTGGATATGTAGACCAGGCTGGCTTTGAAATTATAGAGATGCACCATCACATCTGGCTGGAGCGTGCTTTTAAACTACACCTTTGGGCTTCTTCTTAATGACACTGCAGTTCCTAATTCTAGTTCTTAGGTCTTGGTACCTGGTTATTTTTAGCATCGTTGACTAATTGCAGTTTGTTGATTTAAAAAGTTAATCATATGAGTAGGCAGTATATGAATATGGTACAAATTCCAAAGATATGTAGGAGGAATATACAACGAAAAGGAAGGTTTTCCACCACCATGGTAGCATGCTGAGCAAGCTCTTCTAGATTTTTGTCCTCATCAGGCATTGCCTGACTCTTATCTTCTAAAGAAAGGTAGTGTAACCTGGGCACTGGTGGTGCATGCTTTTAATTCCAGCACTTGGGAGGCAGAGGCAGGCGGATCTTTGTGAGTTCGAGGCCAGCCTGGTTACAGAGTGAGTTCCAGAACAGCCAGGGCCATTACACAGAGAAACCCTGTCTTGGAACAAAAGAAAAGGTAGTGTATATGTTCGTAGTGTGTATATATGTATGTAGTATATGTGTATGTAGTGTGTAAAAGCACACTTAAATGCTTCATGCTTTTGTGCAGTGCAGCATGCTGAGCATGGTGTCCTGGTAAAAGTCCCCTGTTCCTTCATGTTGATTTTTTTGTGTTGACCCCCTTCAAATAGCTGTCATTTTCTTGTATAACTGTGCTTGGGTTTATTGATCATTTCCTGCAAGAGGAAACTGTGACCCAGCTTAGTGAGGGACTTGCTCAGATGAGTCTGGAGGCAGAAGAAGCAGGTGCTAGGGGTGACCTGAAATGGCAGTCACCCGCAAGAGTGGTATGGTGATGGGGTCTCTTGGTCATCTGGCTCTGAGATGCAGTCATAAACTTTCAGAAGGAAGGCTGGCCCTCTCAATTTCTCACACTCTATCAGAAACTCAGTTTGGGCTTTTTAAGATCTTGCCAGAAGACAAAACATTTGCTTCCGAGCATCTCCAGGCTCCCTGGTGTATCATGTCAGTGGCACAGATATTTTAACATCAGTTTTTGCACATCAGAGCTTTTGCTGGTAGTATTTTCTAGTGTTTACTTGACTGGTCTTGCCAAAGATTTTAGTTCCTCAGAGGCTGGAGCTGTGTGTGTCTTTTTCTTAACATCTCTGTCACATGTGCCGTAGTGAGTGGTTGAGAATGTGTCAGTTGTATTTTAAAATGGGAGTAGAGCTCTGGTATTGATTCTCTCACAAAAGTAGACTACTGGGCGGTCTTAACAGATAATTAGTTTCTTGTATGTTCCAGAAAGTTCCCCAGTGTTCAAGAAAAAAACGTGCCACTGTGTCTGTTAAGTGTCAGTAGATATGCTGGATAGCCAAAAGGCAGACACATACTAAGACGTGGCAGAAGACTCCCACCACCCACTCTCTCTGGTCTCAGTCCAGGAGAGTCTGCAGGGAGCTTGTCAGAGCTCCAGCAGCAGCCTCCCCTCCGGGGGCCAGCCTGCTGTGTCCCAGTGGAGTGAAGTAGCTGTGAGAAAGGCAGTTCTGGCAATTTCAGAGAAATCAAAAGGCCGTTGGACTGTAGGCGAGCATGTCCACTTCAGCTGTGTGTTCCAGAAGGAGACACTTTCCTCATCAGCAGCCTGTTCACATAGCCATGTGTTCCAAGTAAGGGAAAAATACCAAACATGTTTATTTTTTTAGCTTATTCAAATATTTATATTTTCTCTAGTAACTTTTCTGAAGTATTTTGGCTCATTTATTTTCTGATAAACAACTGCTGTTCAGAGTTTTTTGTTTGGTAGTCTGTGATGCAGTTTCTAAATAGCTCTGTTTCCCCAAAGATGATTGACAAGTGGTGTTCCGTACAAATCAGTGCATGCCAAAGTAGAGAAAATTAGATTTCAATAGTTGGCAGCCTTCTCTGACTCCATAAACTATGTTTAAAAATTAGGTACCCTGAGGACCCCAGTGGGAGGCGAGAGAGCTGTCTTGTGATGCTTCCCATGTTCATGCAGCCTGCCCAGAGAAGACGTAGGCAGAGGGCAGGCTCCATGCCTCTTACTATGTTCCTCTCAGCCACTGCAGATCTTCTTAGTCATCTCCCCAGCCTCTTTGTCACCTCCGCTTCTGCCCTGCCCTGTCCCTCACTTTGCTTGCCTCCACTTAAAACATCATTTCTCTTCCCTCCTTCCCTCTCCCCGTGGCTGCACTGCGATAACCCGCTACCACTCTTGTCCCTTGTCCTCAGCTCTGCCATTAGAGTCCTTTGACTGCTTGGCTGTTTCCAATCTTTGCTTTCCTAGGGGTTTTGGCCCATGGGCAGCTAGCTATTCCTGTGCTTATAATAACCGAGACTTCTAGTAAAGAAAACCGAAAGGTTTGGGGAGGGGTGCTCAAGAGGGACAGTGCAGGAGATTGCTAGGGAGTAAGGAGTTTCTAGGAAAGCTATTGATGTCATGGACAGACAGAGAGACAGCAGTATGACAGGGGCCTCAAGGAGAGCTCAGGCCCTAGCGTCAGAGGCTGACAGCGTGGCAGGGTCTCTGGAGAGAGGTGTCAGAGCCCATGTGATAAGGTGGGGGTCTCCTTTTTATATCTGAGGATGGGGATGGAAAGGGAGAGGTGAGCAGGATGTGGTACCAAGTAATTCACTTCCCAGGTGAGAGATCCTGGCCCCAGCTAGGAAATCACAGAGTATTTCTGTGCCTGTCAGTATCTGAGAGCAGACTGCTACAGATAGTGGCCTGAGCAGAGGCCAGCTTCTAGTATGGCATTCTACAGAAACTTTGTGAGTTTGGTGAAAAGGGAAGCTCAACTCTGACTCTTAAATTTGAGGCTGTGGGGTTAGAAGGTGGACATGCCTAGTAGGTAAAGGAGAGTGATAGACAAGTTGAGATCTCATCCGTGGTGAAAGGGGTTGGAGCCTTGTGTATGGGGAGAAGGGTTTATCCTTGACAAGGAGACTGGAGCTCTCCTTGGGACCAGAGTGCAGAGGGTGGGTGTTCTGACAGATCCGCCTGATGCTGGAAAGGACAAAAAAAAAAAAGATTCCTCCGTGCTAGCTGAATGCGAAGAAGCAGGGAAGGTGGCATGCGGTGCACCCAGAAGGACTGTCAGTGAGGTTGGAAAGAGCAGCCGTTGAGCACAGGATGGGGAGGGATCCTCATCAGTTGTGAACACTGTTCTCCTGGGTATCATTCCCCCAGCAAGCCGAGCCAAGGGCAGTGGAACTACAGGGCGCTGCCATCCCAGTGTGGGGAACAAGGAATGAACCAGTTGAAGGTGTCAAAATGACTGTGTCAGTGATGTCCCTGCTGGGGCACAGGCTGTGGGAACATGACACCAAGTGGTCCTGGCTGTGCTGGGAAGGAAGGAAGTAGTTTAATTGACCACTTCCTTCCCCCTCTGTAAGTGCAACCCTTAGCGCATAAACATGCTTCATAAATGTTGTCTGACTTAGAGTGAGCACAAAGAACTGCTGTTGTACGGACCAGAGTGGGTGGTCAGAGCTGGTGCTGGGACCCTGGATGGAGCCGACAGTATTTTTGTATCTGTTTTGGACATGGAGAACTTGAGTGGTATGTCAGAATGAACACCGCATTTCAGAGTCAACAAGACGATGGCAAGAGACAAAGTGGGCCAGAGCTCAAACCCTCTGTAGAGTCCTGTGTGTTAGCGTGTTGATGGCACGAGGCTTGCCACTGTGAGTGGAAGTGAGCTTCACAGTGGAGGGGGTGATTTCACACAGGGATCTAGAGAGGACCTTAGAGCCAGAAGTGGATACTGACCCCACATGTAGACCCAGGTCAGGAAGAGGAGGAGGGTGTCGGAAGGGAGAGCCATGTTTGCGGGAGAACATAAGGAAGATTGCCCTGAGGAGGTTGAGAGTATGAGAGGCTGTCGAGAACCCTGAGGTTTGTGTGAGAATCCCTGGGGTTGGCAGGAGGATGCTGGTCATTTCTGAGAAGTGTAGCTTGGCAATGGGAGAGGCTGCCGAGGCCTCTGGGTCTACAGCTAGCAAAGGGCCCTGAGCCAGTGTCACAGGGGTGTTATCTTGTCAGCGCCTTTGCTCCTCGTGTTCTAAAAACAAGCTTGGAGAAGTTGCTTATTTGTGTAAGTCACATGGCCTCATGGTTCTAGATCCATGCTAATTTCCTTCAGGCACACTCCCTGGCTTCATGGTCCTATTCAGTGATCAATTTGGCATAACTATGCAATCATTCTCCTGATGTTTTATTGTTGGAAGGCCCAAGGGTACCTTAGGGATAGCTCTCTAGCACCGCTTGGTGGAGTCATGGTGTTGTGGTGAGCTAAATAAGGTAACGGTGAACCACTGGCTATATCATTGTTGTCAGGAAGACTGGTAGCTTTTAGGGGAAGGGAAAGGGTGGTCCTGTTCTAGATACCAAATAGCCTTCAGGTTGAATTTTTATCTGATTGAAAAGTCCTAGTGCAACTTTAGCTTTACTATTTTTATTTATTTACTTTTTTTTTTTTTTTTTCCTTGAGAAAGGGTCTCACTGTGTAGCCATGGTTGACCTGGAACTCACTCTATAGACAAGCTGTCCTCAAACTCAATGAGATCCACCTTCCTCTGCCTGCAGAATGCTGAGACCTGGTCTTTGGAATTTTTTTGGTAGTGGGATTATTTGCACCTGTGAATAGCTCATGGTACTTAATTAATGAGCTCGTCAATGAAGTTCTTTTCTGTCGTCACAGGCCCAATGTTTTTTATCTCTATTTTACAGGTTGAATATAAGCTGGGATTCCAAGTAGACAATTTTGTGGCTATGGGCATGCCCCAGGTCAATATTTCTGCTCAAGGGGAAGTCCCACGCACTTTATCAGGTGAGCCAGCGAAGACAGACTTAGCATACTGCTTTCAGCCATCTCCCTCACATCCTTACAAGGACAGTTTACTGAGTGCCTGACTTTGAAAAATACTTCAATGACTTCTTCTGTCTTTTTAGAACTGTCTTTGCTTAGCTCATCCTTGGCTCCTTTTCTGCATTGCTGGCTTCTCCATCTGAGTCCCTGCCTCCACTCTAACTGCCTTTGGTTTAAGTCTCACCTGCAACCATTGGCTTGGGCGGCATCTGACCAGAGGGCATCAAAACCTCCTGCTCCAATAAGCTGGCTCATCTCAGACTTCTCAGCTTTTGCCTGTGTCCATTACCACCTGCCATTGACCATTGGCAAGCACCCCAAGAGTCCAGTCTGTGTTCAGTTCAATGCTTTGCACACGCACCAGCATTAAACAGTTCCTGCTTATATATAATTTTCACACTCAGGCTTTTGTACATGCTGGCCTGGTTTGGAACCATCTTTCCCTTATTTCTGCTTGGGAATTCCCATCTGTCAATTCTGTTAGATGCAAAGTCTACACCACCCTTTTCTTGTCCTGCCTCCAGCTGTTAACCCCTCTGTGCTTCCTGCCCATACCAACCTGCACGTAACTGTTAATAAACTTATTATAGGATCTTGTGATTCCTTGCACAGCAGTTGGTACGCAATAGGTGCTTAGTTTGTGTCTGAATAAATGCACTGAGTGTTTTATTTCCATCACCCTCACAGCTTATAAGCAGACCCTTTGAAAGATGTCCTAGGTAGTTTTCTGCTGCTGTCATAAATACCTCTTGGGGAGGAAAAGGTTTATTTCACCTTTCTAGAGTCCATTCTCAAGGAAAGTCAAGGCAGGAACTCAAAGCAGGAACCTGGGGGCCAGAACTGCAGTAGAGATCATGAGCAATGTTGTTCACTGGCTTGCTCCCCATGACTTACTCGGTTTGCTTTCTTATACAATTGCCCATGGCTGGTACTTCCTCTAGTGGGCTGGGCCTTCCCCTGTCAATCATTAATTAAGAAAATGCTCCCCCCCCCCCCAGATGTGCCTGGTCAGTCTGACGGAGGCAGTTCCTTGGTTGGTGTTCCATCTCAGGTGACTCTAGTTTGAGTCAAGCTGATAAAAATAAGCAATACAGAAAGGCTCTAGGACATGGAGATTTAAGGTGAATGGTGGTGATGATGATTTTAAAGTTTTATTCACTTATTCACTCATTCTTAGTGGCACATATTCATCTAGAAGATTTAAGACAGTATTAGAAGGCTGGTTAATTTTTGTTGGTCAGCAAGGATATTCAGAAAGGCCCAAATCTCTGACCTACTCATATAAATGGGGCAATAATATCTTCTCGGTTTATAGGAAAGGAATCTTAAACTAAAAAATAAAAGTTACTAAAATCTACTTTTTCATCATTAACATCACCAGAAATACTTTTTTAAAGCCAGTCCTATTTAGAAGGGCAGTGTTGTTAATTCATAGCTGATAATTAATTGTCAGATTCATTTAAAGGCTTATTATAATTTATCCCAGTAACAATGTCTTTATTTCCTAGGGGTACTTATGAGTAAGTACTCTTGTATAAGACAATGTTTAAATGTGATTACTAAATACACATACATATTTTCCACAGAGAGTACTTCTAAACATGCTCTTACTGTAGCTATGTTTGTCATTGGTGGTGTGCTAATGTATGTATTTGCACATCTGTGTGTCATAGCTCTAAGTCCAGCAGGAACTCTCTCCACCCAGTTCTGTGTGGCTTTGATTTTCCCCCATTTTGTTAGCCAGACAACAGGAAAGGACGCCCCTGCTCTAAGAATATGGTGATGATAAGTTTTTATTTTGGGTATTTCATGTCTGCCCTGCAGACAGCAGTGCATATATTACCTTCCTGACATTTACATCCTTCAAATGCTGGGAGCAATGTATAATTGCATTTGGTACTGCCTAGTCTTTTATTTATCCTGTAATTTTGTTGCTGTTGCTAGTGAGACTGGTAAGGTCAGCAGGGTTTGCCTTATAATTCTGTAGCTTCAGTGTATTGGAAAACAGAATGTATAAGGCAAACTAACAAGTTCAAAATCACAAGCTAAGCTTGACAGTAATCGTCTCTGTGTTGCTTTCCTCTTCAGCACTCTTCCTTATGCACAGTGGAGGAGGTAGAAATGTCCAGAGCTTTTAGAGCTCTCTGGTCCACTCATTTAAATATGTTTGTTTGCTTTATTTGATAGCAGAAATAAATGGAAATGTTGATTGGTACTGTTGGGACATTGATCCTGATTTTTAGGACACTAAAATATTTTCTCTTGTTTTTTTTTTAACAGTGTTTCGGGTCGAGCTTTCCTGTACTGGCAAAGTCGACTCTGAAGTCATGATAGTAATGCAGCTCAACCTGACAGTGAATTCTTCAAAAAACTTTACAGTTTTAAATTTTAAACGAAGGAAAATGTGCTACAAAAGTAAGGAATCTACTGAACAGAATAAGAGGTCTATAAAAGGTGGTGTTGTTTGCTTACAGACTGAACTGTGACCCTGCCTTTATTATAGTTGAGAGAGCAGGGAAGCACACTAGTAGGTGAAATTCGAGGGTAATCCAGTAGTGTGGAGCCAGGATCTCACATGGCCACACGGTTCTCAGCTCTGTGGACATGCTTGGATGTTTCCATTAGGAGCATGAAGTGGGGCCTGTGCGGCTGAAAGGTAAAGAAGCAAGATAAACCCCACAGGGGCCATGGAGCAGCTCTGAGCTAAGCATTTGCTCAGTGAACTTGGCTTCTGCAGGAACTTTGATTGGAGGGGTGGGGAGGGGAGTGTAAGAAAGTTCACGTGGGCCTGGGTTGGAACCATATCGCTGCTCTTCTCTGGATGGGGGATATTGCACCTCTGTGAGGCCCAAGTTCTCATCTGTAAAATATGCCTGCTGTTCCAGAGAGGGTTTAGATGGTAATTAAATCTAGCCTAGAATTAGGGTGTCACATGTGGGTACTTAAAAATTATTAGCTGTTTGGGATTTGAATTATATCGTCTGTTGCTCAGGAAATCACCACAGATAGAGTGAGTTCTAACACACCAAGGCTGAGTTTTGAAATTTTAAGACTTCTAAAAGGTTATCTAATCTCCATGTAGCACAGAGGTAGAGTTTCTACATTTGCAAATAGGTAAAACTATTTATTGTTTAAGGTAGAAACAAAAGAACACATAAACTCAATGGATGCTTTTCCATGGTCTGTACACATTGCATGCAGTAAACCCGTGTGTCCTTACATCAGCTCCAGGTAACCTGGCCAGGCTCAAACAAAGTGCTGCAGCCGAGAGGCCAACCTGTGTTCTTGGTTTCTTTGTAAAACTGCCTATTTACAAACTTCCCAGTTGAAATTAGAGCTGGGTTTTATTCAAAACTCAGGGTCAGCAAGTGAATTACAGTGGCAGATGTCAAGATACATACCAACAAAAAAGCTATATTGCATTGAAAAGAGACATTTTTAAGATTAAAAAAATTAGCACCCTTAGCTTTAGTGCAGTTTTAACCTGCTTTGATGTTAAGCTTAAAGCCTAATGGGGTTTTAGAGGCTCTACTGCAACCTTATCCTTATGTGATTGGCGGGAGGATACTGGGCCTTGAAGTGTTCCATCTAGACTTGTATAACTAGTCAGTAAGGATGGATGAATGGGTGGATGGGTGGATGGTGGGTAGGTGGATGATGGATAGATGGATGGTTGGATGGATGGATGGATGGATGGATGGACACTAGGATTGGACCCAGGGTGTGCTGGGAGAGGGCTTTACCACTGACCATATCCCAAACTCTATTTCATTAATTTTGTTTGAGACAGGGTCTTGCCTTGAACTCGTTATGTAATCATGCCTTGAACTTGTGATCCTCCTGTATCAGCCTCTTCGGTAGCTAACATTAACTTGTGCACTACCATGCTTGACTTCTGAAAACTGTTCCATTTTAGCATCTTAATTTGGTGATCATAGTTTGCCCTCTTCAATCAGGTTTTTCTTGATGACTTTAATAAGTGATCCTATTGTGTTTGGTTTCTGGCCCGTGGCACGTAAACAGCTGCACTAGCAAGCATATCTGTGCTGTGTGGTATGCTCAGAGCTATTAACTCCCTAGAAGTTTCCTTATCTTATTGGTAGAATTAAGGGTCAGGGTTTTTCATCCTCTAGAATCCTAGAGCCTTTCCATTGAGCTGGTTGTGGCGAGAGTTTCCATGAAGACAGGGTAAGTTTGTGGGTTTCACTACACTCTTGACCATAGAAACCCATTCATTCCTTTACTGGTGATTGCACCGATGATTATTAGAATGGCACAGTAGTTTTCATTATCTTACAGCAAATACCTTGTGACTTAGTTCAATGTTCAGAAGATGTGCTAGTATATAAGGACTCTTATGGAAAACAATTTCTGAAGTACTTTTTGTTTCCCTTTTAATCCAGAACTTGAAGAAGTTAAAACTTCAGCCTTGGACAAAAACACTAGCAGAACTATTTGTAAGTGTCACTGTGTTACTTTTCTCCATCATGGGAGTGAAGCAGTGCCTAGTCATGTGGCTGTGTTTGCATGACGGTGGGGGCCTGCTCCAGTTTGGCGTTAGTTTGCTGTCTGCTCTGCTGTGTTCTGTAGAGTGATACATACATAGAGCGAGTGGAGCTGGTCTGGTATTGAAGATTGTGAGAATTCAGCCTTCCCTCTTTCATAGCACCAACAAACTAATACACATCTTTAAGGAGCAAGAATTTATATTGTGCTTTTCTTCAGGTAGGCCCAATAAAGGAACAAATATTAAAAAAATATGTGTGAGACCTTCCTTAGCAGAGTGTTAGAGAATCTGACTCATACCCTGGGCCCAACCCTTAGCTAATTTCATCTGGGTGAGAATGCACATTTATGTTATTTATTTTATATTTTATTTTGAGATGGCCTAGTTGGTACAGCGCTATGTAAGCATGAAGACTTGTTCAGATTCCTAGCACCAATGTAAAAGGTATATGCCTGTAACTTCAGCTGTGTGGCACAGGCAGGTGGGAGGTAGAAGGAAGCAGAGTCAGGCACATCTGCAGGGCCTGCTGGACAGCCAGCCTAGCCAGTCGGTGAGTTCCAGGTTTGGTGAAAGATCCTGTCTCAGAAAGTAAGGAAGGAAATGATGGAGAAGGATACTGGATGTCAAGTTCTGGTCTCTATACATATGCACACACATATAACACACCAGCATATAACACATCAAGAGAAAGAGACACAGCAACAGAGACATAATACACACAGTGGGAGGGATGGGACAGACAGACCAACACTCACTAGTTCAGGCTGGCCTGGAGCTCTGTATGTTATTGAGGGTGACCTTGAGTTTCTGGTTCTCATTTCTCTGCCTCTGGAGTGCTGGGAATTAAACTCAGGGTTTCATACGTGCTAGGCAAGCACTCTACTGACCTATACTCCCAGTCCAAGTTTATATTATTTAAGCACACAGGGAAGAAATTTTACTAGATCAGTTAAATTTATTTATTTCTTTACTCTTGGTATTGATATTTAGGCACTATTTACAGTCTTCTTTTTTTTTCCTCTTATGAACACATTATTGAGTTTTCTCTTCCTCAAGCAGCATTAGTATCTTTATAGAAATAGACAGCATTTCCAGGGAGAGTTGCAAGTATACAGAAGTTCAGAGTATGAGCTGGTGGACATTCATGTCTTAAGTAATGATTATATGTACCAGTGTTATTCCATACATTTCTACTTCGAGTTTGATGGGCTAGGGGGAGTTAAAGTGTTTTAAAGCACACCCCAAATGTCACATATTTTACTTCTGAGTATTTCACTGTAAGTCACTTAAAAACCCCCAAGTTACCCAGCACACATTCATTTTGATTTATCACATATAGTAAAATAGAAGAAATTTCTTAGTAACTTCTGTTGTCTTCAAATTTACCTAATTGTGCCCAAACCATCTTTCTATAGTTTCCTTCCTCAGGAACTAAATGAAACCTATACACAGTGTTTGGTTAATAATTTATCATTATTAAATTATAATAATTTACCCCTTTATTAATTGATCAAATTGTGTCTTGTGTCTTTTTTTTTTTTTTTTTGTCCTAATAGAAATTGTCAAAGTATATATCCTTCTTGTGGTATTTAAGCTGCTTTTAAATCTCATAACTGGTAGTTAAATTTTGAACTTGATTAGACGTAGGATCACCTCTTTTGTAAGAATACTTCATGGGTGTCTTTAGCACCTCAGAGCACGAAGTTTCTGACCCAAAGTAGACCTTCTTTTAAGGCAAAATAATGTGAGATTTTGTATTTGCTAGACTATTTAATTTAATTCTGAGAAGGAAGAAAAATTCAAATGTCACAGTTTCCCAAATTTACTTAAGAAATTCCATTATTAAAAAAAAAAAAAAAAAGGCCATGCAGTGGTGGTACATGCTTTTAATCCCAGCACTGGGGAGACAGGCAGGGGGTGGATCTCAGTGAGTTTGAGGTCAGTCTGGTCTACAAGGCAAGTTAGGATTGTTACACATAGAAACTCTGTCTCAAGAAACAAAAACAAAAAAAATCCAAAAAAAAAAAAAAAAAAAAAAAACCCAGAATATTTCTCACTAAAACCAGTATAGAATGTTCTTGGCCTCCTTCTCTTCCTCGTGCTTTCCCTTCCAGCTTTTACGCCCTCTATTCAACATTTATTGAATTTACAGTGTACAGAGTGCTGTGACTGAGTTGAGCAAGCAGCCCCCAGCTGAGGGTGCCCCAGGGGATGGAACAGGCACCAGGCGGCGACAGTGAGGGCAGTCCAGCATAGTAGGCCTAGAGATCTGGGAACCCTGGGTGGGGAGCACGTAACCTCTGAAGATAGTCAGCAGCTGTCTAAGGAAAGTGCCTGAGACCTGCAGGGTTCTGACAGCTGAACTTCAGAGTGGGGAGCTGAACTTCAGAGCAGCTCCTGGAGCTGAAAGCTGAGCGCCTGGACAGAGCGCACGGACAGCCTGCCCAGCCCATCGCTCTGGTGTGGCCACCGCTCTGCTCACGCTGTCCAGGAAGGCCTTAGGACTTTTCTACCCCACCTAAGACTTTACAACTCTCCCGTGGCGTGCAGAAACTGAGAGTCTTGTCCTCACTTAGACCGCAGCTGGCAATCCCATGTAATCTCTCAGATTAATCTTTTGAATTTTTTTTTCGTGAAAGTTTAATTGTTTGGTTGTTGGTTTTTGATCAAAGTCTTGCTACGTAGCACAGGCTAGCCTCAGGTCCAGAATCCTGCCCAACCTTTCTCCAGTGCTAGGATTGCAAGCTTGTGCACATGTCCAGCTTGGAATTTGAATATTTTTTTGTTTGTTTGTTTGTTTTGTTTTTTCGAGACAGGGTTTCTCTGTGTAATAGCCCTGGCTGTCCTGGATCAGACTGGCCTCCAACTCAACAGAGGTCTGTCTGCCTCTTGTTATGATAAAGCTTGAGGGGAACCTGGGTGGATTCCATGGCAGGCGAGGTTGACCGAGCAGATAGAGCTTAGTGAGAAGTTTTATTACTAAGAGAAAAGAGGTAAAGAGACAGAGACAGAGGACAGAAGAGAAGAGGGAGACAGGAAAAGTCCTGTCTGTCTTGGGAATAGCAGGAAAGACATAGGGAAGGAGGAGGGAGGAGGAGGAAGGGAGGAGGGAGACATGCATAAGTGGGCAGGGGTCTATCTTTTGCAACCATGGAACCCTGGGCTGACCAGGGTACTTCATGGGTACATTCTGCCAGGTGACAGGGGCAGGCCAGCATAATGCCTGAGTCCTTACACCTCTGCCTCCCAAGTACTGGGATTAAAGGTGTGCACCACTGCCTTGAAATTTTGAAAGCAACCTTTTTTCTCCTTTTACTGTTTTTAAAAAAATATGACATTTTAGTTATACTTTAGGAATTTCACATTTGTATACAATGTATCATATCCACCCCTCCCCCATTCACCCTTCCACATAAGCCCCCATCCTTTTTAAAAACTATAACTTTTAATTTTTTTGTTCCGACCTATTCTATATTTCTATATCTTTCTTCTTAAGCATGTGTGTTAGTGTGTGCGTCTGTTAGTGTGTACATGTGCATGCACACAGCACACTTGTAGAAGACAGGGAAAAATTTAGGGCAGTTGGTTCTCTATCTTGCTTAAGTCAGGGTCTCTCTTGTTTCTGGAATATACTATGTACTCTAGGCTTGCTGGCCCATAAACTTCTGGGCGATTCTTGTATCCCCACCTCCAACCTTGGGGTAAGAGTGCTGAATTATAAGTGCACACCCCCACATCTGGCCTTTTATGTGGGTTCCAAGTTAGATGGTCAGGCTTGTGCAGCAAGTTCGTTACGTTACTTCCTGCTTCCACTACCCAGTGCTTGTCTCTACATCATAATTCCAAACTTGTACACAAGAAAAAAAAAAGTCCAATTCTCACCCTTCTCCAACCTACTTCATTTCTGTCTTTGTAGATAGCATCAAGTGATTCCTTAAGCCAGAGCTTTGCTTCCTTTTCCTTTGAACCTTGTAAGGTTTGTGACTCTGCTTCACATCTCCTAACTCTCTGCCTTTACTAGCCTCTGCCTTGGATGGCCGTACTAACAGTAACCTCTGATTCATTCCAGCTTCTGCTCGCTTCCTCTGCAGCTGGTTCATCTAGCATGCAGTCATTAGGGCACTGCAAGCATCTCTGCTTTGCCTGCTACCTTGTAGGGATTGCCCATCTCACTTGGGATAAACTCCAAACCCCGTGGGCACTTTACAAATAGGATTTTGGTGTATTTTGCCCATAATATGTGTACTTTTGTCCTTATGAGCTCTTTCAGTTTGCCTTCTGTTCTCTGATCAGCCTTGAAGGAGAGGAGGGAGGAAGGAAGGGAGAGAGTGTATTGTGTGTATGGTGTACTCTTTTGTGCATTGAATTACTTTTCCTATTTTTGAGGTGTTTCTTCTCTTAAAATAACATTAGCTGGGTATAATCATACTTAATTAATAGAACCTTTAAAAAAAAGAAGCAAAATAATATTTATTGATCAAAAGAACTGTGCTGTCTGGCCAGCAGGTGACTATTCACAATATGTAGCCTCAAAGCTGTAAATTCATCAACATGATATAAGATAGAATATGGCGAAGTTACTCTAGTTGTATTCCATTTCTCTGTTTCTGTAAATATGCTGTAGAACGTTGCTTTACTGGAGGACATTCTGTGGGACAGCTCAGCTGTGTATCTTATGAACTGGGGTATTTTGTATAAACCACTTTTGAGGAACTGTAGTTCTCATTAACCAGAAATTGTATTTAAAGTCTTTTCTTAAAAGTATAACAAAAACACCAAGATTTGTGTATGCACCACAGTGTGGGTATCTGATTTTATCAAAGGATGAGTGTGATGAAATGCAGGCCTCTTTGTGGGGAACAAGGGGTACTCAGTGTGTTAGGACAGAGGACGCCATCAGCTTTGTTTAAAAAGCCTAATGTGCTTTTCATTTTTGTTTCAGATGACCCTGTACATGCAGCTCCAACGACTTCCACGCGTGTGTTTTATATCAGTGTAGGGGTTTGTTGTGCAGTAATATTTCTTGTAGCAATAATATTAGCCGTTTTGCACCTTCATAGTATGAAAAGGATTGAACTGGATGACAGGTATTGTACATGTTTTGGGAAAAGAAAAAGTAAAAATCAGTTGCTTGCATGTGCATGAGTGCAATCCCCCCCCCAATCTTTGCATATTGGTGAAGGGGAGGAGGGAGGATGATGTCTTTATGTTTTTGTCTTTTAAATTTGTGGAGTTACAACTTGGGGAGAAGTAGAGGTCAAATATGTTTTCCGTTTGCATTATCCTGACGCACCTTCAGACTACAGTTGCCTTTTTTGAAACTGCTCCTTTCCTTCCTGCTAGTTCCTCCCAGTCCCTCCCTTTATTCCTTCTCTCAGCTGCATTCCCTTCCCACTCCCCACTTGAGTATGTGCTGTTCTTTAAAGTTTCCTGGATGATCCCGTGTACACCAAAGTAGAGATACCCTGGGTAGATAATCACACTAAGTGTTGGGATTACAAAGATTAATGATACACTTCATGGTATCAAGGTTCTTTGATGTTAACTCATAATTACAGTATAGAATTGATGATTGTGATATGTATAATATAGTGTGGGAATACCAAAGGTGCCTACCTAACCTGGGTGAGTCAGAGATGACTCTATAGCTAGAATGCAGTGAGAGGTAAAGATGGAATGGTAATGTGTGCTCACAACCCACAATCCTTAGTGACTCCTACATACCAACTAAAGACATTCTCAGCATTGTATTTGACTTTGAACTTCGAACCCTTTTTGCCTCCTTTGTTGAATCCTTAGTTGTGCCTTGTCTGGTGATTCCTTACCTCACTGTGTGCCCTGCACCTTGCCCTTCAGAGCTTTTGTTCAGACTGGGACCATGGGGACTTCCTGACAATCCGAACCCATAATTCATACTCCAGATCTATCACCATTTTTCACACAATAAAAATGTAAGCTTTTATCAGGCAGAGGGCAGTATCTCCTCTCGCTAAACTCTCAGTCATAACACAGGTAGACCTGTGAGGTAAACATACATCCCTTTATAAACAAGATCTGGAAAGATCAGGGGGCAAGTCTCCCTCCATTGTTCTCTTTCTCTTCCTTGAGTAGAGAAAGAAGAGGGAAGTGATGGGAATTTGAGGGGACACTGTGCAAGCGCTTTACTTGGCTTTTCTGTTGCCATGGTAAAACAATGTGATCAGAACCAACTTAGAGAAGGAGAGGCTTTATTTCATTTCGCACTTCCAGGTCACAGTCTGTCACTAAGGGAAATCAAGGCAGGAACCTGGGGAGAAAACTGTGGAGGATGGATGTTAACTTCCTGCTTTCTCACTCCTGTCCAGTTAACTTCCTTATACACCCCAGGCAGGTGGGCTCACAGAAAGCTGGACTCTCTTACATCAGCCATCAATTTCCTCATCTCCATAGCCACAGGCCCACCTGATTGGGCAGTTCCTCAGTTGAGACTCTAGGGTGGATCAGGTTGACAGCTAGTTAGCAAGGATAGTGAATGCTGTGTTTCAGAATGTTTGGTGTACACTGTGATAATGGAGATGATTGATTTAACAGAGGAAGAATTGGCATTTGGAAGCAGTTGAGGGGGTAAAAGCGGTAACAGACATTTTGTATACAATTTTGAGAGATGATACAAATGACACGAGTCACTGAAGAGAAGGCTAGCCATACATCATACCCTATGTTTTATGTGATTTGGTTTTTTGAGGCAATGTCTCATGGAACCAAGGTTGGTCTTAGTCTTGAACTCTTGATCCTCCAGCTTCCACTTCCTGACAGGCACATACTGATACACCCAATTCACAGGTCTGTCCCAGTGCCCATAGAGTTATGTTTTCTTGACCACTGGTGTGTATATGTTAAGGCCATGAATTCACATAGGCCTAAGTTTGTGCTGTAACTTAGATTCCATGAAACGTATGTGTCTTCCTGCTAAGTAAGTGGTCACCACACCCAAGTAGGAACTTCAAACTCTCTAGGTTTCTAGATATTACCTTTTTTTTCAGGGTACAGCCTGGTAGTTAAGAGCTAGCCTTTGGGGCCAGGCCACTTGGATCCTGTGTCCAGCTCTGTCACTAGCCTTACAGCCACCTCACCTACAAAGCAGAGATTGTGGCGTTTAAGGAAATGATGCTAGGGGTGGCGGGTCTCCGCCCTGCATGCAGCAAGAGCCTCTGTGGAGACCCCATTCTCAAAAAGGTGCAGTTGCTAACCATGGTTTCTTCAGGGATTCCCCTTCCTGATAGAAGTCACTACACACCAGGTTAGCTAATGGTGGCGACCAGATTCCTGTGCAGTGCTCTGACAGCACGGAAGACACACGGAGTCCTCTTGCTGATTGTGTAGTCCGCCCAGAGACAGTCTTAAAGACAGTGACCTCTGGGGTTGTATACCGTTATGACTAGTGCAAAGCAAGAAGTCTACATTCTGATCATTTCTGTATTGTAGTTATAGAAAATGCTTGCTGCATGCCGGGCTCTGTTCCCCGGGAGGCTTGATGGAGCCTGTGCTGTCATAAACTCTTGCGGTGGTAGAGAAGCCGTTCATTCTGAGCACCCAGAAGCCAGCCAGAAGCCAGCATCCTGTTACTTATGGAGTTTCTTTGGAGACAGAGAGTATAGCTACCCTGAGGTGTGCTCTCGACAGGAACATGTGGAGTCCATGCTCTCCCTTTCCCAACACAGCAAACTGATCTGTAGTCTGTTACACAGTTGAGTGTGTCCTGAAGGGTTAGGGTGTCTCTCCCCCCCAGAGAGATGGTCTGCCGCTCTCCTCTGTGGCCTCGCTGTTGGAGATCGGGAAACAGTCTTTGCATGTGAGATGCTTGGACATGTTATTGGGCAGTGTTTTCATTTTGTTTTCTACTTTCCATTCTTTTCAGCATCCCACTGCTCTCACCATCACAGCAAGGTGTTTCTGTTTTCCCTGTGTTTGTTTTTACACTTAATATTGTAACAGAATGGCATGTATAGTAATATATAGAGCCCTAGAGTTTCTTTTGTTTTATTTTTCTTTGAGTTTCTCTGTATCCACCACACTCAGCTTAGAGTATGGATTGCTGTGATCGGACACGACGACCAGAAGAATTTGGGGAGGAAAGAGTTTATTCCAATTATTAACTCTCAGGTCACACTCAGTCAGAGTGGAGTCAGGGCAGGAACTGATGTAGACACCATTGAGTAAGGAGCATTGCTTACTGGCTTGCTCAGTCTGCTTTCTTAGACACCCTGGGCCCATCAGGTCAGGGATGGCACCACCCACAGTGAGCTGGGCCTTCCCACATGGGTCATTCATTAATCAGGCTTGCTGCAGGCCAGTCTGATGGGAGCCTTTTCTCAGTTGACTTCCCTCTTCCGAAACAACTCTAGCTCGACAAAAAAACTATCCAGGACATTTAGCAGCTCTTCTGAATGACGAATAGAAGCAGAAAAGGCAATTCATTACACAAAATAATTCCTTTTTCATCGTGTATCAGCAGCTCATGTCAGAAGCAAGCATTCTACTTGTGACTGTCTTCCCACACCATGAGTGTGGCTTCTCCTTCACTAAGCAGTTAATTCACTGTGATTTGGGCTCTCATAGGGGCCCATTTGGGCTTACTGCACAAGGCACTGCTGTAGGTACTGGAGAGGGCACTTAGCTGTCCCCGTAGAGTTTGTAGTCTGCCCTGATGAGACATTCAGCAAGAAGTCCCAACTGTAATACAGGGTGGGAAGCTACACTGTTCACTGCTGTGTCCTCAGCAGCCAGAGCAGCAAATGTCACCTGATAGATAGTTGATAAATATTTATTGAATGAATAGATGACTCACTCAAAATAGGGTAAGAATTTAGTATTTTGAAGATCTTTGTCTAAATTCTTAGCTTATCCTAAACTTATACTTGCTTATGAAATCAAATTTATTTAGACTAGTCTTAAATTATTAAATGTTAGTAAATGCATATTCTAATCTGTTTTCTACCTCTTATGATATTGCTATGAAGGTGTGGGTTTTACAGGGCCTCAGGGGCAGGTCTCCTTGCTTTCCTCATAATAGTAAGTTTTGGGTTCCAAAGAATGTTTCTTTCTCTACTATTGCTTTGCTCATTTCTTTCTTGGGCAACCCTCCCCCCCTCCCCAATATCTGTTAAGGAAATGAAAACCTGAGATAGATAGCCCTAAGGCTGCTAAAATCTGAGATAGATAGCCCTAAGGCTGCTTGACCGCTCACAGTCTTAAACATTTTTAGGTAACTCAAGAGTGCCACCTACTGTTCAGTTGTTGAAGTTCATTCAGCCATAGGTACCCTTGCTTGCAGTGCGTATTTGTTGACCTTTCACATACAACATCAATTTGAGCTTCACAGGAATCCTGTGAGGTAGGTTTTCTCCACCCACTTCTATAGAGGATTTCCTCATCTGCTTCCTCTTTGAGGTGCAACCCCTTCCCCCTCTGCACTGAATGCTGAACTTCTTGCAAACTTGACTTTTAGTGAGATCCTTGAGAAGTACTAAGCAAATGTAGCCTGTAGGTCCTTATTATCCTAAGGTTGGGGATGTGATGCATAACGTTCCTCATGCGAAGATAGTAATCATTTGTAAGCGTGTGTCTAAGGGCCAAGCAGCACCCTCAGTGCTGTACTTACACATCTTCCCTTTTAGCAGTCTTGTTGGAGTAGCTTAGTGTCCCTTCTATCCCCAAAGAGTTTGAGGCTCCAGAAGGATTGAATAGTTTGCCTAAGCCATGCAGCTGGTGGTGCTGGCAATTATGATTTAAAGGGTTATGTTCTCCATTTGCTTATGACCAACTACATATGTAAACTCACATAAATCGCTACTTAATAACTTCCAGAACTCTGACCACACGATGTCCTGACAAATCTTTGTTATATTCTCTGAGTTGAAAGTCCCTTCAGCACAGTTGCTTGGAAACAAAGCTGACTGCAGCTCATAGAAACATAGTAATCTGAAATGTGAGCATCTCTAGGGAAGGCAAGCTGAGGGCATCCCATTAGACACACAGGCATTCTTAGATGGAGGATTTGCTGAACAAAATGGCTTGTGTATACAGATGCTCTCCAAATGTTCATCAGAGAACACCCCTATCTCAGTACTTTAGCCACAATAGTGGGTAGTTCTAAATTGCATTATTATCGATAAAAGGCTGCATAGAGATTACAGTACTCATTATGTGGATGTTTTATGTGTTTATGTTTTTCACATGTTTGGACTCTTGAAATTAATAAAGTACAAATTCATGTGTAAGTGCTCCAGATTACATGGCAATTGATCACCAGTTTCCTTGTAATCACTAGGCTTTAGAAGTACAGTGAAGCCAGGTGGTGGTGGCGCATGCCTTTAATCCCAGCACTGGGGGAGGCAGCGGCAGGTGGATCTCTGTGAAGTTCAAGTCCAGCCTGGTCTACAGAGCTAGTTCCAGGACAGGCTCCAAAGCAACACAGAGAAACCGTGCCTCAAAAAACAATAAACAAACAAACAAACAAATAAATAAGAAATGCAGTGAAAAGGTGCAAAGAGCAGTCAGTCTAAAGTTGGTTCATATGTAGGCGCTGTGCTGAATCTCTCTGCTTTATTTCTCCGAGGTTACAAAATTAAAAGAAATAGGGCAGTGAGATGAGGATGTACCCAAGGGTGACCTGGGACACGGCTGCTGCCCACTGAAAAGATGGAAGAATGAGTTTGGAAACCATTGATTTATAGTAATTGCAAACATCTGATTAGCAAGATTTGCACCCACCGACTTCAGGGTCTCTTAGGAATATGGTGTAATGTAATGTTTTGTGTGCTAGAGTTTTCTGAGAATTGTGAATTCCAAGAAAGTGGGGTAAGGGGAGGTGAAGAGGTGTGTGATTAAATGGTGAGCCAGATAATGTGCTGCTTCCCACGACACACTGGTTTAGATTGTGATACTCTGTCTGAAGTCCATCTGATTGGGCTATTACTTAAAGGTGCTTGTTTCTCCCCTTTTCTGAAAGCCAAGTTCAACTGAACGGCACGGGCTCTTTTCTAGAGAGATGAGCTGAAGTTCCCTGGCATACCCTGTGTGAGGTTCATAATTGTTCCCTGAGGACTTCCACCTACATTTCCGAACAGTTTTGCTATGATGACCCGCTTGGTCTTTCTGGAAGTGAAAATGAAAGACTAAATCGAGCCTCACATTGTAAAGTAGCGTAGCAGTTCAGTATGGAATGCTGATTGGGATATGTGCATTTATGGTGATCTCTGTCAGAGTATTAGGCAGGTTATAAAGTTACATGCGTTTTATATGTACGCAAAAGAAATTTCTCACTGAGGTTCACTTGTCAAAAGTCTCTCTTAAAATTTTTTGTAGCATCAGCGCCAGCAGCAGTTCCCAAGGGCTATCTCAACCATCCACCCAGACGACTCAGTATCTGAGAGCTGACACACCCAACAATGCAACTCCTATCACCAGTAAGAGTTAATTTTTAATTCTACAGCTTTGCAAAGCTTGTATGGTCTCATGTCAGTGGCCCTGTATGGTTACTGTATTTGTGCAATTAATGTACAAGCATCTGACTTGTGCAAAAGTTGGTTTGTTCTTCAATTTTTGTTTCCTAGAACATTGTATAAAGCATTTTAAAATTGAGGTATTTAAAGTAAAAACTAATTGTTACAGCTAGTTTTGCTTTGGGGAGGTTTCCATAGTTAATTATATAACTATATATCTAATCAATTCTGTACAAACACAAATTGAAGGTTTTCAGGTAGTTATATGGAATAAGCTAATATTTTCACAGTGCACATAAGGATTGGATTTATTTACCTTATGTTGGAGATTGAATCCAGGGTCTCCAGCATGCCAGCCACATTCTGTGTCACAGAGCTGTCTACCAGCCCTTCACACTGTCTTCTAATCTTAATACAAACTAGTTACCATTGGTATGTTATGTGCATGGAATTTAAAAATTTTTTCCCCTACCATGCTGGGAATCAAACCCAAGGACCCTCACACATGCTACAAATGCTTTTCAACCGAGTGACATCCCTATCTTCTAATTTCCTTCTTTTTAATGTTGCTGTTGTTGGTGTTGATGGTAGTGGTGTGTGTGTGTGTGTGTGTGTGTGTGTGTGTGTGTGTGTGTGTGTGCGCGCACGCTAGACAAAAGCACATGCACATGAATGCCAGTGGAAACTGCCTGATTTGGGTGCTGGGAAGAGCACTGAGTGTTCTTAGCTACCGAGCCATCTCTCTAGCCTTAATTTCCTTCTTACAGAATTTTGGTTAATGTTTTCCCCTAACTGATTTTCGCTCAGGCTAGCCTGGAGCACTAGCATATAGCTTAGACTGGCCTTATGGGCCGCCATTCTCAGCCTGTTTTTATTTTCATGCACTTCAGTGTTAGGTATTTTGGGGAAGGTAATTCTTTTTTGCGGGGGAGGGGGGTTGAGATAAGGTTTCTCATTGTAGCCCTGGCTATCCTGGAACTCATTGTGTAGACCAGGCTGTCCTCAAACTCAGAGGTCTCTGCCTCCCAAGTGCTTGGATTAAAAAAGGCATGTACCACCACAACCTAGCTAAAGTAATTCTTTTTGAAAAAACACTTAATTGACAAATTTACTATATCCAGTGTCATGTGAAATATGCACATAATAATATAGTCTTTGTTGGAATGTAATTTTGATATAATAGGAAATCAGTTAACATGAGGACAAAACATGAGAAAAAGAAAGGCCCAGAGAGTCACAGATAAGGTCTTGACATGGAAAGGACACAGATTAGTTAGGATTTTGTAGGCAGTTATCTGTTTCCCTTGGGCTGGTATTTTCTTTTTAATAAAGTTAGATCAAGACTGTCTTCTTCAAGCTGGGCAGTGGTGGTGCAGCCTTTAACCCCAGCACTCAGGAGGCAGAGGCAGGCGCAGATATTTGTGAGTTTGAGGCCAGCCTGGTCTACAGAGCTAGTCCAGGACAGGCTCGGAAAAAGGAGAAAAAAAACCAAAAACAAAAACAAAACAAAACAAACAAACAAACAAAAAATCAAAAGGCTTCCAGCTAATGACAGTGAAAGGAATGATAAAATTAGAAAGATCATTGATAAAAAGCACAAGAACAAAGGGAAATGGAAACTTTACCAATAACTAGCTCAAATCCTCCTTACTGATAAAACTTAGCTGTACAAAAAGTACAACAAGCAGATTATTTTGTACCTGTGGATAATGATGTTCCAACTCAAAACAATTAGCTTGAATTTATTCAAGGCTGTAGGACTGTCAGCTTTCATGTAATAAAGGGACAAAGAACGAAGACAAATGATACACCAAGGAGCAGAGCGGCTAGTTCTGCATAATTCATCTATTCTCTTCCCCGAGACAATGACAAGAAAGAAGGAATGCCAAGAAACTCAAGAGAAACATCACAGCACCGACTGTCACTCTCAAGAAAGAAAGAAATATAATGAGCCCTTCATGAGAATGCCATGGAAGATATGAAAGTCATACCTGCTCAAAAGGCACACCATTGCTTTTAAGCTTTTAATGTTTACATGGCAAGATTTGCTTATTAGGACCTGTTCTTTTTTGGTATTTTGAGACAGGGTTTCTCTGTATTGCTTTGGAGCCTGTCCTGGAACTAGCTCTGTAGACCAGGCTGGCTTCAAACTCACAGAGATCCGCCTGCCTCTGCCTCCTGAGTGCTGGGACTAAAGGCATGTGCCACCAACACCTGGCAGGACCGGTTCTTATCTGTGGATGTGACCTTATAAAATAAATACTAATTTTTTTTCTTTCAAGAAAGGCATTGAAAGTATATTTGCCTGTTAAAAATTGTCATTAATATGAAATTTACTTATTTTTTGTTTTTAATTGTGGATATTACTATGAAGAACCAGATAATTCATTTATTAATAGATGCTGAAAACAAAACACTTAAAAGTTTTTAATCTTTATTTTTATGTGTGTGACTGTTTTGCTTGCATGTATGCATGTGACCATGTACATGAAGTTCCTGCAGAAGTCAAAAGAGGGCATTGGATCCCCTAGGAGCAGAGTTACATACAGTTGTGAGCTGCCATGTGGGTGCTAGGAATTTAACCTCTTATTCTGTAAGAGTAGCAAGTGGTCTGAAACACTGAGCTTTCTCTCCAGCCACCACAAAACACTGTTTAAAAAGTTCAACGTAAATTCATTTGCTTTATGACTAAAGAAGAAAGGCCAGACATGCTGGTGCACACTTTAAATCCTACCACTTAGGAGGCAGTGGCAGGTGGACCTCTGTGAATCTGAGGCCAGCCAGCTTTACATAGTGAGTTCCACAGCACAAAAAAGGAATGGAGTGTAGTGTATATACCTGTAACCCCAGTGCTGGGGAAGCGGAGGCAGATCAGCATGGACTGCCTAGTGAGACCTTGTCTCAAAAAGAATAGAAAAGGGGCACAACAAACAAACAAACAAACACAAAAACTTAAGATATATTGGCCAAGAATTTTCCAAGGTAACAGAGTAGAAGAGACCACAAATTCAAGTTACTCAGAGAACTTCAGGTGGAATTAAAGATACAAAAAAATGACTTATCACTGAGTTCAGGCATTGCCAGACTACATCCCTTATGAAATGTAATAGAGCCTTCATGTAGTCTGCTGGCAGCCACTGGTGCTCATTGTTATGATCTATTTAAAAATTAAGATGTAATTGTGTCATTTCCTCCCTTCCCTTTCTCTAACCCCGCCCCCATCCCCGCTTGCTTTCTTTCCATTATTGAGCAAAGGTAATAAGTCATTAGAAATGCCATTTCCGTTTCTATTTGCCGACACTGGTTTTTCTTTTTATCCTATTTTTTTTTTCTTGTTGTGAAAACTTTAATTTATGGCTGTAAATTCTGTTTTTATTTTCATTGTATTGAGAATGGATGGAAATTGAGGGAACTTAAATTTGGACCTCAGAATGGCATAAACAGGCTAGGCTGTGGGAGAAGAAACAAGAGTGATCAAATCAATAATATATTTTATTAGAGATGATACTCTTTCAGATGTCTGTTCATTTGAAAAGATCCCTTTTACATGATTACATTGAATATCATTTGGAAGGCATTCAAAAATGACAGTAATTGTATTTTTAGCATTTCTTGTTTTAACTTTTTGATATTTGGGGGCAGTATTGTGGTGGATGGCAATGTTTTCCCTTAATATTTTTAAATTTATTTTTGTCTTATGTGCATTGATGTTTTGCTTGCATATATGTCTGTATGAGGGCATCTGATCTCCCCAGACCTGGAGTTAAAAAGTCATGAGCAGCCATGTGGGAATTGAACCTGGGTCTCTTAACCACTCATCTCTCTCTGTTCCCTTAACATCTTAGGTGTCTTTCATAAGTAGCTTCCCTGGTTTGTGTATACAGTTGTTTGCTTTTATATTGTTTTATTATTCATTGCTGCGCCTTAAGTCCTGAGGTTGTAAATGGCTAGTGGACGCCAGTGCTGTAGTAGGGTATTTATATTGCTTGGTCTGGCTCTGTTGGCTCCTCAGGTTATCCTACCTTGAGGATAGAGAAGAACGACTTGCGGAGTGTCACTCTTTTGGAGGCCAAAGCCAAGGTGAAGGATATAGCCATATCCAGGGAAAGGGTAACACTGAAAGACGTGCTTCAAGAAGGTACTTATTTTCTCTACACTTTCAGTTTTGTTTAAAAAAATGATTTCATTTTCCTTTTCTTTAGATTTCATTCAGTGTGCGATTTTGAAGTGTGATAAAACATTATCTATAAGTGTATTTTCTACTTATTCTTATTTAAAGTGAGCAGTACCCAACAGTGGATTTCCATTATTCAGATTCATTTTTTTTCCCTCACGGGTTGTGGGTGATCAAGTGGATGTATGGGCTTTAAGGTTAGACTCAGATTCCAGCCCCAGGATCTGGTGCCCGTGTGACCTTAGAGAAACCACACAGCATCGTAGAGTTTGTGTAGAGAATTAGCGACATAGTGTGGTCTTGATCACTCTTCAACTAGTTGAGAGGTGAGATGAAGTGACTTACACAACAGAATTAACAGAACTGTACTTGACATGCCCACTACTGTCTCCACCTCTTCTTACAGGTCCTTGTTTCCTGGTCTGGGTTTTAGGGTCTCGATTAAGGAGATGGTGAAAAGGAAGGCAGGAAACACTGTGCTGAACTTTTCACGTTGTTAATAGGAGATGCTTGTTTCCTCCACTGCAGTCCACTATGGAACGTTTTTGATTCTATGAATCCATTCCTTTTGCTGGGACTCCTGAAAGCTAATCTCAGCTAAGCAAGGAACTTGAAATGCCTTGAAAGCAAATGGAAGCAGTTTTTTTTTTTTTTTTGTTTATTTTCTACCTGGTCTGTTTTTCAGTGTATGAATGCTGCTCCTTCAGCCGTCTGTTTTCTAAGAACAATTAGATCAGTTTTCAGATCAGTCTGCAGTCTGAAGAGGTTGTTTTTTTTTTTTTTTAAAAGAACTTTTGATTTCAGAAAAGAAAACCTGGCTGGCTAATGTTTTGTAAAGTGGTCAGGTTCACTGGAACTCTGATAAGTACAAATCAAACAATAGTTTACAGGCCACTTTTCATCTGTCAGATTAGACAGAATTAAAAAGGTATCCAGACAGGGTATGAGGAATGAACTGTTATATACCGTGACCTGTGGTAAGGTGATTGTGTACACATGTGCTTTTAGTGTGGGGTTCGCCCAGTTAGATTTGCCTTTGAAGTTTGTGTTTGGAATAAGTAAAGTGGGACTAGGTATGGGGCAGAAGGGACAGCAGGAGGTCTGTACCAGAGGTGCAAAGGCATGAGGACAGCCCCAAGCAAAGGCTCTCCAAACCCTCCCTGCCTCCAGCATCCATATTGCTCCCTCTGTCTCTGTGCCTCAGTGGAACCTTCCACACAGGCACAGGCGCCAGTAACTTCAGCACATAGTGTGTGTAGTGTCCATAGCAAAGCTAAACCATTTTAGGCATTTCTTTTAAATTGTGGAAGGATAAAAATAAAAAATGGTCTTGTGTGAAAGAATAGCATGCCATTAATTGTTTTTGAAGATCATCTCATTAGAAAACCTTTTAAATCCAGGACAGCCAGGGCTACACAAAGGAACCCTATCTCACAAAACCAAAAAGGAAAAAAAAAAAAAAAAAAAAAAGATTAAAGCTAAAATATTTTACTAATAAGTCATGCAGACTTTCATATATCTGTTTTAACCACTGCTTCTCCCCACAGAAATGTCATGATTTCTCTTTGCTGTAAGAACTTCTTAGGGACACACTTGACCTGAGAGTCCAGTCACCTGTTTGAGACTTAGGGGTACAAGGCATGGAACCTCTGAAGCCAGGGTTTGCATTCCTTGGCCCTTTCTTCACTAAAGTCTGCATCAGCCGAAAGGAGAAGCCGATTTTCTCCCTTTGCCATTGCTCTGAGGTGACTCGCAGAGACTCAGCTCCCTGGACTGACACTGTAACTGTTTCAGCACTCCTGTGTTACTAGTTTATTTAGGGTCATTAAGAAAAACATCCGTATATGTTTAGATATGGGATTTCTCAAAGCAAGTGCTTTGTAGTCACAAATGACTTTTACCTGCATTGGTCCCGTTTATTCTGAATCTAGAATAATGGCCATATACCTGTCTTGTTTAGGTCACATTGACAGAAAGCTGTGTGATATTGTGAAGATGATCATATGGCCCCATTAACTGTTATTTTTCGTTTTAGGTACTTTTGGGCGTATTTTCCATGGGATTTTAGTAGATGAAAAAGATCCAAATAAAGAAAAGCAAACATTCGTAAAAACAGTTAAAGGTAGGATTTTCTTGCATGCTGTTTCCATAATAGTTTTCGTAGAGATGACTCAAGCTAGCAAAACTTTGTCTTCTTCTCAGTGTATGCCAGACCTTTTGGATTAGTTTATATTAGTGTGACTTATAGGCTCATTTTTGAGGATCAAGTTTTTCTCACCAGGTATAGAAAATAGTTTTCTAACTTATTAAACATTTACTAGATGTGATTCCAACTGTAGTTAAATTGAGTGTTCTTAAGTTGGCTGTTGCTGTATCTAATTTTGGGGTTTTCCCTGTTAAAACTCTCATACAATCCTTTATCCCACCTAAGAAAACATTGTCATTAGTTTACTTTTCAACATAGACATTTATAAAAAGAAAAAATTAAATGTCTTAAATCCCCAGTACCTTAGATAAATTCCCTCCCTGTCTTGTTCTTTTATATGCTGTATAATACTCTAGGAAATGCTTGCCTGATACAAGCCCACCCCTGTGGGTGAGAAAGTGTACGTATACAGAGACCAGGGTCAGCCTTTGGTTTCTTTAGTAAAGTACTATATACCTTGGTTTTCTTTTCTTCTCTTCCTCCTCCTTTTCCTCCTTTGCCTTCTTCTTCTTCTTTTTTTTTTTTTTAAATATATATGTGAGTGTTTTGTCTGCATGTGTGTATTTGTACCACATGGGTGCCCTGGTCCCCAAGGAGTTTGTTAGATCCACCAGAACAGATGGTGTGAGCCACCACTCAAAAGGATGCTGAGAATTGAACCTGGGTCCTCTGGAAAAGCAGACAATACTTTTAACAACCGAGTCATCTCTCTAGCCCAGTGTACCTTGTTTTGGGACAGGTCTCTCTCTCTGGGACTCAGGGCTTTCCAGGTAGGCTAGGCAGACTGGTTAATGAGCTCCAGGGACCCACGTGGATCTGCCTCAACATCCTGGGTTATAAGCACTGCCACCACACTGGCTTCTAAACATCATCAAACTTGTTCCCCATGCTGGAAGGCAAGGCCTTCACAGACCAGGCAAGCCTTCTCTCCAACCCAGTGAGTACTAATTTCTGAAAAAGAAATTACGCACTTTGTAGAGATTGAGGGGAAATTACTTTTGAGTAGAAGATGATATTTTTTTTCTGTGATTCATAAAGTTGAATGATAATAGCAGTTTTTAAATTTACTTAAAGGCATACATGAGAAGGATGGAGGGCTTATGTATGTTATTTTTAAAAATTTGGGTTTTACTAAAATGTCTAGAATATATTGTCCATAATTTAGTAAAATTGCCCAGTTAAGACTGCTGCAAATACTTAAAATGCTCCACTCTCTTTACCTTTCTTAAACAAATGGTTTAAATTGCTGTTTTGTTTGGTTTTGCTTACCAACTCCCCTTAGCTCCCAAAACATTGGATATTTTGTTAGATTGTAGTGGGCTTTCTGACTAGTTTTAAAGGATTGTTTACACGACTCTTTCTGTATTTTACTCTTTATAAATACGATATTTGAGCCACAAGTTTAGTAAAAGAAACTGCCTTTTGTTTTATTTTTTTTTTAAAAGGAAATATTTTATTTTAATGCTGATATTTTTTGGATTTATAAATACTCTGTGGACCATAATGAATCCTGAGTTAACAAAAGAGGTTTCCACACAGAATTGGTTTGATTTAGGGTCAGAAAGGAAATAATAATGATAAGAAAACAAACACAGTACGGATCCTGCAACTCTGCGATAAGCGTTCTCTTCTGTGTGAGAGCTGTGGACCCTGCCCCGCCTCCCTGTCACTGCTGTGTTCTCCCTAATTGGAGGGAAATAGGGAAGGCACCCTGGGTCCTCAGCATCCAGGCATGGCGGTGTTGGGCTGAGGGGAAGCGAAACGGGCACTTGTTTGCATACTGCCACATGGCTGAGGCGCTCCACAGTTGACCCTCGAGATTGGTGATTTTCAGTTAATGTTAGGGACTGCCAACAGGCTTCCCTCGTAGGGTTGCATGCTTTATTTCATCTTATTGCATGCTAGACAAAGAATAAATCTGGGGTTTTGTTTTAGAGAATACATATTTTTTAATGGGGAAAATGGATTTTTTTTTTTTAAGTTCAATAATTTTATACAGAGAGTTAATGGTATCCAGTGCCACTTTCCAAAGACTGAAGTCAGACATATCACCTGGACCAAAACCCATGAATTTAGAGCTAGTAATAAAATGGATTCAGGTACAGTACAACAACATGCCTATGGTCATAGCACCTAGGAGACTGATGCAGGAGGATTAAGTGTTGGAGGCCACCTTAGGCTATATAATGAGGCTTTGTAAGTTCAGAAAGTTTGAAGTACAAAATGGTGCAAAATACAGGTTATCCCATCTCAAAGGAACCAGCATTAAGAGTTTATGTGTTTATGTCCTTTGCCCATGTCAGAGAGAAACATGCTCCTGGGTATTTTTTTTTTTTTTTAAGTAATTTTGTTTTTAATGATCACACAGACATTTGCACTTGACTTCTGAAGTTTAATGTGTATTTAATGTAATGACTTCTACCGACAGTGCATGCAGACCTATCTGTAGAGTACCCCAAGAGCCATATAGCTCTCGATGGCTCAGCATTTAGTGCTAATGCAGGTGCAAATGTATCCTCACATTTGTTAATGTCGCTTTTCCCACCTGCCTTCCCAAGAGCCTGCTGTTGGGTCTGTCTGCATACTGAGTATTTCTATCAGTCTCATGGGGAATGGCCTCTCCTAGTTCACTCTGGGTATCTTCACTTGGAGTAGGACCAAAAGTCCTTTTATAATTTGGTTGGGCTCTGTTGTGCTTCTGTATTTCTGGATAGATTGTATGGTGTGTTTATGAAGAGGGGACAAGCCCTATGTGTGTCTCTTGTATTTTTCTAATCTGCTGCTTCCTTTTCTCCTTGGCTTGTGGACCTCTACCAAACATCTGTCATCTGTTCAGCACAGTTCTGTCCACTGCCGTGGAACTTCAGGCTGTATCGCTTTAGATTTACATGTAACTTACAATGAAAATTTACCTTAAAGTAAAAGATGTTTACTAGTAAATGTTAATGTCATGAATATGGTGTTATTCAAGGCTGTGTCTCTTGTTTATATAGATCAAGCTTCTGAAGTTCAAGTGACAATGATGCTTACGGAGAGCTGTAAGCTTCGAGGCCTCCATCACAGGTGAGAGCAAAGGCCGTATCTCAGCAGCCTTGCTTACTCTGTAAGAATGTTACGGCTGGTTCTGAAGTGAAGACTTTTGAAATGGCTAGTTTTGTTGTTTCTGAATATGAAGGTAAATGCATGCTCACGGAAAACAGTACAGTACAAAGAAGACACAGAAGAATGTATAAGCCACATAGGAAATAAATGAACAAAACTAAGCTTTCTGAAATAGTTGGTACATATTTATGCACCCGTCTCCCCTTAAAAATAATAAAATGATGGATACATTAAAAATAACTGTGATGAAAACCACATGTATAGAACACTATTGACAAAAAATAGTAAACCATTCTTGGATGCAGTGAGGTTGATGGCCTGCCTTGTTTGCTGTGAGTGTGCACACAAGTGTGTGTGTATGTTTGTGTGCATGCTTGCCCACCAATTTGTGTGCCCGTGTCTGTGTGCATTTCTGTATGTCTGTATATCTAGAAATAGCATGTATGTATTTGTCTGTAGAGATATTTTATAGTAAGTTAGATATCTCAACACATTAGCGTGTTTCCAGTATACATTTAAAAAGGATAGTGTTATCTTTAGTAAAACAGTATACATTTAAAAAGGATAGTGTTATCTTTAGTAAAATCAATGCATTCCTTATTGTAACAACAACAACAACAACAACAAAAACTGTTTCTAGGTCTTCATGGTGGTAACTATAAATTCCTGCCCTCCCCCCCCATTTTAAAAATTGAATGGCTGTACCACATTTTATTTAGCTGATCTCTTACATATGCTCCTATGATGGTAGTATGATTTCAGAAAAGGTACTTGTAGAAAGAATTCTAGATCAAGAATCACCAGGGACAGAATCATAGCAAAGTTGATTTTTTTGTTTGTTTGTTTGTTTTGTTTTTTTGAGACAGGATTTCTGTAGAGTCTTGGTTATCCTGGGACTCGCTTTGTAGACCAAGTTGGTGTAAAACTCAGGAAAACCCACCTGCCTCTGCCTCCGCCTCCCAATAGCTGGAACTAAAGGCGTGTGTCACCAAACTTAGCTGGCAAAGTTTTTTAAACCACTGTGTAGAGATCTGAGAGGTGGTGCACATCTAAGACCCAGGGTAGTAGAATCTGGGGTTCATTGATCAGCCTAGAATGGAGAGCAATCAAGGAAGGCATATGGTGTTGACCTCTGACCTCTATGCACATATTCAAGCATGTGCATACATATACACACATCCCCCACACATGTATATGCAACACACACAAGTACTGTGTAACTAATGAGAATTTCACATGTCCAAGAAGTGAACTATGACTCTATATATTTGGAGGGTCTATGGACTTCTGGAAATGTCAAGTGGTGTATGCAGAGGGTCCCATTTCATGGACTTAGGCAGTTGCTTGAACACTGATGTATGAATACATAGACCTTCCTTCTTTGCATTTCATTTTTACTTGGCTTTGAGGGCCTAACAAGATGATAGTCACATAAAAATAAGACTGGCAATGAAAATGAGGCAGATTTTTGGCATTGTGTTAGTAGAAAAGAAAACAAGCCAAGAGTAGAAGACCACTGGACTTGGATTAAAAAGAACATAATTCTTAGTTTCTGGTCATCGGAGATAAGGCAACATTAAAATCCAGTAACTCTCAGTAGCAGATGGAAAAGAAGAAAATACTTTGTTTAGGGTAGGAAGTTAAAAGTGTTTTAGTTTCAGGTGGCACATTAGGTTTATTATAGAATGTAGATATTGACTAATATAAAAATAAATACACATTTTAAAAACTTTCATAAGGAATAGACACAGGTTTTTGGGGAAAAGTTGAATGCAATATTAGGAGCAGTGAGTGTTTTGGAAGAGCTGAGTCATGTGACTCAAGAATGTTGGCTTTCATTGGCCAGATTTAGTCCCAAGAGCCAAAGTCCTCACTTGTAGAGGAATGGATGTATGATCCCCTCTTGAGGCTGTATTTGCAAAAAAAAAAAAAAAAGTATATTAAACAAAATTAAAAAAAGAAACCCAACGTGTGTTTTATTTCCTCGGGGCTTTTGGAGTGCTCCTTTTGACAGTGCTGTGAGATACTGCTTGATGTTCTGTTCTGACTCTAGAGGGGAGCACCCATAGTGTTTCCCACTAGCCTACCACTCTAGCTGAGGACTTACACTCCTAGCTGTTTCTCTCACCCAATGAGACCTGCATCCATCAGCACAGAAGCATGTGGTAGTGATAAATGTAGACAAAGCCAGGTTTGTTCCAAGAAGTTTTAGATCCACTGTAGCCCAAGCATGCCTTGGTTAAGCAACCCCACAGAATGGAGCTGAGTAATTCTGACTTGGAACAATTGACACTGGATGAGGGGAGGATTGCAAAGGCAAGTTATAGCTTGGTCAGAGTTCGTTGTCACCTTGTGTCGGAAGTGACATCAGGACTCCTAGTTGTAGGAATAAAATTGTTAGTGTACAGCATTCCCTGTAACATTTCCCATCACACTTTCTTTTTAAACAAATGTTCATGGCTGTGTGTTTGTTCTCTTTGATTTAGTTCATTAACTGCCCATTGTGCACTCAGGACTCAGCTAGACACAGAATAAAAATGAAACAGTAATCTTTAGATCAGTGCTGTAGAATTTATTGTGCACACTCTGCTCTTGACAAAAGCTGTCACCTGTTTGCAGATTTCACCCTTGAACTGGTTGTGATCTGTAAGTCAGAAGGTTTGCCTTCTGTTTTAACACTGTGATGAAGGGTAGACAGGCACTGAGGCATCTTAAAGCATCTAGAAATTCTACTTTTTGTTTCTAACTTTCCACTGGAACTTGTAAGCATAAATTTTTATTGTAAGTAATTACTTGCATAAATTAAAAATAACCTGCTTTCATTATTTCATGTCAGAGAATCCCTAAGCCATTTCAGGTGACTTGTGGTTTTCAATCCTCATTGGCCCAGGATGCTGGATGGCACTCGTTAATGTTGAATGATACACATCTTTAAGTTGCAAATGTGGTCAGCATGGAGGCAGTTTTTCCCAGCCCCACATCCCCACCTTGCCCCTACCTGCTCATCACACCTCCTTTACACCCATCCATCCATTCTGAGATATCTCAGACCTTTCTCTTTGTCCCCCTTTGCTCTGTGAAATGAACACGGTGAAGGGCAGTCATTTGTTCTTGAAAATATTTTCATAACGTGTATTACTGCTTCCAGAGTTGTTGTTTTTCCCTTTTAGCTTTATGTATATGGGTGTTTTGCATACATGTATGTCTGTGCACCACATGTATGCAGTACCTGAGGGGAACAGAAGAGGGCATCAGATCTCCTGAGACAGGAGTTAAAGACCGTTGTGAGCCACTGTATGGGTGCCAGGAATCAAACTTAGTCCCTCTGTAAGAGCAGCCAGTGTTCTTAACCACAGGTCCCAAAGGATTTTTAATCCTGGGGTTATAGAATGAAAGTTTTGATTTCATTTGCTTACTTGCTGTGTTTGGACAAAATGTCATTTAATTCTGCTAAACGATTTTAGTCATGAGAGAGGGAGCAAAGATAATCTTTTAGGGTGAAAGAAGGGGCCCACTCACCGGCCTGTCCTGAAGTCAGGGTTTCCCTTGGATCCTCAGTTGAGTTGTTGGTTGTTGTGTTCATGGAGGTTGCTGGAAGGGAGTGGGCTTCTGCAGTCCTTCCTGTGTTCCCCTTTTTCCTGGAAGGAAACGCCCAGCAGCTCAGGGGAAAGCACAGACAGGGTGTGGAATCTCATGACGCCTGCAGTTTCTTCTCTGTGTACTTGACCTTTGACCTTAGATCCCCTAACCTTTCTCCCTGGCATGGCTGCCAGTCCAGTGGCTCTTAGAGACCCATGCCAGTCACACTTCTCAATGGGGACATTTTTAGGACATAAAGAAAGGCAAAGCAGAAATTAACTGTAGTCTTACAAGTCATAGACAACTCCTCTTAGTGTATTTCTGCAGTTTTCTCTGTCTTTGTGATTGTCCTGTGAATATATGGTTTGTGTTTCAAGTGTTATTTCACTATTCTTGGGCATTCATGTTGTTTGTAACTTTTCACTATTGGTATCCCATTAAACTTCTTGTTAATGCAGCTTTTTATGTTTGATATTAACTTTTATTCCTTAGAAACAGTTTACCAGGAAATAAGAGTGCTTTTAGGTTATTGTTACGTATGTCTCAAATATATATATTAAATATTGTAATGGCACAGGATGTGACACACTGGATATGTAAAATGAGTCTGTGATTACTTTTGGCTTAGTAAAAAGGAGGTGATTACTTACATAGTTACAACCTTGAGGAAAATTAGTTATTTCCATATATCCACAGGAGAATGGGTTATGTGTGTGAATAAGATTGTTCATCACATGCTTGGTTTATTTTGCATCTAAAACTGTTTGCGGTTGGTGAAATCCGCATATTACATATAGAAAGCTAAGGCCAAGGAGGTATGGCGGGATGGCACACATGTATACACACACACACACACACACACACACACACACACACACACAGTTACCTAGATACTGGATTTTTCTTTCAAAAGTTGGATTCCAAATTTTGTGTGACCACAAGTGCTCTTCTGTGACAGTTAAAGATCTTTTTGATGACCACATTTTTATCCACAGTCTAGATTGGGCCTTTTTATTGTAAGTGTGATGGTGAAATTAGTGGGGTAGCATCATGATGTACTCATAACCCAGCTGTCTGTGATAGCATGCAGCAAATCAAGTACAAAGGGATCCGTTCTGTGTTAGTAATTTTTATGTTACAAAGTAAGCTCATATATACAGAGACTGTATTGTATATATGGTTCAAAAAGTAGAACATTTGTAAATAAAAGTTTTAATGATTATCTTTTAAAATGTATTTTGGGGATTTTTGTTTTGCTTTAGATTATCTTTATTACTTTTAATTTAATATAAACCCATAAAGTTTTAGATTTCATTTGTGTTTTTCCCAATCTTTTATTATTTTATAGAAACCTTCTTCCTATTACTCATGTGTGCATAGAAGAAGGGGAAAAGCCCATGGTGATATTACCGTACATGAACTGGGGGAATCTTAAATTGTTTCTGCGGCAGTGCAAATTAGTAGAAGCCAATAATCCTCAGGTGAGAAAATGTCTCCAAATACCACTGGTTTCTGATGTCTTTTGAAGTAGGAATGAGTAACTGTATACGCGTTTTAAAGGCCTGCAAAGAAAGTCAGAGTGAACCAGGCAATATTTATAAACTGTTGATTTAGAGGAAAATAAGGTTGGCTTATGGTTCCTCCTGGAGCAAACTTGGCTGTTTTGCTCGGTTCACTGTGTGTTCATAGTCACCTCCCATGCATAGTGACAGCATCTCAGTCCTTTGTAGGATAGCTTCTGGAGATGTGTGTCCAGGATTCCCTTCTAGGAAAGGAAGCCGTTACAGGTCTGTCTGACCACAACAGTGGTGATGATTAGAGGCCTGGAATGTGGGAATAATTGGGATATTTTTATTGTGGTTGGCTGTAAGATGCCATCATTTAAGAGTTTCTTTCTTGTCACTACTCTAAGATTCCAGACATGTTATGATAGTGTTTTGCTCTCTGCTGTGTTTTGTGGTTTTGTTAAGTTGGTTTTGAGATTTATAATAGCACACTTATTGTAGTTAATAAGAAAAATGGACTCAGATCTGCATGAAGTATTTGGCTTAATATATATGATACGTTGTTTAAGCTAAAAGGAAAAAGCTGTGGTGTGAACCATGTAGTTGGAGGCTCTGGCTCATGAGCATCACCATGGGGAGGAGCTTCCTTCCCTAACCTGCAGTGCTGGTATGCACCTAGAGGAGCATGTCAGCAGAGAGAGCTACAGACTTGTTTAGTGCAATGACCTCCAGGGGGTATTCTGATCAAACCTACTCTGCAAAAGAAAAGAGCAAGTCTTTGCTGCATACACTGTTGAAATGGAGCAGGAATCACTGAGCTGCTGTTCTGTAATGCTTATTTTAGAGAGAATGCAAAAGATGAGATAAGTCACAGATAAAGTTAGATGGCACCCATTACAGAACAGAGGCCTTATAATAGGCGAGCAATTTACATTGCTCCCAGATCACATCTTGGTTGAGAAATAGGTTTAAAAAAAAAAAAAGAAAAAAACTCAATAAATAGGTTCAAGGAAGTGTTTTAGGGTTGGACCATGGATGTAGGTAGATCCAAAACTAGCTTTGTACTGTCAGCAAACTGTCATTTTTTTTTTTTTTTTTTTTTTTTTTTTCTGTTATGACAGGCAATTTCCCAGCAAGATTTGGTACACATGGCTATTCAGATTGCCTGTGGAATGAGCTACCTGGCAAGAAGGGAAGTGATCCATAAAGACCTGGCTGCTAGGAACTGTGTGTAGGTGTCAAGGGCTTGCTGCCATCACTAGATGGGTAGTGCTTCCTGGATTTGGGGGTTCTGTTGGGAGTCGTTGTGGGACTCAGACTGTTTATGGGGAACAGTGGGTGTTCTTGACACCCTGATGCCTGTCATGTTCATGTTTTTACTTCTTAGCATTGACGACACTCTTCAAGTGAAAATCACAGACAATGCCCTTTCCAGAGACTTGTTTCCCATGGACTACCACTGTCTAGGGGACAATGAGAACAGACCAGTGCGATGGATGGCTCTGGAAAGCCTGGTTAACAATGAGTTCTCTAGTGCTGGTGATGTGGTAAGTACCGGAAGCCCAGGTGTTGAGGAAATCTCCTTACTATTCCTTGACACTTTCATCCAGACAGCATGTGTAGTTAGCTCCCTCTTGACCCTCAGATCCTGGGCTGCTGCTGTGTTCTCCCTGTTCACACAAGCTGACACCTTGGCGGGCACTGGTGTCCCAGTGTTACGAGCAGTGTGCTGAGGTTTAGGGAGCTGACAGCAGCTCACTGTCTCCCTTGTACAAGTCTCAGATGACCAAGTGGCTACCGAAGCACAGAGTGTACTGCTTTCTGCAAATGGTCTCTTCCCAGTTGAACAGCCTCTCTCGTCTGTAGTCCTGACACTGTTTTTGTTGTTCTGTCTCCTCATCCAGAGCACACAGTTGGGCCCTCCTATTCAGTGACGTTGTTCCAGAAGTCACATGTACTCATCTGTTGAAATAGTTTTCCATCCCATTGCTTGTCTTTTTATTCTAGTTTAGATGATAATTGGGCCAGTCATGGTGACACATGTCTATAATTCCCAGCTCTTGGAAGGCAGAGCAAGAGGGGGAATCATAAGTTCCAGACCCACCTAGGGTAGGTACATAGTGACTTATCTCAAGAAAGAATGAAAAACTAAGCCAGGTGTGGTGGTGCATGCCTTTAATTCCAGCACTTGAGAGGCAGGTAGATCACTGTGAGGCCAGCGAATTCCAGGGCAGCCAGGGCTACCCGAAAAACCCTTGTCTTGGGAAAAAAAAAAAAAAAAAAAACTAATGTGTTTTTCTATCTCTTGTCTATTACATATTGTAGCTGGGTATTTGGAGATGTGGTAAAAAGTTTTGCTGCTAAGGTCCCTAAGTCTGTCACTCAATAATACTGCATTGCTTGTAAAATAATTGGGATTTGATCTTATGTTTCAACACTGAAGAGCTGGGCTTTCTGTGTTTGTATCCTGGTATATTTTATTTATTATTCAGAGTTGTCTGTTTATTTCAGTTTGACTCCTTTACACATTTTTCTTTTAATAGTGTATTACTGACACTAGTTTTCATTATTTACATTGATTAGTGTACACGCTTCATCATACACTCAGTGTATTAGTTTTTGCTGGTTTCTATAACAAATTCATGCAACCTCAGTGATTTAAAACAGTGGGTTTATTCTCTTACTGTCATGTCAGTTCTAGAGGCCAGGTGTTTGAAATGAAGGTGTTGGCAGGGCCATGCTCTTCCCACAGTCATGAGGTGGTTGGTGACAGTCCATCTCTGGCCCACATTCATATGCAGGCTCTTTTGGATGCTTTTCAGAACTCTGCTCCTCTCTCACAAGGCTGGAGTGACACATTGATCCCTACACAGTGCAGAATAAGCTTCTCCTGTCAAAGTCCTTAGTCACACTGTTCTCCATGGAAGGTAATATTTATAGGTTTTAGGGGTTAGGAAATGGATCTTTGGGGCTGCCATTCAGTTCACCGTACTCGGTAATTGAAATTATCTAAGATTTCCTTATGGGAAAACAACTCTAATTTGTAACCCTTGAAAACAGAATGAATTGAGAAGGAGAGAAAAACCTCTCATTAATTATGATCTAATTGATATTTTCCTCTTTCATAAACTGAGTGCTGTTTGGTATATTTCTCCTTTTATGTACTATTATGATAAAATTTGTTCACTTGATGTGAATGAACAATTTCCTGAGTTCTTAAAACTTTTCCTGTTCATTAAGGTTTTATATATTTATGTGTGTGTGTATTATTATCAAAATCCTTTTTTTCTTATTTAAAATTAGCTATTCTTGAAAAAATAAAAAGCCCAACCCTGTCATTTGAAATGTACAGAGTAAGTGTACATGGTTATAAGAATGGGTGGTACCTGACCTAGGGAGGAGCTGTGGGGCTGACACAGAAGGAACCTGTCTCATGTTGCTCACACGTGTATGGGTATTTTGCCTGCATATATGTGTGGATCCTCTGGAACTGGAGTCAGAGACGGATGTGAACTGCTGTGTGGGAGCTGGGAATTGAACCTGGGTCTTCTAGAAGAGCAGCTTTTAACTACTGAGCTGTCTCTACAGCCCCAGCAGTGGAATTTTTAAGTCACACTTATGATCACACACTTTCTAGGACTCTTAGGACAAAAGTAAACTGAATGGATGGGATTCAAGTTAATGCCATGCATGTCTAAATGGTATAGGCAAACTGAGTGAGAGAGACATATATAAACAGTACAGATAGTGCCTCTTCAGACACCGTTTAGGCATGCATTATGTTAGCTAGAATATAATGCCTGAATGCTGAATTACCAAATTCACTGCTGTGGGTCACTGGAACATTGTGCTTAAAAAAAAAAAAAAAAAAAAAAAAAAAAAATCTCAAACTCATACTTACAATTATCTTTATAGTCATGGTATTTTATAAAACCCATAAGCATTCATATTTGTCTAATAAGTTACCTTAATCAGAATGCCATTATACCAAAACTTCATTTCTATTTTTTGGCAGCTTTATTTTATATTATTTCAAGTTTTTTTTATTTTTACTTTTTAATTGAAAATAAATTTTTTCATATACAATATATTCAGCTAGGTTTTATCCCTCTCATCCACCCAACTTCATGCCTTCTTTCTCTCGTTAGAAAACAAATAAATGTAAACAGACCAGAATTTTAACAAATAAAACAAAAACAATGTAAAAGCATAAGAAACACACATGCACATGTGTGTGCGCACACGTACGTGCACACACACATACACACTCAAAACAAAACCCATAAAAATACAAAGTCAGAAATCATAACATACAAACAAAAGACCAGAAAGATTAAAAAAAAAAAGAAAGAAAGAAAGGAAAAGCCCAAACAAAGCAATATGAGACTAAAAATATCACTGAGTTTGTTTTGTGTTGTCCTTCTATTGCTGAGTATAGGATCTGCCCCTAACTGTTTACATATTCAATGAGATCCATTGGAGAGATCTAATCTTTCCTTTGGTAAGCAGTTAACAATTGGAAATGGCTTCTGGGTTAGGGACTGTGTCTACTTTTCCCTCTCAGTCCATAAGCACCGTCTGTCTTGGACCTGTGCAGGCCCTATGCATGCTGCCACATTCTTTGTGAGTTCATATGTACGTCAGTCCTATTGTGTCTGAAAGTACTTTTTCCTGGGTGTTTTCCATCCCTTCTGACTCTCATAATCTTTCTGCCTCCTTTCTTTCTTTCTTTTTTTTTTTTTTTGCTTAGTTTCTTGAGCTCTGAGGGGAGGGGTTAATGGAGACATCCCATTAACTGCAGGAGAAAGCTTCTCTGATGATGACTGGGCAAGACACTGTGATATATAGGTATAGGCTCAATGTCATTAGGAGTCATTTTGTTGTTAAACTCCTTTAGCATAACAGTATAGCATTTGGTTTTCTTATAGGACTGTGGTCTATCTGATCTCAGGTTCTTGGCCTCCCAACCAGTGTCAGACATGGGTTCTGTCTCATGGTCTTACATCCAGTCACATAGTGGTTGGTTACTCCCACAACGTTTGTGTCACCTGCTATCATGAGGCAGGTCACCGTTGTAGATTTCAGGGTTTGTAAATGGGTTGATGGTTACCTTTCTCCTCTGGTGATGTGCCGTGAAGACTCTAACTCTAGTTAGACACCGATGCAACTTCTCCATGTTCAGTGAATTACTGTAGGCTTATCTTTGGCATCACCTTGTGAAGAACAACCAGTAACTTTGGCAATGACATGAGTTGTTTGAGGGTTCCCATGGGGCCCCTTTTGGCAGCAGTTCAAACGAGATGTAACCCATTCCTGTCGCTGGAGGTTTCACTTGATGGTGATTGATCTAGTTGGGGCATCCTCTCCTCTATTATTTGGGGACTCCATTTAGGTGTCTTTCATATATATAAGAAACTTCTATTGTAGTAGGCTTCCATATGACCCGTGAAATGGCCTAGCTTTATTTTGTTTTAATTGCTGTGAGTTCAGTAATGGACATCTTAACAATTCTCTAAACTCACAATATCAGTAAATTTCAACAAGGTTTTTACTCTTATATCCCAGGCTGGTTTTGAACATGAAATCTTGCTTTAGCCTCCTAAGTGCTAGGATTACACGCATGTGCCATCATGATTTAAGTATTATATTTTTGTCTTATTCAAAATTATTTTGAGTTGGGCTTAGTATGTCATTATAAGAATGCCCCTTGGTTTCTCCCAGAGACAGGGTTCCTCTATGTGTTGTGGTTGTCCTGGAACTTGCTCTGTAGACCATGCTGGCCTTGAATTCACAGAGTTCCACCTGTCTCTGCTTCCTGAGTGCTGGGATTAAAGGTGTAAGCCACCATCCATCGCCCAGCCTTAATGTGGCTAGTGCTTAAAAATATTCATATTTTTCTTTCAAATTCTTACAGATTCATCTCATGCATGGATACCTCCTATAAGTGTCTTTTGCCTTGAATAATTGGGACTGAATAGTTATGTCTTTTCCTGTGACTATGGTTGCCTATTAGTGTAAAACTGCTGCCTTTCAGTTTGGGGCATTGAATATTGTTTTAAGGATTATTAAATGTTACATTCCACTGTTGGGGCTGAAAATGCTAACATCTCCATGAACACAGACTGATTTTGTTTGCCCTTATGGGTGGAGGTCAGTTGGTTGATCTGTCTTCCTTCCTTCCCTCCTTCCATTTCTTTGTGTAGCCCTGGGTGTCCTGGAATTGCTATATAGACCAGGCTGACCTTGAACTTAGGGATCCACCTGCCTCTGCCTCTTAAGTGCTGGTATTAAAGGCATGTTCCATACATGTCCAGTTTAGGAGGTAGGGTGTCAAAGTTGTACTTACTATCTTTTTTTAGGGTGTGCTGAACAGTTTTTGCCATCATGTACTGAGTAAATTAACCTTACCCCCATTGGAGTCTGCACGTGTAAAATGCACACTTGTAGGTGTATAAAATGTACACTTGTAGCTGTGTAAAATGCACACTTGTAGGAGTAAGGACCCTTTTCTTGAAAGAACCTTAACAGTTCTGTAGTTCTTCATGATTTGCTTAGAAACACATCATTTTTTGTTTTTGTTTTCTTTTGTCATAAAAGTAATGCATTGTAACTTTGGGTTTTGTTTTTGTAATTCTAATCAGAAACTTCCAATATTTTGGTACATTAAGATTCTAATGGTGTTAACGTCAGCTTTTAACTATCAGTTTAGGAAACACACACAACCAGCTCGTTATGAATGTCTCATTATTCTTATGTGACCTCACATAGGCCCTCTGAAGGCTGTCTGGGTATTGTTCTTGTTCTATATTTTTGTCAAATGTAGGCCCAACCACAGAATTCTATTGACTTTCTTTTCCTTTATTTGAAAAAAAATTTTTTTTGATTGATGCCTCCTTTGAATTATTTAGATAATTATAGTAGCAAACATAGTTGAGCTGTCAAGACTTTGCCTCCGATTGAGGGGTGAATGCAATCAGGAAAACACGGTTGACTGTTTCATGTTAGTTTTCTTGTGTTTATGGTCTTACATTGTGTTTAAAAAGCATTTTCTTGGGAAAAACAAATCAAGGAAATGACTTCCATGCTAATCTTATCAGCATGATTTATAGCAGTCAGGATCCTTTTTAAGGCATTTGAACAGCTTTTAGGCCACAGGACAAATCAGATGTGCCCCATGTGCCTTGCTGTTTCTTTGCAGACATTAGTGAACATTTTCCTAGGAGCAAAATCTATAGTTATGCAGAGCTTGCATCTGCAGTGTGTTTCTTCATCTTATTCCTGTTTGCCTGGTGTTCTATAGGCCATTGCTATGTACTGAGCAGATGTGCTAGGGAGTTGACATTTTCTCTGAGAGCAGTCTTTGGAACTCTGTTGGTATCTAAGTGAAAGCTAGAGTTACTGGAAGATGCTTATTATTTTTAAAAGTATAGAGTACTGTTCTCTATTTTCCATTACTAAGCTTAGAGTAGTGCTTAGAATTCCCAATAGTTATTTGTTTCCCTCATGGTTGCAGATTTTACACATCAGCAATCTTGAACCTATTATTTAGGTATCAAAGTCACATTAAGGGAATTAACACAGAATCATAAAGAACAATATAGAAATGAAAGGATGAGTTCAGACTTCTGTTTAGAAAATAGAGATTTAAGATTTAATATTATCGATGTTAAGATACTCTAGTTGTCTTGATATTTCCTAAGAATGAGAAACATGAATTACTTTAAGAACCGTTCTTGTGCCAGGTGGTGGTGGTGGCAGACACCTAATCGCAGCACCTGGGAGTCAGAGACAGGCAGATCTCTGTGTGGTTGAAGCCAGCCTGGTCTACAGAGTGAGTCCCTTGCATGGCATTGTAGCTGCTGCCTTTCAGGGTCCCATGAGTCTCTGAGCATCTCTTCTCCTGATTGCTTTGGAGACTTATTCTTACTCTCTGCTTCATGCTCCCTTAGAAGACCCTAATGTTCTGATGAAGCCATGTGTATCTGTTTGTGGAGAATGTGATGTGAAGAGCAACTTGTGTGTAGGTTTGCAGGTATCTAAGGACTAGTCATAGTTGCAGCCACAGCTGCTGGTTTTTGAGGTTAAGTGGTGTCTGAGTAGATTAAGGCTGATATAACAGAGACTAAGTAGCTTAAGACACAGGCTGCATTTCTCATAGCTCTGAAACCTGGGAAGTTGAGTTTGAGATATGGACCCCAAGTGCCCTTCCTGCTGTGCCTTCACATGGAACATGGAAGAGTAGGATTTGCTGAGATCTTTCTAAGGCACCAGTCTCATTCCTGAGATCTCCACCCTCATGATGTGAACTCCTCCCAAAGCCCACCTGCTAATTCCATCACACTGGGGTCAAGAGTTCAACATGTGTGTTAGAGGCTCACACACAGCAAGTCCACCATGTTCTGCTACTGGGCCTCCTAATTCATATCTTTCATCTAGTAGGTTGCTTCCATTTCTTCCTAAGAGCCAGCCTGGCATTTTAAGTTTGCAGAGCAATCAGTCACACAGAAGTTTGATCATTCAGTAGTGGTGGTGGTGGTGGTGGTGGGGAGACCCACCCTCAAAATAGAGAATAACATTCATCTGCACCTGTTATTTACATGTTCTTCTACCAGAGCAGCCTCGGGCAGGTGGCTGTGGTGCTAACTGCATGGGGGTACAGCAGATTCTGAAAAGCTGAAGAGTTTGGCTTTGATATTAAGAGTTTGTGAAGCATTGTATAGGGTATTGAATTGTATCGTCTCTGCACACCCATTCTCCAAAGGGTGTATTGGGAATCTTATTCCCCGTAACTAGGAATGTGACTTCATGAAATACCAAGGACTGCTGGTGACCGTAGAAGTTAGAACTAGGAAGGAAGGGGATAAATCTTTAGATTAGTTTTTAATGTCATTCCATAGTTATTTTTATAGACTCTGTTAAGAAATATGGCTGTTGTTTACTAATAAAGTTGAGTATCCTTCATCCAAATGCCTAGATTTTTTTTCTAGACTTGAATGCTTGTGTGTGTGAGTGTGTGTGTGTGTGTGTGTGTGTGTGTGTGTGTGTGTGTGTGTATTATGGGACTCAAGTGCAAGTATAGTTCTATTTATTATAATATTTTCAATGATTTTGTGCATGCAACAGTTGTTTCATGGTACAGAAATTTCTTCCTTGTCAGGTCTGTAACTTGGGTTTTGGAGTATTTTGGATTAGGGATGTCCAGCCTGTCAAAGACTGAAAAAACAAACAAGCATGTATGTTACCCACTGTTTCCAGATTGTGTTCATACTGAAAAGCAGTAACCTAAAGCTCAGTGCACTGTGTTTGGATTTTACAGAGACTTTGTATTTGCCTTGTGTGCCCCAACCTCCAGTTCTGTTCTTTAACTCATTGAGAACTGTGTGGCTGGGCAAGCCACGAACTTTACCTGTTTCCTCCCCTTATAAACCTAAGCTACCAGTGTGAGCCTCTGGAGAGTTTTGTTGTGAAAACTGAATGTGATTGGAGCTTCATTGCAAAATACTGTGGGAATTCTTGAGCTCTTGGCACTCAGGCATTATCCTCTCTCCCTGGCTTCAGTTGTTGTGAGCTCAGGGTTTGCAGGTGACAGCAGGCTGGAGATTGTCCCCACCCAAGCCCATCCCAGCAGCATAGCAGTAGCTTTGAGTGCACTTAGAACCTCAGCACATCCTCTAGGAACTACTGTGCAGCCAGGACTGAGCTGAGAAGGGAAGGCCTGGTCAGCCCCCGAGTGCCTCTGCTTAGGGTCTGTTCTTACTGGCCATTTACCTGCTGATTTTTAAGTCTGATCTTTTACTCAGCAGGAAGATTGTACTTTTTCAGGGTATCTGCTAACCAAAAGTTGTAAATATGGAGTTCATGATGCACCCAGTGGCCGAACAACTGCTTTGTGTGAACAATACCCAAGTTCCCTCCCTAGCTCTGAAAATAAGCAAATCAGAAACTCACAACTTCTTATATTTTATATAGTCTACATATTTCACTTATTGAGGCTGCTCTGTCCATTTAGGTTGTTTTCCATTTCCCAGTGTAATGAATTAATTAATTTAGGGGTAGCCAGTGGTTAAAAAAAAAACAAAAAAAAAAAATGTCGGAAGGTTTCTTCCGACAGACCTAATTACTCAGAACAAGTAACACTAATGTTCACATTAAAGAATGAATTCATTACAGTGTTCTTTCTTATCCCAGGTAGAGAAATTAACCAGTATGATAGGTTTCTTTTTATGCACAGTATTCTCTTAAAGAGTTTGTTCAGCTGCTGTTTTTGGCCTGTAGTTTACTATAGTCACCAGCATCCAGTTTTGAAATGCCCCTTCATTATGCTGCTGTTCCTTTCCTAGTGGGCCTTTGGAGTGACACTGTGGGAGCTCATGACTCTGGGCCAGACGCCCTACGTGGACATCGACCCCTTTGAGATGGCTGCTTACCTGAAAGATGGTTACCGAATAGCCCAGCCAATCAACTGCCCTGATGAACTGTGAGTGTTTTGGATCTCGGACATGAGCTTTGATGCATTTACTGTATTATTATAGGAACAAGTTCCTACATTCACACAGAGCCTTCCTTCCCCTTTGAGAATGATGAGTCTTTAGATATGATGAGACCTTGATGAAAACCACAGGTGCTGTTTACTGTACTTGGCTTCCTATATCAGTGCTGTGTAATCATACATACTAAAAGTTGGCCTGAGAAGCTAAACTAATAGTGAGGAAACTGATAGGATATTCTGTCAGTTTTGTTTAAACAAAAATGTTTAGTAAGATACAGTACTTAGAAAGGCCTCATGGGTCTAAATTTGGATGCCTAGCACCCACTGAAAATTCATATGTGGTCATGTCTGTCTCTGACTGTACCACAGGGTGGGTGGAGACAAACAGATCCTTGAAGCTCATTGGCTAGCCATCCCAGCTGCATCTATGAACTCCGGGTTCAGTAAGATAACCTGTCTGAGGAAAGAAAACAGTAGAGACAGTACTCACTGTTGACTTGGCCTCAACACACGTGCATTCCATACACATGCATACAACCACACAGACATATACACATACCACATGAGATCAGAGGCAGAGACAGATACCTTTCTCTTTATGATCTTGCCTTGCCAGGCACCAGTAATGCTGTGGGCTAGCAAGTAACAGATACTTCCAGCTTCCTGCCTCCATCACGGCTGTGGCGTGCACAGGGTCTGGTTAGGGAAGTGGGTACAGAAATGAATGCTGTCTACAGAGACTCCAGAAGGTTTCTCTGTCAGTTTTAGGCAGTGGCTTTGCTGTATATCCCAGATAACATTTCCTCTGAGTTCCCAACATCCAGGACGACACAGGCTGCTATTTTGACTGTGTTCTGTATATTTACAGGAAGCTCTGCACTTGCTCGGTATTTTGCATTCTCATGAAGAACCGAAATCCATGTGTGTGATCCAAATAACTCAGCTTCTTTTCAGTTCTAAAACTGCTAACACATAGTCAGAATAAGCTTGTTAATTAGGCTATCTTCTCCACAACCGCATTCAAACAGAAAATGTAACTGACACAGAATTGACTGAAAGGCCGTTGCTAGTCACATTTCTGTGTCACTCTGCAGGTTTGCTGTGATGGCCTGTTGCTGGGCCTTGGACCCAGAGGAGAGGCCTAAGTTTCAGCAGCTGGTCCAGTGCCTCACAGAGTTCCATGCCGCCCTGGGAGCCTACGTCTGACTTCTCTCCCAGCCCCACAGCTCTGAAGCAAGTGCCTATTGCAGATGTTTGCATGCAGCACAGTGCCTGCAGAAGCACATTTGTCTCCCAGAACACCGTGCCTTAGGAATGCTTTCAAACCTGAACTTCAAAAGACAGACTTAATGTGGAGTATTTTCTAGATACCACTTTTATTAGGTCGAACCAAAAAGGGGTTTTGTAAATTTTTTTGGCCAAAAATTTTTTAAAATATAGTTACTTTGGACTAGGGGGGTGCATTCTTAAAAAAAAAAATAAAAATAAAATAAACAGTTTTAAAAATTGTTTAGACACAGATATTTGGAATAGCTGTCTTAGTGCCAACTGCTTTTATTTTTATGTTTCACTTCATTGAGATAATCTAGGTGACTCACCTTTAAAGCTATTTTAATGTTCTGTCACTGCCTTTGGGAATGCTTTGTCTTCAAGATACGGTACTTTTCTCTGGAAAAACAGCATAACAAGGTGTCGGACTTGCCTTATACAAGGAAAGACGGTATGTTAGCAGAAGGAAAATTGAAGAAAAGGTGAAGAGAAAAAGAAATTTAAAAACAGCAGCAACAACAAAAACCATAGTGCCCCTGCATGGAACATTGCTTGTTTAGTGAACATGGCTCTGCTTTCTTGTTTGGGAGGCAGTGGCTGAGTTCATCCCATCTCAGCTTTCCTATGACCTAGAAGAAGGCTGGGGGCAGATTCGTAGGAAGCGGTGGTGACCTTATTTATTTTTTGCTCTCTGGGCAAGGAGATGGCACAGTTCCAGAAAGTGAATCTCTCTATGCCCATGGTTCCCTCTGTGTGCACTTGGGGTTGTGCTGTGCAGAGCTGGAGTTGTTGTGGGTTTGGGTTGTTCTGTTTTTAGTTTAAAATGGTTAATTTTTAATGCTTATCTTCAAGGCTGGCTTAAGTATAAATTTGTTTTTTAAAACACTTGAAAAAATTAAAGGATTCATTTTATATGATGATATTCAAACACTGTTCATAATGTGTGATTGGTGGTTGTGTCTGGAAAGAACATGTAAGCACTGGATGGTCATGTTTTATCCCCTGAGAGTGTGCCTCAGGTTCCAATACCCTAGCAGAAGGGCAGCTGACTCTGGCCTCTGTGGCATGTGAATTTGTGAATCTGGAGACATCTCTCCAGAACCTGTAAATGTAAGTATGTAGCTGTGCACAGACTCAGTTGAGAGTCAAGTGGCCTTGTGAACTGACTGGGCCTGTAGCACCTGCTTCTGTGTCCATCCTCTCAGGGCTACAAGAGAGAACATGGGTCTGTTTTTATTAAAAATGCCTCATGAATAAGCAGAATATCTGAAAAGATAGCTCCCACAGCACAAGCTCCTCAGTGGCCCGCAGGCAGTGCTTTCCATCAAACCTGATGCCTGGAGTTCAGTTCCTAGGACCCTTGTGGTGGAAGGGGAAAACTGACTCTTGCAAGTTGTCCTCTGACTCCACTGTGTGTTGTGGCATGCATGTGTGTGAGCACGGACAGGTAATTGTCATGAAGAAGATATGACAACTCAGGACTCTGTGATTGCAAGGCAAGCACTTTACCACCTGAGCTGTCTTCCCAGCGCCATGTGCTGTAATAGGAAAGTGAGAACACCAGTTACCTGGGTTATTCTGTGTGGAGCTACTAACATTCTTGTAGGATGTTTCTGCCAACATCTTGCTGGAACTGTAGCCCATGGGTACACACGGCCTTTAAGTACTCTAGGAAAAACGTTTCTGGGGTTATCTTTATTTTATGTGTGTGTTTGCCTACATGTACATATGTGTACCATGTGTGTGCCTGGTACCTGTAGAGGCCAGAGGAGGGTGTCAGAAGCCCTGGAACCTGAGTTACAGATGGTCGTGTGTCACCGTGTGTGTGCTGGGAATGGAACCGGGCTTCTCTGCTGGAGCAGTGAGTGCTCTAACCACTGAACTATCTCTTCAGCCCAGAAGTTGTATTTTGTTGGGTTTTTAAAAAGTAGATATACTGAGATATATTGATATCTCACCATTCAAAGTAGGGTTTTGATATGTTCATTATTGAATGGGCATCAACCACAGTCTAATTCAGTTTATTTTAGTTATTGCTTGTTTGTTTGTTTGAGATAGGACCTCACAGTGTAGCCTAGGAGGTTCTCAGACTGGCCCAGGCTGGCTGTGCATTCCTCCTGCTTCAACTTCACAGTTGCTGAGGAAAGGGGGTGGGGTACTACTGTGCCTAGTTCTCCAGTTCATACTTACTGCCCTTTAAAGAAACCCAATACCCATTTACAGTCCCTCACATTCCTTTCCTGTTCTTAGCTCTGGGCAGTTACTAATCTCCTTACCTCTGTCCTGAACTGAACATTCCGTGGAGTCATATAGTAAGTGGTCTTTTGTGTCTGACATCTTTTACTTAGCACTTGGTTTTCAGAGTTCTTCATGCTACAGCATGGCCAGCAGATACTTTATTCTGCTGAAAACTATTCCCATGTAAGGATATGCAACAACATCAGTTGGCAAACACTTGGGGAAATTGAGTTTTTGTTTAATCACACCCTCACCAGGACGGAAGAGGCTTTCGATGGGTCAGCCACTGTGTGGAGATGGGCTCCTACCTGGCTTTCTCCAGGCATGGAGTTTTGCATCTCAGGAGCTGTCAGATGTGAAGGGAGGCAGGGTGAATCTAAGGCATGCTCTGCTCACTTGGATTCAAGTTAGCCAGGACCAGCACTGCTTGAGGAGAAAGACTGGTAAGAATCACAGCCTAAGCTTTTAACTTTTACTTCTTGGTTCAGGAAGCCCTACCAGTCCATCATGGCTCCTGCTACTTGACTTCTGGCCTTCCTCTTCTTGTGCCAATCTGTATTAGGGCATGCAAAGGTAAGTATGTTCGCTGTACTTGGTATTGTACAATCTACCTCAAGGTGTCTTTGTTCTGGCTCTGTGATATAACTAGGACCTTTGGCCTCTGGAGATAATCCAGAAATTGGCTATATGCCTATACAACAATTTACAGTCAAAGAGCTTAAGCCTTTACCTGTTGACACATAAATCTTGGACTATGTCTTATGTCTTTATATTTATATGTACAAGAAGTTTGTTAACATTTACTTTTGGAGACCAAATCTCACTGTGTAGCCTAGAACTCTTGAGCCCTGTCTTGGGCAGTGAGATTATAGGTGTGCCAGCTAGACATTTAATTTAATGTGTGTGTGTGTGTGTGTGTGTGTGTGTGTGTGTGTGTGTGTGTGTGTATGTGTGTTGGGGATTGAACTCAGATTCTTGTGCTTCTGTGACAGGTGCTTTGCTGACTAAGCCATCTCCCCAGCCCCTAGAGGCCTGTCAACTTAAACTAGCACTAAGTAGTCACAGAAGTATATGTGTCTAAAGAACACTTTAGGATTTATCTTCAGAGATTGTCAGGCTCGAGGAGGCATTCGTCACAGTTTCTGGCTTCACGGAATACCAGAGTTACTATTATAAGTAAAGATCCTTTAGCTCCATCTCATCTGGAGCCAGAATGGCCTTGGCCTGACCAGGCCAGGAAGTGCAGTGCAGGGTATATGTATTTTGAGTTTTGTGTTGGAATCTCTAGGCAATGTCCCTCTGGCCTTTACTTCTCTTTTTTCCCTCAAGACCCACAGATGCCTTAGCTGAAGGAGAGGGTGGTGTATTTGACCTGACATTCATTCTGGTTACCTAAACAGATTCTTATTTTGTGGTAAGTGCTCCCATAGGATCCTCCCCAGCTCTTCTGGGAAGGCAGGAAACGGACGAGACAGGAGCCTGGCCTGCTGGACTTGGTGGGAAGCTCCCCACCCTATCTTCTCTGACCCTTCAGGTCTCTGCACGCTTTAGGCACCCTTTGTTGTTGGCCTCACCCTCTGGCTCATGCTCTGCATTGCCCTCTTGAAACTGCTCTCTTTCCACAGGATGTGGCCCTTAGGTGCATTAAAACAATATAAGATCTGGAAGTGGCTATAAATACTGGATTTTCCCATCACTGCCTCAGCATAGAGCTGTGTTTTAGAGATGGGAAGCTGATAACCTAGCTCCCTTAATTTACAAATGAAGGAAATGGAACTCACTATTGCTTGTAGACGTAAGATGTATAACAGGCTGTCTCTTGCATTGGTGTATTATAGGAGGTGGGCATGCTTTTCCAGGAAAGGAAATTAATTTGACAGGATGCTGACCTCCACTCCATTAGTAGTCATTTTAATAAACATCTATCAAATGAGTACAGATTCGTATATTTGGTTTTCTGGGCCCATGGACAGCATGGTTAACAATAAGGTTGCCAGGAGGGACGGTTTGGAGGTAAGTGGGCAGGTGTGTCATGAGGGTCTAACATCAAGAAGTTTAGACTTTGGTCTGGAGGCAATAGAAACTCAATAAAAGGCCCACATCAGATAGTGTTAAAGTCACTGTTTTAATAGTGTTAGTGGCAGGCAGCTGTTGCCACTGTACATCAGGTATGGTACTTATCACCTATAGTCCTGTGGAGTGGGCTTCTTTTTTCCATTTTACAACCCAGGAAATGAAAGTTGAGCTCAGCTGCCTAAGCAGTGCTGTGTAATCCAGGGAGTCTGGCCAAAACAGTATGCCATTGAGATGAGAGGAAATGATTTGCAAGGGTGACAGAACATCTTAGGAGACCCTGCTTGCTGGTCTCAACATTGGTAATGATGTGAGAGGCAGTAAGTATTATTGATTGGGAGTGCAGTCCTTGTAGGAGCTTGAAGTCATTACAGAAGGAAATTAGAAAGGGAGCCAGAGCTAAGGTAACTCATGTTGGTACTGCCCTGGTTGATCATCACATTTTTCTTCAGAGTTCTGGTTATAGTGGAATCTGCTGTAACAAACAGTAAAGTAAATGTGTGCTTCTTACATTGTCGCCCAAAGGGAGGAAGGTGCCCAAGGACCCATCTCGGGCATCTTCCCTCCTGTCCTTCCATATCACAGGCCGTTTTAATGTAACTGTGTGGCCATTGCTAGGCTGCAATGTCATCACTGCAACTCCCAGAAGAGGGTACAAGCAGAAGTGAAAAGTCATCTTACAAGTGATAGAAAAGCTACCCACATCACTTCTGATCTGTCGGGAAAGACTTGAGAACCTGCTGCAAGGACATCATGTAGGAAGAGTCTTAACTAGGCAGCTGGCTGGGCGAGGATGGGTTTGGAAATAGTCTACCAAAGAAGAGAAGGGCTGACAGAGGAGTTAGTCAAGAACTGGATATTTCTGGAACAGCTGTAAGGCTACCAGCCCTCCAGAGTTGAGGCTGATGGCTAAAGGCGGTTACCTGATCATGCTCTTAAGTTGGGTAAAGTATCTGGACTGAGATCCTGGAGATCTGAATACCATGAGTCTAAGAGTTTGCAGAGCAAATGTGGGACTAAGGCAGAGAGTAGACGAATGAGAGTTGGCAGTTTGTGGCTACAGTAGACTCGGGATTTGAGCCCAAAGTATGTTAGTTCTGGAAGATAAGATCCCTCCAGCCCTAGTTTGGGAGGTAGAGGGATTGGGATGGAAGAGTCACAGCATGGCCATGGTCAGCAGTGGCATCCTTGTATACAGAACCTTCTACTCTCTGTTAGCTTGCTCCTACAATACCCAGGCTGTAGGAGGGAATAGGAGAGCTCATGTTCAGCCTGTAGAGGTTTTGGTTCGCATGGCACCAACCCTCTTGCTTTTTGAGCTTGTGGCAAGGCAGTATGGCATGACAGGTTGCATATGGTGGACTAAGTGGTTGTTTGATGGCAGCTGGAAACCAGAGAGAAAGGAAATGCCAGGGTCCCAGGATTCATTTTAAAGGCATTACCCCCTTTTGGATGGAAGGCCTCTAAATAGGCCCCACGTCTTAAAGGCTCTACCCCCTCATAACGCCTTGAATGGGGACCAAGCTTTAACAAAGGGACCTTTGTGAGGACATTGGCCCAAATTGCACCATCTTCTGGTCCCTGACCCTCTACTTCACATGTGGTTTCTTTTCTGCTTGTCACACTGAATCAGTTTCTTGCTCTCCCTCTTACACACACACACACACACACACACACACACACACACACACACACACCTCTTGCCTTTACATGTAATCTCATCTGTGTAATGTTGTTCCACACCTACTATAGTCTAGATGAAGCTTTTGTTCTATAAAACCCACCCCTCGAGCTTCTTCTGGATCTTTAGCCTCTCCAAGTCTCCGCTTTCAGTCTGGCTGCCATCAAGTTGTCCATGCTTCTACCCCAATGGTTCTTTCTAACTTAGAACATAAGTGCCACATGAGCACATGAGTCTATGGAGGACATTTCACATTTAGATTACGTGAGAGACTGAGCCTGATGTAACCTTGGGTGTGTTTTGAGCAGCCAGCCATGCTAGAGACTCTCCTGACCACATGGGTACTGTGCAGTTGGCATCCCAGCTGGGTCATCATCTTCCTCTGCTCTCTGCCCAGCTTCACTTGGACTGAGCTCTAGTCAGCAGCTCCTCTCTTGCCAAGATATCTTCTTGATCAGAAGAGCTTCATATTTGCCTCCTGTGCTCTTCCTGAGCCCCTCAGACCTTGTGATGTGTATGGTTTTTACCAATGACTTCCTCACCTTCCATCACCCTTCTCTGCCTTCCTGTGAGTAGAATGTTGAAGAATGTTGAGTTGCCACCTCTCAGTGAGTCTCCTCCACTCCACTCAGTGTCACTCCCCGTGGCCGGGGCTCCCTCCCAAGGCCCCAGACTCCATAGGTGCCAGAGTCATTGACACTCTTCCTCACTTATTTGTCAGCACATCATCCTGCTTGAAATGCCTTCAGCCCACACTTAGCTGTTGTTCTCAGGCGTCTGCCTTCCCGTCTCCAAGAGTTTTGGATTCCTGTGATTCCTATTTCAGTGGCCTTGTCTGCTTAGCACCTCTGGGGGACCATCTGGCATCCCTCAACACCAACACTGAACTCAGTCTCTTCTATGTCCTCCACAGGGTCACCAGGGATGCCACCTTACTGCTCTGCAGTTCTTCCCAGTCATTTGGGAGTCTTCCCCAGACTCCATTGCCCCAGGCAGCTTCTCCTCCCTTTCCCCCAGGTGTCACGTTGGTTAGTTACAAGAGGTTTTTGATTATTTGTTTTGATGATCCCTTAGGCTCTAAAAAAAAAAAAAAAAGTTACAGGAAGTAGTGTTCAGTGATACATAGAATCATATGAACAAAGTGTGTGTGTGTGTGTGTGTGTGTGTTGTAAGTTTACCTCCTCCCTGCAACTTCCTTTAGATTAGCATTTATTAAACATTACTTCTTGGAATCAGTAATTTTACTAAGTAAAAGTAATCCTACTTTCTCACTGAGAAAATACATTTATGGAATTCATTATTCTAAAGGTTTTTATTGGTAAGGAAAAAAAATACTGAATATATTCAAAAGGCTTAGAGGAAGGTATCTAGAGACAGGGCTAGCAACCCTTCCTCCCCCCAAAATGGAGAGATGGACTTAACCTCAATGTTGACCTACAGAGGGAGCCATGCCTAGGGTTTTGTTTTTTATGGAAACCTTACAGGTAGAGGACTTTCCGCACAGCCTGTCTCTGTGGTATTGCTCACACACTGGCCCATAATTACTCAGCCTTCCTTATCCAGCTAGTCCTGAAGTTGCTTTCCTAGTAGAAGTAGAAACTTAAGCACCATGACCCTGACCTCTGCATCCAGGCCTGAGACCACAGGGCGCCTGCTGGAGTTGGGCTGCAACCTGTGACTGTGAGCCACTGAGGAAATGGTCTGTGACCTATGTCAGCCATGTCCTGCTTTATCGGTTCTCTCACAGGAACATCAGCTAGAATGCTGCTCAGCAGAGTTGACACCATTGTCTGGGGGAGGCACTGGGCCTTCAGGATTACTTTGCAACATGTAGCCTGACTCCTCTCTCCCTGGGAAATTGGGTTCCTTGAAACAGTTTTTTGTAGTCATATCAGGGCACAGTATCTTGCTACAAAGTTACAAATACACTTCCTTACCAGGCCAGGTTACTAGAAATCTGCTTTGAAACTGCTTTTCGAAGTTCTGCTGAAATGTAGATTTCTGCAGCCTTGTGTATGCTACAGTATGCATTTGGGAGAAACTATCAAATGCTGACTATAGGCTCTGGATTTATGGCTGGGTTAATAAAGTCAACAATAAGAAGAAAAAGTAGTTTTGAAGGCTTTTATGGCCTCTCCCTATTCCAGCAACCCTGTTTTAGGGATATTTTAAAATATTGCCCCTCATGTTAATTCTGCACTCAGAGGGACTGTAACCCACTGTCTGCTTTAGCTCTGTATTTATCCATTTCCAATATGGCACTTAGATGCCATATTGTTTTTGTTTTTGTGTAGGCCTGACTGTTCTGAAACTCACTCTGTAGACCAGGCTGGCCTTGAACTCAGAGGTCCACCTGTCTCTGCCTCCCTAATGCTGAGATTAGAGACGTGCACCAATATGCTTGGCATTTCTTAAAATTTCCTTTTTACCTGTGTGATGATTTGAATGTTTGGTTTTTGAGAACAAATTGGACACCACTACTCCTGGTTCTCTGTTTTCTTAAAAACAAAACACAAAACAAAACCATATTATTACCATTTTTAAAGCTCTCGTAAGCTGTATATGCTTTTACTGTCTATGGTGGCTCCTTTCCAGGTATGGTTTCTCTGACCCTATTCCTTGTTTGTCAAAATCCATAGGCTCTGCATCAAGCACATACCTCATTTGTTGTGATGACTCCTAGTGATTTAGTTCACTGGTTGCTTCTAATACTAACTGGTCAACTGATAGCTTATCTAGGCCATGACCATGTGGTTGCTGTAGTTCAGCCACATGCAGTTACCAGCCTGGGATCGTTCATTCCTCGGGGATGGGGGCCCACTTTTTCTTGCCCACTCAGAACCCAGGATGAAGATGAAGTGTTACCTTTCACCCCTTTACCAGGTAGTGATCTAGCTTCTGATGACCTGGCTCTTCTATGTATACAACTGTCAGTGAACATGTCTAGGTCTGAAACTTGTAGACGCTGTGGCTTTACAATGTACTACTGGCTGTGTACATAAACAAACTCTAAGCCCTGAAGTAGAGAATGATAGTGGGAACCCTTTATTATTCTCACTCACCCAGGTCACCCAAAATTCTTTTTGTGCCTAAAGGGATGGAATCAATGTAGAGTATGTGCTGTAGTGGCTGTGTCTCTCTTACAGGATCATGGGTGGCTTCTGCTGCTTAGAGGTATGCAAACTGTGACAGCTACTGTTAATTATTAACATTGCCTGGGAGAAAGCCTCTGGGTATGCCTGTGGGAGGTTATCTTGATTATGTTAGTTAGGGCAGAAAGATGTTCCCAATGTGGATGACATCATTCCTTGGGTGGGATCCTGAGTTGTATGTAAAAGGAATAAAGGTGTAGCAGCAACGCACATTTATCCTTCTCTGCTTCCAGTCCAGACTTTTCACCATGGGCTAGAATGAACCCTTTCTCCTTCAAGATGCTTTATGTTTTTCACAGTTTATTTTATATGTGGTGGTGTGTGCATCCATGTTAAGCCGTGTGGCAGTCAGAAGATAATATGGGAACTGGTTCTCCCCTTTCTACTGTATGGGACCAAGTGATCAAGCTCATGTCATCAAATTTGAGCCATAAGTTGCTTTTGTCTAGAGTGTTTTATGACAGCAGCTGAAGAAACTAAGGCACGAGCCACCCTCCATCAGTCATGCCCCACTGGTAATTTAGATCCATGAAGGCTGTTTTCATGTGTTTAATCAATTCTACCAGTCAGAGTCCTTCCTGGTCCTGCCAGGTCAGGTTCTTGAGGTCATTTTAGGTCAGGTGCTTGGAGTCTGCATCTTGCTTCAAAAGCCAGGCATAGTTACACATTGCTATACTCCTGAATTCCATTAGAATTAATGGAGGCCAGCCTGAGCTACATGGAAGTTTCTTGTCTCACCAAAACAAAGAAAGCACAAAACGGGGCAAATGTTAGTTCAAGGGAAGAGATAAACCACTTGGAATAGTCCTGGGAATGAAGGACCTAGGCTATGAGTTTCCCTTTTGAATGAAGACCTCAAACTTCACGTGGCAGTGAGCAGCCTTCCCAACAGCATCCTTGCTGTGGTTAACATGTGGGCTGTCTCCCACAAAGGGTTCATATATTGAACGTTTGGTTCCTGGCTGGCGGTGCTACTTGGGAAGGTTCAGAAACTTGAGGAAGTGGTGTCTGACTGGAAGAGGAATGTCACTGGGCATGTCCTCGGGACTATATCACGTCCTGAACGTGCGCCCCACCTCCCCCCATGAGAGGAGCTGCTTTTTCTCTGCAGTATGCTCCCTGATGGTCTGTTTTCCTGTGCCTCAGGCTCACATCGAAGAGATGAAGGAAGGAGCCCAGTGTAGGCTTCTTATCTGTGAACCTGTAACGGTGGCGGTGGCGAGGCTTCTGTTTTAATGCTCATGTGTCAGCCAATCCGGTAGGAAGAGTAGGAAGGGCAGAGGAACACTCCCTCGATTCTTTCTACTTTTCTGTGTATTCCCCAATAAACACCCGTTTATCATATATCTTGGATCTAGTGAAATCTTTACAGCAACACCTTCGGCCCAGTGTGGGCTGAAATTTCAGAAACTGAGCTGAAGTAAGTCATTCCTCCTTTTACTATTCTGTCATATTTTATGTCTTTCCATAGTTACAACCACTCCTTTCTCCTTCTGCTTCCCCTCTCTTTCCTCCCTCCCTCCTTTCCTTTTTTTGAGACAAGGTCTCATTCTGTAGCTCAAGCTGTCCTAAACTTTCAGTGTTACCCAGGCTGACCTCAAAACCTCCCAAGTGAGCCAGCATGCTTGGCTCCCGTCTTCACTTTGAACCTCACCTCTGTATGGACAGTGTTGGAGACCAGAAGGTGCATGTTTGTTCACCACCTGCCAGATGTATGGACCCATCAGCACCTGCTTTCACCTCTGCCTTTCCCTCTAGGGTGGGGAAGCATCCCAGCCTGAGAGAGGCCAGTGTCGTCTGCAGTCTGTGCCTTGCTCCCTCTCGCCTTCTCAGGCTCTGTGTTTTCTCTGTCTGTGGCCCTAGCCTCGCCTTAGTCCTGGAGGAGCTTGCCGTTTAGCAGTTCCAGGCTTCTCCTGCTGCCTCTCTTTGTCTGGAGATCTCGGTCGTCAGTGACCATAGTCCAGTGGTTATCAGCTTTTACTCCATTTTAGCTTACTTTTTAAATTAATTTTTATTTAAATTAAAAACAATCTCATTTTACATACCAATCCCAGTTTTCTCTCCCTCCTGCCCTCCCATTCTCCCCATCAACCCCCATCCACTCCTCAGGGAGAGTGAAGCCTCCCATGAGGGATCATCAAAGTCTGTCACATCATTTGGGGCAGGACCTAGGCCCTCCCCCATACATCTAGACTAAGAGATTATCCATCCATAGGGAATGGGCTCCCAAAGCCCATTCATGCACTAGGGATAGATACTGGTTCCACTGCCAGAGACCCTGTATACTGCCCAGGCCCCCAACTGACACTCACATTCAGGGGTCCTGGTTCAGTCTTATGCTGGTTTCCCAGCTGTCAGACTGGGTTCTGTGAGCTCCCACTTGCTCAGGTCAGCTGTTGCTGTGGGTTTCCCCAGCATGGTCTTAACCCCTTTGCTCATCACTCCTCCTTGTCTACAACTGAACTGTGTTGAAGTGATTGGACTTGGAGTGAGCTGTTACTTCATTTTAAAGTTTGAGAGAATTAGAAGAAACTCACCCAAGATATCCTGGCTACAACCTAGAACAATTAAATTAGAATTTAGGCATCAGCATTTTTTTATGTTCCTTATATAATTCTAAGTGTAGCCAAGCTTGATAACCAATAATTATTTTTCTTCAAGTTTTGCTTATGAGAGCATGAGACACACACACACAACACACACACAATGCACAAGTGTGTAAAGGCATGTATGTTCCATGATACATGTATGAGGTCAGAGGACAACTCTCAGTAGTTGGTTCTCTCCTATCATTGGGGTGTCAGGGATCAAACTCAGCCATCAGGCTTTTGTGGCAATCGCTTCTACTCATGGAGCCATTTTTCTATCCCACCAGTAACAATTCTAATAAAGTTCTTAGTTCAGATACAGAATTAGATTAGTTGGAAAGTTTAATACATACATCCACACATATCAAACATGTACGAAATAACATTACCAATTGTTGAGATACAGTTAAGGTAGTGTGCTTAGAGGGAAATGTATAGTGTTGATTGCATATGCTGGAAAATCTTTAAACTAATAACCTAAATTTATCAATTTGGAAACTATAGAAAAAAGTAAGTAGCTTAGCATGATGAAAGTAACAGAAGAATAATACAATTTGGATAGAAACCAGTAAAAAGTAGAAATAGGAACATGATAGGTAAGATCAGTGCAACCAAAATCTGACTCTTGGGGAACATGAATATAATCAATTGAGAAAAGTTAATGTTGGGTAAACACAAAACATTTATTAATTAATACTGTGTTTTCGACTAATGGAAAAAATAATGTTGCCTCAGTAAACTCTAAAGACAGCATTGGATAATTCACCTATTCACAAAAAGAATTCTTAAAGAACTAAAATCAGAAAGCACTTAACTAATACAACACCACATGCGGTCGTTGGAGAGGTGGCTCAGTGGGTAAGAGCACTTGTTCTATAAGCACGGAGACCTGAGTTCAGATCCCAGTACCCATGTAATAGCTGGGCATGGCCGCGCACCTGCCTACAACCCCAGTGCTAAGGAGGGCAGAGATGGGAAGATCGCTGGGGCTCTCTGGCCACTAGCTGAACTCCAGTTCAGTGAGAGTCCCTGTCTTAAGAGAACAAATGGAGAGTGATAGAGAACATCCGGGCTCCTCTGCCTCCACATGCACGCTCACTTACACACTTAGACACACCACACATAGAGATGGGAGGGGCGTTTTACATACATGATTATAGCAGCAAGTTATGGCATGGATGCAGCGTCCCACTTTGCCGCTCTTGTTACATTATTGCTCACTGTCCTAGGCTTTCTATTGCTGTCGTAAAACATGACCAAAAGCAACTGGGCCACAAAAAGCTTTATTTTTTTCTTACAACTCTCCAGGCACACACCATCTCGGGGGTGGGGGTGGGGGGTGGGGGTGGGGATGGGGGAGTCAGAGCAGGAACTCAAGCAGAAACCTGGAGGCAGGAGCTGAAACGGAAGCTATGGGGGAGTGCTGCTTACTGACTTCCTGAGCACCCAGGACAACTTTCCCAGGAATGTCACCACCTCTAATGAGCTGGTCCCTTCCACATCAATCATCTGTCAGGAGAACACCCCACAGGCTTGCTCATAGGCCAGTTTGGTGGGGCCATTTGCTCAGTTTCCTCTTCCCAAAGGACTCTAACTTGTATCAAGTTGACATAAAACTAGTCTGCACATTCATCCCGACAGTGAGACATGGACAAGAAGTAATGATGTGGGGTGGGGGAGGTGATCTGTAGGTGATTTTGTAATGAACCCAGAAAATGAAAGACAGCCAATCATTTATTTGAATAAGTTTAAAATACTAATAATCAAGAGACCTAGTAAAGAGGACTTAAGTGTCTTACTTTCCAAAGCTAGTAATAAACAGAGTAACCATTTTTAGAAGAATTGAGTAAATAGCTTTTAAAACAACTGATACAAATACGGAATAAACAAGTCAACAAATGTGAGACACACATATGGAGACAGCAAACTGAAAACAGCTCTGATTGCATGGTGTTGACTGTGTTTCTGATGCAGAGATCCAAGATCATAAACACATCTCTTCTTCCCAAGTTTGCTAACGCAGGCTGTGCAGTTACAACATGGGCTTGGCAAGCAAGATCTAACGTTTATCTGGAAGAGAAGCTAGTGAGATAAAACGGTATGCAATGGAGCTTGTGCTGTTCTGCTGATTAGGAAACTGAGGCTCAGAGGGCTCTTTCCCCAAACACTTCCGGAAACACGACAACTCAGAAGAGAGAAGCTGTTAGTGGGTTGGGGCGGGGCACAGAGGGAGATGTCACTGGTCACAGATTTTGGAGTTCTGGTGATTGCACTGGCTTGGTTGTCACCATTATAAGATTCTTAAAACTAGAAGTGATTGGAGAAGCGAATAATGATTATTATTCAGGAATGATTGGAAAGCCAGGGAGCCTGCCGGAGAGTGCATCTGAGAGTGGGAATAAGAGTATTTACTGCGTATACTCTGCACTGACACTTGTTCACTGTAAGGGGTAAATTGATCACAAGTAATAAACATCACTGAGAAGAACACAGTGCTCTGAGGTTGAAAAATGAGTGAACTGACCCATACCAGCGTCAGAACGTCTGGGCGGCATTGTGGGTGGAAGAGACCCAGAGGTCTGGCTTGCAGAGAGCACGCTGTTCTTTTGGGTCCACAAGCTTAGAAAAATAGCCAAATATTCTAAAGGTGCTTGATCCCCACTTTCCATAACAGTGTGGAAAGAGTTATTGTCACTAATGATCTTTATTCGGGATAGGTAGGGACACTGTGGAAGTAGAGGGCTCAGTGCTTCCTAGCTATGGCCCAACCATAGCCTGATGATATCAGGCTTGTGAGCTAGCCAGCTCCCATGCTGGCCACAGGACTCGGCCATGGCTGTGGTGATGACAACCTGCTTTTCTGGAGACCAGCTTAAGGCCTGAGAGGAAAGGCCATGGGATCATGACTTCTCTTCCTCTCCCTAGGGCTCTGAAATTGTGATCAAAGCCTGTGACCACGCAAAGTGTCCTTATTGGAAGAATGGTGCCACTAATCATCTGGGTTATTTATTGGATTCAGTGTGATGGTATGGCAGACAGTACTCCAAAACTTTTCCCTGTGAGTAGCTGGAGAACCTAGTGGGATGAACTCTGAGGATGGGGATGTCAAGCTTACTTTTTCTTACTGTGGAGTAAATCTGTGCTGAACATACAAAATGTAATATTCATAGACGTAGCCTCCATCCCAAATCTTTAGACAAATAAACAGTCCTCTGGGAAGATCCCTGGTGTATGAGCAGTCCAGGGCAGGAAGCTGAGTAATGGAAGGACCTTGAATACAGCACCATGCACATATTGCTGGCTGGCTTATTGTTACAGTTCAAAAAACAGGACAGGCTATGCCTCAGCCTGAGAGGTAGAAGGTACTCAGATGGGCGGGTCAGTGAGGCTTCTTGAGACAGTGTGGCCTGACCTTGAAGTATGGAGCAGTGTTCCTCTCAGGAACCTCAGCCTTTGCAGAGTAGCCTCATGAGGCAAGGTCTGTGAGGTCAGTGAAGAGAAGGCTGTCACACATACTACCCCTCAGCCCTGGAATGAAAGCCGTACTGTTGCTTTCCTCTGCATCTTGTGGTTAAGATAGCCTGACTCCATGGGGTCCAGGAGGGTTGAGCTTGGTTCATAGGAATTGCCTTAGTTAGGGTTTCTATTGCTGTGAAGAGATGCAATGACTATAACAACTCTTACAAAGGAAGATGTTCAATTAGGGGTGGCAACTTAAAGTTCCGTATATTCCATTATCATCATGGCTAGGAGCATGGAAGCATGCAGGCAGACATGGTGCTGGCTACATCTTGATCAGAAGGCAACAGGAAGTGGACTGTGCATCACACTGAGTGAAGCTTGAGCATACTGAGTGAAGCTCAGAGCCTACTTTGTGCTTCCTCCAACAAAGCCATATCTATCTACTCCAACAAACCACACCTCCTAATAATGTCACTACTTTTGGGAACCATTTTCTTTTAAACCACCACAGGAACCATATGGTCCGATAGCAAGATTGCCCAGAAGGGAATTGGGCTTCAGAGAGGGTTTCTTTACTTCTGTGGACACTCCTCACGGGTCTCACAATTGCAGACTGGCTTTCTCTAAGGTACTGGGGGCTGTTGAAGTCTGTGACTGGGACAACTAAGAGATTCCTGATATGCTTGCTTATTCCTGAGGCAAGTGCCTAAGGAGCCAGCATACAGTGCCTTCCTACCTCACCAGATCTTATTTACATCGTCTTGGCTGTGGGAAACTGTAGACTGAAGAGAAATGGACTGTGCAGGGAGAAGCACCTTTAAGAAACAGATGCTAACTGGAGCCAAACCAACACAGCCTGAATGAGATGGCTCTCGATACCATGAGTTGGAGGTATCCACAGAAGGAGGGAAGGTCAGTGATGGAAACTGTTTTACAAATCCACTGTTGTTGGTGGATTTCACAGCAATCTTAAATGTACTGTGCATGGAATTCTATTTTCCGTGCTTTTCTGAGACCTTAGCAACATCATTCACTATACAGTGCACACCCTGTCCATCTGTTTGGAATCCTAGGCTTAGTTCCCTGGCTCTAGAAAGGTGGTGGAAGTCTCTGAGTTTCTTTGGCTCAGTTTTTGTGGCTTTGACGGCTACAGCCACATTCTTTCCCTCATCACCACCATTTGCTACCACCACCAACAACAACCTAACCACTGCAGGGCCTGACAGGAAAACAGTTGGAGATTATGAAACTGATTGGACATCCCCACAGGCCAGTATTCTTCTAAGCATCTTCATGTTGAGCCTGGAGAGTCCCATATGTAGGCCCCAGGGAGCTAGACTATTTCTTAGGGCTATTTTCCTCATTATCTCCTAGCATTGACATCATCAACCTTATCATCCAGCTGTTGTCTCAAATAAGATAATGGTGTATTATCACCATTAACCATCTACCACTATCATTTCTACCAACTCTTAGTCCTGTTACCTATTTGTCAAAATCACATATTAATAAAGACATTATAGTACAATATCTTAAACTTTAAAATGTCCCATAGTCTTATAAATTTAAATATTTTATAAAGCTATTCCTTTAAAATATCCAGTTTTTTAAAAAAAGTTGTAAAACTCTGAAATTTTTTTTACAAGAAACTTAAACATTTTTTAACTGTGTCCTTGCAATAACTTTATTTTTTAATTTTTTTCTCATTTTACATATCGATCCCAGTTCCCTATCCCTCCCTCCCTCTCTCCCTCAACTTCTTTTTATTTCAAGAGTGACAGGATACAACATAATCTGTGGAAGGTGAACCCAAGCTCCAACAGTACAAACAATCCAACATCTCTAAAGTCAATACCAAAGTACATTACTCTTATATTACAAAGTATGGCTGTCAGCAAGATACATTCTTGTATGTGAATGCATGGAGGTGCAGTTTTAATACCTCATTAAACAAGCATTGTTTAAAATCCTGCCTTTTATAAACCTTGTTTTTAAAGATAAGACAAGAATTATACAAAAATCTTACCCCAATTTAAAAACATCTTTGGTGATCTGTTGTCCCCTGGGTCAATCCATACTATGTTGTTGCTCTTAGTCAAGATGGTGGTGAAGCCACATAACATCTGTCTTCTCCAACCTTAGCCAAGATGGCAACCAGCCACATGGCTTCCCAAGATGGCAACAAGCTACATGTTGTTTATCTCCCAGAACAGAACCATGCCACATGGTTCCTGTGAGGTTACCCATGCACAGACTTTTAATTATCAACCCCATGTTATGAGTTTTTAAGTTAACTTTTTGTTACAGATATTGCAGATTTTTAATCATACACAAATGGTATTTGACTGCATGTTACATTTGATCCAGAGGCCAGAACATCCAGAGGTAGCAGGCTTCAACAGTAACAGCTGAGCTTATAACCAAGAAATTGAGAACAAGTAAATCCACACATTCAAAATCAGTCAGAAACAAACAGGTAGTGGCTACCATGCATTCATACATTTAAAACACAAAATGTTCCTTATCTTCTCCAGCTGTAATTTCAAGGAGAGGGGAGGGTGTACTGCAGAATCCAATTCCTGTGGTGCTATAGTGGGAATGGTCACTGACTTAATGGAGGCTCTGGATCTTTGAATGCCTTCCATTGGCCCCAAGCACCACACTCTGCACCTGACACACACTGCCATTGAATCCCACACTCCAAAAGTTCCACCACACCTGGTGCTCTTAGATGTGAAGTTTTATTTCAGAGTGTGTCCAGTCTCACTGTGACAGCAGCTGCAGGCATCTTAAGAAGCCTCCGGGTGCTCTTGTTCATCCATTCATTTGCCCTGAGTCCCACAACTACAGCCCCACACTGCCCATCCCAAGTCATAGCACAAGATATGACATAGAGCCAGAGTGACAATGGGAAAAATAGAGCCTACAATGAAACTCACGGGACATTTAAAAACTGGAGTCCTCTGCTGCAGAAGTCCTTTTTGTAAACTGTAAACACTAGGAACTCATCAAATGCTGGGCCTCTCCAGATTTCTCCAGTCCCCAAATCCATGCTGGACCTATCCACATCCTCAGTCTTGTGGAATGTCCCTATAGTTCCTAGCTCTTTTGACCACCAAAGTGCCAGGTCTCTCTGAGTGTATTTCATATTTTGTCTCCTGGTCTCACCAGGGGTTCCTCAGAATGCAAAGGCCAGGAAAACGAATCTGGTGACTCAGGCTGAACTCCCCAATCAGCCAGAAATAACCAGTAGGCTGTGAGATATCTCCCCATGCCCTGAACATAGGGAACACAAACCTCACCAGGTCCTCCTTATTCATCACATAGGGCACCCAAAAAAAGAATCCAGAACCTGAGCAGGAAAAGGATATAGGAAGCGAGGTTAAGGCAATAGGGGTGGGGTTGAGTGGGGTGGGGTGGGGCAGGGGAACTGGAGAGATTGCTCAGTGGTTAAGAGCACCAACTGCTCTTCCAGAGGACTAGAGTTCAATTCCAAGCACCCACAGCTGTCTGTAACTCCAGTTCCAGAGGACCCAACACACATTGTAAAACACCATGTCCATAAAATAAAAATAAATAAATTAGAAATTAACGCTAGAAAATTACTACTACTACTACTACTATTATTATTATTATTAGGAAGGCTTCTGTGACTTAGCAAAAAGGAGGCCTCCATAAATTTTTCTGAGCATAGCCAGTCACTGAACAGGGGGAGGTACCCCAGAGCTGGAGTGAAGAACCTAACTTCAGAATTTGTGGTGAAATTATCTCGCTGAGGCCTCCAAATGTTAATCCTATAATTTGCTAGAGGGGGAAAAAACCAAAACAAAACAAAAAACAATTCCACCATTTGTAGAAGGCTTTGTTTAGATATTAAATGCTGACCTAGATGGATTTTGGTCAGGACCATCCCCCGGAATTTTCCAGCTGAGTGGCCCTTAAACATATGTCACAGAGCTATTTAAGGAAAACCCATACTTTCTCTTATGACTTTGTTGTTATTTTCCAAGAACTACAACTCCCAGCATTCCAGGGAGTTATCTGGTCCTTGGGAAGGTGGGCTTACAGATTAATTTAAGGTATTACATTTGTTCTACCACTTCAGTTCTACAGTGGATCTAAGAAGAGTGGTTGATTATCAGGTTGCTCAGTTTGTGTGAAGATGAGAGGAACCTCCAAGATCTTTATGTCTGACCAGAAGTCATAACCAGAACTTTTCACAAGGTTGGAGAGATGGCTTAGCATTTGGTTAGATTAGGAACACTTGCAACTCTTGCAGAGGACGCAGGTTTGACTCACTAGCCATGTGGTGGCTCACAGCCATCATCACTCCAGTCCCAGGGAATTAATGCCCACTTTTGGCCTCCCTGGCGTCAGGCACACATATGGTTCACATAGTACATGCAAGCACGACACACACATATAAAAAGCCCTTGTAGATATCAAACATGAATTTTCTTTTTAGGCCTTTTGAAATTCTCTAAACATAGCTTTGTCATTTTTTCTAGACAATATATGACTCAGTGGTTTGGATATACTTGCAGACTGGTGCAGCCATTGCTATAATCTTGTTTCAGAATATTTTCTTTGTTCCAGAGGAAAAAAAGTTATACCCACGCCAAAGATAAAGCCTGGGCTAAATTTTCTGAGTAAACAACTAAAGGTTGTTTCACTTACTCAAAAGTGGGAACTTTTTAATGACAAAGAAAGAATGGAAGAGGGAAGAGAAGGATGGATTTATTTAAAAACTTGTGGCATATTAGCAATTACTTGTTTTTATTTCTCTAGAAGAAGTCAAATAATATTGGGATTGTTTATTTGTAGATTAGTTAGTAACTTAGATCTAGAATTTTCTAAGCCCTCTGACTACTGATTGATTTCTCAGGGAATGTAGGACTACTATATAGCATTCTATTTCTTCTTGCTAGCTTTATTTTTCTCTAAGAACTTCAAAGTCATATCATTTTAATATTTATTACAATTTAATATCCATGGCATAAATAGTTATTTCATCCTTCTTCATCATTTTATTGTATTTTTTTAACATTCTAGTCTTAATTAATGGGTCTTGACAAATTGATCAGTTTTTTAAAAAAATTCTACCAAATAATAAACTAGGTTATTTTTGTTTATTTATTTATTTTGTGCTTCCTATTGGATCTTTTTTCTATTTGTTTGTATTTCATTGAATAAATTTTATATCTTTCCTTATCCAAAATGCTTACATTTAGTATTTTTTTTCTTTTTTTAAAGGTACCTATTTTATTGGTCAACACATATTTCTTTTTATAAAGATTTATTTATTATGTATACAGAATTCTGCCTGCATGTATGCCTGCAGACCAGAAGAGGCCACCAGATCTCATTGTAAATAGTTGTGAGCCACCATGTGGTTGCTGGGAATTAAACTCAGGACCTCTCGAAGAGCAGCCAGTGCTTTTAACCTTTGAGCCATCTCTCCAGCCCTATTTTTCTTTTATAATATATTTATTGCCCATCTTTTCTGCCACATGTTGCTTCAGTTGAATCTCATGACTTTGCTGTTCATCATTTTCATTGCTATTCAAAGTAATGTCTGATTTCTACTACTACTACTACCACTACTACTACTATTATTATTATTAGCAGATTACTGGAGGCTGGCTAAATCAATGAAAGTTCTGTTCAGAAAAATAGGGCATGATTGAGGAGGGGACACATTCAACACTGACAGAGTGTCTTAGGTAGCATAGGCTGGCCTCAAACACTTCTACAGCTGAGAATGACCTTGAACTCCCCCCCCCCCAGTTTCCAGACTAGAGGCAGGCAGCACCATGCCAAGTTTTGTGATGTTATGGATTGTACCCAGGGCTTTGTGCATACTGGACAAGTGCTTTGCCAAAAGAACTGTATGCCCAGCCCCCAAGAATTAACTGTTTTATCTTCAAATTATAATGCATTACACTAAAATTTTCTCTGGGTATCTTTATAGATTTTACATTTAGTTCTTAGCTTCTCCAAGAGTTTGTATTTGTAGAGGGGATAAGGTGAGTTTATTCTGTCTTTCCCTTCTGCAGTAACAGCCAGCTGTCCCCAAAGCACTGGTCAAATAGTCCATCCTTCAGAAACTCATCTGCATTAGGTGTGATGAAAGGCACCTGCCATACCAGTTCTTGGGAGACTGAGGCAGAAAGATCTTGAATCTGAGGCCAGGACTTGCTTTTCTTTAAGGAGTTTGATGTGTGACTGTGTGGACAACACAAATTGGATTTTCCTTTATCTATTTTTTTTTTTTGAGAGGTGCACAAAGGTGGGGGTCAGACCTAGGAGGACTGGGAAGTAAGGGTGACTGGGATGCATTATGTGAAATTCACAAATAATCAAAAAAAAGTATTATGTTAAAGGAAAACCATGTGTTCTAGGTGGTGGTGGTGCATGCCTTTAATTCCAGCACTCAGGAAGCAGAGACAGGCGGATCTCTGTGAGTTCGAGGCCAGCCTGATCTACAGAGCTAGTTCCAGGACAGCTAGAGCTGTTACACAGAGAAACTCTGTCTTGAAAAACAAAAACAAAAATGCACGTGTACTGAATATGGACAGACTTTCTTCTTGCCATTATCCCATAAAAAGACATTATAGCATCTACTTACATAGTGTTTACTTTGTGTTGGGCATAGTAAGTAATCTAGAGACGGCTTAAATAACATGGGACAGTGTGTGTGAACTATATACAAATACCCATCCATTCTATGGGAAGGATTTGAGCTTCTAGGGTGGAGGAGAGAATCCTGGAGCCAAGTCTCAGTGGATACTGAAGGAACATTGCAGGGACATTTTAGAGAATTAACATGGTGACATATAGGGTCATCCTATTCAGTGTCACAGTGTATGTCCATTATAACAAATCACTTTTTATATACACCAAATTATTTTTATCTTTATTATAGTGTGTGTCTCACACACACATGCAGTATTATGTCACATGCATGGTCAAAGGACAACTTGAAGGAGTTTCTCCCTCCTGGGTCCTGGAGATGGACTTAAGTTGCCAAGGTTACATGGCAAAGGCTTTTTACCCACCAAGCCGTCTTGCTAGCCCATGTCCTCCACAAATTTACAGTCTACTTTACATATAAAGGGCTTAAAAATGTACAGTCTATATAGAGAGGGCTTCAGCAATTCTAAATATTAGAAGTTTTATAGAATTTTCAAAACTAGAATATTGATTTTTCCATTATAATTCCAAAATCTTGTGTCATGTTTTATGGGGCTTTCCAATGTACATGATTTTATTGATAACAATAACAGATAACTGTTTATGCAGTCTAGACAGACATATTGCTTCTTCACCCTGTTTGAAGATTTTCTAGGGCAGTTCTCAAACCCTAACAGTGCCAACTTTTTCCAACCATGTCTCTTATCATAGGCCTTGGTTGGACCATGTCTTCTGTTTCTTTATATGCTTTTGTATTTTATAATATTTATTTATTTAGCTGGTATTTGGGGGTTAAACAAAAGACAACCGCCCCTTCCAGTATGTTGAGTTGATGAGCCCAGCTTAAAGGTTTTAGGGCCACAGAGATCTTCCTGATCTCTTGCTGTCTCTGTTGTCTGTCTGAAGAACTGCATGATGCTCACCTCTGCTCAGTGGTTCCCAGACTCTGCCTTTGGCTTGTTAGTCCTTTTAACCAGACCTTGAATCCTTGGCAGTGAGTGTAATGTCTGTCCTTTTGCTGTCCTTCTCGGGGAGGGCCCTACCTTAGTGGGGAGTGTCTGCCTGGGTAATCCGTGCTGTGCTGCGGAGAGGGAGGGGCATGGTTAGCTCCATCCATCTCTGAAAATGTCCCTACTGTTTTCATTGGAATGTGGTTTTAGTTTTCTAACAGCCTGTGTGCTGTAGCCTCTCATTGTCCACTGGTGTTCTCCTTAGAGACATTCTGATCCATCCAATCTTGTTAGTAACTGTGGCCATGACTGTGGCTGTGGACACAGCCTCCTAGTTGTACATCTTGCTGGTGTCACTTGCCTCATAGTTTTCAACTAGTTCAAATAGTTTTAAAATAATTTTAGACATGAGTTTGGTGGAGTTTTTCCTTTTTTGTAACCTAAAATTAACTTAGAAAACAGAAGGTTATTTTTTTCCATCTGCTTGTGCCTTGCTATCATTTTATAGGAACAGATACATAAATCAAGCGTTTATCAATAATAAATCATAAGGAAGATTATTTTAAGACAATTTTTGGCATGCATATACTTTTACATTTATTAAAGACAAAATTATACTAATGAGATGAATGTGTCTATTTGTCTAATACAGTCCAGTCTGGAGATACACTAAACTAGTTAGATACCCACCAAAGACTGACAGTGGAAAATGGGTCTTTTTTACATAATCGAACCGACGTGTTTCTGAGAGAGCAGAAAGTACAGTAGTGTCAGTCGTGAGCCAAGGGGTCTCAGTTAGAGCTTGCCGTCGTGTGTGGCTTGCACATATTATGTGCTAGAACAAAGCTGCAGGAAAGTTGCTGTGTGCAACCTGGGTGAGCCTGGCTGGTAGCAGCTTGGATTCACATCTTTGGTTTTGGATTCATTTTTAGCCCTTGCGCATTCAGAAATCTTTAATCTTTGCCACATTTTTCACAACCCCCACAATTTGTTGTGCGACAGCAGCTGGGGTCATGATTTATTTTTAAAAGCCTTGCTATAATGGTAAGTTCTGTGATTACCCCAGGTTTTTAAAAATACTCATTCATTTTGTTTTGAGTAAAATGTCCCAACTTAATCTTGTTTACCCTCCTTACCTTTGCTTTTTAACTTTTTCTGAACCATTACTTCTTACAGTAAACTTCACGGTCTTGTCGTCCCCCAGAGAAATTTGAGGGAAGCTGATGGGTATTTATTGAAGTCATGTTTCTATGCTAATAGGTGTGCGATTTTGATGCATATCTGTGATCTTAATTTCACATAGTGTGAAACATGTTTGGGTGTAAAGACATAATTGCTGTGCTTTCTTGTTAATGAGGAGTATAATCTTTTGATTATGTGTGTTATTTAACATCTTATTATGCTTCCTATTAGACATCCTTCTTTGTTCTACTTCATGGTTTGTAACTTTCTATGTTAACTTTTTCTTTCATTGGTGTACCTGGTTTTTCTTTTTATTTATTTCTAACTTTTCATTCATGATTTCACACACATTTTAAAAATATTTATTTTGTTATTTTTAGTTATGTATATGCATGTATACCAGTGTATGGATGTGTGCATGAGAATGAGGATGCTTGCAGAGGCCAGAGTTCTCTCTCTCTCTCTCTCTCTCACACACACACACACACACGCACATACACACACATGCACACACATGTACATATACATAGAGACACATATACACATACACACATATCTACACAGACACATATACATGCACATATACATACACACATGTGCACATATGCACACATACATGTCAGAACACCATGCAAGAATGGAATTGCATGAGGAGAATTGTGAGTGCTTGTGAGAAGACTCCAAGGAAACAAGACAAGAATCTTGTTTGTCCCTAACACCAAATTGTTCTTGCCATGTGTTTTCTTGATCCTCCCAGGTGTAGTGGATAGGAGTGAGTTTACTTCAGATTATTCATTATTGCTTGCTGCTGTTACTCAATAAATGTTTAAAGCACCCTTTGTGTGCCTCTATGCAAAAGCATGTTCTTGCCATGTGTGGCTTGTCCTTGTGTTTGCATACAGGTGACCTTTTTATTATTTATTTATCTATTTTTTTTCCAGTTACCTTTCTCTTTTTTCCCCCATTTAAATTTTTATTGATTCTCTGTGGATTTCACATCATGCATCTCGATCTCACTCATCTCCCCGTCCTTTCCCATCCTCCCTCTACCCTCATGACCTCCCCCCACCCCCCCAGGATGAAACAAAATAAAATAAGCGAGAAAGGAAAAATCTCATCAAGGAAGCTGTAGTGTGTCCTGGTGAGTCACATGCTTTACCCTTTAGTCCATACGTCTTTACTTGCAAGTGTTCATTGCAATGAGTCACTGGTCTGGTTGGAGGCCTCTGGTTTCTGTTTTACCATCGATACTGGGGATACTGGGCCCTCACTGGAGCTCCTCTGGGATATCCTGTTGTTGTCCTGTGTCATGGAGATCCTGCAACTTTGGGTCTGCAGAACTGGCCCCTTCATGTTCTCCTAAATGGAGTGGATGCTGGGATGGGCCAACTCATAGCCCTGGGTCTAGGACTCGGTGTTTGCTGGGTTGTTCAACCTGCTAGTTCCCCCTCATCCTCAACACTGGGGTGAGCTCTCCAGCACTGTCCTGGCTAGCACACTCTGTAATGAGCAGCAAGGGGCGGAGCCGGTTCTCCTGCTCTGATGTCCTTGGGGCCCGCTGGCCCACACCTACATTACCAGGGCCAGCTCTCCTGTGTTCTGCTGTCCAGAAGAGGTGTAGAGGCCACTCTGCTGAGTGCTGCAGCTGGTGAGAGGCAGAGCCAGCTCTCTCACCTTCTTGAGGCCCAACTCACCAGGGCCCCATCAACAGGGCCAGCTCTATTGTTGTCCAGGTGAGGGGCAAGGCCAGCTCTCCCACCTGCCACAGACAGCAAGGGGAGAGGGGTAAGGGGAGGCATCTCTCCCAACCCATGCATGACAGAGTGGGACCAGCTCTCCCGTGCTCATGCCCTCAGGGCAGGCTCACCCATTCCCCCCCCCCCACCGCAAGCAGGACCAGCTCTACTGCGATGCCTAAGTGTGGTGCAGGGTCTGCTGAGTGTTGCAGCTGGTGAGGCGTTAGGCCAGTTTACCAGTTCTCATGACTGCAGGGCCAGCTCTCCTACCTGAAACCTGTGGCGCAGGATGGGGGAATGGGGAGGGCATCTCTCCCTCACTCTCACTACCTACCACATGACAGATAAAGGGCGGCGCCAGATCTCTCGTGCTTATGTTCCCAAGGCTGGTTCACCCAAGACCCTTCGGCAGGGCCAGCTCTACTGTGTTGCCAAGACGAGATGCAGGGCCTGCTCTCCCAAGTGCTGCCACCTGTGAGGGGCAGAGCCAGCTCTCTTGTCCACCACAGATGGCAAGGGGAGAGAGCATCTTTCACTCACCCTTGCCTGTGGTGATCTAGTAATGATTTATTAAAGCTTGCCTGAGGATTCGGAAAGCAAAGTCAGCCTCAAGCTATAGAGATCAGGCAGTGGTGATACACACCTTTAATCCTAGGACTCAGGGTTAAGAGGTAGACCAATCTCTGTTAGTTCAAGGCCACCCTACACAAGAGTGAAGAGTAACAGAGCTCATGCCTTTAATCCCAGCACTAGGGAGGTATATAAGACAGTCTCAGTATCAGGCATTCATTCTCCAGCCACACTGAGGGTAGGAAGACACTGAAGTCCCAGGATTCTCCAGCCACGCTGAGGAGAGGACCGAAGTCTGAGGGTTGGTGGAGCCAGGATCACCTTTCAGTCTCAGGTAGAGGTGAGAGCTAGTGGGCGGTTCTTTTGTTTTTCTAATCTTCAGCTTGAAGTTTGAACCCCAATATTTATCTCTGGGTTTTTACTTATCATGCTACACTTGCCACCACATTGATGGACAAGGGGTGTGGGGATAGCTTTGTCTCTCCTGTGACCTCAGCAGGGTACCATTCTTGACTCTGGGAGTATAAAGGGTCTGGGGCCCTGAGTAAAGTTGGCTGTTACATGAGACTTAGTCCACCTCGTTCATAGGCTCCTTTCTCCCAGCTCTAGAGTGGTGGCACATATAAATATGCACACACATATATAACACACTTTGATCTTGTTCACTTGATTTCTTTTTGTTAGCATTGACTGCTATATCTTTACCTATCCTTTCAATTTAAAACTTCTCCTATTGCTTACTGTGTTATACTCGTGAAAAATAAAACAGTATATTTTTCACTTTTTCAAATATAATCTGAAAGCCTTTAAAAAATAGGCAACTCAGCTGGATGGCGGCGGTGCACGCCTTTAATCCCAGCACTCAGGAGGCAGAGGCAGGCAGATCTCTGAGTTGAGTTCAAAGGCCAGCCTGGACTACAGAGCAAGTTCCAGGACAGCCAGAGCTACGCAGAGAAACCCTGTCTCGAAACCACAACAGGCAAATCATCCCAGATCCACTATCACAGTCAACTTCATCTCAGTTATTGATGACTGAGCCAAAGACCACTAGGAACACACTTAGGTGAAATTTAGTTTGTTGTTACTACAGTGGAGGCAGGGGTAGCACCCTAAGTTCCCCATGGGGTGTGGTTTCCCTTGTCGCAACAGAGACCTGTTCAACTAGAATTTGTCCAGAGTGCTCTTTGACTTGCAAGCACCAGCGCAGTGAAAAGCGTTGGCTCCCTGCTTTTCTCCCGTGCTACTCTGTCTCAGCGATGACTCTGCGCTGAGTACCAGCTTGCGATGACTCTGGGTGTGTTAGCTTGCGATGACTCTGGGTGTTAGCTTTCAACGGCTCCGTATGACACGTTGCACCTCTGCTTCCATGCCTTTGTCTCTTGCTCCCACAACTCTCAGTTTCTGCCTCCCTGTCTCTGTTACCCCCATTGTTACCCCCACAACTTGGCTTGACTCTTTCGCATGTAGTCAAGCCAGATTATACCAGTCAGAACAATGGCTGCTGCGCAGTGAGCTTGGGAATGGAGGGATGGGAGAGAGAATGATGGTTAGAAGTCTGGCTAAGCAAAGCTCTCGGGGCTTTTCCTAAAAAGGCAATGAAGAACAATGACAACAAGCACTGTGTCCCATCTCAGTTGTCCTTCATATTTGACGATCCTGTGGCAGCATGACCCTCGTCACACTCTTACTGCTTGGGTCTGATGTGTGTGGATAATTAGGACCGAGGAGACACAGTTTGTACTTTCTTTTCTAGTCCCACTCCCTTTTATAGCTGGCGGCCTCACGCCACAGACCTAGTGTCTTTACTTACGGATCCTTGGAATGACAGTCGCATGTGGGGTCATCGAAAAGTCAAACTGTCAAGGAATGGAGACTGGGGAGAGATGCATTGCAGCCTCGGACCAGAAAGCAATGTGGATGTGGGGACCATTAAACAGTCAAGCCAGACATAATAATGACTACTATACAGTGAGTACTGTACTGCAACTGCAGTCTAGCTTCATGCCCCTGGCTAGTGTGCCTTCGCTGCGCTATGATGTCCGGGGTCTCTGTGATCTAACGGTGAGCAGACTCCCGGTGTGCCCTTGGCCACATCAGCAGCACCCAGGCCTCTTTTCTGTGCTCCTTCCCCCCAGTCCTGGCACTCTGACCTAGCTGACAGCTCCAGTCTATCTCTAGACATTTTAGTTTGTCAATAAGTAAGTTCTCTCAGGACATGTAAGCCAGGGTGGGATGTAGCTCAGTGGTAGGTTACTGGCCTAGTCATCGTAAGGCTTGGTCCCCAGCACACTGAAAGAAAAACAAAAACAAAAAAGAACTTGGAAGTACTGTTTTAAAAGGGAGGAAGGCATCTAAGTCACATCTGTCTGTTCTGTGCTGGGATCCAACCTGGGGCCTTATTGGTGTCAGGCAAGCACTTTGCAACAGAGCTCATCTCATTTGTTAATTTGTTTTTGTCACTTACAACTTAAAGTCTTGATTACCAGACAAGTGCATGCCTGTTCCAGCGAGTTTTTGTGCCAACCTGACATAAGCTAAGGTCACTTGAGAAGAAGAAATCTTGACTGAGAAAAAAAGCTTTCATAAGATTGGCCTGTGGACAAGCCTATGGAGAAATTTCTTAAGGTTGATGTTAGGAGGGCTCAATTCATTATGGGCGGCGTGACTGTTGGGTTGGTGGTCCCGGGCTGCATAAAAATGCAGGATGAGCAAACCTTGGGGAGCAAGTCAGTATAGTGCTCCTCCGTGGCTTCAGCTTTAGTGACTGCCTTTAGGTTCCTGCCTGACTTCCCTGGGTGATGGACTATAAACTGTACGATGAAACATACCTTTTACTCCTCAAGTTGATTCTGGTCACGATATTTTATCTTTGCAGTAATTGCCTAGCTAAGACACTGGCCATAGTGCTTTTATCATTGCAATAGTTACATAGCTAGGACATTGGCCATGGTGTTTTATCATTGCAATAGTTACATAGCCAAGACACTGTAGTCATCAGTGTGAGAGAAGATGGTTAGAGGAGACTTTCCCTCCAAGTCCCAGTCAATTTACCACCCTGAAATGGAGAAGTGTCACAAGACCACTCTAAGTAGGAAAGAAACACCCAGGTTTGCAAGAGGATATGCAAGAAACATGGATCTGAGAGGCTGACAAAGTCTATGTTCTAACCATCACACTGGTAAACCTGTCACCGTTTCTGATGAGCCAATTATCAGGAAGGGGAAGCAGAGTAGAAACATGGGACAGAAAACATGTCCCACCAGAAACTAGAAGAGACGGGAATGGAAGAGGGTAGGGAGTATTGGTGTACTAAGTTCCCCCAGGGAGCTCCTGTTCGCATGGGACCTGTGGCCCCTTTGCCTGGGTGTTTGCCACCTGCAGCATCAGCCAAGCTCAAGGAAGGGCCCTGTGCCATCATCTCTTTGGAGGGAAGCCCCATAGTAGTGGTTCTCAACCTGTGGGTCTCAGCCCCTCTGGGGGGGGGGTCACAGCAGATAACTTACATTACAGTTCATAACAATAGCAAAATTACAGTTACGAAGTAGCAATGAAAATAATTCTATGGTTGGGGATTACCACAACATGAGGAACTGTAGTAAAGGGTCAGGGCATAGGAAGGTTGAGGACCATGCCCTACAGGGCTCCCAGCTGCCTTCTTAGCTGTTCTTTAGGCTCAGTGGGTTCTCCACAGCCTGGTGCATTGCCATCTGGACATAACTTTTTTTTTTAAGGTTTTATGTAGATTGATGTTTTACCTGCATGTATGTCTGTGTGAGGGTGTCAGGTCCTCTGGAACTGGAGTTACAGTCATTTATGATCTGCCATGTGGGTGCTAGGAATTGAACCCAGTTCCTTTGGAAGAGCAGCCAGTGCTCTTAACCCCTGAGTGACCTCTGCAGCCCCCTCCCCATAACTTGTAAACCTGAACTTTAACTAGCTCCTCAGCTGATTTACCTGCTCATCAAAATTCAGATGCATGGCCTTGGAGGACTTGGGATGTTGCTAGAGTGCACAGGTTCTGTGTCTTTTTTCTTTTAAGCTTACACCTCCTCATAGGAGTCTTTTCTCACCCTGCTTACAGCTAGCCAGTCTACCCTGTATACCTTCAGAGAGGGTAGCAACAGCTGATTCTTTTACCAGAATGAGGCTGAGGAGGGGGGCAGCTGGAAGACAATTACAAAAGAGCTATGGTCTCCGGAGCTAGAGGGGTGAAGCCAGCTCCCTGTGCTCACCCACTCCGCAGGGGTGAGCCGTCCCCGTCACTCAGTGAAGAGTCCCTAGTGGGGGTTCTTCTCTCCACACAGGGTCTTGTCTTCTCCTGAAGTATCTTCATCCTCTCTGCATGTTTAACCTGTCAGCCAGGACATGTGTAATACAGGAGAAGGAGAAGGCTAAAACAGTTCCAGAGATATGGCCACTATCCTGTGCTAGCGCAGCAGGGATGCTGTGGAGAGCCCTTCTTTCCCTTCGGGGAACCCAAAGCACAAGGCCAGCTGCCTGACAAAAGCTGGAGAGACGGCTCAGTGCTTAACAGCTCTGGCTGCTCTTCCAGAGGACCCATGGTTTGATTCCCAGCACTCATATCATAGCTCACAACTATCTGTAACTCCAGTTTCAGGGGATCCAGTGACTTCGTCTGGCCTCTGAGGGCCCTAAGCATGTAAGCGGTACACAGACTTACATACATGCAGGTAAGACATTCACACACGTAAAGATGTTTTTTTATTGGAAAAGAAAATGCCTTCTCCCACTGCAGCTGTTAAAACCAGATGGGAGGTACCAGGTACCCCTAGATCAACAACCCGACAGTGTTGGTGGTTCTTGTGAATACTTGGAGTGTTGTACTAAAACCTTAGCAGTAAGTTTCCAGAAAGCTCCAAGCATGGCATCAAGGGATATGTTGGGACCCTTTCTTAAGTTTAGCGCCTGTGGATCTAACACTGACTGTGGTGGCAGCTTGGCCTGACTTTTGAAAACCAGAGAGAAGAGTCCGCCTCTGAAGGGTTTTCCTGTGGAGCTGTCAAGCACTCTCAGGGTCTAGGAATGTGTCATCTTATATGTGTAAATGTAGATGAGGAGGCAGGGAGGCTTGGGGAATGCACCCCCAGGACAACACATTTTCACCTGGGCTACCCAGCAGCTTCCTGTCTTTGTTCCTGGCATTGATGGGGTCAGAGCCTTGGCCCTGGCAGCCATACCAAAGTGGTCTGGGCTATTGCTCTCAATAAGCCAATTAACCAAGTAATAGTGACAGGCAGGATTTATTACATGTGGTCACACTAGGAATCGGAACAGGTAAAGACACCCAATGATCCTGCCCTCAAGTCCATCTTTGGGTTCCCAGTGTGAAGTTGAGGCTTAAACAGAGGGCAAGAGACACGTGTAACTAGGCAGTTCAGGAAAGGTATGGTCCTTCCCATCATGGAGGAGCCATTGTCATGGGCCCGTTCTCTTCTGCAAGGTGGTCCAGCAAGTTGCCAAAACTGTGAAGTTTCTTCCCTGGTTGGCTGGCACCAATGCTCCGGCTTTCCCCCTCTTCCAGATGAGTCTCCTGGAGAGATTCCAATTTCCTGGAATCCATTATCTGAATGGTCTGGGGAGGGGAGCCAGTGTCTCTTTAGAACTCTGCCTGCACCTGGATGCATTCCTTAAGCCAGCTGTGTCTCCACCCAGTTCTGCAGAGACACAGCTGGAACCTCATTCTGCCAGTACATGGCGTGATGCGGTGCTGATGGGCAAGCAGGCCTGATGTGTCCCAGGTGCAGTCTGAGTACATGGGCCTAGGTTCTGTCCATCCCCCCATGGACTAAGAAAAAGGTGTATTCATAGTTATGAGGAGCCGAGGGCAAGAGTGTGGAACGAGACACAGGAAAGAGTGCCAGAAGGATCTGACACCAACCTCCTTGCCCCTAGACATCAACTCCCAACACTGCCAACTAAGAATTGAAGGTTCCAGCCCAGGCGTTTTGGAAGGACACACTCAAGCAACACTTGGCTACCACCTGCCCCAGCCTCTGAAGTGGTCAGTGCTCAGAAGTTGTTGAATCGTCACAGAGAGGAGGGTAGGGTGCTTAATTTTCTGTTTCAACTTGACTAGGCTAAGGGATGTCCAGATAAATTGTTACACATTATTCCTGGTGTGTCTATAAGAATGTCTCTAGAAGAAGCATTTGCACTGGAGACTATTTAAAGAAAATCACCCTGGCCAATAGGAGTGTACATCTTCCAATGCATTGAGAACCAGAATAGGACAAAAAGTCCTAGGAAATGGTCCTCTCCTCAGATGTGAGCTCTCTTGATTCTTGTCTTTGGATTCGGACTAAGAAATATACAATTGGCTACAGGTTCTCAGGTTTTATAACTTCAAAGTATATCAGCATTCCTTGCTCTTCAGTTTGCAGGTCAAAGATCACAGGACATCTCAACTTTGGGTAACTGCATGAGCCAGTCTCTCATAATAACTCTCTTTCCTTATGTCTGAGTTTAGGCTGTTGCTTCTGCCTCTCTGAAGATGCTGTCTATTGTGGGGAAAGGTACAGAAGTGGGCAGATGTGAAGGTGGGCACATAGACAGTGCTGTGAAATCACCAAACAATTTTCTTTGTCTTTCAGAGTAAATTCCATGTCAGATGTCTGCATTTCCCAGTGTTCCCTGTTTCTGGATAGGGCCTGTTAAGTTTCAAACCTGTTAAGTTTTAACATATCAAAGTGAATCTGGCCTCCAGCTTCTCCAAGCATCCCCTACTCCCTGCCTGGATATGTCTGGCATACTCTGCCCTCTACCCAGAACTCTGTACAAGGGGCTGGGCTGTCCTTCCCCCAGAGGCTCTCTCCTGTATAACCAGGCATTGTGGTTTCTTGGCCCCTTTGTACCTTTGGCCTCCTGGATGCTGTACCTCATTCCCCTGTCTCCTCTCTTCCTTCCTCTCCCTCCTCCTCTCCTCATGTGGCCTACCTCAGTCTGGTCATACTTCCTCTGGACTCCTCAGATACCCCCTCCCCCCACTCCCCTCCCCTCTCCCCTCCCCTCTCCATTCCCCTCCCCTCCACTTCCCTCCCCCCTCTCACCTCCCCTCTTCCCTCCCCTCCCCTCTCCACTTCCCTCCCCTCCCCTCTCCATTCCCCTCCCCTCTCCCCCCTCCCCTCTCCCCTCCACTCCCCTCCAGTCCCCTTCCCTCCCCCTACTCCCTTCCCCTCTCCCCTCCACTCCCCTCCCCTCCTGTTCCCTCTCCTCTCCCCTCCCCCCACTCCCCTCCCCTCTCCCCTTCTCTCCCTTCTCCCCTCCCCCCCACTCCCCTCCCCTTTCCCCTCCCCTTTCCCCTCCCTTCCCCTCCCCTCCCCTCCCCTCTCCTCTCCTTCTCCTCTTCCTCCTTCTTTTCATTCATCTGGTGCCAAAACCTAGGACAAGTCATTTTTTTTTTTTTATTTCTGTTCTTCTTTCAAGACCATGTGACTACTTCTGGCCAATGCAATGTTACTTCTCGGCCTAGTGCCTAGGTCCCCCATGAACTCTTGTTGCTTTGAGACAGGGACTTTCTGTTATATATCTGGCTGTCGAGGAACTTGCTACATAGACCAGGCTGTCCTCCAGCACACGGGGCTCCTCCTGCCTCTGTCCCTGCTGTGATTAAAGGTGTGTGCCTGGTCACCTCGTGAGCTCTTCATCTGCTTATTGCCTTTCAACTTTCTGAATACAAGAGGACCTAGCTGAGGTGACAGAGAAGCCACAAGCTAGGAGTGACCACTCAACCAGAAAGACTCCTGTGTTAGAGTAGGAAAAAGACTATATTGTACTAGCCCCCTGACTTGTAAAAAGATGATTAAAGTCAGCGAGTTTGTTGGGATAAAAATCCCCAAATATATGCTGCTGGCTTAGTTATAAGAGAGAGGGAGTTGGTACTGGATCTGGAGAAGGGCCGGTGTTGTCAGAGGGCAGTTGTTTGGTAGAATCAGTGCTTTGACAAGAGGGAGAGAAAGGGCGTATACACTGTCAGAACCTCATGATCAGGAAGGGATAAGTTGAGCAGAGTCTCGGATACTGGGCACAGATGTTATTGGGTAGGTTGGCATTGCAGGAAATGTTAAACACTCAGCAATAAATAAATAAACAAATAAATCATGTAAGTAGCTATCATGTAAGTAGAAATACAATAAAATCCAGACATTCTAAAATAGGAAGGTATTGGAGAGACAAGAAAGAGTATTTTGAAGCTCTAAGAAGGAATAAAATGAGATTTTTTTTTTCAAAAGCTCTGAGCAACGAAGTTTCGATAACACCAGTTCAATAAATGCTCATGGCAAAAATTTTAATTTGCCTTTTTCCCTCAAGATGAGAGATAGCGAGTGGTGGGCGTGAGAAAGCCGATGTTAAGCTTTGAGAACATGAGGAGAAAGAATGTGTTGTGATTAATACCCGGAACTTAACACAGAGAAATCAGCAATTGAGTAAGCGCTTGAAGGAATTGCAGCTCATAATCTACCACAAGCCTCAACAGCGTCTCAACAGAAATGGCTGTCTGTTCAAGACAAGACAGTCATCAGATGGTGGTGGTGGTGGGAATGAGCCTGGGCTACACACTCCTCCAAGCACAGAACGTTTTGCGACCTTCTCTTATCTGTCAGCTGCCAAGGTGTTCACAGCAAGTTCCAAGAAAACAGGCTATTCCCAGGGGACTGAACGAGTTGCCTCCCCCCAACCTTTGACTCATAAGGTCTCAGGATATACATCACAGCTTGGATGAGTAACAGAGACTTCAGGCTTATCTGACAAAAGATGGATATTCGAGACTCCCAGTTCTGAACAAGAGGGATTAACGGGCCAGGTTTACTTCCACCCGAAACAGCCAAAAACTTCTTGACAAATATGACACAACCTCTCTTAACGCATTAGACATTAAGCAATAAGGAACTCCAACCCCGAATGCAAGAGAAGCAACTGAGGTGCACCCCACCATGCCCCAGCTGGCTCCAGAAGGGTAAACTAGGGAGGGCTGAAGGAATCTCCCTAAAGTGAGAAGATAGAACTAGAGGTTAAAAAGGCTTGGCTTTGCAGAAGAAGCGTCTCATTCGCAAAGAGAAGCTGTGAGAAGAAAACTCTAGAAACACACAGAGGGTCCTTCAAGTATGTAGAGGGCAAGAGAAAAGGTCATCCAAAGCAGGGGGAATGTACCCCCAAAAGGACCAAAGGGGGAAAATCTGTGTAGTTCAAGGGAAGAAAGCGTTCTGGCTGTGTCATCCAGAATGGAAACTGTTGTAGTCGGTTAGATTGCATAGTGCCTGCTTCAGCGACCAGAAAAAATTAGCCCAGACCAGAACAATTAGAGGACTAAATGTTCCTCTGATTTAATGTAATCAAATTTAAAAGTGAGTCTTAAAAGAATTACTCTTAGGGTTGGACAGGTGGCTCTTGCAGAGGACCCAAGTTCACTTCCAGCATTCACACTAGGCATCCCAGCACCCTCCACCACCCCATAACTCTAGCTCCAGGGGCTCCAGTGCCTTTTTATGGCCTCTCTGGGTACCTGCACTCATGTCCACACACCCACATATAAACACACACAAACATACATTCAGCTAGAAATAATGTTTTGATAAGAATCATTCTTTAAGTGACTTAAATATGCCTCATAACGAAGTTCAAGCATGCTTATAGGATTACCAAAACATCTAGTACCCAACAAGGTAATACTGACATGCTAGCATGTACTCAAATATTATAGATATGAGAAGATGCAGAGAGATATGGTGCACGATGAAGAGAGAATGTTACTGATAAGAACTAACCCAGAACCTACGTAAATGACTCAGTAGGCCAAGACCCTCACACTTCTTGGCTTCACCACATCTCGGGGGAGATAGAGAGTGACTGAATACACTAAAGAGTAAGAGCTGACTGGCTTTACAGATGTGCAGGGTTATCTGGTATTGGAAATGGTGGGTTGATATCACAGAGAGAACTGAAGGGAACTGAAGACAGAGTGATAAAAACCCACCCGGAAACACAAAGGAAAAACACTCCAAAAACTGAAAAACAAAACAAAACAAAACAAAAACAAACAAACAAGCAAAAACCCACAGTGAGTTCTGAAGGCAACAAGGAACTCCCCAATGCGCATGTCACTGGAGTTCCCAGAGAGAGGGGACAAAAGTAATTCTTCTGTGAACTACTGACTATGGAAACCACACCAAGCACCTCACGATTAAATGCTCCCAAAATGACAAGACAAAGTCTGAGCCACAGCCTGTGAGAAGAAAAACAGCAGATGCCTTTCTTGTTGGAATTGTCATAAGCCAGAGCAACGTTTTGAAAATAGAGATGAGTGTTTTTTCTTTTTTTGTTTTTGTTTGTTTGTTTGTTTGTTTAACCTTGTAAAAATGTCTTCCAGTAACAGTGAAATAATCTTTTCAGGTATAAAAGTCCCCAAAGAAGTCATCGCCAAGTGCAGACTTTACTGTAAGAAAGATGGAAGAAATCTTTGAAGACAGTTAGGAGTGTGGGTTTGCACAAGGGAATGGAGAATGTTGGAGCAACCATGTGCTAAGCATAAGCTTTTGGGTTCATTAATCCCTTTGAGAGGAGCTTGTTTCATTAAAAAGATTAGCATTTTTAATTGTGGAAAATGATGAGTTTCCGTTCCGGGGCTGTAATATAGCTACTTTAATCATAGTCACCCCATTCCCTCCCACTTCTGCCTCTCTGTTCCTTAGTAGCTCACCATCTAGGAATACAAATACCCAATACACACTTTAAAAGGTTTTCAATATCCTTAGCAACATTGTCTTTTCTTTTTAAAATAACATTTTAAATTTACTTTGAAATTTTTTATACATGTATATATTTTGATCTTACTCAGCACCCTCTCCTTCAACTTCCCCAAGGACCAACCAACCTGTCTCCCCCCAATTTCATGTCTTTTTTTTTTAAAAATAGTAATTATTAATAGCCCCCTTAGTTGAATTAGCTGACCATATGTATACAGCCATGCATCAATGGGGCATGGGCAGCCTCCCAGGGAATACATCCCTGAAGAAAAGTAACTTTCCCTCCCTAAGCAACCATCAAATACCAATAGCTGCTCCTCCCTCCTTCATGCTGGAATTTTGAGTGGCTTGATGTTGTGTAGGACTTGTACAGACAGCCACGCTGCTCTGAATTGAAGCTCACATCTGCCTTTCATAGCTTTCCTTTCCATTCTCTGGCTCTTACATTCTTTCCACCCTCCTTTTTTGAGTTTCCTGAGACTTGGATTGAGGGTGGGGTGGGGAGGGGGTTGATATGACTGACTACGACTCTCTCAGACTGCTGTGGCTGAGCACTCACAGTCGCTGACTCTCAACACCTTGACCAGTTAGCCATCTCTGCATTAGCTAGCACTCACTGCAAAAATAAGCTTCTCTGACCAAAGCTGGGAGCGTCACAAATTTGCATGCATAAACATAAATATTGAGAAGATACTTTAACAACATGACCACTTTCCAAAACACCACCAGTGGTCCCTCTGTAGGACCTATGAGCTCCACACTCACAGGCTTTTGACCAGATATATAGTGCTGCGCGGGGAACCCCTTCTGTGGAGAAGGTCTCAGAATCCAATCAGAAGAGGGGTGGTTACCCCAATAGCCACCACACCACTATTGCACTGGTGGGCACAGCCTGTCTCTTAGTCATCATTCCAACGCAAATTCAAATGACTTTAGGGTTCTATCTCACCACAGTAAGGACAACCATCATCAGGAAAACAAACAGCAAATGCTGGCAAATAAGGATGTGTGGAAAGAGAAACCTTATCCACTCACTGCTGGTGGTAGCGCAAACTTGTGCAGCCACTGTGGGAAACAGTGTGTGTGGAATTCTCAAAATAGATAAATAAAAAAAAAACCTTATAATTTCATACCATTTCTGGATATGTATCCCAAGGGCGGCTTTATATGCTACCACAGAGATGCTTGCTACTCTACTCACAATGGCAAGGACATGGAAATAACCTAGATGGTCATCAACAGATGATTGGGTAATGGACATGTGGTATATATATGCAATGGAATTTTGTGAAGTCATAAAGAAAAATGAAATTATGAAAATTTCATGGCACATAGGTGGGTCTGGAAGCTGTTATATGAGCTGAGGTGGAGACAGAAAGACAAATACCACATGTCCTCTCTCAGACGCAGATCCCAGCTTCTAATTGTTATGCTGTGTGTATTTATGTGCGGGTGAGTGTGGATATAGGCCATGAAACGAGAAGGAGCGTGAGAGGGAGAAGAGGGTTTAAGGGAGGGGGCCTGAAGGCTAACAGGAGGCTTGTGACGCGGAAGTGGGAAGGGGAACTGCTGGGGGTGGGGTAGAAGGTGTGGGCAGAGAGACTCGGGAGGGCAGCAGAGAAGGACACTGAGTACGTGTGGAATATCATAAGGAAACCCACGACTTTGTATGATGACGTAAGAGTTCCCCTCCTCCTTTCCTGTCTAAAAGAGTCCATCCGCTTTGTTGTTGAGACAGGTCCCTCACAGGGTCCTGGGGTTCACCGCTCAGTTTAGGCTGGCTAGCTGCTGAGCCCCAGTGGCCCTCCTGTGCCTGCCTCCTGAGTGCTGGGACTGCTAACACATGTATGTCACTGCACCTACCTTGTCATGTGGGTTCTGGGGACTGAACTCAGCCCCTCATGCTTCTGCCACAAGTGAGCCATCTCCCCAACCTCTAAAAGAGAATTTTGTGCCTCCACCTCCGTGTGTGTGTGTGTGTGTGTGTGTGTGTGTGTGCAAAATACATGGCTGTAAGTCCCTCGTTTCATGTGAAATGCTACACATTTACTTTAAAGTAGACTAGGTGAATCTTATCTGTATGGTGTAATCTGCAATATGTTACTCGCACATTGATGATGAAGAAGATATGACTGATGTCAAAGAAGCCCCCCCCCCCTCCAAAAATACAAAGAAAGAAAGAAAGGAAGGAAGAAAGGGTTGAAAGGTCAGATGAGGTAGAAAGGTCAGCTGTTTGTCAGATAAGGCTGTTTCTATGCTTGTTTGTTTGTTTGAGAGGAACTTATTTTTTTTTTTTAATTTCGCTTAAAAACTTCCATTTATTTTTGTGTGCACATGCATGCCACAGTGGGCATGTGGAGGTAAGAGGGAAACTTCTGTATATGTCATCAGTAGATGGAAAACTTGACCTCAATAGAACATGCTCATAAAAAGAGGCACACGCATAGGCCTGTGAGATGGCTCAAGGGGAAAGTGCTCGCCACCAATGGCCTGAGTTCAATTCCTGAGACCCACATGATAGAAGGAGAGAGAGAACTGACTTCTACAAGTGGTCCTCTGACCCTATGCATGCGATAGCACACACATGTAATGCCTGGGCCAGCAAATCACCCTGCCCAGGACGATCTCCTGTAAAAGATAAAATTAAGAATAAAAAGGAAATATTTTACAGTAAAATCCTTCTTGAGCAACATGGTGGGTATCTGGTAAAAACAGCTGCCTGCAATTATCCTGTCTGGCAGAGAGGAATTTTGAAGCAGATGCCTATGGTTGTCCTCTGCAAAGAGAATGCTCTGCTCTTTGTTCCAGCATCTGAACATGCTTGACCAACTGACCACAGAAAGGAATTTCCCATTGCAAACTTAGTCACATCGACTCTTTGTGGCTGTTAGGCGTTTAAGCCACCATTGATGCACTGGCTGGGAAGTGAGAAAGCCTGCAAATGCTGTAGAACCCTCCACATGACCACTCACGCGCATGACAGTTTTCTTCCATGAGCTGCAAGTAAAATCTTCCTGTCCTCTGCTCAGGCTTCAGTGTCTGTTTGAGAGCAGAAGCTTCCTCGTTCTATCTTTTCTGTAATCCCTACATGATACTTGGGAAATGCAGCTAGGTAAACTCCGTGACTTCCCCAGCCCTGGATCCTTCTGCCTCCCAGGAATGTGGTCAGCTGGAAGCATACCGCAGGGTCACCAGTCCCTGACCTTGTGGAGCAACAAGCCATCTCTGGGTGTTTATAAAGCAAAAGCGAAGTCTAAGGACTCTGATGTTGGGACAGCAGTGAAAGCTAAGGGGAAGTCCTGCTATTATCTAGCCACTTGAAGAATGGCAGACGTTCCTGGAGATTAGCAGACTCAGGAGCCTTTGGCCCTGCCTGCTAGGCTCCCCAGGTGCTCCAGGCAGCACCCCCACCCAAGCCCTGCCCATGAGGCAGCTGCAGGGAGAGACTGCATGCCTTCTCCAGGAGCTGGCCTCAAAATGCCAGGAAGAGGAGGGCAGGAAGCAGAAGCCAGGATTGCGCACGTGGCTGTGTCCTCATCACATGCAGAGAGAGGAGCAGTCAGCTGTGTGAAGTTTCTCTGTCGCTAATGTCCTAAGGGCCAGAGTGCAGGGGCTTTGTAATGTCTTGTGTAGGCTTGGTCTTGAGCCTGCAGTTAGCTGACCAGTGCCCCCTTTCTCAGTGGCTTTAGAGAAGGGTGTGATTGATACACACACACACACACACACACACACACACACACATATGTGTTGTATATGTGTGTGTGTTTGTGTGTGTTGTATATACACTACATTTGGTGCACATATATGAACACTGGAATGGCATAGTGATTAGCATAGTTGTTGTGAAAAGATAGCATGCAAATTCATGGTGAACTCCATTTAAAAAGATGAATTGCTTTATGTCTGTAGGTGTTGTGCCTTCATGTATGTCTGCATCACGTGCATGACCATGGCGGTCAGAAGAGAGCATTGGGTCATTTGGAAATGGAGTCACAGATGGTTGTGAGCTGCCATGTGGGTGCTAGGACTCAAACATGGGTCGTCTGGGTGAGCAGACAGTGTTCTTAACCATTGAGCCATCTCTCCAGCTCATCTTTCCCATATTTTTAACAAAGTGGTTGGTTCCTGAGGAATGGCAACCAAGGTTGGCCACTGGTGTGGAGGCTTGAATGAAATTGGTTCCCATCATCTCATAGGGAGCGGCACTATTAGGCAGCGTGGCCTTGCTGGAGTAAGCGTGGTCTTCTTGAAGGAAGTGTGTCTCTGTGGAGGTGGGCTTTGAGGTCTCCTATATGCTCAAGCCACACCCAGTGTCTGAGACCACTTCCTGTTCCTGCAAGATGTAGGACTCTCAGCTACTTCTCCAGCACCATGTCTGCCTGCACACCATCATGCTCCCTGCCATGATGATAGTGAACTGAACCTCTGAACTGTAAACCACCACAGTGAAATGTTTTCCTTTATAAGAGTTGCCATGGTCATGGTGTCTCTTCTTAGCAGTAGGAACCCTAAGACAACTGACCTCCATATGCACACACATGTACTTATAAGCACACACACATACTTACAAGCATACACACACACACACACACTTACATCAGAGAAGGATTTAGTGCCTACCTAGCATTGTGCTTCATGAGCCCTCTCTGTTCTTATCACCACCACTCTCCTCCTCCATTTATTCATACATAAAGACAAATAATATCTGACAAGCAAGAGGCTCAAAGAACACAGACTGTGGAGTAAGTATACCCATTTTTAAGTGTACAGTTTTATAAATGCCTAAAATATGTACACACCTCAATAAACACAATCCATATCAACTTAGAATTTCTTCAGCACCCTCAGAAAATTCTTTAGGCCCCCTTGTAACATCTTTCCCAGCCCCAACCCACCTACCTGTCAGTCAAGGTTTGTTTGTCTTCCTGGAGTTCCATACAAATGGGTAAACACAGTTTGTGTTCTTTTGTGTCTGACCTCTCAAGCTCAGTGCAGTAGAGAATTGATAACTGGTTGTTTTCGTTGCTGAGTAGTATTCCATGGTAGACATACACCATACATTATCCCCTTCTCTGCAGGTATTACAAGCACAGTTCTTAAGAACTGTTTGTAAAACAGTTTGCTGGACTGAGGCCTTAATTTCGCTCACTGTCTGTGGGTAGGTGGACTTGTTGGGCTATTTCTGCCAGAGTATGTTTAACTGCATAATAAAATTCTAGACTCTATCATGAAACCATCTTACCATTTTACACTCTGGTGATATAATTTTTGATATTGTCAGGGTGTTGTTTTGTTTTTCAAGACAGGCTTTCTTTGTGTAGACTTGGCTGCCCTGGAACTTGCTCTGTAGACCAGGTTGGCCTCGAATTCACGGAGATCCACCTGCTGCTGTCTCCCAAAGGCATGCGCCACCACTGCCCAGTGCATCACTTAAACTTTAACCAGTCACTGGAAGTACAGTGCAATCCCGTTGGTGTTTCAATCCATCTTTCATTGATTATAATGGTGTTGATATCACATATGTTTATTGGTCACTTATACTTTTTAAAAAGTACCTGTCTAAATTTCTTGCTCATTAAAAATAGGTTTATCATCTTATAATTGAACTGAGTTTTTTGTAACTATATTAGATATAAATCTTTTGCCTACTTTATATACAGGACAGATAAACATTTTTTGTTGTTGTCTTGTTTTTTGAGACAGGTTTTCTCCGTGTAGCCCTGGCTGTCCTGGAACTTGCTCTTTGTACACCAGACCAGCCTCAAACTCAGAGATCTGCCTGCCTCTGCCTCCCAAGTGCTGGGATTAAAGATGTGAGCCATCACCACCTGGCTCAGAATGACAACATTTTAAAATATTTTTCTTGACATGTAGCTTGACTTCTTTTATTTTCTCAATAGTATTTTATGAAAAAAGGCTTCTGTGATGAAATCGAAGGGGCCACTTTTTTTTATGGTTGATTCTTTTTATACACAGGGGGTTCCACTTTTTTTTTCTCTAGAAATTTTGTAGCTTTGGCTTTTACATTTGTGTCTATGCTTCTTTTCAGATTTTGCGTATAGTGTCAGGTAAGAATTGAGATTCCTTCGTGTTTTTCTTTATAGATAGTTTGGGATCTTATTTCATTTGAAGAGTAAATTATATTCTTCTGTCTGCAGAACTGTTGGGACTCCATGTCGGTTTTTGCTGACCATCTTTGTGGTTTTATCTCTGTACTGTTGTGTTGGTTAGCTTTGAGTCAAATCTAAAATAATGTGTACTGGTGTCTTGTATGTCTATGCACCGTGTGAGTGCTGTACCTGCAGAGGCCAGAAGAGGGCATCTGACCCCCCTGGGTCTGGAGTCAGAGACAGCTGTGAGCTGACTTGTGCATGCTGGAAATCAAGCCCCAGGCCTCTGAAAGAGCAACCGGAGCTCTTAACTGCTGAGCACCTCTCCAACCCTGGTTTTATATCAACTGGATACAAACTAGAGCAGGAAAACCTGCTGACATTTTTACTAAAATTCCATAGGTCAAATTGGAGATATATTTATGTTTTACAAGATAGAATTTTCCAGTCTATTGACACGGTATAACTCTTCATTTATTTAATTTCTCTTTAATTTTTCCTAGTTATTTCCCATAGTTTTCAGTGAATAGAACTTGAATATAATTGGCTTAAAATATCTCTAAATATTACATATTTCTTGATACTATTTAGTGGTATTTTGTTTTTATTTTCTTTTTCCAGATCTTCATTACTGATAGACCAAAAAAAAAATTGACTTTGCCTCCTGTAACCTTTCTCAATCCTATTATCGCCAATAGTAACTTTCTAAGATGGGCTCCTTAGGATTTTTGGTGAACACAGGATTTGCAAATGAAGACCGTTTTACTGCCTCATTTCTAGCATTTATTCTTGCTTTTTTTCCCTTCTTGTCTTACATCCTAGGCTAGTATCATTATGCTGAATAGAAGTAATAAGAAGTAAATTTTAGGATCATTTTTGTTTTACTTCTTGCACACCATATCATTATTATATCATGTTAATTATTTGAAATGCTTGTATGTATATATCCTATATAGTGAGTTGATTGAATATACAGAATCTAGAACTAAGTGAGGAAGTTCAAATCTTGAAACTACCAATCCCCTGGTTGTTTATATTTGAGCAATTAACTAATCTCCTTGGTTAACTTTTTTATTTATAAAGAGATTGTAATATGTCTACCTCAAGGTTTGGTGGGTAAGGATTAAACCTTGGCATTAGGTAGCTCACTAAATGGTCACATGCTTCCATCTACTCTCAATATGGCAGTCAGATTCTGTTAAAACATGAGTCAGAACACATCTCTTTCCAGTTCCAAGTCCTTCAGTGATTCCATTCAGGGTAGCGAATAGTCAAAACCTTTATAATATGCTGTCTGTCTAGGTGTAGGGGGCTCAGTGACACTCACCTCTGCAAGGAGCGGACTATGGGGAGGTAGTAGCTCAGCTGTGAGTACTGGGAGAGTTGTTGGAAGTGGATAGATAGGGGTAGCCACCCTCCCCTAGTGTGAGGTTTCCCTGCCCTCCAGGAAAGGTATTCTTATTTATTTATTTATTTTAGTTTTTTGAGACAGGGTTTCCTCTGTGTAGCTTTAGAGCCTGTCCTGGAACTTGTTCTGTAGACTAGGTTGGCCTCAAACTCACAGAGATCCTCCTGCCTCTGCCTCCCCAGTGTTGGGTAATAGGTGCGTGCCACCACTGCCTAGCTGGAGGAAATGTATTCTTACAAAGTTAAACTCTTGTGTCCTCCTTGAGGTGACAGGGCCTTGTTGAGCACACAGACCAATCCCAAAGAAGCACTTCACACAGTCAGTTCTTACAGACTCCTTCCATGGCCTTTATATCCAGCAACCCAGATGACAGCCATCTCTAAATGGCCCTGAAGTGAGATGGCCCTGCAACAGCCAGCTTGACATGAACAGTCAGAACGTCGGCTCGTGCTGTAACACGAAAAATAAATAACCCAGGGATTGATATTGGAGTTCAAACTTCAAATTTGAAGCAAAGTAGCCGGTCACTAGCTCTCACCTCAAGCTCAGGCTGTAAGGGCTGCTCCACCCAGGAGCTCTTCACCAGGCCTCAAACTGCTGCCTCTCCTCAGCGTGGCTGGAGAATCCCGAGACTTCAATGTCTTCCTATCCTCCTTGATACTGAGCCTTCCTGTCTTCAGTGTGACTGGAGAATCAGTGCCTCATGCTGACTGCTGAAGACCCTGCTCCTCTCTTTTTTACCCATCTAGTGCTGGAATTAAAGGCGTGTGATCTTTTAGATGGATTCAATCTCGTGTATCCCTGGGTGGCCTTGTACTCAGAGAGAGCCGTCTACCTCTTAATCCTGAGTCCTAGGATTAAATGTATGTACCACCACCTCCTAGCTTCTGGCTGCTGGGATTAAAGGTGTGTGCCTGGCTGCTATAACTTGTGGCTGACTTTGCTGTCTGACTCCTCAGGCATGTTTTAATAAATCATAAATAATATATCATTACACGGTGTCGCCTAGAAGACAAGGTCCAACCTGGTACTGGCATATCTTCAGGCTACATTTGGAGTTCTGGAGGCCACACAGACCCTTTCCCTGGATGCCCACAGTGATGAAGACAGCCCTACCCTTATGGGGAGGCAGAAAAAAATTCATCGTAGACAGAGGGGCAGCAGGTACTGGAGGAAAAAAAAATCACTCACCTGATCTTGGGTTATATATAGCAAGCCATTGGAAAAACTTTCCAGGGAAGTAATAACCCAATTTCTGAAGAAAAAGTCAAGGTCTAAGCTGTCACTGGTTCCTATAGGGGTAAAGGTGGAACTCTGAGAATTTCTTGCAGCTCTGATAATCTAGGCTCTGTCATTCACTTCTTACCACACCTGTGCCAGTATTACCTGTCTGTCCTGAGTGAGTCAGAGCCTTGACTGCAAGCAAGCCTGAAGCTTATGTCCAGTGCAGTGGAATGAAGGGTATCCTGGGGGGGGGAAGCTGAGCATCCATTGGGTCCTGTACACCTTTGGGGGTACACCTTTTCAACACTGTCTGTAAGGTTGGCATCATTACCTTCAATTTAGAGGTGTACAAACCGTGCAAGCTCAGAGGGGTTCTGCTCCATGCCAGGCCACTCAGCTAGGATAAAGCCAAGCCCAGATTGGCACGCGTGTCTGTCAGCCTCCGAAGTGTGAGAGTCCTTCCTTCTTCATGACAGTCCCAAGCCAATGACAGTGGCATCTGTGATGGCATCCATGCAGCCTCGGGGTTTTATGTAGGTATGACAAAAGCCCTGGCTGTGACTCAGTGGCTTCTATTTCCTCCCTTGAGTGCCACTCTCGCCAGCCCCCGTCGGAGGTTCCCACTCCCTGAACATGAAGTTGAGTGGGGCATGTTTACAGTGAGCAAGGCTGGGGGTGAGCCCAGAGGAAAGCAGAGCTCTGTGCCCTGGTGACTGGGAGACACACAGAATCACCTCCTCTCCAACGCCCTGATGCAGGTCCAGGTTGGACCCACGTTGGTGCCACTAACAGGCACAGAGAAGGACAAATTCTTCAATCTTCCCCTTAAACTGTGAGACAGTGAGTGGGAGCCGCTAACCCCAGGCTATAGAAGAAAAGGAGGCTTGGAGAGATAAGGTCTGATCCTGAGTCAGACTGACTGGACCGCCATCTCACACCCCTGCACTCCCAACCCTACCATGCTCTCCCTTTCTCGGACACCGTGTGTTGGTGGGGGTTGGGGGATGGAGCAGAAGGCTCAGCAGTTCTCACAGAACAAACAGCCCTGACCTAGGACCGTTTTCCAGACATTCTGCCACTTGCCAGGTACACCTTATCTAGGGGAGAAGGCCCTTTAGCAGGACCTCATATTGTTGTCCCACGGTGACAAAATTTAAATGAGGTCACCACAGAGGTCTTGTCCTAGCTCCTTCTTGATGTTGCCTTTTCACATTGCACACCAGGAGGTGTTGGGGGCCACCAGAGATCAGAGGGGATTCTCCACCCTGGCTGTGTATGGGTGCAATGCATATGTATTATGGCTGTGTGTCTATGCAACACCTAGAGAATTTCTAAAACTCACCAGTGCCTGAGCCTCACCCCAGAGATCTAGAGTAGGACAGAAATTCTGACAGGTTATAAAGTGGCTGTGGCATGCAACCCAGGTTGAGTGTCTCTAGTTACATGGTGCAGTCTCCTCTGCTGTGCCCACTCGTCCTCCTGTGGAGTGGAGCACAAGGACAGGAATGAAGGCTCTGCAGAGTGGCCCACTGATGTCTACTCTTGCTGACCTGGCCATCCAGAGCACTGAGGTACCTCTGGGGGCTTTGCTCTTCAGACATCTGGATGGAAGCCAAGTGCATTCTGGGAAGGTCACCTCTAGTCTCTGGGTGGCTCCTCCCTCTAGGGATGAAGAATTTGGGTACTTTGGACGGCTTTCCTTGGAAATCTGACTCTACTGCCCTCAGAGGTTGGCCGAAGCCATCCAATTTTGTAGCTATGGAGCCAAGGGCCAAATGGGCAGGGCACTTCCTGAAAAGCTTCCAAGGCACCAGTATCACATAAGCCTGTCTTCCTCTATTGACTCAACCTCGGCCGTCCATGCCTCTGAGGCGGACTTGATACCGCAGCTGGGTGCAGGAACTAAGAGACAGGTGACACACATAGAAATCCCAGGCAGCGGAGGCGACAGCCGGGTACAGGATGCAGTGTTTATGGGGAGGAGGTGGCTCAGTGGGGCCACCTTGACACAATGTCACATTTGCCATTTGAACAGAAGCGCTACTGATTTTCTGGCTTCCATGTTTATGGGAATGAGAGAATTGGGGGGGGGACAGAATAGTGAAAATAGTAGGAGAATGAATGGCTGTGGCGAGGGGAGGAGCCCATGAGCTGGAGGGAGATTGGGGAGGGGATGAGGACAAACTAGGATGCTGGCATGGACTTTGACGTGTGTAATGATGCTTGTGGTCCTGAGGGAGCCTGGAAGCCGGCATGCTAATAGGCACTACATATGTCCCCTCTGCCAGAGGTAAGGGAAATGGCTCCTGCTGGCAGAGGGGAACCAGCTTCACACGTTCCTGAGGAAGCTGGCTTTTATCGAACCACCAGAAATCCAGGTTGATCACATTTCTGGATATTTGGACTGCCTTCGTTGTTTGGGGAGCTGGAGTCTCCGTTGGACCTAAAAATCTCATTGTGTGGCTTGCCTGATTTCCTGAGCAGGAGTGTGCATCCCAGGAGAGGGATTCACAACCTATCTACCAGGAAGAGTTAGCAGCTTTGGAGCTCTGACAATGGCTTCTTGGAAGCTAAGAAGCTCGTAGGGTCAGCCCTCAGGAGCATAGAGCCCAAGAACCTGCCTTCTCAGACCTGGGTGTGCATGGGGCGGCATGGAGATCATGCTTTGTTGGGGGTCCTTCAAGTGTGCACAGTAGGTCTGTGTCTCAGATACTCAGCCAGGGTTCTCAGGGTCTGCTTATTTATGTCTTGAAAGGGGAGGAGGTCCTACAATTGCCTAAGCTTGTGTTGAACTCATCGGCTTTTTGAGTAGCTAAGACTAAAGGTGTGTGCCCTCTCACCCATGTTTTCTGAATGAGGGAACCAAGCAGGGCTGACTCCCCTTCCGAACTGGCCCTCTTCACTATCCGATCTGTGTATCCTGCCCCGGCATCCTCAATCCTGGAGTACTAGCCAACCACACATGTTGTCAGCTTTTAGACTCCTCCTGTCACTTCTTCAAGTCCTGGCTGTTAGGTTTCAACATCAAGTGAGGGAAAGCCAGACCACAGTCCACAGATCTAGAGAAGGACCCCGAGAGGGACACATGCATCACCCTGGGAAGGGGAAACAGATGAGATCTCCTGGGTAAACTGGGGGTGGGGGAGTAAAGGAAGGGATGGGGGATGAGAACACGAGGGAATGGGATGGTCCAGTTGGGGGCCTGATGGGGTGAGAGAGCAATGAAAGAGATATCTCAGTAGAGGGAACCATTATGGGTGGGGCTAGGGATGCTAGGGAAACTACCAAGAATCCACAAGAATTGACCCCCAGCCAAGACCCCTAGCAATAGTGGAGACTAAACTGGTCTCCTGTGATCAAATTGGTGACTACCCTGTCATCATAGAACCTTCACCCAGTAACTGATGGAATAAGGTGCAGAGATCCAAGGCCAAACACCAGGCCAAAGCTTTGGGAGTCCAGGCAAAGAGAGGGAAGAGGGATTATATGAGCAACGGGAGTTAAGATCATGACAGGGACACCCACAGAGACAGTTGACTGGAAATTGTTGGAGCTCAGAGCCTCTAAACCAACAGCTGGGAAGCCTGCATGGGACTGAACAAGGCCCTCTACATGTAGGCGACAGTTTTGTACCTTGGTCTGTTTGTGGGACTCCTGGTAGTGCGACCAGGATCTATCCCTGGTGCATGAGCTGACTTTTTGAAGCCCATTGTAGGGGCTTGGTCCTGCCTCAACTGAATGTGCCAGGCTTTGTTGACTCCTCATGCTCGCGAGGCCTTACCCTTTCTGAGGAGGGCTGGGGGGTGGAGGGTAGCGGGAGGAAGGGAGGGAGGGGAACTGTGGTTGGTATGTAAAATGAGTTTAAAAGAAAACTGGGACATATTGCTGAGGTGTCCATTTAACATATCAAATCAAAGTGGACACCGGCCAACAGGTTTTCCTAGCAATCCTTTAGCCCTTGCCTGAGACAGGGCTCTCCTGGCTGGCGTACCCTGAACTCTCCAGCCCAGGGGCTGGGCTGCCCTTCCTTCCTGCAGCTGCCCTTCGCTATATAATCCAACCATTTTGGTTACCTGGCTCTTATCTACTCTCTTTGGACCTCCTGGCTCCTCCCTTTCTCCCCTCTCTTCACCCTGTCTCCCCACAAGGCGCACCTCAGTCCATTCTGCACTCTCCCAGATGCCCCTGCCTCTGACTATATTCTCCACAAATCTACAATAACTTTCTTTCTTTTACTAGGCAAAGAATTTTATTAACTCCTTTCCAAACTTTATTCCCAGGCTTCTTCAGCTTAATTTGCTGCAAAGAATGAATTGTGCTTAAAGCAAAAACTGAAAAGAGCTGCAGTGTCCAGGGGGCTTGGGCTTAAAAATATTAGAGATCTAGATTTTATCAGATCTGTAACAGAAGAATTTTAAAAAGCAGTCATTGATGGGAGATGCCATTCTGTAAATATGTTTCTCTTATTGGTTAATGATGAAAAGAGGAGATGATGGGAGATGTCATTCTGTAAATGTGTTTCTCTTATTGGTTAATGAATAAAGCACTGTTGGCCAATGGGAAAGCAAGATAGGTGGGACTAGGAGACAAGGAGAAGAGAGGAAGTAGTAGGGAAGAGATTCAAGATGGAGGACCGACAGGGTAGTATGCCGGGCTCTCTCTCTGGTAAGATGAGACCACATGGAAATACTTAGATTAATAGAAATGGTTTAATATTTAAGACAGAGCCAGCAGACAAGAAACTAGTAACAGGCCAACAGTGTTGTATCAAATACAGTGTCTCAGTGTGTTATTTGGGGCTGGCACTGTGGTGGGACCAGAAAAAAAAACTTACTCATAACAAGTCATGATATAAAATAGCAGCTCCTGTGACTTCTGCAAGTGTCACCTTCTTCAGAAGTCGCCTCAATTCAGTTTGCCTCGTTCTTAGAAGCCTCATCAGAATTCTCCACCAGATCCTGGACTTCATCATCATCCTCCTCTCCAGCAGCAAGTGGCGCTTTTCCATCCACAGGTTGTTTGGGCAGAGCTGCAGCCAGTCTCCTTAACCTAGTCAGACTGCCGGTCCCAAGCTGGTTTAGGATGCTGGGAAGCATTTCCATCAGCTGCTTTGTCTCAGCGCGGTGAAGGTGTTTGCTGCCAGAGACCTGAACTTTAGGGCTGTTAAAATGGATCCCTGTTCTTGGTTTGTAAACATGTTCACCTCTTCAATACCAGAGATGTTGTTCACCCCTGACTTCTTTAAGGGGAACTGCAGTTTTTTGTCGTCTGCTGTGGCTGTTCTGTGGACCACCTTCTTTCTGCGAGCAGTTCCTTTGCCACCAATGCGCACTTGTGCCTACAGCTTGGCCAGTTTTTCCTGTTCATGATCGTTTCTTTATCTTGTCGGTGTGGAAACGAGGCAGCGTGGGGGAACTAGGGTTCGCGCTCAGGGGGTTTCGGGCAGACTGGCTGAGATAAGGCGCGCACACACCCTACAATAACTTTCTCATCCACCACACCTAGACCAGTTTCCTTTCCTTTTTTCTTTCTTTTTCCCCTCCCTCCCTTCCTTCCTTCTCATTCCCTGGCTGGTTTGGAGGGCATTCAAGTCTGGCCTTTTGATTCAAACACACTCTCCTGTGATGACTTTTCTCCCCACTGCCTTCATTCCATGCGTCCCTCCTTACGCTCGCATCCACAGCAATAGCCAGGAAAGAGCTGGAAGAGCCGCCATGGTGGATCCCACACCATCCATTTTCCTCAAGAGGTCAGAAGCTCGCAGGATCTGAGCCCCTGAGGCACAAAAGAATTCCCCTGCATTCCTAGATAGGCGTGCCAAAGACTCACTACCTGGAAACCCCAAGGAAGGAATGTGAGGAGGGAGGGGAGGACTCATGAGAAGCGAGCGTCAGAGCCCTTTGGTGCAGGAAGACTGGGTCTGCCCCTCATGAGCAGATTTAGAGCATCAACAGAAACCGTCCCCTTTTTGCGCCATGCCACATGCTTATGGCTGCAGGCCGGAGGAGGGAGCTATAGGGGATAGTGAAGAGAGGGCCAGAGCTGGACACAATAAAGAAGAGGCTGCCCCCGACACTCCCTCCCATCAAACGGGGTCTGCTCTGCAGCTCATTGACATTGAAAACATCTGATGTCTTTTGCTGGGTTGACAGTAATTATATTTTTGCCTTCCCTTTATGCTAATAATTTCCAGAAAGTAAATTTAAAACAGGCCGCCATCTACTTAGGTATAGACACAGGACAAAATGTTCCCAAATGTTGTTTAGCCGTGGGGTGAATGAGGTGCCTGCAGCCTTGGCAGGGTGGATTTTCCTTCTCCGGGTTGACAAGTACTTGAATCTCTTCAGGTGTCTTATTTGAGAAGCTCAGGAACAGTATGTAATCTAAAGTTACCACTTTTTTACCATGTAAAAATTCTAGCATAGACAGTGTAGACAATCAATCTCCAGTGTGCATGAGCAGGTTTAACCATTATTTCCAAATGACCAGCTGGGTTCCAGTTCCCAACCCCACCCCTCCCTCACCTCTGGTCATTGGATCAAGGGTAAGGGGAGCTCCAGCCTTACAGGGTTTCATCTGTGGATACTTAGTGTCTCTAAGAGATAAGACTTCTCTCTTCAAAACCAGATGCACAAGACAGCACAGGAGAGCTAAGTGTGGCTCCTGAATATCTCCGGATTCTGTGCAACTCCCCAGCTGTCTCGTTAACTGAGTGTGCAGGTGCATGGACCCAAACACCTCAGGAGAGCATGGAGAGGCCTGCTCCATTGTCCTCAGCCATATCCCCTTGAGATAAGTTCTCTCACTGAACTCAGAACTTGGTTGATGGTCAATAAGCCCCCGGTAATCTTCCTGTCTCTGTCCTCCAAGGGGCTGATGTTGCCGGTGAATGGATAGCCATACCTGTTTTTATGTGGGTTCTGGGATCTGAACTCAGGTCCTCATGCTTGTCTACCAGGCCTTCCTACTTGTTGAGCCATTTATCCAGCTCCTACCAATGGGTTTTCACAGGATGATGTGCTAAAACAAGGTTTACACATTGGCTGTGCTTGGTTGACACATCTCTTAGGTTTCCTTAAAACAATCATTTATATTTCTTGTAAAATATTTGTTGAGAAAACCTAGTCATATGTCCTGAAGAACCTTCAGTACCCTCATCTTTACTGATTGCAACCTCCTTCCTGGTGTCTTTCACATGTACCTCTGGTTCCCGTCCCTGACAACGGTTGTTGGATCTGGAAGTTTAATCAGACTCATGGTAAATTCTATCAAACATGTCTGTTTTCTGTTTTTGTGAGTTATTCCTCAAGAAGTTCTCCATAATACCCTGGATAACAGTTTTAAACAACATCCAAGGGCCCATGAGATGGCTCAGTGGCTAAGGGCACTGTGAAGCTGTGAAGCTTGACAACCTGAGTTTGATACCTGAAACCCATGTGTTCCTAATCCTGAAAGTTGTCCACTGACCTCCGCATGTGCACTATGACACACACACACATGCCCACACACTCAATCAATAAACATTAAACACTTCCTTGGTTGTGTCGGTCCATTATGACATGCGAAACAGTGGTTTTCAAAGTCTGTCAGGTACTTCTGGATTTATTACCTAAGATCTTTTTCTAAAGCACTCGGCTAGAACTGCTACTTGAAAGCCTGAAACACAGTTAGTGAAGGAGATAAATGTCTGCCTCAGCTTGTGCCCCAGTGTCTGCCAATGGTGATACCAGTGCTAACCTCTGAAGATTTTGCCACAAGCCACCAGGCTAGCCTGCCACCGTCACGGGTGTCAGGTGAAGACTCAGGAATACCAAAGCAGAGGTGGACGCCACGTGGGACTCATGCTCACACTGATTTTTCCCTGTTAATGCCAACTCTTCCTTGTTCACACCGATTCCAAGTCTCTCTAGGGTGGTGTAGTGTTGCCCAGGTGGGTGCTATCTATGCAGCTGAGAAACCCTGAACATAGGAGATCAATGAGGGAGTCACCTTTGCTCCGAGTAAGACATTGTTTGACCCAGCACCATTTCTCTGGGCACACATAACTATGGCAGACAGCCTGGGTAAGGTGGGGACAGGACTCCAGAAAAGCAAGGGGTACTGGGCTCATGTCCTGAGCTTTTTGAATTATTATGTAAGGGTGCGGCTATTTTTAAATACGTTTGTACTCACCATGCTTACTGGCTCTCAAATGGCCCTCATGACTGGTGGGAGCATTTGACTTGGGTCTTGTGACCTTTTGGCAGAACCACAATGGTCCTGCATAGCCTTCTAGTCTGACAAGATCTTCTGGGCTCACTCTGTTCATTTCCTCCTTCACAGTCCATATTTCTCTTCCTTTGCTGGCTGTTGGTGTCTGGACACACAGACTAGGTGGGAAGTGTGTCCATTCTCCGTCTTATGGAAAAAAAAATATTTGTTTTGAGGTACAGAATTATTATGGATCATGTTAATATTTTAGATTAAAATTTCAACTTAACTTTAAAATTTTTGCTTCTACCTTTGTTGGGGGGGAGGTGTATGTATGTGTGCATGTTTTATGCACATGTGCACGTGGATGTGCATGCATGTGTATATGCATATGTGTGGAGGCTAGAGGCTGATATTAGGTGTCTTCTATCAATGTCTACTTTAATTTTGAGACAAGGTCTCTCACTGAACCCAAGCTAGAGTGACTGACCATCAATCTCCAGGGATCTATTTTCCTCCATGGTCCCACCCCCATCTAGGGGTTAACAGGTGTGAGCCAAACCTGGCATTTTCATGGCGACTGGCTGGGTGTCTGAACTCAGTAGGTCCCCATGCTTGCATGACAAACACTTCAATGACTGAGCCATCTCCCCACTCCCCATGCCTCCAGTTTTTATATAAAAACATACAGTTACACTGTCTCCCACGGGCTCGTGTTTTGAAGAGCTGGAACCCAATTCATGGTGTTACTTTGAAGACTGTGACACCTAAAGGGGCCTGGCTGGTAGAAGCAAGCCTCTGGGGTGGGCCTTTGTGGATTATCCTTGGCCCCAGTTACATCCTGAGTCCTGTCAGTGTCATGTGAATAGCTATTGACTTGTTTTCACTTAGAAGGAGGCAATTTTGATACCATGCCTTCCCTTCCCGAATAGACCGCGAACCCTCTGAAACTGTGAGTCAAAAATAAACGCTGCCTCCTTTAGTTTGTTCTTCCCAGTCCTTGGCCACAGCCACAAGAAAAGTTAACTGTTGCACAAACTTACACATGCTCTACACCTTCCTTTGGTTCTTTTACAATAGATGCCTGGTACATTTTGGCTCTTTCTTACTCCTTCTTATTAGCTCTATATTGTCTGGTCGTGCTGGGGCCCATCCGGCATTCTCCTGGTCTTCAAACATGTGCCTCCAATCTTCTGCTACTAAAGACAGTGCTTTAGTGAGTGATCTGATGATGAGGCATTTTGAACCATTTGCCAGTAAGTCTGTGAGTAGATTCTTAGAAGTCCAATGAGAAAGCAAACAAGGCTGACCCTCAGCATATCTCCAAAGTTTCTTGGTCCTATGAAGTCTCTGAACCTGTTATTGCAAACAAGGCTTGCTCCCAGACAGACGCTGCAAAGCTGCCTTGGGTGGTGTATGGCACCATACACTTCCTGTCATCACCTTTTGCAATAAGCTTTTTTACTTTTTAAGTTAGTTTACAGTTCCAACATCTGCTCCCCATCCCCCACTCTGTAAGCATAGCAAATAGGATCTTTGACTTTTATTTTTTTTTTTTTATTGTATGAGTCATGACTATATCTAGTACCAAAAAAAAAAAAAAAAAAAAAAAAAAAAAGAGTAAGGGCTAGTGTAATTTTGTTAGCTATCATCAAATTCCTTTCCACAGTGTGCTGGCTAGTTTTATGTCAACTTGACACAAACTAGAGTCATCAGAGAGGAGGAGGGAGACTCAGTTGAGAAACTCTCTGTAAGATCAGACTCTAGGCAAACCTCTAGAGCATCTTTTAATTAGTGATTGATATAGGAGGGTCCAACCCAGTGTGAGTATAGCCACCCCTGGGCTGGTGGTCCTGGGTTCCATAAGAAAGCAGACTGAGCAAGCCATGGGGAGCAAGCCCGTAAGCAGCGCCCTCCATGGCGCCTGTCAGCTCCTGCATCCAGGTTCCTGCTCTGTTTGAGTTCCTGTCCTGACTTCCTTCAGTGATGGACTATGATGTAAAGTTTAAGCCAAATGGACACTTTCCTTTCCTGCTTGTTTTGGTCATGGAGTTTCCTTGCAGCAATAGAAATCCTAAGTAAGATACACAGGGTTGGGCCTTGTCACTTTCTATCACTGAATACATGATCAAGAGTGATGTGGCAGTTTAATTACTATTTCCAGTATATCTGAAATTATACATTTATAGCAGTTTAGACTTGTAAAATAACCTTTTCACTTAAAGGTTTGGGAGAGTACCAAGATCTTTCAAAATAAACTTTGTTAGGTTGCCCAGGCTGAGCTCAAGCTGGCCATGCAGCCAGAGTTGGCCTTGAGCTAATAATTCTCGTTTCCACCTCCCAAGTGCTAGGCTTGCAAGCTTGCACCTCCACAGAAGGCAAAAGAATCCATCTTAGTCACGTGACCAAAGGCAACAAGCACTGAAGAGGATGTGAAGATAAGGACTGTTGCTAGGAATGCAACTTTGTGTAGCCATTATAGACAGCAGTAAGGTAGGTCCCAAAAAGGCTTAAAATTAAACCACAATCTCTCTATTGAATATACACCCAGAGAAGATGGAGACTGTGTTCAAAGAGACACCTCCATCTGATAGGGGACATCCTTCTGTATGCTTATATGTTTCTCTTATTGGTTGATGAATAAAACTCTTTCGTCAATGGACAGGCAGGATATAGCCAGGCAGGAAGTATAGGTGGGCCTACCAGACTAGGAGAATTCTGGGAGGAGGACCAAAGGGAGGGAGTTGATGGGAGATGCCATTATGTATATATGTTTCTCATACTGGTTAATGAATAAAGCACTGTTGGCCAATAGGAAAGGAAGGTAGGAGGGACTAGGAGACAAGGAGGAAAGAGGAAGTAGATAGGAGGAGCCAAGATGGAGGATCTGGAGAGAATAGAACCGCCAGCCGCCTCTCGCTGGTAAGACCTCATGGAAATACATAGAAATGGGTTAATAATTAAGACAGAGCTAGCCAATAAGAAACTAGTAACTGGCCAACAGAATTATATCATATACAGAGTCTCTGTGTGTTTAATCGGGGCTGGCGCGGCGGCGGGACAAGACCAGCGGCGGCGGAAAACCCGTACTCCTTACAGGGAGTCACCAGGGAAATGCCATATGGCTGCTGAGGAAAGAGGCTTAGGCTTCACCGGTAAGCCAAGACCACGTGGAGATACACAGATTAATAGAAATGGGTTAATAATTAAGAGGGAGCTAGCCAATAAGAAGCCTGAGCCATTGACCAAACAGTGTATAATTGTATAAGTCTCTGTGTGTTTATTTGGGACTGGAGGGCAGCAGGACCAGGCTGGACAGAAGCTTCTATCCACATACATCAGCAGCTAATTGTAGCATAGTTCACAAGAGCCACAAGAATGGCAGGCAGCACCTGATGAGTAGATAAAGAATGTGTTCTATATACCATAAACACTGTTTATCCAGGAAAAAGCAAGAACTATGTCACTTGTTACAAATGGACCTTGAGATCATCATGTTATATGAAATAAATCAGGCACACAAAGGCAGGCATTACATGATGCCACTCTTACATAGACTCTACAAATGTAGCTTTTATGGAAGTTGGCAATACAGTGGTTGTTAGCAGGGAAATTATAAGGAATTGGAGAATGTTGATCAATGGGTCCTAAGTGACAGCTGAGAGGAGTAACATGTTCCTGTCTGCTGTGACACACCAGGTGACTATAGATAACAGTAAGGCATTGCTTATTTAGAGCCATCAGAAGTGATCTTGAATATTTTCGCCATTAGCAAATGATAGGACTAAGGGTGTGGTTTGGTGGTAAAGTGTTTGCTTAGTATTTGTGAGGACCTGGGCTCAATCCTCAGGGAGGAAAAAAAGAATAAGAAAACAAAAGAAAAAAGAGAAATGACTACATATGTTTGCTCCTATTTAAAAATTGTACAAAACTGGGGTTATAGCATGTTTGCTTAGCACATATGAAGGTCTGGGGTTTGATCCTCAGTGTGTGTGTGTGTGTGTGTGTGTGTGTGCGCGCGCGCGCGCATAGCGTGCGTGTGTAAAACTCATGGGTTAAAACCTCATATGGTTCCCATAAATATGTATAATTTAGTTTTTACCTGTTAAAAAGCAAACAATTAAAAAGCACATGTGGTATAAGAAACTAAGTATTTGTATCAGTTTTGGTGTAACATAGAGTCTCCATTCCTGACTCTTTGTCTGCTAGTCAAGTGGCCCTAGGGGAAGCATTCATGGGTAGTGTGGGGTGTGTATGCATGGAAAACCTATGGCTAAGTCTGGTGGACCACTGCCTGGGAAAGACAAGGATCACCGGACTTCTGTGTACCAACCACACACAACCCTTCCTTTGTCTTCAAGGGTCTGAGGGTGGGAGACAGTGAGGCTAGCACTAAACAACTAGGCAATAGGTCGAGCAACTTGCCCTAGTTTTCCCTGAACTTATCTAGTTTTGACTCTGAAAGTCCCTGTCCTGGGAACCCCCTCAGTCCTGAACAAACTACAAGTGGCTTCCCTACTGGAGAGACAGGCCTGGACTGAAGGGTTCCCGCGACCCCTCGGCAGAGTTAAAAGCAACTCTACCTCACCCCTGCCAAAAGTTCACATAGCAGAACAAAACAAACATAGTTGTTGTTGCAGAGGGAACCAGACTTGTCTTGAAGCTGAAGTGGAGCCCTTGTCTTGTGGAAATGACAGTGCCTGGCTCTTTTCTTCCATCTGTGACCCGGAGCAGTCTTAGAAATGGCCTCTGTGGAGTCAAGGGAGATAATTGTAGAGTGTTTGCTGCATAAGCACCAAGACTTGAGTTCAGTTCCCTCAGACCCGGGTAAAAGCCCAGGTATGATGGTGTGTACTTAAGATCTCAGTGTTGGAGAAAGGTTCCCTGGTCCTACCATCCAGCTTGTCCAGCACTTGGCAAGATCCAGGCTAATGAGAGATCCTGTCTCAGAATAATAATAATAAAAAAAAAGATGGAGAACAACACTGTGGTTGTCCTCTGCTCTCTCATGCAAGCTTACACATGTACACATGGATGGACACACACACACACACACACACACACACACACACACACACACCGAGGAGTCTTTGGCCTGTTGGTGTCAACATTTACCAGAAAGCCTTCATTCTCTCTCATGTTGATGAAGGATATTATTTTATTGGTAACAATGGTGAGGTATGCATTAGCTTTCAGCCATCCTGAATTATGACTTTCATTTCAATATAATAAAAAGCAATCCCCTGGTAGTGAATTTTCGCATCCTTATTCACTGGGGGTTAGTCATGCTTTCAGAATGGCCAAGTGAGAACCCTGGTATTTGGCAGCTTGGTCTTCGGGCCTCACGGCAGGAGTCTCCCTACCAGGCTTGTGTCACTGATAGACTTTCTCTGCTCCAATAATTTCATCATTTTTATGAAAACACAGTGTCCTCCTGTGAGTGATGGAGTGCCCCCAAGATTGCCAAGAAGTCGGCTACTCCACCAGAAAGCCGTGGGTTGTGCTGGGACCTCCCTGTGTTCCCCAACATCTTGAGCCTCCAGCTCTCTGCTTTTTACTAGAAACCAGGGGACAGGCTCAGGCGTGGCTTCTCAGACCCAGGGGGATTTATAACTTGAATCATGCATTCTAAATCGTATTAATTGTCCCTGAAGTGTAACTTCGCATTCAAAATAGCTTAGCCGTTCTCCAAAGCCTGTGACTTCTTCCCTGTGGATGGGAAATGAGTGTGGTCTCCCCTGGCCCATTCTACCCTCTTTGTGTCCTTTGAGCTGACTCTCACACTTCCTCCCTTCGAAGTTTCAAGTACATTTGTCCTGTTAACTCCATGGGGGATGTGGGAACACTTTAGGTGGCCCTCCTGACACCTAGTGGAACCAGTTTCCTTCAGAAATGAAGCCTTGCACTGTGGGTGACCCAATGTGATTGCAAGATGGCCGCTCCTGGTGCCTCTGTTGCTTCTCAGACACAGCCCAGCATGGCACCAGGCCCAGAGCTACTCAGGTCTTCCTTTCCAGGGACCTTATTCTCCAAGGCAGCAAGCCACCAAGAGAGCCGAGCCATGTTTACACTTGAGCCCACTCAACACAGCTCCCAGAGTGGCTCAGTAGTAGCCTGGCTCTATGGGACTCTGGCCTCCTGGCAGCTACCATGTCTTAATGCTCTGCACAAAGTCCTCCACAGCCTGAGGTGTGGCAAAGAAAAGCCTGTGGGCAACCATAAGACAGTCTGGCTCATTGGAGCCTGAAAATTGAAAAGGGAGATTTTAAAAAACGAATTGCTTGTTTTGTTTAAGTGGTGACACAAAAACTCAAGACACATCATAAAACACAGGAAGATATAATCTGCTTCCTGTTCCCTCCCCCACCCTCATCTTCAGGTCCTGACTCACATACATTATGAGAGGGAGAGGTAAGTTGATGACTGGAAAGCCAGGCACCTTCCTCACTCTGCCTTGGTGGCCGAAACTGAGCATTTCTCTGTGGTTTGGATGGGAGCAGGTAGGTAAGTGGTTTTTGTGGAAGGGACAGGGACCTACTGGAAAAGAATTGTCTGGAGGTGGGGGATGGTCTCGGGCACTGATGGGCAGGAATGGACACAGTCTGTGGATTGTCCCATGGATCTTTGGCACTGCAGCCCTGAGGATGCCAATGTCTTTGTGATGCATGCGTGACACTAACACCTGTTGTCCTACACAGTGTGAATGGGGTCAGGAAAGCAGATCTATTCTATCTATTAGCACAAAGGCCTGGCACACTGTAGGCGGTCCAGAAATTTCTTTCTGTACATGCCCACAGCACAAATACTACAGTCTGCCCTGCCTATGTGGTTGCATCCTATCTTGCCAGCCCTTGCCCAGGAAGGTGTTCAGTTTTGTTTTGTTTTGTTCTGGTGCCTTTTGTTTCTTCTCCCTGGAACATTCTGATGCTTCTGTTCTCCTTTGATGGGATGCTTGCCCTCAGAAGGATCTTAAGCTCCTTCCATGGACCGCTGGGCATGAGGGCTACAGCTGTGAATGACATAATGTCCAGCCCTTTCAAAGATACTGTTCTGGGGAGAAGGGTGAGCTATAAGCAAGTAAGCCAGAGAGCTGTGTGTTGGCAACACATCCCACAAACGGCATAGCAGACCAGGATGTAGAGTGGGGATATATGCCAGCCATTTTATCAGGATGGTCTGAGGAGGTCTCTCTGAAGAGCACAGGGATCATAGTGGAGAGTGGGCAGGTAATGTCTGGGAGCTGACCATGAAACCCCACAACAATAGTGGCTGCAGTGTGCTGGGGGTGGTAAGAGGCTGGGCGCAGGAAAAAGGAGCCTGGCGATGGGGGAGCAGTGGGGTAGAGGACGAGATGAGGGTGCTGCGTGTAGGGTGGGAGTGGGAGGCTGGTGCAGAGAGGGCCTTGGGACTGGAGCATCCCAGGGCAGTGAGAGCAACAGACTTACGTCAGAAGCCATTTGGTCTGAAGCTGTGTGGAGAGAGGCTGCAGCAGTTCAGGGCAGAAGCAGAGAACTTGTGGGGAAAAGGCCACGGCAGTGACCCAGGCTGCCGGGACAGTGCCTTGGCTAGGGTGATCCTGGATGTAGTGAGAGAGGGTCTGATTCTGGCAAGGTCCAAAGGAGGAGCCAGCTGGAAGGGATGCAGCATTGGTGAGAACTCAGACTTTGCCTTGAGTACCTGAAAATGCAGAGGTGCGGGGTGGGGGTGGGGAGTTCCTCTCAGAGGGAACAGGTACTCAGGTGTCAAGAACAGACATCTCAGTCACTCTCGGCCTGACTGTTGTATGGCCACAGACAAACCTGATAAACCAGCCTCACAGTTTCACGCCTGTCCCCTACTCCTGACACCACACACACACACACACACACACACACACACACACCTTGGTGGTTAGAGACACACTTATGAAGGAAACACCAAGTCCCTACACTTTCTAGGGTTCATGGGACAGCTCAACAGGGTCTCCTGTGAGGGGATGGTCCTCTAGGGCTCTTTAGACTTGAACAGCCTAACAGCTATGTGTCTGTCCTTGTCCCATTTCATTGTGACCAGCTCAACTGAAAGACAAAGATCAAATTTCTCAAAAATTGAACCAGAAGCCAGCTTATAGATTCTTCTGGGGGTGAAGTATTGCTTTTGCTATAAACACACAGCCTGGTCTCGATGGCAAGGCACAGGAATTCAGACCCACTCTCAGCATGGTGGCAGGAAATGGGCATACTTCCATCATGGGAAGGCATAGTGTCCTTCAGAACACTGGAGACTGCTAAACTGAAAGAGCACCCTCAGGACGCCTAGCTGTCCTGAGGCAGGTGTTCCTTCCTCCTTCCCTCCTTCATGGTCTCTGCACAGCCCATCTTTCAGTGAGGAGAAGCAGAGGGCTGTTCTGCAAATTTCTGAATCTGTTACCTAGCAACATTAGCTAGCCTCTTGCAGTGGGGAGCTGTGGCTCTCCTTTGATGAGTCCTGACATGACTCTGAACTGTGAAGACAAGGACCCTCTAATGAGAACACAAGTGGCCACTTTTACCAGTTCCTTGAGATATTTTCTTTTTCTGCGCGCGCGCGCACGTGTGTGTGTGTGTGTGTGTGTGTGTGTGTGTGTTTAAATGCCCATGCATGCATATGTAAGTATGCATATGTCCGTGGAGGTCTGAAACTGATATAGATCTGTGGTTCTCAATGTTCCTAAATGCTGAGACCCTTCAATACAGTTAGTTCCTCATGTTGTAGTGGTCCCCAACCATAAAATCATTTCATTGCTACTTCATAACTGCGATTATGCTACTGTTAGGAATCACAATGCAAATATCTGATACACAGGATATTTTATATGCAGCCCCATGGGGTCACGGACCACAGGTTGAGAAACATTTGTGTAGAGAATCATCTTTGAAAGCTCCTCCACCTTATTCATTGAGCCAGGGTTGTTCAATCAAAGCCAGAGCTACCAATGTGGCTAGTATTGCTAGTAATCTTGTTCTGGGAATCCCCTGTCTTAGCCACCCAGAGCTGGAATTGCAGGCAGGCCATCACACCCACACAACATTTATGTGGGTCTGGGGTTCTGAACTCTGGTCCTTAAGCTTGTATGACAAGCTCTTTGACCATTGAGTTACCTCCCCAGCCCCTGCTTTGATCTGAAGGCTCTGGACTATGATAATGGTGGAGTCTAGTGTTTATAGAGAACTTCCTGTGTGCCCAGCATTAACCCAGAGCACAGTAATCCACTTGACTGACAATGATGTAGGTGGCATTGCTGTTATCATATGGCTAAGGAAATCCAGGTTTGGAGGGATCAGCAATGTGAGGTCATAAGGTCTGGGAGGGGAGGGGCCAAGGTTGAAACCATATGATCCAATACAAGAGCCTTCATGGTGACAGTTGCTCTTGGTTGGACCAGAGAAGGGTCAGGATGAGGAGGGCCATCAGCCATCCTGCTACCAAACAAAAATCCCTTCTACATACCCTTACAAACTCTCTCTAGGAGCACAGGTATGAATGGGGCATGGTCCCTGTCTTCTGGGGAGCTGAAGGCAGGTGTGCTTTGGATATCAAAAGGCTCTCTGGAGGAAGCCTGGTCTCTGCTCCTTGGTGTGGCATGCCTGGAGGGGATAAGGACAGTGGACAGTGGAGGTACCATAGGTGCACATACATAAACACACGCAAATCAACAAATGTAAAAACTAAAAAGACTCTTACTTAGAAGCCTAAGTGAACAGTGATTTATTAACATAATTTTATTCAAGGCCTGTCAGAGAACAATAAGGCAGTTTATTAGATCAAGAAAAACCCTTGAAACCCAGGGTAATGGGAGGCAGGCAGCCTCAAGCCAGCCTCGGCCTGCAGCGCCTTCGCTCAGATTGGCTCTCTCAACCTCAGCACTCTCAATATGGGTGCGCGGTGACCCCGAGTCAAGAGCTGCTCTGGAAGACATTTAGAGGAAAACTGATCTCTGTACCAGATGCCAGGAGTGGCAGCACCTTTGTTTAAACCAAAAAAAAAAAAAAAAAAAATAAAAAAAAAATGTCTCTAGACATTTTACATGTCCCTTGGGTAGCAAGATCACCCCAATCAAGAACCACGGCCATCTATATTGAATGAAAAAAATATTAATAGGGAGCAATGTTTGCAACTAGCAAGGGTGTGTGTGTGTGTGTGTGTGTGTGTGTGTGTGAGAGAGAGAGAGAGAGAGAGAGAGAGAGATCAGCATTCCAACACTCTTAGGGTTCCCTTTAATTACATAGATGTGTTATTCTAAGGCAGGCCCAAAACTCACAGTACAAGTTATTAGGTGGGTAGTTTTCAATATACTAAAATTTGTATGTAACACATTTGAGTGGGTGTGTTGTTTTTATTATAATTTTTGAAGAATAGGAAATTCTTCATGTTAGAAACATTCAAACCAAATGTTGGCACATCCCCTGAAGCCCTTTTAGAGTCAGCTTGGAGCCAACAGTGCTGGTTTGGATTTGAACATGGTCACAGGTTGGGTTGGGAGGGCAGCCTATCCATTGCTCCTGGGACCCCTTGGCTCTGTCAGATACAGGCTTGAAGAGAAGACTGTGTGTGCCTGGGAACCTCTCACGAGAGGGTCTGAGCTTGACGCAAGGAACTAAAGATTGATTTAGGCCAAGGGAAAAACAAGCCCCTGGCCCCGTGCAACACTAAGAAAGAGCCCGTGGTCCTGGTGACGCAGGGCCAGGAGGTTAAACCCAGAATAATCATAATGAAAACAATCTGTTTGCACCATTGATGTTTCCAGAAATTCCTGGGAGCAAGTCCAAGTCGGAGAACCCCAGCCGGAAGTGCTGCTGGTTGGAACTGAGAAGGTAGTGGTGGGGCGGAGGGCCAGAAGAAGGCATCTTTCTCAGCTTCCAAGAACAGGGGCAGGGTGGGAGGGTAGGTGGTGGCCCCCCAGGGAAGCAGCAGCCAGCAGAGGGGGAGGCGTCCCCAAGCTACAGAAACAACAGCTGGATTTAATGTTCTTGGAAGCAGTTTTTTTGCTGGAATCAATTTGTTCTCCCTTCTCTGAAATTTCAGGCCTTGCTCCTCAGGAAATCTGCCTACAGTGAGTGGGCCAGCTGACCACAGGCCACCTACCACCACATCCATGGGGATAAAGTAGACACAGTCCAGCCCGGCAAAGTTCTGATAGGGTAGCCCGTGGTCTGTGTTCCACTCCTTAGCTTCAGGGGCGGTTCCCAACAGGAGCCTGGCCTAGAGCTAATGAAGCACAGAGAGGCCATGCTTGCTTTTAATGGGAGACACCTTCCTCTCCTCCATACCAGGGCCATTTACAGGGGAAATCCCATCTTGTCCTACAATTGGCCCATTACCATGTGTCAAATTTCTGTGCTAAAAAAGACCTTGGAAAGAACATGGTCTTCATGGTTATTTTACAGGGGTGTGGGGGTCACTGAGACTTTAGCAAGAGAGTATTTCTAGTCACCTACACAGGTTTCCTGCCCACCAACTCTAAACTCACTACATTCTTCTCAATGGGACAGATTCGGGGCTTCTCAGCTTGATCACCCTGGGGTCTCCTGGGGAGCAGTGGGTATGAATCTGTGTACACTGGGATTGTGTGTCAAGCCTCTGCACACTGGAAGACTGCCACCTGCCAGTACATATGTAGCCTTAGGTGCTGGAATTAGGGTAAGGCTTGGGAAGGGACTGGCGAGTGTTGAGATTCAGGTAGTCTTGGGTGGCCCTGGAGGGACATTAGCTGAGGTTGATATTAGATTGAAGTCAGACCGGTCAGATAAGTCATCCCAAAAGGGATGGTTTTGGAAGGGCATTTAGAATGTCACTGGAGGAGGGGCTTGGGCTTGGAGGACTCCCAGGGCAGAGAGACTGAGGCTGGGGAGGCTGGAAAACAAGAGCATTATTGGGAAATACCCAATAGTCCCTGCCGTCTACAGTGTTGGGTCTACATGCAGAGCAAACAGCCATCTGGCTGACATCTGTTGAGTGCCCACTGTATATCTGGTGCTGTGCTGGGTGCTGGAGACGAAGCTGAAGCAGACAGCAGAGAGAGCTCGGGTTTCTATCGTCTGTTTTTACACACACGGAACCCTGCCCCAGCCCTCTAAAAGGAATGAGAGAACATCCTGATCACGGGCTATACAGGTCGATTTCAAAATGGCGTGCAGAGAGATGAGGGAAGGCAGTTTGCTGGGAATTGTATTTAATTCCTACCCTGATCTTAATCCCCACACACCAGCTTCCTAGGGCTCCATAGTTAGGCTTTTTGTGTATTATTCAACCTGGAAGGAGAGTCTAAACTCACAGGCTATGTGTGTATGTTTCCCTTGCCTCTGAGGGAGGCTCTCAAAGGACTCCATCCCAAACAGAAGCCCAGGTCTTGCGCTTGAGGAACTCAGTGTTCATATCTCCTTGGATGGACGAGGCCTAGAGGGTAGACTCTCCACACTGTGGTTATCTCTAGGACCCTGGCAGGGAGAGCCACAGCTTACCAACTTCCTTGCTTCATATCTAAAGGCTAACCACAGTATCTCCCTAGGATAATGAAGGATACTTCGAAAACTCCCTCCTGTCAGCTCAAACACCTGCACCGGACTTGACAGAGCAGGCATGAGTCCATCTTATAGATAGGCCCATGAAGACTGGAATAGTAGGGTATACCTCATGTCCAGTAGCATACACCGCTACTCCTCCAAGCTGTTGGCACCTTCCCCCAAATACAGATAGATCATACATGCCTTGCCCCTATGCGACTGACTGACTGGCTCAGTTTCCAAAACCAACCGTGTGGTTTCCTGAAATGTGTTTTAGAATGGCTGGTTTCAAGGGCTCCGGGCAGGGCCCTGCCCAGGAAGTAGTGAGCCAACACTTCCCTGGTTATGTGTATGTGGCTGACCCTGGTCTCAGGGCCTTCCCCTCCTCATTAGGGAAGGATGCTGAGGAGGGTGGAGTAGGCTCTGGAGAGAGCCAAACCCTTCTGGGAACCATCTTAAGGGAAATGGATGCTCCTGCATGGCCCTGCCTTCCTCTGGGCTGTGGCATGTTGGTGCTGGAAAGAATGGACCTTGGTTCCTGAACCATGCGGAATGAAGAGGTCAGCACATTCCAGCCTTGGCCTTTCCTCTTCGGTCAAATACTCAGCAGATGGAAGGTCTGCCCCCACCCCTAGACTGACCAGGGAGTTGGCAGGTCTCTTTGATGGACAGAGGTATTAAAGCTGCTTGGTGGAAACTGAGGCCAGACCTCCACATACTATGCTGCTGGGCTCAGACCTGCTGCCTGCTCTTAGGGCCTGGCAAGACGGGGCAAGATCTTATTCTAAGATTTACAAATCCTGGTCCTTTGGCTCTCACAGACACCCTCGGGTGTTTTGACCTCCCATCGGGGCACAAGGATCTTCTCAAGTCCTTATGCCTGTCCTGGCCTTCTCATCTGCTAGGAACACCCTCTCCTATGTCTTCCTGTTGCTGACTCTTATTCCCCAGCCCAAACCCTATCCCACTTCCCCACAGTCCTGCCTATGGCCAGGAGGGTTGGTCCTTGGGTCCCACACCCCGGATCTCTGTCCTTACTGTCTTTATGGAACTTCAGGCTCCAGGCTAGCCCCATTTAGCCCCCTTTCCTGGACAAGCGTGGAGTGAAGGTGATGGTTCCTGCACTCAGCCCAGACAGGCTCCACCTTTATCTGAGAGAATGGAGACTGCCCTTCCAGTTGCTCAGGCCAAAATCCTAAAGTCATCCCGACCCTCCTCTTTCTCTCACAGCCCACACCCAGACCCACTAACCAGTCAGTTCTGTCTTAAAATACTAGCAGGAGCTAACTCCTGAGGACAGGAAGCAGACCGGTGGCACCTGAACTTTGGGATGAGGGATGGGGACAGAACGGCTTGAGGAAACTTTGGTGGTGATGGCATGGTTTCATGGCTGCAGAGAACTAGTTAATGTATACATTATGTACAGCTCGGTGTGTGCCAAGGAAGTTGTTATTTAAATTGGAAGTTCCCCACAACCTCCAGGACATTCTGGATAGGTCCCTTTCTTTCTCTTAGCTTGCCCACATAGAAAGTGGGATCTCTATAGAGCCTTCCAGCAAGGCCATGTGCATTCACCACACTGATCATGTCACCCGAGAGGCTGCAGTGGGTGGGCTGTGTCCGTGTGACTCAGGGTTATCCCAGGGGTCTTCTGACCCTACTTCATTCAACTCATGAGCCCTTCCTGTGAAAGTGTCTCAGACCTAGCTAAGAGATTATTGGGAGAGTGGGGGCATGCCAGGGCACACAGTCAAACCATGTCGGGAAAATAAGGGTACCTCCTTGGATCCCTGTGGCACTGAGCTCTCTTCAGGCCCTGAAAAACCCATGGAGCTTGGAGAGACTTTCATCAACACCCACATTTGACAATTAGGGAAACTGAGGTCTACAGAGATCATTTTGCAAGTCCGCTTTCCTGGGTAGTTTATATAGGGATGCAGAGTACTAGATTCTAGGCCTTGAATATGCAATCCTCCTGCCTCAGCTTCATAAGTATGAGAGGCCTGTGCCACCAGGCCCAGATCAGGTTACTGGACTCTTAAGTTAGTACCAAGTCACTCCTTCCTGACTGCTGCTGATTCTCCTTCTCCTCCTCCTTCTGAATAGTATCTTCCCTTCCTAATGCATAACAAAATTTACTTATTTATTCCAGATATTCTTTGTCCCTTCGGGAGAGGTAAGATCCACATGGCCAGAGGTGGTGTCCTGTAAACTGAGAAATTCTAAACCTTTAGAGTAGCATCTTTCAGAGGCCTGGAACAGAACAAGTCCTTAAATAAACACCTTAATCAAAGTTACTGCTCAGCAGAAGAACAAGAGCTTCCAGATTAATCTATTTCCCGCAGTGGTTCTCTCTAGCACTACCCACTTTATCTTGTCTCCTTACACCTCTGTTTTCTGAAACCATACAGAATATGGTTTCCTGAAGTTGTCACAAGCTATAGTACAAACAAGGTGCCTAGCAAGGGCCAACTGTGGGGAGAAGGGCCTTTATTTAGCAAATACATGTCACAAAATGAAGATAGGACAGGCAGAGGATCGGCAGGCTTGATTTAGGTATGAAGCCCTCAGATGAAGTATTTTCTTCTCTCCTTGTAAGAAAATGTTCTGGTTCGAGGCCCAGGGGGTTGAAACTGCCCTGCTTGGGAGAGTAGACTTGGCACTCAGTCCCGTTCCTCTCACTTGCTGGCACTGGGGTTTGGGGACAGTTTGTTTTGAGAGGACCTTTGTCTTCATCTCTGTGAAATGGGACAAGAATGTTTCCTCCGTTGACTTCAGGATTGATGGGAAGGTGACAGTACTGCTGCATTAGGAGCGGTGTGGGCTGTGTCAGGGGAAGGGGCTTTATGAGCCCTGTGGGGGGGCGTGTCTGGGAGTAGGTGACTTCCCCCAATGGCAAGCCCACAAAGCTGCTTACCTGCTTTGGGGCCGATGTGCTTGTTGCTTGGGCAGGTCCCATGGGCTCTGTTGTGTTCCCTAACATTTATATGTTGAAGTCTCAACCTCCAGGACACTCCAGAATGTTTCTGTATTTGGAGACAGGGTCATCAACGACGCGGTGGACTTATAAATAAGTCATCAGGTTGGGATGGGATCCAATCCTATTGCTCCCCTTCTAGGAAGGGGAGTTTTGACATAGATTCCTATAGAGAGAAGCTAATATCAAGACGGGGGGTGGGGTGTGAAATCAATAACCAAAGGGGTGGACACATGAGGCTCTTAGGGGTGGAGCTGTGCCTGCATGAAGTTCTGTACCGTGAGCCAGGGGCTCTCATGTCAACCACAGGAGAGCGCAGGGCTCCAGCCAGCTGCCAGGCCTGTCGTAGCTTCTCTACTCAGTAGCCATCCCCTGCTGGCTGAGGGATGTCATCTGGACACCTTCTGTCCTGAGCTAGGCTTTGCTTCAGTCATGAAATGTCACAGTGTCCTCTTACCAGGACTACCCCATCCCCCTTTCTGGCCACACGACCTCTTTCAACTGCTATAGTCAACGTTGCAGGCCAAAGGCCAAAGGAATGAGCTCAATATATTGCTATTGTGAACATTAATGAAATCCTTTTGGAAAACTGTCCGAGTCAAAGGGCGGGGCAGTAATTGTGTGCGACCTGGTGGGAAGGATCTTACTTCCTCTTCAGGGTAAGGGGAAAAATAGAAAGTAAACAAGGCCACCCACATACGTTCACCTCAAAAATTTAGGCCTGCCAGGGGTAGCTTTGAGTTTTGGTTCATTGTCATGTAGCTGTCACTCTGCAGCCCATGGTCTGCTGCCATCTCCTTATTTGACTCATTCTTGATGTAGGAAAAAGGAGCTGCCAGGACCCAGCCTGTCAGCTCCAGAGTTTCCACCCTGCACCCCCAACTCCTCTGCTTTCCCTGTTTATCTGGGACACATCGAGGACACATCTATGGGGGAACAGGATAAAATCCTAGCCCTACTGCGTTTCTCCTATGTTTCCTCAGTCTGAGAACCCTAAGATCAGCCTGGAGGGCAAGCCCAACAGGAGCTTGGTGTCCAAGTAGCTGTGTCATTGGGTAGTGTGTAGAGACCCTGGGCATTCTTCAGGGCATTGGAGGACCAGGGCTCAATGTTCCCACTTCAGCGTTAATGGATATCCAGTTCGCTCAAGTGTTTTTGGTGATGTTTTTAAGACCTTCAGTTTTCCCCAGGCTATGTCCTGTCAGCCCTAAATGTGGATATTTTCTCATAGAAGCAGAACAATGCTCAGATGTCAGGGTCTGTGGCCTGTAGTCTGTTTGTACAAAAGGTCAGTGTGAAACGGACCTTTCCTGGCAGTTCCAAGACTGGATTAGCAGCCAATGTTTGCGGGTCTTACGGCTGGAGTGACCTGAGCAATCCATCTTCCATCTTTCTGTCATTGTGAATGGATCCCAGGAAGGGAGATGATGGAGGAGCTGGGCTCGGTCCCCAAATGTCTGAGAACTCTCTGGAGGTCCTCCATGCAGATGGCTGTCTCAGCAGCTTGTGCTGGAGATGACAAAGAGGAGAAGGCCACATAATCTCCAGAGATGCCTGTATTTGCTGTGGATGCCATGGCACCCAAATTCACTGGAACCCATTGCCAGGGACTTTTTCTCCCCAAGTTGCCTCAATAGACAAGGGAGGGTAGAGAACCAAGCAGGAATGCATGTGTCAAAGATGTCTAGGGAATTTCCTGGCTGTCACTACATACTAACTCATTTCCTACTTTCACAGCTTGGTCTAGTTGGCATTCAGAATCCCATCCTGGGAATCCTAAAATTCTGACTAATTTTGTAAAGAGTTCAGTTGTGCTGACTAGATGAATCTTACAGAATCAAGAAGATAAGAAATCATTGAACAAAGAGTTCCAGCCATCGTCCAGAGGCTCAGATAATGGACCTGACTATAGCCGAGGTCCCACTTAAGGCAGCTGCTGGCTGGTGAGGCAGAGGGGCTCAGTCTCATGGGCTCATCTGGGCAAGTGTTCTGCTTTCTTTGCTCCAGAGTGGCTCCATGCTGGCTGGAGTCTGACTGGTCCAATGATGATCCTCCCTCCAGGAGTTTCCAGTCATGGACTGCCTTAGTTACTTTTCTATTGCTGTGAAAGTACAATGCAACCAAGGCAACTTATAAAAGAATGCATTTTGATTGGGGTTATGGTTTCAGAGGGTTTATGGTAGCAGAACAAAGGCATGGTGCTAGGAACAGCTGTGAGCTCACATCTGGATTTGAAAGCAGGAGGCAGAGAGAATACACTGGGCAAAACCTGCCTCCAGTGACACAACTCTTATAACAAGGCCACACCTCTTAGTCCTTCCCAAATAGCTCTACCAATTGGGGAGCAATTGAGGGAAATCTCACTCAGAATACCATAGGGACATACAGAATAGAAAGCAGAGGAGATGGGGGGTATAGAGGATGAAAGAGATGCAGAGGTAAAAGGAAGTTGTGTTCCAAGAGTGGCAGATCTATCAAGACTGAAGTCACAGATACTGGCTTCAGGGGAGCAGTAAGATGGGGATTCAACTTGGCAGAATGGCTCTCCTGGATTCTGATAGATTAGGCTTGCATTCCAGCCCTGAATATACTCACCACCAGACTTGGGGCAAGTCACAAAGCTCTCTAAGTCTCAACATGCTTCCAGTAGGGATGATGGGTGTGACCTGTTTCCTCAGCCGTGAGAGTGTGAAGGATGATGCTCACAGAATCTCTGGTGCCCTGTCTGAAACCCAGGAAGAGGAAGCGCTTGACAAGCAATCATCATTGTCAACATGGCCCTAGTCTCAACCCCCAAGTCTTGGTTCCTGAGGGATGCTGATGGCTTGTTCATCCATTTATGTGAACATTCATCCATCCACCCATCCATTCATGCATCCATCCATCCATCCATCCATCCATCCATCCACCCACCCACCATCAATCCACTTGTCCAGCCACCCAACTATCTCTCTATCCACCCTTCCTTCTTTTACAGTAAAGAGCTTTCATGTGAAGTAACTGTGTTTCTTGCATCTGGAAGAGCCTCAGAATGGAAATAAAAAGAGCTTTCTGGGTGCATTGAACTCATGTTATCACATCATTTAACTCAATGTTCTTGAAGGACCTGGGTTTCAAAAGGTCTTCCATCCATCCAAACAGGATAGGATATAAGTTTGGGAGACATGCTCTGGTGGTCAGGGTAGGGGACGTTTCAAGACAAGCTTAGAAGGATGCATCTAGGGTCTTGGGTCTTTCTAGAAGACTTCCAGAAACAGTGGGAATGAAAGAAACAGGAACAGTGCATATGTAATAAGGATGTCCTATGTGTTCATGGATATCTGTGTTTGTGCCAAGGTGAATGAGTATGTGGATGCCTTCTGGAGGGGTGTGGGGTTGTGTAGTTTATAACTGGGGAGGGGTGTGTGTGTGTACTTAGGGAGCTATGGGGGAGGGTGTCTCCTGTGTGGATACACACTTACGATGGGCACATGTACACTTGTGATCCTGACCATGGAGAGTGTAGTCCTGACCACCCCAGTGTGCATGCGATTTCTGTGTCTGGTTGGTCTGGGGGACAGCTCTAGTTTGCCTTCAGGAGCTCATCCTGCCACAGTGTAGGATGGGGTGGGCCAGGCCACCTGGTCACAGGCTACAGGGCCATAAGAACAGATTTTACAGGGCCTATTGAACCCCAGGAACCAGAACCATTCAGGAACCTGTGTCAAAGTCCAGAAAGGGGGAAGTCCCAAGTATTCTTCTGGGTTTTTTTTTTTTTTTTTTTTGTCTCAAGGGGCACAAAGTAACCTTTGAGTTTTCCACCTGGTCAAGTTCCTAGCCCCACCCCCTCCTGCCCCCCCACCTCCTCCCACCCCCATTGCCATGAGGGAGGAGAGGCCAGGTTCCTGGTACCTCCGCACAGCCAGGGAGGAGAGGAGGTTTCACTTTCCTTCTGATCATTTTCACTTTCAGATTCCCTTGCTGAATACTGAGAAGGGAAGGCTGTACCACCTTTGTGAAGGCCCAGGGCCACAGTGAGCAATGCTGGGTGGAGATGTCCCAGCCTCAGGAACTGGCCCTGTGATCAGCCTGATCCAGCTCACCTGGTAGGACAGGCTGTAGCTTCACTGAGCATGCCTCATTAGCTCTCTGTGCTAATAAGACAGTAGCTTTTATGGAGAGGTGTATTTGTCCAGGGTAACACAGTATGGGCATTACGGCCCAGGGCAAAGCAGCTATCAGGCCTAGCACTGAGAATAGACGTTGGTTGCTGATTGGCCAACAGAGGGTAAAGGAAGTTGCTGGAGCCCAACCTCACACCCAAACAATAGTCTGTGTCAAACATTGTGGCTCCCAGAAAACCTGGCTGCCCAGAGATACTCCTCTGGCTCTCGGTGGTCATGTCATAACTACCTGCACTGTATTCTCATGCCTGGCCAGGTGCTAGGCAGGTTCTGGACACTGAGCATCGTATCAGACAGCTCCCATCCACTCTCTGGTAAATCCACTTTGTGGGATAGGCTATGAGAAGCAGACCCAGCCTTCCCAGCTGCCTACAACTAGCCTCACTGGAGTCTGAGGCTGCCCCTAGTCACTGTACTGCTAGGGTCTACATCAGACACAACATCAACACTCACACAGGCACACACACACATACATGCACACACACACACACACACACACACCCATAGGCATTTCATATCCTAAGACATACCACTCCCAAGAAGCCACCTACTTCTCATGGTCCACGTAAATTGTTCCTCTCTGTACCCTCTGCCTGAAGTGAGCTCTCTTATCCCCCATCCTCCTTCGTTGACACCCTGTGCCAACAAAATGTGTCCTGGTAGACTCTTGCCATTCCTCCAGCTATATCTTAGAGAACATAAGAATTGGTTTAGCTCAGGAGAAAGTAAGTGCATTAGCAAGACCCATGTCTCCTCTCATCAGGAATTTGACATTGCAACGTCAAAGGCAGAAATAATCACAAATTTTTATGTATAGCACCTAGACACAGTTTATCAACCTCAATCTTCCACTCAATTTGCTGTTAACTTTCCTCCTACAGATATGCTTCCTGTGCCTGAGACAAAACACCAAAACCATCACATCTCACCCCTGGAGTGAATTAAATAGGCCTGTTCAATTAAGGTCAATTAAGAATAGCTATACCATCTCCTGACTATCCAAAGATGCTTAACTAGAGTGGATGTTTGTCTGTAACATCTTGGAGGCCTCCTGCCACTGAGTAAAGAGTTGTCAGGTCTAGTATTTTGTTGTAAAGACAGTTTGAATTTTAGATCAATGGGTGAGTTTTAGTATAAGCATGCCCCCAAGTATGGAATAACTTTAATGGTCGGTTGTACATATCACAAAACATGTGGCTTATCTGGCATCAATCTCTCATTCCCTGACCCTAAGCTGGTGCCTTCACCCACTGTCTCTGCTGTAGGACATCAGAGGCTCAGCAAGGGAACCTGTTGCCATAGCAACCACTAAGCTTTTCAATGATTTTCACTGAGGACAGAGCCAGGCTCTTGCCAGAAGTCACATCCTCTCCAGGGTTCTAGAAAGTAAGCTTGGCCAATACTCAGGATGCCTGGTCCTAAGGCCACTTTGGTGACTTATGTAGTAATTGTAAGTGGGATAGTGCCCTGATTCCATACTTTCATGGTTCCTCCTGTTTTCTTTCTCCCCATACACACATTTTCCCAGAGGAAGAAGGCAAGCTCCATAAAGACAGGGGTGAAATCAACCACCCAGGGACATTTCATCTGAGCAAGGATGACCCTTGTGAACATGTGGGATACAGCTTCCACATGAGGCCGGAGTTGGGCTATGGTACAACATTATTCAGGTTAACACTTATCTGGGGGTTAAATTACAAAGACTTTTTTTTGGTCTTCATCTTCAGTAATGCTTCTAATGCTACTAATGATATCAATGAAGATACATAGCCAGGTCAATACTCACTGAAATTGTGCAGTATTTGAGAGCTTGGGATGATGTTGCTCATTTATCCTGCAAAACATGACATTTTCTGCTGGTTTGTTTACTCACATAATTGTGAAATGCTTTGGTATTGTGCATTGCTTCCAAATTCCACACCCATGGCCAGTTCTGCTTTGTCCCTACATACACACACAATGTTTTTGAGATGTGCTGACTGCTGGGGTAAACCTGTGAGGGTGTTGGGGACTAGTGTTGCTGAGAGCTGTCCTTTGCATATAGCTTGGAGGACTTCAGCAGCCAGATTTCCTTGAACAGCAGCAGGCTTTGTTGAACCCACAGCCAGTTGATGCAGAAACCTGCTGGGAACTTTCTGTTTCTTCTCACCATCTGTATCCTTGAGCTAGGTCCACTGGTGAGAGATATTGCGGGGGGGGGGGGGGCGGAACATTTTTTTGTGTCTGTGGGATGTAAGGACAATCTGGCTGCCTTGTCTGCCACTCCATTGAGTGACAGGGTGGATTTGACTAAGCTGGCTTGCTTAGGTGGGTGTTGCCTTCCTCTCTTCACTTCTCCATGTCTGTCCATCCTAAAGCTAAATGCCTGGTTGAAGAAGATGACCTTCTGTGAATTAAGGAAGAATGGGCTCTGGTCAATGGTGTCTAGGTAGCTGCAGTCTCCTGCTAGAACCTCCAAACAATCTCTCAGGAAGGAACTCATGTCGGGCTTACGTGGCACCCCTTGGGTTCAGCACAGAAAGCCTAAGGAACAAGGTCAACCAAGAATGAAGAGACACAGCTCTGAGTGGCTCTTTCCCACCTTTGTTCCTAGGCAAGGCAACTTGATTTGTACATACTGATGATCAAATCAACCCTTTACGTCTCTTTCTATTGATGCTTTTATAACTTTGAAGCTGGGGAATAAGGGGTACTGCTTTTTGACAGGGGAATTCAATAAGAGGTGGCCTCTGACCTTCACAGTAGTTAGAGCACAGGCATTCTCTTGCAGCTTTCTTGCAGCATTCTCTTGCAGCTTCCTGAGCCTAAGTGTAAAGGGAAGGATGAAGGGCCCTGAATGCTTGCATCTCGCTGGAGCCCATCAGAGGATGGAAAAGACTGGTTCCATTCCAGATGGTCCTGAGGCCCAAAGTGGAGGAATTTTAATTTGTGCATTGCTGAGTGACACCCTCTACTGACTCCAAGTGACCCGTCCTTTGTTCCCTCGCAGCCAGGTTACAGGATAAAAGAGAATTTGTTTTATGTCCAGTATGGTCCCTTAAGAAAGGGAAGGATGAAAAGAAGCACAAAATCCCCCACTGAGGTGAGAGCTGCCAGGATCTGCTGGAATGGATGGACTACCCTGGAATGAGCATACTCATTTACTTGCCCTGCAAGTGTTTATTGATCACATTCAGGCAGTCAGGCAGTAATGGCCCAGGCCCTGTTGCACAGGCATTAAAGTATGGCTATTCTGAATAATTAAATCAGAAGTGGATCTTTGGAAGGAAGCAAGGACCATTTTATTATAGTATTTACCAGAGAAAGGAGCAAATACTTTTAGGCTTCCTCCAGGGAAACCTGATTCCTGCCCCCGCACTTCACAAAATGTGAGTCCCCAAGCCTTCCTTCAGTCCTCTGGGAATTCACCGCCTTCTTCCTGTGCAGATAGCATCGCCCCAGCTATGGAAAACAGGGCAAGCATTTGGCAGATCTCAAGGTAAAGCCATGAGCAAATGAGGGCAAAGAGAAAGGAGCTGACTGGTTCTAAGGTTATGGCCCTGGACAGCTCTGCTGATCTCAGTTCTGAGACTGACTGTGCATGTATGGGTCGCTACATCAACAAATAAATGCCTTTGCCCATTTCCTCTCCGGGGCTGGCATCTTCCAGGGTGAATAATGGCCTTTCTAGACTTCAACCCAGAAACTGGGGCTTAGCAGAGTGAACTCAGTGGTACTGGTGGAAAGTAAGAACCTAAGCTGAGTTCAGTTTATAACATTGTGGGCCTCTATGGAAGTGTGGCTTCATGTCCTCTTAAAACACAGGAATGAAGCCTAGGAAAAAATGTGCCATGAGAGGCCAGTGAGATGGCTCGAGTGGGTAAGGGTATCTGCTGCCACGCCTGGCAACTTGAGTCTGATCTCTGGGACCTACCTGGTAGAAAGGGAGAACCATCAAGGTGTCCTCTGACCTACACACACACACACACACACACATACACACGAACACACACGTATGCACACATGGGTGCACACACACGCAGGCTCACACATGCACACGTACACACACACACACACACACACACACACACACACACACACACGTTGTTGGATTTTTGTTTGTTTTGTTTTGAGACAGGGTTTCTCTGTGTAGCTTTGGCCATCCTGGAACTACCTTCTGTAGATCAGAGCTGGCCTTGGCCTCAGAGGTCCACCTGCCTCTGTCTCCCCAGTATTGGGACTAAAGGCATGCGCCACTACCACCCAGATTCATACACTAAGTTTTAAAAATGCAACATATGAGGACTGTGACTCTGGGGTGGGGACAGGCAGAGTACGCTTCCAGTGGCTGTCATCACTACTCATCTATGCCTTGCACATGACTCATGCCCATTCTCTGCTCCCGAGTCATAGGAAGAGTGACCAAGAGTAAACTGGGAAACAAGGCATGAGTGAGTTCAGTCACTGTAACAAGTCGATAACAAGAGACCCGCCTTTGTCAGTTAAGCTAACATGGAAGGTGGCTGTTCCCCTGTCCTAGGCAGGGAATAGTCCTCTGGTACAGGAAACTGTAGTTCTCACTGACAGTATTCAAAACAGTGTGCTTTTGTCTAAATTGACAGTTCTGAAAATGTGCTTTTTGGGCCCGAAGCAACCACAGCAGCATCTGCTAACTTGTCAGAGAGATGAAGTTTTGGACCCTACCTCAGAACTTCTGGGTCAGAGGGTCCAGGCAGGACCCAGAGACCACTTTTTGAGTAAGATCTGGGCCAGGATGAGGATGGTCAAAAGCAACTTAAGGGAGAAAGGATATTTCAAGTTGACAGTGTTTCATGACAGGAAAGTCCCAGGAGCAGCAGGGTGCGGCATCTGGTCACGTGGCATCCATGGCCAGGAAACAGAGCAGTGGGTGCTGGCCCTTGGCTTGCTTTCCCTGGTATGCAGTCCAGGATCCCAGCCTGGAGACTGGTACCTTCCTACATGTGCTTCTTCTCATTTCCATTAATCCAATCAGTATAATTCCTCACAGGCATACCCAGAAGCTACTGTAGTCTAAAGAATCCCTCCCGGCTGTGCCGGGCAACTCTCGGTCCTGTTGAGTCAGCAGTCAATATTAACCATCAAAGGGTATAAGTTTTGACAGTTGTCTGGAAGTCATTTAGCAGCAAGAGGCAGCTGAGGGTATGGAATAAGAAAGGTTATGAGATGTATCAAACATTTAAATAATTTAATTTAATTCTGTGCTCTTTGGTGGTTTTTCTCTGTGCAAGCTTTTCTCTGTGTGAGGATGTCAGAAGCCCAGGAAGTGGAGTTACAGACAGGTGTGAGTTGCCATGTGGGTGCTGGGAATTGAACCTGGGTCCTTTGGAAGAGCAGATGATCTTCTCAACCACTGAGCCATCTCTCCAACCCCTAAACATGTTTTATGTATAGTTAATATGGCACTGTGTTGTGTGTTGCAAAGTTTATGAGAAGTAGAAATGAACCATTATGACACTGAAGAGTTATAAATAGAAATTATGCTATCATCTGCATACGGCCTGTGAGATGGTCCCATGTCCCCAGCAGGGTACCGGCAGTTAGTCCCTTTGTTGTGGGCTGCTAGGATGGGCTGGTATCTCATAGTTCCTCCTTGGCTCCTGTGCCAACAAGAATCATGTTATGTGCATAGCTGGTGCTCAGCAAATATTTGTGAAAGGAACAAATAAACATGTCTCCCAGGAATGTTCTAGAAGAAAGGTAATGTCACGGTGTGTCCAGTGTTTTGGACTTTGGAATAGACCAGATTGCAGCCTGAGTTCCAACCCTGTCTTGCACTGGCCCAGTGAGGCAGGTCCCAAAGTTATCTTATTTGAGTCTCAGAGTTCTTCCCTTCGTAAAGGATACAAGGCCCGTGGCTTCTCACCAGCTTGTTCGAAAGCAGTGAACAGCAGAGGGGCTGTGGGGGCAGGGTCGGGGAACATGACCCACTCCCTGGGGCGCTAACAGGAGCAGCAGAACTCCCAGCTATTTAACACATGTGCTAAGAGGATGGGCTCTTCTAGGAGGGCAGAGGAAAGTGTGAGCTTTGACAGTCACAGCGGCTGGAACCTTAGCTTGGAGGCTGCCCGTGTGACTTCCCATTGTGTGCAGAAGCAACAGAGAGGAGCAGTGACTTGTCCAAATCAACAGAGGGCAGATTAACGCAGGACAGGACCCAGAATCTCTTTGACCCCACCTGCAATGTGGGATTCCTGCTGATGGATGTCCATTCCCAGACTGAGTGCAGAGAAAACAGTTGCACACAGTGGTTCCTCCTCTTCCTCTCCCTGTCCTTTTTTAAACAAAGCCTATTCAGGTTGCTTCATTATAAAGCAACACTTCTAAAATTCAAAAGATATAAAACATGAAATTAGACAACAGCACATGTCCACCAAGTACAATGATAATCTGTATTGATATTACACTGTCTGTTCTAGTCTTACGTTGTATGTAAGTAGCATGCGTGTGGAATGAAGACATGTGTGTTCATATATGCATGTGGAGGCCAGATGTCAATCAATGTTGGGTGTCTTCAACCACTCTCTACCTTAGATTTTGAGGTAGGTTCTCTCAGTGAAGCTGGGGCTCACTAATTCCGCTAGGCTGGCCGGTTAGTGTGCCACAGGGCTCTGCCTATCTTTTCCTCCCTAGCGCCAGGATTATAGGCACACACTGCTGCATCCACCTCTACCAGCTTTTAAAACCATAATGACACCTATTATATACAGAATATATAAATTAGCTTAAACCTTCATCTTTTTTGGTTGTGAGCCTAGCCTTTAATGTTAAGCCATCTCTCCAGCCCTAAATTAGTTTAAAATTTTAAATCATGTTTATTATTATTTTTTTTTTTGTGTGTGTGTGTATGTTCTTTCTTTCCACCTTGTGGTTCCCAGGGATTGAACTCAGGTCCTTAGTCTTGGTGGCAAACACATTTATACACTGGGCCATCTTGTCCTACCAAGTTAGCCTTTTTATTTGACATTATGATACAGATGTTTTCCTTTTTATTATCGTTTAGACAGCCCATGGGAGCTATCTTTGGAACCCCTTTCTCCCGTGGCTGGGAAGTCTTGCCGCTGACCTTGAACCACTCAGCCACGAGGGCTTGAACCCAGCATGTCCCAGTGGCTCCACCATGTATGAGACTGAGAGTGGGCCATGTCTGGACTCAGAGGACCTGAGAGCCAGGTCATACTGACCTCTCCAAGGGGCCAGCCAACCCTTGTACACTCTGCCCTTTGTTTCACTGCTTCGAAATGGCATCAGCAACCTGCCTCACAGGGTAGCTACCAGGTAAGTGCGCTGCCAGCTCAGTCCAAATCTTGGTTTATTGGATCACCAGAACCTTCAGAAGCCAACAACTGGAAATCCAGCCCACAGAACTTAAACCATAAAGAGAATTTATTAGCTCACAGAATTGCAAAGTCCAGATGCAGTGGCCCAGGAGGGACGCAGAACTTGAAGGGTACGGCCACAGGCTTATTGTCCCATCTGCCTCCAGTTCCGGCCATCCCTTCCTAGGGAACATTCCTTCCATTCCTTTCCAGACCTTCACACTGAGGACAGTACCCTACTGCTGGCAGCCCCAACAGAAAACACATTGGCCTGATTGCTTGAGCAGGGCCCTAAGGGGCCAGGCCTGGCTCACACTCTCCTGCCTCAATGGGCATCTATACCTCCTAAGCCGTGAGTGGTTGGTGGTGGTGGTCCCAAGAAGGGTCAACTTGCTTTTATCGAAAGAGAGGCAGCCTCAGGGAGGGGTGAACAGCAGCTCCGTACTTCCTACAACACTGATCCCACTGTGGCTAGAGGGAGTTCTCAGAGCAGGAAGCCCAGCTTGGTATTCATAATCCATTGTGATGTGACCAATCTTCCCTGGTCACCCTCTTGTGTCAGCCATGCACTAATGCAGTAAAGCACTCTCTTTCAAATCCCTATGCAAAGAACCACGCCCTCAGGCTCTCAATCCTGGTGACCATGAACTGGGAGGAGGCTGCCCTTCAGTGACCTCATAAGGTGACTCATCTCACCTTCTCGGGCATGACCCAAGGTTGAAGTGTCCCATGGAAAGAGCAGAGTGGATGGGAGGACCAGTGGCAGGGGAGGGCAGGATCCGGGACGGGGAGAGGCTGAATGTGCCAGCTCTGAGATGGGGCTGGAAACCCCTATCCAGTCCCAACACCCAGGGCTATATCTGTTCAGCAGGGAACAAAAATTTGCAGTAAGTATGTCTCCCATCAGCTCTGGTGCCTGTGAGGCCAGGAGGGGCAGGTGCTCATTGAACCCTCCCAGTTGTGTGTCCTGCAGTAGCATCCAGCTTTCTTCTCGTGTGTTTGTACTTGGTCCTTGTCCTGAAGGCTTACAGGCCGCCTGGCAGGAAGTCAGTCCAAACAGGGCAGTGAAGATGTACCGACGGCAAGGCAGGGCTCTGCTCCCCCTCAGATGTGAGGATCAGGGCCCAGGCTATGGAGACAGTGGTAAGGGCACTACGGGACAGGAAGGTGGGACAAGGAGCCTTGGCCCTTCCAGGAATCAAGGACACCACAGATCTAGACAAATAAAGGGAAGACTGTGACCACTAGGAGGAAGGCCTGAGGAAGAAAGGCCTGAGGAGAGAGAGAAAACGAGACCTGGATCGGGAGTCAGGGTACAGGGAACATCGCACAGGCAGGACACCTGATGCAGAGAGGTCGGGTGTTTGTGGGAGACCCAGGAGGTGGGCAAGGATCCTCAGGCCTCCTCATGAGGACTTCCAGGGGCTGACTCTCTGACTCTGCTATGGATGAAGTGCAAAGACACAGGTCAGGAGGGGAAGGCATGGGTACTGAGAGAAGCGTGGGGAAGCCTGGTGTCAAGGGGTCCTCCCCCCCAGTACCCCCTCACCCATGTGCGTGCGTGTGCGCGCGTGCGTGTGTGTGCACATGTATGCGTGCACGTGTGTGCGTGTGTGTGCATCTGTTTGTCTGCGTATATACCCCAGGCAAGACAGGCCATAGACTCCCTGGAAGAGGAATGGAATTTGAGGCTGGTGCAGAGCACCCCTCCCCCCAGGCACTTGGAGAGAGATTATTCTAGCTTTGGAGATGGCCTGGGCTTGGAACCATGGCCATCATGGGTCTGGAAGGAGACTATGCCATCTGTGGAAAGGACCTGGGTCCAGACAAGGCAGAACCTCCAAACAAAACAAGCTGGGTACATCCAGGGAGGGACCAAGAGGAAATCACAGACGAATACCTAGGAAAGCCACATCTCCAATGATGACAACATGCGAGCCCAGCCACATGAGGACACACAGGATGGAGCCAACATGGTAACCCCACTTTGGATCACAAAGCCCTGCAACTTAGGGAGTAATCCAACCACGTAGGGTCCTGAGGAGCAGAATCCTCCTTCAGAGCTGGATCAACACCCATGGTATCCTTGGTCAGCTTCAAGATGGCTCTGTGTGTGACTTGCTATGTGAGCTTCAGAGCTTTATGTGTCATGTTGGGGACAAGGGAGACCTGAGGACTCCCTGCGAGATCTTCCACAGCTGGTTTTGTCATGCCACCCCCTCCCCAATCTAGGATGCTGGCCTTGCCCTATGGAGGCCAGAAAGATGTAAGCACCAGGAAGAAGAGACCTAATGATAGAAATTCAACTGGAAAGGTGATGTTAGATACTAGAGAAAAGATCTCAGTGGGTTCACACCCACTGAGCTTAGTAATTCCCTGCTGGCCTTCAGTTCTAAGAGAAGGGTTTTTTTTTTTTTTTTTTTGAGAAAAAAAAATCACTATTTATACAATAAGCACACTAAAGACATTTGCATCATCCAATCCCAGAAGATGGCTGGATAACTCCTGTTTGCCTCCACAGTCATTTCTGAGTTGGAGAAGAAATGCCCCTTAAGTGTGTAACAATGCACATAGTAGATCAATTGATACTTAAGACTGTTGTTAATGACAATCATGCCTATTGGGAAAGAATTAAGGAAGGTAGAGAATTCAACAATTTAAATAGTGATATAGAATGATGGGAAGTGAACAAAAATATAACTTTCCCAGTTGAGTTAAAACACAATAAATCATAGAAACAAGCAGTGTCAGAGAAACCAACTGTGGTTCTCTATCCACTCAGCAACCTTGAGACAGCAAGACCCATGGGTCCCCGTGCAGTACTGAGAGCATTAGGAGCTTGCTGCATGTGTGCCTGCAGAGTTGACCCCTTTATTCACAGGAGTGACAGTGGGCCCACCCCAGCATGGGCTGGAGGTGTGACCTGAACCTTTATAGATACAGTGCAGATAGGACACCATGACCCCAAGGAAGAGGCTGCTGAGGGAGTGGACAGGGGAGACGTGTGGGAGAGGCCTGTGGGAGTTTCTCCTCTCTTTGCCAGATGGCCTGCCCTGGGTAAGACCAGGAGCTAGCACAGCAGAACCAGATCCTGGAGAAGTCACCATGAAAGACAGCTGCAAGGATCGTGGGTGTGTGCCAGGCCGTGGTACATCTCAGAGTAAATCAAGAGCAGCAGGAAACATAACACTCAGGTGCTGTAACACACCCCATTTGTTATGATGCATGTTCTTGGCTGGTGGGGCGCGGGGTGGGGGGTGAGTGTGGTTGTTGGTGGTGGTAGAGTGTGAGTATTGAGAGGGAGAGGCACACTGGCAAAGACAATGGCATTTAGGAGGCCTGGAGGAAACCCATGCTGGAGGGCCGGAAGTACAGAGCAGTGAGGAACAAAACAGTGGTCTTACAGCTGGGCCAACAGGGCCCACCAGTGGCCACAGCTTTGCTTGCGTCTTTGTTTAGGGAGAATTTACTAAACAGGTTGTGGTGGAGTCAGGGGTTGCAGTTTTCAGAAGGGAAGGCTTTCTAAAGGGCAGAGATGGGTAAGGCATCCCACCATGGGCTCTGGATGTGGTTTGCCTCTAGTTGTGGCTGGAAGACCAGACCGTGTGCAGGAAAACCCCTGCCTCCCCAACCCCTACCTCACCCCCCACCCCCAGGTGCCTAGACTCTGTACCTGGTGCAAGTGTTTCTATCGGGGCTCTGCTGCTTACCAGATCTGTGACTCACCAAGTTATTGTAGCTCTCTGTGTCTCCATTTCTCTTCTTCTCAAAGAAAAGCTCATTGTTCATTATGTGTGTGCATGTGTGTCTGTGTCAGAGTCCATACAAGTGAGTGCTGTAGCCCATAGAGGCCAGAAACGGGTGGCAAATTCCCTGGAGCTGTGGTTACAGGCAATTGGAGCCATCCAACAGGGGCGCTGGGAACTGAACTCCAGTCCTCTGCAAAAGCTGTACTCACTCTTAATTCCTGAGCCATCTCTCTAGTCCTCTAGACTCAGTTTCTTCAAATGTAAATCAGAACTAATAATAACATCATCTTTCATTGGGTTGTTTGGAGGAGTAAATGAAATGCCATTGTTTTGAGCACTGACTGTTGGAAACATGTTAAATAAAAATATGAAAATGTGGGATGTCTCCTCATGAGTAGTTGGCGAGGGAAGACCCAAGGGACCCCAAAATAATAAAGACTATTACCATTGCCCACTAGAACTAGATGATAAGATCATACTGCAGAACATACCACATTCTTTAGTTGCAGGACATAGAGAATTCAAATATGAAATGGAATTGTAAGTTTCTTCCCTATTGATTAGTCCTTATAGTGCTAAAAGTTACTAAGTGCTGCACAAGCAGCCGGGGAGGAAAGCCATTAATAGTCTCACATAGCTGTGAACCCCGAGAGTTACACCACCAACCAGTAGTGGCATGACTATTGTGGAGGTAACCAGCTGCTATGGAATATTAAAGATATGCTACATCGTTTTATGCTGTGGAATATTTATTTAGTGATACTAAGGTGCGTTGCATTCTTTTACGTTGCGTTTGTTTAACTCTGTGAAGCTGTGCTACTTTGCCTGCCTAAAGCACATGATTGGTCTAATAAAGAGCTGACCAGCCAATAGCAAGGCAGGAAAGAGATAGGTGGGGCTGCCAGGCAGAGAGGATACATAGAAAGAAAGAATGAGGAGGAGTAAAAGAAGGAAGAGAGGAGGCTGCTAGGGACCAACCAACCAGCCAAACAGCCAGACTCAGAATAAGAGGGAAAGAAAAGGTATACAGGAATAGAGAAAGGTAAAAGCCCAGAGGCAAAAAAAAAAAAAAAAAAAAAAAAAAAGGTAGATGGGATAATTTAAGAAAAGCTGGCTAGAAATAAGCCAAGCTAAGGTCAGGCATTCATAAGAAAGAACAAGTCTGAGAGCTAGTTAGCAGGTCCCCAAAACAGCAAAGAGTAAAAACAATCAACTATAACCAAACACTTTCTTGCTGGCTTTTAGGCGGTTGAGTACTAAACACATGCCTATATCACCCTCTCCAAGGCTCTGAGAACATTACAGAAGAGGGGAGGAAAGGAATACCATGAAATGCTGTCTCCTGGATGTGATGTGGCTTTTGCATCATGAACTCACAGCAGTGGAGGGTACCTGCACAAGACTGGGCCCATCAACATTCCACCATGGACAAGGGAGGGGCTCACAAGGCCCTACCCCTCCCCGAGGAGCCATAGGCAATTAATGGTTGCTTGGCCCGAGAGTCATGTTCCTTAGTGATCTAGCCACTGGGAAATTGTTCTTTCTCAAGTAAATAACTCCCCACCCAGGCTCACACAGGCAACCCTAATTAAATGCAGTGGGTCACAAGAAACCCAAAACTAAATGGAAACACTAGAAAGAAAGATTTAAAAGTAGGAGGGGGTTTGCTGGGAACAAGGATGGGTTTAATGGGAGGGGGAAGGTAATGAGAAGACAATGGGGGTAAGGCAATATGACCAAAAGGTAGGGGTGTGTGTGTGTGTGTGTGTGTGTGTGTGTGTGTGTGTGTGTGTGCGCGCGCGCGTCCATGTGGCAACCAGGGGTTATATGGCAAGCATTTACCAACTGAGCCTCCTACCAGTCCTCCAACGCACATTTTTCAAGTAAGTAGGCATTCTGGCCAAGCGGGAAGTACAAAGAGGATTGACATCAACCTTTGCTCTCCAGGAGCCCACAGTTGAGTTGGAGGAAGAGATACTAATATCAACTGGAGAGAGATAGAGAAAGAGAGAGAGCAATATCAGTGCCACCAGGCACAACAGCAATCGTCTGAGTTATCTGTCATCTCGTACACACTTTATAACAGCCCCATGAGGGTCATAAAGGTTAAGAAAGCTATTGAAGGAGCAGAGCTGGTATGGAGTCCGAACCTTTGTCTGACTGAAAGACTTGTGTGTGTCATTAGTCACCACACATATTGTAACAACTGTGACCTGTGACTAAGAAAAAAAGTCAGGGGTGTTTACACTCTCTCCTGGGTCCTCCTGGACCCCAGAATCACCCACTGGAAACACTCTTGCGTGGGTCCTCAGTGCAGGACGGCCAGCTCAGTAGCTGCCCTGCGCTCATGCCTTGTCCACAGCATGAGCAGGCCCCAGCCCTCCCCTTGGAGCATGGCCTCTGGTCTCCTCTCTCCCCTGGCTTACCTCCCTTCTCTCTTTCCACCCCCTGGGCTATTAGAGATGTTTCTGTAGTCTCTTCTGGACACCCTCCTCCACATACTCTTCCCGGGAGACTTTGTCCCTTCTGGAGGCCTAAGCATCACCTCCCCACACCCTCCTCTTGACATCAGTGTCTATCCTGGGTGTTGAGTCTGCATGAGCACCTCCCGGAAATAATTATATTTTCAGTTAAAAAAATTAAAATATAGTTATATCATTTTCCCTCTTCCCTTTACTCCCTCCAACCCCTCGCACACCATTCTCTGCTCCCTCTCAAATTCATGGCCTCCTTTTCTTTGTTTTACATACACACACACACACACACACACACACACACACATGCCTAAATACGTAAATCCAACCTTCTCAGTCCACGTGTTGTTACTTGTGTGTGTGTGATTCCGGGACTGACCATTTGGTATTGGATACTCAAGTTCGAGCCTCACCCTTGGGGAAGACTGCTCCTCTCACTCTCTTCATACCTCAGTTGCCTGTAGTTGTCTGTGGGTGGGGCCTTGTGAGATTTTTTTCCATCTGTGTTAGCATGTCTACTGGTGTTCTTGTTCAGGTCTTGTTTAGGCAGCCATATCGTTGGGTGTCAAGGGTGATGCTTCCCTTTCATTTCTAGGAGACAGTCTCACAGTGGATTTCTGGCCCTCTGACTCTTAGAGTCAATATCTCCATCCAGTCTCCCGGGAGGTTCCCTGAGCCTGCAGTGCAAGAGTTACACTGCAGGTGTATCAATGATTACCCATTCTCTGCTGGTCCTCCTGGGTCCCCTCTACTAGGGATGAACATGGCAAATGCTGTGTGCACAGGCTGAAGCCTGGGACTCACCTCTGACATGTCCACCACTGGCACATGAGTGCTGGCTCCTTGCAGTATTTCCTGAGTTTTTCTCCCTATCCCTTGTGCAGTCCAAGCCTGCATCTTGGCTCCTGGAACTTTTTCCATTCTTTGGCCCTTTCGTCTGGCTGCCATAGAGGCCCATGGAAAATGCAAATTAGCTCAGAGCCCCTGCTGCTCAGAAGCCTACAATAGTTATTGCTGTGCTTCGGGGATAAGGCCTCCATTTTTAGCATGCCACTCATTTTTCCGGGCACTTTCTAGTCGCACATGTCCCTCCTGTCCCTGGCTTTGTACCCTAGTTGGAATGACACCAGGAAGCGGATGTAGCCTCCTTCCATCTGTCCCTCCTAATCTTCCTTATTCTTAGGGCTTTACTCAGACAGGCCCTCCTGTTGTCCTGTGTGAGTTGGGGGCCCCCTCCTGCAATCACATCTCCAGTGCACAATTGTTCTGTAACACGCTTCTCTCCACAGAGACAGAAAACACTTCCTGAAATCAAGGGATAGGAAGTCCAAGCAGGCAGATCCTGGTAGAGCTGGTATGAGGTCATGGACATGGAGACCCTGAATGTTGGTGATAGGACATCCTTTCTCTTATTTTCCCCAACAGAACGTCAGTTTTATCCCAGGGACAACATATGTGTGAAGCTTATTTCTTAGCGTTCCTTTGCAGGGGGTACTTTGTGTCCAGCCATCAAGATGTAAGGCAAAAAGCTTCTCTCTCTCTCTCTCTCTCTCTCTCTCTCTCCCTCTCTCTCTCTCTCTCTCTCTCTCTCTCTCTCTGTGTGTGTGTGTGTGTGTGTGTGTGTGTGTGATTTGCTTCTCTGCTGTGAACCTGGCCCCTTCCTGTTTCCCACCTTCCACTTCTTTCCTGAAATAGAGAAGGCTGGAGGAGGAGGAGCCATCTTGTGACCATGAGCTAGCCCCAGTCATACTCTGACAGCCTTTGAGCCGCAAAGGGAACTCCATCTCCCCAGTCCTGGTGGGTAGACAAAAGCTAGCTGCTCGTTCCTCTTTCAGCCCTGCTGGTTTGGCTATGTCCCTCTTTTTTGCTCACCCCACTGCACCCCACTCTGGACTCTTCCAGATGCCTCTGGCTGTTCTCTCCTTCATATCCCCAGTAAAACCCTTTCCCCTAACCATACCATGGAGTGGTCATGCCATCAGTTCACACACAGACAACTAAGTCTCATTGAAGTCACTGTGATTGGATCTCCACTGCATTGAGTCAAACTCCACTGAGAACATTTCTGAATAAACACTTCCTTTGCAGGTGACACACTGGTCCTGATAGCAAGCACAGGGCAAACTTAAAGGCAGGGCAGCATAAACACAGGAGAGGTGGATTGGCCTGGGAGTCTACTAGAAGAGCATGGGAAGGCCACACACATTGAGGAAGAAATTCTAACTACTTAGAGGCCCCGGTGAGATTGCTGTACTAGATAACTTTATAAGTGCTTGGGGCTAGAGTGATTGTTGTCAGTAGAGTGCCTGCCTTGTAAGCAGAAGGACCTGAGTTCAATCCCATGTAATAAAAAAAAAAAAAAAAAAAAAAAAAGTCATGGTGGCTGGGGAGGCAGAGACAGGTAGACCCCTGGAGCTTTCTGCCCCCCCATACCTCCAGGCCACTGAGTCCCCCTTTGAAAAACAAGATATGTAACATCTGAGAAATAATGCCTGGGACTGTCCCTCCACTCCCTCACACAAAAGTGCATCACGACTGGGCTTTGTCAGGCAAATCTGAGCTCAGGGTCTCTAGTTCTATCTCATCCCAGCTGTGTGGGGCCTTTGGTCCCTTTCTATTTGACTCCACTAGTATCCTCACCTGCAAAGTCCAGATCGTCGAAGCACCTACTACTTAGATCTAGCGGGTGGTACATGAACTCTGCAGAGCATCAGGCACGACCCACTATGGGTGTGGCCATCTGTGCCCAGTGTCACTTCCAACTCTGGACATCTGTCTGTGTATTCCATCTTACCAGGGACAGACAGAATAGTGATCAAGCTTGCTGCGGGCCTGGAAGGTCGGTCTGTATGTACCTCTCTCTGCGGGTGAGCAAAGCAATCAGAGCTTGTCCACTGTCCATCCGCCTCTGCTTGTTGCCCTGTCCAGAGTTCTTGGCCTGTAGGTACATTAGAAGAAATCCCAGAGCGCCAGGCCAGAAATTGGAAAGGCATCCAGCCTTGGGTAGAAACAGGCAATGTGGGTCATCCTTCACCCAGCCTCTGTCCCTGGTATTGAGGAGCATCTTTTCCTGGGCTGGGCTGGACCGGACTGGAAGAGGTGGGAGGTGGCTCTGGAGAGGTCAGTGGAATAGGAGGCTGGAAAGATGCCTCCTCCTCCGAACTGCCTTAAGCGCTTTTGCTGGATCTTCTGGATTTTTCCGGAAAAAGCTCACCTTCTTTCTCTCTCTAAGATTCCAGTCCAGCGGGGGGGGGGGGGACGGGGGGCTTGCTCACTTCAGCCTTGCAGAGGTCAGTGCGGGGGGGGGGGCAATCCCGTCAGACCAGCGCTTCCCTTTGTCCCAACCCCCAGCACTCAGGCCAGACCCGCTGACACTCGACAGCGCCTGCAGTTTACCTTGGCTCCTTTCCAGTGAGTTCGAGCCCAGCCCTGGGGCGGCCCCCACCTCTCCACCTTGTTATGTCCCACCCTCCTCTGCAGCGCAAAGAGCAGTTTAAATATAAATCAGTCCTCAGCACAAACAGAGCTTGGGCGGCGAGTCACAGAGCCATCACCGGAACCGAGGGCCCAGGTTTGCGGAGCGAGTGCAGACACGCAGAGCCGGCTCTGGACAATCCCAAGAGCCAAGGATACTAGGAGACTCCCGCTCTCTTCCACAGCTTGGAGAACCCGCGCCCCTCTGGTCCCTTCCAACTCCCCACCCCTTCCTCAGGGCTGTAGCCACTCTCTACCCCACCAAGTCCCCAGGTCTCTCCGTTGGCCTGCAGCCTCCTGTCTCGTCCATCCGCGGTGGCTCCTTCCTCGGGACCTGCGATCTCCCCGTGTGCCACCTCCGGGCCTGAGCGACCTCCTAGGCAGCTGGGGATCACCAGGTTGAGACCTAGAGTTTCTAGGCTTCAGCAGCCTAGACGCCAGGGCCCAGGACACCTGCCTGTAGAGGCGGCTGTGGCCGGGCGGGGGCTTGCTGCACCTCTGACACCCGAGGAAGAGAGGGAGGAGGGAGAGCGCGTTTATTTCATCACCGTCACCACTTATAAAAACTTCTGAGCACTCGCTCTCTTGCTCAGTCTCCGCGCCGCGCTCCCCATCGCCTGGCTACCACCGCCGAATCCCGAAGCGCCCAAGTCCCGCAGAACCTGCGCCTGAACTGTTGCCACAGCTTGCGGCCAGCCAAGGGACGTTGTCTCCGTCACGATGGGGCTCCTGCCCAGACCCGGAGCACGCCAGGGCAGTGGCACCTCCTCGGTCCCAGCTAGACGCTGCTCCCGCTCGGTCTTCAGCAACATTAAGGTGAGTAGAATTCAAGGACTACAACCTAGGGAGTCAATGAGTCCCGTCTGTCCGTCCGTCCATCCGGGAGCTCTGAGTGCATCCAGCTGGCTTCTCTCTGTCGGGTGCCACATCCTTGGGACCTGGCAGGCAATGTGAGAGGATGGAAGACTGCAGGGCAATCTCATGTTCTCTCTCTCTCTCTCTCTCTCTCTCTCTCTCTCTCTCTCTCTCTCTCTCTCTCTCTCTCTCTCTCTGTGTGTGTGTGTGTGTGTGTGTGTGTGTTGTCATGTCGCGCGTGTAAACTCACAGACTCTCCTGGGGAATAATAACCAGAAGAATAGATGAACGTTCACACAGAGGGAGCTGTCCTGTTCTTCCATAGAAAAAGAACACCTCCAGGGAATTCTTTTGGGTCTCAACTGCGGATACGGTCTTCCTTAAGGAGTGGTTCAGAGGACCCCAGTGGGCTGTAGGCACCCTGAGATGCAGCAAGTAAGCATGTCCCAGGTGAAACACAGAAGCCTGCTCTCCTTGGCTGGGCTTTCATATTTGTAGGTGTCGCAGACCAGATTGATATCTGGCTGCAAAGCACTCAGCAGTTTTGAGAAATCCCCAAACTCTTCTGGAAATGGCCTCAAAAAAAAAAAAAAAAAAAAAAAAAAAAAAAAACCCGCAGGAGCTCGAGGTTTATTAAGAAAGGTCACAGGAGGTACCTGTGGCCTGAGAGTTATGGGGAATTAGGGAAGAAAAAAAAATGGGGTGTTGGAAACTGCTAGGATGAGAATACCTTCTTTGATAAGGGTCAAAGATGAGGTCCACTTTCTCACAGGTCTAAAAGGACCTAGAATGGGGGAGAGCTTCCTGAAGAAGGCACCTCCTGGGAGGGCTAAAGGACCCTGTGGAAAGTAGGAAGCTAAAGAACCCATATCTAGGCAACTTGAGGTCAGGCAAGAGTAAGGTTGCTGAGAGATTACTTCCCACAATCCTCCCTTAGATGCAATGAGCAGGAGAAGTATGGGGTGCCCAGACATCACATGGAAGTCTTGGGGCACTGTGGGTAGGCTATGTGTGTCTGACAGAAAGGGACTCGGAAGTCAGAAGGGAAGCCACCCACATGATTTATCTCAGGCTGTTACTGGTGGAGCTGGGGTTCCTTGTGGGGACCCCTGCTTTGGTTCTTTCCCCCACCAGAGTTTTTTAAAAGTTGCATCGATTTCCCCCTTGGAATATTAACAACACAGAAAATGGGAGATAATTGAAAACAATCCTCAGGGCTCCTCTTCTTTAGCCAGACCTGGATGGGAATAACATGTATTATTTTGATTTTGTCAGTTGTCAGTTTAGAGGGACTTGGGGAGTTGTGAATTTATATATATATTCTTAACTGAGGAGTTAGAAGGAAAGGGTATACACAAGGGTTGGGTGGTCTCGAAGGAGCTGTGGCAGGATTGGGGAGGGAAGACTCTCTGAGTTTCTCCAAGAATGGTAGGAGAGGTGGCTGTCCCAAGATTCCCAACAGTGAGGGTGACAAGAATGAGCTATGAGCTATAGAGGTCAAGAATGACCACGTAGAGTTACCCCTAACCCCTAAAATAAGTGGATGGCAGCTATTCTTTGCAAAGATATAAAAAAGAAGATAAAAACTTTCATATGCCCGAGATTCAAACCACAGACCTGGACCCGGGCCAGTTGGCCTCTGAAGGGAGTTAAGTGCTCTTATCTATCAGTAGGAGTTTCTCTTGAATCTGTTAAAATATCTCCTTGCTTAGTGGGTAGTAAGCATCAGTTGACAGGCAGTTAGGAGAGACCCCAGCCTGGCATTCCTATAACCAAAGCCTGGTTATTCCAGGAGACCCCAGACATGCCTCCAATGCAGAATCCCCCTAGCTGAGCTTTTGTTGACTAAGCTATGCCTGGGGCTTTGCTATTTGAAGGGAGATTTCTTCCTCTTGATGACAGGTTGAGTGACTGTCCTATACTCTTCCAGTAGGGAAAAGGTGACACAAGTGACATGCGGGAAGGTGACAAGGGACATCCAGCCTGAAGACTTGTGGTTTTTCTAGAATATCTGTTACTGGAATGGACTATCAAGAGTGATGTCGCTATAAACCCCACGTCCCACATGGTTCAGGAGCGGGTAAAGTCTGAGGACAAGATCCATGCCCCATCCCTGTCACTCACTCACTTCCTGGGTCATGCAGGGAACATGGCTCCTTTCTTGGGCCTCTGGGGTCCTTTCTTTTAAAAGTGAGTGTCACGAAAAGTTCCCACCCATGCTACTTAGTAAGAACTACCTGGAGTAAGAGTAGAAAGGATCTCCCCAGGGTGATCACCAAGTGATACGTTCTTGAGTCTATAAACAAGACCCTGTATTGCAGTGTCGTTTAGAAGCTCTTATTTCAATGCTAGCCCAGTGTACGTGATGCCCTGGGTTTCACCCTCAGCACCACATCGTGGACCATTACAGGTTCAAGCCAGCACTAAGAGGGGGGATGCTGTTTATAATCGATATGTATGAGCAAAGGGGAAACCAGCATTCTTTAATCAAGTGTCATGGGTATATCAACCACATGTCAAGGCAGACCCCATGTCCCGTAGCTGGCCAAGGCAAAATGGACTCCATGATTTTTTCTTTGTTTATTTTTTGGTGGGCTTTTTGTTTAGTTTGGGCATTGTTTTTTTGGTTTATTGGGTTTTGTTTGGTTTGATTTTCAGTTTTGAGTGTGTGTATTTAGAGAGAGAGAGAGAGAGAACATAAAGTTGAGTGGGTAGGGAGGTGGGGAGGATCTGGGAGGAGTTGGGGAGGGAAACATGATGATGCATAAAACTTTTAAAATAAAAATAAAACAAATCCTTAAAACTGTTTAAAAGTAAAAATACATAATAAAAATAAGAAAAAAAAATTGGGCATGGTGGTCCTGTAATCCCAGCATTCAGGAGATAAAGGAAGTAAAGGAAGGAGGATTAGACTTTCAAGGTCCTCATTGGCTACATAGTAAATCTGGGGCAGCCTGGGCTACATGAGACCTGTGTCCAAAAGAAACGGTTGTTTCATGATGCACAGTTATTAGTTAACAGCTACAGTTAGTAATATTCACTATAATACTCATAATAATACCAACAAATAATAGCTGACAGTAGTTGAGTGCTAGGAATGGACAGACTTTGGGAATTTTGTGCCCACATTCCATGTGCTTTACAATCCTATCAGGTGGATAGTATTACCAATCTATTGATGAGGAAAGCAAGGCTTCATAGAACTGGGAAGGGGTGGCAGGGAGAGAAACAAGGTAGGAGCAGCTATAGAGCAGAACACTGTTTTACACAGCCCCTCATCAGCACCACGCCTTCCAATTTCTCCAGGCCCGGAGATATCTAAGAGGAGGCACAGTGGTACCCAGACAGACACCCTCAATGCTAATGGCTCCTGCCTCTTCATTCTTCATAATGCTCAGTGAGAGAGCCTGACAGTGATATGTGGAGGTCAGAGGACCACTTACAGTATCATCCTCAGGAACACCTATCTCCGTGAGAAAGGGTTTTAACTGGCCTGAAACTCACTGCTTAGGCTTGGCTGACTGGGACACCTAGGGCTTCTCTGATCTTTACCTTGTATTAGGACCCAAAGTGCCCTGGCCTTGGTCAATGACATTCCTACATGGGTGTTAAGAGTGGCACTGGTTTTCTCCTGCTTACAAGATACGTGCTGTATAGATTATCCCCTGGGAGGTGTTTTGTTTCCTTTTGTTTATGGTGCTGTGGGATGGATCCAGAGCCTTGTAGAAGAAAGCATTCTGCCATTGAACTACCTTTCAAGTCCTTCAGGGTGAATTTTTACATCCTCTCCTGCAGGAGACATCTCCTGAGATCTGGTTTGCAAGTTTCTTAGGAAGCTCTGAACCTGCTCAAACAATCACTGTCAACTGGCGTGGTCAGCCCCAGGACTCCAAATTAAAAACAGGTTCCCTCAGAGAATCTGAGGTAGGACAGTGTTCCTGTTCTTGTCTGTAGGAGGGCAGCCTCAGACAGATCTGAGGCCCTCTAAAGTCAAACGCCCTTTAGGAGCTAAGTTGAGTTGTCTTTGTAGGGGGAGTGGTCTGCTGATGATAGCTGTCAAACTTGAGGAAAAGCCACACCCATTGGGGGGTGGAGGGACACCCAGTGGCAAAACAGTGGGAAGAGAGGAAAGAAGGGCCAACCTTATGGCTTGGTTTGTGTGGACTGGGAGCACTAATGGGGGGGATACATTGTTCTTACCTGAGTCTGTAACTTCCGAGGTCTCTGACCCCCAAACTCTGAGGAGATTTCTTGAGCATCGCTTCTTGGTTTCCAGAACCTGGCACAGGATGCCAGCAATCTAGTCCACCCCCAGGAAAACATTCCCAGTGGACTCCCTGCACCAAAGAACAGCAAATGAAGACGCACCCACTTCCCTCCAGGGGGTGCATTTCTCTAGCATTCAGAGAAGTGTTCTTTTCTCAGGTGCCATCTTGGCAAGTTTAGGAGTTGAGGGTTGGGAGAAAGAAGGATGGGGATTGGTGGGTGATAGGACACTGGGATCCTCTCTGGAAGGATGCTCAAAGCCCTACATAGCTTTTCTCTTCCCAACACAGAACAAATGAGAACAACTTACATTTATCTGCCGGTAGAGAGCCTCCTTCATCTTTTCTGATTTGACATGACTATCACTTTTTCCATGCTAGGAGACCCAACCTGGGCTGTTGGGATGAGGGACAGTCTTCTCCTCATCTTCTCTTGTCTCATCATGTAATAATCAGTTACAGTGTTTGTAGGGGAAGGTCTGAGGCCTCTGACCCCATACACCCGATTCTTCCCATTCTTGCTTGGTTTTATGCCATGCCATGGTTTTAACCACTTTGTGACAGCCTCTTTATCTGTAGAGGCATAGGCTGCACAAATGGAGGGGCACATTGAGAGGACAAGGATAGGCAGTCTCAGAGGCTAGGGAGCACCCTGGGCCCCTCAGAGAGCCACTGGGGGGCTATTCTCTGTTGTTTGTAGACTGTCTACCCGTGTTTTCTCAAGGAATGCTGTGAAGAAGTGGCTGTGTGAGCCTGTCCTTGTTCATGCCCACAGCACCTACACAGGTAGCTGTCACCAGGGGGCTGGGGCTCTCTCATAGTGGCCCCATGAGAAAGTCACATGTTGCTAGTGAGGTTTGTTTAGAGTCTTTTAGAAAATGTTTGAAACAATGACAGATACCTAGCAAAGCTGATCTTAAAGAGGTCCCGTGTATCCTTCACCCACTTTCTCTCAGGGTTGCATGCTACATAACAATGGTAATCCCAAAGCATATCAAAAGCAGGAAATTGACATTGCTATCTCGTGCACATACAGTACAGTCCTGTACTGTTTTATCACAAGCAGATTTGTGCGGGCACCACCCGCCTGAGGATACAGAAGTGTTTCACCACCCATCACAGAGAACTCCCTGTGTCAGCTTGTTGACAGCCTCATCCTCCTACTGCTGTCCCTAGCCCCTAGCACCAATCCAGTTTCCATGTCTATGACTGCATTATTTGAAGGATGTCATATGCACCCAGGATAATGTACTTGAGTTCCACTCGATCCAAACTGTTACATGTCTCAAGAGTTGGTTCCTTTTTACTGCTGAAGTATGCCAAGGTATGGATGTACTATTCATCGTTTACACATGTTCACTTACTGAAGGGCTTTTGGCTTATTTCCCATTTGGGACTAGTTCAGATAAATCTGCAAGAGTGATTGTGTATAGGCTTTTGTGTGGACATAGCTCATAATTTCTCTAGGGCGAATGCCATGGCATGTTGCTGGGTGGTGTGGTTGCTGCACAATGATTTTTTTTTTTTTTTAAAGGAACTTCCCAACTATTTCCTGGAATGGTCACCTCACTTTACGTTTGTTTGGCTGCTTGACCGCATTCGATAATGTTACTCCTCTGTGTAAAAATTCTAACAGATGTGCCGTGGCATCTCACTGTGTCCTATTCTGTGTTTTCTCCGTCGCTGGCAGGGTCACACTTGAACCTCTTTTCATGTGTTTGCTGGCCCTACGTGTTGTCATTTTCCTTTAGTGTTGTGCAGTCTTAAAAGTTCTTTTTGTGTGCCAGCTACAAACCCTTTGTTGGGTATTTGGTCTGAAGGTTTTGTCTTTGAATCCTTAGGTTGGCTTTTCAAAACTCATTTAAAATTATTTTATAGAGAAAATCATTAATCTTGATGAATTCCAGCTATCAGTTTCTCTGTGTGTTTATGTGTATACACCTGCTCAAGTGTGAGCAGGAGTGCTCAAAGGACCTTGGGTGTCAGTCCTCAACTTCCACATTGTTTCAGACAGGGTCTCTTGTTGATTGCTGTGTACAACCCCAGCCTTTGTTTCAGTTAGTCTCATGTAGACCAGGATGCCCTCAATTCACTATGTAGCCAAGGCTAGACTGGAACTCCCAATCCTCTTGATCCCATCTCCAAATTGTTTAGGTAACAAGTATGTGTTGCCACATCTGGTTTACATTTATCAGGGCTTTTAGTGTTCTGGATCCTTCTTTTGGTGCTTCATTGAATCTTCTTTACCAAGTGCTTCCCCCCCCCACCCCGTGTCTTTTTGTAAAATTTATTTTTTTACATTAAAATTTTACATTTAATTCTATTCCATTTTGAGTTAAGTTTTCTATAGATAGAAGGTCTGAGTCAAGGTCTTGTCTTGTTTTCCTTATCTCTTACTGCTTTTGTTTGTTTTGTTTTGTTTTTGAGACAGGGTTTCCCTGTGTAGCTTTGGAGCCTGTCCTTGTAGACCAGGCTGGTCTCGAACTCACAGAGATCTACTTGCCTCTGCCTGCCAAGTGCTGGGACTAAAGGTGTGGGCCACTACCGCCCAGCCCTCTCACTGTTCTTGTACCACATCTCTCCTCTTCTGAGCAGTCTCTGTTAAAAGCCAGTTGGCTGTTCTCATGAGAGTCTATTGATTCTTCACTGCTGTGTATCTGCACGTCTCTCCCTGTACCACTGCCTGATCATTGTGGAGTAAGGCTTGAGGTGGGAAGGGTTTGCTGTCATCTTGTAATGGTGTAGTTAACCAAGCTTGAGAAACCATGGAGTTTCCTCTTGCCCTTTGGCTTTAGGATGATTTCAGGCAGATTTCAAGCTCCTTGTTGATAGTGGGGAAGGGATCTCATGTACTTATGTCTCCAGCTTGCTGTCTGGCTTCAGATGATTAGCATGCCTTTTCCCCTTGGACTGTTTTTAGAACTGTGCTTCTAAATTCTTTTCTATGGGAGTGGGAAATGGCTCAATTTGTCATATAAGCATGAGCTTCATATCCCCAGAACTCATATAAAAATCTGGGAGCAGAGGTACAGGCCTATAATTTCACTTCTGAGAGGGTAGAGACAGGAGAATTCCTGAGGGCTCACTGGCCGGCCAACTCAGGCGAATCCATACGTTTCGGGTTCAGTGAGAGACCCTGCCTCAAAACTAATGCAGAGAGAGACAGAGAAGATACTTGCTGTCAACCTCTGGCCTCTACATATACATGCATGTGCTCTTACACACATGTGTACACCCAGACGTGTACCCACACAATCATTAAAAGTCCCTTTATAGTCCTAATGACAATCCAGGAGAGAGGTGTCAACACCTCCTTCTCACAGTTGAGGAAAAAAGAAACCATGCATGACTGCTGCATGCCGGTTAACTGGCAAAGCAGGAAATTCTCACTCAGCATCTCCCTCCCAGCCCATGGAAGGACTCTGACATCTAGATTCTCTCATCCATGACCATTAGACTTGGGCCCAGTGGTCTCGGGGTTCCTTCCCCAGTCTCAGATTCTCATCACATGCTGGCAAATGCTGATTGAAATGAGATTAGGAGCAAGGGCCAGTTGGGTCTGTGTTGTGATTGGAGAACTGTTAGGAAACGAGTGGGAACAACAAGGTCCTTGCATCTAGTCCTGGCTTACTTGGTCCTCAGAAGGTCTCAACACAGAGTTCACGTTTGTCAGATGCCCCACCTCAAGGCTGTGGGTTCTACATGGACTCAGTAGGTTTCCACATCTGGGTAGGACGAGAGGACAGCCTATCTGGGGATATGGTCTGACCCAACTAACTCAGAGAGTCACATTTCTTTGACATATATTCTTTTTTTTCCCTCTGAAAATCAAATGAATTTTTATATTTTGTTCCACAATCATCTATTTCCATACGTTTGTTCTTGTTCTCCAAATCTTGGAGTAACATCAGCAGCTCAGGGAGCTGTGTGTGTGTCTCAAATGCAGGATCCCAGATGAAACCATTGAACGTGAGAAACATGACCCAGGTAAACCCAGGTAGACCCAGGTAGACCCAGGTGAGAGCTACTTTATCTGGTTAGCTCACCCAGCCAGTTTTCTGGGCACAGAGGTAAGGATTCTAGCCAATTTAAATGAGATGGAATGCCCTGCAGGACACTCCAGAAAAGGAGCCAGTTACAGAATATGTGTTTGGGTATAGGGACATAGTGGTAGATTTCTACCAATGTCTATCGGCAGAAATAACAGGGTTTTCCTGGCATCTTTCGTTGCCAGATCCCTAGATGGATTTCAACCAACCATGTTCTCACTCAGCTTTGTAAGTCATTCCTCACTTGTGCCTTGGGACCTCCTCTTTTTCTTAAATTTCCTGTTTTTCTTTGGCTCACAATGTAGGAGGAGGCAACAGCTGGGACGTGAGCCAGGAGTCTTTAGTTGATTAATTGTGGGTGAAACCCTTTCTAGATAGGTACTACTATTTTGTCTTCCTCCCTGAGAGGCTCCCAAGTTTCTGAGACAAGTTGCCTATAAATTCCCTAGTCCCCAGGCTGAACAACTGCTTTCCTTTGCTCTGGGTCTCAGGAATTTCACTTTTAAAACTGGAACTTTTCTGGGGAAATGAAAATGAGTTAATTGACTGACTTCCTCCTGTGCTAAGATAGTCTACAAAAGCAAGCTTCTACCCTCTGTCTGTGGGGTACCACAGGCAGTGAGGAGGGCACATACAATGTTCCTGATTAGAGATGAGATTTGAGGGTTCGTGGAAGCTTCCAGAATGCAGCTTACTGATGGACCAGATCCTGGGCCTTTGCAGAGTGGCAAGGCTCATTAGTCTCTCCCATTTATAGGTTGAAGCCCTTCTCTCAGCTTCCCACATTCATTGTGGATCATAGCTAGTCCCTGTATAGAATCTGTACAAATAAGGATGGAATGAGCTATGGAAATATGCAACTTCTTGGTCTGGGGAATTATTGAATTTCAGAATTAACTGTGATGTCAGCGGGCTAGCTTTCTACAGTCCAGGCCTACCTGCCTTGGGATGACATCACTCACAGTGAGGCCCTCCTATGTCAATCATCAGTTAAGACAATCCCTCTCAGAAATGCCACAGGCCAATTAGATCTGGGTAATCCCTCAACAGAGACTCCTTCAAATGGACCCAATCTCTGTGAGATTGATAGCTGAAGCTAACCAGGATATAACCTATGTATATATTTAATGCATAAATATATGAAATTTACAGGGAGTGGGGTGGCATTATTCATACCTGTTTGGTTGTCTTATTTGTATTATATTTTAGTTTAATTTAGTTTTACTTTTGCCTTTTTTTTGAGACAGAATCTTGCTCTGTTGCCCAGAGATGGATAAGAAAGCTAGCCTATCAGTGAGCCAGAGAACAAACCAGTAAGCAGTATTTTTCCATGATTTCTGTATTTTATCCCTGCCATGACTTCCCTTAATGATAGCTTTTAACCTGGAAGTATAAGATGAAATAAACCAGAGAAAGATTCTGGAATTCTGGGATTCTCTAAATAAATCAGGTGTACCTCAAACTTGCAATAATTCTTCTGCATCTGCCCCCTATGTGTGATTATTACATATGTGAGCCACTGTGCCTGACTTTGTTTATCTTTACATCACGAACATTCAGAGTCCTGCCCTTAATTCCAGCACATTCTTAGTAGCAATCACAAAATTCCTTCATATAATCACACACAAAAACATATCCATGTTATTAGGACCATGTATATGGTGAGCCATAAAAAAAATGGACAGCTGTGACTCTAATTATCAATATAGTTGAGGCTTCCTGCATGGGAGAATACTCACTGTGTGCAAGTTTAGTGAGGTGATGTTGACAAGGCTAGGTCCTTCCAGAACTCCAGCTGATGAAGCCCGTTCCCTGTGCTACGAAGGGCAGACCATTGCTTCACATTTTGTCATGGAGGAAATGGGGAGGTGGCCTGTAGGGACTGCCACTTACACAGGTATGGTACTGGAACTAGGGCTCTCTGGGGGATCCTGTTTTGAGATTTCTTTCTCTACTGTGCTTCACAAATCTCCAGTAGTTTAGCCCAGAGTTGTACTACATCATGGCTTCCTACCAGAGATGCAGAGATGTTCCTGTTTCCCAAGCTGGGTTTATCAAACGTGGTCCTGGAATTCTAACTTCCTCATGTTCTTCTCTGGATGCACATTCCTTCTCTAATCTTGAACCTAGACCCACAGTGGTACAGTACATTTAGATCTGGTGTGGACATGGGGCCAACTCGTGGCTTTAAAAAAAAACCAAAACTCACTTGACTTAAATGAAAGGATTAATGGAAACCCAGTCCACTTGTCTTATCCTATAACTCATCTGCTTAGAGACTCAGACTGAGGGAAGGGATAATCTACATCACTAGAGAGTCCATAACTAAACCGCAAGATGTCTGTGGAATATATGCAAATCTTTTGTGTGGTGTTGGGAACTGAACTACAAATCAATTGTAAAGTTTTAAGAATAAATTAAACATTGGGGAGGAGCTTATTCTCCCATGTTAAGTAAGTGAGGCAGGATGGACATCCGTGTTTCCGAGGGAATGCAGGCTTTTGAAAGAACACACAGAGCAACGCATCTTTAAGAAAGTACACCTAGACACCATCATCTCCCCCTCCAGGGAGGATGGGGGGGGGAGAACTACCAACAGTTTAACTTTGTTCTTTGTGACTTTCTGTATGTGTGTTCTGTATTTGTGCTTCAGTGAAATATTGACTCCAACCTCTAAAGTGTGTAATGGCATCCAGCCTCCTTTGCCAGGTGCACCGAGACATTGCCCCAGTGGTCCATGAAAGAAAGCAACAGAGGATAGAAGAGCTGTTTTCAGGGCTCTGAGAGTGGACCAAGGATGCAGCAGGGCTGCAGTGAGAAGGATGGGGTTGTCCTGTGGTGTGGATGGTATTCCCATTGCATCTGTACATCTATTACTGCATTCCAGTCTCACTGCTTTCCCGGAGACGGAAGCAATACCTGAAGCCCTAAAGAATGGCAAGAATGTGGAGCATTCTTTTTTCTGGGAAGACAGGAGGCAGGTCTATCCAAAAAGCCCTCCCTCCTCTTCTGGCACCCACTCCCAGGAGTTGGCTCAGAGCTTAGGAATCCAGTCCCAAGGACCGTCCGAACTTCTTACAGAGATGAGTGTGTGTGGCAGCACCTGCCCTTTAGGAAGAGCAGCCCAAGGGCGAGACAGCAAGAACGGAAGCTGCCACTGGATCAGCTAAGCACTAACTGGAGGTCTAGTCCTGTGCCTGGGGATTTATACCTGGGAGGACGTGGAAACCATCTCTGAGTGAGCTTTCCCACAGTCATTTTAGTGAGCCTTGATTCCTCCTCACACTGTCTGCAGGGCTGTGCCCTGATGTTGTTCTAAGCAGTGATCTCTGACCGTCTGAGGCCAAGGGTGGTGAGGTTCATTTATTCATCCATGTTGTAGTTGTGAGTCTGTGTGTTCACATGTATATCAGAAGACAATGCTTTGTTTTTTGTTTGTTTTTTGGACAGGGTCTCTCACTGGCCTGGAACTCATTAAGTAGACTACCCTGGATGGCCAGAGAGTCTCAAAGGTCTGCTTCTTCTGTGTTGGGATCACAAATGCACATCACCATGCCCAGCTTCTTTTTACATTGGTTTTGGGGATCAACCCAAGGTCCTCACACTTGTAAGGCAAGCATTTACTGACTGAGTTATCTCCCCATCTTCATATTCTTGATCACCTACCATCGCTAACTAGCTATCTAGTAATGAATAAAACTATGAGGGCACACCTGTCTTCCAGTCAGGTAGACAGGGCATATTTATGCAGATAATATCACAAACACATGCCATATAAGTGGGGGGAGGGGAAACCGGCTGTTATCAAGGAAGAATAAGGAAATAAGTAAGGTGGATTCTGGTTTACGTATCTGGGTCACGGACCATGAATTTTAATGTCATCTTCACTGTCCTCATATAGAGTGTCTGAGTGTAAACCACTACTAGGAATGAGACAAACAAGGTCTCTGTCTCCCAAAGGCTGTGGGTAGACGGCATAAGAAGGGCAATAATGAGCTCTAGTGAAAAATGGCTTCCATCCACAAGGCAGGCCCATGTAGCACGGAATCCCTCTTGCTGCAAACACTTGCAGGTGCTTGGCAAAAGCAGCACAAGTCGTGATGTACAGCGAAGCCTTCGAGGACGGGGACTTCTGGTGAGAGAAATGAAGAATGCACGGAACATCAGAAAGGAACACAGTGGCAATTAGGCCAGTGGAGAAGGCCTGAAAGACCTTCTAGAGAGCATTAGCCATCTATGCTATGGGGGCAGGGTGATCACATGCACCCACAAAGCTGGGGCTATTCGTAGAAGGGGAATTAATAAAACGTGGTCTAGTACACTAAGCATAGCAGAGACCTTAGTGTCTAGTGGCTTTTCAGGTGAAAGGCTTCTTCCCCCTCAAAATGTGTTACAGTAACCATATACTGTACAGACTTTATACTATATAAAAATAAACTCAGATGGATCAAATACTTAAATATAAGATCCCCAAAAGGTAAAATTAAAAAGAGAACATGGAGATCAAATTTGGCAGCATAAGGCTGGGCAAAGTTTTCTTAGATATGATGTCAAAAGTATAGGAAGTGAATACTAAAGCTGATAAGCTTTATGACATTGAAGTTTTTAAAATTCCCATGAGCCAAATGACATAGTCCACAGCATCTTAGAAGGGGCAATCTAAGAAATGGGAATATGTATAAATCCTATGTGCAGCAAGGATTAATATCTAGGATATATGAAGGACTCATTCAACTCAGCAACAAAAAGTAGCTAAAAACTTGGCAAAGGAGCTGAGTACATATCTCTCCCCAAATGGTGAAAGATGCAGAGTATCACTAAGCACCAGAGAGGTGCAGGTCAAAACCACACTGTGTTCATACTCTTAGGATGGCAACCATAAAACATCAAGCCAGCACATCAGGAAGTAAGTGTGAAATGCAGAAGAACCAGAGCCTTTACACTTCAATGGGAATGTGAGATGGTCCAGCCATCATGGGGCACAGTATGGCGGTCCTTCAAAGAGTTAAAAACAGAGTCACCTTGTGATTTGACAATTCTGTCTCTGAGTAGAGGTGATGGTCAGTTTTAGATGTCAGCTTGCCACAACCTAGACTGATCGGTCAGTGAGCATGTCAGTGGGCGGTTATGTTGATTCTTAATTAACACCGGAGGGCCTAGACTATTTTGGGTAGCAAAGGGAGGTCCTAGGTACTGTTGAACTGTATAAGAAAGCTAGCTGAGCATCAAGGCTACCTGTGAGCTGTCAATCAGCATCCTCCATTGTTCCTCCATGTTTCTTTGGCTGTGAAGTGGAATCCTCAGTCAGAAGTAATGCTCTGTAGAATAGCAATCAGGTCTGTCTTGACTTACCTCAATGCTGGGCTGTGACCTGGAACTGTAAGCTGAATAAACTCTTTTCTCTTTTTGCTTGGTCCAGGTACTTTATCCCAGCAACAGAAATGAAACTAGGACAGTACACAGACAAAAGAACAGAAAAGCAGGGTCTCAAAGAGATATTTAAACATCCATGATCATAGCAGCAATAAGGCAGAGGCAGCCCAGGTCTCCACCAATGAATAAACAAACTAACAAAACAAGGCATAGACAGAGTGGAGCATTAGTCAGCCTTCCAAAGGGAGGCCATTCTCACACATTCCGTAAAATGGACGGACCTGGAGGACATTCTGCTCAGTGAAATATGCCAATTACAAAATTATAAAGACACAGTCTCATCTAAATGAGGTCTCTAACATGGTCAAACTTATAAACAAAGAATGTAGAATGGTAGTTTCCTGGGGTTGGAGTGGTGAGGGGGAGTGGGGAGCTCCTATACAATGGGTGTTCATTTCAGTATTACAAGGTGAAGTGTCTGAGAGGCAGATGATGGTGATGGTTGCACAGCATTCAATGTGGGTCCTGTAAATAGTCATGATGGTGAATATATAATCAGTAAAAGGGAACTGGACACATGTGTTCCAAAGAAGAGAATAAAGAAACATGATAATAAAACAAAATGTAATCAAAGAATGGAAGGAAGGAAAGGTAGGAGGGGAGCAAAACAAACAAACAAACAAACAAACCCCAAAACCAAAACAAAGAATTGAACCCCTTTCATTGGAAATTGGAAATGATAGCTAGTCAGAAAAAAATCACAACCCTTGCAAATGGCCTATCCTCATCATTTCCATGCCAGAGAGTCTTAGGATTAAGATTGGTCAAATTGGTTTTGAAAAGTGACATTTAAAACAATTGGATGTGAGTCAACTATGTCCCTTCATCCTCAAAGGTGGCAGCTTAGCATCTTGAAATCCTCAGATCCCCTCCCCCTTCTCTCTCATTAAGACTCTTATAATCACACACACACACACACACACACACACACACACACACACACACCCTTGGATAAGCTCCCAATTTAACATCCTAATCATACCTTCGGATTTCCTTCTTGCCATGTAAGCTAATGTATTCAAAGGTTATACCTGCAATGCCAGCATTTGGGAGGTGGAGGCAGGAGGATCAGGAGTTCAAGACAGCATTGGCTACACAACAAGTTGGCCATAAGCCTGGGCTACAACAGACCCTGATTCAAAAAACCAACCAGCCAAGCAAATAACAAAACCGAGCCACATAAAGATGGGAACAATAGGACACAGGAAGGTTGACAGTCAAGGGACAGAAGACCAGGAGACTGAGACATAAAGATGATTTCTCCATTTTAATAATAAATAAGAGTGCTTAAAGCAAAAAGACTGCCAGGCTATAACATATTTGCAATATCTAAACATGAACGGGACTCATATCCAGAATGTGTACAGAATAGATCACAAGAATCAAACAAGAAAATATGTGGGAGACTTGGTAGACTGGAGTCTCTACATCTCTCTGAATGTCAGTTATTTGTCCCCACGAAGCTCTGTATTTTGGGAGACTGAGTCACAATCTGCAACCAGAGAACATGCCTACTGCCTTCCATTTAATTGCAATCTGTCAAACCCTAGGGCAGGCTCTCATTGGCTCAGCTGGGTCATGTGGTCTTCCCCAGGCAGGATGGTAAACCCTAACTGGCAGTGTCTCCTTGAATCATGTGGTCCCGACAGGGACCATTCTTCTGAAGAGAAGTGTTCTCATACAGCAGGCTGAGAGACAGGGTAATAGACTTCCTGTGTTAGGAAAGAGGCCAAATGAAGAGAAACTGAAGAAGAGGTGTGGTCTTTGATCCAGTGGAAAATTCCTTAGGTGTCATGCTAAGCAGATAGCCTGAGCAAAGAACAAAATGAAAATATTTTGCCAACTCTGCAACCCACAGGCACAGCAGGTTCTAAGGCGCCACCAACATGAACCCCAACCTTTAGAGGAAAATGAAGTGAGGCTTAAGAAACTACTCAATTGGCCACAGCTCAGCAGTCAACCAGACAGCTGGCTACAGTTTAGTTAATGGGCCCAGGGTTGTGAAGCCCCTCCCCTTCAAATATCGCTTAAGATCCTGCTGCAGAGAAAAGGTCCCTCCTGAATAAGGGCAGTGAGGTACTGGCAAGGGATCATTGTGAATTGGACTCGCATCCCTTGATTGGTGCTACTGTAACAAATGATTCCAACTGTGGTGGCTTAAACAATACAGGCTTACTATCCCATTGTGGGGTGTCAGAAAAGCTGTTATCCTTGGAGGATGTAGTGTAGTGGCAAGTGGTTTCCTTGCCTTCTCCAGCTTCTACAGTCACCTACATTCCTTCATGCTGCCCCTTCCTCTGTCCTCAAAGATGGAAGCTTAGCATCCTGGGAAATCTTTCTGCTCCCCCTCCTCTCTCATAAAGATTCTGCTGGATCAAATCACCCCACCAGGGATCTTGGATCAACCCCCAATTTAAAATCCTAATCAATCTATAAATGTTTTCTTTGCATTGTAAGCTAATATATTTAAAGGTTCTGGGAATTACAGTTAAGGGGGGGGGGAAGGAAGCCATGCTTTTGTCTAACTCAGGGTTTACTCAGCTAAAGTCAATAGAAGGCACTGACACACATATTGTTCAATCACAAACAGGCTTCTAGAATTCACTGGCTTAAGCTTCTGTCCACGGTGTGTGTGTGTGTGTGTGTGTGTGTGTGTGTGTGTGTGTGTGTGTGTGTTTTCGTGGGCGTGCACATTTGTGTGTTTACACACACACACACACACATACCTGTCAGTTCTCTTAAAGTCTTGTGATTGTATAGGGCCCACGAAGATGATATAGGACCATCTTCCTTGCCTAAAGTCAGGTGGTTATGCATTTTGATTACATCTGCAGACTTTGATAGCAGCACCTGGACTGCATTTGATTGAATGGGTGGAGGCAAACCTAGCCATGCTGACACACCCAATGCACTGTTACAATTAGGACCTGTGCAGGATGGACTATGACAGCTTCAGGCTCTGGGGGGTACCAAGGGGCTATAGGGAATCCATGAAATATAGGACCTTCCTGAAATTGTTGATGGAAGGCATGCATGCTTCCACAGTTTGAAAAAGCTGTGATAGGAATCTACTTTCTTCTACACCAACTCTGCCAGGCCTCCGGATGAGCGTATCATCAGCATCTAGATGCTCCTTCCATGTGTTACTTTCCCACTGCTAGGTCATAGGCCCCTGGGGTGCAGACATGAATGGGCGGGTGGTAGAAGGTAGGTGAGCTCATGTCTGCTGCTCCTGGAACGGCAGCTGTAGGTGTTGCTTGTTTGCTTGGCTTATCTTTCCCATCTGAGGATGCTCAATGGTGATTTCATTCAGTAATCTTGAAATCTGCAGGGGGAAATCACAGCCCAAACCAGCCAAGTGTAGGTAGGAACTCACATTCCCCTATTCTCCTGCACTTGCCTTCCAGAGTTCTAAGTGAAGAAGGAAATGAATCAGCATGGGGGGCTTCCCCTATATCCACTGTGCAGCCAGACCCCCATGAGGACCTCCCCATGCCCATACATGGGGGAGAGAAACCCCTTAAGTGTCACAGATTCTCACCCCACAGGAAGAGATTACCTTTTAGCATCCCTGTTCACAAGATCTGTGTGTTCTTAAGTTGAGCTTTGTCACTGGGGGGGGGGGAAGATGTCAGGAAGGAAGACTTAGGCTCAGGAGGGCTTCCCTTGATTCTTCAGCAGTGATTGTCAACGTGAAGGAGGTCTATGGACCAGTGGCACCTGCCGCACATGGGAGCTTATTGTAAAGCTGGGGTGCTTAAAACAACAGGGATTCATTCTTCATGTTTGAAGATCAGAGATAAAAAATTAAAAAAAAAAATCAAGGTTTGAATAAAGCTGGTTCCCTTGGAAGGCTGAAGGCTTGCACATCCCCCCCACCCCTCCACTTCTAGAGACAGTCATAAATCCTGGGGATTCCCTGGCTTGTAGACGCATTGTTCCAATCTCTGTCTTCATTGGCATACATGTCCCTGCCTGTGTGTCTTTCTATCCAGTCATCCTCTTCTGGGCAAAAGCCAGTGGGTTTGAGCCTCCTCTATTTTAATAACCCATCGTCTTGATTATAGTTCCAAAGACCCTGTTCCCAAATAATACCAGATGCCAGGAGTTAGGATGCTAACATAGCTTTCTGGAAAGCATAATTCAACCCCCAATATCCAGCAAGGAGGTTGGGGACAGAGAATGTCCTTAATGCTTTTTTAAGTCCTAAAAGGATGGAGCAAGGCCATGGAAAAATGTACTGGGGGCCACGTGTAAGGATGGGCGGATGGGGGGAGAGGGGGTATGCTGTGGAGATGTGGAGACTTGTGAGGGTGTGTCCATCCTGACTTCCCCAGCACAGTCGTCCACACTAGGGCCTTGGGTCCACGCCTTTGGTACTTTGTTGGTAAAATAAGAACACCAATGGCGGGACCTTCTCATGATCCACTGGAGGTCACATGATAGAGTTGTGCTCAGAGACTAAGGCAAACAGGTATTTCTTTCTCCTGAGGTGTCTGACGGACAAAGATCTGAACCTTGGGTAAGAGTTTTTTCTCTTCCTTTCTCCCTCCTCCTTGCCTCCAGGAGAGCAAGGGAAGATAATAGCAGAAGCAAGCTGCTTTTCCTATGGGAAGGGTGGAGCATTCTGCACATTGCATCTTTCTGTTGTGTTTTATTTCGCCTGAATATCTTTTTGTTGGTTTTTTTTTTGTTGTTGTTGTTTTGTTTTGTTTGTTTCAAGACAGGATTTCTCTGTGTAGCTCTGGCTGCCCTGGAACTCGCTCTGTAGGTCAGGCTGGCTTTGAACTCTGAGATCTGTCTGTCTCTTCCTCCTGAGTGCTAGGATTAAAGGCTTGAACCATCACCATCCAGCTTTGCCTGAATATCTATTTGATCCTGGCTCAGATGGACCTGCTCTGCATAGGTCTAAACTTTCAGGGGATTGGCATCATGTTCGGAGTGATGGGATCTTGGCAGGGAGGTACCTATAAAGACAGCCTGTAGTTCAGCGGGTCCCCTCAGGCTGGAGGGGGAATATCCATGACAGGGATGAAGAGGGGAACATGAGGTGACCATGACAGGGTATGTGAGACAAGTTGTGTGTGCCAGTGTCTGTTGATTACAGAGAAGGGCCCGGTCTGGGAGTCGTGAGTGGGGCAGAGCTCACTAGTGGGTATGCTTGTGTAGACTGTGGAATGCCGTAACCTGGAGAAGGGACTTCTACTCCGGAGCAGCCAGATGAGACAGTGTTGACAGTGAGTGGGCCTGGGGCCCACTCGGGGGAAGGGTGGACAGTTGCCTGCACCCCACACACATGTGCTTCTCCTCTAGCCTCTTAAACATCTGTTCAAGGACCCCTATAGACCGAAGGAACTTTGTTCTCAGACCTGCACTGTGGCTTCCAGCAAGTGTGTTGAGGTTTCTCAGGTCTCCTGGCAGATGCTGTTGCCATAGAGGATGAAGGGGTGGTGGGTGGACACACAGGCTGCCCTGGGCAAGGCTTTCCATGAATGAAGGTTCTTTCCCATCCTGCCCGGACACTGACTCATTTCTGAAGGAGTTCCATGGGTACCCCAGGGGCACAGCTTAAAACTCTCTGCTTCTCATGCGCACAAGAAATCCAACAGTCTGTCAAAATAAATCTGGGGGAAGGGCCAAAAGTCAAAACTGAGTCTGAGGCTTCGCTAGTTCACATGGAGATGGATGTGTTAGGAGCTCTGGACTCGAAGGAGCCTGTGGAATTCTGAAGAGAATAAAAGAATCGGTGCACAAGGATTTGCTACGTAAATTCCTTTGCTTCCTGAACTTCTTGGGGGAGGCAAATGGATACAGTGGAAGGAAAGCACCAGCTTCTACAATAAGTTTACAACCTAATTTGACAGTTTTGTATGCACTTAATACTAGCTTTGGGTGGCTAGGTAACTAGGAATCATTCACTTGACATTTATTGCTTGCCTTTATCGTGTTTGTTAGTATTTATGGGGAGGATTGCTTCTTCTTCATGCTTACCTTGTTCCTGTGGTCATTTCCTTCCCACCCTGCTGGTGACAGGTGTGTGGTAGGTGCCAGGAATGCTGTAAGGTCCGGAACACTCGGGGTGCTTGTAATTGCAGTCTGGGCTCAGTTCCCTGAAGGAATGATGGAGAACTGTAGCTCAAGGGACATTCTTTGACACTAGACTGGTGACTAGAAATTCATGAGAAGAGGGGCTAGAGGCTGGGAAGGCAGATCAGTCGGTGACATGGTTGTCATGGAAGGGTGAGGAGTCGAGTTCGATCCGGACTCCACATTTAGAAAACAGAACAAAACTGAGTGTGGTGGTGTGGCATGCTTAGGATCCCAGTGCTAGGTGGGAGAGAGTGCGGAGATGCGGGGATCCCAGGGGCTTGCTGACCAAATCAGCTTATCCTACTTCTCAAGTTCCTGCTCAGTAGGAGACCCTATCTCAAAAGAAGTGTATGGCAACTGAGGTGGTTCTCTGAGCTTCATATGCAGATGTGTGTGTGTGTGTGTGCATGCGCACACACACGCAGAGATGTATACACATAGATATACACACAGAGAGACAGATGTGCATATACACATACATACACAAATGTACATACACACAGATGTGCATACACAACACACACACACACACACACACACACACACAGGATGGTAAAGACCCCTCGAAGGAGAGCATTTCTCATCATTTGTTGACCCAACAATACGTTACCTGATGTGGGAGCCGCACTCTTTCTACTTAGCTACACGTTTCGGCACTTAGCACCAAGCACTGACTAGGTGAGTTGGGACCCAAGAGGCAGGTTGTAGCCACTGTGCTGGGACACTTAGTGGGAGGGGATAAGAGTTAGATGGTAGAGGGCACTGTGGACTAGGTACTGGGCTTGCGTTTTTATCTCAGATGGTGGGAACCCACAGGCTTGTCACTGCCGTGGCATGCTCTGGTCTCCATTTTCAGATCATGCTGCCATCTAAAAGTCCTTCCCTATAAAGTCCAAAGGCAAACTGACAGGGACTCTTGAAAGTTGGGAGAGTGGCTGCCTTAGAGGTGAGGCAGGTGGCAACCGAAGGGACCCCGGGGAGCTGCGGATGGGTGCAGTTTTTATTATGGCTCCCTTAAGTATAGCCAGGCCAGCTTGAGAATCTTTTCAAGCTGAACTCTCAGAACATACTTGTTTTCTGGGTGGATGTCATGCTTCAATAAAAGATTCTCAAACTACTCCCCTGCTGGTGTTTGAAGATTAGATAGGAGCTGGGTGTGATGGCACACACCTTTAGTCCCAGCACTCGGTAGACAGAGACAGGTGGATCTCTGAGTTTGAGGCCATCCTGGACTACGGAGCAGGTTCTTCAACACAGAGAAACCCTATCTGAAAAGGAAAACAAAGTAGATAGAAAGGAGAGAGTAGATTTGGGAAGAGAGATGTGACAGTGGGTGGACCCTGTGAGAGCTGCCAGTGGCAGGGACTGGAGATGACCCAATTGGATGAAGAATGGAACACATTTGAAATTTGACTTGGATACACCAAGCGCAAAAATTGAAGTCCAGAAGAGACTGTAGGAAGGCATGAATGGTACGGGGCATGGGCTTAATGGGAAATCAGTGGAAACAGGAGGGACACAGTTGAGAAGAAGTCAGTCTGAGGAGGGTGGGCTTCAGGAAGTAGCCAAGCTCCCCCAGGTGGGTGAATGAGATGCCAGAGGAGAGTATGCATAGAGGTGAGGACATCCTGGGTACCACTGCATCTGGTGGAGAGTGGAGAAGTCTCTTATCGAGGTTTTTACAACAGGAACAGAACAACTAGAGAAAGTAACATCATGCATTCCAATGTTGATTTGTGTTGAATTAGCTGGATGTAGTGGAGCACACCTGTGGTCCTGACTGGGGGTGGAGAGGGAGAGGGAGAGGGAGGGAGGGAGGGAAAGAGAGAGAGAGAGAGAGAGAGAGAGAGAGAGAGAGATTGAAGATTGAGAGTCCTATAGAACTTAGGTAATTTTGGGGGATCCATTGATGTGATGGCTGGGAGGCTGGGAAATAGTTTCTGTGACACCTCTTTCCTCTGAACTCTCCTAAGAGCAGACACGGTGGTGAATCGGAAGGGTGGTATGACTTGGTGTCTGTGGGATGCTATCATTTGCCAACTACAAAATGCGGTGGTTTTGCAAGTTCCCCTGGGCCTTAGTCACCTTCTCCACAGGCACAAGGAACCATGCATTCCCCAGGGCCATGTAAGATTAACTAGATCTGCAAGCATGAACTGAGCACATACTATGTGTTGGTCTGTAGGTGTGAAAGTGAGAACATGCCAAGCCCGAAAGACAGAGAGATGAAAACAAGTAATAGAGACAGACAGGATGGTGTGAAGGCTGTAAGTGCCATCCCTCAGAGCTTCCTGGTGGCCATTTCCCAATTATGGGACCACAGGACCCCTCCCTTGAGGTCATGTCCTGAGGTCCTGGACTCTTGTGAGTCTGTGTTTGTATTACAGTTTGCAGTTTCTCTGTCTGAAACACTGGCTGCCCTTTGCTTGAAGGCAGGAAGGGACGGGCTTTATCTTCAAACCCTTCCAGGATGTGAGAAAAAATATTGACATCCCATCTTGTTACCAGAACAAAGATGAGGAAGGATATAAAATAGCAGAGTTTCCATATTCACAGGGTCTGGATGTCCTTCCCCTGCCATAAACGCATTCAAAGTATGTTGCCCAACTGCGGCTTCATTTCAACCTAACACGTGACTTGGAGTCAACTTCCCCCAAACACAAGATGCTACTTGTTCTCCATTAAGGAGTGCTTGTTTCACTGCCTTAAAAGAAACCTTCAGAATCTCTGGAAAAGAATGAAATCAAACATATATTGACATGAACGCCGATGGTAATTTTGTTTCTGAGTGGTTATTTGCCAGGAAACCGTGCTTCTAGTTAACATGCTAAACCCGTACAACCTCACATGCTTGCATTTTAATCCCTCTTGGATCTTATTTGTTTTTTTTTTTTTTTTCCTTTCCAAATCTGTGATTTTGAAAGTGCACAGCCCAGATGTCACCCCCAGGCAATCTCCCACAGTTTGTTCTTCCTTGTCAACCCTGTCACCACCTCCATGCTGTGGCCTGCCTCAGGACATTCCCAGGGCTGAGCATCAGATGGGAAGTCCCGCGGCCCCTTCCCCCCACCCCCAGGAGGGGGACCAGAGCAGCACAGGAGGCCTTTTCGGGTCCCCAGTGTGGGTCTCACTGCTTTTCCCCCTTATGTCCTAGCTTCAAAATGAGGGTGCAGCTGGAAAGTCCTAGGCTTCGTTTCTACACCAAACAGATAGATCCCTTTACTTCAAAGGACACCCCAGGACCCCATCTTATCAAAGACTCTTCCTAGTGATAATATAATCCAGGGTCCAGCTCCCCAAGTGAGGGAAAAAGGAAGGGCCTTGCATCTTCTGTGTTCTTTTTTTTTTTTTTTTTTTAGCATGCTCTGACTTTTTTGTTTTGTTTTTGTTTTTGTTTTACTTCCCAGAGCCAACAGGACACTGTCTTATCAAAGAGGCCTTTTCTAGTTCATAACAATACTGATAATCCTAACAATACTAATTAACACTCCTAACGGGATACCGTGGCTACTTTCTCCTCTGGAGGATGCCAACTTGGAGCCTGGGCTGGCTCTTTTGGGTCTCTGAGTATTATCTTGTGCAGACATTCTTCCTGCATGGGAATATTTGATTTCCTGAATCACTTTGTGAATGAGACATTCCCCAGCGGGACACTGGAACCTTAAGTAGGCTCGGTGGCTGTCCGAGGTTTTCCACCCTAGGACACGTCTGATTCTTTGATTTACTTCCTTTGGCCTTTGGAAAGAGCAAGAAGGGTTCCCCATCCATCCTCTGACAATGAGGACCCTCAGGTGGGTCCCACAGGCACCAACCCTGAGATATCTGATGACTTTGGAAAACTTCTTCATCTCTGTTGCAATTGGGTGCTTTGAATCTGGGACCTCCCCATTCAGCTCTTAACCACTGGTGAATTGCCAGCCAGCAAGGAGGATGAGCTATGAGCAGGGGAGTGTAAGGGGGGGGGAGCAATAATACATCCAGAGTCAGTACCACTGTCAAGCCAAATGCCTGCAGTCAGAGGCACACCTCACTCTGGAAGATTCAGTCAACAAGATAACACCATCATGACCTGAGTGTCAGGGGAAGAGGGAGGATCTGTTTATGCCTTGGAGGTTGACAGTTTGGTCCACTGCCCAGGATGTAATAGATGGTCATTTAATGATGCTCTTGACACCACTGTGGCATGAAAGTATGCCACCACCCTGTCTTCCGATTTCAGTACAGTGTTCAATAAACTATACGAGGCAGACAACACCTTGTTATAAAATAGGCTCTCTCTTAGATGATTTTGCCTCCCTGGTAGGCTTATATAAACATCCCATCCCCCAGGTGGGATGAAGCTGAGTGTGAGGGAGGTTAGGAACACAGCATACTTTTTCTATGTAAGATATTCTTTATTTATTTATAAATCTCTCCTTTTTTTTAATTGAAAAAGTAGGGGCAGAAGGTTAGGAACAGTTTGGATTTGTAATTTAAGATGGCAGACTGAGCAAATGTTCACCTCTCTTCAGCTGCAGCATCCCCACTGTGATGAAAATAGTGGTTGAGGATGGCAAGAAGACATCAGAAACAATTAAGAAGGGGGAGACACCATGAATGGATGAAACAACTCAATAATGTCTGTAGAATGGGCAGGGGTTGAATGTGTTGACGGTTGGGACAGAGTGGGAGAGGCAGGCTCTCTGGTGCCTTCGAGGGGTTTTCAGTGGTGGGAGCTTGAGGCCTGCCACAGCCCCAGAGGCTTCAGGTATAGAGTCTGTGGGTGTGCGGGGGTGAGGGCCAGCGGAGGGTAGGGAAGACCCCACTACTCTTTCCTCATGGATCGAGGGCACTATCAGCATGGGGGGCGGGAATGGGGACCAGTTTCCAGGAGGCAAACCCTGTTCCTACGGCTTCCAGTTTGCTTGTCACAATGTGAGATGGTCTACTAACAATAAAAGTACTGCTAGAACTCTGAGGAGTTGGGAGGAGCAGGGATAAGGGCGCGTCTAAGTGAGCAGACCCCTTGTCCGTGATGGTGCATAGTCTACAATGACAGAGCGAGGAGTGCCAAAGTAAACAGAAGGTTGAGATGTGTGACGGGGAGAAGCAGAAGCCCTGGAGTCTGGAGCCGCAGGGGCTGGCTGCAGCGGAGTGCCCACTGGGTTTGTTACTCTGGGTCCTTCTGTCCTGCCTGAGATGTTTAAGCATAGGCACATTTTATCAGTTATAAGATGAAGGGGGCAACGGGTAAAGAAATAGAAACAGATTTTAACATCCTAGAGGGGATCTGGTTGATGGAGGCCAGGAGTCCCTGTAGGCCAGAGCCACTCAGGCCCAGCTGGGGGTTCAGTGTGGTTTGTGGAATCTCCCCGCCAAGAAATGCGTTCCTGTCAGTGCTGGCATCCCTGAAGGCCTGGATCACAGTCAGCTCCAGCTTAGAGAGAAAAGAGGGAGTGGTGTCTGAGGCCAGGTGTGTGTGTGTGTGTGTGTGTGTGAGTGTGTGTACACGCACGCATGCATGAGCACCTGTATGTATATGAGGTATGTATGTGTGTGTGTGTACATGCACGCATGCATGAGCACCTGTATGTATATGTGGTGTGTGTGTGTGTGTGTGTGTGTGTGTGTGTGTGTGAAGAGCACATGTGTGTAGGAGTATGGAGACCATGGTCAGCAGGTCAGCTTTAAGTGTGGTTCCTCAGGATAGACATTCACTTTGCTGTCGTTGAGACAGCATCTTTCTCTAGGACGTGGGTCTCCTCCATTAGGCTAGGCTGGCTGGCCAGCAAACTCCAGGGACCCTCCTGTCTCTGCCGTCGCAATGCTGGGATTGCAAGTTCACACCACCACACCCAGCTCTTTTGGGGTTTTTATATGGGTTCTAGGGACTGATTGACAGCTCATGCAGACACGCTCCAGGCTGAGCTAGCTCCCAGGTCTTCTCTGAGGTCAAAGAAGCTAAACCAGGCAGTAGAGGACTCAGCAGCTTGGACACACCCAGGAGCCACCCAGCACTCTTGTGCAGTGACAGAAATGTTTCTCTATGTCTGTTCTGCCTTCCTTCCTTTGTTCCTTCCCTCCCGCCCTAACCCCCGCCCCCGCTTTCCTTCAGCCTTTGGGAAGGACTGCTCTTCTAGTCCACCTCAACAGTTTCTTTGAGAAGCCGACAGCTAGCATCTAGGAGTAGAAGCCCTGGGAGGTCACCAGATGATGCTCACGCAAGCCACCCTCAGGCTGCTATCCAGCTGCAGCCAATGTCACATCACCTCAGTGAAGTCACATCCTGGTGGTCATATGGACTCATGACAGAAGAGTTCTACCTCCCTGAGGTCATGTGCACAGAATCCGAGCTGGGTGGCAGCCGGGGCTGCCATTATCTGGCCTATAACCCTATGGGTTTGTGTCAGACCTGCCTGGCAGCTTCATAGCCAGTTACCTCACAGCTCCCATGTCCAGTATAGGGAAAAGCAAATCGTCAACATGACAAGGAAAACAAAACAAAGCATGTCTGTGGTGTCCTTTGACCCTTTCCCACTTATCCTGAGTTGTTGGGGTTCCCTCTTCACCCTAGTGCTTGCTGCTTCAGTAACCCTCCTCCAGTCACTGAGCCCCGCTCTCTGTCATCATGGGCTTTCTCTGACCCTTCCTTAGGTCACTGGTCTTAATGGCCAATGCGTTTTCTCTGCTGGTCTCTTTACTCTCCCCGCCACAGCCTCCAAGTTTGCTGGGATTGAGGAAGGGGGCTGGAGAAACAGGGCTATAGCATAACTTTCACATTTGAATGTCTGAGAACTTCCCTCACATCCAGCCCTGCAAGAACCTTCCCCAGCAAGGGATGTGTTTTCTGACTCTCTCTGCAAGATGTACTTACAGGAGTGCTGTGTTAATTGAACACACACACACACACACACACACACACTCCTTGTAAACCTATGTGTTTGGGTTAGCATAGACACACAAATCTAAATATTTACTTGAGTTTTGAACCTTTTAGTATAGGCTCCTTGAATACACAAACATTCCCACAACATTGTCAATGCTCATACTTTAAAACAAAAACAGAAAATTGTTTGTGGAACACCCTTCAAAGCGTCAGAATATTATTTTGAAACCCTTCATGCTTGTGACTTTGTCTTCAAAGGAATTTTCCTTTAGTCAACTTTATTGAGGTCCAGTTTGCCTATAATAAAATGCACAGACTTTAAATATAAACTCTACCTGTATAAATATCACCGCCATAAAAATGTAGATGATTTCAACCACATCAGAAAGTCCCTGTATACATAGTTGCAAATCTTTAACTTTTGTAGTTTGGCTTTGGAATACTCAAGAGCCATTCTGAGGGAGCCAGGTGAGCTAGGGGGACAGCTGAACTGTGCTTACAAATACAGCCACGTCAAAGGGGAGTTTTATAAATGACTAAGACTGGTCGTTGGAATGACTCTGCAGTGCCCTGAGTACCCCCATCCCCAAGACAGGGTTTCCCTGTGAAGCCCTGGCTGTCCTGGAACTCACTCTGTAGACCAGGCTGGCCTCAAACTCATAGAGATCCACTTTCCTCCCAAGTGCTGGGATTAAAGGTGTGTGCCATCACCATCAGGCTCATGAGTGGCTCTTCTGCTGGCTAAATATTCAAGACCATAGGTTATTGCAGCATTTTGAAGGCGTGATTCTCACTTGCTAGCTATAAACCAGGCATTGTTTTAAGCCCTGGCGATTATTTTTTCTGAAAAAAAAAAAATCTTCTTCCATCCTGGAGGTCTAGAGCCTGTTGGGGAAATATCAATAAATAAGAAATTGTATGTGTTGTATAATTTATGGAAGTAAGAAATGCCCAGAGAAGGAGCGAAAGTAGTACAAGGAGATAGGAAATGATTTGGAGTAGTGGCCCTTGTGGTTCATCTTTGTTTACTTCCTTTATCTTTCTCTGAAGTATTCTGGAGAGGTCTATCACCCATTAAATGTAATGGAGTGGAGCACTTAGCTTTTTATAGGTAAAGAAGGGTGGGTCAGGATTCTGGGAAGTACAGTGGTAAAGAACTTGCCTCGAAAGCAGAAGGGCCAGAGTTCAGTCTCCAACACCCAAGTGAAAAGCCACCTGGGGTGGTGAGTGTGCACGCAAGCCCAGTGCTGGGGAGGCAGACATAGGCGCTCCCTGGTCAGCAAGTTTAGCCCTAATGGACCAGCTCCAGGTTCCAGTGGGAGAGACCCTGTCTCAGAGACAAACATATAAGAACAAACAAACAAACAAAACAAAAACAAGGCAGATGGCTCTACCTGGAGGTTGACTTCAAAACATTTGTGGACACACACACACACACACACACACACACACACACACACACACACGATGTGCACGTGCACATACACTCACACGTGTGAACACACACACACACACACACACACAAGATACATGGGGGAAACTGGCTTAAGCAAAGCTGAGCTGCTTTTTAATGAAGGACTTCCCAGAGCCTTTGGCATGCTAATGTAATTACAGATTATCATGGGGGAAGGGTTGTAGTATGCACCAGTCTCTAGGGAATCCCATTGGGTTTGAAGCATGTGGAGCCAGAAGTGGCCTCTGTAGCAGCCTGTATATAGCACACTCAGCTTCCATGTCTCATGGCACAGAACTGAAAGTTATAGAGAGGTTCATTTCTAGGGTTGAGGGAAGAGCAAGTTAGGGCAGCTTGTGGGCCCAGCGTAGCACCAAGAGTCCAAAACACACCCCTTGGGTAACCCTTTCCACTAGGGCATTACAGCTCCTGGGTACTGTCAAAAGAACTGTGGCTCGGAGTGACTCAAGTTGGTAGCCAAAAGTTTCTTACAGAGCCAGGATCTGAACCTAGTCTTATGTGACTCCAAAACCCAAGCCTTTGAAAACCAGGATGGCCTAAGGGAAGTAGGGGAGGCTGTAACCCAGCTAGTATATCCACCTCCCCCATTCCACTGTCAATCTATGTGTACCCTCAAACCATGCCCTCCTCAAGGGATGGCTTCCTCTTCTTTTACACTGGCAGGTGATCACCTGCCTCTCTTGTTGGCTATCAATGGGTATTTGGTGGGTTTGAGCAGACAAGGACATGGGTCCCTGGTTCCATCCTCATAAAATGGGGTCAGTTACCTGTGACCCTGGGAGTGGTGCTGACCAGCAAGCTCTGTCAAAATCATCCCTCTATGGTTTTCTCTTTTCTTGGCATTTTCTCCTGCTGTTATAGTCACACATCCCAGCTGTCTCCTTCTGCAGAATCCCCTGGAAGATGACTCAGACCCACATTAGCACCTGTGCCAGAGCATCAGTGAGGTGTGCAGACCAGCCAGGGCTGCAGGGGCCAACACTGGTGTGAGTTTGGTGATGATGGGGCAGGGATGTGGCAAGGCTTGGCTCGGGGGTGAAGATGCAGAATTCCTTTACTTGCTGGAAATAGCAAAGGTGTATCCTTTAGGAAAGACTCGGAGGCAGTTTCTCTCCCACCTTCCCCATCTTCCTCTCAGGAGACAGCAGAGGAAGTTGGTAGGGATTACTCAATCCTGCTAATTCAGTACTAATTGAAACAAAGGGACACGGGTCTTCTTTGAACTCAATGCTCAGAAACTAAAGTAAAGCAACTCAGATTCCACTGTCCTTCCTTCCCATACCATGCTTATTCTTGGCTCCTGACATTTCTTTCATTTAAAGTCAGTGACAACTCAGCTTCAGTAGGAGTCTCTGATCTGGTCCCTTCTCACATGTGTACTTCCCTGGCCTGGCCCTGAGTTCATCCCTAGCTATTTCCCCTCACTCCTCTGCTAGACATTACTCTTGTCACTAGTGTGTACCAAGCCTTCAAGGTACCTCTGCTCAAAACAGGGTGCAGGGATTTGAGGAAGCAACCTTGAACTAGACAGTATGTTCCATCTGGAGAGTGACTAGTCTGAGGGGTCTGAAGTATACTGTCCAACAGACAGTAGAATACTACACTAGAGTGTAGAGTTTGGGGGAAAGTTCTTGAAGAGGAACCAAGAATTGACTGCCATGGGATTGTCAAGAGAATGTACTAAAAAGAGTGCATGCCCAGAAGAGGCCCTCAGGCGATTTTAGGGCCATTAACTTTCAAGGGCTGATCTAAGGCATTATGTATTAGATTACTTCTTTCCTGAGTCCAGCCTTCCCAAGAGTCACTGTGTTGGTGTCTTGAATGCATGAGCAATGATCAAACTGGCTAGTCCTACTATCTTCACTACCATCACACTCACCGGCATGTTCACTTTACCTTTACTTCCACCAACACTTTCATCATCCCATCTCTGCTAATATTTAGCATCAACTACCAACACAGCCTATAATCATCCCCCACCCCTTAAAAAGAGTCTCCATTGAGTAGCTGTCTTTAATGAGTTGACGTGTGGGCATGTCTGTGAGGGAATGTCTTGGCTGTGAATTAATATAGAAGAGCTCAGTACGCTATGACAGTACCACCATTCCTTGGGAGGTGGTCCTGGGCTGTATAAGGAAGCTAGCTCTATGTCAATGAGTCTGAGCAAGCTACAGAGCAATGTTCCTCATGGCTTCTGCTTCAAACTCCTGTTTGAGTTTCTGCCTTGACTTCCCTCAATGATAGATTGTAACCTGTAAGATTTAATAAAGCCTTTCCTTCCCTCAATTGCTTTTGGCCAGAGTGTTTTATCACAGCAACAGAAAGGAAACCAGAGCACCCACTTACCACTTTCGCCATTGCGTTATTTTCATAGGGTATGAAACATGACAGCTCCCTACTCTTCCACGGAGGAAAACATGACCCAAAGGAAACTTCCAAACACTGCTTAAGGATGTGGGACTTGTGGGAATTGGTACCTGTTCATGCAACAGTTGAGATCCCAGGAAGGCTCAGCCTGGAGCTGAGGACACCATCAAATTCCTCTTCCACCTTTCTTTATGATGTACAGCTATCCCTGTCAAGCGTGGAACTCATTTACTCAGCACACACAGGACAAGGCATGCAAGGCTAGGTGGGACACAGTGACAAACACTAAGTAACCCTTGGTATTTCTCCAAGATCTTGAACATCCATCCAGAGGGGAACAAGGCTAGCCATAGATGTTCTTGTAAGAGGTTAAGGTAGCCCTGATAAGAATACTTGGTAAGATGGAATGAGGATATTCATCCAATTCGGTGGTTAGAGGACTGTGTCAGAGCATCTTCCTGGAGATAGGAGAGCTGGGCTTTGGAGGATGGAGATTGGGAATGGAGGGCCAGGTCAGGAGAAGCAGAGCATCCCAACTGAGAGCTCACTGGTGTCACCGAGAATGGTCCATATTAAATAGAGGATAGCTTTCAGCTCACGCAGGGCTTGGGAGGAAGACCAAGCAGCAGTCGTGGTATACTGTAAAATGGTTAGGGAGAAACACAAGGTACCAATGGTCCTTGATGCTGGTATAAGTCAGGGCCTTGCATGGGGAGATGGCTTCCCCTGTGGTTTTAGTGGGATCCTTGTGATGACAAACATAGTTCATTAGGTAGAGTGCTTGCCCAGTGTGCACAAAACCTTGAGTTCAATGCCCAGCATAGCATAAAAACCAAGTGTGGTGGCACAGGCCTGTGGGCTCAGCACAGAGTAGAGGCCAAAGGATCCAAAGTTCAAGGTCATCCTCAGCTTCTTAGTGAGTTTGAAGCCAACATGGGAGACATGGGACAGGGTATCAAAAAAAAAAAAAAAAAAAAATCTGGTAAATCTAGTATTGGCTAGAATTTTTTAACTGTTTCCCACAGGGTGAAATGTTACAAGTATGTTCCCCCACCCCCTGCCGGTCTGGTCCCACCGCCTCGCCAGCCCCAAATAACACACTGAGACACTGTATTAGATATAAAGCTATAGGCCAGTTACTAGTTTCTTATTGGCGAGCTCTGTCTTAATTATTAACCCATTTCTATTAATCTAAGTACTTCCACGTGGTCTTATCTTACTGGAGAGAGGGGCTGGCGTTCTACTCTGTCCTCCATGATGAATCTCCTTCCTACTACTTCCTCTCTCTTCTTAATCTCCTAGTCCTGCCTATCTTGCTTTCCTATTGGCCAACAGTGCTTTATTCATTAACCAATAAGAGAAACATATTTACAGAATGACCTCTCCCATCAGTGAAATATGGTACCCGGTAGAATTTCACCCTCAGAATTATCCAGTGAAGTAACTGTTTCTGTGAGGAGACAGTTCCCACTGCCCCCAGAGGCCCTGGATGGAAGGTTGGGCAGGCACCTGGGCCACTGTGCAAAGACCTCAGAGGGCTGTCATCTGTTACCCAGGTGTTCCTGCTTTGCCATGGCCTCCTACAGCTCTGCCAGCTGCTCTACAGCACCTACTTCAAGAGCAACCTCACCACGATTGAGAAGCGCTTTGGGCTCTCCAGTTCTTCCTCAGGCCTCATTTCCAGCTTGAACGAGGTAAGTGGGAGGCTCTTTATTGAAAAAAGAATGCTTAAATTGGATTTACTTTATTTCATGTGTCTTGCTTGCATGTAGATGCATGTGTACCATGTGCATGTCTGGTGCCCAAGGAGACCAGGAGAGGGCATTGGGTCCCCTGGAACTGGAGTTCTGGATGGTTGTGAGCCACTGTGTAGGAGCTGGGAATGAGACCTGGCTCTTCTGCAAGAGCAACAAGTGCTCTTAAATGCCAAGGCATCTCTCTAGCCCCGAGTGGGCGGCTCTTGACCACCCTTTATTGTGTGTACTATCCTAACCATGGAATTGGGGCAGGGTTTACATCCCAGTGCAGATACAATGCCTAAAATTTCATCTTTGAGTTGATATCATCCTCACAGACAACAGACAGCAAAAAACCACACCTCTGACATTTCCATCACTGCAGCCTGGCCCTGGCCCATGTATGTATCACAAGTCACCCACAGTTCTCGGTGAGTCCAGACATGGCCTCTGGCTCCTTCTCACACTGTGTTCTAGGCTCCTCTACTAAACAAATGAGATCTGACATATATGGTAGACCCGCTCCTCCAGCAGTCAAGAGGGTCCACAACCATGAGCTTCCAACCTAAAGTCTCTGCATCATTGAATGCTTGAAATAAAATCGTGCTATTGGTAGTGTGTGTGGGGGGGGTCAGGGGTGTGTGAAGAAAGTCCAGCCTTGTGCAAGAGGGGGTGAGGCCATCTGAGCGTGTAATGAGTACAAACCTTCATACTGAAGCTCCATTTCAAAGCCTTCCTGGGCCCAGATGAAATGAAAGAATGCAGACTGCCTATGGCAGTCCCAGGGCAGGAGGAGGGGCTTGCACAGAGAAGGCATGGCCTCAGGAAGCAGCTGCTACTATTGTCCACTCTGACATGACATGGAGAGGGGAACAGACAAGGTGGGTTGGAGCCCGAGAGCCCTACCCTAGATGTCCATCTCCAGTCCCTGGCCGCCTTGGTTTTGAGACACAGAGGAACAGCGTGTGCTGTTAATGTCATGTTTCAAATGTTCAACACCGCCATGTCGATGGAGCTGTTCTTGGGCACTCCGAGGGTGATGGGTGAGGCCTGAGGTCCTCTTCTTGGCTAGAACATCTGCAGTTTGGGGGTGTGTTTGAAATGGGGAAAGGCTAAAGAATTCTCTCCAGGCACTCCTCTGCTGAAGAAAATCTGGGGAGCAATACTCAATACCTGAGCAGGTCCAGCAGCCCACAAAGAAATCAACCCCGGCTTCTGGAGATGAGTGGGGGCCTGAGTGCCCCAGCTTTCCTTCCTGGGTTTGTTTTGGAGCCCTCCACCACCTCTCACACATGCCCTTTCCAGTCAGCTAGCAGAGCTGAAATGGCCTGACATTTCAATCCATTTATTAAAAAAAAAAAAAAAAAAAAAAAAAAAAACACTACAGAAGCAAGAAGGAAAGAAATAAAACCCAAGAAGCTTAAGAATAAGCATTCACTTTCTCTGGGTACCCACTGCAGAATGTTCTAGAAACTTCAGGCTGGAAGGCTCACTGCTGAAGCCAGGCTGCCTCCTCATACACCTCACATAGCTTCACACCCTCTTCCATATGTCACAGCCTCTGTCTGTTGGTCATGTTCCTTGATCCATGTTAACGAGCACCAAACTGCATGCCAGGCACTATACTAGGTGCTGGGAGGCAGAAAGGAACAGATGAACAAAAAGCTAAGACAAACACACAGAAATAAAGCTCTAGAAGATAGACGGTAGGTTCCAGGAGAAGGTGGCCATGGGAGAGGAAAGGCATTCGAAACCAAAGCGGCAGACACAAGGAACATACCTTCTAAGGAGCATCAGGAACACAGTGGTCCTGTCCACACTTGACAAGACTTGGAAATGCTTTGTCTGGTCCTTGTCCTTTGTTTTGAAGAATTTAGGATGGCTATGGAGGTGGGTTAGAGTTGTCAAGGAAGAAGCCGACTCCTCCAGGAGATTGCTCTAGCACGGCACAGACAACCTGAAGTCGGGTCTCCCTAGTTCAGTCTGTCTCCTGGCTTCATGGACGTAAACATGACACTTACTGTTTTGCCGTCAAGTTCCAGTTTTATTTCTGTTGCTGTCATAAAGACTTTGAGAAGAAAGGGTTTATTGCTCCTAACTTCCACACCAGGCCATCGTGGAGGGGAGCCAGCCCAGGAACTGAAACAGGAGCAGAGAACACGCAGGAAAGCTGCTCCCTGGTTCCCCTTCGGCTTGCGTAGCTTGCTTTGTTATTACAGTTCAGGACCACATGCCAGGGACGGCATCACCTTCAGTGGGCCAGCTCCCCCCATTAATCATCAATCTAGAAAATGTCCCCCCAGACCTGTCTATAGGCCAGCTGATGGAGATATTTTCTTGACTGAGTTTTCTTCTTCCCAGATGAGCCTAGTTTGTGCCACATTGATGAAAATTAACTAGCACAAAGTATAAAATGAGAGCAATTTCATGGTGCACAAAGTCATGCACATTGTTTGGTTGTTATTCTGGCTTTTAGTCCGGAGTTCCAGAGTCCATTACCCTGGACCTCGTTAAAGTAAGGAGTTTAGTTAAGAAATATATGCTACTTCAGGAGCCTTCCAGAATTGGAGGCTTCCTTGGATTTTGCCCCAAAATATTTTTCTAGGAGAGTGCTCAGTTGGTGAAGTGCTTTGTGCAAGCATAAAGACCCGAGTTCTATCCCCAGAACCTATGTTTAAAAATACAGGTGTGGTAGTGACATGTGCCTGTCATCCTAGAATTAGGGAGGTGGAGACAGGAGGGTCTCTAGAGCCAACCAACCTAGATATTTGGCAAGCTTTGGGTCAATAAGAAGCTATATTAAAACACATGCATATGTGAGCACACCCTCTTGCAGACACATGCACACACTCAAGATTTTTGTATAAAATGCCCATGTTAGATTAGTCCATTACGTGTTCAGATAATTCCACTGGGCTGGTCCAGAAAGCAAAGGCTGCAGGAAAGCTGGTGCTGTGAGAATACAACATAAACCAGAATATCTGTGCAAGGCTAGCGAGGCTTTGCCAGGGATCCAACTATTGCTGGACAACCCCTTCCCCGTCTTCTGCCTAGGTGAAATATGGTTGGTCTCCTCTGGGCTAAGGGAGGGCAGGGCCTGGCTCTCACTTGATCCCTTGTTCCCTTCTGCAGATCAGCAACGCCATCTTCATCATCTTTGTCAGCTACTTTGGCAGCCGAGTGAACCGCCCACGGATGATTGGCATAGGGGGTCTCTTCCTGGCTGCGGGTGCTTTCGTCCTCACCCTCCCACACTTCCTGTCGGAACCCTATCAATACGCTTCAACCATTGCCGGTGAGTGGCCCTGACTCCTGCCTTGAGGAGGTGAGACAGGGTGAGCATGGAACAGAGCTGATGGTGGTGGTGTCCCTGCGGTTGAGGTTTCCACCCTGGGCCATGCTTCTTTCCTGTCCCACTGGAGACAGTCCTTGGCTTTAGAAGTTTGGTGTCTCTCCAGACCACGTCTGAAACTCACAGAAGTAAGTAGCCTGCTACCTGGTCCGTGGCTTGTTGAGGATGAAGAGGCCCTGTGGTCGCTGGCCTCTTCTCATGATTCCTTGTGCTTTATGCCAGGGTCAATCCAAACGCTACCTGTCTGGGACCAGAGCCAACCGAGGCCTGGAGGAAAGAGGGCCAAAGTGTGGGACACTGTGAAGTTTGGGTGTTTTCTTGATGTTTGGTAACTGTTTGTTACAACTGTTGATTTTACTTTAAATTACCTAGCACTTGTATGGTGCGGTCATTGATGCTAAGACACTAGTGGGGTGCAGAGAAAAGTGATGAGATGAGAACTTATGCAACTTTTCCAGGGGAACATGAACAAATGTCTGTTCATGCCACACACGACACCATGACATCCCAAAGTGATGATTCTACTCAACTCTAGCTTGGTGAACTAAAGTTTATTCGGGTTGATTACAGGAGCATGGGTAAGGGATTATAATGGCATGAGTAAGGATTACAGGAGCATGGGTGAGAGACTGCAGGAATGTGGGAAGGGATTAAAGGAACATGGGTGAGGGGTTGCAGGAGCATGGATGAGGGGTTGCAGGAGCCTGGGTGAGGGGTCACAGGAGCATGGGTGAGGGGTTGCAGGAGCCTGGGTGAGGGGTTGCAGGAGCATGGGTGAGAGGTCGCAGGAGCATGGGTGAGGGGTTGCAGGAGCATGGGTGAGGGGTCACGGGAGCATGGGTGAGAGGTCGCAGGAGCATGGGTGAGGGGGTGCAGGAGCATGGGTGAGGGGTCACGGGAGCATGGGTGAGGGGTCACAGGAGCATGGGTGAGGGGGTGCAGGAGCATGGGTGAGGGGTCACGGGAGCATGGGTGAGGGGTCACAGGAGCATGGGTGAGGGGTCACAGGAGCATGGATGAGGGGTCACAGGAGCATGGGTGAGGGGTCACAGGAGCATGGGTGAGGGGTCACGGGAGCATGGGTGAGGGGTTGCAGGAGCCTGGGTGAGGGGTTGCAGGAGCCTGGGTGACATGGGTAAGGGATTGCAGGGGTGTGGGAAGGGATTATAATAGCATGGGTAAGGAATTAAAGGAGCATGGGAAGGGATTGCAGGAGCATGGGTAACTCAAGGTGGCCACATTACCACCATCGTGGGCGAAGACTCACAAGAGCTGTATCCTTAGAGCCCCTTGGACAACTGTAAGCAACTCTCCAGAGTCTCCTCTTCCCCAGAAACTGATTCCTGCTTTGTGTGACCTTGGGGAAAGCTTAGTAAATCTTGTAACTTTATGAACTTCTGAGTCTTACTGGTTTTTGTAGCTTCCTCAGTCTTAAGAGCTCTTCTTCTTCAACCTCACTAATGCTGCACCCCTTAATCATGCTGTGGCGACCCCAACCATAAAATTACTTTTGTGGCTACTTCAGAACTGTAATTTTGCTACTGTTATGAATCATAATGTAAATACCTGATATGCAGATGGCTTTATGACCTCTATGAAAGGACCATTCTAGTCTCAAAGGGGTTGATAACTACTCTTCTAACCAGAAGGGAATGTTTCAGTTGGGAGGAAATGGCTACATAGTAGGTCTTGGCACTTGAAGGTATTCAGATGTCTCCTCATGGTCCAAGTAGCTAAGGAGAGGAAGACAGGAAGGCCTGTCTCCTGACCCTCATCAGGTAAGAGCTCTTTCTGTGACCCAAACTTCCTCTTTTTATTGGGATGCCTTGTGACAGGATGAAATAGAGCAAGAATTTATGTGGTTAAACATGTAAGGAAAGGTAACCTTTCCTTACATTTTATTTTTAGAATTCTTTTAATTAGCATATATTAATTATGCATGATAATAGGTTTCATTGTGACATTTCCATACATGCACATGATGTATTTTGATCATATTCACTTTCTTTCTCCCGTGACTACTAATCCTTTTCCTTTTCTCAACTAGCCTGCTCTTCAGTTTTCTTGTTGGTGTGTGTGTGTGTGTGTGTGTGTGTGTGTGTGTGTGTGTGTGTCCCAGCGAGTTTCATCAAGGTTAATGATAGCAGTGTTAAGTGAGGGTTTACGTTTAAGAGTGGGTGCCTTACCATTGGCTTTGACACTGAAGAAATTATTCCTCTTTGCCTATTAACTAATTATAAACTGTGGCTGTTTTAAATTGCTGAGTTTGCAATTTTATACAAATTCTAGATAGCTCTTTGTTGGACATGAGCTTTATAAAAATTTCCTCCCAATCTCTGACTCATCATGCATATTCTCTTAACAGAATGTATGTCACCTCCAGAACAAAAAGAGGTTGTAATTTTGGTGAAATCCAACTTTCCCTATTTTTATCCCTTTCAAGACTCGTTTTTCTGGTTCTGCACTCAAGACCTCTGCCCCATCCCAGGGGAGGGATGCTTTCTGTGCATTTTTTCAGGGTGCTTCTGATTTTTGTATTTACTGTATAGACTTATGGTCTGTTTGGAGCTAACCATTTATCAGCACTCATGTTTTTCTTTTGTGTGTGCATGTAATTTTTCCTAGCACATTTTGTTACAAAAACGTCTTTTTTTTTTTTTTTTTTTTTTTTTTTACCATACTCTAATTTTGTTCCATTATAACAGATCAATTGTCTTGGGCTAAGGCCGCAGCTCAGTGGTAGAGAGCTTGCCCCAAATACACAAGCGCCTGAGTTCTACTGTCCCCACAGAGAAGAAAGTTGACCACATCTGTGGATTCCTCTCTGGACTTCCTTGCCCACCCATTGATCTGTGTGTCACTTTTGCTGGTACTGCATGCCCACCCTTGCTAATGTTTTCTCTAGCTTGGTCTTTTTTTCTGTAGAAATTTTTGAGATCTAGTTTATATTCAAATGAAAAAAAAATATCCTTCCAGAATTTTGACTGGGATTACATTAAATTCCTAGATCAATTGGCATGCCTGGTATGTATAATCCTCGAACACTTTTTGATTTTTTATTTTGAGACAGGTTTTCTGTGTGTAATCCAGACTGTCCTGGAACACACAGAGATCTGCCTGCCTCTGCTCTCCGAGTGCTAGGATTAAAGGCATGTGACTTTCAGACTAATCCTCTAGTCTGAAGACTGTCAGACTAATCCTCTAACTCCTAAATAGTGTGGCTCACCATTGCCCCTGTGTTTAACATTGATTTATGACTGAACAAGCTCTAGGCTGATGGATGTCTTTATTCTTCAGAAGAACATAGTCCCTGGGCACCTTAATACCCACTGGCCATCATTGCTGCCCAGTGCTGTGGATGTACCTGCCTTACCCTACCTACAGTGCTCAGTGCATATTGGTATTTACCTACAAGGTTATGGGTTTCTGTGTTCACTGTTGCTTGGGGGGTATTTCACCTACATTATTGCTTCAATGTCCTCCTCTTCCTGAGATATAGCCTTCGTTGTTACTTTGATGAGCCCTTGGGTGATAAAACTCTCTATCAGAAAAGATTTTAATTTTACCCATGCTTTTGAATTAGTTTAGCTACAAACTGTTTCAAATTAATAGTTGTTTCTAGTCAGAACTTTGAAGACAACACACCCTTGTCTTTTGGGATTTCTCAGTGGACCTTCTCCATCTGTCTAATTATCAACCTGGTTTTGTGTAGGTATCCTGGTTTTATTCTCTGTATTTGCACTTACAATTTCCCTTTTCTTTGTTGTTTTGCTACCACACAGTATGTTTGCATATGGGTTGATCTGTGTCTGTTTGAGAGTTCAGCTTTTTTGTTTTGTTTTATTTTGTTTTTTTAATGAGAACAAGATGTTTAATTCTATCAGTCTGTCAGCCAAAAGTGCTCCTGAGTTTTTTCATCCTTTCCCCTGGAACTTGTATATAAATATACATGTCAGTCATTTTCATTTCTGAACTCCTCACCTCTCAACTTCACTATAGTTTCCAGTTCCTCTGTACCACATCCTTTAAGTATGTCTTCCCATTCTGTGAGTCTCTCTCTAACCTTTTAAATTGGAGTCAACCCCTTCCATTATGTAAAGTTTAAGAGATCTCTCTCTATTTTGCTAATTTCTAAGAGTTATAATTAGTTTCAAATTTCTTGACCTTAATTTTTATGACTTCTTAATGCTTTTAACTGATATGTATAATATGACTCTTTGATGTCTTCAAGTATTTTAAATGTATTTATTTGTCCTCGTCCTTGTCTCCGGAGAAGTAAGATGCGGTGGTGGCTTCATGATGAGCAGCATTGAGGGACTCAGTCTGCAAACACTCACCCTTAGCTCACAGCAGTAGGGCTGTATGTCGTTGGTACAGGATGAATGATCCGCCCAGGAACGTGCTGAGCAAGTAACCAATTTGTGTTTGCTTGGACACCAGGCTCTTCTAAAAGAAGACTAAGTTCCAGCGGTGAATCACTCAGAATGGCAGAAGAAAGTCCTCTATGGGTTGTGAGGCCTGTGCAGGATGCAGGTAGTTGGTTGGGATGGGGAGGATTAGGAACAGGGGTGCCTACTGGCGAAGTGTCTACAAGGCTCTGGTACTGTCCTCCAGGTGCTCTAGTCATTTTCACAGGCATCTCATCATCCTGGACTGTTTAAAAACTGAGCCTTGCTTCAAGTGAGCCAAGGACGTGGACACACCTAAACCCATGGGTTCTGCCCTGTCCTTTTTCTTCTCTATCTAGACGGGGCATTAGAGACCAGCTCTGATGGAGAGTCAGAACTTGACCTTTCTGATGCATGAAGACAAGGCTAATGAGATCAGCAAGGGAGCCTGGAGCACTGGGGCCAAGCTGAGGGGAGGGCACTTTGCCAGACACCACACACCATGGCCTACTCAGTCAGGCTGGTCTGCTCCCCACGGCCTGGGCCCGCAGCCCATGGCATTTGGTTTGCACAATGTAGCCATAGGCGGGAGGTTATGGCCTCCCTTTGCTCCTTATTAGGGATGGCTATTTAGATTGAGTTAGACTTTACCCAGATCACAGAGAGTCAATACCAGCCCAGTCTTAACCCCACTGCTCCTGAGCCAAATCACCACAGCTTGCCTGACAGGCAGGCCCACAGTGTGCACAGACTGCAGGAATGGACTGTTCTGTTGTTATTGTTGTTGCTCATCCTGTTTGTGTAAACGCTGATTCCAACAATAGAGTGGCTCCAGCTTTAACTGGGATTCAAACAACAGCTGGAAGTGCTCAGGGATGAACTCCCTTCGGGGCATCTTCCTGGTGCCAGGCAAGAAGATGAGAAGGGCCTTGGCCTGGGAGTCCTATCTGCGGCCTTTAGTTGGGCTGTGTACTAGGAGCTGATGCAGTGTGGAAGTATGCCATGTTAATATGTTCAGATAAATATTCACCAAGACTCCTTTCATCAGAAAAGACTGATCGTGACTCTGCTTTGAACATATTCCTATGGGAACTTCAGCTTGGAATTATGCAAGGCCATAGGGGAGCATATTTCATGTGACACCCAAATGGTGCATCTGAACTGTCTTTTGGAGCCGGGCAGTCCTTGGGCTGAGACTGGGCTTGAAGACTCTCTGATGGCATGGCCTTGGGCCATTTCCTCCTTGCTTTGAGTCTCAGTACCTCAGAGGGTCTAAAAGAGAACCACCTCTCCCATAAAGCTGTGGTGGCTGCAGAGGCAGGTGTCATTGCATTTAGCCCTGTGGCTGGTATAGTCAATGATCGTTAAGTGGTGGCTCTTGCTCCTATGGTAGTGGGGGAAAGGGCTATAGGACCCTGAGTAAGCTGGGAGCCCCTCAGAATCCTCAGTGAGACTGCCCATGGTGTTCTTTGACAAGCTCCTTGCTGTGTACCGTGTGCCGTGTGCCTGCGGGTGAATGCTCACCTCCCCATAGGTCCTCCACTCCATTCCCACCAGGGTATGGAGTCCTGAGAATGTGGGCTTTGTTCTGACTAGTTGCCAGAACCTCCCAGAGCCTCTCATTGGCAGATGGAGCAGGGACTTTGATACTCAGACACCGCCTCGGCTGCTCATTTGCCAACTCTTCTTCTGGGATACTCTTCCTTTCTAATTTCAATACTCTCACCTGTAAAATGGGAGCAGCAATACTTTCTCCTCCAGTGTGTTCTCATAGTAAAATTAAAGTGGAATGATATAAACATATAACAAAGACATTATATAGACCCAGAGTGTGGCTCATGGTGGCGTTGGGGACATTTCTGTTAGCTTGCCTTGCTGTTGCATTTGAGATCTGCTATTGATCAGGCTGGGCCCCACTCTTTTCCTCATGAGTATTTACTGATTTTCTTCCCCCGTGGAACAAAGCTGCTCCAGAAATAACCATGGGAAATGAAGAGAAACATGATTTTCAGAGGGGGGAATAAATTGAAGAAAGACTCAACATTGTGGGAAGTCACGAAGACCTTTAACAACTAATTGCCTATTTTAAAAAGTCCATGAACATTTATGGATGTTTAGATTTTCTAAATGTCAGTGGGGTCCGGAAATGTGCCTTGGCGCCTTTAGAGACTAGCTATCCAGCCAAAGCCTCCATCCAAGCCCGTGTCTAGAAGGTGCAGAGCGGCTTTTGCAGATGGGAAACAAGCCAGCATGAGACCAGTTCTCCCAGGAGTAAAGAGAAAGGGCATTGGAAACCAGTGTTTTGAGGTACTAGGAAAACCTGTGAAAGATTCAGTCTAGCCCATGTGGAAGTCATCCTAACAGACAATGGTTGCCTGGGCAGGAAGCTTCCCAAGGCTAAGCATGAAAGGAAGAGGGAAGTTGTATTTTTGGAGTAATTAAGAAAAGAAAGGAAAGAAGCCCTTCCTAGCCATTTCTGTCTGAAGCTAACTGCTTCCTATCCTGTACTCTCAGTGGTGTGCCTAGGAAGGTGGGTAACAGGAAAGCACGGGGAGCAAACCCTTGGCATCCAGAGTGACTTCAACACTTCCTTATGAAGCTCTCAACCTCCAGAGCCAAACCCATCTTCTGAACCTGTAAGCCACACACAGAGCCAGGCCACAGGGAGAATGGGTCTGGAACATGAGCTCCATGTTTTGTGGTGTGAAGTGGAGATTCCAGAAAGCATGGGGACATGAGGGGTACATGGTGTGCAGGCAGCCTGAGTGTGCCTGTGGCATATAGGTATGTATGTGTAAGGCAGAGCATCTCTACATGCGGGAAGTTGAACGAGGTAGAGAGGCAGCTGGGTATGGAGAGAAGAGAGGGTTACTGGAGGGAGAAGTGTGTGGATATGGGGGGCGGTGAAGATACAGAGATGGGGGTTTGTGAGAAGGTGGGAGTATAGAGCAAGGAGGAAGTGGGGTGAAGTGGAGAACACACATGTAGGAGGAAGTGTGTGGGTGGGGATGTGGGGGCGAGCATGCATTTGAGGGGAAGCAGGTAGAGTGGCGTATATAAAGCATGGGGGATGTGTGTGTCCGGGGTGAGTAGGGAGGGTAGTTAAAGTGAAAGCTATAAAACCTGCCTAGTTGGAACTGTTTTAACCTGTTTAATCTGAGAAGGGAAGGAAGCCAGCAAATACAAGTGGGGGAAAATATCACAAAACGTGAGTGCTATTAATTCAGCTAAAAGAGAGACAGCCCTAAAAAGGCAAGCAGAACAAAACCGACTGAGGTTTGATGTGGATCCTCTTCAAGTCATGGTGTAGGAAAGGACAAAAACAAACGTGGAGAAACAACAGCCTGTGCCTGGCAGCTGTGTTGAGTGTCAGGGAAGGTCAGAAAAGAACAAGGACTCTAAGGATGGCGACGCAAACATCTCCACCGCAGTGGCGTGCTAGACAAGGCACCAGCCATTGACCTAGTCTGCCCATTCTCTGTCTGCTTCTTGGAGCATCTATTTTGTGGGCCAAGTCAGGTGAGTTGAAAACATGGCTCGTCCTCCTAGGCCTCTTCAGGAGGCTGATGCGGCTCCTCTTCACCTTCTGGCCCTTGGGGCCTGTGCAGTCATTTTTCTTGTTAGCAATGAGGCTGGGTGGCAGACATGCTTGCTGCAAGTGTCTCAGAGATGAGCTCCTTCCTGCTCTCCCATTAGGTCACTCTTCCTGGACAGTGGGTAGACTGTCTCAGTCCTATCCAGGGCAGGCGGAAGGGCCCTGGCAGATAGGAAAGGCTTCTTACTATGTTAGTGGCTTTGGGCCTCCTAGGAAACAGTCCCTATCCCACTGTGGGATGTGGTTTGAAGAAACCATTAGCCATCACTGTAGGAGGTAGCAGGCTCCAGAAGCACTCAGGGAGGCAGGAGAGCACTTTCTACTCCTCCTGTGGCCCTTGGTGAGACTGAGGTTGTTGGCTCTGCCCAGACGCCTCCTGTGGTTCAAAGACTTGACATGGATGCCCCAGGCAGTGTGTCCCCTGAGAGCGGGAGGCCAATGGGGGCACCTTCTTCTCCCATGACCAGGAGATTTTTAGAACTCCAAGCTTGTGATGTCTATAATCAGAACAGATGGAAACGTGGGCGTTGAAAAGGGCAAAGTACAAAACAGACAACCAATCTACACACCAGGATCTGGAAGTCAGCTAAGGCTTCTGGGCATTCTGGAATGTTACAGATATCACCTTCCTGTCTTCTTCCTAGCCTGGGGCAGGATTGAAGAGAAGGATGAATAGGAGTACCTCTTCCTCCCAGATACCGATCCTTCCTATCTGGTTTATGTCCCCAGAAGCGTTGATTGTAAGTGGCGGAAGTGTTCGAAAACCATGTTAAGTCGTGGGCAGACGTTTTCATTCAAGCACCAGGTAGCAAATATTTCAGACCTGCCAGATCTTGAGTCTCTATGAAGCTGTTCAGCAATGTTATGGGGGCACCTGAGTTTCCACGGGCAGTAGAGACAAAAGTGTCTAGGTGTGTGTTGTATACTAATGGACACAAACAGGGAGGGGAATCAGATCTCACCCTAGTTAGTAGTTCCCCAAGCACTACATTAGATGCTTCTCCTGGCCTAGGCCTACCCTTTCCTTTAGAGCTAAACTCCCAGGGTATGAATTCCCCCAAGCTGCTTTGAGGTGGTCAGCCATAGACATGAGGATTCTTGTCCTTAGATGCTTGTCCTTAGACCCAGTATTACCTTCCATGTGTTCTAGTCTGCCTGCGAGAACCATCTAGACAGACAAAGCCTGTTAGTTCCCAGCTGCAGGAAAGTCATCCCACAGCTGGGCTGAGCCTCTGGCCCTTCAGCTCCAGGGTCTTCATTCAACCTCAGCAAATAAGGCTGCTGGTCTTCAGGGACTCACTGGGGAAAAGGCAGAGAAGTCTCCACCCTGGACCCGAGGGTCCTAAAGCGGACGTAAGCTGGGAGCATATGATCGAAATAGCCAGGAACTTAGCAGATCCTTTTCTAACACCAGGCCTTTACCTTCCTATTTGCAGTGTAGCTGAAGCCAAGCCTTGTATTCCGTCCCCATGAGATTCACTCTCCTTGGTTGGAATCTTTCTTTTTAATCCTTGCATCTAATTTTTCAGTTTTCAGCCTTCAGAATGTCTTAGCCACTCTCTGGGCTCTGCAGCATTCCTGTCATTCTTAGACTTGCCAGCTGTGTCCCCGAGGACAGAGCACAGAGTGATAGACACCTAGTCCTTCTACCGCAGGTAGAAGATTCCCCCTGAGGATTTTTCAGTAACTGGCTCCCCCTGAGGACTCTTCAGGTTTGGGTCCCCATCTTGCCTCGCAGATGAAATGACAGACTTTGTCAACAGGCTGCCTCCTCCAGTCAAGTCGTGCCACGCCATGGCTTCTGGAGCCTCGCTAACAAAGAAAATGTGTGTGTGGGAGTCAGTATGAATGATTTTTGTTGGCTCTGCTAACCGCTCTGGGTTCTCTTCAAAGAGCTCCCCGGCAGCCTAGGGAATAGATCTGTGAGCAGTAAGTTCTACAACCAATGAAAGGTGCTGGTAAAGTGCACATCTCCTTAAATAATAAAGTCAGTGCTGCAAGCTGTCGTCTTTTTCTCCCCTCACCACTAAAGAAGCTAGTCTGATGCTCAAGGTGTGGGCTCCTGTGCACTAGCAAAGGGTAATGAGGAGCTAGGAGGGGAGTCCCAGGCCAGCAGTGTGGCTCATCATGTTCAGCACAGCAAGCCTCATGCCCAGTACAAGTAGCGTTTCCCAAGCCCCTTCTAGGACAAGGGAAGCAGTAGGGAGAGGGTTCCAGTCCCAGCATGCGCGCGCGCACACACACACACACACACACACACACACACACACACACACACGCACGCACGCACGTGCACACACGCGCACGCACACACACACACATTCATGCACGCACACATGCACACATGTGTGCCCCAGCACCATCACATGCCTTCTCTTTGCATATGTAAACCCGTCCAAGCACACACATTTGCCCTGTGATTTCTTTGTTGTAGTCTGCTGTTGTTGGAAACCAACACTGGTCCTGTCTCTCATTACTGGACTCTTTCCCTGAGTTTTTAAAAGTCTGAGTAACGTTGCTTGTCAGTGGGCTTTTCCCTTATCCATTTGAGTGCCTCAAAGTGATTCATCATTGTGAAGGAAAAGTAGTGCTATTGGAGGGCCTTTATGTCCCAGATTATGATGTACAAATTATTTTTATAAAATGATGTTTTATAAAATAAAGCTCCATGAATAAAGAGAGCACAAAGTTGTGAAGGGGTGGGAAGGCAGGGGTGGATCCTGGAGGAGCTGGGGGTGGGGTGGGGTGAGGATGAATACAATAAAAACACATGGTATGAAGTTCTCAAAGGATCAATAAAACAGTATATTAAAATTTTTTACTTGTAATGACACACAGTAATTGCATATGTTAACATAGCATGTGGCATTTCAACATACATACACAGATCAGAATGATGGACACATCTCTGTCATCTCTGTCACTTATCATTTCTTTATGTTGGAAACATCCATCCCTACTCCACCCCTGCCCATCCCTGCTCTACCCCTGTCCATCCCTACCTTGGTCCATGGGCCACATCCTAGGAAAGTTGACCTTCTGATACAAAATCTCCTATATTGCAAAACCACCGATGGATCCATAAATCAAAACTGGAATTTTGTAGATAAAAAAATTCAGGATGAATCAGAAGGTTGACTCACGTGCTGCCAGGGTGGGACTGGGGTGACCTCAGGAGGGGCGAGGCCAGCCTGTTTCTAGTTAGCATTGCACAGTCCTGTGAAAATGGATGCAAGCAGGCCTCTAGTGTCCTACCTGGTTAGCGAATGCGCTTTGATGAACTTGTACCTTCCTGGAGTTTACTTTGGGGAAGACAGGAAATAAGCTAGCATCCTGTTAATGATGGCTGTCCTCCCTCCCCAGGATCCCTTCAGTGTGGAGGCAGACAGCCTTGGGCAGGCAGATGGGTTCCAGAGAAGTTCTGTAGTGGCTGCAAAGGGATGCCATTTCTCCAGTCTTACTACAGGACTTATATTTTAAATTTTGTGAGGGAACAGATACAGTGATGCACAACTTTAATCCCTGCACTCAGGAGGCAGAGGTAGGTAGATCTCTGTGAGTCTGAGACCAGCCTCATCTACACAGTAAGTTCCAGAACAGCCAGAACTACATAGTGAGACCCTGTCTCAGAAAACAAACAAACAAAAAACATGTGGGACTGAAGAGATGGCTCAGTGGTTAAGAGGACTTGTCCTTGCAGAGGGTCCAGGTTCTGTTCTCAGCACCCAGAAGTCCATGTTGAATGTTTTCTCGATCACTCTCAACTGTATTTCTTTTTGAGACAGCATCTTTTAGTGGAGCTCACCTATTTGATTACGCTGTTGGCCAGCGAGTTCCAGGGAGGGCCTGTCTCTGTGTCCTCCATGCTGGGACTACAGGTGCATGCTGCCACGTCTGACTCTCTGTGTGTGCTGAGAGTCTGAACTCAGGTCCTCATGCTTGCATGGCCATCACTTTGCTAACGGAGCATACCCTAAGTCACTGTGAACAGCCAGCGACTTGAGAAGTGGCGAGGTACTTGTTGATCCCCCTACATGGGCTCAAGCCCACACAAAAGGCTGAGAACTCTGCCCCGGGGAAAAAGTGGGGGACTGCAGCCCAGAAAGCCGCCCTACCCATGACACATTCAGTCAGACCCTGCCCAAGGTCCTCCCCCCCGTTCTCCCCCTCTCCGGCCTCTGTAGTCACCTTCCCTGATGCCTCCCCCACACTTCATGCTGCTTATTTTTGAAGGGAAGAATTTAACGATCTAAAATTCTAAGAGGATCCTATTCTCACCCGGGGCGTGATAGCCAGGGCTGCCCACTACAAGCTGTTCCCTAGCTTGTTCCTAAGACCCTGCATGAGACATTGTCTCACTGGGACCGGGGCTTGCCAATTAGACTAGGCTAGGTGGCCAGCGACCCCACCTCTCCATCCCTTGCGTTACAAGTTGTGCCATTGTGCTGGGCTCTTCATACCGGTTCTGGGGATCAAGTTCAGGTCTTGGTGCTCATGAGGTCGGGCACTTTATGGAGTCACCTCCTCAGCTCTAACTACTGTCCCTTTTTACAAGTGTCAGAGCTGGTTCTGAAATAGGCTTGCACCCCGATCATGACTGGCATGAGGAAAAGCCTGTTCTCCAGGGACCTCTTGAATCAATGTGGGAGACAGAATAAAGTCACGGAGAATTTGGAGACTTGGATGGGGTTGGGGCCAGCTGATTTTATATATATATATATTTTTTTTTTCATACATGCTTTGAATAGGAGGCATTTCTGACCTGCACGCTGACATTTTTTAAACTTAGTAATAGTGAAGAAATCCCCAGAGACTTTGGCTGCTGGACACTTCATTATGTGAAGCTTCGTGGGGATTTTTGTGGTTTTGGCATACTATGCAATATGCCACATGAAGACTTAATAAGACAGTCAACGCTTTTACGATCTTCGATGACCATTAAATGTCTCTCACTCACACACACAAAAATGCTTTCGCCAGCCAAGGCAGCAACAATGTTCTCATAAATTTGAGTCTAGTCAAATAATGAGGATGGACAAAATCCGGAAGTAGTGCTTAGCATTAACTCTTACTTTCTGGCCCTTCCTTTCCCTGGGGAGTCCCTCAAGGCCCCTCCCACATCCCCACCCCTAACTCCCCTCGTTCTCCTACTACAGCAGCAGCCTCACCTGTGTGAGCCCTTGGCAGTTCTCACTGAGGGATCCCCTACCCTCCCATCAGAGCTTTTGGAACACAGCCTTAACCCCTACCCCTAGCAACTTTATTGCATTGCTCTGTCAAGGTCTTTACCTGTCTGGGGGTTTCCTCGGAGTGCAATCTAGGCCCTTTCCCAAGGCACACTAGTCTGCCTGCAATAGCTGTGTTGCTTACAACCTCACCAAACTTGCCAAGTGTCCTGTGTCACCCACTTCTGAGTGCTGAGCTATCCCTGGTTTCCCACTGTTCAGAGGCCCCCTTTCTAGGTCCCCAACCCTCCTCCACCACCACCAAACTCTGAGTTTGCTGTCTTACCCACTTCTCCTTTGCCTTCTCTTCTGATACATGCCTGGCAGTATTTTTCCCCCCAGTTGTGGTGAAATACGTAACATGAAACTTGTGATGCTAGCCCTGTAAGGTGACGGTGGTGGTGCTAAGTGTGGCTATCGCAGCCATCGCAGCCATCCATCTCCGGAGGGTTCTTATCTGAATCCACTGTGCAGGCTTCATTCCCTTCTCCCCCAGACCCTGGCCAACCTTGTCCCTCTCTCTGGTTTTATGAATTTGACCACTTTAGAAGCCTCCTATCGATGGAGTCAGACAGGGCTTGCCGCTTTGTGTCTGGCTTCTGTCACTTAGCACACGGTGTCCTCAAGGCTCATCACTACCAGCAGACATCAGAACTCGGTTCCTTTTCAGCCTGGATGATACCCTATACTACACACCATATTTGACTTATTTGCTGGGTTGTTTCTACTTGGTTTTCACCAATGAAGGTGTCATGAATATGGGAGCATGAGGACCACTTCAAGCCTCTGCTTCCGCCCATTTGGATTATCGTGGAATTGCTGGGTCATTTGGTAACTAGCTCTGTTTTTGACCCTGTTTTGCAGAGTGGCTGCACCATTTCACATGCTTTGCCAGCAGTGCACAAGGGTCCGTGTGTGGTCACCAATACTTCTTATTTTCTGACTTTCTGATGCTAGCCATCCTGCAGGGCGTTAGCTGCTATCTCGGTCTGGTTCTGATTTGGTGAAGCAATACTGTGGTTGCCTTTTTTAGCAACCTGGGAGTAGCGGTGGGTAGAAGAACGTCACCTGCACGAAGAGGGCCCTCTTATGCTCACTAGCCAGATGACTGGGAGATTAAAGTGGCAGCAGATCTTGGTGCAGGTGTTTTTCAATAGGCAGGCATCACCCACACTGCCCTTCAGAGGATGGCTTCTCAGAGCCAAGCACCGGCCTTCAGTGGCTGAACCGAACACAGGGACAGTCTCTACACTTCTTTCCTGGTATTATCATTCACGTTCAGATGACCTTTAAACTATTCTTGAATAGATAATTGGTCCTTGTCTGGGTCAAAGTTGTCTATTTCCTGCACCACCCATGAGTGTTAGTAGCGGTAGTAATATTTTGATTTGCTTAGAGGGTTACACGGCATGTGGACCAGGCTGTCCTCTAACTGGTAATCCTTCTGCCTCAGCTCCTTGAGTGCTGAGAGTATAGATGAGCTGCCATACACACCTTCACATAATACTCGATCCCATAAAACGTGGCCTTGGTCCCCTCTTTTTTCTGAGTCAGACCTCAGGGACCGATGAGAGAGCCCCCTTTGCTGAAAGTCTGGGTATGGGTCTTGTACAGACCCCGGGATTGAGAACAAGCAGCGATGGGGTTAGGCCAGCTGAGGCCTCGGTGGGAGGAGAAAGGACAGTAGAGAAGGCAGAGTCGCTGCCCCAGAACTACTGTTCAGTCCATGGCTTCCCTTTTCCTCTCCAGGGAACTCTGCCCCCCACCAACTCAAGACTGTACCTCTAAAACATCATAAATAGGAATTGAACTGATTCCATTAGTGTTTGTGAAAACCCCACAGAGCGAGAATGGTGATGTCAGTGATTTCCATCGGCCAGAATGAGGCAGAAATACAAGGAATCTGGAAAAGATCCCCCAACCCCTCAAGGCCTTGGAAAGCTGACAACGTTGATTGTTTAGTGTGGACCAAATTAAAAACAGAGGCATGGAAACAGCTGCCAAGCCTGGCAAGGTCCAAGCCACAGGAACCATGGCGTCCAAAGGCCATGCTGGGATGACTGGAGCCCTTCAAGAAAGGTTTCCGGGTGCAGCCTAGCTCCCCAATCTGTAATACGAGAGGACCCCGAATCCCCTTGTTTTCTGAGTCTGTGATTCTTCACTTAATCCTAACCAAAAGGCCAAGAAGCATTAAGGGTCTATGATTCTGGAGAGCTGCCCAGGTGTGGTCAGGCAGCAAGTCCTTCAATGCTGGGATCATTCAAAAGTGAAGGATTAGGGGGTCAAGACCCAGGAACCAGAGCCAAGACCAGAGCCAAGGCTGGCGGCAACATGGACTTCTGCCGACCAGAACTCTGGGTTTTGACTGTGGACCCAGGACTGCAGTACTGACCCACTATCCTCAGCCCTCTGCTGGCAGCACAGAGGAGGAGGAATGGATGGTCCTTCCCCATCCTGGGCGGAGCTGCTCTGTTGCAGGTGCCACAGTCCACCTGGCTCCCATCTCAGTCTCAGTAGCTCCCTCTATCAGTCAAGCAGCGGAACACTCCCCAAGGACCATGTCCTATTTTCTTATTCCCTGGCCCTCCTTCCTCCCTTCCACTGGGGTATGGAGAAAGGACAGGACAAAGGCAAGGTTGGGGGACAGATGGTGGAAGCAGGAGGCCAGGATGGTGGTGACCAGTGGGCATGCTCGTTGCAGGAAACAGCAGCAGCCTTCAGACCGACCTCTGTCAGAAGCATCTGCTGGACCTGCCCCCCAGTAAGTGCCATAGCACCGTGCCAGATACCCAAAAGGAGGCAAGCAACATGTGGGGCCTGATGGTGATTGCTCAGTTGCTGGCCGGCATTGGGACAGTGCCCATTCAGCCATTTGGGATCTCCTACGTGGATGACTTTGCGGAGCCCACCAACTCACCTCTGTATATCTGTGAGTCTTCAGCTGTAAGAGGGCTGTGGCGGGTAGGGATTCAGGGCTGGAAGTGGCACCCTCCAACACTCTTGGCCCGCAACATGGTGGATGATAAAGATCTGTTGTGCATGCCAGCAGTTTCCTTCCATTTGTATGAGCCTTGAGTGGCTAGCCCCGATCTTCAGGCTCTCACCTGGAGGACAGAGCCAAGATTCTTTGTGTGTACGATGTGCTTTGGGATTATGGGAGCTGATGTGGTCACCGTTTAGCCCTGTTTTGAACCTCTGACATCATAACATGACAGTGTTCTACTAAGTTCACACTGGAGAACCACGCAATTGAGTTCTTGAGATGCGACGACAACAACAAAACACATGATGTTTTAAATAAGTTTAAAATCTGTATCAGGCCACACTCATAACTATCCAGCAGACCATGTGGCCTTTGGGCCATGGGTTAGACACTCCGTTAATCCTCCAGGCTCACAATGGGTGAAACGCCATTCCTCTGCTCTGTGGACAGGTTGCCCTGTGTGAAGCAGGTAGCTGATGGCCAACTGGTGCCTGATCCCTTCCCTTAGAAAAAGCCACAGGGGCCCCATGTTACAAATTGCATCTCTGACTCCACCTTCACCCGCCAGAGCCAACAGCACTGTGTACACAGACAGCTTTACCCAACAACACACCCTGGACTGGCATTTTTAAGATACGGTGGAAGCAGGTTCATTCCAGGCCAGGAGATATCGCTGGCAGGTGCTAGAGGGGCGGCAGGCCAGGTTCTGCCAGCCTTGGCATCTGGCCCTTATCTGCAGGAGATGGAGTAGGCATGGGCTGCAGGAAGTGTCATAGGCATGGGCTCGTTATTCCCAAGGGACAGTAGGTGATAGCTCAGTTTGGGAGACTAGGGTTGCTGAACATTCTCAATGCCCCTCAACCCCTTATCCCTTGCTTCAATTTCTAGCCATCTTATTTGCCATTGCTGTGTTTGGACCAGCTTTTGGGTACCTGCTGGGCTCAGTCATGCTGAGGATCTTTGTGGACTACGGCAGAGTAGACACTGGTGGGTATGCGGATGACACTCCTCAGTCTTAGCACCATCACCCCCCCCCCTTTTACCTGGTGTTTAGTTTAGTTTTGTTTTTGAGACAGGGTTTCACTGTGTTATCTTTGGAATCTGTCCTGGAACTCGCTCTGTAGACCAGGTTGGCCTCAAACTCACAGAGATCCTCCTGCCTCTGCCACTCAAGTGCTGGGATCAAAGGTGTGCGCCACCACCACCCCATTCTTGTCACCCTTTTCCTGGCGCTTCTGATTTAGCTCCTTCCTCTTGGCCGCCTAGAGAGACCAGCAATGGATCCATGTGGGACAATCCAGTCACTGAATGACTGGAAATCATTCTGCCACTTTCTTCAATAAAAGAAAGATTCTGGGTCCATGTTTAATGTCAAGTAACATAATGCTGGTTTCTAGGTAGAGAGTGGGCATATTCTCAGAGTAACATTTGGCCTGTTTTGGAGGCCAGGCAACCTACCGTGTTGATGGCTATATTCTCAAGAAACGAAGAATTATGGGCCTGCCTTTCTTAGAGATCCTCAGAAGTAGCATGCAATAGAGCTCAATGATTAAGAGTACAGGTTGGAGTACCAGGAAGACAGGTCTTGACTAATGGACCAAAGATTTGGTTTCCTGATTGGTTAGAGGGAGTCAGATGTGTGTAACTCTTACTGCACAGACATGCTAGAGGAGACAGTAGATGATGGAGGTAAAATGTGTAGTGCGTGAACCATGTCAGCCTTCTGGAGAACAGATCACCATTATCCTTGCCAACAGCTAGGGAAGGAACACAGCGAGAAGATGGGTAGGGGCTGGAAATTTTCTAGTGTCTAGATGTCTGTGCAGTGGCCCGGGTGCTCTGGGAAGACCAGAAAGGCCTGAAGAGGGAATGCTGTGACCAGGGTCTTGTATCATGGGGTGTCTTGCCACCATTATAGGAGGAAAGTCAGTGAAATACCATTTGAACTGAATTTCCCTTTCTAGTCAGGAAAGAATGCATGCATTCCACCACCAGACACTTTCATCCATTGGTTTCTTTTCAGCTACAGTGAACTTGAGCCCCGGTGACCCTCGATGGATCGGAGCCTGGTGGCTGGGCCTGCTCATTTCTTCAGGCTTCTTGGTTGTTACTTCTCTGCCTTTTTTTTTCTTCCCTCGAGCAATGCCCAGAGGAGCAGAGGTAAGTTTCCCAGAGCCCACAACTCTGTGGTTGTAGATGCTTAAGCAAGCAAAGGACATGGGTTAGGAAATAAACATCTGGGAAGCTGCAGATGCTCCAGCAAACTGAGGGAAAGGATGACAAGTCTCAGGACCCAGGGCTCTTCAGAGACTGAGAGGAAGTACCCTCGGTGTTCTTTTACCACACTGTTATCGCAAAGACCAGTGTGGTTCCGGGGAGCCTAGTTTGGAAACCCCTGGGTTCTCCTAACCTTGGATAAAGATTAATGAAACAATAGAATGAACAGTGGAAGGAGGGGATAAGGATATAACTCAGTACATGAAGTGATTACCATGCAGACGTGAGGACAAGAGCTTGCTCCCCGCAGCCTCACAAGCATGGTGGTGTATAATTGCAATCCCGTTGCTGGGGAAGCAGAGAAATGGAGAGATTCCCTGGGGAACTCCAGGCCACTTAAAGGCCTTCTCTTAAAAAACAAAATCAAGGTGGATGGTGCCTGAAGGATGACACCCAAGGATGTTTTCTGGCTGACACGCATGCGCGCACGAGCACACACACACGTACACACACACATACACACACAGAGGTATACACACACACACAGACACAGACACACACAGGTACACACACACACACAGAGGTATACACACAGGTATACACACACACACAGACACAGACACACACAGGTACACACACACACAGAGGTATACACACAGGTATACACACACACAGACACACACACATATACACACACACACAGAGGTATACACACAGGTATACACACACACACAGACACACACACATATACACACACACACAGAGGTATACACACAGGTATACACACACACACATACACACACAGAGGTATACACACACACACAGACACAGACACACACAGGTACACACACACACACAGAGGTATACACACAGGTATACACACACACACAGACACAGACACACACAGGTACACACACACACAGAGGTATACACACAGGTATACACACACACACAGACACAGACACACACAGGTACACACACACACAGAGGTATACACACAGGTATACACACACACAGACACACACACATATACACACACACACAGAGGTATACACACACACACAGACACACACAGGTACACACACACAGAGAGGTATACACACAGGTATACACACACACACAGACACACACACATATATACACACACACACAGAGGTATACACACACACAGACACAGACACACACAGGTACACACACACACAGAGGTATACACACAGGTACACACACACACACAGACACACACACATATATACACACACAGAGGTATACACACACATACACACACACATACACACACACACACACACACATGAAACCTCAGCAGGTGCTGATGCACAGTTGACCTCTACATTTAATAGAGCTTCCTATGGTTTGAGCCTGAGGCGTGGAGGTAGGGTGCAAGGATGGGCTGAGTGCAGTATGTTTTGGTGGGGCTGAATCTGCTGGGGAAAGGAACTAGGAAGTTAAGAATGGGAAGCAACAAAGAGGAGGCTGAGTAGGGCCTTTATATGGGGCTGAAATGTTTAATGTTTTCTCCTGTGAGTTCCAAACACTGTGGTGACTGAGCACTCCCCCAGCACCTAGTGACAATATGGCAGTTGGCTGAGGTTGGGGATCATGAAGGAATGGAAGCTGGAGATCTGAGAGGCTCAAGAGAAAGGTAGAAAATACAGCTGAGGGCCAGGGAAATGGCTGTCAGAGAGATGGGGCAAAGGACAGGCTGGTTGTTCCTGGAGGGGTGAGGCAAAGGTTTGACTGTGAATTGGGTTAGAACTCAGGCTTTGTGTCTGGAATTTGAGACAGAAATGGGCCCCACTGTGGGAAAGGGGGCATGGGTAGAGGCCCAGAGCTTATCCCAGGGAAGCATTTAAAAGGTTATGAAATATTTTGATGGCCTGAGTTGGACAGATCTAGTTGAATGATCTTAGACAGGTTGTTTTGTTTCTAAGCTTCCTCTCTTGTAAAGTTCGTGGGGGTAATTAGAGAATCTGCCTGGGAAGGAAGTTGTGAGCAAGGAGGCAGTGCATGGGGAACGATGGGCAAGTTGCCCAGAGGAGAGCAGGTGCTCAGTTAACGGAAGCACAAAGGATGCTAATGGCAGAGCCCAGGCCTATGTCTATGCACTGGCTCAGAGAGACTGTTCAGAAGGTACAGTAACAGTTAGGACAGAGCCTGGAGCAGGACTCGCCTTTGGGCGAGGAGAAAGCACAGACCCTAGAGGACACAGAAAGGGAGAGCCGAAAAGAGCAGACATTGGAGACCCTTTTTATCCTAGAAGCCAGCCAGCCCTGGGATCTGCATGTGGGACACAGTGTAGTCACATCATATAGACAAGGGGTAGGATCCAAGATGATGCTTTTGGCATCAGTCATGGGAAAGTCAGATGAAATAACATGCCCATAGGTACTGTGGGAGGCATTAGCATGGATTAACTCTGATCTCCAGCCAAGGCACCAGGCTCATTAAAACACAGGTGGTGTTTGCTTCAAGAGTGCATCCTCAAGATGCCTTCCCATATGTACATGTGATCCTTGAGCCACTGAGTCTAGAGAGTCAAGGGCTCAGGGATGGAACATTAATGTCACCATGTTTGCTGCTTTCAGAGGTCTGTTATCGCAGACGAAACAATGAACATGGAGGAGGACAAGCCAAGAAGCTCCCTGATGGATTTCATTAAACGTAACTGACTTCCCCAGCAGCCTTGGGTGGGCTGGATCTGGGTGCTAGGAGGCCAGGTTCAGGGTAAAGGGTGACAAGAAACAACAGCCTCTGTGACTGCCTCGCCTCCCAGACGCCCCCTCAGTGCAGAGGGCTTCTGCCAATGATCTGGTGGCTGCTTCTTTACAGGTACCAGTAGCCCCTAATTCAGGCAGAGCCAGTCACCACCCAGCCCAAGCCTCCACTTGCACTCTCTGCCCTTCACTTTCTGCAGAGGTGGGAGGAGACCTTTCCCAGTGTGAGCTCTGTTTCTAGCTACCCATCCTCTTAGTCAGACCACAAGGTGGTGAGTGGGAACCCAAGGACCACACACCCCTGAGATGACTGGAGTCTGGGGATCTCTAATTCTGCCCTGAGAAAGAGAGGAATCTAGTCCAGGGGATGAGTCAGCTAGGAAGCCTGTGATGCTCTTCCTAAGGCCTGTCCCCTGACAGCCATCTACCTGCAGGATTACCCCGCATCTTCCTGAAGCTGCTGATGAACCCACTCTTCATTCTGGTGGTCCTGGCTGAGTGTACCTTCTCCTCTGTCATCGCTGGCCTCTCTACATTCCTCAACAAGTTCCTGGAGAAGCAGTATGGCGCCTCAGCAGCCTATGCCAACTTCCTCATCGGTGTGTCAGAGGGTGCTGCTGCAGGGCCTGAGTGGTGCTCCCCTGGGGAGGAGCTGGGTGCTGTGCAGTCCATACAGGGATAACCAGGGGCCAGACCGGATACAGACAGGAGACAGGAGGGCTTGCCCAAGAAAGAATTTTAAGGACATTTTTCCTGCTTGGCAATCCACAATGTTTTTGGCAACTTTCAGGGGCTCCTATTCTTCTCTTTAGGAGTGGGTGGAGTCTGGGGGCTGCCTTCCTTCCCATCAAGAGGGTGGGGATCTGATAACCTCCCAACTGACCTTATCAGGGACAACAGAGGAGAGAGGGAACATGGAGCTTGAGACATACAAAACGCCTCTTAAGGGGTTTCCTTCTCCAGGAACTTGAGTCTCAACCCTGTAACACGTCAGGTTCCTTTACACAATGACAGTGCAGATGCCCCCATCTGCCCCACCTGGATTAATGGATCCAGAACCTATTAGGTGGTGCTCCTCCATCTTGCAGTAGATGTTAAGGACCACCGATGGGGGGTTCCACCACAGGTACACTTAGCCAAACACATAGATTTGACAAGACAATCAGGGCATGAGATGTGACGATGACTCCCTGCACTCGTTGAGCTCCGGTGTAAGCTTTAGATGGGACACCATTTCTCTCCCCTTCAGTCTCGAACCAGGGGTTACCACTTGAGAATCTACTTCCTCATTCTTACTGTCTTTGTCTTGTTTTCAATTTTGTTTCTTTGAGGCAAGGCCTAGAGTAGACCAGGCTAATCCGGAACTTGCTAGGTAGGTGAGGATGACGTTGAATTCCTGGTCATCCTGCCTCTGCTTCCCAAGTGCTGGGATTATAAGTGTCGAAAGTTGACTGCTTCTTCCTTCTTTGATTGGGCAAGCCAACCCTCTAGTGAAGGAAATTCCCGGTACCCAGCCAACACTCAATAGTTAGTAATACTTGGTAGTCAGCCACTACTACTGCAATTTAGTATACCCAGTGTTCCTTCATGAAGCTCCTCACTGGTGGTACAGCTCAAGGCTCCCAGGCTGTGCATCCAGCCCCTCTCCTTCTCACACAGGTGCTGTAAACCTTCCTGCTGCTGCCTTGGGGATGCTGTTTGGAGGAATCCTCATGAAACGTTTCGTTTTCTCTTTGCAAACCATCCCCCGAGTGGCTGCTGCCATCATGACCATCTCCATACTCCTCTGCACCCCTCTCTTCTTTATGGGATGCTCCACCCCAGCTGTGGCTGAGGTCTACCCCCCCAGGTAATGAACTAAAGAATGCAGAGATACCCTTGTAACCACAGCCTGAATTCACCCACTGTGTGTCTTTCTTTTCTGCCTCTCTTAGCTCCTCTGTCCTATTCTCTTGAATCTTATCCCTCACGTGCTAACACATAAAACCAGGTCTCAAATAGTGTGTTCCATTAGGGGACCAGCTGGGTGGTCAGGGTTAGGGTTCTGTTTTGTAAGGAGCATCAGAAACTAATCAGTTTGGTTTCCGAGTGAGCCTGAACCCTAGAAACCAGGAAATAAGCTCTGGTTAGTGCTAGCTCTGGGCCAGCTAGAGTTAGAGCCTTGCTGAGCTGTGGAAGAAAGATGAGAGAAGACTTGAAAAGATTTCGAGGTGAGCAATGAAAGTGGATCAGGGGGAGGCGAAGGGCAGGCCAAAATGTCAGTCTGATTGTATAAAGCAGCGTGAAATATGTTTAGAGTCGAACTTTGTCTTCAGAAAGAGCATTGCAACCCTGTGAGCAAGGAACATGCCCATCCCCCACCCGGCTCCCCATATCCCCAGCTCCAGTAACCTTTTCTTTAGGACTTAGCCTAAGGAGCTTGCAAGATTTGGAGACTCGGAACCTTTTAGCCCCTGTTTGTTCTCTTTCTCATAAAGAGCAACATCTCCAAATATAGCCACAGCATCCGGCAAAAAATAGCTTGAGATGACCTCTGTATTTGATAGGTGAGGGAGGGGGAGGGGCAACAAAGGAAGGGAATGTTGCTTAGCACGGGGAATTCATCACTCTTCTGCAGGCTGACTGTGGACCCAGAGAAGCCTGAAAGGTTTTTGGGCCTTCCTTTGGGTGGTTTTCACTGGGAGTTTGGTCCCAGCTCTATCATCCGCTTGGCCTGAGTTCTAGGTATGTTGTTCTTTGTTGCCATGGAGACATCATCTACTTTGGCTATAGTTTTCTTATCTGCATAAGAAGTATAATTGGTTCTAGGCTTACTGCGCTGACTGTCCACGAAGAGCTGCTTCCATTGTGATATCCCATAAATGCCAATGGCCACTGGTATTGTTTCATTAATGCACTGAGAAGCTGTGATTTGTCAGTCCCTGTCACAACATCCCCAAAGAAGATCAGTAAGAGTCACTGAAACCCACTTTGATGACGCGCTGGCTGGGATGGGCAGGGGAGTAGGGAGACCCAATCAGTAAGTCCATATTGATTCAGGAGATGAGCAGTCAATGAGCACTCCAGATGCTTCCAAAGATCCCATCCATTGCCTTTAGCCAGAACCTAGCTGGAAGATGAGAAAAGGCAAGTATGGCCAATGGTGTTACTGTGGCATCAGCCATTTCTTTCAACAGAGTGTCAATCAGTTGGTCATTTTGACTGATGGAGGCATTGGGGTTTGTTGGCTAGACCTTTCCAACTGAGTTTTTGGTGAATTTGGGCTCCACGTGTCAGGCTAAATGGAAAGAGTCATGATTTCCAAAACAGTGGCAGATTCACAGCTGGCTCCCATGAGCTCAGTTCAGATCCTTGGGCGGCACTGGCCCAAAACAAACAGAGACATGCAGGCACATCAACCAGATCAGGAACCCGTGCTGGGCTGGAGTATAGTGCTTTCTTGGCCTTGCTTTGTTTGATTCCTTGCTTCCTGTTTCGCTGGCAGCACATCAAGTTCTATACATCCGCAGCCTCCCGCCTGCCGCAGGGATTGCTTGTGCCCAGATTCCATCTTCCACCCAGTCTGCGGAAACAATGGAGTCGAGTACCTCTCCCCTTGCCATGCCGGCTGCAGCAGCATCAACATGAGCTCAGCAGCTTCCACTCAACCAGTAAGGATGAGGGTCACAGGGGCAGACAGAGCTTCGGGGATCAAGGTGTAACCTCAAAAACTGTTCCTTGGCTCTGGTACTCAATATCAGCATCCTAGCCTCCTCTGCCCTCTTTCTACCTTCCATGCCCCAGGGTCATGACCAGATGCCTGCAGCCCAGCATCAATTAGATATTGGCCCATGACCAACAAGTTCATTCATGGGGACTTGGCAAAACAACAGAAACAAGTCAAAGTATTTGCCTTCAGTGGCGACTTGTAACTGATACTGATGGCTCCCTGGGGGCACTTCTGGGCTTTGGGTTCAGGCCATGTTGCAGGGGTCACATGGGCTGGGAGCAGAAGGACCCCGTGCCATGGACCTGAAAGTTCAGTGCTGGGAGGAGTGGTCAAGTGCCTTTGCTACAACCCCTCAGCTCCCAGGGGCCGGAAGCCACGAAACTATTTAAGACAAATCTGGGATTAGGAGTCAAAGCTTTGCCTCACCTGGTGTTCAAGACCACATGTCTCCTTTCTTGGGTAACATACAGGGCCTCATGCATCAGTCTGTGAGGACAGTGGCCCCATCAGTCTGTGAGGACAGTGTCCCTGGGCCTTCTGGGTCCAGCCAACAGCAAATGACTCCTCCAGTCATTTATTAGTCAACAGAGCACACTGAGTGTAGCCACCATGCTGAGGATGCGGTGGTGAGCCTATGACCCAACGCCCATTCTCACGGTTACATTCAGTCCAATAAAGGCATAAGATAAATGCTGGGGTGAAAGGGGGAGGCACTTAACAGCACAGTGTGTCTGGGGGTCTTTCTGAGATGACTTAACAGCAGAGGAATCCTATGGAAACCTGAAGCCCTTTGCAGGTAAGCGAGGCCCGGTGGAGGTTGAGAGAGGAGTGTCAGTCACAGCTAACAGGGCCAGGCAGGCCCAGGGCCGGGCAGGGCTGGGCAAGCCAGGCTTACGAGGTGGATGATCTTCCCCCGGTGAGAGCAATGGGAAGTCTACCGTAGGATGCACCAATAGGAAGAATGCACTTGTGTGGAGGCCATGGGCCAGGCTAGCTCCCACTTACCACCTCTTCTGAGGAGACAGGACAGGGCTGCTTCCCCAGCTGCCTCTCTGGGCAAAGGCAAATGGCTCTCAGACAGTGAAAGGTGAGGAGCTGAGACAAGATGGGCCCTTAATTTACCTTCTAACTGGAAGAGTAGTGGCTTCAGTGGTTTTCTTATCTTTATTTACTTACCTCTGACTCATCTACTTCCAGAAATAATCTTGACAAGCTTCCAATAACAGCACAAGCACATCAAGATAAAATCCATTACTATGATATCAAGGAAAAAATAATAAATTATAAGGGGAAAAAGTCTTGGTAGTTTAAGATCCAGACCGAGGGAGGTAACAGCAATATTGTGTATTATAAACTTCTGAGCTTGAGAGCCAAGGTGGAGTAGGAGGAGCATGGGCTGTCTGACCGAGGGCAGAATCCCAGCCCAGTAGGTTACATAGCTCTATGACGGCAACATCATCACAGGCTGGGCCATCAGCCACTGTAAGGCAGAAGGTAAAGATGACCAGAGAGCAGTGGCCACCAAATGAGTTGTACAATGGTATTGAGCCATACAGAATTCTAAGGCAGGGGCCTCCTCTGGAGTTCCCTCTTAGGCTAGAGGAAGCCTCCTCTGTGAGAAATGCTACCCCGGGGGTTCAAATAACTCCGTTGTTGTTTCCTGGGATGCCTGAGTATATCTTTTCCTATAACAACATGCACAACCAACACAGCTGGCTGGGCCCAGAGAAGAGCTCTCCCAGGCTCCAGACTCCTAGCTGAGGGTAGGATCTTGGGCATCTGGATGTGGGGGAGCCTGCAAGAGTATAGCCTGTGCTGGACTCTTGGTGAAGATCATTTCTCACATTCAAGCAGGGAGAGAGGTGGTACCCCATGGAGTACTCTAGAACCCTCATCTGGCCTGGGGACTGGGGGGGGGGGGCAAAGGGTTCATGCTGGTGGAGAGTCTGTGGCAAGAGCCTGTGTGGCTGTGTGAGGCATGTGGAGGTGAAATCATGACATGCCCCCTCCTGTTCTCCCTCAAGAGCTACTTGAACTGCAGCTGTGTGACTGGAGGATCTGCGTCAGCAAAGACAGGCTCGTGCCCTGTGTCCTGTGCACACTTCCTGCTGCCGTCCATCTTCCTCATCTCCTTTGTGGCGCTCATCGCCTGCGTCTCCCACAACCCTCTCTACATGATGGTTCTCCGGTGAGTGGTGCCTCCCAGTCTCTGGCTGCTGCTTCTCCACCCTCCCTTTGATGCTACATCCTGTCTCCCACTTACAGTGCCTCCTCCCTCTCCTGGCCTGGGGGGGGGGATTGCGGGGGAGGTTGGGGTGTCAACAGCAACCTTCAATGGTGACAAGGCAACAGAGTACACCAAAGGCAGGTGTTCCTAGTTCCAGGAGGAGCTCCTTAGTAAGATGGCCTCCCTCAGGGCCCCAGCACCCGTGAGGCACAGGCCCTGCTGGCCATTCTATTCATGGGAAATTAAGTCAGAGCCCAGGATGGCAGAACTGTCAAAAGGCTGAGTCTCAGGTTAAGATAGGCTATGCATACAGATTCACTTGCTTTTCAGTCTTAAAAGAACCAAGGAGAAAGAGGAGAAATCAGCTAGATGTGCGAATAGCGAGTTAGACACCGAGGAAAGTTCCAGAAGCGAAAGCTGTGGGAAAGGCTGAAAATGAGGAAATCACAGTAGTCTATAGACCTAGTGCTCAGGTTGGAAGAGACACGCTGACCAGGGACAAGGGAGGTATCTAGTTGCAGCCGACAAGCGAGCGTTTCTAAGGCTTTTATAGTGAGTGTTTCTCCTTTGCCTCATTGCACCAAGGAGGGGGGAAAAGAAAGGAAACATAACAGCCAGGTTCACCTGACCACCTCCTGCCTGCCTCCTTGTACTCCTGGTCACTGTCCCCATCTGCTTACTTGGGAAGCCGGACTGGAAACTCTCTGTCAGATTCAAAGTCTCTGCGTCATACTACCTGAGTGTCCTTGGATGTTGCCTGACCTCATGAGCCTCAGTTTCCTTGATGAGGGAAGAACAATTGTGATCCCCACCTCCAAGTGTTAATGCCATCAGTGTTACAAGGTCAATGGCTTTGTAAACAGAAGGTGCTCTGCTGGGTGTGGCATGTCTCCCATAAACTGGGCTGAAAGCCAGAGGATCAGGAGTTCAAGGTCATCCTTGCCTATGCAGCAAGTTAGAGGCCAGCCCAAGCGACATGAGAACCTACCCCAGTGGTTCTCAACCTGTGGATTGTGACCCCTTTTAGAGTTGAATGATCTTTTCACTGGGTTCACTTGAGACCATGAAAAAATTCAGATATTTATATTATGATTCCTAATGGTAGCAAAATAACAGTTACGGAGTAGCAATGAAAATAATTGTATGGTTGCAGGTCACCACAACATAAGGAATTGTATTAAAGGGTCACAGCATTAGGAAGGTTGAGAACCACTATCATACCTCAAAAAGGAGGTGGGGGAGTTGGTGTTCTCCATATTCTTTTAGACCTATTTCCTCCAGAAGGTTAAGAGATGAGGGAGGACCAGATGCTATGCCAAGAATGTAATTTAGTGACAGAGCACTTGCTCGGTGTGTGCGAAAGCAGCTGCTAATATTTTACCCTATCCAAGCCAGTTAGTTCTCTGTCAAGTTAGCCCACAGGCTGCCAAGCTCCTGTCACTCTATTTCAATGACACTGGCAGATGATAAGGCATTCTTGTGTTAAAAACAAAAGGTATCGTTACAGCAAAAACAGCCTTTCTCCTGGAGCTGTAGTGATTATCCTTGTCCTCCCGATCCCTCCGAGATGATACACAGATCTAAATGTGTGCGTTGTATGCAGCAGGCTTATGTTCCAGCATAGGAACACTGAGCTTGAGAGGGCCGCTGCTTATATCACGCTCCAGCTCATGTCTCAAGGCTGCTCCCTGCAACACAGCCCAGGGAAATGACTGCAGCAAGCAGTCAGGACTACATGGTCTCAGTAAGGATGGGTATTAATGCTTGGAGCTGGCGGCACGATGCCACCCCCAAATCCTGTCACCTTCTTCCTTACTGCTCCCTGCCCTGTGTACCCCAAGGACTGACCCTGTCACCCAAGGCACTTCAGTAGGCTTCCCTTCTTCTCTGCTGGGTTAGGTAGATCCTGGTCTACCCTCTGACCATGACATAAACCTGCATGAGGTTCTGAAGAGGAGAGAGCAGGGTAAGGGATTCTGATAGGAAATTCAGTCCCCATCACACACCTCCCTGAGTGGTGAAGATCAGCATCATTTCAACCCTCCCAAGACTGGTCGGTCTACAGTAGAATTAGAGAGGGGGCTCCAGGATCCCAAAGGGGTTGAAAGATACTTCCACTGGGGGAAAGATGGCACCTGGGGTACCTCAGTGGGATTCCCTTCTTGCACAGGCACTAGCTTCTGCTAACTTAAAGGTAACTTGGCAAATGCCCCAATTGTTAGTTATTAGTCCTGATCCAAACCAGGCCTGAGATTACAGCCTGGGAGCAGAGGTCAGCTGACAATGAGAAAGAGTGGTCAGAAAGCCAGGATTAACTCAGGGATAGGTGGGGAATGCCCAGAAGGGGCCTAGGCGCTCGGTCAATAATCAAACTAGGTTGTCCAAGTTGAAACACAAAGGAATCAGTCTGTCCAGGTGAAGGACAAAGACAAGGGGGCGATATATTAATTATTATTCCTGTCGCTGGGACATAATGCCTGACAAAAGCAACTTTGGCTCACAGTCCAAGGGGAGGCATGATGGCGAGAGCAGTCTTAGATGTTGGGTAGGTCAGGAGACCCCTGGTCACATAGTCAAGAGCAGAAAGATGAACACTGATACGAAGTTTGCCTTTCTCTTTCCATTCAGCTCAGGACCCCACACTATTAAAAGGTACCGAGAGCATCCAGGGCAGGCCTTCCAAATTTAATCAAACCTTTCTGGATACATCCCATCAAGGGGTCTGTGTCCCAGCTGATTCCAGGTCCATAAATTGGCCATGAAGATTAGGCATCCATTTATAGATTAGGCCATTGTAGATACAGAGGGAAGGAACATCCACTCAATCAGGATGCCAGGCACTGTACACTAGGAGATCCCAGATGGTGCCTCTTTCTCCTACTTGTAACCCAAAGAGCATCCCTTCACTGCATCATCTCTCTGAGGATGCCTGTCATTTGCTGGCCAACTTTGGCAACAGTTGTATAAAACTGCGAAGTGATTTGGAGGTTTCTGTGGAGTCCTCATCCTCACTGTCCTCTCAGCTCTGAATTCTTTTCCAAATGGCACTCACCTACGCAGGAGTATGTGTGCTGAGAGCCTGGCAAGGGCAGAGTTTGGTCACACAGCAGGCACATCCACTGGTGCCCTGGACTCCGCACCCTGTGTGTGAGATGCTCCTCCTTCTTCCTACTCTCCGCCTGAGGTGAGAGCTCTCAAGGGAGAACTGAACCTCTTTACCTGGCCTGGCCTTCTTCCTCTTGAAAGAGAAAGGGTGGAAGGCAGGACCATGGGCAAAATCAACAGGACTTAGTGCAAACGAAAATGTAACACTATTGACTTAAATTATTAAGAATCTCAAGCCATACATAAGCAAACCTGGGCCTTTCTGAGAGTGGCACCCTATGCAGCTGCTCAAGTCACAGCTCATAAAGCTGGCCCAGGGCAAGGAAATCTTTTTCAGAACTGCACAGAAGCTGAGATCCCAGTGCCTTCTTTTCCTGGGTATTGTTCAGACCTGCTGCCTAAGCGTGCAGCCAGGAATTCCTGTCTACTCCCTGTCTCTCTTGCCTGCTTTCTCTCCAAGCAGTCTCTGGAAAGCCCTGAAAACAATACAGGCCATTGGTTCTCGAACTCAAGTTTGCATCCAGCTCTCCTGGTACATTGCGTGTCTTGAATGAATGTCGGGCTGAGAATCTGTAGTCTGAACACGTTAGCCTAGGTGATGCGGCTGCTGCAGCCACAGTGCTTTCAGGTGTGTAATAGGAAGCTTTAGCCGAGTGAATCTCACCACCAAATGCCTGATCAGACTGCAGGAGGACTGGCTCCGACCCGTTCTGAGTCTGTTTCCCCACACCCCATTCCCTCCAGGTGAAGCTGCAGCCCAGAGTCCTTCCTGTGCTGATTTCCTGTTTTCCTTTTCAGTGTGGTGAACCAGGATGAGAAGTCATTCGCCATTGGAATACAGTTCTTGTTGATGCGCTTGCTGGGTAGGTAACTAAGAGCTTTCCTTCTGGAGTAGAGGCCCTGAACCACCGGCATCGAAAGACTATGGGGAACAGGGCAGGGTTGTCTGCATAGGGAGTGGTGTATAACCGGCAGGGATGGTTCGCCTAATTGCTTGAGATCAGGAAAGATTTCATCTATGGCATTCAAGCCAAACCAAGTTATGTAAGGAAAAGGCGCGGGGGGGGGGGGGGTCCACAGCTGAGAATGCTGAATACAGAGTTTGAAGCGGGTATTTTTAAACTTTCTCCAAGAATCCACCCTAGGACACAAAACCTTGCATTCCTGCCCCAGACAGAGCAGGTTCTGTGCTGAGCCTTGGCGCTCTTCCCATTTTCCGGACTTCACTCATCTGCCATGGTTCAGCAAATGTCTATTCTGTCAGGGGATCCTCTGGACCCTGCCTGTCTTCAAGTAGCCTGGCGTTCCCCGTCGCAACACTCAAGCCGTGTGTGCGCGCGCGCGCGCACACACACACACGATCAGCAGAGACCCACAGGGAGGGAGAACCCCCTTGGGAGCAGCAGGCATCTGGCTTTTCCTGAGTACAGGGACTGTGGGGTGAGGGGACACATTGCAAATGCTGTCCCAGCCTTCCTACTCTGCACTGCCCTTTGACACCCTTGACGCCTGCATGCATTAGACTGAACACAAGGCACTAATATGGAGGTCTTGCTATATGTTGGGTAAACAGAAGGAAAAAGACTAAATTCAATAGAGGATCTTTGTACTAAAAAGTGTGCGTAGCAGGGTGGTGGTGGTGGTGGTGGTGGTGGAGATTCCAGCAAGAAGGACTTAGTTACTATCAATGTGCACCTTCCTGACTTAACACTGCCTTAACACTATTTGGAGCCTGCTGTGCATTATTAAGCAGGGGTACAAGTTACATTCACTATCCTTCCAGCATGTTCCATCATCCCTCCTGAGACCAGCTGGGCAGGAGCCTATGCAGGGTCTCAGCCAGCATTTCAATGGAGTTTCTTGGCCTCAAGGCACTTTTCTTGTGATGAAATAAGTCCCTTTAAGTTCCAAAGGACCTCTATGAACACTCTAAATGATGACTGTCCCCTTCCTGGGCCACACAGGGGACACAGGGCATCTTGTTTGGGCAAAGACTGGGTTGTCAGCACAGCTCCTTGTGTCCATTTATGATTTACCATCCTCGGCTCATTTGTAACTTCTTCAAATGCCCTGTCTGGGAAAGAGACCTGGCATTCCTTCCAAATGACCTCCTTCCCTGATTCTGTGTGTGCCCTAGAGAATGGCCTCTCTGTCCCCGCTGCTCCAAGCACGTGCTGCTTTTGCTTTTCCACCTGAGTGCAGATAATTCTGCAGTTAGAAAACTCAGGCCTGGAGGCATTCCACTCACTGCTCCACACTGCGATAGATGAAAAGATGGCCTGTTTATAGTCTCCAGCACGTTTACAGCCACCCACTGAGATGCAGCTGACAACTCTCCTTGACTTCTACTGAGGGATGTGTTGCCAGAGTCAGTTTCCAGCCATTGTTCACCTGGAAACTAGACACTGAGGCTGAGAAGCTGCTTCTGAAAGTTTCTCACTTATGGGTGGGACCACCGGGCCTCTTTCTTCCAGAAACAACAACTCACTCACGGGGTATAGATAGTCAGGTGTTTCTGAATATGGGATGGCCCAACCCAGTGTCAGTCCTGGCCAAGTCTATCCTGACCCACTGGCTGCCCAGAACTTAGATAACAACACAGGGCATGGTGGGGTTGGGTAGTGGGCATCTAGAATATTCAGCACCCAGTAAAGCATCATGCCTGCTGGACTATGTAGACATTACCACTCAGGTTCTGGGATGTTTGGCAGCCTAGGTTCTAAGCAGCTGGGGTATTAAGGGTCTCCCAGGGGCGTTGTCTAACCCAGAGGGGCAGTTTGGAGCGGGAGAAGAACACAGGATTTGAACTTCAGTGAGATATGGTTCCGTGCATCCTTGAGCCCTCTTGCTCATTTGCTCTTCGCTGTAATGGAGCCACCTGGAGGTCATATGAGAGCTTGGGGACATTAGTACTGTCCAGATGGAGTCTCTACGTGGAGCCAGCCTTGAGCACAAGAACTGAACAGTGTGGTCTGGGCCAGCTGACATCAGGTTGAGCCTGTGATTCGTTCTACCCTGAAAGGATTCCCATTTGTCTCCCAAGCTTTCTGGTGAAAGGGGAGTCAAGCTTCATCAACAGTTTCTGCTCTCCCAAGTCACTGTGATTCTGAGGACAAGGTAGTAGAGATATCCACCCTGCCCACACCTCTTGCACTGACCACGCCCTTTGGGTGTGACCTGGGGGGGGGACTAAGTGGGGGGGGGCTTGGGACCCCAGCTCGCAACAGGTGCGGGCAGGGTGGATATCTCACTACAGGGCGAGGTAGAGTTAGCCTCAGATGTTTGACTGTACTGTTGTTGTGGGGGACCCGGGCATCTCTGACTGCAGCTCCATGTGACCCAGATGCTCTGAATTCTCTTTCCCATTGTTGCCAGCCTGGCTGCCAGCTCCAACCCTGTATGGTCTCATCATCGACTCCTCCTGTATCCGGTGGAACTACCTATGCTCAGGGAGACGAGGGGCCTGTTCATATTATGACAACGACGCTCTCCGAAACGGGTGAGGGCTCCTACACACACAGGTGCCTAAGAGATCAGGCCTGTGGTCCCAGCAGACCAAAAACAAAACAAACAGAAAACCAGACAGCTATTTGACCCATAGCTATGGTGGGGGCTTCTAAGGGACAAGGAGTGATGTCTCTGCAAACTCTGCCACCGTGGCAGGAATTTGGAAATGTGTAAGGAGCAGTCAGGTAAGGAGACAGGGGATCTGCCTGGAGGCTGAGAGAGATTATGAATGTGAGAGGATAGCATAGCATCTCCGGCACTCAGAGCGAGGGGAACCATAGCACGGCACCCAGCAGAGGTCCCAGGAAAGGGCTCCACTTGCTATGCCATTGAGCCAAATCCAGCCGTCTCTCCTGTTGCTGCCATTCCATCATCCAGAAAAGGTGGAGAAGGTGGGCTTGACGGGGCTGTGCAGGGGCTAGAAATGCTGAGGGCTGGCAGAGAAGGCCAGCAGGGGGCAGCAGAAAGATACAGACCCTCCGGACAGGCCTGGGGCCCTCACCTGGTACCACTGCAGAGCCGGGGAAGCACTAGTGGTGTGTGGAGGACGTCCAAAGTGACCCCACCTTGGGAGGTGACAGCCTGTTAGCTGAGTGATGGCCTCCACAGCTCACTGTGAAAACAGTGGCCATCTTCTTGCTGTCCCTGGCCGGGGGACATGGGCTGAGGAACCCTTCCCCCTCACCATTCCTGTCTCTTCCTGCCTCATAGGTACCTGGGACTGCAGGTGGGCTACAAGGTCCTGGGGACGCTGCTGCTCTTTTTCATCGGCTGGAGAGTCAAGAAGAATAGGGAGTATAGCCTGCAAGAGAACGCCTCGGGCCTCATCTGACCCCCAGCCAGGCTACTGCCCTGTCTCAGGGACTGGGTCCCACCCCTCCACACCTGCCTGTTAACTAATGTCCACACGCCTTTTCCTCCCTCCCTCCTCCCTCCTCCCTCCCTCCCTCCCTCCCTGCATCCCTCCATCCCTCCCTCCCTCCCTTCCTGCATCCCTCCCTCCCTCCCTCCCTGCATCCCTCCCTCCCTCCCTCCTCCCTCCCTCCATCCCTCCATCCCTCCCTCCATCCCTCCATCCCTCCCTCCCTCCCTCCCTTTCTGCATCCCTCCCTCCCTCCCTCTCTCCCTCCCTCCCTCCCTCCATCCCTCCCTGCATCCCTCCCTCCCTCCCTCCCTCCCTTCCTGCATCCCTCCCTCCCTTCCTGCATCCCTTCCTGCATCCCTCCCTTCCTGCATCCCTCCCTCCCTCCCTCCCTTCCTGCATCCCTCCCTCCCTCCCTCCCTCCATCCCTCCCTTCCTGCATCCCTCCCTCCCTCCCTTCCTCCCTCCCTCCCTTCACTCTTTTTTTTTTTTTAAGTAAGAAAGTTCCATTCACCCTTTGTCTCACCTGCCTCCTCCGGAAGTCTGCCCCATGGTTCTTGAGGCCTGACGTGTACTGAACTGCATGAGCACTGAGCTGGAAGTTCCAGTTTCCCAAACTCCTTGCAAGGGGTCCCCCACACAGGCAGGCTGTCCTCCAACAAGATGCCCACGAAGCAGCCCCTGCCCTCACCAGCCTCTCAGGAATACTTACAGCAGAGTGAGCACAGGGGACCGTGCCTTCTGTGCCAGGCAGCCCGGAGGCAGTGAGAAGAAGAGAAGGTGGTTGGTTTCTTAACAAGGACATGGTTAAGGCCACTTTTCATCTGGATTCAGGCTAGTGTGGAACCCAGGAGGGGCTGTCTCCCTCAGTTTCCTCACTTTCTGCCCCCGAGGCTGATTTGGAAGCCACCAGTTTTGGAAGTGCAGGCCTCTCTCTATAACCTACACCCATGGTATCAGAGCAAGAACTACAGAACCAGAGGTCATCCAAAAGCTGTTCCTATGACCCTGTAGCCCTTTTACTGTCCTAGCAGCAAATGTTTCTCTCCGCCTTTCTGGGGTTGCATTTCAAACTGAGAAAACCACAAGGAAGACCTAAGCAGGGCCCCGTCTCCCGCCCTCACAGTGGAGAGCAGACCCTTCGCATTCAGAGACCTGAGAGGCCCTCCCCTCCTTTGCCTGGAATCAGAAGGGTACCCTCACATGGACCTCACTGTCTGGACATCAGCCCCATACGCAGAGGAACAAAGAAGGTCACCTGAGATGCAGCCAGAGCAAGTGATGGAGCGGAGTGGATGTCACCTGTCACTGTGCTTGACGGCAAGCTGCAGCCCACAAAGAGAGCAGCCTGGTTGGCTTGCTTGCAAACACATCACGTTCATCGGCATTACTCCAGTTCTTCTCACTACCTCTGGGTGGGGGTGGGCACCTTCTGTGGGCCTGGGCTGGGGGCCACCACTGCTGTGCACCAGAGGGGCAAAGACAGAAGCCCAGGAAGGAAGGAAGGAAGGAAGGAAGGAAGGAAGGAAGGAAGGAAGAAAGGAAGGAAGGAAGGAAGGACAGACAGACGGATGGATGGAAGGACAGATGGACAGAAGGAAGGGAAGAAGGAAGGAAGGAAGGAAGGAAGGAAGGAAGGAAGGAAGGAAGTCTGTTTGTTGGACTCTGAGATGGTGCTTGGCAGTGACATTCCATGGTTCTCTGAGAGTGCTCCTGTAAATCTAACTCCATTCATACTAGGGCCTCCTCCCAGAGAGCACTGAGTGGGCATCAGGAACACACTGGCATACTTGCCAAGCATATCAAATACCCAAGGATTGGCAGAGAAGGTCCTGACATGACCACTCATGCCATTTAGGGCTCACAGACTGACTGTGCACCTGACCCTGTGTGAGATGGAGAGCTGGCTCACCGTGTCCCTGAAGCAACTGGGCAATTGTCATTGCCCTATGTGATATTTAAGTGCCTTCCATGGTGAGAAGACGAAAGGTTTATGTCAGTGTGGCCCAGCTGCTATAACACTGAAGTCTTTGTGGAAGTCATCATTACCTATGGACAGTGATCTTTCTGAAGCCACCAGGCTCATTTCCACAGGTCTTACTTAGGAGGAGGCTCCACACAACCTCATGGGCCAGTTTCGGCATGGGTAACGGTCCTGCTTGGAACATGATCCTCTGCAACTAACCTTGGGCTCACTCACTGCAATTTAACCAGATTCTGAAGGCATGGTCTTCAGCCAACCTCACAGACAATGAACACCAATATTCAGGTTCTGAGAGATTGGTTGTCCCCACAGCCTTTATTCTATTATATTGCTATTAATATATTATAATTTTGCTATGGGTGTAAGTTGGTCATGAATTTGTGTTGTCATGTGACTATCAGAAAGCAGGCAGAATCTGTACCTTCTCGACAAATGGAGTACCCATGCTTCAACCTTCAGAGGCTTATAGCCAAAGCACTAGAAGCCATGACACTCTCAAGCCATCTCCTTGGTGCTGAGTAGGCCCCAGGTATTGCTTGTTAGTATGTGGATCCTTGGATTGCCTTCCATATAGGTCAATGTCTAAAACCCAAGAGAATGGACTCTAAGGAGGCCCAGTCACTGCCCTCGAGTTCACATCCAGAAGTGGGGTTGATCACAGACAACTACATCCATAAACACCGTAGTCGTGGTTCATCGTTTACCATTATCTAGCAAGTCTTGCCTCTCAAATGCCAGAGGGTTATAAGGATCTCACTTGCTTTTCAGTTAGAGAGCCAAGTGTCACACACTTGGAATTGTACCATGCTCGAGACTACTGGTAAAATTCAGAAAGACCCTACACAAAGCCCGAGTCCATGTCTGTGCTTACAAAAGGGATCCAGAAAGTCCACCTTTCAGTCACATGGAAGTAGCCCTCAAACCCTATGTGGTGGGTCACCTGTACCTTAGAGCCAAATCCAGCCAAATTGACCATAAGCATTGATGGTTACCAAGGCGCCTTTACACCGAAGAAGGCCACGGTAACAGGTCTTTGGTCCTTTTTGTTTCTCCATGGAGCCTAGAAGCCATGTAAATCTGAATCAATGCCAGAGTCCCCTTCGGGCACCACCACAGCTATAACTATTCCTTTCCCTGTTACCCCATTTCCCTTGCACCATCCAGCCTCACAAGAGAGGAAATGAAGGGCCTGCAGAGATCCACCCCCTCTTTTGACTCTTGGAAGACAAGAGGGGCATCTCTATCAAGTGTCCTTTGATCCAAAGCCTTCTAGTAGGATCCTCACCACAGTTCATGAGAAGACCATGCTGGTCTTGGGGTTCTATTTGAAAATGAAGAATCTTAGCCAGGCATGGTGGCACACACCTTTAATCCCAGCACTTGGGAGGCAGGTGGATTTCTGTGAGTTCCAGACCAGCCTGCTTTACATGGTGAGTTCCAAGGCAGCCAGCAGCCAGGTCTACGTAGTGAGACCCTGTCTTGAAAGAAGGAGAGGGAGACAGAGAGGCAAAGGGAGAGAGGGAGAGGGAAGAAGGGAGAGAGAGTGAGAGTGAGAGAGAGAGAGAGAGAGAGAGAGAGAGAACTCTCAGGACTGTCCAGCTCCTTCTGGCTATCCCAAGCCCCTCTCTCCTGAGTCATTCTGAAATTAGGGAAAGCCTTAGGTAGTGAAAAGGCCCCCTCTTTCCCCACCACAGCCCATGGACTTGTGAGAGGGAAGTGGAGGGATCTCTTTAGGGCCATGTAGGTTGGGTGGTAGAGGTTGGGAGACCCTGCCATCTACTCAAATATTCCAAGAACGTTATAACTATTCACGAGACAAGACCCAGTGAGCCCTGTGGGCACCACAAGGTAAAGAACAGACATGAAGGAGGGACAAGGAGGAGAGACCTCTGAGAAGCAGAGCTGGGAGAATGAGGCACACGGATAGACCTTTTGGGGAACCCCCATCTGGTAACTGATTGTCACATTCTTGCTTAGGAAACAAAGCCATGTTGTATTTCTTCAACACTTTCAAAGACCGAGAGATGTGGCAAAGCTGGGCCCTGAATTAGTGTCAGCTTGTTATTAAAAATATTGTGTTGCAGCTTCCCAGAGAGACTGACAGCGGTGTGAGAGAGAGAGAGAGAGAGTGAGGTCTCTGTGTGTGAGAGAAACTGGGGTGGGGAATCTATGTAAATTCAGGAGAAAAAAAAAATCTCATCTTTCCCAGCCATGGGAACTGAACATTGGAGGAAAAATGTTCACCCCCTGCCAAGAGGTCCAGATTCATTAACCTTTCAACAGTGATTAAATATGTAAACAGGTTCTGGGCAAGCCCTTGGCAAATCATTAATGAGAGAAAGCCTTTCTCTCGGGACAGGCCCTGCCCATTTATCAGTCTCCACACCCATTCCCAGCCCTGTACTGTGGCCATAGGACTCGGGGCTCTCTACCTTGCTAAAGTCCCTGCTCCCTAGGCACCTGCTACACTTGGATAACAGGAATAAAATGTGCACAGATCACTACAGTTTGCCAAGCCATGCATTCGTGTAACAAACTCCTCAACTCAGAGTAGACTTGGCGAGGCTTCATCGAGCCTCACTGGTCTCAGTCACATGACACAACACACATTTATCTCTTGTTTGCAAAAGCCTATGGCTTGTCTGGGTGACTCCCTAGGGCAGTGGCTTCTGAGGGTGGCTCAGTAGGCCAACTATTTGGACTTGAGACACCTCCGTGTCATCATCCACAATTAAGGAGGCAGAGAAGAAAGCTAAGAAGTTCTCGCCTTGGTTAGCAATTGGCCAAAAGGTGTATGGAGTCTCTCTGTTCCCAGGTTCTTGGCCAGAGCTATTCTCATGGCACTATCTAACTGCTGTGCTGGTAGGAAAATAAAAATCCTCCATGTTCAGAGAGGAGCAGGGCAGATTTGGACAAGTGCTAGAATCTTCCACCGTGGGGAGTGATTGTAGATGAACCAAGGTGCTCACTGAGACCACCCAACTAGCCTTGTCAGGCTATCGGGAGAGAAAAGAGCGCAGCCAGGAAAGGTTTCCCAGGAGAGGAGGCGCCCACAGTGGGTTCCCAGAGATGAAAAGATGACATCCGGTCAAGGCTAAGGCTGACCTAGGGAGGAGAGTGTGGAAGAAGGTGGGCTCAGGAGAGGTAGAGGTGATGGATCAAAGGCTGAGAGAGATGCAGGCTCCGAAAAGGGCTATCTTTAGTTGCCAGAGGTTTAGGCAAAGGATGAGAAACTGAGGAGCTAGAGGGAGGACGGCTGATTGAGCATGCCCCCGGAGGGGAGGAGTCTCACCCAGAGCCTCTCCAACAGTGAGAATAGCATAACTGAATCAGATCCCACAGATAGATAGACGAGGTCCCTTCCGGCTGTCATCCGTGCTTTGTACAGTAGCTGGCGTGTGCAAGGACCAGCTATGACACACCCCTCGACGGGGCAGGGTGTGTACCTTGAGCAAGGAACAAAGACACAAGTGCTCTGAAGTGAGTTGCGAAATCAGAGATCAGGGTGGGGATGACTTCAAGGGTCACAAGTGTAAGCAGTGGGGACAACAAAGTTGTGAACAAAGGTAGGAAGGCCAGCAAACTTGGCACATTTTAAGAACTCACAGGTCAGGGGCCCCTGGAGAAGAGTGGTAAGGCCAGGAGAGGGGAGGGGCCTAGGCTTAGCAGCTCCTTCAGGGTTGGCTTGCACCAAGCCATGAAGACTGGAGCAAGCCCAGTTCTCTGCCCACTCACGTCCTTAGAGGCCTGTCAACCAGTCCCGGGAGGGCACTCCTAGCTCAGAATGGCGCCTAGCTCAAACTGCAGCCCCAGGGCCCTGGAAGGGGACCGCTGTGCCCCGGAGAGCAGAAAAGCCACCCTCTTGAACAGCTCCTGTTTACTCCTGGGGGACTTCCCTCCTTTGCTGCGGCCAAAGTCGCCCTCACCACTTCCCTCCTATCTTCTCGCTCTTCAGCTAGGAGCTGGAACTCCAGGGGTGTGTAATGGGAAGCCAAAGAGACAGACTCAGTGTACAGTGGGGCAGGTTATTTGAACAGGTCCTCTGTTCAGGTTCCGTATGTACCCCTAAAGCCCTTCTGTTTGCATTGTGGGTCTCTCGGTACATCATCTAAAATGTACACAGCCCCCGAATCTCTGAGTGACTTCAGGTCTCGGATAGGGGCGAGCATTAGACTGAATGTTCTTACCTCTTACAGATACCACTCAAAATGGCAAGACCGCTCTCCCCTGGGCTTGTCCTGGGAAAAGGCAATTGGAATTCCAGAAAGGCTCCAGAAGTCGGGAGTACGGTATACAAGATCAGAGAACGCCAAGCCCTCTGTGCTTTCTTCGCCAATAGTGAGGCTCAATTACCACTACCATGCTGTTTAATGACCTGAGAGCTGATCTGGCTTCCAGGCCCAGCAGTGTCCGGCCCTGTGTTCTTGCAAGACCAGCGTCTCCCTGCAGTCGCTGTCTCTCTGTCTGCCACCAGGGGGCGGGGCTCAACTGGGCCGTAATGAGGTAGCGCCACGGTGAAGGCGGGGAGGGGGGGGAGGGGGGGTCATTGCATCTAGGTGTGGAGACTGTTCTTGTGGCCAGGGAGCTCACTGCGAAAGGCACTCCTCAAACCCACCGCCACACTCTGACACTCCAGACTCTCCACCCAAGCACCCTCGGCCCTGTGGGAGTGTACGGCTTCCCCAAACCCTGCTACAGTAAGGGCTAGATGGTCACTGCTGCATCATGGGACCCCTCCCACGATCTCATAGGCTGCAGTATTCAGTGGCTGCAAGGCACTCAGTGGGCTCCCACCTCCACCTTCTAGGTCTCCAGTATTTACCAGTTTACCAGTGCACCTCTTGGGCCTCAGGAACTGGCCTCGGAAAGAAATCTGTCCTAATCAAAGGCACGGCCCACCTCCAGGAAAGGTCCCTGTGCACACCTTCCTCCCCCCACTCCCCACCCCCGCCGCCACTGTCGTCACTTTCTAGGTCATTCTGGAAAGGACTGAGCTCAAGGGCCAGGGGTAGGGTGGACAAAACAATTGAAGGCCCTTGCTCCTTGGAAGCAAAGACAGACACAGCCAGGAAAGCAAACAAACTTGGCCCCTGCTATTGGCTGATCAATTCCAGGTGCTGCAGCTCTTGAAGGAGACTGACAGACAGACACCTGCATCCTGATGCAGGGGAAACTGGATTCCCCACCTTTGGCCTCAAATCTCCTGTCCTTGACTTCTGCATCTCAACTAATGGCATCCCAGCCTTAAGAGATTAGACCCAAAACTCACGAGCAACATGAAAACATGTTTCAAGTGCCATTCCTAGCAATGCACAATTAAAATCATTTCAAGTCTGCTAACTGTTCCGGGCATTTTGATAAATGTATATGAGAATGCAGCCACCACTGTCATTCAGGTGCAGAATAGTGTGACTCTTAGAAGCCCTGTTGATATTCCTTTGTGTATAGTCATGCCTGTTTTTCCATCCTGTCCCCATCCACTAAGGAACTTTTCCCTTACTATGAGTTAACCTAACTTATCCTAAAGCTTTATATAAAGGGTATTATGCCATCCATTCTAATGCTTTTGAGATTCATTGCTTGCAGTTGAGATTGTTCATTCTTTTTCATTGTTACGTGGCACTGTGTTGGTTGACTATGCTGCGATTTCTGTATCTGCTCATCGGGTGGTTTAGATGCCTTGCCATGTTTTATGATCACGAATAAAATTACTGTGATGATCTGTGTGTATTTTTGTGGACTTATGTTTTCAGTTCTGTTAGAGAAATGTCCAGAAGTAAAAATTGATAGACCCTAGGCTAAGTATCTGTTTAGCTTTATAAGAAATTAACTCTTGCCAAAGTTGAACCATTTTAACATTTCACTAGCGATATAGAAGTCTCTTAAAACCTTGGTGTTTCAAACAACAGCTTCGTTGGGGTTTGATTGGCATGCAGTCATACCCACACACTCTCAGTGCTCTGTCAGTTTGTTAGGCTAAATGAATACATTTGTATGACTACTGTGGTGTCGCCCCACGTGTGGTGCCCCACGTGGGCTCGTGGCCTCAGTTTGTGGCACTGTTTGGGGAGGTTGGAGAGAGGTACAGCCTTGTTGGAAGAAGGGCCCTGGGGCCAACTTTGAGAGTCTGCAGCCTCACCTCACTTCAACCTCCCTTTCTTTCTACTCCAGCTGCCACTAAAGATGCTACGCTTCCTGCTTCAGCCTCCATGTCTCTCCCATCACAATGGATCTGCGCAGGGAGAAGGAATTACCTATGGTATTCACTGAGCTCTGAGCTATTGTAGCCTAAAGTTTTGTGGGTTTCTTTGTAATTATTATTAATATTTTTTTGCTTTTTGTTGTTGTTGTTTATTTATTTTTTGAGACAGGGTTTCTCTGTAGCTTTGGAGACAGTCCTGGAACTAGCTCTGAAGATCAGGCTGACCTTGAACTCACAGAGATCCACCTGCCTCTGCCTCCCGAGTGCTGGGATTAAAGATGTGTGCCACCAATGCCCAGCTATAATTTTTTTAGACTCCTCCAGAGCTCAACCCACTGCAGGTGACCTGAGAGATTCCGCAGATCCTTGTTCATTTCCCTCCACTTTTCTTCTTTTTTCTTGTTGGTCCTCAGATTACATTTTTATTGAGCTGTCTTCAAGTTTATTGAGTTTTCTTCTGCATCCTATAAATACACTCTTGTAACCACCCAGATATATTTTAATTTTAGTTTTATGTTTTTCAGTTCTAAAAATACAGTTTCTTTTTATTTTTTTAGTCACTTCCATAATTTCTCTGCTAAAAGTCCTTATTTACCAATTAAGATTATATTTCTCTTTAACTATAAAGTCTTGGGACTATTTATAATGGCTACTTTAAATTGCCTGTCTGCTAAGTCAGACATCTGGGTCATCTCATACCCTGGCAGCTTCAGTTTCTGGACTTTGGCCACCTTTCCCTTTTTATTGCTAGCCTAGCTCTTTTTGGTGTACACTGGATGTTATGTTTTGCAGAGACTCCAGATTCCACTGTTGTCTTTTTTCCCTGGTGCTGGGGTTGAACACAAGGCCTTGTGTATAGATGTGAAGGGAAAGTTCTGGGGCCCATTCTAGCAGCTTGAGGCTTGGAGGTTGTATGGGAAGAGGCACTATGGAAGTAGGTGGTGCTGGAAGAGCAGCTGATCTCCATCTACTCATGGAAGGGAGCTTTCTTAGGTCTCTTACCCATCTTGTCTTTCTCAAGGGCATCCAAGGGACACCCATGAAGGATATTGTAGGACCACATGCATGATCCACCAGTGTCTGAGGTACCCTAGTGTCCTTCTAAACAGATATACAGATATGCTAGCCGGAATGCCCAAATTCATCTTTTAGTAGCTTAGTAAAATATGAGCTGACTATTTTATTTTGTTTTTGTGTTGTTTTGTTCACAGGTGAAGGAGTCACACAGATACACAGTTGTACATCTCCTCAATGGTTTTGTAATCCCAGTGTCTGAAGGACTCATACAGTGTTGTATCTTGATTTCTTGTCTGGGTTTGCTGTTGTCTTAAGAATGGGAAGAATGCTCCCTTACAGCTTTGTATGTGTTGGGTAGACATCAAAGACCTCAGAAATAGTCTCCTACACAGAGCAGAGTAGCACTAACCATAAAATGATTGATTGGTTGAACCATATTGTCTTAGTTAGAGTTTCCATTGCTGTGATAAACACTGAGGCCAAAAGCAACTGGTGAGGAAATGGTTTGTTTTTGTCTTACAGTTCTCATCACAGTCAACTACTGAGGGAAGTCAGAGCAGGATCCTGGAGGCAGGCGCTGTCACGGAGGCCACGGAAAGGGTGCGGCTTACTAGCTTGCTCCCCATGGCTTGCTCAGCCTGAATTCTTATAGCACCCAGGAACACTAGCTCAGTGGTAGCCCCTCCCACAATAGGCTGGGCCTTCCTAATTATACTACTTACAATACTGCCAGTACACAAACACCCAGCATCACAGATAAAGCTTGCAAAGATGTTGTTGAGTGAAACTGAAACACAGAACACAAACCCAATAATTCCAAAACCAGACAAACAGTAAAAAAAGAAGAGGTTAGATTTGGAGGAAGAAATGTTAGTGGATGGGAGGAGGAGGGAGGTATATTGACTGTAGCAATGTTCAATTTCTTGAACTCAAGGTGGGCACGTTGTGTTGTCTTAATTCATTCAGCTATGTTGTCGTTATCGTCGTCGTCTTCTCCTCCTCCTCCTTCTTCTTTGAGACAAGATTTCTCTGTGTAGCTTTGTAGACCAGGCTGGCCTCGAACTCACAGAGATCCACCTGCCCTTGCCTCCCAAGTGCTGGGATTAAAGACATGTGCCACCACCACTCTGCTGTGCATCCTTATTTCTTGTACTTCTGTGCATTGAACTTCCCACTATAAAATATTACAATAGCAGGCGCGCACCTCAGTTGGACACTAAAATAATTGCCCCACCATCCCAGGAATTAAAGAATCATCTTTGAAGTCAAATTCATACGAGCTTATTTAATTAGGGGTTTTGAGGGATTCCAGGCTATAGTCAACACTCATGGTTCTGTTATATTAATAACATGCTACAGACAGGAAAGAAATGTTTTCATGTTAAACGTCCTGACTGGGAAACATTCTCCATTGTGAGATTTGTACCAATTTGTCTCTCTACATATTTAAGTTGTTTGAATGAGGGCTGATATGACTATACTCCAAGGAACTGTCTACTCTGAAATTCATTTTCCTAGACATGGCCTCAAGCCAAAAGTCTGATTTTCTTTTCTTAGTAAAATCTAAGAGAAAGGTGACAAGCTTTCTTGCTTTCTCAGTCTGCAGTCATAGAGAACAAACAAATTATATGGGAAGAAATGGGACCATTGGTTGTAAAACTAGGCATAATTTATAATAGTAGACTGTCCTGTATTGCTTGAAACTCATTTGGAACTAAAAATACTGCAATTAGTAGGTTTTTAGCCCCAAACATCTTCAGCTATTTCTTACCCCTCAACAGAATGCAGTATTTATTATTAGATGAAAGCTTAATTATTATACTATATGGCTTAATTTTACACTTGCAAAGCACTTTTTCCAAAAAAAAAAAAAAATGTTTTTGTTGTTGTTGTTTTAAATAATGTCTAGTCCTCTATCCATGAATTTAAAAACATCTCAGAGTTTAAAACTCCCAGTTTCATTCAGCTTTCGATGGGGTTGCCAAGATGGCTGCTGCGCCCGCCCCACCTCTGGCGGTAGAGACAAAGGATGACAGAGGAAGGAATATGTCTGTCAGCCTCTGCTGTGAGGACGGTGAGGCGGGAAGCTGCAAAACTCTTTAGTGTTTTTTTAATCTGAATCGAGGAATGTTACCACATCTTTGCAGCGGTAACCTGCAAGGGTTAGGGAATCAGGTGAGGGGCGCCCGGCAGAAAGGAGATACTGTGGCTGATGTCTTCAACTCCACAGGATCTAGGATCAGCTCGAACGCAAACCTCTGGGCACAGAAGTAAAGATCCTTCGCAGCTGTGCCAGTAAGGGATTGTGTTGATGCGATTAACTGGTGTGGGAAACCTACACAAAAGTGGGCAGCATCATTTTCCCTGGGGTTGGGTCCTGAACATTGTAAAAAGGAGAAACCCAGATGAGCCCAGCCTGCCCACCTCCTCCAGCCGGATCTACACAGTTCCTTAACTATCATCAAAGAATGTCATGTTTTATTTTTAAAACAAATCTGCTATAAATTCTTATTTTTAAAAAATCCTCTTAAGGAGCAAAATTTACCATTTGATTTTCAGTGTTGGAGTCAAACTCAACCATGAGTTAGACGCATGCCCTCCTACATGCTCTTACGTGTTTTATCACCAAAGGCTTGGTTTATAGACTCTCTGATAAATCACAAGACCGGAGGGAACACTGTCAATGATTAGAGAACAAATTCCAATTCCTAGCACAAATATAGTTTGTAACTCCAGGTGAGCAGTCACAGAGTTTATATATATATATATGTATGTATGTATGTATGTATGTATATATATATATATATATATATAATGCACCCTAGTAAGTACTCTGTCCCCTAATAAATATACGAAATAAAGCTAGCGCTATAAGTGCATTTTCCACAGCTTCTAGGTGTGTGTGTGTGTGTGTGTGTGTGTGTGTGTGTGTGTGTGTGTCTGTCTGTCTGTCTGTCTGTCTGTTGGTAGTGGTGGTGGTGGTAGTGGCAGGTGATGCAATTGTAGTCATGTTTTAAATGCTTGAAATTGAACATAGGGCCACATGCACACATTAGGCAAGCACTACCACTGAGCTGTATTCCAAGTCCAGTCCCACAAAGCCTCAATATTAGGACTAAATTCCTTCCATAATTAACCACAAAGCCTAGAGTTAAACTGCAGAAGGTTAGAACACTTAGGAAAATAGACTACTCCCAGGCTATGACATGATTAAAATGAGTAAAGAATTAATATTTTCCTATCTTCTCTTTTATATAAAGAAAACTCAGTTTGGGTCTGCAAAAAGAAGTATTAGTATAAATTATTCACACACCACAAAGAGGTTAAAACAGTTCAAAGCCACCAAACATGAATAATTAGCATCAACATCATCCAGGCATTATTTTGTGTTCCAGAAAGGCTAGACAAATATAGTAAAACATTTGGGTAAATATGTGATTTCTTTCTACATACTATTTGTAATAAGTTATTGCAACTACTTGTATTCATATTTTCAAATTTAAAAAGAAGTCAAAAGAGAAAATGAAAGAATTCTAAAATGCCAATTAGGAATAATTTGCTACAAGATAATTTTGAAAAAACAAACTTCACATCACAAGAACTAAGCCTTGGAGGGGAAAGCAGAGCTGAAATGAGACGAAGATATATCCTGTACCTGGCTGGCATTTGGATCTGGAATGTGCTCCCAGGGGTCTATGAATTGTTCCCTGGGATTGGAGGGGGGAAAACCACTGAGAGGTACAGCTTTGTGCAAAGCTCTTGGGTCACTGGGCATACACACTCATGGAGGGGACAGCATCCTCTTCCTCCCTGGCTTGTAATCTAAGCTGTTCCACTTCTCCACGTGCTTGTGTCATGATGTGCTGTCTCAAAAACCGGTATGAACTGCTAAAAACACAAGCCATGATAAATCTTTTCTCTAGCATTTGTCTCAGGCATTTTGTGATAGTAGCAGAAAGCTGACTAACACACATTCCAAATTTCAACATAGGCACTATTATTTGGTCCTGCTATGAGTGATGAAGACAATAGATCCAAAATGTTTCTTCCTTATCTTCTCCCTCTTTATGTATTATAATATTAACAATCCAACAAAAGCAATATTTACATTTTATTTTGTGACTATCATTTGCAAAATATCTTCTATTAATATTACTTCATAGTTAGATGTTTTTAGGAATTACCACTAGACTGTCTTCACAGCTCTCCATTTCTGAAGTCTTTATTTTGACTTATAGAAATTTAATTCCAAATAAGACTTATCACTCACAGTTAATGACACCCACTGTTTGTTGTTTCATTCTCAAAAATACTTATTTTCTTCAACATAATCCCTTAAAGCTTTCACTGTAAATTGTAATCTTTTGGGATGTTTGTATTTTTCCCAAGACTCAGAGAAATTAAAAGATTTTGTTCAGTGTTACACAGAACTACACAGCTAGTCTGGAAAGCCAGGATATATGTGTGATGTAATGCCAGAACCTTCTCTATTATCACCCATGCCCCCATTCACTTAACACACTTGTTGAGTATCTGTCCTTCCTACCCATCTACCTCTGCATCTATCCATCTGTTAGGTGAACCATCCATACACCAACCACCTCTCTTATTCTCCTTTGCCTTCTCTTTAATTTCTAAATTACTTAACTTTTTTGTTTTGCTTTGTTGAGACAGAATCTCACTCTGTAGCCTATAGCCCAGGTTGGTGTAGAATTCATAATGATCTCTCCTGCCCCAGTTTCATTTACTGGGAATATTGGTGAAAGCTACCATGCCTACTACTTCTTTATTCTCCATTCATGTATATATATTATGAACACACACATACATACATACATACATACATACATACATGTATATATCATTCTCCTGGAGCCATTCATCTATACAAACATTCCATCTGTCAAACTACTCACCATATTACTGTTCGACTATCTACTCACTTGTCTGCATTTATTTACTCTAGCATCCACCGGTCAGATGTGTGTAATAGACACACCTCCTCATCCATTCACCTTTCCAAATTTCTACCCTCCTATCAACTCTCTCATTCACCAATCAAATCACACCATCTATCGTTTGAGTTTTTTTTTATTAATTTGTGTTTATTTTTTTCTATTAATTAATTTGGACAACCAACCAGCTCATCAATTTAGGTGAAAATCTGGAGACCCACATCATTGCCTAGGTGGGGATCAGACTCTCTGACCTCATTTTCAGCAATCATGAGAAGATCACACATGGGCTCAATAAGAAGAGCTGTCAAGTCATGCCCTAATTATTGGTCACTCAGATAAACATTATTGCAACAGACAATGTATATGTGATAGTATCATCTTAAACACTAGATCTTCTGTTATCAATCTCTTGATAGTTGTATATTCTAGTCTTACATAGGCTCCACTATAAAAGTTATACAACAAACTGAACATGACACACACCACTGTAAGAGTGTCCGTAAATAGGTATTATAGACAATATAAATTTGCTTCAATATGTGATAAAGAATATTAGAAAATTAAGAAGGGGGCTGGAAGTGGTTAAGAACACTTAGTGCTCTTTCATGGAATCCAGGTTCAATTCCAACCCACATGGCAGCTCACAGCTGTCTGTAACTTCAGTTCCAGGGGACCTGATGACCTCACACAGACATACATGCAGGCAAAACACGAATGCACATAAAATAAAAATAAATTATATAAAAAAGAAAAACGAAGAAGGAACAATATGCCATTAAAAAAGGGTCATTCAGAAAATGAGGCACAGTTGGTATTTGTTGTTGTTTTGTTTTGTTTTGGATGCGTCTAAAAGCTCTGGCTGGCCTGTAACTTGCTATAAAGACCAGGCTGGCTTTGAAGTCATAGAGGTCCACTTGCCTCTGTCTCCTGGGATTAAAAGAGTGTCACCAAGTCTGGCATAGGCACAGTTTTGTTCTATTTTGTTTTGAATATATATTTAAAGATACTAGAGAGATAACAAGATAGTGAAGAAATGAAGATTCTAGAAAAGGGTTTATTTAACTTTCAATTCCAAGTAGAATCCACCATTTCTGGCAAGTCAGGGTAGGAACTTAAGCAGTTAGTCACCCATAGCCATGAGCAAAGACAGAATAAATGTGCACATACTGGCTTTGTTTGCTTGCTCTCAGCTAGCTTCTTCCTCATAAGAAAGATCCCCGAGAGCCCCTGATGTTAGATATGAAGCTTCTGGATAGTTTTGTCCTGCTAGGTATTTTTGCTTTTGTTTTAGCCAGAGCTTTCCTGAGGCAGCTCCATTCTTCCCTTTGGAATAAAAATGCCTAGGGAATAGTGCTGTCTACTATGGTCTGGGTCTCCCTACATCAATTAACAATCAAGACAGTCTCCCACAGACCAACCTAATCTAGACAGCCTCTCATTGAGATTCTCTTCCCAGGCGATTCTAGTTTGTATTGACAATAAAACTAGCAAGTCCTTATGGATTACAGATTGTGAAAATACTAGATATGTACACTAAAATAATGTTTACAGAATTCAAAGAGGTTATTAAATGGTAAGTTTGAAATATTGGTAAAAAAAAAGAGAAAACCATAAAATGTTATTTTTTTTCTTAAGTAGTAGATTTGAAAAAGAAGAACATGGATATTCTAGACTTTGAATGCAGTGGTAAAAATTAGGAAATCACTAGATGATGTTTTAAAGGACAAAACAGAGCCAAAGAGAAAGTTAATAAGCTGGAAGGTTAATCAAAAGAAAATAACCACAAAGAAGCACAAAATGACAAAAGAATGGTACCTGTGAGGTGTAGGAAGTAGTTAAAAGGTTTGGTTATTAATCTTGATTGTCAACTTGATTTAGAATCCCCTGGGAAACAAACATCTAGTGTGTCTGTTAGGGCATTTCCAGGAAGGTTTAACTGAGTGGGAAAACCCACCCTGCACGTGGGCAGCATCACTCCATAGATTGTGTGATTTCAGACTGAATAAAAATTATAAAGGGGGCAGAGTGTTAGCACTGGTCTTTCTCTGCTTCTAGTCTTTGGACACAATATGACAAGCTGCTGTGATCAGATGTTTCTCTCCTACCTGCCAGTTCCCAAATAACCACTCAGATGTGCAATATAAATTATAAATGCTCAGCCAATAGCTCAGGCTTACTACTAACTAGCTCTTACATTTTAAGTTAACCCATATTCCTTGTTTATTCTCTGCCACATGGCAGTATCTTTATTAGCATAGCATGTTCATCTCCTGCTCCTTCTGCATCTGGCTGGTGACTCCTGACTCCGCCCTTCTCCTTCCCCTCATCCTTAGTTTGGTCACCTCGTCTAGACTTCCTGCCTGGCTACTGGACAACCAGCACTTTATTAAACCAGTTCCAATGGCAAGTCTTTACAGTGTACAAAAGGATTATTCCACTGCAAACTGCCTCAAGCTGCTAATACTACACCTTTTCCTTTAAGATCAATTATACTCTTAAACCATGAACCAAAATCAACCCTTCCTTCCTTCAGTAGCTTTTGGAAGACAAGAAGAAATGTAAGGAATAGAGAAAGTCTAGTTATTAAGTATAGTCCTGGAAAGAGAAAAAGGAAAAAATGATATGAAAAAAACACTTTCTAATGGCTGAACAAGTTTTATGCAAGATACTCCTTGTGGTGAGAAAAGGAGTGTTAAGATTATGGAGAGTGGTCAGAAGTGGCTGTAGTTCTTAAGGATATTTGCTCCAGGGATTAAGGGATGGCTCAGTGGTTAAGAGCACTGGCTGTTCTTCCAGAGGTCCTGAGTTCAATTCCAAAATTCAATTCCCAGCAACCACATGGTGGCTCACAACCATCTGCAATGAGATCTGGTGCCCTCTTCTGCCATGCAGTCATATATATAATAAATAAATAGATAGATAGATTTTAAAAAAAGAATATTTGTTCCATTAAGAAGTATTTAATGTACTGTGGCAATGGGAAATATGCCTTATGGGCAAGACCCCACACAGGCAGACCATCAGCATACAACAACATAAATTCATTTGAAAAGAGTGTACCTAGAAAGGACACCTTCTAGGTGTCCTGCTGGAGAGCAGAAAACCTGAGAAGTGTTTCCTCAGGTTCAGACTATGGAGACTACTGTAATTGTGGTCTAAGAGGGACAGGCTACACCTTAGGCTAACAGCAGAACTTGGCATTATTCCAATAATTGTTTATTTTACAGGCATGAAAGATTCACAGAGCAGGGGAGACATCATGGAGGCTTGTACTAAGGGCCCTGCCAGTTGCTGAGGCCAAGGATTGTATAGCAGGATTAGATTCCTTGCATGGAACTCTTGAGTGGGCTGTGTTCAAAACTGTGAAGGTGAGGTTGTCATTGCAGTGGAGGGACCAGGATACTGGAGATGCCAGAGTTATATAGGACAACGACTGAAAAACAAATGGCTGGCATTGAGCAGAGCGAGTCCAAGAGAGATGCTATACTACCAAACAGCAGAGCTACAAAAGCAGGGATTCCAAAGTTCATGGGAGCCCAGATGATGCCTCCAAGAGCCCAAGATGCCAAACATGAAGCTGGGTTTGGTGCTTGTCCTGCTGGGTTTTTGTTTTTGTTTTTGTCAGAGCTTTCCTATTATGGTCCCATTCTTCCCCTTTGGAATAAGAATGTTTACTCTATGATGTGGTATATTTGAAGTATGTAGCTTTCTTTCTTTGGCTACACAAGGAGCTCACAGTTAAGCGGGTTTCTTGAATCTATCTTACAAGAGACTTTGGGCTTTTGAACAGCATTGGAAATATTGAGATTTGGAGAGTTCTTAGAGATAGACCAAATGCACTTTGTACTATGAGATGGATGGGGAACTTAAGCAACCAGGAGTGGAGTGCTATGGTCTAAAGTGACGTTTTTGAGCATCAAGTCACCAAAGGGTGCATTTGTGATGGTTAACTTAGACTGTTAACTTGATTAAATTAACAGACACCTGGGGTTTTGAGACACACTTTTGGTTTGTCTCTGAGGACTATTCCAAGGGGACTGAAGAGGGATGGGCAGACATGAATGTGGGCAGACCATGATCCAGGGTCCTAGACTGGCTAAAAAAAAAAGATAAGAAGGAGGGGAAAGAGAGGGAGGAGGAGGGGAGAAGCAGAAGAGGAAGAAAAAGAAGCAGCAGCAGCAGAAGATAAATTGAGTGATGACATTTTCCCTTCTCTTTTCCCTTCCACTGGTGAAAGGTCAAAGGTGAGAGTCACGCTTTTCCTGTCATGATGAACTGATATTCTCAAACCATGAGCTAAATAAATGAATTTTCCTTTAAGTTGTTTCTTGGTCATTAGCAAGAAGAAGAATAACTAATAGTCTAGTTTCAAAAATCATGTTGCTCTAAGAATTCAGAACACAGAACCTATGTCAACTTAGCATTAATATCCCATCAAAGGGGCAATATATTACTTCAGAATAACTCTAAATATATCAACATAAGACGTTCTTCACAAATTTCTTATACTTTTGCAGCCAACATATATAATAGCAATGATTATAATTAAAATATGCATGTTGATTCATTTTCAAAAACTGTTTCAAGTCATTATTTTTGGTTTGTATTATAAAAAGCTGCAAAATAAATGTTTGTTCTTATTTTTCCAGATCATAAATAGTCTTTCCTCTTTCTTTGCCATTTCAAAATTAGATACTTCACATGAGAGTGTATTACCAGGGAGGAAACAAATTCCACTGACATTTTCATCTTTGTTTATTGAATATCTGGCCAACATTTATTTTGAACTTCTCATAAGTCGGAGTTATTTACTTAAAATTTCTGGAAAACTTTCTGGCATGATAGAGCCTAATTTTGTTTATATATAGCTGAGATTATTTTTGACATATATAAAATATTCAAAATATTCTTATTTCTGATTCGATTCGGACTTTTGGGTCACACTGGGCAATATTTTGTAAACTAATTTGTACATCCTAGAAGATATGAAATCAAAATATCATAGAATGGTATCTCTTATGCCACATGAGTTTCTTAAACTTTAAAAAGTACCTGTAAGTTTTCTAATGTTGGATCATTTATCTTTGATATTATGAAGAAGGGATTATAGTCTATAGAAAATCCATTATCAGATTTATCTTAATTGAAGGTCAGTTTATAAAGTGTTTTTCTTATCTTCATATTTTAAATATGATTTCCATAACTAAAATAAGGATTTGTTTCTTGCCATTTTTCCATTCAATTCTGGTTTCAGGACAATAATTCCACTACTTTTTGCTGGCCTGTAATGAGAATTCTAGCAAATTCAGAAATAGTTGAAAATACCTATGACTCTTGTCTCATTTTTACACAGGAATTTACTTTTTGTTGTTGTATGCTGTAGCAAGTTTTAGTTGCTGTCATTATGACATTTATACATAACTTCCTCCAGTTTCTTTTCCTTTATGTGTAACTACGTGTGTGTGTGTATGTGTGTGTGTGCTTGTGTGTGTGTCTGTGGCGTATACACATGCGTGCATGCATGTTATGTGTGTATGTGTGTGTTTGTGTGTGTAGATCAGAGGTCACCATAGGTTATCTTCCTTGATTGAGTTCCATTTTATTTTTTGAAACGGGGCTCTCACTGAAGCTGAACCTCATCAATTGGACTGGACTGCCTGGTCAGCGAGTACCAGGACCTGTCTTGCAGAGCACCAGGCCCACCCAGCTTCTATGTGGGTGTTAGGATCAAACTCGGGTCCAGCAAGCACTGTACTGACTGAGCCATCTCCAGAGCCTCTGGCTTCTGCCTTTTGCTCTGATCACAGTACTACTGTCTCCATCCACTGGATTACTCACTTACACTTCCATTTTTTACGTAAAGTTTGCACACTTGTTTTCTCTTTAATTAATTAGCATTGTGGTGTGTATGAGAGCATTGTGTTGTATGTACATATGTGCAGTTGCATGTGCCTGTGTGTGTACATAGAAGCCAGAGAAGGATGTCAGGTTTCCTGCCCTATCACTCTCCATCTTACTCCCTTGACACAGCTCTCCCCTCAGGGAGAGGAGCTAGGCTGGCAGAAAGCAAACCCCAGTCATCCTCCTGTCTCCCTACCCCCACAGGGAAGGGATTTCCAGGTTCACGTGACCACACTTGGCTTTTTATGTGGGTTCTGAGCATTTGAACTCAGTTTCTCACGTTTCCCACACAACAAGCTTTATTACCCACTAAGCCATTTCCCCAGCCCCCATACAGTTACTTTCTAGACTAGGAAAATGAATTCATTAATATTTACAACTTACATAGGTCCCACTGAACCTATATTATCTGAATATAATATTATACAATTATACTGATATATAAATACATAAATAAATTCATGCTGAGTCAATCCATTAGCACTGAGTAGAAACACGAAGTACTTATGCATAATTATAGAAAACCCTGTGACACAATGATACAATAAGTTATGTAATACAACAGTCAGAGCAAACTATAACCCATAAAAATTATGAAGTTTTTTAAAAAGAAAAAATTTTACATATTTTGGTGTTCAAGTTGTGTTATTTGTATGGAAAACACAGAACAGTTCAGAAGCCTCTTCAAAGTCAGCCATAGTACAGAGAACTCTATCTCCGGGGCACCCATACCAGTGGCCTGAAGATATCTATTAACACCAAGGTCTGTTTGTGAATGTTGATGGCAGTTTTATTTATAATTTCCCAAAACTGAAACAATAAAATTGTATTTAATTGATAAGCAGATTAAAAAAATAACATATCTAAATAATGAAACACTACCAACAAAAAATAAAAAGAAATTAACAATTTAGTAATCCACAAAATGGATGAAGCTTAAGTAATTTTCCTAAGTGAGATAAAATAGATCCCAAAGGCTACGTATTGAATGATCCCATTTGTCTGACATTCTGGGAAGGACAAATCCACAGGAGTAGAAAAGCAGGTCAGTAGCTGCCCAAAACTGGAGAGAGGGGATGTATTCATTGTTGTGCCTGAGAGAAGGGACTCAGATAACTTCCCTGTGTGCTGTGGCAGCTGTGGACATATAACTCAACATCTGTAGGAACTGGTACAATAAATAGTTTTACTGTATGAAAATGCCACATGCAAACTAGGCTATCAAGAGAACCCAAACAGGAGTACAGGCTGATAGGCAAATCAAGCTCTGTTGCAAATTAATGGTACAACCATGTTTTAGTTCATTTTCCTATTACTGTGATAAAATATTCTGATAAAACGAACTTAAGGGGTAAAGGGTTTTTGCTGGCTAGTTTTTTGTTACCTTGAGCCAAGATGAGTCATCTGGAATGAGGAGACCCCAGAGAGGGAACACCTCCATCATATTAACCCAAAGGCAAGTCTGTGGGTCATTTTCTTGATTGACTGATGTGGGGAAGGCCCAGCCCACTGTAGGCAATACCGCCTCTGGGCACATGGTCCTAAATGCTTTTTTAAGCAGGCTGGGCAAGCCACGAGGAGCAAGCCAGTAAGCAGCATTCCTCCATGGCCTCTGCATCAGTCCCTGCTGCCAGGTTCTGGGCCTGAGTTCCCTCAGCGATGGACTGTAATCTGTGAGGTAAAACAAACCCTCTTCTCCTCAAGTAGCTTTTAGTCACCGTGTTTATCACAGCAATAGGAACTTAACTAGAATGGGGTTTACTTTAGCTCACAATTCCAAGAAAAGTGTCCTGAAGGCAAAATCCTCACACGTAGGGGCTCCATCTTATGAAGATACAAATTCATTTAAAGGAAGAACGCCCAACTTCAGAGTTCCCTGCTCCTTGAAAGCAGCTGCCTAAGAAAGTGCTTCCCTAAGACCAGCACACAGAAGCTGATGGGACTGGTTCAAAGGTGCCAGGCTCCATGCCAAGCTAGTAGCAAAGTCTGACCGATGGAGGATATGAGATTCAGAGACCCTTGATGAGCAGCTGAGGGCTGGCAGTGTGTAGCAGGATGGGGTTCCTGAACAGAGACACTAAAAGGCCATTTTGTGAAGTTGTGAAAGGGAGACCTCAGTTATAATGGGGATCCCGGGATATCAGAGATGTCAGGACTGTGGGGCATCTGTCAAAGAGAGCTGCAGGCAGGGGGTGAGGTGGCTAAGACAGAATCTGTGTGTGCTGCAGGTGGCAGAGTTGGAGGAGTCAAGCGATCCAAGCCTTTTGGAGCCCAGTTGATTATGACTTCCAGATGCTGGACAGGAAGCTGCAGGATTTGCTATTTGCCTTGTTAGATTTTGCTTTTGCTTTGGTGTGTCTGTTCCCTGCTATGCCCTGGTTCTTCATTATTTAAATATATTTACTAGATGTCCTTATATGTTGGAATGTGTACTTTTTTATTTTATAGGAGTTATCAGTTAAGAGACTTTGAACCTCCAAAATATTAAAATTGTTGAAGACTATAGGGATCTTTAATGTTGGAATAAATACATCTTATATAATCATGAGCCTATGGGGGAGCGGGAAATGGAAAGGTGTATCAGTTACTTTTCTGTTGCTGTGATAAAACAGCATGACCAGACACGACTTACATAATAAAAGGCTTATTTTGGCTTACAGTTCCAGAGGGAGAGTCCACAATGATGTAAGAGGCATGGCAGCTGGTGGGGTAGTCTGGGTCTTCAACCCTAAGCAGAGAGAATAAACTGGAAATGGGGGAAGACTATAAACTCTGAAACCCTGGTCTAGCTGACACACTTCTAGCAAAGCTCCGCCTTCCAAAGATTCCATAACCTCGCAAACAGCTCCACCAACCAGATACCAAGAGTTCAAATCTGTGAGCCTATGGGGGCCATCCTCACTCAAACCACCACAAAGGTCATGGCTTCACAGTGATGTGTTTGACACCCTTCGTCCAAAGCTCAGGGGACATCATGGAAGAGGAGGGAAAAAGACTGTAAGACCCAGAGGCCAAAAACAGTGTCTTTGGCATACGGCTGGACTACTGCCTCATGAGCTCACAGAAGCTATGGCTGTCCACACAAGACTCGCAAAAGATAAGCCAACAAATAATATCAATAAATCAAAAGTGCATTAAGGCGATCAATAAACCTCTAGACAGAATGTTTGGGGGCGGGGAAGAAGAAATGCATAAACTATCAGTATCTGGAATAGGAGGCATATCACTAGAGAGTTTACAGAATTAAAAGATTAATAAGGCAACATTACAAATAACTTCATATAGATTGTATAGCTTAAGTGAAAAAATTCCTTGAAAGACACTGTTGGTGTTCCCTCAAGTAAACAAACGGACAGATACCAGAAGAGCCTAATGTCTACTAAAGGAACTGAGTTGTTAGTTTTTAAAAATCTTCCCATAAAGAAAATCAAAAAATGAATAGCTTCATTAGTTAATTCCATGCAACTTAAATGGGTAGTGGCAGCTCACACCTTTAATCTCAGCACTCAGGAGGCAAAGGTATATGGATCTCTGAGTTTGAGGCCAGGCTGCTTTACAGAGGACTACACAGAGAAACCATTTCATAAACCCCAAAAGAAAATCTGTATGTGTCTGAGTGAGTGAATGCCACATGTATGTGAGTGCCCATAGCGGCCAGAAGAGGGAGCCAAAGCCCCCGGAGCTGGTCATCAGCTGCCTGGAAGCACAGGAAATACTCTTAATCACTGAGCCATCTCTTCAGACCTCCATCCAACTTTTGAAGAAGTAATACCAATTTTACACAAATTCTTACTAGAAATTGATGGAGTCCTTGTACTTCTCAGTTCATTTGGTAAGGTTAGCATGACTCTGCTGCCCAAATAAATTGATGGCATTATAAGAGAAGAAAATTGCAAGTCAACATCACTCACAAGCATAGGCAAAAAAAAGTCCCAAAATTTTAGAAGGTCAAATTACATGTATATAAAAGAACAATTTATTATAACCAGATAAGGTATTCAAAGAATCAAAGAATGCAGACATCCTTCCTGGATGATGGAATAAAAACCCACTATCATCCACACCATGGCATATATCAGCAGTAAATGAAGTAAACTACTGATACAAACAGGAACTCAAGAATCTCCATGGAATTATCATGAATGTAAAAGACAAACCAGTCCCCCAAAGTTCCGTACTGTGTAATTTCACTTAGACTCGTGAGATGACGAGTTTAAGGAAACGGAATAGTTCAGTGATTGACAGTGAGGAAGGTGCTGCAGGAGGGAGGAAAGCAGGCACCAGAGAGTCCTTGTGGTGATGGGGATGCTTTTTCCCTGGTTGCCAATATACAGGCTGTGGCAATGAACTTGCAAGATGCAACCATGGTGGAAGTGGGGGGGGGGGATAAAGGTCTGTCTTGCTTGCAGTGGTTTACAAACCTATAATGACTTCTGTTGTTTAGTCTTTGGCACAGTGGCTTCGCCTTAATCTACTGTTATTTCAGCCAGCAATTGCAACACCACAGTTACTGGGCTGCTTCTTGGGTAGTGACCTGGTGCTCAGGCTGCAGCCTGGCAGGAAATGTGTTGCCGTAAGCACCGGCTCTGGTACTGCCACTAAAGGTATCTTTAACTAAATCTCTATTGTTCTGTTTATAAACAGGGCTTGAGACTCAAAGGCTGGGGTGAACACCTGCTATCTCAGAGAGGTTGAATAGCAACTAGTGAACCTTCTCTCCTTGCTGGCATCTCCCCAGAAGTCCATCTTTCTGTTCTGCCAAAACAACAACAACAACAAAAAAAATCACTCCCTTCTACTTCCTGTGTCTTTATATCTCTTCTAGATGCTCTCTGATTATTGTATGTCAGCTAGTTGCTAATGCAGCCTAGTGACTCAAGGTTAATTTTACTTAATTAATGCAACTGCAAACTCAGGGTTCACACTGTGATCGAATATCTTCCAATATTTCCCCCTTTTGTCTGATTAAAAGGAAAATTTTTAACTCTAAAACAGTAAAACTACATATAATAAGAGCAATTATCAAGTAAGGATTACATTCAAATGTCCAATGCGAATTCAGAGAAACTACTTTATTATCTATCCTATCGTGGTGAGCCCTAAGTTTGGTACCTAATTCACTTTCTATCCTGACTTGTCTTACCAGCCCAAAACTATCTTTTTATACCTCAAAACATTGTCTTAGATAAACAATTTAAGCTTTTTATGTCTCTCAGCATTATATGTTTTGTACCTCTTTTGTGAGTTTCTTTTCTGAATTTGGTAATGAAAAAAACTGTAACTATAACTGTCTCATCTTCAACTCCATCAGAGACCTGAGAAGGATATAATATTACCTAAGAAAATAGGAAGTTCAGAGCAAACATCTTCCAAAGCTGTAGAAATGATAGAAGAAGCTGGCTGCCTAGACAGTCACCCAAGATTCCTCTGTAATGCTGGAGCATCCATCTTTGGCCTACATGCCTAGAATACCTGATAGTCTTTTCTGTGAAGCAGGAATTTTGAATGACTTCCTACCATGTCTTGGCAAAGTTCTGCAGTAGCCTTATTTTCTGTCTTGCCTCTCTATTTGGACAGCATAATGCCAGAAGTTGAGGCAAAGGCAGTTTCTTGCCTAGTGGCAACTTTGCCACAATAAAAGCAAACTCCGTATGGAGGTTTTTTGGATGCCTACAATCCTTTTTTTGAAGTAAATTTGTATTTCCAGAAACAGATATGTCTCACTATCATGAAAAGCCATATGTTATTAAAACATCTTAAATGCCATGTTCTATAGGTCTCTGAAGTGTTTGAAGACCACATATATGTCTAAAATATACCCCTATTTAACTTTAAAAATATTCCTAACATGACTATAGATGTTATATAGTCATATATATATATATATAAGTTATAGATGACTAACTACTAACCTGAATTTCTTAATTATACATTACATTTTTAAATAAGCAGAGATGAAAAATAACCTTAAATTTGTATCAATATACAAAATCCATACCAATGTAAAATATTTGAGATTAGTAGTTGCTTTTTAGTTTAAAGTCAACTCAATAATCTACCTTTTATCCTATCCTCTCCCGACTTCCAAATAAAGAGTAATTTGTAGTATGTTTTTACATAAATAGCTAAGGGCAAAGAGCCAAGACCTTCTTGAAGAACATGAAGAAATATAGGCAGCCGGGGGTAGCTAGCTACAGGCTCTGACAAAGGTCTTTGGGATAAAGACAACATGCTTTAGGCTTGACCCCACAATGTAGCTCCTCTATGGAGAGCTTTATAATCTTTTCACAGGTGTACCAGGAAACAGGAGGAGAGCAATCCTGTCTGCACCATTTGCAAAGCAGAAAGAAGGCTCGGTGTGTTTTCCAAGGTTAATTTTCTGGCTCTGCTAAGGTACTGCAGTTATGTAAGATGTTATCGTGGGACTGTTAGATGAAGAGACACAGAAACTTCCTGTACTATTTTTTGAGACTTCTATGTTAGTCTAAAATTATTTAAAGCTTTAAAAACTGGACACATTTAACTGAAAATGGTTTCAGAATTGGGGCAGACAGTGGAATACTAAATAGTCATGGGAACAACAGGATCTCTGCTCTATGCATTGACAGGAGTCCTGGGAACATAATGAAAAGGAAAAGTGCAAGTCATGAGACAGAGTTTGAAACATGAACTCAAAAGATCAAAAGAAATGGAAGTGTTGAGAGGCACCTCTAAACAAACTACAGTGGGGAGAAAAGCCACAGTTAGGGGGTTCTGAGCTGAGGAAGGAAGAAAGGGGGGAAACCCCAGGGGCATCAGAAATATTAGGAGGCAGGAATGTGTTCATAGTGGTGATGGTTTCTTTCTATGTTCCTCGTCCCTCAACAAATGGTCCACAAAGATGTTATGTAGAAGAAACTCTTTCCAGTGGGGTTGCCATGTCAAGGCAATAGTGGTTATTTTTTCCATCATATGGGAAACGCAAGGTATCCCAGGAAAGAATACCCCTAAGAGACAAAGGGTTGAAAATGTAGGAGAGAGATTTGGAACAGAGCAGACTCTTAGTATCTGAAGCTAAGATTTCCACATCATGAAGACCACATTGTGTGAACTGAGTCCTGCCTGAGCTACAGGAGCCAACCCAGCTTTTGCCATCTGAACTAGATGAATCGTTGTTGGAAGAATCCTGCAATATATGCTGGTCCATGGTTACCCCAGTTGGACTTGGTGCCAAGCCTTATGCCTGACCCAGATGCTCAGAGGTGCCCAGGGGTTCTCTGCCCCATTCATCCCTCCCAAATGCCCATCCTACTTGTGTGTGAAGGACTAGACATTCAGAGAGAAGGTATGGGGTAAATGATCAGGAAAGAGTGAGCAGGGCTGAGCTAGCCTTACCCCAAAGACCATGCTTTCTCTGTCATACCTTAACTTGCTTTCTCTTACTCCAATGATGCCTTCTGGCCAGCATGAGAGGGTGTGTTGAGGTAGTACCAACAAGGAAGTATGGGTTGGCAGATGTGACCTCCTTAGATGCCTTGACCTCCACTTTCTTTTAATTTATGAGTTAAAAGAGAGGACAGAGAGGACTGTGGTTAGGAGTATTTAGTAGGGATGCCTAACCTCCTGATACTGAGACACGATATTGTCATCTACAAACTTCACACTGGGGAACCAGAAAACGGAATCAGCAACAACAAACTGCAAAAAGTAAAAGAAAACCCACCCCAATCTCTCACAATGTTTTATGCATGATTACAGTATTGTGCTGGGCAGCATTCACATGTGGCGTGTGAACAGCAGGTTGGACATACCTACCAGAACTTTCTTCAGCCCTTGCTTGGTGATCCTGAGGGCAGAAGTTGGGTGCAACTTGGGAGAGTTACCCCGTCTAGTGCCAAACACAGCGTGTCTATATCCCAGGGGCATGACCTCCAGACCCAGGGGCCTCCAAACCAAAGAAGGTGGTGAAAATCGAACAGTTACAATGACTTACGTTCTAGACGTTAGTTTGAGCTTCCAGCCACTACTGCTGAAGCTCTAAGTGAGATCCTTGGAACTCCGGGTAGAGCCTCAAGTGGCTGCTTTCATGTGAGGGTTTAATAAGTGGTGGGTGACTCTAGTGGGTACACTCTGAGTAAATGCACAAATTGACTACAGGTATGGGGTCCATTTCACTCCTGGCTCTCTTAGTGTGACACACACCACACATTCCAAACGTTCCCAAATAAGCATCCCCTAAGTGGCCAGAGGTCAAGGCCAGTGGGCAGCAAGACAGAAGGGGGGGGCAGGCTTCGTAAGGCCTCTATTAACTGCATGCTTTAGACTGGGCTGTCCTGCGAGTGCATCTAGTCCTACTCTGGAGCCTGCCCTTTGCTATCACCCTGCTGTGTGTGCCCAGCAAGCGGAGAATAGGAGGAGCTCATTATACAAACTAACCTAAATAGCAGGGTGGAAGAGTGTAGTAAAACTGTTGGTCTCGGTGTCAAAAAAGGCCGGGCACTGTCCTGGAGTTAGTGGAGCTGGCTTCCACCAAAGCAGATTAGGATTCAAACCAGTGGGTTTGTTGTAGGCACGCCCTATAAGGGCATCTTCTCTCCCACTGGCCAGATCTGCTGAGAACAACCACAGCGCCCTCCCCATAAAGAGTCTGGGTCTAGATGGGAGGGCGAGCTAGAGGCCACAAGGGGCGACAGAGGAGCCCCACCCCCAGTCTGCACCAGGTATCCTCACATCTTTCTATTGGCCACTACACCACGCACTGGCCCTTTCCCACCTCCCCAGCCTGTCCGACCACTGCTCTGCGCATCTGTGTGTGAGACAGAGGAAGGGCCCCGCATTAGGTGTCAAAGACCAGAAGCAAATGTCCCCCTGGTCACGTACTGCCCCCCCCCCAGGAGGGTGGGTAGAAACTGAAGTAGCCGAGACCAGCGAGCCGCTCCTAGGGGGTAGACTCAAGGCGAGGTGGCTCTCTCGGGCGGGTTGCACGGAGTGGTGGGGGAGGCTGGCGCACGCCCCCCCCCCACAAGCCCCGCAAGCCCACGAGCCCCGCATGACATCAGAGGCAGGGGAGCTCACAGAGCGCAGGCGCGGGCGGAGCAGGCGGGCGGGAGGGGGCGCGTGGCGCTGCTCGGTAGAGCGCTCCTCCGCCCAGCTCGGTCCCTGCGCCCCGCTCCACCCGTGCCTGGCTGCCCGCGCCGAGCCTCGGGCGTCCACAGCGCGACTGTCGCCCGTGCAGCCAGCGCCGCCCTCGGCTGCGCCGCGCACCCTGCCTCCTCCCTTTCTGCCGTCGCCGCCGTCGGACACGCAGCCGCAGGCCGGGGCCGGGCCGCAGCTGGGGAGTCAGGGGCGCGCGCAGCCAACCCTTCCCCCTCCGGCTCCCGCACCGCCCGCCGCCTCCCCTCGCCCTCCTACTCTCCCCTCCCTGCTCCTTCGCCGCTTCCTCCTCCTCCTCCTCTCCGGGCCCCAGCTGCCAGCACCATGTCCGCAGGGGGAGATTTTGGGAACCCGCTGCGAAAATTCAAGTTGGTGTTCCTGGGGGAGCAGAGCGGTGAGTACTCGGTTTGTTCTCTCGGCTCGGAGCCGAGTCTTTTCCCCACGCCGCCCATTCAGCCACCCCACTGGGGACCCTCCCAGCTCGGTTCGCCAAGGCCCTTCCACGCCCGAGCGGAGGAGGGAAGGGATGCTGATGGGGAAATGGGGCCGGCTCGGGTGGGGTCGGGCTGGAGAGAACCCGGGGTAAAGGATGGAGGCGACTCCGGGGTCAGGGGATGAGGGTGAGGATGGGATCTGGGTAGGGGTACCCTGTGCAGGTGCGTCCGGGAGGACCGAGGGCGGCGGCTGGCTCGGTGGCTCTAGCGCCGGGCTCGCGGGCTCGCTGAGTAGCTCGCACTGCGGCACCGGCTGCAGAGCACGGTGCAGGTGTCTGGGTGTGGGCGAGGGGACAGGAGCCTCTCTTGAGAGAACGAGGTGGTGCTGGGGGCTAGTTGCCACCACCCCATAAGATTGAGCCGAGGGGTTCCCTGTGGACCCTACCCGGAACCAAGGGAAAGGACGTGCCTAACCCTGGAGCAGATGGCCGCCGAGGAATAGGGGACACGACACGACACCTGTCCCTTTTCTAAAAGAGTGGGTGCACTTGGTAGGAGAACAGAGCACTTAGCTCTCCTGGCTTACATTTAACTGGGCAGAAGGTTCTAGACCCACTGTCCTTCGCTAATGCATTAGCCTCTTTGGGGCTCAGGGGTGTGGACCATGAGAGTGAAGATTCTTTCCATAGCAGGTGACTTGGGGGATGGTACAGAGGCATCTCATATCAAGGAGCTTGGCACTGGGCAGAGAAAGGCCTAAGCGACACGCCCTGCCTGGCTTCCCTGCCCCCTCCAGAGAGCATCAGCGAAGCCGGTGGATTCACCCACCCCCATCTCCCAGCTCACCGCCCTTCTTGGGGGAGGGGAGGTCACCGTGACAGACAGCCAGAGCCCAAGGAGGGAGAGGCTGAGGGTTTCTTTGCTGCCCAGGAGCCTCCCCACCCCAAGTATCTGAAACCCAGGTTGGTCCAAGGTGGAAAGCCCAGATTGGAGAGCAGCGACCCCTCTGATACCTGTAAGAAGGTGTGGCTCCATGAGAGCCTCGATCGAGGAGCCTCATCACCAGGGGGTTACAGAGACAAACTGGGCTCTGAGCATTTCTGCTGGAGAAGGGGATCCCCAGGGGGGGGGACGGGATCTCCGGCTCTAGCTCTGTAAACCAGTCCTGTTAGCTGGTTTGGAGGCCAGGAGAAGGAAGGCTGTGGGAGGACCTGGTGGGCTCAGGCACAGCACAGCTATGACGTGTGCGCGTGGGCTGTGGGGGTCACATGGCCACCTTCTGTCTGTTGATGCTCCATACCTGAGAAGGAGGGTTGGTATCAGGGTGAGGTGGTTGCCTGTCTGAGAGCTGGGTTTAGGACATTTCAGGTCCAGACCAGCCCAGCTGGGTAGTCAGCTGGATCTGATTGCCAGACCTTTGTAGAGCCTAGTGTCACAGAGGACACCTCTGTCCCCTGCTGTGTGGAAAGGATTTGGGTGCACCTCAGCCCTAGGAGGGAACCTGCTGGTGAACAGCAGCCTAATTTGAGGCCTCTGGGACACTCAGTTTCTGTCTCTGAAAAGTCTAGTGCCTGGACTGTGCTAGAGTCTCAGAGAATATTTGTTTATCCCGAGTCTGAACACAGCTCCATAAAGAATCATATGTGGTGGGTTTGAATGAAGATTCTGGGCTTCCTTAGAAGCAATGCTGATGAGCAGAAGCCCCTGCCAAGAGTTCTGCCAACTCCCTACAGGTCTGACATCCCCAAAATGAAAATCTATCTGTATGTCCGTGTTTGTGTGGAAAGGGGAGTCGAGGGAATGGGGAGGGCTTGCCTGGAGACCCTTTGTAAGTTGGGAACACTTTGGGAGCAGGAATGCACTTTCCTTTGCCAGTCTGCTATTTTTCACTAGCATGTCACTGGGAAATAAGATGACCTCCAGTGGGGGAAGCTACATCCAGACCCTCTTTGAGAGGAAATACGGGCTCAGGGATAGTTGACTTGGGTGACCTGTGGGAATGCTGGACTAGTTGGTTGGGGGTAGGGTTCATGGGCCCTTGGAACGTGGTCCATCAGTGAGATTGTCTGCCGGCCACCTTGGCCCCTTCTGGCAGACAGCCCAAAGTCTCTGAATAGTTCCTTCCACTTAGTTGTATCATTTGTGAGTTTGTCTCAGGTTTACAGAGCTTTTGGTGTCTGTGAGTTGCAGAGGTTATGTGTATATCCAAGTCTGGGCGTATGGGATTGCTACTGTTGTGCACAGTTTTGCATGCTAGCACCCTCTGCAGCCTGTGCTGTGGAGGGAGGCTCCTGAGGTCTGATCCAAACCCTGCCCTGGCTCCCTCTTCTTCTGTGATCAAGGAGGCCCCTTGCCTTCTTTACCAGGGCACTTGAACCAGCTGAAGCGTAAGCTTGCCCATCTGAGCTGAGTCTGTTGGTGGTGGGGGAGGGAGGACACGGGTCTCCTGGTCTCTCTTCCTGGCATTGTGGTAGTATCCTTCTAGGCTGGTGGGCAGGTATAGTCAGACTCCAAAGGGGAGTGGAAGGCTTGGAGCAGGATAAGGAAGAAGATACCCTTGGGGCAGATGATCAATCACAGGTAGGCATGAGCCCTTCAATGGGACCAAGGAACTGGTTCAAATAGGAAGCCTTTGAATGTCCCCTCTCCGGAACACAGCTCCAGCCTGGAAGAGAGCGTGGTATCAGAGTGAATGGTATCACACGGCCTGTAGACTACACACAGCACCACATGGGGTAAGACCCTGGGCAGGTGCTGTGGACCTAGGGTGAGGTTTTCCCTCGCATCAGGGAGGCCATGCAGTCCTACTGATGCTCAGGTAGCTCTCTGGGTCTTCCTAACCAATCCCAACACGGATGGCAATAATGGCGACGCATAAGAGGTTGACACACACCAGACTGGGCGGGGACATCTGATAGCATCCAGAAAAGACCGGCAGGAGCAGGGGGAGTGGACCTGCAAGGATTTCTATCTTCCTCCCAAGTTATCAGAGCCTTCAGGGGCGTCTAGCCCTCACCAGACACATCTTGGTGTGTGTGGTGCAGAGAGAGGGAGGGAAGAGTGGACGGACATGAGGCAAGCTTCCCAGCTTGAGCTAATAGGCCAGCTAGCCTGTGCCTCTGTAGGCCTGAGTGTAGGGAGTGGCGGGAGATTTTGGAGAAGCTCTCCTAGTCCCCTTTCCTCAAGCCACTCTGCAGAAAGTAGAGGTGGAGGTACAAGGTGCCAAGAGGGACTCTGAAGGATCTGCTTTGCTGATGCCTAGTAGAGACTGACCCCCACTTCCTCCAATCCCTCTCCAATTAAGGGTTAAGGACCTGCTGCCCACAGGCTGAACCCTACTCCCTGCAGCCTCTCCACCCACCAGCATCCAACGGCCCTTTACTGGTTTGGTGATGTGTCTGCTGCCCTTCCAGAAGCTTTCTCCTCCTCTCAACTCCCAGGCCTGTCTTCCCACAAATGGGTACAGCTTTGATTTAAAAAAAAAAAAAAATTTTTTTGTTTTGAACATTTGAAAACACAATTGGTCACGTGCCATCCCATGACCCTCTCTTTTGTTGTCTCAATTAGCTAAGGATTTTAAGATGTTTATTAACCTTTTGGGGTACCCAAATCTGATCGCATTTTAAGCACCTAAGTGGGTGACCAGAGCACTTCTAAAGGATGGGGTCTTAGTCATCTCCTTCACCCCACCTCCATCTGTGGGCTGTGTGTGCTCACCAAATATCTTGATCTGAAGATGATGACATCCTTGATGTGTGAGATTTGCTGATGGCCTGTCAGCAGATTCACAGCGAAGGAGTCAAGGCAGCTTTGTGTAGCTTCCCTTCATCCCACACCCGCCACTTCCTCGTGCCAGAACTTCAGAGACCATCATTGTGCCATGGTCATGCCCAATCACCTGAGATTCTCAAGGATCCCCAACTCCCTTTATATCTTGGAAGAAATGTGGGGGAGCTTCTATCCTACCAGAGGCAGGAAAGGACATGTCAGACCAGAGCAGATCTCCTGGGGACCTGGACTAACTCACCAAACTGTTCTGTGCCTCAGTTGCTCATCTTACTTTTTCTCTCCTCCTCTCTCCCTACTACCTCTCTTGAATGCTAGCATGAGAGAGAACCTTGGATGTTGGGAACAGACCTAGATCCCTTGATTTCTGTTTGTTTTAAGAAGTGTGTGGGAGAGAATCACGTAGACACTATGTTGAATATATATCACTGTGCTGTTACTGCAATGAAGCAACCCAGTCAGGATAGCTTTGTAAGGAAAGCAGGTTTATTTAGCTCACACCCTGAAGAGTCAAGGACAAGGTCCTGGCAAGTGGCTCAGTTCTGGTGAGGCTGACCTAACAGATGACATCACAGTAGTGGGAGTGATTATGAGAACGTGAGGTCACATTACCACAGGAAGTTAGATGGTAGCTTTGTAACCCTTTCCCAGCCAAGCTACAATGCATCAAAAACATCTTAATAGGTTTCCTGTCTTTTTATTGTGTGAAGGGTTGAGTGGGAGTTGGGGGGATAGGGTGGTGGACGAGGGTCTTCTATAGGCCTCAGTGGGTTTGAACTCCCTGTGTAGCTGAGGATGACCTCCACCTCCTGAGTGCTAAGGATTGGACCCAGGACCTCAAGCATGCTAGATTAAGCACTCTGTCATCTGAGCTAAGTCCTCTGGTCCTACCTCTTAAAAGACCCACTACTACACGTGGGCCAGACCACATTCTGACCAGAGACTAGAAGGTTAACCTGTGTGGCGCACAAGAGAAAAATGGCATCAGTAGGGCCAAAGATAGATACAAGAGGATTCACCAGTAGAGAGAAAAGAAACTAAAGTGTGCTGACTGCCCTGCCGTGATTACCAGCTTTTGAGTAAAGCATTGCCACTATTTATCATCCCTAAATAGTTATAAATCATTTTATAATGTAATACAATGACTTCCTGTGCTTCCACACAGCATCCCTAAAATTGGTCCATGTTGCCCTGATACTGCAGACCATCCTTGGCAGACCCAAGAGAGCTGTATGTTACATTCAGCCTACAATCCCCACCCAGTTCCCCATTCAGTGTCTTTCACTGATGCTGGACACACACGGCTGCCTGGTCTCAATATAAATAATTAAATTGTTGGGCAGAACCATGGAGGAAAGTGAGATGTTAGGTAGAATAGCAAAAGCCATAAATGGAGGTGGACTACTATCCTGGACATTGTTTGCGTGTGTGTGTATGTATGTATGTATGTATGTATGTATGTATGTATGTATGTGATCCTTTATTGTGTCTTACTGTGCATAAGGGAAGATGGAGGAACTCTTGGTGGAGGTTGCCAGGGAGAAGTACCAGACACGCCCTGAGATGGGCAGCTCTTTTGTTCCAGCCAGAAATACAGGCTGCTGGGAAACGGGTCTCCAGGCAGGGCCTGGGGACTTGAGGTCCCAAGGGGACTGGGAATGGCAGGCAGTCTTTGTTTCTAGAGCCAGGGAAGGGATGGATGTTGGTTCATGTCTTAGGGCTCCTGAGGAAGTCTATATTATATACCTGGTCTTCAAGTCAATTTTTCTTCTTTATTTCTATAACTTTCACTTGAAACTAAGAAGGATCATTTTAAAAAGTAGAATTTTTGTTGCCATGAGTACTTTTCATCACTTTAATAATGTAGTTTATTTTTAGTATAAAAACATATTTATTCTGTTCGCTTGGTAACAAGACCAGTGGGAGCCCAGGTAACTGGGGCTACATGCCTTGGCCTGGCACTGTCTCTAGGGGGTGACATACCCAAGTGACAGGCCTGGGTCCTGAAGGATACAGATGATAGTGTGGCCCTGAGGGCAGAATTGGTTCTTTAAAGTGGATCTCCAAGAAGACTGGGCGATGGCTCAGCCATTAAAGGCTAGGCTCACAGCTAGAACTAAAGTGGTCTAAGAGGTTTGTAGAAAAGCTGGTGGTTCCAGGTACCTCAGGTCTGTCTGCACCAGGCTCTCCAGGAGCACTTTGTGCTTTCCTGGTCACCCTGTGATAGACATGCAGTGGTAATAATCCTGTGATAGATATGCAGTGGTAATAATCCTTTTGTGATTCATGAGGCAGTGGCTTGGAGCTCCTGCCTTCTGTTATTATAGAAAAATTAATATTTGGAGCTGGGATGGGACAGATAGTTGAGTCAAACACAAAGAACTTTTTTGATCCCCAAAACTCGCATTAGAAAGTGGGGTATGGCCAGGCAGTGGCAGTAGACTCCTTTAACCTCAGCACTCAGGAGTCAGAGGCAGGTGGATCTCTGTGAGTTTGAGGCCAGCCTGGTGTACGAAGCGAGTTCCAGGACAGCCAGGACTGTTATACAGAGAAACCATATCTTGAAAAAAAATGAAACTAACAAAACACAAAACAATGACAAACAAAGTACGGTGTGGTGACACATGCTTGTAATGCAGGCACTGGGGATGTAGAGGCAGCTGTATCCCTGTAGCTTATTAGCTAACCATCGTAGTCTACTAGGTGAGCCCCAAGCCAATGAGAGACTCTGTCTCAAAAAAGTGGGGGGGCTATGTCTGAGAAATGACACCTAAGGTTGAGGTTGCCCTATGACCTACACACACATACACACACACACACACACACACACACACACACACACACACACACACAGAGTCACACTCCCTACACAAGCATTTAGACCAGGTCATTGTCAAAGTCAGGCCTAGGCCCAGGAGCAGGGACAAAAACAAACAAACAAAAAAACACTGAGGTCTTAGGAGCATGAGGTCTGCCATAAATGACTCATAACAATTGTGCTCAAGAGGGACCAGCACATTCCTGTGTGGAACAGGCCATGAAAGGGGTTGGAGCCCCACACAGGAAGGACAGACGTTTCAGAAGGTCTTCCACGCAGGAGGCTGGTGCCTCTGGCATTGTGTGGCAGCACTTTGTCACCCCACACACACATAGTGAATTGCTGACTTGGGATGGTTCGAAGGGGGCCAGTAGAGAATCAGCCTTCAGCCTAACTACTGGGGACCTGCTGCCCAGGGTCCAGCTGGGAACTGGGTACCAGTAAGGGATGAACCAGTCAAAGTGTCAGCTTGTCACACTACCTGCTGTGGACCACGTGCAGGATCTGCAGTGCCCTGGAGACACAGATGTTATTTGTCCCCAGCTGCTGCTGTTAAATGAGCCCCAGTCCCACTCTGGCTTCCCAAGGCTCCTGGGTGGGGTGACTTCTTAGATCAGTGGAGTTCTGTGATTCCGTGCTGGCAGCAAGCATGATGTCAGGCATACAGTAATGCCTCAGCCTGGAGATGAGCACAAGGGGCTGCACGGGTGGCTCCTCTCTCCTGATGTGTTTGGTCCATCCTAACTTCCTGTCACCAGAAGGCATTTCTTCCCCCAAATGATGGCCTAAGACGAAAGTAGACAGGAAGGTGATAGCTCTCAGGCATTCGGGGCTCAGATAAAGGAAAAAGCCAGAACAAAGTGGGTGTCGGTGACCCTGCCTAAGCTCCTGTTCCTGCCATCACTACGTCAGGCCTCACTGCCTAGATGGTGTTTGGGGTGCAGTAGGACCGTGTGTGCGCATTTAATGCGGTTCATGACCTTGCCAGAATTTCACAAAGATCAGATGTGTGAGTACACCACACGTGGTTAAAGCTCAAGCACCAGCTGGCTTTGTTAATAGAATCGTGACAGAACCTCCTCCTCCCTTCCTCGCCTTGCAGCTGTTACGGAAGGCACATAGGTGCATGGAGCATTCCCAAAGGTAAGCTGCGGCCCACAGCCTCCCGATGCCACAGTTGCTCATCCCACTTGACAGCTAAAGAAAAGGAGGCCTTGAGAGAGGAGGCGGCGTCTCTGTACCCAGTAGAGCCCAGAGGCAGCCTCTTGAGCAAGAAAGAGACCTGGACCTCTGGCTCGGTGTTGGCCCCTGCTTATCCCTCCTCAGTGGCAGGAAGTGGCACCCACTCACCAGCCTGTCCTCTCGAGGGTCACCAAAGCTCCTCATGGGAAGAGCACTTTACGTCCCGGGAAGAACTGCAGGGGCTGAAGCTGTGTGTGATGTGTCTTGAGGCATGTGGACTGTTCAGGCAGCACTCGGCCTCAGGTTAAGAGGGAAGAAACCCTAGTCATTATGAATAGGAAGCACTGTATACAGAAGCAAGGCTCTGGCCATGCACGGTCTGCTTGAGGGAGCCATGGAAAGCTTCTCGGAGGTTTTATGGTGATTGGGAAAGCTCCTGCAGGCATGGAGATGCAGGGGACTAAGGACCCCACTGTGCCAAGGCGGGAGGAGACTTGGGGCTTCGGAAGAACTGGGCCTGGCTCAGGGCTTGCTGGACCCCGGTGGCCTGCAGTTGTGGAAGAGTAGCAGATGTAGGGGTTGTGCCTCCAGAAGACCGTGGGGCGAGACCTAAGGGGCCTCCGTTGCCTTCCCAGCTGGTATCTGAGCCTTTCCTGTAGAGAGTGGGGACCCATGGAGGCTTGGACAGAGAAGGCTCGTGCTCATGGATTAGGAGAGGAAGGCAGAGGGTGGCCCATTTGAAGGTTCAAGTGACTGAATTAGCTCAGACAGAGGATGTTCAGAGTGCAGAGTGGGCTTCGGGAGGCATAGACTCCGTCCTCTGCCTGGCTCGGGCCTGCTCAGTTGGGTGGGTATATTCTCAGTTTGCTCTGCAGAGAAACGCCTCAGGACAATCAGCACCGACCACCTTGAGCTCCATTTTCCGCCTTGCCTCCACAGTAGCCTGGGGCTCCTGGCTGCTTTGTCCTTGGGGGCAGGGGTGTTCCGGCTGCAGTGGTCTTTCCAGACTCTTCCCTCTGCAGGCCCTCAGGCAGATGCAGCAGAGGGTATTGGCCCTCTAAGCAGCTTCCTGTCAGTCCTCCTCTTGTGGGGATGCTTGCCTCACAGGTCCTTAGCTTCCTCCTCTGCTGCTGTCTCGCCTTCAAGGTTAGGAGTTTTGAGAGCACAGCACACATGAAGAGAAAGTGCTCGTCCCTGCCTTGGAGTCCCATGCCTAATCTTAAACTGGCTGCTCCAAAAGCCAGGGTCGAGAGCCAGGAGCCTGAGTGGAGGCCACTGTTGAACCCACCTCTAACTGGGAAAAACAGCCTGTTGGGATCAGCTGGGGGCTGGTTTTCAACCTTGATGACCCATGACCTTTGCACCCTGCCCTTCCTGTCTTGGCAGTCTTCCAATGCAATGGAACACCCAGTATAGCTTTGTCAGCATGGCTGTAGTAGCCCTGATCGCTTACCTGCAATGACAGCATCTCATAGTGGTGATACTCATGGCCCCTCGAACAGCATCAGATCGTCTCTGAGGGCAGGGTGGGTGGGAATTCTTCTCAGGGTTGGTGTTCAGCAGAGAAAAGGGCACGGCTCTGGCTTGTTCAGCCTCTTCTGGGTCTCTTTGTCCCCGTTTGTGGGACAGGCAAGGATGGGAGCTAGAGTCCCATCCCTGGTTCAGGAATAGATAGATGACCTGTGCACCAGAGCCAAGTCCCAAGGAACTGGCAGATAAAAACTTCTGAGCAGTGAGCAGGCCGGGAGGGAGCCACAGGTGTAGCCAGATGGCAGAGAGAGTTGGGGGAAGGGAGAGAGAGACCAAGAGAGGCCAAGGGTGTGCTGAGTCAGGGAAGGTGTGCTCACTGCCTCCAGCACAGGCCAGCCCAGCAGCCACACTAGGACTTAAAGGACTTGCTGGCTTCCCTGGGTCTTCCAGAGCCGGGATGCTTGACGACTCTTGGTAGTAGTGCTGTCCACCCCAAGTCCAGTCAAAGGCTGGAGGTTCTGGCACACTGCTGCTGACTCTTGGGCATAGGACATTGTGACTGGGAAGGACCCAGTGGAATAGCAGAGAGAAAGGAAGATTCTAATTGCTGCTTGCTGGGGGATTCCCTCTGTCCACCGGTCCCAGAGCTTCCTGTGGGGATCTGAAGGGAGGGGTCTGGGCTCCACCTCTTCCTGCCCCAGGGGTTTTTGCTGCTTCAGTGACCCTGCAGATTAACCTGGTCCCTGTGATAAAGTCACAGCTAAGGACTGAACTGTCTGCTGGCTTCTGCTCTTGCTGTAGAGAACACTCCCAGGAAGGACTTCATTTCAGGGAAAAATCACTCCCAAGTCATTTTTAAGTTCTTAACACATCCTACATGCAGCCCTAGGGTCTGTATGTTCTTGATTCTGATTGGTCAGGTTTCCTCCCCCTTGGCTACACCCCACCCTCGTACCACAGGCCACTGCCCTGGTCACAAGGAGCAGGAGATTGACAGGAAAGCACCTGGCCAGTCCTGGTCCTTTCCTGCCCACACCAGAACATGGCAGAGCCCCACATGTGGGGCCAGGAACAGTTGCCTCTTCCTCAGCCCTGAGAAGACAGGGCCACAAGAGAAGACAGGCACTGTCTGGTGTCTGCTGATTGGGGGCTGCAGCTGTGGTGTGGGGGAGCTGGACAGAGGTGTACACCAGTGCCTGGACCAGCAGGCACCGAAGAACAGCCCCTTCATTCTGCCAGCGTCAGAAGGCTAGGAGGTCTTCGGTACCGTCCAGGGGGGCACCCCAGTCCACAGCAGTAGGAGAGGGAAGGGAAAGGCAATGCCTCTGTGAGCTAGTCACTGTGAGTCCCTTCTTCTCAAATATCCTTCCCCTGGGTGCGGAAGGAACTTTGTGACTGGCTGCTAGCCCATACAGTATGGCGAAGGTGGCAAGCCATCACTCGTTAAATTGCGTCGTGTCATTGGGAAAGGTAACAGGATAGTTTTGTCCCTTGACTGTTTCTTTTTTATTCATTAATTAAGAGTGTCATACATGTATGCGGATGTGTTTGATCATATGCGTCCCTTATTTCCCCCTCTACACTGCTCCCAGGGGTCCACACCAGGTCTTTCTCCACTTCTCTCCACCATATATTTTGAGGCAGGGTCTCTCGATGAATCTGGAGTCACTGATTGGCTAGAGTAACTGTTCAGTGAGCCCTGAGAATTCTCCTGCCCTTTCGTCCTGTGCTAAGATTCATGCCTAAAAAACAGCATGTGGCTTTTCACGTGGGTGCTGGGGGTCTGAACTCAGGTCCTCGTGCTTCTGTGACAAGCCCCTCCCCCACTGAGCCATCTCCCCAGCCCCTGTCGATTGTTCTGTTAGAAAACTATTTCTCCATGCCTCAAAGAAACAAGCTGCCTACTGGGTATAAGAGTGCGTAGAGAGGGACTCCGTGGCTGGAAACTGTGGCTGGCCTCTAAGAAGAAAGTGAAGCCACCCCAACCAGCAAGAGAATGAGACCAGTACCAGAGCCATGAGGACCCGAATTCTTGTCTTCAACTTTCTAATAAGTAACCGCCTAGCACACACCTTGTTTGTGACCTTGTGAGACCTAGTAATTGATGGGAGATGTCATTCTGTAAATGTGTTTCTCTTATTGGTTAATGAATAAAGCCCTGTTTGGCCAATAGGAAAGCAAGATAGGCGGGACTAGGAGACGAGGAGGTTTTGGGGAGATGTAGGGAGATTCAACATGTAGGACTTGAGAGAAGAAATGTCTGGATCCTCTCTCTAGTAAGACAAGACCATGTGCAAATACTTCGATTAATAGAAATGGGCTAATATTTAAGACAGCTGATAAGAAACTAGTAACTGGCCGACAGCTCTGTGTCTAATACAGTGTCTCTCTCTGTTATTTGGGGCTGGCGCAGCAATGGGACCAGGCTAGTGGAAAAACATGCTCGTAACAAGTAATTGTTACACAGCAACAGGTAGCTTGCACAGAGGAGAGAAAGGTTTTCGGGTGGTGTGGGGCAGGGTGCCTTTATCAGAGAAGGAGTGGAGCTCTCTGGTGGGGTCCATGACCTGCTCTGGGTTAAGCAGTTGCCCAGGCTTGACCTATGAAGCCCTGACACATGCATGATCTGCTTATGTTCTCCATGCGGTCCCCAAATAAACTGCTGTCACATACAGGGCTAGAACATGCAGTCGGCCTTCTTTCCCTTGAATTCGGAGGCCATTCTGATCCATGGCCCTCCCAGGAACCACGCTTTACTGTCTGACCCTTGCACTTCCTGTTGCGTGTTTCCACGGGGGTCTTAGAGAGTGGAGCCGTCCTAGCCTGGTGACACATTGGTGACCTTGTGGTTTCATAGCAGCGGCAAGTGCAGGAGTACAAAGGACAGCTTCTGAGGGCGGCCTCTCATTTGTGCGTTGGGAGAGACAGTGCCTGTCTGTGGCCCTGGTGCTGGGTCCCGTTACACAGGTTGCCCCTTTCTCTGGCTTCACATCTCTCTGGTATGCGAAGGGTAGCACGGTGACAACAGGCAAACCAGGATGCTCTCGGTATCCATGGGAACGGGGTGGGGTGGGGGCACCACTTCCAATGCTGCCTCTCTGGGCCCCGGCTTCTGTTCCTACCCTCTGCATGCCTCTCACAGCTTCTCACCTCAATGCTGGCTGGCATAGGAGAAACACCGATTCTGAACCATCGGCTCCAGAGCCTTCTGCAATTTCCAGCATTATGGGGCCGCTTTTGAGAATGGTCCCTAAGAGACCCAGAGCTTGCAGTGTGGGGGCAAGAATCTGCGCTGGTGCCTGACCAGCAACTGTCTGTCTGTGTTCCACAAAAGCTGGAGGCACGTCAGTCCTGCCTGCATTCCAGATGGCCCATGCTCACTCACAGGCCCGGGGGCCTGAGGTCTACAGTGTGTTTTCTTAGAGACAACAGTCCTCACAGTACATCAGCAGCAGACCTGCCCTTATGCAGGCAGGGGTCATTACTCATGTCTAAGGAGTAGGAGGATGGGTTGGCTTGGGCTGAACAAGAAGTCTAGACGTTTCACTCTTCCGTTCTCCTTTCCAGCTGGCTTGAGTGGGGCAGGGCCGGGCCTGATGTGGGGTAAGAAGCTGTGTGAGGGTCTTTGGAGGACAGGAAGAGAAGCTGGGGTCCACAGAGGCAGCACCGGAAGCAGCCCCTGTTCTCATGCTACCCAGCCTAAAAGTTCCTCTGAGAAGGGGATGGACTTCTGGGAAGGTGCCTTCCAGCATCAGTCATCTGCAGGCCTCTTCCACACACCCCCCCCCCCCAGCAGGCTTGGTCCCATTGTCATGCTAAGGCTCTGACAACAGGGAAGGCAGCCATGCCTCTCAGCACTCTGTCAGCCATCCTGCCACCTCTCACCCAGGCTTTTAACACCCACATCACCAGCCTTGGGAATCAAAGAATGAGCATGTCTGTGACTGTACCAAACTCATGGCTGACTGAATCAAGACATCCCGCTAGATAAGATATCAAATTGCATTAACAGGAACCTTTTTAAGAGATGGGGTGGGGTGGGCAATGGGAATGTAGTATGCACATCTCCCTTCTCTCCAGCATGTTTGTATTCACGGTGGTATAGGTATAGTTCTGCAGCTACTGAGATGCATGGGCACAGTTGGCCTGTAGTGTCTGGCTGGAGTTGGGCTAAGCCTCAGAGCAATTGAATGGGAGTACATTTGCTTACTCCAGTGTGACCTTCCTGGGAAGCTAAGGGTTACTGCGTGTGCTGTGGATGGGGACCTGCCATGTGTCTGGCATCCAGAGGTCTTTCTGAAGTTGCTATGAATGCTTGATGCCACTCTGTGGGCAGAGAGGATTCAGACCTGGGTTGCCTGGCTCCTGGGTTGCCTGGCTCCAGGGTTGGAGTAGTTCTGCAGCCTACAGTGGGATGCCAAGGTCTCAGGAGGGTCTTAGAAACCCTGAAGGTGATGTTCTTGACTCTCAGTCCTAACCTCAAGAAGCCCAAGGAAAACAAGGCATTTCCACACAGACCTGTTATACTGACAATGTATATACACACGCCTGTATGTGTATGTACAACACACATCTCAAATGAACACACATCGGAGGGAACCTGTAATAAGAGCTCACGGCAGCCTCCCACCCAGCTCAATCAATTCCTCCATGAGGCTGGAGTAGATGTAGTGATACTCTAGTTTCTTAGGGAAATCTCACCAGGGGTTGGAGAGATGCTCAGCTGTTAAAAGCATGAATGAGTATTTGGTTCCCAGCACCCACATTGGGTGGCTTATGACCACTTGTAACTCCAACTCCAGGGGTTCTGATACCCTTTCCTGGCCTCCTCAGGCACTGCACTCATGTGCACATATCCAACCCCCCAACATGCAGTTAAAAATACAATATTAAAAACAGTTCATATTCACCAGCACATTTATTTAATCAGAACACACCATTTCCTAAATATGCCCGGTATCTCAGAGACCTGTATATACATATAACTAAAATAATATTTTCCCCTTTAGTTGTTTTTTATTTTGTCATACTTTTAGGCTTATAAAAAGTTATAAAAGTAATATAAAGACTTACCATTTGCCTTTTACCCAGGGCCCCAATTTCTAAACTTTTACTCCTCTCTTAGAATTCTTAAGACTTTTCAGAGACAGATTGTGTGTGAGACAGTGGTAACTAACAGGTCATACAGCAAGCCAGAGGCAGAGCCAAGATTAAAACCCAGGCCAGTTGGTCCTTAAAGCGGCTGTGCTGATGACAAGGCTGTGTGAATCTGTGGAAGCCTCTCCTGCCCTTCGTTCCTAGTTTTGTAAGACACATCTACTGGCAGTGAGTTTTCTTGGCATTTGTCTGTCTTTATTTCACTTTCATTTTTGAATTTTTTTTTTTTCTGGGAATGGAATCTGGGGCTGATAATATTTCAAAGACGCCACTTCCTCAGCATGTCATCGAAACTGGAGTCCTGGGCCAGAGGCTCAACTCGGAAGGTTCCAGCATGTCAGGCCCTGGTCACTTACTCCACAGGAGGCAGGTGGGAATAATGGCGAAAAGACAGAGAAGGGTTTTAATGAACACGGCCGTGCTGGGCAGCAAACTCCTTTGGCCATTTGCAGGCTGTCCATCTTCTGGGACCTGACGAGCTTTAGGTTTAAATGGAAGGAAGCGTGTGACTCGGGGTGAGAGGCATGCCTAAGTAAGCAGTCTTGGTTAAACTGGTCAGTTCCAGTCCTGCTAGGTAGCTGAAGTCCTTGCTTGAGAGGGCAAGCCAGTTCCCATGACAGCTACTCTGTGCTTGGTGTTTGGGGAAAGGTGTTGAGGGGGGGTACACTCAGGGTGGGCGTTCTGTCGTGAAGTCTGTCAGGAGGATGCTTCTATCTGCAGACTTCCCAATTGAAGAGGAGTGAGGTAAATCGGGTATCAATGACTTTTCCACATCCCTTTCTTAAATAACTAACATGTCTGTGTGTAGCCTGGAAAGTTGTTTGTTTGAGACAGGGTCTCACTAAGTAATAGAAACCAGCCTGTCACTGTGCAATAGAAACCGGCCTGCTTCTGCTTCCTGAGTGCTGGGATTAAAGGGGGCACTGGGACACCCGGCTCCTGACCAAAGCGAAAGATGTTGGATGAAGGGTTTTTCTCCTCATTAATTACCCCACGGTCCCAGTGAGGACCCATGCTTTTTCGGAAAAGCAATTTCCAAGTGCCTGTTGCATCAGTTCAGAGTAACAAGGGGTTTTCTCGTAGTCCGCTCATGCTTATTGATATTTTCTGTTTAGTTATCTTCAGAGGGACTTAAATGGCAAAAGTCTTGGTATTTGCCGTGTCCTGTCGTGTCCACCCTTGTCTTTTGCCACTCCACATTTCCACCCAACATCATTTCCCTTATCCCTGAAGGATTTCCGTTAACAGTTTTTGTCTTGAAGATCTGCTAGTGACAAATAGGTAGCTTTTGTATGTGTCTAAATAAATAAAATTAGCCTCTTTATCTTGTCTTTACTTTTAAAGACGCTGTCCTTGGGCACAGGATGCTAGGTTAATACTTAGTGTAAATTTTCACTTTCAGAACTTTATAGACATTTACTACAATGTGTTGTTGTTGTTGTTGTTGCTGTTGTTGTTGTTGCTATTGTTGTACCCCTCCCCCCCCCCCCCCGTAGGGCTGAGAACTGACAGGGCCCAGTGCACACCAAGCACTCGGTTGTCACCTTGCTCATATCACTTGAGGCGACAGTTCTGCTGTCCCCTTATCTTCCGATTCTTGGGGCATGGAGTCCCCCGCCTCCTCACCCACCCCTCCACCCTCATCTTTCTGCGAACCACAGACTGTGTAGCCTGGCAATGGCTTCCTGGTCAGCTTTCCCTGGACTCTTCTCTTTTCGTTTTCTTTTTTCCTGCCTGTCTGTCCTTCAGCCTTGGAGAACAAGTCCCATATAAGGAAGACCACTACATTACCCCATAGCTCGATGGTACTCTGATCATTTCTTATCCCTCTCCCATCACCGTCTCATCGTAGACGGTGTTTACACCGCTGTTTTCTTCTGTGATGTAATCGTCTCTGACTTTGTAGTTTTCACCGCTGGAATTTTGATTTGTGTCTTTGACCCTATTTAGCTTTTTGAACATAGGGAATATAGTTGTAATAACAATCTCATAGGGTCTGTCTGCTAATTCTAGTGTGTTGGTTTGGGTTTGGTTTCCGCTGATTTTTTTTTCTTCTTTTTTCCTTTTTATGTTCCCATTTTCAGGCTTCTTCTCATGCCTGTTGTTGTTGTTGTTTTTTAAGGTTTTTATTTTTTTATTTGTATGGGTGTTTTTCCTCCATGTATGTTTGTGTACCATATGTGTGCCCAGTGCCCAGGAAGGCCAGAAAATGGCACGGAATCACCTAGATCTAGAGTTACAGACAGTTGTGACCCACTATGTGGGTGCTAGGAATTAAACCCAGGTCCCCTGTAAGAGCAGTCGCTGCTCTTAACCTCTGAGCCATCTCTCCGCCCCCACCTGGTGATTTTTTTTTAAAGTTGGGTATCATATACCATGAACTTGGTGTTATTGGGCACTGCATAGTTTTGTATCCCTATAGATATGCTGAAGATTTGTTAGTTGGGTCCTAAGCAACACTCAGTGAATTGCAACCCACTTTGAACATGGCCCTTCTGAGGTCTCCCCCAGTGTCCTTGGAGTGACGAGCATTCTACAGTGACTGGTGGGGACAAAGGCTATCATCATCCCTGTGTAGGCAACAAATAGGCTTCTCTGATCTGGGGTGAATCATTCCTCTGCCCCAACTAGTTTGTCTGCACACTGGCTGCTAAACACTCAGCTTGGGACTTGAGAAAGACCCTCAGCATCGTCCGTGGGGTACATGTCATTCGTTTCGTGTCTCTCTGGGACCACCATTGCCTAGAAGCCATTGATTTAAATTTTTGTCTGTCATTTGGATGAGACGATGTATCTGGTCTCTGTTACTCCAACTTGACTAAAAGCTAAAGTCACTGAGTGTTGGGTTTCTCATAATTGCATTTGTTTGTCAGGGCACTAACCTGAACTTTTGCCTTGGTCTGGCCATCAACCTTGTTTTTTTTGTTAGTATGCAATTCATTGTATTAAGTGTACAGATTGTCCCTTTGAGTGGCTATATAATTTCTGCACTCTAGACCCTGATCTAAAATTTTTTGGGAGTAGCTCATAAAAAATATCTCAATATCATACCTGTTTTTTTTAATCATGAGTAGAGCGGTCTGTCTTACTTTATTGCTTCATAGGTCTTCATAGATAGATATAGGGTTAACACAGTACAATAAGGTACTTTGAGTGCAGGTGTAGGTTATTCATATAACTTTAAAAATAGTAAATTGTTATATTTATAATATTATATTATGATTGTTATCAATCTCACATACTAATTTAAAAATTAAACTTTATCATGAGTATATAATATATATATGTGTGTGTGTGTATATATATATTTATATATATATACACACACATATATGATACAACATAGTTTATAGGCTTGGTACTATCTGTGGCTGCAGGCACGCTCAGTTCTTAGGATGAATAATCTGTAGATAAGTGAAGGCTCCTATACCATAAATCTTAGAACTGGTCCTGCTGTGTTTTGTCATTGACTGCCAGGGAAGATGAGGAGGCCACCATCTAGGGAAGCTGTTGTGAAATATATTCCTTTTACTGCCCTACCTTTTGCCTTCCTGAGTTTGTAATTGTAAACAAGAGACCTAGTGTCACAGTCTAGGTGACTTGAGCATTGGAGGAATGGTTGGACAGTTCAGGGTGGAAGGTCAAAGGCTCAGGCTTGGAGCAGTAGCCTGAGTCCCACAGGGCTGGTGTTGGGGAGATGCAGTCCTAAGGCTGAGTCCTGGCAAATGCTAAAGCCCAGATTGCAGTGAGTTCTCCATCTCACGAGGTTTACACCAGTCCTCTGGTAGAGTGTTGTGTGAGCATCTGAAGGGAGAAGGCTACTGTGTTCCTCCATGTGGGGCAAGGTGAGCTTCTCTATTGGAGAGGCAAGCTGGAGCTTCCCCAAATAGTGGCCCTCCATAGGGATTGGTACATTGTTCAGGGTTGTTAATGTAATAATGTACCATATCCTGACACTGTCTTCAACAGTTACAAGTCCAAATATTCTTTTAGAACAATCTTTTTTGGCATAGGGGACAAATCACCTGAGTAATTCAATAAGGGCAGGTCCTCCTGGCACACAGCAGTCCTGAACCAGAGGACACAACTGCTCCCCCCATGCAAGCTCCTCTAGCTCCCCGCCACGGTAGACAGCCAGATTCCAGTCCCCTCCTTTGGCTTCAGGGCTCTGGGCTGGATAAATGGAAGTGGGGACATAAGTAAGGTTTGAAGCGCCGGGGTAAGAGGATTCTGTCCGTAGCAGTAATGGAGCCCTTCTGGAACATTCATCTTGCAGGATAGCAGATTCTGGTCTTAAAAACCATTTGGCTCAGCCTCATTGGAATACCAACGAGCCCGGGCAAAGCCAAGACATGTGTGAATGGCACAATGGCAAATTGTTGGTCCTGTTTCCTGCTTAGTCCCCCATCATTTGACAAGGGGCTCTGGATGCTCGCCCTGGCTGGGTCTTGATGACGGAGCAGGTAGGTCACTGTTCTGTCAGTGGACCTAACCCTCATGAATGGTGCCTTCCTCAGTTCCAGTCTCGTCCCAACTCTAACCCTCTGCAGTGTTTCTGCAAGAATATTCTGGACTCTGGCGTTCAAGTCTGTTCTGGGACACAGTGTGTTTATTGCAGTGACCTGAGGCCTGTATTGCAGAGCCACCTTCAGGCAAGCCTGTCCTGTGTTTCCAGTTCCTGGCTTCCCTGCCTTAGCCCTCAGCTGTCTGATGTCCCCTCTCCCTTTTGTCGCCTGTGTCTTCCATTAACTAAGTCCTGTACCTACCCTCCTTCAAGCCCAAGTTTGGTGTCCCCGTGACTTCAGGTGATAGAGTTTGGAGCCAGGGTCTCCATGTCAGTCCCTGACCTTGAACTGGGGAAGCCCCCGTTCAGAGCTCAAGACTGCTTCCTGGTTCCGGCCTGAGCCTGCTTTAGCTTAGTTTTAAATTCTTAGGGTTAAGGAGTGGAATATTCCTGTGGCTGATACACCCAAAATCATTAAATCTCACAGAGGGATTGTCCAGGACAAATGCCCCAAGGGTCTACTTGGGACTGGGGAAGAAGAGGAAATCTCCGGTCTGGCTGGGCAGGAATGATTTTCAGTGTCCTGGAATCTCATGAGGCCAGGGGGAGGGGCCAGCTCCAAGACTATGGTGTTAGCTCCCAGGCTTTGGAGAGTGAGGGGTGGAAGCTGGAAGTGGGAGGTACTGTCCTGTAGCCTCCCTGTGAGCTGTACTCACCCTGCCGGAGGCCAGGCCTCCTGCACTCACCTTAGAACCTCAGGTTTCTGACTTTGACCGACACCTCCCCACTTCCCCTGCCCTGTGGCCCCTGCAATCATTTACTCCCTGCACTCTGTTTCTGAAGATTGGGCATACAGGTAAACCCACACGGCTGTGTCTTTGTGTGTCTGGCAAATCCTAAGTATTGTCACTACAAAAAGGTATCTGGGAGGCTGGGGAGATGGCTTGGTGGGTAAAGCCCCTGCTGTCCATGTGTGAGGGCTGATGTTCTGGTCCCCAGCACCCACATAAATGCCAGGTGGTCATCCCCACCATGACCGCTGCACTCAGGAGATGGAGACAGATTATCCCTGGAACAAGCTGGCTAGACAGGCTGAGCCAAAGAGCTCTGAGTTCAAGTGAGAATCCCTGTTTCAATATATAAGGTGAAGAGCAATGGAAGAAGATATCTGGGTCAACCTCTGGGTGCCACATGCATGCACACACACCACGCTCGCATTCGTGCATACACACCATGCGCACACCACACACATACAGGCACACCATGCTCACATACACACACTTGCACCACACGCGCGCACCATGTGCACACACCGCATACACACACCATGGATACACACACTCTCACCACGCAGACCACTCACACATGTACACACCACTGAAAGGTAGCAGTGTTGTGCTGAATACATTAGTTAGGCTAACTGCCATATCATTTCGTAATGCATATGCCTATCATCTATCCGTGTCTGTGTAGAGAGGGAGTTCTAGCAAAGTATCACATTGCATGATTTAACTGTATATAACCTTCATTTGTCAGTTATGCCTTAGTAAACTTGGCGGTGGAGGAAGAAAGGAAATTGGAGAACAAAAGGAAACCGAAGATGAGCATATGCTGCTCCGTAGGCAGGAAGGTAGCAGAGCCCTCCCTCTGGGCAGCCAGAGGCTGGGCACCTTTGGAGGAGTCTTCACCTAGCTAGCCCTGTGGGTAGGGCTCCCCCTCCTTACCTTTCTACTCAAGGGATCAGGAAGAGCTTATAATAAGGAAGGGAAGCTGAGGCCGGGCCTCCCGGTGCGCTGTCTGATTACCATGTGAGGGCCTAGCAGTGGACACAGAGCTTTGATGAAGGTGTCTGGGGGACCAAGCACGCTGCGCACCTGAGGGTCCCTGGATGAGGGGAGCACACGCCTCTGTAGTGTTAGGGGAACACGGAACTTTTACTTTGGCCTTTCTGCTTTCTGCCCTTATCCTGTCTACATGGTTGAAGTGGGGGGTTCTTTATTTTATAGCATCTTGTTTTTAATTTATTATTGTGTACTTTGTTGTTGTTGAAATTATGTGTATGTGTCCAAGGAGACCAGAGGCATCAGATCCCCCTGGAGCTGAAACTGGAGTTACGGGTAGCTGTGAGCCACCAGACTTAGGGACTGAGGGCTGAACTGGTCCTCTGGGGGAGCAGTAAGTGCTCTTAACCGTGGAGCCATCTCTCTAACCCCTGAGGCGTGGACTTTCATGTTGCCAAGATTTCTTTAGATCCCCTCATCCTGCTCTTTCTTGCTCAAGGGCTGCATCCTCAGGTTCCAAGGTTTGTAGCCAGTCAGAGACTGATAGGAGGCCAGAACTTCCTTTTGTACCCCAGGAACCCACTTGGAGCAAGTGTGAAGGGTGGCACTGAAGTGGCACTCTACAGCTGAGTCAGGACAGGCTTCCAGGGACACAGGGCTTGGATAGAGGAGGTGGGTCTGTGGGGACCTGTGAGACAGGAACATTCAGTAAGGAGGCCAGAGGGTCAGGCCCGGTCAGCCTCCTGACTGGTACAGAAAGGCCTGAACCACCCTGGCCTGCCCCATGTCTTCAGCCTTCCTCTTCTTCCTGCCCACCATCTCCCTGTTCCATCTTCACTGGCCCCCGAGTGAGGCCCAGGCAGCCAAGCATTGGCTGGCAGAGGGAATTGACATACTTAATTAAAGTGTCCAATGAAGAGCTTTGCATATTTCTTAATTACTGTCTGGGTCTGTGGGGGAAAGGTTTAAAATGGGATTTTTTTTAACCTCTTTCCTCATTTAGCCTACAGTGAGCCAGCCGGGCCCTGAGGGCTCAGGTGGGAGCTGTCAACGCTGCTCTGAGCTCAGGGTGGCAGAGTGAGGTATGGAGGGGGAGCCTGGCCCCAGGCATATTTTTCTTTCACAGTCAGAGAGGGCTGGATTTTCTATTTCTTTAACACAGAGCAAAAGGAAATAAGACTCAGACAAAGGTAGCTGCTGTCTCCCTCTGTTCCTCTCCTCCCCACGGGGTCTAAGTGTCAGGCACACCACAGCCGTGGAGGCATCTTTCGAGGATGCTGTGAATTCGTGACGTGGGGTCTGGATGGCTTGTTCCTCTTCCAGTTACAAGTCCTGGGCTCAGCCCCTTTGTCGGCCCTTGCCAGCATCCCCACAGCATCGCCCATCTGTGTCCTGAAAACTGAGTGGCTGGGACAGCTGCGTGGGCTGGTGGCCTGTGCTGGAAGGAAGCAGATTGGAATTTCCAGCCACCTTCTCAGAGCTGCAGGTCTGCTTTGATGAGGGATGTAGACAGGATGCAGAGTAGTCTACAGTGTGCCTGGGACTGGGCCTGTTCTCCTAAAAACACCAACACTTAGAGGCCACAATCCACCTTGGCTGTAACCATGAGTGATATGCTACTGCCACCCAGGACGTGAGCTCTTCCTGGACCATCATGAGATCTAGGGCAAATGCATCTCTGTCTAAGTGTGCTGCAGAGCAGTTAGGGACAGTAATGTGAGCTGGAGCTTTGAGCAGGCTGCAGGCCAAGGCTCTGCGGAGTTGTTGCAGCTTCTGCCAGGCCTTGAAGACCCTCCATCAAGTCGGCAAATGTGCTCTGTCTCACTCCCTGAACCCAACCGCCATCTCTTTGCCTACCTTCATTCTCACTGTGGAGATGAGGAGGAGGTGTGTCCTTCATAGAGGGAGGCAATCTGTTCAGCTCTCATCCTGTGACCTGGGCCCAAGTCACACCCAGAGTCCTCATGGGTACTGACTCTCAGGCATGGCGCTCATGGAGCAGTACAGGTGAATGATTGTGTGATGAATAACCGTCACTCAGCCCTCAGACCTCCATCTTCACCACCACCTCCAGTTGCCACCTCCCCTCTTATCAGGAGGCCAGGACTCCCCCAACAGGGCCTCATTGCAGCCACCTCCCTGAAGGCTGGCATTTCAAGTATTCATGGCAGGGTCTAGCTCCACATGGCCGGGGCTGCATGAGGGCAGCCTACTTTCTCACTGTGAATTTGGTGCCCAGGATGAACCTGGCAGAGTCAGCAGCCAGTAGAAGTTCGCCGAATGCAGAAATTTCTCTGTCTTCTACAGCTGCGTAGATACCACCAGAATGTACAAAAATCTGCCAGACTGGAACTTGTGCTGAGTCACTAGTGTTCACAGACTGTGGGAGGCCAGTGGAGTACATGGACCCTGAGGGGACAGACAGATAGGCACTGGTAGCAGGGCCACCAAGTGTTACGAGTAGTTTTCCCGCCAGCCTGGCTCCACAGCCACGTCAGCCCCAAATAACACACAGAGACACTGTATTAGATATAAAGCTGTTGGCCTATTACTAGATTTCTTATTGGCTAGCTCTGTCTTAATTATTAACCCATTTCTATTAATCTAAGTGTCTCCACGTGGTCTTGGCTTACCAGAGAGAGGGTCGGGACCTCTGCTCTCTTGGTCCTACATGTTGAATCTCCTCCTACCTCTCTCCAAATCCTCCTTGTCTCCTAGTCCGCCTATCTTGCTTTCCTATTGGCCAACAGGGCTTTATTCATTAACCAATAAGAGAAGCATATTTACAGAATGACATCTCCCATCAATCAAGGGCCAAGGTTCAGCCTATCCAGCAGCTGGTGGTATTGCCATGATGTGTGAAACTGGGTGCCTCTCTGAATGTGGGTATGGAAGAACCTGGTCCAGCAGCTCAGGAGAGAGTTCAAAGAAAGAAAATAGCTATTTCATGGAAAATCAGCATAGATCCTTTGCTGAGACTAAGTGATTGCTTTTATTTATGTACTTTCTGGAAACAGTGTCTAAGTGTGTGACTGGATCATTATAAGGAAAGTTTTTACAGTGCTCTAAATCCAAGCCTGATCCCTCCTTGGGTGCTGGGACCCAAAGACATGCTCTGTCATCTGCCAGGTGACTGGAGACATCCTGGGCTCTCACTGACTCTGACCTGTTTTTTCACCCCTGTTGGCCCTGCATCCTTCCAGAAGGCACATCTCTCACCAGAGTCTGCCCTGCCTCCAGGCTGGCTTCTGTAGCCAGTTTCCCGGAGCAGTAAGAGTTCTTTTAAAGCTCAGAACTGACTCTGAGTAGTTCACGCCCTGTATCAAACCACGCCAAACTCAGCTGTCCAAGACAAAGGAGGATATTTACCTGGCTCTCAGGTTTGTAATTGGAGCAAGGCACAGCAGGGCAAGTATGTGTCGGTTCTGAGCGTACTGGATTGAAAGCAGCTGGAGGCCGAGGCAAGAGACAGCTCATTCACACACAGGTCCCCTGCCATAGGGGATGTCTCAGTGGTTTGTCACACGAACACACCAAGTGATCTCACCCACGTGGGATGGCATGGGCACTTTGAAATCTGACAGTCCGGTTCTAGGACAGGAGCACACTTCAGGCAGGCGGGTTGCCCTTTCTCACCTGGTGTCGGGATTCACACAGCACCATATCTGTCATCAGAGTAGGACAACCCCCACCCCCCACCCCAGACTCAGCCCCTGAATGCGGGTCAGACTTGCTTTGTGAGAGCTTGTGGGGTGGGCACCGCTCTGTGACCCTGTGATGGGAATGTTGACTGCCACGCCCCTGCCAGCCTAGCCTTTCCATCTGCCCCTTTTTGCCCTCCACGGCTGGACCCAGAGGTGAGTGTTTGCGTCAGTCAACCCTGGGAACAGTGTTTTCTGTTTACTTCTCTCTTCACATACTGTGTCTGGCTCCGTGAGAAGACTGAGGGGCCTTCCCGTAACGTCCCCCATGATAACCTGGCCTCCTCCTCTCCTTTCTTAACGGACACCTCCCTTCACCCCTTCCTCTGCATTTGCTTGGTCTGTTCCCACTGTCTGGGGTCCTACTGCCCACCCCGCCTTCCACCTTCCCAGCAGCAGCTTTGCTGGAAGCCCCCAGGATCTGTTGCCTGCCAGGCCTCTACAGGAAGCAGCTCTGTGGCTCAGCCCAGGGAGGCAGAGATGCTGGCTGGCGGCAGGTCTGTGCTCCCATCCCAGCTCCAGCGCCTGTCCACTCTGTGACCTTGGGCATCTTAATGCAAGGGATGGAAGTGAGGGTTCCTGAGACAACCCGAGGACAGTGCCAAAATCCCTGCCTGGTTTAAGTAGAGGCTCCATGAGCAGATTCCCTGCCTGTTTCTGATAAACTCCTCCTGCTTTGCTGCAGTGTGCCTGTGTGAGCCATTGTTGGCAGTGCGGACAAGGTGACCTTGAGGATGGAGCCCGGTGGGGGGCGGGCTCTCTGAAGGGTTCCTGCAGGGATTAGAGGCTGAGGTTCCTTGCCCCTCCCCCCCACTGCGTGTCCTGGTGCATGCTGAGCGCTGCCCCCCCCCAACCCTCCCTTTTACTGTGACCTACAGTAGAGCCCGATCAGGTCTACTTCCAGATTCGAGCCTCTTCTACCCAGGCCTGTCCTAGAGCGCAAGAAAGGGGCATGGAACGGGCTTCTGCCCTTGGGGTTAGATGAGCTCGGCAGAGAGCACCCCAAGCATGAGCCATAGAGCTCTTTGATTGATGCCATGGTGGGGCCAGCGTGGGTGGACAGAGGGGATGTCAGCTCTGCTCGGGCCTCCTGGGGGTTCCCGGAGAATCTGGTAGCATTGTCAGGCTTTGTGTCCAGAGCAGGGCAGTGCAGTCTCAGGGTCAGGACAGAGACCCTGCAGCCCCACACTTGGCCAAGGTGAGGCTGTGGCAAAAGAAATTGATCAGAAATAAAAGATCAGGAACAAATGCTGTAAACGATGGCCTGGGTTAGGGTGAGAAGGGGTGCTGGGGGTCAGGAACCGTCTCCAAGTGGAGGAGCTGGGTAATGTTTGGGCAGAGAAAGAGCAGAGAGAGAGAGAGAGAGAGCAAGAGAGAGAGGCGCACTTGACGCGCTTGCTTTAAAAAGGGGGGCTTGCGCATGTGTAACTGAGTCCTCTGCACAGCCAGGTAAAGCTTGAGCAGCCAGGTAAAGCCTGACTTAGTGATGACATGGCCATGAGCGTCCCGCCCATCATCGGGGGTGGGGTCAGCAGACTGCTGGTTCCCAAAAGTGGTGACTGCCTCAAAGGCGATATAGCTAGAAAGTACCCCAGTATGATTTGACTGGATCAGACTTGGGGTCTTATGACTGCCGCCCAAAACCTAGTCTCTCGGGTTCTCCTGGTGAGGTGGCTACCTGTCCTTGGCCAGTGTTGGCTGTCAGGAATGTTACATGTCTGTAAATTTCAACCCAGCAAGGAACTTTCCATGGATCGTTGGGTTGTCCTGCCCGGCCCAGGCAGTGACTAGCCATGCCTCCAGTCCCAGTCTGAGGATGGCCTGCTGGACATGGAGAGGGCAAAATGGTGAGAGCTCACGGCCTTAGGGACCTTTGCCTTCCCTGTCAGAGATAGCTGCCTCCTGCAGCTCCCTTCTGAACCTCCCAGGACTGTGGCAGAATTCTGGTGGGATGGAGGAGAAAAGTGTCCCATGCAGTGACCGAGCAAATGTCCCTTCATTATCCTTCTTCCCCTCCCAGATGGCTAGAAGTACAGCAGTTGGCTTTCTTGTCACTGCTATGACCCAGGGGACCTGCATGGCATTGTGTCAGAAGTCAAACCCTGCAGTTTGGGGAATTAGCGGAATTTATGGGTCTCCCAAGAGACTCTTGGCCTCTTAACAAGACTGGCAGTTTTCAGCTGGGACATTTCTGCCCCGTTTGTGGTGCGCCCAGATGTGTGGGCAAGCCTGCAGTTGGCCCAGCATCTGGGATCCTCTTGTCTCGTAAACAGTGTGGTCTAGGGAAGCTAACGGCTTGCCCTTGAGAGACACTAAGAAAGGGCTGTTGCCTTCCCCTGCGCCTTCCTTGCCAATGCTTAAGCATCATAGGGAGACCTTGTGAGCTGATGTCCATGGTGAGGTGGTGTGGCCTGGGGAACACAGGCAGTTATGAGAAGAGCATCCTGTTGGCATCCAATGTCGGCTGGTACCTGAGGTCAAGGCAGACCTGGCCCTGGGTGGTAGAGCTGGGGAAGGGGTAGGCTCTCCTTGTCCATAGCAAGAGTGCCTCTGGGGCGGCCCTGGAGCGCCTTGCCTCGGGAGCTTTTCCCTGGGGTCCACTTCCCCCTTCCTGTGGTCCTTGTCAGCCCCGGGCTCATCTTCTTTCAGCTGAGCATCTCTCTCCTTTTTGCCTTTCAGTCGGGAAGACGTCTCTGATCACGAGGTTCATGTATGACAGCTTCGACAACACATACCAGGTGAGATCCCGCATGGCTCACTCCACCTTCCTCCTCCCCTGCTTCTCCTCTCTGCCTGCGGCCCCTGTCTGGAGACCACTGCCAGCCTGTCTCCAGGGATGGCTGTGATCAGAGGACATGTCCAGGTTTCTGGGGCGTCTTCCCTGTGGAGGAAACATCTCAGGATCTGGGTGCTGAAAAGGAAACATTTGTGGTTGTGGTTGTTGCTGCTGCTGTTTCTTGGGGAGAAATCCCAACACCAGAGAGGGGATCTCTGCCGTTTATAGTCGTGTTGGAACCATCACAGTGTTGGGTGACGTTGGGAGGCAGGCAGAAGAGGGCAAGCTCACACACGTGGTCTCTCCCACATCCACGCACATACATATTCACATTCCCTAGACATCACATGCTCCGCCCCGAGCCCATCGCCACAGGGAGGCATGGGTGACCCTGCGTGATCAGGAGACTGGACATAACGACCTCTGTGGATCTTGGTTTTGGAATCGTGATCTGTGGTCAGCCACAGACCTATTCTAGGTGACCCCGAATGGAAGTCCTGGGGAGCAGAGACATATCTGTTTGGTCTCAGTGGTACTGGTAGGGGTGTTATACAAATGAATTTTCCTCATAATTAAAGTTAGTTGAGTTTTGTTGGATTTTTTTTTTTTTTTTTTTTTTTTTTTTGCCAGTTGTAAAACTTAGACATTTCTTTCCATTCTTTTACTTTTTTTCCGTTGGGGTATAGACAGTTCTCCAATTCATTTCTCTAGGCTGTGGGTCCTGTGGGAGACTAGTTCCCAGACACGTTAGTAGGGGAGGGAGGGATTTCTAGCAGAGCTAGGCTCTTCGGGCAGGGACTGCTCTCAGCCAGACCTCTCAGGGATATTCTTCTCAGTGTGGGGTTCCAGCTGCTGAAAGCAAATACAGTGTTTGGAGGAGGAAACCCTTTGTCATCACATTCTCAAGGGCAAGTATTTATAGATACATTGGGGCAGCTCTTCCAAGATGTCACTCCCGGGCCCTGAGGCAGCTCACCATTCTGTGTCTGCTTGTCAGTCGGCCATTACCCTGGTCCATCACCCTTGTCTTAGATGCCCTCAGAGGGCCGCCTTTCTGTTGCCCTCGGGGTCCTACTTTCACTCTGCAGTGTGTGGACTCCAGAAGGGTTATCCATGGCGAAGGACGGGGCACTGTGGGTGCTTCAGGGCCGTGTACGTGACACGTGGCACATGGCCAGGGCATTGACGGTGGCCCTGCTGTTGTGCCCTCCCCAAAGCCAGGACTGTCTGTGTGTCACTTTGGTCTCACTGTGGCCTGTCCTCCCAGTCGGGATTCTTACGTCACTGTGGGCTGCGGAGCAGAGGTGACAGCCCTAAGGGACTCCTGTCCAGAGTCTTACTTCGTGCCCCATGTGTGCACTCACATGTGGCTGTGTGTGCCTGCGCACATGCTGGTGTCTTATCGTTATTATTTTGACTTCTTTGCCTTTAGTTTTTTGAGACAGGGATTCATGGATCTCCAGCCGGCCTTAAATCTGTTAGGTAGTAGCTAAAGACGACCTTGACCCCTGGATCTCCGCCTGCACCACACCTGGCTGCAACTTGATTTTTAAAATACTAATCTGCTTCCTGTCTTCCGTTGACATCACACAGCAGTGAGATTTTTAGCAGCAGGGGTCAGGTCACCTTTGAAACCTTGCCTCCCTCTTCCCAGTGTCACCTCACTGCCCACCACTTGTCAGTCAAGTCAGCCTCTGCCTGCTGCTTCCTGGGTAGTAATGCTGGCCTGGCATTGCCTCCTCTCTACTCTGAAATTTCTTCTAACGCCTGAAGCTTGGGGCACGTGTTTGCCCTCAGTACAGGGGCCCTGCCACCTCCATCAGCCCCTCAAGACCCTTTGCCTGTAGCATGTTTGTCTCTAAGGCTAGTTGGATCCCCAAATCTAGGGTGGCTACTGTGCGCTTCTAGTTTTCCCCTGGAATGCGGGCCATGCCAAGCCCTGGATCTTCTTGGAGCCACAGATGGTGTCACAGATGCCTACTGGCGCAGTAGTGGCTGCTTGCCACAGTTCATTGGTGCCCCCAGACTGGGAGCCTCCCAGGTCCGCTGTCATGGTGAGGCAAGAGAGATCAGAGGGTAGACATCGCTCTCCCCATGCATGGCAGAATTGTCTGACTTGGGTTTTTATAGCCTCAGGTAGAAACCTTTTCCAAAAGCTCTTTAGAGCAGTAATTAGGCTGAGAGGCTGGGCTCCACTTCTACACACACACACACACACACACACACACACACACACACACAGGCAAGCACGCACACACACATACGCACGCAAACATACACACACACACAATACACACGCATGCACATACACACATGTGCACACACACACCCCGCCCACATTAATAAATCCTCTGGAGAGGAAGGGAACGGCCTGTTTGTTTTGCTTTCCCTAGCAGAGTAGCAGAGGTGGATGGGAGGTGGACCATCTCCACAGGCTCTAGCCGATGAGATTTACTTCCTCTCAGGTTGTTCCACTGCACAGTGACCATGCTAGTCACTCTCCCACCAGTATCCTGTCTGTCCGGGAGCCAATACAGCATGGCAGAGTCTAGATCCACTCACACACTTCCCAGACAGTGATCCCTGTCTGCGCCCCACGTCTCCAGGCACCATACTCTCCACCCATTCACTCATTCTGGCAAGATGCCTGTGTGGTGTAGTGCATGGTCTGTGGAAAGGCAGCAGAAGAAAGCAGCAAGGCCATAGAGCCTGGCCCACCCTCAGCAGGCTATAGAGGGCAGGACCATCCTCAGGGACAGCCGGTCCCACCTTGGGCTGGGGCTCAGCGTGCATGAGGCCTTGAGGGAGTACGAGAGGCTGGGTCCTCTTCTGGACATCTCAGAAGGTTCTGTCTGCCTGCCAGCCCTGGGGACCTTTGAGGAGCATGTCTTTTTACACACACACACACACACACACACACACACACACACACACACACACGAGTGTGCACGAGCACACACATAACACACACACGCTGTATTTTCTGCTGACCCCCTTGCCCAATCGCCCCACACAAATCAGTTCCCCTTTACACACCCCAGCCACACCCCAGCCAGAGGGGAATTGTGTCTGGGTGATTTCTTCGTGTAAAATCCCAACTAAGGTTACTTTCAAGTTCTATGGTAGGAAAAGTCTGGACATACCCTGTAATAAGAGTTGGCTTAGTGTGCCCCCCCACACACCTCCAGAAGACCCCTGTAGGCCCTGGGAAGGGCAGCTGTGTGGAGCAGTCCTGATAGGAGGTGTGGTCCTCTGGAGGCAACTGCTGGCTGAGGTTGGAGATTCAATGCTTTGTGGCCTCTCAAAGGTTCTCTTTCCTGTCTGCATATTAGGCAACTGTTGAGGGATGGCTGGGAGTTCAGACCTTAGCGTTTAAAAAAGAAAAAAAAAAAAAAAAAAAACTGGAAGGTGATTGAGATAAACTGAAGGCTGGGAGCCAGTGGCCCCTCCTGGAATTCACACCATTAGTTAGAAAACAACCTAATGGGCTGCCGGCTGGGAGACGCCCACGTGCTGAAGGGCTGTTCTCAGAGGACACCTTGCTGTGATGGGAAAGTGTTTCCTACTCTGAAGAGGTTCCTAGGAAGCTCTGGCCTTTCCAGCAGTCTCGGGGCTCCTGAGATGATCTTGCCTGCAGCTCATCCTCAAGCTACGCCAGTCTGCTCTGCCCCAAGGCTTCCCACACTCGCTTCTTGAGGCTGCCATAACAAATTACCACAAACTGAGTAGCTTCAAACAACAGGAGTGTATTCTCTCGTCACCTTCCTGGGGGCCTGAGGTGAAACAGTTACAAGGGGGCTGTGCTCTTTCTAGAGGCCCTAGGCAAGGATGCCCTTGCCAGCTTCCGGTGGCCCCAGATGCTCTTTGTTGTGGGGCTGCAAGATTCCCATCTGGTCCCTCTTTCCAGGATCTGAGTAGATGAGGCTGATGCATCGGTGTGGATTCACCTCTTGGCCCTTGAGGTGGACATGGTGCGGCCTCTATACTCTGGGAGAAGCTCCGAGCCACCGGTGGTCACCTGGTGCCCCATAGCCTTGGATTTTATTCCCATTTCCTTTTGGTGTGCTCCTGCCGTGGCCACAGAGATCTCTCCCCCAACACAGTGCACTAACTGGCCTCTTATCTGAGAAGCTATGCTTCCTCTTCAAGGTGGATACACACGCGCACATGCACAGGTACATGTTCATGCAGCATCCACACACACACAACGTAGGATCCCGACACCTCAGCCTTTCTTGACTACTCGTGCATGCACTCATTCCTCCCTCCATCGTGGCTGCATCAGATCCTGCTCTTCTTGCTTCACTCGTTTCTCCAGGAAGCCTTCCTGCCACTACAGCAGCCATCCGGTGCTGGCTTGTCTGGACCACACACCCACGGGACTCCACCACTAAGACACAACTCCATCACAGGCTCAACCACTAATGCAGATGGGGGAGGGTGAATGGGCAAGGATCTGCATGACAGCTGTGATGTTTCTCACAATGTGCGTGCCATAACCACTCAGGGACAGGGTAGCAAGCTGCTTTCTGTATTAGTATTCTTGAGAGGAACAATAAAGCAATAAAATACATTCATATATGTATATAAAATTACAAACTGGATGGCCATTCTTCATATGGAGGAAAGTAACCACCAGAAGAATGACAGACACTGAAAGGCCAGGTGCCTGCCCTGTGACCTTAGGAGCCAGCATCGCCTCCTCCAGGGTACTCACTGAATGGCTGGCAGTGGCTGGCAACGACCTGGCCTTGCATGTTTCCCAAAGGCTGTGGGATCCTATTCACAAAACACACACTTGCAGGTCTGAATGTTTAAGTTTACCAGGCTCATTTGCATGGTAATTTGCATGACTTTACCCAGTTACTTTCCTCCAAAGGTTGGTTGTGCAAAAGGAGAACAGCAGAGTCATTGTCGAGGACTTGTCATGCCCAGCTGCTTCCTGCCATTTACTGATGCCCCTCTCCAGGCTCAGGCCTGGCCAAGGCTAAAAGAAGACACGTATACTTGCCTTTTCATTCTCCTCCCCAGAAGAAATGCTGGAGTTGATTTATGCAAATTGCCATGCAGATTTCTTCTGTAGACTTTATTGCTGTATCTTGTCAGAATGTGGATGCAAAATTATGTTTCATAATACATGCACAGAACCAAGATCATTTCAACAAGTGCCGTAGGGAACATCTTCTTGCTTGGAGATCAGCTGTACCGGTGGAGGTTCCTTCTGGAGGAATGCGCATTAACACACCATCACTTGAACCCCTGTTGATACTGTTTAATACCACACTCAGAGGAAGATAAACAGCGGGGAGGAAATCTGTGCTTGTTAATATTCCTTGCATGTATAAAATATAACGGCCGCCATTTTTCGCAGGCAGTACTGCTTGCAAGCGCAAAGGAATAAATTAGCATTGCCAGGTTCAGGGATGGGGGGGGGGAGGTTACATATCACAATAGAGTACACTGCAGTCTGCTTCAGAGGGGACATCATGCAATACGGGCAGAGTAGGCACAGCCTTGCAAGGGGATCATGGGCTGGTAGGCTGGCAGGAGACTCTCCAAGCACATGTCCATTGCCCATGGAGCAGCTACCATCAGAAATTATTTCTTCCGTACCTCACAAGATAAAACAGAACAGAACAGCTGCTTTGACCATGACTCCTTGGCACAGTAGAAGAGGGGTGTTGCCTTGACTCTGACCCACCTTTCTGAAGCTTGGCCTTTGCTGAGATCCTTGGGGTGGTGATAAGGATTGGGAGCACAAAGTTTCCTAAGGGGGAGGGAGGTGTGGCAGGTAAGGAAAAACGATTCCTGCTTCTCTAGTTGAGGACTTAACAGAGCCTTTAATGTGCCACTAGAGGCTGGGACAGGAATCCTTTCCCCAGAGTACCGGCTCACAGTTTACCTTCATCCTGAACATAGACTCTGAAGAGTCATATCACATAACCAGACAGACACAGGACAATCTCCACGGGCTTGGCTCTGCAGCTTTGCTTGGACAGCCCTGGGCCAATTGGTTCCTGGTAACAACTGCTCATTTCTTCTGTTTGTGTAGCATTTTTGCAGAATAAAGTGCCTCCATGGAGTCTACCTCGTTTGGTTTAACAGTCCTTACACAGAGCACTGGTGTCTTCAGTTGAGAGATGAGGGGATGGAGGCATAGGGAAGCTAACCAGACTCTTTAGCTCAGTTGGTAGAGTCTGGCTAGCATGCACGGAACCTTGGGCCCTCAGTATGAGGCATAAGGGTGCACACCTGTAATCCCAGCACCTGGGAGGTAGAAGTAGGAGGATAAGTTCAAAGCCATCCTCAACAACATAACCAGTTAAAGGCCAACTTAGGGGCTGGGAATACATTAGATCCTATCTCATTACAAACAAACAAAAGCCAAGTAAACACAAATAACAGCAAAGAAAATCATACTGGTGCCCAGTGGACACTGGACTGATGGCATGGCAGCTTCTCTGGAGCGAGCTGTGGCCTGCCCTGAGTGGTGCTGATAGACACACCCTGAGTACGCTTCCTTTCTAAAGAGCCTGTGAGGGTTCCTCATCACCTTGGCCTCAGGGCAGTGCTGGGGCTCAGTGTATATCAAGGATCCTGAGCAGAAGCCCTGACCCCCATTCTCATTCATACCAGTGTAATACACCCATTCATGCCTTTGTACAAATAAAGTGTAAACTCCTGTGTGTATCCTCATTGCCATACACACACACACACACACACACACACACACACACACACGTTCACAAGCACACATGCACGCTTGCATCCATATCCATCAATATACAACTCTCCTATGTGACCTGTGCTGACCCTTGAGAGGGAGCTGGTCTAAAGGAGTCAGCAAGGATGCCAGGGCCTTTCTGAATAGTTACTTATTCTTTTTATCTGGTGTCTCCTTCCTCCAACGTTCGTTACAATTAGAATGAAGATGCAAAGGAGAAAAAACTAGCTCCAGTTTTTTCTGGAGTGACAGCACAGGGCTAAGTGTGGCAGAAACACTTCCTGGGGCTCAACATTGGATGCTAGTTCCCAGATGACCACAGGGAAAGGGAACTGAGCATGGTTCTTGTGAGGTAATGTGACTAGCTGTTGCTATCACTTGAACACCACCCCCCCCACACACACACACACAGGCTGTGTTTGAATGCTTGGTCTCCAGCAGGTAGGAATGTTTGGGGAAGTTGTAGGGCCTTTAGGAGGCGGGTCCTAGTAGAGGAAGTGGGTGTCTGTGGGGAAGGCAGCGTGCAAGGCATTGTGGTTATAACTGACTCCGGTTCCAGCTTGAGTTCTGCTTCCTGGCCCACCATGGTGTGAGCAAACAGATTCACACTCCCACCGCCATGGGCAGGAACTGGTCTCACCACCAGATGGACTGTAGCCCCTAAACAGCCAAAATAGAACCTTTCTCCCTGAAGTTGTCTCTGTCAGGTGTTCTGCAACAGAAGAGTCACTAATACAGATGGTTTCCTGGGGCCAGCAATGCACTTGACATGGCTTGGCAGGTAGAGTGGGTTGGTAGTGGTGTGACTGGCAAGGCAAGAGACTGCTCACCTGGCAATCTGTGCAGCTCACAGACCTCTAAAGTGTATGTACTGCATGCCTCCTCCCCTCACTTGCTGCTAGCACCGTTTTGTACCGTGTGGACAAACAACATCTGACTTTAGGCAGGTCAGAAGCCTGTAGGGACCATGCTGAAGAGCAATTAAACAGAACTCTCAGTCACAGCCCAGGAGCCCCAGGAGCCCCAGGAGCCCCAGGAGCTGTGGACATCCTAGCTCATTCCCTGTGAGAATGCCAATCAGTCTGGATCTAGCTTCATGGCTGTCCACTTAGCCAACATGAGTGACACTCGTGTACTGCCTGTTTGCACTAGTTCTTGTGGTATGGTTGTGGCCACCCATTCTGGACCCTGCTCCAAAGGAGTCAGCCCGTATCAGCTACTTTTCCATAGACATCACCTCATGTAGAAAACATTGATTTGGGTACATGTGGTTTTGGAGATGTTAGTTGGTCGTGGTGGAGGGCACATGACAGAGCAAAGCGGCTCACATCATGGCAGTCGAGAAGCAGAGAGAGAAGCATACAGAAAGGGGTCTGGGCAAGGACACACATTTAGTGACATACTTCCTCCACCTGCCCCATCTCATACGCCTTTGCACTTTCAAATAACGCCATCATCTTAGGAATCCACAGAGGATTTTTCCATTGATCAGGCCAGAGACCTCATGATCTGATCATCTTTGGAAGTGCTATCACACACACACACACACACACACACACACACACACACACACACACACTGGAGGGTGTGCGTTATTAATTTCCTAGGTGTTTCTCAATCTTTTATTTTGTTTGCTTGAGCTTGAAATAGTCTCCATAGGCTTATGTTTCGAACGCTTATTCCCCCAGCCGGTGGCACTACTTTGAGAGGCTATTCTGCCTTTAAAAGGCGGAGCTCCATCTGGTAGAAATAAGTCACTGAAGGTGGCCTTTAAAGATTATACCCAACTCCTACTTCCCACGTTGTTCTCTGCTTCCTGGCCTGCTGTGAACGGCCTTGATCACATTCTGCTCCTGCCACGATACCCTGCCCAAGCATGCGGGACCAAGCAACCGTGGACTGAGCTCTTAGACACTGTAAGCCAGGAGAAAGTCATCCCGTTCTTGGAGTTCTTGTTTGTGTCAGGTATTTTGGTACACTGTGTCAGGTACACTGCTCAAGCCAACAAAGTTCACCCTTACCCAGTCCACGGGGTCTTCTTCATGCCTCGCCCGAAGCCCATGTGCCAGCAGCAGTCCTTGTCACCTGCTCCCTCACTGTGAGGCTTTGGGAAAGTCACTTCTCATCTCTGAACCTCTGGTTTGTCATCTCATCAGTGAAGATGTGTTCCCACACACACAAGTCTCTGCACACGTTAAAACTTGGCCTCAGCCACACAGCCTTTCGGTGTCTCTCATCATCCACCAAGTCCAGCGTGTCCTCAGTGTCACCCATGTGTGTTCCTCCCTCTGGGGTCTGCTCTCTCCCCTTGCCTATCTTCCCTACTTGCACAACCAATTCAATGTGTCTTCCCTGCGTTCGTCCCCAGAACGTCCTCTCTAGAGTGCAGGCTACTAGGAAGTCCTTCTGAATTTCCATTTCGTCCAGTTCTCTGGCTTCACCGTGTCCTCTCCTCATGCCCCCTGTACCAGCCATTAGTGCCAACCATTCTCTGCTTCCTGAAGAAAACATGTGGCCTCATACTTCAGGGTGCTCTTACCTACAACACTGCCCTGCCTCGCCTGTGTAGGGACCCTCTCCTGTGTCCTTAGTAATACTGACCGTTTTAAAGTATGTCCTCCTACTTTCAGCATTTACATTAACTCAGGAGAGATCTTCATTTATTTGTTTTTCTAGAGTGTGGCTTACGTTTTCCTCTCACCTCGTGTCTGCTCACTTGGGATTGTGTCCTGTGCATTGTTCGGGGACTGTAGATACTGTTGCAGTTTTGAGCAGTGCCGTTTCAGTGAGGACCCTGATTCTCAGCTCTGCCCCCTGCTGGGCAGCAACTGCACACTCAGGTCCAGTTTCTGGTTTTTGTTAGTTTGTTTTTGTTTCCAGCCTTGGGCAGATTGCTTGGGGGTCTTCTCAGTTCTTCCAATGTTGGTAGTGTTTACATGCAGACTTCAGAGTCCCCTCTCTGTGGCTTTCTCGTGCCTATGATTTTCTATACTTCTTGTCAACTGTGGTAGCTTTGTGTTGTGTCTTCTTATTTTTCAGCCAGTATGACTGTGGGTTTCTATACAAATCTGAGCCACCCCTTAGCTGCAGCTGGGGCTGCCCTGGGGTGAGAAGTCATAAAACAACAGGGAGCTCACGCAGCGCTCCCCTGGAGTGAGTGTTGACTCATTCTCATTTCTACCTGCACTTTCTGGTGCCTCACTCACCGGTTTGCTGTAGTTGGTTCAGTTAATAATAGTAATCGTAGAGAGGTTAGAGGAATTCGGACGATGAGAGCCAGAATCCTCCTTACTCCCTCCCCCAATCTCCCATCCTCCACTCTTCCCCAGCCTCTGCCTACTGAAAAGGTGATATGCACTTAAGGGCTTTCATATGCACTCCACATTTCCCTGATGCCAGGGAGACCTGGATTCAGATCCCAGCTCTGCTACCCAGACTGTGTGACCTTGGTTCTGAGTGAGCCTGGCCCCTGAGTCACCAAGCCGGCGAGGCGGCTGCCCCCATTTGCTGTGAGTGACAATTCTTGTGCATGCTCTTCTCCACAAAGTCAGAAGCTGCTTAGGGACAGGGACCAGGGATTTGTGTAACACACAGTAGGCACTCAAGAGTGAAGTGGCTCAGCTGTTAATTATTTACACCATCTGCCGCAAAAGATGCTGCCCAGGGAGACCATGACCACCTTCCCTGAAAATCTGGCCTTCTTGGGAGAGATAGGCGCCGTCTGGCAGTGGTGTGGGGCCAGCTACTGTGACTTGTGTCTGGGAAATAGATGGTGCCCAGACCTAGCCAAGTCTCTCTTTCCCTCTGTCCTTCCAGGGCTCACTTTATTTATTTCTACTAAAATGCAAATGGACTCCCCTTTAAGTGGGCTCTGCTGAGCTATTCTGGCTAATTAATACCACTGTCTGACAGGAGGGAGCTATAGGATATGATGCCAGGGAACCACAGGGACAGCTCCAAGGCACAGTGATGGCTTCGGGAACGGACTTGTAGAATCAGAAGGAGTACAGCTCAGTAGCCCGTAGCAGAGGCTTTGATGCCAGGGAGACCTGGATTCAGATCCCAGCTCTGCTACCCAGACTGTGTGACCTTGGTTCTGAGTGAGCCTGGTCCCTGTGCACAACACCTCATCCACTAGCCTTGTGTCCCCATCCCCTTCAAGCCTTGTTATCAATCCATAGCCCCTGGAGAACACAGCCTCCTCAGGCCTGGATGGCAGCACAGAGCAGTAATTTGCACACTTCACTGAGCAAGTGAATGTTCTGAGAACTCGTCTATCATTCTAGTTCCCAGACTGACATCTAGAGCTTGTGCTTGTGTCTACCTGAGCGGGCTCGGGAATCTCGGTGTTGAAAAAGCTTCCAGGTGATTCTGAAGCACACCATCAGCAAGCTACAGCTGGGGAGCACCACACCGTTGACCAGTGGCAGAGATCAGCCAGTCTGAGACCTTCACTCTTTAGTAGTAGAGAAAGTATTGAGTAGTCTCTGGACTGGCCTGAGAGTTCAGAATGTGATTTGCAGAGGAAAAGACCTCAAATTCTAGAGGAATACTGACTGTGGAATAGCATTTCAAGGGAGGGACAGCACCAGAAAACAGACACTCAAGGTGACATGGGAGAGGCCTGCAAGCTGACTCGTGGATAAAGGTGCCTGATGCCAAGGCTGATGACCTGAGTTTGATCCCCAGACACACAAGGTGGAAGGAGGGAACTGACTCCTGAAAATTGCCCTTTGACCTTCACGCAAGAGCCATTATGTGCATGGATGCACAAATATATACAAAATAAACAAAAAAATATAAAATAGTATGGGAATTCCAATCAGCATTATACCATTGTATGGAGGAGAGTGAGGCCATAAAAAGCCAGTGGTGGGCCCCGAACAGTTGGTCACATGTGTTCAGACTGTTTCCTAGGAGCAGCAGGGAGGAATGGAGTCAGGTTTTGGTTTTGTATAGTTTTGTGTTTTAAGATTTCTCTTTATCTTGTGTGGACGAGTGTTTTGCCTGCATGTATGAAAATGTGTGTGTGTGTGTGTGTGTGTGTGTGTGTGTGTGTGTGTGTGTGTGTGTGTGTGTAGTGCTGGTGGGGGCCAGGAGAGGGCGCTAGATGCCCTGGAACAAGAACTGTAGGGAGTTGTAGGTTCTGGGAACTGAACCTGGGTCCTCTGCAAGAACAGCTAGTGTTCTTAACTGCTGAGCCATCTCTCTACACTCTAATGTTGTTGGTTTTAAACTCAGAAAGAAAGAAATGACCTTGCCCCCTCTTTATCATGATTCAGTTTCCTTCTTTGTGTAGCTGCTCTCTTTTACTTGGTGGCCGTGATGACTTTAATACAGGCTCCACTCAGTTCTCTTTGCTTCCCCAGAGACTGTAATCCCTCCGTTATTCACTGGTTTGGGATCGCTCTGAAGTGCTTGCAAATTGTTATCTCTTGAATTTATAGAATGCCCTGATGTAATCTGCAAAGCTTTGAAATATGAGTTTAAGAGAGTGGTGTGTCAGTTACAGCCAGAAGTGATACCTGTGCTTTGTCACCGTCATGCACACCTGTAACCTCTCGGTTGTCTATGCTCCAGATAAGCGGCCTGGCTGGGCGGAGAGCTATATTTGTATTTCTTATGTCTTTGCCACAAGATACAGAAAGAAAGGTTTATTTTGGCTCATGGTTTCAGAAGAATCCAGTCCTTCGTGGACAGGGAAAGGCAAATAGACTTGCAGCAGTGTGAGCTTGTGGTAGAGGCTCCTCATGTCACGACAGCCCGTGAAGCAGAGAGAACAAGGCAGGAACCAGGTATAAACTGGTGTGCATGCCAGACACCCACCCTATGTTTCCACCAGCCAGGTCCTACTTCCCAAAGGCTCCAAATCTTCCCCAAATAATACCACCAGGTGGGAAACAAATGCTCAAAACCTAAGCCTGTGAGAGACGCTTTAGATTCTAACTATAATATCCCATCCTGGCTGCTGAAGGCTCATGGCTTGTAATACAGAGTTGTATATATTCCAACTTCAGGAGGCCTCCTAGTCTCAACATTGATCAAAAGTCTAAATCTAAAGTCTCTACCGAGGCTTAAAATAATCTCTTAGCTGTGACCTGTAAAGTAGGAAGAATATCAAGTTTGAACCAAAGCAGGACTAACAGCAGGGAAAACATTAAACCTTGTAGCTCCGTGTCCTGAATCTGGGGCACATCGTTTGGTCTCACTAGCAAGCATTCCTTAGAAACGTAGGCGCAAGACCTTCAAACTCTTGCATTCCATACACTGAAAACTAGCACCCAGTGGATAATTCCAAAGTCCGATGCCCGCTAGGACCTTTTAGGTCATAGCCGCCTCGGCCCAAGTACTGGAGTAACCAAACCTGGAACGAAGAGAAACTTTTCCCTAGGTGGCCCTCTTCTACTGCGGCTCTCCGGTGACTCTTTTCAAAAGTCAGTCTCCTTTTGAAGGAAAATACTTCAAGTGAGTCTTCAGTTTTACATCCTGGGCGGGGACTCACTCTGAGGTCATCTGTCCTGTGGCAGATATGTAGCTTCTTATTGATGCCGCGACGTTAACGTCAGTGGCCTGCCTTGCCCATCCTCCCCTTATCCATAGCTTTAAACATCTTCACCTTCCTTTCAGGACCAAATCCCAATTTTAAAAACTCTTCTCTGCTTTTTTTGCTCCTGATTCTCACTATAAACCTAGCTCAAAGCAGCCAGAACTATCCCACAGGCTGAGTGCTAAGCTGTTTTGCGTTTTCTCCGTTGCCTGTGAAAGCCACATGGAATTTTCAGCACACGGGTAGAATGCAAACAAATTCTTCATCAGACACAAGTGGCCTCTGTAGACCAGTTCCCAGTCAAGTCCTTGTCCCTACCTAAGACCGCAAGAGTCTTCTTTGCTGTCCATATTGTATTGTCAGCCTTCCGATCCTCCAAGTTCTCAGCAGAGTGACAAGTCTCTGGCAAGCCAGTTTCAAGGGCAGATAAACCACGTGGTAGGATTAGTTACAGTAATGGTGCCACTTCCCTAGGGCCAATTCTGCCCTTGTTACTCTTGCATTGCTCCGACAGAAACAGCTTGAAGGAAGAAAGATTCATTCTGGCTCCTGGTTTTCCAATGGCTTTCAGTCCATGCCAGCCGTAGCAGCATGCAGTAGAGGCACCTGATGTCACTGAGGCAGCTCAGGAAGGAGGGAGGGCAGACACTGTGTATAACCTTCCCAGGCCACCCCTCCCCAACTACTTCCACCAGGTATGCCCCATTCCGAAAGTCCTGCACCCTTCCGAGCTAACACCACCAGCTAACACCACCTGCATTCAAAACGCAGGCCTCTGGGACATTTCAGATTGACGTCCTAACAAGTGGCCAGAACAGGCCTTAGGGAGCGACAGCTACCAGGTGAAGGATTGCACTTAAGTAGTAGCTCGAAGACCAGACAGGTGGGAGAAAGCTGGGGGAGTAGGAAGTGGTCCCTCTCAGTATTGGTTTTCTCATTATCTTCTCTTTGGTCAGACTACGTTGAGGCTGAATAGAGATGTAGGATGTAGTTCAGTGAGTGTTTTGATGATGGAAGCCACTGGGCTATGCACGGCTGTGGCTTGATCCAGTGGCGTGATCCTTGTCATAATATCTGATGACCCCTCCCCGCTCCACAGCAGTGAGGTGTCTGTCTTATGTGCACACAAGGGGGAAAAGGGTTGTCACCGTCACAGTTATTATCCGTAACATCCTTGTCGCCACCCAGGTGCCGACCTTTGGGGATATGATTGTCCATGGTCCTTCACTCTGTTGATTAAGGTTAGTTACGCTGTGTTGGCAGAAGTGACTTGAACAAAACAGAAGATGGACTCTCTCATGCAGCAAGAATAAGTGTGTGCAGGCCAGTGCTGCTGAGGTAACTCTGCACAGGTCAGGCTCTGTCAAGCAGTCACCCTTCCTTCCCCGTCATACCCACCTGGGTGAGCCGTTGTCACTCACCGCAGCATCTGCATTCCAAGCAGTGGGAAAGAGGGTGGGTGGGATCGCACTAACCCACCAAGGACTCATCACAGACTCATCAGTTTCTCATCCTTTGATCAGAATGTAGCCACCCTGCAGCCATGGGAAACATGGCCTGTGACAGGGACAGCCACCAGCTCAGCTATGCATTTCTCTATCTCTGTATTAGGGGAATGCTGGCAGCCCCCACCTCTGATCTGGAGCCTAGGCATCTGGTTTCGGTTCAGGGTCACTACAGTTTGGTGCCTTGAAAGGATCCTGCGGCACATGGAGAAGTGGAAATTCCTGCGCACTTGGCACATTCCTTCAGGTTCCGAGTGGACACGGAGTTGTCGGTCCACTCACTGATGAAAGAAAATGTGTGGCCACTTGGGAACAAGGCCCTGTGTGCAAGTGTTCATCGGTTTTAGATTTGCTTCCCATGACTGTGCCTGGCAGGACACTGCATAGCCGGGCTAGTGATGGCAAGATTTCAGCATGGATTTTTCCCAGCTTCGCACTGACTGGTGAAGTCGTGAGGCATGTCCTCCAGCTTACCCAGTCTTGCCATTTTTTCCCCACACCCACAACTGGATTGGGTTGTGTCTTGTCTTTCGTGCCCACAGTCAGGACCAGATTGGGTGGGGTCTACCATATGGGTGTAGCTTTTGAGCTGTGAGTTGCACATTCATTCTAGAATGAGGTGGCATCTGATACTTTACTGTGACCAAATACCTGGGAAGTGGCAACTTAAGGAAGGAAAAACTTATTTGGGGTCACAGTTTGAGAAGGGCTTGCAGTCACCATGGCAAAGATGGGTGGCAGGAACCCGGAAGCAGGAGCTGATGCAGAGCCGCTGGAGGATGCTGGCTTGCTCCTCATGACTTGCTCAACCTCCACCTAGGATCACATGCCCAGGGGGTGGCCCCACCCACAATGGGCTGGGATTTCCCACATCAGCCGTTAATCAAGAAAAAGTATCCCGAAGACATTTCCACAGGCCAGGCGAGACTAATCTGATGGAGCCAATTGAGATTCCCTCTAGTTTTCTAGTTCATATCAAGTTGACAAACAAACAAAAAACCCTAACCAGTCCGTAGGGGGAAAGGGAGAGGGAGAGGAGGGGGGAGGGAGGAAAGGGCACATGGTGCTTCCTCTCTGTTCCTCCTTTTCCTTCAGTCTGGGACCCCAGCCCAGCCCAGCCATGGGTGGTGCTCCCATTCAGGGCGGATCTTCCTGCTCAGATAACCTTCTCTTGGAAATGCTCTCACAGACAGCTCAAAGGTGTGTCCCCTAGGTGATTCTAAATCAAGGTGACCGAGATCCCTGTATTTACAGGTGTGTCTTCTGCATTCACTGCAGGGTTTCACAACCTTTGCTTTCAAAGATTTTTTTTTCTTTTTTTTTAAATAAAGACTCAGGGGTAGCTCAGGTTGGCTTCAGACTCATGTTCCTCCTTCCTCTATCTCCAAAGAGCTGGGATTACAGATGTGGCCCATCACGTGTGGCTGGCTCAAGGATATTTTTTTCTTCTAAATTTGTAACGGTTAGCTGTCTATTATTAAAGATATAAAAATATGTAATGGGGGAGCAAAAAATTACCCAAGATGCAACTGTTCACTCAGATGCCAGCGTACAACATACTCTCTTCATCTCAGCATCCGAGAAAATATGAAACCATCTATCTCCTTCCTTTAATCAAGGTGGCATCTTGCTGCCCACCGTGCTTGATACTGAGCCTATTCACTGGGGTGAAGGTTCCTCCAAAGCTGTGTGTATTTTATGAGGTGACTCCAGGCCCAGGGTGGAACATACTGCTGATGTTATGTTCTGACTGTCTGACTGTCTGAGGCTTCGTTACTACTCAGTGCTGTTAGCTCCATTTCACAAGGACAGTATCTTAGAGACACAGGATGCAGGTAAGGACCAGAGAGGTGGGGTTGCCCACTAGGACAGAAGAGGCCTCGGGTGGCACAAGGTATGAGTGGCAGCCCTTGACTTGGCGGCATGGGGAGCAAAGAACTGGCTGGGTTTTCTGTCAGACACTGTTGTGGTTGGGGCTCAGTACCCCCACCCGAGGCGGGACACGCTGCTCTCCATTCAGTGCAGTGGCGAGTTCCGCCCATGCAAACCCTCCCGATAGCAACGATGAACCCAAGTCCAAGTTTAGGAGAGAGGTTGTGGGAGCTGGGGGGTGCTTGAGGCAGCAGGAAGCTCTATTTGGTGGGCTGCTCCTGGGAAGCCTCTCTCTTCCATGCCCCGTGCCCTCTCGCCCTTCCTGAAACATTTTTCCCTCCCTCTGCATAGAATATTCTTCTCTGAAAACAGAAACAAAAACCTATCCTCACCCATAGTTTGCTCAGGCTCCCTCCTAGGAAAAGGGTGTCTGTGGCCAGTGGAGGGGCTTGCGTGGGTGCCCTTCTGCTGTCTGTACCACGCCCTGGGGTCCCTGGGCTTTTGGCTCCTTTGTATGAGTCCATTTGACCTCCCTGTGCTGTTCTTTAACAGGCAACCATCGGGATTGACTTCTTGTCAAAAACCATGTACTTGGAAGACCGTACGGTAAGTCCCTGGTCTCCGTCCCGGGAAAAACAAAGGGGGCATTGTCAGATTTAGCCAACAGAGCCCCCAGCTGGGCATTCTTGGACATCTCTGCCAAGACTGGGATGGACCTGGCAGTGCCAGCATCATGGGGTCTGGGTCTCCAGCCCCCTCTCCGAGGAGAGCGCCACCACTCCACTGACGCCTCTGCCTTGACATTGTAGGTTAGACTGCAGCTCTGGGATACAGCCGGGCAAGAGAGGTTCCGCAGCCTGATCCCCAGCTACATCCGGGACTCCACAGTGGCTGTTGTGGTGTATGACATCACTAGTGAGTAGGGGGTCTATGTTGGCGTGAGGGAGCTCTTGGGGTCCAATGTGACTCGGACCAGACCTGTGTGTACGTGAGTGTGTGTATATGTGCGTGCGTACGTGCGTGTGTGTTCATGTGCTCAGTGTGGGGGTGGTGAGTTACCTTTTCCACTAGTGAGTTCACTGTCCTTCAAACTCCTATGGCAGGCACGGCTGAACAACACAGGGTCCCTCGTGTGGGGGAGGCAGGTGCTCACAAGGTTAACCCTCTGTGCCCTCCATGGCCCTGGCTGTCATATGTACCAGTTCTCCGCAGGGATCCCTAGAGGCAGCTCTTCTTGCACACGTGGGTCTTGAGAGGGCTTCACAGGCTCATTGGGGGCCCAGAGGTTGGGGCAGGCCTTATACAGAGGCTGGCTTCAGTCATGGAGGATGCTGTGAGGAGCCTGACATCACAAGGGGAAGGGGAATTCCTGGCCCACGGCTCCAGCCTGCCGCGTCAGGTCTGCCTTCCCCCTGCGTCTCCCTAACTGCAGGCTCTATGTACACAGGTGGGAGCTAAAGGACCTGTGTCACTGGCTGTGGAGAACAGCCACCTCCCTTCCTCCAGGTGCTGAGCTTGGGTGTCACCCTGTGACTCTTCTGAGGGAGATGCTGCTGCCCTTAGATGACTTGCTTCTGGATTCATGCGCCTCTGGGGTGGACTTCCTCCCACCTCTCCCCGCAGGGTTGAAGGTTCTCTTCCCAAGCCAACTGGGCCCGGGATGCTCAGATTCCCTTGAGCATCCCGTGGAGAGACAGCATCTCCTAGGAGAGACAGCTGTGTCCTCCGCTCTGGTCCACAGCTTAGCCAGGCCCCACACCTTCATTTCCACCCTCTGCTTGGGCCTCACATCACCTCTGACTCTTGTGTGGCCTCTAGAGTCACTGTTGTGTAGAAATGGTAACAGGACAGCCTAGCTTCCCAGATATGGTGACTTCTCTCCCTCCGGTGACTGAGCAGTGTTGCAGGCTCTCCAGGGTCACAGCAGACCCTGCTTCCCTGTATAGCCCCGGCCTAATTAGAATGTGGAGATTGGGCTTGTGTCTAGGCACCCGCTTGCCTCTGGGACCGCTCATTCTCACTCTGTCCCCACTTCCTGCTTCTAGATCTCAACTCCTTCCAGCAGACTTCTAAGTGGATCGATGATGTCCGGACAGAGAGGGGCAGTGACGTGATCATCATGCTTGTGGGCAACAAGACGGATCTGGCTGACAAGAGGTAGGCGCTACACAATGGAGGTGCTGTGGCTTGCGGGATCATGCTTCCTCACCTGTCCGTGGCCCAGGAGGTCTGAGGTGAAGAGAACGGCAAGGCTTGCCTCCACACACAGGAACACTGACATGGCCTTTAGACCCCACACACCGCAAGCCTCTCATCTCAAAGTTCCGTCTTCCTCAGCCCCACAAAGGCAGGGTGAGACCGGGACCTGTTGCACAGATGTTCCCATTACAGTCCCAAAATAGCCTCTGACACATTGGCCCCCTGGGCTGGAGCTCCTGTCCCCATTAAAGCCCTGCACTAACGTGGGACCTGAAACCCAGGTACTCAGGAATGAGTCTGTGGCGTGTCAGCAGAACACAGACCTTGTCCCCAGTCCGCATCCTGGTTTATCCTGTGTCTGGGCGTGGAGTGTTACCAGAAGAGGCTTCTCCATAGCTGCTCTCCAATGTCCCTGCTCACTAAAGTGTCCTTTCCATTGGTGTCCACTCTCAGAACTCTGTGCTAACTTGGATAGATACGGCCGTGTGTCATGATTTCTGACATAGCACATGGGTTTCTTACAGTGCCCCTGTCCATTTAAGACATAATCTGAGTCAGGGATGAGAGTCCTGCCCAGAGGGGAAGGAAATTGGCTCCTCTGCAGAGCTGTGGGCCTGGGAGCTGGGGGGGTTACTTTTAGTTTTGGTGTTTGCATTAGGAAAGGGACACTGATGATTCCTCCCAAGAAAGGCTGTGAGTGTCCAGGAGCTCCAGTTCTAATGGCTTCAGAGGAAGGCTGTGGGATGTGGCTCAGCTGTAGAGCGCCTGTCTTCCCTGCATGAAAGCCCTGGGTACAATCCCCAGCACCAAAACCAGGCTTGGTGCAATACACCCACAGGAGGATCAGAAGTTCAGTGTCATTCTTTGCTACCTCACTAATTCAAGGCCAGCCTGGGCTACCCGTGACCCTTCCTTAAAAGGGGGTGGGGGGGGGACAGCCCCGATCCCTAGTTCAGAAGACATGGAAGAGATATGGAAAGGGGCCAGAAGTTCTCTATGCTCAGGCACCACTTTCTTACCGGACAGACTATGGCTAGAGCTTTGTCAAGGATCCGTGGCCAGCGAGCCTGTCTTCAGGGCTGACCAAGGGACCTGGCAGGCTCCTTCTGTCCGCCCACAGTCCTGCATCTCAGGTTGCCTCCTCGCGTCTGCCAGGGTTGCTTCTCTGCCACCTGACCTGTCCCTCTCCCCGTCATTTCTAGGCAGATAACCATCGAGGAAGGGGAGCAGCGGGCCAAAGAACTGAGCGTTATGTTTATCGAGACCAGCGCGAAGACCGGCTACAACGTGAAGCAGGTGAGGATTCAGCTGGCCAGGTTCCTGGCTTGCTCGGATCTAGAAGCCGTCACCTGGGACCTTCCTTGCCCTGGGTTGGCCAATGACCAGGTCATGGCAGCCAGCTAGTCCATAAACCTATTACTCTGAGCAGTGGGGGATGGCAGTGACTGCCAGGGCTGATAAAGCAGGTACTGTGAGGGCAGCACTCAGCTTGGGAGCCATGCAGACGCCATCAGTCACTGGTCTGCACGGCTGTGATCAGGTGTGGGTCCCTGTAGCAGCTTGTGTGGATGAGGGTCCAGCATGGCTGAAAAAGCTGTGGTTCCTAGCATCTCACTTCAAATGAGAACGCAAGGTATTTAGTCTGATTAACTCGTTGGGTTTATGTCTTGAGCGGGGCCACAAAGGACAACTGAGAAGTGGAGCAAAGAGGTCCCCGTGGCATCTGGGGACCATAGCAGGGAGGAGGAGGTGGAGCCGGGGCTGGAGCAGTCCTGTTCAGCTGGGATCTACAGAACCCGAGTAGTTCATGAGCTGCTCAGGCTCCCTGGGCTTAAGAAAATCCTGTATTGTGACTACTCACTCATCTGTCCCCTGATCCTCAGTGAGGGACAAAGACAGCCAGTCCCGGTCTTAGCAGTGAGTGCGGTGAGTCTCACTGACAGAAACCACAGGTGTCTTCTACTTGCTTCACTGTGTGCCAGGCATCCTGCACATCTGTTACACCCTTGTGGGACTCAGCCTCCCACTAGCTAAGCCTGCTGTTTAATGTGTCCCTAAGGAGACGCAGATGTCACCCATGGCACAGATTTATGATCCTTAAACATTCGGGAAGTTTCATTCAGAACCAAGCGGTTTCCTTTACGGTCTCCAAAACTGACTTTACTTATGAAAGGGAGTCTGCAGGCTTTTGAAAGGGGCCCACGGCCCTAGCTAGGCGAGAATCCCTGTGTTGGAGCATGAGGAGGGCAAGGTGGCAAGGAGGAAGGGTGCCATGGGTGGGGCTTATGGGAGCAGAGGCCTGGCAGGAGGGTGCCTGCAGCACAGGAAGGAGACTCTTGAGCAAGGAGAGCGGCTTGCTGTGGTATCTACTGCGACCCCAGATTTCCCAGGAACATCAGGCAAACCTGGGCACCAGTCGGCCTTTAGGAGATAGTGATGGTTCACTCCATGTTGATAGTGCTGGTGGCCTCAGAGAACAAGGGTGACAGGTAGCTAGAAGGGACAGAGTAGAGGGGACACTTATGGCAACATTAGGGAGACCCACGGCATCTGGAACCCAGTGCCCAATTGGAGGGCTCTCAGCAGCTCCATCCATCCCAGCTCCTTCCCCGTCTCCATGAGTATCAGACTTGAGCCTGAGGTCCTGGAGGTGCTGCCCTTTGGGTCCAGTGGTGTCATGGGAAATGGAAAGAGAGGGCAGCATTAGGCATAGAGCAGGTAGCATCTGCACAGTCCTCCGGGCCAAGGAGAGGCTGGTCCCTTTTCCCATCCTGGAATGATTTGAAATCTGGGCAAGGATTTGGGCAGGGGTTAAATCTGGCTGGTTTTACAAATCACCACAGGCTGTGTAGCAGATAGACAACAGAAAATTATTTCTCCCTGCTCTGAAAGCTGAGGAGTCAGGTTGAAGGTGCTGGTAAACTTAGTGTCTTTCCTATCCCTACCCCCTCAACCATGTTTGACACCTTCTAGCTGTTTCCTCACAGGAAAGGAACTCGAAGGCTTCCTCGGGCTTTTTGTCAAGGCCATAGTCCCAGTCAGGAGGGCTCCTTAAGGCAGAGCGTCTTTAGACAGTTCTGCTGGGAATGAGATTTTAACATATACACTCAGGGTGGGGTGTGTGTGTGGGGGGGGGTGTGACCCAGATGTCCAGGCCAGTCCAGAATCTTCTCTGCTCTGAGCTTCTGCCTGCAGGTGTTACTTTCAAGCTGTTGTCCCTGCCAGCTTCCACCTTCCTGGTCCCCTGCTGTTCTCATGCACACATGGGTTCATGTGAGGTAGACTCTCACATGAACCCATACTCCATGCACTTGCTTCCCGTGGTCTCTTTCTCATATTCATGACATTCACCATACCATATGCACACCTCTTCCCTCATATGCTTACACACACGCACACACATACACACGCACGCACGCACACACACACACATACACACGCGCGCACACACACACACACACACACACACACGCACGCACGCACACTATCTACAAGCAAAATCCTGCACACTACGCATCCACACAAACCCATAGTATCATGGTGGCATTCTCGGGTCCCTCACGGTGGCTGTGGCCCTGGCTACCCAGATCTGGCTGCCCCAGTGTCCCTGAGGAATGTGATTTGTCTTAAATCAGGCCAGAAACTGATTTTCTCCCCTAGTCTCCATGTGAGGGTAATAGACAGAAGCCTACTGAAGGACCTGGGTAATGTCTGCACTAGACAGGTCCTTTGCAGTCACTGTCATGCCCCCTGCTGACTGCCTGTGACCAGCCTGCCTGTGGGAGAAGTCACAGTTTTGCAGTATGTTTGGGCATGTGTGTGTTTGCAACTGCGCGGGCCACAGGTTAACTTCTGGTGTCATTCCTCGGGAGTCGTCTACATTGTATTTTGAGCCAGGGCCTTTCGTTTTATCTGGAGTGCTCCAGTTCAGCTAGGGTGTCAGGGAGTGAGCCCTTGGGAACCTACCTGTCTCTGCCACCCCGGCACTGGGATTACAAAGTGTGTGCCACTGTCCCCGGCTTTTAAAGTGGTTTCTGGGGATTGAAGTCGGGGCCTCATGCTTGTGTGGCAAACACTTTATTAGCTGGGCTGTCTCCCTAACCCCGTCCCCTCTCCCTGCAAACACCCTAAGTCCTTCCAGGACTAGCATGGTGAGGGACTATGGTGACAGCAAAGGGCTCAGAACAAGCCTGCACTGCGGGGCACACAGTCAGCGGACAGACTGGGAATTAATGCCTAAGATCCATACACACGAGGAAAGGAGGAGAGGAGAGCCGGAGAGGGGAGGAGAGGGGAGGAGCGGGACTGGGTGGGTCTCACCCTGCATCTCCTGCCTGCAGCTCTTCCGACGTGTGGCATCGGCTCTGCCCGGCATGGAGAATGTCCAAGAGAAGAGCAAAGAAGGGAGTATCCTTTTCCTTTAACACGTGAATAGAAAGAAAAAGATGGCCCCCAAAGTCCATGCTTTACTTGGTGTTTCAGGAGAACAAATGAATACTACCTGCCTCCAGCCCAGCCTTTCCTGGACTGATACAGATAGCCAGGCCACCTCTGTTCAGCAGCGGGATGGGCTCTATGGCCTCTGAGCTCCCACCCAGCTCTAACCAAGGCCACTGCCTCTTTCCCAGCAGTGAAGACGGGCAAGGGCTATGTAGCAATGTTGTGGGGAGGGGAGGGGTAGGGAAACAGTGGCTCTGTCTTGCTTTATAGTGAACACAATGTGTGTTTCGTGAGTCTAAGGAGATCCCAGGCAAGAATGCTTCCATAACGTGAGCATTTGATTTCGGCTTGTCAGAGCTTCCTCCATCTCCCACCGCTCTGTGGAACAAGCTCGCACAGCATTCCCACAGTGACTGAAACCTAGCTAACACCCAGGGACTGAAACCAGGGTTCATAGAGGTAGAATGGTTTACTTAAAGGCACATCGAATGCAACTTAGGGATTTGGGGTTCACAATGAGGCTTCCGTTATGGGGCACTGTCTCTCAAAGGGCACCTGAGAGGATACAATTAGAAGCATTGCCCACAAACAGGCTTCCTTTGAAGTTAGTCAGATGGCCCTGGGTAAGGCCCGAGAGACTAGACACTCAACCCCACCGTACATCTTCCAGAATGGGGTATGTCCCTGCAAGGTAGCTTCCCAGCTACTCCACTTATCAGTAGAGGTCTCTGAGGGAGACACCCACTGAGGGTCACAGAATGACCCAAGTGGTTCGAAGAGCACCTTCAGGCTGATGATGGCGAAAACAAAGGAAACATCTGTCGTAATGTGAGAAGCCATGGAGATGGCTGTGCCCGTCCGTCCCTTTCCTCTGCTCCATGCACCCGGTGCAGGGTAGGAAATAAGGACCTAGCAGTTGCCGCAAGGGTGAGCCTGAGACACACTCGAGCCCCCAAGGACCAAGTATCCTAGTAATGCCCGAGGGCAAACAGTATCTGTGTGCTTCAGAGGCCAACAGGAAACCAAGGGGCAGACTCGGGTGTGTCACCCCGTTGGTCAGTCACTTGCAAGTAAGGAGACAGAAACAGACTGGGGGGGCTGCAGAGAATGTCTCTCCACTCTCATTGCATGGCTGAGCCTGGCTACATTCCTTGGAGTAAAGACCCCGCCCCCAGTGTCAGGAGCTGTTTGTAGAACCTCTGAGTTGCAGGATAATACAGAAACCCACCTGCAGGGTCAAGAAGAGACCAAGTAGGCAATAGGTGTGATGACCCCCGCTGTGCACACTGTGAGGGACAAATAGCCTCTCTCTGTCATAGCCTCCCTCTGTCCTGCCCATTCCAAAGGCAAAGCCAACCTGCCTGGGTGAGTGGTGGCCATTCATTCATGTCCTCCAAGAACATGGTCCACGTGGGACCAACAATCAGGTCACATGGACTCCCACTTCAGAGTGACCCTTAGCATGGCATTCTAGTGTACCTAGCATCACACTCGGCTCTAGGGGAAGAGTGCTGAGCAGATAGCAAGCAGATCACACAGAGCAGTCTGGGCTGTGTCTGTTTGTCCTATGTGATTCTCTGTCTGGCAGATGCAGTCATACCCTTCCCAGGTGCCTCCCAAGCAGGGCAGAGCGTGCCCCAGACCTCCCAGCTGGTAAGCTTGCAGAGCTGTGACAAAGTCCAAATGTTTGTATCCTGTGGCCACTATCCTCTAATAGAGCAGTGAGGAGCTTTGACCCCACCCCCCAGAAACACAGAACCCTGTCCCCCATAGCACCGGAAGTTCTGGGGCAGAGAAGATGGTAAGAGGTTGTCTGGACCCATCACTGTTCAGGAACCATCAGACAGTGGTCCTTGATGTGGTTAGTTTTTACAAGCACCTTCCCGCCAGCCTGGTCCCACAGCTGCATCAGCCCCAAAATAACACACAGAGACCCTATTAGTTAGAAAGCTGTTGGCCAATGGCTAGAGCTTTTTATTGGCTAGCTCTGTCTTAAATATTAACCCATTTCTATCAATCTAAGTGTTTCCACGTGATCTTACCAGAGACAGGGTCTGGATCTCTTCTCTCACATCCTACATCTTGACTCCTCTCCACTACATCTCCCAGAATCCTCCTTGTGTCCTAGTCCCGTCTGTCTTGCCTTCCTATTTGCCAACAGTGCTTTATTCATTAACCAATAAGAGAAACATATTTACAGAGTGACATCTCCCATCAGCTAGTGATGGGAGTCCCTAGTGTAACCTGTGCACCATACTGGGTTCAGAGCGATGAGCAGCCACACTCTGTTCTGCTTACAGAAAAGCATAGGGTATGCGCATCTCAAGTTCTATGGCACATCTCCTCAGAGAATCTCCTCTTCTGGGGACTATTGAGAAGCCAATCCTCCTGTTCTAACCCATCTTTTCAATCAAAAGCAACCCTTGAGCACAGTATTTCAGTGGCACATGGCATTACAAAAAAGAAACATTCATGTTTGTATGTGCAAAAGCTTGCAGTAAATTATTTAAAGTTGTGCTTTATAATATTGTAGTCTCCCAATATTATAATTAAAATTGAGTTAAAATAAAAGTTAAGTTTCAGCATGTGGAGATGGGTCGGTGAGTTAGAGCACTTGCTGAGCAAGCCTGAAGACCCGAGTTTGAATCCCCAACACCCGTGTAAAAACCCAGACAAGGCCACACACAGCTGTAATCCCAGTACTATGGGGAACAGAGACAGAAGGCTCAGTGGGGCTTACTGACCACCATCCTAGCTCCATATTTAGTAAGACACCCCATTTTACACACACACACACACACACACACACACACGTACTTTAAAATTTTAGTCTCTTGATTGTGCCCGCATTATCCAAGCCCTCAGTTGCCAGCGTTGCTAGTGGCCACCATACTGGACATGCAGATATAGAGTAGCCCACCATCACAGGTTCTTCTGAACAGCGCCATTTTGGAATTATCCAGTGTTTATAGCAATGACTTCCCAGGTGTCATGCATTGGAATGTTCCAGAGAACTTCTTAATAACTCAACCTGTATACCCATCTCCAGATCCACCAATGTGGGGCCCATGAAAATGTATTTTTTCACAGGTTTCTCAGGAGATTTTAGACACAGTCCAAAAACACTATGTGGTGTACAAAAGTATTGTGCCTCAGATTGCCCCGTGGAAGATTTCCTTTGGAACAGTAGTCAGGCCACTCCCATATGGGACAGAGTGTCATGCCGTAGCACCAGCCAGCCTTCCAGCTAGACCAGTGCATCTCAGCTTGGACTGACTCTGACCCCTCCTTCATGAGGGGTATTGAGCAAATACTGCGGACGACTTTGGTTATGGTAAGTTAGGGGACTGGGAAGCAGGTGTATCTGGCATCTGGTGGGTAGAGATCAGGGGTGCTACAAGCATCCTGCACCCTCAGAGGGTACCACAACAAAGTAGCAGCCAGGACCTTACACGAGTGAGACTGAAGTAGAGAAGCCCATGAAAGGATTTTAGAAAAACCTACTCATTGAAAGCAAAACTGGGCAGGAGGTACAGCTGGTTGTTGAGTACATGCTTGATGTGTCTGAGGCCCTGGGTTCGATCCCCAGTACAAGTAAGTAAGTAGACAAACTCTTGGTGGGAAAGACAGGTAGCCTTGGGTTTCACCCAGACCCCTCAGCCTCCAGTCTGGATGATGGGTGTTTTATTTGCAACTCTGAAGTCTGATGCTGATGTTAGGTGACACATCTCTTGGGCCTCACACCAGGAGCAGAGGAGCTGTTCACTGTAGCCCAAAGATGCTCCACAAAGAGGGTAACATGGGTGCAAGCCTCAGCTTAAAATGAGGGCACTTACAGGTAGGGAAAGGGCAGGAATCTGGGTGGGGAAGGGCTGGGTGAAGTATTTCTAGAAGGAAGGAAAGTATAGAATTTGTTGAAGAAGGGGACAGTTTTGACTGCTGGGACTCCATGTATGATGGAGGGCAGGAGTCAAGCCAGACTAATGGGAAGGCCTGAATGCTAGTATGAGAGATCTTGGATGCTGCGTCTCTGCTTCAGGTTATGCTGTGGGTGTCACTGAGCTGGTGTAGGAATGCCACTCTGCTGAGAGTGTGCTGGGCAGGCTCAGAGGGTCACCTGTGGAAGATGAGGAGACCCCAGTGAGGCCTGTCCCCAGGGCCAACAGTGCAAGCCAGGAACTAGAGGGCACTAGGATCAGTGAGGGCCATCAAGAGCCACAGCTGGCAGGGAACAACATGGGGACAGTCTGGGAAGTATTTGTAGACATTTGGGGCGTGGAGGACTGCGGGATAGGACAGGACAAGGCTGGGCTGAATGGGAGAGGGAAGGAGGGATAGTGTTCACTGCCTGCTTACTTACGTGTCCTCCACCATGGCATCAGAAGTGTGGGTACACATACATACACACGTGCCAACCAAGTAGACCTTACGGTTTCATGTGTACACCCATACAATATAAAGAAAATAAAGGGAGAAAAATCACACTCAAAATACATACTGTGCTGAGTGATTGTTAGAAGGGGCGAAATACTGCCTGTGAACTTCCTAACAGCCGAGGCAAGGAGAGACAATGTGAACTTTGGGCTACGCTATTCCAAAAGAACCTCAGCGGTAGGGCCAGCAGTTAATGAGGCTGAGACCAAGGCTTGGTGTTGGAGTTTGAGCACCATTCAGCAGTCACTAGGGAAAGCTTCTGAGACAGACCATCCCTGGCCTATGTCACGGCCCAAGTTTTGCTCTGGGTAGACAGTTTGGGGGATGGAGGCAGGCGGAGGTAGAGAGAAGGGTGGGAAACGGACAGTTCCTTCCTACTCCAGCTGAGCTAAGAGCTTGCATCTGGAGGTTTGCAGAGGGACAGAGTAGCATCTTGGTGACCGTCATCTTCCTTAGCCAGCCTCCTACAGTGATTGACATCAAGCTGGACAAGCCCCAGGAGCCCCCAGCCAGCGAGGGTGGCTGCTCCTGCTAATGCAGAGCCCACTCGGCTTCCTCAACACTACTCACTTGTATTGCCTCCTATTGGTTAGCTTCCTAATGGGGTGGGAAATGAGTTTATGAATGGGAGGATCTTTCTTTTCTCTCTCTCTCTCTCTAGGAGTAGGGTGGGACATGGGGAGGGAGGCTGGGCATCAGGGACCACGTCACTCTTAACAGCTGTTACCTAAACAACTATTTTTTGGTTTGGTTGTAATATATTGTACTTTATTAAGATTGCCAAAAACTGTTAAAATTAAAAAAAAAATTTAAATCATGTGTATACAAACTTTTTGCCAGATAAAAAAAGTAGTCATTTTTATTTGAAAGATGTGCTTTTTTTTGTTTTTGTTTTTGTATATTTGTAAACTTAATAGAGAACCTCTCCACACACCTCTTCCTTCCTGTTCTCTTGGAACTGTGTGTCATCTCTACCTTCCTCCCACCCCCAGCCCTGTAAATTAAAGCAATTAACTGAACGATACTAATTAGGTTCCAGTCCTGGGTCACATGACTCAGACCATCCTAGCCCTCTACCCAGGCTCCCCTCAGTCAAATCAGACTCTAGTTTAACAAAACAGCCTTAGAGGGGGCATTGTTCAGTCCTTCCTCAACAGAGTGGGACGCATTAGCTGGCCCCTGAGTGGAAATGAAGGCCCGTGGACTGTAGCATCAGCAGCAATTCTGCCTGTCTCCTCCCCTGAAAAAACATGGCGACAGAGAGCACAGGCAACCAACCATGTGTTCTCTGTGCTGACCCAGTGACGAGCAGAGCGAGAAGTTCCTGGAAGGATGGGGTGCTCCTGGCAGTTGAGGGCTGAGGCAGTGTGGGGTTCTCAAATGTTGTAACCTACTGGCCCAACAGTTGGCACATGTAGTTAGGCTGACTAGCCAACTCAATGTGTGAGGCTGGGTGGCTCAGAGATGCTTCTGAAGCCTGGGGCACACGCCATCCATCCACCCGTGATTGGGGAGGTGAAGGATGTCTGCCCAGACTCTCAACAGTATGTGTCCTCAGACCCTCTGTTGTGGAAACATTGGTTCCTTGATGTGTTTCCACCCCTGGCATGGTACATTTGAAATCTTTGTAAGAGTAACTTTGGGAGTGTTGTGGCTGCACCACAGGCATCTTGGGGTTACTGTGGGGTTTCCAGAAGGTTGCCCAGGGCACTGTACAACCTGCCCGCAGCAAACCGTCTTTGCTATTTCCACGCGTTCCTGAGACTGCTTTAGTCTTAAAGACCTTCAAAGGCTCTAACAGAGTGCTCTCCTCGAGGTAAAGTAATTCACATTCTAAATGCTCCTAGACTCACTGCCCCAGGCCTGCCCAAAGACAGACAGGGGCAGTGACTAATCAAACATCCCAGCCCCATAGCACTGGCTCTTCTCCAGACCGATGATGGGCAGGGTAAATGCAGCCACAGGGCAGGACTCCAGCAAGGGGGTTGGAATGAATTATGGAACTTCTCAGAAATGAGTTCAAAATGGCAGCCTACATGGCGAGGGGGAGGGGGGGCTGATTTTGTGAGTGGGCGTGCCGTGCTTCTCCATGCTAGGGGAGCGTCAGAGCCAGTTCTGGTGAAGAAGAGAGGAAGCAGGAACCTCCTGGGTAGCCCTTCCAGAAGGCAAGGACCAATGTACAAGTGTAATGGAAACGTCACGTGTTTAGCTTTTTTATGTGTGTACATAATTATACATAGAGATAGACTTGTGTATACCCCTCCCTGCCCCACACATCCTCTCATATACATGTGCTCAATGTATATTCCTGTCGCCCCCGCTCTCAAGTTGGAACTTGCATTGTGATTCCTTTTGGAAGTTCAAAAGTATGCAGTGTATTGAAATAAGAAATACTCAATATTGTCAAATAACTTGTCGTCTTGCCTTCAATAAAATAGTGCATAGATGTGTTAAAATACAATCGAAACCTGTCCACACAACGATCGTCGCCACTGCTTTATGTACCTGTGTGCACAGGTGTGCATGCCTTTGTGGGCCAGTGTCCCCTCCGCGTGGGCACCCCACCCTAAGTGGTGCTTGTTTAAAGAAGGCACACTTAGCCTGTGATGGCAGCAGCCTGGTTGGCAGTGACAGGCTTTGCCAGCAGCCTCTGGCAGAGCCCCACTGACAGGGCTGTGTACCACGTCTCAAGGGATGACTGTAGGATAGATTTTAGTCTTCTTGGCACTGAGGAATAACCTATAACTCCAAGTAGCAAATCAGTCCCCTTCTCTAGTGCGCAGTCTCAGGCATCATGGCCTGCCGTTAGGAACAGCAGAGGCCTTGGTGAATGCCATCCTGGTTGATGTGGGCCTAAGGAACCCTGCCTTTCTAGCTCATACACACAAACCCCCCCTCGAGTTTAGGGTATCCAGCCCCGTTGCCTCGGAGAGTGAGGGTACTACCCCATTGCTCTCCCACCCCAGTGGTGGCCTGGCCTGCTCCTCAGCCCATCCCCTCCCCTAAAAGCCATTAAGGCATCCAGGCCCCACACAGAACTGTGTTGCTCCTGGGCTGTCTCGTTTACCACCACCACCACCATTGTCCTACTTATAAGTAGGATCTGGTCAGGTCCTCTTGACGATGTCCTGAAATTATCTCAGCGTCCCCATCTTTGCTGAATCCAGATCAGTCACAAGACAAAATGGAGGGTTCCTCTTAGTTCCTGATCTCAACTTAGTAATTCAGTTCCTCTCCCTCCCTGGACATTTGAACCTGGCCTGGCAGATGGGCACAGCCCTCTTCCTAGGAGTCTTGGAGGAGAGCTGTCAGCAGAACTTCTGTGAGCATTGCAGGAAAAGTCTAAGATTGAAAAGGCAGGTGGCACAGCGAGATGAAGGCGTGACATCAGTGTCCCCAGTGCTAATATTGCTGAGGCCACCAGGAGCAACAATGTCTGGTGGTTAGAACCACACTGCTGTCACAGTCATTACTCCCTTCCTGCCGCCATCCTTAAACATGTCAGCAATATCCCAAGATTAGAGAAGCCATGGCCACATCAGTTAAAGGTCTTGGGCAACAGAGATAAGGGTTGCAAGGTGGCAGCTAGTAGTGTAGACAATTGGGCACAGTGTCTGTTACTCAGTGGCTAACTAATGTCAGAGCTCTAGACAGTACATGTCCTCTAATATCCAGTGCGACAGCATGGGGACGGCGCTGCTGGCTTCAGCATCCTGCAGGTAGAGCGGTTTATTCCTTCTCCATATGGAAGGGGGAGAGGCTGTCAGGAAGACCAGGTAGCTGGAGATGGGAAGACAGAGCTACAAAAGCCAGCGAGTGAGGAGCATGTCTGAGTGTGTCAAATGCTCAGGGTGCAATGCTCATAGTTTCCAAACTACCTCTCCTGGAAGAATGGGAGACACAGTCACTGGGCCACAGCACCGGGAACCAAACCCTTCCTGTTTCACAGGCGGGAGAGCCAAAACAGACAAGATCACCTGCAAGCCAGGAATGATCCAAACCTGTGTTGGCATTCTTCTGACCTAGGTGTACAGACTGGACTGCATTTGTGCTCATGTCCCTTCGGCCACTTCCACTCTGTGGCCAGAACATAAGATTATTCCCAGCCTGAGTAGCTAGAGAGAATAGAGGTGCATTTGGGACTTCTTCACTGTAAAGGGTGGTCCCCAGATCTACCTGCATTGTATTGCACACACACACACACACACACACACACACACACACACACACACACGTGCAAACTCCTTGGACTCCAGGCCCTTTGGTATCAGGAAACCCTTGCAGCCGGAGTTCAGATGGTCCCTTCAGGAGGCAAGAAGACTCCATCGCAACAAAGGCCAGTCCGCCTATTGTATGTTGACTTCTTACTTCACCTGTTCTTTAAAGTGAGGAACAGAGGGTGGCATTTCCATCTGTAATGGGCTCAGAAGGCAAAGTGGCCATATTGACTTTACATTCAACTGTGTAATATGTGGAAAAGACTCAGCATGTTGGTCAAACAATAAACTGTCCTAATTCTCAACACAAAAGCTTCTTGTCGACTGTTTCTAAGTGGCGCAGTTATATATAGAGGACTTAAAAGCGGATTCTTCAAAGGCCCTCTCATGTCTGAGTGGTGTGTCCCCCACACAGGGCCTTTTGCCTTTTGTCCCTGCTCACTTGGGTTCTCCACTGGCTCTTAAAAAACCTGTGGGCCAGTGATTTTATGCACAGCCTCGTCTGTCTGTTAGATTCAAACAGTAGATGGTCAGGGAAACTCCAGGAGGGACCAGGACTTATAAGCATATTTATCATCACCCCCACACTCTACTTGACAGGGTTGGGTTAAGAAGGCAGAGTGCAGGGTCTAGGTTTCTCACTTATCCTTTTGATGGTTTCCAGACTACCCTTTAAAGGCAAGAACTTCCAAGTAATCACGATCACCTTTCAGTTAGCACCAACCATGACCACCCCCCAGTTAGCGGACAGGTCTTCACCTCCTCCATCCCAGCAGGTGCCCTGAGCTCCTCTCTGGTTCTGAGAATGCTGGAAGTGCCGCTAAGTTCACCAGTGATCTTTCCCATGGAAAGGTTCTAAAAGTTCTGGAACACTCCAATTTGCCACCTCAAGGCCACTACTGATTAGCAGCAGGGAGAAGATACAAAGGCCCCCCGCATACTGCCTTAGATTGGCGTCTGGCTATAAGGTGTGAAGTGGGCAGGTTCAGGGGATGGCCAGGGGTGGAGGGCAGAGGGCCTGAGACCATGACTGTGCCAGGCGAAAGTAACAGCTTCAGTCCAGAGCCACAAGGCTTCACACCCCTGAAGGAGCTGTTGCTCTCTCTAGGTAAGATGGTAGCACAGCTGCCCCGCAGTCCCAAGACTGAGGTACTGCAAGTGTGCACAGGGTGACATTGTGATTGTTCCACTTAAAGTGCAGAGTGGCAAGGGCAGGGGCTACTGGGTGGCTTTCCTCATCACTGCAAGAGTGGCCACTGTTTGCTAAGTCTAAATGTTGTATGTCAGGGAAACCTTGTACTCTTGGATATATGTACACACACACACACACACACACACACACACACACACACACACGCACGTATTTTCTTAGGGTCACTAGAACACAGCTAGGTGCTTGTGTGGTGGGACCATAGCGGGTGTTGAGGCTATAGGATTAGTGGCTTACCTAGGACTGCATGGCTGGCACGGAGTGGGGGAGCAGCAGAGGCAACATGGGGCAGCATAAATGCCGCTTTAGGTGAGCACGGGGACGAACCTAAAGAACCTAAAGCGGGGGATTAGACAGTTCTCTAAGAAACAACAAAACCAAGGGAAGAAGCACATTCTGGGCCAAGTGATGTCAACAGAATATCTCATGTCAGGAGCTGCGGCAGCAGGCCTTGGGAAGCAGTGGCAGGACCCCCCCCCCCCCAGCTGTTGTTCATTAAGAGCTGAGGCCCTTCCAGAAACTGAGGCACCTGGTAGTGAGAAGCTACCACTGCCATGGCTTAAAAGAGCCAGAATGAGGTCTGGCCAGTGGTGAGATTCTTGGATCTATGTGCATGCTCCAAAGAAGATTCCAGAAGTGGAACACTTCAAGCCTTCCTTTACAACTGGGTTTTACAGCACTAGGCAAACAATCTACCAAGCTAGTTTCCAGCCCTGCCCGGCTTACTTTTGCGTAAGACCACCTTTGGGCTATGAATCCTGTTCTCCGTCCTCATCACTTTTTTGATGTGCCTATTCTCCCAGTAAATAAAATCACTCTGTTACCCAGAAAAAGTTCAATTAGACATCTACCTTTCCCCCCTCCCAGAGCACCTACTGTGATGTGTCATTCATTATGCTCTCACTTGGCTAACACGAACAGCAGTGTCCACAGAGCTGTAAGAATCCTAGCAGCAATTCTGGTTTCCGGTAGAGAGGACAGGGTCATCTCCCTACTTACCCATTTTGTAGTGTACTTGTCTCACACACCAGAAAGAAATGTTTTAAGGTCAGAGGCCTGAGCACTTAATGCTGGGAATAGCAGCAGTCTGAGAGTGTACTGTCAGCCCAAGTGATCCACAGGGAGGCCATGCCATGGCTGGCAGAGGCTTGGGCAGGACTGCATAGGGACACCCTGTGTGTTTATCCTGTGACTCTCTGGTCCCCAAGGCCAGCATAGATGCTTCCGTGCATGCTCCCAGAGGTACTGCACCCCAAGCCATGGCTCTCTGACGACATCTCTTTAGTGAGACCTGTCTCCAAGTTCGACAAGAGACAAGAGCATGTCTGTATATACACAGCAGTCTGTAGGCGCAGGTAACCTAGAGTTGAGCTTGAATCCTAGTTCAGGTTCCTATCTGTACTCACTTATCACTGGACTTACTGCTTTCAGATAAGAGTTATTTATCAAGATACCAGTCTTTCTTATTTGTTTTTTGGAGACAGGATTTCTCTGTATTGCTCTGGGAACTCGCTCTGTAGAGCAGGCTGGCCTTGAACTCATAGAGATCTGCCTGCCTCTGCCTCCCGAGAGCTGGGATCAAAGTCATGAGCCACCAAGGTCCAGCAGGTACCAGTCATTTGTTAAAGCATGAAAGTGCAAATGTTTAAGACAGCATTACTTTGAAAGGCAATTTTTTGAAAGCATGAATACATGAAAAGTGTATACAGTGGGTGTTTTCAGTCTGTTCTGTCCCACAGCATCTGAGTTGACATAACAGGAGCTGATCCAGTAGCATAGGCAGACAGCTTGGGGTCTGCCCGCCCCAGAGGTGGCAGTATGCTGGCCCCAGCTCTCCACAGGGGGCCTCTAGGATACACTAAGGCATGAGTGTCCGTGGAGTTGGCTCTTACATCCATCGTGTGGGGCTGAAGGGTTCCCAGGAGGCTTTTGAATCTAAGCTGGAGTGGAGACGGCCCCTGAGCCCATGAAGAACACTGTCAACTGTCCCCTGTGGCTCTGAACCCACCCTCACTGTAACTACCTTTACATCCGAGACTTTCTCTAAGAACTGACAGAGTATCGTGCCAAAATGCCAGGGGCAACTGGAAATTAACTGGTTCCATAAACAGGCAGGTCTGGTTCCAGGAAAAGGGACTGGAGCAGAGAGGCAGAGGACAAGAACTTTCCAGATGAGCCTATTCTCGTGGTAGTGGCCTCTCTGCAATGCTGTCACAGTTACAGCAGTCTACGGCTACCAAAGGGAGAACAGAGTTAAATAAAAAGGACTGGTTGAGGAAGGAGCTGAAAGGGAGGGACAACGGCTCTCAGGCTGCTATAATTTTTTCTAGAACACGGAGACGCTGCAGACACATCTTGCTCCCTCTTTATCGGCTCCACACAACCACAGCCCTTCCCCAGCTGCCAGTCAGTCACAGCTGACCAAGGTTTGCAGCCAGGGCTGCCCCTCAGGCGATCTTGGCCAGCCACTTCTCCAAGTCCTGGATGTCAGCAGAGCCAGCATCCCCACGTCCACCCTTGGCACTGCATTCCAGGAACTCCACTTTGAGGGGCAGCTGGGAGAATTCAAACTCTTTGCCTTTCTTTCCCAGCTGAGCAGGTGCAGTACTGGAACTGTCCAGTGTGCTGGGAGCAGCCGACCGGGTGACTCGTAAGGTGTTTCTGTGGGGCAAAGGGACAAGTCAGGCAATCCATCAGTACCATGAAGACTGACAGGCTAATCGTCAATTCACTGGTGACATTGCTGGCTTATCCTTTTTATCCACGAACCACTGTTTCAGACAGACAGGTGAGACAGGTTCAACCTGTCTGTTAGCCAGATGTCAGTGGGTTAGGGGACCCAGGCCACACCAGCTTTTTAAAGTCTGATTCCGCTTCTAAGATCTCCTGAATGACAACATTAAATGTATGCTGTATTAAAAAACTCAAGTTTGGAAACTTCACAGGGATATGGGAGCTTTGTATCATGAGTCTTCTTGGATATAAAGTTCACACATCACTGACTTCAAAGTCTCATCCATTCTGCTTTTAAGTAGGAAAACCTCAAATTAATTCATTTTACTGCCACCTGCTGGCCCTGTTAGAGAGCACACAGGCAGCATGCTTCCTCCTGCCAGGGACTAATTTTTATAAATACTAGACTACATCCAATTAAAATGAGATGCTGGACATACATGGTGGTGCACACCTTTAAATCCCAGCACTGGGGAGGCAGAGGCAGGCAGATCTCTATGAGTTTGAGGCCTGCCTGGTCTACAGAGCGAGTTCCAGGACAGCCAGGACTACATAAGACCCTATCTCAAAAGTCTTACTTTTACAAAAGCAGTAAGAAAATGTAACTGGCATTACTGTGTTGGTCTTTTCTTCTGCAAATAAGCATTTTAGTTCTTAGAAATCAGCACAGCACAGAAGCTTGCTTGATTCCTTAACGCTCAGTTATCTCGCTCACAAGTTTTTCAACAACAGAAATACTATTCTATTGCCAATAGCTTGAAAACAGTAAGAAACTAAAACAGTAATGTAGACTTTTATATTCTTCCTAAGTGTTCTTGCTCTGTCAATAATAATTTCCAGTGGCTACATTTTAAATTTTATTTTCTGGGACAGGCTCTCACTATTACAGTCCAGGCAGGCCAGGGACTCATGGCCTCCCTGTTTCCTGACTCCTGGGACTACAGGTATGGGGGACCACATGCACCTTCCCATGGCTTTTAATTTTTTTACTTCCCTTTTCCTCTGACCCTCAGTTTTTATTTAATGTCATTATTTTGTACATATTATCTGTACCTTTTATACTGTTTTATAAGCCTTACTGTATGAACAAATACCTTCATTCACTGAAATAAAATTAAGTCTCTAAAACCTTCCAACTATAAAAGAGTAATGGTGATTAAAACAAAATAAGCTAATGATTTCAATAAGTCATGAAATATCATTAGTTTTTTATAATTCCACTAGTTCTTTCATAAGTTATTCAATATATATTCTATACCAATCCTGACTATAATTTTGATAATCATACACAACCAAAGGTGATAGACTTCAACCCTTGAACAATTTAGTATCAGAACTTTTTTTTTGCTAGGAGTACACATGCACACTTACAGTTCCTTTTCAAGCTGCTGCTGAATTAACTTTGCTGATTTTGCCATTGCAATATCTGTGGAAAAAATAAGAACATTGTTCTAGTTTAAACCACAATGTGTCTTCTCCTTGGACTTCCAGCACAGAGAGAAAATTCCTATTTATACCGGGACGTTCACCTCCTATTCCTTCATTAAAGCACTTTTTATTGCTGTTTCTTTCTCTATCAAAGTACATACTGTATTTGTGGTTTTTTGAAAAATGCTTTATAATATTAAATGCAATAAAACATTGTTTTAGTGCTAGTGACCCTAAAACTAATCAAGCTTAAAGTTTCCACACCTTACAAGCCTTTCCATACTTACACTTGTCCAGTCAGTTTAAAGAAAGCAAGCTTACCAGCACCTAGACTGACATTTGATGAGAACTTTCAACACACACCATCTTATCCACCGTTTAAAGTGAACCTCACACAGCCAGCGTATATTTAGATGCCATGGTAAGCGTGAAGTACATTGTAGGTTAGAAACAAGCTCAGGAGTAACACAAAGCCCAAGCCAAATCAGTACTGAGTGCCTTACTTATACAAAATAGAGAAAGAGGTGACAGCCGGGGCTGGAGAGTAGGCTCAGAGGTAAGAGCACTGGATGCTCTTCCAGAGGACCATAGTTCAATTCCCAGCATCCACATGGCAGCTCACAACTGTTTGTCACTCCAGTCCCAGCAGATCCAAAGCCCTCTTCTGATTTCCTCAGGTACCAGACACTCACAATGCTCACAGACGTACATGCAGGCAAACACCCATACACATAAAAATAATTTTAAAGTAATGCCTACAGCATGTATTATAAGGATTTTTTTTTTTTTTTTTTTTTTTTTTTTAATCACTTCTGAGAAATGCTTCGGGCTCCTAAGAAATGCACTTGTGAAAGAACTCTGAACTGGTCTCAGAGCTGAAGACGGACTCAGGAGAAGGCTGCAGTTCCCTCTGGTGGACCCTGCTTAGGGGTAAGGTTCATGTATGGAGAGACCCAACCATCTTTCCAGAACTGACAGTACATAGCCTCACAAACTAACATTTGGTGAAGTAAAATAATGTATGATCTTTAAAATAAAAAGCACTGTATCATGAAAGAGGGTATAACAGAACAGCCCCTTGGCTGCCAGTCCTTAGGACAGCCTGGCAAAAGGATGATGGGAAAGTAATAGAAATAGATTAAGAGTTAATCCCTTAATTTATGAATACCCCTCCCCATGCTGACAGTACCAACTGCAGGTAAACAAGCTAATTCAATCCTAGACCAATCCACTGCCATCGCCGGGAAGCACCTTGCTTATTGCAGGCTATTAAGAAGGATGGTGAGTTCTTCAGACCCATGCTGTCGATGAGGACTTGATACAGAAACTCGGCCACATCTTTCACCTCCCGCTGGAACGTTGCACTATCCACCACGAACACCACAGCCCTGCAGGACAGTTACAGGGAAGAGGCACATGAACACACACAGTAAGCGGGAGCCACAAAACAGGGTCCCTGATCCCTTTAGACTCAACCATCTGACACACACACACACACACACACACACACACACACACACACACACACACACCTACCTTGACTTAGTAACAATAAACCAGTTAAGAAACTAAAATAATTCAAGAAATGATGTCTGCTCTCTCAAGAGCCAGGAAATCATCCAATAGCCCACAATGGAATAAGAACAAAGAGGAAGACATTTGAGCAAGACCAAGTGGAAGCTGCTGACAGAACAAACAAATTGGGCACAGGCTGTTGGGCTAAAGGAGTATGCTGACAGTACAGATAAATACAACAGAAAGAAAGGAAGAAAGAAAGAAAGAAAGAAAGGAAGAAAGAAAGAAAGAAAGAAAGAAAGAAAGAAAGAAAGAAAGAAAGCCAGCCTCGGAAAGAGTACATGTGGAGGGGTGAGTCATGGGAAGCCAGGTCAGAGATGACAACTGACTCTAACGCTCATGTGTTCCTGTCCTACAAAGACTATTAGTGCTTAAGTGGAAGATGGAGAACTCTTGGGATAACTCAAGGAGAATTATAAACACATGGTGCTAATCTCAGGCAATAACAGTCACTTGGTGCCAGAAACAGGCATCAGAGGTAATGCAAGGGAACTAAAGACAACAGGTCCTAGGGGTCAGGGGCTTGAAGGCCCACGTGGAGAGGGATGTGCAATGCTTAACAGGCCCTGGGCAGCCACACCAAGCACCCTGCACAAAGCCTCCAACTCACAGGCAGGCTAATGAGGCTGTGATTAGAAAAATTTCCAAGACTGAAACACCTGTCTGCATTGCCTCACAGCTACAGTGCATGAGTTGACATTCTACTCTGGAGTAAGAGCCCCAAGCAAGATTACATAAAATGTGGGCCAGACTCATCGAACCCCCATGATACCAACAGATGAAGTAACTGTCTGGAGTCTACCCTTCGTGTCCTACAGCAACAAAGACCATCAACCTCATCAATGACACCCACTCCCTTGAAGGAGGGGGCTCTGCATGAAAATGTAGATGAAAATATGCAATTACAAGAGAAAACATCCAGAACCTCCACTGGAGTTCAGAGTGACCTAAGCACATAGTCACAGTTTGGAGATGTAGCTCAGTAGGTAGAATGCTTGCACAGCCTGGGGGGTCTCATCCCAGCCAGCATAAAACCAGGCAATGCCCATGCCTGCAATCCTAGCAGGTGGAGGGAGGAGATCAAAAACTCAAGGTCATCTTTGCCTAAACAGTGAGTTCAAGGCCAGTCTGAACTACATGAGATCCTGCCTCCAAAAAAACAAAACAGAACACATGTTTAAAATTATTTTAGAGGATAATACTAGGAACAAATAAACAGGTAGACACTTTTGAAGCTATTTTCAAAAGACTACAGTATAAAAATAGTATATGAAATTAGCAACCCAGTGGAACCTAAACAGAGATGACTCTCAGCTGAAAGAAAATAGCAAACTAGACAGCAGATCTGAGGGGCTCACACAACGCTCAAGGGAAAGGGATTTGTTAGACAAACCAGTGAAGAAACGGCAGAGAGAAGGAGAACAAGGGAGAAAGAGCAGGCGGTGCCATCTGCTGGCATCACAGGGCTTGGTGAATATGGCCCCATTTTCAGGCTACTCTTTCACTTGGGGTTCTCCGGCCTGCAGTGTCCGCCGGTTAGGGTTAGGGTTAGGGTTTGCGTGCCCTGTAGCTGTGTGGCATGGCGGCAGGGGTTTCTGTTGCTTTTGTGCACTGTGGTTGGTCCAGGTGCCCAGGGCCTGTTAGCCACATCCTTTGATGTAGGATGGTACATTGGAATCCAAACACCATGAAGCCAGACATGTGTCCCATAGTGAAATGGGAAAACAGAACCTGAAAGGAAGGGACAGAATTTGGCAAAGTGCAAAGAAATCATATCTACTTAAGTGACCACTGGCTCTAAGAAAAGTAGCGATTGATTGCTGTCAGTTACAGAGGCACATCCCCAAAAATAACTGGTGCTGCTTAAATGGGGCAGGAATGCACAGATAGAGTAACAATAATATAGTTTTAAATGAGGAGAAGGAAGGAATCTTCTTTTTCTTTTTTGTTTTAGTTTTTCGAGAACGGGGTTTCTCTGTGTAGCTTTGAAGCTTTGGAACCTATCCTCTACCCTGGGACTTACTTACTCTGTAGACCAAGCTGGCCTGGAATTCACAGAGATCTGCTGAGTGCTGGGATTAAAGGCGTGCCCCACCACCACTCAGGGGAAAGAAAGTAAATTTTTAAAAAAAAGTCCCACGGGGCTCAAGAGATAAGAGGACTGGCTACTCTTGCAGAAGATGAAGGTTTGGCTCCCAGCACCCACATAAGGCAGCTCTCAACTGCTTTTGACTCCAGTCCAGGGGATCCAGCACCATCTTCTGGCCCTTTTGGCACCTGCACATACATGATGCACAAGCATATACACAGGCACATGCACACAAATTAAAAAAAAAAATCTTAAAAAGTCACATACCATAGTACAAGTATTTTCATCTCCCTTGTATTATTACTGAAGTTTCTGTGAACTTAATTTTACCTTTATATGCTACATATTCTATTTAATCAAAAATACTTGGATAACAGTATAATTATACTACAAACTGTGAATTACTTGCAATTAACAATAGGAAAAAAATACTGGTTTTGAGACAGTTTCACTGTATTGCTTAAACAGGTCTCAAACTTGCCATCCCCCTGCCTCAGTCTCCTAAGTAGTGTGTGTCACAGTGCTCAACGAGAGGGAAAAAGAACACCCAATTATGACCAAACTTAGCAGTTCTAGAAATGTCTCAATTGTCTGAGGAATACAAATCACATTCTCGCCTGTGACAAATTGCTCATCACCATCTTTTTGTGGCAAGAAGCAATGACAAAATCTAAGTCTAGAATGCTCAACAAAAAGGAACCTAGGATACCATCAGTCAAAAACATGAATACCTCAGGCACAATACTGCCAATTAAGCTATCACAACATCATCTCCAAAATGCTTTCCAAATCCAGTTATTAAAATATGCCTTCACATCATTGAAATGTTATCATACAAACTTAACTCTTTAGTTTTTAAATCAGTGATAGATAGCAAACATTAAGAAAGCATACAAATTTTAGGAAAGGACTTAGGAATCAACTGACACGAGGACTTACACTAAAAATAGTTCTTGAGGCACTGATTTAATGTTATTCAAGAACACACCTGCTGGGATGCCACGTTGCCTCTAGCTTTTGACAGGTTATACAAGGAAGATAATAAGGACGGTTTCTGTACCATGGTTCCTACCCACAGTGGGAAAACACTCAGCTAACAACTGGCTACAAAGCTGCTTGTAAGGGTATGCCACTACTGTAGGGGTGAGGAAACCTCATCGTCCCAAGTCTGGCACTGTGGCACTCTATTGAACTCTGAGCCACAGATCCCAGTCAGCATCTGGGGTAGAAATTGTCCAGGACTTCAAGATAGACCTGCACTTACAGAGTATCATGCTTCACAGGAGCCAAGCCAGGCCACTCTGGCTGTCCTTTTAGAGGATACCAGCTGTGCACTATCCATGCAAACAATTAATAGTTATGCCCAAAGATATCTAGCTAGCATGCCACTGCATTATGTACAGAACATGCTTAAGAATCTATGAGAGCTGGGTGTTGTGGCACACACCTTTATCTCAGCACTGGGAAGGGAGAGGCAGGCAGATCTCTGAGTTGAGGCCAGCCTGGTCTACAAAGCAAGTTCTAGGACAGCCAGGGCTACACAGAGAAACCCTGTCTTGAACCCTGCCCCCGTCAAAAGAAATCTCATATAAGGAAAATGCTTGTTCTTAAAAATAAAGTAAAACATAAAATCCTCTTTGTCCTGTTAATCAGTAATTCTGAATGTTAGATTAGTTCCCCATGGGGTCAAAAGGTATTGATTCTGACTAGAAAAATAGGGGACAGAAATCAGGCATTGGCAGTCTTTCCATTTTTATTTGTATGTGAATTCCCAATACAAACATGGGATGTAAAGCCTGATGGAGACAAAACCTTTCAGGGGACAAGTACTAGCTGCTCAACTTCAAGACAATTAGAAATAAACTCCTTACATTTTACTGGACAATGCTAGCATTTGTAGCATTTCCATGCTTAAAAAAAAAAATAAATACAAACTAGGCAGTGGTGCATGCCTTTAATCCCAGCTCTTGGGAGGCAGAGGCAGGAGGATCTCTGAGTTCAAGTCCAGCCTGGTCTACAGAAAGAGTTCCTGGACAGCCAAGGCTACACAGAGAAACCCTGTCTCGAAAACTCGAAAAAGAAAACAAACAAACAAAACATACACACACACACACACACAATTCCTTTTCCACATTCTAAAAGCCTTAACATATCATTAAATCTATCTTCAGGGTTAGGCGCTAGATAGAGAGATGGCTCAATGGTTCAGAGTGTATTCTTGCAGAGGAACTGAATTCAGTTCCCAGCACCCATGTTGGGAAGTTCACAGCCACTTGTAACCCCAGCTCCAGGAGATTCAACAGCCTCCTGTGGTTCACACATGTATCTGCACACAAGTACCTGCCTCACATACATACAGTTAAAAATAAAACAATTTTTATAAAAATTGTATCTTCAGAGTTATCATGAAATGTAGTGTTAATGGAGTAACACTCCCTGAGGGTTACTCCCCAAGAAATTCTCAAGATGTCTCCAATCTTCACGATCCTAACACCCCAATGACCTACTCCAAGGTGCATGTCCTTTCCACCCCAGGGCATCACGGTGTCAGCATCTTAACAGAGTACACAGAGGATGACAACACAGTATAGACTTGAACAAAGGCACGTCACTTCTCCCTAACTTACCTGGCTGAAGACTTAAAGCGATCTAAGAACTGAAGCCTCAAGCTCTCGTGCCCAGGGAGGTCGATCAAAGTCAGGCTATTGCCCTGAGGACAGCAAGAGTGAGATCAGGTCAACCCTGGGTCCAGTTCCAGGTTCACAGGATAGCTCTCCACCTTCAGATCACGGGCAGCACAATGGTGCTGTGCTAATGAGTCAAGCAGATGTTTCGTGCAGACAGCGGGGCAGATGATGTCTGAGGAGTACTTCCTAGTAGTGAACCCTGCCCGACAAAGGGAATGCTTGCTAGTATGCATGAGTCACAGAAAGAAAAAATAGGGGCTGGAGAAGATAGCTCAGGTGCTGAAAAGATCTGAGCTTTATTCCAAAAAACCCCTAGATTTAAAAAAGAAAAAAAAAAAAAAAAAAAAAAAGGTCGTGTGGTAGGGGTCACTTTGCCCCAGCACTGGGGAAGCAGAGACCAGAAGATCCCTGAAGCTCTCTCATCAGCCAGCCTAGCCTACTTTGTGAGTTCTAGGACAATGAGAGACCATCTCTCAAAAACCACTGTGTCCGGCATCACAAGGAACAACAAATCCAAGCTTGACCTCTGCACATGGACCTGAACTTCCCACATTACTGGCTCCCACACATATACTAAATAAATAAAACAATGGCCAAATCTCTGGCAATTAAACAGTAAGCATGGTTCTTGATATGACATGAATAACGCAAGGTAAAATTATATAAGATATATAAAATTACAATGTAAATAAATGGGGTTTTTTGTTTGTTCTTCCTCATTTTTTTGTTGTTTGTTTTTTTGGTGACAGGCTTTCACTATGTAACCCTAGCTACCCTACCCTACACTCACTCTTTAGACTGGGCTGGCCTCCAATTCAGAGATCTACCTGCCTCTGACTAGTGCTGGGATTAATGATGTGCGCCACCACCACCTAGCTTAATAAATGTTCTTAAGAGAATAGAGACACCTCACTGTCTGAAGGAATTGTAGACATGTGGTCTATCCAAGGCCTAGGAAATACACCAATATGGGTATAAGCAAATGCACAAGAAAACTGAAAAGTCGTAAGTATTCACAAATAATGTAAAGTAAAAACATACAATTTATAGTATTATTACAATTAATGAGATTCTCAATCTTAATTTTGACTTTTGAGTTTTTGATATTTGTATATTAGATACACATTTATTTGTCTCAACTCAGTCAGTATTTTGTTGCAATTTCTGGTCCCCTACATAGCAAACTTAGTACTTAGGTACTGTCACCATCCTAGGACTTCATCCTTAGAACACATGTTATTGTAGACAAAAATAACAAGACTACCAGGTGTGGTCTGGTAAATGTATCAGGACCATCCATCATTTCTCACACTGACCCAGTCCTCAACCAACTATGACCATAGTGTCTGCAGAAGGAAGTCAGTACCACATACAGACTGGACACATCCCAAATCAGCCACTGAGCCCTCACCTCTCACTCACCAAAGCTCTTAGCATTATAATCAGCTTGGCAGTTACCCTCTACACCCTGCAGCTACACAGGTATGCAACAAGTCATTCTTGTGATTCCTCATTTTTTTTGAAACGTACAGTATAAATCCATCACAACAATGCTCGTAAAAGCAAAAGATTGTAACACTAAATATTAACAATGCTCTGACTAAATAAAAATCTAAATATAGGACAGCTTTGAAAGAAGTCAGGTTAGCAGAGACAGAAAAGGAAAACTACTTTTAAGTAAATGATTATCCTGTGTTTATGCACTGCCTCTTATAACAGAAAAAGACCTAGTGCTTACTGAAACTCACAGTAATGTTGAACAGAAAGAGCTTAGAATAAAATGTTTTTAAAAAAAGAATGAAATGTGAAATAACCCTGTATATAAGTTACAAGGTTGAGCGGACAAGATGAAATCTGTAAAGTATGCTACAATGATGCCTACATCATCAGACTATTCTAAAAGGTCCTTCCTTCTTACACCGGTGTCTTAGTTAGCTTTGTCAACACGACACAGCTTACAGTTAACTGAGAGGAGAAGCCTCAACAGATTGGCTGTGGGCATATTAGTGGGGTCATTTTCTTGATTGATACTTAATATAAGAGGGCCCAGCCTGATGTGGGAGGTTCCATCTCGAGGAAGGTGGTCCAGGGCTATGAAGAAATCAAACTAAATAAACCAAAGAGTGGGCCAGTGAGCAGCATCTCTGCATGGCTCCTGCTTCCAGGCTCCTGCCTTGATTTCCCTTAATAATGCATTATGACCTGGGAGTGAAAACCAGATTAAACCCTTTCCTCCCCAATGGTCAGAATCAATCAATCAATCAATCAATCTATCTATCTATCTATCTATCTTTCTTTTGAGACAGGGGTTTCTATGTGTAACAGTCCTGGCTGTCCTGGCATCTGCTTTGTTGAACAGGCTGGCCTCAAACCCACAGAGATCCACCTGTCTCTGTCTCCCGAGTGCTGGGATTAAAGGAATGAGCTACCACCACCTGACCATTTTTTTTTTTCAGAGTATTTTCTCACAGTTACAGAAATGAAACTAGAATTTACAATAGGAAGAGTGTCAGATTCTAGAACATTCCAGATAGCTTACCCTGTTATTGTTGACTTTGTATGCAGCAGAACTATCAGTTATGGAAGTCTGTGTGTCTCTGTAGTGGCCAGTTAGCAACTGTAAAAAGAACAAGATGGTCAAGATCTGGGTAAGCGCACTACAATAAAACCAAACCCAACTTAAAGAATAACATTTTAATTCTCTCGGGCATAAGGTCAAATGAATGAATGCTACTTGAAACAGCTGAGAATTATTGTATTATTTTTAACCTGTATGAAATATAATTAGCTACAGGCTTTATTCCTCTTTTTTTGCAGGGCCAACGATCTAACCCAAAGCCTCAGACATGCTTCAAAAGCTACTCTACCACTGAGTGACACCCGAGGCCGAATATTCCTTTTTTTAAACAGCAGCAAGAGGCCAAATGTACTGACCTGTAAACATTTAAACTACCAAAAACAATTCAAGGCCTGAAGAGATGTTTCAGCGAATAAAACACTTGCTGTGCAAGCCTGACAACCTATGAACCCATATAAAAGCCGATCTAGTTGTGCACACATTCACAATTTTAGTACTTCAATGGGGAAAATGAGAGGAGAGACAGAACTTCCAGAGATTCAGACTAGCTAACCTGGCACAGCAATGAGAGAAAACCAACACCTGTCATCCTCTAGCCTCAGGCACACAAGTACCAGCACTCACACACACAAACACATGCACACACACCCGCCAAAGGAAGCGTGGACATTCTTCATAGTGAAACATGCTCAGTTAAAAAACACTGGCCACTAAGTATTAATGAAAAGAAGCCTGACGAGCTTAAACTACCAAAGGAGCTCACCAACTACCAAGGCTGGCTAGCCAAGGAATGCCAGGGATCCACTATCTCTACTGGGATTACTGACAAGGACCTGTATATTCCAGGGATCCAAACTCAGGCCCTCAATTTTGCCAGGCAAGCACTATGGACTGGGTGACCTCCCCAGCCAGACCGTGTATGTATGTATGTGTATATATATTCTAACAGTATCATCTGACTCAGAAAAGAGTTGCCTGTGCCACTGATAAGTAAAGCCTGGCATACATTTCCCTTTCATCATTTAAACTAAAAAAAAAAAAAAAAAAAGTTTCAGCCAACATTTATGTTATGTGACAGTGACCTTATTGAGGAATCAGGTAATAGACTGGGATGCAAAGTTCTTTGCCCAATCTTGGTCCAACTGCAATCACAACCTTGTTCCCCACACAAAGGGTGTTCTGTAAGAACCGTGAACTACACAGAGCCCATAACACACTTTACAGATGAGTAAAATACATCGTTACAAGTATTTTCAGATTAAGGATGTGAAAGTGATTAAAAAAAAATGTATGCAAATACTCCAAAACTCAAAACATCCAAAATCTGAAACAACAACAAAAAGTCTCTGGCAAGCTCTCAGAAGGGTTTATTGCCCAAAAACAACTCTTCTGGCATCTTTACCCGCCAAAACATATCTACAAAAGACCTTAGAGTAAAGGACTAAGTGTGTGTGTGTGTGTAGGGGCAGTTACAGGTTTTCCTACAATCTTTTTGTATTCCCAAGTAAGTCAAAAATTAACTCCCAGGACTGAAGGAAGGTCAGCTAAACTAACTGGTTAGGAACACATTCTGCCCACGTAGGGGACCTGAGTTCACTTCCCAGAATCCACATCAAGGAGCTCAGAATAGCCTATAACTCCAACTCCACGGCATCTACACATCTGGCCTCTAAAGACACAGGCAATCATGTGCTCTTGCTGACACAGTTTCCTGTACAGAATAAACCACAAGATGACCGGAATACTGAAACACCATGACAATTCCTATTAAGTTTAACAGTGGTGGAAATCAAAGCATTACCCTGACAAACAGCAACGTTTTCCCAGAGTCACAAAGCCCAACGAAGAGAACAGCTCTCTGACTGCTTTTTCTGCTCCAGATGAACTTCCAGAACACTGCAGATAAGAGAAAAACCGCCTTCATTTTCAAGGGCATTAATAGGCATTTACGGCAAAACAACGCATCCACCTTCAATTACGTTCACTCATTAGTCGCTTTAATAGGTAGGAACCCATATCGTCTGTCACGCCCACGTCCCTCATCCCAACTATGGAGACTTCAAGTATCCACAGAACAATGAGGCTGAAGAAGAAATAAAAAATTTTTTTAAAAAAAGTAATTAAGTTGGCTTGCTAAATTTGATATGAGGATCTCTACTCTTCCTCGGTACCCGGTATCCCAGAGCCCAGCTCACAGATACAAGAAGCTCTAAGTTGGTGTGAGCGATGGCGGCGGACGCACTCTGCGCTCAAGCGCACAGGGGAGCCTCAGCACGCCTGTCCCAAGAACTAGGTCGGTTCGGAGTCCCCAATCGACGCTGCTGGGTCCGTCCTGGAGGGTGGACGGCAGAAGAAGGGAGCCCCGCCGCCCGCCTCCCAGGCCTGCAGCGCCGAATCCCAACTCCGCCACCTCGCCTTCTCCGCGACCGCCTGTCGCCTCACCCAGCGTCAGCAGGACCGCGAGCACCGCCACCGCCACGGACAGCAACGTCGGATCCCTCTGCTGCAGCTCCTGCCTCAAGGAATCGAGGTAAGGCTGGAAGGCGCCCCCGGCGCCATCCCCGACACGCCGGGTGTTCGCAGAAGCCATGAGGAAGATGCGCCGTCTTCCCGGGCCGCCTAAGCTACGTGGCCGTAGACTCCGCACCGCTGAGCACCACGGGAGTGGTAGTTCATGGGGGGGGGGGAGTTCCCGCCTGCAGGCCGTGAGGAACACCAGGTGCCTGATGGGAGTTGTAGTTTTTTTGGTTCCTACAACCCAGTTAACTGGTCTAAGGATGTCTTTATCGTCTTCATGCTTTGGGATATGTATATATAGACTCTGTCTTCCATGTTCTGTTTTTTTTTCCCTTATATTTTAAATTTTATCCTTGGAGAATTTCATTCATGAATGTGTGTTTTAGTCGAATCCACTCCTCTATTCCCTTCCCCCCTTTTTTGATATTTGAAAGAATGATGAATTTGAGCAAAATCAATGGCTTGCAAAATTTCATTTGAGGATTTCTACTCTGCCCTTACATGGGATGAGACTTGTGAGACATTTTACCAGTGTGGCAAGAGATGTGACAGAATGAGTCACCATGTGGAAAGGGAATCCACCAAGAGACGCAAAGTACTTCATGAGATCAGAGACGAGCAAGCTAGAAATCGGACCGAATCTTGAAGGGCGTGTTGACTATGCAGACAGCTAAAGAAAAAAGATGCACTGAGGAAGTCGGTAATTCTGTGTCCTCAATTGACACATCCCGCATGGCAAACTCAAATGACTGCATTTTAAAAAGCAATCAGGAAAATCGGTGATTGGGAGGACTTGGGGGGCGGGTGTCCACATTAGAGTGATTTATTCCCACCCATAGAAAGCAGGTCCTCCTCATCAACCAGGCAGGCCATTTGAGTCCTGGGGTAGATGAATTCTCTCAGTTTCTCAAGAGAATTTATTTATAAAAGATATAAAAGATTTTTCATGGCGAATCTTCTGCTTAAAATTTCAGCAGGTTGTGTGGAAAACATTCAAAATGTGTGCTCCAGTTTAAAAACATCTCTGCTGGTAGGGAGTGGCCAAGCCCAGGGGGCTCTGTCAGCAGACTCGGCCATTGCCTTGTTTTAAAGCATGTGTGTGACTTAAAGTAGAGGTATGACATGAGAAAACGCAGGAACGCACAAAGGTCAGAAGCAGCTCGATCCCCTGGGAATGGAATTACAGAGTTATTGTTAAACATTTTATGTATGCATGTATGTGTAAACATGTGTTTGGGTGTGAGTTTGTACATGTGAGAGCAGTGTTACGGGTTCTCATGTGGGTGCTGATGTCTGTAAATGCTCTCAAATGCTGAGCCATCGCTCCAGCGCCTCCTCAGGCCTTTTGCTATTTTTTTTAAGTTATCACTTAATTACTTTGAAATATTTTGCTCTTATTATACATGTATATATAGGCATGTCTGTCTGGGTGTGAATTTGTACATGTGAGTACAGTTTCCAGAGGGTCTAGAAGAGGGTGTTGGATCTAATGGGACTTGTGAGGTGGTTGTAGGCTGCCTGGCATGGGTGCTGGCAACTGAACCCACACACTATACAAGAGCAGCATATGCTCACGTAGGCAGAGTTTCTCATCAGGACCTCTGGCTACCTCCCAAATAACCACACAGAGACTTAATATTAATTGTAAATGCTTGGCAGATAGCTTAGGCTTGTAACTAGCACTTACAACTTAAATTAAGCCATATTTCTTATCTAAGGTCTACCATATGGCTCACAGCTTGTTATCTCTTTTTGTACACGTCCTGCTTCCTCTACATCTGACTGGCAACTCCTGAGAGTCTGCCATTCCTCTTCGCAGTGTCCTCCTAGTCTGGCTGTCCTGCCCAATCTCTTCCTGTCCAGCTATTGGCTAGTCAGCTCTTTATTAACCAAGACTTAATACATATTTATAGTGTACAAAGATTGTTCCATAGAATGCTCAAATCACTGAGTCTTCTCTCCAGTCCCCAAATATGTGCTCTCTCTCTCTCTCTCTCTCTCTCTCTCTCTCTCTGTGTGTGTGTGTGTGTGTGTGTGTGTGTGTGTGTGTGTGTGTGGTTTGAGTGATAATGGACCCCATAGGCTCATATGTTTGAATACTTGGTCCCTGGTTGGTTGAACCATTTGGGATGATTAGGAGATGTGGACTTGTTAGAGAAGGTGTGTCACTAGGGGTGGGCTTTGAGGTTTCAAAAGACTTGTGCCATTACCAGTGTGTTCTCACTCTTTCTCTGCCTCTCCTTTGTGGATGAAGACCCCAGCCCACTGACGGATGACCGAAATCGCTGTGTTCTTAGGCTCAAAAGAAGATTTTTAGCAAAAGCTGTTTCAGATTTGCTTTTGGATCATGGCTATTGGGTCAAAACATATCAGTATAAGTGGGTTATCCGTCAGCTTTCCCAGTACTCACTGGGACACTTACTTGTAACAAATTCCTCTTTCTGGCACCATGTGCATGCACATGTGCACACACCCACATGTGTGGCGTATAGATTTGATTCTATTAGGATGACTTAGGAGTCCCTTTCAAAAGGGTCTCTTCTTGGAACGGACCCTGGAGCAGTGTCTGTGAACCCCACACAGAGCTATGGGCAAGACTGCCTGAATCTTTTTACTTTTTTTTAAATATTTTTATATTTTTAAATTACTTTTCTTATATTTTATTTTTATGTATATGTATTATGAGTTTACAGCCCCACATGCATGCAGGGTCCTGTGGAGCAATAGAGAACATCTGAACCTGTGGAACTGGAGTTAGAAACAGCTGTGAGCCCCTATGTGGGTACTGGGAATTGAACCCGGGTCCTCTGGAAGAGCAGATAATGCTCTTAACCCCTGAGCCATTTCTCCAACCCCAACTACCTGACTCTAGAGCTCAGAAGACAAGGTTCAGTTGTAAATCTATATAGTCAGATTGTATAAAGAAATCCTGGTGCAAACATTTAGGAAAGAACAGAGCTTGGGAAGTATAAAGTCAACAGTCATTTTTATTTTGTGCTCTGTGTATGTGGTAACACACAGCAGTAAAGATGAACGTAGTTGGCCTGAACCCCTCAGGCCACGGAGGCTAAGGGAAGCCCATGGATTGTGTGAGCACCCATCTCTATTACAGTGGCAGCCCACCTCTTGGATTTTAACTTCTGTGGAAAGTGCAGGCTTCCAGGAGTCCTGGGGAGAGAAGAGAGATGTAGGGCATTCAGAACACTCTTATATATTTATGAACTGTTAGATGAATGGGTAACTCAGTGCACCATGTAGGTGCTAAGGCTTATTGTTCTGTTGTCCTGATGCATGCTGTGGCCCATTCTTCCAATGCCCATCTCTACTTGCCTACACAGTGCCTGTGCGTACCACAGGGAGGGCCCCACACCAAGGATGGAGAAGCTGTACCATGACTTTCCTACTCCATGGCATCCTCTACCTTGTTTGCAATGGGTAATTCTCTGCATCTGAATTCATATAGCTAGAAGTTGTCCAGGAAGAGTCTTCCCTGAGACTTTTCGGTAGATGGTATCTGGTAGTCCCCAGCAACTTCTGTGCTGGGTCTAGGGATGGGCTGGAGAATAGCAAAGCTAGCTAGACTGTCATCTTGGGCAGCATAAAGGTCAAGGAAACATTGACTTGGATTTTGTAACAGTGGATCTCAACGAGTATATTCCTTCCACTAGAATTGCATGTGGCAACGTGTGTGTGTGTGTGTGTGTGTGTGTGTGTGTGTGTGTGTGTGTGTTTTCTCCTTCTACTGTCAGATCTGGGGAGCAAACGTAGGTCTACAAGCTCTTTTACCCACTGAACCATCTTGTCAAGCCACGTGTGGAAACCTCAAAAGTGCCTGAACCAGCACACTCACTGAAGCTGTATCTTTAGGATAACAGTTTAAGTCAGGGCCAAGACTCACCTACAAACTACAATTGAGGACTAACCTCCTTACACCACATACATTCTCTCACACCTTCCAAATGCTTTCAAGTGGTTCTATTTATCTCAAAATGGACTGCAAAACTGTATTTTATTCTGTTTTCAGTTCCGGGAATATGACATCCCAGATGAGCTTAACAACTATAGCTAGCCAGAACTTATCATTATTGGCATTCTGCAGATCAGACCTATCTAAGAAAATGTTCTGCAATGTTCTCTTTGTTGTGGCTGCTTCTCAGTAAAATTGTAGCTGGATGTGTTTAAGTAAATTATATCTTGATTTAATTTAGCTGTAATTTAAATTTAAGTAGTCACATCTTGCTAGTGGTTGCTATATTGGATAAGGATCTCTAATAAGTCTGGTGTCCTTTTTATCTTCTAAGAAATGAGGTGGGGTTACGTACATCTTAATGGGTTCACTGCCCTGGCATCCTGGGTCTGTGGTCCCATTGCGATATGTGCATATAACCCACCCTATTGTATATACTAGGTTTTATCTTGCTCGTGTGGCTATTTCCTAAGGGCCATGCTTGACTTTTCTATTATAACTGCCATTCCAGAACTCATCACTGGGCTTTCTTTGCAGCTTCTCCACACTGCTCATTTTACTCACGGGAGGTCGAGCATTTTTTCATGTTACCAACAGCTTGGACATAGTCTTCTCCTAAGTATTTTTCATATGTGGTGCCATCTGGAACTTTAAACAGGCACTTGGTATCATCTCTGAACAGAAGGTCCTTGGTGTCAGATGAGAACAAACAGAAACCCTTAGTGCAGCCAGCTGTACCCTTTCCAAACAAAGTCTATCAAAAGAACAGAAAAAAAAAATCTAAGTGAGCATACATCCCTGAGCAGTGGGCAACAGCTGCATTGCAGGAGGCTGAAAGCTCCAAGCCAGCCCTGGGAATAAAGAAAGGTACAGAATATGCATTGGCAACTTTCCAGCTCGCTTGTCTGACATTTACCCACCTGAACCTGAACCACACGTTTCCACAATACCCCCACGGTCCTCTGTAACATCCGTTGCCTTGTTGTCCTCTGAGAATTCCCACCCCTCTCAACTACCCACTCCTACCTTTTCTGACCTCTCTTCCATTTCATGACCTAAGTGCCTTGGAGGTGCTTACAGGAGGAGAGGAGAAATAGCATGCTCCTCCAGTATTGCTGCCACAAAGACATCAGATATGCGCCCTCTCAGAGGAATGGCAAAAAGAAACCACTAGAAGTTCATGTCTGGATAAATTTTAAATTTGTCTTGGACCAGCCACGTAGCTTCTCCCAGCATCTCAAGGTTGTAAACGATAGCACTAGAAGTCAGCCTAGCATTCCTGTCATACATGAGGAATATATATGTATGTATGTATACATATATATTTTTTTTTCTTATTTTACATATCAATCCCAGTTCCCTCTCCCTCCCATGCCCCCATCCCTGTCCCATCCCATCGCCCCCCAACTCCACAGGGAGGGTGATGCCTCCCAGGAGGGATCATCAAAATCTGTCAAGTCATTTGGAGTAGGGACTAGGCCCTCCCTCCTGCCCATGAGGGATATTCTTAAACACTCTTTGTTATCATCCTGTGTTCTCTTTTTAATTTTAAACTCTTTATAATTGATATAGCATTTTAAAAAAATCTACCCAAAGCAGAGGTTTAAAACACTGTAGAAGGTAAAGTATTTCACTCTCTAAACATGGGTACCACTGACATGAAACTCTATTAGCTAGTGTAACATTATTTGACCCAAATCTAATGTCAAACTAGAAACATCATTTGATATTATCACCATGGGCTTTTAAAGGGGCTTTTGAAGATATGCTATTTTGTTTTGTTTTCTTTTCTTTTAAAACTAATGACAAGTTAATAGGCAGGAAGCTTTACCAGAAGGGAGGGTGATGTTTGTGTGTAGAAAGAGTCCTGGGATTAAAGTATTCAAGCAGCCCCCATAAATGCCCCCTGCCCCCTGCCCCACCCCACAGGATCAGTCATCTTCATTTTCAGAAAAACATACTTGAGGAAAATAAAGGAATCCCTGAGTCAAGGTCAAAAGGGGCCAGAAGGCAGATTCAAGGCCCTGAGGACCCATGGGTCAGGTGGGAACTTGTCTCTAGTGACGAAGAGTTCCACAAAAGCAGAGCCAGGCCCAAGGGATCCAGTCCCAGCTAGCATGCCATGAGCCCCTCCATTAGACACACATTTCTTAAGCCTTTTGTGTGTATTACTTTACTCTTTTTTTTTTTTTTATTCACTGTTGCCATGTAATATGTGAAAAAGCTGAGAATGGAAAAATTAAGCCATCTATGCTTAAGATGACATGGCTAGAAGGCTGCAGAGCTAAGATTAGAACTTGGATATTCTGATCCACGATGTGTGGACTCCAAATTGTAGTTTTCAGAAAGTGAATGTACACACAGAAGCTTCGCTTAGTTCTGAACTCCGGATAACCTGCCCCGGCTAGGAATAGATGGTGGGAGACCCTGCAGGGTCCATACCTGCTGGTTATTCAGCACTGAGCTGACGCGGGCTGCCTTCTCTTTCCGTGAGACCACAACGTGGTTTGGAGCTCGGGCCAGGTAGCAGCTCTTAAACTCAGTCACAGGCTTCCTGCTGCCATCGGGGCACAGCAACTCAAAGTCTTTCTGCTTCAGATTCTTAGCCCACGCATCAGGGTTTTTTCCTGGGTAGAGAAAAGGGTGGATTAGTCAGATCTGGCCACTTTAGTTACTGGGGCAAGGAGCAGGGGTCAAGGGAAAAGAGCCATGTTCTATGGGTGTTGTAAAATAAATAAATAAATATTAATTCATTAATTTAAATAAAAAAAAAGACTTCAAAGCATTTTCTAAAAGGTCAGGCATGGTGGTGCACACCTTAAATCTCAGCGTTTGGGGGGGGGGCAGAAAGAAGTGGGTCTCTGTGAGTCTAAGGCCAGCCTGGTCTACAATAGTGAGTCTGAGACCAGCCAGAGCTAGAGTGAGGCCAGCCTGTTCTAAACCATAATGAAATTACAAAGCCTTTGTACTTCAGGCTCCATTTTCCCTATCTCCACACTGTCTCAGCACATCTCCAAGCAAAAGAACTGCCCCAGAGGATGCTTTTAAGTCAGCGTCAATATTTTCAGCTTGACTTCATGCTAGTCCCAGGTGAAAATGTCTTGCCTCAGCTGCTCGGCTAATCTTTTTCCGTATTCTCTTTGCAATAATCAGTTTAAATCCCTTTGCCCAACCTGAGGCTTTCCATGGTTCCTCCTGACATTTTATTTTGCCAGTTTTCATTTTTCTCCCATAAAGCAACCTTTCTCATTTCATTCATTGTTCACCCAACACTCTTTCTATAACTGAATAAGTACTATGTGAGACCAAGGTTATCATATTTTTTAATGTGTCTACTTATAAACCAAAATCCCTCACTTCTACATTCCCCAAATCCCACTGACTCAAATTCTTTTTGAAATCACAATTTGTGTTTCCATCCATGCCTTGTTTGTTTGTTTGGTTGGTTTTTGAGATAGGGCTTCTCTGTGTAGCCGTGGCTGTCCTAAAACTAGTTCAGTAGACCAGGCTGGCCTTGAATTCACAGAGATCTGCCTGCCTCTGCTTCCTGAGTTCTTGGATTAAAGGCATGCACTACCACTATACCACTGCCTGGTTCTATCCATGCCTCTTAAACTTGTTTACCTATATAATGGGTCTACATGTTGTTACAAGCTTACAGTTTTTCTTATTATTAGATCTTAACGTATATAAACTTCTGTGACTCTTTCTCAGCTACTTATATACCTTACAGTTTTTTTTTCTGTACCATTATGTAAATTGAGGCCATTCTTTTAAACAATTGAACCTTATTCTATAGTGTGACATAGAACAGTGTTTTTACAACAGCCCTCCATTTATAGATATTTGGAGTGTTTATAATTTTTTTTTTTTTGCCACTACAGTACTAAATGAGTTCTATTGTGTGTGAATGTGCTCCTGTGGCTGTGGAACAGTTAATCCAACTTAATTTTAATACAACCAAATTGCCCCCACCACCCTAAGTGGTAAAGACTTGCATAAGCATAGGCAAGGCCTTGGGTTAATTCCCAACTACTGTAGTAGTTATATGGAGGGTCAAGGGAAGGGACTGGCAAAGAATTATAATAATGTTCTCTATTTAGGGTCAGAAGCTATGAGAAGAGAACTCTGAAGGGTTTGCATGTGTGCCATTGGAGTCTGCAATGCCAGCACTCTTGGCATTAAAACAGCAGCTTGGCAATCAGAGGTGCTGGAGGAGATGGACGGTCAGATCTCCTGTATAAACTATGGACAAAAGGCTTTAGACTTTCAGTCTTTATGAAAAGTGGAGAGTCAAGGCCTGGAAAGCAGAGACTCACTCAGAAAAGAACAAGAGAAATCTAAGGCAACAAAGAACCGAGATTAGGATAGCCCTCTGGTAGCAAGAAAGACCCAGACTCTGGAGGGGACCGAAGGGCATGCACACATACCTTCAGTGTTTTGCAGGACAGTCTGGTGTTTCACAAAGGCCACATCTCCCTTCTCCACGAGACACCTGAAGAGGTCCAGATGCAGGGGGAGAAAGAAGACAGGAGGTCAGATTGACACAGTCATTCAGAGGCACCGTATAGATCCAGGTTAGCCACGTGACACACCAGCAACATGCAGAATAAGGAAGACAAAGGCTCTGGGTGGCTATGCAGTTCTACAAGTTCAACTCCACATACTACATATTTTTTTCTTTATCTTTTGTGTACAGGGGAAGGGTATAGATGCACATCCATGTGGGTTATGTGTGCATGTGCACATGTGTACATATGTGCAGGAGCTAGAATCCAACACTGAGATCTTCCCTGGTCCATCTTTTAGAGGCATGGTCTCTCACTGAACCTGGAGCGCCTCAGTTTGGCTAAACTGGCTGACTAGTGAGCTCCAGGGATCCACCTGTCTTTTCTCCATCCCACACCCACAAGTGCTGAGGTTAAAGACATACACATTAGTGCCTGGCTCTTATGTGGATTTTAGGCATCCAAACTTAGGGCCTCATGTATGTGTAGCAGGCATTTGCCGACTTAGCCATCTCAACCCTCTACATCATAATTTTTAGTACAGTTTCTCGGTAGGTTATATCTTTTCCTCAACATGAACATGGGGAACATGGAAACAGTTTTCTGGTGATAACGCCTCATAACTCCCCATTATCTGAAATGTGGGTAAAAAACCCCATCCCTTCAGATTTTTGAAGGCCTGAATCCCAGCACAACATTTGTAACTTGATCATAAATTTCAATTTGTGATATCCTTAATCCAGTTTTTACAGATCCCATATCTACATACAGACCCCAACACCCACACCAGGAAGAAGCTCACAACTGCCTGTCACTCTAGCTCTGTGGGATCTGACGCCTCCTCTGGCTCCCACAGGCATCCTGCACACAGCGCGCGCGCGCACACACACACACACACACACATACATGTAATTAAAATGCTATTTTTTAAGTTTAAAAAATGATACATATTCCATAAAACATTGTAGAGAGGAATTTAGAAATCACGTTCCTCATTGTTCTCTACCTCAAGAAGTATGGTTCTTTATTATCATGGAAAAGCTTGGGCCAGACCCCTTATTCAGTACTTGGTCAACTATGGAAAGGTTCCACTGTTTTGGCAGTAGTGACATTGGGACTTTGCTAATTAGTGCTGACCTATGCATTGTAGGGGCTTATCTACCTCTATCTCTTCAATGCTGGAGGCACCCCCCTGCCAACATCACCACCATCAGAAGCATCTCTAGACATCGCCAGTGTTCTCTAGGAGGCCAATCATCCCCAGTTGAGAGCTGCTAAGCAGTATCCCCTGTCAGTCTCACTGTCTGATAGCTGGCTCTGGCAGGCAGTCCTCTGTGGGAACCCAGATGCCCCTTCACATGTCAGCTCTCAATTTGGTGAGAAAAATCTCTCATCCTAATATGTACAGCACTTAACCTATCAATAACATAAGACCTCACCTCTGTTCCTAAAAGGAATCTGATCATTATAAATATCAGGATTGGAAAACTCACCTGAAAGCCCCTGTGTAGCCAAAATATCCCTCTTTGTTGTTCTGAGCACATTTGTTCGGGCCAATGCACAGGTCACAGAGAGTGGAATTCTTCTCATATCCAGGAGCACAGCCTTGACTGAAATATTCATCTGGACCAAAGAGCAGGAGACAGTTAGTTCTTTTGTGTCCATTCTAGTGGCTTACTAACACCTGACAGGGTATCAAATAATTCTCTCCGTAGCCTGCCACCCACCAACCCAGAATGGCCAGACTGTAGGGCTTTGAAGGAAATCTATCAAGGCTGGGAAAGGATATGTGAGTCACCCACTTCAGGTTGTAGGGGACCCCTTGGACATCATGATGGTATCATCTCTAGCCTGAAGAATAAAGAAATGGAATTTCTAAGATGGCACCACTGTTTTTGTTTGTTTGTTTGTTTGTTGTGTTTGTTTGAGTTTCCCCTTTCATTTCAAAGCATAAAAAAGAATAGGGAATTTCCCCTGCATTCTGGCTGCTTCCATGGCCGCGAAAGTCCAGGAGGTCCCGGGGGCCAGGGGGCCCAGGAGCCAGAGGGGCCTGTGCTTTCTGCCCATGGTTCCAGGTGCACTTTGTTTCTGAGGTACCCGAGCATCTTAGTTCCGAGATGTGTCCTAATTTCCAGTGCCTGCAGATGCTAGGGCTGCAGGGTTCACAGTCAGGTTTATACTTCTCTCCTTTTTAAGGAGTTGCCCAATTTTGGAGGCACTAGGGAAGAACTCAGGAAGCCAACATAAAGCAAAGCCATTGTCAGCCTCTATCTGCTGGGATCTCCTACCCAGAAACTTAAGAAAGCAGAAACAAACCCCACTCAGGATATTCAGAGGACACACAATAAACTGAAGAATCCCAGGAGCTGAGCAGGAACTCAATGAGATGACAAACACTTTAAAAGACCCAGGAACCACCCCTCCCATAATAATATTCTAGAACCCCCATGGCAGGAATTGCTTAGTATTTAGCCAATGTCCATTTTGCTTTGCTCCTAAACAACAAAAATCTAGTTTGATTTGTGGTAGATACGTGTAAGTAGGTGTATGATAACATGCCTAATACCTGCACAATGGAGAGTTACATAAAAAAATAATTGGTTGGATGTCTAGAAGGCTCCTTTCAAACACTGATCACAGTTGGTATAAATTTCCATTTCCTCTCATTCTTTGCCTGAGTCATGAATACCTTGGCAACCATAAGATAGCTATGAACATGGAAATGTTATGTGGGGAATTGTAGAACAGAAAAAAAGGAAGGAACCTTCAAGACCTTATCACCCATGGAATGCTCACATCTGGTCATCTTTGTGGCAGAGAAAAGTAAATGTATATTCACTGACACCATTATGTGCAACTGAGACAAATCACCGTGACCCCATTCCTCAGCTCTTCAGTCCTTCTAGTCTTTTTGCTATTTTTTTTCGAGGTTCACTGTTATGAAACTTCACTTTTAGTGGACCTGGATCCCACAGCCTTCCTCAGGACCCCTTTTCTCTACATGCCAAGCTCCTTTCCCAGTTCTGCTCACCAAACTTGCAGCTTTTTGTCCTGCTGTACAACAGGCCCATGGGGATGTTCCAGCCAGCAGTTCTGTCCACTGCAGTATGGCAGGACTTCTTGCCTTTCAGATTGTCCCAGGTGATGTCAGGGTCCGATGCCTTCACCACTGCCACAGCGTAATACCCTACCAGAAAGATGTCCCAAAACAACTATTAAAATCGCTGGGGCCTCTGTATCTACTTCCAACAGAAGCCACTGACTTCATAAAACAGCAAAGATGTCCTAAATAGCACACTGTGTCATGAAAGGAACTCCACATCAGCTGATTCTGATATAGAAGAATTTCAAAAAGAACTAAGATCACATGGTGCCCCATGATTAGGTACAGTTTTTAAAATGGCTTTATATATCAAATTAAAAATAATATAATGGACTGGGGAGATGGCTCAGTTGGAGAAGTACTTGCCATGTGAGCATGAAGACTGGAGTTAAGTTCCAGAACACATGTAAAAGTGTCAGGCATGGTGGTGTGGTATATGGTGTGTGTGTGTGTGTGTGTGTGTGTGTGTGTGTGTGTCTGTGTGTGTCTGTGTGTGTTGTGTCAAGTGCTTATAATCTTCATACTAGGAAGATGGAGACAGACAGTTACCTGGAGCTTACTGATAGCCAGCTTTACTCACAAAGCAGACTCCAGAATGCAAGAAACTGTCTCATAAAACAAAGTGGATGGCTCTTAAGAAATGCCACTTGAGGTTGACTTCTGACCTGTTTATGTCATATCACAAGCATGCACATGTGCCCACATACACATGGACACCCATAAAATGTGAAAATGAATAGCAAAAGTATTAACACATTTTCATTATAGAAATGGCTGACATAAAATCCTAACCTATATACATAAGGTTAAGGTTCGTGAAGTTAAAAACCCAGTACTCACTTTCCAAAGTATTAAATCAGAGAAATGGATACCAAAAGGCTAATGTAATTCTGACAGTTTATAAATGAACATATATAGGGTTAATCAGGCCAGACATCCGCTCATAAGGAGAATATGGTTTTATGCCAGAGTAAATATGCAAAATGGAAACACCAAGAACAAGTTGCTTGTCCTTTTCAGCAGCCCAAACATATCCTCTAATAGGGGCTAGGACACCAACCTGTGATTCTATTTTCTGTTTTAACTCATTCTCATTCAGAATACTCTCTCCAACAGAACACAATCCTTACTAGACGTGGAATAGTAATGGCTCTTTCTCAGTGTGCTAAAAACTGGGAGGTTGTGTTCCGTTTCAGGGGCGAGGCCAGAGTTGTACACCGGTGGTCCCGTGGAATACAGCCTAAGGGAGCGGCACTGGGGCTCAGAGTCACTTTGGTGTCAGACTTCCTGCTTGCTCTTGTGTTCTCATGTCATATCCATCCCTAATCAAAGCCCTAGTCTGGTTAGTCTGGTTCCTGCACCCAGCCTGGTTGGACATTCAGAAAACGCCATGCTCCTAGACATCAATATTTTGAAGCTGTCTACTCAGTCCTATAAGAACCACATCAGCAAGGTCCCTTGGCCTGTGCTAGCTCTCACATAAAACTCCGGAGGCTTTGAGTAATTCAAAATGGTGGAAAGCAACGGGAAGAGCTTACATTTGTTTCCAGGATCCCAAACCATTCATAAATTCTGAATCCCTGGATCCTCTCACGAGAGGACAATACCTATGTTATAACACAAAATGAGAAGTCCCATGTCTAAGTCATGGAAAGTGTAGGAGCACAGCCATCCAGATCAATTACAATCCTCTCAGCACTTTGCATAGTAAAGTCAGATCTCTCCATTGACTTATAAACTTGCCTAACCATGTCCCCCAGCAATGAGAATTTACCTTCCAATGGCCGGGATCACCAATTTCAACTCACCTTGTTCGTGGCTTCTACAGTCAGTACTCTCTGGAAAAAAGAAAATAAATCATTAAACATGTATGTATAGGTTGGATGATCATGTCCTTCTCGTGAAGTCACTAAAAATAAAAAGAGAAGATAAAACTGCACATGTCACTGGTTGACAATAATAGACTTTCCAGATGTTGTGAGTGTATCTGGCTGTTGACCTCTAGGATTCATGTGCAAACTGCCTTTCAAGCATCTTGCTCACTATGTACCAAGACTGCAGTGGGATGTTAACTGGATCTATTTGCTCTGCAACAAGGCAGCAGGGAAAGCAAGAATGCTGAACATTGCAAGACTTTCCAGACATCCCACATGCCTGAGGATTCAGAAAGCAAAGTCAGCCACAAGCCACAGAAGCCAGGCACACACCTTTAATCCCAGCAGCCAATAGCTAGGAAGTTGTGTTATACACCTTTAATCCCAGAACCCAGGATTAAGAGGTAGATGGATCTCTGTGGGTCCAAGGCCACCCAGATCTATACAAGATTGATCCAGGCCTAAGGAGAAACAGCTCACACAAAGATGATCTCAGCACCTGGGTCACATGCCTTTAATCCCAGCATTAGGAAGGTATATTAAGATAGGAACAAGATCCCAGTATCAGGCATTGATTCTCCAGCCACACTGAGGAGAGAGCAGTTTGGGGCTTAGTAAGCAGCTCGTGGATCAGCCCTTTTAGTCTAAGTTTGATGATGAGAGCTAGCGGCCAGGTTCTTAGCTCCCCGAATCTTCTGGTTGAACCCCAATATCAGTCTCTGGGTCCTGTGTGTGTGTGTGTGTGTGTGTGTGTGTGTGTGTGTTACGTGTTGCATTTGCTTAACTCTGTGAACATCTGATTGATCTAATAAAGAGCTGAATGGCCAGTAGCTAGACAGAAGAAAGGATAGGAGGGGCTGGCAGGCAGAGAGAATAAATAGAATGAAAAATTAGGGGGAGGAAGATGAAGGAGCAAGAAAGGAAGAGGCCAACCACCCAGCCACACAGCCAGCCACGGAGTAAGAGTGAAAGTAAGATTACAGAAGTAAGAAAAGGAACGAAGCCCAAAGGCAAAAAGTAGACGGCATAATTTAAGAAAAGCTGGCTAGAAACAAGCCAAGCTAAGGCCGGGCATTCATTAGTAATAATAAGACTCTGGGAACTGGATGGCAGCCCCCCCCCCAAGAGCAAAAGGTAAAAAACAACCAACCAACAACAATGGAGCTCATGCAGGAGGCACTTGGTGGAGGCTGTGAGATAAAGTGGGCTGTGGCTGTCCTCTCCCCACAGCCGGGAAGGAAGGGAGGGAGGGAGGGAGGGAGGGAGGGAGGGAGGAAGGAAGGAAGGAAGGAAGACACTGTAGCACTCACCATAGTTCTCTGCCATAACAGGCACTAGCCCACACTGGCCTGCTATGTAGGCATATCCTCCATCCAAGGTCATGGCATCAGCCTCTCCATTCTGCAAAGACGGCGAGCAACAGCAAATGAAGAGCTGCTGTTTCCTGCATCACCTGCCCTTCTAGGCTGTCTCTTTGGAAGTCCTTCCCATCACAACTTATAAGCCAGGGCAACAGTAGATGTTGGTACCGTACCCCCAAATGATCAGTTAGGTACACTCAGATGTATATATAGACTCAGATTTTGAGTTAGCAGGCTATGCATTTAATTTGGTTTGATTTTTCTTGCCCTGACTCAGACAAAACAATAAAATAGAATGTAGCTAAAAAATAATGTAATATTTTAAAATATAGATAGAAGAGCAGGGTTGGTGGCCTGCTTTGTTGTGATGGGTAGCTTAGGAAGCAGAATTATTTTTAAGAGCTCAAAAGCAGAGCAAAGAAACTCCAGAAGGATCAGTTGACAGTGGCAAGAAATCCTAGTAATGTCAATAGATGTTACTTTGTTTCCATATGTTTACCTGTTTGGAATCAAATACCCAACAGCAACTACAGCTCAGTTGGTCAAGTGCCAGCCTGGGATACAGAAGGCCCGGGGTTCTGTCCTGAGCAACCCCTAAGCCTAGGTAGTGGCATAGAGACACCATAATCCCAACACTCCATCCAGCGGTAGAAGCAGAACGATGGGTGTAGTAGGTCATTCTCAGCCTTAGCCAGTAACTGACCAATATCAGCCACATGAGAGGCCCTGTCTCCAAATACTACCACTTTCAATAGCATCTACAGTGGTAACTATAGCAACAGGAGATTCAACTCAAAGAATAGCCAAATTGCAGGGATTGGGGGGGGTGGGAGTGGGTGGAGCTCTGGACCAAGAGAAGGAGGTAGGGGCTTGAAAGCTTGGAGTTTCCTTGCCTTCTCCAGGCATGCCACCCTGGAAGAAATGCAGTGTATTCTCTAAGACAGAAACACCAAATCAGGGTTTGGAAGACATGAGGGCTTACAAGACACGATGAATTGGGAAGTGCTAAGCAGCCTATATGACACAATCTTAATAAAAGGGTTTTCTTTGAGTTATATGATGAAGTGGGGTGTTTATCAGGCTTGGGACTTTGAAGATTCTCTACAGGAAAATAAGGAACACTGTTTTGATCAGTTAAGTGAATATGTGCTTGCAAGATCAAAATCCTGAGGTCTTCCATGCTCATCAGGGCATGCCATGAGTCCAGTGACACTCGGAAGGACATGGCTCAGATTACCCTCCCACTGTGCTAACGTAAAGAGCAAAGGAAACCTGGAGGCATCCTTCAGACCCACACACTCCCGGAAAGGGACTTTCAGCACCACTCTAGCTACACTTGCTAGAAGGGACATACCACAATCTTGTCAATGCAGTCCTCGGTGGTCTCTGCCGATTCACACTCTATTTGCCCTCCGCTGCTAACGCTCCATTCGTCACACTTGAGTCTCTCGTGGTGGCTCAGAGCACACCATTTCACTGCTGCACTGCTGCTGGGGGCTTCTGGGCCTGTAGTTCCAGAAGAAGGACCAGAGGTCAAGAAAGAGAAGGCCCCAGCTGCCATCTGGGATATGTCAATGATGCTAACTGCTTCATGCGAATGATGAGATGGACGGATCCCATCCAAGGAACTCTTAGTCGTCAGGAGAAGCAAAAACAGTAGACAGTCCAATGTTGGTTGATTTCATTTACATTTAACTTTTCCCCCTTTGTAAGATTTTTTTTCATTAATTTTAATTATGCATGTGTGTATGTATCTGTATGTGGGTTTGTGCATGTAAGTACAGTGCCTTTCGAGGCCAGGAGAGGGCATCAGATATCTGGAGTTGGAGCTACAGGCAGTCCTGAGCTGTCTAATGTGGGCACTGAGCCCAAACTAGACTCCTCTCAAGAGCCTTACCTGCTCTTAACCACTGAGTCATTTCTCTAGACCCCAGACTTTTCTTTTGAAAAGCCAACTCTCTAACCCCAGGACACCCTAATATCTGCACACTTTTCTTTCTTCCTTCTTTTTCAAATAACAGTTTTAACCAACCAGTTATTTCTATGTTCATTGTCATAGATTTCCACATGGGAGAATATAAGCTCTACTAGAGAAATGGACACTCCCCCCCCCACATCATTCACCCTCCCATTTTAGCAGTGCTATCATGGGGTCAGTATAATATATGTCCAGCAGAAAGAAAGAAAGATAGATAGATAGATAGATAGATAGATAGATAGATAGATAGATGATAGATGGTAGGTAGATGGATGGATGGATGGATGATATAGATTATAGATAGATAGATGATAGATAAATTGTAGATAAATGGTAGACCAACTGACCGACCGACAGACTGACAGACAGACAGATGTGCACATGCCCAACTTTTAGGCTCAATCCCCAGATCACTCCCTCACAGATCCTCTACCCTTGCCCACGAGGGTCTGTTTGACTTTGTTTTCCACTCTTGTAGGACCTTGCTATTTTATTGTTGTAGTGTGACCATCTCTCAAACATGTGTCCTCTCCCTGGCCTGAAAGTCCCAGGACAACAGAATCTAATGTGCTTTTAAATCCAGCATCTAGCAGAGTATGTGGCTAGATGGTTCATATATATCCACCAAATACATAATTATTAGTCAAGCTTCCATCATCCCAGGGTGAGATCGACCTCCCTAGACCTATAGCTTTCTTATGCTGTGTTGACCACAGTATTGGCAAGGTATGTGCAATCAGCAGAAACTTTGAGTTATTTACTTTTTAATAGTCTAAATGGCTTCATAAAGGGCACCGGAATACTAGTTTATGCAAAGAAAATGATACTAGGATCAACCCAGGTCATTTAAAATGTGAACAGCCTTTAAAACCCTTGGTGACTCCCAGGCCCTCTCATGGTTGATGCCACCCAGCATCAGTCCAGCTCTGGGCTCACAAGCAGGACAAAAATAGGAACATCAGAAGAGGCTGACAGTTCCCATAAAGGCTATGGCTGTTTCCTGACCTTGCCTGGGTCCCCACATTCCTTGGGGACACCTGGCTTTTCCTGAGTACTTACATTTTCCTTCCCGGAGGTGCCGAATGGCAGTGACATAGTTATGGCCAAGGTATAACCTGTAGTCCATTCTTGGGGGGACCCTTAATAGCCCGATGGCAGAGTTCTTAAACAGCAGGTCTTTCTCAATAGGAGAGTCGAACAGTTGGAATTCTTTTGATTTGCCTTTGCCAAAATGTTCCTGTTTCGGGGGGGTGGTGGAAAACAGAGCAGTGAATAGCAATAGGAATCAGGAAGGGTAAAAAGCAGGACTGAAGAGAAGAACAAGGAAAAACTCCGGGAAACTGATTTTCAAACCACGAGAAACTTGGAGGAACCAGGAAAGAAGGCATCTAGGCTTGCTATCCATCACCTAGCACCTTCTTTGTCCAGTACCTTGTAAGGACCACCCCACATTCTCCTTCCCTGTGCTTCTGAGCCTGCCTGCCTGAGTGGGTGAGAGCTAGCTGAGAACACGAAGTGAGTCTAGTGCAGAGGCTGGCACTGATGGTTGCCTTTTAAACTCTTGATGGGCAGATAAGTAGGCTGGACCGGAGGAAGCTGTCTTAACCAACCCCAGCCAAGAGGCAGAGGACTGACAGTGGGAAGCCAGTCCTTTTGCAGTCAGGCTGTGCATGCATACGTGCATTCAAGTGTGCATTCATGCACGCATGTGGGGGGGGTATTTAAAGAGAGATTCTCTTTCTAGGTTACAAGAGAGCCTTTTGGTTTTTCTCTGGGCCTTGAGGGCCTACCTTAGACAGAAAGGGTATCCCTGATCGAAAGATGGTGGATATTGATACCAGAGAAGACTTCTGCTACTCTACAAGGAGTCCCAGCTGGGGATGTTGGAGAGGTCGGTAACACATGACAGGGTCCCCACTGTGTTCTGAACATATACAAGGACTATTCTAATATGTCCAGATGTCAAGACAATCTGAGCACAGAGTTGTAAGTAGGGGACAGGAGGGTGGGTAGAATACCTGGGCCACTTTGAGAATCTCCCAGATCAAGTCCTCCTTGCCATCCACAGTCCGAGCCACAACAGCATGAGAAGGGATCCGGGCTAGGTAGCACTGCTCAAATTGATCCACTGGCTTGCGGGTGTTGTCAGAACATAGCAACTCATATTGGTCCCTGTCAACCTTCTGTGGCAGGACCTCTAAGGAGGGGAAAGTTCAGGTGAGCCCGTGGCAGGGCTTGGTCTCCCCACCTTTGTAGTCCCAGTGTCATACAAGCATGAGCTGAAGGACCTGCAGGGGTCTCCGGGGGCCAAGGAGCACAAAGGAAGATGAGCCCACACCCAGATGAAGGCTTCTGTGGACCCGTGGAGCAATGGCTGCCTCCATCCCATGAGTCTGAGCTGAGCAAGACTGCTGACAAGCCAAGGTCAGCCAGACCAACTTCCAAACCTTGGCTATGGCAAATCTGCCCTAGAGGTGGAGCCATTGTGTGGTCTGAGTGATAGAAAGAGGCCCGCGAATCTCATGGAGACCCCAGAAGTGCCTGCCTTTGCCAACGTAGAAACTCAAGCAATGGTAAGAAAGCCTGCGTGCTCATGCCCACCCCACGACTATGAAAAAGGAGGCAGGGAGCCTTCCAGTCCCTTCCCATCACTTACCAAATATGGTTGTATGCTTGACAAAGGCCACATCCCCACCTCCATCTTTCAGACACCTATGGGAAAGAAGGGTCATGAACAAAGACTCTGGTGGTCTGCTGGGATCCAGAGTACTGCTGTGAGAGGGGATGGGCTCACACAAGGTGAATGCCCCAAAGTGGCAGAAAGAAGGTGAAAACATTTTAATGTAAAAAAAAAGCTTCAAATCCCTAGTGTGGAAGACATTGGTATTTCTGCCCTGGCTATGTATGAGAGAGAGGCGGGGGGGGGGGGGGGGCACACACACACACACACACACACACACACTAATCACAGGACACCAAGTCCCCTCATAACCAAGAAGCTACTTGCAACTAATGCTTGCTTGGATAAATCAGTTTTTACATTTCATGGCAAGTCCCCATACCCCAGGAGTAGTTAGCCAATGCAAAGCAGACTCCATGTTTTGTTTTGTTTTGTTTCCCTGTGTGCTTTTTGTTTGTTTTGCCCTTTGTTGTTGTTGGTGGTGGTGGGGTAGTGTGTGTGTGTGTGTGTGTGTGTGTGTGTGTGTGTGTGTGTGTGTGTTTGTGTGATCTAGGAGGAGGAGTTGGGGGAAGGAAAGCCACATGTACTGTTGGGGTGGGGACAGCAGAGTGTCCAGTATGTCGAGCATGGTATACTACTGTCATAGAGGGTAGAAGCTCTGTCACATCCCCAGGCACTAGAGGTGTGTTAGTTCCTTCAGATGCTGCCCAGCTTGAAGAGACGAGACACCAGCCAGTGCAAAAGTTCTGAGGAGAGACAGAGGACTACCAGAACAGGGCTTGACCTTTGGCCTCAGATGGAAGGGAATATAGCCTGGCCTTGAGAGTCCCAGGTTGTACCACTGCCTCCTTGGGAGAAGTTTAAGCCCCCTTTAGGCAGGTGGGATCTGCTCTGGGTCAGCAAGGAACTTTCAGCACTGGCCACCAGAGTGGCGGTCTCACTCACTTGAAGGCGCCTGTATAGCCAAAGAATGGTTGAACAGAGGAGCAGCCACAGCCTGAACACAGTTGACACAGTTGGGGGAAGGCCACCGGATCTGCACAGGGGACACAGCTGCCGGAGAAGAAACTGGCCACAGCTGCTCAATACAAAGAAGTGGAAAACGAGGTATAAGCACAAAGCTTTCACCCAGCCTGGGCTTGTGAGGGAACACGGAGGCATGAAGCCAGAGCAGTCCTGCCTCTGCCTTGCATGTGCTAAGCAGGGCTTCTAAACAGGAACAGGCTAACCCCTGCATGGCAGTTAACCTCCCAGATACACCAGCCAGTACTTCCTGTCAACCCTAGGCGGTTGTCCACCCACTCTGCTCCCAGATCTTTTCCGTGGGGGGGGGGGGGAGGTAGGGGGGTGTTTAGAACAGCCCAGAGAGGTGCAGGACAACCTCATGACCACCAGGTGGCACCAAAGCACCCTTTAGCAGAATGAATCATATCTCCGGACAGAAACTGGGGTTGGAGGTGGGGGGCAGGTCCAGCTCTTGTAAATTTGGAAAGCCACTGTGGACCCATCTGCCCTTTTCTTCCCTCCTCGGGACAGACTCTGCTGGGGTATTGGGAGCTCACAACAACAAACAGGGCTCAGCTACTACTTACCATGGGCAGCTGGTGCCATGAACCTGCCGCTTTCTAGATGTTTTGACCTCTCTCTCTAGCATCTTGGAGTTCAGCCTTCCTGACTGACTTAATCATGACTATGTGACCTCAGCAGAACATCCAGAACAGAGGTGACAGCTTACCCTTCTCAATGGGTTGGCGAGGCTCCGGAAATTGACAGAAAAGTGAGCCGATGGGGATGTTCCACCCTGCAGACCTGCCCAGGCCAGTGTGGCAGGACTTCTTGCCTTGGAGCTCGTTCAGGTTGAAGCCTGTGCCCTTCTTCACCACAGCCACAGCCAAGTAGGAGGTTTGTGGTTCTGAAAGGGAACGATGTGAATGGAGGACTTTTATGTGGCACAGGGAAGCAAGCAAACCCCAGTCACCAGGGCTTGGCTCTGACTGAGGGAAGAGAGACCCAGGGTAACTTAGGTGGAGTTGGCTGGTAAGAAGCCAGAGAACCCTCTGTAGGCTTAAAGACTGAAGGTACATTTGTAGCATCGTTCCAGGAAACACACAGGGTCAAGAAGCATCTGAGCATGGATCAAGAATGCTCTATTTACCCTACTCTTGCCAACCAACCCAAGGCTACCAGGAACGCGGGGCTGCAACAACAGAGGCTCACATTCACTGTCCCCCTCAAAGTATTTTATGTCCTCTGGTGATAGGGACAGTTGGAGCAATCTCAGAAGACTTCTTGGACTATTGGGCTCTCACTATGCACCACAGGGTGGATTTGCCCATGTCCATGGCATCTGAGGCTCCAGGGAGCTTGGGCATATCACCAGATCCAATGAAGGACAAACTGGACCCCAGGCTACTCCCTCTGTACAGGGAGTATGCCTGACTCAGAAGGTCCATAGCCACCTTCAACCAGAGGACTAGAAGGTCGTCTCATTCCCCGCTGACTCCCCAAAGAGTGCTTGCTAGTATCTAATATCTAATACCTAACTACGAAATGAGAGTTAATGTCTACTAGGAGTCAAAGCCACAACGTCCATCCTGGGTACTTTGGGAGAACTTACTTTCAGGTGTCCCATAGATCTCTGCTGCCACAGGCTTCAGATTGTTGGGAGTCAGGCCTGCCTCATACACCCAACCGGCATCCAAGGTTACAGCATCTGCTTCACTTGCCTACGATGAGAGAATCATCCTCAATGAAGCCCTTGCTTCCAAAGAAGGCTCCCTAAGCCAGGAAAAATGGGGAGGGACTAGTGATGCCCCACGGACGTAGGGCCAGAAAACCCCAAGTCTAGCCTACTGGCTTGATTTGATTCCATCTCTGACAAAAAGACTGCTTTGCTACTGTTTACTTTTATTCTGCCTAGAGAAAAGAACAGAGTGTTTTTCTCTTTCTTGCTGGTGATATGTCCAGTGCCTGGCCCATACTACTCTAATGTGGATTTACTCTCCACAATTGTAGAGGTTTGGCCTGGCAGGTTTGGTGGGAGGAAGGCCCCCCCCTCTGGAGGTGGGCATGTGTGTCACAGGTTCTGACACAGTCATAATGAGCACTCAGGGGCCTGTAGGCGATTCTTATACCTGTTTCCATGCTTGACCACACAGAAGGGTCCTTTCATGTTTTGAGTGTTCCTGTCAGCTCCTCTAGGGGGTGCTGTTGTGGCTGCCTCTGAGGGAGGTGGACACCTTGGAGGCTTTTCATGGACTCGGGACTCATCAGTTTTCCCCTACAGCCCTGGGCCCATGAAGCAGTAGGAGCTAGCTAGTATGCTATGATCACACAGACCTGTTCTCCAAGAGGAGGATTCAAGGTCAGGGGCCTCTCATTTCTGGAATAATTGTCTACTCTGACACCCCACCCCCCCAGTTCGATTTTTACAGGTAAGCATAAACAGTCACATAAAGGTTAAGCAACTTTGGAATGTCGCATGGCTGCTAAGACATTCAGCTGGAACTTGGGGCCAGATAGGCTGGTTTATTTCTTACCGTTGTCTCTTCTACCTTGCTTGTTTACTCTATGCTTTTGTGAATGGTCATCGTTTTTGGTATTGTTGTTTGTTTTAAGGCAGTTTATATATGTATGTTGATTTGGAGCTCATGAGCCTTCTGCCTCAGCCTATAAAGTACTAGAGAGAATACACCCCCATGGCCCACTGGACTCTTGTGTTTAAATCAATAAGCCACTTAAACTATTCCAACTACGTCAGCAGTTTCTTTCCTCTTCCCTTAAAGTCTTTCCTTTTAAAAGGTTTAGCAAGGTTTATTCAAAAGTAGAGCACTCCCCTGCAGTGGGGAGGAATCCCATAAATTGATTGCCCTTTACTTAAAGTCTTAGAAAGAGCCCATCTGCCTTTGATCTAGAACACTGGTTCACAACCTTCCTAGTTCCAGTCTCCTTTAACACAGTTCCTCATGCGGTGCTGACCCCAACCATAGAATTATTTTGTTGCTACTCCAGAACTGTAATTTTATTACTGTTATGAAGTGTCATGCAAATATCTGTGTTTTCCAATGATCTTAATGGACTCCTGTGAAAGGGTTGTTCAATAACCCCCAAGGGGGTCATGACCTACAGATCAGAACCACTGAAAAAGACACTTGAAAACTGAGTTCTTACTGATCAATTTGTAAAGCAAAAACTACTGTAATCCGGACAAACCTGGCCCCGCCTCTCACCTATCTGCACATGGCAGGTTATGTACCCTAGATCTTTAAAGAAAGACTCCACCCACTTCTACTCCCCCCCTCCTCCCCTCCTCTGAAGGGGCAGAGAGGACTTTTCTGTCTGCCCCCTTCTGTCTGTCTCTGTGTCTCTTTACCTCTTTTTTTTCTTTCCTTCCCTTATTTTCTTACCTCCCCCTCAATTAAACTTCCCATATGAGTCACATCTACAGGTCTCTGTTTCCCAACCCCCTTATACTGTATTCCTAATATGCAGCCCCAACCCGGGCCACTTTATTCCTAACAACTATGGCTTCATGGTCTCTGTCATGTTATAGGTAGATAATAAGAAAGTATGCCTAAGTGAAATCAACTAATGATAGAAGTAAAATTTTTTAATGGCTTCGGTTGCTATGTTGTCATAAAATAGGCGCATGCGTTACCACTGTGGCCATTTTTAAATGGACACTTAAGTGATTCACCTTGTTATGAAACCATCACCACTGTCTACCTGCAGAACATTCTCATCTTACCTACCCGTACTGCCCCAGTCCCAGTAATGATCTTTCTCTCTTTCTCTCTCTCTCTCTCCTTTAATATATCTCCAACAGGAAGGACAAGGCATCTGTCCTCCTACCTCTGTGTGGAAATGGAACCCTAAATATCTAACTGCCAGTCAGCTAACTGCTGGCCTCACCAGGTTAATTTGAGTGATCAACACAGAGCACATTGTCCCATGCCTTATGGACAAAAATCACAGCCTCTTCCATCTCTATTTTTGATGTGAGTTGGAGAGCAGCAAGGGTTGACTACCCCACACATCTGCCTCTCGCCTGACCTCCATATCCCACGATGATTAAAGAAAGCAACCCCTGCAGCCTTGTGCCACTGAGGCAGCAGGACTTACTGAAATGGCCTTGATGCAATCCGTATAGGAGGTTTTCTTTACACAAGCAAGCTGGGGACCATCAGCTGGAAGGACGGCTTTCATGTGGTCACGGAAACTGACACACTTGGTGTGTTCATGCTCTGACACTGCACACCATTTTACGGTCTTGTCAGGGACAGCCAGACATAGTCCTGCAGGAGAGAAGGCAGGGGCATAAGGGACCCACTCTCCGTGCCGGGGGAGAGAAGGCGCCGCAGCACTTTCCGAAGGGTCTTGACGGCCACCTCCCCTTGGTTGTGCCCTCATCCCACACCTTGTTGGGGGTCATGACAGAATGCAGGGTTGAACCGAGCAGTTAGCTCACCGAGCAGCCTCTCATTGTCCCACCCTACTGTGGGCTGCTTGGAGGGATGCGGGGGTAGCTGAAGATGACCGGCAGCCCACTCTCCTCCCACCCCCTTGCCCCCTGGCATGGCTGAAGGTCCACATCAAAATGTGAGCTTCAGTGTGCATGTGCCATCCTCAGCCACCTCGACACAGGGCTCTGTGCTACAGCTCTGGGAATCTGGGGAGAGGGTTGCCATCTTTTTAGAAACGAGAGAGCCGGAGTACTGTGGGACTGTCCAGTGTCCCCCTGAATATTAGCAGCCCAGACTCTAGGTCTGCTGGCCAGGCCACAGAGGAAGACAACAATTTCCTGTGCTTTACCTCTCTCTGGGTGGCAGTTAGAGGATTTGCCCATGATGCTTTTCAGTTATCGTCTGCTTAGAAATTTAGAAAGAAGCAGAAACTCTCTTCGTGGCCTTCATTTATAGAAACAGCTGAAGACAATCATGTGTTTATATAAAAGAGTGTGTGTGTGTGTGTGTGTGTGTGTGTGTGTGTGTGTGTGCCCGCACATGTGCAGATGGGTACACATGGAGACCAAAGGGCAACACTGGGGTGTCTTCTGCTATTACTCTCTGACTGATTTATTTTATTTATTTATTTATTTATTTATTTATTTATTTATTTATTTTTGGACAGGGTCCCTCACTGAATCTGAGCTTTGCTGATTCCACTAGATTGACTGGCCATAAATCCCTGGAACCTTCCTATACCCAGCTTTTCCCAGGAGTGCTAGGGCTCTGAATTCAGGTTCTCATGCTTACATGGCAAACATTTCCCCGGCTGAACCATCTTCCCAACTGTGCCACCATTAAAATCTGTGTGATAGAGAGATGCCATCCACTGGGCACTCCTACCTTCATCACATCTGCTCCCTTTCAGGCACTCAGCAGGGCCAACGTTCTGACTCAGCAAGGTCCACAAAGCATAAAGCATGGGTAAGGAAGGACAATAGGGGGACTGGGTACCCCAACTCCTTCCCTTCATTTCTCCCTGGCCGGGGCAGGGGGGCGGAGCCAAATGGCAGACTCTCCCTAAACCACCTCCTTAGCCTCTCCAAACTAGTTCATCTAAATTGTAAATGTTGTCCTTCGTCATGGGCCACCGTGTACAGTCACATGAGGTGCCCTGAGCTGACAAGTGTGGGAGCCTCTTTCAAGTCCACAGTTTTCGAGGAAGGCAAATCACTCAAGCTAGAAGGTCCCAACAATGTGACAAATGCTAACTACAGTCCAACTAGGGCTGGCATGTGGTCTATAAGACCCCACAGGAGAGGAGTCAGCAAGATAAATGACTGGCACCTGTGATGTCACCCTCACCTGACCCTCCCAGGCAGGTGCGGTCACTGGAGAAAGAAATGCAGGCATGATTGGATCTCAAGAATTCTAGCTTCAAATCCCACACTGTTGTTTAAGCCACCAGCTCCAGAGGCATCCAAGGGACATCAGACAATAAGATAGCAGAGTCAGATCCCAGAAGCCCTGACCATCACACCAAGCTATTTAGACAGGTGTAGCGCCTTGGGTAAACTGGTTAAAAGTTTGCTAACTTATCATACACCATGTCTGCGAATCACTGGACAGAGGGAGACAGCCCGAGGAGCACAATAAAAAGCAGAGACTGCACCAGGGCCCCAGACACCTAAGGATCAAGGTTATTCCCAAGCTTTTGAAGGAGGTAGAGCTGCTCCCCGGGGAGGAAGCAAAATGCAGGCTCTTGGGGCTTCCAGCCTTTAGCTTTGCAGGGAATGCAAGGCCAGCACTCTGCAGTTCTTCCCTGCCCACACTCACCCAGGGCAGCACAGGCCAGCAGGGCGCCCACGGCGGACCTCATCCTCCCGGTGTGTGTGTGGCGAGGAGCGGGGAGCACAGACCAACCCGCTTCTGCACCGCCTCTCTGTGACCCGCTCCCCTTTATGGCCGGAGGGGGACGGCTGGGTGCAATCTTTGACCTCCAGTGTTTGCACAGCCCAATTGCCCAATCGCTCTCATCCACCCCCTTCCTTTCTTGCCCTGATGATCACCTCATTTCCTGAGCTGTGAGACAGAACTGCGAATCCACCACCACAAAGAAGTGGGGGGGGGGGGGGAGCTGTTTAGAAGAAGGCCTAAAGCAAAATCCACTCTTTGTTATCACTGCTCTCTCGGTGCCAGGAGCGGCATGGCTACAGCCGCTTGGGCGGGAGTGGCTTCTTCCCGAACCCCTGGTGCCAGAACTGTGTGCCAGCAGCTTCATTAGCCTTACACAAGGGGAGACTGAGGCTGGGGAGAGAAAGGAACTGCCCTGGACTAGAACCCGAGAAGGAACATAAAGAGAGGAAAGTTAGGCTCTGCTTAGAGAGGCAGTACCGCTGTTCGCAGGTTAGCAGGTTATCCTGGGAACACCCCAAGACCGCTCTCTCTCTCCACCCTGCCAGGCAGAGCCTGCTCTGAGGCTGAAAGGGTCCCGCCCCCTGAGCTTCTGGTGGGACAAGGCAGGCTAAGGAACAGTCACCGAGGCATGAAACTCTCCCTCTGCTAGGAAGCGGCAAACTGTGGGAGTCAGAACAAAGCGCCATGCAAGCACAGAGACCAGCCCGAGAGGATGCCTCCAACCCGTCCCCATTCCTCTCTGATTACTTTTAAGTAGCATGCTTTTGCCACGAAGATATTGTGCTTGCACCCTACATCTGTGCTATTTTCACTATAACTACAATTGTGCATTTCAACCCTGTACATGGACTGGAAAATTGTCAATCAATGAAGTAAAAATAAAATAGGCATTTGAAAATGTCCCTCTGGGTATATCAGCTCATATACTATCTCAGGACGCAATATACACCCAGGAAAAGGTCAAGGAGCAATGGGCAAAATGTAAACCCAGATTTCAAGACCGCCAAACGAATTTAGGATTTTCAAAACCCAGTTCTTCTTCAGTTTAATCAAGATGTTGTTCACTGTGGTCTTCAGGGACCTTGTCAAGTCTGTAAGGTGGAGGTATTAAAGCGCCCATGTCAGGCTGTGGAAGAGCCAGGTGAAGCTCCCAGCAAGTCCCAGCCATTGCTAAGGTGCACGTGGGGACCCTGAATGTGCACAGCGTCTCCGCTGTAGAACTAAACTCATAGCTGAGGACACAGATGCAGATGTCTGGGGCCACCAAGGACACAACGCCCTGTGATGCCATGCTGCCACCCCCACATAGCCCTATAGACACACACAGGCCTGAGCCTCCCATGCAACACGGCCATCCTCATGGCTTGGCTTGTCCTTTCAACTCCTCAAGACTGTCAGACACAGGCACAGAGTTCTGCCGTCGCCCTTCTCCTGTGCAAGGATCAATAGCCTGTACCTCTTCCCCAGGAGTGGGAAGGTGATGTGGGTCTCCTTCACATGCTAGCCTCCACCTCTCTGTCAGTATCCAGGCATCTGTACTGGCCTGCCTTTGCAGCTGTGACAGGATACACCCTCAGCTCCTGTCTCTGAGAGTATCACTTCCCTATGTTCCCTTTTAAAAGTGCCCTGCCCATCACCTATCCCTCTTCCTTTTCCTTTCTCCCCCTCATCCCTCCTTTCTCCTCTCTCGCTCTCTCCTCTCCTCTTTCTCCATTCTGTCCCCCCTCCTGTCTCTCTCTCTCCTGTCTCCCCTGTCTCTCCTCTCTCTCCTCTGGTCTCCTCTTTTCCACTGCTCCTGTCCCTGGAGGCTGGCCTCCCCCTTCCCTTTCCCCTTTTTAAGATCCTTTCCCCCTAATAAGAAACCCCTCTGCTTGAACTCTGTTGCATGGTGTCTTTCTCGAGTTGCTTTTTTTTTTTTTTTTAAATGACAACACTCTCCACCAGGAGTGGGAAGAAGTAAGTCTGCTTCATACTTTAGCTGATGGAGAGCTCATGCCAGGCCCAGTCAACAGGCTAATCTGGCTGCTTTGGTTTTGTGCTGTGGTTCTTAGGAATACAAACAGGAGACTTTCCCCAGTGTGATTCCAGTCTCTGACAGGAATGTTTTAAAGGTACATGCATGTCTTGTGAGAGAGAAAGTCACATTTTCTTATTTTATTTATTGTGCACACATGTATGCATGTCAAAGCACAAGCACACATGTGCCATGGGTCACAATGTGAAGGTCAGAGGACAACTTTCAGGGGTCAGTTTTGTCCGTCCACTGTGGAGGTTCTGGAGAGCACATTCAAGTGGCCAGGTTGAAATCTGTGTTGCTTGCTGAGCCATCTCAGGAACCCAAAGGTCAAATGTTCTAATCTAACACTCATGTAACTGGACACACAAAAACCTTAAACATGGAAACAAAAATGCCCAAAACAAAAGACAGGGACAGGGTGCCGCAAACACCCAGTACTCCTCTCCCTTTCCCAGCCTTTGTTGAGAGGGCCCCCATCTTCCTTCAGGATACATCAGAGGCTCGAGATCACAGATTACTGTCCAGCCTATGGACCCAGGTGAGGAGACAGGGCCAACTCCCACACTGAGCACAAGCGCTAGCAATAACTGTTGCTAAGCCAGTGAATGGTCTCCGTGGAAAGGATTTACACACCAGCTGCTTTAGAGACCATTGATCTAACAAGGGTTTCAGCAGAGATGTGAGACAAATGTGTGCATCACAAGAGGGGTAGAGAAGCTGCTGCTGCTCTGGGTTCTGTCCCCTGACCTCTCATGGCACCTTATGCAGGAAGGTTATAGTCCCATCGCCACCCCAAGGCAGACATTAATTAGGATGTAGTCTAGGTTCATCTGACTCTTGAAAGTTAGGGACATGAAGATGCCCGGAAGCAGGAGGGGGAATTGTGAGGTGTTGAATGTGAGACACAAACTCAGGGATGCTCAGAGCAGGGCACGGAAGATACAGAAAATGACTATCCCTCCTTCATCCTTTGCTATGCCCATAACCATCCCCAAGCTACTCCCCCAGCCACAGGCCTACAGCCTTGCCTTAGCCAAATCTCTGCTCTCACTGGGTCCTCACCAAACCAGCCACCCAGAGACCCTGCTTCAGAGGGATCCTCTGTGGCCAAGCCCAGAGAGGAGCACAGGACATGGAGGTGGTTCCAGTGTGACATGGGTACCTAGAGCTACCATCTCATCCACACATACCTGGCAGAGAGGTCTAGGATTGGTTCTTGCTGAGGAGAAGCCCTGTGTCTGTCATTCTTCAGAGGGGAGGTGGGCAAAGGCTGCTTTTGGGGTGTACATGTGAATACAACCCTGGTTTTATTGGGTGTCCAGGTCTATGTATGTCTGTACAGTGTGTGGGGGATGGCATCATAGTGCTCTGTGTTCTTGGTGGCTCCTGGCACTTGTATCTGTGCCCTCATTTGTGTATTTAATTCTAACCACAGTCCCTCAGGACACCCATTGTTCCCTTGGACACCTTAACAATGGCCAACACTTTTATGGGGCCTCAGAGACCTCTTACTACAGTCCCTGGTATTGGCGTGTGAGAATCTCCATCTAGATGTGGCAAGGAAACCATTTGGCAAGTGCCTTGCCAAAGTTCAGTGGTAATGACAAGATGTGACATCGGCCAGACTGCATGTTAACTAGTCAACCAGGGACACAGCTTCTTCCAGCAAAGCAGGATGTAAGGAAGCCAAGAAGGCTCCTCTCTGTGGTCACACTAAGGGGGTGACAGACATGTATGGACTCCAGCCCTACCTTTTTCCCACAGACATTCCCCCACCTCACTCCACCCCTGCTACCAACTCTGCCCTCTGAGGACCGGGTCAGTCTTGAAGAGGAATGAGCGTCTGCCTACAGACCCTCAGATGAGGCTGCCCAGGTTGTGCCTAGTTGCATGGAAAGCCTAGTGTTAGCCCTTGCACATTCCAGGCTCTGTTCTGGGGCGAGGGTCTGTTCGCAAGCTTTGGAAGTGGAATTCAGAACTCTTAATGCTAGCTGCTTTCTTAATATTTGATCTCTGTATTTAGAAAGGGTAATAAAAAAAGGAGAGAAGAAGGAGAGAGGTTGAGGAGTAAAAGGTGGCCTCTAGTTTCAGACCAACCCACTCGTGACCCAAATTGTGTACCACAGAGTAAACCCTTCCATCTCAGCCACAGAGCTGGCTTTCTGGTAGAAACAGCTGAAGCTGTGTGTACGTGCAGGGGAGTCTGGGCTGCAGCCCAGATGGGGGTGGGCAGGAAGGCAGTGGGCCTCTGAACCAATATTTGCTGTTTACAAATGTTGCCCAATTTTCATAGAAACTGAGCAAACAAAGAGCTTCTGTCTGCTTCAAGCATTCCTCCCTCTCCCCACAGTGTCCTCTGCCCCAAGCTGGAGCCTTCCTTCTCTGAAATCTCGGAACTGGGTCATCTTGGGGAAGGGGTAACCTGGAAGCCTGAGAAGTGAAACCCACAAAGCCAGTCATTGCCGGCCTGCTGGGTCAGGGAATGTGAGGAAGGCAGGAGCTGGAGCAGGCACCTCATGGGAAACTGGCATTGGGAGGTGGCATGTGACACCTCCCCTCCCACCCCACCCCACCCCACCCCCGTCTCCCCTCCCTCTGTGTATCCTCTCTCTCAGAAGTCACAGGACAATGGAAGGCTTTTATTCTTTTCCCATCAGAGACAACAAAAATAGCCTCCTGGTAAACAGTAACAGTCCATGGCCAGGGGGACTTGGTATTCAATCCAACAACCACTACAGTCTTGCATACTCCTCCTGGGAACCAAGTCTAGGAGAGTCCGGATAATGTTTCAAGAACAAAATATATACATTTTGAAAGAAAAAAAAATCAATAAAGACATCATGGCAAACACAAAAGATGCAAAAATCCTATACAAAAAAAAAAAAAAAAAATCACAAACAGGGCTGGGAAGTGGCTCAGTTGGTAGAGCGCTTGCCTAGCATGCATGAGGCCCTGGGTTTGATCCCCAGCACTGCATAAATATGGGCTTGGACACACACCAGTAAACCTCACAAGGAGGAGGCAGCAGGACCAGACGTTGACTACATAATCAGTGCCAGGCCAGTCTGGGTCATATGGAAACATCTCAAAAGAAAAACAAACACATCACAAATAGAATCCACTAAAATACAATAGGGATAAAAATGATTACTCAATTTGATTTATCTAGGAATGCAAATTATCTTTCGAAGCATCAGTTAATATAATTGAGTAAATCAGTCTAATAGTGGAGGAAATTAATGACCATATCTGTCCGTATCAGAACATCATTTATACAGTTCAACAGCCATACGTAATGAAAGGTTCCTAGCAATCTTGCTCCTTGATTTGATAAAGGGTATTTAACAAAGATCTACAGATCTCCTGCTTCGTGGTGGAATGTGAATAAAATCTTTCTCTTTGAGAGCAAGAAGGGTACTAAAACACCCACTACTCCGTTCCCACTCACCATTGTAGCTGGAGGTCTAAGCCAGACCTCCAGGCAAGGGAAAGAAAAAAGAAGCCAAAGGACTGAAAAACAACAAAAAACAAAAAACACCCTACCTTTATATATGGCTTAATCGCATATACATAAAATTCTAAATACGTTTATTTTATATAGTAGGACGAATGGGCTAAGAAATATCAGGATGCAAGGTAAATTATACAAAACCAACTCATATCTACATACAAAATCTAGAAAGTGAATAATTCTACCTAAAGGACAAACAAATGCATATGAACAAAGACATCTGGGTTGTCATTCACTGAATGACTAAATATTATTGAGCAAAATAAACTTGAGGTAAGTGGGAAACTATTCCCTGAATGTGAAGTAGAAGCACCAGCACTATGAAGGTCTCAATTCTCTCCAAATTGATTTGTAGATGAAAGTGGAGGTGGGGGCATATTGGGAGTTAAAGGGTTAATCAGGTGTGGGACATGCGAACAGGAGCTAGGAGGAAATGATGGGTGACTAAAACCAAAGGTGAATGAAAAACTCCGTGGAAACCAACTACTTTGTAAGCTAATTAAAAATGCATAACTTAAAAAAAAGGAGGTGTTATTAAATGAAGATCTTATTGCCAGATGTAGAATCCCTCTCTATGAATCATTTGGTCAAAAAGGCCCTCAAAACAGCATGGGCTGTTTGATTATACAAAATATTAGATGATAAGATTCTACTGCTGAAAACTGGTGTCAGGACATCGAGCAATCACGCTCAGACTGACCTGAAAACTTCCTTCCTGCTGGCTAGCTTTCGTAGTGCTAGGTGCCGGGGAGAAAATCATCGGTGTGTATTACCTAGCAGTGAACCCTGGATGCTCCAATATTGACCTGCCAGGCAAGATATGCCACAGATGTAATAGTGGCATTAAGATTATGGTGGCAACAAGCTACTTTCTGATTGGCTTGAGGTCTCCACAGAAGGGAATTCGTTCTTCATATGAATTCCCTGGCCAAAAGTTCAGAAGGTTGCGGACTGTAGTGGGAATGTACTACTGTTGTTTTCCTAAATGAACGTGTCAGGCTGCCTTTTAAGGCCTGTGGGATGCCTCAGCCATCAAAGGCGCTTGCCATCAAGCCTGACAACCTAAGCTTGATCCCCAAGACTCCGCTGGAAAAAGGAGAGAGCCCCAAGTTGTACCCTGTCAACACAGGATGCACATGCACATACACAATGAATGAATGAATGAACAAATGAAAGTTTAAAAAATTTAAAAAACAAAACACTGCCTTCTAAATAGTGATGTTTATCCCCATAGGTCAGTGCTGCTCTCAACTTTGGCCAGGAAAGCCTCTTTGTGCACTGGGCAACAGTTGATACAGAGACTCATGACTGGTTAAAGTGCCAAGAATGAGGGACCCTGAATGGGGCATTTGTATCAATCCTCTCTCCCAGGACTTAGTGAACACGGCGAAGATGGGGCACGAAATACCATCTTCTGGACATGACATGGCTGTTGGGCTCATGAGCTCACCAAAACTGTGGGTGCCTGTGTGCAATCTGCATGTGAGAAAGCCAGAACCTCAGCCCACTTTCTGACAGGCAACATTAGCTACTCAGTGAGTTATAAGATAATACTAGTAAATAAGAAGGCGAAGACATGCAGGCGATGGCAAGGAGAGAATATGTTGGGGGTATGGAGGAGGAGTGGGAGAGAGGAGGTGGGAATTGCAATGATCGAGATACATTGTGAACGTGTATGAAACTGTCAAAGAATAAATAAAAGGCATTACTTTAAAATGATTTATAGAGTCTAGCACTCTGAATACTTGCAATCAAAAAGACCTACTTGTATATTTTTGGTGTAGATTGACAGTACATTTCTACAGCTCACCTACAAATACAAAATTCTCCATGCATTTGTCGGTTATGCAAGGTAAGGCAAACAAGAATAGTAGCATTGATTTTTTTCTGACCCTCTTACCCAACCCTGCACCAAGACATATATCGTAATCATTGAGTTGGTTGAATTCAGGTGTGGATTGTGCATGTAATTACGTAAATGTGTTTTCCAAGTGATCTTGGACTAATGGCTTTGAAAGAAATGGCACAGGCAACCATATTCTTTTTTAAAAATATTTTGTATACTTTTTGAGATGCTAATTAGATCCTTTCTCCCTTCCCTTTCCTCCCTTCAAACCTTCTAGTGTACCCTTCCTTGCTCTCTTTCAAATTCATGACCTCTCTTTTTCACTAATGGTTGTTACATACATAATGCATTTCGCATATGTCCCTAGACACATACATACAGCCTGCTCGCTCAGTCTGTATATTACTTGTACGTATGTTTTCAGAGCTGACTGGACATTTAGTATTGGATAACAAGTTGGTGTGCTCTGCCCTAGGGAGGACTATTTCTCCTGCTCTCGGCGCTCCTTGGTTGCCTGTTGTTCTTTGTATGAGGGTGAGGACTTGTGGGCTTTCCTCGGCCATGTTAGCGTGTCTATTGTCCTTGCTTGTCACATTCTTAAAAGTGTGTGCCTACATATCACCAAAATGGATAATCACTGCTCTCACCCCAACTTCTACACTAGGAAGTAAAATAAACTTCTGATTTGACTTCTGTGGTGTAAAGTCCCTTCAGATACTTTCTTCTCCTTCCTTCATAGGAGAGTTTTCAAACAAACACAAAAGTAAACACCGGCAAACAACCCCCGGTTCCGACAATGTCCATTTTATTTCACCTGTCCTCCCTCCCTTTTTTTTCTGAAGTGTCAATTATCATATTTTCTGCAGTATGCAATCTATCTTTAGCATGTACGAATTTTTACATAACAATACCAACACATCTATAGAAATCAATAATTATTTCCATCTATTTACTAATATTCAAAATTAGTTTATTTACTTGTTATTTGTGTTTGCACGTGTGTACATGCACTTGCTCGCAAGCACGCCTTGAGGTCACAGGACGGCTTTGAGAGCTGTTTCCTTCCTTCTACTAAAGGCTTTGAGGGACTCTTGGTTGTCAGACATGAAGGGAAGATCTCTTACCTGCTGAGCTGTACCAGCCCCCCTACTACCCAGTCAACATACAAATTCCTATGTTGAACTACAAGAAAATTAAATTAGATGCTCAAAGTAGATCCTAACTGAGATCTCCATGCTACATGTGTCTATTGAGATCCACATGCTATGTGGGTTCTATTATTTCCTGAATCTCTTTTGCTCTAAGGTGATCACCTGCACTTTATGCTGTTTACATGAGAAACCAGATCTTTGCCCTGTGGAATTTCCAGTGTTCTGGATTTGATTGATCTGTGTCACGATTGTGGGATTTAACCCGCTTTTTTGGTATTTGACAGCTATTTTTGGGGAAAGTCCCTTGATCTGGGTTTTTCTGGAATTACTTCATCATGAGACTTTGAGTTCCTGATTTTGGCAATGACCTTGAAGAGGTGACATTGTATCGAATGGCACAGGCTGCCATGGTGACTTGTTGCCTTGCTGAGCTGTTAACTGTTTGCTGGTCATGGTGTCTGGTAGCTGTTACCACTACAGATCCCTGCTTTTCTGATTTTCAGCTAGTAAGAAATCTACAAAGAGATACCTTTAGACTATCATGTTTTGTTTTTCCCCCGTGGGTCTTAGCATTCGTTAGTGATTCTTGCCAGAACGAATTGGTGTTGCAGTGGTTACCAAGTGTTCATTCTCTGAGCTCCCCCCCTCGAGATGTATTGATTAGCATCCTAAAGTAAGGAAAATACCTGTACCTATTTTGCATCCCCTCTGTGTGTATGTGCTTTTCCACTCTTTCTATCTTCCTCTCAGTTAAGCCACAGCATATGTTGTAGTTGTAGTTGTCTTCTCTCCATCCTTGCGGGGAGAGCTCCATGCAATTGGACCATAACCAACATTCTAGTTGTCTCCCTCCCCTTTCTACCGCTGAGAACTGGGTCCTTTCATTCTGCCCCCCCCCAACCTCCTTTCTCATTGCTTCTGCTCATCATCCATATCCTTACCCTCCAGATGCCTCCACAAACTCAGGCTCTTAGGCTCTTCAGCCCCAGCCACTCAAGGAGAGGAGAAGGGAGAAAATGAGTCTACTTTTGTTATTGCTGTTGTTTGTTTCTAGTAAAAGCGACTGGAGAAAGAAAGGGACAGGGACAAGGGAGGAGAAGATGTATCATTTTCTTCATGGTACACAGAGGACTGTGAAGAGCAGAGGCTATATTTCAGAATGAAGATCCAAGCAGAGACTCACAAAACCTTCCAAAGAAGCAAAGCTGGTGGGGTTTGGGGGTGGGGGTGGTTCATTGTGCTGTGGTTAGCTGGAAGAGGCCGGCTCTGTTTGTGAAAAGCCTGAGACATCATTCTGCAAGTGAGGACCTGTTAAGAAAATTCCTTTCCTTGTTTGGTACAACGTTCAACCCAGCCTAGCTCTACCTAACCCCCAAACCAACACCTAGAGAGGTCACCGACCCTGGAATTGAGTGGACTTCGTGAAGTCTCATGTGCAAAGGAACAAAAGTCCCTGACCAAAGGCGGGTCTGCAGGAATGCTGGGCTTCTCTGGTATGCTGTTTACTGGATACCTAGACAGACTTGGGAAAGATGAGATTAGAGTTCAGGGCCACAGGTTAACATCCCACAGCATGGGCAAGTTTGGGGAGAAGATGCTGAACAGGTGACATGGGTCACAGAAACTGCTTCAGTATCGGATTCCATACTGGAAGAGAAGGCAGGGAATTCTGAGAACTACAAAGTGAGCCAAGAGCCTAGAGGCAGAGTGTGGAGTTTCAAACGCAGGGAGAATCTCAAATACAGGAGTTTGCTTTGTAGACCAGGCTGGCCTAACCACCCACCTGCTTCTGCCACCCATGTACTCAGTTCTCAGGTCCCATTTTTGTTATGGAACCCTTCAAAGGTGCTGGTCACTAGATCCTAGACAGTGCATGCTAGAAGGAATCAAACAGATGTTGTTAGGGGTTGCCTGTTTTTCTGTGTACAAGTCACCGATGACCTGAACTGGGTACTATCATGTGCCATCCATGGAGTAATAAGCATATACAGACTCTACTTCAAATTTAGGCCACAAACAAGGTATCTAATAATGGCAAACATTTTATTCTTAAACTCCATCATCTCATTAGCAATAGAAATGCAAATATCTTCCTCATCGTTATGACAATTACTGACCTTGCTTCTGAGATATTGGCTCTGTCTGACATGTAGCAATCATGATTACTGGGCCCTTCAGTAAGATGCAGGATTAGAGAGCATCCAGTGTAACAACCTCACTTCACAGATCACAAAAATCAAAAAGGGAAAATTGGGGCCAGGCAGTGGATATAGCTGGTCTGCTGCCCAGTAGGGCGAGGACACTGGAACCTAGACACTGGCCTGGTGTCCTGAGCTGTTCCCTTTGTCTTATTCCTGGAAAGTGTCATTCATGTTTTCCCAGGTTTATATCTGAATTTAATTCTCATTGTTTTTCACCAAGAGATGTTAAGGCTCAGGACTTTCAGGTGGACTCACAGACAGGTAGCGGGCTAAACTGAACAGAGTCCAACATTTCCAGGGCCAAAGTAAACAGATCACTGATCTCTCTGTTGTCCCCAAGGTCTATGCGTTGTTTAATGTCCCTACTCTCCATGGAAAGAAAGGACCAAAGTCCAATTTCTTTCTCAGCTTGTCCAGATTAAGCCTCTGACCTATACTAATTCACAGACTTACAAGCCGTTGGTTTCTACAATTGGATGACCTGGTCTTTTTAGTTGTCAGGAATGTACCCATGGATACATCTTTCATGTACTACATAACTTCTCTGCATGTGTAATTTAACAAAACATAACAGCCTTGCAGGTTAGCAGCTACCCAAAGAAAATTAACAAGCCTATATTCTCACTCTTCTCCTCCAAAAGCTGAGTGTGTGTGTGGGTGTATATGCACACGTGTGGGTGTATATACACACGTGTGGGTGCGTGCATGTGTGTGCGTGCATGAGTACATGAGTGTGTGTGACCAAGGTGAGAGTCTTTAGCTTTTAGTAATTCTCAGCAGGGTCCATTAGTGCCTCAATATGTCAACAATCTCTGCTGTTTTTGCCAAGATCTTGAGATTGGGAGGGTGTGCACTCGACAGCAGTTCCCAGTGCCAGTGAAAGCAATCGGAGGCAGGAACTGAAACAGAGACCATGAAAGCAATCGGAGGCAGGAACTGAAACAGAGACCATGGAGGATGCTGCTTACTGCCTTGCTCCTTATGGCTTGCTCAGCCTGCTTTCTTACAGTGTCCAGGACCAACAGCTGAGAGGTGGTACCATGCCAGTGAGCTGGACCCTCCCCCATCAATTGTAGGTCAAGCAAAGTTACCACAGGCTTGCCCACAAGCCCATTTGGTGGGAGCATTTTCCCAATTTAGGTTCTCCCTTCCTAAATGACTGGCTTGTGTCAAGTTGACATACAGCTAGCCAGCATAGCCTGAGCCCCACCCCTCTGGGGATTGAACTCTAGGCTAGGGAAGGGAGTGCCCCATAGTATTCCATGGATACTTCAACCCTGATAGTAGAATGAGCTGGGAAAGAAAACCTCATGGAGACTGGAGCTCGGAAGTTGAGAGAACATTGGGAGGACTTTGTCTTGGAGCCATCATTTCCTTCCAGTTCTCTAGCTTAGACCAGCATGGCTTTGACTGCAGCTTCTCAGAGATGCTCCATTTTGTGAATTTCTGGCCCAGGCATCTTCACCATAATGTATGATGTTAAAGCTGCCAGCTGTGAAGCAAGAAGGTTGGAATGCATTTGAATAGAAAGCACTCCGAGAGTTGACTGGAGAGATGACTCAGCAGCACGGAGTGCTCTTCCAGGGAACCCAGGTTCAATTCCCACCAACCACAACCATCTCTAACTCCAGTCCCATGGGATCCAGTACCCTCTTCTGGCTTCTACAGGTCCCATGCAAGTGGCTCACAGACATACATGCTGGCAAAACACACATACACGCTTTAAAGCTGCTAGAAGCATTTATAGGGAAATGGTTGGAACTGGAAAATATTATGTTAAGGGCAATAAACTAAGTTCAGACAAATACCACTATAGCACGAATAATAAAAATCCAGAGTTAGATATCAGGGGAAATGCTAAATGGTCAGAGAAGCAAAAGAGCCAGCCACTACAAAGACCTCTTACCTCTTTATTTGTTAAAGAACAAATAAAATATCACCACATATCACATGTTTTCTAATATATCTGGATCATAGATTTTTAATGTGTCTGTGCATTTGAATGTGTGTGTATGTATGTGTGTGTATATATGCATTAATTTACTTATGAAACAAGAATGGAGACTATGACCAGAATAAAGATAATTTAAGAGAGGAGGAGGGCTGGGTTAGGAGTGGGTAGAATTCTTTATACATTATTGACAGGAGAAGTCAATTATTCTAGCCATTATGCAAAACTAAAATCAGAACTACCATATGCTCCACCTGTACCACTCCTCAGTATAGACTTGTATACATCTGCTGTCTATACATGATTCACAATGACCAAGTCATGGACTAGCTTAGATGTCTAACAATAGATGAATAAATAAAATAAAGGATGGACAGACAAACAACACACACACACACACAGAGAGAGAGAACAAGTTTTCATAAAAGATAAAGGAATCAAAATACCTGTGAGAAAGGTGGATGAATAAGGAAAATAAAAGATGGACATACACATGACACACACACGCACACTCACACACATGTGCATGCAGGCATGCAGAATGAGTTTTCATAAAAGAGAAGGGAATCATAATACTTGAGGGAAAGTTGGAGGAACTGCAAAGCATGATGAGAAATGTGATAAGCAGGGCTCAGAATGATAAATATTACATGTTTTCTCTCAAGTGTGGAATCTATCAGAAAAAAATAACACAAAAGTAAAAGGGAACTATTAGAGAAAAGAAAGGATGCAGAAGGAGAGGAAAAAGATAAGTGAGGGTGGTGGGCAGATGGATGAGGCCAAAGTTTATTATATATGTGTGAAAAATTTCTATAAAACTTCTGTTCCATATAACTAATATGCACACATCAAAAATTTAAAGACTCAAAAATTCAGATTAAATGAAAAGTAAGCAGAAAGCAAAACATAAGGACCACGATGGAAAATCAGATAGAATGTAGAGAAAGATAGTGACAATTTATAAAACCAAAACTCTGCTCCTAGCAATGCAGAGTAGAATTGAAACAGCTTTAGCTAGACTGATCAAAGTCAGAAATAGCATCATTTGGGTCAAGAGTAGAAGACAGAACATCCCTACACAGTCTACGGACACCAAGAACATAACAAAATAGTTTGATGAACCTTATGGCAAAACTCAACTTATCTGAAATAGAGTGCTTGGAGAAAACAAAAACAAAAAACAGCTGTTACCAGTAGACTTTTGCCTTTAGTGTGTGTGTGTGTGTGTGTGTGTGTGTGTGTGCGCGCGCGCACGCGCGCCCATGCACATGCATGTGTGTGCAAGCGTGTGAGCACTTGTATGTGCAGATGCCTGCCTGCCGAGGCTGGAAGCGAGTGGGGGGTTCCCAGAGCTGGAGTGAACTGTGTTTTGAGCTCCTCTGTGCACTGCTGCAATTGAAAATTGCCTGTGAGCCCTGTTCACTGCAGATCACTCTCTCCAACCCGGCTGCTTCTTTCTTACACATTTTCCTTTAACCCTTTCCTTTAACACCTCAGGTCTGTTTGTAGTGACTCTTTCTGGAGTTGTCCGGAGGTCCGCACAAGACCCTTCCCTGAAATCCAGCTGATGAAGTTCCCCGCTCCTGGATGTGTAGCCTCCAAAATTGAGATAAACTAAGACCCCCTCCCTTTAACTTTATCTGTATTACATTTACTTTTTAAATTTTTAAAATAGTTTGTACATAATTTCTCCATCCTCCCTCTAACCTCCTCCAACCCCTGGCCCTTCTCAAACTCACAGCCTCTTTAATTAATATTATTACATAAATAATAAATATTTAAGTACAACCTTCTGAGTCCCTTTAGTGTTGCTCATGGGTGTGTTGTTAAGGCTGATCACTGGCATTGAATAACCAGTTAGGGGACTCATCTCATTAATTGACTATACCTCGTCCTCAAGGGCAGTGGTTCTCAATGGGGGGGGGTCATGACCCTAAAGGGATCACACATCAAATATCCTGTGTACCAGATATTTATATTACAGTTCATAACAGTAGCAAAATTACAGTTACAAAGTAGCAATGAAATGATTTTATGGCTGGGGTCACCACAATATGAGGAACTGTATTAAAAGGAGGCAACATTAGGAAGTTCGAGAGCCACTGCTCTAGGGGTAGAATCCCATGTGATTTGCCCCATCAGGGTTAACATGTCGTCTGGTGTTGTCTTTGCTCAGGTCTGGCTTAGGCAGCCATAAATGTTAAAATTTCATGAGTACAGTTTCCCTGTCGTATACAGAAAACACATATGGAAGATACACTCTCAACGATACAATACTTGCTGACCCCTAGCTCACACAATCTTTCTGGCCTCTCTTCTTCATTGTTCCCTGAGCCTTCCATTAGGGGTTGTGTTGTAAAAGCACCAATCAGGAATGGCCTTCCCAGGCAGGGTCAGTTGTTCTTTTCGTGCTGTCCAGTTGTGGCTTTCTGTAATGCCCGTTATCTGCTGCAAAGGGGGACCTTCCCTGATGAGGCGTTGGAGCTACGTGTGGGTATATGGATAATTACTTAGAACCTAGTTAGGATAGTCAGGAGATTATGTTAGTCTACTAAAGTGGCTGTAGTAGGCTCTCCTCCAAGATCCATGACCTCACTAGTCCTGTGTAATTGGCTGGGTTTCCAGGACCAGGCACGAATTCCCTTCTTTCTTTATCTAAAAAAGAAAAAATGGAGCTGGAGCAATGGCTCACTGGGAACTGCTCTTGCAGAGACCCCAACTTTGGTTCCCAGCACCCATTTCTGAACTCACAACTGCCTGGAACTCCAGGTCCAGGATGTCTGATGCACTTGTCTTCTTGCCTCTACAGGCACTGTATTCGCCTGTACAAACCTGCACCCCATCACGCTCATGACACGTAACTTTACATTTATTAAAATTAACTCTTTTTTTTTTTTTTAAAAAAGCTTATTGTTTGAATTCCCTCATCTCTGTGGTTCTGAAACATGCTTTTATTAGCTGACTTTGTAGCAGTTTGATGCTTCTTTGCATATCTGAAGATGTTTTTATGAATGGTGAATATTCCAATTTCATTTGGTCTTGGAGTTTGTGTTGGAAGGTAGTTAAGATGCTTGCAGACCAGTGGAATCCTCGGAAGCTAGTCCCAGCTCCAGTGAAGGCTATTCAGGAGCAACTGTTAATCAATGGTCACTTTAAAAATTTGTTTTTAATGTGTGTGTGTGTGTGTGTGTGTGTGTGTGTGTTCATGAGTTTATGTTCGCCATACTTGTACAGGGAATTGCAGAGGCAAGAGGGTACTGGATCCCCTTGTACTGGAACTTGAGGTGGTTGTAAGCTGCCTGGAGTGGTCCTGGGAACCCAAGTTCTCGGCAAGAATAACCCCCATCTCTGGCTATTTTACCCCCATAATCTAAGGCACACCCCATAGTGAAAGACTTTGTGTTGAGCACGGGCTCTTCATTCTGCTTGCTAGAAACCTACGTGATTGCTGGCCTCATGCGCCCTGGGAACTTTGTGGGTCTTAATTTCAGCCTATGCTGGGGCAGGTACATCAAGGATACTGCAATAAGGAGCATGGACAGTTTCCATGCAAAGTCCCATCTTTTCTGGTACTCGATGCCAGTCACATTGACTTCAGATTTCTATCTCAGTTTCTAGAAACTTCAGACTGGCAGAAGGCCGGGTCATTATCTTCTCGCCTCTTATCTCCCTTCCTCCATGGCTCCTCGCTGTTACACAAAGAGCTGTTTCATACATTTTTTCCTCCTGAGTTTTAGTTGCTTGTGGAAGGAGGGTGTGTCTTGCTCTGGCCATCCTTCTACTCGCTCATATGAATCTGACTTTTAACAGCATATGATCCTGGCTCCAATTCCACACTTGCTAAGAGGCTGTCACAAGCTGGCACTGTGGTAATAACTAGAGATGGTGAAATTTCCAGTAAAGAACTGAATAGGAACAAGTGTTTAGCTCATCACACTTTTTAGAAAGTAAGGTACAACGTTTACAGTAATTTTAATATTTCTCAGGAAACATTAGCTAAGTCTTTGCCTTTGACATTAATTTAAAATGTCAACACATAATGTTTGTGTATGCATACATGTGTCTGCATATACACATGTATGAGGAGACCTCAGGTCAATGTTGAGTGTCGGCTTCTATTGCTCTCCACTTTATTTTTGAGGCAGGGTCTCCTGTTGAATCCAAAGCTCACTGATTCAGCTAGCCTGGCCAACCAGGGAACCCTGGGGATCCTCCTGCTTTTGCTTTCCCAGCCTTAGGTTGACAAGTACACATCACTATGCCTAGCTCTTTACACAGGAGCTGGGGATCCCAACTCAGATTCTCATGCATGTACAGCAAGCACTTCCCCAACCAAACCATCTCCCAAATCATATTTTAAAAATACATGAGTCGTGCCTTCCTTGTCCTTTCTTGTTATTATGTAAGTCATTTCTGTTGAACACATTGGTGTGGTTGTTTGTGGTTGTGTGTGTGTGTGTGTGTGTGTGTGTGTGTGTGTGTGTGTGATCTTGTAATCACTGCTTGGATGGTATTCAGACAGATTTGTTGATCAAGTTATAACTGAATGTTTTGTCTCTTGTGTAAAAGAATCAGAATGTAAGGAAATAAGTCAAACTAGTTTGGTAGAGTTCTAAAAAAAACCAAAAAGTACATTATTTTTATTTTTAAAGTAAGTGTGTGTGTGTGTGTGTGTGTGTGTGTTAAACACATGTACAGTCCTGTGTGTGAACATGTGGAGGATATAGATTGACACGAGGTGTCTTTTTCTATCACTCTTCCCCTTTTTTAAATTTTTTTGAGACAGAGTCTCCTGAGAAGCCTGGAGGTCACTGTTTCACCTAGGCAGGTGACCACAAGCCCTGGGTTCCACCCGCCTCTGTTTTCAGTGTTGAGATTACAGACACATGAAGCCACAGTCAGTTTCATGTGGATGTTGGGGATGCAAACTCAAATTCTCATACTTCTAGAGTAAACACTAACTCTCTGGTTATCTCCCCAAAGGTATATTTTTTACACATGTGTGTATATGTGCAAGGTGGTGCATTCATGCCACCATGTCCATGTGAAGGTCAGAGGACCTTGTCGCATTCTCTCCTTCCATTCGTAGGTCCCAGGGCTGAAACTCAGGTCCCTACCTTTACCCACTGAAACATCTCACCAGCTTCTAAGATACAATTCTTAGTAGATACTAAACTTAGAAGCTCAGTTTTAATATAAAAGTCTCATTTGCCCCAAATTTGAGAGCATTCTGCGAGGTTTTCTGTGGAGGTATTTTTATTCATTTTAATTCTTCCTGCGCCAATTGTGACACTGAGTTATAAAGATGTCAGCAAGCATCCTCATGAAGACAAACACTTGGGTCCCCTGACCCTGTGTGGCCCCGGCTGAATGATGTTTAATGTCTGTGAAATGTGCAGGCATCCAACAGTTCTGTGAAGCAAAACACAAGAGAAGACCATCATTCCCTGCCAGAGCTTCCCACACTCCTCTCTGCTCCAATTTCTTATGTTCTTAAAAACAAAGTTGTTTAAAAAAAAATATGTAGGGAACACTCCTGTCTTCTAAAAGCAAAGTCCTAGTTAATTGATTTAAGACCCCCATAGATGCTCTCTGTTCTAAATGTCTAAATACCTGCACTTCCCTTTCTTCCTGCTTCCGATATCTCTAGCACACAATATAATGCTACAGAAACTCAGGCATATGCCCAATGATTCTATTATCTCAATTTTAATTTTATTTCCCCAGTTTCTTTCTTTTTAGACAGCTATTCTATCTAAATTATGCACACCAAGACTCCTCTAGGGATAACCATGGTGTATTTGCTTTTATTTATGTTTGTGCATTTTTATATATAGCACCATCAAAAATCAGTCCTTCCCCAGTCCTCCGATCGATCAGTCCTGTGGTATATACAGCTTGTGTCATTTCCCAAGTCCCCAGCTGATTAGCAAAAATGGGGACACACGAGGAGAGCTTTGTTTGCAAGTATTCTCAAGTTCTGCAACAACTCTCTCCTTCAGACAAGTCAGCATTTCATAGATTGTGTCTTTCTCTGTTGTCTAAATGAACCTGCTCTATGGTAACTGAATCTTTCTTCAAGGCCAGGAGAATGTTTCCACTTCTCTGTGCCCTTGTCTGTACCAGCTGAGAACTTGACACACCTGAGTTCTTAATATAAACATACTGACTTTGAACCTCGTGTTATATCTCATTGGTGGTCCATTCTACGTACCAGAGGACAAGCACTGCCTAAAGTTATCCATTATGGTAAGATACTGTGGCCCTAGGTATGTTTTATACGTTGTTTTGTTCTGAAGGCTAGACAAGCATTCTGTGTCATCACTGAACAGCAGGTCCTTAGCTGAGGAGTCAAACATCTGGAACATCATTCTTTCAAATCCATTTCTTCCGAAGAGCTCCTGAATTGGGACAAACAGACAGTCACCGAGGGTGCCAGAAAGCTTAGAGATGCCAACTCTGTCTAGAAGACCCAAGGGTTCAGGACTGCTCAGCTCCAGTTCTTGGAGAAGCCCAAGACTCAACAACAGTTTAGGAAATGCCATAGTAACAGAAAGCATGATCTGAGGGTTTTAGTCCTGAAAATTCTTCACTAAGATGAGTCAACCTCAGTTTGCTCATTTGTAAATGGAGACAGTTGCATCACGTTGTGTGGCGATGGATGTAAAGGGACATAATTAGAAAGCTGGCCATGCCACTGCTTAGCTAGCCAGTGCCAGGTGTTTCCCCGGCTGAATGGATTGCCCTCCATGTCTGTCTGCTGCCTGGGCTCTTGCTGCTCTGTGCCTTCTATTCTCAGGAGCCCAGCTAGTTCCATATCTTCATCTTCCCCGGTAGCCAATATGGCAGTTTGTCCTAGGTGATGCTTTCCTCTTCAGATGTCCACAGTCAAGGCTCTGTTATTTAAATGGTTTTCCTAGGTGTGAGGGCTAATCTTGACTGTCAATGTGACACAGCTAGACAGAGAAAGAGGGCCTCTCCGTTAACCGAAGCCTCTGTCAGATTGGCCCACGGGCATGTCTGTGGGGCATTTTCTTAATAGTTGCTATAGGAGGGCCCAGTCTACTGTGAGTGGTACCATCTCTCAGCAGGTAGGCAGGGACAATGCAGCCTGGGACAAGACAGGAAGTAGTGTTCCTCCACTTCCTGCATCACTTCCTGCCTTCATGTTGCTATCTTGAGTTCCTGCATGGCTTCCTCAGTGATGGACTACAACCTGTAAACCAAATAAACCCTTCAGTGCTCAAATTGCTTTTAGTTCACGCCTTAGCACAGCAAAGAGAAGCAAACCAGGGTACCAGGCCACCATCCTTTAATGAATATGAGGGGGAAATATGATAAAAACATGGATTTCTTCTTTCTGGAACCTCCAAGAATGGGGTACCTACTGCAATAGGCAGAGAGACTATGCGTTTTCCTTTAGATCATTTGAGTTAGGCATCTCCCATTCCATAAAACCAGCTCCTGTCGGCTTCCAGTAAGGCCATAAAGTGTCTAGATGTCTGCTCTTTAACTTCAGATGGTACCCAGCCTATCCAGGTTAAGGAGACAAATTCACATTGACCCACAAGTCAGCCAGAGAAGCCACCATTCTGCTTTTCCTACACTTAGCTCAGCCAATGAGCCAACAGCTTCCTTCCTTACTGTACCAGAGAGGGAAGGAATTAATTCTCATGGAGAATTGAGGGGGCCCAAGAGATTCCATGTATTTACTCAAGGCTATGGATATCAGGCTATTCTCTTGGATCCATAGAGAGCTACAGAATAAACAACGGGCATCAGATATAACCAGAGATAGGACCAGGGGGCCAGGGCTCTCTTCTTAGGGAGAAAGGGTAAGAGCTGGGCTGGGTATGGGCACTCGAGCACCAGTGCAGTTCTGGGAACTGGTACTGAGTCACGGGGAGTAGGCATTGGCGCCCATACCTGCTGGTTGAAGAGTATTCTGCGAGCAAAATCGACCTTATCTTTCCTGGAGAACACAGCATGATTTGGTACTCTGGCCAGGTGGCAGCTCTGAGCCTCGGTCACAGGCTTCCTGGTGCCATCAAGGCACAGTAGCTCAAAGTCTTCCTGTCTCAGACCCTTAGCCCAAGACTCAAGGTTCTTCCCTAGGGAGAGAAAGGTGGATCAGCCACAGCATACAGCTTTGGTCCAGGTGCCCTCACGGGAAATGAGATCAGCTGCCAGTGCCTGGCAAGTCATGCCACACAGAGAAATAAAACAGAAAAAAGAGAGAAATTCACAAACCCATAACCTTCTTGTTCAATATTCCATTAGTCCCACTCAAGGCAAAGATTTCTTAAGGTAGTCCCCTGGTATTAACAACCCCAGAACAGGCAAATGTGAGCATGAGCCCCTGGCTTTGCCATATGGAAAGCTGCTCATTATCCATACTGAGCTTGTCACTAAGCTAGATAGCACATGAAAGAGCGCTGGGTGTGTGTGTGCGCGCATGTGCATGTGTATGAGACCAACCCCATTTGACAAGGATGGCTCAGACAGGACGGACTTGACTCGCCCAGAATCATACAGCTAAGGAGACATTCACAATCGGGGCTGGAGTTGGCGGTCACAAAGGGAAAGCATGCTGTATGTGACTTAGCCTCTGTGCTCTTCTGAGAGTCCTGGAGGCCAGTCGCTTTGTCCCCATTTCACAAGACAAGGCTTGACAGGAAGCATGCTACAGACCACTATGCTAGTGACTTAGGAGTTTTAGGCAGAAGGATTGCGAGTTCAGGACTAGCCTGGACAACGTAGCAAGACACTTTCTAAAACTTAAAAAGGAAATACTTGGGACCAGTGAGATGACTCAGTGTGGAGTAGGGGGGTAGGGAGGCAATTGCCGCTAAGTCTAAGGACCTGAGTTCTGATCCTTGGGACCCACAGGGTGAAGGGAGAGAACTGACTCCAGTAAGTTGTCCCCTGACCTCAGAACAAACACACAACAAAGAAATAAATTGAACAAACAATAATGAATGGTAAAAGAGATGGCTCAGAGGTTAAGACCAGGGGACCTGGGTTTGAGTCACAGTACCCAACATGGTGGCTCTCCACTGTCTGTAACTCCAACTGCAAGGAGTGTGGTGCCCTCTTTTGGCCTCTGTTTTGGCCACACAGGCAACAAGTATGCAAGTGGTATACAGACATATATGCAGGTAAAACAGTCATACATTTAAAATTTAAAGTCAGTCAATAAGTAAACAAAATGTTGGGCTGTAGCCCAGCAGTAGAGCATGTGATTGGCATGCTTAAGATTCTTGGTTGAATTCTCCAGAACTGAATAAAAAATTAAAATAGCAGCCTTGAGAGTATTGACCAAAAAGGAAAATTCAATAAAATAAACTGTGTTAAAAATTAAACCTGTTGCCAGGCAGGGGTGGTGCGTATCTTTGATCTCAGCACTTGGGAGGCAGAGGCAGGTGGATCTACAAGTTTGAAGCCAGCCTGGTCTACAGAGTGAGTTCTAAAGCCAAACAGAAAAATCCTGTCTCAAAAAACCAAAACAGAAAGAAAAAGAAAACTGTCTACTCGGGCTGGAGAGATGGCTGAGGGGTTAAGAGCACACTGCTCTTCTAAGAACCTAAGTTCGGTTCCCAGCATCCATATCAGGCAGCCCCAGTCCCAGGGAATTCAATGTCCTTTGGCTTCTTTGAGATCCTGTACACATGTGGTGCATATAAACTCACATAGGCATGCACATAAACAAAGGATTTTTTTCTTTAAAAAAAGAAAGTAAAAAGAGCAAGCCACAGAGAAACACAAGATATCCAAAGTGGATGGCTGTCAAAAACTTTAATCTGAAATATCAAAAGAATGCCTGTCCGTCAGGGAGTCAGATATGCTCACACAGTTCATGGTTTCTGTGTGTTTTGTCACCTGGGGTCAAGGTGGGGGTGATAACTAACATCACCAAGTCTGAACAGATTGGAAGGATGTTAAAAATGCTTGATTCATTTAAAATTCAAAGACCCACTCACTGGAGCCTGCTAGGTTTAGTTATTAAACTTCCCCAGTTGCCTCTTGGGGAGGCCACCCTGCAGGGAGACTCAGATTTTGCTGAGGAAGGAAAGCACGGTGCACGCACCTACCATCAGTGTTCTGTAGAACTGTGGGATGCTTCATGAAGGCCACGTCCCCCTTCTCAACCAGACACCTGCACAGCGAGAGCCAGGTCAGCAAAGGGAATCAACAGAAGAGAAAAGCAGCGGCTAAGGGGGAGTCACACCCCTTCCCCAGGTCCCCAGCACTCCTGTAACCACCATTCAGGTCCTTGTTTTAAATTCTCACCCTGTTCCCCAGACCGGGTGCTTGTGTTCTCCCCCATAACAGAGATGTAAGGGAGACTATGTGATGTTGTATCACACCGTGAGATTCTACAGTCAGGGTGGAACATGGCTGTGAAGGAATTTTATTGCACTCATGTGTCTGCTCAGGACTGACAATGGCAAACATGCTTCTCTAGACAGGACTCACCCTTAAACCCGTGCGACGTGAGCACCTGTGTTCAGGTACACGGTGTTTGTTTGTTTTACAAGGAATCGCTTCTGTGCTATCAGCCTGGTGGAAATGTCTATTTATTGTCTGGGACACTGTTAGGATGTGAATATGAAATGTTTCTCCCAGGCTTGCATGGTGAAGGCTGAGTCCCTACCTGGTGGCACTAAATGTCAGTTGGTAGAAACTTTGGGAGGTTGGGGATCACACCTTTGAAGGGCATAGCATGTGCCCACTCCCCCATCCTGTCCCACACTAGCTCCCTCATGGTCATTATGAAGTGAGCAATTTGCTTCTCCACACTCTTCCATCATAATGTCCTGCCTCAGGTCTCTTCATATAGAATCCCACTCCTGAATGGGCGTGGTCACCTGACTTAGATGTGCAAGGCAGACCCAGCAAGACTACCTGCTCTTGATCTCAAAGGAACACTCCTAGTCTCTATTCCCTACTCCAGGTCATTGGTCCTCAGAGCTGGAGGATAACACCTATCAGCATCAACACCAGCATCCTGGAAGCCTAGTGCAGGTACCTGAGCCCCTACCAGCATCCTGGAAATCTAGTGCAGGTACCTGAGCCCCACCAGCCTGACCGGTGAATGGGAGACTATGGAGATGAGAGCCTGGAATCTGTTTTCCCAAGGCCCCCAGGAGAGTCTTTCAGTTCCTCCCAGGATGCATACACTGTGCCTCCTGCTTCCCAGAGGAAACATAGGGGCCCCGTGGTGGCCTTTTCTCTGGTCCTCTGAGAGATCTGCCAGTTGTTTCCTCTTCTACTGTGTAGTCCCAGGAAGCTGGGTCTCCCAGTAGCACAGGTCCTCACCAGATACTTTGATTCCAGCATCTGCCACAGTTATACCTGTTCTTGAATAATTTTAATCTTTCTTTGCTGACGGAACTCTTTTTCATTGTCATTTAGATGCCTTTTCTGGCTTAGTTATTTTATTTATTTATTTGCATGAGTGTTTTGCCTGCATAAAATGCTGTACACCACACGCACGTAGTGCCCATGGAGACCAGAAGAGGGTGTCAGATCCTCCTGGAACTGGCATTACATGGTTGTGAGCTGCCATATGGGTGCTGGGAATCGAACCTCAAGTAAGTGGTTTACCCACTGAACCATCTTCCCCAGTCCCTGAACAGATTCTTAAACAGGTAGTGAAGAAATTGAAAGGAGAGAAAATAGAGTGAGCAATGATATTTAACTTCAAGTATTTTGTTGCAAAGAGTGAAGAATACACAGTTGCTTGGATTCATTGTTTTGCATGATGGAAAAAAAAAAAAAAACAGCATGTTTACATGCTGGTGGGAATGACCTAGTGTGGAACTCTAGTGGTTCAGTCGGCTATGGCACAGTACTTAGAGGAAAAGAATGTAATGATGCAGGAAAAAGAACATTGATGCAACAATGCCCTTAGATAAGCAGGAGAGACTGTCGCTACAGGTGCAGAACAGCCAGGAGAAGACAAGTACCCAAAATAAGAAGCAAAAGGCAATGTCTGAGGGTACTGATGCTTGCAAAAGCCGCCTTGATGCAGTAATGAGGTTTTGTGAGTTCCTCTTCTAATTGCTTTGTCTCCTAGGAAGCAGCAAGGACCCAGAGGCATGCATCTTTGGAGCTTGGTCCTCTTTGTTTGAAAAGGAAGCCAGACAGCTGGAGGCCTCCGTCAATCTCATAGTTTAGCCAGAAGGAGGGGCAGGCACTGAGTACAGAATAACAATGACCACGACTGGTCATTAAATGTGTGTGGGTGCACTGTGAGAAAACAAGGATATGCCTGAGGGTAAGAGAACAGGAAGTACTTACAGGATTGGAGTCTACCAGGAAGAATGAAATTAGGAAGAGGCGGGAGTGGTAGAGAATGAGATGTTTGGAGTTAAGAGGGTTCTCTGTGTGCCTCATCATTTTGTAAAGGGAGTAAGTTGTATTTCCAATACTTTTAAGTCCTATGCATCAAAACGGGCCTGGGCAAGGTGGTGGCATCTGTAACCCCAGCATCTGAGCAGCTGTGAGACCAAAGAATCACAAATTCCAGGCCAGTCTGGGCTACATAGTGATGTTCTGTCAAGCCACCAAACTTGACGATCTGAGTTTGATCTCTAGAGCTCACATGGTAGAGAGAGAGCCAACTGCCTCAAGTTGTCTTCTGACCTCCACATGCATACTATTATACCTCTCTCTCTCTCTCTCTCTCTCTCTCTCTCTCTCTCTCTCTCTCTCTCGTGCGCACTCGCACACACACACAAATAGATAAGCAAATGTTTTTTTTTTTTTTTTTTTTTTTTTTTAAAGTATTGAAGGTGGGCCAAACCTAATACCTTATGATATATATATATAAAAAAATTAAGCTAGTTTGGCTTAGATTTAATGTTCAGCAGATATTGTTGTCACTAACTCATGACTGACAAGAGAGGCAAAAGTCTGGAGGGCAGGATGAGGTGTACTCTCCTGGTATATGGGGACAGGAGGGTTTTCTAGAGTGCCACATACTGCCCATACAGCTTTACTAGACCATCACATACATACCTCTCTCTCTCTCTCTCTCTCTCTCTCTCTCTCTCTCTCTCTCTCTCTCTCTCTCTGTCTCTCAGTATGAATTTAGAACTCAGTCTGCCTGGTCTACAGGGTTCAACAGACATGGCTACCAGATGCTGACCGGGAAAGTCACAACCCAGCCCCTCTTTCTCCACACTCCAGTCTACAAACCTCTATTTCTGACCTTACTTCAGGGTGCTTTGTGCCACCCATGCTCTCATTCTTTTCTGGGTTATTCTAGTCCCAGGTTCTGTCAGGGCCAATTCCTCTCGGTATTTAGTTCTCTGTTCTCCTGATCCCTCTGCTCTTGAACGCTTTCCCCATGTACCATTTCTAAGTGTCCCCTGCCCTGGTAGCTGCCACATCACTCCCTGCTGTGTTAGGACCTTGACTATCTTCCCAAAGTACATGACTATTAAAGGCTTTGTTCCAGGAGCTGGGGAGAAGGGTCAGTGGGTAAGAGTACTTACTGCTCTTCTCCAGAGAACCAGAGTTCAATTCCCAACACCTATGTTAGGCAGCTGACAATCACCCTTATCTCCAACTCCAGGAGATCTGGTGCCCTCTTCTGGCATCTGCAGGCACCTGTATGTACACGATCATATTCACACAGATACACACTCACACACACACACACACACACACACACACAGGAACACGTGTGCACACATCAAAATTAAAATAAAGTTTAAACTTAAATTTAAAAAAGAGCTTGTGTCTGAGGTGATAGTATTAGGGGTGAAACCAGGAGGAGATGGGCCTTGTGAAGGGGTCCCATGTCATCGAGACGTACCTGTGAAAGGAATGGCTGGACCCTGGCCATGTTGATTCTACGTAGACTAGAACCTCTAAGACCATGAGCCAAAATGAACTTCTCCTTACAAGTTGGTAGTCTCAGGAGTTGTTAGGAGGATGGAAAGCTCCCCTTGGTCCCTCTATGGCATATACGGTTGAGAAGAACCTTGTTTGCTTGTGTGTTTACTGTTCTGCTCCTCCACTGGGACATGGGGTGGTCAGGACCATGTGTGCCTCTCTGCTTGCTGTAATGTCTCTACCTAGATTAACACCTGGTACTCAGTGCTCTGTTTAAGTTGTGGTGATATATCATTTATGATTTCTTAAAGCTTGCCTGAGGATTCAGAAAGCAAAGTCAGCCACAAGCTATAGAAGCCAGGCAGTGGTAGCACACACCTTTTATCCTACCACTTGGGAGGCAGAGGCAGTCAGATCTCTGTTAGTTCAAGGCCATACTGAGCTTCGGTAAATATATCCAGTCCTAAAATGAAACAGCTCACACAAAGATGATCTCAGCACTTGGGACCACACCCCTTTAATCCCAGGACTCATGAGAGGTGTTTAAGACAGGAACAGGGTCTCAGAGCCAGCATTCATTCTCCAGACACATACAGGATAGGACGACATTGCATTTTCTCCAGCCACACTGAGGAGAGGCAGCAGTCTGAGGCTTAGAGATAGCTTGTTGAGACAGGATCAGTCCTTACAGCCTGAGGCAGAGGTAAGATCTCATGGCTTGGCTGCTTTGCTTTTCTAATCTTCAGCTTGAAGCTTGAACCCCAATATCTGCCTCTGGGTCTTTTATTTATCATGTTACAGTGTGTCTCCTTTTTCTTGAATGGGTAGAGGAGCCTAGAAAGATCTATTATAAAAGATACTCATCGGCTGAATGTAGGAAGCAGGTGTCTGGGTCTCTCCTGTGATTGACAGCTGAGCTCTACCATAGCACATGGCTTATCTATAGTTGCATAGAAGGAGGGAAAGTAGACCCTGCACCTTCCATCTTGCCCTGTCCAGGTCCCTGAAGTGCCTTCAGGCAGCTGGACCAAGGGATCACTCTCTAGAACCTGGCTGAATATCAGACCATAGAACAACTGGAATTGCAGTAACTCTGCTCTCCAGATACCCAGATACAGGAATGATGAAAAGGACGAGGGGATGAGGATGCTGGATGCCAAGAGCAACACAAAAGGCACAGATACTAACTAACCTGAGAGCTCCACTGGAGCCATGATACCCCTCATGGCTGTTGGCGGCACACATGTGAGCTGGGTTGTCACCCCCGACACACAGAGCACAGAGACCGGAGTCTGGATTGGACCCTGGGGCACAGCTTCGACTGAAGAACTCATCTGTGAGGAAGGACAGCCAGGGTCAGCTCTTCCTGCGATGGCAGGGAAGCCCCAGGGTTTGTCTCTGAGACTGGTAACACAAGCATACAGCTGGTTATTTGGCAACATTATTAAGCCCCTTATTAAGATGTCTCAGTCAGCAGAGTGCCTGCCAGTGCTGAGGAGGGTGGAGAGAAGTAGACCCCTGCAGCTCACTGTCCTGCTGGCTTAATCAAATTGATGACAGAGGCCTTCAACCCCAGCACTGAAGAGGCAGAGACAGTTGGATCTCTGAATTTGTAGCCTGGTCTACAGAGCAGGTTCCAGAACCACCAGGCCTACATAGAGGAACTCAAACAATAATGGTAATATGGAGATCAATGGAAGAAGACACCCAGCATCCACCTCTAGCATCCATATACATGTGCACACATATGTGTCTACACATATACATAGCCACATCCTCACAAACACATACATCATACATACAAAGCTAGTTTTCTTTTTTCTTTAAAGGAATAACCTATGGAATAACATAAAAGCTTCCAGACAGAGTAAAGGGACTGGCTGGAGAAGCTTACAGAAATCCGCCCCTGTGCCCACACTGGGCAGGGGTGATGATGGACAGAAAGTTTAGCCCCAACAGAATGGAAATGGGGGTGGGGCTGGCTTGTTTAACCTACACCAGTGTTTTCTGATCTCTGCTGTCTTAGTCTTCCCTTACAAAGTTTGTCATTGTGACTTCAAGTCAAGTAAGGAATAGAAAGTCATGGCTTCCAAGCCTAGCACTGGGTTCCAGGGACCTGCACCAAGACACTGAGCACGTGCCCTTCCCTCTTACAACCTACTACCTGTGGGTACCTGTCAGAACTCGTTACCACACCCATGGATCTGCACATCTTGGGAGACTGGTAATGATTCCATGGAGCTAGAGATAGAAGGACCCTCCATAGACCCGGGAGTCAAGACAAGAAATGAGGAGTGAGTAGGTGGTCCCCAAGGGAAGGGGAGAGAAGTCTACAGGCCGGAGGCTGGCCTCTGAAAAGGCCTGTATAGGAGCAGGGTCCAGACATAGCACAAAAGGCTCAATGGAGACCATTTGAGTAGGGAGTAGGGGAGCTGCAAGGCGCAGACTCCAGGGGATCTCACTGTGTAGCTACTGATCTTTATTGCCAGAGAAGTGGGGAGTCTCTGAACTGATCTGGGCATTGATGGGCTCAGTGCATTGGCACACGGTCTGATCCACACTTTGTGGAAGTCTACCTGACTGAGACGAGGATGGGATCAAGGGCTGATGAGCTGCTGAAATGGGCCAGGAGAGATCAGGGTAAAGTTAATGAGAGATGGGTGGGAGGAGGAGAAACTGGTATTTCTGGGCAAGTAGGACTCCAGAGCCCTCCACCATGCTAGGTAGTTCTGGAACATTACCAGGGTAGAATAAAAAAAAAAATGCAGTTTTGGACAGGGTGAGCTTAATATGCCTTTGAGATACTTAGTGGATATGGCAATAGACAGTTCAATAGACAAAGGTTTGAGCTGCACCTGGTGCCCCATGCCTGTAATCCAGGCTCTTGGGAGGCAGAAGGATTGGGAGTTCAAGGTCAGCCTCAGCTACATGATGAGTTTGAGGCCAAGCTTAACTTCATGAAACTGGGGGGGGGGGCAAGGAGCAATCTGTGTTTGGGGATTATCACCCTTTAGACCCAATAGCAGTAGCAGCCATCATTTTATCTGATGCATATCAAGAGCCCAGTTTTGTATCCCATGATGTAAACATGAATGCTTAGAGATTGGGCTTAGACCAGGGGAAGAGCTACTCTGTGCAACCTAACTACTTCTTAACTAGGTTGGAAAAAAATGGGCTCTTGTAGGAACAGGAGAAAAAGCAAGCTGGGAAATTTTCACTGCTCCCTTTCTCCATATCCACTTGCTTTTGATGGGAGAGAATAGCCCTGACGGCAAGTGGATGCAAAAAAAGGGGAAGGGTAGGGCTCACCTTCTGTCTGTCAAGCCCTTGACCCAAATACCTACTTAGGACAATTCTTGATCCACTGAACTGAATGTCCCCCTAGCTCAGGTACAATCCCAAGGAAGGTACCACTTCACCTTCAGAGCACACTCACCAAATTTGCAAGACCCAGTTTGGTTGTATATTAAACCCAAGGGGATGGTCCAGCCTGCAGATGTGCCAACTGCTGTGTGGCAGGACTTCTTGCCGCGTAGAGAGTTCCAGGTGATGCCAACATCTGATTTCTTAACGACAGCCACAACATAATAACCTTACAATGGAGACACAAGCTCTTACTGTTTGGAGGAGAGCAGACAAAAGCAGGGTCTGACATGCCCCCTTCCCCACACCATTGAACGGCATCTCTGTGTAATGGAGAATGTGAACTTGGTTTCTCCATTTTTCTGTTCTATTTGATCTCTTTGCTGACATGTGTGAAAACGTTTGCCTACAAGTGTGACCTTAGGATGTGTGAGAATGGAGGGGTGGAAGTGGTCCAAGGGAGCCTTTGCTTCTCCTTCAGCACCCTTTTCTTTTTGCCATACTGCCTTAACTTCTCAGATGACCCTCAGCTCTCTTGGGGGAGGGAGCATTCTTGCCTCCTTCCTGATTCATGGGACTGTCACTAATACACCAGTTATTCTTATCCAAGGAGAACACTACTGAATGGTGTTCATTCTTGAGTCTGATCTGAAGAAGGAATTGGTAAGATTAGATAGAATTATAAATCTTTAGAATTAGAAAACAATGTGATTCACCATGGCCTCTAGCACACACACACCCTGCCCTACCTGTATGTCTTAAAATGTGGGAAAGCTGGGGCTCAACATGGTAAGTGGAAGACTTGTTTCGCTCTGTATTTAAGTGGCCTCGGGTGCCACTATATGTGCCTACATTTCTCTTTAGTAAAATGATGGCCAAAACATGCTGGGAGAGAATCTGCTGTGTGCTGAGCATCCTGTGTGAGTGGGGGAAGAGGTGAATCTGTAGATTCCCAGCAGTGATGCTAGTGGCAGAGACAGTGCTATCCTCTCTCATGGTAAAGCAGATTCTGCCCAGTCGGCAGCTAGCCTCTGACTGGACCCTGTTATACAAGTAGCTCAAATACTAATACTAAAACACTAATAACTGTCATCAGATCTAAGGTTTTTATATTTGTACCATTAAACACTATCATATATCTTTGACTCTGTGTGTGAGAAAGAGAAAAAGGGAGACAGGGAGAGAAACACAGAGAGAAACAGACAGACAGAGCTAGGAGAGACAGAGAAAGACAGGAAAAACAGAGACAGAGAGATAGGATAGACAGAAGCAATGACACAGATAGGAGAGGAGGATAAGAGAGAGCGTAGAGACAGACAGATCAGAGAGAGACACAGAGAGTTGGTGTGTGTGATGGTTTGATGGTGGACTTGACAGGATCTAGATACAGCTCTGGGCATGTCAGTGACAGACGACTGGGATGATTGAGGTGGGAAAGCAGATACCATTCCCTGGGCTCCATAAAAAGGAGAAAGCTAGCCAAGCCCTGACATTCATCTCTCCCTGTTTTCTGACCACTGATGCAACGTGACCAGGCAGCCTCCCATTCCCATCGCCATCCTTTCAGCACTCTGATGGATTGTATCCCCTAGAACCGTAAGCTAACCGCCTCCCCCCCAGGATGCTTTTGCCATAGCAACAAGGACAATAACTGATACAAAGCCCTCTCTATCCATGCTCTGACTGAACCTTCTCTATCATAGGTAGCATTTGTCTGAGCCGTCTTCTAAACATCTTTGTTGGCCTACATTTGCATGTGACTGCAGCTCCTGCGAATTTCAACTCTCTTGAAACAGGCCATAAATGATCTGACCATAAATGATCAGACAAGAATGCATGGCTGATGAAGGGACAGGCTTTGCTTTTAGGGACAAGGAAACAACGCAGAGAAGACTTCTTAGTCATGAACCTAGAAAGGGGAGAGCTTCAGAATCCTGTCTCACGGGGTAGACTGCTGTAGGTAAGCAGGGGCATGACCCTTCAACTTTGCCCTATGATGACCATTGTGAAGCATGGCCCAAGGGTCTCTGTGACCTGGTGGTCAACAAGGACAAAGCCTACCTGAGGCTGCCTGTGCTGTGCTAGCCAAACCCTCAGCTCCCCAGTTCTCTGCTGAGCCTAAGTAAGAAACTGGTGTTCACCCTGGGACTCCATGTCACAGTGGATTTTTTAAGCCTTATTATTAAATCCAGCATTATCATTACATCAAACAAAACAGACTTCCAGCCTTAGCCAGGGAGTATTTGACTCAATAGGACTAAGAAGAATGCAAGAAATTTTATTTGCAATAGATTTCCACATGATGCTGATGATGCTGGTCCAGGGACCATGCCCAAGGACCATGCTCCACCTACTTTCCAGGCTGGACACTTCAGGAAAGATACAAGCTCCTTCAACCTATGTAGAGAGGTCAGGCAGAAGAACTTATTTTCTCTCTCTCTCTCTCTCTCTCTCTCTCTCTCTCTCTCTCTCTGTGTGTGTGTGTGTGTGTGTGTGTGTGTGTGTGTGTGTGTGTGTGCTGTTTAGTCTTATGGCTTGCTTACAGTTAATAGGTTTAGTCCATTATCATCATTATCATGGTAGGAAGCAAGGCAGTATGCAGCAGACATGGTGCTAGAGAAGGAGCTGAGAGTCTTACATCTTCACTCACAGGCAACAGGAAGTGATCTGACTCACTGGATGTGGCTTGAGCATATATGAGACCTCAAAGCCTACCTCCACAGTGATCCACTTCCTCCAACAAGACCACACCTACTCCAACAAGACCATACCTACTCCAACAAGACCACACCTACTCTAACAAGATCACATCTTCCAATAGTGCGACTCCCTTTAGGGGTTATTTTCCTTCAAACCACCACCCAATCCACTGTAAATAGTTCCATCCCCAAGCTGGTAGTCCTAGATTCTATAAGAAAGCAGGCTGAGCCAGGTGTTGGTGGCTCATGCCTTTAATCCCAGCACTCAGAAGGCATAGGCAGGGGGATCTCTGTGAATTTGAAGCCAGCCTGGTCTGCAGAGCAAGTTTCAGGACAGGCTCCAAAGCAATGCAGAGAAACCCTGTCTTGAAAAACAAAACAAACAAAAAAGAAAGAAAGGAAAGGAAGAAAGGAAGGAAAGAAGGAAGAAAGAAAGGAAGGAAGGAAGGAAGGAAAAAAGCAAGCAGGCTGAGCAAGCCATAGGGAGCAAGCCACTAAGCAGCATTCTTTCATGGTCTCTGCATCAGCTCCTGCTTCTAGGAGCCTTCCTTATATGTGTTCCTGTCCTGACTTCCTTTGATGATGAACTGTGATATAGAAGCATAAACTGACTAAGCTGGTTCCTTCCCAATTTGCTTTTTGGTCATGGTGTTTCATCACAGCAATAAAAATCCTCAGACAGGCCAGGCAGTGGTGGCACACATCCTTAATCCCAGCACTCAGGAAGCAGAGGCAGGTGGATCTCTGTGAGTTCGAGGCCAGCCTGAGTGAGTGTCAGGACAGGCTCCAAAGCAATACAGAGAAACCCTATCTCGAAAAACCAAAAAAGAAAAAAAAAATCCTCAGACAGGGTGGTTTGTTCTAAAGACCAGGTTGAGTCTCCTGTAGTAAGTTCTAGCTAATCATGGGGTAGTTCCCATTTTCTTCCTCTTCCTCGGCAGCCCTGGGAATCCTTCTCACATGAGGCTTCACCTGGTCCTAGATGTTGTCAGATGGCTCCTGGCCCAGAGCAAGGATGGTCACAAGACAGGAACACAATGCTATGTCAGGGAGGACTTGGGGGTCCCACTCCTTCAACTCTTCTCAAGCTTAGCTACAGCCACCTCTGGCTGTGTGCCCAGTCCTTGGACCTCACTGTTCTCATCTAGATCCCATGGAGCAACAATGCCCATTCTACAAGATTGCTGAGGAGAATAAACAGGAGGCAGAAGGCTTTCGATTGCAAGTACTCTGCAGACATCGATTATTATGGCTGTGTTAGGACAGTTTTGTATAGGAAAAACAATGAACCTGGACTTCTTTTTTTCAACTCTAATAAGTTTGACTTTATTTTTTATTATTATTATTATTATTATTATTATTATTATTATTATTATTATTACTACTACTTTAAATTTACATGTGTGTGCACATGCATGAATCTGTGTGCACATTCATGAAGGTACCAGCAGAGGCCAGAAGAGGGCACCAAAGAGGAAACTGGAATCGCAGAAACCTGTGAAGCACCTGATTTGTGTACTGGGCATCAAACTTGAGTGTCTATGAGACCAGTGATCATACTTCATACTTCACTGCTAAGCCGTCCCTCCAGCCCCCAATTTTGTTTGCTTTTAAGGCCTCCTTTATCCTCTTCCTGAGTGTGAGGTTCTGCTTCTGAACCCCGATGTTACTGACTCACTCACCTTCCAAAGGTGCATTCACGCACACAGACGCCAGTCTTTCACTGCCATGTGTAGATACTGAAAGAAAGAAAGAAACACTGAGGGTTGTTGTGTGATATTTTGATTGCTTTCTGACAACAAAGTTTGCTTTGAATCAGAGGGCAGAGCTAGCTACTAGCTGGCCAAAATTAATCATAGAGGTTTTGGAGGACTGGGGCCAGGTAGACAGGAAGCAGTAGGGCGGGGCTTAGAGAGAGTCTGGCCCTTTTGGATGGAGGCATGAAAGAGACAGGAAGCCACTGGTCACTTCTCTGCCACTCCTCTGATCTTTCAGGTTCTTACACAGATATCTGACTCCCAAGTTTTTATTGATAAAGAATACTTAGATAACGCACCTGAAGGCCCACATTAAACTCTCATGTAAGTTACTCTATTCAAGCTGTGAATTTTTCAGCATCAACTGAGACTGACTAAAATTAGAAAGGTTGGCTTAGTGATCTGTCTCTGGTTATCAACTGGCAAAGGTTCTACAGGAGCATTCATCTCTGCCTCCCCCTGCCCTTTGCTATTAGAACATTGGGTTCCCATCCCAGAATCTCAACACTCAAAGAGATACAAAATAAAATAAGATGCCCATTGAATGGGAGGAGAAGAGACCACTACAGATATTGGCAGAGATCCTTTTGAAATAGCTGTCTGGATCTGACATCTTCCCCGAGCTAACAGCAAGTCTAACCCAAGGGATGTTTGGGAAGCACTGTGATGGCCCTACCCTACGCCTTCCAGTATCATTGTAGCCATAACAAGAGGTGTGATTTTGAACTCTTTCTGCTGTAACTGTCCTGGCAGGAGCAGATATATTGAAAAGACAGACACTTGTTCCCGTCACTTTGGCTGTCAGACTATTGAAACAGCAGTCCCCAGGGAATTGAAATTCCTCCAGGAATATTGTTCTGGGGAAGGGAAAGGCTAGGGTACTACTGCCAGCCTGAGGAAGGATGTGTCTCCCAAGGAAAGATTTCAAGCAGCTCCGACACTGGTCAAACACCTTGCAAGGGAGACTGAAACCAAACAACATGACGGTTCAATGATGGGTGAGACCACACCATGACCAGGGTTGCTCCTCTGTGCAAATCGCTTGCCTTCTATTTAAACCTGAACCTTTATATTAGAATCCTGGAGATGGACTTCGGCATCATGATGCCTGTAACTTGTTCCTCATCATGTAGCTATGGGTGAATAAACTCTCTCTCTCTCTCTCTCTCTCTCTCTCTCTCTCTCTCTCTCTCTCTCTCTCTGGTATTTCATTATTATGTGACTCTTAATTGCTGTATTGAGGGCAGTGGTTGAACTTAGTTTGTCATGGCTGCTGGGGCCCAGTCCTGATCCTAAAACCTTTAGAAACTGTTTTAAGGGCTGCATTTATGGCTGAGCTGATTCTGTTATGGAGTAGAAGATTCTACTTCAAAGTGTCCTAAGATACAAAAATAGTTACAATTATCAGTATAAAGACACTGTCTCTTCACCTTTCTGTGCCCATGGCCCAGAGGGGGACACAGAGAATCCCCACCCTTCACTCACAGTAGTTCTCGCCCAGGACGGGCACCAGACCGCAGTGGCCGGCAATGTAGGCAAATCCTCCATCCAAGCTCATGGCATCGGCTTCGCCTTTCTGAAGTTAAGAAAGAAATCGGTGGTGAACTGTGTGACAGTCTTCCATCCCCTTGACCCTCAGGCTCTCCATCTCATGTGTTTCCCATCACAAATACTTATTTAACCTGACCGTGGCACTCCCAAATCTGCTGCAGTGGAATCTAGAACACTAGACCTGTCTTTATCCTGTCAGCTAGAAACAAGGGCTCAACTCTCAAAAATAAAATAAAAAATAATTAAATGAATGACACACTGTAAACACACATATTTAAAACACTTGGTAGTGAATCACTCACCATGCCTCATAAAGGCAGATAAAACAGAAAGTGTCCTTTGATAAATTAATAAACCAAAGCAGAAAGAGGTTAATTTGTCTATAAATGGTCTATTTCCTACAGTTATCACTGTGACACACAGTCTCCAGGACCTGGCTATTCAAAGTACACATCCCTAAATACTGTACTACATACATTTTTTTTCCAGGAGAGAGTTTCTCTGCATAATAGCTCTGGCTGTCCTGGAACTCACTCTGTAGACCAGGCTGTTCTTGAACTCACAGATATCTGCCTGCCTTTGTTTCCTGAGTGCTAGGATTAAAGGTTTGCACCACCACCACCCCTGAAAATTATATTCATAAAATGACTGAAAATTCCTTTGTGAGCTTTGATGAGATTTAAGAGAATTAACGGAAGTTTATATGCCATGTAAACATTAGCTACCAATTAATATTAACTCAGGAATACTGACACAAGGATTAAAAAAATACAATCCCATATGTATAATAGCAAAGGGTTTATTAAATAACTCAAGTGTAAAAATTATAAATTAGCTACATAGAGACAGAAATACTTAGTAGACTATCATGCAGAATTTTTTGGTTTTTGTTTGTTTGTTTGAGACTGAGTCTCCTGTAACATAGGCTAGCCTCAATCTTACTATGTAGCTAAGGATAGTCTTAAAATGATTCTCTTGCTCTCACCTCCCAAGGCTTGGATTGCAGCTGTGCACCATCATGCCTGGATATGCAGCTATTAAAAACATATTTTAACTGAAGTTTTCATTATCTAAGAAAATATGACTGCTGTGTCCAAGATTTTAAATAATAAAGATATTAACACTTATTAACAGATGGCCCTATGCCAGGCAATACTCAAGAGTTTTTAAGCAGTAATTTTGCAACTGACAGATTCTGGAAACTACAGACCCAACAAACGTTGAATCTCATAGGTTAGTACCAAGAGATTTACCCGAAATCAGGGCCCCAGATGAGAAAGTGGACTTCCTACCATGATGGCAGCAATGCAGTCCTCGGGGGTTTCCTCTGTGACACAGGCCAAAGCGCCGCCACTCACAGCACTCCAGTGGTCACACTTGGCCCTCTCCTGCTGGCCCACTGCACACCACCGCACCTTCCTGGAGTCTTCCAAACCTAGGATGCACAGAGATGACGCAAGGACCCAAACATAGCCCCAGATCGCTGCAGACATGCTGCCCAATGGGGCATCACTGAAGGCAAGAGTGGGTGTGTCTCATTCCATGCCATCGCCCTGGCTGCCTGTCATTGTCTAGGAGAACTAGAGATCCAGGTGTCCACGAGAAATAGTGATGGCTGCGTTCTTCCCTCCCTCCTGATGTCACCTCCCCACGGAAGCTTCTCAGCCCTCCATCCCAAAGCTGGGCCTTCTGGAACTTTCCTTTGCAGAACTTCCATCCAGGGAGTAGCCCAAGGAAGTCACATGTTCTGCTCTGATGGTCTCGTTGCTGCTGCCTACCCAGTGCGTTAGCCTACATCTAACACTTGTAGGTAAGACAGAGGAGCAGCTAAGGGAATGGGGAAGGCCAGGGAAGGTAGCAGCTGCACTCAAAGCTTCTGGAACCCCTTTCTAGTTCTGCTCCTGATTGTGGCCATGGCCACATTCCCACATCAGCTTAGGATGGAGTGTCCTCCCTGTTCAACAGACCTGCCACTGGGTAAGTGGACTCGGTTAACACAGAATCCAGAGCTACCATTGCTTTAAATTGTCCATAATATGGAGGTCCTCAAATCCCTTTGTAGGGTCTAGAAGAACACCTCAATAGTGAAACCCTTGTTTCACATTTGCGAGGCTCTGGGTTCAAGCCCCAGCACCACCACCTCCACCATATAAGATTTTTGTCATTAAATAACTTAGATCATTCCCCTGGCTCAACAGAACATCTGCTCATTAACCCAGTGTACTGAATAGATCTCAAGGGCTTTACAAGATGATACGTTTAAGCGAAACTTGCAGCCATCAGCTAAATCTCAGTCCATGGCCTTTGCCTCCCCCTGTGGCGAAGCTTGGCAGGTCCCTCCCCAGGCCTGACATACCTCTCTGTAGATTCTTAATGTTAGAAAAGTACTCATAGCCCAGGTACAGATTGATGTCCATCTTTGGAGGAACCCTTAGAAATCCTCGAGCAGCGTCAGTGAACAGTAGGTCTTTCCCATGAGGGGAGCCGAAGAGCTGGAAGGCTGATGACTTGTCATTTCCAAAACGTTCCTGTTCAGGGGCAGGAAAAGGAATGGAGGAGCGCTGATGACATGGGGATGAAAGCAAAGGCAAAATGAACCCAAACTATGAGCAAAGAGCCATGCGGTCATCCTCGGCCATAGTTTCTTTCTGCTGTTTCAGTTGCCTGTAGTTGACAGCACTTTGAAAATACTAAATGGAATGTTCCAGAAAAGCAATAAATTTTAAGTAATTATAATGACTGTATGGTTGTATTTTCTATATTTTATTACTGTTAATCTCTTGTTTAGCCGGGCGTTGGTGGCTCACGCCTTTAATCCCAGCACTCAGGAGGCAGAGGCAGGTGGATCTCTGTGAGTTCGAGGCCAGCCTGGGCTACAAAGCTAGTTCCAGGACAGGCTACAAAGCAATACAGAGAAGCCCTGTCTCAAAAAACCAAAAAAGAAGAAAAAAAAAAAAAAAAAAAAAAAAGCTCAAAGCTCTTACTTTGTTTCATTTCTATATTAGTCTTTATCATATACTTAAATATATAGGAAAAATATAGGATAGTTGCTGACTTACACTGGTTTGACTTTGATTCTTTTTTAGCATAATGATGGTTTTCTTGAACTCAGTATCAAGGAATGTCTCTCTGTCTATCATCTACCTACCTACCTACCTAGCTAGCTACCTTCCTATCTGTAAGGTTTGGGACTTCCTACAATTACAGGAATCCACTGAAGATTTTTGTTATTGTTGTTGAGTTTTTTGTTTGTTTGGTTGGGGGGTTTTGTTGTTGTTGTTGTTGTTGTTGTTTTGAGACATGGTTTCTCTGTATCTTTGGCTGTCCTGGAACTCAATCTGTAGACCAAGCTGTCCTTGAACTCACAGGCTGTACTTGCCTCCCAAGAGCTGGAATTAAAAACTGGTGCCAGCACCGACAGCTCCACTGAAGATTTTTAAGTAACCCTTACACATAGATAAAGGGAGATATCCTGCGCACAGAAGCAATGCCCAGGGCTTCTAACAAGTCCCTTCATGGAAAATTTTACTCAAATTCCATCTAGTCTGAGACACGTGGACTCAGAGAACTGTACGGGCCTGACCCAAAGACCCGTAGAAAGGGGTTTGAGTTGGTCATGAGCCAGGCAGCTGCCTGTCTCCAGCAGGGCTCTCGCTGTGTGTTCCATGGACAGGGTAATGGGAATACTGCTTGACTGATTGCCCAGGTGCCAATGCTAGACTTCACCGGGAAGTTGGTTGTGCAAGCACCATTGCCACTAGGGCTGCAGGTGCCCTCTGCCCTCTCTTTACCCCAGGATTCTTGCTAGGACCAGTTTCCATTCAGGCCTCCAAATTCCTCAAAGGCCCTTTGCCCATTCGTGTCCCCTTGGCCTGGCCCACAGTTGTTCCTGAGTGTGACTTATAGTAGCACCTGTCCATGTGCTTTCAAAGGGCTGCATTTGCTAGGTTTGGTAACACATGTCTGTAATGCCAGCACTTGGAGGCTGAAAAAGGAGGATGAGGAATTCAAGTCCTTCTTTGGCTACATAGCAAGTTCAAGGTCAGTCTAGGCTACATGTGACCCGTCTCAACAAAACCAAAGCAGAATAGTAACAATAACAAAAATCCAATGACTGTAGTTTGCTCTTATAGTGGCTCTGTGTGAAATGCCACCTGCTGCTTTCCCTAATAATCCACCCTTCCTTTGGACACACACAACTTATCCCCAGGGCTCGGGATTCTTCCCAGAATGCCCTTCAAATAAATTCCTCTGTTAAAAGATGAAGTATGTGGCCCATATTTTCAAAGTTATGCAACCCCTTCTGGTAATAATGTGTGCACTCCTCGTGTCTTTGTGGATCCAAGGACAACTCTGTCTAGTTCATCTCTGAGTCTGAGCATAATGCTGGCAGAGATGGGACAGGGTACTGATGATGGCTGGGGCAGAGTGCCACCAATACAGATACAGTGTCCATGTTCTGCGACCTCTGTCAGGGAAGCCACAAGCCAGCGTTGGGGGTCATAAGGGAAGCACTTTCTTGAGGCGGAGGGGACTCCAGAACTGTAAAGAGTGAGAGGAGACATGAAGTGTTTCTGAGAGTCTTTGCTCCCAGGATGGTGATGCCAGTCACATGGCCCTATGGCTTATACTGTCTGAAATAAACACAGACCAGGTAGATTGCTGGTGAAGGGGATCATGTGGTAACACTAACCATTGTGTCTTGAATACACAAAGACTTCTAGTCTTTGCAGTCAGATGGTGAGGAGGACCCCCCTCCCACCCCCCGCCACCCACACACACTGCGCACACTGAAGCAGGGAGCTGTAAGCAGGGGAAAGGATGCTGGGTGGGGGTACCTGGGCCACTCTGAGAAGCTCTTGGATCAAGTCCTCTTTGCCATCCACAGTGCGAGATACCACAGCGTGAGAAGGGACCCGGGCCAGATAGCACTGCTCGTATTCATCCACCGGCCTGCGGGTGTTATCGGTGCAGAGCAGCTCATACTGGTCCCTTTCTGCTTTGTGTGGCAGTACCTCTGAGGAGGGAAAGTTCAGGTGAAGCTGTGCTGACCTCTCCCCCACCCCACCACAGACTGAGTGGCCTGAAGGGGACTGAGAATCCTTTCCAAACACACTTTGCACAGCCAAGAGAGCAGCGGACTCATCAGGAAAAACAACTGGCTTACAATCTCACTGCAGGTCACCCAGGGTTGGGTACCACACCTGGCCAAGGCACCCTCCAGCTGCCCATTTCCCTGTGACTCTGCAAATAAAAACGGTGACAGCAAACACACGTTGAGCAATGATGGCCCACATGACTGTGCACAAGCTCATGGCTGCCTAGGCCCCTTTACACTTAATCCCCCAACCTAAAGGAGGCCAGACATAGAATGATCACATTACAGACACGAAGAAACAGAGTCAGACTCTTAAGGTAACTGGTCAAGGTCTCAATGGTGCAGCCATCCTGGGGCAATTCACATCCCTCCACAAAGGCAACCAAGTTCCCCAGAAACAGAGTCTGCTCAGGGAGAGTGAAGAGACAGCCAGGGTGAAAAGGAGGCCTGGCGTCCCGGTCAGGGAGCTCTGCGGGGGCAGGAACAGGTTCCTCGACTGCCTGCTGTACTCATTTGGGAGCTATGGGCTCCAGGCATTCATAGGTTGAAGTCCTAATCCCCAGTGTCTCCATGTACAACATTGTTTGAAATAGTCTTACAAATGCACACCAGTGAGATGTGACCATACTAGCACGCAGTGGGCTCTTAATCCAATACAACTGTGGAAAGAGGAAATTGGGACAGACATGTGCACACAGGGGGCCTGCCATGTAAACACGAAGTCAGACAGTAAAGATGTACAAGCCAAGGGCACCAGAGATGGCCAGGAGAGCAGCATGGGAGAGTCTGTCGTCTCCTCAGAATGAGCCCTGCTGACACCATGATCGTGATTTTCCAGCCTCCAGAAGGAGGGTATGGTGCGTTTCTATTGCTCAAACCACCCAGCACGCCGCACTTTGTGCCGCCAGGCCTGGAAATGAACACAGACAGTCTTTGGGATTAATGAAAGTCTTATACTGAAAGAGCAGAAACAGGCCTGGTGCTACAGGCCTATCCCAGCCACCCATGATGCTGAGGCAGGAGGACTGCAAGTTCATTGCCTGCCTGGGCAATAGAGTGAGTTCAAGACTAACTCGGCCAACTTAGTGAGACTGTGTAAAAGGAAAAAGAGGGCTGGGAGTACATGGCTCAGTGGCATGGCACCTGCTGGGAACGCAAAGCCCTCACTTTGAGCAATACTGGAAGGGGGCGGAGCGAAAAGGGGGTTACCATTAGATTCTGGGGATCGCTATGATTTAAATTCAGTATGTCACAGGAATAAACACACTTAAAGTCTTTCTATTTAAAAAAAATACTGAATATGGAAGCACACACTTGCAATCTCACTACTTAGAAAAATCCAAGGAGCCAGGCGTGGTGGCACATGCTTTTAATTCCAGCACTCAGGAGGCAGAGGCAGGCTGACCTCTGACTCCAGGACAGCCAGAGCTATTACATACAGAAAACCTTATCTCAGAGAGAGAGAGAGAGAGAGAGAGAGAGGAAAAATCCAAAGAAAGAAATTAATTTTTTAATATTACATTTTTATGTATTTATTTATTTTAGGCAGAATCTCACTGGATAGCTTAGCTGGCCTAGAAATCAATGCATAGACCATGCTGGCCTCAAATTCACAGACATACTCCTGCTTCTGCCTCCAAAAGCCTGGGATGAAAGGCTTTTGGAGGCCACAAATTTTTAGTGATCTAGTAACATTAAAATTTAAGCTTTGGGGCTGGAGAGATGGCTCAACAGTCAAGGGCACTGGCTGTTCTTCCACAGACCCAGGTTCAATTCCAGCACCCACATGGCAGCTCACAACTGTCTGTAACTCCAGTCAGTCCCAGGGGATCAGACACCTTCACATCAATGCACATAAAATGAATCTAAATAAATAATTTTTTAAAAAAATATGCTCAAAAAAGTCCATATTCTCTAAAAAATCCTCAGAAAGGACGTGCTTTTCCGCCTCACTCACTGGATGGCCAAAGCAGTGGTGGCGGCAGTCCTTGACTAACACCAACAGTCACTTTCAGCCCATGTGGAGGAGTGCTTCCAGAAACTCCCATTGTAAGGCCCGGGAGGTCTTACTACAGTGGGAAAATGGCTTTCAGCAAAGGTAAGACAGAATGGGCTGGGACAGCTTGCTCCTTCCCTTAGGAAGGTTCCAGGAGATGCCACCCACTGGCACAACCATAGTAACACAGACATCCAAAGACCACAACAATAATTATTTGGAAAAGCTTGGTTCTTGAAGATAAGACCCCCAAAATGGCCTTAGTCATGAAAATTGTGGATAATAGGACATGCCCCAATTTCAAAACTGCTGACACCCCAGGCCAGTGAGCAGGGATGAGAAGGTAAACTGTGAATAGTTGATCTAGAGAGCAAAGGATGCTGACATCGTCACAGGGAATGGCGCTAGGTTATAACCAAGTCCAGGGTAAACTGCGAGGATCTGGAAACTTCCTGGAAATGTTTGATATAAATCTGAGCTTGTCGTTCAACTTTAAACATTTCAAGTGGCATAGTGTGTTTGTGTCAGATATTTAACTGGATATAAAACCAAGAATCTGGCTGGGCCTAGAGGCTTTTTCCTGTAAACTCAGCTACTTTTGAGGCTGAGCAGGAAAGTAGGAAATTTGAGACCTGCTTGGGCTACAGAATAAAAACTTAGTGAAATTTTTGTCTCAAATGACCAAGAATAATAATATAAGTAAAAAGTGAAAGATTTAGGAGTGCAACTCTGTGACAGAGTGCCTGGCACGCATGAGGTTCTGGAATCAGTGCACAGAACTTATGTACGCAAGCGCGCAGGCCTACACGCGCGCGTGCATGCATATGCAAAGTCCCAGAATATATAATCTTAACTTGTCTAAAATCTCTGCTTTGCTTGTTTAAGCTAAACTGTCCAAATTGGTGGAAAGGTTTGCCATGTTATTTTTATTTCCAAATTTAAAAATCAGGTGGGGGTGGGGGTGTTTCTCATGGGTAAAGCAATTGTCTAGTGCATACAAGGCACTTGGTTTACTGCCTGGCACTGCAGAAACAACTTCTTCCATTAGTTAGTACTAACAGTTCAAAAATCATATTCACTAGATTTATAGAGGTTAATGGCTGAGAGTACAGGGGAGGAGTGGGTGCAGGTCCCTGAAATGGGGGTGGTCAGCAGACAGATGAGACAGATGTGAGCTAAGAAGAACAAGTAGGGTCCTAAATAATGCAGAAATGGTGGGAATGCTTTCCTAAAATCTCCTCTGTATCATTAACCGGCTCAGCATCACTCTTTTCTAGAAGTCAGACAAGCGTCTGAGCCTTTGGCCAGGCTGGGGCCCACTTTTCTCTTTGTGGAGCACTTACCAAACACTGTCAGGTGCCTCACGAAGCTCACATCACCTGCACCCTCCTGCAGACATCTGCAAACAAGACAGCCAAGGTCAGGTGCTCTTCCTGGAAACACAGCTCACCTGGCTCTTGTGCAATGCCTCTTAGGATCTGCCCGGGCCTTGCTCACAGTTCTCAGGCATCCATCTGCCTTCAGAGAGCCAATGGCCTTATCTGAGGCCTTTAAAACATCACAGCCAAGCTGAGACCTGAAGCAGGCAGGGGGCTTGGAAACCAGCATCGAGGGCGGTTCTAAAGAAGGATGTTGAACTCCTTCCTCTCAGAGAGCAGCCCCAAGCAACAGCTTTGATTTTTACTTTTAAAGGTTATCAGCCTCAAAACCCAGCTAGTCCTGCTCTGACTTAAGCAGTCATCTTCTCCTCTTACAGAGCATGGGAAGACATGGGCAAAGTACCAAAGTTGGCAAGCAGGGAGGTTCCAAGGCCTGTGTCTGCAAATCCCAGTCCCCAGAGATGAGTCTGTCTCCTCTCCCACACTTCTTATCATGAAGAATAGCGTGCTGTGGCCCCAGTTTTGAGGAGACAGTGAGGTCTCCCACAAAGAGTATTGTTCCTCGGGATGGTTAGGAGCAGGAGTAGGCCATGGGAGGGACTCAGGACCTTGACGGTCATGCCATCTGGGTGCCAGGGAAATGTCCTATTCAATCCTGTACCTTTATTTCTCTGTGATGATTGATATTATCAACTAGGCTGGATCATATAATATAAGTCATCTCTGTGAGGGAGTTTCTAGGTTAATTAAGGTGGGAAGGTCCACCCTAATGTGGGTGGTACTGTGCTATGGGCTGGAGCCTAACAATGAATGAGAAGGAGGAAGTGAGCCAGGTACCAGCATCCCCTGCTCAGTTCACCCATCTATCTCATGCTCCTGCTGTCGCGCCTTCCCCATCATGATGGCCAGTATCCTCTCAAGCTGTGGACCAAAACAAACCCTCTCTGGTAAGTTGCTCCTTGTCAGGTAGTCAGTCACAGTTCTGAGAACGATAGCTGATAGAAGGCGCAGTTTCAGAGCCAGGGGTTCTCACTCACTTGAGGGCTCCAGAGTAGCCAAAGTACGGTTCACTGGAGGAGCAGGCACACTTGTCCGTCCCCTTCCCCGCGCACAGTTGGCACAGGCTGGGAAATGTCTTTCCATCCGCACAGGGGACACAGCTGCTGGAGAAGAATGTGGCTGCTGCTGCTCAACACAAGAGACATGGGGCACAGGGTGTGAGTGGGCTAAAGTCATCAAATAGTACGGGAGTGTCCTGCGGGACAGCCTAAGTCTGTGGACCTCTCCCAGGGCTGCTCCCAAGAAGTGAGTATGTGCAGGGAGTCTGCCGTGGGTGGATGGATGGATGGCCCAGGGCTTACATGGGCTCAGGAATGAAGCCTAGGAAAATGTTCCCCAGCTTGTCTGCTGCAGAGGGGGAGAACTGTTGACCCACATGGAAATAAGATGCGACCAGTGCCATGCACCAGTGCCATCATCCTGGGGCTGGAGAAACGGCTCAGTGATGAAAAGCACTGCTTGCTCTTCCAGAGGCTCTGGGTTCAATTCTCAGCACCCACATGGCAGCTCACAACCGTCTATAACTCCAGTTCCAAGGAATCCAACACCCTCACACAGGCAAACCAATGTATATGAAATAAAGGGGAAAAAATTACCAACACCCTGTAGGCAGAACACTAAGAAGGCAGGAACCCTTGCAGGTCAGACACCATGCAGTAGCTCTTCCGTGCCTCAGACATGAGCCCACCCCACTTCCAACCCTTCTGTATGAGGAGGCTGTGGTGGCTCATGGGATCCCTGTTTTGGGGGAAGAATCGGTTGATCAGCAGAGGAGCAAACCAGCAGCCACTGCCTAGCCTCCCAGACAGATGTCCAGTGGCATCTGTCACCAAGGCAAATAAATACTCTAGAAAGGTCAAAACACAGCCAGAGCTGAGGCTGAGGCTGTAGCCCTTTATCAGACCCATGCAGATGCTTGTCCCTGTCCCTGTTAAAACATGAGTGCTACAAAGGTTCACACACACACACACACACACACACACACACAAAAGAAAAAAAAGGCATGCCTTTGCAGAGTTCAGGATCTGATCATCATCTTCAAGGACCAAAAGGTCTGGGCTCACAGTGGCTCATCCTAACTGCTCAAGAACCCTGGAACACCCAGGGATGTCCTACTATTAGTCCAGTCAACCTGCCCCTGCCCCTGCCCACATCCCAAGCACTTGCATTAATGCATGGCAGCCTGAAGGGCTAGTAATGTTTCTGGGAGCCCTAGAGAACCTTCCTTGGAGGTTTAGGGGGAGGTGGCCTTCCTTATAGCCTTTCAAGGACACCCTTGCCAAGACAAACTGCTGTGGTTCCTGGGAAGGGGAAACTGACAGAGAAACAGAGAAACAGAAGCACCTCTACTGAGAGAAAGAAGCCTCAGCCAACCCTGTGGGCTGCTGATACACACTCTAACTCCATCCCCAAGAACATAAACCACGAGTGTGTCAGTGACTGAGTGGAGGATAACATGCATTATCAACTCAACTGGAATTGGAATCACCATGGACACACACATCTGGGTATTATCTAAGTGTTTCCAGAAAAGCTTAACTAAAGAGGGAACATCTACCCTGAACATGAGTGTCACCGGTGATGGGATGCTGTCATGACTCCTGGGTGTACACTCAGGCTACTCGCCCATAAAGTCCTTCCTTCCTGAGGTTGCTTTTGCTGAGTAGTTTCCACAGTAACAGAACAAATGACGGATATATTGTATAACCCCAACATAATCCACTTAGACCACCTAGCACAGGAGCCCCACTCAAGGGCACCCAGCCCCAGCAGTCTCACCCGTCTCCAGAGAGCCAGAAGGAAGCAGTGTGCTGAGGGGAATGTACCACCCAGCAGACCAGCCCAGGCCCGAGTGGCAGGACTTCTTGCCCCGGAGCTGGTTCAGCTGGAAGCCTGTGCCCTTCTTCACCAGGGCCACAGCATAATAATGGGTTTGCGGATCTGCAGTGGAGCAGAGAGAAAGAGGAGCCTAAAGGAAATGCATCATTACAACTAACCTTCCAAGGCATTTGCAATGAGGAATTGCAGAGGATCCTGTTCCTCCTCAACCCCACCGGTCACCAGCCCCTAGCAAGAAGGGCAAAAAAGAAAAAGAAATGGAAAATGCCTTTATCTGCTTTATCTGACAGGAGGCGAGAACTGACCCCTTTCAAGGAAATAAATTAATATTCCAAATGCTACCCTGACTTACAATCTAGACTGGTAAGGTTGATTTTATAGCAGGTGCAGATGCCAGTAACACCTTTTTGACTTTCCAATGCATGATGTCTTTCAAATGCATAATGATCCCTTCTGCTGAAGCTGGACAGAGACAGTAAACCATGGTTCTCGGTTGGCCATGGGATGGTGGTGGGAAACAAATACTAGTCCATGGCATTGTCTTGTTAAGCTAGACTTGTTTGTCCTCAGAACTGATCTCTCATCGGCATAGCCTTAGTGTTGGGTGACAGGTTCTGGATAACACCCCTCTCAGGGTGTGATCACCCCACAGATTACAGATCCAAGGACATTTCCACCAGGATTCACAAAATCCACAGCTTCCTATGGAGAAATACCCCAACCCCTGTGGGCCAGTGAGCAACACAGTCAATCCAAAGAGCTCCAGAGACTTGGTCCCCTAGAACGTTAGTGTGATGATTAATTTTCACCATCAACTTGGCTAGACTGCAATCACCTAGGAGACACACCTCTGAGTGCCTTTGGGAGTTTTCAGAGAGGCTTAACTGAGAAGGGAAGACCCATCCCTTGAATGCGGGTGGCATCATCCCATGGCCTGGGTCCTTGGATGAATAAAAATGAGGAGAAAGTGGGCTGAGCTCCAGTCTCTTTCACTAGCCTCCTCGCTGCTTCCTGGCTGTAGGCGTGGTGGGACCAGCTGCCTCCTGCTCCTTCTGCCATGCCCTCCCCACTGTGGTGGACTGTCTTTTCCAAATGTGAGCCAAAATAAATCTTTTCTTTTGTAAGTTTCTTTTGCCAGGCACTCTGTCACCGCAACAAGAAAAGTAACTGACACAGTAGGCAAAGTCCCTACCAACCCCAATGGCCATCATGTCACACCAATGATACCGGCCCCCAGGGAAGAACACACCATCTTTTGATCCATAGTATTCTGCCATGACAGGCTTCAGGTTGTGGTGGGGCAGGCCAGCCTCAGCCATCAAAGCTCCATCAATGGTCACAGCATCTACTTTATTGGCCTGAAAGAAAGGAGACCAGGCATGAATGAAACTCATCACCCCTGGGGGAAGACTCTCCTAGTGTCCCGCCAGAGACTACATCTCCATAGAGTCTTCCATACCTCAGGCCTCTTTCCCCTCATCCCTGTCTACTTCATGAGGCTGGTGAAGGCTGCAAGAAAAGGCTACTGTGTGTGCATGCTGTTTGTTTTCCTCCTCAGCCCTTAGCCAACTGGCACTTGGTTCACTAGCCTTACCCTTGGAATGCAAGGTCTGTGAATGTGGGAACACCTGTGTGCTTTGTTCCCTGGGTGATCTCAGCACACGCATGGTCACCTAGCAGGGCAGGCGTCCGCATGTGTTTACTGAGTAAGAGACCTGCAGAATGCATCCAACCATGAGAACTCATGATCTCAGAGATGTCAGCTTCCTCCCTGCAGGAAGCAGCAACTTCATAGCTAAGATGAAGTTGAGTCATTTCCTACCCACACGCAAACCATTCCTTCTATTCCTTAGTGATAGACATTGCTTTTCCAGCATTGGGGAATGAACTCAGGACCTTGTACATCTCGGCAGGTACTCTATCCCTTAGTTGTGTTTCCAACCCTCTTTTTACTTTTTAAGTGTTTGAGACAGGGGTTAACTAAGTTGCCCACATTGGACTTGAACTGAATCCATAGCCCAGGCAATCCTCAGACTTGCAATCTCCTGTCTCAGGCACCCCATTAACTGCATTTCAGGCCTGTGCCACCAGACTCAATTTATAAACTGACTTTTAAAGGAATCTGGGCTTTTCAGAACCCAGGTAACACAGTCATCCCTCAGCATCTGAGAGATATTTCTCTTGACTCTCCTGCAAAGTCCCCGACAGGAAATGGAATGACATTGCACACACCCGTGCAGATCCTCTCATATACTTTAAACTGTCTCTAGACCACATGTAAAACTAACCCAAGGTAGAAGAAGCTCTGTAAACAGTTGTCACACTGTGCTCTTCATAGAATGAAAATTAAAAGAGTTTGTAATTGTTAAATACAGACATAATTTTGAAAATCAGTTTTTGATCTGTAGTTGTTTGACTTAACAAATTCCATATTATAACTATTTCATAATGTGTATTCATATGATTGTATGTACATGTATATTTGTGTGCATAACTTAGGACATTACTGAAGGCATGTATCAGACACCAACTCAAAATAACTCAAAAAAAGTCATACCTAATATTAAAGGTTAAAGAAAAAGGTTGTTAAGCCTGTGAACCACTGTCACAGCATCAGCATCAAGGCTGGAGTCAGGGGCTGTGGGATGTCTCAGTGGTTATGTCTACTTGTTGCTCCTATAGAGGACCCAGGTTCTAAGCACCCAACAGTGGTTCACAACTACCCATAACTCCAGGTCAAGGGGATCCAACACCCTCTCCTGACCTTTGTGGGCACCAGGCATACACATGGTATGCAGACATACAACATACATGCAGGCAAAACACTCATAAAATAAAATAAATACGTATTTCAAAAAAGGAAGGAAGAAGATGGAAAGCAATACGAATGGACTAGATATGAGCTCCAACCATCCCTAAGGGCTCCAATTCATAATGGCTTTTGTCCACTTCCCAAGTCCTTCCTCTTTGAGTTCCAATACCAGATGCAAAAAGACAAGTCTTAGATAGTTTATCCTGCTCTGCAATGGCATAAGGACAAATGGCTATAACAAATCCATCTCTATTCTCCCATTATCTGTCTCTCTCTCTCACACACACACATACACATACACATGTGTAGGCATGTGCACACATACACACATGTACCTACATACACAAAGGCAAATTTCATGATTTTAAAAAACCAGCTTCACGTACTTAAAAATGAAACTCCCACCAGCTATGGTGATTCACTCCTTAGTTTCAGCACTCAGTAGTCAGGAACAGGAACTCTGTGAGTTCCAGGCCAGCCAGTTCTATATAGAGCAGTCTTTTTTATTTTTGAGTTTATATAGATTCTCTTGATATATCAGGTTTTGCTGTGTCATATATATTATATATGTGTGTGTGTTTGTGTCATATACATATATATATATGCACACACTCATATGTACATATATATATATATATATTCCTAAACTTGAACACTGTATTAGTTGTTCGATTAAGATTGTGACTTTTGCTACGGGTGAGGTGAGCACTAAACAGCTGTAGTCTCCCCTGTAATGAAAAGCATAGAAAACAAAACAAACAAAAACACAGTTTCTTCAGCTCTCTTTCAGGCAGCAGCAACTTACTGAGATGTCCTTGAGGCACTCAGGGTATGAGGTTTTCATCACACAGCTAACAGATGGGCCATCCGCAGGAAGGACTTTCTTCACATTGTCACTGAAACTGGAACACTTGATGGCCTCTTGATCTGACACAACACACCATCTTACAGTCCTCTCAGGAACAGCCAGGCACAGCCCTAAGAGAGAGACACTAGAGGTGTCAGGGACCATGGCACTTACCTTCCTCTGCTGGCAGAAGGGATCAAACACAAAATGAGGAGCTGACTAAGGGGGCTGGACCAATGGCTCAGAGAGATGGTGCAGCGCTTAAGTCTACATCCAGCCCTTCCAGAGAGAACTCCAATTTGGTTCCCAGCACCAAAGCAGACAGCTTACAACCGCCTATAACTCCAGCTCTAAGTGATCTGGATTCTGGCCTCTGTTGTGGGTACTGCACTCTTATGCATAACTCCCCTAATGAGTGTGTGTGTGTGTGTGTGTGTGTACGTGTGTGTGTGTGTGCAATTAAATATAAATATTGTAATGCTAAAAAAAAAATAGGACCAAGTGTCATCCACAAACTAAACTGGCTGCTTTCTTCCTGGGAATTCTCAGGGCCCATTTTTCTGAGTCTCTCCTTTCCTTTATGTGTAAAAGGGAGGAGGGGGAGTTAAAATTGTTAAAAAGATAGCCATGGCATTACCAATAGAACACAGAAATTCCACTCCTAAATATATATTTAAAACTTGACAACAGGGACTCAAAAAATATATGCACACAGATGTTCACAGCAACTCTATTATTTTCAGTCACTAAACAGAAAAGCATGGAAGTGTGTATCAAAGGGAGAGTGGATAGGTAACTGTCACAGTGCTGTCATGTTCTAAAGCCTGAACTAGGTTAGGGTTAGGGTTAGGGTTGAGTCTCAAAACAGCAAGAGAAAGAACCCCAGCAAAGGGCTACTGGCAATATGATTGCATTTATGTAAAATATCTAAATGAGGTAAGTCAGTAGAGACTAAAAACACATTGGTGTGATGGCTTATGCCTGTAATTCCAGTTCCCTAGAGGCTCAAAAACAAAACAATTAAATTTTTTTTAAAAAGCTAAGGGGCTGGAGAGAAGGCTCGGAGGTTAAGAGAACTTTCTGCTCTTGCAGAGGACTCAAGTTTGGTTCCCAGCACCCACATGGTGGCTCACTATGGTCTGTAACTCCATGTGGTACTTTGAATGTAAGTGGTACCCATAAGCTCATAGGGAGTGGCATTATTAAAAGATGTGTCTTTATTGAAGTTTTTGTGGCCTTGTTGGAGGAAGTGTGTCACTGTAAAAGTGGGTTTTGAGGTCTCATATATGCTCAAGTCATGTCCAGTGTCTCAGACCACTTCCTGTTGCCTGCAGGTCCAGATGTAAGCACTCAGTTCTTTCTCCAGTACCATATCTGCCTGCATGCCGCCTTGCTTCCTGCCGTGAGGACAATGGACTAAACCTCTGACCTGTAAGCCTTCCCAGAGAAATGTTTTCTGTGAGAGTTGTGTGGTCATGGTGTGTCTTCATAGCAACGAAACCCTAAGACACTCTAGTTCCAGGAGATCTGACACCCCTTTCTAACCTCCCCAAGGCTCCAGGCACACACATGATCCACAGATGCACATGCAAGCAAAACATCCATATATGTCAAATAAAACTAAATAAACAGCTAAAAAAAAATGACTAAACTAAAACCAAGACAGAATGTAGTTAAGTTGGTAGAATGCATACATGGCATGCAAGAAGCCTTGGGTTTGATCTCTAGCACCACAGAAACTGGACATGGCGGTGTATGTGTATAATACAATCTCTTAGGGCAGTTACAGAGAGATCGGTAGTCGAAAGTCATTTTCAGCAAGCCTAGACTACAGGAGAGCCTGTCTCAAAAGTAAAATTCTTTTCTAGAGAAAGCAAATTGCTGGTTTCCATGAGCTAAGGGGAGAAAGAGATCAACGCTGATCACTCAGTAGGTACTCAGTTCTCTTCTGAAGTGCTGGCTAGTTTCCCATTGATACAACTTGGGAAGAGAGACCCCGAGTTGAAGAATTGCCCAGATTAGATTGGGGCAAGCCTGTGAGAGATTGTCTTGACCCATGACTAATATGGGAGGGTTCAGTCCACAGTGGGTGGCATCATCCCTAGGCAGACAGGTATGGGTTGTAAAAGAGAACTAGCTGATGTGACTGGAAAGGTGGCTTAGCAGTTAAAAGAACTTGTTGCTCTTTCAGAACTAGTGTTGGGTTCCCAGCATCCGTATTGGGCAGCTGACTGTTCTAGAAGGTCTGGCCTCCAGGGGCCCTACACACAACTGGTGCACATACTGACAAACACAGGTAAAAGAGCTGTACTGGGCATGGACTTTTGTGCAGGTTCTTAGTGAAAGACCTTTTTCCAAAGTTTACATTTTAAAAAATAGGAAAATAGAAGCCAGCCGGAGCTATAGAATAAGACCCCATTTAAAGACAAACAACGGGGGGGGGGGGAGATTTAAACTGATTCTTCATAAAGAAGACACACAAGCCACCGTGGCACATACCTGTGATGCTGGCATTCAGGAGGCCAAGGCAAGAATTAGAGAACAGCTTAGTGAGGCTTTCAAGAGAGAGAGAGAGAGAGAGAGAGAGAGAGAGAGAGAGATACAAACTGGCTAATAAAAGATACTTGACATTATTTATCACCAGGGAAATGCACTTTGAGATCATAGTACATTTCTTTACATAATTACCTATTAGAATGGCTAGCTGTAGCCATTGTGTATACACAATTGTAATCCCAACACTGGACAGACTGAGGCAGGAAGAACGTTAAGTTTGTGGCCAGATTGCACTGGCTACAAAAGAAGGCCTTGTCTCTCAAACAAAACAACAAATAAAAAGATCTAATTGTAAAAAATGGACCCATTGTTAGGGAGGAGGAATACCCTGATTTCTCTGGTAGAATTGTAAAATGGAACAACTACTCAAAAATCTTGTCATTGTCCCCCATTTTCTCCTGTGCTGGGGCTCAAACCAAGGACTTTGCACATGCCAGGCAAGTTCTCTGCCACAAACCATACCTCCGGTACTTAAGAAGGGCATTTATAGCAGGTTGGATATATAGCTGAGCGAGCTAGTGCACGCCTGTAATCCCAGCACTGGAGAGTCAGAGGCAGGAAGATGGCTTCAAATCCAAGGCCATCCCAGTCTACATAATGAGTTCCAGGCCAGTCAAAACTACAAAGTGAGCACCAGCAGAGGAGGCAGACACTTTAATCCCAGCAGAGGAGGCAGAGGCAGGTGGATCTCAAGGCCACCCCAGTCTATAAAAGTTCCAGTGAAACCCTATTTAGAAAACAAAAAGCTACAAAGTGAGACCTTGTTTCAAAAACTAACAAAACTGAAGGGGGAAAAAAAATATTGTGTGGATGCTAAGTGTGGAGGTCAGAGGGCAGTTTCCAGGAGTTGATTCCCTCCTACCATATGGGTCCTGGGGATCTTATATTACCAGTCATGGTATTGGTGCCTTTTGGTGCCTTTTCCTGCTGAAACAGTAAACACACGTTTTACACAGGGCAAAGGACAGACCCGGGATTGCACAGCAGTATGTGGCAGATGGATTTCAATCCAGAATAATTACTCTTCTCTAAGATCGTAGTCTGTCCAACCACAGTACAGGGTCCCCGGGGTGGCTGGCCAGCCAATGACACCTGATCCCCTCCCTCAGAGAACCCAGGAGGACAGACACCCTTGCCTGACTCTCAGCACACTCACCCAGAGTCCCAGCGCATAGCAGGGCGCAAACAACCAGCCTCATTGTCAGCTGTATCAGCACGCCCCAAGCCTAGGTGCACTTTACCCAGCAGGCAGAAGGTCTGCCTGAGTGCTCTGAAAGGTTCTTCAGCCCCAGTCCCGGCTGATGGGCTGATCGCCACCGCCACACCCTCCATCCCTTCCTTATCTGGCCAAGCAGAAGCCCGGACTGCTGGGGACCGCTAGCCTGGGTCTCTGGGTGAAAACGGTGCTCCTCAAGGGTGCTTCTCAGCGAAAGACGATGTGCACATATATGCGACCTTAATACATATTTTCTTTCGGGAATTCTCACTTCTCCCTAAGGACTCTAGGTTGATCAAGCAGAGGTTCTCCTACAGCTATTGGTGCTGTGCTTTGTGTGATACAGTGAGTAGTCCCCCACACACACACTTTCCCACCACAAACACCGGTAGCGCTGTCCAGTTGGGTAGGTTTTCACAGAGTTTCTCCCCCTCGAAGTAACAGCCCTATCTGCAAGGCTGTGACCTCCACCTCGGAAAAATCTGATTTTACATAAAACTTTGAATTAGCTGGGCATTGGTGGTGCACGCCTTTAATCCCAGCTCTAGGGAGGCAGAAGCAGGCGGATCTCTGTAAATTTGAGGCCAGCCTGGTCTACAGAGTGAGTTCCAGGACAGCCAGAGCTGCTGTTACACAGAAAAACCCTTGTCTCAAAACACCAAAAAAAAAAAAAAAAAAAAAAAAAAACAACAAAACCCAACAACTTTGAATTAAAATATAGTAGGTGCGCAACGAATCCTATAAGCACAGCATAGTTAGTTATTACTGGGAAGACTCCGGCAGAGCCAGTCCCACATTAGGAGGACTAATCCCCTGCAGAGCATCGCCCGTTTTGGTAGCTCCTACCTAAACTTGTAACAGAAACTAAAGTCTGCTCATTTCTGCGCTCCATAGAGATGAAACCATGCAACGCAAAGCCTGGCTTTCTTTCATTCAAGGTTAAGCAGGTGTGAATCCCATGCACTGAGGTTTGTCATTGCCCCACAGCTCTTCTCTGTGTGCCATATTGTTCCACCCTCTACGATCCGAGAACACTTTACCCTCTTGCCCTGGAGATTGTAGTATCCAGTTCCAATTCTTACAGATAGTGATGCTAGAAACAACATTTTAAATTTCATTTTATATGTGTTACTAGGATCTGAAAACAAAACCCAAAACAGAGCCTGATGTGAGAGCACATGCCCGAAGTCCCAGCATTTGTGAGGTGGAGGCAGCAGGGTTAGGAGTCCACGCTTTGAAGGCCAGCCTCGCATAGAGACCTTGTCTCAGCAAGCACAAGAGGCTGGAGAGATGACTGTGGTTAAGAGCAAGTGGTTAGGAATTCTGTCTGCTCTTCCAGAGGACGAGAGTTCAGTCCCAGCATCCATGACAGATTGCTCAACTACCCTGTAACTCCAGCAACAGAGGGAATCTGACACCTGGACTCCAGTTACAGAGGATCTGGTCTCTGTGGAATTCATATGTGTATGCATATAATTAAAAGTAAAACAAATCGTTAAATAAATAAAAGACATAAACAAACCCCACAGGTCCCCCCCCCCCATTGAGTTTGAACCTGATGATTTTGCTGTTATTTTGTTAAATCTAAGTTTCTTTTTGGTGCTTTATTTACATTCTTATATCTTTTATTGTATAATGCCAGTGTTTTGTTTTGTTTTGTTTTTTTTCTCTTTTCTTTTCTTTTTTGTTATTGTTGTTTTTCAAGACAGGGCTTCTCTGTGTAGCCTTGGCTGTCCTGGAACTCCCTTTGTAGACCAGTCTGGTCTCGAACTAATAGAGATCTGCCTGCCTCTGCCTCCTGAATGTGCTGAGATTAAAGGCGTGTGCCACCACCTCCAGATATTTTATCATCCTCCCCATTTCCCCGCATCCTCCCTCCCCCCCCCCAGTCTCAACCCAGACTTGATTAACTGCAATCGTTAGGAGTTCTAGAATAGTCTGGTACAAGCCTTTTTGTGCAAATAGGCAAGCATTTCTTCAGACCGCTTTGCCAGGAGAACAATTGTTGGGTACGAAAGTAGATGAAGTCCTAGTATAACAGATCCTGCTTAGTGTCATGCCGTAAAGGGCTGAAAGGTTATTACAGGAAAATGTCTATCACCCTTCAGAATTTAGATGTTATTAGCGATGAGGCTCTCTCTTCCATCCTGAGGTGCCTACATGGTAAAACAAAACAAAACAAAGAAATGACTAGGATTGGATTTTTCTGTTCTTACTGAAGTAATGATATGATTTCCCTGCCTTTCCTGTTAATGTGAGAAACTAATCTAGTAGAATGTCAGCTTTGTTCTTTGTTTTTTGAGACAGACAGAGTCCTGCTATAAACTACCTTGGCCTCAAACTCATGATCCTCCTGCCTCAGTGTCCTGAGGACTGGACATATAGGGATGTTTAACCACATCTGAGTTCTAATTGGTTTTGTTTGTTTGTTTTGTAATAGAGATTGAATCCACGATCTCATATTTACTAGGTAAGCATTCCACCACTGAACTATGTCTCTAACCTGCTAAGTGAATTTTAGATTTATTTTATTTTATATGATATGAGTGCTTTGCTTACATGTGTGCCCAATGCCTGTGAAAGTCAGACCAGGATGTCAGATCTCCTGAAACTGGTTGTGAGCCACCATGTGAGTACTAGGACCAGAACTTGGGCCATCTGCAAAAGCAACAAGTGCTCTTAATCACTAAGCAGTTTCTCTAGTCCCTTGTTAATTGATTTTTAAGCATAAAATCACTATTATATTTCTGCAATAAACCTCATTTGTCATAATGTGCAATATTACCTATATATTGTTGAGTTGGTAAATTTTCCTTAGGGTTCTCTTCTGTATCTATTTTTTTTTTTTTTTTTTTAGAACAATCACACTTGGGTCTGGAGAGTTGTCTCAGCATCTCCCAGTGAACCAGCGATTGGTTCCCAGCACCCATATGAGGTAGCTAGCTCACAACTGCCAGCTCCAGGGAATCTGGTACTCTCCACAGATACCACACACAGACATACACATAATCAAAATGAAAACACATCTTTTCTTTTCTTATTTTTATTGTTTATTTATTTATTTATTTTGGTTTTTGAGACAGGGTTCCTCTGTATAGCTTTGTAGACCAGACTGGCCTCAAACTCACCAAGACTCACCAAGATCTGCCTGCCTCTGCCTCCCAAGTGCTGGAATTAAAGGTGTGTGTCACCACCACCTGGCCCACATCTTTTTTTTTTTTTTTGAAAGAATATTAATCTTGTAATTTCTCTTTATTCTAATATGCTTATATATTTTGCTTTAACATTACAATGACTTTTGAACTGAAAAATGTTCCCTCTGATTATCTGAAAAAAGGTTATATAAGAGTAGCATTCCTTTTTTTCTTAAATGTGCATAAGACATCACCAATAATGTCATCCGAGTTTAGAGCTTTATTTGTGGAAAGCTTTTCAATGACACACTAAGCTCTGTCCCTCCCCTCTTCTCTCTGGTATGGACATTAAACACGGGGCTTCATCCTGTGTTTATCAAGAGTTATGCCAAAGAATAATCTGTCTGCCCTTCATTTTTATTTTGAGACACAGTCTCATTATGAAGCCCAAACTAGCCTCACATTGATAATCCTCCTGCCTCAACCTTTCCAGTAGCTAAGCTTAGAGATGTGCATCTCCACACCCAGATTGATTTTTGTAGCTATAGAAATATTCATATTTTCTAATATTTTAAATCTGAGTATAGGTTAAGTATTGTCTTTTAATTATTTATGTGTGTTTGAGTGTTTTGGTTGTCTGTATGTCTATGTACCACGTGTGTACCTGTGGAGGTCATTGTTAGCCACTCTGTGAATGCTAGGACTCAAACCCTAGTCCTCTGGCAAGGCAACCAGTGCTAAGTCATCGTGTCAGCCAAATATCATCTTCTAAGAAATTCATCTAAGGACCGAGGAGACAGTTCAGTTAGTTAAGTGCTTATTGTGCAAGCATTCAGGCTTGAGTGCAGATTCTTGGCATCCTGCTTTAAAACCCTGGAGAAGTGGTCCAGAGGTAAGAACACTGGCTTCTCTTCCAGAAGACTCAAGTTGGAGTCCCAGCACCCTCATGGAGATTTAAAGACACAAAATTCTCTTTGGTGGGGCATGGCTGTGCACACCTTCAATCACAGCACTTGAGAGGCACATGTCAGCCTGGTCTACAGAGTTCTAAGAGAGCTGGAGTTATATAGAGAAACACTGTCTTCAAAACAAAAACAAAAACAAAAAACAAAACAAAAAACAAAAAACAAAAACCCAGGCATAGTGGAGACTGTGATTCCAGAGCTGGGGAGACAGAGATCTCTGAATCAGCCAATCCCTGGTTCAGTGAGAGACACTATCTCAAAGAAATTACGTAGAGAGCTACTGAGAAAGACAGCCAGTGTCGATCGCTGACCTCCCCAAGTACAGTCACTTCACCCACATTCACACACACACAAACACACAATTACACATATGCACACACACATGCATACAGCACACATGCACACACAAGAAATCACCTACATTTCAAAGTTACTGAAACAAAGCCACCCATCATACTCTCCTTAACTGTCATTTGGTTTTGTGAGCAGAGGATTGGATCCAGGTTCTTGTGTTTGCTAGGCACCCAATCTGTCACTGAGCTGTATGTATCTTTAGCCCACCTCCCCAACTCCCATCCCCACCCACCCCCGTTCAAATCACTTTTCATTTTAACACAGGGTCTCACTAAGTCACCTGGCCTGGAATGTATGACCCTCCTGCCTCTGCCTGCTGAGAACTTCAGCTCACAGGCTTGTGTCACAAAACCTGGAAAGTGACATTCTGAATGAGAAACTGTCTTTACTGTCTTTTCCCATTGTTGACACTGGAAACTTCTGTTTACTCCTTTTCTTCAATTAGTGTCGCCAAGGTTCCAGCTAGCTCATTCATTTAAAAACCACACACAAACCTAGGTTGGAGAGATGGTTCGGTGAGTGGATAAGAGTACTTATTATTCTTGCAGAGGACCCAGATTTGGTTCCTAGCTCACAAATACCTGTAACTCCTGTTCTAGAGAATCCAATGCCATCTTTTGTCCTCCACTGGTATTTATCTGTACTCACATAGGGTACAATTCAAACAGGCACACACACATACATGTAAATAAAAATAAACCTTTAAAGCAACAGCCACTCCCCCCACATGCAAACATTTGGCTTTGTTGATTTTTCTGTATTGTACACTCATGTTATTTCATTAATTTTTGCTTTATTGACTGTCTTTGGATGTTATCCTTTCTGTAGTTTTCTTTTGGGGCAGGAGACAGTGTGTTGATATGGGCTCAGTATAGCTTAGAACTTTCTGTTTTCCTGATTTAACCCTGCTTTGAAGATGAAACCCTCAATATTCTAATCCTGGATTGGATTATGGTACCTGATTATGATACCTGATATAGGACTCAAACATGAGGCTACATGAGGCTTTCCAAAACAAAAAACAAAAACCGCCAAACCAAAATCTGGAGGGTTAAAAGAAGAAACATGAGTGAATAAATGCACATAAATGTCCTAAAAGTAGGTTGAGCAATCTCATCTGCAGGTCTGTAAGCAAAAAACACATAGGTCCAGGCTTGACCGTTCATTCTAGAGTTAATGATCCACCTAAAGTTAATACACCCCAAATCCATGAAGGCCAAAGTACCTGCTGACCTGAGTGGAACATGCTCTGAAAATGTCTCATGTCCAGGGACAAACTCATACAGCAAAGGAAGGACATCTAAAGGGCTAAAGTCATCTCGTGGTCAAAGCTGTCAGTCATCAGATGGAAGGTTAGAAAAACTGGACATCATGGCTCATGTCTATAATTGCAGTACGTGGGAGGCAAGAGAATCAGGAGTTCAAAGGCAGCCTTGGCTACATGAGACTTTCCAAAACAAAAAACAAAAACCGCCAAACCAAAATCTGGAGGGTGAAAAGAAGAAACAGTTGAAGATTTTGTGCCAAGGGTGATCTTTGGGCAGGTGTTGTTTCTGTGTACCAGGTACAATGATAAGTGTTTTCCTAATGCTAATTTGTGATAAGCTCATAAGTAGTATTTGGTATTGTTTTTGCATCCAGGAGGAAAGGGAAGCAGAGGGGTTAAGTAATGTGTCCAAGGTCCAATGAGTAGTATGTCAGAGAGAGCTCTTGCTTCTACAGTTCATGTTTTTGCTCACGTGGTCTTGAGCATTTGTCCCAGGAACAATTTTACACCCTAACCCCAACTCTAATCCTAAAAAGAACCTGTTTCTCAAATTCCTGGGGAGTACTGGCTTTTATCTAATCTCCAGAAATCCTTCTATTGTCTAGCTTGAATTAAGCCAACATTATCATTTCTGAACAAATGTACTCCCCGAGACCTAACAATAACCAATTCAGAATAGGTTACATTGGCACCAGCTATCCTAAGACTTGCCAAAGCTTCAGTGGTTTAATGGAGCAATTGACTTCTTACTACTGTATCGCTCAGCTGGTAGCCATGGTGGCGAGTCATGGTGTGGAACTCTTTCAGTCATCGAGCAATCTAGACTCAAAAGTATGACATTAAAAAGTGTGTGTGTGTGTGTGTGTGTGTGTGTGTGTGTGTAGACAACTTGTAAGAGTTGGTTCTCTCCCTTCAATATATGGGCCTGGGGATTGAACTCAGATGATCAGGCTTGGCAACAAGTTGCCCTTACCTAGTCTAAGCTCTTCCATTTTTAACATGCATCAGTGTGTTATCTAGAATAAGGAAAAATGTGGGAGATAGTGCAAAAGGATTTCATGGAGCTAGAAATGATGAACATGGTTCCTATATATGTTCTCCTGGCCATAATTCAGTCAAATGACCTTCATTTAGATCAGTGGTTCTCAACCTGTGGGTTATATTATGATTTATAACAGTAGCAAAATTACAGTTATGAAGTAGCAATGAAAACAATTTTATGGTTGGGGGGTTCACCACAGCATGAGAAACTGTATTAAAGGGTCACAGCATTAGGGAGGTTGAGAACCACTGACTGAGATGTAAAGTGGATTCATATTGCTTATTACCATTCAAAGTCCCTGCAAGTTCGCATACCAAGTGAGTTTTCAATTCCCTTTTCTATCGGCATCTGCACCCCTTAGAAATGGAATCCCCAGATGGCAACCTCTTTCCAGCTCAGCACAATCCTTGAAAGGAAGCTGCTGTGTAGTGATTTCCTCTACATTGAATCAGTCCTCCTGTAAGATGCAGGACCTTTATGAAACTTAGGAGGCTCAGAAAATGTACAAGACTCCCAAGGCAGTCAGCAATTTTTAGGGAGGAAGAGGCTCTGTGTAGCTGCCTGTAAGTTGGACAGTAAGCTCCAGTGGGTTCATGAGTCATCGAAATGGTGGGGTGGGCCTTTCAGTACTATAACTGTCTTTGAGTTGACTGTGTTTCTGCAAATGACCCCAAGTTTACCAGGCTAACTTGGGTGCATTCGTTTCCTTGGTCATCCCTTTCTGGGATAAATAGACTTTTTCTTTTTCACATTTCTCTGGGAATAGTCATATAAAATGAGCACATGTCTTGGATCTTTATTTTAGTTCAGGTACCCCTTGCAACAAACAAACAAAAAAAGACAGTATTTTTTTTTTCCTGTCAACATTTCAGTATACTTAAAGCACATTCAATAAAAATGACGATAATTCCTTAGGAACATACAATACTCTGGGGGGGGGGGTAGGGTGGGATGGGGGCAGGATCCAGAACTTTAGAGTGGAGACTGTTAAGTGCAGGGGGTAAGGGGACTTGGAGTTTAGGGGGTTAGGGGGGGTAATAATGAAGGGCCAGGCCAAAGTTGATCATGGTGAGGAGACGGCAGAAGAGCCCTCCTGGTTTCGGTGTTCTTACATGCCTTGGCCAGCTGGCACCGTCAGACCAGACCGGGTCAAGGGTCCCGGCCTCCAAGGTCCGGGCAGGCAGTGACCCAGCAGGCTCGGTACAGCTGCACAAGCCACTGTCCCCAGACACCAGAGGGTCCCTGGAGGGGAAAAGATTGACACAGCTGCCTGCACTGTGACCAGTGTCTTCCCACGCTGTACCTGCGTCAGGCCAGGAACTAGAACTGGTAAGAAGGTCCTGCAGGCCTGCAGCCAGAACTCAGGCTGTTCATCTGCACCAGAACCCGGCTTTAGACACCCTTAAAACCAACAAAACACCAACAAAAAAGACACGGTCTTATACAAGCCCAGGCTGCTTTTGAACTCACTATGTGGACCAGGTAGATGCGGAATTTCTGCTCCTCCTTTCTCTACCAGGGCTCAGTTTGCAGGTGTGCTAACCACAGAGGTTTATTCGATGCTTTGAATGCAATCTGGGCTTTGTGCCTGCTAGGCTACCAACTGGTTGTACCCTCTGCCATCAGACATATTTTTTACACAAGAGTTTTTGTTTTGTTTTGTTTTGTTTTTGAAACAGGGTTTCTCTGCATAGCCCCAGCTGTCCTGGAACTTGCTCTGTAGATCAGGCTGGCATTGAACTCAGAGATCTGCCTGCATCTGCCTCCAGAGTGCTGGGATTAAAGGTGTGGACCACCATGAGATTTTTCTAATGGTTAATTTTGATAAGTAAAGGATCATAGGCTTAAAAAACGAGACAGGAAGAGGAAAGGCATCCAAACAATGTGTTAACAAGTCAGTTACCACTGTCTAGACTGAGGCTTACTTTCACCGAGGACACTCTAGGAACCATTGTGAGTAATCCCATCCAAGAGGCACAAGGTATATAAAGATTTTATACTCTTTCCTGTCAGCTACTTGCCATGGTCACAACATCCTCTAGACATCTACTTTGCTCTTCAGGCAGCACAGCAGACTCCTCATGCCAGAGAACACCTTCAAGAAAAGAAACCCTTGCTGGCTGGTGGAAATTCCCGAGGTGTCTCCAGGTGTGTGAGAGGCCAGTGATGGTCCAAATGAGAAATGCCTCACACAGTCTTGGGCATTTGAACAATTGGTCCCCAGCTGGTGATTGTGCTGGCCAGTTTTCTGTCTTGCTGAGACAAATCAGAGTCCTTTGGGAAAGGGGAACTTCAGTTGAGAAAATGTCACCACTAGATTCTCTTCAGGTCCATGTTCTTAATTGATGACTGATGTAGGAGGGCCCAGCTCACTGTGGCTTGGTGGTCCTGGAAGCTGTAAGAAAACAGGCCAAGCAAGCTAATAAGCAGCACCTCTCCATGGCCTCTGCATCAATTCCTGCCTCCGGGTTCCTGCCTTGAATTCTGGGCCTGACTTCCCTGAATGGTGGGCTACAAGCTATATGATTAAATAAACCTTTTCTTCTCCGAGTTGCTTTTGGTCATGGTGTTTTATCATAGCGATAGAAACCCTAAAACGTGCTGTTGGGGGATGGTTAAGTGTGCTCTGTCACAGTTGAGGGCCAGATTGACTGTGGCTTTCCTTAAGGCCCTGATATACAGAGAAGAAACATGCTTGACAGATCCAGAAAACATGCTTGGCAGACCCAGTAATGGCCTGGGGCCAGGGCCTTGAGGGGATCTGTGGCTTCAGTTCCTGAACCCAATTCTTCCCACAGTATATGGCTATGGTTGTCAGTCCAAGGACACTGTGTGCCCGGTTTGTAATGTTCTTGAGATACCCTGTGTTCCCCTTGTGCAACACTGTTTGATTAGCTTCCTGTTGACTTCGTCCCTTTGTGTGACAATATCTGCTGACTTGGTTTCATTTCATCCCGGGAAACAGTATGTAAGACTCTCTCTTTAAATTTAAATTAGAAATAACCTTGTTTTATATATCAACCCCTGTTTCATCTCCCCCCCCCATCCTCCCATGCCCTCCACCAACCCAAGATGCTGTACTTTATAATAAGCTTGCTTGGCATAAGACATAGCTTGTGTAAGAACTCCAGACCCCAGATTTTCTATCTTCTATATCTTCTCATCTAATGGCCACCTCCCACTTAGGACCCTGTCACTGAAGAATGACCTGCCTGTCCAGATCAATGCAGTCAGGCTTGGACAAAGTATATCATTGGGGGTTGGATTTTAAGAATAAAATGACTCTCCTACTTGCAGTTTGCTTTGTCTTGTGTTTATAGTTCAAGATGTGAGTTCTCAGCTGCTAGCTGCCATGCTATTCCCAACATTGTGGACTCTGATCCTCTGGAACCAGAAGCTCAAATAAATGCCTTCTGTTAGTTGTCTTGTTTCTGATGTTTTATCACAGGTGACAGAAAAGTTATGCAGGAAGTAAGCATGGATCAGTCATAGTGGTTCACTACTGTGTCCAAGCACTTGCTATGCTGAGACAGGAAGAACAGCATGGGTTCAAGGCCAGCCTAGGCTACTTAGTGAGTTCCAACCCAGCCTGGCTATGGAGTCAGACTATATCACAAAAAAAAAAAAAAAAAAAAAAAAAAAAAAAAAAAAAAAAAAAAGAAAAAAAGAAAAAAAGAAAGAAAAAGAAAAAAGCGGGCTGGAGAGATGGCTCAGAGGTTAAGAGCACTGGCTGCTCTTCCAGAGGTGCTGAGTTCAATTACCATCAATGACAGGGTGGCTCACAATCATCTCTAATGAGATCTGGTGCCATCTTCTGGCATACAGGCAGAACACTGTATACCAAACAAACAAACAAAACTTTAAAGAAAAGAAAAAATCAAAGCAAAGGAGAAGGAGGAGGAGAAGAAAAAGAAAATGATGGTGTTGATAGCAGTAATGGTAAAGATAGAACATTAAGGGTATTCTCCATGGTCTCTGCCAGAATCCAAAAATAACGAAGACTAAAGTCATGGTTTCTGAGATGGAGATATACCTCACTTGATGGTGTTTACTCAGCCCAGAAAAGAGGCCTGAACTATTCAACCATATCTTTCCTACAGACATAGGCTGTAACAGTCATTACTCAAATCTCTCAGGTTTCTCTTTTTAGGATCTAGATGCAATCTGATTTTGTAACAATGCAACACCCTACATTTTTGGATTTTAAAATCTATTTAGTTATTGTTGCAAAGAAGCCATTCTTTTCTAAGTGTCTTTTTTTTTTTTTTTTTTTTTTAATTTTTGGAGACAGGGTTTCTCTGTGGTAGCTTTGTAGACTGTGCTGGTCTCCAGCTCACAAAGATCCACCTGCCTTTGCCTCCTGAGTGCTGGGATTAAAGGCATGCACCACCACCATCACCCAGCTCCTGTGTCTCCTTAAGTATAGCAAGAAACAATCCACACCTGCTGCTAGCATTCTACTTTACATCCTTCTCCCTGGGCTCACATAATCAGTAGGCTGTGTTCCTCTTCCTAGCTAGCTGAAGCTATTGGTTTAAATAGATGTCAGGCCACCCAAAGTTAGCTCTTTAGCAACAGAGGCTGTTTGCTAACTTTACTTGTATTTATACATATTTGCTTAGACCATTGGGAATTTAAATATAAAACCCTATAAGTAAAACAAACAAACTCTTTGTGCTTTCTAGTTTTTAATTTTTAATGTGTATGTGTACTCAAAAGTCACGCATGAGTGGGGTGGTGGTGGCGAACACCTTTAATCCCAGCATTCCAGAGGCAGAGGCAGGCGGATCTCTGTGAGTTTGAGGCCAGCATGAAGGCCAAAAGTCAACTTCAGGCCTCTTAGTCTATCTTAGTCTATCCCTGACTCTTATTTTTTTTTTTGGGACAAACGTCCTGCTTGGCTGGTCTTTGTTTTTTTTTTTTTTGTTTGTTTGTTTTGTCAGCTTAACACAAGCTAGTTAGTTATCTGGGTAAGAGGAATCTCAATTGAAAATTGCCTCTAGGCAGTTCTGAAGGGTATTTTCTTGATTAATAATTTATGTGGGAGGACCCAGCCCACTGTGGGTGGTGCCACCTTGGGGCAGGTGGTCCTAAGTGGTCTAAGAAAGCAGGCTGAGTAAGCCAGTAAGCCTGGTTGTCCTTGGCCTTTGCTTCAGTTTCTGCCTCAACTTTCCCTAGTCTTTGGTGGGCTATCAAGTACTCTATAGATAGGATGACAGCTTCTGGACAGAACTCATTAACCATGAACTGTGCCTTTTTTTTTTTTTTTTCAGCTCTAATAACTGGAAGCAAGTTCTCATGTATAGGTAGGATATACCCAGTTTTATATGGTGCTGGAGATGGAATCTAGGGATTTTAGGGATGTGTGTATTCCAGGCAAGCATTCTACCAACTAAGCTACACCTTAGCCTCTCAACTCTAATACTTTAAAAAAGTATTTCCCTTCCCCTCTATTATTTACCTCTGAGCCTAAGTTACTAATTGTTGTTAATCCTTGTTAATGAAAAACTTAAATGATACTTTTAAAGCAGGACCATTAGGGTCACTACAGTGGTCAGCAACACAGGGATGGGATTATTTTGTACTGAGGGCAAGTTTGGGTTCAACCCTGAATATTTCATACTTAAAGAGTAGAGTTGGGTGTGACTAATAATTCAGCATTTTACTAGTAACTTAGTGATTCTTAAGAGGTAGTATAAGAAGAGGATTGTAGTTAGATCCTAAGAGAATTCTTAGTGCAGACAAGCCTGGGGATGGAGGAAGATGAAAAGAACCATCAGCTATCAATAGTGGAGGGATCTAACGGAATTTTACAAGGAAGCACACAAGTATGCCTAGAACATCTAGTAGTCAAGACTAGAGTTTGGCTAAGTAAAGATTCTTTGTAACAAGATGCCAAAATTACACATCATAGAAAACACATCTTCTTTAACACATGGTGCCAGGCAAACTTGATATTCATTCGTATGTAAAAGAATGACATGAAATCCTTATCTCTCACCCTGCACAAAAACCAACTCGAAATGGATCAAAGGCCTGAACGTCAGATTTGAAACTCTGAAACGAAAATAGGCAAAGACTTTCTGAATAGGGCCCTAGTTGCTCAGAAAATAATACCAACAATCGACAAATGAAACGGGACCGGATGAAGTTTTTTTGTTTTTGTTTTTTGTTTTTTTAAAGGCCCTGTACAGCAAAGAAAACAGTTAATTGAATGAAGTATACAGAATGGGAGGAAAACTTTGCCAGCTACACACCTGACAGAGGATATCTAGAACATACAAATAAAAAGTCTGAACGTGAAATCAAACAACCCAAGCAATAAATTAGCGTATCCTTCACCATCCTGTCCTCTTTCCGTTACAATTTTTGTCCGTGGTTAAGCAGTGACTATATTCTAATGGAGGAGAGAAACCCACCCAATCAGGGGAGACAGAAAGATCTTGACCTAATCTAATTCCCCCACCTACAAGCTACGTGATAACGAGTATATATCCCTTGGCCTTCGTTTAAACACTTCAAAAGTGGAGAAGCCGCTAATTAGCTTCAGGAGTGTTTTCCCGTGCACTGCCCGGCACGCTGGGGAGCATCTGCCGCTGGAGCCCGTGCCCCACCCGGGTCCTTATTTCTGCACGTTCTGAACTTCTACTGTCGGCCTGAAGCTCCTCCTCGCCCTGAACCTTGAGTTCCAGTCCGGCCCAGACCGCAGCAAACAAAGCTTAGGAGCCTTTAGCCTCTCCCGACAGAGGGCGCGCGGAACAGCACTTTCCCTCCGCTCCACTTCCCAGCGCGGGGCCCGATGACGTCACTTCCGCCGGAAGGGGCGTTGCGTCCGCCTCGTTGGCGCGAAAGTCGGTTCCCGGCCTCGGCGCTTCCGGGTTCTGCTGCGTTAGCTTGGGACTGGGGGCGCCGCCGGGGGCGGGGGCTGCGCGCCGGGCTGGCGCCCGACTCCAGCCGCCGTCCTGCTGGCCGCGCGCCCCCCGACGTGGTGCCCGTGGGCCCTCAGGCTCCTCCGAGGTGAGCGAGCGCCCGCTCCTCCCGGCCGGCTGGGCGCCCGGCGTCTCTTGCGGCCTTCGCGGCCCTAGTAACCGGCGGGCGGCCCTCAGACACCCGGGAAGCCGCGTCCTGGACGTTCCACGGGCCCGCCCTTTCCCTGGGAGCCAGGGACAGTCGCGTGGGCCTTTCGGGCGAGCGTGCATGACCTTCCACAGTGGCTGCTTGCGTTTCACGTCCGTTGACTTAGGAGCAAATCTTGCGGGCCATGGGTGCCAGCACCGCAGCCGCCCTCGGTTGTCTTGAAGCCCGGTGCAAGTCGATGTCTATTAACTGAGGGGCCCACACCAAGGACCTTGGTGTATTCAATCAGGGACGTTAATTTTGTTCTCAGATTTGAGGATTCGTGTTGCCTCTCCCTCTATTTTCTACTTTGCCCACATTCTGTGGTCTTTTGCAAACAAGTGAATGAATTCATGGGCAAAGCCAGATGTCTATTTCTTCGGCATTTTTGCCTTCGTAATAGTTGATTTGCTGGCACGGTGGTGGTGGTGCATGCCTTTAGTCCCATTACTAGGGAGGCAGAGGCAGGCAGATCTCTTGAGTTTGAGGCTATCCAGTCTACAGTGAATTTCAGGACCGTCAGAGCCACACAGAAACCACGCCTCAAACAAACAAAAAACCTAAAATAAAATATTGATTTGGTTTGAACATTTAGTTTCCTACCTAATTTATTTTTATTCTTATTGACTGCCTTATTCTTACAGTTCAGCAATGTCCAGAAATGACCAAGAACCGTTTTTTGTGAAGTTTTTAAAGTCTTCAGACAATTCAGAATGTTTTTTTAAAGCTCTTGAGGTAAGAATAATTGGGTATGTCTTATTTGATGCTATGAGCTCATTTCTCATGTTTTAAATGTTTTTCATTTGTTGGGTTTTATATCGTAGAAGTAATTTAAATGGAGTTTAGCTACAGCATGTGCTTAATACAGATTTATTTTTTTGTTACTTAATTTTTTAGCTAGTGTAATTATACCATTATGTATTTTTAGGGGATTGAAATCTATTATGACATGAGTGTGAGTGTGTGTGTGTGTGTGTGTGTGTGTGTGAATGTGTGTGTGTGTCTCCACTTCTGTACCTGCCTACCACAGTGCATGTGTGGAGGTCAGAAGACAACTTGGAGTTGGTTCCCCTTCTACCATAAGATCCTGAGGATTGACCTCAGGCCCTCAGGCTGAATGGCAAGCAGCTCAGGTGACTGCTGAGCTGTCTAACAGGCTCAAAACATTTCTTCTTACAGGGAAGAAATAAAAATGCCCACATTTGTAAAATAGCAATGTTCTTTCCTTCATAAAACATATTCGAGGGCTAGAGGAAGTGCATTTTAGAAAGCACGGAAGTGTTGCTTAGTGGTATAGAATTTGTATAGTGTGCTTAAAACCCTGGTTTTGGCCCCCAGTGCTGCAAAACAAACCTACCACGATCACAAAAGGAAACTTTGAGGAAGTGCCATTTAAGCAGACCTGATTAAAGTGAAGAATTACTTCAGGTGAAAACCCAAATGTAGAGTATCCCCCAAAGCAGGGCCAAACAGAGCCTCTAAGTGAAGGCATTAGCCTGCTCCAGGTATAGGGTATGGAGCTGACTGGAATTAGTCAGGGAGGTAGACATACCAGATGAGTCTGGAGATAGGTGAGGGCTAACTTTTATGGTTTTGAAGGCTGTGATAAGAAATGAAAATTTGGGCCTGATTCTAAGCAGTCAATTTGCCGACATGACACACAGAAAGGAGAGAGGATCAACACCTGGTATATGTCCTCCAAGGTTTTTCAGAAACAGGGAGTTGGGGACTGGAGATAAGGCTGAGGTCCCAGCCCTCATGTCAGTAACACACAATTACTTTTAATTATAGCTCCAGGGATCCGAAGCTCCTGTCTAGCCTCTGGAGGACACCTGCACACATGTAGTAGACATACACACTTGAGTTTGTTTTTAAATAAAAAGAAAGAAAACATGGAATTGTTCCTTTGCCGTTGATTGGATTGGATCTGGGTTTTGTGCATGCCCCATGTTACTGTGGCAAATTTAGAGGAATCCATCAACAGCATTGCTCACCATGCTGTTGGCCTTGTAAACAAGCAAGTTAAGGGCAGGATCCTTGCTAAGAGGGTTAATGCTCGCTCACATAGAGCACATTAGACACTCTTAGGAGCTGGGGCAGCTTCCTGGGACCAGTGAAGGAAACCTGCCAGCCAAGAATCTCCGGTCTGCTCCACCCAGAGACAACACTGAGGATGTAACGTCAAGAAGCCAGGGTTGCTGGAACAGTTCCCTCTGACTTTGTAGCTTAATGTAGAAAAAGAAGTAAAGACCCAAACTATTAAAACATTTAGAATTTAATCTGAGTGTGGTGGAAAGTCATTAGTTTTGAACAGAGTATAGTGATCTGAATTTTTTGTTTATGTGTGTGCATATGTTAAGTGCCTGCCCATGTGTGCTCTTGTGGATATTAGTGTTGCAGAGCTTACTGATTTGCTAGACTGGCTGGCCAGGGATCCCCTGGAATCTCATCCCTGCTTCCCACTGTTGGGATTGCAAGTACATTCCTCCACACAGGCTTTTTACATGGGTGCTGGGGATCCAAATTCAGATACCCATGCTTGTACAGCAAGTGTTTTACCCACTGAGCCATCTTCCCAGCCCCTGGTTGGTTTCTTAAAAAGGATTACTAACTTCTGTGTGAAGAATAAATTTAAGAGAGGAGACCAATCCAAAGGTGTCTGCAGTAGTTTAGGTAAGAAATAATACTGTAATAAGAAAAGGGCTGAATAAGCGTGGGAAGGACTTAAATGTAGGGAACTCATTATTCTTTGTTTTCTCTTTCAGTCAATAAAGGAATTACAGTCAGAAGATTATCTTCAGATTATTACAGAGGAGGAAGCATTGAAGATAAAGGAAAATGACAGATCACTTTATATCTGTGACCACTTCAGTGGTGCTGTATTTGATCACCTTAAACAGGTCTGCTGTCTCTAAGATGCTCACTTATTTGGTAGAGGTTTTGCTTTCTCGTGTGTGTGTGTGTGTGTGTGTGTGTGTGTGTGTGTGTGTGTGTGCGTGCGTGCGTGCGTGCGTGCGTGCGTGTGTGTGCGTGTGTGTGTGTGTGTGTGTGTGTGCGCATGCACGTCCTTGTTTGCTCACTTGCTCAGGTCTCATTGCTTCATGAATTCTTTACTGATCATGAGTACTATGAGTACATTGGGATTCTTCTGGCTTGGGGTTCTTAGACTTCTAGAAAACTGCTTTACTGGCTGGTGCTTTGTATGAAAAGCATACTTGAATGTTTCTTAGTTGTTACAGTATTAGGATCATATTTCTTGGGGCTGGACAGATGGCCTAGTGACTAAGAGCACTTACAGCTCTTCAAGGTACTTGAAGATTTGATTCCAAGTATCCATGTCAGTTGACTCACAACTACTTGTAATGGAATCCAATGCCTTTCACCTCCAATTGTACCTGCACAAAATGTACATATACCTATATACACACTACATATAATTAAAATTAATATTTGAAATATCTAACTTTATGCATAAGGCTTTTACCTGCATGCGTGTTGGTGCACCGCTTTCATTCTTGATGCCCTTGGAAGTCAGAGAAGGGAATTGGAGCCTCTGGAACTGGAGTTACAGGTGGTTGTGAGTCACAGTGTGGGTGCCAGGAATCAAACCCAGGTCCTCTTGAAAAGCAGCAGTGTTTAACTGCTGAGCCATCTCTACAGCCCTAAAATATAATTAAGAAAAAAAAAAGATTAAGTTCTAGACTGAAAATTTAGGCAATGCTGTCACATAGCTTTAATCTCAGCACTCAGGAGGTAGCAGTTAGATCTCTATGAACTTGAGAACAACCTGGTCAACAGTGAGTTCTAGAACAGCCAAGGCTACATAGAGAAACCCTGTCTCGAAACCCCACCAAAAAAGAAAAGTGTGACAGCAGTTATGAATGAAGGGCTCTTGTGGTTTTGCTTTTGAGTGTGTGTTAATGTAATGCTCAGTGTGCTGGAGAAATTATGTGATGGTCTTTTTTCTTCTAACAGTTGGTAGCTTTCTGCAGTAGTCCCTCTCAGTTTCCGTGAGTAACTGGCAAATGTTCCAGATTTAATTTTGTGATATTAGTGATCTTTTCCCTAACTTTTATAGCTTGGCTGCAGAATTGTTGGTCCTCAAGTAGTCACATTTTGTATGCACCACCAGCAGTGTGTCCCAAGAGCTGAGCATCCAGTTTACAATATGATTATGTCTGATATAACCATATCTTGTACAAGCCTGGATAAAGACAAAAGGGTAAGTACTGAAAGGTGCGGTGCTGGCTCTGCACCTGATTTTCCCTGGTGGGAATGTATCTTAAAGACCACATACATGCTTTTTACGGCTTTCAGACTTCAGTGCACGGCTCCCAATGGTATTTAAAAAATGTTTGAAATGATAATTACATTATTTCCTCTCCTCTAAATTCTCCCATATACCACTCCTTGCTTTCTGTCATATTGATGACCTTTCTTTTCCATTGTTGTTGGGGTGTGTGTGTTTGTGTGTATACATGCATACATATGTAATCCTAAAAGTTACTTACATGCATATTTTTATAACTGACCATTTGGTATTAGATAACCAGTTGCTGTAGAATATATTTTATAGAAAAGCTGTTTAAGTGAAGAGTTTTGTTTTGATTTAAAATAAAATTTACTGTTCTACATTCAGTATGCTTGGTTTTTGAATCAGTTTTCTAGCACAGAAAATCTTTAAAGAAAGGATTCTGATCTGGGTGTAGTGGCTCATGGCTTTAATCCTGACTATTACTGAGTTTCAGGTCAGCCAGAGCTATATAGTGAGACCCTGTCTCAAAAAACAAAACAAAGAAAAGAACAAAGGATAGTTAGACATAGTGGCTCACATCTGTAATCCCAGGATTTGTGAGCCTGAGGCAATAGGACTTCTTCAAGGTTGAAGTTAGCCTACTTCAGAAAACTGAGAGAAAAGGCCACACAAAACATAGAAATGTGATTATAGTATGTAAAAATGTAATCAGAAGCAACATAATTTTAAATTATGGAGATTTTGTTTGTTTGTTTGTTTTTCAAGACAGGTTTCTCTGTGTAGCTTTGTAGACCAGGCTGGCCTTGAACTCACAGAGCTCCACCTGCCTTTGACTTCCGAGTACTGGGATTAAAGGTGTGCTCCACCACTGCCCAGCTTTAAATTATGGGCTTTAAAAGAATAAATACAGTCACTTATTAATGGTGATAATTCTGAAAATGTTTCTCTAGGTGACTATCATTGAGTATACTTAAATTTGAGGCTGTGATGTTATTAGCAATATTAATTTACAAGACCACATTTCTATAAATGTTGTTTGATTGAAGTATTGTTAAACAGTATTGTGACTGTCAAGAAAACAGTTACTTTCAGGTTTGTTTTAGGGGGAAGACTGTAAATTGAGTCCAGAGTTTTGTGCATGGTAGACAAGCATTCTATTACTGAGCTACATCACCAGCTACACATTTTAAATGTAAAATTAATACACATCTTTCCAAAAGTAATTTTTTTTGTTGTTGTTGTTGTTGTTGTAAAAACGTTTGTATATTCAGGCTAGCAACGATTTTTAAAAGACACTTATGGGAGACTGGAGAGATGGCTCAGCAGTTAAGAGCACTCAATGGCTGCTCTTCCAAAGGATCTGGGTTTGGTTCCCAGCACCCACTTGGTAGCTCATAGCCATCTGTAACTTCAGTTCCGTGGGATCTGATTCCCCCTTCTGACCTCCAAGGCCACCAGGCTTGCACATAGTGCATAGACACATACACAGGCAAAACATTTTATACATACATTTTTTTGAAATTATGGGATTAAAAAAAATAGAATAACTATTGTTTTCTTTCTCATTAATGTATTTTCTTTTGGGTCTATAGGAAGAAGTTCATAAATATGTACAAATGATGGGTGGACGAGTGTACAGAGACCTGAATGTATCAGTCACTCACCTTATTGCAGGAGAAGTTGGGAGCAAAAAATACCTAGTTGCTGCTAATCTGAAGAAACCAATTTTGCTTCCTAATTGGATAAAAACACTTTGGGAGAAGTCACAAGAGAAGTAAGACATTTGTGTGCTTTGTATATTATAGAAAATGATAACATTTGGTTAACTTGGCATGCTCTTGGGTGTTCATGGGGAAGCTTTATGATAATATCTTTTGGTTTATTACTGAGAGACAAAAATAGGGTCATTGTTCATTTCTCTAGTGACAGTAGAAGAGCAGAATCTGTAAGTGCTTACTGTCACAGGATGTCACTGTCAGGGGAGATGAGCTGCAGACTGAGCACTATCTAGAGGACAAATGCTTTGATATTGAAGTTGTTTTCTGCAGTTTGGCTTTTGTGTTGCACTATGTAATACTGTGCACGATGTTAGGATGGAGGCTAAATGAGCTGCTTTGGCAGCCTTGTTCCCTCCTGTGGGGTAGAGGGAAGTAGAGATAAGATAGAACATACATATATGTAAGCCATTAGCTGAGATGTGATCACTCAGTGTAAACTGAACCTATTTTATGCACTGGCCTGGACATTAGATGTATGTAGGGATCAGAACAGGACAGGAGTTTCCTTCATGGAATTGGAGGTATAATTATATTTCCCCTAAAATTTGGTTTATAGTTATAAGCCCAGGTATCTGAATAATATCAGCATTTTGTGGCATTTTTCCATACTTGTTTCAGCTCCATTCATATGCTCAATGTGTTTCCTAGCCTGATGAAATTGTGACAACAGAATAACTAATAATTGTTGGTGCTCTGCCATAAATAATTACTTTTACTTAATCAGGTGCATGCCTTTAATCCCAGCATTTGGGAGGCAGAAGTAGGCAGATCTCTATGAGTTTGAGGCCAGCCTGGTCTATAGAGCAAGAATACACAGAGAAATCCTGTCTCAAATGCTCAAATGCCCCCCCCCCCAATAATGGGAGAATTTAAGTCTATTTTATAGCAGGCATCAAATGAAATACTAGGTTTTTATAGAGATTCAGTCTTATAATTCTACCCTACAAAGTGCTCCCCATTTATTACCAAGGACTTAAGAGTTAATAGTGCTTTCTTTAAGATGGTCTTCAGACTATTGCTGAAATACAAATTTTTATTAGAGACTGGAACTCAACTAGATGAGCAGTTAGTGTAATCTTCAATGTCAATTTTCCTTTCTCAAGTGTTTATAAAGCCTAAAAAAAAAAAAAAATGAACAAACAAGGAAAGCAATGGTGTTTAAAACTATCTGAATACTTATTATGTTTAATTTTTCCTTTTTACCAATTTTTTTTTCCTCCAGAAAAATAACCAGATACACTGACATAAACATGGAAGACTTTAAATGTCCTATTTTTCTTGGTTGCATTATCTGTGTGACTGGCTTAAATGGTATACACAGAAAGACAGTTCAGCAACTCACAACTAAGCACGGAGGCCAGTACATGGGGCAGCTGAAGATGAATGAATGTACACACCTCATTGTCCAAGAACCAAAAGGTAAAACTGCTTTAGAAGCAGTCGAGCGTGGAATTCCTGTTGTAGCACTTCAGACCACCTTGTGCTTCTGACATGTCGTTGTTCTGGTTTACTTGTTTTTTAGCCCCCTAAAGTCATGCAAAAAGATAGTTTGGGTCACAGTTTAGAAAAATTCAGCAACCATCCTTGTGTTTATTCAGGACATGGAATAAACGTAAAATATTAAAAGCTCTCAGTAATGTTTCCTCTCCTGCCTGTTCGACCTTAACTGACAAACAGCTCTCCACAATTAACCAAATAATGAATAACAAGAAAGCTAATATGTATAACTAAGTGGTAGTTCTTTCTTGTGACTGAGTTATGACACTTGATTAAGTACTTAGGTTTGATTTAGTATATTAGGATTGGGGTGGGGGTGGGGCTGTGATAAGGATGGAACCCAGGGCCTTGTGCACGTCAGGCACGTGCTCTGCCACTCTGCCACATTTCCCAACTTGTCTATGAACTAGAATTTCTAACTTCAAGATATGCTGTGCAGATTATGAGGCGACTCAAAGTATAAAAAGAATTACAGATGAGAAGTCTTTAAAATTACTATTGTTTTTGCTATTTCAAGAACTTTATTCTGGGGAATAGTTTTACTGCTGCTGCTAAAATCTGCACAAATGAATGAGAAGAGTTGCCATATCATATTTGTATGTCTCCTGAGCTACATTGATAAGAAATAGCAGTTAAGAGTACTTGTTCGTTACTCAGGAGACCAATTATGACTGTACCAATTAAGGATGGTAGCTGTGGCTTTTTTATCAGTCTGAATTATCTGTTGACTGTGTCTTGCGGTATAGAGATTGAGCCTAGGGCTTTGTTTAATGCTAAGCAAGTGCTCTTCCATTGAGCTGTGTCCCTAGTCCTTTATCCCCATTAATTTCTGCTAGAGACAGAATCTCATCAAGTTTACCAGGGTGGCCCTAGATTTGTAATCTTCCTGTCTTATGGTAAGTAGCTGGGATATAGACTTAAACCAAAGTAGAGCTGGGTGTCATAGGGGTGGAAGCAGGAAGATCAAAAGTTTAAGACTGGCCTGGGCTGCATGGTCTATGTCTCAAAAAAACAAAGACCAAAATACAGTCAGAACACACAAGAAAGCAGAAACAAAAACAATGCCAAAATATCCTTTGGCTTTACATATTGACTTTAGTTTTTCTGTGATATTACTTAAAAATATATTGTTAAAGTTCTTTACTGGAAAAAAAAATTTCAAATCTCCTTGTCCCTTACTTTGGTACTTGTACAGTCTAGTCAAAGATAATATTTATTATATTGCATATATTTATAGTATCTGTAATTATGTATTCTTGTAATGTAGCGTGTGCTGATATACATCTTCAATAATCCCATCACTTGGGAGGCAGAAAACAGGCAAATCTCTGAGTTCAAGCCCAACCTGATGTACTCCAGTGCATTTCAGGCCAGCCAAGCCTACATTTGTGAGGCCCTATCTCTGAAGGAAATTGGCTGAAAAGATTGATCAATAGTTAAGAGCACTGGCTGCTTTTTCAGAGGATCCTGTTCTGATTGCCAGCATTCATGTGGTGGCTTCCAACTGGCTGTAATTCTAGTTCTAGGAGATTCAGTGCCCTTTTCTAACCTCCTTGGGCACCATCAGACATGCAAATAACACATAGACATGCATGCACATGCAGACAGAACACCCAGACAGATTAAAAAACAGAGATAATAGGGTTTTTTTTTTGTTTGTTTGTTTGCTTGTCTGTTTTTGAGACAGGGTTGCTCTGTGTAGCCCTGGCTGTCCTAGAACTTATTCTGTAGTCCAGACTGGCCTCAGACTCAAATCTTTCTGCCTCTACCTTCGAGTGCTGGGATTAAAGTCATGTGCTACCACCACCCGGTAAATGAATACATTTTTAAGATAAAAGACTGGTAATCTTTAATCATTACTTTTGTTTCAGCCGAGTTTTAAATATTAATTTACTATGAACTAAGGTATAATCTAAATATTTCTGTATTTTTCTTGTAATGAACACAACAGGACAAAAATATGAATGTGCCAAGAGATGGAATGTGCACTGTGTGACCCTGCAGTGGTTTCATGACAGTATTGAGAAAGGCTTTTGTCAGGATGAATCTATCTACAAGGCCGAAGCCAGATCAGAAATAAAGACGGTGCCTGATACTTCAACTCCCACTGCTCAGGGCAATGCAGCAGCTGAAAGTAAGTCTCTTTGAGATAAAAAAGCAAGCCAATTTGTCCACATGATAACTGATGTACTGGACTGGGATGTAACTTAGTGAGAAAGCTTTTATCTTTTGAATGTAAGCCTGGGGTCTCAGTCCTAAACACCAAGGAAAATGTGAAGCAGTAGGTTTGCTAACAAGACCATTGAAATGTTTTGTTGTAGGGACTTCCTGGTTTTTGTTCATTTGTTTTTTTTTTTTTTTTTTTTTTTTTTTTCCTGTGCCTCTGGTTAGAGCTAAATAACAAAACAGCCAGGTTGTGTAGAAAACTATCCAGAAATTCTCTTGTATTCTTTTAGAATGAAGGATTGCTTTTTTCTACATCCTAATTTACATAAGAGGGTAATTAAGAACACTAGTGAAGCTGGGCAGTGGTGGTGTATGCCATGAATTCCAGCATTCAGGAGGTAGAGGTAAGCAGATCTCTGAGTTTGAGGCTATTGTGATCTACAAAGCAAGTTCCAGGTCAGCCAGAATTGTTAGAAAGAGAAACCCTGTCTTGAAAAACAAAACTTAGTAAATAGCCTTAAGAAAAGGTTTTTGTTTGTTTGTTGGTTGGTTTTTCAAGACATGGTTTCTCTGTGTAGTCCTGGCTGTCCTGGAACTCCCTCTTTAGACCAGGTTGGCCTAGATCTCAGAGATCCACCTGCCTCTGCCTATTGAGTGTTGGGATATTTTTATTTTTTTATTTCCCTCCTCTGGATTTTTTGAGGCTGGGTTTCTCTGTGTAGCTTTGGCTGTCCTGGAACTAGCTCTGTAGATCAGTCTGGTGCTGAACTCAGAGATCCACCTGTGTCTGACTGCCAGTGCTGGGATTAAAGGCATGCACCACACCTGACAAGAAATAGGCTTTTTTTTTTTTTTTTTTTTTTTAAAGATTCTATGTATTATTGTTATTATGTGTTTGATATGTAGGTGTGTGTGCATACCTGCCACAGTAAGTGGACATTAAAGAACATCTGTGGCCAGGTAGTAATGGTGCATGCCCATAATCTCAGCATATTGGAAGCAGAAACAGGCTTTGTGATTTTAGGACAAGTCTTTGTGACTTTAGGACAGCCAGGGCTGTTACACAGACAAACCCTGTTTTGGAGGAAACAAAACAAACAAACAAAAATAAAAAACAACTGTGAAGTTGGTACTCTGTACCTTTATATGTGTTCTGGGGACTAAACTCGTCATCAGGCTTTCATCAGGCAAGTGATTTACCCCCTAAGCCAGTAGCCCAGGAGATTATTTTTATGATTTTGCTCATTCATATATTATATGGGGTTTTTTTTTTGTGTGTGTGTGCTTGTTTGTTTTGTTTTGTTTTTTTTTTTTTTTTTTTTTTTTTTTTAGTTTTTCAAGACAGGTTTTCTCTGTGTAGTCCTGGCTGTCCTGGTACTCTATAGACCAGGCAAACCTGGAATTCAGAGAGCTGCCTGGCGCTGCCTCCTAGGTGCTGGGATTAAAGGCAAATGTCACCACGACCAGCCTATATTTCCTTTATTGGTTTACGGTAATGGTTATGGATTGTCATTACTTAAAAATTCAGTGTTATTTGTTTGTTTTGGTTTAGCGTGGTAGCACCCCTGTATTCTTAAGACTTGGGAGGCTTAAGCAGGAGGATTACCATGAGTTCTAGATCGGGAACCGTGGGTGTAGATCATAGACCCAGTCTCAAAAATGAAAAAAAAAACAAAAAAACAAAACAAAAATTTCATGGTGTAGCAGGTAGTGTTTTGATGTGTAAACTGGACACCTTCAATCCCTAGAACTCCTGTAAAGGTGGAAGGAGAGAACCAACTGCACAGCTTTATTCTTGACCCTCCACAGGAGCTCTGTGACAGCCATACACACCATATTAGATACAACACTTTGAAGCTCAAAGATGAAAGGACACCCCCATTTGTGATGGTCTTTTTTGATGTGTCAGCTAAGGTAGCATATCCAGTCACTACTAATCTCTATTTTAGAAGTGTTTTTTTTTTTTTTTCACAAAATTGGCAAATTTTTTTTCCCCAAATGTAAGCTTCTTGGACCTTAAGACCAGCAACTGCATTTTTATGACGTATAAGCCACTTTAAAGAAACATTAAGTCATTTCACTTTAATTTGTAAGGAAGCATGTAATGACTTGTTTACCTCATGAATTTATACTTTCTTTTTACATATGAAGGTCGCACGCTTGCAGATGTCAGCCATATATCCAACATAAATAGCAGCTGTATAAATGAAACAATGTTCAGTTCAACTACTGGCAAACTTGAATGTACACTTGAAGACCTAGAAAATCTGGACATCAGTGTGTTTCAAGCACCTGAAGATTTGCTAGATGGCTGTCGGGTATGTCTTTATTATGTTACAAATTCAGTAAATGCTTTGAGTTTAGGGCCAGCTTGAGCTACAATGAGGTTCAGACACACAAACACTCAGCCTGACTCTGAAGACACCTCTTAGTTGGACTTGCTCCTTATCTATGCAAACAAACTCTGCACTGAATCAGGAAGCTGGCACTCACCTTGTTCATACTGTGGCTGAGTTTGTGTCTGGGATATAGCTTCATTTGTTATGCTTCAAAGTGCATTTTACTTCTCAACTCTGCTCTGAAGTCTTACAAGTTACGTTAAAACATTTCATGTGCTATCATTTGTTATTTACAATACATTAATACCACTAGTCATTTCATGTTACATTGTTATTTAAAGTATCACTTAATCCCCACAAATAACTAGAGTGGGTAATATCTTGATGGTAATACTTAGATGATTCAGATCCTTTTTCAAGGTCATGTGGGTGAAGCATTTGTTGCTGAGCCGGAGAACATGAGTCCTGAGTCCCCCATGTGGTGGAAGGGAATGAGTCCAGTTCCACAAATTATCCTGATAAGTCCTCCCCCCCCACACACACAGAAGAAATAAATGTAAATTTAATATATAATAAAATGTTCCAGGCAGTGGTGGCACACGTCTTTAATCCTAGCACTAGGGAAAACAAAACAAAACAAAAAACAACAAAAAATATATATCATAAAATGTTTTCCCAGAGTGCTAGACATACATTACTGTCACCTTAAAGTCTGCCTTCTTAATTGTGTACAAGGCCTTGAGTTGGGTCCTCAGCAATAAAAAGATTAGATTTATAAGATTATTTCTCTGTTTAGTTACTCTTTTTTTTTTTTTTTTTTTTTTTTTTTTTATTGTTTTGTTTTTCAAGACAGAGTTTCTCTGTGTAACAGCCCTGGCTGTTCCAGAACTCTTGTAGACCAGGCTGACCTCGAACTCACAGAGATCTGCCTGCCAAGTGCTGGGATTAAAGTTGTCTGCCACCGCTGCCTGGCTTATTCTTGGGTTGTTAAGATTCTTTTTAGTGTATGCATATGAGATCCATGATGGAGGCATATCTCCTAGAGCCATATACTTCATACACTACTATTAATAGAGTAATTAGGCCATGCATTCATTCTCAAAGCAGGCAAAGTTAAACCATGTTTGTAATTAAAGGCCAGTTATCCTTCTGAGGTTTATTAACTTACTATGGGACAGAAGGGCACTTTGTGTAATCTTTTTTTCTCAGATCTTAGAATGTAACAATTCTAGATGTGACTCTGAATTTTTCTTTTCATGTAGGAAGTATTTTGTTCTTAATTTTTGTTAGGGTTCATTCTAGTAATGATGGTTTGGGACATATGGAAATAAAATGTCATTTCTGAAGTTTTTAAAAGATGGAAGTAAAAAAATTATGTTAAATTGGCTTAAACATTCACCTTCATAATTAAAATCCCTATGTGCATATTTCTTCAATGCATCATGCTCAGCTCTTTGACTTGATGTTTTTGTTTAAATCAACTAGAAAAAAAATTGCAGGAAAGATAAATTTATAGGAATGAGTTGGCTCAGAGCCTTAAGGAATTTGCTCAAATCATGTTCTTAATTACACCAGCTGAAAATAAGCATGCAAGCCTGGATGCTCTGAGTTTACAGTGCATTACAGTTTATTTTTATAATTATTCACATTTACAAGAAGTCACCCTTTTACTGAGAAGTATCTGCAAGTTAGAAATACCTCTGCCACCAACCAAGCCTGATGGCCAGAGTTCAGTCCTGGGACTCACAAGGTGAAAGAGAACTGAGTCCCTCACAATGTCCTCTAACCTCCACAAATGTTGTATGACACTTGTGTGTATGTACACACACACACACACACACACACACACACACACACACACACACACACAATGAAAATCTTTCAACAAGATGTGCACCAAAATTAAGATGTCGAAGTGGTCTAATTCATTTGAGTCCTCAACCCTCCTTCAGGTTTCTACTGAAACATGGCAGTGCTGTGGGACTATAAACAGATGCTTAAAAATACGTTTCAGGCTGAGAACATAGCTAAGTGGGTCAGGTACTTGCTGTGTGTTGGGTGGGGGTGCTGGAATTTGGATCCCTCACACCTTAAGTAAAAGCTGTGAGTGGTGATGTCCAGTACTATGTCTGTGTGGAGTGGGCAATGACAAGTAGATTCCAGGGGTTTGATAGCTGCCAGTATGAATGTACATGCATTAATTTCAGAATATATTTTATTCCTTACATAACTCAAGATGTATGTAAAGTGTCTTATTTACACATAGTGGATATTGGTTTCTTTTAAATTTGTTTGTGTTGAATATGTTAATCCAAAGCAAATCTTTTCTTTGTTTGCAGATATACCTTTGTGGTTTTAGTGGCAGAAAGCTAGATAAGCTAAGAAGGCTTATTAACAGTGGTGGTGGAGTTCGATTTAATCAACTTAATGAAGATGTAACTCATGTAATTGTGGGAGATTATGAGGATGACCTGAAGCAGTTTTGGAACAAATCATCCCACAGGTCCTGTCAGTCTTTAATTCAAACCACTTTGCACTGGAATGATCTGGGTTGTATTTGCATGTCTGTGCAACTGTGGGAATGCGTGCAAGAGGGGTAATGATCTTTCCTCCCTCACTTACACTGGAGCTTATCTGTGCTTCTTCTGTAGGCCTCATGTAGTGGGAGCAAAGTGGTTGCTGGAGTGTTTTAGTAAGGGATTCATGCTCCCTGAAGAGCCATATGTCCACACTAACTACCAGCCAGCTGCAATTCCAGTTTCAGATCAGCCTGAAAACCAGACAACTGTCTTGGAAAAGAACAGCATATTCTCTAAGAAAGATTTTACTCCTAATGAGAAGTTCCAGCAAACTGATGAGGATCTGCTCTCTCAGTATGTAAATAATGACTCCACATTAGGTAAGGAATAGTTGATTAGCATTTACAGTTAGCAAGCAATGTAAGCACGCATGACATCTGCCAAGTATTCTGTGAATTTTGTTTTTACTGATTTGGTTTTTCGAGACAGGGTTCCTCTTCCGAGCCCTGCTGTCCTGGAACTCACTCTGTAGACCAGGCTAGTCTTGAACTCAGAGATCCACCCGAGTCTGCCTCCCAGGTGCTAGAACTAAAGGTTTGTGTCAGCACCACATAGCTTCTATGAATTTTTTTATTTCCAAAAAGTTTTAGATTTGTAACTTTTTCTAACCAAGCACCTTCATAGGCCAGAGATGAGATTCTTGTGGAGCTAGAGTTACAGACATTTGTGACTAAGTGGATGCTGGGTCCTTTGTAAGAGCTATATATATGCATTTAACCACTAAGCCATCTCTCTGGCATCTGTGTGTTAATTGTAATAGCATAAGCTTGTAACAAATGCCCTATCCCTGGGATACGGGAAGTTTTTCATGCTGTCTCAGCATATGGTTTTGTCAGTGTGGTAAGATAGATTACCAACAGAGTTAGGACTAACCTTTTTTCTTTTTAAAGTTTATTGTGAAATATTTGATAAAAAGAATATTGTGATAAAAGATCACATTGTCTATTTATATAGGAAAGTAGAGAATTACCACTGTGCCAAGAGTCTCCTGTGAAATCCATCCCGGCCAGTTTCTTTATAGTTTGTGTCATGTGTGGGTACTTTGAATTTTGTATCTAGGTTGTTTACTTGTTTCTTTATTATATTGCTGAGGTGTGACCCAGACATCGGCTCTATCGTTGAGGCAGTCAGCGACGAACTGGGAGACAGCTAGGGGAATCAAAGGGCAAGGGAGGAGAAGGATAACAGCAAGTCCATATTCTGATCAAGCTGCCAAATTTTATTTTCTCAGGGGAGGCTTATATAGGACTATAGGTAGGATATGAGCAGGGTTTGCAAATGGGCAGGATGAAAGAGTCAGTAGAAGGAATGCCCTGAACTAATCTTTAACTGGCTGTAAAACTGCAGCAGGAGGAATATCCTGAGCTATTCTTTAACTGGCTGTAAAGCTACAACAGGAAGAATATCCTGAGCTATTATTTAACTGGTTGTAAAACCGCAAGCCTGTATCTAGGAATGCTCTGCTGAACATTCTGCGTACTTCTTAAGAGGCAGTAATTTTCTGTCTCAGAGGCCTGAGGTAGTGAGAATGGTGATGGTCTCTAACACTTATTTTTAGTTTTATGGCCTAGTCTGGCCTTGCACTTCCTCCATAGGGCAGGCAGGTAAGCCTGTAATATCAGCTGCTCGGAGGGCTGAGACAGTTGATGTTACAGGCCTTGTTCCCCTATGCTGACTGTATCTAGTTCAAAATACATAAAGTATATTTTGTAGTTCTCTGTTACTCCTGTGACATACACAGTTTTCAGTTCTTACAGAATCATAATTGCTTAATTGTGGGAAACAAAGATTGTTTTCCTAATTTTATTTAGTGGCACTTACCTATATATACTTCAAGCATTCAAGAGGCATAGGCAGGAGGATCTTAAGGCCAGCCTGGCCTAAATAGCAAACTCCAGGACAGCCAGGACTAGATAGAGAGAGACCGTGTCTTAAAACAATACAAAACAAAACAAAAAACAACTATTAAAAAGACATGTTATTCAGGTAAAAATTGGGTTTCTGCTTTTAGTTTCATACTTAGAACAAATGACAGTTGTGTTTTCAATTGAAGATGGGATGAATACATATCCTCCTTTTACTGTATATATTTAAGCCTAGGTTTTATAAGTATAAAATATCAGACTCTTATGTTACATTACTGCCTTTGCTGGGAAATCGCTATGTAGCTTTGGTTAGTTTGGAAACTGCTTTGTAAACCAATTTGGCCTGGAACTCACAGAGATCCACCTGCTTCTGTTTCCCCAGTGTCCGGATCAAAACTGTGCATTACCACACCCTGTGGAAACAAACTCTTCAATCTAGTCATTGTCAGATAGAGAAACCTGCCTTTTTCTTTTGCAGTGGAGGCTAAGCCATCTGAATCTGTAGAGCTTGAAGTTGGGCCTTGCAGTGATTCTACTCAAGTTGAGCCCTGTGATGAGTCCACTCACATTTCTGTGCAAGAGGAAGACCAGTCTTCAGTCAGCCATTGCCTCCTGGATGGCTCAGCAGTTCCTGAAGAAGGCTTATTTAGCCAAAAGAGCTTCCTTGTGTTGGGTTTTAGTATTGAAAATGAATGTAATGTTGTAAACATCATAAGACAACATGCTGGAAAGATTGTGTCCCTTTCCAGCAGAATTGTTGCTGACTTTGCTGTGGTTCCGCTGCTCGGGTGTGAAGTTGAGGCAACTGTGGGAGAAGTTGTTACAAATACGTGGCTGGTAAGAATCATTTGACAGTCGAAGTCCAATACTGAAGGACTGAAGGTCTTAATGTTCACTATTGAAGCAATTCAGTTAGCCTAGCAGGGTGGCCCAGAGGGTAACATCACTTGCTGTTTGAGCCCCAGACCCCATGGTGGAAAGAGAGAATGTGTAAAAGTTGTCTTCTGACTTCTATGCCCTCACTTTTCTTCTCCCTCTCCTCATGTGTGTTCTTTCCCATGCAAATGTACGTACTTTGTCATGTGTGTATTTGCAAGCACACACAATAACACAGTTTTAAAAAGTTTAAAGATCTTCAGCTTGTTGGTCCTCATCCTGTAGCTCCAGCTCTGGTGATCTGACACTTCCTTCTGACCTCCGCAGGCACTGCACTCACACGTATAGACACACACTATTAAAAATAAAATGTCTCGTAAAGAATTTTAAAATTGGTACTTGGACCTAAGGCTGATGTAGAAGTTGCTGTGTCAGCAGTGCCCATTATCAGGAGGTTGTTGTTGCCCATCTTACCTCACACTGTTCATCTTTCCTGACAGCCAGTGAACAATGGGTCCTTTTTAATTTTGTTTATTTTTATGTGTATTGTGTTCTACCCAGAAGAGGGCTCCAGAACTCATATATATGGTTGTGAGCCACTGTATGGAGCTGGGAATTGAACTCAGGACCTCTGGAAGAATAGCTAGTGCTCTTAACCTCTGAGCCATCTCTCCAGCCCCAACGTGGACTTTTTAATGTCCTAAGATTGAAGAGAAAAATGTTAAACTAATATTGATATAGATGAAATTTAAAGTGACTTCCAGTTGCTATAGTAATCATCTTACTGATTTAATATGCAAATAAAAAGAATTGATGTCTGCATATTTTTTGAATATCATTTGGAATATACTGAGAATGAATATGGTCAAGTCTGTTAATGAGCAATTCCTTTTTCTTTAAACAAAAATTGGTAGGATTGTAACTTGAACCGTCTTAGCCACTTATTTCTTACAGTAACTTTATTGCTTTTGTTTTTCAAAGGTTACATGTATAGATTACCAGACACTAGTTGATCCCAAGTCCAATCCCCTCTTCACACCAGTGCCAGTAATGTCGGGAATGACTCCTTTGAAGGACTGTGTTATTTCCTTCAGTCAGTGTGTTGGAGCAGAGAGAGATTCCTTGGTATTCCTAGCAAATCATCTTGGAGCAAGGTATGTAATACTTTCAGTATATCTAAGGTGGGACGGGGACACACACACAGACACACACAACACACACGGTGTTAGACATCAAGCTGAGGGCTTTGCACACGCTAAGCAAGGGCTCTCCTATAGCATTCTTAACCACATTTATTTTTATTTTTTTACTTACTGGAAAGTGTTGTAACTACAATTGGTCAGGGTTTTATTTGTATGTGTGGTTGATGGGTACGTATTGTGTCTTTAATGGCTCTGGGAAGCAGAAGTGTGTATACTATACTAGATGAATGTATGGCAAACTTTTAAGGCTATAGACACTTTTTCCTCCCCTGGCCTAGTCACGGTGGAAAGGAATAATTAATGATGACATGTGGGCTGTTATTGAATTGTGCTTGTCTTAGCATTGTGCCTTTCAATGTGTTATATTTCCTCCTCTTCATCCTCCTCCTCTTTTCTGCACCTTTCTTCTTTTTAATGTTCATCCAGCTTCTCTTGTTTTCAACTAGAAATGCAAATGGAGCACTTGGCAAGGAACACTTTGGAAATGAAGGAATTTAAAAAGTTACCTACAAAATCCTTCAGTAGCTCAGCCTCCCTAATTGGTCATTACATAATAGCAATTGAGTATCAGTATATCAATAATCAATACATATCAGTTAACCAACTTTTGGTTTTTTGAAACAAGGTTTCTCTGTATTGCTTTGGAGCCTGTTCTGGAACTAACTCTGTAAACCAGGCTGGCCTTGAACTTACAGAGATTCGCCTGCCTCTGCCTCCCTAGTGCTGGGATTAAAGGCATGCATCATCAACACCTGGCCTAACTTCATTTTTAATGGGAAATATTTTTAGATTAAGAGTAAGAGCATAATGCTTTCAGATGACATACTCAGAACATTCTGAGAGGAAATGATAGTCAAAGGTAGAAGTAAATACAGACAAAAAGGAGGTTGTAGTTTTACTATCAGGCAGGTTTGACTTCAAGTCAAAAGGCATTAAACAAGAAAAAGAGTCCTATGTATAAAGAGTGCACCCATGGGAAGTAAAATGTCAGTGTACCAAGTTGAGCCATCTCCTAGGACAGTGGTTCTCAACCTTCAGTGCTACAGCCCTTTATGTGGTAACCCCAAACTGTAAAATTATTTTTGCTGCTACTTCATAGTTGTAATTTTGCTATTGTTGTGAATCATAATGTAAATATTTTTGGAGATAGGGGTTTGTCAATTGGATTGTGCCCCACTGCTTGAGAACCACTGTCCTAGGAGACCAACAGGAAGAAAATCAACAAACATAGAAACTTGGAGCAATGCCACCCACATTGGTGGATCTTTCAACTTTTCCTAACCTCCCTGAAACTCCCTCATTCTCATAGACAAGTTCTGATGTTTGTCACTGGTGATTCTAGATCCCATCAAATCAAGATCAGCTCTCAACATGCCACATGGGTTAGTGTGTTACTGCTAAATATGGGCTGGAAAATTGCCAGTTTCAAATGCTGGGCTCAGTTTCTGCCCCACATTCCCTTAATTTACTTCACTCTTGACTAAGGCACTTAGTTTCCTTTTTCCCCTTGACTGCAAAATGCTGAGATTTATAAAAAGTGAGATAATTCAGATTATTATGAAAATGCTTAGGGAAGTTAGTAAAAAGATCATGGATCTATACTATTCCTGTGCTCCTGAAATTGTTCCATACCTCCCTTTGGTAGGAAAGGACAGGTTGGTGAAATTAGTAATTGAAATTGTAAAAGAAACTTTGTTTTTAATTTGTAGGCTAATTTATATGTGATCATTTGCTTTCCTTTCCATGCAATTTTAGTGTTCAAGAATTCTTTGTTCGCAAATCCAGTGCAAAAAAAGGTATGCTCGCCAGTACACATCTTATAGTGAAAGAACCATTTGGCTCCAAATATGAAGCTGCAAAGAAGTGGAGTTTGCCAGCAGTCACTATCTCATGGCTCTTAGAAACTGCTAGAATGGGAAAGAGAGCAGATGAATGCCATTTTCTGGTTGACAGTGCACCTAAACAAGGTTAGAACTCTTTATTTTTATGTATTTTACAACTTGGTGGTTTCTGAAATAAGAATGTTCCAGGACTTGCTTTGAAAAGTTTCTTATTTCTGCTGTTTATGGCAAGTCCTGTAAGTCTTTCTTGTGTATCAGTGACGTCCAGATGATGTGTGCTCTTAGCACAGATGCTTCTGTGCTGTCACTATGATCTGAAAGCTAGTGAGTGCACACTCAGGGTCTCAGTGTTGAAGTGAGTTGTGAGTATCTATCCCTCTTAGTGTTGATTCCTATTGTGGCTCACACTAGCACGATGTGTAGCTAATGTGCTCTTGTTGCTTTTGTTTGTTTGTTTTTCATGTTCTTATTTTTGTTTTTTTGAGACAGGGTTTCTCTGTGGTTTTGGAGCCTGTCCTGAAACTAGCTTGGTAGACTAGGCTGGCCTCGAACTCACAGAGATTCACCTGCTTCTGCCTTCCAAGTGCTGGGATTAAAGGTGTGTGCCACCAATGCCCGGCTTTTGTGTATTCCCTCAAGATGATTTAATACTTGCCTACTCTCTTAGTTACTTTTCCATTGCTATAATGAGACACCATCACCAAAAGTAGCTTGGGGTGGAAAGCATTTCATTTTACAACTTGTAATCCATCATCCAGGAAAGTTGGGGCAGGAACCTGAATGCAGGAGCTGATGCAAAGACCATGGGTGAGTGCTGCTTACTGGCTTGCTCCTCATGCCTTACTCAGCCTGTTTACTTGTGCCATCAGGGACCCACAGTAAACTGGGCCCTCCCAGTCATCAATCAAGAAAATGACTTCCTGTAAGCCAGCATGGTAGACATATTCTCAGTTGAGGTTCCCACGTCCCAGGGACTCTGGCCTATGCCTAGTTGACATAAAACCAGCCAGCCCAGCTATCTTCCTTTTATCTTCAGTTAGAATGTCCATTCCTCTGGGACAGATACCTTCTTTGACTCAGCAGGTACAATCCTATTTCTTGCACTCTTTTTTTCCTTCCAGGATTGTCCTTGCTTAGAGAAGCTGGTTTGCTTTCCTTTCTCCTCCAAACTATACACGTCTTGTGAATTCTTTTTGTTGTCTAGCAATGGGCCTGGCATGAAGTAGTCAAATATGTTTTAATGTTGAACAGAAGCGGAAGGCAGAGATGGGAGGGCACAAGTAGTCTCTGTGGTAGTTGCTGGGCAGAGTGCAGTGGCCAGGCACCACCTTGGGAACTCCTCAGCACTGCTACCTACTAACCTAGACACACTGGACTTGTTTGATTGTCACAGTAATTGGAATTTTCTTATTATTGTGTCTTGACAGTGTTGACAAACTTTTTTTGTAAATGGGTTTATATTTATTTGTTTCAGTTAATATGTGTGTGTGTTCAATTCAGTACATATATTTGTGTTTTATTTGTATTTGTATATGTGATATATGCATGTGCATACCTGTAATCAGAGGTCAACATTGTGTGTCTTCCTTTATCATGCTCCACTTTGGTTTTAGAGATGGGGCGTCTCACTGAACTTGGAGCTCACTGATGAGGTGAACTTCAGGGATCTGGCTGCCTCCACCACCAGTACTGCAATTACAGGTGTACACTACAGCTCCCAGCTTTCATGTGTGTACTGGGGACCTGAACTCAGGTCTTTGTTTTTGCAAAGTAAGCACTTTACCCACTGAGTCATCTCTTCAGTCCTCGACATATATTTTAATATATCGTCTGGAAGGAGGGATTTGTAGTGTACATCTAAACCCCAACATTTGTGAGGCTAAGGCAGGAGGTTTACCCTTCAGTGGCCTGTGCTCTGTATTCATACAAAGATGGCTTCAAGTGTAACCCAAAATTAACTGTTTGTGTGTTTGTTTGGTTTGCTTTGGTTTTTCAAGGGTTTCTTTGTGTAACAGCTCTGACTGTCCTGAAACTTTCCTTGTAGACCAGGCTAACTTTGAACTCACAGAGATCTGCCTGCCTCTGCCTCCCAAGTGCTAGGATTAAAGGAGTGCACCACCACCACCACCGCCCACCTTTTTTTAAACCCTGATTGTGGGGTTCTCTTTGAAGATGCCAATGTTTTGTTGCAATGTCAACAGGTTAGCCACAACTGCAAGAATATAGAGACCTGTCTCAAAAAATAAGTTCATCTGCTTTGCTTCTTGGAAAATAGGAGTGTAACTTTATGGTTTAAAGTATATTAAAACAATATGTGGAACCTAACAAAATATAAAAATGTCACTTTGCTTTATTTGAAAGAAAAAGCTGAAATTAGTGGCTTATTTGTTTCTTTTCGTTTTCAATCTGTAGAACAAGTATTAGAAACTAAGCTACCAAATGGAGTGAATCCAAATCCAGACTCTCCAGCACACCCTGACCCACATCTGGACATGCACAGAAAAGTGGCTGTTACACCTTTGGATATGAAGCGCTTTCAGAGTAAAGCTTTCCATGCTGTCCTATCACAGCACTGTAAGCAGGGTTCCGTCTCTTCAGCAGCAGGACAGCCACCTACGAGGGAGCCCTCCTTGCACCTGGACACACCATCAAAGTTTCTGTCCAAGGACAAACTTTTCAAGCCATCTTTTGATGTGACGGTAAGGCTTGAAGGAAATGGTGCTGATGCTAATGGTCTTATTGTGCATCACCACGTGTTTGTAATAGAAAGTCTTCCAAAGATGTTGGTAAATAGTTGGTAAAAATTGCTCAGAACTGAGGTAATAACTGTGGCCACATACAATGTGAAGTTAGGGCTTTGGGTTCAAGTCCCAGATAGCTACATGAACACAGCTCTAGGAAGATCATTTAATTCTGAACATCACTTTAAAATGAAATATACAGTAAAATGGTTTTGTGAGCTTTAAAATAGAAGACATGTTGCATGTCTTTAATCCCCTTAATCTTTTATTGTTGGTTGGTTTTAAATCATTCTGACTTTCACTATAAAGCAACCATGCTTCAGTTCATGGACATACCCTTGCTGGGGAATATTCTTGTTTTTCATTTTAAGTTACTGTATACTGATGTGTTTTACAGTCTTGACTCTGTGTGTTTGGAATGTTCACTGTCATTTTTGAAGCCTCCGTCATCTTTGGTAGGATCATTTTGTTTGGTAGATTCCTTAGAGTGGGCATGAGTACATTATTTCTTGGGTTTGAATATTGAGAACTTTTGTGGCACTGATTCTTTAACATACTGCTTGAATCAACTTTTCTAGCCTGCAGTTTTCCCTTGAGTTTCCTGAGCATGCTGCTGTACTATACCATGTATGTCTGTGTCTATATTTTCCAATAATTTTTAAAATTTTAATTATAATACTTAACAACTTTTCTTCTACCCTCTAGTCCCTCCTGTCTTTCTTGCTGTAGGCTTTTTTTTTTTTTTTTAAGATTTATTAATTATGTAAATAGGGTTCTGCCTGCATATATGCCTGTAGGCCAGAAGAGGGCATCAGATTTCATTACAGATGGTTGTGAGCTATCTGTGGCTGCTGGGAATTGAACTCAGGACCTTTGGAAGTGCTCTTAATTACTGAGCCATCTCTCCAGCCCCCATCTTGTGTTTCTTCCTTCCAACCCCTTCCATGTTCCCCCCTCAGTCCTTCTCAAATTGATGGCCTCTTTTTATTTACACACACATACAAATACACACAGACATTTTACATATAAATACAACCTGCTGAGTACTTTAGTATTGCCTGTGTGTATATAATTTCAGGGCTGACCACTTGATGTTGGATTATCAGTTAAGGGACTCATCTCTGGGAAGAATTATATCTCCCTCTCCCAGCAGTCAGTTGCGTGTAGTTATTTGTCTAGGAGTGGGACCCCTATTAGGATATCTGTTTATGTTGTGGTTTTTAGGTTTAATAATGTTAGGCAGCCTTGTTGCTGAAGTATCATGGTTGTAGCTTCCGTACTGTTTCTAGGAGACTCATCCCACATCAGACTTCTTTCTTCATCCTCTGACTCTTACAGTCTTTACTCCTCTTTTCTACTAGGTTTCCTGAGCTGTGGGACTTGGTACACAAGGATCATGTGATCCCTGTATTTTTTTTGACCAGTTTTAGTTTTCTGTAAAGGTCTCCCTCTATCTGTTGCATGAGAACATTTTTTGATGAGGATTTCTGTGGGCATAAGGTTAAATAATTTGAAGGCAGTTAGGGATTTTGCTGTTCTAATAAAGTGGTTGTAACAGGTTATTCTCTTAAGATCCACGTCCTGAGGTAATTGGTTAGATTTCTAGTACCAGGGATTACTCTCCTGTTAAGTGGGCCTTAAGTCCAGCCAGCTAGACAGTTGTTGGATACTGCCAAGATACAAGTGCACCTGTTGCATCTTTAGGGATATCTTATATGCCGGTCATTGCTGTGGCTCCTAGGCATCACAGCTGGGTAGGACTATTAATAGCTTCCCTCCCGTGTGAACTTACACAGCACTTTCTGATACCATGAAAGCTAGACCTCAGAAGGGAGGCTTGACATCAGATCCAGCTCACACCTTTTGAGCCCTGTGAATTGTGTAGTCTTCAGCAATAGGGACTTAACGTCAACCTCTGGGAGGCAATCCAGGGCAATAACAATAGCGCATGGTGTGTGTTTTTTGTAGTCTTGCTAATTTCAGTAACCTGAACTCTTAAAAAATCTCCTTTTATTCTGGTATGTTCCAGATGGCTTGTAAAGTTAGTTGTATCATTGTGCTAGTTAAAAGATTACTAACCAAAATAATTCATTTGTTGGCATAGTTTAAATTTTGTTGTATATATAAATTCCTATGCAGATTCAAAAGAGAATGAGCAAGCCACCTAAGTGGTAGTAGCTTTCCTTCAAGAGGCCTATGGGAGGCTTGGGAAGAGGATGTGCTTTATGTTTTTTTGGCTTTTTTTTTTTTTTTTTTTTTTCTTCTGTTGTTTTATTAAGAAAGAAACACGAATTAGCCCAACTGCTTACTTGAATCATAAAAGTAACATGATTTCAGTGTGAATAAGTTGTAATATACAGTGTATATAGGCATCATATAGAGCATGAGTGCCTGGCCCACAAAACAAGACTATTTTAATACCTTAAAGTCTGTTTGTTTTGTTTTTTCTTTAAAATTGTTTATGAAAAATATTTTCAAGTTCAGATTAACACCTTGAATGCTCAACATCAGTAAGTATATTAAACACCAGAACTCTGTCGATAGAGCATTGTATAAACTGTAACTTTGCTTTTCATTTTGTTTGTTTGAGTCAGGGTCTTATATAGCTCAGATTGGCCTCAATGTCAGTATGTGGTCAAGGATGATCCATCTGTCTCCATCCATCTCCTGAGTGGTGTGGTGTTGATCACTATGCTTGATGATGTGTGTGATGCTGGAGAATGTGTCAAGGTCTCTGTGCATGTAGGTGCACTCTCCCACCCAAGCTGTGCAAAGCATAAACATTGTGTTGATCAGTTGCCATTGTGAAGTTAGCTGATAACTAGCTAGTAAATCCCTACTCTGTAGCTCTATGCTTAGTTCCATCTGTAGCTGAGGTTTTTCCACTCATTTCCTTCTCTCTAGCATTTCTGGATTTCTGGATATAGTTTCAAAGGTTTCTGGAATTGTCAAAGCCTAGAGTTAATGTGGCAGGTAGTAAATCCTCTCCATTGACTGTCCATTTCTCTAGCTTGCATCTTTTACTTGGCTTCGGTGTTTACCAAGTTTCTGAATTCACATTCTTGACGTCATTCACATCTTTTGTGATCTTTCCTTTTTGAGCTGTGTCACTTTTCATTATCCACTTTTATAGAAGAAGGGCTGTTTTTTAAGAACTTAGTTTTGAACATGTGTATCTTTGTGTTCTGTCATGCAGTCCTTGTTATCAACATAGGGCTTCATGAGAGTGGCTTCCTCCATGGTAGTCTGCAGAGATCCCAGATGAGAGACATCTGTCTGTTCTAGAGCTGTCACCACCCACTGCTGTGAAGTTAGACCTTTCCTCAGTGCTCAGGAACACCTGTCTGTAAAAGGTTTTAGCAAACTCTGGTGCAGTTCTGGTTGGCTTCCATCTCTGTTGGTTGTTTGGGGGAAGGAACCAGTCCCTGCATGGAGCTCTCTATGTCTAGTTCTTGGCCTTTCCTCCCTCAGAGCATGTATATTATACCTTTGAAGATTTTGCTCTTGGCTCATTCTGACCGCTTCTCCCTTCCCCACTAAACACACACATACATACACAGGGTTTCATTGTGTACCCCTGACTGTCCTGGAATTCTCTCTGTAGACTAAGCTGGCCTTGAACTCACAGAGATCCACCACCTCTGCCTCCCAAGGGATGCAATTAAAGGTGTGTTCCTCTCTCCATCTGCCAGTTTCAGTCTGACTTTTATCTATTCTTAAAATTAGTTTCTTTCTTGGCCATCCTTGCTTATTTGTTTCCTTCTATATTTATTCTGGTTTAGAGTCCTTTATATAATTGCAGTTTCAACTCTTAAGTAAATGTGGCATACAATATTGAAAAGGTAAGTAAGCTTAATGGTTTTGTTTATCTGTTTTTAAAGTCATTTTTGTGTGTGTGGTTGTTTTACCATATATGTCTGCACCACGTGAATACCTGATAACCACGAAAACCAGAGGATGACAGGTCCCCTGGAACTGATTACAGACAGTTGTGAACCACCTGTGGGTGCCGGGGAATTGATTCCGTGTCCTCCAGAAGGGCATCCAGTGCTCTTAACTGCTGAGCCATCTCTCTAGCTCTTATTCAATGCTTGGTGAAGAATACAGAACTTTTTCTTTATAATATAAAAATATAAATTACAGTTCATTCTTTTTTGTTTGTTTTTTGAGATGGAGTTTCTCTGTAGTTTGGAACCTGTCCTGGAAACTAACTCTGTAGACCAGGCTGGCCTCAAACTCCCAGAGATCCGCCTGTCCCTGCCTCCCAAGTGCTGGGATTAAAGCCATTTGCCACCACTGCCCAGCCATGGGCAGGGAGGAAAAGAAGTCAACGATGTAATCTTTTTTCTTTTCCTCCCTTCTTTCTCTCTTTCCCTCTTACGTACCCTTCTTCATCTTTTGTTGTTTCTTTTTCCTATCCTTAAACACAGGATGCTCTTGCAGCCTTGGAAACCCCAAGAGCTACTACCCAGAAGAGGAAACTGAGCTCACCACTCTCTGAAGTCATTGTCAGAAATCTGAAAGTTGCTTTGGCAAATAGTTCCCGAAGCACCAGCACTCTTTCTGCCAGTCCTCAGCCAAAGGGTACCCATTTGGAAGAGGTAAACTTGATTTGCTTATTAAGTGGGAAATACACTAATGCATGTCAGAGAATCATGATTGATCTGTTTCTTTATTCTCCATGTACAGGAAGAGGGTCCCAAACCACTTGATGAAGTTGTGGTGTGTGTGAGTAAAAAGCTCAGTAAGAAGCAGAGTGAACTAAATGGGCTTGCAGCCTCACTGGGAGCAGAGTACAGGTAGGCACAACTTTATGTTGGTGGTGCCAGCTACATCTCAGAGGGAGCCAAAAGCCTTTTGTTCCTTTACAAGGAAGCCTTGGTTTTGCCTGCCGAGTACAGTGTCTGATAAAACCTCTCCAATTTAATTTAACAAAGTCTTTGAAAATGTTCCCCACAGTAATAATTCATTCTTATATTTTACACAGCACATATTTGTGAAGCTGTATTGTGTTAGTATTCTGGAAACTTGTGATCCATGAATGTGCAGCAAAGAGTTCTTACCCTCACAGAGTTCAGTTAGTACATCTGGGACTGACTGAATTTATATCTTAGTGATTTTCTGTGAGTAGTACCGACTACTGTAGTAAGCACTCCTAGAGTAAGATGGCAATTTTAAACGTTTTAGTTTGTTTCAAATTAAAAAAAAAAAAAAAGTATCTTGGTAGGGCATGGTGATCTACTCCCATTAATCCCACCACTTGAGAGACAGGGGCAGGTCAATCTCTGAGAGGGTGTACATAGTGAGTTCTAGGATAGCCAGGGCTATATAATGAGATCCTATCTCCAGTGTTTTCTTAAGGAGCATAGTGTCAGGCTGTGGTAGATAGAGTTCTTGCCTAGCATACACAGAGACCTGGGCTCAGTTCTCAACACAGAGTCACAAAGGTAGTTTGTGATGGAGCAAATAAACAGGGTGGTGGCCAGTGACTGGTCAGTGAATTTCAGTGCCTTAAGTTTTATTAATTTGAAAATACCTTTTATTATAATTAAAAAGTGATATGCAGTGTAAAGAAAGTAGAATTTTTAAAAGTGTGAAGAAGATAGTAATATTTTTAAAATATCCTTCTAATATCTTCCTACATTGTGTTCCTGAAAATGGAGTATTAACATTTGTCAGGATGCAAACCTGGTATTTTACTATTGCCTATCCCCTAGTTTTGAGTTTTGTGTGTCAGAATATTCTATTTCGAGTGGACTGGTATTTTCCTTAGTTATTCCTTTTGCCATATCTGGTTGTTTCAGGTGGAGTTTTGATGAGTCAGTGACTCATTTCATTTATCAGGGTCGGGCAAATGATAGTAATCGAGAATATAAATCTGCAAAAGAAAGAGGGGTGCATATTGTTTCCGAGCATTGGCTTTTAGAGGTAAGCAGTGCCTTTTCCTTCCCCTCCTGATTGATTGAAAATGTACAAACATTTCATAGTACTTGCATTCAGTGAATGCAAGAAAATGTGCCCTTGGTTAGCTGTGTGGTAGCATGGCACTAACTGTCCTCTTGATAGCGGGGAAATAAAAAGAGATGCCAGAAAGGTTCCGATCCTACTGCCCCCTTCTGGGACACACCCCACGGGGCCTGTCGGACATGATGTGGACTGTGCTTACAACATGGGGATCTTTGGGGACTCCCAAGATGTGAGCTGTACATAGGCCATGCTGGGAGCATTGTATTTCTTTAGCCTCAGAACTTAAGGTCTTTATTGCTTAAATATTTACCAAATTTTAAGTGAATACTTTTATTCTGATTCCTTTCTCTTACTGAAAATTATATGAAGAGTGAGTAAAATAAATGGCTTGGAAGGTAAAGGCTCTAACCACCAGGCATGACAAATAAATTTGATTCCTGGGACCCACACAGTGGAAAGACAGAACCAGCTCCCACAAGGTATCCCCAGACTTCCGCACTCCACATGTGCACCAACCCAGCTCTCCCCCACAGTATAAATAGATAGAAGTGTAATTTTAAAATTATATGAAAACAAAAGATGCAAAGATATGTATTTGGGGAGAGTTGATTTAGCATGTTGATGGACTTTATAGCTGTGCTTCTTTTCTTGGTACTCCCTAGAGTGGTTGATTCATGCTTTGCTAGATGCAGAGGCTGAATTAGAATTTATACTGTAGTGGGCAGTGCATTTCAAAAGTGAGGGCGATTTGTTATATTTTATTTGTTTAATTTATTACTATGTGGCAGGGCATCGGTGGCACATGCCTTTAATCCCAGCATTCAGAAGGCTGAGGAAGGTTGATCTCTGTGAGTTCATTCGAGGCCAGCCTGGTCTACAGAGCTAGTTCCAGGACAAGCTCCAAAGCAGTTCAGAGAAACCCTGCCTCAATAAAACAAAACAAAATATTACTATGTATGCATGGGTATGTGGGGAAGTCATTGCATTCCTTTCCACTTTTATATGGTTCCAAAGATTAAATTTAGGTCACGAGATAAATAGGGCAAGAACATTTACTGGCTAAGTCATTTCCCAGGCCCCAGTTGGTTACTTACATGATAGAGTTGTTCACTATAAACTGCTTTCTAAAACTTGCACTTGTATTTCAGTGTGCTCAAGAGTATAAGCATCTTCCTGAATCTCTTTATCCACACACTTACAATCCCAAAATGAGCCTGGACATCAGTACAGTACAAGATGGCTGGCTCTGTAATAGCCGGGTACCCTCTGCAGTTCCTGCATCTAAGGACGATGAGGTTGGTAGTGTGGATATTATGTCCCCCTAAGCTGAAAACAGACCTTTAGGAAATATGCAGTGACTTTGTTTGAGATATTACAATTTTTGTCTTTGAGTAGCCAGATCATTTGTCTGTAGAAGAAAATGAGACAAACAGCATGGTCATGGATAACAAAGAATCAGGACTATTGAATGGGAATGGAAGAAATGACTGCAAAGGGGGTAAGACACTTCCTCACTTTTTGCCTCCAAGTTGCCTTTGTTTAATCCTGGCTGTCCTTGAACCCAGAGATCCACCTGCTTGTCTGTGCTTTCTGAGTGCTGGAATTAAAGGCCTGTGCCACCACACCCAGCTTCACTTTTTACTTTTGAGAACATTGGTTTTGACTTAGAGCCCCAGCTTTATTTGCCACTAATAAGAAAGCTGGGTTGGCCTTCTAGCTTTGAAGCAAGACACTGACTTCTCTCTAGTTAACCAGCCCTGGAGAGGCATCTCCTTGTAGTGTGGGTCAGCTGTTAAGTGCAGCCGTCTGCAGCTTCATGTCAGTGATAAGCTATGTCTCACTGGAGTAGCACTTTGAATTTCATCCAAGAACTTTCCCTTTGAATTCCAAGCTTAACTGCATAAGAGGCACGGCCTTTGACCTAAGTTAGCTTTCTCGTGCATGCCTTTCTCATTCAACTTAGTCATTGCTAGCTTTACTTTAGAGGTAGATAGAGGTGTGTGACTATTTTTTTCACTTGAACGCTTAAGCCATTGTAGGGTATTAAGTGAACTAATTTTAATATTGTTGTTTCTTGGGGATTAAGGAAGTCCCAAGGAGAGAGATGGGGAATAGCCAGTCAGAGCGCACAAACATCATTTAAGTGTGCTCTTTGTACAAGTGTGGTTCACAAAGTAGCAACATCTATGGTTTCCAGAGTCTTCAGTTTGTTAAGAAAAAGCAATGTTTGAATGTTTTGTTTTCTGTTGTTATAAAACAATGCCTGGAGCTGGGTAATATATAAGGAAAGGAGACATTTTTAGCTCAAAATAGACTTAGGGGATGAAATATAAACTTGATCCATTTGGACTCTGGTGAAGACCTGGCTACATCCCATCAAGGCAGGAACGTTTCTCAGAAAGGGAAAGAATGCAAGTGGTGTCTGTCATTACATGGAAAGACTGGAAGCAAGTTAGACAGGGCTTTATTCTTGTCATAGTGGCTCACAACAGAACTAGCCAGAGTTCCCTGGACACTGCATTAACCCATTCTGGGGCAGTGTTCCTAGTGATCCAGCCAGCTTACCTTGGGCCTCATCTCTTAAGGGTTCTAACCACTACACCTTGCCACCCACCAAGCTTCAACCCACACATGTTAGCCATAGAATAGTATTTGTGAAGCATGTGTCTGTGCCAGGATCTGCTTCAGTCATCTTAGTTTTAATTGTTGTAGTATGCAGCATGTGGACTGCCCTTCTTTAGTTTGCTGTCTCTTGTTAATCAACATTGACAAGATATTTTGAACTTTTATTTGTTCTGTCCTACTAGAACTTTCCTTCTTACCTATTCCATTCTGTTCATTCCAAAAATACTTGGTATCTATCTGTGTCTTATCTATAATGGAAAGGAAAGATAAAAATGTTGTGATCGGTGTGTGCAAAGATTAGTCAAAGTTTAGTTAGTGCTTTACAGCAGTAATCCCAAAACTTGACTCTGAAGCAAGAGGGGAGTTCAAGGCCAGCCTAGGCTGTGTGGCAAGACCTTGTATCCCAAAGCAAACAAACAAGTAGAGCTATTGAAGACAGTCAGGTACATGCCAGTGACTGTATGAATCTCAGGGTAGTTCGCACAACGAGAAAGGGTCAGAAGCAAGCAGGGAGCTCTTCAAAGGGACTGATCAAGTATTCCTCCAAGGGAGTCCTCGTTATTTTAGATACAGTCTCAAGGCAGCCTTCATGTTTTGTGACATCTCTAGCATTACATTCCTATGTAAGTATTAAGTAAATGTCAACAAATTTTGTTGTTCAACCAGATTTAGACAAAATAATGTAAGATGACTGATGAGAGATGTTTATAACAGGATATGGTGATGCAAGTAACCTTGGCACTCTAGAGATGGCAGCAGAAGGATCACAAGTGGGAGGTCAGCCTGACTATACACTGGGAGCCTTGCTTCAAAACCTGCAAGGGGGAGGGAGAGGGGACAGATGTCTCTTGATTGATATTGACTCCTATATGTGTTTCAAGCTCTGACACAGGCCTTGGAGATGAGAGAAAACTTCCAGAAGCAATTGCAAGAGATCATGTCAGCAACCTGCATCGTGAAGATGCAGGCGCAGAGGAATTGCCTGTCAAGAAGCAGTTGCAACAGTGCCTCTTCAACTCCTGACAGCGCACGCTCTGCTCGGAGCGGACGAAGTCGAGTCCTGGAGGCACTCAGGTTTGTGCTTGTTGGGCGGGCATGGATTGGGAGCATGAAAACTCCTCACTGAGGCTAGGTTAATTTTCTTATAATTATTATTTTAAAAGAAAGCAGCAGTTTAGAACATTAAAACCAGTGAAGGCGTTTACACTGGGGCTTTATTTAACTCAAATAGTATGTGTTATATCCCATCGTCATCTTTGGTTTCATCCTCTGCTGACTGGATGCTCCCCTGTCTTCTTGCTTAGCAGTTGTACAATTCTTACTTTGAGGTTTATGATTTTAGGATCCACTTTTCCATTTGAAGTACACTCAGTGGGCAGTCAATCCTCTCTGTTGCTTAGTGTTAACACTAAACACTAAGGGTGTACATGGTACTTATAACAGTTTTAAAAATATAATATTAATGTGTGGATGTGTGTGATGTGTATGCATGGTGGTACACACCCATAATCTAGCACATAGAAGCTGGCCTTTACTACAGAGCAAGTAGAGGCCACGCTGGGGTACATACCTATCTTTAAAAGAAAATTTAAAATGCAATTATTAAACCCAATAACTATGGTTTTCCCAAACATTACTATGTTTCTCTGACTCAAAGAATTAAAAAAAAAATCCCACTTTTAAATGCAGCAGTTTTTAGAATTTAGAAACAAAAGTGATTTTTAAAAATAAACATATATAGACAGTCACTTTAAATTTCCAGTAGAGGGGCCTGGGGAGGTGGCTCTGTTAAGACCACTAGCTATTCTTCCAGAAGACCTGGGTTTAGTTCCCAGCACCCACATGGCAGCACATAATTGCCTGTAACTCCACCTCCAGGGGATCTGACATTAGCATACAAACATACATGCAGGCAAAATACCAATGCACATAAAATAAAAATGAAATAGAGCCAGGCAGTGGTGGCGCATGCCTTTAATCCCAGGGGCAAGCAGATCTCTTGAGTTTGAAGCCAGCCTGGTTTAAGATCAAGTTCTAGGACAGTGAGGGCTACACAGAGAAACCCTGGTTCAAAAAACCAAAAATAAATAAGTAAATGAAAGCAAAGATGACAGATAATTTTTTAAAATTTCTAGTAGAAATATTTTAAAAATAATTAGTTGGATGTATTAGTGCATGCTATGCTGGCTAGGTTTTTGTAACCTTCACACAAGCTAGGAGCATCTAGGAAGATAAAACCTCATTTAAGAAAATGCAAAAAAAAAAAAAAAACAAAGAAGCTGGCCATTGATGATGCATGCTTTTGATCCCAGCACTTGGAAGGCAGAGGCAGGTGGATCTCTGAAGTTCGAGGCCAGCCTAGTCTACCAAGCTAGTTCCAGGACAGGCTCCAAAGCTACAGAGAAACCCTGTCTCCAAAAAAAAAAAAAGAAAAAGAAAAGAAAAGAAAATGCCTCCCTCCCATGGCTATGTGGTAAATGTGTGGAATATCTTAATTAATGACTGACTGGGAGAGCCCAGCCCACTATGTGGTACTTTACTAGGCAGGTGGTCCTGGGCCATATAAGAAAGCAATCTGAGCAAGCCGTGGAAAGCAAACCATTAAGTAGCACTCTTCTCTGATTGATCACTTCTTTAGTTCTTGACCCCAGGTTCTTGTTTGAGTTCCTACCCTGACCTCTCTTAGTGATGGGGCTGGAGCTGTAAGCTAAATAAACCCTTTTACTGGCCAAGTTGCTTTTGGTCATGGCGTCTTATCACAGCAGTGTAATGCAAACTAGGATGCATGCTTATAATCTTAGCACTTGAGAGGTAGAAGCTGGAGGGTTACCTCAAGTTTAAAGATGCACTCTTCCATAAAGAGACCCTATACCCCCCCCCCCGAAAAAAAAGTCTTAGATTGATTTATTCAACAAATATTATGAATCTATACTGCTCACAGATTTTATGCCCTCGGATTCAATAGTGACTTATTTAAAATTGTCTTTTTATTCCTTAGGCAGTCTCGACAGATAGTGCCTGATATCAACACAGAGCCCTCCCAGAACGAGCAGATCATTTGGGATGATCCGACAGCAAGGGAGGAGAGAGCAAGGCTCGCCAGCAACTTGCAGTGGCCTAGCTACCCTACACAGTTTTCTGAACTTCAGGTTGATGTTAAAAAACTGGATGATTCTCCTTCTCAAGAGCCTGTGTACCATTCAGAAATTGCTGAGCAGGGTAATAAGAACTACCTGTTTGGGCCTGGTGGTGGTGGCACACGCCTTTAATCCCAGCACTTGGGAGGCAGAGGCAGGAGGATCTCTGTGAGCTCGAGGCCAGCCTGATTTACAGAGCCAGCAGAGCCAGTTCCAGGACAGCTAAGGCTGTTACACAGAGAAATCCTGTCTAGAAAAACCAAAAACAAAACAAAACACCCTGTTTGTACTATATGCATGTTGATATCTTAAAGATATTGTGGCTACCTGTATTGTACATACAAATGACAAATGTTTAGTACTGTATCAGTCAATTGAAAACTTTCTTTGATCTTCAAGTTTAGTGCTGTATAACTCAACTGAAAACTGTTTTTTATCTTCAAATGTAGAAATTTAGGATTAGCCATTCTACAGACATGGCTCACACAGCAGTTCTTTCTTTCCAGTCTTTCTGTTAGGTAGTGTTTGTTTTTTTCCCTGTAACTCACTTTTATTTAACTCTCTGAATTCCACCCAGCTTATCCTTTGTCTGTTCTTTTGCTTTTGTGAGCTTTTCTAAGTTCCTTTTGTTTGTTTGTTCACACTGGTATCTTCCTGTGCTGGATGAAAGGAAGGGGTGTATAAAACCCAGATAACACGTGCATTTATTTTTAACTTGGAGAAGTTGGCTGCTCTCTTCTTCATTCATGTATTGCAGGTCTTAAACCTGAGATTCTCTTGTCTCGGGCTCCAGGTTGCAGGTGTTACAGGCAGACACCACCATACTTCGTCTCAGCCTTTGTATACTTCTGTATTGCAGAGTTCGTGGTTTGTTTTATTTTGACCAAGACAAATGAGAATACTCTCTAGAATTTGTTCTAAATTACATTTGTACACTATCACACTGTATTTTTTATTTCACTCTCAGCCTTGTGTGTGACTGAAGCCCCAGAACACCCAATCCCTGAAGAACCAGAAACTCCAGCAACAGATAAGCATCCAGTCCCTGTGCCACAAGCTCCCAGCATTGCTTTCCCCTTGGCCAAGCCTCCCGTAGCTCCACAGACTATGGACAAGGTTTGTTAATCCTTGCTATGGTGATGGCAGCTTTGAGTGTTGTTCTCATGCTGGAGTAGGAATTCGTTCTCTGTTTTAGACTCGTCACTACTGAAAACTAAATTTCTTTGGTTGAAATACAATTTATATATTTGTGCCATAGAAGAATGACTAAAATGTCACTATGAAATAGCTGTACTGAAAATAGTTTTAATATTAATTTTTCAAATATAACTGTTGCATTCTAGATCGAAACAGTGGAGGAGAGTCATGAAAAACTTAAGCAATATGTGTTCCAGATGTCGTCTCTGAATTCTCAAGAGCGGATTGATTACTGTCACCTGATTAAAAAACTTGGTACCAGTATTTCACATTTGTTTAAATTTTTTTTTCTTTTGGCATTTTAATTTAAAACATACCCTTATTACAACTGTATTACTAGAATACAAATGCAGTTGTTTATCATGTGTAATGGGAGAGAAAAGAACATGGGTAACTTATTTAAGTCCACACATTGAGTCAGCATTAGGATTTTGATTTTACAAAGATCTAATCTACATCTAAAATTACTATTGTCATGTGACCTAAGAATTTACAGATTTAGCTGAGCCTGGTGACATGAGCCTCCCAGCATTTAGGATTCCTTTTAGTAACATTACCCTTATCCCTAGCTATTAGACTTTTCCTCTTGACACCTGGGAGAGGCGAGCTAAAAGACCTAATGTAGACAGACTGCCCTAGGAACAGGACTGAGCCACCTGGGTCACACACCACACTGCCTAGTAGCCATATGTTGGGAACTAAGAAGAAATAGGTGAAATTACCTTTAAAAACATTTTTTTTTTTTTTTTTTAGTATATGAAAACTGATACTCAGCATTTAATCAGTATAAAGTACCAGTGAAATGTTTTTACAGGCATTTTGGTTTTTTATTCCTTTGAAACAGCCACCTCAATCTGCACTACTTTTTTTGTTGTTGTTTAATAGCTCAATAAAGTCAACATAGTTACTGTGAGGCCTTGATCTCACAGCTTGGCATAGCAAAAGAAAACACTCAGAAATGACAGAGCTAAGCATTGGTGATTCTAGCAGCTGGGAGACTGAAACAGGATTTAAAGTTTGAGGTCAGACTGGGCTGCACAGTGAGACCCTGTTTGAAATAAAGGAGTAGGTGATGGAACGATAGTTCTGGGTTAAAAGCACTGGTAAAGGACTAGGGTTCTAGTCCCAGCACCCACATGGTGTCTCACAACCACCTTGTAATTCCAGTTCTAGGGGATCCAATGCCCTCTTCTGGCCTCCATGGGTACTGTATGTCTCACTCAGCTATGAATGCAGACAAAACATCCGTACACATAAATAGTAAAAAAGTAGGTTTGTTTTTGTTTTTTGTTTTTTGTTTTTTTTTTTTTTTTTTAAGTAAAGAATAGGACTGAGGATAGTGTGGCTTAGTATAGAGTACTTGGTGCATGCATATGAAACCCTGAATTTCAAGGGTTCATGAGTCAGCACTGGAATTTTGAGTTTTATAAAACCTTAATCTACATTTCAAATCACTAGGACTTAATGTGCTAAAGGCAGAGATGAGGGGTGATAATTTGAAGTGAACATTATTTTTACATGCCTATATGTCAACATTTTTCATTTAGGCTGTTCATTTTATATAAGTAATTTTAAGCACAGTTGAAATGACTTAGTTTTCTAGAAAGATGGTAAGAAACCTAGTAGAGGCTTTTCCTGTGTACTCACAAAATGTTTTCTCTCCACAAGGTGGGTCAGTGATTGAGAAACAGTGCTCAGACCCCAACTGCACACACATGGTTGTGGGCTATCCCTTGCGAAATGAGAAGTACTTAGCCTCCATGGCAGCTGGCAAGTGGGTACTTCATCGCTCCTACCTGGAAGCTTGCAGGACAGCTGGGTGCTTTGTGCAGGTGTGTATTCACATTCCTAGGAAGCTTGTTTCTTGTATAAATGTCTCAAGAGATCCCTGCTCATACACTTTCCATGCATATAATGCAAATGACCACATGTAGCCAGATAGATAACACCAACTGTGTATATAACAAAACAGAGTTTACAGGTCAGGTTGCTTTATTCACATTTCTTTCTTATGTTTTTGGTTGTGAGCCTAGCCTTTAACGGCTGAGCCATCTCTCCGGGCCTCACATTCCTTTTTCTTAAATGTTTTGTTTGGCATACAAAAATGAACTTCATTATGGCCTACTAAATTTTTGTTATCTAATTTGTCAGCATTTTTTATTGAAATGATGTTCTCTTAACATGAGACAATTTCAAGATCTCTCATTGTAAGCCTTTTTCTTACTGTTAGCTCATTATCACAAACAGGCCAGCACAGAATCTATGCTGTCGTTTCCTGAAGCTTCCAATCTGAGTTCCTTGGGAATTGTCTCAGTTCATGGCTCCTCTGACCGAGGTCCCATGAAGCCAGATACCCTGACTATTACTCAGTTGCCAAAATAAAGCTGTCTGGCCAAGGGGTTTGACTCTGGGAAATAAATTTCTGGTTTTAATTAAAAGCCAGCTGTACTTGATTCTGAACATAAAACTGAATGAATCTGTATTTCCTGTGTGTTCACAAAATGTTTAGTGTTCTCTATAACAATTGAACATACAGCTTTGATCTTATAGACTGAAGGCTTCTTAGAGCCAGAAACCTGTGCCTAACACTGTACTATGTTCACTGGGCTGCTTTTCTAGGAAGAAGACTATGAATGGGGAAGTAGCTCCATCCTGGATGCTCTCACTGACGTCACTGAGCACCAACAAAAACTAGCGCTTGCAGCAATGAGGTGGAGGAAAAGAATCCAGCAAAGACAAGAGTCAGGCATTGTTGAGGTATGAATATATATAATTATATGATGACTATATAGATACTGCAAATAGGATTCAGTATTATGACTTGTTTTATTTAAAGAGAATATGCTTGACCAAGTAATTCTAAGCATCTTTTATTTCTTGATTGCTATGTTTATTGTTCATTCTATGTTGAGCTCAAATTTTAGCTGTAGTTGTGCAAGTGTGGCCATGTGCTTGGAGGATGTCTGAATTCCAGGACATCCAAGGCTCTGTAGAGAGATCCTGTCTCAAAAAACAGAGTATTGTGATATACAGTAAGTCATGGGTCTTCTAAAATTAACTTGTCTTTTCAGGGTGTAGCATACATTGAATAGGGAAATCATGTCCTTTTTAAAAATTGCCAATTGAAAGCTAGCATTCCTTTAATTAAATCTAGGCAACAAATCACAATACTATTAATAGTTATGATTTATATCACTAAAAATCAGGTTTTATTTTTTTTAGCTAGCATACAAGATCATGAGTTTTGCAAAGAATTTTCATGCATATGTATTATTGTGCTTTGTCTGTCTTTACCCTCTTACTTTCCTCTCCCACCCATTCCTCCCTGTCTTGCTGGTCC